>NC_133974.1:83792219-86556422 GCF_047716275.1 Strix uralensis | reverse complement strand
TTGAAGCAAGTCTACCTGCAGAAACACTATACCCACTGAGTCTTTAGCAATTCAGTGAATATGTCTGGCACGTACATTATAAAACTCCTCAGGGCATTCCAATATTATCTCGGGGAAAAAAAAAAAAGCAAACCCCAACATCTCATAAACACTTTCTTTCCAAATTTCATGTATTCTAACCTAACAATGACAGAACAGCAGTCAAAAACAGGTGGTTCACCTTTCTGCAGCAGCAAAGGAACAGTAAGATTTATCCTGTGTTCAACATGGATTGATTTTTTGTACCTACTGTAAATTGTATATATAATACTTTTATTTTCTAAATATTCTGAAGTCTTAACTGAAGTTCAATATTGTAGTAAAACTAAATAAGCGTGTCTAGATCTATTAGGATATTAGTATAACTTCAGGAAAGATATAAAATTCTTTAAGTTACAATGTAACAGTTCTTAATGCAAATATGTGAATTATAATGTGCTTTGTCCTGGAGGATGGTCTTCTTGCTTACATACTTCAAAGTCTCCTATTAAAATAATTTTCACATGCATAAGGAATGTCAGATAATTCTTAGTTTAACCATGGACTGGGGAAAGAGCTTTTCCTTCAGGCTAATATACGGTAAATCACAACTCCAGATATAAGATGTACACTTTTAATATTTTGAAGTTAAATTCTGAAAATTGAAAATCTGTGTCAGACATAAAAACTTGAGATGATCTTCCAGTCATTGGTATTGCAAAGGGAGTCCTGATAATATCCTGGGAAAAAAATAAGTATCTTTCTCTGAAGTGCATTGGTCTTGTAAAAATGTATAGACAAAGACAAGGTTTAAGCATGACAACATATGCAGTTTTGCCAGCATACCCTCATGATCTGCAGCACCTCATCACCAAAGTTTCATGCTCTGCTCTACTTCTCATTGACTGTATTCCTATTCATATTAAGGACCCCATTAGTCATGGTGTCTCTACCTCCTAGCTTATGCGGGATAAGTCAGAAGGTGATGGGCAGAGCTACTCCATCTACCTTTCTAGGGAAGTGGTAACCATTCACAAAACATCCCCCTCCCTGAAAAGGCACACTTACTTTAACTCTTACATTGCTAAATGACTGCCAGTATTCAAGATAACTAGTCATATCCACAAAGTTATATTTGCATGTTGTCCAGTCTTACAAGGAGTTCATCACTCTCCCTTCTCCTTTCTGTATTTTCTATTCCACCAGTAGTCACATGGGGGGGGGTTTCAGATTTTTTTGCTGTTGTTTTTTCATTTATAGATATACTTCAGGAATATTTAGTTATATTACCATCATGAACACAAAATTAAAGGGGGTAGAAAATTAACCTGAATAAAACATAATTCTGTTTTTATTTTCCCTATTCAGGACAACTTAGAATGCTTGGAAGTTATAATTCATGTTAATGCACATTATAACACAGTGTATGATCCATAAAAGATTCTGAAAAGTTGTTTGGTCATCTTCTCCAACCCTGTCTTCTGCTCTGCTGGACTGACTTACAAGAACATACCTCTCTATATAGGTCTTTTTTTCTTCCCAGCAAAGCAACCATTGTTTCTTTACAGAAAACTCACAGCAGGAAACTGCTGGAATTTCTCCATCAGCAAACCACAGAAAGAGCACAACATAAAAAGGTTACCATACTGAGTGTGGTGCCTGGAGATACATTGAGAAAACCCACTGCGGTAATAGTAGTCACAATAGGAGGTGCTACACTTTTGTAATAGAAAGGACCTATAAATGACATGGGTTAAATGTGAATTAAAACACAATTTGTTTGCCTATTTCATGTTTAAGATACAATTACATTTGCCTCTGGTATATAATTACTCTCCCTTTCCTTCTTCTACAGAAAAGATGTGGTAATTTTTCTGAAATAATCAGGACTAGACACCACTACACCAATAGTGTGATCAATGTCCCACACTGCCCCCCATTGCACATGGAGAACATATCCACACCCAAAGGAAACAGTATATATTTCTTCATCCTTAATACCTGTTGTTGCTTTTTTATGGTGTCTAGGCAGTGCAGAGCTTCTGGAAGCCCTCCACATATTTCAAACTTCAGGAGAAAATTAGGTTTTAAGAGAGTCTGTCTTCTATGAGAGTCTATGGATCTGTGCAGAAGAACTGAAAAAGAATCTTCTTACAGTTCTCATTTATAAAGAAAGCTCTGATATCAATATCTTTGCACCTGGCTAATCAGATGGTTCAGAAAACATTGGTAGTGAAATCTAAATATCCTGTCTTTCCATGACATCACTGACATACTGCATTACCTAGGGTAGTTTGACCAACCTAGCTCCATCTCTCAACTCAAATTAACTTCCTTTGGCCCTTCTCTCTGAGAACTCAGATCTTTGTTTTCTTCCCATTACATTTCTCAGAACATAATCACTGATTTTTTATTTTTTTTTTTTTTCCTCCCGTACACCACTGAATCCTACAGGTTCCTAAAATCACTTTGATCATCTCACTGACTGGATTTTTTGGGGGTTTTTTTTTTGGGGTGGGGGTGGGGGAGGAGGGGGAAGGCAGGGAGAAGGAGGTGATGTTGCTGCTGTTTCAGAGACAAGGGTTATTCAGTGAAAACAAACCTATCTACAAATGCCAACTGCTTTTGTATATGTTTCTTCTATTTAGTAGTTACTCATCCTTTGCAAGGATGCCCCAGGAAGTGCCAAATCCCAGAGGACAGATTTCTTTTCATTACTGTTTCATATTCTGATGGTGTCTCCCTCTATGTTCAGGGCAGTACTCGGACAAGTCCACATGCTTATTCCTAAATAATTTGTACATGATATTTCAGAATAACGTGACTAGTGTTTCAGCACTTCAGTTTCATTGTCCCTCAACAGCTCCCATACTGCCTTTGATTCATGCAAGGAAAGAAAAGGTTATAAAATGAACTCAGTACTCTTAGAATATCCTTCATAATACATGACACCAGATGTTTCAAATTGTCCATGGTTTTGCTCACCAAAACACAGAATTCTTGTGTTTCTCTATATATTATCTTATTTACTCCTAGAGCGGGATTCTTAAACAGTTGCCACAGTTCATTTCATTGTAGTGGATAAAACAATCCTAAAATGCAAATACTTTTCAAACTGTGTTCTCTGCAATATTTTCTGGATCCTCCTGGGTGAAAGGCTGTATGTAAGCATGTCTGTCATCATTACCTCTCTCCAAAGTACGGATGCAGAAGACGTTCTTAACCAGCAGTCTGAATATGCCAAGTACTGAAATAGTTGACAAATTGAAATGAGATTTGCTGCTGGCTTTCTATCAATCAGAGGATGAGAATTGCATCTTGTGAGCAAAAATATTGTAGGCAATTTGCATGGAAATTAGATATTTTAAAGCGTTTTATGCTGTTGTACTATTCATAAGAAAGCATAGTGCAAAAGGAACGATAAGAATAATACTGTCGCTGTATGTGAGTGTTATACATATAAGTGTGGTGTTTCAGAAATGTATCATGAAGAACCAGGCAGTGTTTTCCTGATGAGTAAAGGTACCAAAGAAAGTATACAATCATAGAATCATTCAGGTTAGAAAAGACCCTTTGGATCATCGAGTCCAACCATCAGCGCTACTCTACAAAGTTCTCCCCTACAGCATATCCCCCAGCATCTCATCTAAACGACCTTTGTGTGGGGAAAACTGTAGGAGTAGGTAGTCTGGATACAAGATTAAAATGATGATTACCTGTTACACCAGAGGCATGATAGACTAAGTGAAAACTGAAATATCAGTGTAAAAGGATATAATTTGAACAGCTAGTGTTGTTCTTCAAATACCAAAATAAAATTAAGAGATTGAGGTATTTGGTTTGTATCAACTGTGATGGGTGTGACAAAGCACATTCCAGGTTACTAAAAGAACTGACTAGTGAAATCTCAATGATCATAGCATTGTCTGTGAATATTCAAGAACAATAAAGAAAATTGAAGAGTGGACTGTCTTCAGAAAGGAAAAAAAAAAAAAAACATAGGAATTGGGGACTTGCAGATTTAATCAAATTAATTTTGACCTCTAGAAAAATACTGGAACAAACAAGTGAACTCTCAACATCTAGAAGAAAAGCAATGAAATAAGTAATGTTCAATCTGGACCAGTAAAAAACAAATATCATCTGGTAAATCTCATAAGAAATCTGTGGAAATGTTGTTTACATGGAAGCACTACAACATGGATCCAATGACTGGACTCTTAAAAGAGTACGTATCAATATACCAGCATGGAAGGATGTGCAAGTGAGATTCTGCAGAGGTTAATATTTAATAAATAAGCAGGATGAAAGAACAGAGATTGTGCTAATTATATTTGTAGATTTTTCCAAGGTGAGAGGGACAGCTAAAAAACTACTTCAAATTTAAAATGACCTTTTCAAACTGAAGACTATTTTAAAAGAAAACAGATGGAATTCAACAAATAAAAGATACTATGCTTCAGCAGAAATAGTTGCTCATGCAGGATTGGAAACAATTGACTAAACAGCAAAAAACGTCTTGGGTGTAATAGCAAATCATATTTAAATATGAACCAGCAATATTTTGCTGTAGCAATAAGTAAATCCCACAGAGGGATCTATATACAGGAGTACACCTATAGGACTGTAAACAATCCTTTCATCATCCAGCTTTGGGAAGGTCTCCACTGGAGTACCTTGTCTATCTTCAACTCTTCAACACAGATGCAAAACAGATAGAAAGTCAAGCAGAATGCAATCATCGCAAGTCTAGAAATTCTGATGACATAAGGATAAAGGAACTGGGGTTGAATAATATAAGGAGGAAAGCAAGAATAAATTATTTAATATCTAAGATGTGCCAGCAAAGGTAATTACTGAAACAGATTTCCTGGGGGAGGTCTAGTACCTCTTTATTAATGCATTTTGAGCACCAGTTCACAGACATTCTCAGGCCTGTGATTCCAGTTTAATCATAACCTGGCATGCATATTTCTCCTGTCTTCCATGTGTTAATTCTTATGCACAGGGTACAGATAGGTATTTATACCCATTTGAATCTGAATAATTCATGCACAGAAGAGAAGCAGTTGTCAGAGTTTAGCACTGTGCCTGACAACTATAGGAAACTCACTCTGCTACCACACAGAGTGTTTGGAGTCAGGATTTCATCTACAGCTTAAATACCAAGCAGCAAAAAAAAAATAGAAGGAAATTTCATTGAATGAATTAGTTTTGTCTTTTCACAGATTTAAGTTATTCATTCTTTAGCCATATATCAACAGATTTCTACAAAAGCAGACCAAAATAAAATATGGAAAAAGTTTTTCCAGCTGTCATTTCTTGACCTGTTACAAAGCTCTCATCTTACTGGGAGGCAAGTAAGGCAGTCAATTGATATGGGAGACCTAATCCTTTGCTATATTTTTTTTCATAACACATAACGTATTTTGGTGACAGGAATATGACCAACTGATACTTCATTTACTCTGGAATCATACTGGTACATACAATGGTTAGGTATAATATGTAATGAAGTGTCATATGCTGTCCAATTCTGAACTCTGTTGGGAATAAAACTTGAAAACTGTGATCTTGACAAGAATCTTATGTCAATTAATTAATGAGAAATCTAATGTATCTTGTGGTACTTGGGTTATGCTGAGAGAACATGACTTTTAGAAAATAAGCACAGAGGAATACTTGCTATAGGATCAGGTTTAGGCAGCAGAAAATGGCACAGCTCTATACAATGTAAATACATAATGTTCTGTTTGATTAAAAGAGTTTGATAAAATTCTTTATAAGAAAATGCATAGGCTTAAAGGTCATAGTCAGATACCTGATGGTGTGAATCTGCTGCAAAGTCAAATAAGGCAAAGATGGCTAACAGAAAATGATCCATAAGGATGACTCATACATCATAAGAGATGAGGAAAAAGAGTTAAAGAGGAAAATAATACTCTGAGGGAAATCAAAGGAATAATGAATCAAAGGGGGGAAAGTGTCAAACAGGTAAAATATCTTCAAGATGAATTTTACAGAGTGAATAATAGTAAATATTATTAAATATAACTAGATGACAAGGGAATTTTAGGCTAAAAGCCATCCTGTATCAGAACTTATTTAGGAAACAAAAAATGCTGTGTATCTCTCTATGGCAACAACCTGTGGCCATTTCTGCCTTCTCTCTTGATATTCTGAGATTTCTGTCTGTAGACCCCTCTAACTCTTATTTGACTTAGCAAAATCTTTAGTTTTGAATACAGAGCAGTGGGAATTATTGACCTACATATCACTCAACTGTACTTAAAATATTTCAAAATATTATGCTTTCAAATAGACACATCTTTGTAAAAGAAAGAAAAGTATGTTCAATGCTAACTATTTTAGAAAAATTTTCTGGTTATTTCAGGAATAATTTTTGTTTAAATTTTCTGTTGATCATTGAAAGCTTTGGTACCTTTAACATCTCCAGAGGTTGAAGGTGATGACAGCAGAACATCTCTGAACTCTCCACGGCATTAGATGGCACTATACCCATATAGTTTACATGCTGTCCACCTGACAAATAATCAGAGCTCTATATCATGCTTCACAGTCATATACCAGAGGTGGAGATACTTGACAGTCACCTCTCCTAATGTATTAAGTAGGTGCATTTTCTAAGCCCATACGGATCAAAAATAAAAATATACTAACTGATGAAACTGGTGAATGGTTTAAAATAGCAGGAAGAGGAAAGATTAAATTTGTATTCTGTCACATGTGGTACAGTAACTTATGATGGTTTCTCAAAAAATGTCAGGACACTTCCATTTTATCTGAATTTTTTTCAGAGTAGTTTGGCAGAATATCTGAAAGAATTTACATCAAGTAAATCAAATTGAACATACCATCACAGAATTGATATTTAGAGCTCATCTGATGGCCTAAATGCATTCAAAAAGCAATCCATGTTGAGGATTCAATATATTTAAAATAATGTTGGAAGGAATAGGAAGACTTGGAATGTATTACACTAATATGAACAGGTCCCTCTGGCATGTTATTTGTTTCTTTTGCACAAGATGCTTTCCTAATTAACACAACTATTTGTATTGAAGTGAAGCCTTGCTTTTATCAACTACCAACTGATGTTTTACAAAGAGTATTGCTGACAAATATGTCTTTGTTTTCACATTGTTATGCTTCATTTTTATTTTTCGGGTAATATTTTCAATGTCAAAATAATTTTTTACAAGAACTTTAACCTAAATTCGTGATTGTAACAGCAAAAATTTTGGGGTCTGATTTTTAACCAACATAGTTCTTGGTTAAATCCTTTTTGTTTGTAATTCTCCAAAAATATTGTAAACAGTTTAATATTAAAGTAATGGAAGACAACCATTGTACAAGATGTTCACTTTAAGTGTATGCTTCACCGGCATTTAGTTATACACAAAATTAAGAACCATCAGGAGTGGGAGTTGTTTATTTGTTTGTTTGCCCATAATGTCAGACATACATTAACTTATCTGCAGGAATGGGATGAGGAATTCAAGGTAAATTCAATTACTGCTGGAAAGTTAATATTTGAAATCCTGATTAAAAATTTGCTTTAAAGGGATCTTAATATGCTTTGTATTCTTTCCCTACACCTGAACTGGCCTTTTAAAATTTAGCTGCTTATAGTTCAGAAAAAAAATAGGGAAAATAAGAGATGATAATTAACATAATTATCTTGTGCTTCAGAGGGATAGTTTTGTAAAATATTTTTACTAGTTACTACGCTTGTTAGAGCTGGTGTGCAAATTGACACAAAACTGGATTTAATGAAGGTAATGTTAAATGGCTTCAGGAAGTACTTCTTTAGATCCAGAGGAATCACTGTCCCCAGAAGTCAGTTTCTACAAAGGATTATATGAGACAGATTTGAAAAGCTTTATATTATTGTTTAAAAAAAACGCTGGAGAAAATTCCACTTCCTTATTTTGGACTTACTGAAATTTTGATCACAATTTAGTGGACCTCTTTTCTCTCTTATTTATAATGGAAGTCTAAATTTTATTACCACAATGCTGTGAATAATGATTGGCCTAATAATTCCTCATCTGTTCAGCAAAGGAGGTTGCATGCACTCATAAAATCTTCAGACACAGATGATTTTAGATCATTTGATGGTGAAAAATGAAGTAAGTCCCCCTCCTTACCCTGCAAAAAAAACCCCACATTTTGCCCGAATATATGAAAACAATAATGAAAGACAGCTTTTAGTTTTGCCTTGTAAGCAGAATTGATTCTTTTGGGGGAAAAGAAAGGGGTAAAATATCACACTTGCTGCCTCCACAGAGGTTTCTATACCCTCAGGTTGGATCTTAATTTGGCAGTGAATATAATTGAGAAATAGAGCTAAAAGCTCTTGAGGACAGAGCTGTTACTGATGGAAACAGTTTCTGCTCCTAGTGGCTAATCCACTTTGTTAACTTCCTGCCACCTTCCCCTCATTTTCCCAATTTCCCTTCTCAGGGGTCTCAATATCTTTAGTTGTTACACATGAGAAACTACAAAGCATATAAAATTTTGTTTTTAAGATCTTTTATCTTAATGTTTGAAGATGTCTATTTATTTAAAAAAAAAAAGAAAAAAGATAAAAACATGCTTCCTCTTTTGTTTCTATTTCATTCAAAGCATTAACTTTTACTGTCAAATTGAAGGCAGTTTCCAAAGATACATTCCCTGAGTCACTGGATTAATTTAATCAACTTCATTTTGCATTAAAGAGATCACTTATGTCAAAATGTTAAAATAATATTGTTTCACCATGTAATCTTGGTGAAATGCTTCAATTAACAGTCTCTGAGACCCTCAAGAGAGCTATCAAGTTAAGGAAGTCTAGAGTAGAGCTCTCTAGAAATGTGTTCATATTCAAATGAAGAAATCGAGGAGCTAACATTCAAAATTAAGAACATCTTTTGCATCTCACTTTTGTATGCATTCATTCTAAGGGAGACAGAACAGAATTACAAGCAAATGGCTGGGTTTTCAAGAGTGGTGTGGAAAACAGTTGACAGCTCTCCTGGTAGCACTACATGATTCTCAGTAGCTGTTGTTTTTCACACCTAGATTCTATTGATCTTGTGGGAATCACTGCTTTCTTCTTTGTTAAATGTGTTTTCAGCTTCAAGGTTGCAGAGAAAAAAAAAAATCTAAATACATGAGTAAGGTCAGATGCATCTCTGTATCTGTTTACAGTAAAAATACACCTACCTTTTTTTCTAGAAAAAATCCCAGAAAACCCTCAGGGTCCTTGAATATTTGGAGTTGACAACCATTTATGTATTTCTGTGATCTTATTTCTACATTCCTAGTGTTTTTTCATGTTTTTAAATTCTAAATACATGAAAGTTATTCTGAAATGTTTAGGTTAGCTTCTTATCTATTATATTTTTGAGAAGCTGCTCATCTATTAATTTTTTTAAGTTGTTTGCTCTTTATTTTACTGTGACAAGAGGTCTCCAGAAGGAATAGATAAATAATAAGGATGGACAGTTTGCTGAACATCTGCCGATAGTCCAGTTGCTAACAAGAAATAAAGTAGCATTCAAGGAAAATCAGAATGTGCTTCAAAAGACATTTGAATTAAATTCATATTTGTCAGGGGCTTGCTGGGGAAGATAAAATCTGTCTTCTTTATAAATCATCCTAGATTTTTAATTTTCAAATGTTTTTTCTCTAAATTCATTGTGCATAGGAGGTGGGGTTATTAAATATACAGTCTGTGATCATAAAGCTTCCCAGATGAGCTATATTCCCTGTAGAGGACTAACTCATTTCAGAAAAAGGGCAGCTAAGCAGCCTTCCCTCTTAATATATTGAAAGCTGACGTTTCTATTTCTAAACTCCACCTTCCAGGGGAATATGCATTCATTTATGCTAGGAAACTACCAAATGTACATGAACAAGCTCTCCTTCTCTAAAATACCTGAGTATTAAAAACACTGTTGGAAGTGAGAGATTACAGCTGAATTTCTTCATCTGCACAGGAGAACTGAACAATCCTTTCCCACCTATTGCAGCATCGCCTGGGTATCAGCTGCTCAGGCCATCTCTGGCTTTGTCTTGCAAACAGGGCTACAGTCAACAAGTAATTCAAGATGCAGCGGCTGAAAGAAGAAGCAAGAATAACAACATCGCTCTAAATTCAAAATCTAGTTTATTCAGTTAAGAGGTAGAAATCCTGGGCAACAAACTCTTTTTTGATGGCAATTCAACCTTTTTTACCAATGACTTTGAAGTCTGGAAATCATGGATGAGATTGGTAGAATATTATCAGATCAACTTCAGATCAAGCGAGTTTACTGATTTATCAATGACACATAATTAACTGGAAGTCAGTAAACTATAAGTGCAGGATCACTACCAGTAATACAATAGATACACCACAATGCTAAATACTTCCAAAATGTTAAGAAATTGTCTAAAAACTGGGATGTGCACAGGGGGCATATTCATGGCTGACATCTGTCCCCTTGCTGGGCACAGGCTCACCCTGGCAGCTGACCAGGGGGCAGCTCTGTCTGGCCTAGGCAGAGATGCACTCTTGGCAGGGTGACTTTTGATGGCATCAAACCACGTTTTGACTGCTGCTTTGGTACCCTCTTCTTTCACCCCACAGCTACAGATGTTCAGGCTTCTTTTATGCCTCCCTTCTTCCTTTGTGTTCCCTCCACAGTCAGTTCTGCGTATGCCATTTGCATTCTCTGTGCATACTCGTGTTACCTCCAAACAGCAATTGTCATCCAGACAATTTTGTCAAGGCTGGGCTTTGTAAGCACCCCCAAAACTGTCTTACTTTAAGAGAAAACATGAGAGCAGGCACAGTGATACATATCTTCCTCTCTGCTTGAGCAGACTGTTCTTGCCACTTCACTATCACTGCTTTCTGAATATTGATGGGTTTAGAACAAATATCGTGGTTCAGTGACTTACTTCAAATGGTATTATAGGGTTGGCGTTTTTTTGTTTTCTTTGTTTGTGCAATGTAGCTGTTAGTTAAGGTTTGGTTGTCATCAAATCACTCAACAATAATTGAAAGGATACTCCTGTCTTCTCTCCGTGGTGGTGTCTAATTGCTTTTTAGCTGATTTCCCAAATGAAGGCTGGAGGGTTTGTTGTTTTGACTTACCATGATAATGGGATGGGGAAAATGCAACTCTACAAAGCTGCAGAAAAAACAATTAATTTCCACTTGAAAATACAAGTATTGAATTACTGAAATCTCTTCACTTTTTGCATCTGTCCAGCTTAGCTACTAAGCAAACTTATTTTAATTTTTGATAGCTGTCAGAGCAATCACTAAATAATTTCCATAAAAGGGTATTTTCTGGCATGTAATATTCCAATTTTATAGTGGTGCTGAGGAAAGAAATGGAAATTATATCCCAAAGGCTCTATAACCCTACCTCTCCATCTTTTGCATGCTCTGGTGGCCTCCCAAGGGCTGTTTTCACCACTGTTCTGCCAAAGGCGAACCTGCTTCCTGGCCTGACAGTGTTGGGCATGGATCAGGTGAATGGGTTTCCATGGAGCAATCCCTGGCTTGTGTTAGGGGAATGTCCAGAGCTGATCAGAACTAGCACATATTAAAAGCCATTAACCTCTGTTTACACTAGGGGACTGACCTCGAGCTAGGTAAGCTAACATTTTTTTCCTTTAAATTTACTGTTTTGGGAATAATGCAAGGAGTGTTATTTCCATTTTTTCCTAAATTTTTATGTTAAAAAATTGACTACAATGAGTATTTTGAACTGTGTATCAAAGTGGCAAAGACCCATAAGTAAGTAGCAGGAACATCACTACTTAAAAGACACTTACTTACTTAGAAGAGTGAATAAAAGTCCAAAGTTTGCAGGGTTATCTCCATATACTTTGTACAGTGATATGTAATTTGATGTAAAAGAGATTAAATGAACAAAAGTGTCCCTTTATTCCAAACTAAGATATTATCCAAGATTGATCAAAGCCAAACTATTCTTGAAAATCTATTTCTCCTATGAATTGTCAATGCACAGCAACAATCAAAATCAGTAACCAGATGTAGTGCTAGGGCCTGAATAATAGGCCCTGAAACAAAGTTGACCTCTAGATGAATCTCACAACCAAACGTTATCCATTATCAGTATCTGTTAATGAGTAAAACCTGCATTACCATTAACGTTTATTATTAATATCTGATCATTAATGAAATATGTATGCTCACTAGTGAAAGATGTAGGTTAGGCAAAATATAATCAGTAGTGAGGATGAAATGTCATGAGAATGTATCCAACTTCCCTTGCTTAGCCTTGTTCAAGGCTGAGAACCCAAGCATTTGGCCGTGTTAGAAACTCCCTTGGTTCTCTTCCCCCAGCCCTGGCCAGGCTTTGGGTGGAATCCAACAGGAGGATGAAACCAGATGTTTCCACTCAAAGAAAAGTGCAAGTCATTGTGACTTGCTTTTGGTATATAAGGCTAGGTCCTCTCGCCACAACTTTGGATGCCTCACCTACGGATGGATGCACCGCATAGGACTTCCCACTTGCCGGGAAAGGCTCTCCAAATCCTCACTGCAACCGGGGCTCCCCAGCAACTGCGGATCTGGAAGTGGTAACGTATGCAAGTGGTGATGTATCTTTCTTAATCACTGTTCTCCCCATCGCGTAGTAATGATTAGGTACATTACCTTGCTTATTCTTATTGTCTATAATTAACTGTATATAGTAATACTTAAGTGTACTATTCTGTATTTTTCTTATTGCTTATTTTCTGTATTACTTGGTTATATCCTTTAATTATTAACAGTAAGATAAGCCTACTCTTTTCACTCTGGTGTCTGAGTTTAATTGGCACCCTCGATCTGCAAAACACCAGAACATTATGTTCCAAAAAGAAAAATTAGTAAGTGTCTCAAAATAGTAGAACTGATTTCTCAAACATTTGCAATGAAAACATATTTCTACAACATATCATCAAAGATGGCCAGTCTACCATTAGCTTTCTAATATACTGTATTCTTATATCAAATGTAGGATATGTTTCTTTTCTAACTGCAGTAAACACGATTGTTTTAACTATGACTTTCTGCAATCTCAAAATTTCATTTATGACACCAGTGATAAAATTCTCACCATTTCTTCCTTCTCAGAATTGCACCCAGTGTTTTGAAACAATTTTGAGAATTTTTCAAAAGTATCAAATCAATTATGCTTTCACAAATGTGTTCTTATGTTTCAAAAATAAGACATGATGAAATACCTAGTTTGCATAAAGAATATTTTTTTCCATTACAAATAGGAAGGTACATGTCCCAACCTGAGAAGAGACTTTCATTCAGCATGGACCCATATACTCCTTTAATATGGTAACCATAATAACAACTTTATCAGAAAAAAGCAGCAGTGCAGTTTGAGTCAAAAGTGAAATCCGCCATGTTGTTTTATTTGTGATAGGTACTAATACCTTTTACTAAGCTAGTGCGCCAAGAAGTAAGAGATTTCCATCTGTCTACATATTTCACAATATTTTCAGATAATGGTGCATGGTATAATTTATAAATGCTGGAAATTTAATCTGTAGTTTTTGAGCACCCCAATATTTTATAAGTCGTTTGCCCGCCGGAATGGAAAAGAATTTGCTAATGTGTTTTTAACTGACTGCAGGATAAAAATAATCACAAATTCTGTTTAGTATCACAAAAACTTTGATCCCTGAAATGTGTCCAAAACTCTTTCTTAAACTTAATATGCTTGTATGTCATTTGACTGCAGCAGTTGGTGCAGTAGGGCATCTGTTATTCCTTTTCACCTAAATATTGTTTCCTTGCTTTCACCGACTGTGAAACTATTTTGTTTGAAATTATAATGATCAGTGTAAAACCGTCAGATGCTTAGCAACACCAGCATCAAATGATTTCATGACCTGAATTGCTCTGTTTGTTGTCACTATAACTGCAACTCTTAAAAGTCACTGATATATAATCTCATTCTGTGTTAATGCCATAAATTTATAGCTTCTTTTTCACTGCAAAACTAAAAACTAATAGGGTTTTTTTTAAAGCAACAAATATTTAAAGATTTTCATTTCTGCAAAGTCATCATTGTCACGTCCCGCTCAGATGAGGGGGACAAGTGACTCAGATTCGCAAATCCCCAATGGAGCGGACAACAAGTCTCCAAGTCTAAACATTTATTAACTACTCACAATGTACTAATTGAACACACGATAGTTGGCTAAGTATATAGCAAGTTGTGTCAAGCAATATAATATGCCTTGCATTGCTTAATAGGAAAGGGAAAAGAGGGAGATAGAGGGAACGGGGAAATACAGATCACCGGTCTGGGTTTCTGTGCTGATCCTGCCGACGAGGGTTCCGGGAGGCACGGGAGACATCCGTCTTTTTTGCTGGCATCTGTCTTCTTCGCTTCACTGCACTCTCTCTCCCCAGGCCGCACCACACAGCCCCCCCCCCCTTCTTGATTTATACCCACTTTCCTTGGGTCCATCCCCTAGGTCGACCCACATACCTACGTATCCCATGTACGGGGAGGGGTGAGGTGTTTCATGGGATGATGTAATTAGCATGATCATGTTAGCCCTCGTTAGCATATTGAGGGGTGTTAACTTTAATATGCATTTCGTGGATAATGAAGCAAAGGTCATTCACCAGACAGATGGCCCTTGAAGTTTTGGCCAGGTGCACCAGAGCAGAGCTGTCCTGTCTTCACAGGGCTCCCTCCTCCAGTCCCATCTTGTGTTATTCGGGCAGCCTTATCAGCTTCGACCTCCACAGAATGCACCCTGTGACTCAGTTTTGTCTTGCGAGTGTTTGAGGCATTTCTTTGATCAGCCTCAACTTTTGCTTTCTCAGGCTGTTTTTCTTAGTTTCTCACAGGCCTGGTTTCTTGTCTCTCACAATCATCAAAAGCTCTTTGGGACCCAGCTATCTGATAGCTCTTTAGCACAGTGCTACACCTGAGTTAAAAGATCATATGAAAATGCCAAAGGCAGGTGTTAAAAGCCACTTTGGACAGTGATGAGAACAATTTGGTGTCCCACCTATCATGGGGAGAAGTGTGGAGGGGTCTGCTTGAGGCACCAGCCCCTTGGCAGAAATGTGGGGACCTCTGGAGGGCCTCAATAAACTTTCACTGCCAGTGAAAAGATGACATCTTTGTTTTTTAAGATTCAGCAAGAGTACTCCATGTCAGAGGTTTCACCAGTAAGTGCCAAAGCAATCCAGCCTGTTTTCAGAGAGGGAAGTGAAGACACAGGGGAATCAGATGACTTGCTGCTGGGTGTGAATTGGGCTAGCAGTAGCATGCAGGGAAGAGCCATGACCCTCTAGAATAGCCAGATTTGCCTTCCTGATGCAAAGCTGTGGAGCAGTGGGGACCAGAAGCCTTCCCTGGTGTCTCCCCATCAGGCATCCACTGGCCTGGGGATCACACTCTGTGTCCACAGGGCAGACCCCTTTCCACTTAGCTGCTGCTTGGCTTTGCTTTCCACTCTGGTTTAGAGTCTTGTATAGAAATAATATCACTAAAATCACTTCAGTGATAGTATTAGGAGGACACATCTGACATTCAAATTGATAAAATAGCAGCTGGGCGAGTGAGAGGGTATTTACTCCATTCACTTGAATCTTAAAGTCAGTAGCCTTACAAAAGCTTTACCTCTTTGTGAGTCAAAATCAGCTTTAACAAGCATGCCATAATTTGCATGGTATGTAAACAAAGGGGTAATAAAAGGTCATAATCACAGAGCTTGTACGGGCAGCAAAATACCACAAGGGCTAATGTTAAGATTAGTTTTAATATCGTGGGACACAGGAGAGCTAATAACATATATAACATATATTACTGAACCAATAACATATATAACTGAATTTGCAAATGAATGCTGAACACCAAGTAGATTCAAAAGCTTCTGTGGACCCATAAAGGAAGACAGCCTTATTTAAACTCTTGGGAAAGTCATTGGCTTACTCCACAGAGGTGGGTAGAATCACCCAGAGAGGTACCAAGACCATTGCATCCAGAAGGAGAAACCAGCTTACCATCCAGGCAGCCTGTTGTGGACTCTTGTGGCAGACTACAAATTAGACCTCTGTAACCAGGTTTGATCAAGAAAAATCGTTAAAAATACAAATGCATACTGTGTTAATATTTTATTTTTTGAGATTTCTTGGCTGTTCCTTTACTCTTGTATTTTCCAACTTTTGAAACAATATGACAAATTCAGATAGAGGAACATTTTGTGATTCCCACAGTCCTTCCTGAGTTGTTCTGCAAAGCTCTTTACTCTTGCTGTTTTAACACAGTCTTCCCACTGCTAACATAAGCTCATTCAACAGAATTAAAAGTTACAAGTGCTCTAATCAAATCTATCACCCTCATCTATTAAGAAAGAGAATTTCTACATGATATTTTGTCTTTTTCACACAGATAGAACAGACCAGCTTACTACATGTGTGTGTCAGGCAAAGTGACTTGATGTTTTCTGCCACCCTCCTCAGAACTGAGCTGATGTTCATTGCCTCATGCTTTGGAGGATGACTGTCATTAAGGCATAGAGTATTGGTTTGTTGTTAAATTTATAGGTTGAATTAATGAATATAAACACACTACAAACTACTCACATTTTTTCCCTTCAATTTTCATTTTTGTAGTATTTTACTGCCATGCAATAGTCTTGACTTTTTCATTATTATATTTTTTAGAAAGCTTTTAAAATGCTTAAGAGATGCTTAAACATGGTTTCCTTCTGATACAGAAAAGAAGTTCTATAGCTTCTCTGAGACAAGCAGTATACAGAAGTTGACAGAGACCATGTCAGAGACAGGACCGATCAGGAGACTTTTTTGACCCTAATGCTAGCCAGATATATGGTAACTTAAAGTATTCTAAGGAACATACATGAGGTGTAAGGTTTTTGCTTCTATGCAAACCCAAATTGTAATGAGCTAATTTCTAATAAAGAAGATTTTTTAAATGCAGACTTTTAGTTTAGTCAGATAAACAGTATGCATAATATTAGATAATAAAACTCAACATACATGTTTCAGGAACTCACTCTAAAGAGAAAGAAAATATAAAGATATGTTAGGGATGATTTTTTTCTTTAAATATATGTAGTTTACAAGAGACAAGAGTGTGTATACATATATGTAGTTATATAGACAGTTTGATTCATTCTTAGTCACAGAGAGACCTCGTCTATTCAGGCTATTAATTTCCCTGACTCATAAGCCTGGGATCTGAAGAATATTACATGCCATTTGTATATTTACCCAATGTTTAATCTCATGTAAGTCATTCAATTTTTATCTCTCTTGTATACTACCTATACACTGAAGAAAAGATGAGATTTTTTGAAAATGTTGAAAGATGGAGATGACTGGACCACTTCAGCTCTTCAGCTTTATATCTGTTTCTCTTCCAAGATAAGAAAGCGTTGGTGAATTTTTGCAGGAAACTGTAGCTGTTTTGGAAGAAAGCGCAGCTTCTGTTTCCATAGCACCCTTTTCCAAACGTCATTTATTTTGTTCTTAAATTCCTCCTTCTTCATGAAGTAGGTTCATTTTCTTACAATATTTCTATGGATAACAAGCTTCTATTGTCTATATGTCTTAACAGAGGAAATACATAGATTTATGAGTATGTTTTAAAGTCAGAAGTTTTATATGGATTTAGATCTCAACAGCAGAAACTTTACATGAGAATGAAATAGGCACTAAATGTTTGCCAAGACCTCAAGCCCAGATAAATCGCTCCATGATTGTTTTGAGAAAGAGCCAGCTACAGGTAATGTAAACATTTTATAATCTTAAAAAAAAAAAAAAAAAAAAAATCAATTTAAGAGGTTAAACCTGTACATCATGGAGTAAAAGGCCTTTTTTAAATGTAAGCAGCCTAATGCAAGCCAAGAACTGCATTGTGGCTCCACTGGATGTAAAGTTAAAGAAGCCATTGAGTCATTAGAGGTCGAAGGCCAAAATGATGGCTGTGGTTAGCTGATACACTTAACTGGAGACAACTCCAGGCCACTGCCACAAGTGGTGAAGGTCTCTTTTGAACTCCATTTAAATCTCTTTTCTCTCCCTTCTTTGTGACTGAATGATGACAGGATTTCCAGGCGGGAGCCTGCATTAACTCTAGATTGGAAACATACTTGTTTCTGTCATGTTGCACGCAAACTCCCCGTCAGAGCCCCAGTTTCAACCCCGAGTGTTTCCCTGCATGCTATTAAGATCAAAAACCACTAGTGAGAAACTCTATGGCTTTTCTAGGGTCAGCACAGGAGGGGAAGTCCTGCCCCACCTCTAAGGCTGAGGGTATATCTTTGTCAGTTAGAGGCATTCCCTGTCAGTACATCCCCAAGCACCTTTTACTTGTACAGGCACTGATCTGTCAGACACCCCATACCTAGTCGTTTCCAGAAAAAAGAAATATTTCTTCTTTCTGTAGAACTAGTTTTCTGCTACTTTTAGCTCTGAGCTGGCCCACTGCAGTGTCAAGCAAGCCCCAGCAGTGGCGCAAGGCAGGGCAGGACCTATTTCACTAGCTTACCTTGTCATGAAATTGTGGTGTTGGGCTCAGTTGCTGGAGGTGTTCCTGTGGGTCCTCATGGTCTGCTCTGCTGTGAGTAACCCTGCTTCCCTGACAAGTGCATGTACACAGCATTTCTGATCATAGTCTTGTTGGTGCCCACCTGCCTCTTCACAAATTGCCACATGTCTACTCAGGCACCGCAAAACCAAATTAGTATAATTAAATTTAAACTCAGAGAAATAGTTCTTCATATGTATTAAGCTTGAAGTGTGCTTCTTCTGTTTAAGAACTGAAAAAGTCTTGTATGCCTGAAAGCTTGTCATTCTCTAGCTATATTAGTTACTCTAACAAAACATATTACTTCTCCCTATGAACATTGCTGCACAGCAGAGGCTTATTTTTGAGTTTAAACATTTAAATCTCTTCAGAGTAGAGATTTTTAGTAGGTATCTGAAACTACCAAGCATTTGCCAGCCCCTTACTGTACAAGATCTAATAAAAATTAACACTTTACTACTGTTAAATGGGCCTGAGTGCCTCTACTCTTGCTTGAACCTGGATGCCTTGTGAGTAATGTCCATTCTGCAGCTCACACTTCTTTTTTGCAACTGAGCAGTTGGTTTTACTTCAATGCAAACACTAACACTCCATTTAAACTGTTCTTTGAGCTGTATTAAGGATCTTTTGTTGTTGTTGTTGCTAAGATTACATTCACCTGGGTACAACCATACAAAATGCAACCTTACAACTGCAGAATCAAACGCACAGAAAATCAGGATATGACAGTATTGTCAACCTGGCCATGTTTTCATTTCCTGTCCAAATGAGTGCCTCAGAGTATTGCTTTTCCAGTAAAAGGTCTATTTTACAGTATATAAGACAATTAATGCTGTTAAATTTTCTCTTTCAGTCCATAATTTTTTTTAATTTTTTTCCTCTTGTCAGTCTGTTTCTTACTCATCATATGTTCTTTGTATAGAGGTATCAGTCAAACAATGAATAATAAGTGACTATGAATATTCATTTTTAAAATAAATTTATTCAATTCCTTCTCATGGATCTATTGTTTGTTTCCTGTGGTCACATGGCTGAATTTTATAAGCACAAACGTTTATGTAAAGAGAACTTTAAAGTCACTTGAATAAGCACACATTGACAATACATGCTGAATTTGAAAGCACAAATGTCAGGAGTGCTTGATCACTCATCCAGACAGGGAACAGAAACAAAATGCCATGCCTTCTGAGGACAACAGCCACAGAGAGGCAATGATACCGCAAACACAAAGGAGTGAGGAATGAGTGGAATTTTAGGACTGAAGGTAGCTAAATTCATTTATAAGGAGGAATGAACAGAAAAAAAAAAAATGTATTCAATAAATAATAACCTTTGTCATAAGAAAAACTCTGCATCAGCCTAGTGTCCAGCTAAAAATCAGAATTCCTGGATAACTGTTGAAAGTAAATAAACAATAACTACTTGTGTTATTTGGCAAGTTCAGCAATGACTTTTCAATTACAGAAGATTTCAGCTATGGCTATTTCACCTTTTGGCTTGAGGTGGAGTACAGCTGCAGTGGAAGCATAGCTTGCAGCCATCACTTCCAGGTGGAATGTGAGGTAAGCCCACAGTCAGGGAGAGCTGCAAGAAGAGTCAGAGCAGAGAAGAATTGGTTCATCTTCTAAAAGTCAAGATCAGTAATAAATGAAGACATTGGTAAAATATTGTGAGTAGTCACATGGAAAAAACAAAACACAACTTTTTTAGGAGGCTGATCATTCCTTACATATTGAGGAAATGTCTCTATGTGGGAATATGTCTGGGAGATGTTGAGCGAAACCAGAGAAAATGGTCCTTTGATAGGTCTTAAGTGATTTCTCTGCCATAATTTTATCCAGACAGACATATCTGAAAAATTCAGATGAGCAGGTGGTAAATAAATATGTTATAGAACTATGAAGTACTTAATGTGTGAGGTTATTTGACCTGAACAATTGCTAGAATGAGCTCTTGCATTCAAAAAATGAGTTGCAGTCATTGGTGATGTAGGAAGTTGTAATTCATGAAAATCAAATTAATTATTAGAGGAAAGAAAATCACATTATAGAAAATGGATGTATAATCCTTTTCATTCCCTCATCTGAGAATTAATTTTATTCCTAAATTTTTATATTTCAGATGAGATCATTGTTGAAAGATATAACTTCTCTGTTTATACACAGTACATTTAAATCTAGTGTCTCTAATTCACTATGAAGAACATGTTGCAGTGACTCCTTATTTTCAGATTTATCGAGTATTTAAATGCAAGCATAGATCAGATTTTATATTTTTGAAAATGAGTTTGTCAATTCAGGTAGCAGCTTACAGGACAAAGCCAAAATTGTTATCTCGATGAATTCAGGGGGCACCAAGTCTCCTCCTTTCTTAGACTGAAAATTCTGTGACAGTTCTGTATATTTTTGCTTAGAATTGTTATAATTTAGTTTAAAATTCATAAATAACCACAGGATCAAACACTGAGACCTAATACTTTCTACTCACGGGCAAATGTCTGAGGCAGGCTATGGACTAGGCTCAGAGGAGAAAGCCACCTGGTCTTCTGTAGAAGTTATACAAAATTTTTGGGTCAGGAACAGTCCCAAAGAGACTGTGTCAGCTAGTTGTTGGGGTGCTTTCCTCACACTGCTGTGGATCCTGTCCAAGGCACCATTGGAAGATCAGGCACCAAACACCGTGGTCTGAATTTTGCTCTGGAAAATAAGTTATTTCAGCACTGATGACCTTTAGAGGATTTGGCTATTAATGACATAAATTAGGTTTCTCTTTATGTAAGGTTTTAATACAAAAAGCCTGTAGAGAAGTCCCAGGTTTGGGGTTTTTTTTCCTTTTTCCACATTTGAATAACCTATTCTGCTGTAACTGAGTGTATTGCAATATACACTACTTCATTAGGAAGGCAACTGAATTCATTAAATGCATAAAATGCCCTGCTACTGTGATATGCAATGGATTCACTAAAATCATTGCCCCACTAGAAAAATAAAGAGAGTATATGGTAGAATAGGAGAGAAAAGAAACTCAAACATCTCACAAAGGGGTATTAAGTCAAGCTGGTAGATCTTTTATTCAGGCTTTAATAAGCTTATACAGTGATAAACCTGAATGGGAGAAAGGTGTAGCCCAGGACTTCTTAAACCATTTAAATCTTATTTGAAGTAATTTGTTTCAAAGATAGGAAAAGTTTCTGTCACTTACTATTTGGGTCATGAGAATAAAAAATCAATTAAAAAAAAAAGGAAGAGGAAGGAATGAAAAGGGCAGAGGGACCAGAACAGTTTACCATTCAGAAGAATAAGATTTTATTACTCTAATGTCCATTTCTGAGTTATAATTAAAACCCACCAAGCATATAATATGTGTGAGTACTCTGAACTACTAAGTGCAGACACCATGATGTATTTTTCACTTGCCATTATTAGATTAAGACAATTTTCGTAGGAAATATAATGCATTAAACTACTAAGTGTCAGTTTTACATAGAAATAATAGTGTTGTATTACTAAGACCAGTGTTAAATAGCTCATAAACATTAAGCAACGTTTTCCCCTGTCTTAGTACCAGTTATTCCTCCTCCTTTTACACCAGTGCTCATTTAATTGCCATTACTTACAGGAAGAATATACAGAATAGCAGAAAGCAACATATTCTGTTTCAACGTCTTTTGTGGCTGCAGGGGAAGAAGTGACAGGGGAACTATTTAAGTGCTCTATAGACATTTTCACTTCCATGTCCATAAGTCTGTGTCATAAAGGACCAAAAATGTGGTGTCATTTGACAGGTGTTGATTGTATGCCATATACATCATACAAACCAATTATAATATTAGGTTTCATGAACAATTAATGTAGTTAACAGCAGTAGTAGAAAATGCAAATTCTAGGTTGAATGATGTGTTGGTTTTTGGAGAAGAAATATCTTATATGAGAACATTACAATCATTCAGGATTCCAGGGTATTGCCAACCTTGGCCAGGCACCAAAGTCCTGCAGTATCCATGTTCTGATAATACTGACCAAGACAGAAAAATTCTTTAGTATTTTTCCCCTCTTCAGTGAAGATTTCTGATTCACAGAACTGAAAAGACAAGAATTCCTGCAATTAGAGTTTGGAAATTTTCTTTAAAAAGTCAGGGGAGCGGTTCAGTTCCACTATTCCAGTTTGCCCCAGATTTTTTTGATTGGTTGGTTTCAGTTTTTTGTCTGCATAAGAAATTTACTGGTGAAAATAGGGGAAGCTTTGTTGTCTGGAGAGGCTTAAACATCATGATAGTCATAATTATTAATCAGTAGCATTTTCACATCATATTCATAGAGTCATTTCATTTTGTTTACTTGTATGCTTTATATCTGTTGTAGAAACTAGTATACCTCTGGAGTTCAGCAAGAGATTATAAGGTATGTGTATATTTGATCTTAATTCTAGGACCTGATTTGATTCACATTTCAGAGTAATTCAGATGGAGGTTCTCCTGGTTTTAATCTAGTCCTGGCTTGTGTGCAGAGTGTATCTGGGAACACAGCACACCATGCTCTGTTCATATAAACAGCCATGTTCTTTGTCCTTCTGCTTAGAAATTAAATCCATAAAAACAAATACTTCTTGTTTTCCTAGGTGGCAACAGGTCTAACAAGGGACAGCAGCATTGCTAAGTGATAAACCATGACAGTACTTAGTTCCAGTGGCTTTCCCTCTGAAAAATGTATAGTCACAAGGTGTTTATAGGGTGTGGGAATTAAAGCCTAGAATTGGTACCCAGTATACAGATCTTCAGAGATTAATCACCCTGGCACCAAATGTGCTTACTCTACAGGATGGTTGTGATCTCCACAGTCCTTTGGAGAATTCCCTAATTTGGCCCTTTCCTGCAGGCAGCCAGCCACTTCCTTTTCCTAGACCATTGTGGAGGTTTAGAATAGCTCCTCGTTTGGCAGGAGAGTGAACAGGAAAAGTTAATTTAAAAGCAGTGCTCTGCTGGGAACAGTCAGCTTACTGAAAAGAGTGATGAGTGACTGATAACTGCCTTGTGGTCCACCCTGTGAAGGTTGTGTTGCTTTATTTGAAAGCTCTGCTTGGTAAACGTGCTTGGCACAGCTTCTGATTCATTGCTGGTATCAAAGTCTGAACAGTTCTGAAGGTGTTGATGACGAGGCCAGACTAGCATAGCTGGGATAAAGAAAGCCAGTATAATTCAAGGTTATATGACATTTTCCCTAGGTCTTGTTCTTTTTGTCCTGGAGAAGACTCTGGAGATCAAACAATTGATCATCCCATAGGACGTTCCTGAGAGAAATGAGGAAAGCCTCATTCAGTGGATCCTATGGGAACAAATAGATGCATTCTAACCTCAGACCAGGGAGTTTATGGGAGACAAAGGATGAAGATATGCAGAAGCTGAAAATGACAGCGAGTTTGTTAGTCAGTAAGAGTAAAAATAGCTCTTCCAACTTCAAGAAGAGAAGTGTATTAGTTGTAGTTCAACCAGAAAGCTTGAAGTGCAGAGCACAAGGAGAGGAGTTGGTGTGAGTAACTCAGTGTCTTGAAGGCAGATTTTGGAGAGCAGAGAGAGCAACACTGTATGGCACTCACGAGCTAAAACTCCAGCCATAGGCTGACCAGACTTTGGAGAAAGGTACTCATGTGTGAAATGGAAGTAGACTTTTACATAGGAAGAGAAGGCTGAAATTTTGTCCACGTGTTAATGGGAAAAAAAGTCATTTGGATAGATTTTGTTTTGTGGGAGATAAGAATAGCAGTGAATGGTGTTCGTTAAAAGTAATGTAATCCTGTCTTTTCACTATTCTGTTACTCACAGAGACAAAGGACTGACTGCACGGCCTAGAAGACCAGCCCTGTTGCTAACTGTAAGCAAATCTTTATGAGACCTCTGATAAGCAAGTGATCACAAAGAACACAGACTGGAAGGATGAAAGGAAGTCCTAGGGCAGGAAGAAAAATATCTCTAGAATATCAACTGCATCTTGAGTCATTTACAACCCTTAAAAACATACATGTTAGTGGGTGCTGCTTCTCAAAGAACTATACCAGGCAAAGCACGTCTGGCAGTCATTCCAGCATGAACAACGTCTATATAATACAGTGAAATGAATAGCTATATGTACAAGAAGTGGGGGTTTTGCCATTAATTTTGGCTTTTATTTCTCCAGAAAGGGCATAAACATTGGCATACAGGCTAAAAGGCGAACCGATTTGTATTCTGTAGCATATACAATATTTGTTACTCAGAATCAAGGCTTTAATCCAAATACATTGCATTCTTTTTTATCTCTTACACTCTTTCACACCATTTCTTTTGAGAGCATATTTTTTAAACTGTCTTAAAATTAATTCAAAAAAGTCTATCTTCAAGTGATTGAAATGACAGTCTGCCCAGAGGGGAAAAATCATTAAAATGATCTGAAGTCAACGAAGTTTAATGAAAATTAATATATTGAAACAAATGTAATGTGACATCTGATATTTCTAAAATAATTGATTTCCATTTGTTAAATTAAACAATTGCAGCTCAGAATTATTATTCACAGCACTCTTTCCTTTACTAGTTTCAAGGAACATGGCTTACACTTATGCAGCAGGTGAATCCGCCCAATGAAAGCAGAGCTTCTTGGCTGCTGAAGTGTGGCAGCTCCTTGCTGTCTTTGTTCTCAAAGCCTCACAGTGGTTGGGACCTTTGGCCAATGGGAGCCGCTATTGACTACAGGTCAGATTCGGCCTGGGTATAAATGGAGTCCCCTGGGGAAGCCATTCTGAGCTCATCCCCTGCAGCAGCACGCTGCGGTCGAGGACTCTCCCCGTGGGTCAGGACGCTGCCCAAGGAAACTCCTCGAGGTGCCTTGGGTCGAGACGATGCCCTGAGCAGGTCCTCGAGGTTCAGAGCCCTCATTTGTCAGGTCAGTGATAAAGTGTTTTGGGTTGCTGTTATACCCTAGGGAGTGGGGCTTTGTTCTGCGTTTTGGGTTGCTGTTAAACCCTATAGAGTTCTTTGTTCTGCCTTTTGTGTTGCCGTTAAACCCTATAGAGTTCTTTGTTATGCATTTTGGTTGCTGTTAAACCCTAAAAAGTTGTTCTTTTCTCCTCTCACAGACATTCGAACCTGTAATTTACGGAGAGCTAGTTAACTGTGTTAATAATTAATTTTTTATTTTTGGTGGTTGGTTGTTTATTTGAGAGCCTCTGTAACAACTTAATAAATGGTAGTGTACCACTGGGTTTAAAATATATGGCTTGTGGAAGAGAAAAGTCTCAAAGAAATCTTACATTTGATGTAAGAGAGACAAAAAACATCATCAAACTATTCTTTCACTGCTAGATTTGAATAAACTTATGGTACAATATGTGTCTGCAGTTACATATTCAAATTCTGAGGTATCAAAAATTAATTATTTATCACTGAAAATTTTCAGTGCAGTGACTTTACAGAAAATAGCCGAAAGATTGTAAGAATTAAATAACTTTTTCTGAACTTGAGATTTATCTGTCCATACTTCCTCATTTGTAAAAAAATGTTTGGGGTTCGAGCAACTGATGTTTAGTCACAAAATCCTTGGCATAAGAGGAGGTAAGCCAGGGCATGAAGGAGATGCAAGGCATGGCATTCCAACTGAGTGGTGTGGAGGAGGGCTGTATCCACGCTACCACCTTGAGAAGATTTCCCAGCTGTTGGCCTTTGCCCTCACATTTTGGCAAAGCAATATGTCTGCACCAATTCATATTGTTTCCCACCTGACCTCTTTTCCGAAATAAAAACCATGTTCATAGCCTGAACAGAAGTCTAGGTTAGGCTGGGCACTGAGCAGATACAGTTCCCCAAGTCCTTGGCAGCACATCTGGTAGAGCAGTAAGGACAGGACCATGTTCCCGATCCCCAGCTCTGTGTTCACGCAGCTGGAAAGCTTGCGTCCTATGGCCAGACAGGGAATGCATAAGGGAGTGGTGCTCAGCACATTTTAAAATCTATTGGGACAAAATAATTCAAGGAGATGTCCTTATTCTTTTCTGAAATGGGCATCAGGTTCTTGCACGTAAATGCTTAATACCTTACACTGTCTCACTGGTTTTCTAATTAATTCTAATTTTCACTCTGTTAAAGATCCTGAGATTTTATTTTGGAAATCAGAGACCCATGACCAGATCCTTACCTGTCCTTGTGCCAGTCTAGCAGAGCAAATCAACAGGAAAGGCAAATTAACTTCTACTGGGAGATACTGCGATGTCCTGAAACAGTGAAGTTATATACTTCTTTGTTATTATCTGGCATCTGTCCTCTACAGATACATTAATTATTAATGACAGAAAAAATATACATATTCTTTGATACAATTCGACTCCTTTCATTCTTTACTTTTTATAGTCCAAGACCCCACTTCTGAGAGCACTTAAGCCAACTGCAGAAAATTATTTCTGAGGTCTCACCTTTTCTCTTTCTCTTCTTTCCCACCACACAGAGCTTGTGCTCCAGTGTTCTTGCTTCTCTAATCTTGTGGTAAGGCAGATCAAGGAGCTCAAGTGACAGCAAATGGTGTCATTTTTGTGGGGTTGGTGCTCTGCCAGTGTGGCCTTGTGAATTAGCTCATCAGCATCAGCACAATAGAAGGCAGTTGGGGATTTTTGGTACAATGGTGTTATTGCACTATAGGTCAGCCTAAAGTCTTATGGCCCCCTTTGTTTTCACAAGAGAATAACCTCAAGAAAGATCACAGATCTTGAGTCTGAATTTATTCAGATCAGTCAAGTGTAAGTTTGGTATTGACTGTGGAAGAAGCACAGCCCAAACAAAGGTAACAGAACTTGAAGTAACTTTTTTATTACACATGACAGAATTAAACAAAATTCTCTTCACTCATCCTACCTTCCCATCAGTTGCAAACAATACATTTTAAAATGTGTATCTATGCTGTAGTTATTCTTGGCAATACACTGAAGTACAAGGGGCCTCTTGGGCCACAGAGGTCATTCCCCTGTTATTTTAGGCAAATACTTAATTTATTTTTTTCTCAATACTGATCAAACTTTGCCATAAAACCAGACAGGTTTCCCTCTCTTCTCACCTTCTCTGCAATGTTTTTCCAAAACTCATCACTATCATGGTTAGGATCCTTCTTCAAACTCCTATTTTGCATTTACTGGGACCAGTTAATACATTTAACAGTTAACCTTTTTTAAAGTACAACTTCTTTCTGTAATAAAAGGATTGGTGCAATATGACTGCTAATTATCTGAGAACTAAAAAGTGACTGCATTTTTATTGGAATCCAATGTAATCATGCATCATGGCTTAATCTTTAATTTCTTTTGGACTAACCAAATTAATCTAAAATAAGGTGACGAGATAAGCCCTAGAAATAAACCAATATTGAAATCTATAGTTCCAAGTGCAACTGAACACTTAGGTAAATTCTGACTAAAGCCTTGGAATGTGTATTAAGTTTCCCCTTTTTTTGTGTTCTTTAGAAAAGTTAGAAATTTATAAATCTCTCACATAAAGAATAGCACAAATAAAGCTATTGCATGGGACCATTCCATGGTATTGCATAGTATGACAGGGTTATGCAAAATTGTTAGACAGAAAACACATTATTTTAGCTCTCCCCAATATTGTAAAAGGACACTCAATGAGGCAATATTTTGAAACATCTTGTAAAGGGATTCGTACTCTCCTTTCAAAAAAGGTAGAGAGAGGAAAGAGGAATTTCCAGTGTCAGCTTCTTTGTATTGTTAAGTTGTCAGGGGAAGTTAAATTTAAAGGCTTTCAACATTGTTTTTCTATCTACCAGCTCTTTCTTGTTTTCTTTTTCTTCTATTATAGCTTCCTTGTCTGTTTGTTTGCCATTTTCCTAATCAGAAAGAAGAGGAGAAAAATGTGTGATATTTCTATTAATATATTTTACTAGTGAGCTTAGGCTGACTGGGTAGAATTATCCTGTTTTACCGGAGAGATGAGCAGCACAAGGATTGTGTTCACACAGCTACAGAAATTGCTGAACAGTATTTTGAAGTTGCTATATGTAGAGAAACTTTTCCTCTAGTGGTATTGTTTAAACTGTTTTCCATTTAGTATTTTTTGTTGTATTTGAAAGTTCAGGAGGACTAGTCATTGTTGGTAAACCTGAAGGAAAAAATAAGGGTTTCAGTGAGAAGGGAACAGAAAATGTGTCTAGTTCTTGTATTGCAAAAGTGATCTGGTTAATTTCTGTGTTAGAATTTCTCTCTTGAGCACGTATTTCCAGCAAACTGTGGGGACATTCCATACCTCTGTAAGTGACTTTAAACCACTCTGGGATGATACTAATTTTATTGTAACCAGGAGATTTCTGAGAAAGGCATGTGATTATTGGTGTATGTAATTAGCATAATCATTATCAGAACTACAAGTTTAGTCAAATTTTGTTCCTTGTTAAAAGGAAAGTAAGCAGTGTAACATTCTAATGTTTGAAAAATGGGCAAGGAAACTGCACAGGAAGAGACATTGCACGTGCCTTGCAGAAGAGCTTGAAGTGCAGGTTGCAATTCTGTATGTTATGATTCAGCAGCTATTTTGTATTACTCTTCTCATACACATACCTGTCCTGGACTTTGACTTCACAAAGCACTTTAGAGCACAGGGTATGATTACTTTTATACTTAGTCTACATGACTACATAAGGAACATGTTCCTTTTTTCTTAGAGTGAACAATGAAAATGAAGTGATAAGCAGACTTCCCTATGGATCCATCTCATTCTCACAAGCATACCTCTGAATGTACTTAAGCAAATATAGACAGTACAATGACAATTAAAAAATGCTGGATACATTTTGACTGATACTTTACAGTAAGTATATAATGATATCATAAGACTAAATTTATGTCTTTAAAATCCACTGAGAAATACTTTGAACTGCAACAATGAAATAGCAATTGTAGCAAGCAAGCAAAATTAAAAAGAATTAAGTCTCATAATCATATGTATAATTACTACAGAGCATTATGTGACAGATTTCATTTTGTGATTTGGATGAAACAAACAGTTCAATGATTGGTTGAGCGGTGATGCATTTTATCAAATATAAGCCTGGACAGGGGTTTTCAAAGACTTTAATCCAATTTAGAACATGTACCATACACCTAAAACACACATTTAAAAACTTAATTCCAAAAAGCTAGCATGGAATAACTACAACTCTTGTGCGGCTTTGTATATTTTAGAGTAAGTGCCTTGTTCTAGATTAAACAGCTTTAAAAATTAAATTACAGTGTCTGCACATGGAAGACGTGCAGACATCAAGATGTGCAACATCAAGAAATGCTGTTGAATCAAAGTAATTTCACAGTGAGAATCAAAAACATTCTGGGAACTAGTGGGAAGTTGATCTCTGTCCTTAGTGATGGGTTTAGTTACCTGAATACTTTAAATTATGACCTAATTTCAAAATATAGATGGATGTCTTCATCAAGAAAATATCTTCCTCAGAGCAGCCACAATGAATCTTGCTCCCTGAGTTGAAATCCTGAGACTTAATTGCCATGACTGTTGGATGCCTGTTTGCAGATGGTGTCATTATTGCTAAACCTATACTCATCTGTTTCACTAAGCTGATTTGTTTCTCCATAATGATTGTTTGCAGTACTAGTTCTCCAGGTCACATTCAGCATCTATTTTATTGCTATTATATTTCAAGGCAATTATTTCTTTTTCCAGAAGATAAATTTTGAGTGGAAAAATTATGATAATGCTTGTGGCCCCAGACCTGACCCGGACAATTCTGATATTTGTTAGATCTACACCCTGCCCACTATGCACTGAATCCCCTGTGTACTACACAGCCTGCTTTGTCACCAGTCCAGCAAGGTCTGTCTCATATTTATCTTTATTTTTCATAAATAGTCCTACTGGTTTCAGCAAGTGAGTGGCACCATTATAAGATAGGTAAGTCTTGTAAGACAAGGATAAATGCTGTCAGTAAGACAGGAGAGGGTGAATATATGCAGGGGTCTTGATGTCAAAAAAAAAAAAAAAAAACAAAACACTAACCAAACTAAAAATCCCTTTCTGGAGCTATACACTTATGTTTGATTCTGGGAAACAGAAATCAAAAATTGTTTTGTCATGCTTCCACAATTCCTGAAAAACTGCTTTGAAGGCTATGTTTCACCATCAACTGGGAAAAAAATGAGAGGGTATAGGGGTAGGTAAAATAATTTTAGATCTATTTTTTTTCTTCTTGAAACCAGGCTAAACTTATTCAGTTATGCTCATCTCAAAGTTTTCCCAATTCATTGACTGGCCTTAGTATTTTCCAGAGAATACAAGCTGTGGAGATTTTCTGGTTCAGAAATATCTACTTAACCCTGATTACTCTTTCATACCATCTCCTGTGTTTTTATTTGGTGGAACCCTAATAATCACCTGAGCCAGTCAAGTCCTTGGCTTTACAACAATAGTGTCAGACATTTTAATCAGAAGGCAACAAACCCAGACTTTTTGCGTAGGAAACATATAGCAAGACCCCTAGTCTCTGCAATATTGGTCTCTACATTGTACATGAAACAAGATTTGTCTGTTTCTTTTCCAGATTACAGTCATAGTGAAAATACAGTGTATATAAGATAGTGTGATAAAATGCTGCCAAAAATTCTGTTTACACAGTACCTTATCTTGTGAGAATGGAGTTTGTATTTCTTCTTTTCCACTTTGAATGGAACATGCTTCTATCAACTCTTAAGCTTACATAGTTTTAAATAAGAGTAGACTAGAAATTTAAAACCATGTAACAGATGATTTCCCTTCATTAATCAGAGAAGGTCAATACATGGATTAGTATTGTACTTAATTAGTACAATACCTGATCATTAGAATTAGGGTTTATGTAAAACAACAGGTCAAGCAAATGACAAATGATTGGCTCTGATCCAAAATAATACTGTGTTGAGTGGCGGGGAAATTATTTTTCCAGATTAAAAAAAAAAAAGAAGAGATATAAGGTAATAGATTTTCTGTTGAAGCGTCACTGTCTCATAAAGATTATAGTCTATATAAAAAAGGAGGGAGTTGAGAAGGCCATACTAATCCTAATAATTAGAATTTATTTTAACGTTGTCTCCAAATCCATGCACATTGAGCACCTATACTGGCTAAATCTGCCTGGCCCTTGGCCACAGGTTAACTTCATCCTGCAGTTTTTGTGAGTGTTGGCCTCCTGCCCACCCGTCTCCCACCCTGCTGCCCTCAGGTGTCCTTGCAAATTAGCCAAACACGCAGCAACTGCACAGCTCTCCACTCGTGACACCTTGCCTTCCTGTGTGCCTTTTTGCTGCCTCACAGGGAGAGGTGAGAGTCTCAAGACTGATGCCTGTAGAGGACCTGTTGGATAAGGTTGACAACCATAGTGCAGACTCAAAGGAGCAAGATCACCAGGGATGGAGACTTGGACCTAATATTTTCACTAATGTTAACGGATATAGCTTTCATATCTATAATGCTGTTTTTAAAAGACAGCTAAAAACAGGTAATTCTTAAACTGGCAAACACTGATGGTATAATCCCTCTGAAGTAATGTTCAGCTGAACAGGAATTATACCGATCCCATAATTCAGTGTTCATCAACATAAATTAGTGATGCCATTCAGACTATTTACTATCATAGAGAAATCAGTCTGCACAGACAACCTGGAAATGTTACTACTTTATTACACAGGAGAGAATTTGTTTCCGTGCCCACTGAGTTTCTTAACTTTTAATAATATCAAGATATAATTAGAGTGAGCGTCAGGAAGGGGAGGAATACTGTGACCTAATGGTTTTTTATCACTGACCTCTGCTGTTCTGAATCATGATGTTTGATCTGAATTTTCCAAATATTTTTCCTTTTTTTTCCAGTGTGTTATTATGCTGGTAATTTAGAATCCTAGAATCACAGAATCGTTTAGGTTGGAAAAGACCTTTAAGATCATTGAGTCCAACAGTTAACCAAGCACTGCCAAGTCCACCACTAAACCATGTCTGGTACGGTAACACCTAAGCAATGCATCTACACATCTTTTAAATACCTCCAGGGATGGTGACTCCACTACATCCCTGGGCAGCCTGTTCCAATGCTTGACAATGCTTTCGGTGGAGGAATATTTCCTAATATCTAGTCTAAACCTCCCCAGTGCAACTTGAAGCCATTTCTTCTTGTCCTATCACTTGTTACTTGGGAGAAGAGACTAACACCCACCTCGCTACAACCTCCTTTCAGGTAGTTGTACAGGGCAATAAAGTCTCCCTTCAGCTTCCTTTTCTTCAGGCTAAACAACCCCAGTTCCCTCAGCTGTTCCTCACAAGACTTGTTCTCCAGAACCTTCACCAGCTTCGTTGCCTTTCTTTGGACATGCTCCAGCACCTCAATGTCTTTCTTGTAGTGAAGCGCCCAAAACCGAACACAGTATTTGAGGTGTGACCTCACCAGTGCCAAGTACAAGGGGACAATCACTTCCATCGTCCTGCTGGCCACACTATTTCTGATAGAAGCCAGGATGCTGTTGGCCTTCTTGGCCACCTGGGCACACTGCTGGCTCATATTCAGCCGGCTGTTGACCAACACTCCCCAGGTCCTTTTCCACTGGGCAGCTTTCCAGCCACTCTTCCCCAAGCCTGTAGCGTTGCATGGAGTTGTTGTGACCCAAGTGCAGGATCCAGCACTTGGCCTTGTTGAACCTCACACAACTGACCTTGGTCTATCGATCCAGCCTGTCCAGATCCCTCTGTAGAGCCTTTCTACCCTCAATCAGATCAACACTCCTGCCCAACTTGGTGTCATCTGCAAACTTACTGAGGGTGCACTCAATCCCCTCGTCCAGATCACTGACAAAGATATTAAACAGAACTGGCCCCAGTACTGAGCCCTGGGCAACACCACTTATGACCACCGCTAACTGGATTTAACTCCATTCACCATCATTCTCTGAGCCCAGGCATACAGCCAGTTTTTTACCCAACAAAGAGTACACTTGTCCAAGCCATGAGCAGCCAGTTTCTCCAGGAGAATGTTGGTGGAAACGGTGTCAAAGGCCTTACTAAAGTCAAGGCAGACAACATCCACAGCCTTTCCCTTATCCACTAAGCAGGTCACCTTGTCATAGAAGGAGATCAGGTTAGTCAAGCAGGATCTACCTTTCATAAACCCATGCTAACTGGGCCTGATCACCTGGTTGTCCTGTATGTGCTACATGATGGCACTCAGGATGATCTGCTCCATAACCTTTCCTGGCACCAAGGTCAGACTGACAGGCCTGTAGTTCCCCAGATCCTCCTGCCAGCCCTTCTTGTAGATGGGCATCATATTTGCTAATTTCTAGTCAACTGGGACCTCCCCAGTTAGACAGGACTGCTAACTAATGATTGAAAGTGGCCTGGTGAGCACTTCTGCCAGCTCCCTCATTACCCTTGGGGGACATGGCAGAAGTGATCACCAAGACACTTTTTTTTGCTCTGTTATTAAGAATATAGCCAGTATGGTTTACTAGTTGGGAGCTAATTTACACAGTGATTTTTATTTTAGAAAAAGAAAACTCTGTCATCCACTTTTCATTTTCTCTAGCAAATAACCAAAATGCAGCTGTTTTCATGACCCAGGATGTCATACTCTGAGCAAGAAATTATGACTACTTCTCATGCTTAATACTTGTTCTTGTAAAAATGTTCCTCATTACAATGAACCTGACTCACAACTCTTTCATTATAAAATCCCACTTGGCCATTAAACAGTACTAATGTTTTCCTATTGTGCTTAAAAATGAATAATTCATATCCTCTATGAGAATAAACTAGGATGATGAGTAACAGGGCAGAGCAAATACAGTTATGTCCTACTTTTTATATTTTACCAAGCTGGCTACATGTGATTTTCTACCTTCTTTTTTGTTGGCTAGGGTGAATTTTGTTTAAATATATTTTTTATACCTATATGAATAAATATGTGTATATGTATATGAGACGTAGGGATCAAAATAAATGAGCTTCAGAGTGTGTCTGTGTACCTTTTCCCCACACATACACACACACGCACATGCTCATGGCACTTGAAAAACTTCAAGGAAATAAAAAAAAAACTTGACAATACTTTTGATCAGGGACTAACTGCTTGGAGAAGCTCAGCTCTTCTGTATACTGTCATTTCCCTGAACTGTGTCATGGCTGTAGGTACAGTCTTTTTTGTCTTTTTTTTTCCTGCACAAACAGTTGTCAATTAGAGTTTCAAAGTATTCACTAACACATCTTACACAAAGCGGTGAACCATGGTGAACATATCCTCATGTCTTCTGATGAACCATGACTATAATTCTTCCTTCATGCTTCCTGCTAACTTATTTATTAAAAAAACAGCAAATACAAACCAGCAAATACCTTTTGGGGCAGAGAGAAACTGGTACTGCTGGTACTGCTAAAAAAAAAAAAAAAAAAAAAAAAAAAGGAAGAAAAGAATTAGAAACTTGAAATATGTTGTTTTGACCAACAATACATTGCTATCAGCCAGGCCATCACCAGCTCAGCTGCTTTTAAGATTCTCCACATCTAGGAGTTGATTAAAGACAAGAATGGTGGCCTAAGAAAACATTCCTCCAGCAGAAGAAGGAGCGTGTTTCTTCATGTAAACAGGCCATGCTTTTCCAGGAGGAAAAACCTGAGCCTGGTTCCTTATTCCTTTTACAGAAACTTAGCAGTTCAACCCTTCCTATTGATTTCAGTTATAACAAATCACCCAATGTTATTAAAAAAAGAGAAAAAGCCATTGGAGAAAAAGTAAAACCTTAATTTCATTCCTAATTTACACTGCATTATACCACTTCTTGAAAACAACAGAAGATGTGTGTCTCAGTTTAATTAACATCATTTGTGGCCCACAGGATTGGGAAAAAAAAAAAGGATTAATCCTGAAGGATGTAATGAGGTATTAGGGTTTCCTTGTAACGCATCCTTAATTAACATGCCATTATTTGCAGATGTTGCCAGACACCCATAAAAATCCAATTTGAGTTTGTTTAAGTTAATTAAACAGAGCTGCTGCTCCCTACACCCTCTTTGCAGAGCATGCTAGCACCTGCAGCCCTCTGCATTTCTCTCTACTTGGCCTGTTCACGCAGCCACCTTCAGGCACTGGGGATTTGGCACTGCAGGGACAAACAGGGTGGGCTCCTGCTGAACAGAGGCCTGGCACCATTGACCTGCTGTCCACAGACACCAACATCACCAGGCAACCCTCACTGCACCCATGGGCTGGGCTCCCCAGAGCCCTGATGAGGTGCCCAGCCAGGCCTGGCCTCCTCCTGGCCCCAGCCTCCAAGATGCCAACAGGAGGCATGGACTCTGCAGTCAGAGGCCTGTGCTGTGCCCTCAGCACTACAACAGGTTTAATCCCCTCCAGTTGGAGGGAAGAAAGGATCTGCAGCTGAAAGGAAAAGTGTATTTTTCTCATCGTACCTGATGTATTTTCCAGAAGATCGCTCCCTTTTTGATGCGGCGCAGCAGAGGCCCTCACCAGGCCCAGCCACCAACTTCAGGTGCAGTGGTGTGGTGCAGTCTTGCCAAAGAGGCTGAAGAGGGGCCTGTGTGTGCTACCAATCTGTCATCTCCTTGTAAATACATCCCAACAGTACACAGGACTAGCAGAAAGAGTTATACCAAGGTGACTGCAAATACTGCCATGTTTTCTCCATGCCTGCTTTTCAGCCTGGAGAGGCTGCTGAAGTAAACAGACCCAGTACCACACCCATAGAGTACAGACCTGTTTGGAAACTGTATTGTTTAGTTAATACAGTCTTCCTCTCCTTCACCACCCTGCTCTTTACTTTTTTTGTCTGGGAAATTTAATTGTGAAATTGAAAGTAGTTCTAACAAAGTCTATGGCTGGACAAAATACAGGACAAAGTTTTTTAAAGTTTAGCAAATGATAAAGAGAACAGATCAGCTTGACTCAGACCACACTAAATAGGGCAGGGTGGGAGCAGCCAAGTAAAGACTATACTTTGTTGTGCCTAAAACAACACCCTTCATGCCAAGGTGTAAGGAGTATTAGCTTCTGCCTTCTGAAATTGTAGAGCTTATGGGTATGCATATACATGTGTATGCCTGTGTGTACATGTGTGTGTATGTATATATATGTATAGGTAGAGAAAGCTAGGTATTCTCTCTTCCTTTTGTCCTCACTGTGCCTATCTTCTTCATTTGGATAAATAATGCTTCAGTGAACAGTTGCAGTAATCTTATAACAAATAAGAATTATCTAGTAAGAATCATCCATCCTCATGACTTAAACATTGATTTTTTTTTTTTTTTTACTGTAATAGAGGTTATCCTTCTCCAGAACTTTTGCTGAATATGGTATTTTACCACAGTAATAAACAAATAAGAGATGCTGGAAGCCATTCTTTGCCATCTTCATAGCTCTTTCTCCAATTCCTATTTGACAACCCAGCGATTTAGATGCAGTGTGTAATGTTTATGGAACATTTTTTTTAATGGCAATATTTGATAGCCTAATCTGTTCTCTTTGTGACTCAGACAGTTGCATTTTCACTGGCTGATGTTCACTTCATATGAATCTTGTTTGCCATCCACCTACAAGGAAAACAGAAAAGATGTTGCAGTTACAACACACTTCTATGTCTCACAGTAGTGATTTAGCACAGAGAATACCTAGCTGTCTCTATAGATTCACATATAAATGAAGCTATCACTGGTGAAAGTGAAAAAATTTCGTGCATTCCTAGCAGATAATTGGTCTTTATTTTCTCATAGCTTGCAAACAAAAACAGATTTCTTCCAGGTGCCCTTTTAACTGAGAGCTAAAATAAAGTGAGAGATTTCTAGATTTTAATCTTAATTCCACAGTCAGGTCTTTAAGTGAGAGGACAGGTTTTTAGAACAAAGGTTAATATCAACACAGAGGATTCACATGGAGGATATGTCTGTCTACAGAGGGTTCCACAATGCACAAAAGCAAGAAAAAGCATTTCTTTTGCTAAGAAACGAAAAGTGATGTTTCATGATTTAGTCCTAAATTCACTGAAGATTTTGGTATCTGATCTGAACTATTATGACAATAAGCCTGCATGTAGATATCCAACACATCCTTCTATTATAGGCCAGGAAGTGAATATGGCTGGCTGGCTCAGCTTCCCCCATAGTTGCTGTTGTCACTTTTTCATTTCTACAAAGTATTTTGTCAGCAGGGAGACCTTAAAATGGTAGTGGGGACTGAATTAACTTTTCCTCTAAATGGGAACTTTCTAAAGTTGACCAAAAAAGTATTAACAACTGGGAAAATTAGCATACCTTCTGACAATGCTGTGATGTCTGAGAATAAGAAAACCTCCACTGAAAGTGGCAGTCTGCCTCAAACTTTCCATCAGTAAGAAATGGTGGGAAAATTCTATTTGCATTTCAAAACAATGCTTTACTTCTATCCTGAAAGAACATTTCAATAGAGAAATATTGATTTGTTGTAAATATTTTGAACTTTGTAATGGAGAAGCAAGAATCACTTCTTACTCTAAAAATGCAGGTATAGGTGTTAAAAAGTGTCTCATTTGTGTTAACCCAATTGTATGTGAAATGTTTCTTTTCAAGATAAATTCTGTCAACAGTTTAAGAACTTTGACAAGGGAGTGTATGCATAGAATACTCAGATATGGTAGATTCAAACATCATAAGTAGAACAACAGTAAACCACATAAGCAAGGTATTTTAAAGTGTGTGTGTAATAATGTAAAGCATGAGTATTAACCAGAGATATAAATATAGTCATGTTTTCTTGGGAGTTAAGACTTGGGAATTGTGAAATTGATTCAAATGAGAATATGAATGCAGTAAATATGCTTTCTTTTTTTTAAACTACCTTTAGCATATTCACAGCAGCATGTCTGAATGAATGAACAAAATTATAATGGATAATTGAGAGCTAGTTGTTGTATCTCACCATATAATTTTGTGAAGAACCAAGTACATTAAATTATGACCACAGGCATATTGCTGCAATAGAGTAGAAGAAACAGAGCTTAACTAAGGCTATTTGGTGAGTAACATTGTAGAGAAGATCCCTCCATGGATGAAGATCCTCTGCTGTCACAGCTGGTTTCTACACAAGTGAAAGTGACCCTTAACTGAAATGAGAGCAAAGCTTGGATGATAGACTGCTTGTATTTCAGTTTTCTGTACAGTTCTGCACTGTACTGACAGCTGCTTTGGGTTTAGACACATATGCCTTACACCACCAAGTTTCTGCCTTCCTCCGTCTCCATGTGTAATTCTGAGGTGGTTCCTCAGATAGGAGAAGGGGGCAAAGACTCACCGCACTCAGTGCTGCCAGCCAGCATCTTACAGGACTGACTGACATGCTGGACAAAAGATGTATGTGTGCAATATTCACCTGGAAAACTCATTTAGCTTCTCCCCTAGGAAAACTTTTTTTTTTTTAATCCCTACAATAAGTGTTGCTCTCAAACCTGCTTAAATGAGTAAATTGTGACTGCTGTCCTGGCTCCAGCCCACCAGTGGGTGTAGTGCAGAGGTCTAGCTGGTCCACCCATAGCATGGTAGACAAGAAGAGAGAGCCACAGCAATAACTGCTTTATTGTTAAAGCCCCCACTCTGTACAGATCCAGCACATCTCTAGTTTGCATCGACACACAAAAGGGTCATTTTAGCAGTCTGTATTCCCCCAGGAAGGCATGCTTCAGGGCACAACACCAGCACCTAGCTGAGAAAACCTGAAATCCCTGTCTTTCACTGCATGAATTTAGTAAAATTTTCTCTCTGTCCTCTACTGTCTGGTTGTTGTCTTCTGCCTGAAGGCTTTAGAAGAGGTCAGGGAACTGAGATAATAATGTTGTACAGGGAATAGATTGATGACAGCCAAATAGGGGACCAGAGAGAACTGAAATCACAACTGGATATTTGAGACCCAATTACAGGGAAAGTAATAGGCAGTACTAATTTCATCAGACCTGTAAGTACTGACCAACTGCTCAAGGGAACTATAGATTCTCTAAGTAGCACACAGCACTAAATTGAAGAGCTGGCATCAGCCCAAAAATAAGGATGTGTAACTCCATGGTGAAACAATAGCTGTAAGATTAATGCAAAAATACAGTTTTCAAAATTAAGGTGAATTTATTCTAGCAGAGACAGAAGAGAGACAAGAAAAAGTTAAATTCTTGTAATGTGAGAGAGGTAAAAATTTAACAGAATACGACATAAATATGAATATAATACAGGCTTTAAATCTAGTGCAGATGGAATTTGTGGTAACAAGTCCAGGAGAACAGTTCACTAAATTAGTTCTTAACTAGTTGGCTTTTGTAGATTTATGAACAGTAATAGGTTTTCCAGATATAGTTTAGGTGCCTACATTGCTGCCTCTGTGAATGACCACAGGTACTGTTGTCCTTTTTGAACTACTAGGTGTTGACTGGAGCTTTACAGTGAGGTTCACTTGGGGTTGAAAATTTGCATGCCCATATCTTAAAACCCTGGAAAATCTCATTCTGTTAGCATTGTGAAGCTGACAGTGATGGGATTGAGGTCAGTGAGTAGCATAGCTCAGTCAGGGCAATGCTCTTTTAAAAAAAAAAAAAAAAAAAGGCTGGTGGAAAGAGTGTGATATTCCTTCTGTGTCACAGCCCGGTGAGCAGAGCAGCTTTGCAGAACTCCAATCCCTTACACTGCAAGAAAAAGACTTAGTTCCCTTCAGGCTTTTTTGCCTGTCCTCCCTTACAGCATATCAGTCAGAAGTCACAGACTACTGAAGTCTTCTAACACTGTAAAACTGAATCCCAACCTGGCAGTGATAAATTAGTAGTTTGCTGTCTGGAATACACATAACTGCAACAGACCACACATCTTGGCTGCCCCTGCAACTTCTGAAACATTTGGACAGCACAGGGCCAGCTCAACTTACCAGCCACACGTTCCCATTAAAACAAAGTGGAGCTAGATGTTTAGCTGAAGCAGTCTGGGCTGCCTTCTGGTTATCCTTCCATTCAGGTTCTCCCTGGGCAGCTGTGCATCTGCAGTAGCTCTCTGGTTGGGGGTTCCAGCACGGCGCTCCCGCTTCTGCTCAGATCTGGGTTCTCTTGTGCTGCTGAGGACTCCTGGCTTTAGGACCTTACTTTCTTTCACTCATCTCTAAAACTTGCCCAGTTTCTTTGAGCCAAGAACTGAATTGCTTGACACGAATCATGAAGTTAATTTCTATGCTTGGGGAACAGAGAGATGTTCTTTCCAGAAATAAAAACCCACATAAACGACCAAGTCTGCTCATAAAAAATTTTGATATAAAAAGCTTTTCCAGAGTAAACTATTAGTGAAACACATTTTCATATTGACTATCAAGTTCAAAGTTGTGAATATTTATACTGTATGTTCAAAGCTTTTAAAAACCATTAACATTTTTATTGGTTTTGTCGATTATAATTTTAAGAAAGATTATATCAAGTTCAGAGGCAAGACTAACTTTTAATAGGTGCTACCTAAGCTGGAAGAACACATTGAAGCAAGCAGGGCAATGAAATATATGAAAGTAATTCTTAAAACAGATTATTTAAACTCATATTAACATACCACATAAGAATAATATCCACAGCAATCAAGAGGGACAGTAGATATCTTGACAGCGTATCATCCATCAGTAGAGGCATTACTTTCCAGAAATGTAAGTAATAAGAATTTCAATAGTAACAGAGAATAAGTACATGGTATTGCCATAGGAACTGATAGTGCATGTTATAATTGAGAGGGAAAACTTGCCTTAATTCTACTTTTAAAGTTGCTCATAAGTTTCTAAAAGTAATTATTTTTTGGATGGAATTTTTCCATTCTAGAACTTAGATTTAAATTCTATCTGAAGAGATTAAAACTTTTGCTTTTCCTGTGTGCAAGAAAACCACAAACCCATTCCAGGTGCCATAGTTAGTCCTTACTAAGATAAAAAATATAAGTAGAAGTTATACGAATACTAGTATTTAATTATTTCACAGTCTATATAACCATCTGCTAAATGGCAATGTAGCATTAACATTCTTCAGTCTTGATTTGATTACTAAAAGGATTATGAGCTTCATCAAGTTTGAAAATAAATCCTGCTTGGATAGGTTTAAAGCAACAGATAGTTAAGCTGGGTACTTTAATTATGCTGATGAAAATGGGCAATTTCCTTGGCATTCTCTGTTTGTTCCTTTCCAAGGAAGAAGTTTAGAATAATAAGAGTTGTGGAAGTTTCAATTTTGCTTAGGCTGTGTGGATTTAAAGAGAGAGCTTCAGCTAATGCCAGTGGGAGAGCTGCATTGTATGTGACCTCAGACTGTCTCATTTCAGGACATAGCAGCAGAGCAGGACAAAGCAGTTTAAGTCTCCAGTCTAGAGTTCAGACAGTAATAAATGGAGTTTGTTCTTTTTTTAAAAAAAAAAAAAAATCCTCCTTCTAAAGCTGAAAGATTTGTTTTTTTCTTGAAAGTATATCTTTAGAGTCTATTTTAACTCTGCAGAACAACATCTCAGCCCAGGAATAACTCAGAAATCTAACTTCAGCAGTGAGACCTCTGGTGTTTTTGCATACTTTGAATGCCTGTATTTGTTTATTTAAAATAAAATATTTTTATTTATCTGTGTCAACATTAGAAGATAGGCAGTTTAATCATTCATAGCTACTTTATCTCCAAATTATAATGGATTCTTTCTCAGGTTTTCTGTTGACACTATCAGCTGCACAATGCTCCCTTAGACCTAGGGGAAACTTTCCTTGTTATCATATCACTTTATAATACATTCTTCTCTAGATTATAATGATCACAACTCATATATGATGTCAATATTTGGCATTTCTGAAGCACACTTTCAGCAGTCCATGACAATGAAAGCCTATGCAGTTAACTTTTAAACATGGCAAAGCAGATCAAATCCTTCTAAACAGGAGGAAAATTGAGAGGCAATTGCACAGATGTTAATATCTAAATAATTGTTTCAGCAAACCAGCTGAAGCTGCAAGTATTTTCTTCAACAGCTCTGCAGTACAGCCTACAAAATGCAGTTTTGTGGCAGGGTAACTCTTCTTGTTACCTGATTTTTGTGATAAAATGTTTATTATACTTGGACATGGAGTAACATGGGACTAGTAGTTTATAAGAGCTAAGAGAATTCCTTAGAGATGTCATATTCCTTGGTATAAAATTTCTGGGATGAAAAATGAACTTGGGTCCAATGAGGAAATATTTTAATTTTTTTTTGTCATTTTTAAATATCTCCATTCAACTTCATTATTTTTGTCCTTTATTTTCAGGTATGTTAGATAGAATTATGCCTACTGGCTTTAAAATACTGTCAGTGATTTGTATACCTGTAAGACAGTTGAGATTACTTCCAAGAGAGGCCCCTTCATTCTTCATTTGCCATATATTCATGTTTCAAAACTATCTAGATTCCCACTGCTATGTCTAATAATTATTTCTTACTTTAATTAGAGAGGGTATGTGCAAATATATTATTAGTGCTGCAAACTATTATTTTAAGGGATTGATGTATTCATTTCCTTTTTAGTTTTCAGGGATTAGAACAGTTTAGATAAGAATAGACAAATTATAGAAATAAATTTATTACTACATTAGAACAGTCTCTTTCATAGCTGAAATATACTTAGTTGAGTTCCTATAAAAAGTGCACATTAGAATTTATGACTCACTGGAATTAAGGTGCTCAGTTTTCTAGATTTTGTGTTCTTGGAAATTCTGTTGTAACATGTGGTACATATTCAGCAACACAATGCTGATGTAGCAATTATTTTGATTCATCTCAACTTGCCCATCCAGAGATAGGTGTTTATTTCTATACGCCAAGCTGATATCTGCTGTCCTTTGGATTCCTTGAGGACAGTGGCAACTGAAATCCAAAAGTCCAGACTTATAGGAAAATAAAAAGGAAGCTCTGAATTTAGCATTATATTTCTAATCTGGAAATATAGTGTGTTAAATTCTGCTTTTATTTACACTGGTTCAATTTCAGAAGTTTTATCTACCCACAAAATGTAAAACATTTGATTCCTGACATATACTGGGGAAAACGTACTAAAGATGTGGATATGGTCTGCTAAGACCTTTCATGTAAATATTCTCTTCTCCTCTATGAAGAATGCACTCTAATTTAAGAATCAACAGTCAAACTTATGCAAGACAATAAAGGAAGACAGTCATGCAAAACAAAAGTCCCAGTTAATGTCAAGATGGTAAAGATAAGGGTTGCAGTGCGTTAAAAATCATGTCTTCAAAACAAGTCGACTTGAGCCAGTTACATGGGAAAAGAAAATAAAATACTGATAAATTTCATGGTTAACATTTGAAAAACTATTTATGAGCCTTGAATATTACATAGTATTTTACTAAGCAAATGGAATAACTAATAGTACAGGAAACCACTGAAGCTTTAAATGGGCAATGGTTTGCACAAAACCAATACATCAGTCTCTTTGATAAAGAAGCACTTTACCGAGTAATATTTTCCCAAATGTGTGCAAGCGTATGTACAATTTTTTCACTAATTCTAATATAACATGTTCATACATATCTATGTATAACAGGAAAAATATACAGAACAGTAGCCTTTCTTAAATCTAAACTTCACAGTTTTTCTTTTATGTATTTATTTTAATGACTAAACAGAGAAGTATGGAGATGTGTCACTGGTTTATTAACTGAAATTTGCATCAGAATTTGCTCTTTATAGCTTGTTTTCACTTCCCTGGATTGTATTTCCCTGGGGAGAAAAATCACACAAGAAAAACCACCAACCGACCGACACACACACCCCCAATGCAAAAAGAAAAGACCCTCATATTATTCTTTACAATGGTTTTGTGCTTTTGAGATTAGTTTGGAGAATTATAGATTGCAAAAATATTAACAGTTAACATAAAGTCCCTTTTCATGATAACCATCAAAGGAGTCATTCACGTTAGGTTACTTTTCTACAGTGCAGCCAATATTTGTAGTGGTCTTCTATTGGGGTAAAAAGCTGGCTTTTCTGGGGGGGTCTGTCAGAACAGAAGCCTAGGTTAGCCTCACTGAATTACCTTGGGAGGATGATGTCTCTCTCCAAGGGCTGCACAGGAGCCTACAGACTTTGTCCTCACTCAGCTAGTTATTGGTTTATGAATAACCTTACCTCATTCCTATACTATAGACTGGTTGCAGTAAGAGATGCTTCACAGAAGTGCTACAGGAGGGCTATAGTCATGGCTTTGTGCACACCGATTTGATGATTTCTCACTAAGAAGCTTTAGCATTTACAATTATTTGAAAAAACTTAAAATGTGTAAACACTATGCATGGAATTTTCAGCTAAATTGATTTTTTTGTTTGCAAAAATTATGACCAGTAGGAAAAAAGAGATATATTTACACTATAGTGGTATCCTTGCTCACTTACTACAACATCACACTATTAATGAGAATCTTCAACAGAACAAAGAAGTCAGGTTTTGTCAAAACAGCAATTTATTAAACTTCAATGTCCCTGACTTTAATGTTAGTTCTAAACAGAAGACATTATTCTGGAAAGGAGGAATATATAAAAGGATGAGTGGTAAAGAGATAAGAAGTTTTATTAGACTTCAGCATTATTCCTTACATATTAGTAAAATATTTCAGATTGCTTTAACATCTGCAGATTTCTTCTGAAAAGATAGTCTTAAGATGGATGAGTTGAATAAAGAATACCCAAGGGTACACCAAGAATGAAAATAAATTGTCTCATTTGTAGGCATGGGATATAATAACAGTATGATACTTGCAGTCAGAGCAACAGCAAAAATATTAATATGGTGCTGAGAAACTTTGAATAAGAGAACTGTTTCTTGGATTTTTTTTCCAGAGTTAGCTGTGAATCAAGAATCACAGAATCATTCAAGTTGGAAAAGACCCTTGGGATCACTGAGTCCAACCATCAGCCCTACTCTACAAAGTTCTCCCCTACACCATATCCCCCAACATCTCATCCAAACGACCCTTAAACACATCCAGGGATGGTGACTCTACCACCTCCCTGGGCAGCCTATTCCACTGTCTAACCATTCTTTCTGTGAAAAATTTTTTCCTAATGTCCAGTCTAAACCTCCCCTGTTGGAGTTTAAAGCTATTCTCTCTTGTTCTGTCACTAATTACCTGTGAGAAGAGACCAGCACCAACCTCTCTACAATGTCCTTTCAGGTAGTTGTAGAGAGTGATGAGGTCTCCCCTCAGCCTTCTCTTCCTCAAGCTAAACAGTCCCAGGTCCCTCAATTGTTCCTCATAGGATCTGTTCTCCAGGCCCTTCACCAACTTCGGTGCCCTCCTCTGCACTTGCTCCAGCACCTCGATATCCCTCTTGTATTGAGGTGCCCAAAACTGGACACAATACTCAAGGTGTGGCCTCACCAGTGCAGAGTACAGGGGGACTATCACCTCCCTACTTCTGCTGGTCACACTATTTCTAATACAAGCCAGGATGCCATTGGCTTTCTTGGCCACCTGGGCACACTGCTGGCTCATGTTCAGCCGCCTGGCCATTAGAACCCTTAGATCCTTCTCCTTCACACAGCTCTCCAGCCACCCTCCCCAAGCCTGTAGCAATGCATGGGGTTGTTGTGGCCCAAGTGCAGGACCTGGCACTTGGCCTTGTTGAATCTCATCCCATTGACATTGGCCCACCAATCCAATCTATCCAAGTCTCTCTGTAGAGCCTCCCTATCTTCATGCAGATTGCCATTCCCGCTTGGTGTCATCTGCAAATTTACTGATGATACACTCTATGTCCTTATCAAGATCATCAATAAAGATGTTGAACAGAAATGGTCCCAACACCGAGCCCTGAGGAACACCACTTGTGACTGGCCACCAGCTGGATTTAGCTCCATTGACCACCACTCTCTGGGACTGTCCATCCAGCCAGTGCTTGATCCAGCAGACCGTTTGCTCATCCAGGCCATGGGCAGCCAGTTTTTCTGTGAGAATCCTATGGGGAACTGTGTTGAATGCTTTTTGAAAATCCAGGTAGTCAATATCAACAGCTTTTCCCTCATCCAATAGTTGGGTCATCTTGTCATAGAAGGAGATCAGGTTTGTCAGGCAGGACCTGCCTTTCATAAACCCATGCTGACTAGGCCTGATCCCTTGGTTGTCCATTATATGACTTTTAATGGCACCCGAGATGACCTGCTCCATGACCTTCCCTGGCACTGAGATCAGACTGACAGGTCTATAGCTTCCTGGATCCTCCTTTCTGCCTTTCTTGTAGATGGGTGTCACATTTGCCACCGTCCAGTCCAATGGGACCTCCCCAGTTAGCCAAGACTTCAGGTAAATCATGGAAAGCGGCTTGGTGAGCACATCTGCCAACCGTTTCGGCACCCTTGGGTGTAACCCATCTGGTCCCACAGACTTGTGTGCATCCAAGTGGTGTAGCAGGTCTCTGACCACTTCCTCTTTAATTGTGCTGACCTCATTCTGCTTCCCCTCCCCATGTCCCAGGTCATGAGGCTGGGTGTCCAGGGAACAGCCAGTTCCACTACTAAAGACTGAGGCAAAGTAGGCGTTGAGCACCTACACAAGAATATTGCATGCCAAGCACACACACAGCAAGAATCTTTCAGGAAAAAATTAAAAGTCTCTGACAGGAAAGGATTTGATTTGAATTTATATAAGTGGATCTTCTTAGTCACCTCCCCTTCTTAAATATGCAATCTATTAGTTTCAAAATTAAAGAACAAAAGCTTACAGAGGAAAGTATGGGTTAACTAGCAATTTGCAGTGCTCTGAATTTGTTCACTATTTTAGTCTCACCAGAGCAGAATATTTTTATTTTAGTAAATTCTAAGTAGTGAGTTAGAAAGGTTATGCTTTATGCATTTGCATAATATATGCACACTAAAGTTGTCATGATGGCACACTTAATTGATTCAGCTGTACTAATGACAGTTTAATTTTTACATTCACAGTACAACTGCCACTAATCTTTTTGCCTTATAGCTGAGAACTGAAGCATTTAGTTCATTTTAAATGTTGGAAAATCTCATTGCATACACAAGTATAAAATAATTGGCCTATATGAATGCTAATTACATTTAAGAGTCTTGCTTCTCTAGAGATGGAAATTCAGTCTCAGCCATGAATTGGTAATACAATTACTGGGATGTGGCGTTGAGTATAAACAAAGACATCAGTGAAGAAACAAAAGCCATTAAAAGATGACAGGATGTGGGAGGCCAGAGGATTAAATAGATTCAGATAACATCAGATGTGCTTCATGGTCTGAAATGGGTAATAACAGAGATGTGGTTACTAATGTACTGGGATCCTGGTCTTCTGATATCTTCAAAGATCAGCAGTCATTGGTATAAACATGTAAGAGCATGATAGATAGGCATCACTGTGTCTGGAGTTTAAAAGACAAATTTGTTCTCTTGTCTTTCTTTTCTCATCTGTAAGCTGCTAGAACTGCAGTTTAGCCCTTTTTTTTTTTTTTTAATGAGTTATATTTAAGCTCAGGAAAGGACTCCGTTCATTCAGCAGCCAGGATGCTGGATGTTTTCTTGTTGAGAAGAGATCCTAGGTTATGCCTTTTATGTGGATGAGCCTCAGTTTATTGTCTGACATTTCTGCTGTTTGCAAAGAACATAGTTATCGCAGCATACGGTCTCTCAGCAATCAGAAATCACTATCCAAGTCCATGGAGGACTTAGAAAAAAGACAAACAACACCTGGAATCGGACTATTCTGTGGCCCAGACCACAGAGGGGAAGGAGAATCATTGCTGCAGGATATGGACTCTGCAGCTAAATGAGTGAATCTCTGATTCTTTTTTTCCCCCAGATTTCATGGGATAAGTTTTCTGATCATTGCTGAATAAGGGAAAACATTTTCCAATAAATATTTTCAACAATACCAAAAATTCAGAGACCCCTAGTTCAAAAGAACAAGAAAAGTAGATGCCATTAACAATATGAAAGCTGAAAAGAACTTTGAAATAAGCAGTAAAATGATGCTTAAAATTGATGGGGTTTTTGATACATGATGAGTTTTACTTAGTTCTAAATGAATAATGAAGTACTTGTGTCAGAACAGATTAAGCTGACTCAGAAGAGCGGAGGGGATAGAGAAAGCTGAATAACTCTTTCTGAAGATGCTTGCTCCTGGAACGACATCAGCAGAAGCAATACAACTTCATGGAGGCACTGAGTACTTCCCTAGCTACTGTTTCCTCACCAAACCATTAATAATTACTGCAGTCTCTGAGAATGTGTTTATCAGTGGATTGAGTAGTCACAAATGCTTATTTATGAATTTTAAGCAAATTCAAGGAAAACAGGTTTGAGAAAAGTTGTGCCCAAGACTTGAATCTGCACAAAAATATTTGTGTCAGACATGAACAGATTAGGATTAATTTCTTCAGTTAAAGGTAGAAAGAAGGCAAGTACCACCAGAACCTAAACCAGTTTTGATTGGAAATGCTTTCAGTCAGTAAAAAACAGGAGAAGAATTCTATTCTATTCTATTCTATTCTATTCTATTCTATTCTATTCTATTCTATTCTATTCTATTCTATTCTATTCTATTCTATTCTATTCTATTCTATTCTAGTCTAGTCTAGTCTAGTCTAGTCTAGTCTAGTCTAGTCTATTCTAGTCTATTCTATTCTATTCTATTCTAATTTCTATTTCTATTTCTATTTCTACTCTCTGGTATAGCCAGTTGTCTCAAACAAACACTGGAGTACCACAAGCACATGTCATGTCACAGGTACTGTCCAGGCTATCAGCTTCTCTGGAATTGTCCTCTCTCAGCCTCCCTTTCTGGACTAATCTTTTGTAGCACCAGCTTAAATATCTTTTGACACAGGTACTTGAAAGTAATTCTGCTAAGTCTGTAATCACACAGCATAGTATGCAGTCTCTCTTCTTCCATTTGTTGTGCTCATGACATTATTAACCCTCAGTCAAAATGACTGCAGAAGAGCATCTCATAAGCTTCCCATTAATTTTCTTCTGGAATAAGAAACCATTTTAAATTCCAAGTATTTGTAGAATAGAACTTCCTTCCCAGATATACAGCATATTTGGGAAATTATATTAGAATGCTACATAGAGATAGCCGCAGAGAGGGAAAAGGTTATTGTGCTTTGACTGTGAGTCTATATAGATTTATATCTCTTCTGGCAAGTGCAGGATCTAGTGACAGGGAGCAGGGAATAAAAGGGGACTAAAAGATCGTCCCTATCACTGATAGGGGAATGATCCTCTGTGGTCCCAGGCACTGTACTCTCCCTTAGTCTCTTGTTGGCTCCTGTGGGTACAGCTAGAGCAATGGACAGCTCCTCTACTCTTCTTCCCATAACTTCATATTCTTTTTAGTCACAAGGAGTAGTGTATTCTGTACTTAACCTTTTTATTACTTTCCCCAGCTCCCTCTGGGAGCTATCTATATCTGTACCAACATTTATTTTAGGCAGGATTTAACAGGCAGGGCTGACCACTAAATGATACTAAGAATCCAGAGCAGTAGTCTCTAAGCACAAGGTTTTCTTATTGCCCTTCCTATTGTTTCTGTTGAACAAACTTATCACCAATTTCTATATTTATCCGTGGCAAAGGCCATCATTTCCATTATCCAGGGATATCACTGAACAAAGGCACTGTGTAGCTGGGCCTGGGGTATGAACCCTAAAGCACAGCAAAGAAAGGCTCTAGGAGAGATTCAGTTTGCATAGAGAGTATTGCACTTCTGGGTCATTTTTCAAGTGCATCTAAATGTGGCACTGACACTGTAAGAGTGACTTTATAGCTACTGAACACTACTTACAGCATTGCTTGGGTTTTCATTTAGAATTGATAAAGCCGGGTACTTTGGGGAAAGTATGAAAGTATGAACCTCATGAAACTTCATGAAATGAAACCTCCTGCCTTGGCCAGAGGCACCCACAGCCTTAGAGACTCACCATATATTTTCTCTGTTACATTTGTTACTGAGAATCCGAACAAACTATTCTGAGTATCAGGATAAACTGTCTATACTCCTTGTAATACCGGAAGACAGAAACTGTAACCCACTTGGTTAAAATGTTCTGGTACTTTAAGAAAATGAAAGGTCTGAACACTTTGTCTTCAACTACTGTTTCATTTAATTACCTGGAGGCAACCTGTTTGCAGACAGTCAAATATAACAAGATTTGTGCTTTGGCAGTAAAACAGCACACTGTCTCAGATGAACAGTAGGCACTTCGGCTCACGGCAGTTTTCCCTAATGCTCTGGAAGTCAGAAGAATACCTAAACATAAATTACATGGCACTTAGAATCAGTGTGATTCAAAATATTAATTACTTAATTTAAGAGCTGCATCCAAAAATTACTAAAGCAAGTCGGAGTTTCCCAAATGAGGTTAATAAGGTTTGAATTAGTTTCTAATGTAGTATCTTTGAATAAATAATGGTTTTTTTCCTTATTGCTTTTTTCGTGTTTCTTCCTGACTCCTATTTTTTTGTCCACACAAAAGACAACAATAAGACAGTGCAGCCCATACTTACTATTCATCAGGAAAGGGAAAAATATTACAGCTTTATTCGAAATTTTGTTTTCATTGTAAAATATGAGAACCTGTTCCTTTTTTATATATCCTTTAGAAAGTCAGTATATTTCACAATACCATTTAATATTAGAAAGGTTATCAGGGATCTATAATTTGTAACAAAATAGTTTTAAAAAGCATCTCAACAGGTGGCAGCTTTGCAGTGATAATGAACTTTGTTAAAGAAATAAGTTACCATCAAAATTTCTTATGATAATTTGAAAAAAAAATAAATATTTGGTTCTCCTAATAAAGAGTCACAGTAATTATTTTAAAATATCTAGAAAAATTACACTGGTACCCAAAATAAGTATCTCACTTGTACCTCTGATAATAATTCTAAAATATTGCATACTTGCTCCAAGTGTAACAGTCTAATACCAGCCCTATCTTTTCAGATGGACGTATGGGTAGCAAGGCCTTACCTTTCACTGGAGGGTGATGGCAGAGCTGCTGAGGTCAGTCCTCCACCAACTCGTTCTATGCCACACTGCAGCCTGGAAGGGCTCTGGATCCAGAGGAATATGGGGACGGTACAGAAGGGTTTTAGTACCTTTTCTGTTTTGGGGAAGGCACCCAGCTCTGTGAGGGATGAAGATGAGGACACATTGTTTATATCTACTGGTGATTCTTGCATTTTAAGTTAGTGAAAACTTTTGGATTATTTAGGTTAGAATTTCTTGATTTTTCTAGCCCACGTGCCACTTAAAAGGATATAACTCCTGGGGTGTGGGTACTTCATGATTCAGTTGCAGTACATTGGTTGTCACAGACAAAACAGGCTTCACAAATTCAATGCTAATCTCATCTGTTCTCTTTAATGTTGTCTCCTCTACATATTAATAGCATTCTCTTGTGGTGATCCCAATTACACATGTTTAAAAGGTGACTGATAAAAAGAGCTTGTCATCATCTTTCATATTAATGCCAGTGTTTAAACACTCATGTGGATTATACTTTTAATTTCATTTGACTTCTTTTTTCATCTTGCTCCAAAGTCACATGAGCAAGTCTGAATGCTTACTAGGATGCATGGGCTGATGGGTGGGCCTGTGAAGCCCTGGCTTCAAAAGTTGCCTTCAGGAAGGTATGGTGCTGGGCACAAATGGTTCCTAAGTAATCGAGATGTAGGAACTTGTGCCTCCTTGTGGCTAGGGTGGTGTTTGAAGGTTCTCAGGCTGCAATACATTTCCACTTGTCTCAACGCTAAGTGTCTTCTAAACCAGGGAACAAGTTTTGATGATGAGTTTTTGATTACTTTGTTTTTGATCAACCTGTAAAGAACACAGCAAATTATTCTTCCTTAATGACTGCTGGGATTGCCTAATAAATCTAATGTCTAAATGAAGAGTTTTCTCTGGATTGCCTCTATAACTCTTTTCTGAAACAAACCACAGACATTTTTAATTGGAGAGATGGAGCCAAGAAAGCAAGGCAAAACACACAAGAAAAACTACAGTAATAAAATTAGGGTGCATGGGGATGTAGATTTATGCTGGAATATAAATCTTGCTAGAAGTACATAAAGTTGTTATATATTAAAGTGGATTATGTCATTTAAAAGACAGAGATAAGTATAGTAAAATCAAGGATCTTGGAGCATAAAAGTTGTATTCTTGAAATTTGTATTACTAGAAATAGATGCATCCTATACAGAGACATAAACGTGGTGGAAACATTAATATAAAAATCAAACAGAAGGAGAGAAGTATAAATAAAGATTATTTGAAATAAACAAAGAGGCCATTAGAAGAGTAACTCCACTACAGTAAGATTTATTAAAAAAAGAAAACAGGCTTGAAGAGTAAGACTCAAGACTTCATGTATTTTAGCCATTTTTACTTCAGACAAAACTATGCAAAGAAAACTAGAAGAATTAGGTCTCCAAATGTCACTGAATTCTAATAGAAGAAAAAAAGTTAAGTTCAAATCTCATCTATCATTCTATGGAGCAGAGCAAAATGATACCTAAGATGAAGTCAGCAAAGATGGCTCCAAAACTTGAAAACTCAGTTAGGAGAAGTTCAAATTCAGTGTTTACCTTATAGTAAAAAATCGATCTATGACCATCATTAGGTGTTCAAAACTGGAGTGGTTGAATTGATGTGGAAGGATTTAAAAATGTTCTGTAGAAGGAAAAAAAAATCAGTTCTCAAACTTTGGCCTATTCTTGATTTTTTTAGGCATATTTTACTCTCTCTGTCATGTTATCTGTGTAAATAGAGATCTACACAGGCAGAGATCACTGCCTTTCTAGGCCATTCATTCAAAACACTCCTTGCTGTTAAATGGTACCAAGAGAATCCTGTCACCAAAAAAAAAAAAAAAAAAAATCAGCTTTAAAAGGATAGATAATTCGGCCATCAAAGCTCATGGAAATATGCGTCTCTACTCTGTGTCCCTTTATGAGACAGTGTTTTTGTTAAAACTGATATGCAATCACACACTGTTCAGCCTCCCCTTCTCTAACTTCCTTGAATCAAATCAGACATCCATCAAATCAGAGACAATCTATCAGTTCAGAGACCAAATAAAACATTTGGCTGCCTCCATCAAAAGTTATACTGTATGAGAAACTGACTGCATAGAATAATATCAGATTAAAATCATGGGTGTTAAACAGCCTTCTGTACGGTATCACACAGCCTGAGTAATCCCTGTAGCTCACAAAATTTCAACAGACTAAACAATTTATTTTCACCTTAGAACAATGAAAATGCAAATTTTTTTATCATGCTTGGTACATTTATATAATGCCATTCCATTTTTCTGTATTTGAAAAGAAGCCTGCAAACCTGACTGGTTTAAAAGATGCAGATCTTTAGATTTTTGAAAAACTTACTATCATTGGATTTGCTAGTAAACACATGACCTTGTGTGGGGGAGAAAAAAAACTTAAATCATTAAATTAACTAACTACTCCCCCCCCACACCCCCAGCATGAGCATGTAATATTATTAAGAATTTGCATTTCCTTGGCTACTCAAAGGCATATGGCAAGTACCTAAGATACAGTTTTCTAAGAGTTATATATCAAATGCATTTTTCAATTAGCTCTAATGCAACCAATAGTTTTAGATATGATTAATACTGTAGAAAGAGATTTTGCTCAGAATCTATTATTTATATGTTCAGCAAGGACAGTCTACTTTTAATTCTACTTCAAAGCCTCATAAATATTGAAATTGTGTGGTTGGAATCACAGACAAATTTGGTATTTTATTTATAGAAGATACCTGATTTAATGAAGCCCACCCAAGCTTATTACGCAGACAATATATGCATGTGAAAATATTTTCCTCCTAGCTGGTAAAGGGTAACATTTTAATATGATATTTACTTTTATATCACTTTTATTCTTTTCAGCACTGAATTGCTGAGCAGAAATCCATCTACTTTCATCCTCTCCATAACTTACACTTATGTTTTATCAGATTTTCCTTCTGAAAAACTGCATTCAGCACTAATAATACCTTTGAGTAGCCTAATAAAAGCAGTAAAGCTGAAAAGTGAAACGTGGACATAGTAAATGCTAGCCATTTATGAGAAATGAGCATTTATGAGCAATGACCTAATTTATTTTGATTTTACTCAGCTGAGATAAAAACAAACATCCCAGGATCTTGGGGTTTTTTCCTCAGTCTGAAAAGATTCAAATCCTCCCCTCTCACTTTTGGGGAGAAGCATAGAAACTGGGCTGGAGAAGAAGGGGAGGGAAAAAGGGAGACACTTGCTCATTTCTTAAAAGCTGTAACAGAGCAAGAAAGGAGGCACAGCATCAGATCCCTACTCCAAGGGTCGCATAATGTGTTTGGCCATTAAGCTATCTGCTAGGCAGCCATGTCACAAAATAGTTCTCCTTTAACAAGTGTTAAGCTAGCCTAACCACGTGGGTTAAGGCACAGCTGAGAAAAAAAGGAGTAGATGAGAAGGCCCCTGAAGCTATTTTTTCTGCTGTTGTATTGGGTAGCAGTTAATGAATTAATAAAAATGGCAATTTCTGCACTGCTGAGAACACCTACAACCTTGGCCCCTAAATGCTGGGAAATAGTGGAATGCCTCATCTGAAGACCTTTAGAGATCTATGTGTCTCCTCTTGCCAGGAGGGTGGCTGCTTGTCAGGGGGTTGGAAAAGTCTATTCATAAAATCTTCAGCATTTAGGGAGTTAGACAGGACTGTAAGAATGACCATCAAGCACTGGTTGGTGGTCACACCTGCATACCAGGTACATCAAAGTCAGCTGAATCTAATCATTTCCCCACCCAAATACCTTACTGATATTTCTCTTTCTTCTTAGATGTTTTACTGACACTGAGTGAAAGTGTAAGTGGTACTGAAACATCTGTTATTTTTTAGCAATTTTTTTGGTAACATACTCTACCTGCTGCATAGATGTTGGTAAACAACACTCATTTTGGACTTGGTTGTTTGGATCAACATTTTATCCTCCAGGAATGAGAATCCCCCAGGTTTCCTATTGCCTTACCTCAAGTAACTAAGTGAGAAAGAAAGCACAATTTTTTGATTGTCCACAGACACATACACTGACACAGAGCTTTCAATAGCTTCTTAGTGTGTTTCTTTGGCAGAAGGGAATAAACATGCTGTGCTCTTCATTTCTCTCTTCCAATATCTTCAGTTTCCCACCAGTGGGACCAAAACTCTGCCTCTCCTTGTCTGTGCACTGTGAAGGCAAAGAGCAAGCATTTTGGTTGGGCTGCCATTTACGCTTTCTCTGTGTTTCCTTCACATGGGTGGGTGATAGTGGCTATTTAAGACAATGAGGATCAGATGCCTATGGTGTCACTGCAACATTCAAAGGAATGAACCAAGTTGCACATCTGAGCTGATATTAGAATTTCTCACCCCAAACCCACATTAGAAATGTAGTGAGTGTAGGCCAGAACAAAGTGAGTGTGCTCTGCTCATAATCTCATCCAAGTAATAAGGCAAGGTGCCTAAATGTGAAGCTCATTTAAAATCTTAGAGGCACCGATTAATTTGCTCTAAGCCTAGCTCTGTTTGTTGTTTTTTTCTCCATAATCATTTATTTTCTTGCATGACAAGGCCTATCAAATTGATTACTCTCTGACAGCAGAGTGACGGCTTGCCAGTTGGGCAGCTTCAAGCAGTTAGCTGGCCCTTTTGTCACTCCTGGCATCTGACTCGAAGCTGCTCAGGCACTAGGTTTTGATGAGATTTCAGGAAGGTGCAGAGTCCAAGCCTGACACATTCAATATGCCATCTCTCATGCAAAATAGAACGGGAGCTCTTTGCTAAAGCACTCTTGCAAGGGAGTAATTTGTTTGCCAGCTGTGAAACTCTGTCTCAATGGAAGGGAAGTGGGTGCCAGATTATTACTTAACACAGCTATTTTCCCTTCTGCTCACAAATCAGAGGTAAATGTTTGGAAGAACCAACAGTCTGGTTTTGTTTTGTTTTAGATGGCTGTTTAATGACCAAGACAGTGATATCTGTCTTTTCAATTCAAACTGGTTTTAAATAAAAACAAAAATCAAGGGCCAATCAGTATCCATGTCTCAGTGTTTGACAAGAGACAGGTAATTATTCACGTACTCCACATGTACCTACTTGGAATGTGCAGTTGATTATTCCACACTTTCCTAAGTGTTTTCTCACTGGAGTGACAGCCGCATAGATTCTGTTAATGAGGGGAACATAAATTACCAGCCATCAAGACTGGTTTTCAGACTCCCTCTCTGCTCTTTCCGTGGCTGATGAACCTTTCCCACTTCTGATGCATCTGGCTCATTTCACTTATTAATGTGAAATGAATTTATTATTTTGAATAAACAGGGCAAATGGCATCCTGACAAGAATATTTGTTTTCTTGTTTCAGAAAGTGATTTTCTTAATATCTTACAGAGTGCTGGAATCCACAACAAAAATATTTTTTGCACTATGTCATTTGTGAAGAGCTATCTGAAAGAAAAAAAAAGAAAAAGTTTAGTCTGTAAAGTTAGTTTAGTTTTATAATTAATAAATATCAAAACTGAAACGAAATTCATACTTTAATCTGAGTTACTATTAGAAATTTTGAATACATAGGCTCTTTCTGTTCTACTAGAGACAACAGTTTCTTACAATATTTTAAAGTCTGAGATTAAAATTTTGCACCTTTAAAGCAATGAGTTTCAGACAATTTTTTCTAAATCACAGATGCTATTCTGTAAGATCTTTAAGGATATATTTGTACCTTCAAGGTAATACAAAGAAACAGACTTTCGCATCAATCTTCTGTATTGATTAGTATACATTGAATGAGAAACTTCCAGTAAATGGCTTTTTCAGCAAGATGTTAGTGGACGGAGATATTCTCTATGGTGCTGAAGCTAAATCTCAAGATTATACAGAGAAATATAGATTCATTCTACAAGCTAATTTGAAATATTTTAAAATAAGTCTAGGAAAATACATTAAGTCATAGAAACAATTAAAAACATGATTACTTTTCCTCACATAAGCAATATCATCAGGAGATACAAGTTCTCCATAGCCTAGGTTTGTTAGCATACTGGAACAGAAATATCCATACAGGATGCTGTACAGTCCTGTCACATGCTAGTCCTAATGAAGTACATAAGAATTTACCTGGTATGTCACCTGATCTCTGACTTCATTCCTTGAGTGTCCTAGCCAAGAGGTTAAGCTTCCCAAATTAGTGGTTTTAACATTGCTTCTATCTCTGATTTCTTCTCTTCATTACTTATCATCCAAAGTCAGTCCACATCCTTTCTAGTGGATAAGGATGAGTTTTTTCAAACACACCCAAAGTCCTTACAATAAAAAAACCCCACCTTGTGAACAACAGATGAATGAAAAAGCTCTTATACACAAACCATAACTTCTAGTGGGGCCGTAAACCACTGTGATTAGCTAGGGGAATTGATTTTCATTAAGATCATATTCGAAAATGTGCTTGAGATGCCTGTTTCAGCAGAGGCACTCTGCAGCCCCCCAGCTCATAACCTGTCCTTTCTTTCTCAGCTGCTTGTATTTCTGCTAGTTCCAGATTTTGAGTTTTTCATGTTGGCTTCTGGCTTTCCAGAATTTCATCCCAATAGATAAGCTGGAATAGTTTTGGCCTGATTCCTAAAAATATTAAATGACCTACACCTGTGCTGATGCCACAGGTTAAACTCATTTAAGTGGAATTAAATTTGCTTCCCCTGAGTTTTACACAAATAACTTTTCCTTTTTGCATCTAGTGGCTCATAAACATAAGTAACAAAATGTAGCTAATGTCTTCTAAGCACAAAAGAATCAACATACCCAGAGTATGAATAATGTAGGCATTAAATTCCATATTAAATTATCTCACAGACTGAATCTCGCTCTTGAGTAAATGACTAGCATGCGTGTGGCCTAAACTGTCTCACTGTTATGTCTTGTTCTTCCTTTTGTCAGTCTCATCAGTTCATTAGATAGTTCTCATTAGTTAGTTCTCATCTCACATGCCTGTGCACAGCATTGTAATCCCACTTTACAAAACTGAATGGCTGGGGAGTATGCTTAGAGGATGCAGCTTCAAATTGGATAAAACCTCACTGCAATACAACAACCAGAAGTGGGATTTAATTAAACCTGAATTTCAAACATAATATTTAAGAGCTGGTTTCAATACCAATGGCCTGCCAGAAGTACAGACCTAAAATAGAAGTGCAAGAATACAGAATGGGAGGGTCCCAGGTGGGTTTCTTTCTTTAGTAGATCAAGTTCAAAAATTCTCGAGATTAAGTAATGTTGCCAGGAAAGCAAACAAACTTTCTTCTATCTGGTCTGGTCATATCTGACTCTATTTCCTGGTGGCAACAGACAGGCTTAGTTAGGTAATTTTAATTGTTAAGTAAAAAGCTGTTGCAAACATACTCAAAGGCGTGGTCACGGTGACTGTGTGGGAAGCAAACAACCCCTTGACTTTGTTTAAAGCACTGTTTTCCTATAAGGTTGAATGGGTAACTATTGTCTCCTGAGGGAGACATTAATCTTGAGAATTTACCCATTTCTGACATTAATGATCATACTATGGCATGTTTTGCTGGTGTAGAGAATTAGGGGCCAAACTGATGTACAGGAACTTTTGTTCACATTTCAGGTACTTTAATGTTGTCAAATGCATTTACAATCTTTTGTGTCATGAAGTCTTCACTGGGTTTGTGTGCTTTCAAGTGCCTTCCACCTCAAGAGTAGCTGCAGTTAAATGATAACAAAAATTACTTAAATAGGGTAGTTAGTGAAGGGGGTTTTAGCCAATTGAGATTAAAGGCATACAGAAATAAAAAAAAAATGCAAGCTAATTTACCTGTTTGCTTTAAATTAATGGAGTTTCCATATGAAGGAAACAGAGTTTGAGTTTGGTACATATATTTTTGTAATAAAAATATTTCCTCCTTACACATAAAATGAATCTTTATATATAACTTTATAATTGCTTAATCCATGAATGTTTTTGATGATTATCTATTTGCTAACATGTTCTTAGGTATTTCATAGATATTAACACATGGCAGTACTTGACTATGCCTTTGAATTAATTTTATGATCAGTGCTTACTAAATATTTTATTTAAAAGAGCATTTCCTTTAAAGCACAGGGATATTTTCAGTAACAGCCGGATCCCTTAGATATCTGTGAGCACACTAAGCCAAAGATCTAAATAGGCACTTCTAACATTTAACATCCCCCGCTGGTCCACAGTATGTCTGGATTTTACAAACTGTTGAAAAAAAGATTAAAAGGATTTATTTATTTGCTTTCCTTTACTAACTAGAGCCAATGAGACCACTGAACGCAATGATCCCTGAATTCTGTGAGAGATGAGAGTCTGGATTCTTCAGCTCAGTCCCCTATTTCTGACAACATTTATGACAACAGCTTCCAGGCAGCATGTAGTAAACGAGTGTACACCTGGGCACTGGGTCATGTAAACTTTTCTGCTGCATAATTTAGCATCAGGTTATGCTGGACAATTGTTTGTAAGCTAAAATTTTTGTTACCCCTTAGATTTGCACTACTTCTAAGTACAGTTAGGCTCTACATCTCTCACTTACTAGATGTTTGCAGGTTACCTCTAAGTTGCATTTTGGATGACATGGATTTTGGTTCGAGATGTAGCCCTTTTTCGTCATCAGGTTTTCATGTACTGATCGTGTACTAATCTTGTGTAGCATCTATAAGTGTTTACTGAATAGTTTGCAAAAGCAAATAAAAAGTAACCATTATTCATGCTAAAGTTGATGAAATTTTCAGGGCTCACAACTACTTTCTTGAACATCTCTTGTCTAAATACTTTTGATAAAGGAATATGTCATCCTAAGTAGATGCTTTCTAGAACTTACTTTTTTTATTCATGAAAAATGCACATATATTTTTCTTCTCATAACTGAGCAGTTGCCCTGATATCCTGTGCTGTGAGAAAGCGCATGAAAATTATATAAACCTGTACTTCCCTGTGATCTCTCCTTCAAAAACCATGAACAGCAGTCAGCACAATTCTGTCAGTAGGAGATATCAAACAAACAAAGGCCAGGAGTATGGCCATAAAATTGACAGAGGACTGAAATTATGTGTGTTACATCACTGTTCAGAATATATTGAAAGTAGAAACACCTGGGTCAGTAATAAGTTTTGAGCAAGCTGAATAGGTAGGGTGGAGACTCCTGTGTGCTGAGCTGTGAAGATAGAGCATGGATCCTGAAAAGGGAAATGGAGAAAAACTGGTATTCTTGTGAGACTGAGGAAAGAATTTAATGCTTTATTAAAGTATTAATAATACGTTAGGTAGAACGAATGGAGATCCAAAGCTGGACATACATCATAGCTCTGACTACATTGGATTTTCTCCAACAACTCGCATGAGGAAAGAAGGAAGCAAGCATTAGCCAGCTCTTTGTGTCATCTGAGAAGGAGGAAAGGATATCTCCATGTGACCTTCTGATTCTTGGACTTACACACCCCCATTATGCTTCCTAAAAAGTCTAAAATTATAACCTTGAAAATTTTGTAAAATAATTATTTGGGATGACTATGGAGATGGTCTTTCTAGAGGGCTCACTGTACTTCATGGTAGAAGCAAGTAATGTAGAATGAGCTGCATATCATTAAAAGCAAGAATATATAATTAACAGTAAGTCATCAGCAGGGACTTGGGAATTGGGATTGTTCTTTAGCAGTTTATCAAACCATTTTTCTGGAACAAGTTGTTACAGGAATTTAGGTTTTTTGGATTAATTTCTAGAATATGCATTATAAAGCAGCTTAGATCACTAGATGGTTTTTAAAGATACTAACCTCAATAACAGGGAGGGATTTTAATACAGTAAGAGTACATTCAACTTTCCATCTCATTTTACTGCTGAAATACTACAGTAGGAATAAAATAGGAGACTTGGATGTGGAGACAGCCCTCACAGATCCCCAGGTAGGAGGCAGACACTTCTGTCTCAGAAGCAGGAGTGTTTCCTGTGAAAGGCAGCCATTTCTTATTAACTTCAGCAGTAGCCCAGCCTTGAACTTGAGTTCTGCTGAGCTCTGCTGAGCTTGACAAGCACTCATGCTCCTTCTCCCTGCATTATACACTCATTACAGGATTCAGTTATACTTGACATAACCTTGTATAATTTTGGTCCATGGCCAGTATTCTTTTCTAGCATGTCTACAGAAATATTAAAAAAATAGTCCTGGAAAAGAACAACCTGTCATCCTTTTCCATCTCCCTTCTCCATGGCCAGACCATCTTTAAGTGATCTTTACTGGTGCTTGTCTAACCTGTTCTCAGAAACTTCAGATGATTTCTATAGCCTCTGGGGCAATTTGTTCTAGTGCATTACTACCTTTATTGTTAAAAAGAATTTCCTGACATCTAAACTGAATCTTTCTTGCTGCCATTTAAGCACACTATTTCTTGTTCTGTACATGGTAAAGAGCAAATTGTTCCCTTCCTCTCTGCAGAAGTCTATTATACTTTTAAAAGCTATTGTCACTGTCCTCTACAGCCTTAAGTCCTCTAGATTTTAAACAAACCTGATTCAAATTTTTTGGTTGGTTTTGATGTTTTCTAAACCTCTGATCATTCTCTGGATTGTGTCCAACCGATTGTCATAATTTGAGCCCAGAGGGCAACTGAGAACCACACAGCCATTCACTCATCCCTTCCCCCTCAGGAATGGGAAGGAGAAAATGAAGCAAAAGACTCAGGAATAGAGAGAAGGAGGGGAAGGGATGATTCACCCATTACGGTCACAGGCAAAAGACAGACTCTTCAGGGGAAGAAAAAAAGAACATAAATTTAATACAAACACTAACAACAACAGCACTTAACAGACAGAGTAGGACTGTGAGAAGCATTACCATATCTTAAAAACACCTTCCCCCTACCCCTCCCTTCTTCCTGTGCTTAGTTTTGCTCCCAATTTCTCTAACTCCTCTTCCCCAGTGGCGCAGGGGGCAGGGAATGAAGGTTGCGGTCAGTCTGCTGCTCTTTCCTCCTCAGGGGGAGGACTCCTCACACTCTTCCCCTGCTCCAGTGTGATGTCCCTCTCATGGGAGACAGTCCTCCATGAAGTGAGTCCTTCCCATGGGCTGCAGCCATTCCCGAGCTGCTCCAATGTGGATCTGTCCTGCGTGTTGCAGTCCTCCCAGTGACAAACTGCAATAACGTGGGCTTCTTCCCACAGAGTTCTGGCCTTCTTTGGGCACAGTCACCTGCTCTGGCTGGGGTCGTCCCCAGGCTGCAGGCAGATATCTGCTCTACTGGTGAGTTCCATGGGTGGCAGGGGGCCGGCCTGCTGTCTCACCATGGGCTGAGGGGAGTCTCTGCACTGGCGCACCTCTCCCCCTTCCTCCTCCTTTCTTCCACTGACCTCAGTGTTTGCATAGGTGTCCTCCTCATAGGTCCTCCCCAAAACTCCCACTCCTCCTCCCAGGTTTCCCCTCTTAATTACGTTATTACAGAGTCACAGCCACCATCGCTAACTGGCACAGAGGTGGGTTCAACTTGGAGCCGGGGGAGCTTCAAGAAGCTTCTCACAGGGAGCCACCACTGTAACCCCCTCCTCTGCTACCAAAACCCCCCACCACACATACAAACTTAGCACACTGATCAACATCTTTCATGAATTACAGCATCTAAAATTGGACAATGAATTTAAGATACAGCTAGGCTACTATTTATACATAGTGTTTATCCGTTTATATGCCCTTTCCAAAAATGTTAATGTTTGAGTCTGTTAGGTGTTGGAAGCGTGGAAAAAGCAAAACAATGAAAAATCCGCAAAACACACATTTTCTTGACACATGGTGCCAAGAACAAACACAGGACGGGATGAAGATCCAGTGATTTGTGTTTGCTGTGGCACCAAGGAGGAATGCGAAGCAAGGTGGAGGCCGCGCGGTCCCATTCTTTCACTTATCTCCTCTCAAGGACTGTTTTGCAGTAGTCTGCCACCTTGTCTCTCACCCTTCCTCTTCTCCCGCAAAAACCAGCGCACCCTCGCACCAAGGAATGTGCTGTGTCGTTATTCAAGAGATAATGGTTGACCACAGTCCCACCCACTCACCCATACATACAATGATAAATATTACCCCAAGTTTGTACCTAACTTGGGAGGACAATAATCCGACACCAAATAGGAGGGACAGATCGATGGGTTTGTGCTCCTCCCCCCCTGCCCCTAGAAGGGACGCCTTTTGGTAAGATTTGAGCCCTCGGCTATGCCGAGTGATTACCCGGGAACATAATGTGTGTGATTGCAATTGTTTTATTTTTTGTGTGTAGTGCTCTATAGCCAACCTACAGTTTGTGCATTTATCGCAGGCAATCTTAAAGAATCTATAAATGTTGCATAAAAAATAAACCGTACTATTTGTGAACCTGACTGCTTCTCTTGAATGCAACCAGACCTACAGCATACGGGCTGTTCGTGCATCTGGTGTCAGACTTATAGTCACGGCCCCAATTGGCATACCTATTAAGAGATAAGTCCAGCTGCCCCTAGCCCCTCTAATCTCTGAGGATCGGCTGGAACGCAAGGGGATTCATCTCTTACCAAATTTAGCCTCACCTTAAACACAACAGAGTCATTTTCATGTTGTAATCCATATTACCTGAAGGACTTTTTCTTTAACACTGCTACCAAATCAGACATTTCATAGCTTTCAGTTATGCTACTGATTGCTCATGTCTAAGTAGAAAACTACATTCATCTCTACGGAAGTGCATCTTATTTTTTCAGGCCATTTCTCTTGTTTATCAAAATCCATTTCAGTTTTACTCCAGAAACCCATCCTTTTCCAGTTTCAGTTTGCTTAGCTACAGCAGGCAGTACTAGAGTCAGTAGACACTTGTTCAGTCCATACATTCTTCCCTTTGACAGGGGGTCAGTTACAGGTTTCATAGCCAACACCTGATACTGTCATCTAGACTGCATGTCCCTAGCTGGTTTATGAGAATCTCCTGTGAAACAGTATCAGATCAATATCTAGAAAATGGATATCTGCTGTTTATTCTCTGCTCATGAGACCTATTTCTCTATTATAGCAAGAAATCAGATTTCTTTGATATGATTTGTTCGCAACAAATCTGCGTTGGCTGTTGATCATCTTTGTTTCTTCTTAGTACTCATTGTTCCCAGAATTTTTCTGAGAAACTAAAACTAGGTTGTTAATTTATAATTCGGGTTTTATAGACCATGCTTTTCTCTTTGTTCAAGAGAAGTCTTATTTTGTTCCTCTTCAGCCATCTAGTATCTCACCATATTCCAGGAGCTCTTTAGAGTAATCACTAAAACATATCACTTAGGTCATCTCTTTAAATGATATAGGATAAGTTTATTGTATCAAATAACTTCAAAATCTCTGACTTCTGTAGGTGTTCACTAACCACTCTGCTTTCCTTATTCTAGGTTAAAGTAATATCTTTTTGTCATTAACAAAACTTGTGTCAGTCACCTGATTGCAAATGTCATTCATTCTTTGAAAACATTGATGCAAGGAGTCTCGTATTTGTATTGACCTTCTTGATGCCATTTCAAAGTAAATTTCCCTCTCTGTTTAACTGTAACATAACGTTTTCCTACAACATATATTGCAGCATATGTTTCCCATAGCGTTTCCTTCTATCACTTACATCACCTCTCGTTACATTTTATGTCCTTTTGCTAGCTTCATCTTTTTTGTGCCCTGAACACCCTGATTTTGTCCCTTTGTGTTATTACTCTATCATCTTCCCCTTTAATCTGACCTAGTTTCTGCTTTCTGTAAACTTCCCTCTTATTTCTTGAGGTCCAAAAAGAACCAATTGTTTAGCCAGGCTGATAACTCCCACTACAGTCTTATCCTTCCCTTGTTTACACTAATTGGTGTTTCTGATTCCGTTTCTTTGTTTACTTATATCTTATGTCTTAGACTTGCTACCCATAATATCTTGGGTGCTGGTTATCTAAGGTAAAAGAACCCTGCCTTCTTGGAAATGTCAAAGCTTATATATGTAAAAAATTATTTCTGAAAAAATCCATAATATGCTCTTGTACCTGTTGAATGGATACATATTTGTGAGAGTCTAGGGAAATCATGTAATAAAAACATCACTTCCAGTTCTTGTTCTTACTGTGTCAATCATAAAATTCTTCAGCTAGATGATAAAATTTTTAACAGTATAGCTCAAATCGTGGTCATTAGCAATATATATAAATATATATACACTGTAAAAATTTGTAAGCACCATAAATGCAACCTTACAATAAATTGTTAGAGGTACTATTTTCCTGACAAAATTTACAGCATCTTCTTGGAATGGAATATGTATTGCTACTCTCCAGTAAATATTAAATACAATCCTTGTTCAGAGGGACATGTTTCCCAACTTTGAATATTGTTACAATATCACCCCTAGTCTGGATCAGGTGCTATTTAGGAAGGCACTCTGAATCAGTTATAAGACTATAAAACGATCAGCATATCGTGTGTTTTAATATGTATGGAATTAGGAGTCTTTCCTTGAGTAGATTCAGGTACCTCAGTGGAATAGCTCTGTCTATTGAACTCTGAGGATAAAATGGTTAAATTTTAAATAATTAACCTATATTATAGGAGACAAGAATCAAGATTTGGTAACCCATTTCCAGGAAATGCTGTGGATATTGCTATAGCTAGTGAAACATAAGTTTTTCATTTTGAAGTTGTGACTCTAGGAGCTCTTAATGGAACATTTTACTCTACATGCTAAATGCATTACCAGAAATAAAGTATAAATACTGTTGGATGCTCAGATAAATGCTGCTGTGCTCTTAGTATATTGCATATTAGCATTTAAAGGCTGCATGACCAGAAATTTAATAACTAATGAACTAAAATAAGGCATCTGATAAAACCATTTTTAGAAAGCTCTCAAAAATTATCTTCTAGCAGTATTCTTGAAAGGAGGTAATATTTTCTACCAGGTGTGGTCATCTCAAATAGCTCTCAATATACTTCCATTTAATTTAGGTAAATTAAAAAGAGTTACTGAATATTTTAATATATAGTGAACCTTGACAAGTCATGACTCTTACTTGCATATCCTTCCATCTGTTGGCAAGAAGGTAAAGAACAAGTTAATGAAGCAAGCATTCATAAAGACTAGGTTTTAAATGAACAACAGATATGCTGAAGAAGGCATGCCAGCACAGATTTACTTTTAGCTGCATAGTTTAAAGAGATAGGGAGGAAAAGGCTTTGAAGTTAAAAATTCCCAGCTATGTGGTATTTGCTTATCTTTGAATTTTGAGTGAAACTCAGAGAGGATTGGGGCAGCTTTGTGACATTTCTGAGGAGCAGAGCTGGTTTAAGGAGGACATGGGCAGCTGGCTTCAGTTTGCCAAAGATAGCAGATATAGTCAGCCCCAAGTGAGTGAGACTGAGAGACCCAGGGTTTGTGCCCATTTGTACCAGAGAAACTTAAGACGCATAGGCCCAATATATGACATATAACCACAGATAAGCTACCGGAGGATCATTTATAACATAAAACCATAAATAAGCTACTGGATGATCATTTATAATATTCCTGTAAGGTAGATGTTGCATACCTAGAGAAGAGCTGGAAGTAAAGCCAGGGAATGAATGACTGCAGGTGCCAGAGAAAGTCTGTGTTTAAATCAAATTTCCATCCAGCCCCCCCAGAATCATTTTCTTTATATGAGTCACTCTGCAAGTCTTTGTAAAGCAAAGGTTGAGTTTAGGAATAAACAGTCACAAACTGCTTCCACCATAGTCACTCTACAACAGTCACTGCAAACCAGCAACTTAAGGCACAGGAAAAAATTATGGCAAAGGAGTTTTCTCATGTCAGTGTTTAAGAGAACTGGTACAACTTGAAAAATTCCTTCAAAGAAAGAAAGAGAGCTCAGTGTTTGAGACACCCATGCTGCATTCAGTTAAAGGAAAGATCAGTACAGGCCATTTGTTTTCAGAACTTCAAAAATCAGTTGGCATTCATGAGGTAATCCAGTTGTAAACAAAGTATGACTGTAATTGCATTTCAATCTGCTCCTACTGTAAGCTAAAAAGAAAGGGCTGATTTTTAGGTAAGATGTGAGAGGTTGTTGATTAAGCCAGTCATTGTGAAATAGCAAAAGGTCAAGGCAATACTTCAATTACATTTAGATGTAATTTTCAGCACCTAAATTTCACATGAAAGAGATCTATTCTCCTTTCTATTACCTATGGTTACATAGCACTTACCATGCAAGTCAGCCCAAACCACTCCATCACCATAAATTCAGATTTGGTCTAGCCCTGAGGCAGAGTGGATGTGTGGCTGAGGCTGCTCGCTGGGGTGGTGTGGCATGGATGAGGATTGATTTATGCAAGGTTCCGTGGAAACCCAACTTACCACGTAACTCCAGTGTCCTCTCCTACACTCTGTTATTTACTCATTTACAGCCTCAATATTTAACTTTTAAAGTATGCCTTATCTGTCAGTAAACATATAAGACAGACCAAGATACCCAATGTGCTTTTGTTACTGATATTCTTTTACTAGTGATGGCTACTCTTGGGCATTTCTATGTTGCTTTTCTTGAAAAATTTCCCATGAAACCTGTGAATGTCTAGCCTGGTACTCCCCTTGGCACAAACATGAGTCTTATTTATTGCTCAGAGAAAATATGCAAAAAGATACTCTTTTTAAGATGGGGACAGAAGGAAAAAGATAAAATAAAGGAAGGAATTTCAATATCAAGAAGATAAATGCGGCTACTTCCTGACCATCTCTAATCTGTTATTCAAAAAAGAGCTTCTTGCAGCTTGATAGGAATGGGACACAAGTAAAAGGAGACACTTTAGAAGCAAGTGAAGGGAAGAGTTTACACTGTGATAGTCTGTCACTGAAATCTTTAATGGCAGAAGTAAACAAGCTATCAAGATTAGCATCAGGCAAGAAATTGGTGTCACTGGTAGAGAACACCCTGGATTGCATTGCTGCTACTCAAGGCTGGCTGACGACAGCATCTTTACTGAACAAGATGTGTTAGCTTTAAGGAAATGACAGTGTTTAGCAGCCACAGACAATCTGCACAGATCAATTAATTGAAATGTCAGTGAGGGTCTTTGACAGAGAAAGATGTTTGAGAACGTAGTGATTCAATCAGTTAATACTCTCCATTTATTTGCTAGCTGCAGGTGCAGAATCCAATAGCATGCTAATGCAGATAGATAGAAGCCTAGGCAATATTTTCTCCTTTGTGACCCAGACTGGACACAACTCCTTTATAGGTTAGAAAGGGACAAAGAGTGGCTGTGAACAACTGAATTTTGAGTGCTACATCTATTTTCTATAGAGTATGCTATATTTTTTAATCACTACTTTGATCTTCTGAACATGATAGAAAAAAATCCAGCCACTAGATTGCATGCAGCATGCAAAACCAAACTGACACTGAAGGAAAGGGAGCAGCACTGAGCTGCCACAGAGGACATTTGTGCAAGACTTGTGCATGCTAATAAGGACGTGCTGAGGGAGAAAGAAAGTAAGTGTCATAAAAAGCCTTCAATTTACCTGATAGAAAAAGTAATCACTGGGACACTTTGTAATATCTTTTCCATTACCCAATTTAAAAATCTTTAGTCTCTGTTACTGGGCAATTGTGCATTTGTAATAGATGACTCCTCAGCTGATGTCCCTGAGCATCAAGTACATCAATAAAAGGACCATAGGGCCAGAAGGAACTTTTGGCTCGTCAAGCCTTATCAAAATTACTCTGACCTGGTTGAGGCCTGAGATCTTTCCTACAATAATGGCTTCTTCCCACTGAGTTATAGAAATTACATAAACTGCCACCCTGCGTTTTCACTTATTTGGAGCAGTGTCTCTACATAGGACAGACAGTGTAGGACTGAATTTCAAGGACAATATACCACACCCCATTGCTGAACATGGTCTTCTATTCTGATTCTAGGCTTTAGTCCAAGGACTGTACTAGAGAGAACACCCCTTGATCCTTCACACAGATGTGTTTTATAGCACTGATAAAAGCATATCAAACATCATGTAAGAACAGCTACTTTTTTTCCACCTTGAACTTCTCTCCTTTGATCATTATTAACCTTCTATTTACTAACCTTGTATTTATTCATGGCCAGTCTATACTGTTTAGATTTGTGTTGTTCTATCTCCAGTAACGTCAAAGTAAAAGTATTTTTGAGACCTCATTTTCTTCCACGAAAAAGGATGGAAAGACAAGCCAGTGAGCCTATCTGAAGACAGTCATTTGTGTCTGGGTTATACCTAAGTTCATCTTCCATCTCTTCTCCTCAGCTTTATGCTCACACATGAGCAAACTTCTTTTTTCAAAATCTCTCATTTCTGTAAAGGAAGCATGAAGAATGGATTGAAATTTTGCCAATCCCTTTAATATTTTTTTATATCACAAATGTTGCTTTCTAAAATTGTCACTGAGACAAATCATTGAGAGAAGGTAAAGCAAATCATTTAAGACAGAAATTATTAAAAAAAGTTTTAGTAAATGGGCAAGTAGATTTTTCTTAGGCAAAAAACTACCCAAACCATGAAAACTTAAACAAAATGCATATTTAAATGGATAAACAAGTAATATTTTCTGGTTGGTGAAATACATAGTAAGTAACGTGTCATTTTGGCTCAGCCAGTGAACTAGAAAATTTGAAATCAGCTGGAAAATACAAGACCTGAAGCTACATAAATCAGATGTGAAAGAAAAACCCTTTAGATTTTGCTATTAATCAAGATCATACGTTACTTGAATCTGAAATATGATATGGAGTTTGTTACTGAAATCTACATATTAATTAACCTTCAGCTATTGTTGTTCCTTTAGTACATCATGAAAAACAGGACAATGTTGTTTTCATCTTATTCAGTCCTCAATAATGAGTATTTCCACAGTGAGCAATATATACAATTTATTCATTCATTGTCTTCTCCTAATTTTTACTTTCATTTAAAGTGACACGCAAGCTCATGTCATTGTAGAACATAATACACAAGATAAGATGTTATATTTTCAGGCTGTTATACTAATTATGAGCATCTATAGTTTTGTAAAAATGTCTGATAATCTTGTGACAAATGTTTGGCATTTCCTGAAAATGCAGCTCCTTTAAGGTCACCAAAATCACTTCAAAACTTTAGAAATATGAAGGGCGTAGCATGTTATTGAGAAACAGCAGTAAAACATGTGTGTACCCAAAAGCCATGGTTCAGAGATCTTTTGAAAGGGTCATAGACAGTGTTCTTAGCCTATAGAATGAAGATGTATCAGCATTTCCTATTCGGTGTATGTATATGAAGTAACATACAGAGAAGTCAGCAGCAATAGGAACGGCCAGTGAAAGACTGGGTAGAATGATTTATGATATGCTGATGATACACTTTGTCTGTGGGTCATATAGCACCAAGGTGCCATGGTGCAGGTTGTAAGGGACTGTGTCAGCCATTTTGTCTCAGCATTGTTGTTATGCCATCACACCACGCCCCTAAGCTGCCGGGTGGTGTAAGGCTGTCAGACTATGTCAGCTGTCTGTTTCAGCACCACGCCATTTCACAGGCCGGGCCTTGACGTCCTGTTGCTGTGAGAACGAAATCTGCCCGGAGATAGAACAACACCCGTCAAGCTGTGCATGCGCACAGGGCCGGGGGACAAGAGGGAGATGCGGAGGCTGAAGGTGTCGATGGCCAACCCCTCCCCAGTACAACCACTGTGGACATCTGGGCATGTGCACATGGGGGGAACACAGGGCGGTGAATATGCAAATGAGCTCTGTGGTAACATGCCAACTGCTGGTGGGAACTGTATAAAGGGACTGCGTGTTCCTCTCTGGGCAGGTTGCTTTGTTTTAATCGCCTGCTGAACTTTCTCACTTGCCAAAGTTCTCGTCTGCTGAAGCTTTTCGCTTGCTCTCTCTCCCTTGCCTGCTGAAGGTCTCACTTGCTGAAGCCCTCACCTGTGGAAGCTTTTCACTTGTTTGCTTTCTTCCCATCGACTGCACTGGAACCGAACCAACAGAACGCCGCTAGACTCGTGGTGGTGGTAACTAGTATTGCTGCATCTCTTTTGTTTGCTTGCTTAGGTATTCTGAGTTTTCCTTTCTTCTTCCTTCTGTCCTATTGCTATTATCAGTTATTTCGTGAAATAAAGCTTACAAGGTTTGTGCGGCATCTGACCTCGTTTGCGTCTTAATCTCGCTCTTGGGATCATTTAAGAACCCTCCGAAATATTGGATTGGAACACAGCTGTACTTCAGTGACTGAGAAATGAGTGAGATTGGACTCTAGCTGGATTCATCACAGAAAATGATGTGTTGCTGGAATATGGGAACATAGAAGCAACTGGAGGAGGCAGCAGAAATGTTAAAGTCCCTCCTTTAGTTTGTCACTAAGGCTGGATTACAAGCTTTTGATTTTAGCAGTCAGATAAGAGCACTTACTGTCCAAGACATTTTTCTTCTTCTCTGACTGATCTTGAGACTGTTGTGATAAAGGAATCGCTGTTCTTCTATACCTTTAGGATTACACTACTGAAATGAAGCATACATGAAGCTTTACTTTAAATCCAGACAGAACCTAACATTGATTTTCTTGCTGAGTTGCCACATTTTAAAAGATTTTTAATGGAACATAAAAAAACTTTTAAAACGCCTGAGCTTTATTATGAACAGATATGTCTGCTCATAGTATAGTTAGAGTCTGAAATGCATGCTATAGCATGCCAGAACCTAATTCTTTAAAGTCTGCACTGGCTGATTACAAATTCTGACCTCTAAATAGAGCATACGCCTGTTGAAGTTTGTGTCTGTCTCACATGATGAGATATACTGTGCCTCCCTTTTAGCACTCATTCCCAGGATTTATTTCAATGAATACTGGAACAGAGTGTGAGACGATCAGTGGACCTGGACAGAGGATGGAAAAGGGAACACAGAAATGAGTACATACCTGGGGGTCTCACTCCATATGCACTTGGGACATGATTAGGGCACACAGCCAGATCTAGGAACTAGGAGATACTTAACTGAATTTACGACTGCTTATTTGTCACATCTGAAAATCTGTTGCACAAATACTTTAAAGAGAGCTTGCCTTTTGTTTTAGTTCTTATGGGTTGTTGTTGAGAAGTAACTAACACTTGTGAGTTGTTTGGGATTACTGACCAAAATATAGGTAACTACACTACCAGTTGTTTGGAGCATTTCTGTATCAAGCACGGAATGAGTCTTGGTATCTAGTAAAACTAGCGTTTCCTAAAGGCAACCAAGTGAGACAATCAAAGCAGAAAGATGTTTGAATTAGGAGTCATTTGATGTTCTTTCTAGTCTACAAGGAGTTGTTTTCATTGCAAACTACTCTCTATAAAATCAGAGTCATCCTCACTGTCTTGTGTTTAACTTTCTAGAGTGGTAAAGATACAGATGTTATATCAGTGGATGTTTGTCCTGTTTTCCTCAATACTACCCTGTTCAGCTGAAGGAGACATTAATTATATTACATGATGAATCACCGCTCTCCCTAATAGTCAGTTCCTGTGTAAATACTTAGACTATTGCTTAATATTATTACTGCTCATAAAATTTATTGATGGCAGAGAAATTCTGCCTTCAAGAAGTCTCTTAGACATTACACATTCAATTCCTTAATCCTTTCAATTCAAAGAATCATTTTTGTTTGGGATACCAAATTCATCTGAGTTAGTATTTTACTCTGGATTATTACCTAGAGTGAAAACTACTGCCTGAGATTGTGATTACAAACCAATAATCTACTAGTTTACAGGATTACAGCTTCTCCCTGTGCCCCTAAGAAGTTCCTTTTTTTCTTTCTTTCTTTCTTCAGCTGGTACAGTTTCAAAAAGAGATGCTGGCTGGCTGCATTTTTTCATTATTGCCTAGTGGTTAGGGCACATCTATGGAGGCAAGTCTTGCTTTCTCAGTGCTGTAACCATTTGATTACTGCATTTGGGATATGAAGCAAGAGTTCCTCCTTCTTTCATTCAAACATTTAAAGAGAAGAGTTCCTGCCAGCAATCCCATGAAGACATCACCCTGAATAATGCACCAAATTATGGGTTTATTAGCCACAGAGGTGTGAATGCACTCAGGATTTTCTCTGCCTCACTAGTGAAGACTCCCAATGGAGATTCCTTGGGGGGCTGGAGCCCATTTAGAGGTGCCCAACTCCCCAGGCAGTACAGAGTCTGAACCCTAACCATATCTTCCTTGGTAGTGCTGAGCCATGGGCAGTCTGAGCCTACTTGGCCCATGTTGTTCCCAAAAGCCACCACCATCAGCTCCTCCCTCTCCCCATGCACCATGCCCTGGTACCAAGGGTGGCAAGCAGCTAGTCCGTTGCCTCACGCTCAAACTCAGGCTTGGACCAAAAATCTCCATCCTCTGTGCAAAGACTGCCCATCTGTGGTTATTTTTCCTTCGTATTGGTCCTACCCAGAGCTGCCTGAAATCTGTTAGATAGCATGTCCCTATGACCAGGTCTTTCATCACATCCATCCTTAATGTTTGCACCTGTAACAGACTCCATCACAAGCCTGACACACCACTTGTTTTAAGGGCCAAAAATCACACTGCAGCTAGGAAGGTTTTGACACAGAAGTGTCAGGTGGCTTTTGAAGGAGCTTGCAGAATGTCTGTGGTGGAAGAAAACACAAAATAGCTCTTCTGACTGCCAATCATATTTGTCCAGGCATACAAACTCTCTCTCATCTTAGCACAGAGGTGGCATAAAAAACAGATCTGTGCCCACCACAGAGTGACAAAGACCTGGACAACATATTTGCATCCAGTAATATATGCAAAATTTTGTTTACATTTTTTCTTTTCTATTATAAAAATTGAAATCTGTTAATGAGCACTCACATTTCCTGTTATCCTCATCTCTCCTGAAATGTCAAATATGTTTAGTAGATATTCTCAGATTGGAAAACAAGAAAGGGGATATTTAATTTGTCTAATTAGCTATAACATACGATATTCACATTTGCCAATAAATAGTCTGTGGAAGATGATATTTTCAGTCATGTTTGCCCATTAAGCATGTACTTGTTATAACTCACTCTGAAAGTAGTCTTGTGTCTCTTAGTGAAAGCATACTGTTTTTTCCTTGTAAATGACACCCAGCTCATCAAATAATAGTAAAAAAAAAATCATGTTGTGATACTGATTTCCTTCCTTTTTACATGCCCTGAGGCATGAGAAACAATGAATTATTCATTATTGAGGAGCATTACACCAAAGCTACATTACCTGTGAAGAACATGGCTTACTGGGAGTACAGTGCCACCACAACCAAGTTAGTTTAGTTGGCTGCAACACAGGACAGAAGAAATGCTTTGACCCAAGTTCCTGATTCCTTTGATAGAAATAAAACTGCATTTTGTATGCTTTTCTAAGTATCGACAGTGTGAGAAGTTGGGCCAACAATAAAACAGAGCATATTATTGCCATTTGGAAAATATTCTGAGAGGTCATAAGGAAAAAGTGTGCACTGAATATGTACTTAATTTCTGAACAGATAATTGTCATCACTGGCTAATTTAGTAAGTATTCACCTTTCCCCCGCAATTGTTTGGTTTTTTTCCCTTTGATGCACAATTCGGTCTTTACTGTAGAGCTCCAGCAGAGACAACAGCTTTAAAGCAAAGCATCTTTTCTGATGTTTTTAATCTTACCCTAAGGAACAATCTACATGGAAGCTTAGCTGACTTTGCAGAAGATCAAGAAGCAATGAAAATATATTTGCCAAGAAGAACTTGTGGCTTAAAAATTTGGTGTGACACAGGTGCCTATACTACTGCTATACTTAAGGACCATGCAACCTTTTAAAACCAGAGGCTGGATAAGTACTTTTAGCTGATGGCTAAATGAAAGGGGATTTCAGAAATTTACCAACAGTTCTAAGGAAGATGAGCTGTTTAAGCAAAGTCATTATATACTCACTAGGAAAACACAAAGGAATTGGAATGCCAATGGTTTTGTGCAGAGTTATAAACATTGCACAGATAACGAGAAAAGTGTTTGTCTCAAACATTTTCATTTCCCCAATCAAAAAATGTATAGGAGGATTTGCTTTAATGGAAAGTCTTGATTTATGGCATATTTTGATTAGGAATTATATATTTGCATATTTTAGTGTGATAATAAATACCTGCTGTATTTAGAAAGCATACATATTTTTCATGCAGATTTTTTTTCTTTCTTCCTCATTTACATAACACTTCCAGCCAGTTTGTTACCACTAGAGGCACAGATGAGACAGAGGGAGACAGTCAACAGGATATTCATCATGCCTTACTAAAATCTTAAAAGTTTTTGCACTGTAGGAAGAAGTGGGTCCTACGTTGACAGAAACTGACTGCAAGCAAACAATGCTCCCCTTAATGACAAAAAATCTGATAACAGATAGAACCCTATGGGGCAAAAGCAGTTTCAGTGTTTGCAGTTAGATCTTGAACCCCACCTTCCACAAGTTAAACTGTGCTAGAAAAAGAGGGAGTAGTTTTCAACATTTTTTCTCCCTTGTGCTGATGTAGCGATTCATGTATTTGGAGGAACATGGAGTACTACAGGGCAATTACAGGAGAAACCTTGTAAATCATCCACTCAAAAGCTACGCTACTGCAGCCTTTCAAAGTAAGTTTGGTTGGACAGCTGAAATGGGAGAGCCTCTTAATACCAACTCGTACCTAACAGCAACAGCTTTGTATTATGTGGTTGCTTCAGGTAATGGAGACCTGGACCTGACAGCCTGGGATTGCTTTTGATTTAGTGCTAGTTTTGAAGTAGGAAAGTTGTTTATTTATCTCCTGATTATTCTGCCAGTTCCTCTTACTGGAGCCAGCAGTTGTAGAAAACAGTAGTCCAAACTTTTTCCATCACCATGTCCTGAGAACTGACTCAGCTGGCAAAGACCTTCTGCCGTGAGAAGTTAATAAATCGCAGGTGAATTAGGTTCTTTTAATTCCATTCCAATATAAATCCTTATTTTTTGATTCTTCTTTGATGTGCATATGTTTAGTAGAAAGTTTCTCCTTATTTGGAGTTTTCTGTGTTTTAACCTGTTTAATGTTCTCACTTTGTTGCTGAGTACTTCACTCGAATAAATTAGAAGCCAGATAGCAGAATTTTCCTTTGTTCTTAACTTTGTTGATAATGAGGTAAAACCACAAACTAACCAATAACCAGGTGAAAAACAGATGTCAGGTTCTAAATAGCCATTTTATTTATTCTTTTTTTAAACTTGTTTTTAAATATTTTGTATGATATATTGCAAAATGAAGCTGTTTCCAAGAAAAATAATGAAATGGGTTAAGCTGAAACTAGCCGTCTTTTTTCTTCTTCATTTAGACTAGTGAGAAAGCAGACCTCATTCTTCTGATTAATTTTGTCTGTGTATTTACATCCAACAGCCAAAAGAGGAAATTTTAATGTAAAATGTTCACCTCCTCACATAAACATACACCCATCCTATTTTCTATGCATATAAAGAGATGGAATGGTCTTATATTAAAACCTGATTTAAGACTTTAAAGTAGGGTCTCTATTTCCAGTAGCTGTCAAAAGTTCAAATGTTAGGAATTCTTAGGAAAACCATAAAGAACAAAATGGAAAATGTCCGTATGTGGCCCAGATATTGAGTACTGGATGCAAGTCTGCTCCCTGACTCTCAGTAAGAGTACACTAAAACTGAAAAAGAGAGAAGATAGAGAAAGGAGAAATGATGATGAGCAGTGAGGAGCTATTTCACTTACAATGAATGATTACATAAAGATTTACTCCAGTTAAATAAATACTGCTTTTATAACATTTTTTTTTCAATTCACTAATTTCTGTGGTTTGCTACTTCTGCATGTTTAAGACTTTAGTTTAAAAAGACAATAATTATATACTGATCATTGTATTTATTTCTTGATTGTTCCATATTCATCTATATGTCAAGGGCAAAATTAATGAAATATGCAGTCCAGAAAAATTGATTGAAATGCTGACATCATTTAGGGAAAGGAAAATGTGTAATAATGAAAGCTACAATACATAATTTTATTTGGAATTAATTAGGATATGAAGAAAATGTTAGTGGACTGAGACATTAGGAGTCTGGGGCAATTCTAGTAAATCACCCAGGGAAAAGGAAGGGACTTGAGTCCGCGACACGTGTGCTTCCACACATGTCCTCCTCAGGACATTCTCCTCTGCCTGAGGTTTGACCTGAGCCAACTGGGCACAGTGTGGGAGGAACAGTGCAAGCTAGGAACTGTACCGGTAAATGGTGTGAATGAGGCTTGGTCTTATTTTGAGTGGCAAGTCCCTTCAAGGGATCTTCTGATGTCCTTGTGCCTCCTTTGTAACACACCTACATACCAGCAGGAGCATAGACCTGTCCTAACTGTTGCTTGAATTATAGACTGTATTGTTTACTCCACAGATACTGCTGGCTGGAAGGGCAGTATGCAATTCTGAGAGAAAACAGAAAGAAAAAAAGTTTGTGAAATCTCCTTTCCAGGATATCGTACCTTGCTGTCAGACTGGACTTTTAGTCAAATGTCAAATCTACATGCAGCTACATTTATTTCTCTTCATCCTTTCTGGAGGCCACCAAGCACTTCATGCTTTTTGCGGTCTTTGGGGGAAGGTTTCACAGAATGTTAAACACCCACAATGTCAATTTTTCAAATTAAATGTTCCCAGCCTAAAGGTTAGACTCAGACTTCAGCATGGGGTGACCACCTGATCTTCTCAGATTGGTAAATATGAAGAAGGGATTAGGGAGAAAATATGTTTCTCCAGTGAGATGCAGAGATCTCTTTCTTTTCCCACAGATTCATTGCACTGGCATACAACGTAATCAAGAGCTTAATGAGTCTCCAGGGATCTAATAAAACATAATACAATGATATTATATTAAAAACACCTGAAGAAAATAAATCATTTGAATATTACCTATGAAATTGTCTTCTGTAGTTAAACTAAAAAATTATCTTAGAATTCCAAGGGTATTTGACTAGGTCTGTATTTTTTTCCTGAGAAAGTCTTCTTCATCTGTCACTCTTCAAATTCATGTGACTTTTCAACTGTTTTGCGCAATGAAGCATATAATTAACACTAATGTCGATCTTGCAGCTGCTTGTCAGAGTTCTTCCATTCAACAAAATGTGGGTGAGGATATAAGAAAGAATCTGTACGAATTAAGTAAAAGTGGAGCAACAAAATTTGTAAGGAGAGGACATATCTCGTTACTAGGTTAGCTGAAACGATTGGAAGAATTCAGATGTTTGAGAGACATGGGAGAACTTAATGAAGAAGCTATGAGCCACAGTGGTTTTTCTGTGGTTTTTTCCTCTCATCTTTCCTACAGGAGGTATAATTTTCTCCAGAAATGTTTGCCTCTTCACATGCTTTGATCCTTACAGTTACCATAGCACTACTTTTACAAATAATAGTGTTCCCTGATGCAATTTAGAGAAGCCAAGAAATTAGAAAAATAATTAAAAACTCATGGTTTGCATACATTCTTCTTTTAAGTCTTGACTTATTTTTAAGATATTGAAAAGGAATTCTCTAAACTCATATTACCTGAGTTTAATCCTAGGTCTCCTGTTGCACCAACACACTTGTAGTTGTCCTTGGAATTAATAATTATAAATATTTCCATTCTTCATAACTGATTAAGTGTTGACTTTTATGGTCATGCCTTAATCCTTGGTTTGTACATGATAGAAACAGAAGCAGTTCTGATTAAGAAATTCAAAACCATATGATTTACTAAATGCTGAAAGCTCCTGCTGTGTTCTCTGTAATATCTTATTTCATTTGTACTTGCTTGACATTAAAATAAACCTTGCAGTATAAATAGTGGTGCTTTAATAATCAGTTATCACAAAAATCTATAACAGTACTTTAGCAACTGCTTATATAAGAAATCTAAATTGTAGTCTAAACATGTAGTAAAATCCCCCACTTTCATAAATAATATAACTACATTGTCACTCAAGGTTGCCTATTTATCAGTGAAAGTTTTTTGATATATTTATATACTGGTTTTGGTTTCAGTAAAATCTTGAAAAAATGTTATAGCATCAGACAACATAGTTCGTTAATATATGTAGTGAGAACTTTTCTTAAAGCAGATTATTCTAAAGAAGCATTGTCATGCTCTGTCAATTTTATTCTTTCCACAAGACTTTCTGTCTCTAAACATTTATAGTAGTATGAGAAAAGTCTTTTTAATAATTTGTTCTGTATGTCTAACAAGTTAGGTTTTATTTGGGGCTGGTAGAACTTTTTTTTCCTTTCTGATATTTCTGCAACAGTATATGATGTATAAAAGAGATGTATTTTCTGATTTACCTTTTCCCCAACATTATTTTTAGAACGGAGTCTTTTTTCTGCAGTACAGCTTCTTTGCAAGTGGGAAGTTAGACAGTTTTAACAACAGGATACCAGTTATGAGGGAACTTTTTTTATTTTTATTGTCTTTATTTAAAACTATGACACTCTGTTCAGTGATCCAAGCAGCCAGCTCTACAGTCCCCTCAGGCTCTCTTTTGTGCTAAGGACTGATATATCTAAGATTTGTAGTCATTGTGGCTGGAAGAAAGCCTTCAAACATCATTCAGCCACCATATGCTCCACCGATGGCAGAACTGATAGATTGGGAAGTAAGCTGTGTGTTTTCCAGTTATCTAAAAGGCATGGTGATTGATTCTAAGTCCAATGGCGACGGTTCAGTGCCAGCGCTATTAGTAGCTGCACTGCTGATTGATGTAGGAAGAGAATCCTGCTGCTCTGAGACTCCTGGAGAAACTTGAGTACCCTTGAAGTTTACTTTCCACCGAAATCAGTTTGTAAATTGAAACAGCGTGGGACTTGCATTATAATGTAATAAATATACTTTAATCTTAGTTTAATTATATACCCATTCGATACACAAGGGTTATTTTGAAGGAAAAACTATTAGTCTATTTCCAAGTATTCTGTATTTTCAATGTGTTTTCCAAGTTTTCTAAATCACAAAAATGTCTCAAATTGATCTCTTTTCAAATGCAGGTGAAAATAAATATCTTAGGTCCAAATATAAGGTATTCAAGACCATTTCACAGATTTCTCCTTTAGCTCATACACTGGATGGGGGACCACCTACTTTCTAATGTCATCTGCAGAAAACTCACAGTTTGAGGCAGAAACCTCCGATGTCGCAGAAAGGTCACAATTTTTGCATAACAGGTAGGTGAATAGTGCTTGGCTCTGTTTGCACTCTGGCTTCCCCTTCTGATATTGTGAACCTCCATTTCATCCATTTGTTTTTACAGAAACATTAATACTCAGTGGCTTAAGTGGAAACAGGTTTTCTAGAAACTGTAATCATCCTAGTAAGCAGAATCAACTTCTTCCTCTTCCGATGCAGCAAATGCTGTGAGCTTGATGGTGAGCATCTCTCATTCTCCAGCTAAATTATATACCACAAAACAAGTCACTTGTAAATGAAACTAAGAATTGCTTCTGGTCAGTAGAGGCAAGTAATTTCCCTCACACGTACACATACACACAGTCTTCTGTCACAGATAATTTTGTTGCTGTTCCAAATAGCACAGCAAATTCAAACTCAGGCAGTAGCAACAGTATGGCCATAAATTAAGAAAATTGTCACAGAGTTTCCAATTCATAGCTTGTCCAGTCCAATATCCCATTTCTAGAGTACTAAAAGCTTTATAGGAAGATATAACCAATTGTGCATGAAAATATGTCCACCACATTACATTTCCTTCTAATCCTAATATTGCATCTAAACCTTCAGGCATGAGGGCTGAATATTTTTTTTTAAATGTTCTAATATTAACTGTTGCATCTCAGGGTAATCTTGTCATCCATTTAGTGTGCCCTTTGGGAGACTAGATAAGTGTTAGGCTTTTGCATCTTATCAGTCCAAAACTCCCTGGCAAAACTGTATTATGAAAAAAAACCCAAATGAACAAAGCTGCAACTCCTCTCTTCTTTGCATTGTTCTCCTTTTATTCTCATACCTCTGTTTAAGTCAATAGTCTTAGAACAGATAAATCAGTGAGGACACTAGTATGTTGTACTTCCTTTTCTCTTCCTAAGACTACTGAATGCCTTCCTTTTTTTTCCCCACCTGTTGGATAAGAATTTTTGTGAAAACAAACAATATTTTGATATAATCCCAGCTTTGTCCCTGAAGTACTTTGTCACTAAAACACTGCATTTAATATGGAATAATATAATAATCTTCATAACTATTACAATGATCCTCATTGTGATAGCTATTTATGAACTCCTTATGAACATCATCTATCTAATCTATAGCAAATAAATTCAGGTGATGCATCACAATCACTAGAGATCTTTGAAGGGATTTCCATACCCATTCAAGTATTGTGCATACAGAGTCCTCTTGTCTGAATTAAAAGGTATCTGAAACTCATTAGTTTGTCTTCCAGAAGTTTTTGCAAAAATCTTCTGATATGCCTAAGAATTTGGGGATCAGCCACCTCAAACCTGTTCTCAGCCCCAAATGACTGATTATTATTGGGCAGTATTTCAGTTAAAAGACATTAATTGCTAAGATATTTATATAAAGTTTGTTTTTAACCTACAGTTTGATAAAAAAGGTAAGGTTTGCTGAATAAATTCAGGTAGCTACCAGAGAAGAGAGTTTTCTGTATTAAAGGACTTTTTATTAGGCAGTTAAGTTGAGGAGACTCCTAATACAACAAAGACATGTTGACATATCACTGAAAGGGGAAGAGCCTTGATTCCATTTAAGGAGAGAATGGACTGAGTTTCAGGACAAAAGATTAAATAGATCTAGACACTGTGGAAAACTTTCAAGATAAATTTGGCAATAAACCCCAACAAGCTTCTGTAAGAAAGAAGAAGAGGTATGTTCAAAGCCTGAAACACTAACACCTTGTGAACAAAGAATCCAAAATTAACTTTGCCACAAGAGAAGTTTAAAGTTTGTGAGCGAAACTTGTGTGTCAGGTCAAGCATGTTCAAATCATCTGAGTTGCAAGTGGATCAGAGAACTGAAATACAAGGTCTTCAAACAGAGTTAAAATTGCTGCTCTTGAGGTAAAAGCGGTAGAACAGATCAATAACTACTGATATTGCTGTGACAGCAAAGTCTTTATACTGGACAAAGTCTGAAGTAATGGATAAATAAATATTGGTATTTTGAACACTGATGTCTAGGGATTAAAATTAGTCTTGATTCTCCCAAAAGAATAAATTGTCCCCAAAAAAGGGGACAAGCTTTGTCTTCCCTTGTAAAATGTGATAAGGACTGGTGGATGATGTGATGGTCGGTGGCTGACTAGGGCACAGCAATCATGAAATAATAGAGTTCTCTATTCTTAGAGAGGCCAGGAGAGGGGGCAGCAGAACTGACATCCTGGACTTCCAAAGAGCTGACTTTGTCTTGTTTAGGCACCTGCTTGACAGGATCCCTTGGGAGATAGTCCTGAAGGGTATAGGGGTCCAGGAAGGCTGGGCACTCTTTAAGAAGAAAGTCTCAATGGCACAGAACCAGGTTGTCCCCAGGTGCTGTAAGAGAAGCCGGTGCAAGAGAAGACCACCCTGGCTAAACAGGGAGCTTTGTCTACAAATCAGGGAGAAAAAGAGAGTTTACAGCTTTTGGAAGAAGGGGCTAGCCACTCACAGTGATTACAAAGATGCTGTGAGGCTATGCAGGGCAGAAATCAGGAGGTCTAAAACTCAGCTAGAAATTAATCTGGCTTCAGCAATCAAGGACAGCAAGAAATATTTCTATAAGTATGTCAACAGCAAAAGAAAGACCAGGGAGAGTCTCCATCCCCTGCTAGTCGCAGGAGGAAACATGGTAACAAGTGATGAGGAAAAGGCTGAGATGCTTAATGCCTTCTTTGCCTCAGTCTTTAATAGCAAGACTAGTTGTACTGAGGGAATCCAAGCTCCTCAGCCAGAAGACAGAGACTGGGAGAATGACTGTGTCCCCGTCCCCCCCCCCGCCAAATCCAGGAGGAGAGAGTCAGTGGCCTACTGCATCACAATAGACATACACAAGTCTATGGGACCACATGGAATACACCCAAGGGTGCTGAAGGAGCTGGCTGGGGTGCTTGCCAAGCCACTTTCCATCATTTACCAGCAGTCCTAGCTAACTGGGGAGGTCCCGAGAGACTGGAAATTGGCCAATGTGATGCCCATCTATAAGAAGGGTCAGAAGCATGATCCAGGAAATTACAGGCCTGTCAGCTTGACTTCGGTGCCTGGAAAGCTGATGGAGCAGCTCATCCAGAGTACTGTCATACAACACATGCGGGACAACCAGATGATCAGGCCCAGTCAGCATGGCTTTATGAAAGGCAGGTCCTGCTTGACAAACCTGATCTCCTTCTACGACAGAGTGACCTGCTTATTGGATGAGGGAAAGGCTGTGGATGTTGTCTACCTTGACTTTAGTAAGGTCTTTGACACCATTTCCCACAGCATTCTCCTGGCAAAACTGGCTGCTCGTGGCTTGGATGGGCATACATTTCGCTGGGTAAAAACTGGCTGGATGGCCGGGCCCAAAGAGTTGTGGTGAATGGAGTAAATGGAGTTAAATCCAGCTGGCGGCCAGTCACGAGTGGTGTCCCCCAGGGCTCGGTTTTGGGACCACTCCTGTTTAACATCTTTATTGATGATCTAGACGAGGGGATCGAGTGCACCCTCAGTAAGTTTGCAGATGACACCAAGTTGGGTGGGAGTGTTGATCTGCTCGAGGGTAGGGAGGCTCTGCAGAGAGACCTGGACAGGCTGGAGCAATGGGCTAAGGCCAACTGTAGGAGTTTCAATAAGGCCAAATGTTGGGTTCTGCACTTGGGCCACAACAACCCCCAGCAGCGTTACAGGCTTGGGGAGGAGTGGCTGGAGAGCTGCCAGTCAGAGAGTGACCTGGGGGTGTTGATTGACAGCCAGCTGAACAGGAGCCAGCAGTGTGCTCAGGTGGCCAAGAAGGCCAATGGCATCCTGGCTTGTATCAAAAATAGTGTGGCCAGCAGGGACAGGGAAGTGATCTTACCCCTGTACTCGGCACTGATGAGGCCGTGCCTCGATTGCTGTGTTCAGTTTTGGGCCCCTCACTACAAAAAGGACATTGAATTACTCGAGCATGTCCAGAGAAGGGCAACGAAGCTGGTGAAGGGTCTGGAGCACATGTCGTACAAGGAGCAGCTGAGGGAACTGAGGTTGTTTAGTCTGGAGAAGAGGAGGCTGAGGGGAGACCTCATCGCCCTCTACAGCTGTCTGAAAGGAGGTTGCAGAGAGCTGGGGATGAGTCTCTTTAACCAAGTAACAAGCAATAGGACAAGAAGTAACAGCCTCAAGTTGCACTAGGGAAGGTTTAGACTGGATATTAGGAAGCATTTCTTTACAGAACAGGTTGTTAGGCATTGGAATAGGCTTCCCAGGGACGTGGTGGTGTCCCCCTCCCTGGAGGTGTTTAAGCGTCGGGTCGACATAGCATTTAGGGATATGGTGTAGTTGGGAACTGTCAATGTTAGGTTAACAGTTGGACTAGATGATCTTCAAGGTCCTTTCCAACCTAGATGATTCTGTGATTCTGTGATTCTGTGATTTAGCAGAGTCAGTATGACATTGTTTAATCTGTTTTAAGAGCATTTGAAACAGAAAATGAAATATTGCAGGTATACTGTGTTCAGAGGGCTTGACCTCATTGTACTAATGATAAATCAAGAGGAATGGCTTTATTATTATCGGCTGAATTGGTTTTAAGCAGCATGAGATCAGAATCATCCCTCCACTATTTAAAGAGAAACCTTTATTGGACTACATGACACTGGAACAAATTCAGCAATTACCACATCTCAGTAGTGTAGGAAAAAGAGAGGCAAATTAGAGACTGGCTAAAATAGAATGACACAGAAGACTTGAAAATATTATATCCTGAATCAGGTAGAAGGAAATAAAATGAAGAAATTCATAAAGCAACAGGAAAGATGAATTCTAAGAGAGAAAAAGGAAAAAGAAGTCTCAGTGGAGCCAATATGAAAGCAAATCTTGAAAGAGAGGCATGAATATCCTATCTTAGGTGGATATGGTGTAAAATGAATATCAAATTAACCTGAGGTCAGATATAAGCATCAGAGCAGATGTTTGTTATCCACCCATGGAGTCTTAAAATCTACCAGCGAGGGCATCTGATGCTGACTCTTCCCTTGCTACAACCTGCTCTGTGATCAAAGGGTTTGCTGGCTCCAAGAGCATGACAGAGCCTTTCATCTCCACACTCTCATGTCATCCTGCCTCTCATCTTTGCACCAAAGGGTGCCATGCCCAGGCAACCAGCATCTCATACCTCTCTAATAACAGGAATATCCCTGCCCTAGATAAGAACAATAATACTACTAAAAATCTTTCCTATGACAGAATTATCTGGGGTAATAGGTTAGTAGGAAAAAATCAGAGCACTCTATTAGCATGATTAGAGAAAGGAGAGTGATCAGGGGAAAAGAGAGTCTAGAAAATGAGATGGAGAGCAGCAGCAGAAGCCCCATAGTCTTTGGAGAGTAGAGGCAGAGGGAGGGGAGACAGGAAGCTTTGTTTGATCTGAGTTTTTGAAAATTACTCAATCTTCTGCATGTGCTTCAGAGATGTAAGGATCCAGCAGTTACTAATTCACTGACTATATATGCAGAACTCAAAAAATACAAAGATAATTACTGAGCTTATGAAATAAAGGCAGGGAGAAAGCTAATGTTCCCATGTCTGGGGAAAGGTAACTATGGAGAAAGGCTCAGCAAAGAGGCACAGAGTGAAGCTCAAGGAGCAGAGGATCAATCAGTGCTCTTTGAAAGTGATTGTAAAGAAAGATTTTGGCAATGGAGTAATCCTCGAGGAGTCATAGAACAAGCACAGATGGATAGATAAGAACAATTTTGTAGAAAAAAAAAGGGTAGAAGGTGATACAAAGCAGACACAAAAGAATAAATGGACAAAATGCAAATCAGAAGATCTGAAGCTGGGAAAAGAAGGAAGTGAAACTAAGAATGGGGCTCATATTCACCAACAGACAGAGATACCTGGCTGGCTGCCTCAGCAGATCCAGAATCTAGGTGCCTAGAAAACATCTGGACATATTTCAGAGGTGCAAAAGCCAGAGCACTGTTAACCCAGGGAGGGGACTCCAAGGAGGCAAGGAAGTCATACCCATCCAATTACTCCTTCCTACTATCAGAGCTGCTTGCTGGACAGCCTGCAGCGTAGCTTGAGGCTCTCAGCCTGAGGAGTTTCAAAGTATGAGCCTCCCTTCACAGCCTCACAGGTCCTGATGCCCTTTCGTCAAAGACTACAGCAGTCAGTGTACTGCCTGGAGAGGTGGGATCAAATGTGTGCTTCACCTCAGGTCCAATGCCCGTTCCACATTCATGGCCTACATAGAGACTCACTGCACTGGAGAGAGAAAAAAAACTTTTGAGTTACAACCTCTATGTTTGAGGAAGACACTCTTGAGGCTACTTTTTGGATATTTTAAAGTAGAAACAAATAAATCCTTATTCTCTTAGTGACAGTGGGGGTAGGGTGGGAGAGAGAATCAGAAGAGTAAAAGTGAGAAAACTCATGGGTTGAGATAAAGACAGTCTAATAAGTAAAGCAAAAGCCACGCACACAAGCAAAGCAAACCAAGGAATTCATTCACTATTTCTTATTGGCAGATAAGGGTTCAGTCATCTCCAGGAAAGCAGGGCTCCATCATGCCTAACGGTTACTTGGGAAGACAAACACCGTCACTCCGAATGTCCCCCCATTCCTTCTTGTTCCCCCAGCTTTATATACTGAGCATGACATCATATGGAATGGAATATCCCTTTGGTCAGTTGGGCTCAGCTGTCCCAGCTGTGTCCCCTCCCAACTTCTTGTGCACCCCCAGCCTACTTGCTGGTGGGGTGATGTGAGGAGCAGAAAAGGCCTTGACTCTGTGTATGCACTGCTCAGCAATAACCTTGTGTTATCAATACTGTTTTCAGCACAAATCCAAACCATAACTCCATACCAGCTACTATGAAGAAAATTAACTCTATCCCAGCCAAAATCAGCACAAACTCCTAGAGGCTGAAAATAATTCTAAAACTTTACACAGTTCCTGCTAAGAAACCAGCATTTCAGAGCTGTTCCTGACTACAACATGGGGACTGATTTTGTTTCACAAGAGATTTAGTCTCCCACCATTAAGTAATTTTCATAATGAACCCCAGTATCTGATGATGGTGGAGTCATGACAAGAATAAAACGAATGTTCCTTCTGTATTACATCTTCAATGAGAAATCACACAAGTTGAGTTACTGGAAACTGAAAACTCCTTAGTTTTGTGGACACTTATGAAACAGTACCTGAAAGGTTCCTAATTAAGATTTGTGTGAAACATAGGTAATTTTCTTCAAAAACTTGCATGTAATCTATGTGTATAGCATTATTATGCATGCTTTGAGCATTGCATCCCATTTGGAAAATCTGTTTCAAGATGAACTTTGATCAGTAGGCTAATTTTTTTCTCTTAAATCTGAACATACATTTTCTAAAGTGAATAATGGTCTGGAGACAGCAAACTCTTAAGGCACCTTCAGAATCCTTAATTATCTGAAAGGGATAGATTGTGTTGGTGCAAAAAGCATGTTGCTGTTACCATATCCTCCAAAAGAGGATTCAAGAACAGTATTTATCTCTGAAAACATAGAACAACCAGCTTCAAAGCAAAGCTCTAGGAAAAACAATGTTTTGAAAATGATGCAGGAAAAGGGGAACAAAGTCATTTAACAAAAAAAAGATTATCTTTACTGCTATAATGTTCAAGACCATGCACTAGTCCTGTCAAATTCAGGAGGAACTTTGGTGGGATTTCGAATAAATTCAGCTTCTTTTAATTCTTCGCATTTATTCAGACTCCAACACACCCTCCTATTTTCATAAATCCATTAGCAATTATTTCTATTTAAATAAAAATGGAGCAGTATGTCTGTAACATAGTAGGAAAAACATACTTTTCATAATTTAAATTTGGTATTTGAAGGCCTAAGTCAGCTAACCAAAATATTAATGAATAAGAATTACAGAATCACAGAATCACAGAATCATCTAGGTTGGAAAGGACCTTGAAGATCATCTAGTCTAACCGTTAACCTAGCACTGACAGTTCCCAACTACACCATATCCCTAAATGCTATGTCGACCCGACGCTTAAACACCTCCAGGGAGGGGGACACCACCACGTCCCTGGGAAGCCTATTCCAATGCCTAACAACCCATTCTGTGAAGAAATGCTTCCTAATATCCAGTCTAAACCTTCCCTAGTGCAACTTGAGGCTGTTACTTCTTGTCCTATTGCTTGTTACTTGGTTAAAGAGACTCATCCCCAGCTCTCTGCAACCTCCTTTCAGACAGCTGTAGAGGGCGATGAGGTCTCCCCTCAGCCTCCTCTTCTCCAGACTAAACAACCTCAGTTCCCTCAGCTGCTCCTTGTACGACATGTGTTCCAGACCCTTCAAAAGCTTCGTTGCCCTTCTCTGGACACGCTCAAGTAATTCAATGTCCTTTTTGTAGTGAGGGGCCCAAAACTGAACACAGCAATCGAGGCACGGCCTCATCAGTGCCGAGTACAGGGGTAAGATCACTTCCCTGTCCCTGCTGGCCACACTATTTCTGATACAAGCCAGGATGCCATTGGCCTTCTTGGCCACCTGGGCACACTGCTGGCTCCTGTTCAGCCGGCTGTCAATCAACACCCCCAGGTCCCTCTCTGACTGGCAGCTCTCCAGCCACTCCTCCCCAAGCCTGTAGCGCTGCTGGGGGTTGTTGTGGCCCAAGTGCAGAACCCAACATTTGGCCTTATTGAAACTCCTACAGTTGGCCTTAGCCCATTGCTCCAGCCTGTCCAGGTCTCTCTGCAGAGCCTCCCTACCCTCGAGCAGATCAACACTCCCACCCAACTTGGTGTCATCTGCAAACTTACTGAGGGTGCACTCGATCCCCTCGTCTAGATCATCAATAAAGATGTTAAACAGGAGTGGTCCCAAAACCGAGCCCTGGGGGACACCACTCGTGACTGGCTGCCAACCGGATTTAACTCTGTTCACCACCACACTTTGGGCCCGAAAGGATTAGAAAGGAACACTTTCTTGAACCCAGGTGGTAAGAACTTGTCCTTGAGCATGGGCACTAGTGTACACGTGTGCACAAACCATTTCACCAGATGCAGTTCTGCAAAGCACTGTGACAGCGTGACAGCACTTTGTCCCCAGGAGGGTGATTTATTGGTGATGCCAGTCTGATCTGAGGATGACCACTGCCCTGCTGCACTCACCTCTGCTTGCTGTGGGGAGAGTCAAAGCAAGCATAGTCTTCATTCATACAAATCTGGACTGAAAAAAGAAAAAAATTGAACCTGAATGTCAAGATTAAGAACTCACTTCAGTGGTCAGGGTTTGAGGTACACAAAGAGCATTCTCTGGAGCTTAGAATACTTGCCTCAATTAGATGTGTCTCTTAACTATATATAAATTATATAACTATAAACAAAAGCAAAGAAACCAAATTTGAAAATGTATTTTAAACAAAGATACATTTAAAAAACCAACAACCCAACAGCACAGGCACTTAAAAATCTGGAGCTGACTGAGCCTCTTTGGTTGTAGTTTCATCTGTCCAGACAAACCTGACATGCCTATTTTCCTGTGAACTAATTTTATCAAGACTTGCCAGATACTATAGGGCTTTTCCTGGTAAGAGGAGAAGAGATTTTGTTTATTCCTGTGAATGATGTAGCTAGCATTGGTGAAAAAGGGATGGGTTTCTGCTGAGCTGTTTGTGGACTTCTCACTGAAATTCTAGAGGATTTTTTCTGCTGATATCCCTAGTGCTAAAGAATATGTTTAATTAATTTTTATACAGCATCAGGACATCAAATGATGTACTGCCTTGAAGATGGTGAATCACAAGAATATATATATAACTTGCATAAATTCAGTTTGTATGCCTGTATGGTAACTATTTCTCAGTAGCATCTACTGTCCATTATCAAGAATTTTTGCCTATAAGTTATTTTAATTTAATATAAACCTGAAGTGTGTTGGTACCTTGTCTTTGGAACAACAACAACAGAAAAGAGGTCTTTATCAAATACAAAGTCTTTTAGACTATTTAGACTAGTGGAGTACAAACACATACTTGTCTGAATTAATTGTTTCATAACTATTACATCTTGTAACCTCTGATCTGTTTTGATGCAAATTAAAAAGTAAATGTTTATCTTTCAAAAAGATCTATTACCCATTTGGGTTACAGATGAACTGCTCATAAAATACAAGTGCTTTATTTTCAAACGTTGATGCCTCCAATCAAAAAGGAATTGAAATTAATACCTGTGAAATACTTTGGGAAACAAAGGATGTACAAATGTAAACAACCAGATCCCAAGATTAGTCCACTGGTCACTATTTCAGTTGAAACATCTAATAAAAAAAGACATCAGAAAACACAGGATGTAACCAAAGGATCCTATGGAGCCTTTTTGTCTTTAAAGAAATCAAGGTTAAACAATTACACCAGTTACCTTCTAAGCATGTGTGGCATAAGAAAACTAGAGATGCTCCATTTTCTTTAACAAGCTCCATGTCTGTTATTAACCTTGCATAATGGTTGGACTAGGTGATCTTCAAGGTCTTTTCCAACCTAGACGCTTCTGTGATTCTGTGATATACAGAGACAATACTCTCTGTCTCCCCATAGGAGTACATGCAGCTGAATATCTCTAAATGTGATAGTTATCCTTTAATGTGTTTCTCTAAAATATGTAAAAATAGCCAAGGAGTATTCCAATGCATTTAACAGCCGCTTGATGCTGTCCTCCTTTCTGGATTGTTAATTATTCTAAGATATCTTACTCTGAAGATTCAATTTTTATTATGATTGGTAGATAGCTATCTTTGTGTTTGATATAGAAAATGTGGAGAAAAAAAAAAAAAAGGAGAAAAATACTCCACCTTCATTCTCTCCAAAAATATGAAAAACCAACAACCATCCTGTGTTGGTTTTTCATATTTTAATGACTCATAAACAATATTGAGAGTATCTGACATTCTTATTAAAACAATATATAATATACAAAAATTAATATGTTAAAACAGAAGAAAAAAAAGTCTGTTTAAAAACAAAACTGTAGTGGAAAAATGTAACGGGGAGGAAAGAAAATCCAAAAAACTTGCCTTCATTTTTTTTATACTGTCTGAGTTTCACAGAGCAAAAGAAAATACAGAGGAAAACAGATGAGAGTAAAAAAATGAAAAATATCTTGAAAACACAAATTCTGCCACCTATAACTAATTACCAATAATTTAAAAAACTTAGATTTTCAAATTCAATTTATTTCATGATGTAGCATCCTTCAACTAAATGGAACAAGCTAGAAAGCCGAAGTTCAGAGCATGAGTAGTAAGTGGAAGACCAAGGAGCATGTAGGCAAACTCTTTTTCAAGGTGGGAGAGACCAGATTTTCCCCCTCCATCTGACTTGCATAAATCATGTATTTCAAACACAGCCATTTACCCATGCCTTTGCTTCATATTCTCTAAGAATAATTTGCTTTACAAGCAATCTGAAGCTAAATATGTTATCATCCATCACTTAAATCTATATAAATAATAGAGTATGTAAAATAACTCACAAGTGTCATCTACAGCAGCACAGAGGCTTATGGATGAAGTTTCAAGAAGCTCTGGATCCATCCCTTGGGGAAGTTTAGGCAACCTGTTGTATTAATTAGCATGTTTTTCTTCTGCTGCAGCAAAGCATTTGTCCTTTTTCACCTTGCACCTTCAGCAATATGTTAGATATGCTCCAAAGAACAAGCCTGATCAAAATATTCCAGGTTTTATCATTAGGGGCATTTGGGGAAAAACAAAAGGCAACTACAGGTGTCAAGGCAGGTTCAGTAAAAGATCATAGTAATAAGAGTTTCTTCTGTAAGTAAACTTCAACACCATTTTCGAGCCATACAGTGCTCTCCTATGACAAGGAACGCAATGTGCTCAGAAAAGACATTTCAAGTGTTTCATAGCAGAGCTGTATAAAGAAATAGCAGTTGAAAGTGGGGGAAAACTGTACATTTAGTTCAAATTAAATGAAAATGCTAAAACATCCTAAATACCTTTGTAGTCAAGAGCTCAAGACAAAGGTTGCAGTTTAGAAGAAAGTGATATGGTTTGACAAAAAAAAAAATGCTGGTCTTTGTAAAAAATTTTAGCAACTTCTACAAAAAATTTCTTTTCAAATAAAGATTTTTAACTTGTTCTGTGTGGTTCAGCATTTCAAATTTCAGTCATAAACCAAACACAAATTGGAAAAATCAGGCAAGCAAGGTTAGATCCATCATAGCTACTACTTAATTCTGTCTTCTCAAAAATTCAGGCACACAAAAGCAGTGATACTTTACATTTTCTTTGCAGATAGAAAGTCAAATTAAGCAGAAACAACAAAACTGTACACAAAATATGGAAGAAAAAATGCTATTAATAAAGATCAATAAGGGAGAAAATATAAAGCAGAGATATAAAAATCAAATCACACCTCTTGGAGGGCTGGTCCAACAGGTGATGTGCATATACTTCAGCAGAACAAGTAGTTCTCTTCAAGAGGATAGGCCTGTTTCTGCAAGACCACATTACATGAGCTTATTCAAAGTGAGTCTGAAAAAATAATTTCTTTAAGTAAGTCAATACACATAGATTAACTGAGAGCAGAGGGACAAATAAGGATGTAAGGACACTGAAATGAATCCCTAGAGCTGAATTTTCAAAAGAGTGTATCTATTTCCTGATTAGAACAAGTGTCCTGATCCAGTGTCGGGGGAGGTTTTGATACGATCCCAAGAGCGAGATTAAGACACAAACAAGGTCAAATGCTGCACAACCTTTCAAACTTTATTCCTGTAACAAGAGGTAATAGTGATAGGACAGAGGGAAGCAGAAAAGGTCAGAGCAACTAAGCAAGCAAACAGAAGAGATGCAGCAAGCTCAGTTGCCACCACCACGAATCCAGCAGCGTCCCATTGGTTCAGTCTCGATGCAGATAATGGGGGATCCACTGAGAGAAGAGTACACAGTCCTTTTATCATCTCAGTCCCCACTATTAGACCACCCATTTCCATGGAGCTCATTATCATATTTGCCGCCCTGTGTTCCTCCAGGAGTGCATGCCCAGGTGTTCATGGTGGTCACACGGGGAGGAAGTCGACCGGTCACGCCTTTAACCTCCGCACGTCCTCTTCATCCTGACTTCTTCCCCCAGCCCTGTGCACAAACACAACTTGGTAGATGCTACAAAAGATGTAGCTGTTTCAGCTTCAGGCAGACACTGTGGGTTTTTTGGGGATATTTTCGTCTTCTTCAGGGTGTACTTCTTCACAGCAACGGGATGTTGAGTCCAAGTTTAGGCAGTGGTGCAATGTCGAAACAGACAGCTGACACAGTGTGACAGTCTCTTATACCACCCCGTGGCTCAGGAGATGGTAATGGCACAACAGCAATGCCAAGACAAAAGAGCTGACACAGTTCCTTATAACAAGGTAGACATCCACCAAGGTGGATTTTCAAAGATATTTTAAATCTATATCTCAACATGCTTAATACAAACAAAAGTCTGTCCAATATTCAGCTGTATATCTCATACTTTTTGATCTATAGTACTGCTGTAGAAACAGCTATATTTTATATTCAGATTTGTGATTGGTACCCTGAAATCTTGGAGGATGAAACAGTGCGTAATTAGAGAAATTATTATTTTCATTTTTTGGGAAATAGTTCTTTAAAATATGTTAGTTGAAATACTACTTGTCAGATCACTGTTGAGAAGTTAATAGATCTTTGACATTTTATGAGCTATTAAATTCTGACACTATCTTAATTACGGCTTAACAAATGCTGATGGTATGAAAATAGTATGTTTTCCTTAAGATATGCAAAAATATATCTAACGTCGTTTACAGACAGAAACAAGACTTCTAAGGACAGGAAACTCTCAAAGATTTTGTATCACTTCTTGTCATTTTTATGAAAGTCTCCTATTCAAATTACACACTGAGAAACAAAAGGACTTTGCAAAAAAAAAAATTCCTTCTGAAAATGCCTTGAACATATCTTACAATGTTAAGCCAGAGATTGCACAATTGAAAACCAAATATACTTTTTTTGAAAGAGTAAATTATTGAGACTAAGACGATGACTAGACCTGTCATATTTTTAGGACATTTCTGAGTCACTGCCAGTAAGTAGCCACACCTTTTCTACTAGTTAATAACACACATTTCATAGATTTGATATATCATATACCAACAGGTCAGACCTACAGTCCATATTGACAAGCACTTGTGTTATCTCTATTTGCAGATGGAAAATAATGTGCCACTATTGAACATTTGCAACAATAAAAATGTCCTCACAGTACAGAATAAATGTTAAGAGAGGAAAAATTCATTATATAGACAGAAAACCATCAGGTGGAAATGGAAAGTAGAACAAGAGTGTTAGCAGGAAGCGGTGAAATTCAGTTTAATAATTTGTCCAGCTCTGGTATCAATCTTTAAAAGATGGTGACAAACTGAAAGACATCTTGAAAAGAGCTACAAAGCTGACCTAGTGACTGGATTGCATAGTATAGGGAGAAACAAATGCTTAAATCTGTAATACTGATTTGGATTACTTCTTTTAAAAATAAAATTACTCTCAAAAATACGGTTTTATAAAAGTTAAATCTGTTCACAGGGAAAAATTACTTTCATGTCTTTTTTTATCCAAAAATCTTTGAAGAGCTAAAATTTTTGGGATAGCCTTCTCTGTTTTTCTTCTAAATGTCAAAAGAAGTAGGTTTTCCCCAGTGTAATGATTTTTTTCCCATTACTAAGTAACTAACACTTTAAAATTAGAAAAAAGTCAATATTGCATTGAAATATCTCAAAATAATTTAAGCAAGTTTTAGATTTAACTAAACAACTTAAAATCTGAATCTTAAAGGTTTTACTGATTCACAAACATATAAACCACTGATTCACAAACAGAGTTTTATATATAAATTCATATATATAATTTATATATACCTATTTAAATTTGGATATCTTCTTGGGACCAAAAAATTCAACCACTATAGCTGTGCAGTTTAACAAAGATGATGTTAAAAGATGTATACATCATAGCAATAGAAACGACCTAAGCTGGAAGTACAAAAAATTCTTTATTCTCTCCAAATAAAGCCCATAACAAGAAAAGGGCTCTAGTAAGCATCCAATAAGAAGTTGGCATCTGAAACTAGAAAAATTAATATTAAAAGCAAAGGCGTGAAAAGGTTCAGCATCCTTCTAAAATAGGGCTGGCAACTAAGGGCTGAGTCAGGAATGATTTAATGGAATTCTGCTGGATGCGTTTATTCAAAGGTCAGACGACATAAACGGAATGATCCCTCCTGGTCTAAAATGTATGCCTCTCCACATACATAATTGATGATTATGCAATCACATGTCTATGGGAAATGTTTCTTCCTATTCTGTTAAATGGATAAGCCTACATTTAATCCCACATCAAGAGTATTGATATCCATTATACATTTTTGGCTTAGTTAATGCAATTATGCATGATACTACTATTAGTCATATTATGTCCAATTGTTTTCATCCTATTAGGCAATTATCCACAGTATCTTCTGACAAGCAGTTTAACTGACTAATTATTTGTTATACAAAGAGTGTACATATTCTTAATTATATTAAATTTAATGTATTTTCATTTCATTTGGCCTATTCCCGTTCTAGTATTCCATTCCAATACAACATAGGTAACATGAAGCACATGTAGATTAAGAAATTATCTAATCTAGAAATACTCTAGAAGTTTAATCAGCTATCAAATATGTAAATACTGTAATTAAGTAAAAGAGAGGTTGCAAAAGAGATCATTTTTTACTAGAGAATGTAGCAGTCTGAGGAAGCAATGTTCTCATCACAGTGTATGTATATACTCATACATATATACAAACACATATATATAGAATATGTGTATATATAGATACATTTAGTATGTATATGCATATGTAATATCTGTAATACCTATACATACACAACTGAAATTATTTGCAGACACCACCTTTCTGCTTTCAAATGGCTCATGTGAAATCACAGTGTCTAACACTGCAAGCACAATTGTTGATGTATGACTTGAATACTCTGCCCCTGGACTACCAAAAACTGACAGTAAATGTTTAACATTTTAAGATAACATTATGTATTTAAATATAAATATATAAGCAAATACTGAAGTATATGAATATCTCTTTTGAACTCTTACCTACATGCTATACATGATAATAATAATTAAAAAAGAGGTAGACAACTGGATATGACCAACATTTCCCAGATATCTCATCCTAGTTGCTTTGATTCATAGAACATAGCTGATCAGCGCTGTACTCATGGTTTTTAGTTAAAAGGCAGATCCCACAGCGAATGGATCAGAAGAAAAGACTAAAAATCAGAACATGTTAGAACTGGGTTTTACTTAAACATCTCAGTTTAAGTAAACAGGGTCATGCACTGTGTGTAAAATCTTTGTATCAGAAACACAGAAAATAAATAATATATAAAAGTAAAAAATAGTTAATGATATCATATATTCTCTGTTTTACTGTCCCTCAGAGAGCTCAGGTCCTTACAAGTGAATCCTGATTTCATCCTCTCCATTTTACATTTCTCTCCTTAGCACCTGAAGAAAAGAGCATGCTGAATGTTATGCATACGACCAACAAAACAACAAAGAAAAACCCTGGATCTTTTGCCTTGCAGTCCAAGACTCCAGTGCTGTAGATGTCCTGTCTCAATGGTATTCCTTTATTTCCTGTGTACTGCTAAAAACTTTTGCCAAGAAATAACTTTGTCATGCCCATTTAAACCTTCATTCTCATTCTTACAGAATCCTTACTAAAACACTTAAGTAATATGAACTGATTTTAAATTTACTTTAAATGTAGTATACTGTCTGTCAAAGGCTACCAAAAACTGCCAAAGGGTTATAAAGAGTGAAAATGAGACTTCAAACATTACTTTGAATAAGAAAAGCCTTATTTGATTACCAAAATTATGTCCCAAATAATAGCTTCAAGCACTACTTCACCTGTGGGAAATATAACTTACTTTGAAGGCAGTTAATTTTGTGACAAAAGCAGCTTGTATGGGTTTTACATAAAATTATTTTTATGCCAGTGTTAGATCTTATCCTTTAGAGCTTATCTGTCTGCTTATCCTTTAAAGTACACTATTCAAATGAAACCCCTGCAAAGGACTTGTGCTTCCTTTTTGATTGCTTCAAACCAAGCATGTAACTTGACTGTCTTTGGGTGCTGCTTTGTTGCATTGTGTACAACAGTGATCTAATATTTCTGTTATTCTGCAAGAACTAATGTGCTTCTTTTTCCTTTTTTCTTTGTTTTTCTTTGAAGATAGAGCTTGTAGAAAGTATAATATAGGCATATGTTAGATGTTTTATCTAATGTGGATAGATTTAATAATTGCATGAAGATAGATTCAATAATTGTAAATGAGCACTGGCACAGGTTGCTCAGAGAGGTTGCAGACTCTCCATCCTTGCAGATATTCAAAACCTGATGGGACATGGTCCTGAACATCCTGCTCTGAGTGACTCTGGTCTGAGCAGAGGGGTTGGACCAGGCAATCTCCAGAGTTGTCTGCCCATTGCATCCCTTCTGTGGTGCTGTGAACTCTGACACAGCTGTCCTTGCATGCTGAAAGCCCAGTCACCTTGGTGCAGCAGACTCACTGGGCACCTTTTGTGCAGCTTTTACAAACAGGATCGAAAACTGTCCAAAACAGTCAGCTAGAGGAAAGTGGTAGGAAGAGAAAGGGCGATGAGAGAGAGAGACAGCATACTTGTGTAGTTTTTACAGCTGAAATCCTCAGTACAACATAAATCCAAAGCACTCATATTTTTTAAATGTCCACTGAATTACGCTCTGGATGCTCTTCTGCTCATTATACAAGGAACCTGTGCTCAACATCCAGGCACCCGACTTGATGGTATGAATACTCCCCTGTGACTTTAAACAGGGCTTCTTACCCTTCTGCACACTGTGCTTTCATGCAACTAAAACAAATTCATTCTTTACAGCTGAAGAAGTTCCCCCCATGCCCCTTTTCCTGTTAAGAGAAGGGCTGAATGAGAAAATGCAGCAGTAAATTATCCATGAGAGGAGGCAGAGCGAGCCTCCTGCCATACAGCCCACCCTGACACCAACATTAAGTGGCTGCTGGGTGTGATAAACAGAAGCGTTTCCTAGAGATTTAAAGACAAAGTACACAGAGATGGAGACGCAGCTACATGATTCTTAAATAATTATACCACAATAGTTCAGAGGCCTCACTGAAAATTAAAGGTCTATTATGCTAGGTATTATATAAACTTATACAAATACACATCTCCTGCTTCGAAGTGTCCAGTTTATGAAAAGTACTGCATCAATGACAGGTTTCAGATTTAAAATGTATTATTTCTCCTCTTGTAATTTCTCAGTCTCTTTCTGGGATAAACTGGCAGATTTCTGAAGAAGAAAGAAAAGTACAACTATGAACCAAGCACCCTGGTAAAAAATCACATTGTCAAGAAAGCAGTTTTGCCCTTTGCTGATGTCTTGGATGGCTTCACGTACAGTATAAAATGTCTTCTCTTCTGCTGGGTTCATTTGAATTACAATGCAGAAAGAGAAGGGGAGAAGGAGAGATTTTTCCCGCTCTGCTGATTTTAGCTGACTCTAAGATTGACAGTGCTGAAGATGGACATGGAAATTCAAACTATGTCAGAAGTGGCTAATGTTTTCTTAGAGGCTTTCTTGTAAGGACAGAATGCTCACTTTAGGACACAGCTCTGTGCACATGTGTGTGCATGTATCCAAACAGCTAACATTGCAGCTATGTAACGCTGAGTAAATCCTTAGAATGTAAAGGAAGTAGTCCAGACATGTGACATTTTAATCACTAACGGAATTTGCCTGATTGTATAAGGATTGTTCAACAAGGCACGAGAATTGCTGTACTGAGCAACTCTGTAGATGAATGATTATTGAGTCTCTGTAAAATAATTGGCTTCAAGAGAGCACATAGCTCACAGAAGCGTAGGGTGAGAGGAAATCTGAGATCATGCATTGCTTTCCATCACAGCTCTGGAGCAAGTGCTATTGGATCATTCCTCATAGGCATTTTTCTAACCTGTTCTTGAAAACCTCCACTTGTAGGGAATCCACAGCTTCCCTACACATCCATACATATTTTCTTACACCCAAACTACATTCAATGCCAATGAATTCCAGCTTCATCAGTGAGTGAGATAATGACATCCAAGTAGCAATAACATACACAGATGTGTCAAGTGCGATAGGAGCAATAAGTCAGTGAATGTGAAAACAAAAGAATTTCCCTCTAAGGGCATAAAAGGCTGGAGACAAATGAGGCCATTTTGCTTCAAGAAATGGAGACACAACACAATCTCCACTTTATTCTCTTAATAAAGAATTCAGGTGTCATTTCTATTCATATTGACAAAAAAGATTCTCACAGCAAGCAGGTGCCACAGCATCTTTGCAGGGGTTTGGCTTAGGTCTTAATTACCAGGTGTCTCAAAATAGAAGGGGTGTCCATGAGAAAGGAACACAAAACAAGATTCTCTTGGCTCACTTTGCCCTTTTTGTTCTTCTACAGTAATTCAAAGACTGCCTCAGAAAACTTCCCAAAAGAAAGGACTACTCAAATAGTATGATATCATGAGAGGATATTCATAACTCAATCTTTTTTCCTGAAAAGGGAAAATCCTCAGGATATTCCATACTCCATTCTTTGCATTAAATAAGGAAGAGCAGCTTTTCATCATATCTACTGATACAGGAGATCATTGAAGGTCTGCTGTTTTGCTATTCAAGATCTACTACTAAAGTAAGTATATAGTACAGTCCTCCTGACCACAAGAGAAAGAAAAGATCCAGAGCAGATTCATCGACTTGCCAGCTCATTCTTATTTCAATTACCTTCTTTCAGCACTAGAAATTAAGTATTTTAGGTGTATTAGTTCTTTAAGGGGAATTGAAAAATTAATGTTAGTCCTTTACAATGAAAGTAAACATATAATTTTTTAATCTACCTATATTTGACTGATTATTTCAGTTTTAAGGATATTTTTTAAAGGTTTGTAGGTCATGTTTAATCTCACAGGAGAAGTAACTACAATTCAAAAGGTTCTGACAGATCCTTTAAATGTTCAGCAGACCAGGACTGCACTGCAATATTAAGGTACAGAATTTGCAGCTTTGGTGAGCAAGAGTACAGGATGTATCACTCATTAACATGCATAGAAACTCCTAGTTTGATGCCTTCTGCTGAATATAATTAATTTCACAATTTAATCAGATTACTTTTAATGAAGTTCACATTTTATAAACTTACCCAGGATAATCACATACATGTCTTGGCAGGCACAAATACACCAGAAGAAGGATCCTTTATCTAGTTTTAACCTTTGCGTTCCAATTAATAAGTATAAAAATCAGATTTTGATTACTGTATATTAACAAGAATTGTGATTGTTGGCTAAGTAGCAAAACATGCCTCACGATTGAACTGATATGTCATTGAAATACATCACTAAGCCTTGTCTTCACAATTTAAGTTTATTTTCCCAAATGAACAGCCTAGCTGGTAATCAAAATGCTACAAAGCAACGGGAATACATTTTGTATGTGCCCTTCATGCAATTTTTCCTATTACAACATTAGTGTAATTATTGCAGGTCTGTCTGTGTTTCCTTATGCTGCAAGTGTGATCATCTATGCCCTTGAAGACTTGAGTCTAAAGCCTTGACAAACAGAAATGGCCCTTGCATAGGCCTAAGGGACTGATCCTCACTTAAGTTAAGGCTGCATTAAGGCACTCTGTCAAGGTAAGGGACTCGAAAGGGAAGGGAGCCCTTCATTGTGCGAATATTTTTCAGGCCTTTCACTTAGCTGGAGTGGATTAACTGGGAAGAAAAATTGTAGTCAGCTGAAGACATTGGGTCTGTGCAATTTTGTGTGAATAAATATTTCCTGCCAAACAATAAGCCCTGATACTTTATCTTTTATTGCATATAAGGATGGTGAAATTATTATAGCGATTTCCCTGAGCGTGCAGTTGCAACACTGATTTTCTTGTTTTCTACTGAAAAATTGTTAAAATTTATTATGTAGAGATATTTCCTTTGAAGAAATGGACTACATAAAACAGTAGGTGTTTCCAGTGTAAGATTTGTACTGAAAATATCGGTTAAAATAAAATCTTTGAAACAAGGATTAAGGAGCACTTTGTGATTGTCTAAACAGACCTGACAGCACCATGATACAGAGCTCGTTCTTAAGTTTCCGTCAGCCCTAACTGGTACATCCTTGCTTGTTATTTGTATCTGCAACAAATTGGGCAATGCACAGAGAGGAAAGTATGAACTTTGTCCCAAATATCTTACAGCTCTGAAGAGAAAGATTTAATGTATATTCCTAGTATTAATTTTGCATTAAGTTACTGTTCTAGGTGCTAACAAATATCCATGTCACTCTTATGATTACTACATTATTATTAAGATTACAATTAAGATATCCATATTACTATTACTATCCATGTTTGCTATTAAGATGTCCATACTTTGCTAATTCAGAGTGTGTAGCTTTGAGAGAATACAGCAAATAGTGACACACTATTTAACAAATGAAGACAAAATGAATGAGTCTACCTGCATTTTTCCAACAGTAAATGTTCAAAGTACCTTATAAATATTGGCAAGATGTCAACATACTTTTTGAACAATTAAATATTATTCTTCCTATTTTATAAGTGTTGAAGTTCAGGGCATATAAAATCCCCCCTCCTCCAAAAGCTGAGACCTAAACAAATTATTAAGACATTACATTATAATCAAAGAAATCAAGATATTTTAAAACAATAAACCTTGTTATTTTAAAATGGAAGGACAACATAGATGAAGAAGGCACAAACACAATATCATGTGCTTAAGGGGGATGAGACAACCCCAAGTACTATAAAATATTGTCACTTATTCTGACCAGTTGAACTGAAAATCTGGAGTCAGTAGGTCTACTGTCAATACGTGGCAGCTTTTGCTTTAATGCAGTTGGAAAGCAAAGAGGAGACAGAATGGTTTTTTACTGTAGCTTTAGAGTTCCTTAAAGAGCACCAGAAAAAACCTGAACATTCCACTGTTGCCTGCCTCCTTAAATTTGTTAAATTTGTCTCTGCAAGCATTTTCTGCTCATAGAAGCTTCTTTGCTTTGACAAGGAACACTGTACAGATTTGATGCTACCTTAAAATCAGCTCTTGCTTCTATAAGCACTTCACTTTGTTTTATCATGTCTCTTTTTAATCTCAGTAATTGCATCATTCCATTTACCAAAAAAAGGCCAAGCATACTCTTCACAAAGCCCTTCAGCTCTTTTACATTGACAACAATGTAGTAGATTAGTGCTCTCAGAGCAAATGCATTTTTGGTTTACTTGTAAACCTGCTTCATCTTCCCCAATAACCTTTCTTTATGTCTTTTTGTTCTGAATTTCAAAGCACAGCAAACAGTGCTACTGATCAGTTGATATATGTATCATGAACACAAAATAGATAAAATTTTATAAAATATTTTATAAAATATTCATCTATATCTTGAAATGGTGGTGTATATATATCTCTGTATTGAATAACTATATGAAAATAGATTAGGTCGCAAAGTTTGTTCTGTTCTTTATGTCTTAATTCTGTATCATGAAATTCATTGTTATTTCCATGGCCTATTTGAGTTACATTTAACTGACACACAGGCTTTCCTCTTTCCTTCCAAGTAAGGAAGATAATTTTGTCAGTAATGGCAAAATAAAATATAAAATAAAAATATAAAATATAAAATAAAAATATAACTGATTAAATTATCTCAAACAGTATTTATTTTATTATTCTATCTCAGCCTTTTGAAATGAATCATTTTTTTATTTATTCAAGGCACTCAATCCTCATTCATGAATTATTCATTACCTGCAGTAGTATTTGAAATACTAATTTTTTTGCTTATACTGTATAACTCAAAGGCCAACTGGTCAAAATGGCTTCAAATCTCAATCAGTTTAAACATAAATGGCTTCAATCTGCTTGCAAATTGAGATCAGGTTTACTGAAGTACAGTCTAGAGGTAATATTTATTTCATAATTATTGTTCATGACAGCATATCAGATAAGACTGAAAACGGTAAGTTAAAATCCATCCTTTTTAAATATGAAGCTTTCAGATTAATTTTTACCTTTCTCTTTTGTTTCCTTTTTCTTCACTCAGTCCTCTTTAATTTTTATTCCTTTTCTATGTCATATTTTCAAGGGGGGACATAGTAACAGAAATTAAGAAGGAAAGGGAAAACACTGAAACTTTGAAAAAAGAGGTACATGAGCTCATTTTTGTTAAACATCAGTTTTTTTGGGCGAAGGAAGTTGGTTGTTTCTTAGCTTTTCTGGACAAAACTCTTTCCTTGGGTCCATAAAAACAAAGCACCATTTTAAAACCATCTTAATAAAACTACCGATGTCCCTGTTTGTCTTGGGCCTTTACAAAAAAACAGTTGCAGATATCCTCAGATGAAGAGACTCTTGAGAGATCTCAAAGAGAGTGAGGACTCGTCACTGACAGGCACAGAAGAATCTTTATAAAGAACATGGGTACAGCACCTCAAATATAAGTGTATAACAGTTTATCACTAATGTAGGGGAGTACACATGATATTTTCATCAAAGCAGTATGAGCGACCCTAAACTGAGTTACTATGTTAGTGGGAACTATTTGCATACAAGGCAACGAGCATCTTCTTGCATTAAGATTCCTTGTAAGACCCTAGTGAAGTCAGACTGTGGTTTTCAATGCAGTTAACGTTTGATAACCCTGTGCTTGGTAACACTGTAGCACACAAATGACGTCAAATCAATGGTAATGAAGAGCATAAGCATTTCAGAGTATAGTGTAGCATGTCTAACTGCTGAACAGAAATGCACCTGTACAGCAGATGTCTGTGGGGACAGAAGGATGTATTTGCATACATTTACACATCTATTAAAGGAGAAGCTGTTTCCACATGCTGAGATATCTAGTTTGTGTCCTTTTACTTGGTCTTGCTAAGCCAGAAATATTGTAACCATTGAGTGTTCACTTTATTGTAGAGCTTTCTAGATATAGCAAAAAAAAAAAAAGTTAATTGTATTTTTAAGTGTAACACATTCTTTTTTTCAATAGTGATTATAATAGCATTCAGATGCCTATTTGAATGGATGAACTTCATTAAAGAGCTATTTAATAGGCCTATCTTTATTAAGAGTCTGTATCAATGCATCAGAGTACAGTACAGACAGATGTAAGGTATAAAATATAAGTATCAGTGCTGATACCAATGGAAATAATAAAACAGAACTACTGTAAATGTTAAGATCAGGATTCCCACGCAGGCCAGTTTTCATTTAACATTATGGTAAAGAGCTAGTTTGCATACTTCTCTGAGTATATTATTTAACTTAATCACTGCAAGAGTTGCCAATATGTGGGAGTTCCAGGATAAAGCAGCAGCAGTTTTTCTGACATTACATTTGAAAGTAGTTCTCCTTATGCCCAATTTCTTGCCCTCACCACTTTAAAAAAAAAAAAAAAAGTAGGGTGCTTTGGGGTTGGGCTTTTTGAGGGGGTTATTTCCTGCATGCCACATGCAATTCCCACAGGACAGAGAGGAGAACAGTCAGGTTATTAGTTTATAGAATAAAATAATTGTTCTTTAGCAGAAGAACCTTGGAAACATTCACATTGTTAAAAAAAAGCCAACAAAAAAACCCCAGTGCGTTTTGTTCAATATTTCTAAACAACCTGGTACACTTGAGGTCTGAGGGAACATAGTGTTTCAGAAGTAAAGTTTTTTAATGTGCTTAAATCAGCTTAGCATTTCTTAGTTTTTAGTTCATTGGAAGGCATATTTTGCCTTCTGATTTATTCCATGACACCTACGTAGTTGAACCCTACTCTGTAAGAAATTCCAGAGAATCTTCTCTGAGAATCTTACATGAGCAACCAGTGAATAGTTAAATAACAGCCCAGGAGTTGAAAACAGAACAAGGAAGATCAGGAGTGTAAGGAGTAAAATATGCATTGAAAAGGATGGTTAAGACTGATCTATATGAAGGGCCACGTGAATAATCAATCATATTCTGCTAAATAAATGTCACACAATATTGTTAAACACATGTAACATGCAAGTCCTTGCAGTTGCTTGGGCAATAATTAGAAGATAATTTCATCTGCATTGTCAGTTATGTCATAATGGTATGTATATATTTTTTGTAGCTATGCAGTATCATCATGATCTGTAATGGCAGATGATATATTTGTTATGTATTTCTCCAGAAACATTCAAAGACAAGCTATGTGGTATCCAGCTTCCTGCTGTAGGAGGAGAAAGTAAAAAAGGGGAGAGGTTAGTGACTTTGCTAGTGGCTTATATCAGCAATAAATGCAGTACTCTATTCACCTGGCAGTTCAGCTCTGAAACCTCATAGATTAGTGGAGATGAGACAGTGTTTGATGCCTTAAAATCAGGAAGCACAAAAATATATATGGTGCTGTTTTCCTTATCCTTACATCCAATGCTGGAATTAAATCCCAATGAAAACAAATTACTACTTCCTCAAAACCAATTAACAGAAAATTATAGAGCTCTGGCACATGCTTGTACACACTGTTTTGCCTTAGAGACTTCTCTAATAATGAAATAAATTGGGGGGGAGGATATTACTTTTCTTACAAAGATATAGTCCCAATGGGTGATGATCTAAGAAAAACCTTGATAGATAAATATTACCCTGTGTATGTCAGGTATCATGCTATTTCAGAGTACACCAAGGAAATAACATTAACTGAACAAGGACTTACATTTTATTGGGAGGTAGAAGATGAGAACATTACACAAAATAAGCGATGGGAGCACATTGCCTGTCTGCTGCCTGCCAGACTTGTAACCTTCCTCCCACACGTTCAGCTCTCTTTGATCCACAGCCAAGTTTTGACCTGGCACAGCTGCTCAAACTCCACTCAAACATCTGTGAAAACCACTACGTTTCTGAGAAAGCTGTGTGAAAATACGTAGACAGGGACCAAGCAAGATAAGAAAGGTAAAACTGTAGGCAGAGGTAAGACTGTTGAGGCAAGACTGTCAGTGGCTCATCGGTGGAGCCACGTCTAGCTACAGGGAACTGTGTCGTGCCCTGCAGTTGCAGATATCCTGCTTGCACAGTCTCCTTGTGCACAGCAAATGTTGCCTCAACAAAGTGACCCAAAGAGAGAGATCTACAGGTTTTCACCTGTTCGTGTGTTTTTCAAGTGGAAGAACAAGTCCATATAAAATCTAACATTTTGATACACTGGAGCTGTGAAGATAGTCCCTTTAAACTGTCACCCTTTCCAAATGGATGATTTACCCCAAAATGGTCCATATAATATTTCTCCTGTGTCTGACTGCTTTTCTTTTTTTCCTTTGAAACAGACTGGTAATGGCTACCTGGAGTCAAAGCTTGTTTTAGACTAAATATTGCTGATCCCACTTGCTGCTGCTGCACAAGTTTTCCATGCAAATGCTGCTGAGCACTGTTTGAGACCTTTCACTGAGTTCCAGAAGCTTCATTAAGGTAATTGGAATCTGGAGTTATTTATTGCTGCCCACATTGATTTTGTATAGCATATAGACATAGCATATAGTGCTGAAGAAAGTTGTTCTCTGGCAAGTCAATTGAACTATGCAACAAAAAGTCATCTGACTTTTTCACTTTAAAACACTGGTCCGTTGATGTTCAGACTATACATAATCTCATTATATTGTAATGGGTTTGGATGTCCAAACCATTCCAGGCTGATTTTTGTCATCTTCCTTTACCAATCATTACATGGGAAGGTTAGAAATTTAATACATTAGCACTCTTCACTTACGAATATTTTTTCACAAATCTGAATAAACTGAAATGGTTGAAATCATATATCATTGGTTATCAACCTGTTGTACTGAAATTGGTACACTGAGAATATTTAGGAAGCATACTGCTGTCCTGCATATCATTTTGATGACCAAAATTACGTCTGAAAAATGCCAAGAAGAATGTCAAGAGCCATGAAGGGATTACAGTGATCTTGTGCTTTCACAATGGAGTCAAAGGGAAATTGATTGGTGGAGTAGCACCTTAGCACCCCTGAAGCATAAGGAGCAAATGGAGGCCCCAAAAGAGGCAGGCGATCCCTCACCCTCTTGCTACCAAGCAGAAGGAGGGGACCTAAGAGATGAGGGAGACTGGAAACAGGTCCCTGCTCAGGGAGGCAGGAAAATCCTCTCCTGACCTCCTTCACCTTCCATGGTGTCCCTTCACAATAGATTTGGGGCCCTGAAACTTTTGAATGAAGTAGAGAAGGATGAAGAAAATGAGTCAAACAAGGAGGAAGATGAAGGTCAACCAAGGCCAGGTTGCTCTAGACCAGGTATTAAAACCAATTATAAAAAGAACCCCAGAAGGGTCATTGTGGTGGGTGACTCCACTCTGAGGAGAGTCGAAGGCCCAATATGCAGACCAGACCTACTTCACAGGAAAGTCTGCTGCCTCCCTGGGGCCTGGGTGAAGGACCTCACGGCAAAACTCCCCACTCTAGTGAGACCTAAGGTCTACTACCCTCTCTTGGTTTTTCAGGTGCGTAGTGATGATATTACCAGGAGAAGTCCTAAATCAGTGAAGAGATACTTCAGGGCCTTGGGGAAAGTGGTTAAGGGGTCAGCTGCAGGGATGGATGACGAAGATTACAGGAGAACCCAACAGATGAACTTGTGGCTTCGAGACTGGTATTACCGGCAGGGCTTTGAATTTTTCAGTCACGGGTTAGTATACAGGATGCCAGACCTTTTGGCAACAAATGGGATGCACCTGTCCCAGAGGGGGAAAAGGATCTTGGGGCAGAAGTTAGCTGGACTCATTGAGAGTTTTAAACTAGATTTGAAGGGGGAAGGGGACAAAACTGGAACTCCCAGACATAAGCCCCAAGGTAGATTACCAGAGCTTGTGGTCTGTCGTGCCAGCAATGACCCTCACCCTGGCATCTCAGTGCAGGCAAGGGATGAAGACAGACAGCACGACAAAGATGCAAGGGATATGGATAGATCAGTACCTGTGGTAACATACACGTGTGAAAGGTCAGGTCAGACTTAGCACCTCTAAATGCAAAAAGGTGCTGGGGACATCAGCCCATCTGAAGTGCATCTATACCAATGCACACAGCATGGACAACAAACAGGAGGAGCTTGAAGCCATGATGAAACAGGAAAATTATGAGGTAGTGGCTATCACAGAAATATGCTGGGATGTCTCCCATGACTGGAGTGTGCCTGTTGATGGCTACAAGCTCTTTAGAAGGGACAGACAAGGCAGGAGAGGTGGTGGGGTGGCACTGTATCTTAGGGACTGTTATGATTGCTTTGAGTACAAGTGTAGTGAAGACAGGGAGGAGTGTCTTTGTATTAGAATCAGGGGGAAGGCCAATAGGGCAGATGTTGTAGTAGGAGTCTACTATAGGCCACCCACCCAGGACAGAGAGGTGGATGAAATATTCTATAGGCACTTAGGAGAAATCTCACAATTGCTTGCCCTTGTTCTTGTGGGAGACTTTAACTTCCCAGACATCTGCTGGAAATACAACACAGCAGAGCGGGACCAGTCTTGGAGATTCCTGGAATGTGTGGGAGATGATAACTTCCTGACACAGCTGGTAAGTGAACTGACCAGGGAAGCTGGACCTCCTCTTTGTGAACAGAGAATGACTGGTAGATGATGTGGCAGTTGGAGGCCGACTAAGGCACAGTGATCACAAAAATAATAGAGTTCTCTATTCTTAGAGAGGCCGGGAGAGGGGGCAGCAGAACTGACATCCTGGACTTCCCAAGGGCTGACTTTGTCTTGTTTAGGCACCTGCTTGACAGGATCCCTTGGGAGATGGTCCTGAAGGATATAGGGGTCCAGGAAGGCTGGGCACTCTTTAAGAAGGAAGTCTTAATGGCACAGGAGCAGGTGTCCCCAGGTGCTGTAAGAGAAGCCAGTGCCACAGAAGACCACTGTGGTTAAACAGGGAGCTGTGGCTGCAACTCAGGGAGAAAAGGAGAGTTTATGGCCTTTGGAAGAAGGGGCTAGCCACTCACAGTGATTACAAAGATGCTGTGAGGCTATGCAGGGCGGAAATCAGGAGGTCTAAAGCCCAGCTAGAAATTAATCTGGCTTCAGCAATCAAGGACAGCAAGAAATATTTCTATAAGTATGTCAACAGCAAAAGAAAGACCAGGGAGAGTCTCCATCCCCTGCTAGTCGCAGGAGGAAACATGGTAACAAGTGATGAGGAAAAGGCTGAGATGCTTAATGCCTTCTTTGCCTCAGTCTTTAATAGCAAGACTAGTTGTACTGAGGGAATCCAAGCTCCTCAGCCAGAAGACAGAGACTGGGAGGATGACCCCCCCCACATTCCAGGAGGAGAGAGTCAGTGACCTACTGCATCACATATACACACACAAGTCTATGGGACCTGAGGGTACTGAAGGAGCTGGCTGGGGTGCTTGCCAAGCCACTTTCCATCATTACCAGCAGTCCTAGCTAACTGGGGAGGTCCCGAGAGATTGGAAATTGGCCAATGTGATGCCCATCTATAAGAAGGGTCAGAAGGATGATTCAGGAAATTACAGGCCTGTCAGCTTGACTTCGGTGCCTGGGAAGCTGATGGAGCAGCTCATCCTGAGTACCATCACACAACACGTGAGGGACAACCAGATGATCAGGCCCAGCCAGCATGGGTTTATGAAAGGCAGGTCCTGCTTGACAAACCTGATCTCCTTCTACGACAGAGTGACCTGCTTATTGGATGAGGGAAAGGCTGTGGATGCTGTCTACCTTGACTTTAGTAAGGCCTTTGACACCATTTCCCACAGCATTCTCCTGGCAAAACTGGCTGCTCGTGGCTTGGATGGGCACACGCTTTGCTGGGTAAAAAACTGGCTGGATGGCCGGGCCCAAAGAGTTGTGGTGAATGGAGTAAATGGAGTTAAATCCAGCTGGCGGCCAGTCACGAGTGGTGTCCCCCAGGGCTCGGTTTTGGGACCACTCCTGTTTAACATCTTTATTGATGATCTAGACGAGGGGATCGAGTGCACCCTCAGTAAGTTTGCAGATGACACCAAGTTGGGTGGGAGTGTTGATCTGCTCAAGGGTAGGGAGGCTCTGCAGAGAGATCTGGACAGGCTGGAGCAATGGGCTAAGGCCAACTGTAGGAGTTTCAATAAGGCCAAATGCCGGGTGCTGCACTTGGGCCACAACAACCCCCAGTAGTGCTACAGGCTTGGGGAGGAGTGGCTGGAGAGCTGCCAGTCAGAGAGGGACCTGGGGGTGTTGATTGACAGCTGGCTGAACAGGAGCCAGCAGTGTGCCCAGGTGGCCAAGAAGGCCAATGGCATCCTGGCTTGTATCAGAAATAGTGTGGCCAGCAGGGACAGGGAAGTGTTCTTACCCCTGTACTCGGCACTGGTGAGGCCGCACCTCGATTACTGTGTTCATTTTTGGGCCCCTCACTACAAAAAGGACATTGAATTACTCGAGCGTGTCCAAAGAAGGGCAACGAAGCTGGTGAAGGGTCTGGAGCACATGTCGTACGAGGAGCGGCTGAGGGAACTGGTGTTGTTTAGTCTGGAGAAGAGGAGGCTGAGGGGAGACCTCATTGCCCTCTACAACTACCTGAAAGGAGGTTGCAGAGAGCTGGGGATGAGTCTCTTTAACCAAGTAACAAGCAATAGGACAAGAAGTAACGGCCTCAAGTTGTGCCAGGGAAGGTTTAGACTGGATATTAGGAAGCATTTCTTTACAGAACAGGTTGTTAGGCATTGGAATAGGCTTCCCAGGGACGTGGTGGTGTCCCCCTCCCTGGAGGTGTTTAAGCGTCGGGTCGACATAGCATTTAGGGATATGGTGTAGTTGGGAACTGTCAATGTTAGGTTAATGGTTGGACTAAGTGAACTTCAAGGTCTTTTCCAACCTAGATGATTCTGTGATTCTGTGAGTTGGTCAGCGTTACATCATCTTACTCAAGCTATCTCCCAGAGCAGCACTAAACCTTCTGAGAAGCTGAGCACAAAATCATGAGTCTACTTTGTCCAAATTTTTCTGTATTTGATGACTTCAGTGAGCTTATGCAGCATGAGAGGAAGGATTGGCTTGGAATGAGAGAAGAAAGGTTATATTTTTGGCTAAAATAAGACTTATTTAATTAATGCCACAGGTGTAGATTCTCTCTCTCTGACCCAGTCCTGAGGGTGAAGCTTGCCTATTGACTGTCCAGCAAAGATAAATGAGATACATCATGACGTATGAGTCTGTTCATCCAAGAACCCAGTTAGTTTATTCTGCTTATTCTTGTCATCCTGGACATGACACTGATGAATAATTTTATTTTACCAAAATTCATAAACTTTTCTGTTTTGACAACACTGTGCAGTCTCTGAACTTCTGCATGCACATTAATTATTTACCTTTCTTGTCTGCAGCTATGAGCTCCTGCAAAGTTTTATTGCACATATTTTTTTTAGATTAATTTAAACTCCTGAAGCTGTCTGAATTTCATCTTAGAACTTTTCACAGAAATAGTTTATTCCTAGAATGATGGCGCATCACTCCCACAATGAATGGGATTTCTTCTTCATGTCTTTCCATGACCTATATGAGCCAAGGCAATACATTTCAGCACCGACTGGGGTAAAATGGATTTTTGTTAATTTCTGAGAAAATAGTGGATGTTTTGTCAGATTTATGAAGTCAAAAATTCATATTTTCAGCCTAGTCCTCTGCAGGTGTATCCTTATTCTAGTCTTCCTCAGACTTCTAAGAACCAAGCAGTAGATTTCTGGGTAGTCAGAGAGTTGTTTCTCTGATACTTTATTCTAACACAGTTTCCCAATTATATGCACAGCTAAGAGAGGAAAAATGCACAAACTAGCTTAACAGATAAACACCCTTGGTGAACCATTTTCAACTCCAAAGCTTCATTGCTCACTCTATAATATCCCATTCAGCTGTTTATCAGATGTATATTAGGCAAGTTGTTAATTAATTTAGTGAGACTGTGGAAGGCTCCATTGTTCACAGCTGGGCTTACAAATTGGTTTGCCTAAAGGTACTTACTTTCATTTTGTCTAAATGTCTTGTCTAAAGGCCCTTGTAACTGTTTTGTTAATGTGACTAATTATGAATGTGTATATATATGTATATATATGTATATATATTTGTCTTAAACTCCTTTAATATTAGTTGAATAAGCTCCATAATACTTTTCTAATACAGCATTGTCCTAATTTTACAAACGGGCAATTTGATGCACAGAGACTTTTAAACCAACGTTTCCAAAATTGTCTTCCTAAAATCAGGTTACTAACATATGGGTTTGAGTATAGCCCATTTCAATACTTTCTAAATCCATATAAATTGTTATTCAATTCAATAATAACTTCTGATGATCAGCTGCTGTAAAACTCAGGACACATTTTGCAGTGAAGAAATGTGAATCAGAGAAGGGAAATAAAGCACAGTGTTCCTAACACCTATTAGGGTCCTAATTTAACTGCCACATTAACATTGACTAAAAAAACCCTTAGTCTCACAGATCTCTTCTGAATATTTTATGCTTCTCTTGAACAAGATTATATTTTTCTCTTCCATATTCTTGTGCTACCTGACATCCTATTCACAGATAGATGGTCATCATTGTTTATGCGAAAAACAGTGATTCTGAAGTGGTAATAATGCCTAAATTAGGGGGTCTTTGCTTTTCTATAATTCTTCCTAGCAGATATTTACTTAAAGAGACAAACATGAAAAAAGGTCAGTATTAGCCAGTTTCCAAACACTCTTTTATTACTGAAAGTCATTTCCCTGCAAGTCAATGTTATTAACTGCGACACTGCCATACATCACTGTGCCACACTTGCAGCATGGTGGGAGGACACATCAGTGGTGCCCACACCTGACAAGAGCAGCCCAAGGCAAGGACCTACGCCTACTGGTCCTTGCTGAAAGAGCCCATGTATATAGCAATATTATGGTAGTGCAGCTTTAGTTTCAAGTAACAAAAGGAGATTTTTCACATAGAATATGTAGGAAGTACCCATAATTTGAATTATTCTCCACTTGGCTGAGCTCTGAAGCCAAGGAGGCAATGTGTGGGCAAGAAGTGAGTCTTCCCTTGTGCCCTGTCTTGGCTGAGCCCCTCATCACTCAAGCAAAAAGCAGGTGTCTTGCATGGGAATAGCCCTCTCCACCCAGCACTCTGCACAGCACAGCTAGCAGCAACCATTCAGCTGCAAGAGAGAAAGCACAGGATGATTTAATATATTCTTCCATTTACCAGCCTGCTTCTCTTCGCTATTTCCCTGAGACAATGAACAAGACAAACACTCTGCTTTTTGGTTTTTGTAACCTGGGAGATTTGTTATGACTGTGGACCCCATAAGAAGTAACATTTCTACCCTCTACCAGCTCTCTAAGTGAATCTGTCACTGTTCATTAAATCAGCTACTCACAGTGAACACACATGGGCTCGGAGGTCCCCACTGGTTACAATCAAGCAAAAGCAGCAGCTTCAGATGAGTGTGGTAGAGCAATGAAATGCTAAGGCTTGGACAACAGGCCCAAGCCAGAGTTGCCCTATAGATGAATCCTGTATATTTTATAACTGATAACCATTGTGCTAGTAAGTATTGTACTAAGTTATAACAACCCACTTATGCTGATGTAAAAAGTGCTAAAGCATTGACATACTGAAGCCTGAACAACAGGCCCCAAGTTGAAGCTGCTAACTTAACATGTAGTCATTAATAAAATACGTAAACTCACTAGTGAAAGATGCAGCTTAGACAAAATATAATCAGTAGTGAGGAGAGAATGTATCCAACTTTCCTTTCGCAGCCTTGTTCAAGGCTGAGAACTCAAGTATTTGGCCTTGTTAGAAACTCCCTTGGTTTCCCCCCCCGAGCCCTGGCCAGGCTTTGGGTGGAATCCAACAGGAGAATGAAACCAGAAATTTTCACCTCAAAACAAAGGTGCCAGCTATTCTGGCTTGCTGATTTTTGGGTATGTAAGGCTGGACCCGCTCACAGCGACTTTGGAAGCCTCACCTACGGGTGGACGCACCGCGTAGGATTTCCCACTTGCTGGGACAGGCTCTCCAGATCCTCGCTGTAACCGGGGCTCTCCAGCGACTGCGGATCTGGATGATGGTAACATATGCAAGTGGTGATGTATCTTTCTTAATCACTATTCTCTCTCTCATATAGTAACGATTTGATGCATTACCCTGTATTTTCCTGTTTGTTGCTTTAGGTGCACTATTCTGCCTTTTCTTACTGCATGTTTTCTGTATTACTCTGTTACATTATTTGGTTATCACCAGTAAAATGCGCCTACTCTTTTCACTCTGGTGTCCGCGTTTAATTGGTATCCTTAATCAGCAAAACAAGCAGGCAAACCCAAAGTGGTACTGATTACGTCCCAGACCCTTTCCCATCATGATATCTGTACATTTTGTAGAGGTTATTCAACTGGCACAGTTGCAGCCAAGGACAGTTTTTACAAAATGCTTCCTTCTTGGGACACCATAAGACTTTTTTCCTTTTCTCAACTTACACAGAGACACAATGTGCAATCAAATGCAGCACTTAAAAAAGATATTTTAAAAAAGTATATTAATTTGTGTGACATTTAATTATATTGATCTTCAAATGTCACAAACTCTCCCCGAGAACCAGATTAAAAACAGCGTTGTTTTAATAGCTACACTTAACTGGTATGTGCCTTTTAGCAGCCAGAAACATGTTACCAGAGCAGCAAGAAGATTTACACAACAGACCTATTCAGATTTTTGTGTAGTACTAAAACCAGTTAAATATATCAAAACAAAGATCACAGAGGTAATGAAATATAAACGTTAACAAGGGCAGTGATAGCAGAGTTAGATCTCAGGCAAGCTGTCCTGCAAGTGACTACTCAGTCAGCCCAGAGAGTTTTGTTATGATTGATGGGACTGTCAGGCCTGGAAAAAAATTTAAAAATCACTGCAACATCACTAGGTATTGAACTTGATGCAAGACAGAATAACCTTTCATCAGAGCAAAGGCATTTCTAGAGTCCATCCACTTTCTAGTGGAAGACACAGGTCATTCCTTAGAGTTCACAAGATGAATTAACAAACTGAGCATATCTGTATTTGTTTCAAGCCAGGCCAGATTTTGAAAGCCAAAACAATGTTTTTCACTTGTGACAGTTCCCAGATGATCCAATGCTTTGTTTTATTTAGTGTATGCTGTAAACTGGGCTGACCCTTTTGGTTAGATCTTCAAAAACAACAAACTGTAACATTTCTGTGTACCTTACACCAATGATGTGCAATATGATCAGAATCAAAGAGCAGCTTACAGTCAGGAGTCAGGACAAGAGACAGAACATATAGTTTTCTGAATGTCTTTGCAGCTCTGCAAAAGCTTTCTTTGAATAAATAGATATTGGATACCAGTGATACATTTCACTTTTTTTTGTCTAAATACAGACTTGTCCATAATGATTCTAGTATATCTGACTTGGTTTGGCTTAGAAAGGGAAATAAACAGGCAAATCTATTCAATTTTCTAGATAGTGTCTGTCATATCCTGTGCACTGAAGTGCTTTACAAGAAATATGGGCTTTGGATATTTCCTCAGAAAATGTCCTGACTTTTTAGACAAAAAGTGGAACAAAGAACATGCTCAACAAATATCTGTAAGGAATGAAATAGTCATTAAAGAAGGGTGGACTATATATTACTCCAGCCCATATGGAGAAAGAAGTTAATGTTATGCAGAAATAAATAATGAACTGCCCAGCAATTTAGTAGGCATTCACTTTAGATGTCCTCTGAAGCATTCCCTTTCCACCATTGCTGTCAGATGGTAGAAGCCCCAGAGTGCAATGGAGAAGGACACATGAAATTCAGACCTCTTTATTCCATGACAGCCAGTGACACTAAATTCCAGTGTTAACACCTAAATGTCTGGGAAAGCCCACAGTTGCAGGAACCTTTCTCATGGACATCTGTGCTCCATTAAATTTTAGGGAGAGGTATGGGTTCCAGTTCACCCTTTCTTTCTCTCTTTTCCATCCTAACAGATCAGCAGGTGCCATTCAGCTGCTTTCCTCCAAAAGGTCTTCATAATATGTCCTTGTCCTTGCATGGCAACCATGAATTCAATTTCCGTAGGGGATGCTGCTGAGACACAGGCTGTGGTAGCTGTTTATCTGTATGGGCGCTCTGGAGCCACTGGTGGCTGCTTCTGTAGCCCTCTTCTGTTCTCCTCTCTGCCCTTCCTCCCTTTATGCTCGCCATACATGAACTTTCCTTATTTCTCTTTGGCCCACACCACAGATGCCATAAATATTTGCTCTTCAAATCTAGAAAACCAGAATGATGGGGTTTAACAAAACCATCTCAGATATGACAGCATCAACCGTATGTTACATATATGTCTACAGATGCATGAAATAACTTTCATAATCATAAAAGAATCTGTAGCATGGGGGTAAGATTAATCCTGTGTGCTGACCCCTCCACACTCTCCTTCAGAAAATTCAAAATTTTCCTTATGAATTTTTAATGGGGGAAGCTAGGAAATTAATCAATAATTCATGACAAAAATATAATGGAATAAATCTCAGGCTCAGCAGAAAAAAAATCTCCGGAAGCAGAGAATATAGATACACTGCATTGAAGATAGAAAAAAAAAAAAAAAAAAAAAAGGGTGAAAAGGAAAGAGAAAGGAAACTTTCAAGTTAAACAGCCACTGAAACTTCCATATTATGGATGCATTTCTATCTGAGTATTTTTTGACTGGGAAAAAGAAGGCTGTAGCTAGGTATCAGAACAGTCATAGTAATCTCAAGAATCACAGCCAAGCATTAACTATAACACAGCAAATGATTTCAAGATCAAAATCCATGCATGACTGTGTCAAACCTTAAAAACAAATTAAAAGGTTGTTTTCAGAATGCAGAAGGAAGCAGTAAAACACAGTTCTCCTGTCAAATGTCTCTCTCATCCACTTTATTCTGTTGCATAAAATCTAGTACAAAGCATGCACTTTATGATTAACCACCTTAGGATGCTCAATAGGATCTCTCCTGCTAATTTTCCATGTAGGAATCACGGCTCTTCACAAAGACTATAGGTGTAAGACATAAATAATTAAAAACATCATTTTAGGGTCTACATCTGTGCTTGAAATTGCTGATAGGGAAAAAAAAAAAAAAAGCAATATAAAAACAACCCCAAAACTGAACTAACCTGCTTCAAAGTCAGGGAAAAAGAAATAAGCTTTAATACTTCTGCTTTTCTTTTGAGAGACTGCAACACTACTGCCACACACTGCTGAGGTGGAATGGTACTTCAGCAAATAAAGTAAATCATCAGTGAATACAAGAAGATTATGAGAAGCTTTTTTTTCTACCCCCCCAGGCTGCTGAAGAAGAAAGAAAAAATAACATAGGTGTAGCAACTTAGGCCGGTTTAGCAATGCTGTACTACAGGAATAATGATCTCCATGCTTCTGCTTTAGTCAATACACTACCCATATGTTATTTTCTCTCTCTTTGTTTTTCAGATTTCATAAACTATTCCTCCCCAGACTTTCGTCATGAACCAGACAGGAGAAGTGACTCATATGTTCTGGGATTTAAGAGGCACATTTTCTAAGCACAGTTAGTGAGTCTTACCTGCCAAAAATAAAGCTACCCAAAGTTTCTTCAGAGATGACTTGTCCAGTCACCCTTAATACCCTGACTTCAGTCACAGAATTGGCATTTACAAGTATTTTATCTTTCATTTGTTTGTTTTTTTAACTTCTTAAACTTCTGAGCTGATGCCAAAATACAATAGCTGTGTTGTCCCTGACACCAACTCTATAGGATGTAAACTAGGAGGAGGTCAATGCCATAACTATAAATGACACCCAGGAAAAGCCAGAGATTAATTGAATACAAATGCTTAATAGGAGGTGATAAGAAGAAGTGAATGTATAGATGTTCAGTTTTATTGACACTGGGGGGAAGTATGTTTTTAAGACATTGAATACTATGGTGCCTGCACATAGTTTCCGTAACTAGACAGTTAGGTAATTGCCTTTTACTGCTGGCTCAGAAGCAAAAGACATCAGAACTTCACTGGTGCAACACTGAGAAAGAGAAAACATTGGACCTGACCCATCGTTTTTAATGTCCTCTTTCCTGACCCTTGAAACTCCACCAGTTTTCCTGTAAAGCACTGGTGCGCAGCTCCTGAAAAGGTGTCAGCTGAGATAGCTGGAATATAATCTCTCCAGGGTACACTGGATTTCACCCTGTGTAAGTTGGCACCCACTTCAGAGTATGGAAATGTATTTTTTGGTTAGACTTGTATGTGAGAAGAAACATGTAAGCCTGAGTACAATCAAAAGGGGACCACAAAAGGCGTCACTTGGCAAAGGAGCACGAGAGGGAAAGATTTTTGCAGGATGGAAACTAAAAATGTTTGCAGTGGAAAAAGGTAAAGCTGCTCAAAGCTCAACTTCAGGACAGTATTACCACGTGTTTATATTTCATCTAATTTGTTGACAAATATGCTGTTTTATCCACTTTCTCCTACACTGGGGAAGAATCACTGTCGTGAACAGAATGATTGTAACATCGTTAAAGTCATTAAGACTGTTACCATACACCATGATGTATGTGGAGCATTTTTTCTAACACGTATGTGTATATCTGTTCCTATTAAATAGCGATACATGCTTGTACTAGTTCAGGGGAAGGAGGACAAAGAAATGTTATAGATAAGAATAGCACCTGGTATTTTTAGGATAAGGTCAGTGCAAATTTATTTCTCATGCTGTTCTACACCTGAGATCCTTTTCCCTTCAAAGTTGACCTGTTCACCAACAGCGGGTGTTTTCTTAATTGAACTCTGGTGAGGACTCACAGCCCACTTTAGACACATTCATTCACTCCTTTTTCTATTCATTTTTTCTGTTAGCCTTTATTTTCAGGCATTTGGAATGATTATTTTGTCCAAAAATATTTTTGTAAGTTGCTTCTGTGCAGTGTGTTGTGCAAAGATGCTGTCATACAGAAATCACCAAATGATAATACATTACTCTGTTGGCTTAGAATCCTCTGGAAATCCTGAAATGGAAGAAATTCCAACAAAGGAGCATGCTGGTCTGGCAGACTCAGTGACAATCTCATTCCTTTGGACACCACATGGGAAGATGCTAGTGTTGAAGCATATCTTTTGTATATGAGAAAGCATTTGGTCACATCCACTCAATTTCTCATAAACAGCTTTTGAACAGAAACAGGTAGGTTGTCTTTCTGTTCATAGACAAAAAACCCACTGACTTGACACATAAGCCCATACTGGGTCTCAGTGTTACTGTGAAAATGCTGAATAACTCCACTTCAAAGCCGGAACATGCTGGGTCTTACTTTAGTGAGAAAGACAGCATTTTTAGTGCCCATTTACATTAATTCAGGACAATGTTTTGTGGTTTTCCCTGTAAATTCAGGCACTGTCATGTGTCAGCTCCTTAGTCACAGGATGAATCCAGTTGACCCCAGTTTCACTCGGGTGGAAATCTGACAGCGAAATACATAAACCGTCTTTGTTCACGTTTAGATTTGGATACTTTTCAAGTCATGGCATTTGTAAGTTTAAAAGTGTATGTCAAGCATGTAATAATAGTATAAAAATCTAACCATTAATTAACATTTTGACAATGCCTCCAGTGTGAGAATTAATGCAGTTAAATCAAGTACGCTAATAAAAGTCAGGAGAACAAGAACAAATCAAAGCAAATGTAGCCTTATGGAAATTCTTCACTCTGTTGTGACCTAAAGGAGTTTAGAATATATACCTTCTGGAAAGGGCTTTGGATTTAAGATGAGAGCACACAGTATATTTTTAAAATGTTATTGTCACTCTCACAAATACTCCTGTGTTTTTTCACAGTTTTTGAAGAACTATCTATAAAATACCAAGTATATTCACAGAAAAAATATCACAGGACTTCTGAAAAGCGGTGACACTCCATATTTTTATTGTTAGTCCTTGACTGATTTTCTTGGCCAGCATTTAAACATTCCCAGACCATGTCTACTCATGGTAGAAAATGAACATGGTCTTAAATTTTGAGTGATACAATCAAAATGAAGGACAACATGTTTTGTCTCTGAGCATTAATTCTCCTGAGAACATCATGAAGTTCTCTAAAAGCAAGAGCAGAGCCAACACATTTTTCAGATGTACTGTCAAGCATACCGAAGATTAGCTTCTATTGTCAGCAGCTTTGGAAGCGTGAAGTCCCATTAAACAGAGCTTTCCAATGACTCCGTTGTCCCCTTCCACAGAAAAGACATCCTTGTTTCTGGACAACTGAACAGCTGATAACTCAGCTGTGCCTCATTCTCTCAGCTAAAGGACAGAGGATGTAATCACACGTACTGGACTTTCCCAAGCAGGCTGGCTATAATGTCTCAGCTCCTTTTTTGGACTGCATCTATAACTTCTTAGGCTATGTCCATGTCACTGAGGGACATAATATTCAGACCAAGGCTAAGTATATGGCCTAGCTTGAAATCACACTGCTTCGGGCTATCCCTCATGATAACAGATTGCAATGGAGAGGGCTAGTTTGAGCAGTCCAAGACATAGACAGGGTGACCTAATTACTATGAAGCACAGATGCTTGTGCTTGCTCTTTCATCTTCCTGTATTTAACAGCATAGATGTATCAGTAAATCACGCAAACTATAGAGTGATGGGCTCCTGACTATGGGTTTCACTCCAGTGTGTGGAGGGATTTTTTAGCATTGTCATCCAATTATCATTCATCATTCAAATATAAAGTGGCAGGAATTTGCTGAAAGGAGATAGATCTTAAATAACAAGTAAAGGAGAATGAGAGCATTTGTTATATAAAATTATTTCCTTTATCTGTCAAATAGAGAGAAAAAGCAGACATTACACTCCAAATTTAAAACTGACAATTGGATGTGTTGTTTAAAGTATGAATCTTCCTAGCACAGACAGATTATAAGCATAGGCCTTTTGTAACACTGCAAGTATAACATAGTATCTGGTGGGCAAGCACTGTAGACAGTTAATTTCTTGTTTTGATCTCTACAGCAATAAGTCCAGGTGCCCCTTTATCAACTTTTTTATTTACCTACGATTCCCCTCCTAATTCTGGGGAATGCTACAGTCTATTCTCTAACTGGCCGCATGTGTCTTATGTTGTTCTTCATACAGCTGGCTGAAACCTGGTTGGTTCTTTTTTCCAGATATCTTTGTTTGTGTAATGATGCTTTGCTGTTTGGCTTAGGGAGAATAAAAAAATTAAAAAAATAATTAAAAAAAAGTGCGATTTCTCTTAGCACTTTACCCTGTGTAGAATCCTTGCTGAAGTGAGACTTTCCAGACATATGATATTCCCCAGGGCCCATAAATTTCTGGCAGTGTTTCCTGACGACTTCAGTATACATTAATAATAGTTTGAAAATTCACTAAGCTGTGTAGGTTTTTTCACCTAGTCTATTTCACCCACACAGTTACAACACACAGTACAGTCCATGAAAGAATCAGGTTTGTGATAGAGCATGTGTTTTATACATATTTAAAATAACATATTCCCATGCTGACCTGGCATGCATATGAAAATCTTTTGTAACTGGTTTGATTTTAAGCACACCTTTCCACAGATATTTGTTGATTATGCTTAGCTTCACCATAGTGCTTTAAAATAGTTCCTAGTTTTAGATTATTTTCTTGGTTTTGCGTTCTTTTTCTTCCTTGTTAAATTTTTCAGTAAACTTTCTTCACAGGTAGCATTGCTGATACTATCTGGCATCAGTTTCCTGATCCTCAGGGCTCTACCATGCCTGTCACTAATAATTCAACAATTCGAGTTTGGCTTGATAAACACTGTTAGCAAACAATAGAGCATTGCAGTTGAATTCCACAGATATTAAAATTTCAACTTGTAAAGAAATCCACAAGGCAAGTATTCCTGACTTTTTTCTGTTTTCTCATTGTAAGTATTTTTGGAAATGAGAAATGGCAGGAATGCTTCAGAAACAGTGTTTTAATCACATATTTGACTAGTCATAATCTGAAATTTGCAATTGTTATCATGGATATTTACACTACAGTCCCATAACAGAATGGAAACAAAAAATGTGACGTTCACTGCCCAGTGAAGACTAAGCAACCCAGTTCAAATACTTGTAACTCTCATCTCTCGTTTGATTTAAAGCCCACAACTTATTCTCCCAGAGGTAATAAACTGCATCTTTTTTTTTGACTGCAGAGGGCTTTGAATCAGATCATTACTGCCTGATAACAGCCAAGGCAATTGGTGAATTTTATAAAGCCTTTAGGTATGAATTTAAGCAATTAGCATTGTATTAGCAGCCTACAAATGCGATTTGAAAAGAATCCCCAAGGATATTCTCTGCTATCAGAATCCATTTCTTTACTCTTTCTTTCAGCTGTCTGTAATAACTTAACCAAAAAGATTGAGGTTGAATGCCTCAGTCCCAAAAGGATAAGTTACGTTGGCCTTTTCATATAATAAGGCAAAATGAAAGCAAATTTGCAACACTTATATAACCTTCAGAAATGGGAACTTAACTCTCATCATTGTGATGATGACAGTTTATATCTGAATAATCCCAGGACAATTTCTTTTTATCCTCAGTTAATCACAAGGAAAAGTTCTGGCTATTCATTTTAAAATCCTGCAATAACTGTAACAGTAAAGATTCTTGTTAGAAGGGCTCAGAAAATATTTTTTTCGTTTTATAGTAAATGTTGAGTTACTGCAGAAAACAACTGAAAGCTCTTATATTTTTCTCCAAAACTCTAATACTTTAGTTCCAAACTACTCCTGTAACACCTGCTGCACCCTTTCTCCTGACAGGCCCTTTTGGCATCTTCTACCACTCAGCATCATCTGCCCTTTTGGTTAAGAAGGTTATGTGCCAGTAACAGTGAAGTTTTGCCCCTGGAGGAAGGTGACACCTGGGCATAGTTAACCTCTGTTACCCAACTGTCCGCATGAATGCATGGGATTTTAGCCTGGGATATTTTTTTTTCCTTTAAGAAAAAAGTTATTTACAGAACTGTAACACAATAAAAAAAAAAAAAAAAAACCAACAACCAAACAAACAAAACCAAAAACCAAAACACAAACCCCTCCCTGCCCTAAACCTCCCAGACCTAATCATTTTGAACCTCCATAGGTTGCAGGGGAACAAGCTGCGTCACAATGGTCTCCTCACAGGCTGCAGGGGAATCCCTATTGTGGTGCCAGGAGCACCTCCTCCACCTCTTCCTGCTTTGACCTTGGTGTCTGCAGGGCTTTTCTCTCACATATTCTCACACATCTCTCACAGCTGATGTGCTGCACTTCCTTACCATTTCTCAAATATGTTATCACAGAGGTGCTACCACCAACATTGCTGTCTGTGTCCCATGGCAGGTCCGTTTTGAAGTCAGCCAAGATTGGCTCTGCCCAACATGTGGAGCAGATCCTGGTGTCTCCTCACAGAAGCCACCCTTGCAGTCCCCTCTGCTACCAAAACCTTGCCATGTAAACCTGTGGTGGTTTGACTTTGGCTAAATGCCAGGTACCCACCAAGTCGCTCTATCACTTCCCCCCCCCTCCCCCTTTTTTTCTCAACAGGGCAAAGAGGGGAAAGAAAATAAGATAGGAAAAAAAACCCCCAACACTTGTGGGTAAAACAAAAGCAGTTTTAATATAAGCAAAGCGAAGCAAAGGTCTGCGCGCGGAAGCAAAAAAAAAGAAAACAGATTTATTCTCTACTTCCCATTAACAGGCGATGTCGGGCCTTGTCAGGAAGCAGGGCTCCGATACGCGTAGTGGTTGCCTCAGAGGACCAAGGGTGACCCCACCCCCTTCCTCCTTTCTCCCAGCTTTATACTGAGCAGACGTCATATGGTATGGAATATCCCTTTGGTCAGTTCGGGTCAGCTGTCCTGGTTGTGTCCCCTCCCAAGATCTTGCCCACCCCGTCCCACTGGGCAGGGGGGGAAATGTTGGAAAGAGCCTTGGTGCTGTGTAAGCACTACTCAGCAGTAGCCACAACACCAGTGTGCTATCAACACCCTGCCAGCTCCCAACATAAAACACAGCACCATGAGGGCTGCTACAGGGGAAAACCAATTCCGGCTCAGCCAGACCCAGTACAAAACCCAATACTACAGCTCTAAACGTCTTAAAAAACAGCTCTTGTCTCCTTATGACATGCTGGCTATGGATTTACTCAAAATCATGTGCAGAGAATGTGTCATAAATGATCAAATGAGAGAAGAATACTGTCTCTGTGAAGAGTGGGGCTACCAAACCACAAACCCACACGTTTTTTGAGAAATTCTTTGTGTTTCTCCCAAAACCATTCCCAAGATCTTTAAGATTAAAAATTCACAGAATAAAAAAAAAAAAAATCAGAATTTCATTTTGCTCCTGTACTTTATTTTATCGTCAGATATTCCTCAAATAAATACAAGATGTTCTGCTTTCAATTAAGCATTTTTTCTACTTATTCAACATGGCTTGTTTAAAATCTTTCCCATTATGTAGTTATGTACCTGTCATTTCTTTGTTTTTCATCACGCTGGATGTGTGACCAGACATTTTGATGCCAGGGAACAGTTCCCTCTAATTCTCTAGAGCTGCAGGATCCAGCTGACCGTCTGTCATGATTTAACCCCAGCTGGCAACTAGGCACCACCCAGCTGCTTGGTCTCTCTGACCCGGTGGGATGGGGGAGAGAATTGGAACAGTAAAAATGAGAAAACGTATGGGTTGAGGTAAAGACAGTTTAACAAATAAAGCAAAAGCCCCATGTGCAAGCAAAACAAAACAAGGAATTCATTCACCATTTCCATTGGCAGGCAGTTGTTCAGTCATCTCTAGGGAAGCAGGGCTCCATCACACCTAATGGTTACTTGTGAAGATAAATGTCATCACCCCAAACATACCCCCCCCTTCCTTCTTGTTCCCCCAGCTTTATATGCTGAGCATGACATCATATGGAATGGAATATCCCTTTGGTCAGTTGGGCTCAGCTGTCCTAGTTGTGTCCCCTCCCAATTTCTTGTGCACCCCCAGCCTACTTGCTGGTGGGGTGGTGTGAGGAGCAGAAAAGGCCTTGACTCTGTGTAAGCACTGCACAACAATAACAAAAACATCCTTGTGTTATCCATACTGTTTTCAGCACAAATACAAACCATAACCCCATATCAGCTATTATGAAGAAAATTAACTCTATTGCAGCCAAAACCAGCACACCATCCCAGATGAGGTTTGCTTCAGTGTGTGCTGAGGTCTCTGGGGCAGGAATAGGTGCAGTCATCAAGAATGAAAGGGCTGCGAAGAAGGAGTTACACATGCGAGACACACACCAAAAAAACCACGGACTGTGAACTGCAGAAATGGTTATTAGCAATCTAAAAGAAGATATAAATTAAAACTTTTAGTGGCAACACTGTAGAAGTACTTGTGCAAACGAGTTACATTGGTCTCTTTCAGATTTTATAGATGACATTTCTATGATTCCTTTGACTTTTTTAAACTCTTCTACCCAAAATGCCCTCTCCAAACATTCTCTTCAAGACCCTGTAACCAGAAAGTGTCTCTATTCAGTGAATGGGCATCTTAATTAGGAGCTGTCCTAAATCTGGGTGAGAAACAGTCCCGACAGACTTAACAATTTCAAGGATAAGCTACACATGCTGCTATAATACATGGGGGTTCTCTGACAATTTTGTTGAAGACATTGAAGTTCTAACAAACAGATAAATAAAATCAGCTTCCTGTGTGTATCAAAACCAAAAATTGCTGTTCAATAGATATGGAGTACAAGCAAGTTATATTGTTTCTTTCATGGGGAAGAATAGGTGGTACTGAAGGTAAAATCATTCTAGCAGGGAAAGGTCTAGCAACAACTAATGTCTGGAAGTTTTAAACAATCTGAAATAAAAAGTAAGACCTATTTTTTAACAGGAAAAATGCTACTAAAGGAAGAGAGTATTTCTTTTGAATTTGAACACAAATGGCTGAGTTCAGTAAGAGGATAAGTGGACTGAATAATTTGACAAGAGTATTTGAGCTAAATTAGTTCAAATGTGAAGCTTTCTGATAAAAAAATGGCAAGCAAGAGTTGGCAGATTTTGACTTCTTGGATCCAGATTTTCTCTCATAGAGGGGCACTGGGTGGGTCTGGGTTCTTGGTTAGCTTTTATGTCTGGTCACTTAAAACCCATGTTATGCAGAAAAGTGAATAGCCTTTCAGATAGGACTTTGTTAGCATTCTTGTCCTCAGTGCAGTCTATTATAAACTCTCACCTGAATAGGCATGAATGCATTCTGTGGATTAAACAGACATTAGATTGGGACACAGAAAGTTTTATTTTCAGAGACATATATTCAGGAGAGTTTAATATGAGCATCAATATGAGCAAATTAAGCATATTTCTGCTTATGTACGAAAGCTTGTGTTACTGTTTCACTCTATTAAACTATTATGAACAAAACTATTTCAATACAAATTTCCTTGCTAATTTTAACATTAACCATGAACAGATTGAAATATTCTACAAAGCTTTTGAATCTCCCTACTAAAAAATGAAAAATATTCAATATATTTTTCATAAGATGTGGAGACATGTTCATCATTTTGCCATTGTTTGAAAGGCCTGTTGACAGTAAATTGACTATGTGAAATAAATGTTAATTCAGATAAAACTCTGCTTATTTTTATTTTTCTGATATTTCTCTTCTTCTTTATTGATAATTCTAAAGTCAGTTGTATAGCAGAACTATCTTTTTTTCTTGATTTCTGTGTTCCCGCTGCTTGATCTGCATCTGTAATGATGAAATCTCCCTCTGTAGCAAGAAAACACATTATGAAAAATGTAAGGCTATGGCTTAAAGGAAAGGACAAAAAAATACTTTAAAGAAAGAGCCGTTTTCATCAGAAAAAATGTCTTTAGTGACATACCTGAAAGACAAAAATCTCTAGAGACTATTCAGGCACAGTTCAAAACCTGCAAAAAGCAAATTATTCCATTACAACTCAATGACTTCATTTGATCTAATCTGGGTGTACATCACAATGATGGAGATGGATACAGGCTTCATTATTTGTATTAAAGAAAAATGTGTCTTCAGTTTCTGCATGAGGATTTTACACTAAAAGCAAAGAATCTTCTGTCCGTGTCCTAGAAAAGGAACAGACTTGCTAACATTTTGATGCTCAGTTTTCTTCCCTGTGTCTTTAATGATTTTCACTGTAACATTTTCAACCTGTACCCCTTGTTCAGATGTGACCCCTCAATGCCACTGGAACTGACCTCCTTACCTCTCCAAATTCAGTTCTTCTGCAGACCTTTAAAGACCAAAAGAGAGAGAAATCTGTGAAGCATTGCAGGGTCAGAGGTCAGCACTCCAGAGGTCAGCAGCGTCTCTGGCTTTGGGCTATGTCCACAGTCTGGCATCCCTGAAAACCCAAAGGAGTATTTTAGCAGTAATATGAATGTGAATTTACAGCTAGAAAGATCAACTCCTTGACATCTTCTTTGTAGCCTCAGGTGAAAGAGAAATTTCTGTGTCTAAAGAGACAAGAGTTTCTGTGAAACCATAGTAAAAACTGCAAAATTGTTTCATTATGTCTCAGAGGCCTGCAGTGAAGCCTGTTCACGTACCTGCTCTATAATCCACCTTTGAGCAGGGACAGGATCAGCCTGTAGTTAGGTCCCTTTAACACTGCTTTGAGGAAATCCCACTGTTTACCACATGGAAACTCTTTTGAAATGTCTGTGTGAGAGCTGAGTGCAGGTTTGAGAATACTGGAAGGGAAGAAAAAGGAGAAATGTAATCCTTAATAGGGCTTGTTAAATCTCTTTAATGTACACAGGTAGCAGTTCTAGATAATTCCTTATCCTGTATTCATAATGCATAAACTGCTCTGTTTAATACCCTGTTTTGGCTGAGCACGCCATTGAATTGGGAGTGCTGGTTCACACAGTGCTCACATCCTTCTCCTTGACTCTTCCTGGGTTTAACATGTATGGACTCTCTCTTTTCCTCAGCTAGGACTGGTCTTGGAGTGTAAAATGTACAGATGAGCCCTACCTTGCAATTTCATTGTGGCTCCTCATGAGAGCATCTTTGTTCCTGATCTGACAGCTCCTCTCAGAAAGGACAACAATGTTCACCAAGACTTGGGATGGTGAAGAGCAGCTCACGAGAGGCACCCAGCCTTTTCCACCAGAATTACAGCCAGGCACTTAATGTATACCCAACAATCTGGTAAAACTTTTTTGTCCATTGAAATACACTGTGAAAATGAGTCTTTTTAAAGGAAATAAAAAAGCAATATGCATTCACTCATGTGGTTGAGCATCCCAACTATTGGTCACATGGAATCATAGAGCAAGATCTTGAAGGCATTTAGATAATAGTGGTAGTTTTTGACATCTGAATCATATGATTTCTCTGTCTGTTAGTCCTTTATGAGAATGTAAAATAACTAACACCCCAGGTGCTACCAGGGTTCCATTGCTCTTACACTTTTCCATCATTCACAAGAGCTGTATTAGGGATGTCAGAGGGCATACTCCTGCCTATTCCCATCAATATCCATCATGAACCACCTGCCTATGAATTTGCCTAATGTTTTTTGAACCTCCGGTAATATCATTCAGTTTCATTTTCCCAGCTCAGCAAATTCTGAAAGATCACTATTCACCATGAAAAAACCCTGATTTCTGTTAGCTGTCTTATATAAATTTTGTAGTACTTTTATTGCTTATTCCTTAATTATTATATTATGGGATTTGGTGAGCAACAGGTCTGCATTTGCCTCATCCATGACATACATCACTTTGCAAATCTCAAACACATTTCCATTCTGTGACAGCTTTCATATGTCACCTGACTTATTAACAATATCAAAGAACAATCAAGGCGGAAAAAGAACAGCTCAATTACTGCATAAAAATAGCTTACATAGATTCTTCCTACTTAGGGAACATATGAAAATTTCTGTAACACTATTATATACTTATGAGTTAAACCAACAGATTTTAAAATAGACACAGTCCAGTAATTCAGTACTAAAAAGAAATTTGCCAGCGATGTTATTTAACAGAGTTCTGACTGCAAACATTGATATTTAAGTCATCCTTATAGTGATATTTCTGTGACTATGCAACTCTTGGAGTTAATGTTAGTTGTGGCTAATTATGTTTGGCTACTGTCACTAATAGGTGAGATGGTCACTACTGCACAGGATATGTCTAATTAATGAGTGATCCTGATTGCTTAAAAAGTTAATGAGTTATGTATGTAGATATCATAAGATCATGAAATGTGCTACTGCAGTGCTAAAGTTCATTTTCCCATCTACTTGTAAAAAAGATATATTAAGAATTATTTCTATTTCCATCAGAAAAAATGTTTTTAAGATTGCTCAGAGCTTCTACTGGCTATAGTAGTGGATTTAAACTACAAAAGCACACTTCATTAGTATAATAAGGGAGGGGTATGTATTTGTATAGATATGTATATAAATTTTACATACATAAAATTAATTTTAAATTTAATAGGATTACCCAAAATGCTGAGTTCTCTCCGAAGAGCTGTATCATGCTGTGGTGTGATACGTTTCTTGGGTTTCCCCCCCCCCATTTCTGGTATATAACTTCTCATACATATCTATATGATCAAGAGCTTCCTGCCTCATTCTGTATGTAATTCAGTGAGAAAGCTTGACTTTTGTTTCAGCATTTTTCTCCTTTAATCAGATCAGAAAAGAACTAAGAGATTCTTAGACAGTCAGAAAATCAAATTAGTTTTGGAGGTTTTGTGTCTGAAGGCTGATACTATTGATGTTTTAATAAGATAACTTCCCACAGGATAATCCTCCAAACAAAGGCTTTATAGGATCTCTGTATAACAGCAACAAACTGAAAGCTTTAAAAAAAAAAAAAAAAAAAAAAAATCCTTAACTTAGCTTTGAGTTTAGAGAATCAGATAAAACTTTGGTGTTGAAGAGTGCTTTGACAAATTGAATGAGAAAGTGATACTTTCCTTTTCAATTCCAGGACCATCAGATTTTTCTGCATATTCACAGAATATATTTATTTATCAGAATTAAAATATTTTATGAAAAAGTTAACGATGAATCTGTAAAAAAACTACCTAATCATTTCACAAGCTTTTTTTTTTCCCTTCCTATTTTTAAGGCTTAGTCTTTTTCTTGGTTAGCAGCTGGGATCATTTGCTCCTGTCTTTCCATTGTTCAAGTGTTTTTAAAGATTTTTGTCCCAAGTTGTCTCCTTTAACTACATTTTTAATATTGTCAATATAAAAAGATTTTGTCCATGTTCACCTTACCACAAACATCTGTCTCTGTAACTCCAGATACCTTATAGCTTTGGAGGCTACAGTCTTGTCAGAAAAAAGATAGTCTTAACTGCAGTCTAGGAATAAGTACTTGGGACCTATCTATTAAAGGGTGGTTTATATGTGAGAGATGGATATGCATAATTCTTCAGAGGAGAAAATAGTTTTTAATTAAATATTCCTGTAGAAGTACTCCATGTTCTTAACTGCATCCCAAAAATAATATTGATCTTACTTAGCTTTTTTAGATCTTTGGCTATGGTAAACTACTATCTGCTGCTATGAACTTGTGGACCTTGGTGCTCTATCCCTGATAATACAGAGCATAAGGCAGCGTATTCTTGCTGATCAGAGGCTGAGGAAACTCGGAATGACTGTTAATCTTTCCATTTTTAACTCTACAACTTTTCTATTTTGCACACCTGACAAACAATTCAAATTTCATTGGGAAGATCTGAACACTGCTTCCTTCAAACAGCAAGCCACTTTTCAGATGCATTTACTGCAAGGATTGTATAGTAATTTCCTGTAAAATTCAAGTTCATCTTTTATAATCTGTTTCATAATACTTATAGAAAATTTATTTTCATTGAATTTTTATTTTATTTTTGGTACAGAGGTAAAAAATCATTCAGTATTAGTATATGGTTACTAACTGTCTCATGTTGTCTCCTTGATAACATTCTGTTTTGTTTTCAAGGTTTTTTTCTTTGCTGCCCCACCACTAAAAGCACATGTCTAAGAAACTTTTCCATGAGAAGAATTGCAGTGTAAAAAGCAACTGTCAAAAAAATCAAAAAAAATCCAAAACCTAAAAACACAATCACTTTTTTTTTTCCTCCAAGCAGAAGTTTGCTCTGCTTTACAACATATTTATATTTATACTACCTGGCAGGAATCTTTCTACCATGATGTAGGTAATCCCACTCAGAGTATAACAGAGCACTAAGAGAAAAGTTGTGCAAGGAATTTACTCTGAGTGCACAAATCATAATCTATCTACTTTAAGCTTCAGGCAGATGAGTTTAATTACTCCATCACAGTTTATTTGAAAACTTTTGCTCTTCATTCAGGCTGAAAGGCTGACACATATTGGCATAGTTAAACATCTATCTTCAGTCAGAACAATAGCAATCACAATAGGAGTTGGAGCACCTCACATTCAAACATCTATTGTGTGATAGTTAAATACCGTTCAGTTTGTAACAGCAGCATAATTTATTGGTTGTGATCTAGGCAATTGGATCAGTTGTTTTAGTTCTGTAAAAATTTGTTTTGTTGTGGGTGTCACCAACCATGCAGGTAAAGTGGTATTCTGTCACAAACTCCTATTAAGCAGTAACATGTACTAACTACAATTATTAACTAGTTAGTACAATAGTAGTATAAAATAGCACATTGGTAGTGTTATTTTATACTGAGTGAAAGCATTGACAGGGTAAAATAGGCACAGAACACTTTGGCTTAATGATCAATGCTGTGGTTACTGACTGCTTCCATGTCCAAAACAAAACAGAGGTCCCACTGTGCACTGCATAATGACACAGTGAGAGAAGACTCCTGCTGGCACCAAGTCCCATGTGTCACAGAAACCCTATTGCTTAAGCCCTCAAAGTAGTATTATTTTTATTATCCTCATTTCTTGAGATAGCAAACATGGACAAAGAGATTAAGAGCTTACTCACTGGCCCACTAGGTAACTTAATACAAGCTACTGTGTATCTTAGGGCATCCAGTTTTCTAGTTTGTCCTGAGTTGACCTTAGTCCCTTCAGAGTGGCTGCAGTTTACCTTTCGCAGGGACGGGAGCATGTGTGGAACAAAATTGCTCCAATGCAAGAATGCAGATTTCCCAAATTCCAACCCAAAGACATTGGGAAGAATCAGATCAGTAAATTCTGCTGATCTCTTCCTTTAGTGAGAAAAGGTAACAGTGAAGGCTTTAATTCATTCATAACTGCATAGCTAACTGCACCTATGACTGCTGTTGTCAAAATACCTTTATCTTCTAGTGCTTAACACAGGGTTGGGTGTGTACTCTCAGATTTACAAGTTTTCATCTTAACTTGCTAGGTGACCATTACTTTTCATTCTAGGTAAATCTCCAAAAATTTCAACCTATTTTGCCATTCCTAAAATTTTCATGTATAGATTGATCTGAATTCTGGTCTCCTTTTTTTGTTGTTTGTTTTTCTTTTTTCCTTTTTTTTCATCCAGAAGTCCTTGGCTTGAAAACTGGAATCTATAAATGGCTTTGAAAAACCAACTTCAGCCAGCTACTTTTTTTTCCATGATGTGTGACTGGTCACTTGAATTATGCAGCACTATGTAGTTTTCCTCACTAGATGATTAAAGCTTTTTAAATATCTATAATGAATGAGTCATAGATTCATGAATACCTATGGACTTTGTAAAAAGAGAAACCTGTTTCTGTGGATGGAAACAAAAGCCTATTTATCTGCATGGCTGCTCACAGTGAGGGTAATGGTTGCCCTTATGTTCCCTGAGTCATGTTAAGTAATGACCTCTTGTTCTGCCACCTCACACAGGTGGAAATTACAACTTCCATATGCTACTAACTTTTTACCAACTGCTTGCTCTTCCTTCTACATTTTCTTGCTTTTTACACTAAGTCAAAATATGTCCAGTTAACCCCACAACTCTTCCTACTTTAGAAGTTGCATGACCCTTGGAAATATCTGAAGCAGGTCCAGCTACAGGCTTGACATACGGTTCACATCAAAAGACTTTGTAGGAAATAAACTGTCCTGGTTTATCTAGGATAGGGTTAAGTTTCCCCAGCAGTGGGGGAGAAGCTCTAGCCGGGTTATTCCATACCATGCTGACGTCACCTCCGTGCGCTCAAGTGCAGGAGTGCGGGTGAATCGGTGAACGCATGTGTTATGCGATCTCTCTGCTCTCACTGCTGTATTGGTAGATATCTTTCTCTGTTCATTGTTATTACTGTTATTGTTGTTGTTGTTGTTTGTTTTGTTGCTGTCGCACAGTTGTATTAAACCTCTCCTTATCTCAGCCCTGGGGCTTTGCATTTCACTCCCTTTGTGGGAGAGGGGCAGCAGCCTCGTGGTCTCGAACCCCGGCAGGGACTAAACCACTACATAAACAAATTTTGTTTATTTCTAGAGTATCAAGGTAGTGTATTAAATTTACAGAAATTTCAGTTTTCTGAAACTCTCCCCATGACTTTTCTAGGCAGTCAACCCATCTACTGGTCTTACTTTCTTGCAATAACCACCTAATAAAGATTCCAAAGAAAATTCACATTAATCTCAAAGGTTGAGGTTATACAAGCCCTTGCTGGAAAGAGTTACTTTAAGGCACATGAATATTAGGTAGATAGTTTATATAAATATTAAACTGTACAGGTATATTTAATACCTTCTATTCCACATATAATAAATGATTGAGCATTGGTTGCAATTATTTATATCTTAACCATACAGAAGGATTTTTTCCAAATAAAAGAGTCTATGATGAAAATGCATGAAGAAAAATTCTCTGTAGTAAATGGGATTGTTTAACCTGAGGAACAGATACTTATTGGAGTAGCCACCTTATATCTGATTGCTGTTATTAATTTTTGGCCCATTTGTGAGTGGTAAGCTTTTTTAGTAAATGTATATTGTTTCTTTTCTCTTACTGCCATGGACTTCTACTTCTTTCTCTTCATTGCAAGGTTACTGCTACTTTTGAGATGCCTGCTAACAGATGCAGCTTCATGAGAATGTTTTGTGGACTTAGAGGAACCTCAGAAACCAGCATTTGACCTTTACTGTCCAGCTCCAGCAACCCTTAGTCCTCTGAGACCAGTGAATGTGACTGAGATGAAGATGGATGCACTAAACCTTAATGCCTCCCCAAGCAGCCTGAACAACCCCTTGACCAGGACACAGCTGCCCATAACCTCCCTGCCTGGCAGCACCCACCCCATAAGACAGCAGCCACCAGAGGCCCCTGCCCCGCTGCCCCCACAAAGACATAGCAACAGTAGAATCCATCCAGGAACAAACGGTGCCTCTTTGCTCACATAGTAACTTACTTCTCTCACATCTGGGACAGATTATCATTGAAAGACCAACTAGTTTCCCACCTATTTACTTGCAAGAAGGTTTCACCCTCCCCATCAGCTAACGTGGGTTTCTGTGAAAACATTGGACTCAGAGTCACACCAGCAGCCCACCTACATCAAGAGTGGGTTCCCCTGGGGCCTTTGTTTGTGACTAGCCTTCAGGAGGATCCCCATCCCCTGACCTCAACACCCCCTTTCTGGAACAATTCCTCTCATCTGGGATTGATGTTATTTCTTCCTGCCAGGTGGAGGTTATAAATAAAGGTAAACACAGAATCATAGAATCATAGAATGGTTTTGCTTGGAAGGGACCTGAAACACCATCTAGTTCCAAACCCCCTTCCATGGGCAGAGACACCTTCCACTAGACCAGGTTGCTCAAAGCCCCGTCCAACCTGGCCTTGAACACTTCCAGGGATGGGGCATTCACATCTTCTCCAGGCAACCTGTTCCAGTGCATTACCACCCTCACATTAAAGAATTTCTTCCTTCTATCTGAGCTAAATCTACCCTCTTTCAGTTTAAAACCATTATGCTTTGTCTTATTACTACAGTCCATGATAAAGAGTCCCTCCCTGTCTTTCATCTTGGCCCCCTTTAAGTACTGGAAGGCTGCTATAAGGTCTCCTGGGAACCTTCTCTTCTCCAGGCTGAACAACCCCAACTCTCTCAGCCTGTCCTCACATGGGAGGTGCTCCAGCCCCATGATCATCTTAGTGACCTCCTCTGGACTCGCTCCAACAGGTCCATGTTGGAGCGAGTCCAGAGCTGGATGCAGTACACCAGGTGGGGTCACATGAGAGCAGAGTAGAGGGGGAGAATCACTTTCCTTGACCTGTTAGTCACACTTCTCTTGATACAGCCCAGGATATGGTTGGCTTTCTGGGCTGTGAGTGCACATTGCTGACTCATACTCAGTTTTCTATCCACTACTACTCCCAAGTCCTTCTCCTTAGGGCTGTTTTCAATTCACTCATTGCCCAGCCTGTATTTGCACATTGCCCTGACCCATGTGCAGAAACTTGCACTTGGCCTTGTTGAGGCTTGCCCACCTCTGGGCCTGTGCTGGGAATAACATGCTGGGATGTAATTCACAGAGCAAAATGACATTTATAATGTAATGTAGATAAATTCCTAAATGGTCAAAACTTACTCAGGAACATCCTATTACACTTTTTTAGGTAGGTGTAATGAATTTTACCCTCTGGGAAATGTTCCAATGGAAAGGAATGACATTTTCTATTGGATCATATTTTAGTAAATAATTTTCTAATGGTGAAAAGAACTTGAAACAATCATATTTGCATGAGTAACTTTTAAAAAAAATTTGAAGTGTGAACTCATCAATTTAAAAAATGGAACTGGAAAAAATACTATGCTTATAACTTGTTCAATAGGGAACTTGTAAATAATAAATGGTGGGCTCAAAATAGGTGTTTAAGAAGCTCATTTATTCAGATTTCAAGTAGATTAATTAAGACATTATATTGAATTAAAAAAATTTCAGAAACGATGAGTTTCAGAGTTCAAGCAGACTTCTAGGCAACAGAGATGATCTACATACTCAATGATATAATTCTTCACAGATTATCAGTAAAACACAATGGCTCACATTTAGACAAGTAGACACCAATATATTAATTTGACAGAGTCCACTCAGGTGGGTTATTATTACTGCAAAAGACTGTTAAAGGATACTATTTTTAACTATTGAAAGAGTGAGCAGGAATCATCCAGCAGGCCCACTTGCCTCCCTAGTTTCTTATGCCTTCTATCATTTACGACATGTTCACCTAACAATCATGTACATCCAAGTTCAGTAGGAGTTTCATTTGTCTAAATGCAAGCAACTGATCATCAGAGCTTAGAGAAGTAAGATTATTTTGCATTTTTTATTTCATTCTCTATATTTCTCAGGTCTGTAGGTAAAGGTCTCTGTAGCATTGAAAGGTTTTAACTGTTACACTTCAGACTTGGTTTCAAAAGAGTATAGATGACTATTAAAAAGTATCAGACACTATTCAAACCAAGTGCTGGAAGCAAAGTGCAAGTGTTATATCAGTTAAACTACTCAAATTCAACAGAATTGAAGGAGAATCAAAGATTATCAATCATAGAAGCCAGGTGACACTTTGGTTTGTTTACAATCTAGGTGATAAAACCTCAATGAAGAATACCGAATGAGAGATAACTAGGACATTATACAACATTATTCTTATTTTAAGAATATCCTCTTTATTGACATGGTTTTAATTATTTTAAAGTTGAAAAAGAGTCAAAAAAAGGACACCAAGATGGAGATACAATTTCAGGGCATAATGTAGCCAAAGAGAAAAGAAATTGAAATAAAATTGTTGACAGGATGCTTTAACATTTGAATGATACTATTTGAAAATAATGTGGCAATTGCAATTTTAAAAGAATATGATTGCTGCAGAGAATTTGAGAAAGTTATTGGAAAGAAGGGAATGGATTCTATCACTTACACACATGTTTTTCCTAGGTGTCTACAGAAATCCCTGAATATACAGGGATTTTTGTGCACATGGTGTAGGAGAATTCAGTCAGAGAATCTACGTATTTCCTTGTAGAGAGGGAAGATAGACATCTACATATCAAATGGTTTCCAGTGTCTTTATATCTATGTAACTCAATATTAAATATTATTTAACAGTTGTCTTAGATATCAAAAGCTGGCATCCATTTTATAAGACTGTACTGTAGACTTGATAATGTGGCCGAGGTTCCCCAGCAGCTGGCCAGGCTGCATGCTTTGCTCTGGGTGCAGCCCTGGCAGGCAGCTGGGGCTGTGGAGCTGCTCCTCCTGCCCCTTGCTGGGCCGTTGTCCTGGCCCTGTGCAGGCGCCTCTGGTGGAGACCTAAGTGAAAGGTTTTCATTTTAGCAAGTGAGTGAAATTGCTTTCTCTTACCTTTCTGACACCAGAGCAGTGCTTCATATTGAACTTCAGTGACTACTGGGAGAAAAATTAAATAATTTGCCTTGACTCACTAACATTAAACACCCAGACAGATATCAGGTGCAGTTTTAAAGAAATAATTTGATGGGCAAGTACCAAGGATGAAATTCCACCCTGCTTGCCTTTAGTAGTGCCTTACTTCAGACTCCTCACCATGCTGCAGGACATTCCGTGCCTGTTTTGATCCCCTCTTTTCATTTGTGAATAAGTAATTGATATTTTCTATGAAGCCATACACTTGCAAAATATACATAGATATATATATAAATATGCCAAATACACTATTTTTATATTTGAACAAAAGCATTTCCTCTTATTCTCTAACACAGCTTGTGTAAAACCTTAATAACACCTGATTCATTTTTCTTTAATTAAAAAAGAGTAACCAGCAACAATTCTAACACAGAAAAATATATCCACAGCACAAAAGACTAAGCATGTTGTTGAATACCATCACAGCCAGTGCTTTTATGGAACACAGACCTCTACTCCAGGAATGCTGGAAAGCCTAAACAATGTAATATCAGGGTCTTTGTTCTTTTTTTCTAAGTACATGAAAAACATAGATGTCTTGTCTTTCTACCACCCCACAGGCGTGGTGTGTTGAACAAAGCCAGGCTGCAGGGTAAGGATCCCATACTGCATTATTGCCATCAGATCCAACTTGCTTCCTTTGTGTTTGATTTTACAGTTTGATTAGTGGCTGCAGGAGAGAAAGAAGTGAGAGGAATACAGAATTCAGCTTTGTTGCTCTCTAGTGCACAGATGGGCAAAGAAGTCACTTGTTCTTCTCACTTTATCCCTCATCACTTATTACATCAACCTCAATTCTCACATCACATTGAATTGCGCCTCATTCTGCAACTATTCCCATTGATCTCAATTAAATCATTTAAGAGAAACATTAAATTTAAGGGGAAAAAAAGAAAGAACTGCAGCTGATAGATGTTAATCTTGTCTTTTAATATGAGTACAAGCCACTGATTTTTTATTAATGAGTGGGGTACAAGAATCATATGCAGAAGAGATGCATTTTCAAAGTCCGGAGACTGATGGTTTGCAAAATTTTATTCGTCTGCTAAGTGATTAATTAAAATAAACAGATGTTCTCAAATAATCTCACAGGCCTCTTTATATAATAACACAAGTTATGAAGATTTTTTACAGAAAGCAAGTAATTTAAGTACTATAACTATGAATATTCTTCTTACTACATTTCCTTAAACTAATTTCTCTAGGAACTCCAGATGCAATATTCACAAAGCTATACCCTTCCAAAAATGGATATTTGAGGCATCTTTTAGAAGGGAAAATGCGGAATATTCCCAGAGAAGCTGCCAGCTATCATTGAAACAACCCACATGCTGTCAGCATGCTATTAGTAATTATTTCTTCTAACTAATTATCACCTTAGTCAAGATGTGTTCACTTTCATCTCTTCACTTACCTGACATTTTTTATATGATTTAAGTTGGAAGCTTGAAGAAATGCTGCGCTGAAAGACTTTATGTGCAGGATGATCACCCAGTGGAATGGTACCATTCTCCGTAAGAAAGGCATGAATTCTTCCCACAGCTGAATTTACTAAGGAAACAAAGACTACCACATGAATTTGGATGTTCTTGAGTCTCTCTATTTCAGCATTACCTACTCACAATGTTTTTAGATAATAGTATTCATCCCTAAAATGTTACAGCAAATATCATTTCATCAGAGAGACCATAAGGCTGAATTTTATCTTTGTCTAAAATACCACAAAGTTACTGCAGACAGTTCGTTCTACCATTGGCCCTTTTCTAACAAATACTATCCATAAAGGATCTTTTCACTACTGCTTAGTATAATATCTCTGGGGTAAATCATTGCAAGTGTCCATGACCTAATGCCCCCTCAGCACCTCTGGATGGATTTTCCTAAGAGAATCCACCACCTCCTCTCGGCTGCTTTTGAGGGCAGAGGAATAACACTTTCAGAGGTAGGATTTGGAAATTCAGTTCTGGAACATAACAACAGATAACAGATGTAACATTTTCTTGGTCATCTATTTTAGAATATACGGTATGAGGGTTGTCAGGCCTGAATAATACAGTAATTCTGTTAATCTTGTAGTTCTCCACAGCTTTACAGTTTTTTTAAAGTGTTGTCATTTAAACACTCTTTGAAAAATAACACTGCAGGGGGGAAGGGAATAGTTTCCATTTTTTGTTTGCTTATTGAGGAAGCGACAGTTGCTGCATTCTGCTATGGATAGATAGAAGGGGAAAAAAAAAGCAGATAAACCTCTCACAATGTCAGCCAGTTCTGTATATCAAAAAGTCTCAATATCAAAATCAGAGCATGACCTGGATAGAGACAACAGTAAGAAAACCAGAAAGATGCCTCCTCTCACATCTTCAGTCTCCGAATTGGTGCTTAGGCAATTCCCTTTACTTCATGTTCTCACCAGCCTGTGCGCTGTCTGAAGGGGGAAGACTGAAGCCACTCTCACCAACCTGGGGAAGAGAAAACAAAGTGTATTTCCCCAAAAGACCATGTGCTTCACAAGCTTCAGGGTGTATTGCTGAGGCTATATTCCCAACTAGCTCGACAGCGATACGCTCTCCAGCACTGCACCTTTCAAACATTAATGAACTGATCTTCACAAAGCCTTTACAAGGCAGGGAATCATTATCTCCCTTTTACAGATGGAGAACTGAGGCGCAGCAAGATGTGAGTGATTTGCCCAGAGGAAATCTGTAGCAGAGCCAGAAACTGAACCCAAACCTTTCAAATCTCAGAACACCATCATCAGAACATACAGTTCCGGTCTCATTTCCTGGGAAATTTGTCAGGTGTTGTGCCTCTGGTAACCTCTCAGTGCTCCTACTGTAGTTCACCACCTCAAAGACATGACTGAAGCCTGCATCGTTGTAGTGATTTCATTCAGAGCAAATCCTGCTTTCATAATGTTTGCGTTACTAATATAATGAACTACAATTCCTTCTCCAAAAAGATAACATTGTAGTCAGACTTCTTTTCAAACTGACTTGTTTTTAGTCACCAAACCATCTTTTGGTACTTTTAAGCAGTACAGCTCATTTTCATAGCTGTTTGTCAATGAGGTTATATGAATACATACTTATATGTGTATCATATGTTGGGTGACATTTCTAGATGTTACTGTAAACTCTGCTGTGGGAGACATCGGCCTGTCAGCCTTGCACAGCCTCTAAGAAGCAGCAAGGCTTTGATGAGAAACAGGCCTTGGAAGAAATATAAGAAACTGCTGAGTTGTGCCAAGGTGGCAGGGAAAAACAACAGACAGCTGCAACACTGAACTGTGGAAAAGTACTAAACTGTGAGAAGTTACCACTGCGTGAACAGTGCGTGAACAAGAAGGTGATTGGTCTGCACAGCGCGTGTTAGAGTGGTCTTATGCTGATAGGAGAAAAGGTTGATAGCTGTCTAATTGCTGATTTGCTAATTATGAAGAGCTTTAACCATAGTATAAGTATGCACTATTGTAATAATAAAGGGTCTCTCCTTCTGCACTTCAATGGAGAGTCCGTGGCTCAATTGCCACACTCTGCTTTTTAGATTTTGAAATCTACTCGTTGAATTTAACATTCCATGTAGTTACTCTTGTAAACTACACTGAACTACACTGGTTCAGTGACTACAAACTAATACTATTCTCTTAATTCTCACTACATGAGAGGCACCAATCATATTTATATGCACAAGCCTAAAGATTCTGTATCAAAAAGAAAAAAAAAATATTTGAAGGCGTAGCATGATGACAGCCAAACTAATGACTTGGGTTTTAGTGTTAGCGTGCATTTGTAATACCTCATAGTTAAAGGAATCATTCTGATTCAGGCACATTAAAAAATAAACACTTTGTCCTATGTTTCAGGAAATAATTTTATTCCTAGAAAAGGGTAAAATGAGCAGTTACCAAAGAACTCTTAAAGTTTTAAAGACAGAGGAGAAGCTGAAATCTCTGAAGACAAGTCAGGATGATTCACTGGGACAATGTTAAACAACACAAAAGATAAAATATTGGTCCTAAGGTTTATCTATCAGAAAAGATCATTAAAATCTGGTTGCAATAAGGTGAAACAGTGGGAGCTAGAGTTTACTGGCAGGGACATATGGAGTGCCAATGGGTCCCAAAATCATATGAATAAGATGAAATGAAAAAGAATCAAATAACATGGCAGATCTTCTTGATCCTCCCTTAAGTAAGTGAGGATACACCAGTGCAGCAGTATTGGACTGAATATTGGCAAACTCAGGTTAAATCACTCCATGGCTTTATCTGAAAATATTTTTGCTGACTTCACAAAATAGAAGAATGACTCTTCACACTTTTAGAAATGGTACCTTATCAGACCATCCAGTGTGAGTGTGGATGTCAGCTCCTGTCCTTCCTGCCTTGGGAAGGGGTTTGAGTAGCATCTCTGAGCTTGCAGAGAGTCTGCCCTGGGGAGAGGGGTGCTATCAACCTTCCTTATCTTTCTTCACATAAACAAGCATGAAATGTTGCTTATCATGCAATATATAAAAAACTGTAAGTACATGTGTCTGCATAGATGTATTTTTAAGTGTTTATACATGTAAGTTGAGGGGGTTTAAACATATTCTAATATGCATATATAGGTATATTGTCCACATATATATGTACATAGACATGTACATAGACATGTATATATGTATACATACATAAACACATATGATCTAAAAATATCTGCTGCGGCACAGCCAGAATTATATTCACTACGGTCCTACTCATTAGACTGAAATTTCCCCTTTTACACTATACACACCCCATGGTCTATTCAAAGCGGAGCACATCCAACAGAAAGGACCACGGGGATTGTTTTAGAACAGTCTTTAAGATATTTAATTCATGACAGAACATTTTGGGTGCCTGAGTTTCCCAGAAATAATGTGACTGCTTAAACTATTAGATCAAGGAGAACCATAAATGCCACTCCCTCTAGAAGGCTGGCAAGTCAAGACCCATTTTCTTTGCTTTGATTTTTTGGCACTTTTAAGAAAATATTCATTTTCAAGGTAAATAGAATATTTCATATTGAATTAAGTGCCATAGTTCATGGTCTTCCTTCAAAAAGAATAAATTAACAAAATATATTTTGACTGAATTGCTTTTCTTTTTTTTTAACAGCTGTTTTGGTTTTACAGTGGAAATGAAAAATCTGTATTTTCACTGGCCCACAGTGCCAGCAATGACAAGTTAAGTAAGATCACTCCACTGAGAAAAATGGGAAAACTTATAAAAAAAGGTAGTAATCCATTACATCAAATAAGTAAGACTCCTTAAGGAAAAGAGAGAGAGCCTCAATACAGTATAAGTAGAAGAAACATTGCCTGACATTTTTCTGGGAGGTCAGTGAAAGGATTGACTAAATTATTAGAAAGCAGAAGTCAGTGAGTCAGACTGCAACAGGACTGCAGATGGCAAATTCTTTGTGAGAGCAGCATAAACTGAAGTTCACTTGGGAAAAGTAAAAGCGCTGGTGTCCAGGACTGTAAGAAATAATCTCTGTATAGGGTGCTAAGAGATAAAGGTACTGCAGGCAAAGCTGAGCTACTAAGGAAAGGTGTTTTACTTGAGTTCCTTGATGACCTTCTGCCTGAATATTCTGAACAACCTGTCTGAAAAAATGTCTGCAGCATTGGTGTCCAAAAAACCTTTTTACCAGAACTCTGCAACACTAAACATGACATTTAAAGAGAAAAACAGCAAATGTAGGGGCAAATTCCCTTCTTCTAAATAAGAAATAGAGGGAGTATTTGTTATTCATGAAAACATCTGCAGCTGTGGCAGAGCTACCATAAGATATCCTTAAGCTGTACATAAAGTTTTCTAACCTCATTTCCATTTAATTAGAAAGCCCGTCAGAAAATTTACCAAGAAAACATTGAGATTTGGCACATAGACTGTAGGAAAGAGAAAGTAATATAGGCAGGGCAAACAGCCCTGTCAACTTTGGATTTCACATCCTCAACAAGAGCACCTAACTTCTAGGTACTAGTGTGCTGTTCCCTGCAACAGCTGAGCTGCCATCTGATCTCCCAGGATCAGATGCTACATTCCTGCCTGGGCACCAGCAGACACCATGAAGGAGAAAATCATACTGAGAGCCCAGAGCTGATGGTGGTGACTTCTGTACAGGCACCAAAGTCCTAAGCAAAGCTGATGAGATTGGGGTAGTGAGCTACAAACATATTTCATTTGAGATTCAGATTGATGACTCTGCATTGTGACAGGACTCCCTTGTTAAGTTTAGTGAGTATGTCCTGATTTTTGCTGCCAGTATGCATTAAGCATTGCTGTCCCTCAGCCTGCAGGTCCCTCAGACTCCTCACCCTCATGGGAAAGGGAAGCCAGGTATGCCCAGAGAAGGGACTCCATGTGGTCTGCAAGCTAACCACCACCTACTGACCTTTCATTTAAGTCTGTCAGATTCTTAGGTGCTTAATTTCAGTGTCCTGGACTCCAATACTCTGAAGGTGCATCGACATTGGCATTTGAATTCAGGGCCACACTTTTGAAGCAAACCTCTTTGTCATTTCTTCAGGATATTGTATGGAAGTGCTGCCTTAGTACAATGACTGTTTCTGGAACAGATTATTTTATATAGTCTTCATAGAAGCATATAACCTTAAGGGTTTGTCTGAGCTACCACATTCAGACCTCTGCTGTCACAGACATCTTGTCATATAATGCCATTTACAAAGATCCTTCTCAAAAATCCATTAAGATTTTTGCTTCTGTCCTGTTAGAAAGCTTCTCCAGAATTTATTTTGGTGATTAGAAATCCCACTTTTTGTGATCAATTCCAGTATAAGCCTTTGATTTATACAGTTCTTTTGTCGAGGATGATCCTCCAGGAATCCAGCAGACACTTTTTTCTTCCCTCATGTGTACACATATATTTACAAACAGTAGTATTGTCCTTGTTAGATTTAATTTCACTATTATAAACTAGCATTAAGCCTCTACATTTCTACATATGTACTTATATCTTGGTTATATCTATAGTTACACCTTCTTGTATGACAGGGTCTCCACTCTGATGATCCATTAGAACCATTCTGCACTTGTACAAATTTTAAAAATTGTTTCTGTGGAAAAGCTGAAAAGAACATAGTGTAAGAGCAACAGTACTTGTTCAGACCATTTAACGTGCTATCCTGTCTCCAGCTGTGACTATTCATGGCCAACAAGGGAAAAATAGGAAATACATTTTAACAGTTTATCCTTTCCCCAACCTGTCAGCTAAGATGATTTCTTGAGTAAGTCACTAGCTTCCCACTTAACAACCCTGAATATCGCTCATCCAAGCACTGTGCAGCCTAATTGTCTCTTCCCTAAAATATTGGGTTTGAGTTGTCCATATATATATCACTATGTAATTGCTTAAAGTCTTATTTCAAAGAAAAAATCATTTAAACATGGTGCTTAACATCATTTCAAACAAAGGTTTTACACATTTACATGTATAGGAAAACATTTATAGGAAAACATTTATATAATTTCAAAATAGTCTCATAGAACTGAGAAAGGATGACTCAAAATTTAGCCCAAGGTAGCTCAAAGAGATTACATAGCTTTGTTGTCCCTTTACTGTTCTTCTCCACCTTATGAGTATAAAAGGCAGCATTTAAAGTGTCCTGCTTTCAAAAAATCAGTGCAACATGAAGTGTTTCAATAAATAAAAATTTTCTTACAGGTGCAAAGTTTATTTCATATATTTCTGTTATTATATTTATCTCAGTGACCATGTCATTAATATTTTAGGGTTTGTTCACTTGTTAGTTACAACCATAGAATGAAGATACAGACAAATAGAGAAAGAACAGTTTTCTTTGCCCAGCAGATTCTTAGCAACAATGTGACATGTCAAGATTTTCTCTTGCCCAAATTGTTCTCTAATGTATTTTTACATAGTTGTTTAAAATTCTTCTAGCAGTTTGTGGATATGCCACAGAAGAAATATTCTTTCCTTTTATACTGGAGCCTGTCTGCACTAGAACACCCTTCCAACATCTAAGGTACTTAAAGTTTCTTGGTGTCTATATAAATGAAAAGGGCATAGCAGACAAATATAGTTGCAACTTCATTCTTGCTTACAAGATTTAAGCTCTGTTGTCAGTACCTGTCTAGTTTGGAGTCTGTCATTAGCTAACCACAATATCTGAACACGGAGTAAGTTCTGTTTTGATAATCCTAAAATCTCTTCAGCTCTTGTTATGACTCCTGGAAGCAAAAATGAATTGGAGTGTTGAGAGCATACGATGTCTTGAGCAGAAAAAGCCTTGTGTATTGGGGTAAACTTTGTTCTATAGGTTTTAGAGATACAACTTAAATAACTTCAAATCTATTTGTACTTTCCTCTGACAAATAATACATTCCATTTTTTCATAAAGAGCAGACAGTTTGACCTGGATATTCAGCCAATAGCAAATAAAAATAACATTACTATATTTTACAGTCATGATCCTCCTCTATGTTGGAACTATCCCCAGTGATAGATACATCTTTACAGTCAGATGCTCAGAGGGCTCCTTGTCAGGCAAATGAATCACAGTCCTTAAAAGCTGCCAGTGTCACCCTTTTGTGAGAGAGTCCTTCCACTTCATAATACAGAGGACCCTAACATTGTACCCGCTAGAGCAGATGCTCACAGACAGTCTTTAATTATCCCCATGACAGTAGTGAGCTCTTTCTGTCTTGAAAGAGGAATTCCCTCTCAATACTGTTATTGTCACCATATGTGAATAAAAATCCAGTTTGGATAAATCACAGAGAGAAGGGGTTGGTGCAGTACTCTTGGAGATATTTGTGAACCTGGGAAGAGGGAGAGAACCCTGGTTATTACATAGCATGGTAATTTTTTTAATTGGAAAGGAAGATGGTTACAGTGATATTACCTAAAATATAAGGATTCCTTTCTTAAAGATCAATATTCAATGTGCTGACTAGATGCTATCAGGGGTAATAAGGAAATATAAATTTTTGATCTAAGTTTGTCATACAGGTAAAAGAAGCATGTGAGGTATCAGCATAGTGTTACCTTGACATCAGTCCATGATAAACTGGAATACTTGAAAAAGAACAGCAAAATATGAAACCAAGTTTGTAAAAGAGTACCTCTTTTGAAACAAAAAAGAAATAAGACTTCATATTTACCTTTGGTATTTAAGATGAAATGGTAACGACATTCCTAGAATTCAAAGAGCACATACAAATTCCAAAAGCTATCATTAATAATTAATTCAAGCACTGTTCTGTGCTTGCTGCTGTTGCTTCTGAGCTACCACTAAGTTATGTGCATTTTAAATTAACATTTCATTTTCTGAACTGTTTGTTGGCACAGCATATGCAACAGCTATTAGTGACATTACTTGATATGAGATAGCTCAACAAGGTGGTAGCCCTGGAAAAACACATCTTGATAGAGGAACAAGGGAAAAAATAATCAGGAAAATATTGCAATCAAAGGAGTGGCATTTCTACATTTAATTTTATTTGAAAGATTAAAGGAAGAATACAGTATCAAGTACTCTCATGAATACCACCTGAAGTTGTCTTAATATTAATACTATCTTGTGATCAGTATTTCTCATGTGATTAAAGGTTGCAAATCAGGCTACAAATCAAGAAAAGAATAAAAAAGAAAAGTCAAAATGATCTAGACATTCTGTCCTCCTACTCAGCTTCTGCTGCAGTTGATAGCATTCAGAAATAAGTAAAAAATTTTCTTACCTTCCAGAAAGGGTGACATAAATAGAATGAGCCTATTTGCCAATGAAAATTATTAATAAATAGCTAGAATCAACACACTCATTAGTTTAGAATTGACGTAGGTGGAGCAACAAGTTCCCTAAAGTCTCCAATACCAAACAGCTACTGGGCTGACCACAGTTAGTAAAGTTAGTAATTTAAAGTCACATTCAAATTCCTAAGATTAACTACATCTATTACCTCCTGGGTTCAAAGACCCTTTTTTACTGGTGTATATTCCAATGCCTTTTTATAAGCCTTGATACCTATTCTAGGTTCTAGTATTTGGTACATATATATATATGTGCATGATTCGGTTGAAACTACAACTCCAGGCTTGGTATAAGACTGAGTTCAGCTCTGAGTTCACAGAGGAATTTTTGTCATATCAATATTTTAATGAAAATCCATTATACATAAGGGCAAATTTTAAACTGTTTAAACGAATATATTGTGCAGCTGGTATAGACAATATACTAACACCTGTGCATCTTTACTACAGACACCAGTCCAGGGTTACTGACACCCTAATTATAGCTACAATTTCAGACAAGCAAATGGTCCCTGAGCTTGACTATCAGCCACTCACAATTTCCTTCAAGAATAGTTTGAGCCTATTCTTAAAAATTCCATCTGCAATTGTAAAGTTTCTTTGTTTAACAGATTATCAGCTCTTCAGATTTTACAGTTCTTTGACTATTGAAGATCTGTTGTAACTTTTGCAAAATGTCTAGCCCAATGGTCACTTTGAAGTATATTACATGAAGAGATGCGTATCACCTGGTAAGAAATCTCAGTCACATTTAAATTATATTTGTTACAGTGCGCAATACACGAACAAATGTTCCTGTTATTCTCAACACATCTTTAAGAACCACTGACAATCTGCTTTATTTTCATATGGCATTTCTTTAATGTATTTTTCATTCTCTTGATTGTCTGGCGGTAATTTGTGCTTGATTTATGATATTTTGCATGTATTAAATGCTGAAAAAATAATTGGTGTAATTCTTCTTGCTGAATGCTTCTGTGTCAAAACTATGGGACTATCCATCCAATTTTCAACAACATGCTCATTGCAGGTGTCATTCAAAATGCCAAAACTAGGTGGGTTTTTTGCTATCTTGTGATTGTATCTCTAGTGTTTCCTCCTATAGACTACACAGAATGACTATATTCTGAAAGGAAACCACCCAAATACAAACATCTGTCCTATGTGTGTGCATTACATTATCTAAAACAGGAATATTACAAATGTGCAAAACCAGGCAGACAAAAGTTAAGAAAATCTGGATTAAGGATGCATGTTTAAATTTAAATTAGTTCTTTTTTTTTTTTTTTTTTGTAATGAAGTCATTAATCACAGTATCACACAATGTGTGAGCCTTGATTTGCATTGCCACCTACAAGAGAACAAGGGAAAAATCATAAATTTAAAAATTTAATGAAAGTTCTCATCAAATTTGCAAGTCAATTTAACCAGAAATATAAATTGTAACTAAACTTAACAATCTAGATCCTCACTGAAGTACTTAGGTAAGTATTCTGATTTTAATACCCACAGGGCATTCACTGATTGTGAATCAAGGCAAAATATGAATTTTACTCCCAAATTTTGGTCTTTGTCAAACATCAAGTCATTGGAAGTACAGTCACAAAGCCAGTCAAATAGAGCATCCAGTCTGGAAACCACTAGCTCCTGCATCACTTTTTCTGTTTTCATCTATGTAGGAGATATAATTAGAAGACACACAGGAGAAAGGTAGGAGAACTGGATGAATTTTTATTTCATTTGTATTAGCTATCAAAATAGCCTGTCATCGCCTGATCTCTACTAAATGCTATATTTAGTAGCTGAAGTACTACTAGCTGCAGTAAAGGCTAAGACAAATGGGTCCAGCACTTAAGCTTTTCTGAAATATGGAGAAATCAGGATGGTATTAGCCATAAGTAAGCCCAAAAATCACAGAATACAAGCTTATTTTTCCCACCTGGTTTCTGGACTGAAATAGAAGCCTGTGAGCAGGACTTGTGTTGGCTATTTATAAACTTGAAAACATTAGTAAAGTATATTTCTCCTGTGTTGAGGTCCTGACATACTGGGTCTGTAAAGCAAGTATTTGGCAAGTAATAAATCAAGTAAGTAATTTAAAACAAAATGTTATCAAATGGAATCAAATACAGAAATAGCTATTAATATGAGCCTGTCAATATTAGCCAAAACTGTTGGACTCTTATCTTAGATACCTGTTAGACATGGGGTGTGTCAGATTTTACCTGAATTAAAATCAATGTTTTGTCTTTTGTTTGTATTCACATTGGGCTTGTTCTAAAAGAAACTTAAGCACATGAATATGCACATCCAAGAAGTCACTCTGAAGTTATTAGGACTGTTTTTCCATGTTTTTATGTTTGCTGCTCTGGCTTCATTGACCTGCAGTCACTTTCACACAGTCAAAGTGTTTGACAAATTTTACAGAAGATTTCTGAGTGCAAAAGGTTCTGGACACAGATTTTTATTTCTAGTAAATTTGAAGCAAATATTTCAGACAAATTGAAGTGCTCTGAAAAACCCTCTTTTGTTAAGCGTTCATGTTTTCTGAGCCATACTTGACTGGTTCATATAACCATTTGAGAAACCAAATGATAGAGCACTATGGAATAATTCCAGAGTGTGGACTGAATTAATTTTAGAGATGAAAATAGATTAAAGAAAACATGAGGCGAGCTACTGAAAGTAACAGAATAACAGGAAAACACTAAAGAATAGGGAGTGCTTTGCTTCAGAAACTGTTCTCTTTTTTATGCAATGTATTAAGCAAACAAACATTACATTACTCATGCAATCAGAAACATCCAGGACTACAGGAAGGATGGGCCTGCAAAAGTTTCATTAGTTTTTCACAGTAACTATAGTTTTATCATCTAGTACTTAAAACTGTCTAAAACCATGTCCTAACTTTCTTGGACCTCTATTTATTTACATATGTATTCAGACAGCACTTCTTGTCGGCTGCTAGAGTATTGCAAGTTTCAACTGATGTTTGTGAACTATAGACCCTTCCACGTTGAAATCTTCCTACTAAACACAGTGAAAAGTATTTTCCCCTAATTACATGACTGTGCTGGTTCTGTCTTGACCCTGTGTCCTTAGAATGAGAGGCCTGAGTCTACCCTCTGTACATGGTTTTGTATTTTGATCACCATCTGTGTTATAGGCACAAAAGGTCAAAGAAGGGTTATTGCTAAACTTTTACTACATTTTCAACCTGCCCAAGTTTTATCTTTAACTTTCATTTTCTAAAGTTGGAATTGAGTTTCACTGAAATTTATCATCTCTCAATGTCGTGTCTAATACTTCTCAATAATAATAATGTATAAATATAAATATCTATATAAAAGCTTAACACTGTAGAATATCAGAGGTTGAAATTCTGCAGCTAGTCTGCCTCCAGCATGGGCTCCATCCCTCTTTCGGTCCTTCTGACCCCTGGGCTGCACAGCTCTCCCAGCCTGGCAGAGCGACACACAGCAGCTCCTGCACCTCTGCTGCCTTAGACTGACCTACCTTTCCCAGGCTCACAACTCCTTTTGCAAAGCACATCTCCAATCTGGGGACTTTTTATGTCTCCTCAGCTTGGTTGCCTTTCCTTTCCTCCACATTTCTTTTCTTTTTTCTCCTGTCACAGACCTAGAAATGTCCTAACTGTTCTCTCACCTTCCAGTTTGTCTCACAGACTTAACTGCTTTCCTCATCTCCCTTGAATCCTCATTTATTTTCTCTCTTTCTCTTCTCAATAACTAACTTCTCCATGTATGGACGCATTAACAGACGCACTTGGATCTAAATGTAAAACAGGAGAAAACTACACTGTGATAAACTCTTACAGACTAACAGGCTACGTATGAGGAACAAGGAAGCCAACTGGCACATATTTAGAAATCTGACACATATTTTCCTCATTCACTGATGGGTAAATTTTTTACTCCGAAGATCTTTCTCCAAGGGCTGTTTCATGTAGTCATGGATTTTATAAATGAGAACAGCTTTCCTTACCACAGGTTAACCCATTCATGTATCCCTACACTGCATCCTTTCTGGTCTTTACCTCCTCACAGGTTATTTTTCCACCCTTTTTAATAACCTGTATCAGCAGAGGTCTGGTTTTTCTATAGCTGTCATCCCATCTTTTGCCTCTTGCCTGTAAATCTGCTCTGGTTGATTCCCCCTTTCCAGTTCCATTTTAAATGTTTTCCAATACAATTCAAACTCATCGAGAGCCTTTTTTTGGTTGTTGTTGAACATGGATTTCTCTTCACCAAACCACAGAAACTGTTCAGCTTCACCCATCTGGACCCATCAGCTGTCTTAATACCATCAGAAACACTCTTTAAATATTATTCTCTTTTGGTGCCCGTGACACCATCTTCTCATTTTCATTCCCTTCTTCTCTCTCCAACTGTTTCTTTGGCACAGCCTTTAGAAATCCTCCTCTGTCTTGTTGTCATTTTCATTGACAGTTTCTTGTTCTCCATCTCTTCTACTTCTGTATTTTAATTCTCGGTAATGTCCAACCACAAAAAAAAAAAAAAAAAAAGCTTTCATTCTGTCTCTGACATATGATCTTGGATTTTTATCTATTACCCTAAACTTAAACCTTATCTATTACCTGTTAAATCTTTGTCACTGCAAAAACAGACCTCTGTGTTGGCTCCATCAAATTGTGTATTGAAGGAAGTTCTTGAATTTGACAATCACCAAAATAAAACAACAGAACAATTAGGATGTGTGTCTATGAGAAATAGGCCAACTAGACTTGTTTTTTGCAGAGCTGTAATTTATTTGAACAGTTTAAATTAAAGAGTTTAGAAAATAAAACCATTTTTTTTATCTTGTTGCAGCACATATTGATGACTGCCAGTAGAAGAAAGAGATGGGAAAATAATTAGCTGGACATATTGGACAGAATATCTTGAACTTCTGAGTGATCTCAAGCTTTATATCACATTAGTAATCACAGTCATGGGGGGTTGTGGCAAATGAATCTTGAGTATTTAGACAGGACAATTTAGGAGATTGCTGTCCCATCTGTTCACCCCACCTTTCTGCCAAACACCACTGCCATAACAGCGACAGAAAAAATGAAAAGATGTTCCCAGCTGACGTGTGATCTTCAACCACCAGCAAGGCTGGGATCGCAGAAGTATAACAAGCTGACTTACAGTGGGAAAGGCACACAAACACAACTGCTTCTGCCTTCCTTTCCAAACTTCCCTAATTGCTGGGGAGGAAGAAGGTGGGTTACTAGCGGAAGAGGATTGTTTTAAATCACCGTAGCTGTTTGCTTTCCTGAACTTGAGTCAAAATGTCACCATTTCTTCCTTTCACACCCTTCTCTGCTACCCTCAAAGCATCAGTGTGGTTGCCTGGGTCAGTGCTGGGGACAAGCATAATGAAAAAGGAGCCCATACATAAGGTTTCACAGAACTGTTCACAGTCTGCTGTCCACTGAGGGGAGATAAAAATCTGTACTTAAATACTTCATTTAGCAAGACACAGCATTTTGAGTCTGTTCTGTGCTCTCTGACCTGAGACAACCCAGGCGAACCTGTGCCCTGGCTGAGTCACTGCCAGCAGCATGCTCTGCCATCAGCCTTCCCAGCACAAGCAGATACACAATGCAGTCACCAGTAGACTATTAGTACATAACTAATTATTTAAGTTGTATCTTTTACACAGCTTAAAAATAGTAATGACTTGTACACAGCACTAATTAAACCTAATTTCTTTATGTGCTTGCAGTCATTAGTGCTCATTGCTGAGGAATCCATTATTTATCTATTAAAACAGTTCTCCTATTCTTGGCACAGAGTAGCACACAGATGAAAGGTTAATTTTTGCGTGTTTAAAGTTCAGTGAGGGGAATGTAAGCACGGAAATGTATTTCACCAGTTAGGCAACAAAGCAACAAAAAATTCTGCTGCATAGCAATGTCCTTTACTCTTTTGACTAAGAGGAATCCATCATTTCATGGAATGAAATCCATTGTTTGAGTCATTCTTGTTAGGATATGTGATAAAAGCCTGTCTGCACACCCACAAAAGAACACAGAGGTACAACTGTTAAAAAGTACCTGGACTCTTATGTTAAAGATTTTGGTATGGGGCAAGCTCCTCCCTGCCTCCCTGATACAGTTGTTCAGCTTTGTCTCTGGTCATTAACCATTCAGTGCAAAATTGCCTCTGGAGATTATCCTGCAGTTATCCTCTCTCTCTGGCTCAACAGGTAATTAACTATGCCATAAGAATGAAAGAGTTTCCACTCAAGATTTCTGCCTCCAAACTTATTCATCTCAGCTTTCCAGTTTGGCATATCTCCTAGCATCACCAGTCACTCAAGACACAGATGGAGACGTTAACAAATTACACTGGCACAATTAAGAAAAACTCATGGCTTGACTGAGTTTGGTAGAAGTACCTTGTGCTCCTTGAGCACTGATGAGAGATGTAGGCTTTCCAGACAAGAGTTCAAGATCCTGAGACAGACCAGTGAGCCAACCAAGGGAAAGTAGGAGGACCCTGGTTTGGGTCCTGCATCTCCTAGAAGAGACACAGGTTGGTCCCTTGGATTGGAGCTTCCAAGAGAGTGTGGAGATTGATCACAAAAGTGAGGGGAAAAAATCTCAGAGTGAAGAACAGCCATGTTTAGACATTTGTTAACCTGACTAGTCCTTCCTTTAAGCCAGTGGAATAAACCAGTCACCCAGCATGTGAGAACTGAAGTGTCAAGAATAGTAAATGAAGGCATATGATAAATGACCTGTTGAAAGAAGCAGCCACTCCTGCAGAGAGTAAGGCAAGCAATGTGGCTGAAAAGAGGAGCTTAGAGTTGGTGTTGGTTTTGAACAGCATTTGTATTTGCTTTGTCCAAGCATGTGTCATCTTGAGAAATCAAAGTGTTCTGTTTATTCTCCGTGTTCTCCTTTGGTTCATTTTCACTTCATCACATAGTATTATGCTCATAATGCAGAGCTCCCCAAACAGGTCACCCAGTTCAAATTATGAACTTGAAAGCAGAAAGTAGACACTGAAGAGTGTTTGCTCTGATTGCTGGAACTTAAAAAAAAAAAAAAAAAAAAAAAGAAGAACTTTTTGGTTTAGTTTTTGTTTTTACTTTTTTCTAATTAGGAAAATGAAGCACTTAAGCGCCAATGCAAAGGAAAGCATTTTGAAGTTCAAGAGCTTTTTGATAAATGATGGAAGACAATATTTAAACAATTCTTGCATTTCCCCTGCAATCCAGTGCTGTTTGTACCAAAGATTATTGTCACTAGCCATGCATACAACCCACTGTGTTTGGTTTTCAGTGAGAAATCTAACATGCTAGAAAGACTACATTATGAAGAGCCAGACCAGCTGTTTTGCATAACAAATGCTTGGCAGCAATTTTACTTACATATAATCTAATGTATGATGCCTTGAAAATGTTGAAAGTGATTTCTTATACATTTGTTCTGGCAATATAAAATACAATAGCATTAATAAAATACACTGAGGAATCAAATAATCAAACAGTCAAGCTGTCATGCTATGACTGCATTTCTTGTTGGGCGACACAAGACACGGCATGTGAGCTTTGACTCCTTTCAGATATCAAATTGTCTGTTTGTAACAATCAATTTTTATGCTTCTGTATTACTAAAGTGAAAATGTTTTGACACATTATAATTCTTTTTTTTTTTCCCCACAAAGCATCCTGAACACTCCTGTCACCTTTGCCTAGAAACTGCTGAATACCATTATGTTATTTCTGTGGGACAGGATTATTAAGGCATTTTCTTAGTACATGACAAAGACCTTAAATGGTGGATAGGAATCTGGTGTACAATACAGCTACACTTGAGTCCACAGTCAATATTTGTGGTGCCTGCATTTTCCTCAATTAAGTAAGATGAGACTATTATGATGAAGTTCACTGCTTGGATTTTTTACCCTGAAATTTAAATGTCCATAAAGTTGGAAACCAAGCAAACTTCCCTCAAAATATTAACCTAAATAAAAATGATTAAAGAAAAAAAAATAACCCTAAAGCAAAAGAAAATAATCTGTTTGAAGTCAGACAGAAGATATCTATTTTTTCCTAGGGAAATGATACTTATTTTTCATTTCCCAAAGCCATATTGTTCAAATAAGAGTAATAATGTATTTCAAGCAATTTTTTTTTCCTAAAACCTCTGATTTAGCTATCTAGCAAAAAAAACGCCACCATGGTGCATTCATCTCACAGTGACAGGTAGATGAAATTTAAAATATTATAGTAAAATCTCAGTATTCTGATACATTGTGGTAAAATATTGCCAGCAATTTAAGCATTAGAATAATCCATAATCACAACGTGTATAACTGATATCAAACAGCCTGCTCCTTGTTCTCTGACTAAAAAAAAATTACCAGTGTTGGTAAATAACTGTTTTAACACTGCACTAATGCACAATGTCAAACTTTTTTGGTTTGCTCTTCAGTTGTTTGGAATGATTAATATTTTATTGTGTTTCTGAAACTAAGTATTGCCATTACAACCTACAACTTTAAAGAACCAACCACCACTCATCAGTTACATTTCCATCATCTTATGAATGTGCAAATTAGAAACCTACAAACTGTTCCAACAGATGTCTAAATGTCTCAACAGGCAAATGTCCAGAAAATATCAGGTGTTAAATGGAAGGTATTACAGATAATACTGGTACCTTTGGAGTTCATCAAATTCTTATCTCTACAGCTATATAGAAAATGCTGTAAGTATGGGGGACATTTGTGAAGACTCAAAAGTCTGATGTAGCAGGAGTGATGCTGGATAGCTGGAGGAAGATACAAATATGGTAAATCAAAGTAATATTTCCATTTAAGAGTGACGTGGAGTGCTCAGGCAAGTGGAACCCCAGTTCATAATTCAGGAAGAAAAGATGCAGATTTGGTCTATTCACTACAGAACAACCGATAGTAATCAGCTTTTTTCTGAAAAGGATGACATCCTGTAGACACTGTGCTCTGTTGAGTGCAAAGCAAATGACCTTCAAACTTTTATTCAGACATTGATATGAGTGAAATTCATGCCCCAACATATTCTGTTTTCTGTATTTGTGTGTAATTATCTTTTGTTAGTTGGCAGCTATATACAAGGAGAATAGATATAATTTTATGAGGGGCAATAGGTATACTCTAGGTATTTGATAGAAAATAGGAGTCCTGTAAATAAAAAAGTCAAGGTTATATAGCAAATTTACACTGAAGCAGTCATAAGTGTAACATTTGTTTGTTTTCTTCTGTGTTGTTTAGTCTTGATTACGTAAGTGTTGTTTCAGTACCTTTTTGCACAAGCTAATACACAGATGAAAGAAAATAAGTAAAATACTTCCTAATTCAAGTACAAAAGAACAATAGTCTCTCTCTCTCTCTCTCTGCACCTCACCCACACGTACCTTCTGATCAGTTGTGCAAAAAGAACACACGTTAAAAAAAGGTTGGCAAGCTCTCCCCACAAGCTTTTCAGCAATTGTAATGATGATTAGCAGAAACACTGCAGGTACACGATTCATGTGAAAGCATCAGGCAGCTCTCTGACTAGTAGTGTTGGAAGACTGAGCAAATAGATTCATTTACTCTCATGAATGTTATTTGCATGCATTTTTTTTTAATTCGTGAAGCAACAAACAAACCAGTAGCTGTTCTACAGAATAATAATTAATATGTTACTTAAAGAAAGAAGGTTAATATTGTTGGTTGAGATTTTGTTCAGACAAAAAGGCTGATGTTTTTTGGTCAGCCTATGCATAAAGTTACATAAATTATGACAAAGAGAATTTTCTAGAGGGTTAGCTTTCTAAATTAACCTTTAGCTTTTCCTTTTGAAAATGCCTTCCTGAGCTCTTTTTAAATGAAATGAAGACTAATGAAGATATAGAGAGGAATTTAAATTCAAATATACTAAGATAGTTCAGTGGCTAAATCCTGATGAAATCAGGAGGAATTATATGCATTGTTGTCACGTCGTTGTTCTTGTTTCCATTGACAGTCAACCTTCTGGATGACTTAGCATTTATAAAATCAAATAAACTAATACAAAAGCCCATACAGCAACTTTATAATCTCTCCTGACACAAGGTGAGAAACTGCCTTTAAAGATTTATTAAGTATTATATGGTCACATATTAGGTTGGACAAGAATTAAACAAACACCCTTAGGCAATGCATTATTGACCATGTCGAAGGGTATATGAAAGAATTATGAAACTTTCTTCTTTCCTTCTTTATTTTCATCTGTAATTCAGATTAAGACGCCATGCCCTGATGCAGCCTCAGCAATAAATCTAAATGCTGTCTTTATTTGTAATAACTTATTCCTATATTTGGCAGAAACTCTCAGTTGTGTACTTCTCTGCAGTTGACTCAGATCTCAGCACAGCAGTACCATGAGATTTAAGCTGCAGAATTTAAACTTCCATCTTGCTACATAGACCTTGAATAAGAGTTACTTCACCCTTAAAACGTCCGAAGTCTGACTGTAATATGCATTCAAAAAGAATATGTTAGACACTTCTCTAAACCAGCAGAGGTTAGTGCATCCTAGGAGCTGCTCTAACCTGACAGATCTCCAGAACTGTTCACACCTCTGAGAGTTACTGGGGGCACAAAATTCTGAGTAACTGATTTATGAAGAGTTAGAGAAGAAGAATCCCTACTTACAGGAAATCAGGAACAATGGAAGGTGGCTACAGGAGTGAGAGGTCCCATACTTGAGGAATGTGGAAAAGAAGGAACAATTTATAAGGTGGGAACTTATTTTCCCCCTGCAGCCTCTCAGCCTTGCCAATTTCTTTGTATTGCCTAGGAACCACAAAAAACTGTGTGGCCACATCCTATTAACTCCCTACACTATTGACTCATATACACTTGACTCAGTACACTATTGACTCATATCATCTATCCTTTACAACCCCTTTAGCTACCCACTGAGTCCTCTCAGCTATCCTCTCTCATTGATTTACAGATAGAAAACTGAAAGCAGTCTAAGATGGGAAAATTAAATACCATCTACACTTCCGCAGAGCTTTGAGGTAGCTGTGACTGTCCACAAAACAGTTTTGCAGGAGCAACAGAAAAAAACAGCAAAGTAGTGGGTTTTTTTCCTACAATCCCCATGAAATGGAGAAAATTATCTTTGAATCTCAAACAAAAAAAATAAAAAAGAAGATGGATTGCTTTCATACTCGCTTTAAGAGGGCAAGGGCATGAAGTGTCCACATGGATTGAAGCCATAAAGCTTTACAGAAAACTGCTGTCAAATGCAGATAAATTGCCTTATTTGGCATAAGCTAAAAAATTTTCTAACAAAAAAAAAATATTCACAGCAAAAAAAAATTAAGAAACACTCAGAGACACCTATAGTCCTTGAATATTCTTGCCTAGTTTTGTTCCACTTTTTCCACTGGCTTAAATCCAAGTCTGTTTAAATTAAGCAACTGAATAATCACCTTACTGTCTTTGTACTGCCGAAGTGAGGAGGTAAACAGATGAGTTTGTCCCTTCCAAGCTGGTGTATTCCCAAGATCTCTGGACTTTCATGCATTCAGCTTTTAAAGAAAAATTCAGCATCTGCAAAGAATGTATCTCTTCTAAGGCTACACCCAGAAATAAACTTGAAAACATTGCTGACAGAGAGAGAGTTAAGTATTTCTAACATTCATGGCGCATGCTGTGATAAGTCTAGTATTACTCTTAAGCATCAGATATGCTGCATCAGAAATGTCATTTGTTCTATTAGCCTAAGGTATTTCTATTAGTCTCTTACATCAATGCCAAATATTGCATTGAGTGATTTTCAGGTAAAACTTTAATTACTTTAAGTTTCATATTGTCCTTCAGGTTCTCAACAGAGCATCACACTATTGTGGGACTAATTCTTGTTTCTGTCTAGCTGACTAGAACATGAATTTAAAGTACCTCCTATCTACATAAATTAGTGTTTTACTGCTCAAGTATACATTTATAAGTGTAGCAGTTCATTTAGTATCAAAAGGACTAGTTTTGACCTTGCCTGTTCTGGATAAACTCTCTCCTTCAGACATGCATATGCTCTAAATAGCTTCATATTAGCGGAACCATTTATGCATTTTGACTTTTTCGAGCAGTATAAAAGACTTAGATACTCTTGAAAGCTTTAAGCTTTAACATCAAAATTGTTTTAATAATTTGTAGGTTTGATTTAGGGTTCTTTTATTCCTTGAATTTATTTTATCAATAAAGAGCCTAGCATGGTCCCTGTAAAAACAGATATGTATTGGTAAAATGTCTTTCCTTTCCAAAGTGAAACAGCAATTAACTAATATAAAGATCAGTATAATTGCATCAGTGTGAAGCAGTCATCCAACTTAAACTCCAGGAAAGATAAAGTTTTATAACCTTCTAGCACAGACAAGCTCTGATTTTCATCACTTTTCAGTGGGTACATACTGAATGTTATTTGGACACCGTTTCTCTAGAACAAGCATTATGAGTAGATTGGTAGGGATCTTTAATTCCTTAAATTTACATGTATTTGCAGAAAAGCTATAGGTCTACTTATCTAACAGAAAGAGGCTTCACTTCTGAAAGTCAATTTCTAGTCTAACTTTTCTTCTAAAACACATTCCACCCCCTCTCTGAATTTATCTAGGAGAAAACGGGTTTTTTATAAGGGAGCCATATTTTCAATTATCACTTATGGTCCCAGATGCTTGTCACAAGCAGAAATATACTATACAATTATTTTGAAACAGCATATAGTGGGAGATATTGATAAAGATTTATTACATTTTAAATGTTTGGGCTCTGTCCACTTGGCTACTATACCATACTGTGATTGCAAACTGAACTGTCATCATTTCATTAAGATTTGACTTTTGCCTACAACTTCTTCCTTTTCTTCTTGGGTTTTCTTTTAATAAATGTCCCAATATCTGTCCTCTTCAAGGATAATGAAGACATAGAACCACTGCTACAGCTGAGGTTGATATACAGGATCAAATCTAGCCCTTCAGCTGGAAAGAGCATTTTCCAGGTCAGGTCTGAATTAGATCTAAACCTTTCACTGTAAGTCACAATGGGAACACTTACCTTTAAAAATATCAGACCTTTTGACTGAATGTGTTTCAAATAAGCCATATTTTAGATGAAGTGACAAAGTATATATTTTCTTTGTTTTAAAGACTTTCCACATCCAAATCTAACTTTTCTTTAGCAAGTATGATACAAAACATAGGGGGGAAAAAGGAGCGTAGGATTAAATAAGTAATAAGGCATTGTTTTGTCCCACTTTCCTATGCCCTTGGTACAGTTATCTCACCATTTCTGCACCTACCCAATCATCTTTCCACTTTGCCCATACCACCCCAGTTCACTCTTGAGAACATTGGGGAAGACAACATCAAAAGTCTTACAAAAGTTAAGAGGTATGACATCTTCTGTGATTCACAAAACCACAGGTTCAGCAGTGTCACAGATGTAAACTAAATCAGCCCTACAGAACTTTTCTTGTCATATCCATGTTGCCTTTTAGACAGTTCCTTTTTTTTTTCTTCTAGGCACTTCTCATATATAAGATATACCTCAAAGGTCTCTGACCGGTAAAGAAATTACTCAGTCTCATCCAGCTTGCAAGATAACAGCTGAAGAGTGAACCTGTTCAGAGGGAGATTTGCAAAGGCATTTCTTACTGCTAGATAAAAAATTCCAAATGTTTCCAAATATTCTAAGCCAACCATAACTGTCCACAATTTCAGAGAAGCCATTCTCTAGTCAGATAAAACCATATTAAAATCTGTTGCAATTATCTGCAAGAATACAACACTCTTATTGGTTGTAATTTCATGCTGAGAAATCCAGTAAACAACATACTGTCTTCCAAAGAGCAAATCATTTCCACTTAGTTTAAAATTACGGATGAAGGTTCTAGCTTGAAAAAAAAAAACTATTAGATAATCTTCTCACATACTATTAGATAATCTTCTCACATAATGAGATGACATTTCTTTGAATAATTGAATTTCTAATGGTGTCAGTAGTATCTGTCAGTCAGACAGGATCGTTGGTGAAATATTCATAGGAACTTTGCAGTAATCCTTAAACTCTGTAAGCCTTTTGAATTTTCAGTGGGTCAGCTACTGCATTCAGATTTGCTTGTAGCACTCAATGACTTCTTCCTGGAAGGGGCTACAGGAAATGGTAGAGAAATCATTCCATTAGTAAGGTTTCATTATTCATCTTCAACTTTGCAAATTGTCAGTTTTCCCTAATACATTTGATGAAATTATTTCTACCTCTGGTTATAAACATTAACAAACAGCTTGCACAGAGCATATTTGCCATACTTTGACTCCTACATAAATTTACCTAAATAGTCTCATATAAGTCTATTTCAGACCATAAAATAATAGTAATTTAGGTTATTATGAATAAAATTACAATATGCCAGAGAACCTTGATATTAGTATAAAAATAACTCCTGATCTTAATATTCATATTTTACAATAACTATTATAACTCCACAGAAAGCCATATGCCATCCTTCTAGAACTCAAACAATTTTATTATAAATCATTAGCTATTCAAATAGATGAGCATTAAAATAGAAAATATATGAGCCTGTAGACCAGAATAGTTTATTTCTAAAGGTGGACCTGAAAGAGATTGACTTTTAAAATAGACTTGCACTGGAAAGCTCTGTCTTGTTAAATATGTAACATAATATTAGGAAATCTGGTTTTAATTTGCTTATAATTTATCCATAATTTAGTCATTAAGTTTGACTTTCGTGTGATGGAGTCTGAATTTTTCTGAAACCTTTCATCATGAAAAAATCACACAGAAAATAGTACCATGGCAAACATTGTGTTTTCTGGTCTCTTAAAAATTGAAACAAATAACAGTTCTGATAATCACTTCATTGGAAATCATCCTTTAGAACAGCATATTTAGACTTGTCAGGAGGACCACTTGGCACTTCAGGTATATGTGCTTTTTTTCCCCCTGTTCCCATAGACTCTTCAAATTAAGGAAAGATACAAATCCTTAAGGATGTGGGTTTGTATTGGGTTTGCATGGTGAGGTTTTGGTAGCAGGGGGCTACAAGGGTGGCTTCTGTGAGAAGCTCCTAGAAGCTTCCCCTATGTCTAACAGAGCCACTGCCAGCCAGCTCTAAGATGAATCCACTGTTGTCCAAGGCTGAGCCCATCAGTGACAGTCATAGCACCTCTGTGATAACATGTTTAAGAAGGGGAAAAAAACCTGCTGCATAACATCAGCTGGAAGAGAGGAGTGAGAATATGAGAGAAAGAACTCTGCAGACAACAAGGTCAGTGAAGAAGGAGGGAGTGGAAGTGGTCCAGAGATCCCCCTGCAGCCCCATGGAGAGAGGAGCCCACACTGGAGCAGGTTTGCTGTCAGGACTTGTGACCCTGTGGGGGACCCACACTGGAGCAGTCTGTTCCTGAAGGACTGCACCCCACGGGAGGGACCCTGTGCAGGAGCAGTTCATAAAGAACTGCAGCCCATGGGAAGGACTCACGTTGGAGAATTTCATGGAGGACTGTCTCCCATGGGAGGGACCCCACACTGGAGCAGGGGAAAAGTGTGAGTCATCCTCCCCCTGAGGAGGAAGGAGCGCAAGAGACAACGTGTGACATTCCTTGTCCCCCTGCACCACTGGAAGGGAGGAGGTAGAGAAATTGAGAGTGAAGTTGAACCCGGGAAGAAGGGAGGGGTGGGGGCAAGGTGTTTTACAATTTGTTTTTTACTTCTCATTATCCTACTCTGATTTGATTGACAATAAATTAAATTAATTTTCCCCAAGTTGAGTCTGTTTTGCCTGTGACTGTAATTAGTGAGTGATCTCTCCCTGTCCTTATCTCGACGCATATGCCTTTTGTTATATTTTCCCTCCCATGTCCAGCTGAGGAGAGGAGTGATAGAGATGCTTTGGCAGGCACCAGGAGTCCAGTCAAGGTCAACCCACCACAGGGTTATTGTACAGTCAGGAGATGGGCTCCATGCCTGCACCTGACATAGTTTTTCTCTGGACTCAGTAGCCATGACTATACTGCTAAATTACACATGCTTGTAACTATTCTCTGCAAATAAATGTATGCCACAGAAGTGAATAACAGATGAAACCTTGTGAGCAAAACCTAATTTTGATGGTCAAACACTGTCTTTGAATTAATAGAAAGGACTACCATTTCATCAGGCTCTTGTACCACCTCCATGGCCATGCTGGCATGACCTAAGGGAGGTCCATTGGTCAACAGAAAGAACAGAGCATGAATCTGGTGTGTTCAAGACTCTGTATACCCTCAAAACACTTTTTTCGCATAGGGAAGTTCATGACAGCAGAGAGTTATGAACTTACAGAATTAAATAAGAAAAACTGATTTGGTCTGGGTACCTGGGAGACCTACTTTCACATACCAAAAGGATTTGCCGGATACACTTATTCTATTAGTTTACAATAGTATCAAAATAATCCAAGCCTCACACACCTGCACCTCCTTACAAGCAGCCACAATTTCAGAGACACCATCTACTTTGCGTTGACAAGCCTGGTCTTTCATTTGGACATGTTCTTCCTGTGAAGGAGAAAATACATCAGACTTGTAGTTTCTCTCCTTTGATGGGGATTGTTTTAAGCTATCCCTTTCGGCCCAGAAAGGGTAATTTAAAAAAAAAAAAAAACAAAAAAAAAAACAAAGGCAAAAAACCTTATTGAGTAAGTATCTGATAGAAATACAGAAATGTTTGTCCTGTTTCTGAAAATATACTGCAAAAGGCATTGTTTTACAAAGCTATTTAATTGCTTACCTTAATGCAACTTCATCCTAGGGTAAAATAGCATAGTTATGAACCATAAATAACTGGCTAAAAAGCCTATCTAAACTCTAACTTGTAGAAAATAGAGAGGTTTTAAACAATACATGTAAACTTGTAGCATACAAGTTAGTATGCTAAATTTGCAGGCACTTTCCTTAAGTGTCAGAACATGGCAAAACTTCACCATGTACTGACAATTTAGTTGATAAAACTGAATTCTTATTTGATGCAAACTAATGGAAATCCATCTACAGTTGAGGGTCAAAAGTTAACCCTTTCCACATCCAACAAGAACTTAGTCTGACTTCTGGATACTGTGATATTTTTAATCACAAGTTGTACCCACTAGAAAATGAAGCAATGGATATATCTCCCCCCCCTCTCTCTTCAAAATAAATATCCTTAATTTCTGTATACTAAGAAAACAGTTTTATACAGATTTCTGGCAGTGTAATCGTGATTAAAATATTTTGTGGCAGTAGATGCTTAGCAATTTTAGCTTTTAAAACCATTATTGTAATTTCTTATCCTTTGACTTCTACACTTTATAGGTAATTTGACCAAGAAAAGTTTTCTTTTTCCTCCCTCACATGTAAATAGAAAAACACTGCTCCAGTTTTGGGGCATCTGGTCAACTGTTTTCCTAATTCATTTACTCTCAGTCAGGCTGCTATATGGTTGACTATTGCATCCTGCCCCAGTCATCCAGCTTCCACCACTGCCTCTGAGGAAGGTAGGCTCCTATCCCCCTGTCAGCATCACACTAGACTGTCAGCTAAAATGCAGCCATGATCCTGTTATTTTCCCCTCTTATCAGTCTTCTAAAATATTTCTGCTTAATAATGACTTCATGCATAACAACCCCACTGATATCAGTTTGTAGCCCAGAAGTTAGACATCCCTTATAATTTTATTTAAATCTCAGAGACAAGTATTCAAAAAGACCAAGCCTCTGACACAGAAGTCTAAAAAATTATTAAGCCTCTCTATTTCAAAATAAGTGGATCTTGTTTGCTTGTCTGAAACTTTAGATAAAGATGACTTTCAAAGTAAAAACACTTTGCAAAAAAGTACATATTGACAACTGAATGATGAAAAGCCCATTTAAAAAAAAAAAAAAAAAAGAAAAAAGACCACAGTTCACTTGCTTTTTTATCTGCTTTTCATGACAGGTTTGGCCAGCTGCCATCTACTTTCTCCTCATGTCCTGCAGGTGACAGTAGATTTGTAGACAAACTGATTAGGCAGACTGAGAAATGCTTCTCCAGTTGCTCTCATTTTTCTTTGTCACCTCAGGTGGAGCAAGAGTCACTCTCAACATCAGTGATGTCCCTGCTGGCTGTCGCCCCAATGATAAATCCTTTTGCACAAGTCCTTTCTGCTACTAACCCATCCCTGGAGGACTCATTTAGTCACACTTCTCTTAATTTGCAGTATTTTGTGGAACCTAGGTTATCAAACTTGAAATCTATGATGTTTTTCCGTATTAAAATAATAATTTAAAAAACTGAATAGAGATGAGAGAAAATGGTTAAGTCAGAAAGGGGAAAAAAGTTGAAGAAAATAGCTGTAACTTCCAGGAGACCTAATTTCTTTCTCCAGTATCTGACAATAAAAGTCATTATCGGGTTCTCTGGAACATGATTTAACAGAGGAACCATTTCAGAAAGCACATTATCATTTTTTGTAGCACTGAGTAACTATACCTTTCAATGCCAGTGGGACATAAAGGTTATTTGGAAGAAAAATGTGTCATGCAATCTGCTTCCACATTGCGTTCTGTCTTTAAGATCTTTCTTTCTCCTTCTGGCTCCTCTATGCCTATAAAAGAATTGCATTTTGGACCATTGATCATTCTCCATTCCAGAAAACATAAACAAGCATCTTTCAGGAGTTGCCTTTAGGGAAGTGTGAACACCAATATGTCTCCAAACAACTTTCTGTAGTAGTCAAGCACCATAATTGCCATCAGATGCCCTTCTAGCTGCATTTGTTCAGGTTGTGATGAAACATGGCTAAAGTAAACAAGAAAAATTTCAGTCAAGCACAACGCATCCTTTAAATCTTGAAGGAATATCTCTCAGTAGTTTCTGATGTTCGTTAGTATCGGTGCCTTTGCCTTCATGATGGTTGGAGGGTATCTGAGACAACATTTATAGGGAGTAATAACATCCTTCATCAACTGGAAAAATGGATAAAGCTGTCCTCAGGCACTATTCTACTATTCCATATTATGCTAGTTCTGTTCAGCTATAACTTTGTTGCCTCATCATCCATATTTGAGTCTGACATTGCTTTTCTCTGTTGCACAGTGCTTCAACTCTACACTCAGAATATTTGGAGCAGGGATGGTCCTTTTACAGTATTATTAGCCATGGTTGCAATGGAAGTATAGTAATAATACAGCTATACACACATATTATCTTCACAAATGCTGCTTGAAGGTTTACAGATCTGAACACAGTTGATTACTTGGAAACTTTCACACAGCATTCACTGATCTTCCAATCAGCTATCCAGGACTTAAAAATAAAACAAACCCTGTTCACTGCACCACTGCATCTTCTAGTCTGTGACAAGATGAAGAGAAAGCAGTGCCTCTAAACACAGTCCTCAGTGGTGCAATGAGGTGAATCATTCACTGTGAGATTATGTTTGTTATTAATTACAAAAATTACTCAGAGTGCAAGTAATTCCACAAAATGGGGAAGTACATTATTCACACCCGCTCACTCTCTTCTGTGTATAGAGGTACCTAAACAGTAGAATTTTTCTTCCATAAACATAGATGCTTGAAAATTGGATGTTCACTTTTAATAATCATAGTATTATAGAACAGTTTGGGTTGTAAAGGACTTTTAAAGATCATGTAGTCCAACCCCTCTGCAATGAGCAGGGACATCTTCAACTAGATCAGGTTGCTCAGAGCCCCGTCCAGCCTGATCTTGAATGTTTCCAGGGATGGGGCATCTACCACTTTTCTGGGCAACTTTTTTCTGTGTTTTGCCACCCTCATTGTCAAAAATTTCTTCCTTATATCTAGTCTAAATCTACCCTCTTTTACTTTAAAACTATTACCCCTTGTCCTCTCACAACAGGCCATGCTAAAAAGTTTGTCCCCACCTTTCTTATAAGCCTCATTTAAGTAGTGAAAGACCACAATGAGATCTCCTCAGAGCCTTCTCTTCTTCAGGCTGAAGAACTCCAACTCTCTCGGACTTTCCTCATAGGAGAGGTGCTCCACCCCCTGATCATTTTTGTGGCCTCCTCTGGACCCGCTCCAACAGGTCTAACTCTTTCCTGTGTTGGGGGCTCCAGAGCTGGACATAGTATTCCAGATGGGGTCTCACCAGAGTGGAGTAGAGGGCTGAATCGCCTCCCTTGACCTGTTGCCTGCACTTCTTTTGATGCAGCCCAGGATACAGTTGGCGTTCTGGGCTGTGAGCACACTTTGCCGGCTCATGTCCAGCTTTTCATCCACCAGTACACCCAAGTCCTCCTCGGCAGGGCTGCTCTCAATCCCTTCATCCCTCAGCGCCCACACCTCCTCGTTACTTGGAGGAGAGACAGCAGCCCAACTCAAGATAGGCCCCAGAACAGGCTAGATGAGTTTCTTGTTTCTGTCTTTTTAGCACTTATGAAAATATGCTGTCTAATCCCTTTATCAGTCTTGGAATATGCTTTTCCATCATCTACAAGAAAGATGAGTGATACCATGCCCCAAACTCCCATTTTGACTGCCCCATTAAAGATATTTTATTCTAAAAGAATTACCTAACCAGTCATCACATAAAAAACATTTACTTAATGTGCAGGCCTTTATCAACTAAATACTTATAAAATCATACTATTTCCTTTGTTGATGGGTTCGAGTTTTGAGGCGTTTTTGTCCTTTATATGGTCTCCACAAGAGATGCATGCTTAGAGACACCAGTCAGGAGTGGGGAGGGGAAGTTCGTTTGGAGTCTAATAGCTAAAGCTCCCTGAGACACTTCATCTCTACACTATTGTTCTAGACAGAGAGAATGTGAAAGGCAGTTAATCTAGAATAACTACATCAGAATAATTATTCCTGTATAGCTATTTAGTATTCTCATACAAACAAGCTTCTAACTTTTCAGAAGGTCTCCAGAGGCCTTTATTCATGTCCTTCCTCCACCCTGCCTCTTCTGCATGCATGGAAGTTATCTAACTGAATGGTCTCTGCCATGGCACTGAGACTGCAGCATCCCTCTCTATTCAAATGATAGAATAGGAAAACTTTTGCAGAATTTTGTCTATTTCTACAGGAATTTTCATGTCCTCTAGTCTTACTGGTTTTCACCTTAAATAAGTCAATAAATTACCCTTTTTTGGTTGGAAATGTGCTTTCAATGTGATGGATTTCTTTAACAGCTCTACCAACTCATTTTTGAGGTGTTAAAATTACTGCTTACAATATTACTAATAATACTATAACAAGTGACACTTTTAGTTAAATATAATCATTTTGTTTTGTCAATGGGGTTTGTTTTCAATGTTGGTATCTCACCTCTACTTCTACCTCCAAGCACCATTCTATGAAAAAACTATTCCAATAATCATCTACATAGCTTTAGCAATTTAACAACTGACAGACCAAGATAAAAGATATAGCATGCATCAGCAAAATCATTTCTGAAATGTCTAGTTCTTCAGGGCTTCCAACTAAGTCTTATCAGAACTGATTAAAGCAATAAAAAATGTTATTCAGAACTTTGGATTATTTTTAAATACAGAAAATAGACATGCTTTGTTTTCCACCATATCTTGTTGAGAGAAACGAATTAAATGACTGCTGTTTTCCCCTCTTTTTGGTAGTTAGAATGTTGCTAATGCAGAAAAGGAATTTTCTAATTTATTATAGCAAAATTCTCAATTCTGAATCCATTGAGTTTCCTTTGGATAGATAATTCTCCTAGAGGACTAAGTTTAAGATAGGGTTCCAGAGACAGCAAGAATTGAGACTATGTAATATTCCATATCTGGTTTTGAGAGTTTCTATTCCCCAGCTTAGCTGTTAACAGTGGTGAAGAGAATATGTAACCTACATTCAGCTCTCACATGCAAATTTTATGTGAATAAATTGGAATTATGCAGAAATTGTCTGCACAATCTTGTGAGATTCAGTGATGATCAATTACTCCCGGGAAGATAGCATCCCTTGGAAAAATATCAAGACTACTTAAATAGTGATTCCCATTTTTAAAGGTAGATAAAAAATATTCAAGTTCATGTGGGTTCTATTTCGGATACATTTATTCAGTTTACAAGAATAAAATCCAGTTAAAAGTTATGAGTAAAGAGAGGAAAACAGGTTTGAATTCATCCAGTCTATCACATTCTCAGAATTAAGCACTTGCTTGAGTGCTTCCTTGAATTGAAGCCAAATTGAGGGATATAAAAAAAATAATAAAGAGGGAAACTCAGAATGTTGAAATCCATCTAGCATGCACTCCTGGAGATTTTGTGAAGCCTCAATTTAATTAATGCCTATGTATTTCTGACACTGGTATAGTAACACCCCAAAATAAACCTGTGAAGTCTAAGACATAGACCCAGCATCTGAACAATAGCTTACATCATACCCCAGAAAGCCAAATCTAACTTGCTTGGACCAGAAAAAAACAGAATAGAATGAGAAAAAGTTGAATAGGAGATTTCACAAAAAGTATTAGAAAGAGAGGATATATACCGGTGATGTTTTAATCCGTGAAATGGAGTGCTTCTCTTTGTCTCATGGAACAAGCACATGAGTATGTGGTAAGTGATGGCTGATTTAAAGATCTGTGTGATTTTATGTTAATTTATTTAATCCTGGTTATGTGGCATAATTAATCATTTTTAATATTCTTTTGTCAGCTAGGACATCTGCTGTCATCTGAAATGGTGCCTGCCCAATCTGAAAAGTTTAAAGCAAATAGAAGCAGCATACATCTTTAGCCACTTTCTGATACCAGCTTAAACAAAAGAACTTTATTCTCTCAAAGCAATATGCTGCCATGATGCTGCCTCACATCAGGCCAGACACTGTAGAGAGCAGGCAAACTGAACACAATGGCTAAACCTGTGAAGCTCATGTTTATGTTTTAATATCAATAATTTACTGGTCAGTTGCTGAAGGAGCCATAATTAAAGTTTTATAATCCTTTTCATTTCCATCCCTATTAGAATTACTTACTTGTTTCCTAATGTTTCATCTCACCATGGCAGAATTTCACAAATTCTGTTTCTTCTAAAAGATTGGAGCACATGCTAAAAAGTACAACAGCTGCTGACAGCAATGAAAGTTGGGAGGTTTTGATTTCATTGGAAAGAGAACAAACACATATACCTCTTCAAAAGTTGAGTTTGGCTTACAATCTGAGGTTGAAGCTAGAATTTGCAAGCCCTGTAGGATCTTTACATACTTCCTTATGAAAGCAACACAGAGCATCTGTGTTTCTTTGTGGATATCATAAAGCTAGTTCAATGAGTTATTATTCTGCATTGCACTAGGAATTAGAAACACTCCAATACAAATAGCTGTGCCAGTATTATATATCCAAGTTACAAAAACCCCCATAAACATAGTACCTTACTTTCAAGATGATGGTAGACATGATAGTGGGACAAAAAATGTAAAAGGCATAAGGCCAGCAGGTTGTGAAAATGAGTGTATCAACAAGCAATAGAAGTGGCATGATATTTTTCTTCTTTCTAGGACGATAAGGAGACATTTTGGAAGAGTCACCGTTTTGGCAAGTTCAGCTCTAGCATCTCTGGTTAGACTTCTGCCACGTTGCTGCCTGTCACAACAGTCTCAACCTTACCACACTGCCCCATGAGTTAGGAAAAACCTTACTGATTGGGCAAAGAGATGCTATCTTTAATGCAGATCCAAACATTTTTATCTAAAAGTGCTAGCTATGCAAGCAAGTGATTGCACAATTTGGACTGCTACATGATGAACCTGGTGGAGCCTCAGGGCAGTAGCCACTGCTTGAGGCAGAAGCTCAGAACCCGACCTCTGGCACCCCAGTGCAGGGGGGATAGTTAACAGCAGCTGCGGCTACATTCTCTTCACAGTGCTACAGCTCAACATACTCCATGAGTAGAAAAAAAGCCATATCAAGAACGAAAAAAGCACACTCCAGCCATACTAGTTTCCCACTGCCTAACAGACACAGGGAAGCATGAACCATGTGGGTAAAGAAGCTACAGCTGAGACTGACTGAGCCCCTTAGAGTCCATCTTGACATGAGGCTGAAGGCACCTCAGTGTTATCTCTGTATGCTAAAATCAACATTACAATTATTCCCAGTAGCAGTGCTTTTGCCTGGATGGGAAGAGCTTATTTTATTCCAGGAAAATACTGCTAAACATAACTCAAAGCCACAAGCATAAAGGAGCATATCTCACTTTGATTTCAGTAGATATCAACTCCAAGTTAAAAGGCAGAAAAAGCAGCGTTGACTACAGTATAGTTATGCTAACAATAAAAGATGAGTCCACACTGATAACAATTTATACTAGATTACAATACACCCTAGAGCAAATTTCTTCCTGCAGCTTCAAATATACTGAAATTGTACAACATATTTTTAGAAGTCCATGAATATAAACAGTCCCACTCAAGAGATATATAAGAAAGACTAACAGTTTACAATTATTTTAAACAGCAGAAGAAATACCTTCCTTGCCACGTATCTTCACCAAAACATTTACAGAAATTTTTCTTGCCACAAACCTAGTTGATCTTTTCTCCACATTGCCTGTACTCAAAAAGGCTTTGAGGACATGTCACACCCTGCAAATAAATTAGCTCCATGTGCGAGTCAGAGAAATGATTAGCATGAAATAAATACCATGCTGTTCTCTTGATTATAGGGAAATCTGAGTGAATTCATTTGAAAAGTCTCCTTGTGAGATACAGCAGGGGAACTCAGCAGCAAAATATGTCAAATAGCAGTAGAACAAGACTTTTTTTGTGTTTCCTTTGAATATATTTCATATCTCCAAAATAGGATAAGTTTCTCTATCCCTTTTAGTAAGCCATTAAAAATATATTACAATGCTTGTAAAATAATAATAATAAATGTGCATGAAATGGGAAAAAAAGTACAGATTCTAAAAGATTGCTGACTTTTGTCCTTCCTTCTCTCGCATATTTTGACTAAGCTAATTTACCAATCATAGTTTCTGAACTTATACCTATAAATAGAAATCAAGATGTGCTGAAAAAGCTCCACATGTCCAAGGTGAATTACATTGTAACAGTGCAGATCTATTCCTCCTCAGCCTTAGCATCCCTGAACTCTCTCCGTGAGCAGCTGTACTGTATTTAATCAGAAAATACCCCAGAAGCAGATCTGGGGTATCTATCTGTGGTGTCCCAGGTATGCTTTTGCCCATCCAAATCTTCTTGCTGAGCATAAGCAATAGCATGCCTCTGGGGCAGTGGAGTAGAGGCCACTTAAAAACCTCCCCAGCTCTTGCTGAACTCAGGAGCTGAATCTGGATAGACAGTAAGAAGCAGTAGCTGCCACAAGGGCGTGACTTTTTTATAGCTTCTCATTCTGTAAGAGAATTTGTAAGGGAAACATAAAGTCCTCTGCAGTTTTCTTTCTTTTTTTTTGTTTGTTTTGTTTTGTTTTATGCAGATTCCATTTCATGGTCTTTCTTTGTTGAAAGAAAGGAGTGACTAGCGTTCAGATCTACCCAGAGACAATCTCTCCACCCCTCCTCCTGGACTGTGTAGCCCTTCCTTCTTCCCCTACTCCTTCAGGAAAAGCCATTCAACTTGAAGAGGTGAAGTGGGTGACAGTAAGACACACAAAATCAAGAGGTTTTACAAACTCCATGGCTGAAAGAAGCTTTGCTCTACCAGGATTGCCTTCCTGTTGTAAAAAGCAAAGATGCTGTTTAGAAGGAGCTTGGGTGTCAAAGAAAGACTTGTGTAAAGTGAAAAATTTTATGTAGCAGTCCATGTTTTTTTGTGTGTTTTGATATCAGTGTCTATGTAAGACTGAGTATTTTGTATAAGAGCAATCTTTCCTGACTGCACATTCCGGATGATCCCTAGTGCTTGTGACATAAAAATGTTTTAAAGTGTACATATTCATGATTTCTTTCCCTTCTGCCACTTCTCAGCTGTTTTTGAGATAAAGCAAGCTGAGCAGAGCTAAGATCAACCTTAACTCAGCATGCTAAGAACTGCAATATTTCTTTGCCTCACCATCTGTTACTCCTATCCAAGGATAGAAATTATAAAGTTAAAGAATTTTCCTCCAAAAATTTTTTTTTAAATCGTAGATTGCCTCACAAAAACAACATCTTCCACAGATCTCTCATTATCTGCCTGAGGAAAACCATACTAACCTCATGGCAACAAGGGTACCAGTCCAGAGCAGTAACATGCTGAGAAATTAACTGATCATTTACTCTGGCAAAACTTATGCTGGCACATCTCCCACAGTATCTCTCCTTGACAGTATCTCTCAGAGGCCTTCTAGAAAGGAAGCACTAGAAGGAGGTGGATCATGAAGGTCTTACTTCAGTTCCTGTATCTTCTACAGGTCATATAACTCTTGTGCAAAAAGACTAAGTAATCTATCATCTTCTATATTCCTTTGTACCATTATACCCTGATGTAATGCAGCAGGAGAACTAATACATTTGGAAGTCACTGTAATTATGATGGAGATTTGGGTTGCAGTGTCAGGAAGACTAGAATATTTCTGATTGTTAGGGAAATAGGGACAGCATTATGCAGAGATTTTCTTCTCCTATTAAAAAACAAGTTATAAAGAGGCCCTGAACAAACTGTAAAGAAGGAATATAAGTGAAAGAGAAAGGGGAAGGCTAAAGAAAAATGTTTTATTAGTAGTGCTTTCTCTCCTGATCCTACAAGAATGATATTTCCAGAGAAATAAGAATTAACACACTATGAGCTGGACAGTGAGACTCAGTCTTACATGGCAACAGAGAGGCAGCCAGCAAATTTATTGACACTTGTTGTCGCAGCCCTTTCCCAGGTAACACCCATCAGGAGGAAGGAAAACAGAAGAGTTCAGTTTGTTGCAGTACCCCATGCTCCACAAACAGGCACCACACTGCGCCTGACTGTGTGGAAGCCAAGTGGCCACTAGCCAGATGGCCCACTTTGCCATCACAGGTTATCAGCCCCTCTGTTTGGCCAAAACAGCTGAATTTCTAGCTTTCCCAGTTCAGTTGCTCCTACCAAAAGGCAATGGGTATTTTTACCACAGGAAATAAACAGGAATGTCTCTGCAACCCTAGCTGCTGTAGTATATGAAGTGTTTTCTGTTTCTGAAAGAGATTGAGAACTGCAAAACTCTTGCTTTGCGGAAGCTCTGATAAGGTGCTCTGCCCAAGTAAAATGTTCCTGTTGATGTTTCTCTGAAGTGCATTAAAGAATAAATACACTGTCAACGGGGCTTGGTGTGAAGCCTGACTTTCCCTACCTCAGATGAACTATGGAAAGACGAAAACAGAAAGCAAAAACCAAAATAAATGGACCCCTCTTAGGGATGACTTTCTGCATACACTGGTACTAGAAGAATGAATCATAAAATACCAACAAAACCACTCATGTATTGTATATAGCAAAAGGTGATGTTTATTAATTTGCATACATTACATAGTAACACCAGCAGTAACTCCATTATGCTTAGTTAAAATTAAGCCACAAATTTAAATTTTACAAAGTCAATTAATAAGTCACCGATCAGTGCACAGCTGGAAACAAGATCAGTTGCCCTTTATTGTCTGTTTGGCTCGGTCAAGACACTCATTCAAACAATTTAAATGTTTACAAAACTGGCAGTTGCACAATCAACCTCCCAGCAGAACTTCTGAAAGCAATTTCTAATGTTTTTGTTTATTTTCCAAAGAATTATTTTATTTCAGCTCCCTCACAGAGAGCATTTTTCAGCCTTTAATAATTTCTAAACATCAGGCAGTCATTTCATGTCTGGAATTTGTCTCAATTACTGACCAGATATGAAGTCTCACTAGGTCATACCTCACCCTCCATTTTCACTAAACAAGAACAAAACAAAGAATAAAATGAGGGATTTAACATTTTTGTCTGCATGCTTATAAAAATATCAACCCATACCAGTATCCATGTTATCCTAGTGTCAACTACAAGAGAGAGAACCAGATTTTCTCTATTTGCCAGTTTTACAGGGCCTGATTTACAGCGTGATCACTTCCTAAATGTCCATGGTAGGTCTCATCTACCCAGCATGGTACTGAGTGTATTATAAAGAGAAAGCGGGGCTCTTAAACACATACTTCTTACATATCTAAGAATTAAACAATAGTATCTAACCAACTAGAAAAAGAAATCAAAAATCTTTTAAACATATACTCAGTTCTCTATTACAGCAGATGACACTACTGCCCTGATTAACCTAAAGTTCCTGTCTGGGGATTTGTTTTGCAGTGGTTCTAGGCTGTCTTGCTCCCCTAGTCCTAATACAATTACCAGCCACCCCTGTTATTGCATTTTTTCAGCATGATTTGGCAATGTTCTCTTTGGCTTTTCTCTGTGTGGAGATAAGTTAATATTGAAGGGACGACAAAGTAAGAAATAATGGCAGGCAGATTTTTGCTTGATGATTGGAACCATGTTGTTTGCCTTTATTTCTGTTGGAACAAGGATTTGAATCCCAAGCAGAGGATGGCATCTGGCACAGTGCAGATGACCAGATGACAGTCCATGCCCCAGAAAGCTTGCCAAGCCAGTGTACACACATTGTCTTCTGGCCGGTGTGCCAGTTAAAGATGCTAAAGCTCTCGACTGACCTCAGTTGGAAGATACTTTTCAGTCACATCTGCTGACTGACCTCTCTGGGGTAATCAGTCCATAATTTTTTTTAGTCAAAATGAGTTAGGTTGCTTTTAGCAGCCAGAACAGAGTGTGTATGTAAGAAAAGTCATTTGAATTGGAGCGAGTTTGAGCAAACACACAAGCATCTCCACTGGCGGCTGAGGCAATAGCAATTTCTGAAAGAAAACCTGAGCAGCTAAGGCAGTAACACAAACAATAATATTACCACAGGTTTTAATTTATATAATCAGCTGTAAATAACCACAAATAATCTCAAATTGCCTTTAGAGAATGCATGTCAGATGCAGGAGACTGAAGCTGTGACCTAGGTGCCACCTTTGCCTCAGCATGTCACAGAGGTTGGTGCTTTCAAAGCAACTAACCCCTTCCCAGCCACAGTTTCAATATCCATTAAATCAGCATTTCAGAGACTGGCATGGCACTTCAATGTAATATGTGAATTGCCCTGTGCCAGAGGAACTCCCTCACGCAGCATAGAACGGGCAGGATAACATCAGGGACTGTGGCCAAAATTACCTTACCAAATCCAGGGATCAAACTGCTCGTTTCCTGGCTGTAAGTCAGGCTTCGCTTGCCTCTGGCTGCTTGCAGAGAAATGGTGAATGACAACCCTGTGGCTGGACACTTGTTGTAGCAATTATGCTCATGAGTAACTTGGTTTTAAATACCTGTAGCAGCCTCTGAAAAGTCAGTCTGCTGTGTCAAATTGAGTATAGAGCAGATGTCAGCTTTGTGATGTTTGACAATAGTTTTTTTTTTTTAATTTTACTTTTAAAAATAGTAATAATAATCAAAAACCACATGCTGGCCCAGTTTCTCTTGTAACTTCGACAACACAAACCAACTGTACATACTCAGAGCCAGGCCATAGAGATGAACCTGATCCCAGTGCTTGGTCTGCTCTCAGTAAGGTATTATTTTCTATTTGCCAACACTAATCCAGTCATAAATTCAGAACATAATAATTTTGCTTGTGCTGTGGTACTTTTTAATCTTTGATCACATCTGCACCAGAAAAATTATTTTCTTTTCTTCACAAGAATCACTGAACCTCATATGTCTTCCCTATCTCCCATATAGCTGTGTGATTACTGAAGAAGCATTTGACATTAACATAATGAACAAAGACTCAAAATCATAGCTTAAGCATTTTTCAGTTAGTGAGGTAAAGGAGATCAAGCTTTCAATAACTTGACTGTACTGCTGAAGCATAAACATCTGGCAAACAGATATATGCATATTTTGCATTTACATATATATACTTAAAATCTAAGTGCACAAAGTAAAATTAGCATTAATTTCTTGTCAATCTGTTGTCTTCAGACATTTTGCAGTAATGACTGACATCTAGTCTAATACTGCTCAAACAGGGTAGATCATCCAATGTTTTCTCTGCCCAGGAAGCATCCAACTGAATTTCATGTTCTCCACTTGTTCACCATACATTTTGGACACCTCTGTCACTTTACTACTGTATCAGTTACCATCCCACTTTGTCATCATCCCTGACCTTTCTTCCCAGCTGTTGCTGGGCTCCTCCTCTTCCTGGTGGCTCATGACACCATATCCCTTTCCCAGAAGCAGCAACCTTCAGGGACAGGATTTCAGCTGTGATTGTGCTGGCCATTGTTTTCCTTCTCATCCCATTAGCCCCCGACTGGCCCTGTCCTTCCCGCAGGAAGAAGACAGCTCCCTTTCCTGCTGGGCGACACTACCGTTTCCAAAATAACCATGGAAAGATAGATGTTTAACGGGGCTGCTAATTTTTAATGGCATTTAAGAGTGTAACTCCTCAGAACCACTTTGAAAATGTAACCTTGGGATGACCCTGTAGCTTCAATATCAACACGGTATTGCGTGACCTGAGGTTCTGGTGCAGCCTTACAGCAGTGTGACCTCTTCCTCATCCATCTCTGTAAAGACTGTGTTTAGTAATTTGGGGAAATGTAACCTCACAAGCTGAAGAGGTCCTGGCAGATGTTAGAAACAAACTGCCTCACAATTTTCTAATAGGAAAACAAAGAGCCAAGTAAATATTTAAAGATCTTAAACTTATTGAAACAGACAAACATGCAGCCTGCCAGGATAACCAGGGAGAACCAGCCAGAAATTTTTTTTACCAGCACGACCCAGGGTGGTTTGTGCTGCCAGCCGTACAACAGCTTGTCCATGGAGCAGCAGGATCTCACCCTGGCTTTGTACAGAAAAGACATAAATTGCAAAGAAGGCCAAGCACAACTCAAAAATAAAACAATGATATTCACTCACGGTGTTTCTGCATTAAATAAACTGTGCTTTTAGACCCATGAGCTAAGTGTGGGGACACACACTCTTTGAACTTAAACAGCTGGGACACAGCACAGCCATGGTTTGCAGCAGGCAAGAGGTTTCTCTCAGCTCAGGGATCTCTTGATCCCATGGACATGCCTTCACAGAGTTTCTGTAAGCCACTGCCAAAATTTTTTTTTTTTTTCCATTTTGTGCTTAGGTTACCAAAGCACATCAGTGCTCAGCCATAGCTCCTCCTCTGCTAGACCCTGTCATGCACAGAAGAGATAGGGTCACAGATCCTTTTTCCCTACAGAAACAAGGCTATTAAATCCTATCCACATGTAGCCAGCATGTCACTGACTCAGATTAACTGTCCACTGGAAACTGTGGCTGAGACATCTGGCCATCTGGTCTCTATGAGCAGCAAGTGGAAGCAGCTACTTTTTTTCTCATTTATCCTCTCTGGAGACCACCAGCATGTTCACAGAGGATGCGAGTGACATGTCCTGCATTCCAAGAGTCTTTTCAGATCACACCTCCGTTACACCAACTGCAAATCTCTAGAGGAAGGATTTTCACAATTAATATTACTGTGAAAATCAAGCAGAAGTAAAAAAAGAAATTTAAAACATGAATTAAATCAATTGCTAATGCAAGAGTAAGGAAATAAGTCTGTTTTCTCTGAAGAATAACATTTCTTTACTTTAAAACTGTGTCTGATACACATCTTCCCCAATATCGGACACATTGTTCAACAAAAATTTTCCAGTCCTTCAAACAGTGAATTTTTCTTATCCCTGTCAGCCTTAATCCAATGACCTGGTTTTAGGATCCTTTACATTTGATCAAATACCCTTTGTAAGTTTCTGTCCTTTAATAATATGTATCCAGTGTTTTCTCCCAGTCATCTATTCAAGTTTCAATTACTGACTTAACAAGTTTCACATCCCAGTCTTCCTGTGTCTTAGTAAGATATGCATCATGCTTTGTCTTTCATGATGGGTCTCTTACCAGAAAGACCATAGCTGGTAATCTCAGTTTGCTCAAATCTGCTTGGATTTGGTGTGTGCAAAGATTTCCTTGATCATAATTCCTGTTGGTCATCATGCAAAAGATTGTCTGCAGTTGCACCAGAAAGGCAACCCAGAGCACTGGGCATCTTCACAAATATTTGCTTCTTTACTTTCCTGAGATACCCAGGCTAGAAGTGCCAGGTGGGGTAGGACACTCATGAAGAGTATGAAAATAAGGCCTATGCAAGAATTTTAACTTGCAGACAGTAAACAAAAGTCTTACGTAAAGATGATGATTACCCCAAGCATACTTGCAATTAATTGTGGAGTGTTGCACTATAGTTTCTGCTCACAGAGACTGAATCCCAACCCAGATAAATTAATGGACATGCTTCACCACATAAAGACCAGACACTTCTTACTCAAGGGTGCTTTTGACTGTACCCCAGTTAACACCCTTCTACATCCAACATTCAACAGTGACACTTAGTGATGGATTATACCTCAGTCATTACTTTGACAAAAACAAATTAAATAAATCTCTTACTGAGTCATCAACTCAGCTCCTGCATAGTCTTGCATCATGAAGAGGGTGTTGTTATAGTGATAACTTGATCCATCCTACACCATCCCCAGAAAGCAAGCTGTTTGGAGAACTTTACTTCTATTAAGCATTATAGATAAACTCATCATTTCGTGTGTATGAAAAAAAATACTGACAGAAAAGAATAACAAGCCAGAGAAGGGGAAACAGTTCTTCACATCCTTTCATCAAAGGTACTAAATGTGTTGAGCCTTTGTGTAAACATTTTTCAATATACAAAACCTATACCTAGAATACCTATGCATGTTATCATTTATGTTTTGTGTGACTTCTTTTTTATCCTTAAAACACTTCAAAAGAAAGGCTTTTAATAGAGGCAGTCCAAGTATGAACTGACATACAGTTGATTGACTCTAAAGTAGAACTGCTTCCCTCAGCTCCTGATATCAGTATGGATTTGCATCATTAATCTGTCAGCAAAAAAAATAATCCAGACACCATACAATCTTCAAGAAATGCACTGGCATCTGTTTAATCTAAAGTTATTTTGATCCTGATGTGTTTTCATAGACTTGCATATGAAAGAAACGTTACCATGTTCCCCTAACTGTAAAACAGGTCTAGGCTGTTCTTCCTCACTTATGTGATTAATAACTATCGTTCAGTGAAATGTAGTTGTTTAACCTGTCTGGAAAATGAGGGAGCATTTTTTATCATATCTGTGTGATCACAATCCCTGAATATGCCACATTTATTCCAAACTATATTCTATCACGTACCTTTTAAGCCTTTCCAAAATCTTCCTTGAGTTTCTGACATATAACACAAATGTAAAAGTTATTCACTTTCTTCTTACTAGTAGAAAAAGAGAGAACAAAACAAAGCTTCTTTCTTTTTTTCAGTATCTTTGCTCATCTTCAGCAAGTTGGGGATAGTAGGTTTGAGTTTGCTTCACTTTTTGCTGCTTGTTTCTGGCATGCTGTGTTGCAACAAATTGTGATAGCAGCTTCATCAGATGGAAAACACTTATCAAATTAACAGAAAAATGAGTAGAAGAATCAATAAAAATATGAATATAAGCTGTCTTCATTGTGTTATTAAGTAGTCCAATATTTATCTTTTTTTTAGGTCTGTCACTATTTTCTCTTCCACAATTTTTAAAACCTAAATGAGTCTAGCTTTTTAGAAATGTTCTTTTAAAAGAGCAAAACTACAGTGAACTTTTATTACAAAACACCCTTTTAACCAAATACGTCAAAATTGTACAACTGTGAATGATCTTGTCTTGGTGTATTCTCTGGGAATTATTTGTTGTCTAGCAATAACATTTTTGCAGCTTCCACAATTCATAGAGTTTACTCCATTAGGCTATTTTTATACGTAACTGACTGTGACAAAAGAATTATTTAGCCAAAGAAAATGAAAGTAACTTCTAATACAAAGACTGCCTTCTAGTTTAAATGTTCTCTTTTGACGCAATTTTGGTTTTCACTTGCTTTGCCCAATGTTGTATTATAGCCAATAATGTAATTATGGTGAAGCTGTGAAACTAATACAGGCCAGGCAGTTTACCCAAAGAGAGGTGTTTCTCCTGAACAGCTCATCCATTAAATAAATGCCATGCAACCTTTTGTTTGCCACAGATATTAACAATATAATTTTACATAGCTTGTTGGCTTAAAGACAGTGATTTGGTAAACTATTCTTGACCAGTCCAACTGATACTATAAATTAAATGTAGCCCAGCTTTTATACTAGGATACAAGTTCTGTAAAGGCTTGCAAGTACAGCTCAGCTCACAAGGTAGGGCAGGTAAGATTCTACCACATACAGTATGACGAGCTACCATGGTAACAAACACAGGGCAAAAACCTGTAAGAAACTGATTTTGAGTGCTTGAATATCTAAGATACAACCATGAAAAAAAAGATAAGTACATTTTCAGCACCCCATATTTTTTAATTCAGTTATATGTCTTATTTCCATTTTTGCTTTAAAATTTGACTTGCTATTGAATATTTGAACTTGCAATAATGACAATTATAATCTGAATAATTGAGATGAAGCTTGAAGAAAGTCCATATAGGTTGAATATTTGGGTAAATCTACCTGATAGTAAGCTCTCTAAATCTATGGAAACTCTCTGAATCTATGGAATATTTTTTCTGTGTGAAATGAAAGCAGGTCTGTCTTGCGGCATATTTTAAACTAAATATATTAACGTCAAGACTGTTCCAAAACTTTTCAAATACTGAATGACCGAATATAAAGCTCATGAAAAAAATGCTTTGCAGAGATTTATGGTGTCCAATCTTTTTTTAGTTACACTCTTTTTTTTCCAGTGAACAGTGAACATAAAAAAATTGCTTCAACATGTATCCAAGATTCAACTTCTGACTGAAGCATTTTTGTATTCACAGAGGAAAAAAAAATGTCGCTATCCCAAGTAAATAGTAGTTATTGCATTCTAAGTTGATATTTACGGAAGCACAGTTATTCCTCCTGCTCTTTTGGGCAGTTCTCTCTAAGTCAGTGACAGCAAGTTCCAATAATTTTCTGGGTGAACGATGTACCTGGTTGCCCATGCCTTTCAGTGGAGAATTTGGGGGTTTAGGGTCCACTTATTACAACACAATGATCTCAAATCCATTTGTTCATGTGTGGGAAGAAACAAGGAAGTTCACAGATGATTATGCATCTGGTAGACTTACGCTGAAAAACAGCAGAATAATTCATTAAAACAATCTCTGAGATACAGATGCAAAGGTAGTACTCAGTAATTACATTTAATTTATTTCAGACGGGTTTATGAGTCAATTACTCATAAATCTAACAAAGAGCAATGGAGGAGATATGAAAGAAAATAATTCCACGAGTCTGTATTGTTTTTCTCTGATTATGGACTATCTGGGACCAAATTACTAAACTTCATTGAAATCAATGGCCTTATGCTAACTTGCATCATTTGAGATTGGAGTAGCTGGCATCTACCAACACATTGGAACCAGCTAGATTTTCAGTAAAAAGCATCATTTTATTAATACAATTTGTTTTCAACATGTATAAATCAGAACATTCCTTCTTGCTTGTATGGATCACAAATCAAGTTACTGAAACATATAGTGGTATTCCTGAGGACAATTTAAACAAGGGTACTTTTCTTGACATTTTAAAATATAATTGTTCCAGTTTATAAAGGCAAGAAATTGCTTGCCATAATCTCAGTTGCTCTAGTGCCTGGGATTCTATTAATATTTAGCAGTCATTGGGGTAGCTCTGCTAGTTTCAACGCTTAGTGACCTGGACTGAGTGCATGTCCATTGCACTACATGGTTGCACAAAACATAATGAAATAGTCTTCCTATAGTCTTCTAACGAGGCAAGTGCACAGTTTAGTAGTGACTGTAGTCTACAGGAATCTGATATCCTTGAGATCAGTTTTTAATGCTGATGCTGATTCAGTTTTTTACATTTCTGAAATGACTTTATGGTTTCAGGGTTTCCCAAATGGACAAGTTTGAGGGAAGTCCTGCATATTGCAGGGAATATTCAGCACCAGCCTAACAGTTGATCCTAAAACCTTGACTTTTGCCCTTCCACATATGGACTTCAAGAAATGCGTCATTTAGCCACATCAACATTTGAGCCAGAGCCAGCAATGCCTTTTCCTGAGAAACATAGTCTCATAGTGTTGAATAGTACTTCCCTCCTTTGCCCTGCACAACAGTGAGAATTACAAATACAGACATGCTGCAGCAGGCATTTTATTCACTTTGTAGGATCGCTATAGCTCAGACTATATCCCAACAAGAATTCCCTCCCAACCTAACATTAAACTAAGTTTCGAATTTCCAGCCCAATAAAAGATGTGTATTTCAACACTTGCTCTTTGCCTAGACAAAATTTAGACTACCAAATGTTTTCACACAGTAAAAGATTCCAGTACTTTTGGTTCAAGTATGCTGAAATGTTTAATTTCAAAAGTGCTGAGCAAAAGAAAGCTTCTAGTTCAGCCCAGGGCTGATGCACAACATTTCATTTTAAGTATGTTTGATTGCAATGCTTTACAGGACTTGAAGTGCAAGCCACCTCATCAAACTCTCTCCCCATAATTATGCTCATCTCAGAGCATATAACACAGCATTGGTCAGAGGGGAATTCTTCATTATGACTTTGGCTGTGTAGTCCTCTGGGGAGTTCAGCTCACAGGGAAGAGTGCACTCCCAAATAATACCCTGGGAATTGCTAGGAAATACCATTCGATGTTAAGAGTTTCCAATTAACTAACCAATTCAAAGTCTTTGGATCTAGGTTGAAACAAACCAGACCTTTTACTTTCTCATGGTAAACGCTTCCATCTTTATTTTGAAGAGATAAAAAGATAGAGTAACAATCTTTACTTCCTTCCTACCTATATTTGGACATTCAATTACATTGAATTACATATTGAATTATATATGCATTACATACAGTTACATATGTCCCAACTTATGGGGAGTGGAACCCTACTAAACATTTAAAGATTAACAGATTTCAAAATTTCCCTTTATTTTTCCCATTTGTCATCTTAAAGAAGTACAATGAAAAAGCAATGCAAGTCAGGCATTTAATTTCATACAGAAGAACCTGTACAAACAACATGCTAGAAGAATTGAGCCTCTGTGTTAAAGAGCTCATTCACTTCCATTAACCATATTTTTAGAGTACAATTCTACTTTTTTTACAGACAATTTTAAGGAATTTTGTTATTTTGCCTCTGCACATACCGGTTGTTTCCTGTTTGGTGAGCAGAAACAGAGGGAAGGCTGTACATCTGAGGGCACCTACTCTCTTACAGCATGTATAATTTCATTGGAAGACTACTGCTTAGCTTAGGACTTTACCAGCTTGCAGGTGCAGGTGACTCTGTCAAGTTTGCAGTGAGCACAGCCTGATCACTGCAGAGGCTGAGAGATTTTGGCACTGACAAAGATGAATAGCGTGCCTCATCAGTGAGAGAGCTACAAAACAAAACAGAAGGTCCTTGAAAATTGGTCAGTCCCTAAACTCCAAGCTGCATTTGAAAGCATCAATTTCTCTAGGTTAATCTTGACTAGTTAAAAAGCAATTGCATTATTTGTTCCGTTTTAATTTCTATTATAGTCCATTATCATCTCTTAATCTTCCATGCATGTACCTATACTACCTCACCTCCTGTTTGATACAGATAACTTGGTGTCATGTTAGTTCATTGTCATGACATGTTGCTGTAATGGTTTCTGGATCTCTCTTTTCACCAGGGTCAGTAAATCCTGGCCACTGGGGAAATATTTGATTACAGGAAGTTTCTGACACTCCCCATGGAACATTATTGAGCTTGAAGAGGAAAAGTTTTTCCACTTTATTCTCACAGGTAGAAGCACTATAGATGATACCTTCATTGATAAATGCATTTAAATTAACATGAAACATCTAGCTCTATGTCAAGGAACATGCACAGTCACTAACAAATAATCACTTCTTCCTGAAACAGGTGATTCACCTTCTGTGACAACAAAAACTGAGGACAACATACCAGTTTTCAGACTAAGACAGAAGGAAATTTGATATTATTTCAACACACTTTATGCTTCTTGTAACACATTAACTAAAAACTTAGGTTTCTAGATCAGACTCATCTTCTCATAACACTGACCCTTTGCTAGATCTAGCTTTAACAGATGAAATTCGGAAGGAGAATTTCACAGTTTGTTCTCACCCTAGAGTTCAAGTTATGTAGATGCATAATAATACCAACATCCTTTAATTATTTAGGCATTATTATTTACAGTCTTGAAGGTCTTCAAATTATGTGTGGATTTAATAGTCTTGTTTTTTCAGCTGGAGATGTTGCAGTAAAATGTAATCATCAAGTATTAAACAACATTTATGGTTCAGGTCTTTTAAATTCCTCTGCCACAAATTCTTACTCACAGTCATTTCCTACCTAAAGTAATGCAAATGTGTTACTTTAAAGAACTCGTTGTTTTAACAAATGTTATATTTTATGAAATTGCTCAAGGTACTTTTACATTTTAATTATTTCTAGATCATATCTATTTTAAATAAATTTACATACATTGCCAGGTAGTTAAGACAGTTGTAATAGTTAACTTTTTTTCTGCTTCATTTTTTAAATTCTTACATTCGACAGAAGAAAATAACAGAAGTTTTCTCCAAATCCCTCACATTTCTGAAAATAAATAGAGTTTTGGATGACATTTCAAATTACAAAAGAAGGCACAAAATTGATGAACATTCTTGCAGTTATTGCTAGCTTTTTTGACAGAAAAAAAGAAAAGAGAACTTTTGCACAAATTCACTATTTTATATCTATTTTATACCTATTTAGATTACAGTGGGTGTAGAATAATGATGAATCAAATTGCTGAAAAGACAGACAAGTATAGAACACAGCAATAAAATGAGGACAATACAAGAACTACACAGCAATTTTTAAAATTGCCCTGCATTTGAATTTACATTTCTATTACTCTCTTGACCTTGTCTAGGGACCTTTCATTAGTAGCAAAATGCAATCTGATTGTTTTACATTCTAAAAATTATTGATTCATACCAATACCTCTGATCTTCTGCTGACTGGGCTGTATTCATCAGCTACTCCCCTTAAACATGCCACCAAGTAAAATTAACAGTACAAATGTACCTGTACTGTCATTTTCTCAATGTGTTGTGTTATCGTTATGATAAATGAATACATTTATGAAAATAACTATATAAGTTCCACAGGACAAGATATGTTTCTATACTGAATGTCTTCTTGACAGACTGAACGTCTTTGGCTGTAAGGCAGCAGTAGATGTGTTTTTCTGTGTGAGTACCCTCTCAATTATTTCAAAAAGATAAATAAAACTATCTCCATTAACACCAGCCTCCAAATATACCTTCCTGAGCCTCAGGAAAGCTTCCTTTGATTTAAGTCATCCTGCAGCTCATTTTAGGCTCTGTCCAATGTGAAACCAGCAGACCAGAGTCTGTTGGTGGGTAGGAGGACTTACAATACTATGAAATATATCAGCAGTAAAAACAGAAAACAGGCTGTCAAGAAACCACTGGGAGCAGAGAGGGTGCTGCCCAAAGGAAGGCAGCTGCAATGTTCAGAGAGTAGACTTGTTCAAGGATATTTATGTCTGGAAAAGATCATGGGTATAACAGAAAGCAGCATCTGACAAAGACCATGCAAACTCTAGGCTCCTCCTTATCATCTTTAATCACCACAATTTCCCCCTTTCCCCCAGTGCAGAGACAGAGCCAAGGGCTCCCACCTTCTCCAAGCACCTACGTGCCTGTCCCCAGCCCTGCCTCAGCCACCTCTCCTGCCAAAGGACTCCAGCAGCTGCTGCCCAAGACAGTGGACACCTATCCCCACTCTGATCCCCTCCTTTAGGTTTTTTCTGTTCTTAGTCTTCAGTATATATCTGAAAATGTACAGAACACTGAATTTGTTAGGAAAAATTTAGTCTTATTATCTGCCCCTCTGTCTTTAATACTTTTGGGAAACTGGGTGTGTATCAGCTTGTAACAATTCCTCAGGAATTTCAAAACCTGTATCGAGTGCTTCTCATGTACCTTACTGCCTATTGTTGTCACACAGACAGCACCTTTCGTGAGATACCCACAAAGTACTTCTTAACAGAAGGAAGAATTATTTAGTCACTGTTAAAAAGACAGTTTCCAGTTGCTTCCTTTATGTTCTGTTCTGGTTTTGACAGCAAAGTAAAAATTTACTGTATGCAACTGTACAATACACAGTGGTATGTAAAAACTTTGTTTCATTAAAAGCACTAGAATGTGAAGCCCAGAATGGAAACAGGAATTAAAATAAAGTTAAAGTGTCTTCACAGATAAGATCTGGCATCACAATGTCTGGTAGCCTTAGGAGATTGCTGTTCATGAAAAGTACAGTGAAAGCTCTATAGAATTATCACAACTCTTTACATAGTCATAAATAAACACTCATAAAACAGAGCCAAAGAGATGTTCTCCTCCTTCATATACTTACAGCTATTATATAACCAATGGTTATTATTAATACCTAGAAAGTGAGGATTACAAAGTAGCATAGAGTGCAAGAATTCAAAAATCCTTTCTTTGGCTCAGGATTATGCAGCCAAGCTTTGTGGACCATGTGGAGTTTTGGATGTGCTGCCCATGGAAAGCTGACACGGACACAAATGGTCAGAACATGCCAGTAAATCTGGGCACACAGTGATCTTGCCATCAAGCCTGCTTGGCCTTTCTGGGTATCTATCATAAATAAGGTCACCATTCAACCCAGCAGGCTACCACAAAAAGCAGGAAGTCTGGCATATTTGCTAAAACATAATTTAAGGATGTATATATTGTACTGAAATAAGAGATTATGAGTGTAAATAAAATAATAGAAATTACTTAGCTGCTAATCAAACATAGTCACCAAATGATAGACTTAATATAGTCCATCTGTTGCAAAGCACATTAACAGAGGAAAGGAATGGTTAGAAGCATTGAAAGTATTCAGTGTAAAGCAGTAAGTGGGAAAATCTATAATCTTTGTTACAGGCAGATGCTACCCGTTCTGATTTTAAAACTGTTGAAATGCTCACTAACATTTAACAAAAAAGAAACAAGGAAGCAGACTGTGGTGTATTGTTCCAAGCATTTTGCTATTATAAAATAAGTGCTATACAAAAATTGCTAGGTAATCTTCTTCAAGCCCCTCTTGATTAGGTGTACCAGTCACTACTTACCAGTATTGATTAAGCAAGCACTGAATGGCAAATTCTACAAAATTTGTTCATTTTATTTCTCAAGTATGCTTCTAGGCAATGAGTCTTTTTTTTCTCAGTTGTTTGCCTCTGCACCCTTTCTAACTTCTTTATACCAAGTAAGAAAAAGATATCCTTGTCTGCAGATGTTACAAGTCACCTTAAGATATATTATCATTTAGGCAATTCCACTGAGTTAGTCCAAAGTTCTTTAATGTGCTGAATTATTACCTAAAGAGCACGGGGAGTACTTTGCAGCAGCAGGTATTAAGCAGATGTAGCCTGGCAGAGCTCCCTCAACATGATTCATGTCAGCTGACCCTCTCCTCCTCATGTGTGGTTAAAACAGACTCAAAAATCTGAAAACACATATCAAGTGCTTTTCTTAAAACATGACTCCGCTTTTGATTCCACTGAAGTAGAAGCTTATCTGATCCTTCTGGATCTGCATAACAACTTTTCTCATGAGGCTTCCCAGCTCTGCAAACATATCAGTGTTATCACTAGGAGCACAGCCTTTCTCACAGTACTTAGGAACTTGCTTTGCTAAAGTCAGGAAGGGAGGTGCTATGAAAATGGAAAGTAACACAGAATAGGGAAAGTGACTCACAATATATTGAGTTCTTAAAAGATCCTAGATAAAATAATAATAATAATAACCTTCACTTTCCAATAACTGAACCAAACCTTTTCTTTAGGCTCAGATGGAATTTATTTTACATAAACCGCCTTCTGAATCACTGAGAATGGTTGCATCTGCTCTCATATGTTCTGCCTGATGACTTTGTTATACTATGGAAACATATACCTCCCTGTAGAATTTCCCCAAGCTATTAGAGAAAAAATATTAACCAAAGAAGAAATCACTTCAGTCTTCTTTCCTTTTTTTCCTCATATGCTGCAATGGATCTGGACTTGAGCAGTGTGAGTTCAAAGCTAGTACTTGGTTGTCTTGTTTTCATGGACAACTGTGTTAGAAGGATGAAGCAATAAGGTCTTCAATTTCTTTTGATACATATGTTAGCAAGGTTAAAGACACAAAGAGAGTAGGTAGCTAGATATCACAAAGATGTAGTTAAATACAGAAGCTTCAACTATATCATTCCATACCAGTTTGTTTTGTTAACTAGTCAATTGGAGCATTTTTTTGCAGTGTTACAAAACTTCCTGTGGTGTTTATTCTAGCTGAAATCGTGCTCTCACGTGAATAATTCATGTGCAGTTACTGAGTTAAATCTGGATAAATCTGTAATGGGAAATTTCCAACGCACTGAAGCCAACACCTGTGATGAATATTCTCCTCTGTCACTGCTGCAACAGTTTGTATCTGGTGCCTTCGCAGGGAAGAAGACCCAGGCAGCCAGTCTTGGAACAATGGTTTCCAAGACTTCTTTTCTCAGATCACCTCCCTGGGAACAGACTTTTATCCTTATCTATCATGTTATTTGTTCTTTCAAACACCACAATACCCTAATTTGGACAAATTTTTGAGTTCAATGCACTTCAAAAGGTCTTTGATTTTGTTCTGAATTATTGCAACCTACTACTCTTAGGAAACTTAAAACAAATAGCAGATCATTTAAGCACATGCCTAACTTTAAGCACAAGCCATTCCCTGGGTCTAAAGGAACTACTGAAAGATATAAATACCTGTGTGAGTGCCCTGAGGATTCAGGACTTGTGATTTCCTGCCTGAAAATGCAGAAACATTGCCTTCTCACTGGACAGGGATGCATAAGGACACCTGAGTGTTTGCAATCAACCCATTGACTTCAGTGAAATGGCTAATGCTCTAAATTAGATATCAGTTTGACTTCCTCTGTAGAAATGGGGCCAGAGAAATTAATATCTCTAGGCTATTTAATTAGACACCTCCAACTCTACCTGTGTAACTCTTACAATTAGCTGAGCTATTATGAGAGTCAGAGGCCTTTTGCACGCTATCTACAGAGGGAACAGAGTGGAGATTTGAGACGCAACCAAAAACGCATGCACGCTGAATGCATAACTGCTTAGAGGAACAGCCAGGAGAAGACAGGAGGCCCAAGGATGCATGTTTGAACTTCCATCCCTCTCACTAGGAAGTGGTCATGACACAAATCCAGATACCACGTGCACTGGCAACACAGCCAATGGAGCCCCAAGGCCCAGGTTAGGCATTGCAGGTCCCTGACCACTGCTGATCTCTCTGCAGCTCTGCCTGGTACCAAACAAGCTTCACCGACCTACACATTCAGTCTGGTACAGGAAAAGGAAGGTTTCATGTGGTGTTGCACAGCAGTCAGGGAAGGGCCAGGTGACAATAAGAGCCATGTCTGTGCAACACCTACCATAACAGTACCTGGGTCGGTAACTAGGGCTCCCAGGCACCACTGTAACACACACCAGAATCTGCTTTGCAGCTTCTTGTAACTCAGCACACAAAGCTGAAACATGACTATGCATTTTCCCATGGCAAACTCAGATGTATCTGTCAGAGCAGTGCAGAACCTACAATACTTTTAAAACCAGCAAAACATAGGAAACACAAAAGTGCCTGCACTTCTCACATTACTCTGACAAATTCCATCAATCATTCCATTACCTAAGCCTTAAGGATTTGCTGCTGGTTAAGAAAGAAAAAATTCTAGGGTGAGGAGATGATGACAAAGGAATAATATCTTAAGTGGGGGAGAAAAATTTCATTTAGAAGCTAAAATCAACTTCCAACTTGTGACTTTTGGATGACAGACATTCCTCTCCTGACCCCCAAGTCCTTACAGGTTAGATCCAGGCCATGAAAAATATGTTCTCTCTCCTCCCTTTCAACTTCCATCTTTCAGTCATCAAGAAAGAACTGCAGAAGATCAAGTCCATTTAAAGAGCAGCTCTTTAGCTTTTGGGACAGATCCTCTGGAGGATCCACACCCAAGGGGATGAAGAGGTGCTGATACCTGCCACATTGCTTGCACAGCTTGCTTCAGTGGTCACACTCAAGAGTTCATGTTCCATCTTCTGCAGCCTCAGAGAGAAGGGGAGGTTGGAATGCACAGAGAGCTCAGACACAACAGACTTTCCAGAATCATCCCATTATTTCTCTCCATATCGGTGATATTTTTTAGTAATCAAGAACTTTCTAACATCACTTCTGTGGCTTAAATAGTGCTGTGGGGAGTATAAATATCATTTTTTTGCAAATACAGCAAGTAGTCTTTAGATATTAGTACTATTTCTAGTGTAGAAAACTAAAGAGAGGGGAAAAGTATTCACAACTGAAACCTGTAATAAAATAGTAATTGTTGAAATATTCATACATATACGTAACCATACTAAGGAAGGATTGATTCCATATGCTTTGTCTTCAAAGTCACATGTTTTGTTTAAAGCAGAGTGAGCAATAGAAGAGAACAGACTACTCTCATTATGGCATCACATGTACTTTGTGAAAGAGACCTGAAATTCTTCTCTATCAATAAAAAAAAAAAAAAAAAAAAAAAAAAAGGATTATATAAAGTACAGGATAACATTTTATGAGTAGTAATAATAATGGCTATCTATTATACTTTGCTTTTCATCAATAGGTACAGGGTCAGACTTACTTTTCCTGTTTTCCAGAAGAGAAAATAAGGCACGAAAGGTGGAGTGACTGCCCAGGGTGATCCATCAGGCCGACACAGCTTTGGAAATCAAATCCAAGTTTCCTGATTCACAGCCCAGTGTTCTGTCCTTAGCAGTAAATGATTGGATATCTTAACCACCAGAGGACAACTGCCCAGTCATTCACATATCTCTGAAACCAAAGGGCCTCTGGAAAACACAAGGTATTTGCAGTTCAGCAGTCTGTGCAGTGTCTGACACTCCCAGTGTTCACAAAGTAATTTTTTAATACAACTTAGTGATGAACTAGAACAAGAAATGGCTGACCTCCATAATTATAACACGTTGTAACAAAATTTGCCACTTATAATAGATGCTTTCCTACATCTTAATACATTTTTGAAGCTTTCACTCTGGAGGCTTAGGTATCTAGTCATTCTTTTATAGGCAACATTCTAATTCAATAATAATACTTTAAGTGCAGAAACATTTGATAAAAGAAGCATCTGTGCAAAATACACAAATTAAATTGTACATGGAAAAGGAAAATCTGAGGCTGTCTGAGAAGAGATTATAACAGTGTGATTTCAAATATAGCACCGCTGAATCTTTTGGAAAAGTATCTTTCTTCATGAAAAGGTGACTTGTAGGCAGATGTCTCCACATTTTTAAAGTCTGGAGACTCAATTACTTTACAGAGTAATTACTAGATAACAAAATTATAATCATCGCCTGGACCATTAAACTTTGGTAAAGGTGTCTGAAATAATCTCAGGGTAACCAAGAGCTTGTTTAGAGCATGGATATTAAGCAGCAGTAATTAAGTAACACAGTGGGAGTGTGAGTCCCAGGAGAAAACATGTTACAATGACAATTTTATTACATATCTCAATTACTTCTTACCATGCACTTCAGTTTTCTGCAGTAGAAAACTACCACTACTTCAGATCTCCAGAAGCCTGAGGCACTAAACGGATGTCCTGAGCCCCTTCTCTGGTCCTGAGACCAACTGGCACAGTCTGGTAACATCCACCCTGGAATGGTAAACTTGACCTTGGAAATAAACTTGGCCGTATCCAAACTGCCCAGGGCTAACAGCATCTCTTATATTATTTCCCAAACTGTCCCAGGAATTACCTGGGAGACTGATAATAAGCCACAACTGTGCATGGGACTGTTTGAACTGTTTAACAGTGCAGGCAGCCTACTTCTGCAGCTCTGCCTGTGCCCTGACAATCTTTATTTACTAGACAAGACAGAGGCAATATTTACCTCCTAGCAAACAAGATGCTTCTGTCAGATGAGATGGACAAAAGAAGAATGGACAAAGGATGGACAAAGAAGAATGACACATGAAGAGGGAAGATAGGGTCAAAGTTCTTAACTCGGAAAGCAGTGAGTTAGTGTTGTAGATAAATGTGAGCAATGCAGGATGCAAGAAGAGAGAATGTTGCAATAATTAAGTTAGGAAAGGATGAGGCATGGACCTAAGTGAGGGGATGCAGCAGCCTGTGCATTTTAGAGCTGCTAGGCAAGAGGAATCTTAGAAGTTCACAGACAGCCCTGGGCGGGGGCTCAACTGAAGACAACACTGAGGTCCAGGGAAGGTGGTGCTGTTCTCAGTGAACAGAAAGGAAGTAGCGGGGAGGGCTAAGAAGACAGTGTATTGTTGTTTATGGCACTACTAAGCTGTATCCCCACAAGGCAGAGGCAAGTTGTAGGTTTAGCTTTCACACATGGTCTGAAATTCATCTGTCCAGACTCGGATACCTGAGCAGCTGACAGAGAGCCTCCCAGAGGTGAGGAACCCAGCAGATGGGAAGGAAGCCCACAGTTTATATTTCAGATCATCTGGGATGTACATGCTTCAGTCAGAAAGGAGGCATAGAGATCAAAAGAGAAGCAGAAATGTCCAGAGAAGCTGCCCAGGTGGAGAACACCACCCCAGTAACCCACATTAAGCTGATCATCACCCTGTTTTACTGATGTGCTGGTGAGCAGAGCTTCAACGCATCCAAGCTCAGGAGGCCACAGTGGGTGCTAAAATCAATCAAGCTGCTCTCTTGGCCAAGCATTTGTGGTTAGAGGCTGTAGGTGCTGCAGTCCTGCAAGTCCTAGATCACAAAAGCTACCAGGAGCCCCAGAGTCTCTGAGAAATGGGTTCAGGTGTCCCTTCATGCAATCATCATCTAAAGGACTGTGGAGGAAGGGAACAATCTCTATTACAGCAGGATAGGGCAACCAGAAAATAACCTGGGAAGCTTTTAACTATTTTGTCTTGTTTGTGGGAGCAGCCAAACCAGAAAAATGTATAGACTGCAGAATAAGCACAGTCGCTCTTTCACACATATATAACAGCATACATGTGTGCATGCACACTCAGACATGACTTACATGTTGGAATTCATCTAGAAACCTGCATTTTCAGAGGCATCCAGCTCTTACTGTCTACATCTAAACTAGTAAAATCAATACTACCAGCATCTTGTTACATAAATGTAGCCTCTTTACTGCATAACTGTTGGAACTTTATTAACATGATTTTGAACCAGGGGGCAACTAACACTTTTTCAGTCAGCTCCTAGGGACAATTTGAGGTTTCTAATGGGACCATTTCCACTAGACCATCTGGATACAGCCTTTCTGTTTTGCATGATAAGGTAATTTAAAAGTACAGACATGAGCAAAACTTTCCAGTTGCTTACAAGGCCAGAGAATGGGTCCTGGGACTGTTCAGTGTACTATTGCAGATCTATGCAGACTCACTCTCCTGGGATGAATAGCAATTTTGCTGTGTTTCTCAACAGAAGCCTAAAGTAGACAAACTGCATATTGGTGGCCAGAAGCATTGTATAGAAATGTGATGCAGATAGAGAAGAGTAGTGATATGATACATTCAGCTGGCTAGCAATTGACATTTTTTGGTTCTATGAATACTGCAATACATACATAAATATTTGTGAAAAAAAAAAGATGTTATGACATTAAACTTTGCCTGGCAAAGTATGGTGCGATTTAGTGTGAGTTTTGCTCCCTTTCCCCATACTGCCAGATAATCACATGAACAGACAGTGTGCTGGGGATTTCATTTGTCAAGAAGAGTGGCTAGGGGAAAAGATCTTAAGGACTGAGAAAGTCCTGGAAGCTCTTCATGCTATGGGGTGCCAAAAGAAGACAGGAGACTTAACAGCTGGATCCTGAAAGGGTCTGAGGCGGCAGCCAGCATATAACTCAAGTCTTGCTGTTATCTTTTCTCTCAACATGGATATACAGCCCTCATGCTCTACTAAACTAGAACTGATGAGTCTCTGTAATACTTGCTTCTAATATGCACACCACTTATTTTATCTTGATATAGTTGTTTACTGGCTATAGCCACCAGTAATGATAGGAGTAGCTGTGGCCTGATGCTGCCACATCTAAATGAATGTATCTACAAGTATGTATCAATGGTGATGTTTCTGAGGTTGGCAGGTGCTGCAGTTATATGGGCACATAACAGTTACAATTCTGCTCCTGCTTGTCACATCTTTAAGCCTTGAAGGGCTCTGCTCTCTGGTAGCTATTTTCCAAGCTGTTCAGTACCAATCACTCTGCTACAGAGCAAAAACAGTCACACTGTGCTTTCATGAACAACTCTGTGCTGCTTTGAATAGTTTCACAGTCTCTACATATATTCTGAAAGGAAAAAAATCTGGTTTATGTCTCTCCAGAGACAAAAAACAATCTGATGGACAGACATTCAAATGCCATTGATTGCACTAATGTTTCCTTGTGCTTATAAATTTCTGCAGCTAAAAAATTAGACATTGATCTGAGCTTCTCTTTAAAAATTGGGAAAAATTAGGGTTAATCTGAATCTTACAATAAATAATGTATCACTCATTACCCTTTAGGAAAAAGGGTGACTTTGGTTCAAAAACCTCATGTGTATTACACGTTTTGGTCTAAGGAAAACGCTATTATTTATAGTGCATTATGAAATAAAGGTAATACAGAAACTTTCAGGTGGCCAAGGAGGGATTTTTATGGCTCCAAGGCTTATTTGTAATAAATATTATTTATTGTCCCTGTAAAAAGTTCTTATACTATTACCATGCCTGATTTTTCTCAAAGATCAACATAACCATAAATATTTTCTGCATTTTAATATAAATTTAGGATGAAGTTCCTCCAAATGTAGATACTACATTGCTCTCTCAGCATCCTTAAACTCTCTGTCCCCCATCCCTAGATTCCTATTAAGCATGCACAGGACCTTTTCCATGGGACATTTTCCTCATTGCAGAGCGCTTTGGTGAGACAGAAATGTAGGAGTGTCACCAAAACAGGATGAAAGAACTTATCTACACCAATGTGATGTAGATAAGCAGACACTCCTTTATTAACGGCTGGGTGTGCAGGAGTCGTCTCACCAACAACGCACGCCTAACTCGTGTAACATGCTGATTATATAGGATGCAGTAATACATATTAATCAAGTTCTCATACATAAACATGTTAATTCCTGTAACTCATTTTCTTATTCCCACCTCTTTCCGGTCATACACGCTTGAGTCCTGAAACGAGTCAGGGGGCTGCTTTTGCGACCATCATGGACTACTAACCTAAAAGAAAGACCCTCCAATGCCCTTGACCCAAGGATTTTTGGCTCACATTGCGATTTTAACATGCTTCGAGGTCCTTTCACAGTGTAATTTTTAGTACACTTGATCTACAGGGTATAAATCGTCCTTACTGAACAGTCTAACAATGGTACCTCATCATGAATCTTATTTTTTGTATAGAAATCTAGTTAATGATTATCACTAGCCTACATGGCCCTAGCCTGGGACTTTAAAAAGGACTTTGTAGCAGCATAACTGGTTATATAATTACTCTAAATCATTCCTTATTTAAATCCAAATCAACAAAAATCATTAAAATCAGTTCAAATTAATAACAAATCATTAACAATCAGTAACAGGAGTATATTAAGGGAGGCAAGTCAGAGGATGGGCTGCAGTGTTTTGATCGGGCTACAGCAAATGCCCACACATAAAAGGAAACAGCAGTCCTGAAAAAGTCCTATATTCTGATTTCACCTTTGGTTGGGTTTCAACCACCTCCATTCCAGGAAGTTATGTACCAAAAGATTCTCCCAACTTTACACAAGGCAGGCTAGTTAAGAGTCTTTGTATTTAAAAAAATAAAAGAAAGTAGTAGTACATGTAGTTAAATGCTCACCTATGTTTCTAGAGACATAATTCCCTGTTTCAATTATATTTCTTTGTCCAGTGTAGGAAGAGAGTCCAGACTTCTCTCCTGTGCTATACCTCATATGATCAGCCTGCAGAATGATGGGAATGTATAGAGTTAAAATATGCTGGTCCAAATCCATTCCCTAAAAGCCCATTGGCAGAGGAGAAGATAATAGGGTAAATAGCTTCTCACCAGCTGGCAGATTTTTTTCTTGCTAACTGCATTCAAAACAATCTAGAATAAGGAAATTTATGTCTATGAATTGTATGGCTGTTCACAGCTCAAGGGCAGCTCTGCTATTAGCCATAACATAACAGTCAGAGCTTTCCATACATTAAACAACTTTTTTGCTCAGAGCACTCATAAAATCCAAATAACAGTGTCACAGCAGACCAACAAATCCATACCAAGACACCAAAAAACCACAATGACTAATAAAAGAGAGAGAACAAACCCCTCTAAATTAAGAAATTATGTAATCTCCTATCTATCTGACTCGCTGCTATCTTGGCAAGCTTGTATATTTCTTTCTGGTTAATTATTTGTACTTATGACCAGAAATTAGAAAAGCATGAGAATTATCTGGGAAAAGAGGCCTGCAAAGTGCCGGCTGAGTCACCATGCTTTGTCTTCCATAATCAAAAGGAATTATGTCATAGTTTTTAAGTCCATATAGGTCAAAAAGGATAGCCATTCCCCTCATGTACACACAAGCTACAAATCATCCACAGCATGAGAGTCAAGCCCTCAGTGACTGCAATGCACTAAAGGAAGAGAGATTCAGAGTCTGGAGTCAGGGCTGCTGCCAGCTGCAGGTTCACAAGTGGACAGCTCTTGAGGATGCAAAGTGAGATGAGGTATCATGTCCTCCACAGCACCATGCCTCTCCCAGACAGGAATTAAAAATAAATAAACCAGATAGATGAAAAGTTATGTGTTCCTGTGGACAGATAATTCCTGCTACCACTGATAGAGAATAGCAACCAATAATGGTCTTAAGTGGGGACAAGCACTTCAGCATTGCTGACAGGGTTGGATTTAGCATGAGCTATAGTCATTACCACCTAATCACATCAAGCTGCAGAGGAAAAGTTAAAAAAAAAACAAACAAACAAAAAAAAAATGCAAAATCCAGCACAGACATTCCTTGTTGCTGGAACACCCTGTTTCTCTCTTCCTCTTGCTATCCGCCTATATGGCACCTTGTACTGCAGAAATTTGAGGTACTGATTAGAAGTCAGGCATCTTTCAGGATCGGACACAGTTTGGGACGTATAAATGATTGCAGGAGGTAAACAGAAATGTAAAGTTAATATTCAAATCTGAAGGTGAGCTCCTGGGGACACAGTGCAAGGTGGGGAAGCAGAGGAAAACACATGCAATTCTCAGTACCCAGCTGGTGTCTCCTGGGTTTTCCTACAGTTGCTGGAGAGACCTCAGGTAACTCCAGGGGGCCACTGAAAGTATTCAGAGTTCCTACTTTGAATTTCTTCTCAATATTCTGGGATACCTGGAGAGATCAATCATGCCAGAGAGACTGCATTTTCTCCTGAACAAAAAGTAACCTGCTGCAACCTGAAGATCTCTGGTTATTCCACAGCCCCATAAGGCTGGAATGCCTCACCTTCATTTTGAGGAGCTCCTGCAATTCCCTGAAGTCAAGAATTGCTCCAGGAAGCAATCCTGCAGTATTATATCTACACTTATAGCATATGCTACACAAAACATTACAAGTTAGAAAATGGTTTATATTTCTTTGTTCTATGGTTTTCTGCATAAAGTCTGTGGGGATGCAAGTGGCTTAATTCTGAATGAGTGGAATGAAGTGAGGCCAAATATACTCCCACCCATTTTTGATGACTTGCTAAATCCAGTCCTTATTCATTATGTAGTCACAGCCTAAACTGAGGAGGACTGAGGAGGATTACAGATGGGGTGGCACCTGTTTGCTGAGTTCATACTGCAGAATATAATAACACTAACCACTGGTGTCTTAATGAATTCCCACTCATACCATGTTCTCATTCCCAGAACTTCCAAAACACCACACATGTAGCTCACCTGTAATTTTTGCAAAATCCCCTGAAAGATACACAACAAAAATATGCAAATAAGGCAGGCAATGCAATGACAGTACTGTCTGAAAACAAACAAATTAACATAGTCTTTGGTAAATCCTCTTACTTGGGCAAATCCTATTTTTCAGACAAAGAAAATGTCTCCTGGGTTTTTTTGAGCAAAGAACTATCTCTGAAAATGAAATGCCTCTGCAGGCATAAGAACAGGATTTCTTCTTAGTAATCATAGCTAAATTTATTAGAGCTTTTTCTCTTCTGCCACATGTGCCAGTATACTTCGTGGCTGTTGTGACAGCACCTGGGGGCTGCTCTCAAGCACATAAATTGCTTTTTCTTTCAACTCAACTGGGTCGTGATTTGCTTGAACAGAAAATTGTCCAGTTCGGAATAGAGGAAAGAAAAGAAAAAAGGAGACCCTTAGCAGACTCAGAGGAGGGTGAAGAGACGGTAGAGAAAAGGTCCTTTCTAATAATAAAACCCTGGGGAAAAAAACAGCAGTTGTTTTCCCCAGGTAAGATTGCTGCACACTCTTTCCATCTTGAGGCAAAGCCAAGGGGTTCTGCTTTCACCAGGTTTTCCTAAAGGCCTGAAATTGCATCAGGGACAGACGCAACCCAAGGTAAAACAGAGGACACACACAACCAGGGGACTACAGCTGTATTATTTGGTGCAGGACTAGGTGATGATCTGTGTCTAGGCTCCCATTTTAGTGTGATCTCCTGAGCAGAAATATGAGCACGTACATCCTGGAAAAGTACTAGCAGTAAGTGCCAGGTTCCCAGAAAGCACGGGACTTGCTCTGCCTTCACCAGCCTGATTAAGCCTGTGTCTGCATTGTCAGTTCTACCTGTGGTAGGCATTTGCCAGCACCTCTGCCATCAACAGCCAATCAAACAGGTAAAAAGAAATTAATCATTCTCAAGTAACCAGCTTTCCTCTCTTCTATCCAGGCAGCAATACAGGCAAAAACAGAGGATAAGGGTAGTAGGCAGTGATAGTGAGGAGGCTAAGTAAAGCTTAATTGCCATTTTCCTTCCCAGCTATTGAAAATATCCACATCCAAAGCCTCTAACACTTGGCAGAAACCTTTCAACCATGGATTTTATGATACACTTCCCAAGGACTTTTGCCCCTAAGTCAGTTTAGTCTTACACACACACACACACACACACACACACATAGAAAAGACATGTATATAAAAACATGTATGTAAAAGAAGTCAGGGCATGCTGTAGAAGTTATTGGAGGCTTTCTTCTATTTCTTGACCTATTTTACTCATATTTAATCTTTTTTGTTCACTCAGTCTTTGAAAATGCCTCAGTTTGGCAAAGACATACCATCATACCAGCAACACAATACAGCCTTGCACTTTCTGCAGATTTCGCTATAATCTTAAATGTCTGAAGACTTAAGCACCCTGTTTAAAAATGAACCCTTATCAGGTGAAGAATTGCACAAGGAAGTAGTCTGTACACTTTGGTCCTGCCTGAGGATGTTTATTCCATATTCTTGAGCTCATTTTGGACTCGGGGAGACTTTAGTGCCGGTTCATGTGACATCTGCTTGTGTCAGTGACAGGTAAAAGGCTGCATCACTGTACAGATCTCTCTCCCTTACTGATGACTCTCACTGCAATCCTTTGGTTTGATACAAATAACATTGCTTCTAAATTGTTATCAAAATCCTATATGAAAACAGACAAAAGAGAAAGTAAGTTGGAAAAATACAGAGCTGCTTGGTTCCCAAAAAAACTCTTCTGGAAGCTGTTTTTTAAGAAAGATCTGAACTAAGACTTGAAATTAAAAAAACTCCAAAATCCTCCACAGATCCAACCTATGAAACTTTGTTTAGAAGAAATTAAAACAAGTTGTAACAGTTCTGCCATCTTTCTTGATGCTATAGATCTGAAGGTAAAAAACTGTTATCTTTCTTGCTTCATTACAGAAAAATGTTACACTAAGCCTTCACCAAATTAGTTGTAGATCACAAGAACTAATAGTATAAGATGTAGGTGAGGCACCAAGTGGTCTAATCTGAAGTTCAGCTAGACCAGATATCAGACCTACACTCTTTGCCCTTTAAACTCATAAAAATAAGACTATAAAAAGAAAAAATACATGTATCACTTTTACAGAAGATATAAGAGGATCTAAAATAATCATATTTATAGAAGAAAATTACTGTTGATGAAAAATAAAAATAAATACTACTACAAAGAGAAATGTGGTAGGAAAAAGGTGGTTTGTGTGTGGAAGATCATTATAGGTGTAATAGGTGCTATAATAGAAGATATAAAATTAGTAGGAACTTATTTGGACAGATTAATGTAAAATATACCAGACTGACTGCATGTTCAAAATATCATGGTGGATCAGACCATGACAAAGCCAGAGTATGTGTTCAAGTAGTGATAGAGAGCTGCAGTGACTGGAAGGAGAGGATGAGAAAAGGCAGAGACCTGGCAGGGCAGGAGCTGGCAGCCAGTCAACAAGTGCTGCTGGCAGAGAAGGCATTTGCATGCAGGGCAGGTAATTGGCATTCGCAAGACACTGAGGGACAAATCCATCATAAATTTTTCTTTGCATTGTTTTGGATGACTTCTTTGCAATATTTGCTTTTCCTTTACAAAGCTTTTGGGACTTGATCATTTCTTCTTAGTGGTTATGAGTGAAATATTTCTCCCATGAGCAATATGTTTCTAAACTTGGTTAATTATATTTTTTCTTGTTTCACATGGTGCATACTGAGGATGAGAAATGACAGAAGACATGCTGCCTTTAAAAGGAAAGCAGAAAAAAGAGAGAAAGGAAAGATGGTGCAAAAAGAAAAGAGAGTCGGTTAACGTCATTGTCAGCAGTGAAAAAGAATGGCACCTAGAAAATTTATTTATATCGATTGTATAAGGGTCTAAATTTTCTGCAGTATTTTCAAATAAACAGTACCCAAGTTTTGGTGAGAAACTCATACTTAAAAAGCTATTTCATCTTAAGTTGTAAAAATGCCCAGAAGGGAGCATACATTTTATGAAATATATATGGAAGAGCCTTTCAATTTTTAAGTCAAAGAGAACGGTTCTCAGAATCTCCCAGTAGTGAGGTCAGTGTAGCATTAGCTATTTCAGTACAGTCAAACTTTGAAAGCAGGATAAAAATGCCTTAGAATAGACAGTAATGCAATTTAATCCAGGTAAAATTCTCTGCACAGAACATAAATATTTTGTTTTCTTTATGTTCTTTATCATTGCAATCAAACATTACATTAGTAACAAATAATTTAATTTATTATGTTAAATTTTCAGTTTTATTTTGGCTATCTGGGAAATAACATTTTATTTATCCTAGTTTAGAAACTATACTCAAAAGAGAGGAAGAAAGAATTTTAACTTTGATGTTATTTTTCACAGCCCCATTCTTTTTGCCTCATATATCATGCTCTCTTTTCTTCATGTCCTCTGAAGATTTGCTGAAGTCCAGAGATCTCTTACTTTAATTAATATTTTTATTCCCACATGTAATAAACCTGTAAATTGAACTGAACCAGATTTTTTGACAAAGATTTCATTCACAGTTCATAAATAAATTTAGTGGTAGCATTTTGACTTAAGTTAATCTTCTTGTCTACACAACAATTATTTTGCTTAGCATGGTCAAGTCTAACCTAAATTAGCTAATTTAAATGAAAGTGGAAAAATAAAATATTTACCTATTTTGTTCAGGTTAATAGATTCATGTTTATTGGAAAGAAAGCTTACAAATACCTAAAAAGCTTAAACATGAATGGCGAGGCTGGAGTGTATCTACTTTAAAGTAGTGAGATTTTTGTAGGAAAACCTAATTACAAACTAATGTCTTTATACAGCCCTAGTGAGAGAGTTCAATGCAATACAAGGGGTTTTACTGTCAATGAAGACAGAAAGTTAACAAATCTGGACTGTGCAGTATTCCTGCTAACAAGTACTAGCAAGTTGTCACAGTCTTTCACACAATTTGCTTGACCAGTTCACATAAAAAAGGGCAAACACTAGTGGTTAAAGGAGGGATTCAGGCCTGCATGCAGGAGGAATGTTTTCTGGCTTTCAGTTGAAGAAAAACCTGTATGATGTATCTGATTAATCATGTGTTTCCCATATAACCTATTCTTTCTTCTCATTAAGTCCTCTGACATGTCAGTGAAAGCTGTGAAACAGCATTTACCACCTGGTCTTTTTTTTCTGGAAATCAAAACCACTAAATCCACAATTAATCCATGTAGTTAACTTCTATGCAATAAGTAAACAGTATTATACACCTTCTGAGTGATGCTGTAAATAACGGAGCTAGTCTTGCATGAGGAATTCTTTCTTTAAGCAGGAAATCCTTAATATATATAAAAAAGTCTCATTCCTCAGGCAAATTATCTACTGCCTTTGCCAAGTCTGCGGCATTTGACTTCAGTGCCTACCCTTGTTTTATTAGCATGCCAAGTTATACTACATCCATAACATCCTCTTCCTTTTCCTTCAGGAAACATGTGGAATATGAAAAAAAATTACATATTATCAAAAACTATCTTAAGGAAAAGGAAAAGAATAAAAATTCAAGGAATAAATTGCAAATAAGAGCTTCCAGCAGGAAAAAAGAAGTGTTCTGTCTATCAGCAATTTAAAGAGAAGCCAAATTACCACTATCCTTTCCCAGACAATACTCAGTTTGAACAGAAATCCATACAGTAATATAAATTGTATTTCCAGGTGGTCATGCAGGAAATTCTAATTGTTTTTTAATATAAAGAAGGTTATTTGGGGAACAGAAACCAAACCCACAATATTTTAGGAACATTTATCTTTGTAACAATGCCAAAAACCAGTATTTGCACTTTTCTGTTTGAGATCTCTAAGAACATATGGGGCACTTACCATTCACCCCAAGGATTCCCCAGAATCTAACAGCTGCCAGGCTGTTTAAATAACAGAAAGTTTCCTTCTTGCATGTGTTTTTCTTTTGCAACGTCACTGCTACTTGACACATCTGGCCAATGTCAAAGATTTCTCTTTCTGATATCCCTTGAAGAACAGCCATCTGTGATGCAATATGTAAAGTATCTATAAAATGACCAAACTTCATTAAAGAAGAATGAAAAAGGATTTTGTGATGTGCGCATACATTTACCAACACAGGGAACAGGATACACACCAGCTTATTCAAGGGAAATGGTAAAAATGCAGGGCAGAAGAAAAAGAGAGAAGCTAAACAGAATATCATTAGAACTTAGAAAAGTTGAAGTTGTCAATAACATCTAAGCAAAATGTCAGCCTACCCTTCACCAGCTTTCCATGGCTTCCAGGTCAGATGAGCTGCTCCAGTGGGTGGCTGCTCTAGTTTAAGGGCTGCTCCTAAATGCTTCAGTGGGAACTATGGTACGGCACCGTGTGAAATAAGTCAGGGGTTACTTCCTTGTCACCATCACATTGGATATGTCAGCATTAAGTGCATTTCAGTCTGTTCCCACCTAATTCTGTGAAAATGAGCTGAGTTTGAAAAAGAAAGTGTTTAAACTATGTGTATTATTCTCAGAGACCCCAAATATCTTAAACTGGTTCATCTCTATAGTACATTTGACTTCCTTTTCAATCTTCAGTGAATTATTTCTTGACCACAGGAGGATTCAGCACTTTTGAAAATCTTATGGCTAATGGTTAGTTTTGGGTATTCTAGCAAAAATATTGTGCAAGCTGTCCTTGTGAAATTACCTATATTTATAACAAGGGAAGACATACCATTCTGTCAATGCCAGTTTGTCCCACTCTTTGAGGACAAAATATACTATGATAATTGTTTACATAAAATGTTGACTGCATTGCAGCCAGAATTATTAAACCTCTGTTCCATGGTTGAGAACAGAAAGATAAATTCTAATCTGGGATATTCATCCCAGACCAGTCATTGATTCCATTCATAAATGTAGGTGCTATTGCTGGTTTTCTAAATGATCTATCAAATGGCATGGAGCACCTTCAAGTGTGACACTTTCCCGCAGGGAGTTACAGCAGCCCTGCAGCCCAGTAATGCAGCAGAGCCAGGGCTGGTGCCTCAGGCTCTGCACGGGGTTTGCCGGCTCAGCCTGCACCACCTGAGGCCCGCCTGAAGCTTTGCTGCTGTTGGGCTGAGCTGTAAAAGCCATTCTTCCTATGACAATAACACCTAAAATACTCACCGTATACAGTACAGTCAGAATGACCTGGACTTCCAGAGCAATGAAGTAAAAGCATGTTAGAACACACATTAAAATGACCCCAAGCAGATCCTAGAGTGAAGACGAGGAAGCCATCGACTTCAACACCATCTTCATCTCAGCAAAGGGCCTAGGATACTGTCCTGACCACCACAGATACCAATGCCTCACCATAGTCCTCCAAACACACTCTATCATCAACTTTAGAACACAGAGGGGTGGTGGAAAGAGGAATATAACACCAGGAAAAGGGTTAGATACCAGGAAATATACATAACTATTTTAACTTAATTTTTATTGTTGAGACCTTTTCTGTGCAGTAATATTCATATCTTTTTTTTCTTTCTTTCTCTTAGATCTGCATTAGCAATAGTTATTTTATTAGAATGTTAAGGTTTCAGTTATACAAATTCCTAGCTTTCTATGTAAGATTTTTTTTTTTTTTACCTGAGCAAGACTTTGAGTGTAAAAGCAAGCAAAAGAGACTTTCCAACTCAAATAAACATTAACTAAAATTAGCAACATGCACTTTGTTACATCTATTGACTTGGGTAACCTGTTGTGATCCATAAAGTTGTATTAAACAACTGTTTTCAACACAGACATCAGTCTGAACCACAAACTTATTTCCAGATTATTTCAACCTCATATTACAAAAAAATCTCAAACTGAAATATAGATCTGAATCAACTGGCTCAAAGAAATGCAGATGTGTTGTGTGACTCAGCCAGCCCCAAACCTTCACTCCAGCTATATAAAGTCATCATTTATGAGCTTCTGGATAGTAACACCAAGCATAGCAAGTATGGCTATACCGTGCTTAATAAAAAGACTGAAACACATGATGAATTGGTAAAATTATTACTATAGTTAAGCAGTATATTGGCATGAAAAATCACAATGCTTTTAACCTGCAGAATATTAGAAAATGTAAAATTTGCATTCATAGGCATTAGATAATCTCAAATAAAATCCACTTTCTCTGGCAGACCAACCTTGCTCTGAAGTGAACATAAACTGTGAACTTTCCGCATCACCTTTTCAATCTCTTTCAGATAAATCCTGAATTTTGTTTACATACCATAATTGAATGGAAGACAAGTCCCTTTCTCATATCAAAGCACGTATCTCCTGGAAACAATCAATGAGCAATCAATTGCAAAAATTAGTGTTAGTTCATCTGTTACTTGACATGACTTCTTACACAAACCCATTGACCAACACACAGCACTTGAGATCAATACAATCTTTTCTCTTCCTCTTTCTGTAATTCCCAAGAGTGCCTAGCAAGGACAGATTCCCATAGAAATTGGCTAATAAAATAGCAGGCAGGATGCAGTTGCATTCTTTCTTAACAATAATCTTTAGGAAAACAAATCTTTCAGCAGGGAAGCCTTAAAATACAAATCCTCTTACTGCAAAGGAAAACCTCAAGGTCTCCTCTTCCAGCAAAGGTCACACTCACTTGCTATTCAAGCAATGGCAGTCAGGATTTGTCCTGCTGATCTGAGCTTAAGCCAGACATGACATTAAAAATGCCTGCCTGGCCCAAAATCAAACCCTGGAAATTTACTCCTGGAGACCCTTGACATCCTGCTTTGTTGCAGTCACCAGTTTCCAAAAAACATGACAACACACACAAATTATGGCACCTACCAGCTGTCTAGAACATCATATCTGATTATTTTACCTGCCTCAAGACAGGGCACTGGCAGACACCTGCCAGCAGGTCAGTGGGCCTGGCCGAGGGCTGCACGCCCCATGCACACCCAGAGACCTCACTGATGGCCCTGCACCCACACCTGCACCTCTGCTCCCTCTCAAGCAAGATGAGAGACCCCTCTGACCCTCTCCCTTCAACTACATAATCTTTCATCAAAAAAAGGGGACTGCACAGCCCCCAACAGCCAACTCTGATCACCTTCCAGTTCCAGAAACAGTTCATCAAACATAGAGGTGAAAATTCTGAGGATGGAAAGCTGGCAGCAGCAAAGACATATAGCAGGTCAAAAAATGATCCTGTCTGTCTGGGAGTGAAACCAGCAGAGGACAATTCCTCTGTCCGTGTCATGTTACAATGGCACAGGATAATTATTTAGCAGCAGATTAGGCATTTTACAGTAATATCATGATTTATAGCTATTTTAATGTGCTTAAAATAACCATTAAACTGGCACAAAGTTTATAGTTAAGTGTAGTGGTATAAACTCCACTGAAGGCACTTTTGTTTGAACATGCGGGCAAATGTTCACTCTGTGGGGTCTGTTTAGCTGTGAGCTCCAGTTATGAGCTGGGAGTTTAACTACTTGAGAGTTTCCAAGAGTGCAGATCTTGAAGAAGTAATAATTATGCTGTAAAGAGCAATGATACCCCCATAAGAGTGGGGAACACATGATAAAGAAACACGGGGGGAAAAAAACAGTGCCTCAGATCCTTTCTTAGCAAGAAAGAGCACAGTTACATTGATTTCTGTAATTTCTTTTGTTTAGCTATAGCCATTTACATCACCTTGAGAAGCTGTCAATATAATTAACACCTCTTAATTTCTTAAAGGCTGATTGATTTTCATGTAGTTTGTAAGTACTGAGCACTGCAGAAGCCAAAGCTGCTCACTGTGGTGTCTGACCTTAGATCTGTTTTCAGGCCTTATTGTATTAAAGATCACAATGCATCCATCTAAAAACCCGTCAATCCTAACACCAGCGGTGTTAGCAGTCACAACAGTATACCACAAAATAATACCCACTCATTATAGGTAGACTGGTGATTTTCTGTTAATGTCATTGTACATAGGCTTTTGAAGAGAAACTCCATAGAAGCAGCAACATTTTTAGAGCAGGAGGACTGTAGATTGATGGAGCTGTGTGAAGTACATGGAAAAAAAGGAATACCTATAATGTTATAAACAGGAAGATAAATGCTCACTGGACTGTCTGACTATTAAGATTTACAAAGACAATTAAGCATCTTCATATCTAAAAAAGCAGCCAACTCGGATGTGTGACTCCAGATGATTTTCAGTACCTTTTAATTATCTCTATAACACTAATTCCATAATACACAGTTTAAAGTATTTAGAAAATTCTGAATGAGGGGGTTTATTGAATATAGGTTATGTCATTCTTTTATAATTTTATGATTCATTTTTCTTCTTACATCTAGGATAATTACAATACAAACACTCTTGTTATATTTATCCTGTGATAAGATTCCCAAAACATTTCTTATAGATGGTGATTCTGTCTATGTGAGAGACACCACAAACACAGAAAGTCGTTTGATAATCCCTTGATCTATAACATTATCATTATGGCAGCTTTCAACTGCACTCAAATTATAAGTGAATATTTTTAAAGAGAAAAATAAAACTCATAGGAGACATTTGTCTTCAAAGATTTGTAACAGCTTATTAAAATATCTTATGTGTCCCACTAGTCATTAACAATGAGCATGCATTAAAAATCTTGATGAGAAAGAAACTGTACAAAGGGCATCCATGATGATGATTAAATATGCTCAGCCCAAACCATTGGAATTCATTTCAGAAGCTTAAATGACAGACAATTCAATGCTGTGAGGAATAAAAGATGGGAATAACCTGATCTGTAATCTGATTTTAAGATGAAAATAAAAGGTTCTGTGGTAAACCAAACTGCGTTTTTTGCCAGGCAGTGTCCCAAGCCTTCCACACCAGAACTTTCTGTTTCTCAGCCAGTGGTAAGAAAATAAAACATTCAGACCCCGCAATACATTTAATTTCAAATGGACTGGTGATTAACAAGTGAAATACATACACAAACCAGCCCAAATGGGCACCACTCTTATTACAGTATTAACTGTTTCCCCATTCCAATTTATTATACCAAATGAGAATTTATTGATCTTCAAGAGCTGATTAACATGTGAACAAATCAAATGAGTTAATTAACCCAAACACTCACAATTTCCAGATTGCAGTCTCTAGTCTAGCTAGAACTAAATTTTCTGAGCAGAGACTTGTTAACGACAGATTATCTATAAATAAAATCACAAGTTTAAATAAAAGAGAGGTTTCCCCAAAGTACAAATTTGTAAAAAATTTGAAATCCAAATGCCACATCCACAAATGTTGAATATGATCAGTATCTTGCAATTCTGGCATTCACCCAGTATTTTTTGTTATTTAAACAAAACAGGCATCTTAATTAACCTATTTCTGGTTTCCCTAGCACAAAGTGAACCTTGGGGATTATAAAATGGGAACATAGTGCACACCAACATAGAAACATACTGATGGCTATTTAAGAGATTGCAGAATCTGGCACAAGACTGTTCCCAGAAATACAGGTTTAAAAAGACCTATGCCTCTGATAGGAATCAGCAGAAACCCAGCCAAGCTCTCCTAGTCCCACCATGTGTAGGGGAGGAAAGTAATGCTCTCAGCTCCAAATAGAACAGGGATTACCAGAAAATGTGCTCTCCTTTTGGCATACAGACCCACACTCAGTTACCGTCACTGTCATTTCTCTCTCTCTCAACCTGCACAAGTCCTACTGAGCAGTAGAGGCATTTGACATAAGGTCACTCTCTGCTATCTTTCCAATGCAATACTATTTTTGTTACCTTGTTTTTTTATCTTAAGAAAAGGTTTCTCTACACTCTATGAAAGATAGAAGAATACTCTGAAATAGGCAGTCAGGGACAAGTTGTGTTGCTCATATCAGGCTTTCCAAAGAGCACAGTGCTGGATATCAAAGAGCACTGTGAGCATAATTATGTTTTTAATCAACCAAAATTTGAATGTTTTTCAGTTACCTGTAAAAGAAACAAAATTGATGGTTTTGTTTTAACCTTTAAAAATAATTAATTCACAAATGTAAAATGTCCATTTCAAATCAAACATTTGAAACCTTATGTAGCTTCAAAATTGGAACATTTCATCCAGGTTTCTTCCCCTCTGCCTACACCCAAAGACTTGGTAAAGTGAACCCCAGCTCACTAAATCCAAGTGTGTGTTTCTTTATTAGGAAAGTGCCACCTTCGCTTAGTGCCACTGCCAATTTCCTTGGAAATCTGGTTTTAAATGTCACATAAGGAGCTACTGAATGCCAAGCTCCACAGTGTGGGCTGAGCAGCTGAGAATCATCGTCCCCCGTGCACACAGAGGTGTCTGTCTATCATATGTCTGTTTTCATCCAAACCTCCTGGTTCCCTGCCTCTCCCTCTCTTGAGCCTTATTAGCAGAACTTTTAGATCAGCTTCAGCATTACCTACCAGCCAAGTTTCTGTACATGTTTTTTTTCCTCCTTCAGTCTGTCAAAAAAGGGAGGCAACACTGAGAACTTCTGGACTGATTTGAATATTCAAATCCATCGTGCTTGGAGGAGCTTAAAAGTAGGCAAAAATAGTTAACTTTGTCTGCTTTACATCTATCATTAAAAACAGTGGGGCAGATCCTAAGAGAATAATGTGGAAAACAACAGTATTAGTCTGATTTAAACAACTAAGGGAGAAAACTTAACTGAGAGGAGAAGAAAAAAACAACAGAATTAACAAAGTTTCTTTTTGTCAATAGTTATTCAAAACAGCATTTAGCCATTTAGGTAGAACAGTAGAAGAAAGCTTTTATGCATGCATTAACTCCTTTGGATAACTAATTAGCTTCATTTTTCACAGCTAGCCTTCTAACACCTTTAGTAAACACTCAGACAAAAGTTGGATGTCATGCAAGCACTGTATTTCCATACCAAAAGCCACCCATGATCTTTCCTTTCCAGACCTCACGGATTTCCATAAATCATATAAAGGGCATAAGATTACCGTCAGGTTTTAATTATCCAAGGAGGTAGCCAGCTGTGAAAACTGGGAAATAATACTTCTGAACTGGGTTCTCCACAGAGGAGTAAGTGCTGTCATGCAGCACCAGTGGTGAGTGCCACTAATGGGATGGGTGGTGGGAGCCCAGGTTTTGCACACCTTGCCATGTGAAGCCTGTGGTGAGGAGGTTTGGGGGTCATTGTTGCTCAACTAAGTGCCTGAGTCCAATTAGACATTTTTCAGTAACAGGGAGATAGACAGGTGGAATTAATTGATTTAACTTTAAAACCACCCCTCTGTGGTTTTTTATGTCTGGTATTTGCATACGTCCTTTCTTCCAGTGATACACAAATGGATGGAGCTGGCACACTGTGTGAAAGGCAGAAGACTGAAAAAAATCACGTGTAACTTTTCTGAAAGTTTTTAAATATTGCCAGATTTGAAAGAAAGGAAAAACTGAACATGGCTTAATAAGCACCAGGATGACAAAGCTATATCAACTAGCAAGTCTTGCAGCCCAGTAAGAGAAGATCTAGAGGCAGACAGAAGACAGTGTCAAATTTCCAAGATCCTGTTGTCCATTCTTCACACATTTCTGGGGCAAGGGGATTACTTCAAATTAGATTTAGTCTGCCTCTGTTGACTGAATGCCCATTAATGGGGCACTTCTAGTTTAGTTCAATCAAAACAAAAAACTCATTTTCAGGCTTTGAAAACATTCCTTGATGTGAGCCAAAATACCATAAATAAGAGAAAACATAGAATTTTGTCAAAAGTGCATTTTTGATCCAAACTAAAATGTTTATGTAGCACCACTGAAACTATTCTAAGTTTTGCTACTAAATAAAAATGGATGTGAATTACCAAACATAAAACTAACTTCAGTTTCTGCTTACATCACCTCTGTTATCTTGCCTTATGACAGAAAACCATTATCAAACTTCAGCCATTACCTACTTTTCTGGTAAAAGAATCCTTCCAAACTGTAATGGGGGGGTCACTGGGATAGTAGTACCTGATCGGGCTTCTTTCAACCTCGTGGCTATTTTCTAGTAATACTTTAATCACTTTCCCATAAAACTTTTACTTTTTAAATGTATTAGCAGGTCAGAGGTACAGCAGCTCTAAACTGGCATTGCTTCACTGAATCAAAGCCAGATAAGAAGCTTGTCCAATACCACCAGAGGATGTCGCTCAAGGAGTCTACCTACTCCCCAGTGTGGTATTGGGTATCATTAAATATTTAAGTATTTCTGTTAGAAATGAATGGTAATGCAGTGGGGAATTATTTCATAGGTATAGGAAGAGTTGATTTATTGTATCCCTGTTGCAGGACATTAATAGCCGTTATCAAACCATGATGCACTCTGACAAATGCCAGCACATTACTAGTCTTTGTTTACAGTTGTTTTGTTTAAGAATTGCTGACAACTGATTTATACTACTCACAATAGAACATTAATGTAATAAATGCCTCAGGACTAGGCCCAAAAAAAGATACAGAGAAGACAACTACCTGATTACTGTTGCCTCTTGCAGCAGACTTGATTTGTGCTGGCACTTTTGCCATTTTGTAGTAAAAATACTAGCTTGATGGCAGTGATATCACCACAGAGTGAGTGCTTTTGCTAGCAGCAGCCATCTGTAAGGCATGTGAAGTCCTCAAGTAAATTCCCAAGCCACAGGCCTTCGTGATTAAATCCTGTGTGCAGGAACGCAGACGTACCTTTCCCAAGAGTAAATTATGTGGTGTACCAGCAGGCATCCTTAAAAATGACTGCAAAACCTTACGTGAATTACAAGAACTGGCTTTTAACAGGGGATTTTGCAAATTGCACCAACCTTGAATAGGTACCATCTGTGTTTCCGTGCATGAATTCCACTACTTCCCTAATCAGAAGTTGAAATAACAAGATAGAATGCAAGTTACGGAACCAAGACAATAAGTAATCAAAGAGGATGAATCATCCTTTGACCTGTTTTTTATTTAACCTGTACTGCTGATAGATAACCAGATTACTTCTCTGACAATACATTATGGCAGAAAAAAAAACAATTGCTTTTCTCCATAATATTTCAAGTAAGAAGGTATTAATACTTTTGCAAACAAATCTTTTGGGATTCCTGGCTTCAGGTTATAATAGTCAAATTGACTTGGATAAAATTGTCAACATGGACATTTGAGTTAACTGATCTTGATTACTTAACCAATCTAAACTCAGTCATTTGATCCCACTAATTCCATTCTTATGCCCCAACAGAAATGTAGGGAAAGTGCAGACAAAATCATTGCTGCTGCTAATCAAGACGAAGAGTTCAGCTGGGAAGAGGTTAAAAGGAAGATGATCCCCAGGCTCAGAGCCATATGAATCATATGTTACTGGGGACAAATTTGATGCTATTCTCTTGTTGTAGCAATGCGGATCCAAATTACTGTTAGATGATCCCAGTTCCTGACAGGGACGTTATAAGCTGTGCTTAGCCACATGGTGTAACTATGAGTCCTGTGCTTCTGTAAGCATACGCAAAGAGTTAAATCACACAGTTTTGGGGGGCTTTCATGTCTGATTGATAAGTTGTGAGAATATACATGTTTAATAAATTTTTGCTATGAGAATACTAAACTGATCAAATGACACTTGTGATAATAATAAAGCTACAAAGTTGTAGACACATATGTCCTAGCAATGTAAGTACTGGCATTTGGATAAACATTACAAATAAACAACCAAATTATATCCAACATACAGAGTAAAATAATGAAAATTATAAAGGAAAACACCTACAGCAGGTGGACTGAGAGCAGGAAAGTGCAAAAACACTTTCCAAAGTTGGTACTTTGGCAGAGAAAAAATCAAACCCCCTGGGCAGTGTCTATCTGGCACCCAGTCTGTCCCATGCCAGATGAGATTGGGTTAACAAATGCATGACTACATGAATAGCTGATAAGATTTGTAATTATACTGTTTATGGCTTTCTTAATCGTTTCAGTATCATTAGCTGTTATTTCACAGATCAAAGGGCTATGACCTGTTTCTCACAACATTTTAACACTATTATGAAATATTTTTTTGAGCTAATCATAAATGATACCGTAATAAATCAGTGTTGAAACTAACTGTAATTAATTCTGGCATCACAAAGCTATGAAGATATTGCTTCTTCCCCAAAATGGCCTTGGTGCCCACCAGCCATAACGCTATGCATACATGAATTTCTTCCTTTGGAAAATTGCACTCACTCTGGAAAGTTTACCAAAATCTTCTGCAATATATTATGTAGAAGAGTTTAGAGCTAATTAGTAGAATAAATTGTGACACATATCTTTTCTTATCCAGTAATTTGGCTATTGATGTCTCATGTTGTTAAGAAAGGTCCATGCTGGAGTGGAAGCTCTCTTGAGAAGTGCCTTTGTGTGTTGGGTGCATGTCTGAGAAGTTGGAAGTTCACCCATTAGGAGGAGGATGCCTTGTGAGCTTTCCAAAACCAGTTCAGAGGAGACACTGATTTTCTGCAGTTCATATACCTTTGGAATTGTTTTTTCTTAAAATGTTAAATTATACTATTATTTGCCCTGAATTCACATTCTACACAGTAACATTTATCTTTACATCAAGTTAAAAATATTTAATTATAGTAAACAGGGAATAGAAGAGCTATCTAAAAATAATTCAACAGCTGTGTAATAAGTAGGCTGTACTTCTGAACTTAAAGGCTATATACTCTTTCCTCAATACATGGAGTGTTACCAATTCTGGGAAATGTGTGCACATCTCATTTGATACCAAACCTTTATCTTGGTAATTTACCATAGCCAGGAACTCAAGAATGAGGCATTTTCATATCATGCACAAGGGTCTTGACTTGAATTAAATAATGGTCTCATTTTAAATTGACTTTTCTGTAAGTCACATATAAATCAAAATCTGTCTATAATAGAGCCACATCAGAGCTAGAGGTGCCCAGGCAGGATTTCCAAAGGGACGATGGATCTTTCAAAGGTCGAGATGACCCATTCAGCCAGTTTTGTCACCCACTGCCATGAACCTTAGGACAATGACATGGCATCAGTCAGCTACTGTGGGTATACTCTGAGAACTACAGACACCAGCATAAATTACAACAGGTCACAGAGAAACTTCAGTAGTGGCAGCATGAGAATCAGTAAGGGGCTTCTTGACAACTCCAGATACTAAACAGAGATCTCTACACTTGCAGAATTACGACCCAGTTAGTTGAGAGGGGAAAAAAACAAACAAACAAAAAAAAAAGGTGAGGGGGGCAGCATAGATCTGAATACTCAAAAACTAAAGGCATGACAATAGACTTACAATGAGACCACTCTTCCTCTGAGTCCAGTGGAAAACACTAGCTTACACTGCATGCATAACAGCAGGACCTGTCAACCCATCACCAGGTTGAAGGGAGCAATTTCCAGGAAACTGCCCATTGCTTCCAGTGGTAATTTATTTAAAAAAAAACAAACAAATAAAAAAACCACCAAACAAACAAAAAACCAGCTGAAATTGTTTCCTGATATACTTATCTAAAAGTATTAAATTATCTCATTCCTGAGGCTTAGTCCATGACTAAGTTTTAGGAAGAAATACAAATATCAGATGGGTCAAATTACATAGTGTATCATGGTGACTAAATCTCACTGTAGAGATACCCAGGAAAATGGTCGATTCATTCAGCCCATGCTTTCAGCCAGCTAGAAGGCCAGATACAGTCAACAGTTTTCTCAAAATAAATTAGGAAAAATAAAATACTGACACAAAGTTATGCATCAACCCTTTTCAAGTCAACACAGAGCAATACATTTATTCTCCTGATTTTTCTCCCCCAAGTTTCACACAGCTGCTTCACACTGCATGTTTAGAGGGCTGTGAGGAAGCTGGTATAAGGCTGGATTCCTAGTACCCAATATGGGATACGTCACTTGGGGAATGTTTGCCTGCACATTCTGCCATCTCACTGTCACTGTCATTAAAGGGATTTTCAGCATTAAATTGCGCTCGCAGGGCTGAATTCAAGGAGTTCAAGAATCCTTCTAGTAATTGTAAAGGATTTTAGGTCAAACATTTTGACCTGAAATTCTCAAAAAGATTTCAAGGGCTGATTATTAATCAAGAACTGGCTTCTGAATATATGGCCTTTTATTCCTGTATAACTGTAGAATTTAACTTCTTTTGAACATCTGCTTTGTAACAGGGATCTATTTTCCTTTTTCTCATGTAACCAGGGTATTTCTAACTAAGATCAAAATAAAAAAATGATACATTTTGTTGAGTGCTTACCAGACCAGCAAGTGTCTCATCTACCAGAAGTAATGCTGACCTCTTCCAAGGTCTGAATTTTCTGTCTGCACAGCATGCTTCTCATGAATTTTGCTTTGTAGTTGAGCGCTGAAATTGCATGTCATTACTATGATTCTTACCTGCAGAATGACTTTCAAAACAGGTAATGGAAACCTTCCCTGCAGATCAGAGACCCACAATTGGCTTAGAAAAGGAACATTTTTATTTTACCCCAGTACATGGTAAATTTCCTGGCACATTTTTATTGCAGCATAGACAGCATAGTGATAGGAGCTGCTCCAGAAATCCAGAGCCTCAACTTTGGTGTTCCAGTGTGGGATTTCATAACATTTATGTCAAGCTGGTCGAGAGTTACTGGCAGCCCAGCAGTTATTGCAGTAAAGCATTCAAGAGCTGAGGGAAAAAAAAAATATGCAATGGGGAAAATCTCTGTAGCTTAAAGGTAATGTTTTGATTTTACTCTCATTTGCATCAGAAGACATTTTCTTTAAGTGCCGGGAGAGTCAATGAAGTGACTCCACTGTAAAGCTACAGCCTTTCCTTTGAGTTTCCAGATAGCAACAATTCCTCATGTGTTCCTGTGATGGATGGTACTAGCCCAGTGATGAATACCAGGGCAAAAATGGGGAACTTAGAGAACTCATTTTTCACCAGCTGAATGACCTGAAATCCACCACATATTTTCAATGAATTAAGTTAAAGATTAAATTATATATGTTTACTTTGGAAAAGTGAATATGAGACAAAGCTATAAAGTTTTTGTTTGACTTTAATTACTGTCATGCATTGTCATTTACATTCCAAGACTTTGTTTACTCTTGTGATTTAAGAGATAATAGATCTTGACTTGTTGATTCTCACTTATTAAATTTTAGAACAGCATAAAAAAAATCCTGATTTTCATCTTCCAGCAATGTATGACTCAACCCTGCCACAGTGCTTGACTCTCAAATTACCACCAGTCTCTTATCTTGAGGGACACCCCTTATTTTAAGAGACACCTCTCTCTCCATTCATTTAGCAGGTAACAGGAACCCCCAAACAATCAAAGCTTTGCAGATCCAGCTGAGTAATCACATTTTGTTTCTCTGCTTTCTCAGTCTCTCAAGAAAATCAAGCCACAGATGTTGGGAAAAAAGTGGTGCGGGGAGGGAGTTTCTTTCTGTGACTCCTAAAATTACATTGAGTTGTATTTCTGAAATACAGAGTGAATATAGCTGCATGTAGGTAGCTAAATATTTCACAGTTTAATCCAGACCTTTGCTTTTACATTTGTATTCTATGTAAGGAAACCATATTTCAGGGGGAAAAAAAAAGGTAAAAATAAAAAGATTTATTAATATCTATGCAAACAGCAAAGGCTCCCACTTACAGGCATGACCATTATATGTAGGTTAGGGCTTTCAAACACAGTAACAAAGCAGCTCTTTCTGGCAGAGACTGAGATTTTTTAAGCCCGGTCCTCTCTGGGCGCTTGGGAAGCCATCACCCAGGACCCATGGGGACACCAGACACTGGCTGCTCCAAACTGCAGGGAGGGGAGAGGGAGGGCCTTGGCATCAAGACATGTAACTGGACAAAGAATAAGAAACGAGATCTATTTGACCTTTGGAGGAGGACAGGGTTGCAGAGATCACCTTAAAAAAGCAGAATCTAGATTTGCTCATATTCTAGATGAAGAACTCTGTGAAGGAAAAAGCCAGCCACAGCAAAGAATAACAAAAAGAAAGGAAAAATATTTTTTAATTCAGAGGCTTAAAATGATCAGTCTTGCGTGTGCTGAAGTTTAGGAAATGAAGCATCCACTGAAGAGCAAGCTACAACAGAGAACTGTTACAGAATAAAAGCTGTTATCTGAAAATATGTAATGGAAAAGCAAGAGAGACAGAGGTATCATGCAAAGACATATATTAACTCTTAATATCTGACTGCACAGCTGTATTTCTAAATTAAATAATCCTCAGATGGTTGAAGGATTTTCTCTGGAAAAAAAGAAATATACAGTGTTGGCTTTTAAGGAAATGCATTAGGAAGAATGAACCTAAAGGCTGGGTGTGGGTGATGCACAGGAGAGCTAGGAAGCACTCAGAGATCAGCAGAGGCTGTGTGGCTGCACAAAGTGTCCTCATCAGGAAAGTGGCCCCTGCAGAGGCCAGCCCTCCCCAGGCTGTCACCTGAATAACGAAGTCCCCTGTGGCACCCCCAGCACAAATCTGTCTGGTCCTCAGGTGAGGAGCAATCAGGGGGCTCACAGGCAGCCACCCATCCTCACATGAATATTGTCTCCTGACCTAATTCCAGCACAGGAGCCACACCTCAACTTTCCACAAGCTCTGTGTGGCCCAGGAGTCCCACTCCAGTTTCATGCTCTAACTTTTTGCACCCATGGCTATGTCATGTGCAACTGCGGAAAGAGTCTTTCTTACAATGTAAAAACACCTACGCAGGATGCAGACAATAGTTGAATATTGATTTCCTTCAGGTCCAGCTTCAAAAGAGCATCAACATTTTATTTCATGTCAAAGCATTTTTGTTTGTTTAGAAATCAAGCCAATAATGCACTAAAATGAAGCAAAACTGGTAAGTGCCACTTGGGATAATAAACTAGGTTTGTGGTAATAGGGTATTTAAGGATAGTAAAAATATTTACTTTGAGAGGAAAAAGTCTGCTCATACTAAATGTCACATCAAGTAGAATATTTTTTACTTACAAGTAAAACTTCTATAGGTACATCAGTGATAAAAGGAAGACTAGGGAAAATGTGGGCTCCCTCCAGAAAGAAAAAGAAGACCCAGAATATAGAGAAGGCTGAGGTATTTGGCCACTTTTTTGCTGCAGTCTTCACTGGCAAGGGCTCCAGCCACACCACCCAAGACACAGATGGCAAAGGCAGGGACTGGGAGAATGAAGAACCTCCCACTGTAGGAGAAGATCATGTTCAAAACCATTTAAGGAACCTGAAGGTGCACAAGCCCATGGGACCTGATGAGATGCATCTGCTGGGCCTAAGGGAACTGGTGGATGAAGTGGCTAAGCCACTATCCATCGTATTTGATAAGTTGTGGCAGTTCAATCAAGTTCACACTGACAGTAAAAAGGGAAACATAACTCCTATTTTTAAAAATAGGAAAGATGGAGAGGGACTTTTGATCAGGGAGTGTAGTGATAGGATGAGGGGTAACGGTTTTAAACTGAAAGAGGGTACGTTTAGATTAGATATAAGGAAGATTTTTTTTAATATGAGGGCAGTGAGACACAGGAACAGGTTGCCCAGAGAAGCTGTGGCTGCCCCCTCCCTGGAAGAGTTCAAGGCCAGGTTGGACGGGGCTTTGAGCAACCTGATCTAGTGGAAGGTGTCTCTGTCCATGGCAGAGGGTTTGGAACTAGGTGATTTTTAAGGTCCCTTCCAACCCAAACCATTCTATAATTCTGTGATTTTTCTTTACTTTTGGTTTAATTTCATTGCTCTAATTCCATGGACAGCTTCTTCCCATGTATTCCAATTAGTTTGTTCAAAAATATCTCTAAGGTGGTTCAAAAGCAATCTCTAAGGTGATGCCATGTTATGTCTACCTTGCTAACTGCCACAAAGGCACACAGAGAAGTATCTAAGGGAGAAAGGAATATATGGCTACCTGCAATTCACATAAAAACTCAGCTATTTTCAGTATAAAATCCCTGCATGGCAATCCTAATGGTGCAACTCTATCCTCATCCTGAAGAACAGAGAATCCTGCAGTCTTCATTCTCAGTACAGAACATGTTTGCTCCCAGATCTTGATCTTTTACCTGCTGCTTTCTACAGCTCTATTTGTTGTTCATTCTCCCCACAGTCCTGGAGTTCCAGCTTCAGATTCTGTGAGAGTGAAATGTTGCACAACAAGGCAAAACAATCTTTTAAATATCAAAATGCATGTGAAATCATCATTAGGACCTTCGTAGGTCTGATTCTCATCTCTGCTGACTCCAGCTGAGCAACTTCTGCTGGTGCAAATGAAATCAGAATCCAGTAGAGTATCTCTGCAGGAGACCTTGAGAGCTCATTACTTTGGGATATGATTTATTTTCCCCTTTTATGGACTAAATTACCAAGCCCTCTTCATGCAAATAATTTGCCTGTCTGTATTGAATGCACGGGAATTGCTTGTTCCCCCTTGTGGGCTGTTAATGCTTGTATGACTGCCTACATCATGGCATCATTTTCATTTGGATAACATTGAGCTGAACACAAGGGCTTAATACTTATCATAGCATCCCCAGCAGAACTTGACACCTATTCCCACTCTTCTTGTGCCTTTTGGCATCTGCAATCAATATTTGTCTTGTCTGTCAGCCTGCTGCCATCAAGTTCATTCATTAAAATCCACCCTGTAAAGAAACATTACACGAAAAGATTTGTTGTAAGTCTTGCTTGTCCTAACAGCAATCCAGTAAAACAGCAAGCCCAGGTTGCTATAAGTTAGGTGGGAGGGATGTTTCCCCTTCTAATTAATCAAACTTGAAAAAGTAAGAGTGAGGAGATCTTTTTTTCCCCCTTCATTCATCTTTTCTTCCTAGTTCTTATGTAACACCATAGAGGTGCCCAAACTTTTGTCCAGATTATGCATCATGCCTCTCATAGTGGCATTCAAGGACCATACAGTACTGCAGATTTTCAACTTGTGACCAGATGTGTGCTTGTCCCAGAGCTGATAACACTCCTGATAGTAATTCATGATGTGCTGTTATCTAATGAGCTGGGTATTCATCTCTGAATGTGTTATGTCCTTTGCAGTGTGATCAGAGGGAGGCCTGTGCATTGGGTCATGCTGCCAAGGGTCACTGAGGAAAGAGGACAGAAAGGAGTCAGCAATCAGACAACTGAACTATTTGTACAGACTGGATTTGGCCTGTGGGCAGAGGTTGACCACTCTTTCTAGCAACACAATGTCTGTTCCAAGCTTTGCAAGGAGAGATCGTGTAAGCTCTCGCATGCACTTCTCAAAAAGCCTTTCAATCTGCCTCCTTAAACTGCTTAAAGAATGTCCAGAAGGTTTCCCACCTGGGCAACTATGAGTTAATTGCCTCAGCACAGAGGAAGATTTAGCTGTTGAAAATAAAATAATTTTAAAAATTATTAAAGCCTAAGAAGAGGAGGGGGTAGAACTGCAATGGAGACTGATTTAAACACATTTTATTCCCTGAAGCTCAGCCACTTATAAAGCCAAAAACTTGCTCAATCTTTCCAAATTTAAGATACTATTGAAACAAAGAGCTTCACTCAACAGTCAGAATTGAGTATAACTTAAGCAGGTATTCTTTATTCGCAGCGCTGAGCAACACTGGGGATTGCTCCACCACAAGTGCCACACTTACTAACAAAACACTGACTAATATACACAAAAAGCGTACAGATGCATTAGATTTCTTAGAAAAGGTAGTCTTATGTTAATGGGTTCTTAGAATTCATTTACATAGTCTGAGCTTGCGTAGTAAAAATAGAGTGAGGGTCTTCTTCCCTCCTGAAGGGTCCACATAGCCTTTCTCACACTGTCCATTAGTGAACTTTAGGTTTCTTGTGTTCATATATGGTCACAGAGTTACTTCATCTGTCCTTCAGCTCCTCTTTGTTCCAAGGAGGTTAGTTTAGACCAGCTTTCAGTCACGTATCTTGACACTGGTGTCTTCTTAGGCACTTGTTTTCTTTAGGTTCCTGCTATTAGGGATGTACTCAGGGAGTTTTCCAGACTGTCCAAGGTCTGTCCTATCTTTATTAGGCAAGGAGTTAAAGGTTTCAAAACATCTTATAAGTGGGTAATGACTACAGAGGGTAGTTAGGAAAAAGTATAAATGAAATTATATACATTACAGTAAAATACAGGAAAAATAAAAGCTGGTAAACCACAAGTGATGTCTAATGTTAAAACTAAATGTCTTAGTTTACAGGTCCCTGTACATTAGCAATTTCAAGTATACTTGTAGCAGCTTCCCTTCACTATTCCTTAAGAAAATCATGTGCATACTTATAAAAAACTGCATCAGATCCTCTCCTACTCTAGATCAATGTAGAACCATTAGGGATCCCATACCTGTCTTTGTTGTACCTGTACATCTTAAAAAAGCATGTGTTACCTCCTCTTATACTGTATAACCATTCACTCAGAGTGGCAGTTGTCTCTCATATCCTCCCATTAGTCAGTGTGAATGTTTATCACTCTCAGCTAAAAGGTCTAACTGTAAATACAATCCCACTGCACCAGTGAAATCTTCTGGATCAACAAATCATTCCTGCCTCCAAAATGTGAAATTCTGCTTTTGTAACAAATGCAGCACTGTCAAAAGTATCAAAAAGGGATCAGCAATTACAGGGTTAAAGACAATAGCATAGGTAAATTGGAGATGTAGTAACCTCAACAGTGAATTAAATCTCCTTCACCTCCTCCATTCTTTCCCCGACAGGTGAAAAGCAGGGCATACAACAAAGCAAACATTTCTTCTTGTAAGAACCAAAATACTCACAATAGTACAGCAAAACTGCAGTGCACCAATATTAAAAGTGCAGAAGAGCATTGCTGTGTACAGAAAGAACTAACTAATCCTGAGGGCTGACACAAACTGTGTAAGAACCAAATGTATGTTACAAAAACACAGTGAGAACTTCTGCTGTGAGCTGCAGCCTTAGCAATTGGAAGCGATGAAAGAGGAGAAGGATCTGTGCGTGTAGTGGTCAGGCAGTGAAAACTATAAGGCTTCGGTGTGATACAGGCTTGGAAAGATCAATTCCAGAAGCCATTTCAAACATGTACAGGAAAGAGAAACCCCAACTAGAAAACAAGTAGTGCATGTAGAATGAAGAGGTGGATAGTGGCTTTAAATTCACACTGAAAACTAGAAGTACTTCTAAATCACTGATATTTTGCAATAGCTTTTCAATGAAATTTGTGAAAGCAAAAATGAAATTAAATAAGCATTTTTTAATATGATATCAATCAATTTGCAAAAACAAGTTTCTTAGTTCGGATTCAGGCAGTTCTTTCTGGATGCCTAAAATTTGCAATTACAAAGCTGTGCTTTAACATAAGATGTTTTTTTCTCGAAAGCACCTGTGAAATGGGTGGGAATGACTCAGTTCCACACTTTCCTAAATCAGTCCAAAGTCCTTTCCCACTCTGCCCCTTGGTCCCTTTGCACTGTAGATTTGGTCCTGTGGTCCTGGGGATGAAGAGGAGCCCTGCAAGTGCACTCGCTGCCGAGTATGCAGGAGCCAGCCCATGCCCATACCCATCCTGGTAAATTCTTGCTGTAAATAACCGAAGGGATTAATGGTGTGAAGTCTCATGCTCAGGACTGTCAGGTTTAGACCATTAATCTAACATAATGCTTCAAGAAGGCATGGAGCCTGTTACAGACAAAATTTAAGGCAAATATTTATCGATCACAGCAATAATTCTGTATTATTTTTAATTGCTAGTTTTTCTTTGCAATTATACTCACTTGAGCTGTGAAATAGGAAAACAATGAAGTATAACTGGTAACACCAGTTCAACTAATTAAAGTTTAAATTAGTGCTATCTCCATGTCTTTTGTAATTTGTCACTCTAATACCTACAACAATAAAATCAAATTTAATCCATGAATCACACTGGATTATCTAGTGATAATCACAGCAATAAAAGAAAATGATACACAGTGGGAACTTGGTTCTAAGTACCAAACAAGCTATCAGCAATATAATACTAATGAATAATACACTTCATTACAGCCAAAATACTGCTCCCCATCAAGAGTTCCATCAAATTATACAACATTACTGGCAATGGTATCTGAAAAGACATATAATGGACACAAAATTCCAAGAAAAAGGTTGAGTCATTATCTGTATGTTGTTATTGCTGAAACATAATCATTTCACCTTTAAAAAGCAAAGAGCTCTATAACAGCAAGAAGGAACTATTTAAATATTTCCCTGCATGTGGGAAGGTAAGTATAAGCAAAGCAGTGGATGATAGGAGTCAGTGTGTCATGCTGGTTTTTTTCTCTTTCATTCATATTTAATTTTTCCTTTTAACTCTGGGATAAATCAGGCTTCTTACAGATTTTTCCTCTCAGCACAGAGGCCAAAAAAGAAAGCCTGCCAGAGACTAAGCTAATCACTTGGCAACAGAGTAGGACTCCATTTTGTTTATTCTCCAACTAGTCTCATTATTTAGCTGTTTTGGATGGACTATGTTCTAGCTTCAACTAGACAACATGAAGGTACCCTGCTGCCTATATCCCACTTTATTGCCCAGAGGTTAGGGTTCTTGTAGGAAAGAAGAGATTTAAGCCTCTCAGGGCTGGAGTACCTGAACCACTGCAATCCCTGTGCTGAGAAATATCCAGCCATTAAGATTGTTAGCTTGCTTCCAACTGGATACTTCAAGAAACTTGTTGATTAGTGTGTACAGTTTTCATATCATCACTGGGCTCCTAAGTCTCCCCATGCACATTCTAAAAGGATGAAAACACTTTCAGACCAGGGATCAGATTCATCACATCTGTTTGCATGATTATTCTAGTTGTTACTGTTTGTTATTAATTTGAGTTGATTTTTGGTGATTTTTGATGATTTGGATTTAAATAAAGAAAGATTTAGAGTAACTATACAACCAGTTATGGTGCTATAAAGTTCTTTTTAAAGTCCCAGGCTAGGGCCATGTAGGCTAGTGATAATCATTAACTAGATTTCTATACAAAGAATAAGATTCATGATGAGGTACCATTGTTAGACTGTTCAGTAAGGACGATTTATTGCCCTGTAGACCAAGTGTTCTAAAAGTTACATTGAGAAAGGGCCTCGAAGCATGTTAAAATCGCAATGTGAGCCAAAAATCCTTGGGTCAAGGGCATTGGAGGGTCTTTCTTTTAGGTTAGTAGTCCATGATGGTCGCAAAAGCAGCCCCCTGACTCGTTTCAGGACTCAAGCGTGTATGACCGGAAAGAGGTGGGAATAAGAAAATGAGTTATAGGAGTTAACATGTTTATGTATGAGAACTTGATTAATATGTATTACTGTATCCAATATAATCAGCATGTTACACAAGTTAGGTGTGCATTGTTGGTAAGATGACTCCCCTATGCACCCTGCCATTAATAAAGGAGCATCTGCTTATCTACATCAAATTGGTGTCAATAAATTTTTTTATCCCATTTTGGTGACATAGTGGCTACTAGCTTCAGATAAACTCCTTACTCAGCATACACCTTTAGGTCACCTCTCTGAAGGGCCTAATTTTCCAGATGCATTATACAGAGAATTCCACATGACCACATGAGGATTAGGGATCTTTCTTCCCCCGCCTTGGGAAATACGTTGCAACAGACAGTAAGACAATACAAGGCATTTCTTTCTTATTTATTATAATTATGTTTTATGGCAAACAAAGAAATGAGCAATGTATCAGTATTTAGACAGATAGCTAAGCTAGTGATGGAACAATCTCCACACTTATAAGGAGGCTTTGACCTCAATCAATGAATTATACTTTAAGCCATTACAGAACACATCTCCTACTGTGAATTACCAAACTAATGAGGTGCAAAAGTGACAAAATCTTAATTATCCCAAGATCTGTGACGATTTTAATGAGACAAACTGAAGACACAGAAGGCAGTATCACATTTCTTTTCTTTTTCTTTTGGGAATTACCTTTTTCAGGATTTGGCATAAGAGGAATGGTTGTGCAGATTGTTACACTGTTAGATTATATTCTCTAATCATACTGGACATTTGTAGGAAGTTAAATTCAGAGTAAGAGAACATAAAAATTGCTCATTAGGAAAATGCCTACTGTGCCCTTCATGTGGGAGTTAAGAGGAACAAGCAGAGAAACTGCTGTGTATATAAAATCCCACTACAAAACACCCTGCAGGCCTGTCTGCTGTGGAAAGCATCCTTTGGAAACACCTGACTACTTTGCCCAGTCCACTGACCGCAGAGAAGCTGAAGGTGGTAGCACTCCTCAGGTCCTACAGCTGCATGGAAGGACTTGGATCACCTGCCCAGCTGATGGGAATTTCCCCTCATGATTTCCCCTGATTTCTGATGAGTTTGACAAGTCTCTTTGGATGGGGCTTTGAATGTGGGGGAGATGCTTGTGGTGGGGGCTGTATATCTAAATGCTGAAAAATTGCTGTTCAGCATGCTGGGTTAAACCCTTCTCCTACTTACAACTTGTCATGAAAATCTGTATTACTATAAAAAATTATTTATTTGGCAAAATTGAAAGGTTCTTTTGTGAGAATATGCCAGTTTTAATGAAAGGAGTTTTTTTCCATTTCAGTAGTGGAAAACCGAGAGCAAATTAAGACAAGACCCAACTCTGACAGTGAGTGTTTAGAGCTGACTTCTGGGACATACAGGGCTGGATCCCTGCCCCAGCCCTATTCGAATAGAGACATGCATCTCTCTCCACTCCTTGTGTCTCAGGCCTGTGCCAAGTTTCAACCAAGGTTTCTTCTTTGCTTTGTGCTGACTTCATGCCAGCCTTATGATAATCAGAGACTTAGATTTCTTTTCTTTTGTTAGGGATGTTAGCATACATTTTGTTGAACTGAAGTATCAAGGTTGGAAAGAACAAACACCCAAAAAGGAAAGGATGCTGGATTTCTTGATGTACTCAGACAAGAAAAAGGTGGTTTTCAGAATCTGTGCCATATAATAAATAAATAAATAAATATTTTGTGATAGGATTATACCAAGGAAAAGAACATGCAAAGAGCTTTCATATTTATTACTAAAACAAAAATATTTTTTATGTTTTCCCCAGGAAAACAAAATATCTTTATACTACATTCCTTTATCAGAAAATTGAAACAATTTGTAACATAGACTTACCTACTCTGAAGATTTAACAAGATTTTTGTTTGTGCATTTTCTTTAATACAATTTTTAAAACCTACATGTACCTCACAATTTATACAGAAAAACCTCCAGGGTTGAACTCATTTGAGCAGAAGAATGAATTATCACATGCAGACCAAGATAAAACTCAGTTGCTGACTATAATCACTCTGATAGTGGATTTCAGTCCTGCATTTTTGTTAATGGTTCTAACAGTACATAACAAAAATAGGGTGATAAATGTCAGATGTTTAGATAAGTACTCCTCTATTAGAATAACAGTTTAGCCATTGAACTCGATTAGAAAGAAAATATGTCCTAACCTTCACTCTGCAAAACATAGAATCAAAAAAACCCCCACATTTTGTCTGAGGAAAGAGATTTAATTCATGGTTTGATTTTTGGGTTTTCTTCAGTTTTGTGAATTGTTTTAACTGTAAAAAATGCTTATTGTAACTTAACAGGCAAAATCCTGAAGGAAGGAATAAGTTGGGAAACTGTCAATTAATAAGAATAAATAGAGGAATAAAATAAAATAAAATATTCAGTTCTTTCAATTGAACCCAATCTAAAGGCCTTTTCTGAACCTTTGTGAAAAAAAACCAGAAAGGATATTTGCTAAACCCTCTTGCAATTTCAAAGTGAAGATGTACATCAAAGACAAAGATCAAGTCTGATTTTCGCAAACTTTCCCAAGTCTGACTATTCCTGCTAAAACAACTCATTACTTCTTTTGATCTTCTCGAAGCAGTAGTGAGAATGCTTAAGATACATCCTTCTTTATCAACAAAGAATTGAAATGTAATTTTATTGATCTATTCCCAGTGGATTGAGAATCAAAACTAAAATTCTGCAAGGAACAGACAAGCTTAGAGAGTAATGTCACCTTGCATCAGAATTTAAAAAAGAAAAAGTCAGCCAAAAAGATTACAGAATTTCACTACATTGTGTTGTTTCAGAGCCAGCAAGAATGTGTCCAGCACAGCAAGTCAACATATTCCCCTTATTTATCCAGCTTGCTGGGGAAAAGACCAGAAAACCAAGCAGCCCAGGAGACAATTGAGACAGATCATGAATGTAACTTCTCCCTGGCCACTCATGCAGGTGGATCAGCAGGGCACAGGATCTTGGGCATGGCCCATGCTGATGCCTCCTGCCTCCACAGCAGCCCACTTGGCTGGGACCAATGGGGCAGGGGAGCACCAAAACTTGCCCAGCTAGGTGGAGGAGAGAAGAAACTCCAGGAAAGCAGCGAGGACTGGAAACACGAGTCAGGGGACAGGGCCAGTTGGCCCATCTTGACTGGTTATATTTGAAGGTTTGGACAGAATCAATAAATTCTTGTGACGCACTTTGGTTTTGTCTGATTGTTATTTTACAGTGAGCATTGCTGAGGTAAGGAAAATGTGCAGGCTGAGCAGGAAAAGAGGTCACCATGGGCTGCAGTGTTCTCATAATGCTTTAAATAGTTTGACAGAGAGTATGTTCCGACTCTGCTGTCTTAACAGTGAAAAGAAATGTTCCTCATCATATTCATTTGACCTGACTTAGTGACATGAATGACAAAGTGAGGACTGGGCAGGACACACATGTACTACCACGCCAGCATCTTTGAGCATGAAGCAAGCTGGACACTCTGCTTACTTGCAGTCTGAATGTCATATTGTCAGGAATATCAGTTGCCAGCTTCCCTGGAGAAGACAAATAGGATGAGGAAGGTAAAGGAAGGCAGAGGTGCCTAGCAAGTAATTTCCTATTTTTTTTTTTGTTTTTTTTTTTGTTTGTTTTTTGCAACTCTGAAAAGCAAAGTAAGACAAGTAAGTTACCCTTGTGCTGGTGATGACTGCTGGTGCTCTCTTTGCCAATATCCTGTCCTGCTGAAGTCCGTCAGCTTTGGACAGGAGCAAAACATCTCCAGGATTCATCTGCAGTCTGTCCTGTGACAGAAAGGAACTACATATCTCCTTGTAATGTCATAATTTATTTTCCCCTAGAGTCTTTACTGTTAGGTCCAAGCTGGACATGTCAAACTTGCTATAACAATTAAATCAATGCAAGTACTCATCAGGCTTACTGTTAGGATTGGCAATTTAGGAAGTTTAGTATGGATGCCTCAGTTTAGGAGACCTGTAAAGGGAAAGAAAAGGATCAGCATACTTTCCCATGGTAAATAAAAACACATCCATATCTAAGAATACCCATAGATTATTACAGAAAATACACAGCCTCTTCATTAATACATGAAAAGGATTATTGAACTTGTATACTAATCAAGATAAATATACTGAAGTGAAGTTATTTTTTATATACAAAAAACATAATATCAGATCATAATTATCCAGGGGCACCTCACAGTTCATTTACCTTTTGTAGCACAAAGAAAAAGGTAGCATCTGAGTTTATGTAAATATACACTGTCACCTATAAGGAGATTTAACAGGAAATTTAATCTAAATCCAGCACAATGCTACTACTCCTCTGGGTGATGATTACCTTATTCTGAAAAGCATTTCAGTGCTCTGGAGACCAAAAGTGCTATGTAAATTCTATTATTTTATGATGACAGTTTCTGTTTCATAGTACCAACCAGTCTTATTTTTTTTCTCTCCATGTAATCATGTGTTTTCTCTATGTGAGCTAAAGAGCATCTGCAGATCCTAACTTTGGGAGGTCAGGGGTTTGACACAGTCTGCTTCTGTAGGTGGTTTTTCTCAATTTGCGTATGCTGGTATTGGCCTTTTCCTGCAGCCTAAGTGAGTCCAGTTAAAGAGTCCTGCTGTGATCAATAAACACTAGAACTGTTGCAAGTATTTGGGGGATGAGATATGAGGCTTTTCAGCATGGAGCTTGTTTGAAATAAGAGAGAATGCAGTTGCTGAAAAGCCTGTTTCTAAAAAGGAAAAGTCTGTTTATTAAAAAATACTGTGATTAGACTTTTTTTCTTTTGTCATTTGAAAGAAGTCACTCTTATGACTGATGAAAGACTTTTTCATTACACTGTAGATTTTTAACAAATCAGGAACTAAATAATAGGGACATATTTAAATAAGCTTGACAATAGCTTTTGGAAGGCCATTTAAATGCATTACCATATCCTCCAGTGTAAGAAAATATATTTCTAACAAACATTTAACTCTTGTTGCTATTTGTATTAAATATTCATTATAGCTACTAGAATGGCACATTACAAAGGGACCAAATTATTCAACAACTATGTCACCAAAATGGGATAAAAGAACTTATCATCACCAATTTGATGTAGATAAGCAGATGCTCCTTTATTAACGGCCAGGTGCGCAGGGGAGTTGTCTCACCAACAACGCACACCTAACTTGTGTAACATGCCAATTATATTGGATACAGTAATACATATTAATCAAGTTCTCATACATAGACATATTAACTCCTATAACTCATTTTCATATTCCCACCTCTTTCCAGTCATGCGCACTTGAGTCCTGAAATGAGTCAGGGGGCTGCTTTTGCGACCACCATGGACTACTGACTCAAAAGAAAGACCCCCAATGTCCTTGACTCGAGGACTTTGGCTCAGATTGCAATTTTAACATGCTTCAAGGCCCTTTCACAATACAGCTTTTAAAACACCTGGTCTACAGGGCTATAAATCTTTCTTACCAAACAGTCTAACAATGGTACCTCGTCTAGCAGCGTAACGGGTTTATGGTTACTTTAAACTAAATAAAACGTCTCTATGACTACTTAAAACATTACACCACTATCTTCTATAAAAACTGATATTTCTGTGAGATTCCATTTAATTGATTAGTCCTAATCATTCCTTATCAAAATCACCAAAAATCATCAACTCAAATTAATAACAAATCAGTGACAATCAGTAACAACTATAAGGATCAGACTTCTGGTGTAAAAGAAAGAAGGATAAGATCTTTTTCTTGTTTGTTCAAGAAAACTAAGCTCATTAATATAATCCATGTTATCCTATGAAAAGACAGTAAATTGTATGGCTATGGGAGCCATATTTTCACTGTATTTTCAGCGTATAGACTGCCTTCAGGAAATGTCACAGCAGATTCATGGATTAGTTGGAACTGTCTCTGCACGTACTTTTGGGCTTATGGAGGGGTATTTAAATTAATCACCTGATCTTTAGGTGTACTCTTCACCCAAGCCCCAAAGTCAGTAAGCCTTTGACATGTTGTGAAGATTAGAAGATATGGCTGTCATTACCGCAAAACAGAACATTTTTTAGATATTTAAAGATACAAGGCACAGAAATCAAAAGTTGAAGAATTTGAAGCAGCATAGAGCTCCTCTCATGCCTCTCACAGAGGACCAATTCATCATGCACAAAATCACACAGAATAAACCTAGTTCAGTTTTAAAATTAATTCTAATGTTTTGTCCCCCTCCATCTACCTACCTGTGCATACATCTTTTCAAACTGCTTCTCCCAAGTGGCCATGTATCACCTCCAGTAATGACATCAATAAATCTCAGAGATGATAGCTAGGAATCTCCCTGATGTCACTGTAAGTGATTCACTCTCCAGCAAGGACTGGTAGCCAACTACCTGTCAAGCTGCTGCTGATGGCTTTAACACAATGGAATAGGAAAGAACAGACTTAGGAGGAATAGTTTAAATAAACCTCTCAAGTGTCATGAATACATTTGGCCAACAGATGACAGTGTAATGTATGGCAAGTAATAGCATAGAGCGATTGCACTTTGGGGGGCCAGATCCTCGCCCTTGGTGCAGTTTCTGTAGTGCTTTGATAATACTGGAAGAAAACTTGCCTGAAGTGCAGTATATGTTTTTAGCAGGGAATATCTCTAGTCAAGGTAATGCTGCAGTAAGTCCTTTCAGCTTTGCTATATAGCTTGGAAAGTCCTAAAATGGCATCTTCAGTGTAAATCTAACATAAACCACTTAGACTTGGGCTATCACCATTCATCTAAGTATCCCAGGCTATTTTGCTGAGGTAGGTGTTGGTTTTAGTCAGCTTTTATGGACTGGGAATCAAATGCAGGGTCGAGTGTGCAATGTTCCCTCTGGGCCACAACATGCTTTAGAAATTATATCAAGCTCTGGTTAAAAACATAGCCCTCACCCTGCTCTGTTGTTCTAACAGCATTGTTCTTTTTCACTCCCACTGGGTAAATGGCTTGAAGTGGTACCAAAACTATTTATTAGGGTATATGTTCCATTATAGATAGTTCTGTAAGACACACCTGTGAAGTCTGTAAAAGACCAGTGTGGTCCTGTATGTCAAATATCTGGCCACGACAGATTAGCTCCAGAGCACAGAGAGGTAAATTGGTTGATCTCTGGTCTGCAGGTTTCATGTATACTTCTTCACATGTTTTTATTCAGTGGCTTTATGAGACATTTTTTGCTATGCTTCAACCTCTGCATACCTATGAATTACTTTTTGAAACCCTGTTCTGCCTTTTCAAGTTAAAAAATGATGCTTTGGGTATATTCAGCCATCCACTGAGAAAACCGGAGATTCATGTATAACAGCAGATGAGGGAATGGCAAGATCAACGAGAGGACCAAAAAGCAACTCCTTCTGACAGAAGTCTTCACCTTGGTGCCATGCCACCACTGCATCTTGTTCAATCAAGGAAGGGGAGCATTACTGCACCTGAGATGGGCGAGATGTGATAGGCAGAGCAGCACTTAATTTCTGCCTCTGCCAGCTGGTCAGCCCTGTCAAAAACTAGACGCTTATGGGCAGCAGAGTGCAGCAGAGCCTGAGCTCATCCAGGTGAATTTAAGATAAGGTGATTCCAGAATGAATTTTCACATAAATCTTGACTGAGTCTCATTTTCACCAATCAAGTCCTGAACTTAAGCCCCTTTATGTGATCTAGGCCAAGGCACTCCTCCTTCGGACAATAAAAAGTAAATGAAGCACCCTTCTTTCTCTTTGATTTTGCCAAAAGAGAGCTTTCTCCTTTGGCGGCAGCTGAGTACAGCCAGCTCCTGCAGCACCTCAGTCAGGAGGGCACTTGACTCATGACAAGGTCTGCTGTAACAGGGCAAAGCAATTCTATCAGGCATGGTTACCCAACACTCTTATTCTTCTGGCTGCATGTTGCAAAAATGATACTTCTAAAATGGTAGATTGCTAGACAGCCAGGCTGCCTACAGGAGTGGATGTTAGCATCTTATACAGAGGAAGGAAGCCAGCAATTACAAAATAGAGCATTCTAACTACTACTTAAAAAGCCTGGACTAGGGTTTATCTACTTGTTCCCTCCCACAACAGAAGTATCAAGGTTGATTTGATCCATTTCAAATTAGATATTCCCTGACCAGGAATCAGTCCAGCTCTAGCCTGACTGTGGGAGCTACATAATCACATCTTGCAACAGAGAGGCATGTGCCACACTGACTGGTACTCACCTGTCTGGAAACCCACAAGTCCCCCCACCCTAAGTCATTTGTAGTTTGGAAAAGCCTCACCTAAGACAGTAATTTAAAAAAAAAAAAAAAAAAAAAAAAAGCAGCAGCTCTCTTTTAAAAAGATGTGGTGTCCCAAAACAGAAAAGGTCATACTAAATTAATTATTAATAAACTTTAGTGGAATTTGTCACAATCTGTGGTCTGGAAAAAGGCTATTCTTCATTCAACATCCCTACCTTACCACAGGCACTGTGATCTGTCCTTTCCCTTGTTCTCTTCAACTTAAATCCTGTATCCCTTTGTATGGTGCTACTGTACTAATTCTGTTGGAAAAAAATAGGCACAAATGTGGAACTCCTTGTCAAATATGTGAAGGATAATAAAAGTCTCTACAGCCTGACAGTGATGTCAGATAAGTTAATGGAAGAGTGTGATATGTAGAAATACATAGAAACATCATCAAGCTCAACAATTCTAAGCTAGGTGAATATCAGGAGAGAAATACCTTAATCTTTGCTAGATGTCAAACTGCAGCTGTTCTTACATTCTTAGGTTATGTTCTCATGCAACAGGTCTAGGCAGTTAAATGTTGGTTAAGACTGTAAATACAGAGACCTTAATCTCCTTTGTCACTGGGAAAATAGTCAACAGTGTCTATTATTTTTATACCAAGCTGAAATGAAAGAAAATAGATATTTCATTAAAGTACGAAATCTGCTTTGCATTTTAACTGTACATTGTGATTCCCTATACGTTGAAGTTGAGAGCTGACAGGAGAACAGGACTTTCCTGCTCTGCTTTCAATAGTGCTATGTATGATAGTTTGGGGAAGGAAATGAAATGTGTGATATCTGCTGTGGTGCTCTGCTTAATATTGTTACTGATGTCAAAATCTGCTTCCTTTAGGAGAAACAGAGAGAAACACGAAGTGTAGAGGAAGCAATGCCAAAGACGACAAAGCAATTTCTGCCTCAAAACTGTGATATTTTGAACAGAGTTGTGGGAGAAACATTGACACAGCACACAGTTTCATAAGCCTCCAAGACCTGACCTGACCTCTCCTGGGCCACACTTGTATTGTTTAAGATGGTTTAGTTGTTTATTTTTAACTCCTTTTCTGGCCACAGGTTCAAAGAGGTGTTTCAACTCCCCTGAGTGCCAAAGCCACACTTTTATTAAGTCTGCAGTGAGCCTTAGGTCAAGGTAAGTAATAAGAAACCAGTCAGATCAAATGACGGGTGAAAGGACAAGAAAGGGCAAGGACTCAGCTTTCACTTACATGTGCTAGTCAGGACTCTCTGACACAAATGGAGTGGGCAACGAACAGCATGGTGCAGCCTGAAGCAGGCTGCAGCTTCCTGAGGAGTGGAAGAGCAAAGACACGCAGGTTTCAGTCCCAGATCTCTTAGCTTTTCCTCCTATGTCAGATGCTCCAATCTCTTAATCATCTTCATGGCCTTTCACTGGACTCAGTCCCCTAACTCCTTATCTGCCCTATACTGAGGAGCCCAGAACTGGACCCAGCACTCCAGATGCGTCTCAGCAGAGTTGAGCAGAAGGTGAAGGATCACATCACTCGACCTGATAGCCTAATGCAGCCCAGGATACAGTTGGCTACCTTTGCTGCAAGGACACATTGCTGCTCATGTTCACCTTGCTGTCCACCAGGTCAGACCTCCTGATCTTTTTCTGAAGAGCTGCTTTCCATCAAGTCAGTGTGTACTGTTGCATGAGGGTTATTCCTCCCCAGATGCAGAACTTTGTTGAGCTGCATGACATTCTCCTCAGCCCAGTTCTCCAGCTTGTTGAGGTCCCTGTGAATGGCAACACAACCATCCAATGTGTCATCCACCCCTCCCAGTTTTGTATCATCTGTGCACTTGATGAGGGTGCACTCTGTCCCATTGTCCACATCATTAATGAAGATGTTGAACAGTATTCCCCCAGTACTGACACCTGGGGAGCACTGCTAGGGACTGGCCTCTGACTCATCTTTGTGCTGCTGATCACAGGCCTTTGAGCTCCACAGTTCAGTCAGTTTTCAATTCACTTCACTGTCCATTTCTCTAGTTCATCATTTTCTGAATGTTGCACAGACTTGTGCATGTCCAGTTTGTTTAAATGCTACTTAACCTGGTCCTCTTTCACCAAGAGTAAGTTATCCTTGTGCCAGGATCCTGAATGCTACCATCTCATGGTCACTATAGCTTAGACTGCCCCCAACCTTCATATCCCAAATCAGTTCTTCGTTGTTTGCAAGTGCGAGGTCCAGCAGAGCATCTTCCCTTGTCAGCTTCTCCAGCTATGTTGGTAAGTTTTCCTCAATGCACTGCAGAAACCACCTGGATTACTTGTGCCCTGCCACATTGCTCTTCTAGTGGTCATTACAGTGGTTAAAGTCCATCAGTTGGCTGCCATGTTTTCCAGTTATTAACTACACATGAATTTAAATCTATTGTTAAGAGATAGTTGTGTGACAATTTGTTTGTATAGCCAAGTCCTCTCCATTTTCCTGATTTCTTCAAGAAATTTCTCCCACTTAAAAAACAAAATCCTCCAAAAGAAAACCCCTTCTGTTATTCAGTACATGTTAGAAAGAATTTAAAATTTCTTAGGATGTATCCAGTGATGTAACTGCTGAGTTGCTCTGGCATGTACTTAGTCATATTTATTGCCTGTGGAGTGATTTCTTAAAACAAGACAGCTGTGAGAGGTTAAGCACATAGAATAAGGAATTGTTGAGGGATTATTTTATACCATCTCATAGTTCTCTTTGATTGCTTTCAAGCCTGCATGAATATGACCCAAGAGATGGTTTGAAAATACTGTCCATACTAAAATTTAAATAGTAACAATTAATCTCTGCTGCCTGTTGAATAATATAGAAAGCTAACAATACATAGATTGACTGTTTTCATTAATGGAATTCACATATCAGACAACACTGAGGCATCAGTGCTTAGAATTTCGAATTAAACTTTTTAACAAGATACTTACCACGGCAATTCAGTCACATAAATATTTATATTACAGGTGATTATTTATTTTATACTCTCCATAAATCTATCTCACTGTTAATTAAGGATGGTCAAAATAGTTACAAAAATATAGTAAAGCCACCACCCTTTCTCCCAGGCTTCAAGGTGTGTTTGCTGAGGTGTAAAATATCTTTATTATACACCACTGTTTCTTTTGGTCAGAATTGAAAAGAGGAGAGCTTTATGGAATATTTCTGACCCACATGGATTTCTGGCCACCATTGCAATTAGGCCTATAAAGGCTTCTCTGGCCCTTAGCCTCCGCTTGTGCTCCTGGATAAGCAGTCTTCTGCCTTCTACCTGCCCCAAAGTTTTTCAGCAGCAGATGATGCTCAGAGCTACACTTACCTGTTTAATTTCCAGGAAGGTGTTAACTCTTGTAGTTTTATAGCACTTGGGGAACTCACTTAGGTGAGAAGGAAACTCATGTGGCATATCAGTTAACAATTCTATGGTTCACCTGTGCCGTCAAGAAAATATAGGAGGCAGCCAAGGGACTAGAATAAGACTGTTTTCCAGCTCCTTGTGCATTATTGATCCCAGTGGTTTTGCTGCTTCACTAACAGAGCAGGGTCTTACAAGGGACAAATAAGATAGAACTGGCAACTCACAAGGTAGAGCTTCATTGCCAAAGGGACTGCTCTTACCATGAAAGCAGAAAGAGACAAAAAACCTAAATAAATTTATCTTGCTTTCCTAAATGAAGTCAGGCAGTCATAGTCATTAAATTCAGCCAAGGCATTAAAAACAAGTGAGTTGGTCTCACTGGTCACATCCAATAATGAGAGTTATGTATAACTAAAGAATGGCTTCTGAGTCTTTTATCAATTTGAAACCTTATCACCCAGGTCAGTTAAAGTAAAGAGAGACTCCTTCAATGACTTTCAGTCAGGCTTGTCAGTGAGGCCATACACAACACCATCCAATAGGCCAACATCAGCTTCCATTTTTATTCCCATCACAAGTTTCATATAGGAATGGTGACCCAAAAGTCAAAATATAGAAAAAGCCATTCAAGAAAAAAATAATCCCATGTCCTGTTAAGCTTTCTTTTTGACCATCATCTTCTATATACATATTCTAAAGAGAACTTTAAGAACTGGATTTGATTCTTCCATTTAAAATCATAACAAATTGGTCATTGTTCCCACTTACCTTTTAAAATGTTATAAAAAGATCTACCAATAGTAGACATGGTGAGTTTCCCCCTAAACAATCAGGTTTGCAATGTAGCTACCAGCTGCTGGAGCAGTAAATCTTGCCTGTCAGAACAGTATTTGTCTGAGATGAAAGACTATTTCCTCTCCATACATCCTAAAGTTGGCTGATTATAAACCCACAGAAGAGAGACTCCTGTTGATCTGTGCATCAGTACTATGAGCTGTCCCTCACTGTTGTCTTATCTCAGATTTCTTGCAGGTTTAAAACCAAATCACACTTGCTTTAGGCAAGTTATGGAACAGGAAACCAGTGACTGGCACTTAAGTATACAGTGGTTCCTAATTTTTTGTTCCTTCTAAGAGACTCAAAAATAGAACAAAGAAAAACGAGTACTTAAATTGTGTCTTATTCTTTTTAGTAGCATGTTAGAACTTAAATGTGAAAATACTGGACATTAACACATATTCTGCAGAAACCATGGATTGCTTCCTTTACATATTGGATTAATATATATGGTTTAGTACTTTCAACTAACAACAGGAATGCAGTTTTTTTATAGCCATACTTCAAGATGTTCAAATGAGAAAGTCAGAAAAAATGAACTATTTTACATAGTATTTATATGCTTTGAAGTCCAAGCAAACATGGAGCAAAAACACAACCTGAACATCGACTCTTGGGTTTCTGAGGTAAACATCTAAGTGTCATATTAGGCAAGTATTAGGCATGGCATCTTTTCCTAGGACTCCAGCTGTCATCCGAGGCATATGCAAGTAACTGATAAATCCTGGATGTCTATATGCTGGAGTGTTAGCCAAAGATTTTGGATAATGGAGAATATCTCAAGTGACTCTAGACTTGATGTTTAAACAACTCAGTCTCATGCCTTAGTTTGACCTACTACACCCAGGTCTTGTATTGTTATTGGGTTTTTTAATAACTCAGAATGATATAAAATAGAATTGCTAAAGTTTTTTGCTTCCTACATGATACTGTGCAGATATTCAAGGGAAGAAGAGTCAAAAATATCTTTTCTTGGCTGCCGTTTTCTATTCAGAGACAAATTTCTGGGAATACAGCCATAATACCTTATTAGAAGAAGTCTTATGCACCTCCTTCCAGATTTCTGTTGGAATGTGTCCAGATCACAGTAGAGAAAGAACTGTGTGAAAGAGGACTTGTGATTTTTTCCATTAATTTTGGGTGCCAATAAAATACTAATTAAAAAAAAAAAAACTAAACCACACCAACAGACCCTACAGTTCTGCACAAATATGGCAGGAAAATAAAAACAGGGCTTTTTCACTCTGCCCTGACAGTTATTTTATCCAGTACATTTCTTATTCTGTAACCCAGATGAATCTTCTTGTCTCTTGGGTTCATGCAGAAGTTTTATTTTCTTGCAGAAGATGAAGGAAGCTGTCTCCTTGCCTGTAAGGCAAAAGGGATTAAAAACCAAAAGCAAAAAAGAAAAATCCTCTCTCTTGTTACTGCACCTCAGCTTACGATCCTTTTCTTTTGAAGGACACAGATAAGGGGAGTGGAAACCACTGGGGAAGAAGAGAAAGAGATACAGCTCAGCAAGTTAAGCCTTCTGGTCCCCATCATGCCTGATGCACCATGTTTCATAAATTGTACTCTCAGACCTCCATTTTCAAAGGCACTTCAACAAGTCTACAACTGAGGACTAGAGCAGAAAGACTAAAAAGGAGGTAGACTAGTTCAAAACTCATAGTTAAAATAAAAATAAACACTTGTCTAACTTCAAGTCTTTCTCTCATTCTTGTTCATTGCACTTCTTCACTACAGACACCAATTTTAAACCTTTCTTGCTGAAATTTCCTCTTGAATTGAGGGAAGTCTCTCCAGTTGACAGCAGAGTCAGGATAAAGAGCTACCAAAATATCTGTAAGTAATTTTAAAGTATTTATTTCACACCTAAGCATTCATGATTAATTTGGAATTTGGGTTCTCTATTTTCTCTTGGCATGACAGGAACAATCGTGCATCTACCTCCCTACAAACAGGTCACAGGCACACAGGCAGCACATGCAACCCAGGGCTCAATGCTGAAAAGTGCAGACCATTTTCTGTCAGACTCTAAAGCCTTCCACTTGCAACAACTGCAAGAGTTGACAATCATCAGGATGTTAAAAATCAATCCCAACTCATCACACTTTTTTTTTTTACATTAAAACTGTGATGCTTCCACCCAATTATATCAGAATGAATATTTAAAATTTACTCTTCAATAGTAATCTTATTCTTATTTACAGGCAAGCACAGTGAAAAGTTATTAGAATACAACACTTTGACTATCTGTTTGGAAATAATTGTTATTCATGGGCTTTAATTTAAAAGAAGCTTGAGGAAAACCAGAATAAGAGCTATCTAAATCTAATAAACTTCCATGTTGCATATATTTGCAAGATCATATGTTCTACTATAATTGCAAATTATTGTAAACATGTCTTCAGATTAGAGAAAGGTATTTCCGTAGGAGGATAAACTGAATTTAAGCTAGATGCAGAGAGAAAGTTAAAACAGTCCTTATTTTGTTGTGTTGGGTTTTTTAATAAGTAAAATGCATTCTTCTTTATCAGCAATAATAATAGTTTAGACAGTGAGAGCATAATTCAATTCCTAAAACATAAGATCCATTTGGAAATAACTGGAACCTTTGACTTCAGCACAGGTCTGACAGAAGATTTGGGAAAGACACATGGCCTGCTGGAGTGGAGGCTGGAGAACAAGCAGGATAAAACCATTACGGTGGCATCAAACATGGTGTTTAAGCAACTGAATCCCACCATGACACTTAGTGCATGTACTTCAGTGGGAAGGGGTGGGTGCTTAAAATATAGTATCTTCTCTGTTGTTTACAATAAATAATAAAGGATATTAAAAGCCCATTAAAAATGAATCAGTGACTTTCTATTGACCTGAAGACACATTGAATCAGTCTCATAAAAGTCAGTGCTGGGCCATGTTTGCTGTATTCTGATGTTGCTTCTTAGATTTGTTGGCAGAATATAGCCATTTGTCTATGTTGCAAGGAGCCATTTTTTCAGCTGAGTAACAACTGAACAGTTTTTGGACAGGAGGTTTGCAAACATGAGAGTAGAAGGTTAAAAAAACATGGCTACCAGATTAGATGATAAATTTTCAGTTACTGTTTTCAGTTCAGATTAATGAACAAAACAAACTGGCCAAATTTTGGTATTTTCACACCTCTCTCCGTGTAAGAATCTCTGAATCAAGGCTAGAAAGAGCAGCTAGTTCACCTTGTCAACTTTTAACATTAACATGTATAATAAAAATGTAAAAAAACAGGTTGATTTGAGAGGCCTTTCTCCAACTATCTGATATTATCTCCTTATATTACTTTGCATTTGTTATACAGAAAAGTCATTAAATATTTCTGATATAAACTAATATAAACTATAAACTAAAAATGACCAGAAACACTGAAAAGCATTTTTTTTCCAAAAAAAATTTAAAAATCTTATAAAAGCCAGGCTATGAAAAATACATGTTATAATCTTTCACAAGTTTTACTCTGGTGCAATTATCTGCAAATATTATTTACTCTTAAAAGCTGAAATCTTAAGCAAGGAACCTCATAATTCATCTCATATTTTATTAGGAATAGATTACTTCAAACCATTTCTTGATCTAATTATGAAGTCATTGATTTGACAAATGAGTTTCATTTTGTGATGCTTCATAACCTCAGCTCAAAATCCTAAAAGAATTGCAAGCCACTTGATGCACATGCCTGAAAATAGCTTAAGCACAATGCCTTTAAGGAGATAGTGAAAAGAAAACACCACCTAATGAAAACAAGTCACAAAGCTGCCAGGAAAACCATAACACTTTGCCCATGAGTGCAAACATTCACAGTGATCCACTTCTCAGAAACAATAACAGATATTTGAGGAGCAAATGGGGGAGATGATATCCTGAAGAAATATGTAGTAATTTCTCTGTAAGAAAAAATTAATTTTAATCTTCTTTCATTCTGGTCTCCTAAAAAATCTGGATGTTTTTTATGTTGTGACAACTGAGGAATCTCTCTTCTAAATATGTAAATTTACTGTCTTCTCATGTTTAAAGCTATGGGATGTAATTATGGCCAATCTATTAATGCTCATTTTTTTGTTTTTGAAACTTATTAGGTATGTGGGCTAAATTATATTTGTACGGAAAAGTAATTAAGTAGGCTAGTTACTCATGCTATAAAAGTATTTTCATTGGTCTACTTGTTCTGCTTCATTCTATATTTTCTAGTAAAACCAGCTACCTTCCAACATTAGCAGTACTGCCAGTCTGAAATCTTATCAGTACCAGATGATTACCTTCTTGTTTTCACTCCTTTTGCCCACTATAAGCAATTATCCAGGGAATCTCCTATCCCCTTTGCCTCATTAAACATTTCTTTTTCAAGAATACAGTGAAATATTTATGAAAAATTATGTGTTCTTTTCTTATCTCCACAAAGAAGATTCTTTTGTTCATTTTTCTGCCATGGAAAGGACAACATACAACGCAGGGGAAGTTAAGCAATTACTCTAGTAATCGCATGTTGTTCTGTGTCACAGAGGTTTGACATGCAGAGCTCAGTTGATCTTTTCCTCCGTGTTGTCTCTGCAGTGAGTCTAAGCACTACTGACCACATAGCTGAGAAGCATCAGGTAGAAAGCATGACCACAAACAGAACTAACCCTTGGATATTCTGTTCTCCCATGATGTATAAACTGTGATTTCTTCACTGTACACTCAGTGAGCAGAGGAACACTAGTGAGAAGGAATTTCCTCTCCTCTCCTCATATTAATATTTTTCTGAATTATCAAATTGAAAATCCAACATAGAATATCCCATGGGGTGGGGGGGGTGGGGGGGGGAACAGAATTTCCCCTACTTGGATCTTGGTAAAATCCAAATTCTGAAACAGTTACAGGGTAATAGATGAGAGAGGAAACACAGGGACACTGGGTAGGCTCAGGAAAACAGAAGTGGCTTGCTTGCTCAGAGTCACAACATGAGGACAAGGGCTAGCTAATCAAACCTACTTCCAGGGAAACACCACATCAGCAGAGCAGGGACAAACATTTCTGCTGGTGGTCCAGATCCCACAGTGTTATTCCTTCCCTGACTCCAAGTCTTCAACCTGGTATCTTTGCAACGCCATTTTTTATATAGTATAGGTTTATACCTCACACAAACAGGTGTTAATTAAACTCTTCCTTTTTTGATTTCCAACCTCCTCTAGATAGCATGGGTAAGGTATATACAACCATCTCTCACTTCAGTTTCAAATCCCTCCCCTCACTGCTAGTTCAGCCCTTGGTTTTCCCAACATGCAAAGTTTGAATTATCTTAGACCTTCGTACAGTTTGTCTACTGCAAACCTTAGGTTATCCCCTCCCAGACCATTGCTGCAGCCCTCTTCCTTTTCGAAACTTCTCTGTATGCCCACGGTCAGCAGAGGAGGAATGAAAAGGTCAAGGAAAACACTGTGGCAGTGACTTCGTCCACAGCAGAAAACAACTTGTTTTCCTCCTTTCTAACAAAATCACACACGTGTCCTGACAGACAAAATCTAGCCTCAGATTTTGTCTGTCAGTCTCAGATGTTCATCATAAGTGGCCAGTACTGGTCTAGGACACACTGGGTTGGTTGAACCAGAGTGCACTCCTGAAGTGAGTCTCCCAGTTATTCCCACTAATCCCTCTCATGAACTGGATTCCTTTTGGATTAAGCTAAACTGGAAGGTGCAATACAAACTAGCTGTTAATGGGTACTCTATCCACAGGTCCAGACTAGTGTTACACCAAAGTAGAACCCTTGAAACACAAATATTGTGGACATTTTATTCTCGATACCAAAGGTATCACTTTTCTAACCCGTTCCTGCTTGGTTACACTGCTTGCAAAATGAGACATGGGCAAAGTCTATGCAGAGTTTCAGGGTTATAGGCTAAACAAATCTCTCTTTACTCTAGAAACAAGACTCTAGCTGAGATAGCAATAGGTGGAGCAATGGATTTCTTGTGGAAGCTGGATGGATTTTTGTGGTTTGCACAACTTGCTAGAAGAGGAAAAGCTAAAGTTTAAGAAAGCAGTTCAAAGATCTTTTATAATCAGGCAGTAATAAAGCACAAGGTTCAGAGGAGCCATCCCATTGCCTCTTACCTTGCCACATTCAAGTCACTGGACAGTGATGACAACTGGGCTCATCAGCAAAGTAAGCAATAGTTCATCAGCACCCAATTTACAGGAATTTGTTCTTTTTCATTTAAGACCTAGAAAGTCTAAGTAGAAGACTGAGGACATCTTTAAGGGAGCTTAGTTTATGAAAATATGTCTGGCTAAGGAAATGTGTGATGTGAGAGCTCCTGTAGTGTCAGGGATTACTTTCATTCAAACACACAAATGTTTATGGAAAATGAGATAGTCTCTTCCTCACATTTTTACACAAGAGGAAGGCATTCTATGAATTGGCTATTTATTACAAGACAGCCCCACCGTCATCATGCTTTCTGCTAATTCATTTAGCTCTGCTTTTCTCTTCACTCCACCTTTGTTTCCACATAGTCAGCATGTTTCTCTTCAAAAAAGTCTAGTGCCGCAGTTTGACAGCTTCTTAAACAAGAAGCATATGTTGTAGAACCTCTTCAACAAAGGCAGCAGCTAGCTAAAATAGACAATGTGAAGAGAAAGTAATAGTTTGCATTTCTCCAAGGGAGCTGAGAAACAATTAAAGAGCCCTGACCCCATTAAATTAAGGCATGATTCTTTCCCATTTTATATGCAGTGCTTCTTCTACCATGATTGGTTGCTACCATCCTAATCATATGAGATGACCTAAATCATACTTGAAGGGGGGGAAAAAAAAAGAAAGGTTAGCCAAAAAGTTAAACACACTAAGGTTGTTCTGTTTTCAATACTCATGTATTTCAAAAGGATCATGCCATACCACAATCAGCTTTGGAATTAAGTGCTAATCTTTATGGCTTAAAGGTAAGCAATGTAATAAAAGGCTGTCATAATTGGCCTGAAAGGAAGTTGAAGCTTTAATCAACTCAAAAAAATTAGTTTTGTGTCTATTGCTAGATGAATATCTAAAATACAAGTACAAAGTGGGTCAAATTCAAATGAAAATAATAGAAAATATTTCTAAATTCAGAACTAATTTTTGGAACACAATACCATGTCTCACAATGTCATGAAAGAGGACTATAACAATACGAAGTTATTAAGATTAGATAATATTAAATAACATTTTGAACAGACCATTTTCCTAACAAAGGTTATTCTTGTTCACTTTTACAAAGTATAAGGTAAACAGCCCTTCCATTAGTATTTTTAGTTCATTAATTCTATACAAGCTGCCTTATTCTCTGCCCAACACAATTTTTCTCATAAGCTATACATGAAACTTGGTTGCTGCGATGAATACAAGGCCAAAATAATGCCTGGAAGATTTTAATTTCTCTCCAAAATTTTAATATCCCCTCAAATGATAAAAGGACCCTTCAGCCTACAAAATTCTTTAAAGTGTAATAAACATCAGCATTTTTAATTGGACAAAGGAAAAATAAATAGCACTTTATCCTGTCAAGTCTCCCTGCATATGTATGTTATCAATAACCCCTCTAAATCAGAAGAGATTATTAGTCTACAATTGAGCCTACTTACTTCACAATGCAGTAAATAAATTGTGAAATAGTAGGCATTATTAAGCTACAGATTGACAGAAGCTCATTGATACAGGGCACAGTGACTTAATAGGTACATTTTAAAAATCATTACATAGCAATAAAAAGCTTTCCAGGTGAAAGATACTTGCTTCATTCCTTTAATGGAAGATGAAAAATGAATTCCTACCAAATGTCTTTTTCAGTTGCTGCATGCAAAAAACGCACAGGTCTCCAGAGTGCTGGCCTATTGCCTTACTGACCCAGGAGAAGCTTTTTTTTCATTGTTCATTACTCAGCCTTGTCCTTAGAATCCCTTTCACATAAGCTCACGGTGCACTCCCTTTAATTTCGGTTGTCAGTTAACATACTGAAGTGTTCTTCACAAAAGGTCCACTGAACACCATTACATACTTCCACAGAAAAAAAAAAAAAACAAGTCTTCGCAAAGTGCACCACTGCTAACAAAACTGTTCCTTCTGACCTGGGAGTCTCACAGCATGATGCCCTGGGGATGAGTTTTTTCCTATAGTGTTCAGCTGGGGTGAAAGCTATAGCTTAATAGGTTCATGAGAAAATTAACCATGTATAACATCACAGACACACACTGCGGGCTTTGTAAGCACTTTAACTGCCTTCTTCCTTGCAGAGTCCTTTTCTCAGCTAGAGTTGGGCTCTGAATAGTCTGAAAATCATGGCAAGCTATTTATTAGGTGTTATCTCCTGTTAGGTGGAAGAGCACTTGAGTAGATCAGAAAGGATTTCAGTCAGCATATGTGACACAGACATAACAAGCAGGGCTGAATTAACTTCTTTTGTTGGAAACATATAGAATTCCATGCTGAGTCTTCAGGAGAAATGACAATTTATCTACACACACACACACACACATAAAGTAGGACTGTGCATATTAACACCACCCATCTTTTGGTCACCAACTTTCTTGGTTAAATTTTCTGCTAATATCTACATTAGCAGTAGGAAAAACTATGATCTCCAGAGAGCAATTCCAAGGACATAAATTCATCTCCTGCTTCAGTTCACCTTCAGTAAAGATTTAAAATTTCTATTGACCATCTTTGCAACGCTGATCAGTTGGACTACTTAGCCAGCAAAAAGATGGCTGATATGAATATGCACAGCTCAGTTGCATCTTTCCGTACACACTAGATAGCAGAGTCTAGGGGCACTGCAGTAATTTCAATATCCCTAAAAAGGAGTGAGAGCAAAATTAGATGTTATCAAAAATTGACATTGTGCTATGAACTCCCGCACTAAGGAAAAGAGGACTTGGAAGCTGGCTGGAAGATTTCCTAATAATCTCCTCCCCATTTATAATTTTTGTCATGCAAAATGTATCAGAGTTTACTCTTTCATTTGAAGTCCTCCTTCTATGAAATCATTAACAACAGATGGAGTTATTGCTCACAAGCAGATGAAGAAGTCCAGAACTAATCCAGTGCCTTATCAGGCTTTCCCTAATAACACAATCTCATTTTAGAAATCCCCAATTCCAGTGCAATTCCTCTAAATGCATCCTGTGAAAGGTTTCATTTTCATAATCCTGTAAGTCTACAAAAAATACAGACCTTTCTGGACCTGTTAGGGCCAGTTCTGTATACGACAACACAGAAAAACCCATCCCTACTGTATAACAGGTCCCATACTCTATCTTTGCCCTTACTAATACTAAAAATGACATTTTAACACATTTAAGTTGCTACATAAAGACAGCTAGAACAAGAGATAGATTTTTGATTGCTAATTACTAGTTTGAGAAGTTACCATCTAGTTTACTATTACAGTTTTACATGGCTGGAATCTTATCCCCCATTGATTGTGTAGCAAAGTATAAAGAATATAATTTATTTCTGCATTTAATGATTTTTTTTTAATTATTTTTAAGCTACAGGCACATGTGAGAGACTGAAATGTCAAATTATTGTCTCAAAGTTTGCTTGTGTGTGCTTTGAGTCATGGGGTGGTGTCAGTAATCCCCAGAACATTCATCAAGGACCAGCTGTGGCCTGTGTAATTAATCTAAGGCATATCACCCAAGGAAGCGAGAGTGTATTAAAGGATACTCCCTTGCAGTTGTATTGACAAACTCCTTAGATAAACCTCAAAGAGGTGGACTGAGTGAAACCAGGTGTTTCTCATCAAGCACAAGGACCTCTCATCACTGGCTCCATTGTGTAAGCCGGATACTTGGTGGCTCTATTGTGTACGCCAGACGCCATGCATCCCTTGCAAATGACTTTGCACCTCACCAGTGAGGAGGTGATAAGAACTGATAAGAGGTGATCATTTTTGCCCCAGAAGCGGGATGATTGCTCAAGAAACACGAAGTCAGCAGATCTGTGGAAACCGAGGCAAAAACAGAGGTGGGCAGGGCGAGCATGACCACCGACTCAATTGCTCATGGAAATGAGCTTATAGAATACTTGCCTCTCTTTGTCTAGTATGCAAATCAGCTGATAAGATGAGCTTAAAAAGCGACAGAGAACTTCGCTGTGGGTGCACCCACCACCAAAGAGTAATGGGATACTGCTAGACCCAGGTGCACCCACCACCAATGAACTGAAGACTGAGGACCAACAGAACACTGCTGGATCCATGGTGGTGACTATTCTTGCAATTCTATTCCAGATCATAGAATCACAGAATCATTCAGGTTGGAAAAAACCCTTGGGATCATTGAGTCCAACCATCAGCCCTACTCTACAAAGTTTTCCCTGAACCATATCCCCCAACATCTCATCTAAATGACCCTTAAACACATCCAGGGATGGTGACTCCACCACCTCCCTGGGCAGCCTATTTCACTGTCTAGCCACTCTTTCTGTGAAAAATTTTTCTTAATGTCCAGTCTAAACCTCCCCTGTTGGAGTTTAAAGCCGTTCCCCCTTGTTCTGTCACTAATCACCTGTGAGAAGAGACCAGCACCAACCTCTCTACAATGTCCTTTCAGGTAGCTGTAGAGAGTAATGAGGTCTCCCCTCAGCCTTCTCTTCCTCAAACTGAACAGTCCCAGCTCCCTCAATCTCTCCTCATAGGATTTGTTCTCCAGGCCCTTCACCAGCTTCGTTGCCCTCCTCTGCACTCACCCCAGCACCTCGATATCTCTCTCGTATTGAGGTGCCCAAAACTGGACACAATACTCAAGGTGCAGCCTCACCAGTGCCGAGTACAGGGGGACTATCACCTCCCTACTTCTGCTGGTCACACTATTTCTAATACAAGCCAGGATGCCATTGGCTTTCTTGGCCACCTAGGCACACTGCCAGCTCATGTTCAGTTGCTTGTCAGTTAGAACCCCCAGATCCTTCTGTTCCACACAGCTCTCCAGCCACACCTACCCAAGCCTGTAGCAATGCATGGGGTTGTTGTGGCCCAAGTGCAGGACCTGGCACTTGGCCTTGTTGAAAGTCATCCTGTTAACGTTGGCCCACCGATCCAATCTATCCAAGTCTCTCTGTAGAGCCTCCCTATCTTCATGCAGATCGCCATTCCCGCTTGGTGTCATCTGCGAATTTACTGATGATACACTCTATGTCCTTATCAAGATCATCAATAAAGATGTTGAACAGAAATAGTCCCAACACCGAGCCCTGAGGAACACCACTTGTGGCCAGCTGGATTTAACTCCATTGACCACCATTCTCTGGGACCATCCAGACAGCCAGTGCTTGATCCAGCAGACCGTTCGCTCATCCAGGCCATGGGCAGCCAGTTTTTCTATGAGAATCCTATGGGGAACTGTGTCGAATGCTTTTTTGAAAATCCAGGTAGATAATATCGACACCTTTTCCCTCATCCAATAGTTGGGTCATCTTGTCATACAAGAAGATCAGGTTTGTCAGGCAGGACCTGCCTTTCATAAACCCATGCTGACTAGGTCTGATCCCCTGGTTGTCCATTATATGACTTTTAATGGCACTCGAGATGACCTGCTCCATGACCTTCCCTGGCACTGAGGTCAGACTGACAGGTCTATAGTTTCCTGGATCCTCCTTTCTGCCTTTCTTGTAGATGGGTGTCACATTTGCCACCGTCCAGTCCAATGGGACCTCCCCAGTTAGCCATGACTTCAGGTAAATCATGGAAAGCGGCTTGGCGAGCACATCTGCCAACCCTTTCAGCACCCTTGGGTGTAACCCATCGGTCCAACAGACTTGTGTGCATCCCAGTGGTGTAGCAGGTCTCTGACCACCTCCTCTTCAACTCTGCTGACCTCATTCTGCTTCCCCTCCCCATCTCCCAGCTCATGAGGCTGGGTGTCCAGGGAACAGCCAGTTCCACTGCTAAAGACTGAGGCAAAGTAGGCGTTGAGCACCTCAGCCTTTTCCTCATCCTTAGTTACCATGTTTCCCTCTGCATCCAATAAAGGAGGGAGATTTTCCCTAATCCTCCTTTTGCTGTTAATGAATTTATAGAAACATTTTTTATTATCCTTAACAGCTGTAGCCAAGTTGAGCTCTAGCTGTGCTTTGGCTCTCCTAATGTTCTCCCTGCATAACTTCACTACATCTTCATAGTCTTCATGAGAGACCTGGCCCCTCTTCCAAAGGCAATAGATTCTCCTTTTGTTCTTGAGATCCAGCCAAAGGTCCCTGTTTATCCAGGCTGGTCTCCTTCCCCGCCTGCTTGTTTTTCGGCACATGGGAACAGCCTGATCCTGTGTCTTTAAGACTTCTCTCTCAAAGTATGTCCATCCTTCCTGGACTCCCATATCCTTCAAGGCAGCCTCCCAAGGGATTTTGTTAATCAGTCTTTTGAACAGGTCAAAGTTAGCCCTCCGGAAGTCTAAGATGGCAGTTTTACTAACCCCTCTCTTCGTTTCTCCAAGGATCAAAAAGTCAATCATCTCATGATCACTGCACCCTAGATGGCCTCCAACCTTTACTTCCCCCACAAGCTCTTCACTGTTCACAAGGAGCAGGTCCAGGAGGGCACCTCCCCTGGTCAGCTCACTCACCAGCTGTGTGAGGAAGTTATCCTCCACACATTCCAGGAATTCTACCTAAAGGTCAAATTATCCTCTGGTGTATTTGTATTAATTCCAGTCTAATTACAACAGGCTTTAATCTATCCCATAGATTTCTGGAGATGCAGTTTAACCTTGGTGTACTGAGGTCTCTGAATTTCTTCAGGTATTGCAGATCAGTCATGTCAGAGTTGACAAACATGACACTGATGCAAAGCCGATTTCATTAGATAAATGTCTGAGTCAAATCTCCTGTAAGGTCCTCAGTGGTTAATCAATAACACTGAAGGACTCATACAAATCTGTTATGCCACAATGACCAGCTGCATTTTACCCTGTAGTATTATCCTATACCTTATGGTATGTCTAAGAGGAGGTGGCTGCTTCCATTACCACCTAACATCATAGAGCAGCAATTACTGCCAGGTGTATTCTGTCAATATCCAGAAGGTATGCAATGTTTATCCACATTAACAAGGTGACCAGATTGTCTCCAGGTTAAGGAAGGAAAATAATTGAGTTTTCAGGTCTTGACCCTCTAGAAGACATCAAAGAAGAGACTGGCTATAAGAGCTGACATAGAATCATAGAATTATAGAATGGTTTGGGTTGGAAGGGACCTTAAAAATCATCTAGTTCCATCCCTCTGCCATGGGCAGGGACATCTTCCACTCAAAGCCCCGTCCAACCTGGCCTTGAACACTTCCAGGGAGGGAGCATCCACAACAACTCTGGGCAGCCTGTTCCAGTGTTTCATCACCCAAGAGCAGATAAACATATAAGCACAGCTGTACTCCTGCCACTACTACTGCCATTTCAGGAGGGAAACAGCATGACAGTTAATGAGAGAAAAATCTGATAGAATCTTACACATTTTTGGTTATTCATACTATCTAGTGTAGCACAAGCATAGATATCTACTAAAAAACCTTAACTGAAGCATGAAAGCAAATGTACTAAAACACATTATCAATTCTGGATATTCTGAACAAATCTTTATTCATTCGTTTTCCTTAATTTGACCTATGTGTACATTAACCAAATAAAAACAAGGCATTCCTCACACAAGGGTATAGCAAAGTTACAAACAGGCAACTAAGACACTGTATCTGATCAACCCAGCACAACCAAGATGCACTGAAGGTGACAGACCAGACCTCTAACTGAACTGCCCAAGCCAGACAGAGAGCAGTAGGTCAGAGGGTGCAGAAATGTCCTGCAGAGGCTGTTGGTAACGCTTGCCAGCTTTCCAACCTGCAGTGAGATGTTGGAGGACAACTTCAGCCTCATAGATATCCATGAATGTACATCTCCATGCCTCTACTCTGTTCAGTGGACATATTATTGCTCGTTTTTCCATTAAATATGATGTTCTTTCTTTCTGTTCTTATGATGTTATTGCTGATGGCATGAACTAGACTGGGGTAACAGTTCAGTGACTAGCATAATTAGGCCTTACATATGAATGTGAAAAAAATTAATACTGGTTACAGTTAAGGTCAAATTCCACAAATGTTTTTGAGAAAAAATAATGAGGGGGAGACATTTTGACAGTGTCAAAGTATTTTGTTTCAGCATGCTTCAGCATTTAAGAACACTTTTGTCATTCCAACGGAAGTTTATAAGTGTAAGAACAGAAAATACAGTTCAGGTTAAACTAAACCTTCCAAAGTGAACAACAATTGTTCTCCTTTAACTCAGCTCTCTTTCAGTACAATGTATACAACATTTTGTATGCTATTTGAAATAGAGTTCCTCTTCATTCAGATCTATATATGAAATTGTCCCTCTCTGCAGCTGGATTATTCTCTGTTCTGCATTGAAGTATTTGCAGTATATCACACTGGGAGAAATTATGAACTTGGACAGTGGATTAGGAAAGATAAACCAGACTTTTATTTTAAGGTTGTTATAACACAACGTGTTTCAGTTTTGAAGTTAAATCCGAATTTTAAATGGTTGATGAGAGGAGAATAGTTCAAGTAAAACCATCTCTGTATAAGGAGGAAGGAACGTAGGAAAAAAAGATAGAAAACTATATTTTGGGTCAACTCAAAATATTTCATTTAGACATGAAAGAAAAAGGTTGCTTTCATTTCTCTGCCATGTAACTTGTTTCCTCACCCTCATCTTTTAAGGGAGCTGACTTCAATCAAATTTTACATGAAAGATGCAATTTCTAATGAAAAAAAGGCAAAAGACTGTAATTGGCTCAGAGCTGGAAGGGTAAATATTTATTCCGCAACTGCAAATTATAACCTGGTCTCATTCCTTTCCTACAGACAAAATGAAATATTTCTGTTTCAGGACTGCAGGAAAACAGAAGTGCTGGAAGAAGGTAATTCCCTCAAAAAAACTGAGAACTCCTGGCCTCCTTTTTCTATAGCTTTTTCTATAGTTCACAAGCAACATGGCACTTGCATCCCATACTCCCAGTTTGTCTGCTGAGAAACTTTTATGACATCTACATTCTTTAAAATAATCACAGGGTTTTTTCTTTTTGGGAAGGAGAACTGAGCAGCAAAAATGTAACAGCAACGTGACCTCCATATAAATCTGAAGACTGAATGAATGGAGGCCCCTTATCTCTAAACCTTGAAGTAGCTATTTGAAGAAGCTGCTCAGTATGCTGCTTGATCGTTCTCCTTCCTCACATTTCAGAACACCAAGCAGGCCCAAACTACCACTGTGCCTCATAACTTAAGGACATTTTTTTTTCTTTTGTTTCATTTCCACAGTAACACACATAATATTTTAAGTCTCAAACTCTTGTTTTCAAAAAGCCAGGTAACACTTGATAGTAAAATATTCAATGTTCCTTCTTTATTGTCAGCAACATTTATGCATCTGGGTCAAATCCCTGAGCCAAAGCAAAGGAATTGCTATCAGGGGACTTGAATTTCAATGTTTGAAGAAATACTTTTCCTGTAGCAGCATTTAATTTCTTGACAGGCTCTGTAAGCCTTTGCTCTTCTGCCTTGAAAAATTCCTCTGAGTTGCTACATGACTGGCTGATGCAAAAATTACTCAGTTGTCTCATCCTTGCTGGAAGAAATGCAACCTATGTTTCCAGTCACCTTTTAGTTCTGTGGATTTGGTACCCTTTTAACTTTTCAGTCCCTGTACACCCTGCTGTGTCCGCTCCTAAAATTAACAGTGCTCTGAAATGGGATTTGGGTTATAACTACTGGACTAGATGCCCAAGTACAGCAAAGTAGCTGCCAGCATATCTTCTGGGAATAACATATAGAACACTGTGGAGCCCATAATCTCAGCATATCTCAGATCCTGCTAGACCAAAGCAGGGAATATTTTTCCCCCCCTCCTCATGCTGCCAAGGCAGGAGCACACAGAAAGACCATCACCACTATGACAGGTATTTAAAGTTTTTGCTCTTTTGGGAGAGACCCTCACTGCAGTTTAAGGCAGCTTGAAAACTAACTCCCACAGCATGAAACAGACTTTTTCATGCAGCACAGGCAATGCATTTGAAAGGTAAGACAACAAGAGTTTGTTGTCTTTTAATGTGAGTCACTCTTCAGTACACTGTCACTTTACTTTCCCTTTATATTGAATTTTTCTTTCCTAGCTATCACCACTAGCAAGAACCAGTATTGTAGGCAAATACAGGATTTCTTTTCAGCTCTTCAAAAAATATTCCTATCTGTAGGACTTTAATCTCTCTATGACTGCAATTAAAAATGTGTCTAACACCATGCAGATGTCAGCATACAAAATATTCCTAAGTGGTGTTATAAGGACAATGGGTTTAGTAATACCTCAGCTGTTTCTTTATGAAAGAATTGATATAGTTTATTCAATCTGAGCTTAAGAATTTTACACAGAATAATTTTGCCAGGTGGCTCATTCTCAGTGAAATTATGGATTCACAGTTTTATTACTTTAGTCTTTGTCATTCACAACACTTACAATTAGGTTGCCTGACAATTCCCATTGTAGAACTTTGCTTTCAGGTGTTTATCTTTGCCACATTTTAGTATTCAAGCTGGATGTCTTCTTTTAGATTAAAAATGCATGAAAAGTTTCAACTGATACGACTTATCCATTTCTGAGGAAAGTGATGAAAAAATCTGTTAAGACTTTAGGTCAATAATTCTCCAGTCTCTTCCTTAGTTTCCCTATTAATTCATTTTTTGCTATCACTGGATGACCTTCAATCATTTGCCCACATGCAGTGCCCTCTGTGTGTGTGTGTGAGGGAAGAGAGAAAAAAACAAAAAGCATAAATATGTACTGCCGTAACAATAAAGTGTCATCTCCTTTTCCATCATCTGGAGGAGTCCATGCTTTTCAGTATGCCACAAAACATTATAAATGTAAATATTAAAGCTGAGGTGTCACAGAAAAGGTGTTATCACAAAAAAGGTTAGGAAGTTTGGAAACAACTTTTTTTTTTTTTTTAATCTGAAATATCAAGGTTTTAATTCTACAGAAACTTTACCAGACCCAAGAGAAACACACATTTTATTAACTTTCTATTTTATAGTGTAAATTCTACTAACTGATTCTCTTCATCACTTAAAGCCATGCAATTTTTAAAGTTATGTATCCTCTCTTTGGGAATTAAGACATATGTCAGGGATCTCACTCATTTCTGGTCTACCTCCCTAGGCATTTCTTTCCCATCACAACTGACAGCATCACATACTGTCAAATCTTTCATGACTGTCTTTGAAACAGCTCTGCCTGTAAAAGGACTCTTTTATCCTAACATTTATGATGTATGAATTTACTTAAAGTTCCTAAATGACTGTGTTGATATTTGCATTTATAAATTCTCAAAGCCAAATAAAATACATCATTTGGGGGGCAGTAAAGAAGAAACCGACAATTTAAATTAGTTACTCCAAACAAATGTTAAATAGTACTCAGAAAAATGAATATTTCAGGTGTTTGTTTATATTTACAGAATTATTTTTTTTTATTTATTTTCTTGTACATTAATACCTGCAGGTCTCAGTTGTATATGGATTTCAGTATACTCAAAAATTTTGTAGAGGTTTGTGGATGTGAATACACATGAACGTGCATAAAAATCAAAAAACTGGTAGACAAAGATAAAGTCTTCTTCCTTGGCCATATGTTTTATTCATAGTGTATCCCCATATAAGTTTTATTCGTAGTGTATCCTTGCTCTAGCTTTGGTTATAGTGCTCTAACCAACTGTAAGCATTTAAAAACCATTAGCCTCGGTCTTCAAGTCTTGGAGTTCTGGGTAACAAATTTTTTGTAAGGTTCCCTCAACAATTGACATCAGTTACTGCATAGTGAACTAGAGCACTGAAATCCTTAGAAAAGATTTGCTGTGAAGATTAAAGCACAGACTTTTCCCAATGACATATTTTAGCTTTTCTCAGTAACTTGAACAGCTTTTAAGGTGGATAACAAATTCATATTTGGATTAAAGGCGTTTTCATGATTTCATTTACACCTCTCTGTGCTTCGAGCTACCCATAAACCTTATTTAAGCATTTGAGAGCAACTCAGGATATATTTTCAGTAGCACAAAAGAACTTGTGTATATGAAAATTCTTTGCCTTTGGGTTTTTTGTGTGCATGTCCCCATAGACCATGGAGTCACTCAGACATAATCACAACAAATCTTTTTCTTTCTAAATTATTTGGATTACCTGACTGGTACAAATCGTCTCAGTGTTCTGTTTATCTTCATTTCTTCTGGTACGCATGGATTCATGTGCAAATCTGCCAAGCCACCCATACAGCAACATGCCTTCCCATCCTTTATTTACACTGTTACAGACAGACCTGAGGTCAGGTCCCAGGTGTCAATATCACCAGTTGTCTGCTAATTCACATCAGCTAAGGTTCAAGCTTCTAATTTTCATTTGTTTTCAAAAAGATAAAGGAACTTGGTTTTGAAAGAGGAGGCTGTTTTCAATGAGAGAAAATTACAGTCTTTTTGACTGCTTACGGTTTTGGAAGAGCCTGGGCTGCTTGATATTTGCAATAAGCACTCCCCAAGTAGCCATAACCGCAGGGCACACATATTAGAGGCAAGAGGAAAAGCAGTATGACTTCCACCTCCTATATAAGCTGTTTCCTATTCTCATGCTCTTCCTGACACATGAACTAATGCTCATTTCCTAGCCCCAAGGAAGAAGGCTAATACTGGCCTGAGACTCCCTCCCCGCCGCCCCCCCCCCCCCCCCCCCCCTCCCAGGACTGTAGCTCAATCTTTTGTCAGTAGGGCTACTGGCAATTTATTGCTCTTGCTTGTGAAAGGAATCACAATGATTTTTTCAAAAAAACCCTCTACTCTCTTGTGGCTTTTCAGCTACTAATTTTCTCAAACAACTGATACCTGAACTGAGACCACAAATTAAATCCACTTACTTGTTCTGAAACTGACACAATGTTCAATTCACTGCACAATCTTTCCTCGTTACCACTAGCTGATGGGGTTTGTTTGCTTCTGAAGCCGTACAAACAGATGAGTAAAGCAAGATTTTTTTTTTTTAAAATGCATAAAGCAAAAGCTCAAGAGGCGGTAAGCAGCCTGAATAATGAAAACTAATCATTATTTTAAACATATGTTGGATTTCTCACTCAGAGTGTTTTCTCTGATAATACTAAGTAGTTTCACTTACCTCTGATCTCTGCCTTGACTTCATTACAAGTTCTGCCTGAATCTCATATGAAAATAATAAGTTAAAGTAAAAACGTATAGAGGCAGAAGGGCAGAGGAGAGAAGATATTTGATCATAAGTAAAACTGAAGTAACTTGACTCTCATTATCCAGGGGATTAGCTCAAGAGGAAACATCCATGATGGGCTTCTCTTGAAGCTGACCAGGCGTTTTATGGAATATACTCATGGAGAGATCACTAGACTGGGAGCCAAAATATTTGAACTATAACAAAGCTAAAACTGAAGTTTCAGTCCTGGGAGAAATTCTGATATTTCAACTTCTGTTTCTGTCCTGCACAGAAAGGAAAAGTTTTCCATGGAAAGCTATTTGGTGGCAGGTTAACAGCCAGTTCTTGTTAGACTGAAATGCTGTCTGATATTGGCTAAACCATCTGCCTCAATCATGCAAAACAGTACAAGCTGTCCTTAAGTTTCACTGATGCATAGTAAAAATTTACCCTAAGCGGCCCTAAAATAACAACAACGTTAACAGTAACACTTGCTTTCCTGAAGTGCTGTGAAAGAATTTAAAAGTATAACCACTTTGGAAACAGAAAAAAGGTAAATTCATTATTTCTATATTTTAAAATAAGAAAGGTAATAAAAAATATAATAGAATTGTAACAGGGGAATGTAAAATAGTATTTAAACCCAGACCAGACTTGGGTTTGTGGTGCACCTATCAACCAAGAAGCCAAAGAATAAAAGAGAGGAGAAGTTTTCACCATGAGTATTTGAGCATGGGGTGAGCGAGTGTCACATGGATAATCAAAAACATATTGGGAGAAGACTTACCATGGGGTCTTAGATAAAAGGTCCCAGCAGCAGTAGAAAAACTTGAAGAAAGTTGCAGAAATTTCCTTGAATGTGCCTGTGACTAGGCAAGCCAGGTAAGATACTAAACAGAAAATACTAAGTCAGGAAAGTCACTGAAAGTGGCTTTTGAAGAATAAAAATGACAGATCATTTCCTTTCTGCAGGCAGGGCTCTAAGAGCTAGATCTGCCACAGAGTCCTCATAGCTCCAGCAGTCACCGCTTAATACCACGGGTGGTAAGGATCAAATAGAGCAGCCACACCTGGAGGAGAAAGAGGATGAGATGTTTATATGAAGAAATAAGGAAGGAAAGAGGAAAGCCAGTTGGTTATTGCAGACAATAGCAAACACTGTTTTAAAACATATTCATTGCAAAGTTTTCAAGAAGGGTGAGGTTTAAAGGTCTTGTGAAATCTGTTTTGATTTTCCCCTCTCCCTTTCTTTTTCCCTTTTTTTTTTAATATTTGCTGATTTAAAAGGGAATGGGGGAGGAAGAAAAATGAAAACTGGGATGAAATGTGTTTCATTTTCATGTTTTGTTGCAAAGACACAAGATACTGTTCTTTTGGTTTTATTACTAAATGTGTGAAAAGGAAAAAACTTTTCCATCCATACAACTGTACAGCCTGTTTTGTCAAGGGCCAGGAGGAGTCATCAGTGTGGGAAATGAATGAAATTGCGAGTAGGTCAGGACAAATGCATAATCATAATCAGATGTTTCAGGAATCTAGATCATCAGGGGAGGGACTTCAACACACTTCAAGAAAGCAGGCAGTATTGTGACACAGGAGAGGAGGTGATGTTTTTCCCCGGGGTCTTAGAAAATCAGCCAGAAAGATAATAGGGAGAAATTAAGGACAACCAAAGTCAGAGAAAGGCAGAAAGAAATTAGACTCAGTGAGGAAAAGAAGTAAATGGATCAAGGAAGTAAGATGTTAGCTAGCTAGGGAAAGAAGACCATCAGGGAAATTACAAATGTATTTGGTGGTGTTTCTAGCAGAAAAGAAAAAAAGAAAGTTAAACCAAAGAACAGAAAAAGTAGTGCTGAGTAGCACACTGTTTCAAGGCAATCAGGCAAACACGGCTGTAGGTGTCAGTGAGGAGTCAGACAAGAGCCAGAGTCAGCACAAGAAAGGTGGCAGGAGGCTGTGGAAGAGGGAATATGTGGAAGCTGGTGTAGCCCTGCTTTCAAAGCAAAAAGCTCTTGCATCTGTTCGATTGTGCTGTTGAAACATATCTAGAGGTACAGCCGAGCTACAGGCCACAAAGGATGTAGTCACAAGTCTTCAAATAATGAATGTAGTCACTGACCCATCTTTCGGCTTGAAATATATATATAACCTGAACTCAACAAAATTGCTTTCAGAACACTGGAAAAAAGCAGGCTAAATGGTTTAACCCCCTATAAATGATGACAGTGTGTGTAGACTGGATACATAATCAACAACTGCATCTAGATATTTAGCGTGCTAAGTAATAATTCTCCTGCATCAGTCAATTAAAGAATCCCTAAGTTCGCATTAACATAACACACACTAACTGCACCCAAGGAACTATTACAGTGTATCACATTAATATTCAGCAGTCTAAGGGCTCCCCGAGCAGACATTGTCAGGATACGCCCAAAGGGCCTCCGTGGAGCTGTTACAGCATTCTGTATCCAAAATCTATGGATTAAACACTTGTTTATTAGGCTCCAATGTGAGACAATATAGCAGGTACCACCCATAATGTCAGTCATCCATGGGTAATGGGAGAAATTAGTACACTTCCAGCGGGAATGACAAACCAGATTCAAACTGATGGCAACAGCACAATCATTCTACCAGTGCCTTTCAAAGACTGTAATGGGCACAAACTTCCCTAGTATAGTCTAAATTAGATAACTGATTATATTATACTTTAAAATTGCAGGGTAATCACACAAGAAAAAACAAAAAAACAACTTCTCAGAATGACAGAGGACTTGACAGACACCCTCAAATGGAAAATTCCTAATTAATATAGCCCGATCCTTCTGCTGCAATTTTGTGGAATGCATGATGGTGGAAGAGATCAGGCTGTATAATTTCCCCCAATACACATTCATTTGCATTCAAAAGCATGTTCCCTTTCACTCAGAAACAATTTAACTCACAATAACGGCTTCCAAATGTTTCCTATGTTTGCCCCAGAAAGCAGCTGCTATTTTGGAGGACATGGAAATGGTAAAAACACAAAACACCTGAAAATAAAGTTTGAATCCTTTCACTTTTCACTGTTAATAATTTGGCTATCTCTGCAGTACTTTGAAAATTATGCTGTTCCTGTGACTATATATATATATGGCCTCTTATTACTGCAAAAAGAAACTTCACCATCTCATATTGGTGTAAGTACATGATTCTTCTGAACAACATTCAGAAACTTCAGAGTGGTTTGAAAAGAAAAGGGAAAGAAGTGAAAAGAAGGAAACAGCCTTTTTTCCCAACAATACTTGACCTAGATGAAACATAATAGGAGTTACAATGCAGACCTAAAACTGTACCAATATAACTCAACTTAGTCTACTCAAGTAATCTCACTACTAGTGGTACTGTAGAAATTGTTGAAGTGTGATGACCCTCCTCTGGCAACGGTGGGAGAATTCATAGAAGACCAACTTTAAACCGGGCTGCAGAATGAAAAGCACATTTCTAGAGCTCTCCTTGCTCATGAGCTAACTGCTTCAGTATTAGCTTTGCCTGTTGTCAAGGACCATGGTTTTGATGTACTCTAGTTAAGGTCTGTCAGCACAACCACACAAGCAAACCCATATAGCATAGATGGAATTAATCCTGACTAAAAAGTGCTTTTGCTGACAATGATTTATATTAATCAAATGAGCAAAATCCACTATCTCATGAAAAAATAGGTGAATCACAATAAAGGAAATGTTGGCTACCATGTCACTTACATTGTTACGGCAGCCAAAGCTTCTAGAGCAGAAATAACCACAGAAAAATGAAGTTACAGGATGGTGGTTTCAAATGATTGCAGTCATCTAAGCTAGAGTTGGTGTCTCTTTCCAGCCAGCTCTGTCAGCAAACCATTTTTTCATGAGGTCTAGAGTGTTACCATTCCAACAGCTCTTTTAAACATTTGAAAGATGCACTTTGGTGCAGAGGAAGGGCAACCTACTAAAGTTAGAAATTTCAGTCAGATCTTCAAAATGTATCAAGCCATATATGTTGAAATGTCATCATTCTTAAAACCAACAAAGTTTTTCTTTATTTTTTCTTCTGAGCTTTTAGAAATCAAGCTTTCTAATTACTTTCTACAATTAGCAACATGTTTGGAAAAAAAAAAAAATATTCACATTCCCACAAAATCAGATCCTTCCAGGGTTCAAATCCCAAATGCCATTAGACTCCTGATAAAGCAAGAAATGGCAATCTTGTAAACAGAAAAGCCTACATTTCTCTGCTCTTGAGGTGCTACAGAGATCTCAGTAGGCTTTACCTTATTATTTTATCCTGCCCAGAAAAAACTGTCTGCAAGCACATCTTGAGGAACCTGCATACTGCATTCTGCATTCATTTTTCCATTCACTTTGCCATGACTTCCCCAATAAATGTGGTGGGTTTAATGGGGGGTTTTTCCTTCAGTGTTAGTTTCATTCTCTTTTTTTAATTAAAGAGTTAAAAAGGAAAGAAAAGTGTGATTGTTCTCTACACTTTAAGATATTTGCACAGACTACACAGCCAAGAAGTACTATAAATGTCTCTGATAACTGTAGCACAGTGGTATTTATTTTGTTTCTGTTTTAATCGGCCTCATCCAGCAGCACTCTGAATTTCCTTAAGCCTTTTAATCAAGCAGTATCTATAAAGCATTTCACAGCCAAGGGAGTCAGACTGGACTGTGGCTCTTTTTTTTTTTTTTTTTGGTGTTACAGCAGCATATATAACTTCATGGGAAAAGAAACCTTTGGGCAGATGTTCAGTTCGAACATCTAATGTTAGCAGAATTACTTGCTTGCTGAGTGATCTGAAATAAAAAATCTTTTTCCCAAATCTGTTCAAGCAAAAATAAGTTTCAACAAGCAACTATAAAAGAAGATTCATTCAGCAGGTTCCTACCACAGTTAAATTATCCTAGGTAATAAGCACAGAAATAGAATCCAATTGATTTGCAAATGTTAAACATTTTCAAAAGTGCACGAGTAATTTAGCATTCTGAGTCACATATTTAAAAGACAGTTAGGCATCTTGGTCCCACTGATTTCTGGTGAACTCAAGATATGCCTAAATTAGTGGTATCCAATGCAGAAATATGAGCTTGGCCAAGCTTCATTCTGCCCTGCCTGGCTCTGTCTCTGATCACACCCTTTGTTTCACAGCTAGGGTACCCTTCTTCATCTAAGTGAAGCCCTACTATCATCTTTTCTGAACACCCCTGAAACCTGTCCCTTTGTCCAGAAAGCTTAAAGGTATTGCAAACCCCCTATATGTAATTATGGTCATATCAATGCCTATGCAAGTTTCTGTGAGAGATTTCCCAGTCTGTAACTGACAATTGAGTGTAAGGATACAGTGCCATGTATGTATATTAGATGAGGTCTGAAAGATGAAGAGCCATGTTCCAGTTGCTTTGCATTGTGCAAACATGGCTATGGTACTGCTTTGACTGCAGTCTTATTCTGCAGCCATCTTGCACAGCTCTTCTTCCATGATTTGGATATACATTGAGAAAGAACACACTTTTAAACAGTCTTTCAAATAAAAATGTCTATACCTGATGTCACAAAAACAACAGAGAAGAATTTTTTATACATTTTTTTGTATGAAACATTAACTGAGGAATACTTGATAACTCCAACACACTCTTTAACAGCTGAGAGACATCTCAACTGAATGCTGAGTTGGGACTTAAAAAGACTTCATGACAAAAAGAAACAGCTTTATATGGTGACATAAAGGAGAATCCCACCATAGCAGCCTCTTCTCAGACTGAACTTTCCTCCAAAGACTGCAAAGACTGACAGCAGAAGATAAAAGCAGCTTCAGTTCTCAGCACATTTCCCTGCCTCAGCAGTGCACCCAGCTAACACACCTCTACTGGGATGCCAGAAGCCAGAATAAGGTTATCTGCTCAAAATTGACTACTGATTTTTCTTCAGAAGCATTTCTTAACCTTTATTTTCTGCAAAATGTCTTAAAACTAACATGTTATGTCTATCACCACACAAAAACCTGCCAGACATTAGCAGAGAGTCTGACTCTCTACTAGCTAGAGGCACAAAAGTGAATGTGTAACTATGATTTCTTTCATGCTGTGAGCAAGGGTTATTCCTTTTGAACTTAAGGTTTCAGTTCAGGTCCTACCAGAGAAGCCAGCCTTACATGCCACTGAGGTTCATGCATAGCCAACCCACAGAGCTGTCACTGCTTTAAAGTCTCAAACACTTTTCAGTACTCCCCACAGACCAAGATCTATGGCTATGCAAGCATGGCTGTCTGAATAATAGAAACAGGAGAAGCAGGGACAAAGATGAAAGAAATGTTTTCCCATGCACTGAAAACTGAATAGCTTTCAGACTTTGGGTTTTTCATAAGCTATTTGATAACATCAAGAGCTCCAACACAGAAAACCTCACTGTTAGCACCTGACAATGCAGACGTAACCTCATTTGAAAGGATGCAGAAAGAGAAACATTTTTTGCACACAATACCCTAAGAATTGTGCAAATGTTCTTATTTTACTTCCTCATTATTTCCACAGGGAGAAAAAAAAAAAAAAAAAAAAAAAAGGAAGACAGACAGAAGAGAAAAGGAAGATATACTCACCTTCAGAACTGACTAACTACTCTTTGCTATCTTTTCCTAACAAAAATTCCAAAACCTGGAAGATTGATTTTTAAATATATTTGTTCGTTCATCTGCACATTAAAAACTAAGAAGTGAGAATAAAAGAAGGCAAAACAGATGGGCAGGACTGGAGTAAAAGGGGTGGATAGACAAAGGAATTGATGGAACAAAAACCAGAAGATCTGAATCATTTGCTACTTCATCGCTACCAAGTTACATGACTAGGAGCAAGTTATCTATCACCTGGTACAAAGTGACATTTAAAATAATCAGAATTTCTTTAATGGTAAATTTTGATCACTGAACATTATTACCCACAAACCTCCATAAGGTTAAAACAAATAGCTAAAAATCCTTCAGACAAACAAAAGAGGCACAGGTTAATCTTCAGCTCTCCCACAGAATCCCTATGCAAAAGACCCGAAGCTCATCAACTCCTAAACATCAAACAGGAGCTTTGTGTGTTAGTATTTCTGACAAATGACAAGTTGATTTTCTGTGCCTTTCATCTTCTTTATGTTTCAAATGGACTGATAGTAATTTCTTCTTCTTCTTTTGTCTCCACATAGAATTTGCATTTGAATCTCTGAAAGCAAAACCTACTGTCTTAGAGTATGTTTGTACAGTACACATGTGCTAGGGCTATAGTTGTGTTTGGTTACTTTACTATTACACAAGTCCCAAGGTTTTGCTAAGACTGTAGGGTAAGCGCTGCCCATGTATTAGCCTGTTGTCTTGGTCACTGTGTCTTAAAAACTGCAGACACGTTAAAGTACCAACAAGTTTTCCTTCTAGCCTATGAACACAGTTTTACTTCATACAGAAAACAGGGTGCAACAACCAAGGGTGAGCACTCAGATCTGGCTACAAATGGGACAAGTCCAGAGCACGCAACAAAACTCAGGAGCTAGAGAACATCCCCAGTTCCCACAGCATAGGCACAGCTGCACTGAAACAAAATTCCATTTCCTAGGCTGCTTTAGACTTGAATTGACTCTGACCTTAGAGTGTGCTGTGCATAGTACTGGGCACAAATATGCTGTGGAGAGGTGAACACCACAAGGACATCACCTCATTTTGTGAATGCCCACATGCCTTGGGCTGAGGCTTGAGGGAGTTGTCTAGTGCAGATAACTCACTGTCCCCTTGCTAAATGGGTACTCTAGCCACAGATTCACTGGGCTGGGATGTGAAGGAGGGGGGTTGGGGATTGCTCCTCAACCATTACCTCACATCTCCTTTTCTTCTAACACAGATGGTCAGCACCTATGCACACACAAAAACCTTGCAGCCTCTCGAACGGAAGCACTCTGTTACTGCTCAAGGGGAGCAAAACAAAAGGGCTGATGGACTTAAAGAGAAGGACAGGGACTATATCTCTCTTCATCATCAAAACTCTTGGCTATGGGGCCCCTAAATAAGACATTACTAGGATAGCCCAGTACTGTGTAGATAGGGCAGCCTGGCTTTTACCAGGGCTCAGATGCAGAGCTGTAGTTATGGGAAACACCCCTGCATTTCTGGACTTGTGTGGCCTGTCTTTCCCTGTCACACTCCCCATGTACTGACTGGGGAGACTCAGTTCTCCCAGTCACACTGGAAATCCCCCTGCTCCTGCGCAGTGCTCCTGCAATTCAAGGCGTTACATGGAGGGATACAACATGAACCTCTTTTGTTGCTCTGTGCTCAGTGCTACAGCACACCCATTAATCAAAGGTGAACCTTGCCAAACAATGTCTCCACCTATCTGGTTCTAAGGCACAACAGAGAAACAAAAGAATCCCCATGAAACAACTAATTCTTTTCATTGCTTTGAAATTGAACAGAATTGAAAAATATGCCTAGGTTTTTGCCTGAGTAGTAAATGATTGTTACTGCTGTCAAAATACGGGCACAGCAGAATAATGGCACCCAGACCAGCTCCCAGTGGAGATTTCTGCCCAATAACAGATGTGTGTGTGAACATGTAATGAAGTGCCTAGCAAGGGAAACCAATGGTACAAATAAATGGCAATAAAAATAACAAACAACCTCAAGAGAATCATGTCCCACTAAATGATATCAGATGGTTGATGCTTAAACCATTTATGGGGCATCAATGGAGTTGTCTCAGTGATGAGATTTAAGGGTCTGCTTCTCAACTGCTTTGTGGTTCATAGTGCTGCTACTGCCAGCACAAGGCAAGTATGACACAAAGCTATTGTGACTTGATGGCATTTTTCAGTTATAAAAGATGATAAAAAATCTGACCCAATAAGTCTGCCACCACTTCACTTCTGACATGACTGTGCCAAGTTAATAATTTGTTCTGTCTCTGCTGGTTAATTGCAGAAAGAACAACAGCTTTGCACTTGAGCACTCTCTGCCCAGTTGGCATCCAAAGCTCACATGAACACAGTAATGTTTGATGATTAACCAGAGAAATTATGGCAAGGAGGGTGGAAAGCAAAACGCTGCTATTGTTACTCATCTTAACTGACAATAGGGAAGGAAAACTGAATTAAATACTCAAAGAAGGAGGACAACAAGGCTGCCACTTCGAAAAAAAGCAGAAAGCTCCAGATGGTTGTCTCTTCACAGAGCTGCCTCAGCTGTTCATAACATGTAGCCTGCATTAATGCCAAGCTGTCAGAAACACAGCTTGAAATGGTCAACCAGAATCATAAATGGGGTCCTTGAATGTACACAGTGGAGTGTCAAATGCAACCTTAACACTTCCTCTCTTGAGTGCAGTCTAGTATGTCAAAATACATACACCAAAGTATTTCCAAAAGGATTGAAAAGGGCAAAGTATTATTCAACCCACAGGATAATATACATTGGAAAACTGACCTATATTATTCACAGAATATACATCACTAGCAATTTTCTTTGTGCTTTTATTTACAGACATGTTTGTCTATATGTGCTCTGGCCCTTACAGATTTAATGGTAATAAATGTCATCTGCAACTCTTCTATTTTACACAGATTTTTTTTTTCAAATACTTAGCTGTGACTTCTACACTCTTTTAAGAAGTGTAAGAGAAAGAAACAGAGATTATACTCAATATATGTTGACTGAGGGTATCTGCAAAGAAAGCATCTACAAAATGATTAATCAATGACTTTCATTCCATAATGGAAAGACCTGATCTGCACCATTGAGAAAGCAGTTCATTGCAGTCACATAGGACATCTCTGGGTTGTATCAGCCACAGCAGGGGGTTTGTCAAGAATAATTACCCAAGGGACTAGCCACAAAAGCTAGACTCGTTTCATAGAAGCCACCAAAGGATAATCATCTCACAGTGAATTTTGTTGACTACTCATACAGAATGAATCTAAACAAGCATTCCAGTGGTAAAAGGCTCTAAAACTTGTTTCAAAGCTGTGAAGTTAACTTGTCTTTCAGTCAGCTTTAAAATGGCTCTTCTCATATTCAGCTGAGTATGCAAATAAACACTGAAAAATGTGAAACCTTGCTGTATGCCTATGGAATTTCTAAAAGATATTTAGGATCTTGAAAGATCATAAATTAATTACAGCAATTAGTATATTCAGAGAATAAAATCTGTGCTTAATTCCTCAATAGCAAAATTTCTGAATAGGTAACAGAAACTCAGGGATAATATACCAATATGCCAAGGTAAAAAGCCCTTAGGAAAAAAAAAAAGGAAGTCAGAAGACAGCACATCATCAACTTCAAGCATCAGACAGTACCAGGGAGCAGCCAGTGCTGACACTTACCCACCTGGCCGATGACTACCTTCCCAGCAGGAGCTTGCTCTGGGGTTGTCTGCACAGCAGTGCCTCCGCCTCAGCCACTCACTATGTGTGTTAGCCAAGAAAAGTAAAACAAAACTACGTGCCCTTGATTCTGTTTGCAAGCTTACACATGAGTAAAACATCCCCACGTGAGTGTGATCCAAAGAACTACAGGTTCCAATAACAACAAATATCATGGCTACTAGCCTTTTTAGCTCTCATGGAAAGGACTGGATCCGACATACTGCTGAGCAGTCTGGTTGCAACCCAGTAAAGCACTCAAAAGAGTGCTCAGTTTAAGTCTATGGGAAATCTACAAGGGGACTATTTGCATACTTACAAAAAATAGGTGATTAAGTTTGAGGGAGGTAACAGTCATCAGTGATTCTTTTTTTCCCTGCAGACTTGAAAGCATGAAGATTCTCATCAGTCTAATGCTTTTAGCTTAAAAGTGATACAAAATATGAGGAAAGAAAGTATAAATTCTTCCTGAAAAGTCACATACAATATATACTGTTTCTTAGATCATCTACAGGAACTAAATGCATCATCCTCTTTATGGTAACCTTTACAGGGGAACAAAACCAGAAAACTTTATAGATTGGTATGTTCTTTGTCATCCTCTAGCCACAATTCTGTTCTGGTTGACATCTCTGGTACTATAGCAATACAAACTGCAGTACATACAGATGTTACAAGAATAGCTGACATCTGTCAAACTAGAGTGTCTTCATCAGATAAGACCAAACAGCTAACACTCAGGGGATAAGTGTTTATAAAATCTTTTCTACGGAAAAAATACTGTGGGGTCAGGATTCAGAGTTACATGCCACTGCAAAATGGGCTATCTGCTCCATGTACTAGGAGAAAAACTGAAACATATATATTAGAGAATAAACCTGCTTCCACAGGAGATTGCATGCGATAACCTGATAGGGCATCCATTTCTATCAGCAAGTCTCATTCATTCATTGAATTTATTCATGTGCCTGTCCTGAAGCTTGTGCTGAACCCAGCACCTGTAGTTTAAATTGGGTTTAAACCACGGGCTTTTAAAAAACAAATACTCTCAAAGAAATTGTCTTATTTTCAAAAGGCAGCTCCTGGAATTTTAATCTGAGAGTCTTAAAGGGTTCCCTTTGTGGAAGACCAAGGCTGTGTTGTACTGACTGTTCACTACTTTCCTTAGCAGAAGAGTCGGTATTTTCTCCAGTCTTGCTTTCTGCAGCACCTGTGTGCCTGTGTGTATGCAGGCATGCATATGTACCCATACAACTGGAAAAATATTTTCAATTTAAAAGCATTTTAATCATAAAAGCTTCTATGGCATTGTCTCACAACTTGATACACCCACTTCAAAGAAAACATTTTGCTGCAGGAAATGAAATTATTTGAAAAATCAACAAAAGAGGAAAGAAACAAAGGTGAAATATTAAACGGCCCGATCTGTGGAGCACATGCAGTCTTGCACTGCTAAGAAGCATTAACAAGTGGTAGCAACAAATAAAGAACAGCTAAAGAACAATGCCTTTATAATTTCTTAACTGATAGAATAATGAAATAAATCTACATATTAAATGAAACACTTGCAAGCAAAAACTTTATAAAAGGTGAAATATTAAAGCATATGCAATCTTTTAAAATTTCATGGCTCTCCCAGATATCTGGCTTTTGCCACTTTAAACCATTTTCCGCATAGTCAGGAGTGTGTCAGTGAGGTCTGATTCATGGTCTTTCAGAAATAGTTCCTCTGCTTTGGAAAATCTACAATACCTTCATCAGGTGCCTTCTCTATCTTTTCCAGCACACTAATTTTTTGTCGATAGTAAACTGGATCTCTTTTCCTCTATCTTGTTCTTCCTTTCCTTTCTCTCAGAAGAAAGTATGTGATGGGATTTTATCTCCATTTCACTAGGATTTAAAATTCTTTGTCATTCACCCCTTCTTAAGCTTTGAGGCCATTCGTCAGTCACCTTCTATACCTGGTGAGATGGTTTATAAAAGATAGAGGTCTATTGACTATTCCGTTATTGTTATTTCATATGGCTGATTTCCACTGTGTTACAAGACTCTTATACACTATTCTGATGTTATAACAAATACAAAACTTTGCAGTCTGTTCTTCTTTATCCCTCCACTGAATAAACTCTAGCTTCAATTACACCCATGGCAGTTTACAAAATCAATGGGACAAAAGAATAGGTTCATTAGCTGGTTTACCAGTTGCTTAGGAGTATATTGTGACATTATTTTGCGTACTGGAGTTAAAACCTCATTTCAAAGAAAAGGTATAAAAGGATCAAATTTTAAAAGAGTATTTCAGTAAAACACTCAATTATTTTCAAGCCTCTGTTAGGCTTTTTTAGTATCATTATGTTTGCCTAGTGATTTCGAATTCAAAAATTATAACAAACCATCTACCATTGATTCACTACATACAACTTAATGCAGAGAAAGTACTTGGTTTTATTTGATTATGTTGACCTACTGAAGTACTGATTATTATGAGTATGCTTAAGGAAGGCAACAATTTTTGATGCACTTAGTGAACAGTCTGCTACTTGAATCAAACAGTCTTAAAGCATACAGTTTCATGAACTTCTTAATCCTTCTAACCAGGACAAAGATCTATGTTCTGCTGCAGCAGTTTGTGATTATCTGGCACAGCCTGATTTATGCTTAAAGGTAGTCTGATCAGACATAAACATTAGATGATGATAAAGTCTCTATGAGCTCTCTAGAACACTCAAATATCTTACTGTAGATAAAAGATCCCATGTCATAAGATGGTTTTTAATAATTATTTTGAATTTATTTTGGTATTGTCATCTGATTTACCCTTGACATTGGTGTAAATGTGTTGAACCTGAGCTGATTTCATGCTGATTTTATGTCAGTGTAACCTCACAGAGCCAGATTTACTGTCAACCTGCAGCTGTTTTGCTCTACTTCTGCAATGCAAAACAGCTTTTAACCCTGTTTCAGTAACTACTTTATCAGGGTTTACGACTGCCTTGAATAAGAAAGCTGCACAAATATGCACGCCAATGGCACTGATGGAGAGATCGCTGGTGATTTACATTAATGTGAATGAAGGGTCATGTCCTCTATGTTCAAGCATACATATATAAGGTGATTTGGCAGTGAAATTTTTTAGTCTCTATATTATGATTTTTAAACACAGTACAGTTTTCTTTCATTGTTTCTTATTTACACATTATGGATTTCTCTGGTAGTAACTGGAGGCTAAAACCCTGGCCCCCTAAAATCAAAGTTCGAGGAACAGCTCCAGTTGCACTTAAAAGGACTTTGCTCAGAAATGCAGCAAACATTCAGAAGAAGCCTTGCAAATCTTCCCAAAATATCTACAGGTATTGTCTCCTTGTAAGAATGCATAGAGAGCAGAGAATTATTTAATTTGCTGAATTTCAACCAAATTCATAGACTGGATTGCAATTACAAAATATGCTATCTGGTGAGCAGGTGGCAACATAACAGATAAACTAGAAATTCTGCCTATAAAAATATCATTTACATGGCTACAGAAGTTTAAAATCATTTATTTATTGTTCTTTTAGGTCAAAGCAATGGCATATTAAGTCATAATGAACTCAGCACAAATAGAACAAACAAAGCAAATTTTTCTTCATCTACACTAGTGCAATTTCAGTGATGCCAAAGCAAAAAGCCAGCATGTATTTCTAAATTGAATCAAAGACTAATCCAAGTGATACCAGGCTCTGAGTTCACTTTCACAGTGCCATTTTTGCACACTTGATTATAACAGCAATGTCCATAAGTAATTGCACTGTAAAGTCCATAAATAATTTGTCTCAGCAGCCTCTATGTCAGATTTACTCAATTATTAATAGAATTACACATTTCATAACTGTCACCCCTGCAAGGTCACACTCAGGCAACAAAAAGTGAAGTCATTGCCATTTCTGTCTGGTGAGCAAAACAGCAGTGGTGAAGGTCCTGAGGGCCCAGGTAAAAATTCTTTTCATTACACAAGAGGTTGAATTCAAAATTAAGATCTCCAGATAACCATATGATTCCAGAGACCAGTGCTTTACAAATCAGATTCAGAAACAAAGTACAGCAAATTTAATGTGCATGGAGTTTGCTTCTGACATAGTAAATAATTCAAAACAAATAGCTAGCTCTTAATCCCATAGTCACAAAAGCAGAGAATACAGGATAACTGGCAACATCTGTTGTATGTCATATGTTTAAAAAATGTAACCTAGCCACAGTTCAACAAACCTTGTCTTCAAACTGAATAGGCATATGAATGTCAGCATGTATTGGTTTGTGGGTTTGCTCCATTTTTGGTAACAGCAGCTAGTTTAGATTCTGCTTATTGTTCTCTACCTTGCAGTGAGAGATCTATTTCAAAAGGAGAAAAAAAATCTAAATTTATATATATGAGGGTATTAGTCTCACAATAACCAAACAAGAAAGAGCTACACTTCAGTTCGTACTTTCAATACACTTCCCTGTTATCTTTCTATGGAGTTGTTATCCTGCCACCACTAAATGTTAAAGGGGAGAAGAGGGAAGGGAGTGTGGGAAGGAGTAAAGGCTAAGGGAAGACTGATATTTCCTGTGGGTTTTGGAAGACCACTTACATTTTGATCACAGCATGACTCAGAAAATATGTGGGATCCTATCTGTCCTGGAGTAAAAAATTGTCTTCTGTTGATGGAATGCTGCTCTGAGGGTGCTGAAATAACACAGTGGCAGTCACCCTAAACACCAAGTATATTAATTTTTCACTGTTTACTCAAAAACTCTACCGTATTTTAAAAATTAAACCATCTATATGTTCAAGAAACATATTCAACTTGAGCTTGAAAAAGCTTACCTTTTTATACTAAGGTATAGAGTTTTAATGCACTGAAAATCCCCTCCCTTCTATTTCATTAAAAAACAAGAAACCAAGGTGATTTCAGAGCTCAATGAATATTTTTTGATTTGTAAAGTTATTGTCTTTTCTGTCCATATGACTTTGCTCTTTTACAGTTTGATAATTAGTACAACATGAAACCCAGGATGCCCAATCAGATACATATTTATTTAATGGTTTGTGAATACCATGTAACTCATGAACATGTTTGAAAAGATTTAAAATATCCGTTCGTGAATCTGAACAATGATCAACATATAATAAGATATAAAAGGCTCTTAAGCAAAGGAGAAACTAAACTTTCTTAGAGAATTTTCTGATCCAGAGATTCAAATCAGTGGAAAACCTATTGACCTTAACAGAAATCTGATTCACTATTTATTGTATTTCTATTATTGCTATACACATTCAATTATTTTCTAACCTGGGATTGTCTAATGGTATGTTCCCAGAAATATTACAGTAATATAATACATAGAAAAATTTTGTTGGATTGAGTTACAAAACATAGATATAAATTTCCAAAGTACTATTATTTGAATGCATTCAAATCTGGAATTTTGGATAAGAAAAGGAGTGTGAGAAGATTTTCTTAATTCATGTTTTCTCAGAAGTTCCCCAACTACCACAGAGTCAATACAAAGCACATGGCTACTTGATGCTTTAGCACAGAACATGGCAAGATTCATATACATTACAAATTATTCTAAACAGGTTTCTTAGGCTTTCTGTCCTGTAGCAGACTGCATGGTTAAAATCCTGTTATTGTATTGCAATTATTGCAGTTATTTGCAGGTTTGCAGTTTACACATTTGTCTAATAAATATGAGTGAGTAGTTCATTTCTTACTGTACATTGCAAAGACTTCACATAAAATATAAAATATATGGAACCTGAGCTGTCCAGAAAGTCCAAATGTTGGTATTTGCATGGCTTTACAAGCATTATTTATCTACAGTCCAGAATGGAAATTGCAGCTTGGAAACATTTCAAGTTTCTCAGCAGTGAAGGTAAAAATTTTGCTGTTTGAGGGCTAAAGGGAAGGCTGTGCAAAGACCAAGCTGCCTGTGCCTTGGAAGAGAGTAGAACTGATACCAAAACCAAGGAGCGCATCCCAAAGAGCAGGCCTTGCTCCTGTAGCTGGTACAGGAAGAAACAACATCACAAACAACCTGATATCTCCTTCACTAGCACTTCAGACAGCTATCAGAGATTAAATAGGTAGAAGAAACATATCTAATTTGCACTACTACATGGCTACCCTACCACTGTAGGAAATCTCTTATTTTACCTACTATTGATCTAGATCGAAGTTACCTAAGAAAAACATCAGAAGTCATCCAAGTTTTCACATGACTATGGCTTATTTTCTGATGAGGGAAGGTCAGCCCAGCAATGGGGCAAGGGAGATAACCAGAACTACACTGAGATGCTTGTAGCTATAGAGATTAAATATTCTGATCTATTCCAGGTGAGGTTCTACTTACAACACCACCAGCTTCATAAAGATGAGGTGTCGAAGCTGATAGTCTCTTGATTTCAGCTCCTTAGGAGCTCTGGCCAATTTTTGATTGAAAGGAGGGACCATGCTTAACAGACTGCAGTGTAAACCTGTCTCCTCCAAGAAGATCTGACAGGTTTCTCCACAAATAAGAGAATATGAGCTATGAAAATAAGGATCATTGCATGGGATGACACTAGCCAGTTCTAAACTGCAGATTTCTGCCAGCTAGGCGAGGAAGTCAAAAGGTATGGCCCCTGCTCAAATATACACTTGACCAGGAAACATCCCTCAGTGAGAAGTATTGATTCTATTGAAACTACACCTTTTCTTCCTGAATTGATAGGAAAGGGTGAAATAATCTGTCCCGGAAAAGCTAAAACAACAAAATGTTGCTCTGCCCTGCCTTTCAAACCATGGGGAGAAAGAATAATGAACAGGAACAGGCTTCATAGTGTTGGCACATAACTGATCGGATTCATTAAGGATGCTTCTGATATCTCAGGTTACTGACAGCCCTCTGTATCCTTTTCAAGACTGTTTTAGGCCTATTGCTCTATTTGCTTACTAAAGAAGGATCATCAGTCTCTTAATTCTTTTAAAAATAATTAGCTTTTTCTATTTGCTGATGTTCTAAACCAGAAATTATTATAAATTCCACAGTAGAAAATTTAATCTGTAACATGCATATGATGTTTGATATAGAAATAGATTAAGAACTTGCTGAAACTACATTTTATATGTTTGAATATCTAATAAGAATTTACAATGAGCAATGGATATTGATAGGCTAACACATCAACAGCAATGAGATCTGTTTAATAAGCTTATATCAATGGGCTTTATCAAGACAAAAACTGTAGCATTTTACTTATACATATTTCTGTAGTATACATCACTACAATTTGCAGGAATTTTTCAAGTGGTATCATCAAACATCTGTGAGTTACCATATTAAGGAGTTGCCCACAGTTCAAACATCTTCCCTATTGTTTTACTGAGAGAAATATTCTGGTCCATATTTGCTACTGGGGATACATCTCAGAATCCAAACTCTGAAGTAGCTTTGGCAGACTAAAGAGGCGCACTTTGCAACATCTCCTCTGATCTGGTACAGGACTACTACTCATTACTGCTCTGGATTGTTTCTAAGCTTAACCTTCCCACTGTCACCTTTCATTCACCAGAATCCTTTAAGTAAGTCTTTTGGAAACTATTTAATAGAGACCAGTATGCAACTACAAAAGAAAAATGGCGTGTTTTACAGCTACCTATACATCTGATTTAGTCCAAGAAGCTGTTTCATGTAGCTAAAATGCTGTAGTAATACTTACCAAGATGGGCAGGACTGTTGTCTGGTGTATTTTATTCACTGAACAACTTCATCTGGGGACACTGTTGCTTTTGTTTAACTGTCCTGTATATTTTCAGCCCTTGAAACTCCTGAAGGTATTCACATAATTCATCACCTGTCCAGACAAAAAGCAGAATCCTTTCTTGAAAGCCAAGGCACGAGCTCTTGCTACATAATTCTGACAGAGAAGAAGCTGCTTTCTTCTACATGAATTAAATCATTGGCTTAATGATTCCCTTGGGGAGAGGAAGTGTTTTACTTCAGTACATTGTAGAAAACTACTGCTTCATATGAACAACTTCTTTGAGAAGGCATGATTTGCATTTGTAATGTATAAATTTCATACAGTACTATGAATTTAGTTCACTGCTAGTTCTCAACAGAGACTAGCTGTAACTACCAATATCAGGGATGAGAATAGTGCTTGGTGAAATCAAAGGATGCTGCATGCAGGGAGAATGAAGTAATGTGCTGTCTTTTATACAAGGGAAAACTGAGGTACAGAGGAATTCAATGACTTGGTTATGATCACATGTCACATGGCAGAGTCAGGAAGAGATGACAAGTGTTCTGACTTTAAGACCTATTTCTTAACCATGGGGAGAAAACTCAGTCTTTTAAATAATAATACTGTGTATGTGCCTTCAGAAATGTGTCTCGGAAGAATAGTGTTCATTAGAAATTGCAAACGAAATATAGGGATTCTTTATTGAAAACTGGTATTTGAGCCATAATAAACTAACTAACCTTATTATCAAATTGAAAACAACATTTTTTTCTTCTGGTTCAACTATCCTGCTCTCAAGTATACTACTCGATTCCAAGTTCAGCAAAGAATACACAACAGATTTTTCTTTCCTGCCATTTAACAAACTATATTTGCAGTATATTCTGCTTATGCATGGATATATTTTCATTGTCCATTCCCTTATAAACTTTCACTTACATCATTGCTTATAATTTTGTTCTAAAAATCCCATTTTTAGTGAACTTATATTTGGACAATTCCGTCACATTAAAAATAATGAAATCTTTGGATCACCCAGTGCCAACAAGAATGATATAATATTCCTCATTTCTCAGAATCATGACTTTGTCTTTGCACTAACCAAGATAATGAGAAAACCTTTAATTTTCCATATGCATTCTTTCCCCAGCTTTACTTGCCAGCTAAGCTGCCAAATTGAACCTCTCTCTCTTGGAAAATACTAAACTTTCATTTTCTAACATGTCCTCTGGATTTCTTTAATTCATATTCTCATAGACTCTGGATCTCAACACCCAGGCTTCAGCCTGGGGTTAATGAAAATGAACAGTTAGTTCATAAGGGCTATTTTTGCTATATGTTGCCAGAGATGCTTTCTTTTCAATGTCGTATTGATTTCAAGGGCACCTTCCTCAATTATTCCCCTTGCCAGCTGATCTCGCTCTCAGGTCAAAAAGCTAAATTTCATCTGCACATATTGCTTTTCTTTCCCAGCCTAGCAACTACTAATATGAGCTTTTCGATCTTAGACCGCTTAGGAGCAGGAATTCATTTGTCATAATTCAGGTATAGTTGCAGGATCGCTGCAGAACAGTCCTGAAAATCTTAATTTATTCTACTCTGTATTTAAAGTTGGTATAACCTTTGCTGACTAGAGCACTGTGTGTCACTGCAGTGTCTACATGCTGAATTTTTATTTCAGCCTCCTTCAGCCACCAGTTTACCTGCTCTAAATATGTTTTGAAACCACAAGGTCTAGCTGCCATAGAAGCATCACACTCCTGTGCTTGCCGTCCTGTCCAGGTCTGAGAGAAAAGCTATATATGGCTTCTCTTTTGCTTTGGACAGCTATAGTAGGAGACACAGCAACAGAGCCTGGCCTCTGGTCTACCCACAACATACAGCTAGAGACTTGTCTCATTGCTGATGGACTAACACTGGCCCGGTCCCCTCCATACAATAGAAGTGGTCTCACTCCAGTGGGAACTACAGATGGAGCTGGAGCACCCAACCAGTTTTAGGAATAACTCTAGCCATTATAAGATTGGCAGCTTTATACTGTGGCTTGGATCTGTTAATTTCAAATCTATGGAAAAGTAGCACTGAGCCATATTTTGCTCTCCATCCTGGCACCTGCCAGGGTAGTCAGATGGTCACAAGATCTGGCTCAGTTACTTAAAATTTCCATGTTCCCACAGGAGTCCTGGATATAGAAACAAAAGCACATCATCTCCTCCCCAGGCAGCCATAACCAGACCTCACCAGAGTGTATGAAGTATGAACAGGTTACATTTGTATTGGACATCTATTCTTCATAAAGATTAATAAATTAAAAAAACAGAGGGAACAATGTTATCACGTACTCCTGTCTTTCACCTAACACTTGGTCTTTCCTTGAATTCATCCTGGTGTCAAACCTAATCACTGTGCTTTGACCTTAATTTTTAAATTCTCAGTGACAAAGAATCCATCAAAAGCCTATGTGAGCTGTTCCAATGGTTGATTAACTTCTCAGCTAAATGTATTGTCTGAATTTGTTTAGTTTCAACTTCCATGCACTGGATCTTATTATACTTGTCTCTGTGTATGACACCAAAGAGACTTCTCTTAACCATTTTTCTGTTTCCAGAACAGCCTGTGCATACCATGACCAAATCACCACTGAAATTTCCCTCCAAAAATCTTACTTTATTTAGGTCATTTAGTCTGTCACTTTAAGGTATACTGTCTATATTGGTTAACATACTGATCATTCATGAAGCTTCTCTTTGAAACCTCTCAATTTTTTGTTGAAATGGGAAAACCAGAGCTAAGCAGAGTTTGGTAAGTTAACAAAATATGAAATATAAGGGGACCAGAGCTCTCTGCTCTGCACCCTAGTCCTGCAGATCACACTGACCTTCACCTCTTCAGGGGTATCTGCATTCCCACTGGTGCAGTACAAAGAGGGAAATCAAACAGCAGAGGTTTGATTTCACACACTTTGTGGTGGCTACAGGCCTGCATGTCCACATGCCATTTTTACCAGCGATTAAGTTAAATTGATTTGCCAACCTTAGGCATGTGCTGCACATGTGCAGAGCTAAATGCTTCAGGACCTTGTGTCCAGATTGCAAGTGAAGGTGCTCTAGGTGCTACTCTCAAGTGTGAGTTCAACCTTGCTTCCACCAGAAGAGAAACTACACTTGAGAACACCAGTGATATGCTTGGGTATGGACAGCAGGACTCCAACTACAGACATGAGGTAAATCACACCTAAAGAGTACTCCTCCAGCTCACAGAGTCACTAATGTAGATGCACCTGGTAAGATCCCAGTTCTCTTTCTGAAGAACAGATTCTGCAAACTGAGGCCTACATTCATTAAATTGCACTGAAATGAAGATTTATTGAAAGCAATCCTCCTAAAGTATCCAGTCTATAAGCAGCCAACTATATTTCAAACACTATCCAATACTGTCAGTTAATTCACCTCTCCAATAAAGCAAATTCTTCTTGATCAGCTTCCTGCTGGAGGTTCTGTGAAGCTACCCCCTTCAGTTTCCTCCAGTTAGCAAGAATTTAGTTTTGATATTGTGGTAAACAATTTCAGGCTTAAGTTTCACAGGTACGGTGACAACTCCTCCCTCCAAGAGACTGATGAACAAATGTTGGAACTTTTAATTATACCTTGTAAGGATTTGGTGAAGTAAAAGAATTTATTCTGTTCTTTAAAGTATGGATAATGTGAATACAAATCCTGTGGAATCCCTGGAATTTATGGGAAATGTTAAGCTTGTGATCTGCTATGAATATAAGTAAAAAGTTGCTTTTCATCAAGCCCAAGACAGATATTATATTATGTTGTATTTCTCCTCATTAATCTCTGGGGTGTAATTCTACACAAGTTTTACATCACAGTCACCCCTTCAGTATAGTTATTCTTTTTTTTTCTACCAGTATAAGCCCAAAAGAAATTTTGTTGGTCATTCTGTTCACAAACCAGGAATAAATCACATTACAAAAATGCCCACAATGTCTTTCTGCTTATACAGAATTTTATTATTTGAAAGCTGGTTTGATTTTCCACAACAAATGACTAAGAGCAGAAATCTATAAGTACAACGATTGCTTACTTCCTGAGGGCCAGTTTTCATCCTCATTCAAGTTCACAAAACAAGTCCAGAACAGCCACCTTTCCTCTTGCCATGTAAGAGCTAATCACAGCCACAGAACCTTTTTTTCAGCAAGGTACTACAGGGAGAAAATGTGATTTTTAAAGTTAATGCATAACATAAGAAGTTTGAACATTTAAAAAAAAATCATAAAACTCAAGCTTTATTCTACCTTATTTTAGCATTTCTTTGATGAAATAACAACATGAAAGTTGGTACATTAAAATGGTTTAACTTCTATTAATTTTAGAAAGTGCGGCAAAATTAAACAGCTTTTACATGCTTGATACGCCTCTTATTTTTACCTTACACAGCTTTGGAGAAAGTTACTGTAGTACCCAGGCATAGGGCTGGGTCACTTCACATGTTTTCAGCAAACAGAGCTGGTCTGCTATGTCACCAAGGAAGCACCATATCTAGAAAGGTACAAAGTTTGTTGTGGATTTGCTTAATTTTAAGCTTAAAGATATAATAAAATGTTCTCTGGTAGTTACAATACCTTATGACCACAGTGAGCTACCTGGTCATGAGTAGGTAGTTCACTCATACCATGAGTTTCACACTGCTTTAACACAGCAGCTGCACACTGTTTATCTGTAGTGTGTCTGTCAAGGGTTCACAGAGAAATGTTTTGTCTTTAGTGCTCTGTGACTAAATTAATAAATATTCACTAAATAAAGTAAAACTATTTTTTTATTATTATTATTATTAGTCATTGCATATTTTCATTCAATGTTATAATTTTCTTTTCAAACATGGAGGGAACACTGTGTAACCGTAAATGTGAGGAGGAATGGTTACTTAGGCAATCAGTTGGATGGGAGGTGTCTAGGAGAAATTTTGTCCCTTAAAATGCATTCAGTAAATTACTGAATAATCCATTGGTCTAACCATGAATTTTGTCACATCATATTCATATCTAGAGGAATAGATGCTCTCACAAATGCAGAATGATAATGGAAGGAAGAGGCAAAAGCAACACCTGGGCTGTGAAGGAGAATGTTATTAAGAGAAACTTGACTGTCCGACATTGCAATAATACAAACAATGATTGCTCCAAGGAAATGGCTTTCTGTAACCATATTTCCTCATTGTAAGATTGCTGTAGCATGAAAGTCTCCTCTTCAAGGAGCTGGGCATAGTCCATGCTTTTTTTTTTTGCTTTGGCTGTGCAGGGCAGAAGTTATATACTCTCCCTAAACCCTACAATAATCCATCTTCCCACACACTGACCCAAGCAACCATGGCAAAACCCCTTCTGATGTAGCTTTCTAGGTCAAAAGATTTGCTGGGATGGAGGAGGTGGGGTAGAGGATGAACAGTGGAGGATCAAATTCTTCCTTATTTTGGTAGTGCATTAAGACTTTTAAAAATCATATTGTGACTGAGCACTTGCATTCACCTTTGAAAGATACTTAGGCAGATGCTTGAGGGGGCCTGCTCAGCGAAGGAGGAGTGGGCAAGAAACTGGAACTAATAACAAGGATTTTTAACTGGCTGTGAGAGAGGGTATTTTTCTGGTAGAGATTACTATCTCAGTGATTGGGCATGACTTTATCGCACTTTAAATATTATCATACAGCCTCCAAATGACACTTTTCCTTAGTGGCAACTTTTGAATAATAAGACAAGAGGGAAGACAGCTGGAACACCTACGGTGGAAGCCATAGGCACAGTCTGATCATCAAGATCATAGCTAGTCCAAATGCCATATTTGTCAACACATATCATATCTATAACAGTAATCTCTGCCACCTTACCTAAAGCAACAGAGGATAAACGAGTCAGTATCGTTCAGTAACCAAGGCTAAGGTTGGCTTTTAACAATGATGGAAAAATCCAAAACATTTATACCAAAGCCAGCCTTACCAGATCGGAGCATTTCTCTTTGGGGATGTAAGAGGACTTGAAGACACTTCAGCTAAAGGAGGAAATATTTTTTTTATTGAGCCTTTTTGCTCTTGTAGTTTTTTGTTGTTCTTTTTTAATACAGCCAGAGCATAGCCAAGTCTCCCAGGTGACAGCTTCTATAAATTATGTTTGTATTTTGTCAAAAATTAGGAAAAACAAATGTTACCTGAATAAAACATCATCTGTAGATAACCATATATTGTCTCACTTTTTACACAGTAATAATCTTTCATCTTCCTTGTGTCCTTGATTTTATTTTTCACAGAATGTCTTCATTTCACCAGGATCACAAAAGCAATACTTTTAGCCTATGAAGGTTTCTTAGCCTTCACATTTGGAAAATAATTTAAATGTTATTGGCCTGCTCTGAATGCAATCCCACCACTGTTGGAGGACTCTGCATATTAGTTGAACTTTCCTTAATGCTTCAGTTGAAAAGGTTCTTGTCTGTAACTTTTATTACATTTCTATCTGTAAGTTTTTATTACCTCAGAGTTGTTCTCTTCATTTTCACTGAGGTTCAGAAAACCTAAAAAGCAGATCGAGAAAAAATATATTCCAAACTTAATAGCTGAAAAAGGTTTTTTTGAGTTTTACATACCTCTACCCTGTTACATGATTAAATTCTTCAAAATGTGGACCCCATGCAGTCATTTACAGTAGTACAAAGCTCAGTCATGCTTCTAGATCCATGTGTGTAAATCAAAATAGGCATGCCAAGATGAATGACAAAGTTGGTTTTCTGTATGTTTAATTCACCATGTCAATTCTTTACTAAAGATTCTTATAACAGAAGTGCCCAGAGTATAATTTAGTAAAAGGTCCCATATGATACCAGAGGGAGCTAACATTTATGAAAGTTCCTAAGTTCTCTTGCCAGAAAAGCAGATGAACCTCTGTCCAAAAGAGCAAAAATAATCTCCAGGAGATAGATAATATCACAGAATTCCCAAATTTAAGACATTAAGCTCCTTTTCTATAGATATATATCACATATATATGTCTTCTATAAAGACATATATCACATCTGGTATGACTTGTCCTCTTCCATGAACATAGTTTATTTAAAGATTGTAAAACCTAGATGGATATTTGAGGGATTTGCTTTTTACCTTTTCTTGAAATTTCTAAAACACAAAAAAGAGACATGCACATCCAAAGCAAACTTCATTTGATACTGAGAGCACCAAAAGAGTAAATGAAACAGTAGTATCTTCTGCAGTGTCACACGGAAATCTCTTTTCTCTTCAGAAGGCTCATGTCTCAACATCATAGTTGTCCTACAACAAAAGTGTTACATTCACACTGAAAAAGCATTATTTGCAAATGCTAATAGCCATATCCACATAGAGAGCAAACACATTCTAAGAGTAAGTATAAGATGATGTGCCTTAAGGAAGAAAATTACACAATATGTAAAAACAGAAGTCTCGTTTCAAAACCTTAACAGTGACACATCAGTTGCCCTCCTACTGGTATCTTTACTCTTTGGTAAATAATGCATTTGGTCTTCTCTCACCAACAGCAAGCTGAATTAAAAACTCAGTCTTTACTTTTACAGCTACAGAACAAAATGCTACCATTCACCTCAGCAACATCCACAAGCATGTCTGGGTTTGTACACAGGTGCTCTGCAACAACCAAAATTTTCAGTAACCTTATCTGAGTATCCTATTTTAACCGCAATTGATTCCTAAAATGAAAGAGTTCCTTACATGCTTTACTCTCTATTCTACACCTACATTTCTGTTGCTTGGTAAAGCTGTTTTGTGACCATAATCAGACCAGAGCCAAATTTCTTCCAAAACTCTTTACTAAAATCACCCATATTGTAAAACTCTAACTGATGAAACCAAGGGTGAAGTGCTCTGCACACAGTACACATATTCCACAATGTGTCCATGTACTTAACCTTAATGTGATCCTTACTCCCTCATACTGGAGCTTGTGGAGGTGACACACTACAGCATTACGGAAACACACTCTTGCCATATTTTTCAGCTGATGACAAAAATATACGGAATCTGTCTCCTAATGCGTAAGATACTGGAAGTGTGAATGGTGTGCCTTCACATGCTGGTAATCACATACCCTCTGTTGAGTAGCACCACCAGTATGTCAGGTGTAATGAAAATACAAAGATAAAGAACATGCCTGGTTTTGGAGACACAGCTCAGCCACAGGCAAAATACACTGGGAGGAAAAGGGAAACCATGTATTATATATGTGTCTTTCTGATTGTTTTCTTTTGGTTTAGGTAAATTACTTTTATTAGGATCACCGTATTCATAGTTACAGTAAAAATTATTTCGTCAGAGGAATTTGAGCTATAAAGGATTGGTTTTATATGAGGTTTCCCTTTAGCATTTAGAATTCTCTTCAAATTTGAATACTTACAAGCAACTATTCTAACTCTCATTATTATACAGGTCATTCCTTTTCCCTACATCACTCCTTGTTATCACCTCCACTAGGCTCATGTATTCATACATTTTCATCTGCAACTGTGGTACACAGGGAAGTAATATTTAAATTAAGTCATTATGCCATTTTTCCTTACAAAGTCTTTTAACTGGAGTGAGCACAAGTCAAATATCTCCAAGCTTTTCAAGGCCAGATCACAACACTGAAGCCAATCTCTCAGATTAAAAATGGTACTTGTACAAGCTAGATGTGACAACCCTGGAAATTTTTGGAAGTTCAGCTTTTGATTTGATTACAAGCAACTTTCCCCAACTAATTTTTCATATCCTACTTCTCAGATATACTCCATTTCATGGATCTGCATTGCAATGGGGGAGCTGCTGGCAAATGGAGAATGTTGTAAATCATACAGCCATAATGGAAGGTAAAAGCTACATTAAAATTCACTGTGCTTTTCTACAAGGATTTGTAGCAAAGATTTGAGTAACGTAAATTCACACATGTCTGAACTAAATTGGTCTTTGATGTACACCCATCCATTACTGCAGGGGAACAGAGTGGTATTTAAATAATGCATAGGAATTCCACAACTGCTCAGGACAGAAAATGGATACCAATGAAAACCAGTTCATCCCACAAAAATGAAGCCAAAAACTGTATCATTTCAAATTATAATTTTGTCAGAACAGCAGGATTAACCCCTGTTCTGAAGTGAAAAAAAAAAATAAATTAAAATGCAGTTGTCTAGTCCCACACAGTGGGTTATGAGGGGGGTGAATCTTTTGAATTGCCAGAGAGCCTGCATGCCAGTGGATGAGCCGGTCTCTGCTCAGCAGAGCCACAGGGTGGGCTGAGTCACCACAATGACTCAGAGGAACAATTGTGCTGGTGACTTTATTAACTGACCACTGTAGTGAGTGAATGGAGGCAATTTGGAAACAATCAACTGATAACTGTCAGGAGAATGAATAAAGGTACTTTGGTGATGAGGTTATTTTCCTAATAACCCGTCAATGATCAACTGATCGCAATTCAACTCCCACAAAACTTATACACATGAATAAGTAAGAGAGAGAGAGCAGAAAGAAGAAAGAAAAGAGAGGAGGAGGGGATAGGAAAAGGAGAATCACCACCCTTGGATCCCGCATTGTCACAGAGTAGACAGCTTGGTCCGTAGGTGGTGGATCAACAAAGACATACATGGGGTATTACCTTTATTTAGTTTTTCTTGCGCATGCGCAATAGGTTGTTCCAGAAGGTTCTCATTTTCTCTGGCTTGTACCTGCACAGTTAGGCAAGTTCTGTCTCTGGGCAACAACAGGAGGGAGGGGGAGAGAAATAGCCCACCACCCCACTTCTGCAGACTTGCTCCACTTCTCTCCCACAGGGCATCCCAATCGAGTTGTTTGAGACATCCCCTTTACAAACAGTTTCTTGTTCATGAACAGTTTGTGACAGCAGTGAACCATGGTGAGTCCTCAATAATGCATCTAAAATCAAAACACCCAACATAAGCAATATGAATCACATTAATACTAGCTCAAGCTCTCATGAGAATAAATCTACCCCATACTGTAATACATGCACAGTGCTTAAGACATTTTTTACCCAGACACTGATTTAGCTTGACTTTGCTTATTTAGGAACTGGTCACTACTTCAGCATTACAGAAACGAAAGAAAGTAAGTTCATTTTACTTCTACTCCATTTCATTCTTTTTCATTTCTCCTGCTTGCAGTTACACAATAATCTGATAGGAGAGAGTTCTGCATGACAGGAACACAAATTGCACAGAAGTTAGACTCAGCCTTGGTATAACATCATTCCACAGATTTCAGAATCCTTAAGAGATCAATGTCATTTATAGTGCAACAATGTTAAAACATGAAGATCAATTAAAAAAGTATCGTTTCAAGTGCAAATAATTCAAAACGAAAAAGTATAGCACAGAAGTGAAAGTCGGAGGCACATGCAACTGCACCATAGGATCTTGCATGACAATCAGTGCAGTAAGGATGCTATCTGCCTCCAGCAAAGGAATACTTCATACTAGGGAGGAAGATAACACCCCCTGGCCACACTATTCATCTAGCCAACATTATAGGTTGCCAGAGTGAGACCTTCCGTGAGGTCTCGGTTTACGCCCTTAAGTGTGAGGTTTGATTGCCCTTATTTTATTCTGAATAATATTGCTGGTAATAGAAATCTGCCATTTTCCCAAATTCTGTACAAGTATTATTTTGATGACCTCCAGTGGAAACATATTTCAGATTCATATTATGCACTGTGTGAAAAAGATGGTGCTTTGTAAGCTGGTGTATTTGTTACATACATATTCATAACTTTGAAATGTATCCTGAGGATACATTTCACAGACATGGTCAAATTACATGCATTATACCTCTTTTATCTTCTCACCTCCTGTGCCTGAAGTCAAAGTTTTCCAAGGCACTTTTTATATTTCAAATTCTGGACAGCTTCAAAGAGCCATCCTTAAAAAATGCCTCTCTGATACTTTCTCCCTCCTTCACTATATATGCATAATACTACATATATGTAAAGAGAAAAGGGAAGATAATACATGTAGTTCACATACACCAATTAGTAAAGCTTCATGCCTACCTTAATATCTTCAGTTTCACCCATTAGAAGGTGATGTTGCTGCCATCATCCCCTTAAAAAACTGGTATATTGCAGTTAATAAACTAACCTAAAACAGCTAACAGTGTATTGTACTTAAAAGGTACTTAAAAACAGATTGTGCTCTTGAGTTTGTGGTTGCCAAAAAAAATGTTATTCAGACTTTATACCTTTCTGAATCCTTTTTTGATCCAAAGATTACACACTTCCACTGACATACCTTGAGGCAGGTGAAAATACAGGGTATTTATGGCCTACAAGGAATGTAGGGTAGCTGTCCTGAAAAAAATCACTTCTCTGCCCAAGGTCACAGATAAGACTGGGAGACTCTTCACTGAGGATTGTAAAAGAGTGTTAGACAATCCCTATTTGCTTTTGTCAGGCACATCTGCATTAAATAAAACACAATGGTAATTATAGTCCCTAGCATTCTGTAATTTCTATGCAAATTAGACATAGGGCTTCAAGTTTTAGCTGAAAAAGGCTTGAAATTCTCTTGCATTTGTGAGTTCATGTGGCAGGTGTCATCCTCAATAACCAGGGAAAAAACAGTCTCTCACAATTTCTGTATTTTTTGCACTTATGCAGTAGGGCAAAGCTTGCTCTTTTCATCTCTTGCATGCTTTATTGTTTACAAAACTTTGTTTCTAAAAAACTAAGACACAAATTGCCACTGAGTATCAATATCTCTTACGCATTTGGGGGAGACAAATTATATCTTCACACCTTTTTATACAACTCCCCTTTCTTTAAGCTGCTAACTCATGGACAAATAGGCTGGCTTTTCTAACATCTGAACAACAAAACCAAAAATGTTATTTCCACTTGGAATAATAATAGTGTCTTTGTGTTTGTTACAGAGAGGAGTATGTAACAAAATGGATTATGATTATGGGCTTGAATAGGTCAGGAGGAATGGACTATTAATGGTTTTTATGCTAGATGTCATTTTTAAGCAGACAGACATATCTGGAGGCACTCTTTAGCACTTCTATTCCAATCTGTTGAAAGTGTATCCATCATCCAATAAAATTGTTATAACACTGTATGTATATTCTTCCCATTTACCCTAAATCAAAGAAGTCCTTAAATTCTGACAGTCTGAGGCATTCTGAGGCCACACTGTTCTCCTTCAGCACAACAGAAAGTCTGCTCAGTCACCTGAGCAATATGTGAGTATCCATAAAACATCCATAAAAAATTAAAGGCAGCAGCTGTTTCTAATGTGGTTGGTGGTCTCTAGAGTTTCAATCCATATTTCTCCATTCAAGAAAGGCAGTTATATTCCCTGGTTTGCCCTGCAGGACAGCAGATGTATTAGATCTGGAATGCCCTGTTGTCACCTTGAGAACAAGCTTCAAATCACAGAATCATAGAATGGTTTGGGTGGGAAGGGACCTTAAAGATCATCTAGTTCCAACCCCCCTGCCATGGTCAGGGACACCTTCTACTAGACCAAGTTTCTCAAAACCCCATCCAACCTGGCCTTGAACACTTCCAGGGAGGGGGCACCTGCGGCTTCTCTGGGCAACCTGTTCCAGTGTCTCACCATACTCACAGTGAAGAACTTCTTCCTTCTATCTAATCTAAATCTACCCTCTTTCAGTTTAAAGACAGAATCACAGAATCACAGAATCATCTAGTCCAACCGTTAACCTAGCACTGACGGTTCCCAACTACACCATATCCCTCAGCACTATGTCGACCCTACTCTTAAACACCTCCAGGGATGGGGCTCCAACACCTCCCTGGGCAGCCCATTCCAACACCTAACAACCCATTCTGTAAAGAAATGCTTCCTAATATCCAGTCTAAACCTTCCCTGGTGCAACTTGAGGCCATTACCTCTTGTCCTATCACTTGTTACTTGGTTAAAGAGGCTCATCCCCAGCTCTCTGCAACCTCCTTTCAGGTAGTTGTAGAGGGCAATGAGGTCTCCCCTCAGCCTCCTCTTCTCCAGACTAAACAACCCCAGTTCCCTCAGCCGCTCCTCGTACGACATGTGCTCCAGACCCTTCACCAGTTTCGTGGCCCTTCTCTGGATACGCTCGAGTAATTCAATGTCCTTTTTGTAGTGAGGGGCCCAAAACTGAACACAGGAATCGAGGTGCAGCCTCACCAGTGACAAGTGCAGGGGTAAGATCACTTCCCTGTCCTGCTGGCCACGCTATTTCTGATACAAGCCAGGATGCCGTTGGCCTTCTTGGCCACCTGGGCACACTGCTGGCTCCTGTTCAGCCGGCTGTCAATCAACACCCCCAGGTCCCTCTCTGACTGGCAGCTCTCCAGCCACTCCTCCCCAAGCCTGTAGCACTGCTGGGGGTTGTTGTGGCCCAAGTGCAGCACCCGGCATTTGGCCTTATTGAAACTCATACAGTTGGCCTTGGCCCATCGCTCCAGCCTGTCCAGGTCTCTCTGCAGAGCCTCCCTACCCTTGAGCAGATCAACATTCCCACCCAACTTGGTGTCATCTGAAAACTTACTGAGGGTGCACTCGATCCCCTCGTCTAGGTCATCAATAAAGATGTTAAACAGGAGTGGCCCCAAAACTGGGTGCTGGGGGACACCACTCGTGACCGGCCGCCAACCGGATTTAACTCCATTCACCACCACTCTTTGGGCCCGGCCATCCAGCCAGTTTTTTACCCAGCAAAGCGTGCGATCATCCAAGGCTCGAGCAGCCAGTTTTGCCAGGAGAATGCTGTGGGAAATGGTGTCAAAGGCCTTTACCCCTCATCCTGTCCTGTCATTAATGCCCTTGTAAAAAGTACTGGAAGGCCTCTATAAAGTCTCCCTGGTGCCTTCTCTTCTCCAGGCTGAACAATCCAAACTCTCTCAGTCTGTCCTCATAAGGAAGGTGCTCCAACCCCCCAGTCATCTTCATGGCCTCCTCTGGACTCTCCAACAGGTCCATGTCCTTCTTATGTTGGAGGCCCCAGATCTGGATGCAATACTCCAGGTGGGGTCTCACAAGAGCAGAGTGGAGAATCACCTCCCTGGACCTGCTGGCCACACTTCTCTTGATGCAGTCCAGGACACTGCTGGCTTTCTGGGCTGTGAGTGCACATTGTCGGGTCATGCTGAGCTTCTCATCAACCAACAGCCCCAGCTCCTTCTCCTCAGGGCTGCTCTTAATCCATTCTACGTCCTGCCTGTATTTGTGCTTGGAATTGCCCTGACCCATGTGCAGGACCTTGTGCAGGAAATCCATAGCTCTACTTGCTTCTGACAGACAGAGTTACCCTTCATCACAAGCACAGTGAGACTCATTGGTCCAGCTTATCACACTTTTTGAGAAAGCTCCACACTCAACATGTGCATAAACAGTTACTCACACTTCACAGTTATTGAAGGGAGTCCCACCCAGCAGATGCCTGTCTAGTAACATGTTACTGAAAATGTCCTTTGATTTAGAGATTTGCCAAACCTGACAATGAAAATGACAAAGGAAAGAAGAAACAGGTCTTCAATTTTGTCCAACTCAAGCTCTCCACAGGGAAGGAGAGGAAATAGGAACTGAATAAAACTTTAACATTCCTATATCTCAAAATGGAAAACGTCTAGAACAATTCTTTTCTGGTAATGATTAAGGACACATTATTTCTTACAGTTAGAAATCTTACAAGTTGTTTTAATGAGAAAATTTAAAAATAAAAACTTTCCAGCTGAAACATGAAGAACATCCTCATTAAAGTGACTGGTTTCCAGTATTGTTCTTCTACCTTAAAGCAAAAAAACTCTGCAAAACTCTGATTTCTGTTCTTTGGTGCAATCAAACAACAATACTTGTTATTTCTTCAGCAGCTTTCCTCTGAATACACCTGGATATGTATTAAGGACATCTTGTGCTTTGTATCACCTGGGAAAAACACTTCTGTCATGTTTTAGTTTTAAAAGCTAAGACACTAAGGCCACAGGTTTTGGAGCTGAATGTCTACAGCTCGACATCTGACATACATGGCCCAGTCTTCAGAATGATTATCAGGAGGCTCATACTGAATACAGAGGGAGTCCAACACCACTTATGACCAGCTCAGTTTTAGATACCTTAGCTATCTAACATTAGATAATTAATCTAAACACACTTTCAGAGCTAGTGAGTAAACAGAGAATCTCAGGCTCATGCTCTGTAATTTTCTTATACGGTCTGAGATACCTTGAAAATAATACATGCACTCACTAGGAGAACACTTTCAATATTTTAAGCATAAATAATAGAGACAACTCGATACACCATCATTTCTGTACCCTAATGTATAGAAACTCACAGTATTATTTCAGACCTAAAGCTGGAGCAGCAGGAAGAGGGGAGGAGAAGAGCTTTCTCATGTCAGCTAGTACACCCTGTTCCCTACAAGTTCAGTCTTATGCAACCTAAACTGTCTCTGCTACCACAATAATGCAGCTTCTCCCCATACTGCATAGGTCTCCATCCTATACAGTAACTCAGTCATCTCTCCTGCCCCTTACCCACCCAGCAGCATCTCCAGTTTCTTCTCAGGTCCCCAGGGTTTAAGGAGCAAGAACCAGCAAACCCCCTCTTTGGGAAACCAAGTTAAACATAAATCTAATGTGATAGCTGCTCAGTTAGAAAAACAAGATGTAAACCAACAAATGGGATACCCCAGACAGTACAATACTTTTACCTTTCTCTGGTTTCCAGAGATGATTTTCTCCTGGGAAGATATCCACATCACAAATAGCAAAGCAAAAAAAAGAAATATACAGGAAACTTCATACTGCAATAGGCAACCTAGACAGAGATAACCAAAAAAAAAAAAAAAAAATCGGTCAGGGAAATAGAAATATTTACTATGAGAAAACCTGTCAAGGTCAGAGGGTGATACACTATCCATGCTGTCCACGCTTTATCTGACCTCTTAAAAAGGGAAATGGGCTGTAAATCAAATCAGATGTTCATTTTCCCCTAAATGCGAGGGACACAAGAAGCTTCATAAATTTATCTGTTCTGATCTTCTACAGAGAAAATAAAACATATAAGGTCTAAAAAATTGTCATGGTTTGAGCCCAGAGGGCAACTGAGCACCACGCAGCCAGTTCCCTCACCCCTTCCCCTCTAGCACAGGGAAGGAGAAAACTGAAAGTAAAGGCTCAGGGATTGAGATAAGGACAGGGAGGGGTCGCTCACCCATTAATGGTCACAGGTAAAAGACAGGCTCCTTAGGGGAATTAAAAAGGGCATCACTTTAATTCAAAACACTAACAGCAATGACACAACAAATAGAATGGGACAGTGAGAAGCATTACCATATCTAAAAAACACCTTCCCCCACCCCTCCCTTCTTCCTCGTCTCAGTTTTGTTCCCGATACCTCTACCTCCTTTCCCACCAGCGCAGAGGGGCAGGGGATGGGGGATGCAGTCAGTCCGCCACTTCTTCTTCCAAGGTCGGGGGCAAGCACTCTTCTGCATTCTTCCCCCTGCTCCACATGATGTCCCTCTCACAGGATACAGTCCCCCACAAACTTTCTCTGCCATGAGTCCTCCCCACAGATGCATTCTTCTCGAGATGCTCCAGCATGGATCACCTCCACATGTTGTAGGGCTCTCAGTGCCAAACTACAAGAGCAGGAGCTTCTTCTTCCCACAGAGTCCCAGGGGTCCTCCATGAGCCGCAGGTGAACCTCTGCTCCTCCAGTGACCTCCATGGGGGGCAGGGAGTCAGTCCTGCCGTCTAACCATGGGATAGAGGGAAGGTTTCTGCTCCAGTGCACCTCACCCCTTCCTCCACCTTCCTTCCACTGACCTCGGTGTTCACATAGGTGTTCTTGAAACTCATGCTCAAAGTTCCCACCCCCTCTCAGGTTTCTCTTCTTAAATATGTTATTGCAAAGACATGATCACCATCGTTAACTGGCTTGGCCTTGGCCAGAGGTGGGTCTGACTTGGAGCTGGAGGAGCTTTTGAGAAGCTTCTCACAGGGAGTCACACACAGCTGTAGCCCCCTCCCCTACTACCAAAAACCCCTGCCACACAAACCCAGCACAGAAATGAAGGTCAATATTTCAGACCTGTCATTCTTCAGAAAACAATAGACCTTTCTTCATGTCAAAAAACCAAGCTTTTCTTGAATCATTATAGATTAACACAGCTTCAAGAAAACTGGGGGAGGGTAGGCAGCAGTAAAAAGAAGTGTGTTGCTAGGAAAGGAAAAAGGTGAGGTTTGGTAATTATGTCATATTCTTAATTTCTGTTCTAGGGGGAAAATGATATTTTGAGGAATAAACTGAATTATTAAAAAGAGCATATTGATTCAGCCTGCCAAAAAGACACTGCAATATTCATTTTTCATTAACAGCTTTTTTAATATACTGTGTGATGTATCCCAACAAAGGTGTTTATCAAATCAGTGCCAATGTGGGAGATTTTAATAAGGCAAGCCTTTAGTATCTCATAGATTACATACATTTATTATCTAGTACCTCAGCCAATTTGAGTCTCAGTTCCCAAAACAATCTGCCTCCAGCTGTTACCCAAATTTGTCCTTGTAAAATGATTTCATGAATCCTGAAAAACTGTGAAAAATAAGTGAAAAAATAGTGTTGTACCATAAGGATAAACATAATGAGGGCAAGAGAAAACGGCATATTTGTAGCACACATAAGGTAGGCCTTTTCTTAGCAAAGTCCTCAAGCACATATCAATATCTTTAACTGTAAGCACATGCTCAAATCCCAGTGACTTCAGTAGGACCTTACAAGCTACTTATAGTTAATAATTGCTGAAGTATTTTTCAGAACACAACTAGTTTTAATCATATGCCCCAGTGTTTTACCTGAATCAGGACTGTAGCGCCTCTGCATGTTGGTAAAGTAAATGTTAAAGTAAATACTACTGGCTATGGCTTTACAATTTATCAGATTGAAGCCATGACAGCCAAAATATCAAAAGAAATAACCTCTTTTTTTTCCCCATGAAACACGGATCATTCCAACAGCCAGCTTTAAGTGCAGGATTAAGGGCTGCAATAATTCCAGCTGTCAATAATTCCAGTAGGGTAATGACTTTGTCTACCCATCCTTTGTCAAGATGGCTTTCTTTGTTATGAAGGATTGTTTCTCTGCTTTTCTTTTACATGCCTGCATTTTTACATGAACTGAGTAAACTAAAACTTGGAACATTTCCTGTATGGTCATTTCCTTTATTCTCATCAAGAACTCCAACCAAGTCTTGCAAGCCATTGGGCAGTACTCACTATAGCAATAAAATTCCTGGTGGTTTTTTTATATTTTGGTGGTGTTTTGAGCCAATTAAGTATGGGCATAAGAAGCTGAAGGTCTCCATGAAAATTTCTTCTTAGGCTAAGCTCAAGAGAATTTAGACAAATATCAAAGACACTTAATTTCCAGTCCATTTTGAATTAATAGTTTTTCACAATACCTCTGTGGTTGTTGTCCTACCAACCTGGACATTTCATAGAGTATTTTGAGAGCTGACAGAGATCAAAACTTCCCCTTCAACTCTAACAACAAAGAGGACCTCCTATCTACATGATTTACTTAAGAAGCTGATTACTCTTTATTACAAGCAAATCTAGGCTCTCCTTTTAATTCATGTTTGTTAAAGGGGAAACATAGAAAAAGTTAAAATCAAATTAAGGATGACAATTTTGCCTATAATAGAATTTTACTAATTGCAAATACATGCTGATTGCAGATGGATATCCTCTCCTGTCTCCTCTTATCACACAATGACACAATGAGTTCACGTTTTTACAGTTGGCAGAAGTGTTGATTTTGCACTTTGGGAGAAAGGGTAAAGAGACAAAAACTGCATGTGAATAGACAGCTCACAGCATGGATTTCTTTTGCTGTGAAGAATCAATCCCCCTATCTCCACTGAAGGAACGGCCAACCTGTATATCTATTAATCAAGCTGAGCTCACTGACAATACTGGCAAGAGTAAAGGGTTATGGAGAAAGACCATTGAACAAGAGTATTAAACCTGAAAAAAACCATACTCAGAGAAGTCAGTTTTAAGGGTGACTGTGCTGTGATTTATGTAGTGTTTCCCTGCGGCTTCTTTGCATTCCTTAGTGCAGTCCATGGCTGATATTCACACAATGAGTAATTATTAAGTATACTGATTAGTCCTGCTGGTTCAGTGTGCCACCCTTCATGCATTGTACTTGAGCCCTGCTCCTTATACAGAAGTATTCACTATGAGTTTTCCAGGAATAATCCCATATATCGTAATTTTTGCTATTTTTTTGCTATTTCAGCTGCAAAGGTCTAACAATTGTCTTGCAGGCGTAAACGAACTCCATCTCTTAGGGTTTTGTGGTCTGGATTGGATTTGCAAGGCCTTTTTCAGACAAATTTCACAACCCTTCTCCAAATCATTAGAACTCAGGGATTTCTTTTTTGATGGAAAAACATTTCTCTATATCATTCTCTGAAGTAGCTGAATACTTAAAAATATTTTCATAGCTTGCCTTGGACAGTCACTTAGCTGGAAAGTTTCAGGTCAAACAGTTCAAATCTTGCTAAATTATATAACCCAAAATAATACATGAATACAGTATGTGGTGTACAACTAAGGTTGACTACTTCTTCCTGTAAGATTATTTCTTACAGAGAATGGCTGGTCATTAATAATTGTATTCCTCCACAGGACTGTAGCTAACATCTTAGAAAAATGCTATTATTGCATTCCACTGTACTGTAGTTTCTTCATTCAGCATGAGGTCAATGTTCTAGCATGTGGTCAGCTGGTACATTTTTCTGTCTTTCAGATGAAGTTAACAATTAGCTTCCTCAGCACTTCTGGTCATTCAAGAACATGCAAAGATATCTTCATTTAAAAAAAAAGAAAAAAGAACTTTTAACCTTTTTCTCTGATCCAAAGCTTCCTCCTGTATGGGACTTTACAGAACTTTAGTTTACCAGTGCTGAATGACTTCTTTTGGGAGGGGGGGCAAATTCCTTTAAAAGTATTCAAGTTTAACCACTTTTCTCTGAGTTTCTCTTTCATTTAACAGTTGGAACTGAGGATTTTAATGCTGGGTTTTTTCAATTATTTTTTAAAATCTATTCCCAGAGAGTTATGTAGAGCTGCTGCTTCCATAGAGAAACTAAGATATTCATCCTCTGAAGCAGTACACTCTATATGGTATTGTTCATGAGCTACTGCTTAGAGTTGGCCAAAATTTTGTACAGAATCTTCTTCATCCAAACATGCTGTTCCTTAAAGGCCATATGCTACATACATTTCAACATAGATTTAAATAGTTTCCAGCTGAAGTTTTCTAAATTTCTCTATGAATATAAGGCTAAGTGTAAACCTGACTTGATTAGAAAAAAGATACTCCAGTACAATTTTTTCTGAAAAACATTCTGGAGATTCTGGCTTCACTCCAAGGCAGAACAAAAAGAAATTTTTAAACTTCAGAAGGTATCATAAAATGGAGCAGTTCTTCCACAGTCAACTCCAACGCCTTACGATCTGGGAGAAAAAAATCAGGTACCCATTCTAAAGAAAAAACACCTATCCTTTCAAAATATTTTGTGAGAAATATAAACCCAATGGGAGAGAGCTAAAAACTATTTATTTTGTGGATTAGGCTTCACCGGATGACAAGGGCATTAAAGACAAACACATAAAGCAAAAAAACAAGCAAAGAAAGCAAAAAAAGGAGACTGAAAGCACAAGATCTTTAACATCCCAATACATGGATGAGAAATGAAAACTGCTGCAGTGAGGATGGATCTCCATATCCAAAAGCAATACATGCTGAAAACCTCCCTATTAGACAATGAAGTTAGTGTATTGCAGTGGCACAATTGGGGTTGGAGTTCCAGCTGGTGGGCATTTCACTGGGTCTGTACCCCTGGTTTGGCTCAGACAGGGCCTGGGCCTGGTCTGCTCTCCAGTCTCTCTACAAGGGTAGAGTCTGACAACATTAGAGTGAGTAAACCAAGCTTTGTGATCAGAAAAGGTGACAGCAGAAAAATATCTAAAAGGTAATACAAGGGAGATAATCTATACATACACACACACATCTCTGTATTTATGTCTTTTTATATTACTCTGCTTTGCAGAAACTTAGCTTTATTTCAAGTTTTAGCACTTGAAGTTAAGTAAATAAATCCTTTTTTTGGATCTGTTGTAACGTCTGAGATAATACAGTGATACCTTTCTTGTACCTATGCATTTTGTGTCCATGGTGAAGGCACCAGAAAAAGAAAACCATTTGTTATTTCAACACAGTCCAATGTCCCTGGTGAAAAATAGAACACTGAATAAGAGATGGTGTCAGAAATCCACTGGTGAACAACTGGACTTCTAATTGCCATGGCTAAACAGGCAATTCTGCCTTCAGTAAATTCACTGTAACACCTACAAAGCCTTTAGCAGTTATATATATGTAATTAAAAACAGATTTGTGATCTGGTGCTTGAAGTAGAACAACATATTCGTAGGACTGATATTTAAACATCTGACATTTCCAAAAAGGAAATAAATACTTTTCCTTAAATACATATGTTCTTAACAAAAGTCCCATGGTTCAGATATTCTGAGCAATTAATGAGAAGGTAGGAGACAATTTTTTTGTCTCAATATCTAAACACATCTCTGTGGTAGTTAATTACCATCAAGCAGTTTCCTGCTTTTCAGCAAAGACTATAAATCTTTTCCTATTGAAATCAATGCCAAAGCCCTCCCTTGCTTGCAAGTGGTTCATGCTTGGAACCAGTGAATATGTGCAATCAGGCAGTTAACAAAATTCAAATTTTCTGCATGTCCGTGGGATAACTGTTGGTTTCTTTACACTTAACTGAACTAAGACAGCATTTTAACAGTCTGAACATGAGCACAAATATCATGACTGTGTGTGTATCTTAGTATCTTGTGTATCTTCATATTTCATGGACCTCTGAATAGATAGTGCATGCATAAAAATAATGTATTTATATACAGGGGGGAAAAATCAGTCCTTTATAGTGTCCTGTCATTTAACTGATAACTTAATGGCAGCTAGTTCCTTCCTGAAGAAATTAAATATCAATAATAATTGAAAAAGAAGCTAGATTTAGCTGGAGACAGCCAGAGTGAGAAAAGTCAGTGGTAGAAGGAAAATATTTAAAGTATGAGGATTACTCAGATAGAAAGAACAGACTTTCTGACCCCTGTAAATATTGAGTAGAGACTCTGGACTCTGAGAAAAAAAAAAAATCATAAACGCAGGTGCCAGCCTACCAAAGAAACTAAGAAAAAAGAAAGACGCCTGTTTTTAGTCAATGTCTAACTAACATTTGATTTTGAGCAAATCTCAGTGACCACTTCACCTGTATTCCTAACCAGATGAGTAGGGTATGATGTATACAACCGTTCTCCTTCTATTCCTTTGTTTTTATCAATTCTGAACTTCACAACATATAGTCGCTTCCAATTATTGAACATGTGCCATTTTTCCTATCTGAGAAAAGTTGATACTGCATTGTATTCCTGGGTTGCAATAAGTAAATGGCATGGCATGCATGCTTAGAAAACAAAGTAAATTTCAGAAATTTTCTTTTGTGACAATAACTTCTTTGAATATGAACCCCCTGCTTACTTCTGGAGAAGACTCCAGAGTGCAGGGGTAAGAAACTCATATCATGACCTTTATAGAGAAAAAAATTCCCCTAGCAAAATCTTCATGAAAACCAAACTGATAGCATCCTCTTGGGATAATTACCTGGTTGAGTGTGGTGACGGATTCATACAGATTCCTCTTATTTCTTCCTCAGGACAGGTATATTAGAGCAATATTAACAACCTAAATATATTTTTTATCCTACCGCAGTCCTTTTCTGCACCTTAATTTCCATAGAATCCCCATTAAAATCATTTTAGAGTCAGTAATTATATAACAGATTTTTGTTTCTGAAATTGATGTGTGCAATTTTATCTCTAGAGATAATCTTAAATGATACTATTTTGAGTTGGTCTGTTTCTAATATCTCACAATCTGCAGTACTATCAGACAGTCAGGAGTTCTTAAGACATGTTTATCAGCATTAAAAAGATAAATTCTTGGGATAATTTCTTAAATTTCAGATAAATAGTACCAACAAATAAAATATATGACTAGATATTTGTTCAACAGACAGCAAGCTGAGTAAATTCCCTAACATATCAAGAAATTGGTATAGGCTAGAAAATTTCAAGACATCTAGACTGAAGCAGCACAGATATTGTGAGTCACCGGCAGAGTGCAAGAAGCAGGATATACGCTACAAGTGAACCAAGGCACTGCCCGCATGTCTGGGACAGCCACTGTTGCACAGCTAATCATTATGACTGGGTTGTGCTTTTGCACAGCATGTGAAGAAGAAGCAGAGGAAGAAGCACGGGCTCTCTTGCCCATGCTTTGTGCAGCCTTGGCTCCAAGGAATGCAAATAGCAGATTTTGTATTTAGAGCACAAATGGTTTTCGTGCACATGGTCCTTGTTCTGCTCATTTTGCCCAAATGAGCTCAGACTCAACAAAAAGACCTGTTCCCAGTTCAAGCTCCCTCTCTTTCCAAATCCTGTGCTCTCCTCACCTGAGAGGAAGACAAATCATTTCACTCTTACTCTTGAAGATACAGATGAGGCTGCAGAGCAAAATGTTTTTTCAAGCAGCCTGCTCCAAGAACATCACATTTCAGAGCGGATCCTCACCAGTTTGGTCAGAGTTTTTCAGCTGGGAAGGGAACTGCTCTTTGCCACAGCAGATGAGTTTCTCTTTGGAGTGCTTGTAGCAAGGGGCACTGCCTGGTCTTCCACAGACACTTACGGACATGGCTGCTTAAGTTTCCCTCACCCCTTGAAAGACAGGCATTCCTCCACCAGCTGGGGGACAAGAAACACAGCAAGTGAAAAGGTCACACAGCTTTCACACCCCTGGGAAGCACCAAAGAACTGCACGTGGAATGAAAGATTGAGGATCCCTCAGATGTCTACACATTACTGCAGCCACACTTTCATTCTGTTCCAGCTATCATAAACAATGGAAGAGAAAAAATGTCCATAGGTTGAACTCAGACCACCAGAAGCTGAACTTACTCCACGTCAGAGATACTGTAATATAAAATCATCAATAGAGGGCTCTTTTTTACTTACCCTGTCAGCTACCAGCCACCAGCTCCCTCCTCCACTCCCTATACAGGAACTTTTCAGGTTACCAGAAGACCTCTCTGCTGTACTTTGCAGCACTGGCACATTACTTGCATCTTTCACTGAGGCCAAATGAGGAGAGTGTCAATCTGAGTATCACATACAGACCAGAATAATCTGGTACTGATGTTAGCAAAATGTAAGCAAATACAGACTGACCTCTGGGAGTACATAGACCAAGTGCCTGTTAAAAGGAGAGGGGCCCATGAACAGCTTATGAGGGGAGGGTGATAGGATTAGTAACCTTGGTCTGAATCAGCGCAACCCAGGTAAGGTCACATAGACGTGCATAGTACCAGTGTTGAAGCAGCAGAGAACAACAGCTCTTAGCTGTAATTTCAGGGAAGCTGAGTATGAGAAGACACAGCATAAGCCTTTTCAGCCTCCTTTGCCCTTACCACCTATTCAAGCCTTGGCATGCCATAGCAGGAGTTTGACCAAACCTCACACGTTCTTGCCCAAAACTTTCTCCAGCCTACTTCTACCTCTTTCCTCTCTCCATTCACATTCCACTTCTTCACACTTCTCAGCTTGTCTGAATGCAGGTTCTCACCTGGTCCTTGTCAGTCTGTCCAGCATATTGTAGCAGAGGCTCCCCAAGATTGCCAGCACAGGATGGTAGCCAGGGTCCCAAGGCTTTAAGCAGGAACATAAAGGGTCATTTACAAGTCACAACAGGAGTATAACATTGAAAGCTGAGCAGAACTAGGTTTAGGATATGACAGACCAAAGAACAAATATATAAACAGCAGGAAACTGCCTGTATGTGATAAAAGTACAAAGGGTATAAAAACAACAGCGACAGCCCCTCTGAGAACGAGGACAAAAGAGATAGGTAATGTTGCCCTCAGTTGAGGGCATGGTGCTGATAAGCACTACTATATACATGCCAGCAGTTCTTAACTCACCTTTGAGAAGAAAAAGAGAACAGGTTTTTTTGATTTGCCACTCATCACATTTTGCCACTCTAGACTCAGCAATCATATATAAATGTAATAACTGTTACTTTATAAACAAGGTTAAGTAAGTCAGAATTTTAAGGAGTGTATGCATGTTTGTGCTTTCTGCTTCAACCTTTAGACAGAGCACAGTAGTGGAGACTGCAGCTCTAAAGAGTAAACTTGGAGGCAACACTGTCACTTGCCTACAATGCTGCCACTTGCCTAGTCTATACCCTCACGTTAATGTTTCCCCCAAATCCCACCACTGTTTAATCTCTCCTGATGAATATGCTGAGGTCATCTAAATTCTGATTGCTAATCTGTCTGCCTCTGTGTGCCCATTCTCCACTGACATGGAGACCCAAACTAGCACAAACTCACCTGTGATCCTCAGCTCTGCCTGATGAGCTTGGTTGCTGAGCTGTCTGCACAGGCACTTTACATTCCAAGCCTGCCAGAATGAAGGGCATCATAGTAAACATGGGCTGATATTAGATTAATGGCATTGGGACATGGATGACCACAGGACATGGATGACGAAGGTGAGACACCTGTACACATGTAAAACAGGCACTTTGGACAAGAAAGGCACTTCTAGTACACAAATGCAGCTGACTATGCTTTCAAATGTGAGGTAGGTGCCAGAGCTGAGAGTGGAGGGACTGGCACAATCCAAGGAATGAGATGTTAGCTGTTTAATTCCTGTATGGAACATGAATCCTACCCTAACAGTGCTAGCAAAGTACTGTATGATTTATTTTAGTGTATTTTTCTAGTTGTTGTTTAGTTTGCTTCAGGGCTTAACTTAACTTTCCAAGCCAATTCCATCTTAGCATACAGCAGTGCTCCACCTGGGAATGCATTCATATGTTTCCTATTTGACCAAAACTGCATTTGGCAATGAACTTCACATGAAATGATGGTGAACAAAGAATTAAAAACCTTGAAATACTGCACTTTTTAGACATGTACAATCATGACACAGAAGCAAATTCATTTTTTAAAAATGTATTTTCAGACTTCTTTTTCCCATAAAGATATTCAAACTAGTCTTACTGTTATGCCTAGAGTACTGTACGGTTACTGTATAGATTTATCACAGTGTAACTAATTACATATATTTTCATTTTCATTTGTCACATCCCAACACTAATTTTTATACCCAGTGTTATACTTATTGGACAAATTTGTAGTCATAACCATAGTGGCGTGACAGAGTCTATAAAGATTAGTTATGAATTAAATATAATTTCCCTTATGTTTTCTACATTAAGCTGTGTTTCACTTTGTTCTTTTATGAGCTTAATTATTGATTCAAAGCAGTAAATAACTCAGGTTTCAAAAAAAACTCTACAATAATAAAATATGACAGTAGGTAATAGGTCCTATCACTCAAACATCTTACATTTTTAAAAGCACTTGATAAAATAACAGTTTACTATAGTTTTGAAATGGAATCTTACAAACTGACATTCATTGAGTTGCTTTTTTCCCACGTTCATTTGTGGTTTTACCCTACTGCTAAAGTTAAAACAAAAAGGTAAAACAACCTAATCTGACAACAGAAAGAACTGTTTAGCCAAATTGTGTTCCTGATATTTTTTTCATATGTAAATGTATGTTTATATTTATGTATATACACTCACACAGAGGTATGAGTGCTTGTATATAAAAGGCACTTTCATCAGTAGTGAATGTCAAGTAAGCTACTTATCCCTCATTTAATTTTCTAATTTTAAATCAGAACCACATATAACAAACAAATCTGAATTTTTGTACCCTCTCTTGTGTTTCTCTAAACAAAGCCTTCATAGGAGCCACATTTCTGGTCTGAAGGAGAAAGGATGACAGGGGAGAGGGGATGATATCCATGCTTGTCCCACTCCCAAAGAGGAGTTGAAGACAGAAGAAGCTGGAATTACTATTACCAGAAGAAACTCTGCACTGCCCCCTCCCTTGTACCACTACACTTTATAAAGTCACAGCATGAACTGGTTTAAAAGAGACTGAAACAGGACTCAGCCATTGGAGTATTACAGCCCTGCTAATACAACACAACAAATCAACAGACCAAATGGAATTTAGCTCATCCAGAAAACCTTCCAGTCATGATATATGACCTGTAGCTCCACAAACTCAGAACAATTTTCTCAAAATGAAGTGTTTAATCTTCACAGGAGAAACTAAACATAGAAAAGAGATTTAACACCACAAATGGTCTACATGTACTTAATTTACCTAATTTAGTGGGTAAGACTTATCTAGGTGCTTAAAGAACTGTGCTATAGAGTCTGTTTATCAGCCTGTTCCCTCAAATCATACCCTGACATGTCTCTATTTCAATTTTTCTGGGACAGGCTTTCCCTTTAAAATTTCTTTGTTCTAGATTTACAGTCAGAATTATTTTCTTCTGTCACCTCCCAGGACCATAAGTCAAATTAGTTTACTGCTCCCAGTACAACAGATATAAAATTTCAAAGGCATTGAGTCCCACACCAGCACGTGCAAGCTGAAAATATGTTGAAAACAGGCAAGTTTAGGCAAACAAGGGGCAAAATTTCAGTAACAGCAGGTATTTCTGTGGGTTCTGCAAAATGTTGGAGGATTTTTTAAAAGTGTATAGCTAAGTTGATAAATTTATTGGATCTCAATGTTGTTTAACATTTACAGTCAGCTGTTATAATGATAAAACGAAATTTTAGTTCCACTTTAACCACAGAGTGACTACTGCTCTCTGCTTTAGAGCCAAAATCTGTGCTTCCACCTGTCTGGCAGCTCTCAGCACCATTTCTCCTCATCTCCATTCATGTGTATAAGTCTAGTAGTTATGAATGGTATTGCCTTACCAGTAGGGACCTGGTTTAGATTTTTTTTTTTTTTTTTTAAACAAAGCACTGGTCTGTTGTATAAACATATCAGCAGAAATGTGTTCTGCCTCACAGTGGTTTCCCCAGCGGATGCCACGCCAGCAGCAAGTACAGTGGGGACAGGCAACGATGTTCTGCTGGGACCCGACATGATATCAGCCAACAGGCAAATCACACCGTGAAAGCAAGGGTAATGGGATTTAAACCAATTTCTGTAAATTGAGAAAAGTAGATCTTAAATACTTCGATTACCTTAACTTACTTCCTCTACTAATTTTTTTGGCAGTAGTGTACTGGGTGCGTGGTGTATGTCTTCTTAGAGATTTCCTTTCCAAAACATGGACTGTCTTCATATTAGTTGCTGCACACTCATAAAGATAATTCCCCTAGTAGTTATTTTCACAAAACAATCTCATTATAAGCAGAAAGAGAGTATAACCAGAATAGTAATTTACATCATTTCAATGCCCTAAAACAATTTCAGAGTCTTTCTACTTTTCTGTAAACACCACTTTACTGTATTGACTTTCTCTGCAGATTACGTTTATTCTAGTACAGAGGAACCAAATGAAGTTTTCCAAATCCTTTCTGTTCTTTGGGTTAGACAACATAACTATCCTTTTGGCATACAAATTGAGATTTTTATATCCTCAAAATTTGCTACTTCATCCTAGAGATATCTGAAGCCAGTAGGCCCTTATTAAATATGACTTACTAAAAACTGTGATATTTGTTTGTTTGCTTGTTTGTTTATTTGTTTGTTTAATGGACAAACATCTGCATGAACCTTGATGCTGCTAAACATGTCAGTATTTCTCTAAAAAGAGTAATTCCTAGAATTACAGGGTGAGGTCCTGCACAATACATGGTTGAAGGAAAAGAGGTTTCTATTGCCTTCTGTCTCCTTTGCAGGTCAGCAGCTATTCTCCCTCAAAGACTGGAGAAAGGCTTTGAACCTACCTGCAGAATAAATGTCATAACCATTACCTACTCTGGTTTTGGGTTTCTCTGTCCCTGTTATTGCAGGTTTTCATCTTATCTACCTCACTATTTACTGGACCAGAAAAGAGAGAAGGTACAAGAGTGACATTATAGCCTAGTGGTGAGATATACTAGCAGGAATGCTGGAGTTGAGATCCTCCTATTGAGTCATGATCTTGCCCTGGTTTTGGCTGGGATAGAGTTAATTTTTCTTCTTAGTAGCTAGAATAGTGCTGTTCTTTGCATTCAGTATGGAATTTGGTATAAGAAGAATGTAATAATACACTGATGTTTTCAGTTGTTGCTGAGATCAAGGACTTTCCAACTCCCCATGGCCTGCCTGTGCGCAGGTGTACAAGAAGTTGGGAGGGAGCACAGCCAAAGCACCAGATCCAGATTAGCCAATGAAATATTCCATATCATGTCATGTTATGCTCAGTACATAAAGGAGGGTCAGGATCTTCGTTTTTCGGGATCGCTAGCCAGGAACAGGCTGGGTATTAGTCAGTGGGTGGTGAGCAGTCGCATTGTGCATTACCCATCTGTACTTTCTATTATTGATATTGGTTTATCTTATTTCAATTATTAAACTGTCTTTATCTCAACCTATGAGTCTCCATTTACCCCTTCAATTCTACTCCCCATCCCCCAGGTAGGGGAGGGTGAACGAGCAGCTGCATGGTCTTTGGCTGTCAGATGGGTTTAAACCACAAGAGATCTAAGAGGAGTGCTTACATCAATACTGTAAATAGGACTGTGGATCTTCACAGTATATAGATGCCACACAGTAAACCTTAAGTAAGATACTTAAGGTCTAGTAGGTGTCAACATTTCATATTCACTCCTTTAGGCCATTGCTTTCCAGTTCAGGTGGACCACTCTCCTCTTATACAGTATTTTCTGTTCACAGCGTTCTCTGCATAAATTTTATCGGTAGCCTATCTCAGGACCCATGTTATTAAATACCAAGGTGCCTAAAAATTAGGTGCTGTGTACCTTTGTAATTGATCCCTAATGTTCAAATCCTGAAAATTAGAGCATAGCCTGAGGACTTTGTTCTCTATCTTATCCTTTGAAGCCTTCAGCCTCAAAGCGAACATCAACAAGGAGGATTTTGCAACCACAGGAGATGGGTGACAGAATGATGCTGTGAACTAGTATATGCATTCCTCTCAGAAGACTATACAGGTGAAACCCTGTTCCCTTGAAAGTCAATGACAGTATCATCATTTCATTACCTTTGGGGACAGAGGCTCAAACACAGCCTTAAATGAAAAGAAAGTTATATTACCATGGTGGTTCTGAAGACAAAGGTCAGCAAGAGAAAAGATTTGGATGGGATAAGGAAAATGAAGACAGCCCTGAATTCTAGCTACTACTTAACATATGTAGTAGATACAGACAGACATGGAGCTCTGTGGAGTAAGGAGGCTCTAGACAGAAGCACCATGCTTGCTCACAGCACAGCTGTGAAAAGATGCTTCCCGCATCCTTCCACAGAGCTCCTCATAGCAGACACAGGCAAAGCTGTTTCACTTGTAAAGATCAGGCTGGAAACAACAGTGGATGGCTACAGTACATATTCAGAGATTGGATTAATTGTTGGTGCTAACTGTAAAATCTTTCTCTCCCTTAACAGGATAACCTGGACTTAAGCTATTCTACTCTGAGCACAAAACATTTTTTAAAGGATTTATGGACTGTTGTTGCTTCAGTTAATCATTCCCCTTTACATAACAGTTGATCCTTCAAATCACACTAGCATACCATTAACAGCACAGTTAATATCAGTATCTTGAAACAGAAGTGAATCTTCTGGTGCAGAGTTCCAATATAACTGCACTTCTCAGCATTAGATACGTGACAGGTGTGGTAATGTAAAATCCAGTCTCATGTTGTGGGAATGTCAGTAACAGTCAAAAGACTATAAGCATAAGGCTATGCTGGATCAAAACAGTGATTCATTTAGTTTAATAGCTCTGTTTTGACAGTGATTTACAAGACAGATGCTTGTTCACCTATGGATGTTAACACCTTCTACTAAAACAGGCCTTAAATTAGATCTTGATTAGGATATTTGCTTTGTAGGAATTTTACCAACATGTTTCAGAAGAAAGAGTGTGAAGGCACATCCACAGGGCAGAGATGCTTCCTAATTCTAATTCTTTCATAATCTACACATCAACATAAGCACTGATTAGTACATCTTTTACAATCTAACTGAGAAATTTACTGTGGTATTCCTATTGCCCATCCAAATATCTCACTCTCTGAAATAATATTAAACTCTTGATCTCTAAACTGAGCTGCTCAGATTCCTTTTCCTATTGCAAAAAAAAAAAATTTTGTTCTTTTGAAAAACATTGCTTTTTAATTTCCTTGACTAACCTCTAATTTTAGCCTTTAGAAGAAGTCACTATAGTTAACTCTTTCTTGAAAAATCTATTACTAATTTGATTCCTTTCTTTATCCCCTTTTTTCCCAATTTTATCCAATTGCTACAGATATTCTTCAACAGCAAGCTCTGAAAAGCATTACCAAAGAAAATCAGACAGTTCAAATAAGCCAAATTAACTAACCCTCCAGTCAATAACAAAAAAGGAAGATAAGTCTTCCAAACATGGAGTATGCCTTACTGTTTGTTCTGTAAAGTAGTGGGTTTTGGGAAGCTTTTGGACATTGTAAAAATAAATCCATTGGGGTTTTTTGTTACAGCTGATCAATAGTTGTTCCTGTTGTACCCAGATGATTAAGTTTTTTCCTGAGTACATGAAAGCCAAGAATATTCAGAAAAGTCACCTACACAGATTAGTTTTTCTGTCTTGTTTATTTCATATGGTGTATTGCATTGTGACTTCAGTGGACTTACATTTGGCAGTCATTATATTTAGATGACAGGAACTGTGCATGTGGTGTGCCTAGTATTAAACATTATTTATAAAAGCCATATTTAAAGCAAATTCTTAACTGCTTTGATGAATGTGCAATATATTAGTTTCACATATCTCAACCTATTCAATATTTGAAAGCTGCATTAAGTAAAATAAAGATTGAGGAACGCACTGAATTTGGGCTATATAATCTATTCCATAGAAAGCATATAATTTTCTGATGACAACTAAACTTGTTACTTTCAGGCACGAAAACAGCAAAATATGACTATTGAAAAAATATTTTTATATATCCTTTGAGAACTTGGGAACAGGTACAACCTTTTCCCCATGAGGCAAATGCAAATACATACAGAATTGCAAAAGGCATGCGCAGAAGTTGGAGCACAGTATGCCCACTCCTTCCCTGAAGACTTCAGGTCCTGTTGTGAGACAAAAGACGAGTCTGGGGAAGACAGTTCTGGAGACATGTAGAAGATTCAGGAAATAGCAAGCCTCCTTGGCTTCCTTGCTTGATAATCTGAGAATTGCTGTTTTCAAGAATTGCAGTAACCTTTAATATTTTGATGAATACCAGAGAGAACACAAGAGAGATTTCTATGCTTGCCTTTCATTAGACTGTGGTTTTGGTGGAACAAGTTACCATTTGTAGGCAGTTCCCCCTTTGCAGTCTTCTGGGAGAACCAGAAGTAATCAGTCTTTCACCCTGAAATTGATATTGGACCAGCCTTGTCCAGGAAATTATCCATCCAGCCCTTTTGATTAACAGGAGCATCATTTCACTCCTTCAACTATGTGAAATGTCTCTGTGCTGAAACTAGGTATCATGTATTTAACAGTAAATAGGTATTTTCCTTAACTAAAGGGAAGATTCCCTTCACTTCTTTGGTAACTCATGTTTCAACGTGAAATTTCTCTCACGCTTTGTAGTGCACTTGGTAGTTTATTGAGCTTTGCAGTCTGCCCATTAGCATATACACTTGATAACTGACCTCTGAGATGCATTTTTCACAGTCCATTGTTGTATTTTGACTGAGACCAGATACAATGGTAATTGATCAGTTTGGGGTGAAAACAGATTAAATAGATTTGAAAAGTTTAACTTCCCCTTGGTACCTTTCTCCTAAGCTATATGTGATATTCAGTGTTTCTAGTTCTAAGGTGATACTGTGTCCATCTTTACACCAAGGTGAAATTAGCTATCTTGGCTGTATTCCAGAGCTACCTGGTGGTCCTCAGCACTCCTGAGGAGTCTCTAGATATTCAGGGTTTGCAGACCAGGGGCTTCCTTCACTGGTCTCTGTCCCGATTCAATGTCGGGGGCGGTTTTGATATGATCCCAAGAGTGACATTAAGACACAAATGAGGTCAAATGCTGTATACCCAAAACAGTTTATTTAATATTAAAAAAAAGTGAAGAGGGGTAGCAATAGGACAGAATGAAAGGAAAAGACAGAAAAAAAGCAAGGATTCGGGATAGGGCTGCAAGAATAGTCACCACCATAGATCCAGCAGCGTCCCGTTGGTCCTCTGTCTTCAGTTCTTCGGTGGTGGGTGCACACGGATCTGGCTTCGATGGTGGATGCACACCAAGCAAAGTTTTCTGTTGCCTTTTTAAGTTCATCGTATCTGCTGATTAGCATATCTGCCCTCCTTTATTTTTTTTTTCTCTGGTCCCACAGGTTTTGTTGCATCTGGCTTCAGGGCAGGAATGTTTGCCTCAGTTCATTAGCAATGTGTGCATGGTGTCTGGCCTACACAATAGAGCCACAAATGGCTACAGGATGGGGCCAGCTCAGTATGTCTGCCCCTTTGAGGCTTATCTAAGGAGTCCGACAGTGCAACTGCAGAGAAGTGGGGGGTGCATCCTTCAATACACTCCCGCTTCCCTGGGCGACATTCCCCAGACCAACTCACAGGCTGCAGCAGCTTGTCCTGGAGGTTTACACAGACACAAGCAAGCTTTGAGACAATCATATGACATTTCAGTCTCTCACAGTCTCCAAGATTATGTTATATAGATTGGATTAAATGATGAGAATATTTGTTGAAAAATAATGGAAAGCTACCCCAGGGTAGAGGATGGACTAGATGGGCACATGTATTTCTCTGCTGGTTTAGATCAATGTGTATAAAGAAATGTTCAGTCCTGCAGAGGTTAACAAAAAATGAGTAATGTCTTTATAGACAGATGTCTCATCCTGGGGAAAAAATAACAATCAAGTGGAAACAGAGGAGCAAATCACTGCTACAGTATCGTGGGTCTATTTGTGATACTTACTGTGGGACTACCTGCATATCTTCTAACAAATGCCAACAGGCAGTCTTTTGAGCCATTCTTTTGATTCATACTGTTTGCAATGCAATGATCCTTCTTCATAATGAAGACAATTTCACATCTCTGTAACATCTTTCATCTAGGTGAATCACAAACCACTTAAATTTTCTACTACTCACACATATTACATATAGAAATTGTTTTGCTGGCCACTGAAATAAGGCCATTATTTCTCTTTATGCCACAAAAATAATTGAAACAGCTGGGAAAGCCAGTTTAGTAACTCCTTGATACAAATCTCTCTTCCCCTTCTCTACAATACAGTAACTGAATTGTGAAATCCCTTCTTTTAGCAAATAATTTCTGCAGTTCAGCAAAGTAAGTGTTATGAGATATTTATCTTGGTGAATCTTTTGTAGTAAATATTCAGCCATGACTGGTGTGCACACACATTGGCAGAAGAATAAACATACAAATGTTTCTGGTTTTTGCCCTACTATATATCCAAGACCAGTGTCCTAGAGTAACTTAAAAATCCTGCAGTAAGGCTGGGCTGATAACTCTGTGTTTGAGAGGCTAAAAGTCATATCTATAACTCTTACATTTGCAGAATTTCTATAAGTATTGCTTTTGAATTTTTTTCTTTATGTCATTTCAAAACATTTTCAGATCTTATACTTTATTGATAAAATAAGTCTGAGGCACACAAGGTTCCCCGTTCTTTTTCTGACTTTTATTAATAGGATAAGTGTTTACATTTTCTTTTTCAGTGGCATTTTCCTTCAAACTGCATTTTCAATCTTTGAGCTTATTTGTTCAGAATAAATCCAAAACTATATGGATTTGATTTTTGCTGCCATTCTACCTGCCTAAAAAAGTTCTACCCATGCTAAAATAACAGCCAAAGGCACGTAGTGTCTGTTAACTTTTGCAAGAAATTTTGTTTCATCATATTCTTATTTGACAGCTCACTATTGTACCCCTGAAACATAAGGGAGCTTATTTCATAAATTACTACAAAATACCTTTCAGATAGTTACCACCTAGATACAATTATCATAGATCTGTCTCGGATTCTTTGCCAGTCTTAAAGTCATAGAAGGTCACATTGAACCTGACTTCCATCATGACAGCGAGTACTGCAAAAGGTCATTGCATCTAACGAAAGATATGTACAGCTGCTGAACTAGGATTTACCTAATGGAACTATAATAATCCAGGAAAAATACAGGTCCAAAACAGTTTACACAGAGTCAAAGACAGGGTTGAAACAAAACTATATGTTTTGTCTTTGATCATTGACTACAGCAGGATATTGATTAACAAAAGCCCAGCAGAATTAATCAGCCTCTAACTCACAAGCCATCACATACAAATTATAACATGCTTTGGTTACATTTTAGCATGAATTTACAGCTGTTTCCAAACATATAGGGCCAAAGTTACTCCTAAATTAACTGCACTAAATTCTGCAGAATTAGATGGACAATGAACTAAATTAATTGAAGTCAAAAGGACAACTTATTCAGATGTTGTCGAATAAATATTTTTCTTACCTTTAACCTCACCTGGAACTTCTAACAAGTGTTATAACTTTCAGCAGGCATTTTTCTTCTTCCTTTTGTGTAGAAACATAATGACACAGAAGGAGGCTGCCCCAATAGTGGGTGCAGATAGTTCAGTTTGGGGAATCCAGAAAACAAATGTCATGTAGCTTCTTTTCATAACTCTAGGATAAAGTAGTTTTATATCAAATTTGATCTATTGAAATTCATTAGCTTTAAAATCTGTCTGAATAACAAAAGGTTACAATATCTTCCAACACAATGTTTCTCAAAAATGTGGTAGTTTTCTGCTATAAGAAAAGAAAAGAAAAAAAGAAAAGAAAAGAAAAGAAAAGAAAAGAAAAGAAAAGAAAAGAAAAGAAAAGAAAAGAAAAGAAAAGAAAAGAAAAGAAAAGAAAAGAAAAGAAAAGAAAAGAAAAGAAAAGAAAAGAAAAGAAAAGAAAAGAAAAGAAAAGAAAAGAAAAGAAAAGAAAAGAAAAGAAAAGAAAAGAAAAGAAAAGAAAAGAAAAGAAAAGAAAAGAAAAGAAAAGAAAAGAAAAGAAAAGAAAAGAAAAGAAAAGAAAAGAAAAGAAAAGAAAAGAAAAGAAAAGAAAAGAAAAGAAAAGAAAAGAAAAGAAAAGAAAAGAAAAGAAAAGAAAGAAAAAAAAAAAGAAGAAAAAGTGTTGCTAAAACCTGAGAGTGATTTAACAAACTTAACCATCAAGACTCTTTTCTTGATGGAATCTTGTAAACGCAGACTTGCCAACATAGGGTCACTGAAGAAAATTAATCCAAATTATCTAAAGGTGTTCTTTCACAGTGGGTTTTATATACCATGTTAAAGACTAATTCAGAATTAAAGTGGCCTTAATTAAATTTAGTTTTATTAATTCCAAAGTAAATTCAAATGACCAGCATTGCAACCATTTCTATTCTGACTTGGAACATCTATACGGGCATTCGACATTGCTTAACTAATCCACTTAGAAAACTAATTAGCCTTAATTTTCCTGGATGTTCTCACATAAATAGGCTCAGAGATATGTACTGTGTAAATCTCACCTCATATAAAACAGAGTGGAAATACAAGAGTGGAAATGCCTACACCATGTTCTATGACAGGTAAGAAATCAGGGACTGATGGTTGCAGTCAGCATCACTTCAAAGAGATGAACAAGAGGTAGTTTTTAAAAACCAGTTCTGATGAGCTAGACCAAACTGTCTCAAGTTCAGACCTGCTTCCTCACATCCTTCTGTCAGAAAAACAGTAGGAAATTTTGAATCAGAGCTATGTTTCTGTCCAATTTCATTATTAAAGAGGAATTTGAGATGTGACTGAAGTCTATCAAGAAAGTAAATAACAAATTGAATAGATTCAGAAGTAGAAAGCATGAACTGACATTAAGATAGATTGGGCTCCTAGGAAAATGGACAAGAAACTTATTTACTAAAAAGGTGATCAGAGTATGGACTAGATTCTCTAAGGCACACCATAGAAACTCAGTTTCAGGTAAGAACTGGAGAGACAGGAGGGGAAGCACACAGCATGAGGGACAAGGTTTAGAGACCTGCAGATACCTGGGTTTTGATAAATTGTGTCAACATCTGATGCCTTGAAAAGTCACTAATTCCTTGCAGAAAGAGATAGACAGATTGAGGCTAGTGAGCTAAGCAGAAAGAAAGTTTACACAGAGTGAGTTTGAAGGAAAAAGGTGATTCACTGTTAGCAGAAGTAAGGTCTGCAATAAATGGACCAGGAGTGAAGAGAAAACATAACTGAAAAGTTAGTACTGAAGCTTAGGGATGAGTTGTTTCATGACAATTTGAAGACAGTCTTTCAGTGACAGTATATTGATTTTCTGCATTCAGGGTGAAGTACCCTGCTTATGGGAAAGAAATACAATAATTGCAGTAGAGCAGTTGTCATACACTGTAAGATCAAATGGAGTACACAGAAACTTTGGAGTAAAACAGAGCAGAAAGGGATCCCCTGCAGACTGAATACTGCTTTTCTTTTATTTTTTTTTCTTTTTTTTGAAAACTTGAAATATAAATCCTAAGTTCACATTTTAGATTTCTTTATCCTCAGTGGGATTCCTACATACAAGTTTGGGTACTGTAAATATAACTTGTTACCAAAATCAGCCAGACAATTACAAATTACAGTAGCTCTAATTCTGAAGGATAAACAACTATCTTGAAAAATGAAAACAAATATACTGGGTTTACTGGGTTTTCTTCCCCTGATATCAGACTGCAAATGTAATTAATGAGACTGGATGTGGCAATAAAATGTAGTATCTTGAGTTATATATATGTAAATATTTAAATACCAGATTCATTAAGGTATTACATTGTTCCACAGGAAAACATTTCTACCCTTCCTAGTGATTGTATGACCCCAATGGGATGTGTGCAATATTACTAAATTATCTCTCTTATGGAAACAGAACATTTGGAGCTGGTGCAGACTAAGAGCTTTCTGTAACCAAAAAAGCTAGCACAACACCTGTTCATTGCCTTTTCACAAGTAATAAGATGCCTGAGAAAGGGCTCTCTGAAAGGCACAAAACATGCAGTCAGAACAGGTTTCAGAGTAAATGGCAGTACATTATCACAAGTTATGGGCTTTAAAACTAACAGCGAATTAATCTACTATTAAAAGAGAAAAGGCAGATGGCAAGTGTAAGCGCTGTAATCTACGCTGTGCATCCACTGAGGAAATGGAAGATGAAAGAAACATTTCATCCTATAAAGAACTGAAATAAAGAAATGAAAGTTATCCAAAGCATAACAAGGCAGTTGTCCGTAATTATTATAAGGCTGAAGACAGAAAGTCAAAGCCGGAATGAGAGATTTTTCCACACTAGAACTAATGAACATGGAATAAGAAAAATTAGTGCCATTATTCAGAAAAGGTGGTAACTGAGAGCAGGATGTTTCAAAGAAAGTTCATCTGGGTATTCAGAAATTGTGTTATTACCAAACATAGCAGGTAACGGCTACATTATGTTATGTTATCAAATGTACTACATGTATTTACATACATACATAATGTTTCAAAGCAGAATAGATACAAAAGGGAAATCAGAAGCCCAGCCACCTGTTTAGCAGACCTGTCTTGTAAGAGTAATTCTAAGTTTACATAGTAAAAAAAATGAACCAAAATGAGACGAATCTTTTAGCAAACGTAGACCCTTTTACCATAATAGAGCATTAAGGTTCATTAACAAGTTTTGATCACCCTACTTGTGTTGGCACATTGAGTATTTCAATTAGAGTTCATTTATTATATCAATGCTATTTAAAGAAGATTAAACAAAAATTTCTCAGTAAGCTAAAACTTACAGCAAAGTATATGGAAAACAAAAAGCGTTACCCAAAATACCTTAGTGCAAGACAATTATTTATGCAAAAAAATACAAGCTAAATTGCTTTATAGAGTGCTTCCCCTGCAATGCAATTTTGCCAGTTGCATAACTGCTAAGCTGCATGGTAACACTTTAAGACTTTAATGACTGAATTTCCTTTTGTCCCAGACTACAGTCATTAACTCCAGTCATGCCTTTAACTCTCTGTCATCCAAAGGGAAATAACAACAATTTCTAACACTAAGATGCTTAATGTGGAAGTGTTTTTGCACATTAAAGCTATATACTATTGAGCTAGTGAGGAAATTAAATGCTAGATTCAGGACTAGGACTACTCTTCAAGTAACAGGCTAAGGATCTTATTACACCAGAAGTAGGAACACACATTTTTCTCCCATTGAGGTTAATAAGAGATATGAATGTGAAACAGAAATTTGGATCTAGGCTGTATCTATTAACATATCACCAACTAATTCAGAATGCCATGGGCTCAATTAAAGACAAAATGTAGTTCATAAGTAAAAACATTGATTAATGTACAGCCAGCAGGATGTCAATAGTGTAAGGGTAAGAACAACGTTGGATCTCTGTGGCTCCGTCCACATTGTTGTGTAAAGCCAGTCCCAGGCCAAAATAAGTGCCTGAGTCAATTGCTTCCATGTTGATTTGCCCTCAGGACTGACTAGTATCTGCAGAGGAAAACTCTCAGGCGTATTCAGTGCTTAGAGTAACCTGCAGCACACATCTATTAGTAGCATGGATGGTGTGACATGCAAGACAGCCTCCAACTCTTTTATCCACCTTTGTGGTGAAAACCTTTCCAGAAGATGGAATATCATCAGTCCTACGGATCAGTGTAGGCTGCCTATGGCAGGCAATACTGGCACCAGAGAGAGCGGTTGCACCTTTATCAAGCAGAAAGAAAGTGTAATGTTCCCCTGGGCTTATACCACCAGATGATACGATATCAATAGGATAAATCTTTAGGAGTGGCTAAACTAAACCTGGCAAATCTGAACACACAGAGGGCCATCATAAATCTCTACCAACCTTCTCTCTTGGTCTGGGGAGACAGACTGGTAAAACGATGGTCTCTCTACTGCTCAGAAGTGCATTACTTGTATTGCCACTCCTGTGGGGCCACTGCCCACCTGCTCACACCTTGCCCTTGCCCACGGAGTCCAAAAGACTGTACAACATGCAATGACTGTGAGTCCACCTCTGGAAAGGTTTTATAAATTTCAAAATTTTATTTCTCAGTCATTTAAATGTCAAGTAAAAATATACAGAAAATAAAAGCCATAGGCAGTGTAACATCTAGACAAATTACTCATGGGTTTTGGAGGTTGCAGAGATTCCATTCAGGAAAAATCCCTTCTGGTGAAGTAATCTCTTAAATCCATCTCAGGAGCATGGATCATGACTAACTATACTTCCAACAATCTCTCAAAATCTCCAGAAGTCCACTAAAGTCAAAACCCAAAAGCAAGTCTTTGAAAAAGATCCACATCCCTCCCTCATTACTCATTCATTGTCTGTAGGACTTTTTAAAACTAAATTTAAGAGCCAGCAAGCCTCATGGAATATATTTTGCTTTTTTTAAAGAGAACAAAGAGCAGGAATCAAAGCTGGGTGGACCCATGAATCGACATCTGAGTTGAGTCTTAGGAAAGGATTTTATAACAGTATATCTCTGCTTCCTTTTCTATGTTATGCTTGAGTTACCTTGGTCTCACTGAAGACAGAATCAGCCTTAATTTATTTTTAACTCCTTTCTTAAGTACAAAAAAGGTAAAAAGAATTAGGCAGAGGCTTTGTATATTTCCGACCATTGACAGAAAGTACATATCAGAAATTAGATGAGCTTTGCATCTTAAGGTTGCATTTCTTATCTTCATTATTGCACTGCTTCCTTTATTTTCTCAAGCACTGTAGGAATGATTGTGACTCACACTGGTTTGCAATGTTAAAATAAAAACTATTCCAATGTAGTGCAATGAAAAAATGTTGTTTTAAACAAATCAGTTTATTTCAAATAGGGATCTAATTTTGTAACTTCGCCAACTTCAGTTGCTCATTTAACCTTTTCAAGTTAAGTGAAACAAAACAGGGCCTATATGAAGACATTTACTTTCTTGTTTTTCTCAGTTGGTAGAACAAGATAGTTCTTTGAGTTAGATCAACAAAGAGATTTAAGTATCTAAAGTGATGGGCACAAAGCCTAAGCCTGATTTTTATACACCCAGAACAGCCACTCTTTGGACTCTTAATCCTGGAGTTACTTATGTGCCTGCTGGTAAACACAATCATATGACAATACTAAACTACTTAATGCCTACATCTTTTCCTCACAGAAAAAAATTCAGACAAGGCATTTTCCTGATATCTGTTTCCTCCAAGACATAGTCTAGTGTTTGAGGAAAAGGGGTTCTGGTCTACAGAGTGTTTGAGCATGAAAGCACTTCTCAGGAAACCAACTAAAGCTAGAGGTGAGGCATTTCCCTCTTTGAAGTTATAATATTATGTACAAACAATCATTTGCAAGGTCAGAGCTAAACAAGTGACTCAGCCCCATGCAGGGAAAATATCACTGGGTCCAGTTTCATTAAGTATGTTTCCTATGCAAAATAAATAGCTTTAAAGAGCCATATCTACCCCTTCACCACATTCAGCAGTTGGGATCCAACCAGGTCCCAATCTCTACTCTGTTCAAATCTCTTAATGGCTTTTATGTTTCTGTGTTTAGTAGACTAAGCCAGCAGTTACACAGAGATCTCAGGTATTTATTTTAGGAATCTGAACTCTGAACGCCTCAAGTTAAATGCTATAAAGCAGTCCCTAAGTGTCCTTAATGCATTTAGCTTTTAGACAGAAAATAATCCAGAAAGACTTTAAAAGCTGCTAACACAGGACTTTGTGGAATTCATAACCTAAATGCAAGATTGTGATCTTCAAATTCCAGGCTTCAGGAGACAGAAAACATAAGGGCCTTACGTAGATTTGACATTTACTTATCAGATTGCAACATTTTCTTTGACACGAGACTCCTGTGCGAACAAGCAAAGGACAAGGGCTGAACAGTGAGGTTGTGAGATGTCTGGTTCCCAGTCAGAGACATCTGCCAGACAGCACAGCCCTGAGCAGGTGCTGGACTTCATAACTGAAATTTGGAGTTACACCACATACTGATAGGAACTGGAAGTGAGGTTGTTTAGCCACTTTCATTAAAAAATGCTGCTCACCTTTTGTGTGAAATCCCACTCTCCCTAGTCACAGAAAGACTACCTTTAAGGCTCTTTCTCAGTCTAGGGGGATTCCACATGCAGCCGAGAATACAACATCAAAAAGCTAGAGAGGGAGTAAGTGGTGTGAAATCTGCTTCAAGATGAGTTTTTAATGCAATGTGTAACACATCAAAAGAATGGTAAACAGAGCCCACAGACTCTCCCTTCTCCACTCTCAGCCATGGACCTTAAACATTAAACCAGACAGCCCTAGTTTTTCCCTTCTCAAAGTAATATCTAACCATCTGGACCAAGGCTAAAATTCATTGAAAAGGAGAATAATATATTTTAAGCTATTAGATCACATATGGACATTTATTATCCAGGCAAAATGAAAGACAACAAACAAGATCTAAAGAATATTATTTTAAATCTCCTCAGAATCAGAGAAAGAGGGACGTTTAGAAGTAAAATGGAGAAACACAATCTTTTCCAGAAACACAGACACAAATACGTATTTCATAAAATCCAGCCTTTTGCTATTTTCTAGGGAGAAGTCTAGTTCAGCTGTAACACTAATTTTTACACACAGTAAAAGATGTCTAAGAACAGACCATTAAATAAATACAGATTTTGCTTTGTTTTTTCTAAAAGTAAATGACAGTTTATAAGCAATAACAAGTGGTGAATAATGACAGTTTTTCTCAGTCATTTCTTTTCCATTTTTTTCCTTAACAAGGTAACTTTGAGGCAAATTTGCAGTAAGACAGAAGGCCCAACATAAATCACTTCAGCTTTTTAAAATTACATTGACAGGAATGGAAGAAAAAGAAAGAAAAGGTATTAAAACTGCTTCTCTGATTTTATTATCAAGATATACAAGATTCCCAAGGCCCAGTAACAAACCAGCTGGTTTTAAAATGAAGCGTTTTTCCATCAGGCATTCCTCTACTCTTTAAGGCTAATTGGTAGCATGCACAGAAGAATTACTGAATCTCAAATTAGCCACTTCTGATAGCACATCACATCTGTTTGTCTGTCATTCTAGTGATACACTGGGATTGTTGAATAATTTGTTTACAAATAGGAGAACAATCTGTGCTAAAAGTTTTGCAGATGAATAGGGACATCTGGAGAAGAGCAACATTGCATTGATTGTCTCAGAATAGCCAGGGCATACTGAAAAGCATCCTTTGCAGATCATTAGTCAACAAGCTCTGTTAGCTCAAGCTATAATTCAAATGTTGTCTCTAACTCAAAATAATGGTGCTTTTTTTAATTTACAACTGGTGATTCCTGTAGTGTCAGTATATTTTTTCCCAATCTCAGTTTCTACTATCAGATTGATTTTTGTGGAACTGACTGCACATGGCCCTTTGGGTGACCTTTGGAGGATAGGTGCTGAAGTATGCTTGACTGGAGAGCAAGCTAAGGGCCAGTAAGAGGTAAGAGCTTTAATAACAAACTTCTGACATGGGTGAAGGAAAGCAAGCATCAGCCACAGCAAGAGGGCCGTCACTGCTGAGAGAAAAGAAGCATTCCTGTGTAAGCAGAGAAAGGAAATAGAGCAGTGATTTCAATATAACCTTCTGTGTTTAATTGTTTCTTACTGTAAGAATCATATATCCTTCTGTCTTTGATAATTTCTTATTGTAATCTTAAACATTACAGCCCATCGCATAATGTATATTCAAAAGGAAAGTGTTAGAGTATTTTAGTATTTCTCCTTTAGCTAAAGTGTTTCCTTTAAATGGCAGGGATACTATTTTGTGAAATTAACAGCAACAGAAATCTTTTCAGTTATAGTAAAGTTACAATAAATCCCAGAGCCCACTGTGCACCTTTACACATTCAAACAGACTTTGTTAAAATCACTGCAACTCATTATCTAACTAGTAAAGAATAAAAATCTGATGAGGACTTGGTTCACTATTAAGAAGAGATACTGCATTCTATTTATTTTCAAATTCCTTGGGAAGCTGCAGTTTTTTATACTTGGCTAAAACATGATTTCAGAAATGCTGAGATTTTTATCTCATTCTGGTACCTATGTACCTCAAGATATTTGATCAGTAACAAAGCACTCTGTACAATTAGTCCTCATATCCTGAGCTGGAGAAAAGAAACATATATTCCTATTTCTTTGGAGTGAAATGGTCATTACCATGTCTGAACCCCATTCTACCCAGGTACCTGCAAGATATGGTTAGTTTGTTTACTTCTATGTCTAGATACTGTGATTTTACTAATACATATCAGAAACTTTTGAGCTCTAATTCCACTGCTGCTGACAGGAACAAAGCTTCTGAGCATGACAGAATAATGTTAAAGATTCACAAGATAGAAATAGAAAAGATAATAGAAAACCCAGGGAGATTTAACTGTTCTGGGGATGTGACACAGAAGCATGGACCTGGGTAATGAACAGGATCACATGCACTAGCAGGAATAAGAAAACAGGTAGATTAATGACCTGAAGCTTCACAGGCTGAGTTCACACAATGAAACATATAAAGTAAAAAAGGTTGCATGTCAAAAAAAAATTAAAAAAAAATTGAGACAGAACCTCTCGGGTAACTTCTGCAAAACTGAGATACTGCTGAACTAGGTGAGCTCTTATTCAACAAACAGACCGATAAGTCCTCTTTCTTTGTTTATAAATAGATATATGAAAGCAAATCCAATAGGTGCTAATGCTTAGCACTGTGTCACCTAATCAGCATCCAGAGGCATCATCAGGAACTGAGATTTATGTGCTAAACACATTCTGAACATTCGGAAAATCATTATCCTTACATTGATGGATGCATAAAATAAAGCAAGGGCAAAAAGACAAGTAGACAGATGTGGGAAAAGGGGAAAATAATATGTAATTCATATATGTCAACCAGATTCACATAAAGCAGCACAACTAAGGCAGTTATGGAAAAGTCATTTTACTTAAACAGCTGAGGCATCTTCCAAATAAAATACAATAAATTCTCTGGTGGAAGGACATTGATAGAACAACAGAAATGGAGGTGAAATCTGCACAAAGCACTGTAAAGATCAAAAAAGAACAAAGTGAAAAGATTAAGTTAGATGTAGGTAGAACATGGGTTTATAGTTACTATGGATAGTAGTTAATATGAATAAAAGAGAGGAAAGATAAAAAAGTAACAAGCAGGCAGATCTGGAAAACTGCTTGTATTGTCCACAGTGAAGCTAAAGATGTTCTGATTTGCTCAAGTTACATTGAATTTCACAAAATTTGCTCAAGAACAGACACCCAAGAGACAGGCTGGACTGCAGAACTGAACAGAGGTAGATGAGGTAGTGTTGGAGAGAGATCATCAAGTCATCAGTGAGGAAGACAGCTGACCAAAGTCACCTGAGGATAAAACCTGACACATGAAGGGTTGCAGAAGTGTCAACAGCAGAGGACAGAGTTGAAGGATGGCTTCAGTGGACCTGGGCACAGACAAGGGGTATCCCTTTATGTCAGTCAAGCAGCCAGTCAGGTTTCTGTATGTTCTTTCTGGTGTCCGATATGAACACATGCTGTGGTATTAACACCCACACGTGCCTTACTCTCTTTGCACAGCTGCAGCACAGGCGGTTCTGCTCTGAGCACCACAGCTTCTGAGCATCACAGCAGCTCTCCTGGCACAGAGCCCATCTGGAGTGAGTGGCTTAATCCTTGCCACAGACATTGCAGAAACCAGTTTCTACAGCAACCAGGGCAAGCTTGTGAGAGTGAAACTGGTGCTGTCTGTCAGGTTTAAAGAGGGTAGGTCCAACTTGCAGTGTGTTTTTTTCTCCTAGTGCAATCTTTAACACCAAATTATTGTTTGTTTGAGACTTAGAAGCAAGGAAGTTAATGCTTTATTCATGCAGAAAAATACCGCAAAATTACCATTACTTATCAAATAAAAAATAATTGATGTCAACAAGCACAGAATAAGATAGTTCTTTCTTTGATCAGTAGTACCTTATACAACTACTAGCATCATTTCTTTTAAATGAAACAAAGCAGTAAATAACAGACTAACATCAAGAATCACACCAAGAATACAATTACCTGCTGACCAAATCCTGCAGATAAGCTTGCATTTATTGGACAACAGTGTTATTTGCAGGAAAATAGTGGTAATAAAAGTTTTTTACAGACAGGTACAATAATTTTAGACATTACAAAACCACTTTCTGCTGTGAAACAAATGAAATTTACCTGTAGCACAAATAACGCCACTAAGGCTGAACAGTCATTCTCCATACTTAGAAAATGCATATCAGTTGAATTTCACACATATATACATTAAATCATTAAATCAGAACTGTTAGATGAATTTTTTTTTAAAAAAAAAGTGTCTATTTTTCATTTTCAAAATACTTCAAGAAGATGGAAACCCCCTTGCCATGGTAATACATTTTCTTAGTGCTAATTACCGAGAACAAGAAGAGCTACACACCTTAGTAATTATACAACTTCCTTTATTGAGAAAGGCACAAAAAGTCTGATTGTTGTTTGCAAAAAGCCACTTTTCAATGCTCTCCTTTGAAAAGATAATTTGCAGCTGTTTCAATGCCCTCTTATCCTGCCATGTATATTTGAGTAGACTTAAATAGAGACCATTTCCTTGGTTCCAAATAACTCCTTAAATTTCTTGTACCTGTTAAAAATTAAAATTTTAAGTAAGAAAACTGAGACTACTCTTTTTTAAAAACAGTTTTCAGGATAAATTATTTATTTGTTCTTTTCTGGAATAGAAATAATACTTTTGTTGGCATTTTCCAGAGACAAAACACTATTCTGGCCAACTTTAGGTTTACTTTACTCCACAAGATCTTATCCTGCTTTTCTCTTTGTCTTTGTGTAAGCACATATTAAGTTTCTTTTTGCTCATGTTTAAATGTTATTGCAAAACCACCAAAATCTGAGTGAAACAGTAATCATAAAGGTAAAAACAAAATAGCTAATTTGACCGTGAAGAAATCCATGCTTTAGAGACTTCAGAACAAAATCAATGAACAGATCAAATCCCTTTTTAAGTATATGCAACTGAGATCACATTTAACTGTTCTACCATAGCCCCTTTACAGTTTAACAATGCAAAACTGAAATTTTCCCAGCCCTTGCCCTTCCCAGACTCTTTATTCTTCTGGTCCCTATGTTATGCTATGGAAACCAAAAGGATATCATGATGTAATTCTGAATTGTGTGATTTTATGTGTTTTAAAAATACAGTCAGACACTTAAAGTGTGTAATCACTGGTTCTTGTTTGGGAGGGGAGGGAGTGGGAAAAAGAATAAACTTTCTTCATTACCTCAGAATGATTCATGTTTGAGAAATCCCATTTACCTTTCTAGTGCCTCACTTCTGTTGCTCCTTCTGACCATTTCTGTAGGCACTCTCCGTCCCTTTCTACCTATGCTTTAGAGGTGCATTTAGTGCTCTTAGCTTGGTAGATGGCATTTTCAATTGTGTGCTCTTCCTCCTTCATTCCTTGACTGTCAGTTCTCTCCCAGGTGCTTCTGGGTGTGTCCCCAAATACCATAGTCAATTATGTCTTTCCATTTAGACTTACGTTAAATACACTAAATACACAAGCAAATAATTAAAACTCAGAAGATTCTATATCAAAATCAGATTCAGAAATGCCAAATATAAAGCATGCATTTACCCTGCACCAAAACAAAAGTAATTTCTTTTTCTGTGAGCTTGCAGAGCAGCAAAAATATGAGCTGATAGTGACAGAACAGGCATAAGCTTCCTAAAAACTGGACGGCAGGCTGATTCCAGTTTAAGGTACGGGAGGTCATGTATCTCTAAACCAGGGACAAAATCCAAGTGTTCCAGAGCTGTTCCAAACACACCCTAACATTTCCAAAAGCTGCATAATTTCTTCTGCTAATTTTTAGCACAGAAGTCAACATCACATCTTGTGTTTAGGCTTCACTGTGCTGAAAAAAAAAAAAAAAAGACACCCTGCCCCCAATGACTACTCTTTTAGACATCAATCTAGAGGACCATCCCCCTTCATAAGACAGACCAAATTCCCAAGAACCAACCTCCAATTCAGCAAAAGACTTTAGGTAAGTGTTTCAGTATGGATACCCATATTATTGGGGTCAGGGACAGAAACAGAACTCATGGGTTTGGTTTACATACTTGGTCGTAGAGTGGGCACCTTTTGGCACAGAAATGGGCATCCATGCAACAGACCAAAGACGCTGCAAGTACTTTTCAGAAACAAACACACCACAGGGTTGGTAATAAAATGCAGGGTTTGTACTAAAAGGCAGGTGGATTTTACTAGTGTATCTTCTGCTGATTTATTGCATAAGGTTGGATAAATTGCTTGCCAACCTGCACCATAGTTTCTCATGTACAGGATGAAAACAGTTACAGTTACTTAAATTTAGGAGGAATCTTGGAAGGTTCATTTAAAATATTTTTACGAATGTCAAGCAGGAAGTTTGAGTAAAAAATAATCTTGATCTCACAGAAGTAATATAAAGCTGCATACAAACTGAACTATACCTTCCACAGCCTGTACCTCTCTCATCCAGTTGTTGCAAGACCACAAATGCCTGTCAGCAGCTACTGCAAAATATACAACTGAAGAGGGAGACAACATAAATATCTCTTTTTGGCCCATTTAAGCAAAGATTGCTTTTTAAAAAGGATTGTGCATTTGTATCTCCAAATTATATCCTTATATTGCCAGTGGCTATATTTCTCATCCAAATTAAGACAGGATTTGGCACATTAATAATCAATAATTAAGCAGCAAAGATAATTATAGAGCCATTGGGGAATTTACAGAGAGGAGTTGTTACTTTATAAATTGATTTGCATTCTAATGGGAGCTTTATTATGAGGCCTGCGTAGCTGTCAGAAGCAGGCACCTGGAACGTGGTCTGTGGCACTCTGCCACCCTCAGATTTTAGACCATTACAAAACAGAACACTTGTTAGGAGGTGAAGAAGGAAAAGGCAAATAGTTGTCTTTGCTAACAAGAGCAATTTCCAACCAAGTGTCAATTTTAGCACCCCCCCACGAATGACAGAAAAGTGTAATGAAGCCAGAGCAGAAATGCTGCCTATCTTCTGCTTTGCCAGTGTGAGTCATTCATTCACTGTTATCCTGGGCTGCAGCTGCCTTGTCTAATGAGTCTAATGAACTGTCCACTACATCTCTCTGACATTTTCGACATATAGAATTGAATAACACAGCACCATTTTGAAAAAGTACATGCAAAAATGTGTTGAAGTAAATGAATCTGCATATCTGAAGGAGCACAGCAGGCATCATGCTCCTTCCTCTTCTCATTTGAACACCTCACATGTTTCAGAAGATTTCACTTGCAACATTTTTCAGTTTCTCATGTTGTTTAAAGATTTTTTCTTTCCTGTCCAGGTTACCACACTATATCCATCACTGTAGAATCCATGTGTCTGTATAAATGTGTAAATAACTATTAAACAAGGCTTTAATAACAGTGGTTATTAAACATTCACTTTAACACAACTTCTCCTGCTGTTAAAAAAGTTGCAATACTTTCAGTGAATATTTTCACAGATGTTAATTTCTTGGTTGGTAACTCAGTTATGGGGCAGTGTGATTTCCTGTAGTGCTGAATAACAGCACAAAGACTACTTAAAAGGCAGTTAAACTCTCAGATTTATGAGAAATTGAAGTGACAAATAGGTTTGGGATTAGTATTATGAGTAACGGTCTTCTCTCTGAGCTGTAGTAAATTGGTTGCAACTGGAAGGCTATTCCATTGAGAGGGGAAATGTTCTTCAGCAGGTTGCTGAACAACATCGTGGCTTGTCCTGTCTGGCCTACCTTGAAGTCTGGCACTACTGTGTGTCTTCCCCTCCATGCCAGCCACACAGAATGGAGAGCAGAAAGACTAATCTCAGTGAGACCTCAGCTAGTACAGAAGCAAGCAAGACTTCTCAGTGAGAAACCACTACAGCAAGACTAACTTTAACAATAAATTAATTTCCAAATTTAACATAACAGCAATAGGGACAAGTTTTCTCAGGACTCCACTAAAATGAGCACATCTGATCTGTAAAGCCAAGATAACAGCATACAGATTTTACATGTGGAAAAAAGTACTTTGAAATAACTGAATGTAACCAGCTATTCCAGCTAGATCCATCTCCATTTAAGGGCAATAAATGACTCTAACACACACAGATTAACTCCGCTCCTACTGAATGGGATCTCTACAGTGGGACCCAATTTGCTTTAGTTAGTACCAACCCATGATATATTACCTCTGACCACAAAACTAGAACTCTACTGGTATATTTATATTTATAAACTCACTGAAAGAGCATTTATCTAAAGGGCACTATGTCAAACTCTCATTTTAAATTATTTGTTGACCCATTTTGTTACAGGAAAAACCTGACACACTTTCATAGAAGAAAGAAAACAATAACAAGATGAGGAAAACAAGCTTGTTGAAGAGAGAAGATGAGGATAAATAAATTTGACAGACATTGATGAGTATAATTTGACAAACATTCACACTGTTGAGGTTCTGAATATGTAAGTAAAGCACAGGCAATGCAAACCACACAAGAGCATTTTAAGACAGAGTAATGTAACAAAAAAGCATAGAAGAGAATGAGCATTATTTGAGCTCTATTATTATATTATTGTGGCTATTGATGCAAAACATACTATTACTGCACACACACAATAGATGTAATAAAGTAAGGTACTGTATTTCCTGTAGATTTTTTCTCTTGTTTTAAACTATTATTTTCCACTGAGTTAGAAACCTGTGCTGAAAGCACAAGCAATTCATGGAGAACTGTATGGACTGAAGTGACAGTAAAACCACAACCAGACAAAAATAGCCTTCTCCAGAGTACAGACTGGATAATCTACAGGAAGCTCCACAGATGGAGGCCACAGAGATCACTTGGCTTCTATAACTTCAGCTAATGACTAAAATTTAAGCAGTCATCTGAAGTGCTACTTTCAACCTGAATAATGTAGAACTTTAGAAAAATTCAGTTAATTCCCAGGGCTTGGGCTCCATGTTTTGGTGTGCAATATTGTAATCTGATTCCAGAAATGTCTGAAATATTTGAGTTATTGTTCTGTTAACATGTTCTGGTCTTTAGCTTGCCATTGAGTTAGGTTTTGATCAGCTTCCAATGAAATCAGTGGATGCCCAGAGGAATAAGCACCCAAAATTTTAAGGCACACTTTAGGTAAATCAGTATTTCACATGCTTGTGTCTATCTTTACATACAAAAATAGCTTTTAAATTCTGGACCTTATTTTCTCAATTTCTCATATTAATTAGTTTGAAATTGGAATAATAATTACCCATCTCAAATGTTTTGATATTCTCGCAAAGAAACCTCTGTGGAAATAAAAATTCTTAACATTTCTAAACTCTTCTGCCATTGAAAGCAAGTATTTTTATTAGCATGGCATACCTGTAGGAGCAATCACCTCTTACATTTCATGATACAAGTAATTAATGTTTTTATTCAACTTACCTGAGCCTGTGAATAGTATTTCAAGTGGGTTCTGCCCTCACCTACCTGGTATCAACCATATGGTAGGAAGGAATAATTACTGTTTATTAAGTCTACATTAAACTTTTCAGAGAACAATTTTATGAGATGCCATAAGGTCCTATACTTACTGCAGTCATTAATCTTCTCTGGGTGTCTTTAATCAAGCAGCTCTGTCAGAACCATTAAATGATGTTAGGCCTAAACTCTTTAATTATTATATAGTTTTTTTACTTTTAAGACTCAATGTGTTACTGACTTATTTTCACATGTGAAATTGCTCTGTTTCAAGCTCTGGATGACCCTTAGAATCAGGTTCACCTTATAAATATAAAGTATATTTTTAAAATGGTTTCTGAAAATGTAGTGAAAACACCACATGACCATTACGTGCTGTTTTAGAATTATAGTGAAGTATTCATGTCAAGAGATCAGGAGATGAATACTGCATTTCTAACACAGAGAAAAATAACAGAAATTAAACAAGAAACATTTAAAGTTGATAGCCAAAGTTCGTGGAAGAGATAGGTATAAAATGTCCAGTAAAATAGTCCCAAAACATTGAATAGAATACTTTTAGGGCTATTGGCATTGCTGCATGGTACTTACAAAGGAAGGCAGAATAAACACAGTTTTCACTCAGAGTAATATCACTAGTTAGATAACATTTAACCTTTCAATTCATTAAGGATTCTCTTAAATGAATCCTGGGTCCCTACAGCAGATTATACACTCATAAAATTTTTGGTCCCCGCTTAAATACTCCAGGTCCAAAGTAGCTCTTATTTCATATAAATCAAAAGGTGCTCAGTGAGAAATGGCCATTTCTTTCTAATTATGGATCTGCAAATAAAATATATGCGTTACCTTAGCACCTAATTGAACAATACAGTACAGCAAAGGAACTAAACAAAGACAGAAAGATCCAAAATATGACAAATAAAAAGAACCTGTTTACAAATCTTGAGGTTTGTGGAAGAAAATAATATTCATTGCAACTTTTAAAAGACAAACTCTTTCAAGAGATCATAAGCAACAATATTAAAACATAAAGAAAGCCTGTTGTTTGGTGGTTTTTCAGTTGTCTGCTATAAAATCTGAATGATTACTGCAATATAGTCTCAACAATGAACTTTCCCACTCATTATTTCCAAGTGCAGGTGAAAAACAGACATCTTATTAGCGTTACTAGCACATGAGATCAGTTGTTAATGTTGCTGATGCAAATACAACTGTTCATAAACACAGGATCTAGGAAGCGTATATTGATGGTGTGCTCTACTTACTACTTCTTACTCTTCATTTTAATTTCTCTGGACCTTTTAATGTCATAATTTTACTAGTAATAAAAAATATTAGAACACTCTCTGGTAGATACATTTTAAAATGCTAAGAAATGTGAAAAGTGCTGAGGAATATTTCTTCCATATAAATATTCTAAGAAGAAACGTGAAGTTTTTTATCTCAAAATCTTCTACTGATTCTTTTACAACTGTCTTAATCTGCAATTTAAGAAAACACAACAAAAATTTTAAAACAATATGATTTTTGTTATTGGTTCTGGAGTTAGTTCCAGGTTCACTGAAAGCTAAGATGGGCAATCAACCAAGCTGAAGAACCAGCTGCTTAAGGAAGGATTGGCCATAACAAACATCTGCAGTCACTTCATTAGACCCCCACAAAAACGTTTTCATTTCCATCAGCACTCTGTCAGCTATTTGGTCTTGTGTAAACAAGACCAAAGCAGTCACTTGACATAGGTGGTACACCTAGAGCAGCCATTGCAGAGGTTTCCTTCAAACCTGTGACAAGGTTTCCTGTACATTCTCTGAAAACAGTCTGATTTTCATGCTGGGGCAACACACTCTTTTTGTCAGGATGATAAAGATGCCACTTCATACCAATCAGGCTGGTGGATGGTTAATTGCATGGGTTCACAGATTAATATTCTGTGATCAGCAGTCTCTGAGGGAAATCTGATGTTCATCACTCCATTTCTTTTCCCTGTACACACTTTTCAACTTTATTAGATTTTTTGCTGATTGGTTTTAATTAACAAATTGTCAAAAAACTAACAGTGCTCCACTTTTGGGTCTTTAAAAATTACTTTGTCAATGATGTTGACTTCTCAGTGTTGCAAACAAGAAACCTCAGGTACCAATATGGCTGCATTTGGTAACAACTGTGAAAAAGTAGGCAAAAGTAGGGACAATAAGTGAGATACCATATACCTTACTGTGTGAAATGACAAAAGTATACAGGTCTTTAGGAGAACACTTTGGATTTTTTATCCACTATATGCAGCACAACAGTTCTTTGTTTTATACATTTATTTTAGTCAGTGACTAAGTACAAATACTCATATCAACTATGCTCACAAACTTTTTTATCCTTACATAATTTTTTTAACTACAGCAAAAAATCTCTCCCTGTAAGCAGTTTTCATTCTAATGTAGTTCAACAGTAATCTCACTAATATGGGGGGGGGGGGGGGGGGGAGGGGCGGTAATAGGGTAACTTCCCTTTAGTCAAGATTCACATCTTGACTTTTCCTTTGGCACAAGTGAAGCTCCTCATCCTGAAATGCAAGAGTAGGGTGATCCTTCTGAAATCAGCCCAAGGGGGTGTGACCTGGTTTTCCCCTGGCCAGAGGGTTGGAGCTTGTCCTGCCAAGGACATGCTCCATCTCATGTTTCCCACAGCACCGCTCTGAGTGCAACCATAAACCACTGTGAAGGGAAGCAGGGGCAAGGGCTGCTCTCACTCCAACCTGCTGAGAGAGTTTTACACTGCAGTAAGTAAATAAGTATTTGAGGAGAGGGAGAGTAAGAACAGAATATGGAGAGGGAACATTGCTGGCAAGGATATTGATGGCACTTCTGCAGTCCTGAACAGGGTACTGTAGATGTTGACCTTTGTGCCTTCCTGCTATGCTCCACCATGGTGGAAATTTGGCAGAAGATGGTTCTGTTATAATTTACACATGGACATGTTAACCTATCACAAAGTAACCTGCTCAGTTGATGTGGGGCGAGCAGTGGACATTGTCTACCTGGATTTCTCCAAGGCTTTGATACAGTTCCCCACAGCTTCCTCCTAGGGAAACTGATGCGTTACGGTCTAGACAAGTGGTCTGTGAGGTGGGTGGGGAACTGGCTGACAGGCCACACCCAGTGGGTGGTGGGAAATAGCTCTTTTACAAACTGGCAACCTGTCACAAGTGGCGTCCCCCAGGGATCGATACTGGGCCCAACATTATCTTCCTAAGTGATCTGGATGATGGGATCAAGTGTACCCTGATGACGTTTGCTTGACAATACCAAACTGAGCAGGGAATTAGATACCTTGGAAGGGAGAGCCACCCTGCAGGAAGACCTGGATAGCCTGGAAGAGTGGGCTAGCAAGAACCTTATGAAGTTCAACAAGGACAGTTGTAGTGTCTTGCAGCACAGGCTGGGATCTACGTGGCTGGGAGGCAGCTCTGTGGAAAGGGATCTATCTGGGGGTCCTGGTGGACAAGCAGCTCAACATGAGTGAACAGTGTGCTGCAGTGGCAAAGAAAGCCAACGGGATGCTGGGTTGCATCAACAAGGACATCACCATCAGAGATGAAGAAGTCATTATCCCACTATACTCAGCACTTGTCAGGCCACACCTGGAATACTGTGTTCAGTTTTGGTCCCCGTTATACAAAAAAGATGTGGACAGGCTGGAGAGGGTCCAGAGAAGGGCCAAAAAGATGATTAAAGGACTGAAAAGCCTGCTGTATGCAGAAAGGTTGAGAGAACTGGGTTTGTTCAGCCATGAGAAGAGAAGGCTTAGGGGAGACCTTATGACCATGTGCCAGTATTTAAAGGGTGGCTACAAGGAAGATGGAGACTCCCTTTTTACAAGCAGTCACATGGGTCACGAGGGGTAGTGGGTACACATTACTCCTGGGGAGATTCCAACCGGACACAAGAGGAAAATTTTTCACAATGAGAAAAATCAGCAATTGGAATAATGTCCCCAGGGAAGTGGTGGATTCCCCAACATTGGACACTGTTAAGATTCAGCTGGACAGGGTGCTGGGCCATCTTGTCTAGACCATGCTTCTGCCAAGAAAGGTTGGACCAGATGATCCTTGAGTCCCTTCCAAACTGGTATTCTATGATTATAACTCACATGTGCTACCAGTGAGAAAGCCTGGATGAGGCAGGCAGGCCTGGCACTTGGCCATATGCTTTATCCCACAGACAGTACTGCCTTTCCTGAACAGGCTGCTGTAGCTGCCACACTTCAACAGGGAATTCTTCTGGTGCCACAAAATATCAGCCAAAATATCACTGCAGCTAAATATGCAGGAATTAATTTGAATGGAAATAAGAATGATGGGCTCCAAAACTGAAGAAGAAATTAAATAAGTAAAAAAACCTGCCTTCCAAATGTCAGCTAAAATGTCTTTTCCTCTGGGTCCCCTAAACATTGCAAGAGGAATTCAGAAGGGGACAATAACAGATGTCAATGGAAAGATCAGATCCTTTGAAGAGAAAGTGTCATCAAAAGAGGTCAAGATGGCTCCTATTCATAATATAATTTTTGAAAATGCATAATCATTCCCTTTGAGGAAACTCAACTAATGCTAAGTGAAGTACCTTTTCCATGCTAATGAAGTTCCTAGGGCTCCCAACATCTAGAAGTCATTACCAAAATGTCCTCCAAAGGCACAGGAACCATGCAGAGCCCAGGCATTAAGGAAGAGAAAGTTTTCTTTGTCTGAGAAGAATGTTCTCTTGCAAACGCTGTCTTTTCACAGAGGTAGAGCCTCAAGGAACCCAGTAAGATCACTGGTGGTTCTTCACCCTGCTCTTTAGTCATTCCATCCTGACACACACACCCCACCACCCCAAAAAAAAAAAAAGGGGAAAAAAAAAAAAAAAGAAAAAAAGGGGGAAAAAAGAAAGAGAGAGGAGAGTAAAGGGAAGAGAAAGGAAATGTGGGTTTCCAAGGACTCCCATAGCTGTTGGGATGGGGCATGGAGGGGCCAGTGGGCAGGATCATGGTGCCTAAAGATCCTGGGTTAGTTGGGCTATGCAAGGTGGGGACCCGTTGGACTGAATGTCGATATCCAAATGTTTTTCAGATCTCTGTAAAAGACTGATTACTTGAATAAAGAGAGAGCATAAACTATTAATGATTTTCCTTTCATAAGTTGATATAGAATATTTTCTTGCAACATTTTGGAAGACCCAGAAGTGAAAGCTTCCAGTAGTACTGGAAGCCAGCAGTAGCCAGCAGTAATTTTACTGGGAATTAGTTTAAATATTGTTATCAGTGCAAGTGCTACACAGCTCAATAACTCTTACATGATGAGAACAGGACAGTAATGTGGACAGTCATATAAGGTTTTGGATTTTGACTGTTCAGTCTTTTTTAATAGCCTTATGTCACAAATTCATAAATAAGGAATACAATCTTACCTTATCCTGGAAAGCAGTGGATTTGGAAAAGATGCAAATGCCATCTTGTTCAAGCAAGTATATTAATGTTTTCAACATGATGCTTCATTAAAAAGGATTTAAACAAAGCCTAGCAGCATAACTATGTCATTTGAGCGCTCACTTGATTCTCTCTGTATATGAGACTAGAGATGTACCACAATGCTGCTACAATGCATATGATGTGCAGTTAGTTTATCAAAAGAAAATTGAGAGATGACTCAATAGAGAATAAGCATTTTTGTGGGCATGAAAAATAGGTTCTGAAAAAGTGCTTTAGATAAGCACAGAAAAAATACTTTTTTGCTGTACTCGATGAACATCATAAGGTTTTAACTTCTATAATTGAGGCTGACCAAGCATTGGAGTAAATAAGGCAAAGTTTGTTTCTGTGTAGTCTGTTACATTTAGATCAGAAAAGTAGGGTTTCTGAGATAGGCTTTCATCAAATACAATTTGTTATGCATAATTGTATAAAATATAACAGTCTCTGCTATACAGAACCTAGACAAAAATATTGAATTTATGCTCTCTCCTGCTTTTAAAAATATATGAATGAAAGTGAATTCAACATTATCAGAAAGTCCTTGTTCTCAAGGACTGAAGCCAAAGTAATCATACAAATTTCCAAGGCACTCTGTGTTACTACCTGTCCTCCTTTAAAGTTGTCACTGGCCTCTCTAGCTATGAAAGGCTACAGAAGGTTTATGTACCTGCAGTCCTGCTTGAACCAAACCAAACAATTGCAGGAGCCAATTACTGTGAATGCACAAAATAGTCACAATGTTTAAAGATATTTAAAAATATTTGATAAGGACAACATAAGAAATGTAAAGCTCAAAATCTGAATTTTATTATTTTCGTGATCAAGATTTATGATTTTTTTTATGAATTCTGAAGTTTTTTCCTATCAAGAACTGGGATCTCAGTTTCATACATAAGAGAAAAACCACCTCACATCAACACATCTGAAATTTTTCCAAGAATATTAAATGAATATTAAATAAGCTTTCATTGCTTTTCTATTACATAACAATCAATATTAGTGAGTTAAATGAACCATGAAAATATACTAAGCAGAATAAGCAAATTTCTGACTCCTTTGTTCTTCTCTATTGCTTTTTCTGAAGCATGAAAGGGATCTTATAGACGTAAATATATTTAATTGGTTTATATTTGAGGCTTTAAGTGAAAATGTACAAATAACACACAGTTGTACAATAACACACAGTTGACACTAACAGAGCAGGAACACTATACCCTACTCTATTGAAGATGTGTTTTTATTGCAGCTGTAAGTATGTTATAACATTCAAACTTTAGTGGTTGTTGGAGGTAATAAAGAGTTGGGAATGGTGTTGGATTATTTATTTTTAATTGCATTCTCTTCCTTCATGTCTGATACAAATTACATTCATTAAAGTGTTGCGTATGGTATTCTCAAATTTTTGTTAGAATTCTTTAGTATCCACAAAGACTTTAGAGATTATCAAATAATCAGAAATTTAACAGAAATAGAAAAAATACAATACAGAAATAAGAAAAAAAAATTTTCAGGTGAAGAAGTTGGAATTTCATGTTTTCAAAAGACAGATGAACAGCCTGGCAGAATCCTCAGAGGAAAAATGTTATCCACTAACCAAGTAAAAACATATGATAAAGGAAAAAAGTTAGCATTTGAAACAATGAAAAAGGATGGGAAAAGAAAGCATTTTAAGCAAATTCACAGAAATTTGCTATGGAGTTTCAAGCAAAGGTAGATAGTTCTGAATAGAAACCTTTTTTCGCCTTTTGATAGGAAGTTATTTAGCAAAATTCTTACAGCAGTTTTCACACATTGAAAATCAGTAAAAAGGAAAAAAATCAGAATCTCTTTGCAGGGCTTGTAAATAGTGGGAAAGGGCTTCTAGTCAAAGAACAGATAGAAAGTAAGTGTTGTGCAGCTACTTAGACAACACAGCCATATATTGTAATGGTTTAATGCATATTTAGATTAACGCTGCCTTCTTCCACCAAGCTTTAGGTAGCATTCATTTTCTGGACTGCAGCACAAGAGCTCCCTTTGTTGAACGATCCACATAGGATTCATAAGTACATTACTTTAAAATTACTACAAAAGACATAAGAGTGCTGTCATATAACACAGCTGAAAACTTTACTGTGTAAATCCATTCTGTCCCCAAAGATCAAAAAGACGAAGAACCTTGTAAGTAGTCAGCACTAAAATCAGTCACGGGAGGAAAGTAAAACTGGTTGCTCAAGAGGTACTATACAAGAATGCCAACAGCTAAAACCAGTGCTATAAACGCAGAAAGCACACGGGCACACACTTATCATTAACTCTGATCAAGTACAGAGAGACCTGACCACCTTCTGGCCACCAGCAAGCTGGAGCTATGGTATTTTGGGGAGGTGGGGGAGATGGAATTTCTCCTGTCCATTTATGTTTCTTCTCTCATCATTATCTTATGTGTTTCTACTTTTCCTTAATTTCTTGAAATATTTTCCTATAACCCTTGTATTTTAATTTCAGTTTCTCTCTTTCCTATATCATTTTTACTTCATATTTTTTTCACCCTCAGCCATCCATATGACATAAGAGGAAGAAGGGGGATTTTAGAACAATGCCAAAAAACTTGCTCATTGTTAGCGGTACATCATCAGGTTGCATTATACACTCTTACCCTTCAAATTAAAACAAAAAACTAGGAACTGTACCCTTCTGTTCTGAGACAGACAACTGACAAATAAGCCAACCCAGGATGCTTAATTCAATTCTGCACTGCACTGCAGTTTCAGAGTAGGATCTGCTATTCAACAAGTTGGTTGGTTTATGCAGTACTGCACTGGTAAACCTGACAGCAACCAAACAAGAAAGGGGCAGGCACAATGTACCTGCATTTACCCTTGACTACATCTTTGGTGGGAATTTCTGAACACCGCTACATGATTGACTTTTTTCACCGAAGAGCTGTTTTCTTCAGCAACCAAGGAAGCATAAAGCCTGCTTCAGTTGTAAAACACTTGGGAGGTAAAAAGTAAGAAGACCATCAACTCTGATTGTCCTCTTGTCCGACTTGCAAGAGTCTACAATTGTTTTTAAAATTAATTTCTTTCTGAAACGATGGAGGAAAAACTAAAAGCTGAAAAACTGTGACGCATTCTGCTCCAGTGTGCCAAGGTATTCCTCATCTAATTCCTCATCCTGGTTTTGGCTGAGACAGAGTTAATTTTCTTCCTACTAGCTGGTACAGTGCTGTGTTTTAGATTCAGTGCGAGAATAATGTTGATAACACACTGTTTTAGTTGTTGCTAAGTAGCTCTTATCCTAAATTAAGGATTTTGCAGTCTCCCATGCTCTGTCAGCAAGCAGGTGCACAAGAAGGTGGGAGGGAGCATAGTCAGGACAGCTGACCTGAACTAGCCAAAGGGATATTCCATACCATAGGATGCCATGCTCAGTACAGAAACTGGGGGAAGTTGGCTGGGAGAGGCTAATCGCTGCTGAGGCATCAGTCAGTGGATGGTGAGAAATTGCATTGTGCATCACTTGTCTTTTCTGGGGTTTTATTTCTCTCTCTTTTATTATATTCCTTTTCATTACAATTATTATTATTATTATTTATTATTGTTGTTATTATATTTTATTATTTTTTATTTATTAAACTGCTTATATCTCAACCCATGAGTTTTACTTTTTTCTTGATTCTCCTCCCCATCCCACTGGGAATGGGGAGGAATAAGTGAGCGGCTGCGTGGTGCTTAGTTGCTGGCTGGGGTTAAACCATAACAGTGTGACACATTCATGTCAGTCAGTTGTGCAACAGCTACACATCAAAGGCCGCAGCAGACTCTACCCAAGGGCCTCTCTTTATTGACCCCAGATGCCATGTGTTGGTGCACACCTGGGTCTCAGCCTGAATAGAAGTTCAGATTCAGCTGGGCACTCACCTTACTCTGGGAATCAGACATGCTACAAGCCAAATGGACTAGATACAGACTGAGGGGAAAAATGACAAGTTTATGGGAAGTGCATAGAAGAACCAGAAAGAGAGTAAATCTCCAGTGTCCTGTGGCACTGCCTAAATCATCACATCTCTCCAATTTTAATATTTTGATTAGTATTTTATCTTAAATGCTCTATTGTCTTGACTTGGAAGGTTAAACTCAAAAATACTGCTATGCTTTGCTTTAGATCTGCCTTAATACTAACCAGCATTCTCCTTCTTTTAATGGAAATATTAAATATCTGGTGATTTTACAGTGATTTCTTTTCCTAAAAAAAAAATTATTGTTTGTATCTGATTCCTAAAGCAATAATCATGCTATTAAAAGGACTGTTACTAACAAATACTCCATTTCAAATGGAATACACAGATTATTTATTTTTTCATTATTCTTATGAATCAGAGATGCCATGCTACTTTCATATTATTCTACCCTGTATTACAGTGTAAAGAAGGAAGTTTTTGGTAGGAAGCATTCACCAGATTAATAAAGAAATGCTTCATTGTCCCTTCAGAAAATCAAGATGTCTCCTCATACTTCTCACTATCCTAAAAGCTAGAGGTCTGTCCAAAAGTCTGTAAGATGCGTTGAAGCCTGCTTTTTCAGCTTCCTTCCAGAACTCTAACAGTGGGGCTGCAGCGGTTCAATTATTTCAGGGCATCATTTTGGTTACAAAGCCTCCAGAGTTCCCAGTGAGTAAATCCCAGTAATAATTGTGTTCTACCTATGTCTGTAACAAGCCAGAGAAGCTGCAAAGATCATCTTTATGCATCTAATTCCGCCTCAGTCAGTTCCTGCTGCATGCCTGGTGATTGCATACAGCCAGGCATATAAGAGAGGCTAAGTGTCTCTCAGCATGCAGACCAGCTACTATCCAGCCTGTGAACTGCTTTAGCCACAACCAGAAGTCATGCTAGAATACTGCCGCACAAACAGTGCTCAGAGATATAGCTGCCCTGTGCCAAATTCTGTCATTTCTAAAATTGTTGCAACACAACCATTTTCTCATTGTATTCTAGTTTTATTTTGCAAGTCCCATTTAGTTAGAGGAAGATCCATTCTAAATAAGTGTAATACAAACCCTGTATTTTGTTTTTCCTTAAGGCAACAATTACATTTCAGAAACTTTATAACTGAGCTTTCAGTTTTGATTCAGAAACTTTATAAATGAGCTTTCAGATTTGATTGCTTTTCTACACTTCTGTAGAATACATCTAATTGTCTAAATCATTAAATATACATTTTTCTCAGTCATTCCCTTTTCCTAGAAAAAGTTTTGATCAAAATTACTGATAATCTTTCTTTCATTGATTATGATTAATTTGTGGATCTTGTTTTACTGAATTCATCTACTCATTTCTGTGGCCCCATGAGTGTTTAGACTGATTCCCAAGACAATCTATTCTTATAATGTGAACACTTATAATTCATGATTGCTCAATGCAACAAACCAATCTCTGAATTAACACCATTATAAAATACTTTTCTAACAGCTTCTTAAAAGTGCTAACATCTTGAAATTGCAGAATAGCCAGATAAACTAGATGTACTAATAGGTCTTTTCTAGAATTGTTATCCATTAATGACCTTAGAAGGAAAATCAAAGTATTTTTAATGAAAAGGAATTCTGAGCTGCTATGAAATGTGACAAATGAGGATACCACCGTAGCAGTATTTTTGCTTCTTGAAAAGATAATACTGCAAGGAATCAATAAAAAGCCATCAGTGATGGTGTACTCAGACCAATTAAAAAGAGGTTGAATACAACACAGCCAAAAGGAAAATCATTAAAATGGCTGCACAATGTTAAAGAAATATTGCATGCTTTAAATGTACCAGAGGATCGTTCTGTTCCACAACACGTTAATTCTTATGGCTTACTTTACACAATTTTAAGAGAAACATGTCTTTACACTATGAGTGTCTAAAATTCCTTTAATTCACAAGTCCTGAACTGGAATGAGTAACAGAAAATAGGAGGTTTTCAGTCATGCCTTTACAACACCAAAAAGGGGTACACAATATTCCCCCTGTCCCCTTGTCCTGCAATTTTCCTTCAGCAAATCTGAGGAAACACATCCCTTGGCAACAGAAACTGAACAGTGTTAAATGTATTTGCTTCCAGTTGTGTTAGGGATGTTTCAGGGGTATCCCACACCCTGGGGCATTCTCCTCCCCTAGCACCACAGGGAGGCATGCCAGAGCTCAGGGTAACATGAGTTACCTCAGCTTCAACAGCTTCAGTGTTTCCAGGCATTTTCTCTCCCTGCTTACTGACCATCAATGGTCCTGACAGTACCTTACATCTAACTCTCACAATTTCCAATACTAGAGGCATTTGCATGTTTCATGGGTGCTCAATCAAAGAACACTGAATGCTGAAGTATCCACAGCGTTGACTGACTGAGAAGAGATTCTGAGACAGGTATTTATAATAGCAAAGTTTATATTTAATTTGTGAGTATTAATAGGGTGATTATATTTTCCATTTCTAAAGAGATGCAAGAGCCATCTGTGAGTCACATGATGAAAGCCACAACTTGGGTTGCTTTTTGTACCACAGTGCCCATACATATGTCCTTCTGAGGAAAGGGGCATGTTTATGGGGCCACAACTTAAGCTAAGGAGATCAAGAAAACAAGAATAAAAGCAGGATTTTTTTTTTTTAATTAGAGCCCTATATACTAGAGATTTCCACTCAGATGAGGATAAGCACTCACCTTATGTTAAATTCCTGCAGAATATACCCATAACACTTTGCTGCATGCCAATACAGTCATTATACTGGAGTGGTATTGTTTCTACTCTTTCATTTTATGACATATGAGAGATATGCATAAGGCACAATACATTGCACATCTGCTCTCGAAGAAATGGTGTTATAGCCCTTATATCAGCTTGGACACATCCCAGACATCTCCAGAACAACCTCATGAAATTCCAAGGACTGATTTAGCAGAATTTGTACAGCACTCAACAAAGTCCTCAGTGGCGTTAAGGACCGTGTTTTCAGTGTCTTCATATGCACTTCACCATGTAGAAAGTCTGTCACTTCTCAAAATATTTTTTAATCTTCTTACAAAAGTTAGTTTTACTGGAGGTAAAATACAAGTTAATATAAAATAAATTAGTGTTTTAAATATGCAAAAATAATTTAAAGTGGATTTTTTCTATTAATATGTTTTCTAATCTTCCATCACAGAATCACTTGGCAGCTCACAGACACAATGGCCTTACTAGCTTCTTTTTTTTTTTTTAATGTGTAATCTACAAACATTGAACAAGAAAGAATAAGAGCACTGAAATAATTTAGAAAATTGTGTACATTCTTGGCAGCCCTCACTGACTTTTTGAGTGACATGCTTAAATTGCTGACCTAATGTCCTGGGTTCAGCTAGGCCAGAGTTAATTTTCACGAGAAGGTGAGAGAGGACACAGCCAGGATAGCTGGCCCAAACTAGCCAAGGGGATATTTGATACTATATGACGTCATGCTTAGTGTATATATCTGGGTGAGCTGGGGGAAGGAGGACTGCAGCTGGGGAATGGGCTGAGCATCAGGTTCCAGGTGGTGAGCAATTGCATTGTGCATCACATGCTTTATATATTCTTTTATGAATATTATTATTTCTTCTCTCCTTGTGTTGTCCTATTAAACTGTCCTTATCTCAAACCCACAAGTTTTTTACATTTTTGTTCCAATTCTCCTCCCCATCGCACCAGAGTGGAGAGGTGTGAGCGAGTGGTCACATGGTGCTTAGTTGCCGGCTGGGCCTAAACCACAAGACCTAATAAGCAATGAGAGAATGCAGATAGGAAAAAAAAGTACATCTACATTGCTTAACATTAAAATGTCAATTTCTCTGATATTTTTCTTCAGAATAAGGGTTCATCCTTGGAATTAGCCAAAAAAATTAATTATTTCTCTCTGGTTTTAATATGGAATCTATATTTTCTATTAGTGTACACATTTTATTAATTTAAGGAAATACATGATTCTGATTCTGAGTTGACCAAGAGTAGCTTAAAAATACTGAGAAAAAATATGTACTGATACCAAATCATAGTGAAATTCAATTTATTTAATTTCTAGTCTTATGTCTTCAGGAAATACTAACAATAAATTTTGAAATGAATTCTTGTCTAAAACAAAGGTTTTCTATTCCAGTAAAACTTGTTTACGCTGTAGGACTCTCATAAATGTGCTTTGCAAGATCAGTGTCTGACGAAGGTCTTTGCAATGAATCTTGACAAGGTGACAATTTGCATTTGTTAAAAGAATACTGGACATTTTAGCTGGCTGTTCTTTTAAGATATAAGTATAAACAGGGTTATACTGTGATAGTAATGTGGTAGGTTACAGGAGGATCTTTTGGGAAAGAGAAAGGTAAAGGCCATGACAGCTGACAGGGAGCAGAAGAAAACAGAAATTAAAGCAGATTGTCAAATTTGTTCCATAACACCCTTCTGTTAGAAGCACTAACATTTCTGTTAGACAGCAATACAATTTCTTTAAAACAGGCACAGAACCACAACCATGGTTTTGTCATGTAGAAAGTATATACTCAGATTATTACCTTTCAAGGGGAGTTGTTCTATTCCTTTTCATGGATGAAAGTCATAAAATTTAAATCTTAGAATTGATTCCAAGTAAAACAAATGAAAATATGTTACTCCAGTGTTTAAAGTCTTTTCCATTTCCATTACCTTTCTAAATCACAGTGTACTTCTGAAAAAAAGAAAAAAAAAAAAGGCCCTATGCAGACTTTTAAGACAAATATTAATATACAACAGAGGAGCGGCTGCACTATATCTTGACTACATGGACACAAAGCCCAGCAACCTGTATCCAGAACGAATTGCTCCATAATTGGATGCTTAGGGAAGAAAAAAACCACATTTGATGTCTCCATCTAACAGAATCAAAGAAATCTTGCTTAGGTAGGACTTTTGGATGTCATTTAAGTCCAGCCTCCCACTCAGAGATGAACTTTGAAACCTCCAAGGATGGGGGTTCCTGGATGACCTCTTCCAGTGCTGCACCCCACTCCCAGTGAAAAGGTTTCTCCTAATGTCCAGACTAAACCTCAGAACCCCCTATTTAGTCCCTCTGTTCCTTGTACATAGTCTAGCACAACCAACCCCCACCCATTCTCACCAGGACACTCACATTTTTCTAGACTTCTGTTATACTTGTGTCACATTCTTCCCAAATAATCTCTTTTATAGACTGAAGAATCCTATCCAATGCAACTGTCCTTTGTACAAAGCTATTGTAAATGGCTCAGAAGACATTTCATACCTTCAGTCATCCTTGTTGCTCTTTTGTGAACCTTTTCCAATTCTACTACATTCTCTTCAAGATGAGAGGGACAGAAATGCACACAGCATTCAAGATGTAGACAAATTATGGATTTATACAGTGGCATAACAATGTCCTCTGTTGTGTTCTCTATTTTATTTCCACTTTTGTAGGAGAAAGAAATTTATTTGGTCTTAGTGGAATGTAGACATTTTTCCAGGGAAAATAATAATTAAAAAAAAGAATATTTAAAAAACACTATCTTCCAAAAAAGAAGTGTATTTTTAGAGAGACTCCACTGAATACCTCCCACAGAATGCAAGCCAGTGTCAGTAATCTACATATAAACATGGAGAAGTGTTAAAATGTTTCTCTCACACAAACTATGACTGCAGAACAAGCTTCCACAGAGGTTCAACCAGATGCCGAATCTGAACTTCACTAGAAGAAATTAAACAATCTTCCTGTCAGAAAGTGCATTTTCAAAATAAGAAAGCTAGTCATGGATGCACTTTCTTCTAAATGCTTAAAATGCTAATTTGCTGAAAAAAACAAACAAATAAATGCACCTGTACTGGGTCTGGCTGAGCCAAAATTGGTTTTCCCCTGTAGCAGCCCTCATGGGCTGTGTTTTATGTTGGGAGCTGGCAGGGTGTTGATAGCACACTGGTGTTGTGGCTACTGCTGAGTAGTGCTTACACAGCACCAAGGCTCCTTCTGACATTTCCCCCCCCACAGTGGGACGGGGTGGGCAAGATCTTGGGAGGGGACACAACCAGGACAGCTGACCCGAACTGACCAAAGGGATATTCCATACCATATGACGTCTGCTCAGTATAAAGCTGGGAGAAAGGAGGAAGGGGGTGGGGTCACCCTTGGTCCTCCGAGGCAACCACTTATTGGAGCCCTGCTTCCTGAGAAGGCCCGACATCGACTGTTAATGGGAAGTAGAGAATAAATCTGTTTTCTTTTTTTGCTTCCGCACGCAGACCTTTGCTTCGTTTTGCTTATATTAAAACTGCTTTTGTTTTACCCACAAGGGTTGGTTTGTTGGTTGTTTGTTTTTTGTTTTTTTTTTTTCCCCCTATCTTATTTTCTTTCCCCTCTTTGCCCTGTTGAGAAAAAAGGGGGAAGGGGGTGGGGGGGGAGTGATAGAGCAACTTGGTGGGTACCTGGCATTTAGCCAAGGTCAAACCACCACAGCACCTTATACAGGAAAGGCAAACAAATGATGAGCAGTTACAACAAGTACAAAACTCAAAATTAATTTTCACATTAAAAGATGGTTATTCAAACCTTTATTCAAACAAAGTATGAAAAGGGATTATTATTTACAATTATATTATTCTCTCTGTAATGAAATTAAGTTTCGTATTTTGTACTGTTGACTTCCCCCCCCGCCCCCCCCCCCCCCCCCCCCCCCCCCCCAAAAAGTCTTTAAAAACACAATATTGACATTTTTCAAAGGCTATTCTCTTTGGAGAAAAGCAGAAATATTTACCAGACCAATACTGTCCTCACAAATTTTTAGAAATGAAGACACTGTTTTCCTTAGAAATTTATTAACTTTTGGGGCTGTAACACATTATTGTAACCATTGTTCATAAGGAAATCTGGGAGATTCACAGTTTCACTTAAACTGTAAAGAGGTATGGGTTTTACAAGACTCAAAATAAAATAAACCTTAAGCTTACTTATTTTATGCCTCCAAAGTAGAGCAGCTTGATTAATTCATATCATATTAAGAATACAGCTGAATTACAAAACCAGTATACCTTTTGAGGTCCAATTTTGTGTAAGTTAATTTCATTCTGAATATTCATTTAAGAGGGTACTGTATAATTTCACCATGTATATAATAATATAAGTTCACCATGTATAATTTCACCAAGCTATCTAATGGTAACTGTATGCATCAAACAGGCTCCTTTTCCATTACAAAAAGCATTAACTCCTCTCTAATTAACATTATTAACATCCTCTCTAATCATAATTAACATCCTTTCTAATTAACATTATTCCAGTTCCTCCATATAACTGGAATAATGTTAACTTTGTCAAAACAATTCATTCTGCCCACTCCTGGCCATTTACTTCCCTAAGGGCCACTCAGGATTGTGTAAAAGTTTTGTAGGTTGCTTCATTTATTTGTTCAGGATTGCCACTCCTGCCTGTTATATTTGTTTGAAACCTTTCATTGCTCCCATGCAACTGGACAGGTACGTATCACCTCTCTGTCCATGTCATGTCTACAGAGAAGAAGGAAACATGTAACCTAGAAATATGGCACCCTAGATCCACCTGCCTGAGCCAGAAATCATCTTGCCACAAGTTCTCCACGTTAGGTTAATTCTGGTGCACCACTTAGGCCCCACTGGCTATAGTCTTGGGCATTTCTGGAGCATATAACAATTTACATATAGTAAAGAAACAGGGATCCCAGGTAATAAAAATAATCCAAATTCTGGGAATGCAAAAATTAAGCCACAGAAAGATACAATGAGCATGCAAAGGCAAAAAAAGAGCGATCAGATAGTGTGACTAGGGCTCAGGGACATCTGAGTTTCATCAGTCTACAGTGGTAAGACCACAAGTATAACAAATAAGTTTGTCTACTGGTTCTAGGTCCAAGTTGGTCAAAACAACACCAGCCTAGATGTTTCTACATGAAAATCACAGTTAATCTGCAAACTGCATAATTGGAGCACAGTTCGTCAAAAGTTGATCATATATGCAAAGTGTTAACTAAAAACCAGCCTTGTATAGTAAGTTCCTTTCACAGCTTTAGTTTTTGTAGCTTACATTGCCCCAGTTGACAAATTAAACAGCAAATAGGAGGAAAACACCTTTTCTAACAGTTCTTCCAAGCAGAAGCACATTTTGAGCAGTATTATTCAGATTAGCTCCTCAGAAGCTTATTTTAACCAGCCTTTTTTAAATTCCGTTGGATTCCTATGGCAAGGACTTCATATCCCACATAAAAACAATCTGGGTGAAATGTGCATATTAGTCTTGCAACCATACTAATTACCTTGATTTTTTTTTTAAACTCAAGTAACTCCACATAAAAGGCTAACGCAATTGCAGACTGCACAAGAATTCCTTACAAAAACCTTATATTTATGACAAAAAAGTAATCAGTTCCATGAAGCAAACATTTTTATAGACCATAAATTATATACTTCGGAGATTGCCATGAGCACTCAGTACTGGAAAGTTTCTAACTATCTTATATCTGCATACTATTTAGATGTTAAGAGTCATCCAGACAGGTAGATTTGGAAAAAGATAAAAAGAATGATTTCCATCTGGATATTAACCGTAACAGTCTATGAGTCTCCAGAGGGAATCTGAAATCATTTGTAGAAGCAAACTTTAACCAAGAAATAGGCTTCATAAATTGCAAGAGACTTAACAGTTAAGAAAACTATATTACATTTTTCTCTGAAATAATCCAGGATTATTTTGGCTTTTTTATATAATCACTTCCAAGTACGTGGTATTAACTTCTTGATATGGGGCAGAAGTCTGAGCAAATACAAAACAAACTTGCCTCATCACAGTCAAGGAACAGTGAAGGCCAAGTCAGGGACAGGCAAATTCTGAGATAATGGGTCTATCTTTACATTTATATTTAAATTATTATTAATTCTGCACTTGTCCAAGCATAAAGAATCAGTGAACAAAAGAAATTCAGTGTCTATATTTCCTGGTCCAAGCTCACTCCATTCTGCCACATCTATTTAAACACTGAATGGTTTTCCAGATGTGCAGAGAACATTATAAACCACTATTTTCTAAAACATTGTGCTCCAGAGAAAGATAAGTAATCATTTTACCTATCACTTGAATCATTTTAAAGCAGGGCAAGTAGATGAGTATCAAGGATAATAATCTTTTTACATCTCTAGGAACTATACTGAGTTTTGGGTTTTAACATTATATTAATATTCAATAGCAACAACTTGGTTTATTAACACCTTAGGGGAACATTGTGAAACACTTAAAACCAGCTCAGTAGTTACAACAAATCTATAAGGCTACTTATTCTAATATAGATTGTAGATACCTAAAATGTCCACAATGTTTTACTTAGTGCCTGAAATGTTAACTCCATTGGACAGAGCCAAAAATCAACTGCCTGCTATATGGTCCAGTCATACTACTAGTTTATTTTCTAGTCAGGGGATATACTTCTCTCCATCCATTAGGATGGACCACATGATAAAAGGATATGCCTTGTTGTCAACACTGAGCAGCTGCCTAATTAATTTAACTTTAATTTCTTCTTATGAGGAAGTGTCTGCAAGTGTCTCTGTACCAGCAGTTATAGGAGTATGCCAGAGGACAGAGCCAATAATGCAACTGGGAAAACACAGATGGTCAGCTGCTGTCCTTTCCCTGGCACTGAGGTAGACAGGGAAGGGACTCCTTCAGAACTGGATGCACTCAGCCTAGCTTGGGCGCGCTACCACAGAATGGAACAGCAGCTTCACTGGCTGTCACTGTTTAAGTCAGATGTCATCCATTCTGCTACCTTCCTGCTGATCTGCACGACAGGCACAGTAGGGCTCAAAGCTGAGAATAACACTTTCTTCACAATTACTGCAATTTATTAATCTCCAAAGAAATATAATAACAGTTCATGAGCCTTTGCTTCTTCCATTTTGCTCACATCACGTTTTATTTGCTAGTAGTTTTTACAAGATTTAAAATCATTTCAAGCCTTTTCATTTGATTTTTCCATTTCTTAAACTGCAGGAAGCAAAACAACTGTGTTGTCTTTGTAGGATACAGGGTGTCCACCTACTAGGAGCTCCTTAAGGAGTTTGATATTCCTGGATATTACCTAACTTCACTATCTACTTCATCATAGTAACATTTTATAAACACTCAAAAAACAAATTATCCACCTTTTATTACAATGCATACTTAGCTGTAACGCAGTGAAGTCAATTCTCAGCAGCTTTTCCCAGTCAATACAAATTACTTTCACATCGCTGCCTTGTCTTTACAAAAACTTCAGACCTGTTGACATAATTATCACATGCTAAAGGAAAGAATCCTCATACTTTGCTGAATTCTACCTTCTGCCACCATGTGTTACAGAAGATGAAGCTGCAGGAATCACAAGACTTTAGCATAATAATTGTTGAGAGAGAAAGGAGTGTGACAGATCCGGGTTAATGCCCAAGACCTAATTTTAAAGCAATTCATAGCATTGTTCTAACATAGCTCAAAAACTGAGCAGGAAAGAGAAAAGATGCTAGTGCTAGTCAGGTACTTCTTTTGTTGATGAATGCAGAGCGGTTAAATAGAAGGATATTTTTCCTTCAAAGAAACAGAGCGGAGAAACAGTTGAAACATGCATCTCCATCTGAAACTCAAATACAGCAAGCTACAAAAATGCTAACGTTTTCCAAAGATTAAAAGCAAGCATATTTTCTAAATCTCATACACTAAGTGAATATTGATTAAAAATGAAGCAGTAATTTATGGGAGGGGAAAAAAAAATAAAGAAATAAAGAATATACTTCAAAAAAGCTTGCTATGCATGAGGCCAAGTGACTTATCCTCCTACATTTTTTTTTCTTCTCAGTTATGTTACTTGCAGATAAAGTAATAAGTAGGCAGCTGATGAATTTTTCACCATTACCTATTCTGTTCTATTATCCTTAAACGCAACTCATGCAGTTTCTTTCTATCCTACTAGCACAATGTAAAGAACAATTAATCAAAACTTTTTGATTTATTTCAAATCTCAAATGGCATGATCCAGCATTATTTAGCCACCTTTCAGTGTTCCAGGGTCCTTATTTAACATATATCTAAGAGAGAGGTATTTAGTCTATATAACTGCAGTTTCTACTAGCAACACAGCAACTACATCTTGCATGCACCCTCGGAGCATTTACACAATGGATTGATAAAAAAGACCTTCAGTTTGTTGTCATTGGGGATTTTTGAGCATTTTCCCCTTACATTTCAGAAATTTCAAAACTTTTTTCAGGAGAACTTTAGCTCAGATCTTCCCATCCAGCACCAAACTGTATAGGTCAAACCTTTGTAATTGCAGGTCAGCCCATGGCTATGTTATTACAAAGCAAGCTGTTCACATAAAAAATTGCCTCAACTCTTGACCTTCATTGGCACGGCAGAATGATGCTGTTTGGCTGCCAGAGATCTTCAACAACTGCTGAGAAGGGTTGTCTTTACCAGCTAAGAGAGACACATCCTTTTGCCTAAATGAATATCCAAACAAACAAACGAACAAAAAGATAATTGTGAAGAAAACTAGATAGAAGAAATTGCATAGGTACCATTAAAACAGATGACAAAGAAAACCCTACTCCAGAAAACACACAAAAAGGGCCTTCAAAAAAAAAAAAAAAAAAGAAATGAGGCACCTGCAAAAAAAAAGCTCACCTATAAATGGATATTTGTGCTTAAGTACCTTGCAAATCTTGAGTAAAAGGTGACTGTAAGATGATGTAATTTGAAATTCTATTTGCAACCAAGCCTCTATGGTTTAAATTGGCTTTAGAAAAGCTCAAGAAAACCAAAAAAGCAGCAAATATACAAATAAAAGTGGCTATGACTTAAGAAGAGAGATTGAAGGAGTTACATTTATGAACATAAATATTAGACAGATTTAATCGAAGAACATACCCACCCATGTTTTCTGTGACAGATGTCTTATCCTTTGACGGAGACTGTTCTGGACACCACACTTATTTTGGTTAATGAACAAAAAAATTAATACACTCTACTTCAGAAAATAAAAAAACCCTAGAGAATATTATATCCTATGAATACTTTACAGGTGATTGTGTAGGTAAAGGGAATTATTCAGTGCCTCAGAAGATGGTAGGAATGTTATCAAAGGAGTTATAGAAAAAAAGCATTAATGCAATTCATAAGCGAAATGCTATTATTCATTAGTAAGAGTCCTGTAACAGTAGGAAGATACTACAGGTGAAAATATTCAACACCTTAACACAATAGTGGCCAAAATGAAGGGATTAGTCTTGTAGTAATGCATAGGCTAAGGATCTTACAGTGTCCTTTTCTTGTCTGCTAGTTTCTGGGATTGTCTTAGTAAAAACCACAGACTTAAGCTTCAGAGTTTTAGGGAATGACACACATAAGAACAGGGTATTGGTAGAAGTATAACAAATGTCAGGTAACTCAATTCGAAGTGGAGCAATGTATAAACACGTATCAACTACCACAAATGAATCCCACCTCAACTACTCTTCCATCTTACTTTGCTTTTCCATTGCCATTCATTCCTTTGTTTCTTTGCTGAAATCAACATGTATGCACTAGGAACATCAGTTTTAGAGCTCTTCTCAATTTTCTTGGCATTCAGAGGTAAACACCAACAGTTGTCTCTCTATTATCATCAATAAAGGGCAAGAGTTCCTTCTAAAAATTACAGTTTTACTGACACAATTAGTAAATTCAGCTAACAGCTGAAAAAAACATTAGCATACACAAATATGTGTGTAAGTATAACCTTATCTTAAATATCACATGTGTAAGCACTATAATTGAATTTCTTGGATTTAAAACCGCAGTTTTCAAGTGACATATTTAATATAAAATTTTACATATTTTATATTTTTAAGTGACATATTTTTTACCTGCTTTTTTGTGCTGTACTACTATATACGACACATGTCAATGTTAATTTCTTTTGATACAACTATTAAAACAGTGAATTGTCTGTATTGGTTGGCTTTGTTCATATGATCCCATTGCTTATTTTACTGACTATTGTAACACAAAAATTCAAAGAAGTTGCAGTTGTCACAGTAAGTTCGATAATTTTTAATAAAATCTAAGAATTTGTTTCAACTTTGTCTAAGTCTAAAACAAACTAAACAGTATTAACTTGGACACCACAGTCTGTATCATGCAGTACGTGGCCTGATCAAATAATATTATCCTGTTGAAAGTGCACATTAGTGTCAGAAACAGTATGAGTCACAGGAAACACGTACTTTTAAAATAAATCAGTCTTCTATGACATGTACTAATTTCTAATATCAAAGTGAGTTTCTTTGCTTGAATTAGATGTGTTAGGCGTTAAGAAAAAGGCTCTCAGTGGCAAGTTTTGTGCAATGAACAAAACAGGAAATACCGTTTCAGGGACTCACAGAAAATCTACAGCCATAGCTGAGGGGACACAGCATGAACCAGGCTCTGAAGGTCTGCCAAAGCTAGTTCCCATCATTTTTCAACAGTGAACGCTAATCTTGCAAACTCTCATGAACCAGTTCTTAGCTGTAGGAATTTGCTTCTGTGAGAGCTATAATTAATTTAATAAATAAATATTTTTCATACTTAAAAAGAAACTTTTTGCATCACCATATAATTGGTAGAACTCATCCTGGAAGACTCTAGTGTTTAAGTGTGGCTTCACATATGTTTGTTAAGCAGCATACTGGATTCAACAGCAAGGATGCCCCAGAAGCTCTGTGACATGGAAGCTGAGGTTAAAGAAACATGTCACTCTTATTCTGGTATTTGCCAACAAAGTCTATTTGAATTTGTTTTCAGGACAAAGGGATCTTGAAATATCAATCAGAATCATTAGCTACATATTTCTCAACAAAATGTGCAAAACCAAAATAGTGTGTGTGCCTATGTGTCAAACAACTATTTTCATGTTGTACACCCAAAAAAGGACCATAATTGCAATCCCCCATTTCTAAACCCTATATGCAAATCCCAGAAAGGCTGACTTAAAGTGTTCTATGGAGTTGTGCTAGAGAGGAAACAGAGCTGGAATGAATACTCCAAACTGGATGAGAGTGGTTTAAAACCTGAATACAAGTTGTGGCTGCTATACCTGCCCCTCCCACCATCACCAGCCTGCCCAGCCTCTGTCCTCAAATACTGTAGAATTTAAGTGAATTTTACCAGAATCAGGATCCCAATTTCAGTTCAGCAGATTGTGAATATTGCTACTCTGAAAGCCTGGCTTTTAAGAATACAGAATTAGTATTTTTAAAGGATTATTTCTTTAGTTGCAATTTTTCTTAGTTTTAACTGAATTGATACAGCCAATTTATTTTATGACAAAACTGTGGCCTGTAAAGAAATGAGGTGGAGCAACAGAACAGCAAGAAGTCCAGGAGAAAAAACAAAAACAAAACCAAAAACTTTCATTAAGGAAACAGCAGCTTAATCCTGTTTTGAAGTGGGTGTAATTAATTCAGGGACTAATACAAAGACTTCATAACAAAGACCTCAAATGTTACCAAAACCAGCTTGTTTCCATTCTGAATCTCTCTTTTTATTTGTAAAGACTGGCATTACAATTGAAAAGGACTCAAAATGGAGTGATGTACACATCATTGGTGTTTCATGATGCAACTGATGGAGTCCCTGAATGGATATTGCTTCAGCTTTGCTTTTAAAAAATAATTTAACAAGAAAATCTTCAACTCCACTATTGATCACAGGTGGCAGAAATGAAAGAAAGAAAGAAAAAGAAAAGAAAACAAAACTACTGTCAAATTTGTAACATATACATTGTTGGCTGATGACACTTTTTCCAGATGTACAATAAAGCCCACAACACTTTATTACTATGGATATAATTATTGTGAATGTTTTTTCATGTTGATCAACTTGCTTCTGAAGGTTGGTTTTTTTGATTTTTTTAAACTTGCATAATAAACATGCAATGAAACATTTCTTGTTAAAGTGTTTTTTGCAGTCGTCTTGTTTTCATACAAATATTTCATAAAGTTGCAGTGTTGTATCAGAGCATTACCAAAATAAGAGCAAAAGCTAAAGAGGAAGGTACATGTGAAATGAACTTGATGAGAATAACCTAATCTTGTCCTGAGACACTCCAGTCATATTAAAAATATGTGCACAATCAAATCCCTTCCTTCCAAACCCACCAAAACCACAAAATAAATATTAACTTGGAAGAAAGGGAAGACATAAAGAAAAAAAAATTGATATCATCATGCACTCATCTTCTGCATAGCTCAACCCACATATAGTAAGGCACTATTTCCCCAACTTAGTGTCCACAACAATCTTTTACAGTGCTCTGTGAACTACATATAGTTCCTTCCAGGATGATGAAATAAACAGATTGAATGAGTGTTGCTACCGTGTCACCCCATGTGTGATCTTATAGACAAGGGCATCATCTGGCAGTTTCAGAAATAAGTTGTCTCGAGTCTCTTCTTATGTGTGCATGTTATGTATAGGGATAGCTTTTGTGTGTGCAAGTGGTTGGTTTGTTTTCCAGAGTTGCTGTTATTTTTCATTGTTCTTTACTCCAGTGTTCTCAAAGCAAATACACAAGAAAATAAAAGCGCAGTTGGGTCATTAAAAACAGAGCTTTGGTGCTCCAAAAAGCACACAGCTTTGGGGATTTAAGAAATCTGTTAGACATTCCCAAAAGAGTTGGGAAATACACAGACATATTTTCATCTGGAAATCCTCATCTCTGCTCAGTTGAGCTGGTCTTCATATTGTTTTCGGAAGCAATCGCCAGCAGGGAAAAATTCCCAGCACCGTTCTTGATACATTTTCCATACATAGGATTCCTGAAAGAAACACAATTTCAATAATTTAACTTGATTTAATGAGAAAGCACGAACCATTACCTTTTTTCTTTTTCTCTTTTATTTATATACTGCTTCACTTTTTTGATTCTGTGAATATCAGGTTGTTGTATATCAGTCTACAAAGTCATGCTAATGATTTTGATCAGCTCAGAGTAGCTTTTATATTTTTGTCACCTAGGCAAAAAGCACTGAAGAAACACATAGAAGAGGACCAGATAGTTTATTTCTTATTGCACATCCAGGAGCACTGTAAAGCTCAATTAAAACTGGTCACGAGACAAATACCAGGGTAAGCAGAATATTTTCTGTCATAAAAATTTGACTGAATTTCTGCATCGGTCATTTCAAAACATGCCTACACATAATACATAAAACAGCCTTTAAAGGTATTTCTTAGAAGAGAAATATTTTCTGAATCAGTGGCGGGGTTTTGTTTTTCTTTCTGATGATTTGTTCAGGTAAGACTCTGTCTCTAGGCAGTCCGGAGAATACTAAAGGATATGTCAGTTTATTTCCATTTTAATTACACCACTTAAATGTGCTTTTTATCATACAAATTCCATGGTAGAAGGGACATGTGTTACACAAGTTATAGAATCATAGAATCATTTAGGTTGGAAGACACCTTTAAGATCATTAGGTCCAACTGTAAACCTAACACTGCCAAGTCCACCACTAAACCATGTTCCTAGAAGTTATGTAGTATGAAGTACTCTCAATTTTCAAATTATCAGCTAACAGTATCAAAACTGCTTAGTAGAAATCTGGCTGCAGTGACTATAGTAGGACACATTGTATGCCAAGAAAAACAAAACACAAATAAAAAAGGCTTTTTAAAAAAATCTCATTTAATACGAAATTCTCAAGTGACACATGGATGTTCAAAAAGAGCAAAGCCAATACCTAAAATCTGATACTAGACAAGGCTGAGCAGATTTATGTAAAGAAGATGATTATAATTGCCCAGTACATACATGAGTTCAGAAAGAGTAAGCTACATAGATTTACAGGCAATCATCTCTCTGACCCAAATCTGTAGTGCTGCATGTATCATGCTCTTCAAGTTTTTTGTTTTCTGATCTGCAACAGTCAGCTGCAAGACTATCACTAGAAAAAACAGGAGTAAGTAAATTTGATACATCTTTTTACTGACTCTAAGTATACTTAAAGGAAGTTCAAGGAAGCACTGGAAGTTTGAAAGAGAAAGAACAACAGCAAAGAAACCTCCAAGGAAAACTTCTCTCACGGGTTTAATTTTAAATATATGCACAAACTCTTTCTTAAGGACTTATCCAGGAATGTAGACACAGAAGATTATATAGAGATAATAATAAAGAACAAAGACTATTAAAAAAGAATCAACAGGGAGAAATGAAGAATGCTGCTTTCACAGGATGCTTAAATGTTCTGTTTCTCAATATTTTTATTTATGGTCTGAATTTATACTTCATGGAAGTAACAATTTAAGAATAACAGGTCAGATAACAGGAACAGAAAGTAATTACAGAATTGATAATCTAACATTAAGTAACCAAAGTCCTAAGAATTGTTTAGAAGAATGAGAATTAAGTTACGTACCATATAGGGAGCTATTCATTAGAATACTCTTAGCTTTGCCAAGCCTGAATGATTTTTATTTTAGAATCAGTCTTATTAAATAACTGTTGACATTCATAGAGTTGTTCAACTTACCTGTCCTGTATGCTCTGTTTCATCTTTGTTAATAAGATACATCAGAAAAAACCTGCAAGCAAAGAAACAGCTATTATGAATACAATATTTGGAAACATTAAGCAACCCACAGAGGGATGGATATTTTTCAGCATGTACAATGATAATGGTGTTCATGGACTTACAAGTTCCAGAGTTCTATTATGATAACATTCCCAGACACATTAAATATACTTTCCTGACACTGTTGACATTCACTTATTGTTCAAAGAATAGTATGCTAAAATGCAAGAGATGTTTGATTTATAGTAAATAGCAACTCAGTTTAATTAAGATTTTCTAAACTTTCTAACCGAAAATTATAATAGACATTTTCTTGCCCATGAACACCAGTTTGGAAGTAGACAGAGAATAGTAACTGGAATTTTTTTTTCCTCTCCCCACAATGAATAAGAAATGCTGAAGACGATTAAGAGATTTCTCTTATTGAAAATATAGCTTGAGGACATTTTACTAGTGTATGTAACTCAAGATCAACATGAGCAGAAAAGAACTTCTAATTTTAAAAATACATTAGTCTTGGGGTTTTGAGATGCTTGACAGATACTAGGTGATGATTTCAAAATTTCACTCATAATAGTAATTCTCTCCAAACATATGTAAAAATGTAAAATATGATCATGCACAAAAAATATCAAAACACATTTCTTTAGGATGATGCACTTAGAGTAAGCATGCTATTTGTATAGTACTTTGTAAGCAGGAACAAAATCCCACATCCTGGTGCTTTTAATGCATTTTGTTTGCACAACCTGTTTATCAGGTGGAAGTTCTTTATAGGGATGTTTGACTTTACAGTCTCATTATTTTGTGCACACACAGTGCTAGTTTATAGGCGTAAAGTCACAATCCATCCACGGCTTCATACTGCCAGCACTAGTATGAAATACGTATGAAAATCCAGGGCCAAAATGTATTTGACAAGAGAGGAATAGTATGATACAGTGATTGTAGACCTGATAAATGGTTTTATTTCCAGATTTTAAAAGACCAAGTTTAGTGGTCACTGATGCTCTGCTTAGATTTTCCAAAGGTGGACCTCATGTCCTTGTTCTGATCCCTCCCCTCTCTAGCTCCTCTTCCAGTTCCCCTACCTCCCTTTGTCTGGGGTTCTCTTAGTCAGCCTCAGCACTCCACTCAAAATATTTTCTACAGTGTAAGTCTTCCCTCTTTTGCCTTACTCCTTTGCTTGTGCACTCTCTCCATCAGTCTCTAGGCCAGGTCATACTGCTCCTCTGTACCTTACACAACTCATTCAATTTTATGCCTCCACAGGCACATACTAAACTCCCAGTTTCCGTCTCCTAGCTCACACAAACTTAGTGTGTGACAACCAAGCTGGAAACAAGGTAATGAAGGTTGTTCATTCCTTGCTCCCATCACCACAGAATTATATATTCAGACAGCATGAGAGCACGTCAAAGCCAAACAGTACTGACTCTTACTTGTGCAAGAGAGCTAATCAGGTACTTGCAGAGGCTGCAAGGGCCATGAGTTATCAAGTTCATTTTTACTGTACTCACAAATAATTGGCCAAATTGTGCTCCTGTAGTGTGTGTGTTTCAAAGCCATGGGGCACTGTATCAAAGTAGTCATTTCCTATTCCACAGATAAAGCACTTCGTCTAAAAGAAAGAATACAGAGCACTTCAACACTATATATAACCCTGCCCCCCTTTGAGAAAAGGACAATAAAAATGTAACAATTTTCTTGAAAATGGCAATGCATCATGTATAATATGTGCTGAACAAAAGGCTTTTCTTTTAATGATTGGGACTGGATACCTCAGCCAAAACACTTGAATAGAAGTTTAACTGCCATCAGAATAGCTTCTTACTGCTAAAAAAAAAGTCTTTGCCAGCTGTAAGTGAACAGCTATCAGGAGAGAGAATGGCATATAATGGTCAAAGCTGAGGGTTTTTTTCCCCTTTAATACTGTAAGTAGCACTCACTGAAACATATGTCAATATTTACCTCAATGCCTTGTCCAGCTGAAACTGAATGTGCTGAAAGTTTAGATTACAAAACACAGTAGGTCTGCAACACTTTTCTGAGTGCTTATAGTCATCCTTAAATGACAGAATAGTAAACCACCAAGTACAGGATACTTTCACACATAGATTAACCAAAGAAAATTACATCTGAGATGAACTGTAACATGACAGTATTAACACCCTGTGTTAGAAACCTCTAGTCTGAAGATCCAAAAGACTTAAATAGCCACAGGTATCTAATTCATTATAATATACAGCAATGTACAAAGATTTTTCTTGTTTAGAAAAATAAAGATACAGAGATTAGTCTAAACTTTAAAAAGACGTAAGAAAATCTGTTGGGTTTTTTGTCTGATTTTTATTAACTTATTACTGACAGCAAAAAAATGGCTATGCTTGATCTGGAGGTATTAAAAAAAAAACCCAAACATACTAGGAATTGGCAAACAAATCCAAAATACGCTTAGAGCAGAATATCAGTTTAGACAACCTGTATTTGTGTCCCATGCAAAAACACATGTGAGGTAGCAGCTAGCACCCATCAAAGCATAGCATACCCCCTTCACAGGAGGCAGCAAAGAGTGGTAAATTCTCTTCTCCGCATAAAATTGCCTAAAAACAATTTTATTGGGTACTAACAGAACTACTTATGTAAATTCTTATATTTTAATAGAAACAAAAAAAAAGTGAATAAAAAAACTCTCAGCTATTATTTCCTTCTAGTAAACTGAGATGTGAGAGTAGAATCTTATCCAGGGCATTATATGATATTGGACCACGTACAGGACTGTATTTTCTTGTTAGTTTAAAAAACTATCCACTAGCTAGATCACATTTTGATTGAAAACATGAAAATAGGGTATGGTTTATCAATTGGATGATCTTACCTCCATGTCTTCCTTAACTTGCTCTTGCTGATCTCTTAACTCACCAAAAGCATCAATAATTAAACCTAGGGTTTAAGTTAAAATGATAGTTAATATTCAAGAACATAACTGTGACAAAGAATATTTGGAAATCCAGGGATAACTCTTGCAAAGAAAATAAATAGAGAATCTTGTGCAGAAAGAATAGAGGACAATATACATTCCAAAGACCACAAAAACACCTGAACACCTGAAGAAAGATGAGCAAGTCAAAGAAAATGGCTACCAGTAACATGGCTAGCAGTACTATTCAGAATTACAAACTGGGACAAGCAGACTTCTGTTTTATTCACAATGCTCTAATTTTGACTCAGTACATGAGGACACGTGTGGTTTTGCAGTGATGGAGGCTTTACTATAGAAAGAATACTACTGTACATTTAACAGAGTTCAGGGATTTAGTACACAGCACATGCAGAGAGGCCCAGAGCTCTGTGCATCCTCTCTCATTATGACTGTCATGTAGTACAAGGTTCCACTGTCAGAGCTCTACAGAAGTAAGGGGTCATTTCAGGGAGATACAGAATGAAGAAGGAAAACCACCACAGGCTCTATAGCTCAGATTATAAATTATGATTCTCCCTTCACTTACACCAATACAAATAGGAACTAACTCCACAATCATTATTTACTGTGCTGTAAAGCTGATGAATACCAGATGGCAATTATACTCAAAGCTTGACAGCAAAGGTCTCTACTCTTCAGCCACTCATAAGATGAAGAAACAAACCGTATGAGATATGCTACTTCAGGCTATAAAAAATTTTGCACCCTCCCCAACCCCTTTAAAAAAACTTGTAGCTTGAGTAAGAGTTATAAACAATTTACCACAAGCCCAGAGTCGCCTTCCTTGTGGGAAGTGAGAAAGCATCCTTACTGCTTCCAAAATCATCATAAGTTAGCTAACTGTTAGCTCGCAGAAAGCAATAAGGTATCACTATTAATAGCAACCGGACCTAGCAAAAAATCACCACATGTTTTTCCAAAATCAAGAATATACTGCTGTTAATTTGTGCAAACTTTAACAAAAGATTATTTTCTGGGCATTCTTGAAAATCTTTTGAAGGTATTATATGTAAACAGATGGGGCTTTTAAGTACCTTAGGTAATAACATTAAACATGATTAATACAAACATAATGGAAAAGCCCTGACTTCCCAAAATTCAGTATCCACGATCCACATTAGAACAGCAAGTCACACTACCAGTCAAGTATTTTCACTCAAATTCAGAAGCTAACCTGACGGCAGCTGACTTTCCATTGTCATTTACCAGGATACACTAAAGCTGTTTCATATCAAGCACCTTTCTTTACTTTTTGACATTGTTCAAGTAAGCAGGCATCACACCAAGCAGAGGTTTTTATGTAAGAAAAGATTAAACCTCTTAAAGCTATGTTCCAATCTTCATGCCACTACCACCAGTCTGAAGATTTGCCAGACAGTCAAGAACATTAGATACTGGTAGGGGTGAATACTGACAGCACCCACTTCTGATTTGTTCATAGAAAGCTCACAAGGGTGAGTTATGCTGAAAGACAATTTTAAGGTACGCCACAGGACTTCTAATCACTTTCTAATCACTTCTCTTGCTGATCATTACAGGAGGCTTTTAGAAAGGGCAATGAGAAGATAGAAACTATAGTGACACCATTATCTCACAGCAAACAGCTTTTTTTTGTTTCCACTGATCTGGTTAGAGCCTGTTGATTTTACAGAGACTAGGAAGAACAATGTATGGATAAAAGCCAGCTGGGTGTGATCTATTATATAAATCTGTGCTTCATGATCTACACCGGTGTCCTGGTTGAATCTTAGGTGTACAATTACCGCAGCACTAAGATCTCTGTACTGCTAAATACCACTTTCAGTTTCACCATGGGCTACAAATATATACCTTGAATAATTGCAAGCAGGATAACAATCACGAAGAAGAAGAAAGTGATGTCAAAGATAATCCGATAGATTTCATATTCATCTCCTGCTGGATCCTCTATTTCGTCACCAATGCCTCCACCTGCACGTACTCCAACATACATGTGAAACATGTAGCACTAGAAAACACAAAACAAAGGGAACAAAGTTTGTCTACAGCTAAAATTAAAATACCCATTGTTACAAATTCAGTAACTGGCAGAACTGGTCTATGGTCTAGCAGCTATACTATGTCAAGTCATCTTTTTCTTCCCGTTGAGGTTACGTGTATTTCTGAGAGAGGTGAAATGCTGCTGTGCAACTGAAGTTGCAGTATTTCATGTTTTGTCATTATGTAGGAGTTCAAAAAGATCAAAGGTTCAATTACCTTAAGCCCAGCAGCACACAATGATTCATGTACAATCATTTCAGTAATGTGCAAATAGGAAATACCATTACCACCACAACCATCTCCTTTTCCATTTTTCTAGCTGAAAAGTGAATGACTTTCCCCATCTTTGGTGTTTCAAACAAAAATTAAAAAAAAAAAAACAAACAAAATACTTTGAGAATGTTTGTGCAGAGGACGGGCTAAAGATGGAAAAAGTCTGAGACTAATACTGTGGAACTATGATCTGAAAAGTGGTATAATAGGTCTCAGTATAGTTATGTAGGATGCTGACAATGCAAAATTTCCAGTTTATTATGCTATAATTTAATAGAAAATTACAATATCACTCTCAGAGGTATGGAGCAGGGGATTGGTTCTTTAAGTAGCTTTGCAAACTACAGGTCTGGAGTTCTTGCTCCCTATCAAAAATAGTGACGACAATAACAATAACTCACTCATAAAACCTAACCATACAAAAAATCCAGTCTTTTATTTCTATGCCACACTTACCCCCAAAACCCCTCATGTAAGAAATTGATATAGTAACGTACAATGCTGTGACCAATAGCTGAAAAATGTAACAATTTTTAGGGATCGTTTTTATTTTACCACTGAAAGTCAATCATTAACTTAATGAGTGAATGTAGTGTTAGTTACCTAAAGTTTTAAAAGTTATTTTTCTATTTCTAAAAACTAAATTATATTCTCTGTATTTTTATCCTCTTTTTTTCAACATCATATTGCAAGTCTTACTGCTTTTACAAAAGACAACCCTGATTTTATAGCATATTGCATGTTATTCTAACTCATTCCTGTACAACATTATAGCCTTGTATTTTCAGTGAATTAGAGTAGGTCAGGTCAGAAGGGACTTCTGGAGATCTCTGGTACAAATCCTGCTCCAAGCAGTGACCATTATAAGCTCAGATGAAGTTGCTCTGGACTTTACCCAGTCAGGTTGTTAAAACCTCCTAAGCATGGAGATTGCACAACCTCTCTGAGCAACCTGATCTACTGCTTGGTTCTCCTCAGTCAAAACACCTTTTTCCACTTTATGTCCATGGTCTCCTGCCATGCATGCACTGCTGTAAAAAGCCTGGATTTGTCTTCCCAATAACCTCTCTGCAGGCACTGGGGAGCTGCTTTAACACTCCCTCCCACCCTGAAGCTTTCTCTTCTCCACGTCAAACAAGCCTAATTACCTCAGCCTCTCCTCCCAGGGCAAGTGCTCCAGCACCTGACAATTTAGCTGCCCTCCACTGATTTGTGATCCAGTTTACCTATATCTGTCTTGTACTGAACGTCCCAAATTGGACAAAAATATAGACATATTACGTCTCCTTCCACAGTTTATCTAATTATTGGGCTTTTAAATGGTGTCAGTTCCCTGGAAGTTATTCATATTGCATAACATACTGAAATATATTTAACTTTGTTGCACATGATGGCTTTTAGAAGGATATTAATGGCAACACATCTTCGAAATTTTTCGTGGTTTAAGCTTTACCTGCCATCCACAACTGCAAAGCCTGGCACTGTCTCAGTAAGTACAAAATAATTTTCAGTGGTGCTGAGCGCAGAAGAGATTTCAGTAACAGCATGGCCAATTGAAGATAATCATGACAATTTGTGCTAAGGAAAACTGATAGATGTCCAAGCTTAAACAACCATTTCAGTACCTAAATTATTTATGAAAGTCCTTGCCTATAACTGACCCTTCCTCTTGAATGGCCTGTAGAATCTCAAGATTCAGAAGTACTGGCCTTTAACTGACTTGGCTAAGCTTCACATCTTGTAGCTGGTTTTCCAGCAACTATAGCAAAGAATACCACCACATTTCTTCTATTCATTTATATACGCGTTTTTTAATATACGCAGGGTTTACCTAGTTGTTAGGGATGTTCATTATATTTGTTCCTTTGCCTTCAATTATAGTCTTTCCTGTTGTTGGCTAATGATAATAACTGTATGAATAGGAATTACAAGAAGGTGAAGACAAAAACATAACAGTTTAAGAAAAAAGAAAGTAAAAGAGGACTTACTGTTAGCATATCATCACATTTCATGTCTGGCATATCACCATCTTCACTCTTGTTATAGAACTTGCGGAAAAAATTGAACGCCACTACTGTATATAAATATACTACTACTGCCAGTAATCCCACTGTCAGGACAAGCTGGAAGACAAAATTATAGAGTAGATATAACACCACTGTGGAATTATGCTATACAATTTTCTTTGCAAAAAGAGAAGGAAAGTAACAATAATCTATATGTATTAGCAGAAGGAAAACTTTGTTTAATTTTTCTCTATCTCTTTGCTTATCTTTGTAATATTTGGTAATATATCTGCATATTTTCATGTAAAGGTTGTGCATTTCACCTGTTTCATTTTGAAGGAAAACTATGCTTCAGGAACACAATTACAAAGACAAATCTTGCAAAGTCTAGTGGATACCTGCACAATCAAACAATCCATTAGAATCACATAAAACCCACACAATCAGACAAAAATATCTGAAAGTGTATCACCTAATAGTAAGAGAACTACTATTTAATATCACCTATTATATAATTGCAATATAGTATTTCTACTAATTTAACACTAACAATTTTGTTCCATCTATTAAATTAGCTATAAAACAAACTGTTCCTAATATTCTAATATCTACCTCAGAGAAGCAGCAACAAATACCTCACTGCAGCATCATTAAAATTTTGCCTTGAGCTTTACAGAGAGGAGCTGAAAGTGAACTGCAATATCCTGCAAACTGATATTTCACTTGCATAGCTGTCAGACCTAAAAAGTTCCTTACCATAAATAATGCCCCCTTCACTTCATAGATAATTTGCTAAAACTTCAGGACTATTTTTAAAAGGTAGAATACACCACTTTTATTTTCAGGTGTAAACTGATTTTTTTTGCCTTTTTGTTCTTTTAAGAAATCAGAGTAAGATATTCCATTTTTTTAAGGGCAAAGAATGCGGTATGTTGATTTCTGTAACTTTTCAAGACACAATTTTTGTTCCACAAATGAAATTAAGTTTGCCACATAAAATAAATAACATTTTGTGAAGGTGAGTTCATACATAAGAGTCTTCTATACGTCATGTGCTTCACTAGCTATTTCAAAATATAAACTGTGTCCATTTAAATGTGTATTACTTCTTAAAAATGTTGACAAGGACAGTGCATTTGAAGACAGAATTAAATCAATCACCCTTTGCATTTATAAAAAAATCATTGCTAATGATTTTATGTTTCTGTAGTATCAAATTTGCTTAAAACAAAATCCCCTGAAAATTAACTTGCTGCTCATAAATTTCAAAATGGCACTTGCCACCAGACTTCTAAAGCATCTACATTATATAAAGTCAGAACTGAAGTTCCATCTTACTACAGCAACACATAAGTCTACACAACAGAAAAGACCTTTATGTTACCATTCCAAGACCACTTGAATAAGATTGATATTAGCTGCCTTGCTGGAAGATCTTCTAAGCAGACCAAGGATGGCTTTTGTATCATTATAAGTTGTTTACAAAGGTCCTTTGAACTAGGAAAACCATCAGACTTGAGGAACACTAAGTCTCAGGTTACATTAAATGCCATTCCTACAACAGATCTCAGTAGATGAAAAGCCTTAGTTATTTTCTTTACATAATTAAGAAATGCAATTTCAGATTTTATAGCTTCTTTAAGAAAAGGTTCCTTATCATCAAAGAGCTGAGTTTCTCAAACAGTCCTCTAACAGAAAGAGTAACTTGGTTCAACCGGACCTTTCTTTAGATGAATCTTGAAAAAATTTTAAACAGCAACTTTATAACACAGTTGCTCATAACAGCTAGAGACTGGCATACATCCTAGTCCTATCTTATGCTTATAAATCCCACTGGCTAGTTTCCCCACTGACTCAGGTTCTAAACTTCATGATGAAAGAACAATTCTACTGTCAATCTGCAGAGCAGCTGAATTTAGTCATAAAGTGATCTTTCCTGTGTACTCCTTAAGTAAAAAAGCGGAAAAGAGATTACAGTTGATACCTGTTTGCCATTGTGGGTCACTGATGACAGGATAGTTCGTAATGTCTTGAATCCCATTGCAATGTCAAGGAGATGAGCAGCAAAGAAAAAATTGTTGTAATGGCCAAGGACTGACATGGTCATGTACCATGCTAGGTAAAGGAAAGACTAACAGAAAAGACAAGTACATCACAAAATAAAACTCTTGGCTATTAGCTTTAACTTAATTCAAAACACTAAGGAAAGGTAGAAATTGCTTTAATGTGCTTTTCTTTAAGTAGAAAACAGTTGTGGGTTTTTTTTACATAGAATTTGCTAGAGATCTTTGAGAATTTTCTCTTTGGGCAAAACTATTAAATCAGCAAATACAGAATTCACAAGACATGGTCAAAATGACATATTCTAAATTTTAATTTGTAAAAACTTGAAGTTGCTAAACCCTTATTTGATAATGTTAGTAATGTAAAAGTTCTTCTGATTTAAATGATATTTTGTTTTTTAATTTCGGTAATTTTTAATTTTTAATTACGGTAAAATATTAAAGCCCTAAGGTGGTTAATGACAAATGAAAGAACTCTGCAAGCAACAAAAGGAATTTTGTAATTAATTAAAACTACTAAAACTACTACTTAAACTTATAAGTATTAAGTAGCTTATAAATTATTACTACAAATGTTAATTTCATCTTTTCCTCTATCATTTAATTTTTATTGGACTTACAGACAAGTACATGTAAGAGAAATTACAGTCCCTCCCTTAATAAAAACCTAATCCTGGACAAACTAACTCTTTACAGATCATGCTGTCTGTAGATCTGGAGATTTATCGTTCCACTCTTCCCAACTGAAGTCAGATTACACTTTCATTCTCCAGCAGTCCTAGTTCCAAAACTGTTTGTTCCCCAACCATTTTTTCCACCAGTAAAATAAGCTGAGCTAGGCAAGAGATAATCACAAGAATCTTAATCATATGATGAGTGACTCCTTAAACTGCAAGGTATTTTAACAGGCAGTCTTGTTTATCATTCCTTTTTTTTTTTTGATGATTTTTTTTTTGAATTATTAAAATCAGCCTCATTCTGCGTCACATCCTACTATCAGTTTCAGTAATACAAATTTTAGCAATTCCACATACATCAACTACACCAATCTGACTGTGATCCGGGAATATTCAAGTGTTCATAAAGTTTATGAATATGAAAAATGTCAATAAGAATTTATATAGTCAGTTTTCTAATTCTACAGCTCAGTGCTTGCTTATAGCTCCTGAATAGAGCATATCAGAAGCAAGTGGGAATTGACTGAGGTTCTATAGACTAATACCTATGTAACTGGGAAAAGATTCTGGCATGTCTTTATAAACTTCTAAGATTTTCTTCATCTATGTACTAAATTAAATATAATCCAGAGTATTTCATACCTCCTTTTAAAGCACTTTGGGTTAACAAGTGTATATTGCTTTTTAGAAGGTAAATATATACATATATATATATACTGATAAACTTACATTATCAGTGAAAACAACTCCTAATTTCCACATCTGATACTTAACATCAATGGAATTTAGCCTGTAAAAATAAATAAATAAATTGTATTTTATATCAAAACACTATAGGAAAATATGCAACACAATCTGTGGGAAGCTTATTGTCACAAACACAGGAGACAACAGCTGATCTATTTCTCCAAAAGCTGAAATACATCAGAACCTTGTTCTAATTCACACTTTTACTCTGGAATGGACCTGTCCAAAAAAAAAGCAGAAAAACAAATTAATAAATACTGGTTTGGATTCATCAGATCTAATGCTGATTGATGGCTATGATATTATCATATACAAACAAGTGAAATGAACTGACTTTGTAATCCATGTAGAAAAAGAGATTTGATTTGTTTGGTTTTTGTTTGTGTTTTTTTTTTTTTTTAATTGCGACCCATCTAAGCCTAAAGCAACTGTCAAAAAAGGTCAGAGAATTTGCACCTCAAAATGTCAATTCTTTACCATTAGTTATGATAGCATACCTTGGGTGATACAATTAGATGACGTTAAAGACAGACAAAGTGAGGTGAAATGAATCTCAGAGCTTGTGTCCTTTGTTTTTCCCACTGATATCAGGAATAAAGTTGAATGAAAGAGAAATGTATATTAAAAGCTTTTGTAGAAAAGGGCCTGGGGTTCCTGGCTGACTGCAAGTTGAGCATAAGCCAGCCATGCACCCACACTGCAGAGAAGGTTAATGGTACCCTATGCTCCATGAGGAGAAGCATTGCCAACAGTTTGAGGGAAGTGATCCTTTCCCTCTAACTCAGCATTATCAAGGCCGCACCTGGAGTGCTGGGTCCAGGTCTCAGCTCCTGGTTTCTTCCACAGATTTTGTGGCAGTTAGCCTCTTCTACTGCTCTCCTCCTTCAAAAAAATTTTATGTTGTACAGACTGATACTGTAAGCTATTGTCTCCAAATTTTTCCCTTGTATTTTTTTAATTAATACTTTCAGGTATTAATTCTCCTCTTACACTATCAACACAAATAAATGTCTCAACTTTAGGTTACATTTTTTGCATGAGAATGAAACCCATTAATTTGCTTGAAGCATTTTTTTTCCCCCTCTATAGAGAAGTGACACAATTAACTTACCAAACAAGATATATACCATTTTTGCTTGTAACTGTATCTTGGCCTCTCTAGTTTTTGACTTTTTCTTTTGGAAAGGTTTGGATCATCTGTATTATACTGACACAAAAAAATTCTAAACCTGGATTACAGTTCAAGAACAATTATAAGTAATAGCATGAAAAATGTCATCTGTCCTACTTTTATCCTTAAAATGTGAGTCAGTTCAGTGTTCCTGAAAGAGAAGAGCTGCTGACAATAACAAAATAAGTAGAAATAATGCTGGCAGATGTCATATACCTGCCATATATGAAAGCACGTAGTACTTCTGTGCCATATGTTTATATGGAATTACCTAAGACCTTAGAGGGAATACCAAGAGTTAAACACTGGTCTATCAAGGTCTGATTTCCAAAATTCTTACTTGTATAGCCAGAGCCACTAACCACATAAAAATAATAGTTTTATTTGAATATTACACTCTCAAGGAATACTTTCCCACCAAAATACCAAACTCCTCCTTGTATTATATGCAACAGTATTTACGCTTTAATACAACCAAAAGTTAACACCATTTTTACACATAAAACTCAAAAGCAAACTCCTGTATAATAGTATAAACACTACATAGATATAAGTGGAGTTGCTATATTTGAAAAAAAGCACTAAATCAAACTTAGACCAAGATCTCTACTCCAAATAGTCTACAGCCTATTTTAATTAAGAATTCATTTTTCCTTCTGAAGTGTATTATTCTACTTGAACAAAAAAGAAAAGGCAGAAGAAATGTAGTAGAAGTTTTCTGATTTATGAAAGATTTGACTCTTGCTCTCAAATTTACACATGACAGATCTTTCATATATACGTTTTACTTCTATACAGAAAACATTTAGATGATACAGTAACTCATTTAGGGTCAATTTTTTTATCCTTTATTCACAGTGAATTATAATTTTCTGCCTTCACTGAACTTCCACAGGACTATATATTTAGGTCAGAGCAGGTAAAAGAGCACCATTATACTATTAATGCTCTGTAAAGGCAAAAATAGTGTTAGTAGCACAGAGACTAATGGTGAATTCTAGAGTCTATTATCTAGTTAACCAAGATTCAACAGACTTTATTTTTCTTTTTTACCATATTGTCGGTTTGGTTTTTTTTTTAACCTGTGCAAAGGCAACAAATTACTAGGTTAACAAATCTAAAACTTCTCATAAGGTTGCACAAAACTTTTTTAAAGGAGAAGAGTTGATCACAGTTTGTTTTAGGCACATTGATGGAATGATCAGGAATTAGTTTTCCTTCATTATCCCTTCATGGTAGACAGCAGCTCTGTAGAAATTAAAGCCTAAGGTTTTACCTGAGTTTCTTCCACAGTGACTCAGGCCATAGTCACTGGGTGATATTTACTGTCTGATTAGGATTGCAGGGATGATATCTGGATAACAAACAAACTACATACACTAGAGAAATAGAGCAAATTTTTTTCTAACGGGTTTTCAAGTTTACAAGGATGGAAAGATGCATCCATATCAAACTTTGCATTCATATTTTGAAAGAAATTACTAAAATCATGTTAAACTCAAAGGTCCCCAAACTGTGCTATGCTCCAGATACCATATAGTACTCAAAGATAAATCTAGATTGCTGCAATTTCACCAAACTAGGAATGTTTCTTGAACAATCAAATGGCTTCTTCAACAGCAGTCTAGCACAGCTAAGAGCTGCTGATACAATTTTTGTCAACCCCAAGTTATAAGAAAATTTTCTAGCCCCAGATTTGAGTTATTAAAGAAATCAAAATTTATAGAAAACTCTGTCCTAGAAGGAAAAGGAAAAAAGTCAAAAATGTTAAGAACAGTTTCTCATTCACATATTGTTTGATAACATATTCAGGTGGTGAAATGAACCAAAACCACTTGAAACTTATTTCTGAATATTATTGTATTAATTTCTTACTTTATTCTGACCCAATATCACTCACTTCTAGTGTCAGACATATTCTTCTGACTACATTCCACCTATTCCTAACAATATTTATCTTATGTATGAAACGACACGGACAGGACTCTTAAGGACAGGCAGGATACTGTCACACGAAATGGCAAAAAATAACAGCACCAGAACTCATCTCTAGTCAATTTAATTTGATGATTTTGTATTTTACAAACAGCAATAGCTGTAGAGCTTCTAAAAATAATGTGAATATTGACCTATATAGAAAAAGGAACTATTCATTTTTCCATATCTTCATTTCTTTAAAGCAAGTCTGACTGCATTCTCTTGTTTATTTCTGCTCACTACCTTGATCAAGTAGCTCAAAGACTTAAAAAAATATGAAGTCATATAAAAATTAAGCTCTACAGCTGTGAATCAAAAAGTAACAGTATGGTTTCAAGTTTCCCTTGAAATATCATTAGTATTACACTGAATGAATTTCCTAGTCTGAATGAATTTTTATTTGACTTCTTTCTGCACCACTGAACAGGTTGTCATACACTGTAGTACTGCAGTTGTAGTAGCTGAGTTTAGCGATGGTGAACGATGGCACAGTGTGAGAATGCACAATGTCAATAAACTATAGGAAAAATGTGAGAAATTGCCTGTATTACATTTGGCTGCAACCTGCACTAGTATTTCAACTATGGAAACCTCACATCTTCCAGGAGAAAATTATTTACATTTTTCTCTTCTTGAAAGGGGAAGAATTCTTCTACATATAAGCTTTCAACAGGAGCCCTGCTTATTTTCCCCCCAATTAGCCTTATGTCATTGACTGCTGCAGATGCTTGAGCCTCAGCTGCCTCTTCTACTGACTCTGACTAGACTAATGACCACAGAATGAACAGCAGTTAGGAACGTAAAGGGACTGAGAGGTAATCCTCACTATGACACCTTTGATAAATAAAACTTTCATCTTTGTGTCTTTCATATTATTCTCTCAAATATACTTCATCCATGCTGCAGCTAGTTTAACACTATCCATCCCAGAAGGGAAACTTACCCAATGGAAAAAGTGCACTGTCTCAAATCCAGTGTGCAAATTTTAACTGTCTTTACTGTCTAATCTACAATAAAGCTCCAACTGCATCATCCTCCTTAGTTGGTTATATTTAAATAATGTTGCAATATATTTAATTATTTAAATATTTAAATACATATTTATAAATTTAAATATATATACTTAAAAAATACTCAAGACTGCATCCACAAGCTGAAGGGCTCTTTCAGATTTCAAACATAACAGTACACTGAGGATTTTTTAATGTAGTTTATCAGTGGGACAGGCAGGAGCTTCCGAAAGACATAGTTACTTGCGGAGTACTTTGAGTCCTTTGCAGAAAGACAGATGAAAGGGAATCTCAGCTTATTTGCCCACAGGAAAGGGGAAGAAACAGTAGGGGCTAGGGGTCAAGGAGACAGAAAAAAAACCTGGTTCATTTGCATTGGGAATGGAAATGCTACATGCTGCATTTTCTTTCTGTGTTGAGACAGACATAGGTATCCGGTCTGGCCTCAGTCTGGGCCACCTCCTGCTGGCACATGCAGAAGCAGAGGCACTAGAGCTGGGATCTGCACCAGGTCATATCATTCTCCATTTTTTTTGCCCAAAAGTGGTACAGTAAGGGTTCAACTCCAGTGCTTTTTCCACTTCTCTCTTCATTGCACTGTAAATATATTTCAAAAGTTGAATCTGAAACACGCCTAAGTTTTAGTAGCTTCATTAGTGTTCATTTTTGAAACTGGTAAAAAGTGGATACATATACCTTCCTGAAGCATATGAATTTTATGCGAATGGTTATGTAAATTTCAGTCATAGTTGTTTATTTTCCCACAGCCTATTCATCTTTTATAAGTATGGAATGATTTCTCTGGGGAGAACATGAAAGACAGATAAGGTTGTAATTTTTTTTTTAAACATATATAACATGGAGTAGACATTAGAGATGTAACAAAAAACTGGCATCCTTCAGGCCTGATTCTGAAATTAAGTATTTCATCAGCCTTCTCCAACTGCTTCATTCTGGTCTGTTTTTTCAAGATTATTCACAGAAACATTACTTCAAATTTCTTCCCAAATATGAGTCATGAGCACACAGGGAAGGGAAAGTAGTTTCATTTTCTTTTTACACCAATAACAAAAGTAATGAAAATAAAAATTTTTTTCTAAACTCAAGCATGGGTCCTACTATAATCCAGCAGCAAAACGGAAGGTAGGAAGCTATTCTGGAAAGTACTTCTGCCACAATATTAAATTTTATTTAGTACTGCAACGCCTGAGTCCCTGGGCCTTAATACCGCACCTGATTGATTGTTGAGGTGGACTCCAGGTTTATTTATCCATCTTTACAAAAGATGGGTATTAAAGATCCATCTTTACAAAATCAGCCCATGCTTCAATTCTAATCTACTAGCGGTCCCACTGTCTACTTCATATAATCCTTGCAAACCCATTGATAAAATGTTGCTTTTAAAGAAAGCTATAAATAAACCCTTACATTAGAAACTCTGTAGCATTAAAAGTCTATCTGTTAAAATATATTCTATCTATTTTAATATCTTTTTTTTATAATGCAGGACTAGTGCTTTACAAAGCTGAGTATGTCCCTTCCCTAACAAGGAAAATGAATGCTATTACTCTGAATGTCTTGGGGCTTTTTTTCAAGTCTGTCTCTCAGATGATAGGCACATACACAGTTTAGGGAAAACAAATTGTAAAAAGATGTGAAGATGAATCATCCAACTTCCTAGATTTTACTGGTCACTATCACTTAAATTTATTCCATCAGTTCTTTATAATCAGAACACACAGTGCCAATTTTGTCCATTCTTTCCAGCTGAGCTGAACTGAGAGAATTATGAAAAGGAGTTTCCAGACCAGTTGTAATGACACTATCAAAACAGTGGGAATGTGATGCATTCAAGCAGCTGTGCACTAAACTAAATCTTCATACATAAAAAGCAGTGAAGTCCTGCATGCATATTGTCTATAATGAAATAAATTCACTGTATCATTCAACTTAAGAATTGATTTATCTTATATAGCTGTACATAAAAGAGCAACAAGAAAATTCAAAGCAGAATGACAAATCTTGAATGCTTGATTTTAACTTACAAAAAACTGTGAAACTAAAAAAACCAAACCCAAACAAAAAAAACCAATCACACAAACAAACAAACCAGAAGCAAATGCTTACACAGCAGATAAGGAGCTATCCTTCTTTGGTTTCTTCTTTTCTCGAGCATCACTAAAATCGAGAGCAGCTTTGTCCATTCCTAGTAACTCACTGATCCTGTCACGGCCATAGAACTCACCATATTTATCCATGACCTAAAGTTAGGAGGAATATTCAGGAGAATCAGTTGGGTAGACCAGCTGGTTTTTTAGCCTGGTTTCTGAAGATAAGATGTTTAATATACAGGATCTTTTTCATCTGTTTCTTTCCATCTGTCTATCATATCAGTCAGTAATTTATTTTTTTTTCTGCTCAGTTGCAATCAATTAAATAGAGGCAAGAAGTGGGTGTCAAAGAGAAGATGTTCCTACATATTTAATGAAAACAAGAAGAGGAAAGCAACTCAGCAGAAGGAGAATAACTAAATCAATGTCATCACTGACAGAAAAATAATACACTGTGAGGTCACACAGGAAAGAGATGTTTTGAATATCCTAGCTACCTTAAAAGCTCTGATTAAAATAAGATTTCTTAAAGACAGTACTTGACTCTTACTAGTTATTCCTTTTAAGAAAAAAAAGATACATATTTATTCTGTTTAAAAAGTGTCTTTAAATAACCTGAACACCTTGATTGGGAATTTCGGATTTTATTTTTTCTTTTAAGGGGAAGTATTTCACATCGAAAGCATCGTGAAAAACGTCCTTACTTATTAACTAGCTCCATTGCATAATTTTATGGTCTTGGTTTTTTTAGTTAATAATGCAGTGAAACTACTATACACATAAAGTATGTAGGAATCAAAAGATCTTGAACAGAGAGTTATAGATAAAAAACATTTTCAGTCAATGCAAATCTGTCCCCCATCTCTTTCTTACAAAATTTAACTTGTTTCATAAGAAACTTCTGAAAATGAACATTTACCTGCTCTCATTCTCACTGAACACACAGCTCCTTCCTAAATATTATCTGTCTCTTCTCATTTTCAAAAGAATACTCAAAGATATACAAAATTTTGGATAACGAGGTCATAACTGAATGATTCCTGAAGGTGAGGTGGTATTTTACCAGCTTTCTAATAAGCAATGCTTTAAATCTTTATTGACATTTTTGCCGATTTTTAAAGACAAGCCTTCTTTGTCACATGCCTGAAAACAGTGCTTCATGACTGTGGATCATTCACTAGGCTAGGGATTTAATTATATTGATATATAACTACAAATATATATAAAAGAAAACATTCTTTGCAAAACAATGTATTTGTTGGCACTTAAATCTATGCAGAGCAGTTCCTCAGCTAAAGTGCCAAACATTCCACACAATGCTCCTTTCCTTCTAATAGGAACCATCCTTGAGCTGCTACATCAACAGCAGTGTAGAATTTTATTTTCTTTCTTGAGTACTCTGTGCAAGCTATTCCCTCTTCTTTGCTTAGATAGATAGAAATATGTATCTAACAACTTCAAATACACAAAAGAATACTTTCAACAGCAAAATAAATACACAACTCAAAGCATTTTTAGACAGGTTGACCTAAAATTGTTATGAAGCAGAAGAGCTATTGGTATTTAAGACATGTTTCAAAAGTGTGATTCAAGATTGGCATTAAATGCTGTGAACGAGGGGTAAATCTCATTAAGCAACATAAACACCCTCTTTTTTTCAACTGTGACCAAACCCACTAGGAAGATTATTCTTTTTGTAAGCTGTGGTACATACACAACATTTATTTTCCAAGAGCAAGCTGAGAAAACATTTGACTTAACGTTCACAAGAAATGAATTTCAACAGTCTCTGCTTACAGAAGACTATTTTTGAGAGACTGTCAGATTATGGGATAAAAGCTTATCTGCACACCCACAGAGGATCACAGACAATGGTTGGGGGACAGTCCAAAGAATACCCTGCCCAGCTACTCCCAGGCCCATCACAGAAGCCATCAGCCCATTAAAGGCCCATCTCCTCAAGCCCAGAGGACCACAGGGGCACAATGGCAGGCAGAAACCCAAACTACAGACTCCCAATGAATGGACACCCTGGCTGGCCCCTCCCAGGGCTGTCCAAGGAAAGTCTTAGCCCCACTGTCCAGGTGTGAAGCCTATCAAGATGAGTCACTGGGAGTAGCTCTCCAGATCACCTTTCAGGCTAAGAGGGTTACTGCCAAGGGATGTGGGATACATTACGGGATGGTGAGGGAAGAACATTTGAGGATTGCACAGAATTTATTATTGGATGTTATAGGGAGGAATGAAAGGTGGGAAAAGGGAGTGATTTAGGTGATCTGGAGAGGAACAAGTGTGGCAAAAGAGTGGTAAGGGACAAAATGGGTCAGATGCGTGCGTGCGTGCGTGCGTGCGTGTGTGTGTGTGTGTAGTTTGCTGGTCCGTACAGTTGTCTGACTATGCCCTGTGCCTAAACATCTCAATCTGTACTATCTTCTTATTCAATTCCTTTCTAAACCTCTTCTGGGTGAGGGACTCTCTATTCTGTGTGCATGGAGGTGAATACATAAATACATACAGACAAAAAAATTTACATATGTTGTAATATACATACAAGTGTACACAGAAATTCTCCACAGAATTTCATGAATGTATGAATTCCTGTTTTATACAACAAGCTCTATGTAGAGAAAGTTTGAAAGAATAACTATCCAAACCACACAAAAGTAGTTATAAGCATGAGGTAAGGAATTCTGAGTATTTTAAAACAGTAAATATGGAAATCTACAGTGAATCAAAGTTGTATTTCAAAGAAGTGGAATCCACATTTCTTCAAACACAAAAATAAACATGCATTAAAACTTTAACTTCATATATATTTTTAAAAATAAGCCTTACCTTTCTTTTCACAAATTTGTCCCAATAATTATTTGGAAAAGACCTGAAAAACACAGATAAACAACTTTATATTTTAGACATTCATGAGAATGTGCAGTAGTTACTAAGACATCATAAAAATTACATACTGATTTTGTTTCTAAGAGGCTCTTTGCTGTTGCTATCGCCAGCTAGTCATTTGTGAAGTTACTGGAATGAAAGTTGCCAAACGGCGTTCAGCCTACCATGTTAATGCAGCTGGGAAAGAGTGGCAGAGCCGATGCCTGCAGACAGGGTTCTAAAGCAGTTGGATCACACAGTCCCACCAGGCAGATAGTTGGGACTTTAAATATGTTGCTAAAGGAGAGCCTTCGAGAGACACTAAAAGAATGCAAAGCACAGCTCACTCTTGAACTGACAGCAATACACAAGCATCACCGTGCTTGCCAAAAGAAATTCATCGCAAATTTTTTTCTTTTATAGAACATAAATAATTTTAAAACAAAAACCTGGGAATGAATAATATTAAAAAGTAATAGTAAACATTAGCAGAACAGGTGCCTGAAATGTTTTGTATATCCTTGCTAGAAATATATCCCTCACAATTGTTTATTTCACATAAGCTGCATGATCAACTATATAATTGTGGACATTGAAGAACAATTCCTTCCAAAGCAATAGACAGAGTAGGTAAAAACTCACTGTGTGTTGATTACAAGTCTATCCCATTGTCCCTTAATATCATCTTCTGATGGCTGTTCAGTTATATACAGCCCATCAAATTCCAATTTCCTTGCCACTTCCTTTTCTCTCTTAAAAATAACCAGTGGAACCTGCAGTTGAAACAAATATCAGGAATTATTTAAAATGCACTGACATGTCTGTAAATTTTTAAGAAAAGCAGGTTATTATGAAAATTTAAGTATGAAAACTGAACAAAGCAAAAATAGTATTTAAAAAAAAGACTTAACAATTTCCCACAACACTTCAAAGGTATAGATCCATAAGGACCAGGTCATTCAGAATCATATAACTACAGTGTACCACATAGTTGTAAAAAGATGGCCAAAAATCCTGAAAAAGATCCTTCAAATAAAAATAGTTCTTCAATGCTATGGAGCTCTTAGAGTTAGTCAAGTGAAAAAGAGATAAATTAGAAATAATTTTTAAATGCTTAGAAATTCTAGTTCTAAAATATTAATTTGGAATCACACTTTTGGACTGCATTTTGGTACCCAGAGGTGTTAGAGTTTGTCTTTCATTTGTTAAAGAATTCTTGAGGTTGCACAGTGGGAAGCAAAGTGGTTTCACAGCAGAGAGCAAAGAAATACTGGAAGCAGCAAAAAGAAAAATCCTTAAATCACATTCACATTCTATAGGTTTGATTTGTGCTCTGTAGTTCTTTGCCAACAGCTGAGACACCTGAGCAGTAAGGACCAGGCTTTACCTACAACTCTCTTTCATCAGCTGGACAGCATTCAAAAGTACATTCTGAGAAGGCAGATGTAACTAGTGGTCCCAGTGGAGTGGATTTTTCTTAGAAATCTGTTACCAAGAAAAAATAAACCTACTCTTCCCTGGAATTATTTCACAGGTCCCCAGAATTCACCCACCCTGCATTACCCACCTTGTCTGTATTACTTAGTCAAGACTGAACATAAGTATACTGAAATAGTAATAATAATAAATTAGACTACTCAAGCAACATGGTGATTGCAATAGATACAACAACAATAGTTCCAATTTTATTTTCAGACAGCTAATTGAGAAAAAATTAGTGGATTTCATGCAAAGAAATCTCCAGAAGCAAACATATCATATACAGACCTGTAGTTATGAATATTTTTAATTTTGAAAGCAGTATAACTCCAAAGACAGAAACTGAAACTATATTTGGTCTTTTCTTCATGTTTTCAAAATAGAAAGAAGGAAATTCATTATTGCAAATAATGATAATGTCTTTCCCTTCTACTCAGAGAATAAATATAGTTCAAAAAAACAATGTGGGAAGTAGCGTAGAAAGTCATAGTGGAAAAGAAAGCTACAAGTTGGGAGAAGAGGGCCTCTCAAAAGCCAGAAGTCTAAGCTTTCATGCTGCATGGCAACTAGTGCAACAGAAAAACATGTTTTAGTATTTATTGACCTGCAGAGACACTTAAAGTAGAGATGAAAATCACTTAATGTAGTAGTATAACGACCATTTGTCTTAACTACAAATGCAGATCATGTCTTTTTAGCATAGAAAAACTATTATCCCTTACAAAAGGAAAATATCAAGGACCACATAAAAGATTAATAAACAAATTATAACTGTAAGGACAAATGAGCAGCTATAGTGGGACATAGTAAAGGTAATTTAGTACTATCTTGCACTTTGACCTATAGTTTTTGCCTTGGGAAGAGTATACAAATGGGGGAAGCACAGCTCAGATATAGTCCTGTCAGCTCCAGAGATTTATGACATTTGGTGTTCCTAAACCAGAAGCAGCATTTTGCCAATAAAGGTAGCATCTTTATTTCTTACACCCCTAACAGAGATCTTCTGCAAGGTATTCCTTTAAAAGATGCTTAAGTTTCTGCCAAAACACTACCACCAGAATGTGCATGAAAAGTAGGCATTGTCTATAGCCACCATGTGCAGTAGCGGTAGTTCAAATTGCTCCATGCTTTTCAAATGACCCATCTGACAGGCTAGTAATTCAGACATTGTCATCTAGCTTCCTCTGGTCATGTGCATTCACAGCTTGTCTTTGACAGTGATAAGCAGCTTCTGAATCAGCTTAATGCTGTAACTGGATGGCTGACATAGTAACGTTGCAAATGCTGATCCTATGATCCTGTGCCAGCACAGCAAATCAGGTTCTGGCCCATAACTTCCTGAATTCACACATCACTCAGTACACAATTTCTGGAATGGATAAAAAGTTGGGAGCTAGAAGAAAAAACAACGTTCAGTTCTTCTTACTTTCAAACAGTAATACCCTATGATGCAGAAGAATGAGATGACTGTGTGTAGGATGGCCAAAATCCGCAGTGTGGGCTCCATGTAGCCACTGCTTTCTTCCAGGACATAATGCACTGCAATGACCTTCTGGTTGTCACTTTCCAGGCTGTTCAACTTGGTACTTTCACCAGAAGATACCACGGGAACTTCCTTTTCTTCTGTCACAGCAGAGGTGGAGACCTGTTTAAATCACTTAATCTTAATATTGCAGTTGTATTCCTTTGACAGGAGTTTTATGCTACTACAAGCTAAGTAGTATAACTGAAAACAATGATACCAAGGACAATATAACTGTGAGGAAATAATTTTTTGCATAAAAATGTCCACAGAGAATACCTCACAGAGACCCTTTCATCTTGTTACACCAATCTGTGATAGTGTGCATTTTCTCTTTTTTTCCACTCTCTGTCCATGGTAGCAAATTTGAACCATACTGTTTTATTATCTCAAATTCACAGAATCATCTAGGTTGGAAAAGACCTTGAAGATCATCTAGTCCAACCATTAGCCTAACACTGACCGTTCTCAATTACACCACATCCCTAAGCACTATGTCAACCCGACTCTTAAACACCTCCAGCGATGGGGACTCCACCACCTCCCTGGGCAGCCCATTCCAACACCTAACCACCCGTTTTGTAAAGAAATGCTTCCTAATATCCAGTCTAAACCTTCCCTGGTGCAACTTGAGGCCATTACTTCTTCTCCTATCGCTTGTTACTTCATTAAAGAGGCTCATCCCCAGCTCTCTGCAACCTCCTTTCAGGCAGTTGTAGAGGGCGATGAGGTCTCCCCTCAGCCTCCTCTTCTCCAGACTAAACAACCCCAGTTCCCTCAGCCGCTCCTCGTACGACATGTGCTCCAGACCCTTCACCAGCTTCGTTGCCCTTCTCTGGACACGCTCGAGTAATTCAATGTCCTTTTTGTAGTGAGGGGCCCAAAAATGAACACAGTAATCGAGGTGCGGCCTCACCAGTGCCGAGTACAGGGGTAAGATCACTTCCCTGTCCCTGCTGGCCACGCTATTTCTGATACAAGCCAGGATGCCATTGGCCTTCTTGGCCACCTGGGCACACTGCTGGCTCCTGTTCAGCCGGCTGTCAATCAACACCCCCAGGTCCCTCTTTGACTGGCAGCTCTCCAGCCACTCCTCCCCAAGCCTGTAGCGCTGCTGGGGGTTGTTGTGGCCCAAGTGCAGCACCCGGCATTTGGTGTTATTGAAACTCCTACAGTTGGCCTTAGCCCATTGCTCTAGCCTGTCCAGATCTCTCTGCAGAGCCTCCCTACCCTCGAGCAGATCAACACTCCCACCCAACTTGGTGTCATCTGCAAACTTACTGAGGGTGCACTCAATCCTCTCGTCCAGATCATCAGTAAAGATGTTTATCAGGAGTGGCCCCAAAACTGGGTGCTGGAGGACACCACTCGTGACTGGCCGCCAACCAGATTTAACTCCATTCACCACAACTCTTTGGGCCCGGCCATCCAGCCAGTTTTTTACCCAGCAAAGCGTGTGCCCATGCAAGCCACGAGCAGCCAGTTTCGCCAGGAGAATGCTGTGGGAAATGGTGTCAAAGGCCTTACTAAAGTCAAGGTAAACAACATCCACAGCCTTTCCCTCATCCAACAAGCAGGTCGCCCTGTTGTAGAAGGAGATCAGGTTTGTCAAGCAGGACCTGCCTTTCATAAACCTGCCTTTCATAATTCAAGAAAGGGCAAAGCCCTCTTGGACAAAACCCTGCCAACTCCTGACATTCTCACATGTAGTCTTTATCACCAGGGCTCTGCCAGAAACTGATTCGAGTCTGAAGACTCTAGAGTTGTATTAATGATATTAAAAGTCTTGACAAAGATGATCAGTGATACTCTAGGCAGTTTAAGATGATGTGATTTCTCCTTGCTGTACACACCCTCAGGGAAGCACAATGGCACAAGAAAACATCTCAGCTGACACGTATTAGCTTAAGTTTCTGGTGAAGGCTGGGCTTGGCTGAGTCACTGTACTGTGAAATGGAGCATCTGAGGTATGGGTACGCCTTTCAGTCTGCTGCCTCTGTCACAGCACAGAACTTTGTAAATAGCTATTTGTGTACTGGAAGTCTATTATCACTTCACACATAGCTTTCACTGTGTTAGATTTCTGAAGTGGCAGTATAAAGCTGGTATTTAATCTGTAAGGCTAGGCAGTTTTACTGTAGTATACTGTCTACAAACCCTGAATGTTTTTCAGTATACGACTTGAAAAGTAATATTTTGACAAGTTTACCTTATAGAAAAGCAGGATGAAGTTGATGGCAAAAGCAACAAACAATGCCAACATCCTCATGTTGTAAAAGTTTCGTGCAAAATAATTCTGAAAATAGAAGCAAAACATAAATACACATTGCCTAATAATGATACCACAATCATTATTAGGTTGTTGCATGGGGTTTTTTTGTTTGTTTCCCTTAGGGAGCTTTTTAAAATAGAATTATACATAGAAAAAACCCCAAAAACCATTTTGAGTGATGTATTGTACAAATTCTCTCCTACTCCATATGTGCAATAATGGATAAAGGACCTTTTCACTCCATGCAGAAAGGGATGAAAGATTTCTAATTGCCTCTTACATCTTTTTCATTATCCTCTCAATACACTTAGAGACAACACAGAGACATCACAATGTAATAGTAATGGAATAGTAATACAGAAATCTCTATCTTCCCTGTACCTCGATATTATGGCAAAATGTTATATTTACCAAGAAACAAAAATGTCTGCATATAAGCTTAATTTCAATCTTCTTCTATTCCAAAATCAATTGTGTTTTTACCAGATCAGAAAAAAGTTCATCTGTGACCTAAGTACCATGAATAGAAAGCTTCTTTCACATTATGATGCAATCAAAAAGATTGCAGAAATGCACCTTTTCCCTTCCTGACAATTCACACCTTTATAGCACACATTTTGAATGCTTTAACTCTCACATGGAATTTCTCCATTCTTCAGCCCTAACCTTAGATGACTATTAGTGAATTATTAAATGAGACTATTCGAAGAAAAATTAAATTCGCATGAATGCTATAAGATCAGCCAAAAAAATGAATCTGAGTTCAAAAGAAAAACTTAAACACCTAATTCCTTGTTAAGATTGTGATTGCAGTTTTGTAGTTTTGCTATGTTACTCATGTTAGAAGTAGGCTGCCCTTACACAATTGTATATACTAGATATATAGCAAAAGTGTATTTCATTTTGTTTTGTGTTTCACATTAGCCTCACAGAATATGTGTGGAATCTCCTAACTAACAAAAGCATGGATTTTAAATAGTTCTATAGCAAACTCAGGGATACCATATTTTACCAAGACATTCTCAGATACAGTTATACTATTTTAATTAGTCTTAATTTCCACAGGTTTTGAGAAGTTTCTCAAATAATAATGTGCTATTTCACAAAAAAATCTGTAACATCTTTTGAGTTTTAGGCTAAGCACTGTATCTTAATAAATTCTTTTTATAGGAGAACTTGTCATTTCCCAAAGTTGTCTCTTAGGGAAAAACAAATCCTACAGGCTCACAAGCTGCTGTGAAAATTTGGAACATTTTATTCACATAAAAATGCATGGCTGTTTTCCAGTGATGGACAGGTATCTCCGAAGGTCTGGGTTTTAGACAATAATTACCTTCCTAAGAATTAATATCTCGTCTACTAAGTTATTTGTGTGTTTCTTTTCTCTAATATTCCAGTTAAACCTTTGCCTTTATGTCCTTTTTATGGATGATGGTGGATAGAAAAATGAGGTTCATCAGATGCAAATTTGTCTTTATATTGGTAGAATAGTATGGTGGTACACATCCCTGCCAACAGCTAAACACATAGTCTAGAGAAGAACTTACAAGAAGCTTCTGTTGGTATGCAATTATTTTCTTCCAGAAAGCTGATTCCTGAACTTCTGGTTCTCCATATCTGTGAATATGAAGTTGTCTTAATTTTTGTTTCCCTTTCTCTTCCTTGGCTTTCTCTTCTTTTTCTCCATCTTCTCCTCTTAGGACACAAATGAAGCCAAAATAGTATGTCAAGTTAATAAAATTGCTAAACAAAAAATTAAAATTGCACCCTGAAAGAGGCCATTGCATCCTTTCAGGAAGCTCAAGAGGTTGTGACTCATGTGGTTCACACATATGAACAACAAGAAGACATACCCCTCTTCAGCGCAAAGCACTGGCAAGGGTGACAGTCTGGTTAAGTCTACAGATAATTAAACTTACTGGTTTGGCACCTTGAAGTGAGGATGCTAACTGGTAAGAGGCAGGTAATCAAGAATCTGCCAACCTTATTATCTGAGGGTCTTCTTCATAACTGTGCAACTAATACTTGCGCTGACAAATGTCTATGAGCTGACAGCTGTATGTCCTTATGAGTGCCTATATGCCTAAGTGCTTCCCTCCAACCTCATGCACTTGAACTGATTCCCACAAAGGTTGCAGAAAACTTTGGTTCTTCTTGCATTTACAAGCCAAACCTCAAGTTTTAAACTCTGCATTTCTGCCCACCTGAGGAATTCATATGTACACATAAGTACACACCTTCTCCAAACACATGACCTAAGGAACTGTGAATTATCTTAAGTTAATCTGACCTGACAGCATGATAGATGAAAGGATCACAGAAGTCCATTTGAAGCCAAACCAGAGTGAGAGAGAATGTATAAGTTACATTATTAATTTCTCTGTACCTATCTACAAACAGAATAACTGATGTCCTAAGCTGCTTCTTTTACTAGAATACACTCGACAGTTTCACTTGAAAGTTTGTCTTATGTTAGGAGTGGCTTCAGGGCAGCTAATAGTGCCAGGCACTGCGCTCTTCACAGAGAATACAGGTATCACTGCAACTCACACAATCAAGCGGATCAATCAACAGTGAAGTGATCTTCAAAAGTAAGCAAGACTCTCCTTCACAGAGTTATACTAACGAAGTTAGAAATTTGCTGTACTGATTAGGAAGAAGAGTTTTTGTTACTGGCAAGTGTTTGTCATCCCAGAAGAGCAATAAGCATAGAGCCTGAGAATAAGGCACCCACTTAGAATTTTGACAGCTACAAGGACTGTACACGTATCAGAATTGTACATGTATCAGGAAGCATGAAATACATGGATGGAGTGCTATACCTTTCACTGGTTAAAACCAAGAATTATGTTTTGCTTTTCACTTTTCACTCTGATCTAATCTCATTAACATTAGATTTTAATGTATCCTAAAAAGAGTAAAATGATCATTTATCAAATGCTAACACTTGTTCTTCATAAAGGTGTGAGAACACTCAGTAATTCATTAAAATTACATTGGAATATTAAGGTTTTGCAAAATCCAAATAACTCAAAGCAGGTCATAGCAAATGGGAGGAGCAAAAGATTCACCCGCTACCACTGATGGATAAAAGTCTCTGGAACCCAAGTGCTCTTGCACTTTTTCCAAGAGATTTTCTTCTAGCTTTCAGAGTAGCCAGGAGAAACTTATCAATCAAACACATTCTAAAAGAAACTAAATTGACATTAGAAAGGATGCTGCTGGAAAATGGAAATTCAAAAAATCTCTGAGTGATGCTATTTACATGGCATTTCCTTGCAAATGTGCATGGATGTGCAAATGTGCATGAACCCTAACAGTGGAACGTGAATGGACACAAAATTAAAGGCAAAGAAGTAAGTACAAATCAAGCTGTTTTTTCAGTGAAACAAACCACATTTCATAGGGTCAGAGGTTAAAGTAATACATACTCTGCTTTTTCAGGTTCAGATTTTGTTTCCTCCTTCTCTTCCTTTTCATCTTCTTTCACCTGCTCCTACAGAAAGCCAAATTAAAAAAAGTGTCTAAACACTATCGTACAGTATAGAGTTGGTTGAAAGGATACACGGAGTGCAGAATGTTAGGTTTTTGTTTTCTTTTTAAAAAATTGAAACCCTGAGAGAAGACAATCTTTCAATGTACATTAATGAAGAGACATTTTAACACTGAATTAAAAGCAAACCAAAACATCCCATACGTAGACAAGGCTGTGGGAATTCAAGTTTATGACGTCAGAGAGGGTAACCACCAGTAATTATGTGTGATTCCTTAAAAAACATGTCACAAAACCTGGAAAAATATAGATGCAAGTTTTGTTTCAAGACTATATTTAATAAATGAAAGAGAGAAACATACAGAAGAACTAAGACACGGTTACCTGGATTTTTTCCTGCACCTCAGGCATTGGAGCTAAGGAGGGAGTGCTCAGTAAATCACTCAAACCAGCATTTGGATTGTGAGGGATTAATTTATACTGTCCACCTTCTCGTTTCAAATCCAAACCAAATATATCTGAGAGTAGATCACTCTCATCTGATAAAGTTCTCAGATCTGTCAAGTCTTCCGTAGGCAATGCAGCTTCTGTTGGCTTCCTCTCCCCCTCCTCTCCTTCCCCACGCACCTCATCCTGAGTGGGATCTGGCATATTAGCTAAGAGTTCAGCCACCTTGATTTTCTTTGCTCCTTCTACTAGGCTTCCTCCAAGCAGCAAACTGCATATGATGCGAAAGAAGCCCCGGACAACACTACAAGCAAAATGTAGTAAGCCCATCAAAATGCTCCAATAGGAAGAAAATAAAGCCATGACCATGTCCTTCATGGTCATTTTCTTCACTTTTTTCATCTGTTTCTTTAGGCTCTTCATGCTGAGCATTTTCATAAGAGTCATTAAATTATACTTGAGAGCTACTAATGCTGACTTCATGGTCACGAGAGAGAAGAAACCCATTCTAGGATCCTGTTCCTCGGGCTTATCTTTCTCATTCTCCTCTTTATTTGCTGACCTTTCATTCAGATCTGATTCAGAGATCTGGGCAGCCAGTTGCATTTCAAAGATGGTATCCTCGCAGAAATTAACAAAAAGCTCCATCTTTTCCTTCTCTCCGCCTTCATTTACAACATCAAATATAAACTGCCTCTTTGACTCTTTTACCTGAGGTTTCTCCCACTGAGTCCGACTTGACTCACTTATTTCAAAATAAACTCGTTCAATGCGCTTCGCACTGCCCATGATTTCTATGCGTCCAAGGAAAGGCTGAAAGTAATTCAGCACACTCTCTGAAAGTTCAAGAAAAGTTTGCAAGCGGGTATCATGGGGCATGTGTTCTGACAGGTTGGTCAGGAGAACAGCAACATTGAAACCAATATCTTTGGCAGGTTCATGGAATCGTTTCACAAACTCCTCATAGTCCAGAGTCTCATTCTCATCTGTTTCAGCACATGATAGCAGAAACTCAGTTTCAGACTGGGTGTAATGCTTATGGCTTTCCATTGCCTTGTGAAAATCCCTCTTTGAAATTATCCCTTTACCATCAGGGTCATATTCTTTGAATGCATCAGAGGAAGTCAAATCCTTCAATTTTAAGAACATATCAAAAAACTTCAGAATCATCTCCACATTGTTGGACGATTCCACAAGCATATCGACCATCTGCTTGCCAATAGTTCCATTCACAACATTACCTAGATGTGATGACATAAAGTTAGAGATACTGATGACAGCAAATGTTTTGGCAAAGCAAAGTGTCTAATAATGACTAGTGAAATAATCAAACAGTAAGAATGATAAACTATTAGCTAACACACTCACATGAGAAAGCTAGCTGTAAAATCAAAAATCTTTTACTAATAACACTACCCTAAGACTTGGAAAAAACATAAGTGACTAAGTATTTGCCATTAAAGAAAGGAAGAACTAACAAGCCCTACAAAGAGACATCTGTTACATTTAATAGTGCTAGACATGAGGCAGCATACTATGAATTTCACTGTAATGCAACATAGACAGAACTAGTGTCACATTATTTAGGATAGTAGCTCAGTAGATTACTGTTGAAACACAGCCTAGAATACTAAGAATTCACTTTGTTTCTTTACTTTACTTTGACCTTCTATGAGCAAAGCAGCAGCTACACTGCAATCTGTGCCACATTTACTGCCCTCCCAGTTCTTTCAAGAAAATAAATGTGATAGGATACATGTAAGAACCAAAAAGGAAAAACAGATCTTTGGATCATCTATGTGTATGCATGGTTAGCCTAGTACTGGAAGCACTAGTACAACATCATAAAGGAGCTAAAGAAATAGTAGTATTTCTTGACAATGCCCACATTCTCTGGGGAATCATAATTCCAGGTACTATAAAGGACCTTGAACCTAGTCACTAGATGAATCAAAGCCTGTTCTTTATGACTAGGATCACTACCAAAATAAATGTAATATAGTAAAGGTGTTAATAAAATGACTGATAAATGGTTCAGTTCCTGAACTCAGGATTCCAACTGCAATAGGAAAAAACTTTTCACCTAAGCCAAAAGAGAAGCCAGGTTCATGGAAACAAACTAAAACTTCTGTCAGAGCTGGATTTTATACAGTTCTGACACTCATAATTAATATAAACTATATCAACTACACTATATAAATCTCCCATTTACTTTAAGACCTAATAACAACTCTTCTCACAACTGACACGTGAAAATTAAAAAAAAAAACAAAGGAAAATGAAGCATTATTTCTCACATGAAGAAAATCACAAAAGTAAAAAGTTTGCTAGAACAACTGTGAAAGAGGATTTCAAATTAAATTTTGACTACCTTCCAGCATAGACAGCAACATGACAACCATATCCTTCTGAAGATCCATTAATTCCTTCAGTAATTCAATTTGACTGGAATCCTAAATAATGAACACAATATACATATTAAGATATCTATTGACTTCTTTGACATTTATGTGTGTGTGCATATTTCACCCTGTAGAAATGAGACTTAGAAATTAAGAAGCTGGTAGCTTCAAATCTGATAATACAATGAAAATATATTTAATTGCTTGATTCCTTACAGTACATTTACAGGATCAAACATTTACAAGATCATCTGTTTAGAAGACAGTAATTTAATAAAGACAAAGTGAAAACTGAAGGTGATGAAAAAAATTAAAGCAATAACTGGGTATGTCAAGCTCACAGATGATGCCTCTGTGATGTTTCATGTCAGCTAAAATATTGTTGCTGGTGGTGTAATCAAGTTTACAACTCAAACCATAACATGATTCAAAGTGAGTGATTCCACTGTAGGCCACTGAACTCTTCTGGGAGAAAGTAAAGTTGAAATAAAATTTCAAAATATTTATTAAGAAAGTTCTGTTAGTATACCCTTAAGTAGACATGATATTGATTCTTTCAGCCATCTCTTACCTCATTCGACTTATCAAGTTTACAATTTCACTTGCCAATGATTTCAACCCAGAGTCTATCTGGATAGATTTATTCAACTATTTAATTTCTTCCTCAGTGATACGTTGTTGCATCATGCTCTTGATAAGGCATACTTGAGCATTGCTGGACTTCAGTGATTAGTACAACAAACTTAAGGTACTTTATGGCAATTTGGATCTCGGACTGAAAACAGCATAAGTTGGAAATAATGAAGATTTCTAATTGATTTGTCTTGTAAGCTGTCATTATAAATCCTCTTACTTCAAAAACTGCTTGCAACCTGGATGATCTATGTTCATTTAGACTGAAAATTTTACTTTCATTTTCAGCTTTACAGAGATTTCTTGAGAAGTATTACCAATATCACCATGTTGCTTGCTAGTACAAGACTAGAGACGGAAAATGCAAAAAAAACTTCTAACCCCAAACAAAACAGTGATTTAGTTTTGTTCCTGTTTAAATTGTGTTTCAAATACTCTCCAAAAGTGCTCTGGAAACTCCCAATTTAAAACAAAACCCAAATAGTTAGGTTAGACAGGCCACTCTTACAGACGAAAGCCATATGGTAATTCCTTATAAATCCATTTATCTACACCTTTGAAAACTGGTATTTCAAATAGAATCTGAAAGGTATATTAATATAAATTGCAATTAATATAAATGAACAAAAGAGCCTACATCTATTCTGGTCTTTCCCAAGGCTCTGCTGGCCCCCTAAAGGAGCTCCCAAAAGCCAAAAGCTTGAGCTCCACACAAGAGAAAGACACCATCTTTTATTATACATTTGGAGTAGACTGTGTTTATGTCATCCCACAGAACAGCGTAACTCCACACACTACAATGGATCTCATTGTGTAAAGGTTCTTGGCTCTCTTTGAAGTGGCAGGATGAGTATCATTATTTTCTAGATGCAGTAATTACAAGATGCTATGAAGCCACTCCAGGCACAGCTGAGACTATAAACTTGTCATTACTGTAAAAACAAATCTTGCCACTAGCCACATCGTATTTCTCAATCAACAAATAGCTACCATGTGTTTGACTCGGCTGTCAGTAACTACTTAAATACTGCTTTTTCATGTTGCTTTAGTGGTACAGGAAGAAAGTACAATAGCCACCCCTGTGGCCTACTTAAACATTGACTATTTTTTCAATTCTTAAAATAACAAAGATGTTCCAAAACCAGGACAGTATCTACCAGCACTTATAAATACACTCCAGTAGAAATTCAGTGCATCACTCTTGAAAAATAGGTTTCACTGTGATGCCATTTGTTGGAAGACGACCTCCATTTAGCCATAAAGAATGAGAAGCATACCTGTAGAACGAAGTTGACAAATCTAAGCAACCAGCCTACTTTCAGCCATAAGGTCCCAAAGACAGGGAGGAAAATAATTCGAGCAATATTACCTTAATTTATCAAAGAATATTTACATGGATACATTTGGAGCCAAATAATGAAATCAAAACATCTCAGAGTCTTCAGAGCTGTATTCCTTGCCAACAACTAAAAACTTTATAAGACACTTTTCTCTGAGAATGTCAAATTTTGTAAAAAATTTAGAATCATTACCTTTAATTAAGATGTGTAATTCTTTTAAAAATGTAAGAAGTTGAGAAATGCACTGCTTTAAGGATAGGATTTTCTCACCAAATTTTAACTCCCTGAAGAGCTGTCTATGCCTGTCCCCTACACTATTTCTATAGTTTATGAAACAAGTACTCACATCCAAAAGCAATTCACCCATTCTAAGGTCTGATTACTCTCTTTCCTACTAAAGTAGGAAAGGCTTAGATGCAGACATGTGTTAAACTAGGATTCAGTAATGATAAACTAGGGTTCAATGCAGAAAACACTGTGACAGAACTTTAGCATGAAAAACAAGAACTGGCTAGCTGTTTCTGAGTATTGGTGATATGCTTCATTTGCAGCTTGATCTCATCGGTTTTGTGCCTGTGGCCAGTAATCCAATTACAGGCCTGCTATTCACACCCACTACAATTTTGTCATTTACTCCCTCAACTCTATTGTCTTCTTCACCTCTGTGTCTTATTTTTCTTCATATTTCCCCTATTAACTGTTGTTATTAATAACTTGAACATATTAATAAGTCTGTTTATCTTTTACAAAAAGTTAGCAACTTGAAAAAGTAAAACAAAAAGATACCTGAGACAGCTTCATCTGCATGTGGGCAAACACATGAAGAAAACCAACTACAGCATCCCATAGCCTGCTGTGTGCCAGACTTTGCTGATTCCCAGTACATGGCCCCTTGTTCAGGCAACAAGAAAAAACAAACAAACAAACAAAAAAAGCAGAGTTTATTTGCAAGAAACTCAACAAAAACAGGAAGAAAGATAAACAGGCAGTGCATTGCTCAGGGTTGACCTTTAGAAACTGCTATGAAAAATTAAACATAGATAGAATTATCTATTTAATAACACCACTGACTGTAAGCAATGCCTAACCATTCTGCCTCTGCTTTAGCCAAGTTCCAGTTTACTAATTCAGAACCACAAAAAGTATATCTGCTTGCAACATTAAACTGTAAATGCTAAAAGGGTACAAATCTTCAAGCTGATTCTTCCCTATGTAGTTCTGTAAATCAGGAATAACTTTATAGAAGATTAATGCAAAATTAGCATAAGGGATTAGAGAATCAGGCTCCTGATTTTTTTTTTTCCCTGTCATATTCTAGCTGTTGTAGAACACAGTGCTAAAGAATATTCTTCCAAAAATTCCAACTTCTGAAAAGAAGGAATACAAAAATCTTTTGAAGCCTCAGAGGATAACAAAAATGATCTTTACCAGCTAACAATGTTACTCGTGATTTGCCAAATATGTATACATTAAATACGTAGACGTGTATATAAGCTGCCTCATACTTGTTCAGTCCTATTCTATGATATTTCATCCTCATGCACTATAAAATACTACTTTTGTAATGATTTTCATTTGAATGAACACAATATAATAGACACCTAATAGTCTAATGAGATTCTCTCTCACCTGCTTATTATGCAGAAACAAACTGTAACACTGTTGACTGATTTACACAAGGAATTAATTAAGAACTAAATTACACTGAATTCCTTACATATCGTGCAAGAACTGCTATATTGTATTGATAGAATTTATCCCAATCTCATTTCTTTTGGAGTCCAACACAAGTACATCTCTACAATTCTCAAATGTAATGTGTGACTTCTGTATTTCAAACAAGAATTAATGCCTGAAAACAGAATGCCTTATTCCTGACAGAAAATACAATCTCATGTTGTGTTGACTAAATAGCAACTATGTTTTGCATCAATCTTAGTTTCTCAATGGATTAAAAGTGAAGACTTTAAAGTGGATAACACTGCTGCAGTCTAGGCCAAATTAAACAAAACAAACCAGACTCTACTATCTTGTATAAAACCAAAGGATGGTTATTTACCAAATAACTGTAAATTTGACTAAATTGCTAAGATTCCAAAAGAGTAGTGACAGATATATATATATATTTCAAAATTTCACTTCCTACTTAAATTAATGCACTAAATGTTGAAGCATAAATGCACCCATATTATATTTATATCTATGTTATCTCTGGCTATATTACATCTTCATGCCAAAAGTACGATTAATTTTTTTTCAAATCCATAAAATTCCAATGAAACCAATTTACCTGGATATACTCCGTAAGAGTATTGAAAACTTGTTTTGCAACCTGGATGGCTTTGGAAAAATTTCGTTGTCCTTGCTCATCAATAACATCCTTCCCAGAATAATACCAATAGAAATCACTAATGGATTCCTAAAAAACAGTTGTGAGAGACACAAAGAGATTATGTAATCAAACCACCTCTAACCAGTTATTCATCAAGATAAGAAAAATAACATTAGATAGCATTCTAGTTCTGACCAATTTTTAGTTTATAAAGGTTTTAAATGACCCCCCAACGATTCTCAAGTATTACCTCAAGAATTGTAGTTTCATCTCAAGAGAATCAATAGGAAAACAAATAAACTGAAATAAATAATTAAAAAACCCACAGCAAACCTCAAAATAAAATAAAATAAAATAAAAAATAGATCTGTTGGTATCTACTCTCAGAAATACAACTGCCTGCATTCTGAAAAGGAGTACTCAGTCATACTACCATGCTACATGCTGTTCATTAAACAACCTCTCTTTATATTGCGTGCTTGACACCTAGTCAATATTGAGATCAAATGTTGCTTTGTGTGCATGATTCCTCTTTTTGTCTTCCCCAAAGGTGAGCTTATTAAAGTTTCAACAAAGTAAGCAATGGAATGAAAACCACTGTATTGTCCCTACAACTTCTACAGAATGCATAAGGACAAAAAGCAACGTTGATAACAGCAGCAACTTAAAACCCACCAATTTTCAAAGCCTGGAATGCTCAGACCCAATAAATAAATGGTTAAAGGGAAAATTAACTAGATAAATTAAAAAAACACAACAAACTATATTATCATGCACAGTGAATTTCAGAAAGACAAGAACAGGTAAAAATGATTAACATTTATCACAAAATATGTTTTCATGTCTTTCACATGTTCCAATCTGAAAACAAATTAGATATTTTTTCATTACTTTCTACTGGGTTGTGACAATGAAATGTTTTCATATTTAAAGATTAGGGTTATAATTCAAATTAGAGGGTTGAAGGCTTTTTTTAATCTAGCCTTCTGCTTTTGTTTATTCCTTCTTAGAAAATGATGGCGCTGCTCTTATGTTTCACTCCATGCCATCCCATGACTATCCATACAGTAGCCCAGTCTTCAGACTAAATCAAAACACGGATGAAAAAGCAACTGGCTGAAGCTTAACTTGAACAATATGAACCACTTTTCAGTCACAGGGTAGTCTCGGTCAACAACTGGTCAACACTTATACACTTATCATGTATCTACCTTCTGTCTGCTCTCATTGGTTAACAGACTCCATTGCATTCTTGCAATTAATGGCTGAAATCAGTCTTTCACATGTTCGTCACCTTTGACTTTCACAGTACGACACAACAACTCTTAAGGAACTGTAACCAGTAAAGAATTACAGTCTCTCTCATCAACATGAGCTACAGTGACCAGAATAAATGACATGATAAATAAACGTGCCCATCTAATAAAACTGAACATTTTGTGATAAGGATGAAATTTGATTTTGCTGTAAAGAGAACTTTTGTGGCAGCAAACCATGTATTGCTGAAGGAAATTCCAGAGAAATTAAGAAATTCTGAATGTCCACATACAAACGTCTGCCTTATGATCAAAATAAATGATTTTTTTTTTTAAATAGTAAATATTGTATAGATTCAAGTCATTATTGTAATCTAATTAGTACATAAGTTAACCTACCTGAACTCTTAATAAGTAATCCACAGTGGAAATGATAATATTAACAGTTGTGTTGTTACCAGTCTGAGTTCTCAGGTAATTCTGGAAGTCTAAAAATTCAAATAAAAGTTTAATTTAAAATTTATTTAAATGTTAAAGACTTACAAAACTACTCCTGCAAATTAATTCTGATTTAACGTAATCTAGGAAAGTATAGCTTAAAGAAATGGATTTTTTTTAAAAAACCTCTTTCTTTTTTTGGCAACAAATCATTTTAAGAGTTTCAGCATTTTATTGCAGAGTTCACATACCAGTGAACTTTTGAAGCTAGAAGCTTGATCATATGTTTCATCTGTAGAATTTTAACTTGGTCTTATTTTCATCTCACTTATGACTAATTTTACATCTCTATAATTCCATCAATATCAACGTAATTACACCTAGTACATATTTTGTTAAGCAAAACCAAAATTAAACCACAAAATTATACAATTCCTGATTACAAGGTCACAAAATATGTCCAACAGGTAAAAAAGATATTTTTTTTTCTTTTTCTTCCCTAATAACAATGCAGACAACATAAGGAAAAGTAGTGAAAAATAAAGATATGCTTAATACCATGTATTTGTTTAATTTTTGGGGGGTTTTTTTGTATCTTCAAGAAAGGTATTGTGTATGTTGTAATTTCAAATACAATTCTAACTGACATTAGTGCCAAACAGCACCCATCAGAAAGCATACAAATGCCAAAGAACAATAAATATACCTTCTTGTTATATTTGTGCTTTGAATCTTCACCATCTAGAAGTTATAAACCATGTATATTTTCCTACACAAATTTACCTTTCCTAGTAGGTCCAGATCCAAAACTCATCATTTTGGAAACCATTATCTTTTCTACAAAGTTAAAGCTGACTAAAAAACCTGGCAATTTAATTCTACATAAATATTTTCCTTTCATGTACAACTAGCAGCTACCCCACCTTTCATAATATTTTATGAAGGCTGCCAAACCTTTAGCAAAGAAGAGCTTTTATCTTTAGTTACCATCACCTTGGCTTAGCTGACTGGCAGCCTGCCCACAAACCTGAATTATGTCCTTCACAAAGCAATTGAAGGAAGCGGAAGAGGTCACAGGTGAACTCATCATCCTGCATCACCTTTTCTCCTGTAGAAAGGCCAGATGGAAGCAGATTATCACAGGCTGCCAAGTAATACCCCACAGTCTCTGAAGAAAATCTCCAGAATTAATTTTAAGAAAGAGAGAAGGGAAGAGAAAATTTATAACCACCAATCTATCTGAAGCACATATGATTTGTGCTTGGCAGATAGTTATTTGGTTGAAAAAAATAAATTATGAAACTTAGCTTTTGATTTATAAATATGGCAGCATGAGCTTGGCAACATTTTACAAATAATCCATGATTTACATTCTTGTTTGACTTTGCTGGGTGTGAATACTGCATTATGTACAAAGGTTAGGATTGGATTAATTTGGTTACCATTTGTCACAAAACAAGGTACTTAAAAATACAGAAAGAGATTTAATCAAACAGTAATAAACCACATTCCTTGAATAAACTATTAGATTTTAAAATACTCTAAAATAACCCATGAAATCTATAGCTGTGTGCATTCTCAAGAATAATCTAGGCCAAAATGAGGATTTAGTACCTGTCTGCTGCTGACACAAAATGAATGTTGGGCATTTGTCTCCCTTTAGAAAACAAGCAATAAACTTATGATGAACTAGAACAAAAGTTAATGTGCTTTACTGAATTAGGCCCTTCTGTTCACTTTTTGGCAAACAGCTAATATCCAAATGTATAAAGTTTCAAATTATTTTCTTGATTCCTCACAGGAAACAGTATACTAAAAAGCCCTCAATTAACACACTATTATTTCAATTACCCCAATACATACATACAGTTAAGTTTGTACACTGACATGTGAAGAGGAAAAACAACCATTCACCCAGGAAAACAGTCAAAACTGAGGAAAATGTAGAACAGCTACTAGAATGATTCAGGAGGACAACAACTTAGGTGTTCAAAATAATAAAGGCCACCTATTGAAAGTAAGGAAATTCCCATTTAGGAATTCGGAAAAGTATTTAGAATGCGTATGGCAACAAAAATGGAAGCCATAAAAAATTCTACTTTTTAAGAATATACATCATTTGAATATGTGGCCAAGTGGTATTTGTAAACAACAAAAGGAAAGGAGATAAAAATGTAAGCAAACTGCAAAAGGATTTGGAATATTTTTTTTAATGAGGAGATAATTTAGGCTTTTGTCTGAACTTCAAAATCCCATGTCTAAAAAGACAGTATTTTTAGTGCATGAGCAGAAGGAAACCAGAAGCGTGAATAAATGAATTAAAATTTAAAAGAAAAAAAAAACAAACCTTTTTTCAAAAGGATTATAGACAATAATAATTACATTAACAATTACTGACATACTGTTATACTGGTGGATAACTAATTATAATGTCTACATTTATAAATTATTATATTATTAGAATTACATTATTACAGCCGAATTGTAAACAGTATTTAGTACAATTTGGAATATATATATAAATACGAATGTGATCCGAAGTTTAACTGTACATAGTCATGAATGAATACAAGTTCAAGCTAATGGACTTATCAATGCACAGCCTATGAATTTTAAAGTGAGAAGCTTCAGTACAATGGTAGGATTAGGAAGCTAAAGCACTTTGAAAACTAGTACGAATATTTTAAAAGTACAGAATTTCACACTTCCCTGTTGCCGTCAAGACATAAAGTTTGGCATTAAGAGCATATATCACCAAAGTATGCCAACACAGTTTCTTTTAACAGAGGTAAAGATAAGATGCTCTTCCTCCTAATTCCAGATGTGTACTTATGGTAGTGGCAAACAATATGCAATTCTTTCTCAAAGAATGAGCCAAATACTATAAATGATGTTCCATGACATTTTTCTCCATCCTAGATATATAGTTTTGCAGTCACAGAAGACTGAAAACGCCTTCCACTAATTAAACAATAGAAATAAATTACTGTTTCTGTCAGTGCTGATTAATATATACATACAACGTATGACCGAGAAGGCAAGAAGGCAAAATCAAGAGGTGCCTGTGCATTTAAAAGTATATTATTCAACATTATATGCAGGTTCAGCCCTGCAAGATACTTTCATATGTTGCTGGCCAAAGGCCAGAGTATAGAATATCCTGCAGGATTAGACACTTCCTTATTTTTAATTTAACTGAACTCCTGTTATCCTTAAAGTTACACTTGGAGTCACATGCTATGTTCATCTAGATGACTATTTATATTTTGCAAAAATAAGCATTACAGAAAGCCAAATATTTGGTGGAGCCTATACCTTCACACATGCAATGCGTGTAGCTTGATTGCTGAGATGGCAATGATTTTAAAAAATAATTCACAAGGAATAATTGCTGATGTATTACAGTTGGACAAATCAAGCCTATAAAGAGCCCAACCATGTATTTCTTGCATATCAAGATATCACTGAATTGAAGATATTTGTATGAATAAGACTACAGAATAAGTTACAGTTTAATATTCTTCCGCCTCTATTTTTCTTGCCCTCTTATCAAGTAAAGAATTTTCAGAACAAGAAGGAAAACAAGTTTCAAGTTAAAATGATTATACAGATTAATTTATGAAGTAATCTTCTGGCTTTTAGTACACCCACTGGAATTTAGGAATTTTTATAAAATGTATTCCAAGTTTTATATTAGAAGGGTTTGGAAGGGTCTTTTAATTAGCTCCACTCTAAAGAAATCACAAAATGAATACAAGTTATTGCAAAACCAGTAGGTGCTTAGGTGCATTACTTCACCAGTAAGGTAAGGTGTGTTCCTTTTGGAAATATTTTCACATATTTCAAAACAAAGAAAAAAAAACCTGTTTCAAACAGCTTGGCCACACTAAGATTTAAAATAATCCGGATTTTCAATTTCTACAGCTGACCAAAATCTGACTAATCTAATGTTGGTATTGACGGGAATTTTAATTTTCAGATGTTACTGACTGCAGGAGGTGTCTCACTGGCAACTACGGAACTGAAGTGCAGATCCATTTCTTCTATAAAATCTAAGAGAACAAGCTTTGCTGCTGTGCACACAAGTTCATGCCAGTACACACAAAGATTTGCATAGGTAATGTACTTACAAACATACACACTGCATATAGTATGACTTGGGTTGTCACGAAACCATATTCTTAAATTTCTGTTGATATGATGTATATTCTGGCATATATTTGCTTAGAGGTTAAAATGCTGCCATTGCTCATACTGTATGTAAATGATACAGCTACAGACATGAAGGCTTTCAGCCTGTAGTTTTTGCACAACTGATAGCTTGTGTTTGTGATATACAGGAACAGAAGTGTCATATGTAGAAAACAAAAATAAGATTGAATGAAAAATGAAATAATTTTTCTTCCTTGAAAGTGCATGTGTCCAATTTTAGTAATTTTCTCTCTTTTTTTAAAAAAATCCTCAATGGAGAAGATCTGACTTTTATTACTACTCAGAAACACTGGTCTGATGCTACATATTACAGAAACATACAAATACTTTCAGCTTTGCAAAAAGGAACAGGGCCCCTTTTTGATGGCTGTTAAGCAAGAGCAAAATTCTCCCATGATAAACCAAGCGAATTTATTCTTATCACAAGACCCAGGCAATAGGGGGTTGGATTGTGAGTGCCGCATGCCTTTGACGTCCAAATAATGTGATTCAAATAAGAAAAGCACTTGTATTCTCACTGAGTGATGCATAACAATTTCTCTGAACTGAAGCTAAAGTTCCCTTTTAAATGCAAACACTGATTCAAATACAGGGATATAAAGGTGGAAAACCTCTGCTCCAATGTAGGCTACAGTGGATCACGGAAAATTTAAAGATCCACTTTGACTAGGTTGGTGAAGGTCAAAAGCATATTTATTGATTTCACATTATTAATGGCTGGAAATAGCCCTGATGTGTACCTTCATTATAGCTATTTATGACTGAGAGTGGCATGTGTATCACTCTGTCAGTTTAATAGAAAGTCCTTTAAGACCTACTATCAGAACAAATTTCATTCTAAAATTATATTTCATTAAAAGAAGGCTTCTGAGAACTTATGGAGAAACAAAATAATCCCATGATACAGCAGTAAAAGATTAAAAATAAAAATAGAGCTTTCCTGACAGGAAAAGAAAGGTAAAATAATCTAAATGTAAACTTAACATCTTAATTTTTTTACTTCATAAGTAAAACAAGTCTCTCCAAACGAGAGAAACATGGCACTTTCAAGATTTTTGTGACTCACAGTGAAATAGCATAGAGTATGAGTGTTAAATAAAAAATGAAAAACCACTGCAAGATAATAAGCATTTCTACATGTCTTTGGTTTTGACCCTCCCTTTTTTGAAAAGGAAACAGAACAATCAAAACAAAATACATACAGAAGAAACAACATTGAGTACATCACAAAAACAAGTAAGAAACACATTTGCTAAAGAACCATCAATGTTGTTACCAGTGGGGGTTCCAGGGTTTGGAAAGGGAAGGTAGCACCAGTCAGAGGAATATCAGGACAAGGAGCTTACGATGCGGACAGCACAAAGAAACAGCAATAAATCTCACATCCATGTTGACTCAGTACAGGGCTTTCTACCTATTGCCAAGGTTGACATGGGACTAGAAACAAGCACTGTCCTTGAGCAAAACTTGACTCTATGCCTGTAAGGGTCAACAGCTTTGACTTTGGCAAGAATAGTTTCAGGTTTATAGGTTGTAAACTCAATGACAATTATTCATTAATATGCTTCTGTGTGAGATTCAGATGACATGAGAAACAGGATACAGTGCACATTTTACATTTCATCATTCCCTTGGGAATCAATAAAATTATCTTTAATTGAGGGGTAATTAATTACTCATAGAGTATGTATCCCCCTTGAAAAAAGGAATGGGAGAAAACATTTCCACATCTTTGATACTTCCTTTGCAGTATTTACAGATTTATTTAGAGTATTGCAAACAGACATAATATCTCAGGTATCCCATGGAATCTTGGACGTTTCAAAACTATTGACTATAGGAGTTTCCCCACAGACACACTGGCTGGGCTTTCATAATGCTATCAGGTATTAATACCAGTACCTGTACAGCTCTTATGTAAACTATTTTTCACTGAATTGAAAAAGGTGTGCTTCATAATGTAAAAAATTATTATGATTTGAAGGTAGCATAATATCAAGAATAATGTAATCCTGAAAAGGAAAATTACAGTCTTTTTTCATTTGGCTTTGCTTTGTCCTGTTTTCTTGAATTTTCAATAGCTGAGTATTAATACATAAAAAAGGTGCTGTTAGCAAATATTATCCCTTTGTGCCAAGAAATTTTTAACATAGTGTGATTACTGTATCTTGACACTGTTGCTGCTCAGTAACAAAGAAAATGAAAACACATGATTCTAAGTATAGAATTTTGTTAATCTGCCAAATAAACAGTTTCCACTGAGAAAACAAATAAAAATCCAGATCATCCCCCTCCTCAACATCTGGCTAATGAAAAGACATCTGCTGTGTTAGAGCTTACTGTTTCTGCTGAATGGTATACACATTTTGCATTTTAAATTCTCATTTCTCATGGCAACAGCTCCTACAGAGCTCTTCCTTTACTTGAAGTAAGGAACCTTTGAGATACAGGAACCTTAATACATCAAGTAGCTCTCAGAGCAAGGAAGAACCACCTGTAAACACTATTGATTCTTCTAAATTAACGACGCACCACCTCTTTCTTGTATCAACTCCTGACCGCATTAGAAAAACCTAGCCAGTGGCAAGTCCTCTCCTTACTAACTACCCTCAAATCCTCACTGGATCCACCACTGATTTCCTGTGCTTGCACAAATCAATGCAGCAATAAAGCCACATTCAATACACAACATAAATATTACAGGAGGACTATAGCACAAGGCTTTGTGTATGTATAGGTGTGTATATATATATATATATATTTATTTTTTTTTTTAACATTCATCCATTGCAAATACTGGGCTCACTAAAATGAAAAGAAATTTAAAATAAACAGAAAAAAAAAGAGTTTAAAAAAGCTTGCTGCTCTTACATCTAGTGTGCCAGTCACTGTGCAAATCCTGAGAAAGGGAGGAAGAACAAAGTGGGGAGAGTTGACACAAAAACCAAGAATTTTGGAATACACAATTGTAATAATAATAGAAAAGAACCCACTAGCTTATCAGTCTTACAGGAACAAAGAATTTAATCGAGTTCAGGAGCTGTACAGTGCTGACACAAAGCTAAGAGCAGGAAAATTAAAGAATAGGCAGTTGTTTTTAATAATTACCACGCTCATGAGTGATGACTGAGGAAGGGAGGACAGGACAATTAGTTCAAAGAAAAAGAAACAGGGAAAAAAGAAAAAAAGTTGAGAAATTGTTTTTCACAAATACAAAATATAGTTAGTATTGGTTTTGGCAAAATTAGTTCTGTACTGAAAGAGAAAGACCAAATAAACAGAAAATAAAAAAAATCCCTCAAATGAGGAAGCACAAAAATACTCTAACATAGGTAGAGTCAATTATGCAGCATTTAAAGATTTATTTACATTTGCATGCAAAATCGGTCATTTCTAGAAATTGAGGTAGCAGTCAAAAGAAAAATGAGCCGATATCTTGACAGTTCATTTCAAAATACAACATTATAAATAATAAATTTAATTATTTAGTAGTAGAAATGTTGTCCAGAAGAGTAAAACATTGTGCAGAGTAATCTTCAGTGAAACATGAAAGTAACGGCCAAAACCTTATATGCCAAACAGCTGCATCAGTGCTCAATCCAGTCTTGTGAACAAAATTTATCCACATGGGTTCACTTTGTTTTGTTTACTCATATAAGTCTAGCAGGATTTGATCTATAATTTAAACTGTGGGAGCACTTTCAGAGAAGCAGCATCTATGATCAGTCTTGAAGTCATTCAGTCAAATTTAATAGTCCATTATCTTGATTTGAGACAAGCAGTTGAATATTCAAGAAATATGCCACATAAAAGAGCTACAGGCACAATAGCCAATGAGATATGTGGTGTTGCAGGTATGAATTATGAACCCCCAAATGCAATAATGATTATACAGTCAAGCTTTTTTACCTTGTTTTTAAGATAAAAACATGTTAAAACATTAGGTAACTGTAGGTTTTAAACATAAAAACGCACCATAAAAAATACTGAAGATAAGGGGAGAAAATGTGCTGTGGTAGCTCTATTAAGTCACATAAGAATGAACCTAATGTTTACAGACAATCACAGTAAGGGAGTAGTAGAACTTACTGTCACACAGAAGAAAGAAATTGACAGTGAACTGACAACACAGAGGTTAGAAAGCCAAATTGGTTCGAAGTCAAAAGTGAAAATTTCGTAATATTTCCCCAAAGACAAACAGAAAATAATTATTTCAGAGAACGAGCTTTCCCTGCAGACTTTTTTTCCAAAAAGCAGATACAGTTCCCTCAACCTCTAATATTTAACTTATGGCTTAACTAAATTGTCTGGTTTTCATTCCAGCCAAAACAGCTTAAGAAATCAGGTGAGAACTCTAATTTCATTTTATGCTGAAACTGGTTATAGACTTCTGAAATATTTCACGTGCATAAACACTGCTGTTTCTAACTAGAATCTGTTTTCAGTTTTACATGTAATGTCTTCACTTCTTCAGAATGATGAGTAAGAGTCCTCTGAAACTCAACACAGGCTAGTGATTTACAACTGACAAGCATGGGCTTAGGTAGGCCAGTTAAACATAAACCACTAGTAGGAATCATATTGTAGCTTCAGCTTCTAGATATATATTTAAGGGTTCTTTCCAATTCAGCTTGCTTCTGCAAAATGTAAAAGAGAAAAGTTCATAGAGCATTTCTCTTGAATCAATAGTACCTGATCCCTCTTCAGTCACCATGCCAAGGCCTTCTGCTTTGTTCTGACGTTCAAATGCATTTAGGTCAAGAACACTGCAATGAGAAAAATGACATTTGTCCTGTGATTAATTAAATATATGTGAGAAGGATTTGTGATTTCATTTAAGTATATAATCATACTAGCATCAAGAAGATACATTTCAGTGGCTTAATATATGTGTCCACATATGAAACAGCTCCACAGACTTAACGTGCTTTTGCCCTCCAAATGACAATAGAATTTAGCTCTTTATGACTGACCAAAGAAAGGGAATGTATGTCTTTAAGATATACATACTCATTTCAGGGGTTACAAAGAAGCCATATTATTGACTACTTTTATATTATAGACCAGTTCATCCCAAGCAGCAAGGTCCATTATGAAACTGTGTCATTACTAGTTTCACTCAGTGTTCCTCTTCCTCCACGTTCTGAAAAACTGAAGCTGCCAAAGGGGAATATGTATTCAACTAACCAGATTTAAGAAATATATGCTCTTACATATTTCCATTCGTGAATCTGCAAAGTTCTGTCTTCCATGGCTTAGCCTGTCAGCTAGCCATGGATAACTTTTGTTCATAAGCAAGAATGTTTATGAAAGTCAAATGTGAATGTAGATGAACTACAGCAATAGTTCTGCTGGCAAGAAACCTCACCGATTTCAAAATGAAACTCAGCCAAAGTCAGTGTTAAGAAAAAAGGATATAACATGGTACCCTTGACATAAGAGAAGACTGAACAGCTTGATCCAGGAAGCCCCTTTTAGTCCTCCTATGTTTTATGTTCATTAATACATTATTTATTGATATGGTTTATTCTTAGGAATTATATACAAAACATTTAAATATATATACGTTTATATATAAAAAATCAATATAAACTGTGAAGAAGCATGAATGGACAAAAAAGTCACAGTACCTCTACAGTTTATTAAAACACAATATTTAATTAATTTTCTGCCTTCTAAAAAGTCCTATTAATATTTCTAAGAAAGTTGGGTTTCCCCAAAATCTTTACAATTACTTAACATTGATCATTATCCTGGTCTCTGTAGGATTACAGAAGACGTCCAGAATTAAGAACTTGCCCCTGAGGAATGCTCCTAACTCTGGAGTTGTTTTTTGACATACCTCAAGTAGATACAAATGACATAAACACTTGTGAAAAGAGCTCTTTTACCAAGGTAGTTCCATATCATATGAAGATTTTCATACCATGAGCACCACCTTGTCCTTTACCCCAAATCTAGTACATTACAGTCCCCATGTGCTGTTTGCAAAAAGTATGTAGAGGATCTTTCCAAAACTATAAATCCTGTGGAATAAAACCTAAAGGCAAAATAATTAATTTTTTAGGTAGATATTTTCTTACCTACAGGACTGCATAAGACCAGCAAGGCTCTGAAAGAATCCCACATCCTTTTTATCCTTGAGGTAGTCAAGCATTTTCTGCAGCAAACACAAATAATTTACACAGAGAATTAATATTTATACTATGTGTTAATCTAGCTAACTTAATACCATATGGATTCTAGATTACTAGTGGTGCTGATGTTTTGAAATATCTCTAATATTTACAAATTAGGTAAAAGAGTCTTGCAGAAAAAAATCCAGGTATCAAAACTAAAAAGACCATTTAATGCTTATGCCGTTTACAGAAAAGAAGGTCATCTATTTTGGATATTCCTTCCTAAAAAATGGAAAATAAAGATAGTAACTAAAGTCAACACAGTCACCAGAAACTAGTGTTTAATATAAATACTATCTTGTCACTACTAGTCCACAAATTTGTACCAACACTACCGTTTCGGCACGGGGCTGGGCTTGTCATAACCTCAGTTTGGTTTAGATTATTTTAGCTGCAATAGCATGTTAGTAGTCATGTGAGTATTTTTAAAATTTGTTTTAGCTTTATTTTAATGTGCATTACCTATCCAATAATAGATTGCAATAACAAGAAGTGATTCAGAGGAGTGAACTCTGATGCAATGTGTTGCTGAGTGAAGATATAGGATGATACCAGAGATCCCAGATGTGGACAAAAATCACAGTGCTCAAAGATCAATCTTAGTGGGAATGTTACAAGAATTCATGTTGTGAATGAGGTAAAACTCTTTTTGCAAATAACAAAAAGAATAGGAAAAATGGATAATAAGTAACCTCCAAAATGAAAGAGCACACAAGCAGACATTGTTAACAAAACATATCAGCATAACCCCAAGTAAACCCAAGATCATGGAGAAGAACACCTCCATCAACAACACTGTACTAATCAAAGCAAAGAACTCCAGAGGATGATAATGATGACTTTTCAAAATTACTTCTGTACCTCTCCCCCCACCCATACCATTCTTCCCAAGGAAGACTAAAGAGTTGATCTTAGGACTTAAAGGAAAACTGGAAAGATGAGCATAACACCAGAGAAAATGGGTAGAAATAAGCAACTGAAAAAATAGCAATTCTAACTGTATTACTGATGCTTTTATAAGTATGTAACTTAGACTAGTAGTATTAGCATTATTGTAACCATACAATAGATGTTTCCTGCATTGTGATTAGTTAAGACTTTATCAAATTAGTTAAGACTTCGTGAAATAATTTTAAAAAATTTAGATTGTAGCATTACAAATTCACATTAAATAACTATGCAAATGTCATATTTTCCTAAGTAACTTAATATCATGACATCACAGAGAACTGGCAATGGTTCAAGCAGATACTTTTCTGCACAATTTGTGGTCTTTCTGGCCAATTCCTGGTAATGATAGCTCCTGAAAAGATCATTATTTTCATCTGCATTCAGCTGCTTCAGTGGTTGCTTAACTTGGAACCTTAACTGTTCCCAGTTGTCTATTCTTCAAACTGTCCTACAGCAGTGTAGTAATGACAGGTATGAAGCCTTCTGGACTCCAGAATCTTCAACTAGTACAGAACACTGAATGTACTCTGTATCGGTCACTTCTCTTCAACAGTGCAGAATACTGTTAACACATCAGACGTGTCCACTGCTCACCACATTATCTTACTATAGATTAGTAAATCAAGTTTGCTTTTATCACCAAGACTCTCTATGGCATAAGCTAAGGACTTCTGAAGTTGTGTAACTTTTTTTTTTGGTGAAGACTGGGGTCAGCAATTTTGCTCTACTGGCTACAGGACAATCTCCCAAGAAATCCTTCCCTCCCAGAGAATCCCTCCGGAAGTTAATGATTTAACATAAAATTTCCCCCTTCCAGCTGAAGTGCAAAACAAATTTCTTTTATCCTTGTATTCTGTAGACTAATTATATGTATATGAATAAGAAATACATAACTAGCAAACAAGGTACTTTTGTATGCTATTTTCTTCTGGGAATGAGATCCAGAGGATAAATAGCACTTGACAAATAGTCACATTATATAACACACTACTACAATAATAATGACCAAGGTATAAAGATCTATAGTGACTAGAACGGGCAAAAATAAATTAGTAACTTACCTGTTGAACAGTGGAATTTCCTCCATTTAAGATGGCAATTCCTAGCTTTAGGGTAGCTGCAACCATTGGTCCCATCTCACCTTAAAATTATTTTAAAATATACTTTTAGATCATATATAAAAATAAGAAGGTTCTATTAACTTATCTGTACAATGACTTAAATGGTAATTTATCAGGAGAGGCCTTTTTATTTCTCTTGTAAAATAGATCTATTCTTTCATGATCTCTAGTGTGACTTAATATCTTCCTGAGTGTCTACAGTGATAGTGTAATGTATACACAGCACGCAAAAGAAGCAATATATAAGACAGGAAGATCTGAGCTCAATTAATATAAATAATTTTTCATTTGTTAGAGCATCCAACAGTTGATTTAAGACTGCATGCATAATTTTTAAGATAGCTTTCAAGTTTAACAATGTGTTTCCTCTGCATGCCAGTCTAGATATTTTTTTCCTGTTTCTTCAGAAGATGACAATGATCCAAAGCATTTAGTTACAGTAAATGAAATTTGTAAACAAGCATTTTTAAAACATCACTACGACAGAAACAAATCACAGAACAGACAACGAAAGCATCAAACCTTAAAGATGGTGCCTAAGGGACAAAAGCATCATTTACACTTCTGAAATGTTTTATCAAAGTACACCAATAAAGTAGATATTTGGGGAGTGGGGGGAAAAAAAAAAAGGACGAAAGTCTACACCTACTTCAGAACTGCACACATCCCAGAATTTGGGGGCCTTTTTGTCATTGCATACTGCTAAAGCTATAAGCTTTTTCACACTTCCTCTCAATCATCACTAGAAAAATTCATAATAACAACATCAACAACAACCTCATGAGAATTGCTCATTATACTTTTCTGGATTAGCTGTCAATCATTTTTGAAACTTTGGGTGCATTTTGAAAGCAAACTTTAGTGCCAAATATCTGCAGGTTTTGCCCAATAAGAATTACAATAATTCCAAAGATCGTTAGAAACAAGGTTTAATACATAATCTACACAAAAAAACTTTACCTTTACTAGCACTGATTGTCTGCAGAACCATCTCAGCAGCACCTCGGTCATGCAGTCTGGCTTGTTGATACAGAAGTTTTTGCTTTTCCATTTCTTTTTCCTGAATAAAAATTCCAGTCATTTAAGATGAGGACTTCAGTTACTATCAGTTCTCTGAAAGTTTTTGGTTTTCTCTTAGTATATGGGCTCTATGGCAACATCATGGACCATTTTAATACATACAATGCTACTGAATGGATATTTAACATGTTCAAGTAATATTCTCCCCTTGGTATTTTTCTTTATTATGCTTTTAGCAGTTTATCTGAAAAGAGTCATCTCAATTGTAAATCAATAGGTTAGTTCAAAGCCCATGTTTATTATATATATACTGCATATCTCAAACTTGCACTTTTTTGCCGTGTTTTTGTGCAACAGTTCATACTCTTAATAAACTTCTATAGTGTGACCATAACTTCATACTGCTCAGTATGCAGCTTTTGAGTTGCAAGTTGTTGCTGAATACCAGAGTAACAGAAGCATCTCAGAATTTTTTTCAAAACATATATTACGATACAGATTTCCCACCCTACCAACAGAATATTTGATAGAATACACTGTGCTTTTATATTTTACATTCTCTAGCGGCAACAAACAATACTGCATGGCGTTGCTTGAGCAATGGTGAAGTTTGTTCTTTATAATTTAAACTACTACGAAAACATAAAGAAGAACATAAAGAGCAAACATAAAGGCACAGTTAATTCCAGATGAGTTTGAACTTTCACCAAGTTAATTGAAGTTTGCTGGAGAATTGAGGATGACTAAGCAGTATAAGTTGCAAAATGGAAGTTGCATAGAGCCCTATGACAGCGAGTCCATCGGATGGCGTGGTAAAAAGCTTACTCAAAAGGAACATGACACAATCAGTTAGTATCATGTCCAAAAACACAACGCCCAAAACATGTATGACCTAAAAGCAGGAACAGCTGCAGCAGAAGTAGCCAGAATGACAGCTTTGCTGCCATAAACTTTCCATCCAAGTTACGGAAAAAAGACATTGAAAGATGGAAGAGGTTTAAAAAATGAAGGCTTGCTAAATAGAGGGTATGAATAATAAATTAAAAAAGAAGAGGTAAAAAAGAGAGATATGTTCAAATGAATGAAAAAGAAACCTTTAACTCAAAAGCAAACCAACACAGACATTTATGCTGTTACCAGAGAGTTCTCGCCGAGGCTGGCAAATTTGTTTCTTAAATCTTTGATAATATCGTGCTGCGGAAACAAAATTCATCAGGGTTTTTTTTTCACACTATTAGTTCTCCTGTGGTTAAATTGTATCTTTCTTTTTTCTTTAAATTATGTGACAGATCTAGATGGAGGCACAAAAAGGAAAAAAAAAATGGCAGCTTTGCTTCATATTTAGCCATGCTAAGGTTTGAAAGTTTTGCCTTCATGTTTAAACCTCTTCCTGGGAGTTCAACAAAAACAAAACAGAAACATACATACATACATACACACACACACACCACACGCACAAACCACCAGAAAATCATGACATCACAGGTTCAATACAGCTGCAATAAAATATTTTCATTTGCTTCAGATGACACTGAAATTTGATGAGTGCTTCTATTTTAAAAACTTTACTATTTCTAGTTACTTTTAGTTTTAGACCCAACGATCTTTCACTTTTCTTCCATTACAAGATTACTCACTTTTTCTCACAAGCCTAACATCAGCTACACTACTTTCATTATACATTTTTTTTATAAGTTTATGAGAATGCTTATAGTGAGGATGCATCTGCATAATCTATAGACTAAAAGAACGGGTATGTACACTTCTTGCAACGGCACTATAGAAGAACTGTAGAAACAGGCATTGCCAAACAGCTTAAAGTGAGAAGAGTGGCATTTTCCATGGAAATCAAGCGGTCCAGGTAACTAGCAACAAAGCAGACAAAAAAAAAAAAAAAATATCCACCAACAAAAAACCACCACAAGCATTTCTTCTAAAAGCAACCATCCCTTTGATGATAAGCCCCAAAGATCATGGTCCTTTCTTCAGCTTGACAATGCTTTTTCACTGTTGTTTTCTCCACGCAATGTTAATACTTATATACATATATGTGATGGCAGCACTGATATGATTTGGGCCACCCACTGCATACAAAGGATGCTGGCAGGTCAAGGTATCCCCATTTCCCTAAGATGTCCTTACTACTAACACTGTTATCTGTACTACCAGCACAGTATTTTGCACTTTGTTGTGCCTGCCAGTTGATGGCAAGAAAACTATCAAAATAATTAGCCAGTGGTTTGGATTTTCTATCATTCAGAAATCCATCACAACAACAGCAAAAATACTTCATACTAAATGAAACATTTAAAGTAATTCACCAGAATTAAAAAAAAAAAAAAAAAAAACAAACCAAAAAACCCACACAAACCAAACACCTCAAAGAAAAACAAGTCTATTTTATCTTGGGCCTTTTATATTTATATGTGAAGAAGCTGACCACTTAGAAATGTACGTACAGGTATTCCCACATAATAGACTTTCTCCAGCAACCTACCAAACCAAGGAAACTTTTTCATCATATTCTTTGAAAGCAGAGACTCAAACATTTTCTACTTCATTCTATTTTTGGCTTTTTAAAAAATTATTACAAGCAACCATAAGCCAAAAAGCACACGTTGGGCAAAACCACAAGTTGTAGCTTGAATCTGTAGGCGACAAACTTGCAAAAACTAAATAGGAGCTTTAACTGACAAGTGCGCCACTGAAATTGCTCATTTTCTCATAATACGTACAAAGAATGATTCTTGGACTCTCCCATGGAGCTAAACCATATGAAAAGGTTTGTTTGCTGGTACCACTACACTTGCAGCCGTGGAGTACAAGTTGTTGGGGTTTTTTTTAAATATGAAATTATAAAATAGTTAAAAGAGTAAACAGAATAAACAAAAAGATGGAAAGGAAAGAAATTACTTTCAACTTAACTGTTCTAAGATAAATGCTTCTCCTTTCAATTGTCTTCATATTTTATGCTTTTCAAGACCTCTGTTTAGTCCAGAGAATAAATCCTATTAGACAGGTCTTACACAGACAAAAATCTGTTAATTTTAGTGTCAGGCATGCATAAGTACAAGCTATGTATTAAAATATAACATCAAGTACTCAAGCAGAATCTCTCTCCATATTTTTTTATATATATCTCTTTATATATATTAAGCCTTTAAGCTCAATATATCCTGTTTTATGCTCTATAAATAAAGTTGAATTTTTCCTAAATCACCCATTCTGGACTTCATCAGCCCTAAAAAGAGTATACAAAAAATGAAAACATAATGCATTATAATTCCTGAAGATTAAATGGATATATAGGATTTTAAGAGGTTAGAGAAGTTTATTTCATCAAATGTGCTTTCAATACTACTTAAAGAAATATTTCAATCCTGCAATTTCACACTCATATTTCTGCTTCTCCTGAAAGTCTCAACCTCAGAAGATTTTTTTCTAGTTGAAAAGTGATTTTTAATGAGTTGATATCCATTATTACACCCCACTGAGTTGAAGCATCCTTTCTATGCTGAAATCTGCCGTTATCCAGATCATCATACAATAAAAGGAATTCTTTAAAGTACAGATGGTAAAATATACGAATTAGGTAATCAGGAAATTTAGAGACTATGAAGTGCTAGCACATAAAAGAAAATACAATTAATCTCAAAAGTGAATTTCATAATAAATGAATGGCCATTCTAAAGCCATTTCTCTGACTCCTGCTGTGCTTTCTTGTTCTATGTACTCTTCATAGTCAGGCATTTATAAGCCTTCTACCATTTGATATTACTTCCATGATACAAGTAAATCATTCTGAAAATGTTTGAAAGTGGTATCTAAGTATCATCACTAAAAATGATAAAAAGGTTCATAAATTAAGTGCCACATTCTTAGATATATGCAGTCAGTGACAGTCTATTAGCAATTTTTTAATTTCCTCAAAACTACAGCTGTTTATTTTGAATGTAATAATTCTTTACAAGACTTTAGAACACTGGTACACTTCCTGTAGTAGGGGATTTATTAAACATTATTATGTAAACATATGCTTCTATCAACTCTATGTTAAGTCAATGATTTCATAAAATTTGAAAATATTTCCTATATTCATCTTTATCACTGTTGGTCCAAAAATAAAATGTAGCTAGGAAAAACATGTATGGAAAAAAGGCTCTTTTGATTTGATTGGTTGTAAACATTCAGCTTCCTTGGGCATTAGTGTAAGTATTTTGTAATATGGTGAGATGAGATGAAAGGAAGTAATAGCAATCTAAAAAGTATCTGGGGAAAAAAGAGAATTGAAAAGGAACAAACAATTTCATTCATGAATTTTTAACAAATTTCAGACAAGATAGCAAAAAGCTATTATATGCTTCATAATATAACAGTTGAAAAGATACAAGAAGTAAGGCAATCATTCATCAAAACTATTTCTTGTATTCACACCAATATTCAGAGAAAGAAGTACTGGTGTTCTGCTGACTCTGCCCAGTAATAAATGTCTGGGAGGAAAAACTTATCATGTCATATCATTAGATTTTATGACATAACTACGCTACTCAATATCAATAGTCAGCACGATGATCCACATGGGCACAAAATAAGGATTGTTTTATCGACATTATATTTCACATTTCCTAGCATTTGAATAAGCTGTATTAAAAACTTATATAACCAATATATTCTGTTCACACAATATATAGTAATGAAACAAACAAAAAAGCATATACTAAACTAAAAAAAAATACTACTCTTGTGTTAAAATAGCATTAAATCTGAGCTACAAATGTACGGGAATAAGATATCCTGAAATCAACCATTCACTACACACTTCATTTTGTTTTGGTTAAAATGTCTCCATTTCAGCTTGCAGCAATCTCTTTGCTAGTGTCATCTTGTTTATACTGTCATTCAGTTATACATTCCTCTCTGGCAAGGAAGTTAGTTTTGTTTCCTACATACTGCCTCCATATTCTTGCCATGCTGATGAGATCACTCAACATACTCATTTCTATTCAAGCACATAGGTACTCAATAAGTATTGAGTCTCTATAAGGAAAAATATTGTATTGGGCAACTTTCAAATCTATGTATTCTCGGTTTCCAATTTTTTCTCCAATGGTACATAGCTATAAAACTACACATTACTTTCAAACTGTGTCATGCTTTCTTGTTTAAAGTTGGGTCACAAATTTCATGTATTTAAAATAGCTGACATAGATGTCTAGCTCTCTATAGGAATAATAAAAAAAGGTTAATGGACCATTTCACTATAACTGGAATTGAAATAGTTAGCTGGAACAGAAAATCTTACATACAGGGATAAGTTTGGTAACATTATTGTGTAATTACTGCTTTGAAAAGAAGCAAAGAACCTGGAAGCTACAAATGATCACTTAATCACTGCAATGTATTTGTTCTTCAAAGTATATCACTCCTTTACTGCACGACTGCCAAAGGCCCTGCCTTACATAGATCTCAACCAGTTCTGTTGTGCTACAGCAGTGAAGCATGGAGTGCCAGCTGGTGTTTGAATTGAAAGACAGGGCAGATGGATGTCTGGGAGTACTTTTGAAAAGTACCACACTAAGGTGGATATAAGCAGCAGAAATAATGTAGAGGGAAGAGATGCTGATAAACACAGAAGATGAGAAGCAGCCAGAGGACACAATGAAAGATCTTAATGAATAGTCTTAAATCTTCATTTATCACTAAGCCCCTGAACTGAAACCCAGAGAAAAGCATGGGTATATTATTGACTTTGTAGAAAAGATTCTCTACAAGACTTTTAATGCACATTTCCCATAGTCAATGGGAGGTTATTCATATAACCCAAAACAGCCTTGCCAGATAGGCAAGAAACTGAGAAACAGCTGACCTTATAACAAAGAATGTATTAATGGCAATGACTCTATGTTATTGATATTATAAACTAGATTGTGGGGTATCAAAACACTGCAAACAAGTAGGAGCAAATGAGAAGTGAAGGGCTGACTGTCTAATAGTGTACACCATCAATTGTCTAACTGGATTGAAGACTTTTTTTTTGCATAGAATAAAAAACAACAGTGACTGATGGAAATAGGGTGGTGGGGAGCACAAGGAGAAACAAAAAAGAAGGTCCTGGCATTAACAAAGAGCATATTATCAACACCATAAATACGTAAGAACAGAACTCTACCCCCTTACAAAAATGTGTAAAAACTGATCAAATCTTACTTAACCATAGGTCTGTGTTTTTGTAGTAGAAGTAGTTTATTCTAGGAAGAGTATACGGATGCTGCCCGGTAGATAGGGTCAGGAAGGCCAAGGTGCAGCTGGAGCTGAACTTGGCAAGGGATGCAAAAAACAGTAAGAAGGGCTTCTACAGGTATGTCAGACAGAAAAGGAAGGTCAAAGTGTACCCCCTCGGATGAGCAAGACTCACAAACTGGTAACAACAGATGTGGAGAAGGCTGAGATACTCAACAACTTTTTTTCCTCAGTATTCACTGGCAACTTCTCTTCCCACACCTCTTGTGTGGATGGACTGCAAGATGGGGCTGGGGGAGCAAAGTCCCTCCCACTGTAAGAGAAGATCGGGTTTGTGACCACCTGAGGAACCTGAACATACATAAGTCTAAGAGACCTGATGAGATGCATCCCACAGTTCTGAGGGAAATGGCTGATGCAGTTGCCAAACCAATCTCCATGATATTTGAAAAGTCATGGCAGTCAAATGAAGTCCCTGGTGACTGGAAAAGGGAAACATTACACCCATTTTTAAAAAGGGTAGAAAGGAGGACCCTGGAGACTACTGACCTGTCAGTCTCACCTCTGTGACGGGGAAGATCACGGAACAGTTCCTCCTGGAAGTTATGCTAAGACACATGGAGGACAGGAGGTGATTCAAGACAGCCAGCATGGCTTCTCCAAGGGCAAGTCTTGCATGACGAACCTAGTGGCTTTCTATCATGGAGTAACAACATCGCTGGACAAGGGAAGAGCTACGGATGTTGTCTATCTGGACTTCTGTAAAGCCTTTGACATGGTCCCCCAAACATCCTTCTCTCTAAATTGGAGAGATAAGGATTTGATGGATGGACCATTCAGTGGATGAGGAATTGGTTGGATGGTTGCATCCAGAGGGTAGTGGTCAACAGCTCAATGTCCAGTTGGAGATCGGTGACACATGGTACCCCTCATGGGTTGATGTTGGGGCCAGTGCTATTTAATATCTTCATCAGTGACATAGTGAGATTCAGTGCACCCTCAGCAAGTTTGCAGATGACACCAAGCTGAATGGTGCGGTTGATGTGTCTGAGGGATGGGATGCCATCCAGAGGGACCTGGACAAGCTTGAGAAGTGGGCCCACGTGAATCTCATGAGGTTCAACAAGGCCAAGTGAAAGGTCCTGCACATGGGTCGAGGCAAGCCCCAGTATCAATATAGGCTGGGGGATGAAGGGATTGAGAGCAGCCCTGCCGAGGAGCACTTGGGGGTACTGGTGGATGAAAAGCTGGACATGACCCAGCAGTGTGCACTCACAGCTCAAGCAGCCAACCGTATCCTAGGCTGCATCTAAAGAAGCGCAACCAGGAGGTGATTCTGCCCCTCTGCTCCACACTGATGAGACCCCACCTGCAGTGTTGCATTCAGTTTTGGAGCCCCCAGCACAGGAAAGACATACACCTGTTGGAGAAGGTCCAGAGGAGGCCACAAAGCTGATCAGAGAGCTGGAACATCTCTCCTATGAGGACAGGCTGAGAGAGTTGGGGTTGTTCAGCCTGAAGAAGAGAAGGCTCTGGGGAGACCTTATAGCAGCCTTCCAGTACTTAAAGGTGTCTTATAAGAAAGATGGGGACAGAATTTTTAGCAGGGCCTGTTGCAACAGGACAAGGGGTAATTGTTTTAAACTAAAAGAGGGTAGATTTAGAGTAGATGTAAGGAAGAATTTTTTTCATTCTTTAACAAAAATAGTTACTTATTGTAAATACATGGTATATGGTCACTCAATTTATGCAGGCTTTGCGACAGTGAGAGAGAACAGTGACCATCTCTGATGTGCTAGAGCCTTAAGAGCTTGCATTACTTCTATATACTGAAACTTGCAAGTCTTTCTGTGCTTGAGGTAAGTGACAGCACAATATATAGTTTTGACAAAAATCTAGTGAATACAAAAGTCTACCAACAAAGTTTCCACCAGTAATCAGGGTGAAGAAAACCAACACAGGAAGCTCTATCCCCCCCATTTATTTTCTTCCTGTGAAGAGCAAATTTAAATCAATTTAAACCAATTGATTTTAAAAAGATGAGCTAGGTTTTTATTCCTTTTTTTGAGTTCCCATCCTACACATATTTAGAGCACATTAATATGTAGCAAACCAGCAGAGTCAGTGACTCAAATGCAGGAGCCTATTTACATTCAACTAGTGAAACACTTTGATTGGAAAGAATTTCCTATCAGATAAAATCAAGGGGGACAGTGACACCAACTCTACAGAGAGTCAATTGAGTGTCTGTTCAATATGATAGAAAGTTAACTTAGAGATAAAGGGCAAGGAGCAAATATAATCATAATAATTCAAAGCAAATACTAGCAGGCAAATTCAGACAGGCACATAGTAATGCACAGACAACTTTATTGTGGTTTATATTGTGACCTCCCTACTGCCCACACAGTGATCCCAATATAGATTATTTGTACAAAAATGAGACTACACTGCATGAGATATGGGCATGAAAATTGTTGATAAAATACTTGCTGTTTTTATCACACTCTAAGCTTGCCCAAAGGTCTCTGTTGCTCTGACTGTGAAAAATTCAGGACTTCAAACATCACAAGTTTTTAAAGTCTAGAGGAGCAGTAGAGTTTTATTCCCATACAAATTGAACAGTCAGTCTTTTCCCATGCACACGGAGCATGGAAGAAAAGAACTGCCTTCAACACTGAACTCTGAGATAGATGATTGACAGACAGAAACACACAAATGCACACACGCACACACAGAGGTGGTATATATGATCTCATATCTTTACAACTGTTTCTTGTCATGTATGAAGGAAGAAAGGATTATTTATGGTGGTTTTTTTCCCTTTTAAAAGACTTCTCAATCAGCAAGACAGGAATTTTTCTATGGGGCATACAGCATTTAGTGTACAGTAACCAGGTAGGCAGAGTGATAGACATGTAGTATTTGAATAGCTGAAGTAATGGAAGAAACGAAGAAGAAATTATACTATTAGATTGGTTATATAGTTCCTTTGGGGGTTTGTAATACATACTTTGTGATTGTGGCAATTACAATACCTTTTAAACAATTTTTTGTGAGTCTGTGTGAGAGCACTCATCTTCCAGGACAATGCCTTTATTGTATGAAGGTGGAACAGATCTGTGCAAACTTTTGAAGGAGTAAGAGTGAAATTGATCCTGGAATACATCTTCTCTTTCCACAGCTGTAGAGGAACCTCTTTCTTTTGTGAACTGAACATTAACGGAAGTGCTAGCAAACAAAACACCAAAATCATCTTGCTCTTTTCAATGGAGAAGGTTATAATTGTTCCCCATATTGCCATAGGCAATGAACTTTGAAGCTACTGACGGAATTCTGACCAGCAGCTAAATCTGTGCATCCCCAATCTCAAGTAAGTCATCTCTACTTAGTCTAGCTGCCATTAGCCGCAGCACAAATAACTATATTTAAACACCTCAGAACCAAAACTTAACTACCCCACACACCATACCTCCTCTCAGAACATCAACCTTGCAGTGCTATCAGCAGGCAGACTGAGTCGACAGTGGGAACTGAGACTTCTACTTGCATGAGGTAGGCAAGTAGGCTGGTGCTTAAGCCATGGGCCACCATTTAGGAACAAATGGTGAGATTTTCATGATGAGACACAGAAGACTAAGAAATTGACTCAATAAAAAAATACAAACACTGTGAAATTTCAGAGTTATTGCCTCTGTTTTTAGAGAAAACAACAACTAGGAATCACTTCAGGTACGGTGTAGCTATGGAGTTTCTATCAAATAATATCATAATGAAGGCTAAGGACTCAGTCTATGCCAAAGGATCTGAATCACTGTTAAACTATAATATAATTGATGCTCTCTCTGTGACAAACATTGTAAACAGAATTCTACTTCTGTGCCAGAAATTCATGTCTGCTAAGATACAGAAAAGAAGTCCAACTGCTTTCCCTTAAGAGCCGAATAAATTATTTTAATAATTCAAATTAAATTAAATTATAACCAGAAAGAAGAAAACTGATGCACAAAAGGCAAGAACAGCAAACCAGTACAAACAAGCCAAATGACACTCTGTTTTCCCTAAAATGGCAATGTAATTTTATATGACATATTTTGCATAAACAATTCTTGGAGTCTTTAAAAAGAGTTTGTGCACAAGGGTTTGGTAGCAATATCATGCTGGAACTGAATTGTTAAAAACATTTTTCAAGACCCTTTAGTTGAACTTATCCAAGATGTTGGGCCTAAAAAAAAAAATCACAAAATTAGACCCAGACAAATACACACACATTTTTTGTTTTACCTTGCTGCGTTGTGATCCTGTCACCTTAAGGAAGGGCAAGGACAAGAAGCGAAATAATAATAAGAAAAAGAAGTCCAAAATTTTTTTTCTGCAGGTGACTGACCAAATACATACACAAAATTGTCTTTTGAACAGATTAATACATTATTTGAACATAAGTTTCATAGCTACAGAAAAAGTAGTAATGAGAAAGAAATGAATAGGATCTTGTCTCAAAAGATAAAGTTGAATGCTGAGCAAGGAGCCCATTATAATTTAGGTAAGGAGCACTAATAAATCCCTTACTGAGAAATTTGTTAATTCACCTCAACAACTTCCTATTTATAAATTTTCATATTTATAAGCACAAGACTTTTGATATCTAACAAGCATGCATGAACTAACTGAAAAAAGCTTATAGAAATAAATACTTTTTTTAGTGGATGATATGTCATACACAGCATTTCCAGGAAAAAACAAACAAACAAACAAACAAAAAACAACAAAAAAAAACCCACCCAAAACCAAAACAAAGTGCACTGAAATCTGGATTCATACTTAGCTATTTACCATGAAACAGCAATTTATATATTAGGTACGTTAGTTGTAACTCAAATGGACTAGAACTTCTGAGTGACTAAAAAGAATTTGGTATTGGTGTTCTTTCTAATTTCTGTATACAGCCAAATAGGAAATATGTACTTAAATAATTCAGTGCTATCTCATGCAGAATCATGTAGAAAACATACAGAACATCTGCTGTGTACCAAACAATGGGAGTAAAAGTAAACGTGCCCCAAACCACTCCTCAAAAATCAAAACAGCACATGTAGTTTTATATCAAATCAATCAGTATATTTAGAAATATTTTTTTTAAATAATAAAAGCATGTATTTCATGTTTCTGTGTTTTAGTAAAGATATTACATACAAGTATTAATGGATTTGGAAGATATGACAACTTTTAATGTCAGAACTATAATATGCTAAAATATATAAAAATATTAAAAATATTAACAAGCAAATTCCCTCAGTGCCCCTCAGAACACACAAATTTCTTGTAAATTCCATTTTATTAATGGAAAAAAAGAGACAGATCCCAGAGCAAACACATGACAAGGACTCATCTCTTTGGTAATCAACTCATCTCTTACTTTGGTAGTCAACTCATGTAAATGTGTTCCCTTATACAGAGATGATCCCTAAAAACTCAATATTAAACAACAATAAATACAAATTTCCTATTCTCAATATAAGAAAAAGCTTGGCAGTATTGATGAACAAAAGCTCACCTTTTACTAAGAAGCACTAATATATATGTGAACATTAAAATACTGAATAAATACTGGTACTGAATGTAAATGACTATTGCAAAAAGCAGTATTTCAGTATTTTAACTATCCAAACTGAAGGTGGGATGTGATACTTTACAAGATACAGCCTGTTATTATCAGACTTCCAGAATAAGTTACTACCCATAATATTTCTCTTCAACATCTAAAAAGTTAAAGTCAATCAGATGAACATGTAAGATCCATTAATTTACTCTCTATATAATCTTATGTGATAATACATATGTTTTAGTTTTACTACTATGAATCTGGTGACTCGTATCTGCCAATCCAGCTTCTGACATGCAGTTCACTGGCATAACAAGCTGCAGTAAGCCATGAACCAAGAAACATAAATGTCAGTTGGAAGCTATGAAACAATGTCTAACATGACAAGAAAAACAAAACAGAAGTATAATCTTACTTCAAAACTCTTCACTTCTTCTTCACCATCATCATCTTCTTCATCATGGCAGCTCTGACACCATGTAGAAAGAAAGTATTTACTGATAAGTCGAGGAGGGGTGCTAAGCCTTTTCTTCACTTTACACATAATTTCTCTTGATCTTCTTCATTAATGTTATTAAAACAGAAAAGACGCAAAAAAAGTTACCTTTGCCATAATGTCAGCATAAGCCATATACAGAAAATCTTCTTCCAATTTGCTGGTTAATAGAGAGAGGAAAGGAAAAATGAGGAAGATTTAGAGCTATTATAGCAGAACTGGAGCACCAAAATATTTTTAAGCACCTTAAAAATCTTTTTAAAATATTTCTATGCTCATAATTAATTGTGAAAGTCTTTTTGGAAAATGAAGATTTGATTAACTAACACGAACTGAAAAGTAAAGCCAGCTACACACACAGTGCTCAGAAATTCATAAACACTTTCCAATGAAGAGAACATAATTTTTCAATTATACCTAGAATATACTTATATTTCACATTCAGAATATAACTGTCAACAGGGAACACAGACAGAAGAGAGAAGTGTAGTAAGCCCTGAACACAGCATCCATAACTGTGAAAAAGTGTACAGGGGCATTTATTTGTCTCTAGAAAACTCCCTTATCTCTCATTATTAGTCATGTTAAAATCTCTTTACATACCACAGGTTAGAAAGCTTTGAGTGTGACTCAAACTCACCATATGACATACACACGTGTTTTGGTTTAACCTATGCAATCTCACTTGAACAAAGACATGTATAGCTTCAAATACCAAAGTAATCTGAAAATCTGCATACACTGTGCAATCTCTCACACCATTCCTACCATTTTTCAGTCAAGGCTGTTCTACTGAATAGCAGAATAAGTTGATGTAAAGGATCAACTCTTTTAAGGCTTTCATCTTCTTCCGGTGGTTCCTCCCCAGGTTTCTTTAGGGAAAAAGAGATTTTAAAAGTATATTTAATTATCTACAGTGAAAAATGTTTTACTCTGTGCAATTTATTAAACATTAAATACATATGTAACTTTGATTTGGACAACCAGGAGGAAACAACTTCTAAGCAAAGTATGAAAAGCCTGAATCCTAACCATGTTCATGACCATGAAGACTTACAAAGATGATACCATTTGCAAAGCTTTGGATTTCCTCTCCTGATAAAAATTAACTCTCTTCCCTAGATTCTGAAAATAACTTCAATCTTTTACTTCTGTTATACAGAATGAGTGGTAACTAGATACCATCATTTGCTATTATATTGCCTGTTCCTCTCTATGTTAACCAGCTTCATCAGCTAAAAATTAGAATCCTCTGTTTCAAGTCTTATCCCAGCTATGATGTTCACTGAGGAACTCTGAGAGTTTTTGAAGAAGAAATCCAAGCTTGAACGTCACCAATAGTTTTAGACAGAAGGAGCCATATCTACCAACAACAGTAATGCTGGCAGGATGTAGAATTTTAGAAGATGACAAAATCAGTAAGATATAAAAAATATTATATAACATTCAATAATATACATATATAAACAAATTGTTTTTTCATGTGGTTATTTTGCTTTCAGGTTTAGACAGCTCTAGTTAGTTCACTCTAAAAGAAAAATGTAGTCCTAAATACTATAATGGCAACCACCAAAGCAGTGTTTTGAAAAGAATCTATACAAAATGTCCTCTGACTTCCTATCTTTTGCCAAATGACATTTCAGAAAGTAAGTTTTGCATATTAAGTTATTAACAAAATTGCCTCATCCACACATATTTTTCTACAAAGCATCTGGTAGCTCAAAGAAAACTGGTTGCATAAATTATGCCCAGTCTTTCTCCTTGTTTTCTCCTAGCAGTATACACTAAAATACAGCTAAAAAGAATTCCATACATTGATAAAACTGCACAAGTAAGAAATTACTATAATGTCAGATGTTATCTGTTAGCAATAAGGAAAGATTGGCCACATGACAGATACAAGGAAAATGGATGTTTTGCCTATTAAGAAAAAAATCGTGTGTGCTAGTGTCAAATACTTTCCAGTGGGAATGCTTATAGATCTCTATGTGTACTATACTTCATAAGTGCCTGCAAAGTCCACCTTTTCCACTCAGTTGTACCAAACATGACTGGTTGCAGCTGAGAATTCACTTTAGTTGACCTATATGCACAATGATTGTTTCACATGCTAGTCTATGATGGCCTTATTTCACAGTTTGCAATATGTGACAATATTTTCAGTATCAATAACATGATCTGAACAATGCAAATTATAGCTCCAGTTATATCTCACCATTAAGGAGGTCTTCCCCTGCTCTTTATTTTAATCTCATTTAGGATACTGACCTTTCTCTTTATTTAAATGGCAGCATTCTATACTTGGCAACTTTATCAACCAGAATACCTCTCTAATGTTATCAAAATTGGTGAAGCAAAAGGGTAGAAGTTGTCTTAATGTTTAATACAAGTATTGGTTTTCATAGATTTAATTCAAATTAAATGGAGGATCAAATTCACCAACGACTGAGTTAAGTAGAACTCATTATTAAGCAGAGCATGAACACTAAAACCAAATGATTTTCTAACATTTCTGGGAAAAATATATTCTTAATTTTCAATGTTTTGAGACATCTGCCCTATAGTTATTTAAGTGTACAATAAAAAGCTTTAACTGAACGTAACACAAGAGGATAAAACAAATAAGATGGGAAAGTTTTAGTTGCTATTTGTAAACATTGAAGATTTAAAAGATTTAATTTTTATATAATCTAATTATTAAAAATCCATTAAACATATTTTCTTAGAAATTATGCCCCGTAATACCTACCAACAAAACTAATCATTAATTTTATCACATAAGCTTAAGTGTTCATATAACCTAGTTAATTAAAGCAGAAGCATTTTAACTATTAATAAAGACAGTGTTGAATATCCTATGATTTTAATATCAAACATTAAAAATCTAGTTCCCTTAGAGACTTGATCTGTTGGATCAGAATTAAAAAACAGCAGAAGTAAGCTCCTTAACTAGAGAACTTGTGTATACTTTTTTCTTTTAATATGCAGAGGCAGAAGAAGTGCCATTTCTGTATAACAGACTTAAGGACAGAAATTTCAGGGAACAAAACTGCAAGTTTAGTCCAGTTCTCTGCTTTAGGGGATGCAAACGCTCATCTCCCACATTCCAGAAGCCCTTACCCACAGGTCTATAAATTGCCTGGATCTGTCAAAGTCAGGAAGGAGGTAGTTTTTACTGTATTTCTCCCTTTAAATTATTTTCACTTAGCAGAAAAGAGAGTTCAAGATTCTCAGTATTGAGAAAGAACGTACTATGGCATACAACACTGTAGTCTACTGACTATAGAGAGTTAAAGGACAGGAAGTCTTGGCTATATAGCTTCTGAGCCCTGGATTGTTCCAATTTTCTACCTAATATGTGAACAATTCAGAAACTTGTGACATTCCTTGAAGCATACATTAGAGAACCAAGGCTCCCCTTTTCTCCCCTTCCAGACAAGTTCTGCCACCACAGCCTGGGCTGTGATTCCATCTTGACAGTCCAACAAATTTTTAATTCCTTGATACACCAGGGTACAGTTTCTCTAAGAGGGACAGAGAACCTTCACCAGCATGACAATCACAACTTTCATGAAGTCCACACAAAAGTCTGGGTCACCTCCAAAGAGCTGAACAGTAGAACCTCACTCACCCTCTATGAGAGTGCTCTAAAGCAGCAAGAATGTGATAGAAGTTTATTTAAAAGACACATAGAGTTTTGTTTGCTCTTTTGAATGAAAGGTGTAATATATCTCTCTTTAAGGGAGTGCTAGAGACACACTTATCTGTATGCTTGAGGAATTACAAGGGAATGCCTGTAATCCTTTACTAAAAGATGATATAGCAGCCAATCCAGCCTGTGTCTGTTTTCTCCAAGACAGTTTTTCACATAAGCTACCAGCCTGCAAGGAGTTGTTCTTAGCAAAGATATGGTTCCATAGAGAAGATAAGGAGACAGCCCTTTATGTCAGAGTGTAACTAAATGACCATGCTGGGTTATTTCTCACACATACATACCTGCACATACATACCCACATACAAAGAGCTATATTGTTCCACATTTCATACCTAAACACACATGCTCTTAACTGCTAAAACATAATTATTTTTGGTAATGAACCTACATTATTTAAAACATTTGCAGTGTGTTGGGACAAATGAAGATATCAGTTTAAAAGGTTGTATTGCAAAGTAAGTTTTTGCAGAAGTTTCTTGCTTTTTTACAATGTTTGATCAGACAATAACGATGCCACAAGAAATTAATTTTGCATGTATGCAGGCAAAAATGAATTTCCACAGTCTGCTTGTGTTGAGCTCATTGGAGGTAATCTTCCTTTCACTATTATGAACCTTATTCTCAGAACAGTTCACAACTTGGGTAGCTGATTTTAAGCATAAGCTTTAAACAGTAAAAACAAATTACTGGTTTTTTCTAATAGCAATTTTCCAGTTAGCTTCCTCTCTCTATTGAGGAGGGCAGGCTTTCCTCATTATAAAAAGATCAATCTCAGACTGTTTTCTGTTGGACCTCCCAGGGACTGAATCATTTCCTAGTACTAGTTCTTGTTGAACCCTCAAAAGAACCACCTTTCTGAGAGGCAATTGTAAAGGAGAAATCCTCAAGGCTTTACTGAAAATCACCCCAGGAATTTACCAGGCTAAAGCATGGCTCTAACACTTTATTGCTTGGAAAAATCCTCACCTCCCTGACAAGAGGATTCTTCTGAAAAGAAGCAGCAGACTCTGTCTGCTTCTGAGGGACTCATAAGATTAGAATTCCTTTAGTTTCATATTTTAACCTTTTGACTTAAATGGCTTTAATGTGGGTTATGAAGTCTACAAATATATAAAGGTTAACTGCAAAGAAAGGGAATAGGCTGTTCTCCTCCACCGGACAGAAAGTAAGAGATAGGGGAATGACAGCAACTGCACATAATTTAGACAAAAGTTTAAAAAGCTTTATAAAAGGTTACTGAAGTCCTGAAGCAGACTGCCTGAGGGGATTCTGGAATCTCCACCACTTGTAATTTTTAACACCTGTCAGAGCAACTTGGTTATAGCTCACCCCTTTGGGTAGGGATATCTTTGATGATATCTTAGGTACCTCACAGACTTATTATTATACAAGATTAATTGTTAATTTGTAATACATTCCCACAACCCTTTGTACCCAGACATACTGCTAAGTCTTCTATCAGTTTGTCTTCAAAATAATGTTCTTCTGTTTCAATCCAAGATTTATCATAGCCTTGAAGAAAGAGATTGACGGCTCGGTGCCTAAAAAGGGACATTTGAAAAAAAAAAAAAAAAAAACCTGTAAACTTTTAAAAAGAAGATTTGGTCAATATGAATTTCATTTAGCTGTCCAGTCACTAGGGAAAACAAAATTTCTATGGTAAAACCTGCCAAAAGCACTTATTTTAAAAAATAAGTTTACATTAATGTGCTCTATTCAAAACTGTGTCCCATTAACTTGTAAAACTGGTATTAACATTTAATAATAATGATTTTAGGAACAGATAACAAATAGAACTTTAAAGAAATTTAAACACAAGTAAGAAATAAAATCAATTACTTTGCCATATTAGTGGGTTTTATTTTTAATATAAAATATTATCATATTATTTTATTAAAATATTAATATAATAGCAATAGGCAACTTTGGATTGTGCTCAAATAATTGCATTTTTTTAATGTTCAGGATTAGACTTGCATATCTAAAATAAATAATTTTTTTTCCAAATTCCATGAAATTAAATGGATGATGAGGCTAGGGGAAATAGGGTAAAGCTAATGATGATGTCTACTGGTGTCCTGGTTTAGCCAGGATAGGGTTAAGTTTCCCCAGCAGTGGGGGGGGGCTCTAGCCGGGTTATTCAGATACCATGCGGACGTCACATCCTGGCGCCAAAGCGGGACAAGGGGTTACCGCGTGTACTGTGGGATTTGCTCTATTCTCACTGCTGTATTGGTAGATATTTTGCTCAGTTCGTTGTTATTACTGTTATTGTTGCTGTTTGTTGTGTTGCTGTTGCACTGTTGTATTAAACCTCTCCTTATCTCAGCCCCAGGGCTTTGTATTTCACTCCCTTTGTGGGGGAGGGGCAGCGGCCGCGTGGTCTCAGACCCCGGCAGGGGCTAAACCACCACAACTGGTTTAGGGGTTTTTCCTGAAGACTCAATGTAAAACGGGCTGTGTGACAACCAACTCTCCGGGAAGAGTTTTATCAATCATCTTAACTTTTTTAAACAATTGACAGTCTCATATACTGAAAAAGAAGCTGTATAATTAAAATATACAGGAATGCAAGTTACGTGCAGGTGACCTACTTGTTAAAGTAAGAACAGCTACAGATGGAAATATCTTTGTTCTATTTTCAACTGTCACAGCAGTCTCATTTCAAGCTAGTGTGATTTGCATGCCCTTGTGCTTCCTGGAACAGGCCTGAAGATTCATCCTACTAACTATGGTAATAGTAATAACATGCAGACTTTTGGGAAAAACTGAGAACATTATCGTGTTGAAAAGATAGGTGTTCAGGAAATTATTTTTAGCAATTGCATGAAAAAACAGATGTATTTACTTTTTCTGAATGTTCATTCCTTTCAGAATCTCAAGATTCTGAAACTTGCTTGACTACAGATCCCATTCACTATTGAAGAAGAAGAGGAAAAGGAGCCACAGGAAAAGGTGTTTGGAGTATGTATATCTATTTCTTGTCTAATAGAATGCTCTTCCCATAAGTGCACAATAAATAGACAAGTTTTCAGCTACATAGTATCAGTTATTTCCTGCATATAGAACATTTAGCATCTAATAATGAAGGTAGGTTTCCAGAGCTATACTGTGGCTTAGGAGGAAATTTACCTTTCAAGATGATATTACAGTGACACCAATATGACTGTTTCTGCATTTATCTCCTTTGAAAGGTGTCTACTTTTCAGGAAAGAAAACATACCAGGAGGAACAGGTGGAATAACAGCAGGAGGAGAGAACCAGAAATTTAGAATTATACTTTTTGTTATTCTTTTCAGAAAATATATTAGAAGAAAGTAATTAGATTTATTAAAAGAAAGCAATATACAAAGTACATTACCACGCAGTTTATCAATTACTGGTTTACATGTTTTTCTTCCTTTTGATGGTGCCAAATAGCACGGTATGAACATAAATACATTTGTGAAAGATAGAACAAATATAGCTCTTACCTTGGCAGATTATACAATGGTGCCATTCTAAAGCAAGCAACTACTGCTCTTTTCCTCTGTTTAGACAGCAATTTATGCCACACTGCTTTTTTGGACCGCTGAGGATGCTCAACCTGGCACATAAGATACACATGGAAAAATAAATAATGTGGCAACGTCCCACTGTCTGGGCATAGTAATAATAATAAAAATGTCAGATAACAGAAAAATCAAGTAGAAAGATAGCAGAAGAATAATAGATGGGAAAAAGTGTTCTAGACAGGGTTTAAGTGATCAGCTAAATTGTAGAATCAAAATTTAGAAAATAAATTTAAAAGAAAAAATCTCCCTTTCCTTGTATGATTTAGATATTCTCTTTTACTCCATCCTACTTCATATATCTTTTAGATAGAATATTATCATCATTGTGGTCATCTTTCAGGAAACTAATTTTTAATACAAAGGATCTTTACTCTTCCTATCTTTTATATGTAACTCTTTACATATGTACAGGTAAATTGTACACCTTCACATCGCCTCAGACAATACTTTTAAAGGAATTGTCTTAAATATAATTAATTTTTTATTTGTAATATTTACTATGAGCATATGTAATATTTACCATGACTATATTTACTACAACGAAAGGGAATTAACTTTAAAAATAAGAGACAGGCACAAAGACTTAGGACTAAATCCCTTCCATGAATCTGCATAGCTAGCATGAACATGAGATATTCCAAAACACTTCAGCTACATTTCATAATACCACAGCTCTGTCTTCAGATATATTCTGTTTCTGCATCCTGGCTCTATAGTAGCATGAGGTGAAACTGGGCGTGCTCCACCCTCATCCTTTGCTCCTTCAGTTTCTTTTGTTCCACCTTCCACCCTTGTTTCCATCAGAAGAAAATGACTACTGAGGTCCAGAAGAGCAACTGCATGTAACAGTATATAGCCTGACTGGATAATGGGAAACTATGATTGCAGATCACTCCTTTCCCATAGCCTATTCACAGTTTTTGTGATTTACTTCACAACTGCTCCATAAAGATTATATCATTTGATTTAACCTACACAACTCTTGTAGAGTTAAGGGAGGGGATGTCTTTTTTGTGGGGTTATTTGTTCATGGAGGTTTTGTTTGTTTCTTTTATGGACAACTGCGCTAGTGGAATAATAGCTCCTCTGTCTCCCAACATCATCAAAGGAGTCAATGGAAGTTAGCATCTCTACCCTGAAAGACTTGACGATTCTCCCTTGTAATAAAATAAAGTATCTTATTTAAAATAAGTAGTGCTGATGATGTTTATGTAGACTCAATATCCAATACAAACACAGTGATTCAAGGGGACTTTTCTAGTTTAGTGAAATATGAAAAATTATTTATAGTTACATGATAAACATTTAATTAAACAGACTAGAATACTGCCAAGCATTCAGTGACATGGATAATTACACTTTTAAGATTAATCGGTGACATTCTAACACAAGTTCCTTCCAAAAGATAAAATACAAATGAAAAATATTTGTTAAGAGAAAAGATAGAAAAGCATTCACTGCAAACATATTTACAGTCACAAAACAAAGTCAGTGCTGATAATTTAGAAGTCAGACAAAACCAAATGTGAAAGTTAGGTAATTAGTAATATCTTCACAAACAACTATAAAACCCTCTATACTTTCCCAAAAGAAATAGCCTCGGCCTACGCAAGCAGATCTCTGAAAATAATAAAAACAAAGAAGTTAGCTGTGCGTGGAAAGAAAATACAAAGAATGAACTGACCTTTGCCAGTGCAATAAGGAAAGCATTCAGAGTATGTATATATGGAGAACAGAGTATTTGCATATAGAGAGCAAAGGATTACTCAAGACTATCATAAAAACAGACCTAGTGCTCACATATTCATTATTTTTAAAGACACTGAATCACCCGTTTCAGTAACAAAAGCACCTGAGCACTTGTCTACAGAACATAAATAAAGCTGTGGGGCCAAAGCTTTAAACATATAGCTGCAAAGTACACAGAATAAAAGCAGCCAGCATTTAAACAATGACTTGTAGTGAAGTAAGTCTGATCAGATCTGCAATGTTGATCTGGTATTACAACGGGAATTCATCCTGTTCTGTACTACTGCTGGATTATATATGCTGTGAGATTGATCCCATGACAGAACATGGAAAACACAAGAATCATACCTTGGGTTTCACTCCCTTGATCAATTTCTCCAAACCACACAAGCTTAATCAATTTATATACTTGATGATACAGCTGAAATGCCAGAAATGAAGAGATTGCATATGCTGTTTGAACTCAAATACAAGAGTCTAATGCTGAATTATGCAACTCTGTACATGCTAATCAATCTCTTTTCAGCTAACTTTGATAAAACCAGGGTAAAGGAGAAGACCTTTTGCCCGCCATGCTTCTAGCTTTCCTCTACTTTTTCTTCCTCATAGCCACCCTACATATACCCTTTCAGATCAACACCTGTTCTCCTGTCCCTCTCTCTCTAGTAGGCTAACCAAATTTAGTGACTTCTCTTCATCCTCTTCTATCAAACTGTGTAAGGCTGCTGAACTTGAAGCAAGTCCACACTAAGGCTGGCAAACTATATGAAGAAGAGTTGTGTAATGCAACAGCTGGGACACAGGTACTCACATCAACACACTTTGTGCATTCCAAGGTCTCTGAAAGTCACTTTTAGCAATCAAGTGCTGCACAGTGTATATACAAGGACTTTCACATATCTTTCAGATTCCTACTTGACTGAACCAGTGATATCGTCACAATATGGACATTTCCTGACAAGGGGACTGAAAACCTATGCCAAGCTTCTGAGTGAAACCAACTAATCTAATGAGAGGGCAAGAGAGCTTTGAATTATCAAATGTTCTTTGAAAACAAAACAAAAAAAAAAAAACAAAAAAAAAAACCCTGAGCAAATTTTGCCTATGGTGTAACCAGCAGTGTTCATTTCTGCCACTAGTATTACCCTTAAAGTTAACATGCTGTTTCTTCAGTACATTTTAAAAAAGAAAGCCTAGAAAACACAGAGCAAATTTAAAGTGCAAAATAGCTAACAATTCAGTGAGTAAAATGGGAAAACTAATTTTATCAAGTAGTCTTTGACTTGTAAAATGTACCAACATTGGAGATTTTTTTAATTTCAAAATTTAAATAACTAAAAACTTAAAGATAAGTAATAGACTCTTGTCCCAAGGGGAGGAAAAAACCAAAATCAAAACCAACCAACAAACACCTAACATCCAACATCTATTCTTGGTTAACCTATTTCTGGGGACAAGTTTAATCAGAGAGAAAAAAGACTAAATTCTATCAGTGCTAGTGGGATTAAAGACACAAAATAAGTTACAGAATTTTTTAAATGAAAGTTACTGTAGTCCAGGTCACATGGGAAGCCCATACATTTAGGCAAAAAATGTTAGATAAAACAATAGAGCTTCATGCCAGATTCTGAAACAAGTTAAAGATTCTTCCAGAACTGTCTCAGAAAAATCATTCCTCCACCCTGCTTCTACTATTTCTTGAATGCCAGAAGTAATACTTGAGCTGGTCAGGTTAACCTTGGTTTGTATTCATCACTGCACCAGCCTGAATGAGGCTGAGTTCATGTATGCAAGCAGTTTGCTGGACCACCAAAGGGCAGTCTTGATAAAACTTCCAGATTATCAAGAATTTTATGAATTTCAATGCCGTTTAATTTTCTAAATGCATATATTCTTGCCCACATTCACAAAAACTTTCATAAATATTTTGTCAAGTGGACATTCTTCTTACAATTCTTTTAACTAGTTCATAGTAAATAGCTTTCTAAAACCATCACTACAGAAGTTGTGTATGAAATCATCTGACTGTCCTGCTCCATACAGCTACAATATGCAGCTTCTAACTTATGTAGGCAGCTTTAAACTTCTTGCTACTTCAATATTCAAGAATCTCATCTAAGGAAGAATACCTTGAAAAAAAGCCATCTTTTCAATAATTAAGTTGTATTTTACTCACATTTCATGGTCCATGGACGATTTAGTGATTACTTCCTGCTAGCTGAAATGCACTAGAAGGAAGCTAAAACATAGGTATCACTTTCTTAGCCCTTTTCCAAATAAATGATTGCTGGTGCTGCTGCAAACACACTGTGTGATCAATATGACCACAATATTAGATTACAAAACACAAGGCAAAGCACATAAACAGAGGCCATCAAAAGAAAAAAAAGAGGATAAAACATTAAATACAGCTGGTGAACATATAAATGAAAGGCTGAATGTTTTTCTCTGGATTAAGAACCAATGGAACTGTGAAAACGTGTCTAACCTGTTCCAGGTGAAACAGTACATTAGCTATATCAAGGACCCTTTCGACAGTCTTTTCTGGATCTGAGGAATCTTCAGTCCTGTTTGGTAAATCTTTGTAAAGTGCCATCTGCCACCTAATGGCGGGATCCTCAAGCTGCAGGAAAAAAAGATTTGACATGTCAAGGCAAAATGTTCCAAACGTAGGGTCAACAGTTTAATTAGTACAGAAACTGCTTCAAAGGACAACAGAAGCACTTCATATGGCTAACCCACACCTTTACATGGCTAACCCATACAGTGTCCACTACACTGACTGGGAGAACAAAAATAAAGACTGATTTGTGCACTGTTTCTTGAGAGCTTCCAAAGGATTAAAAGTCTAATAATATACAAAGAGCAAATGATCATGGGCCAACAAATAGCACCAGCACCAGCAATGATTATATTATTTGAGGAAAAGTAATGAATATGAGGTAGACAGACATAACTTTGTACACTGACTTTCCATTATTAAACCAAACAACAATAAAATTGTTGCTCTGCTAGCTGGGATTACTTACTTTTCAGTCATGGAAATTAGTAATATTAGTCTTATTTATTAACTAATTTTTTTTCATTTTAGTTTTTTTCAATTGTTAGACAATCCTAATTTTACTGATAACTAGCTAAAAAATGATGTTAACTTATGAAAAATTAATTCAAGATGCATTTGCTTATTAGCCTACAAATGACAAAGAACTGTATGAAGCAAAATGTTTTTTCTTATTTTTCTATTTACATTTCATTTTTTTCAATTTCAGTGATCTGTGATTCTCTGTTTTACCATCAGCAATCTCTTTTTTCGTTCATTTTGTCTACCCAGTGCTTGTTAATCAACACTGATGCAACATACTTTGCAACCATTTTTTGTGCCAATGACACTGAAGACAAATGCAAGGCGTAACCCATTTTACTGAGAGCTGTGGCCAGTGATCATTCCTGATTGTTCAATTTAGGTTTAAGTCACACTGGCCTGGATTCCTAGTGCATTTAGGAGCCTAAACACTACAGATTCGAACAGGGCTTAAACTCAACACTTACTTTTCTAAAGCATCTTTGTGGATCAGGATTTCAATTTGTGCCTAGTATCAGTCAATAATGCTAATTCACCTCTACAAAACATCTTACTATACACAGTTTACTGAAGTTCCAGGAATGATTATAAACTTACACAGTCACTCAATAATAGCTTATTACAACCTAGAAAGCCACAACTGGCAGGCATTTCTTCCACCCTTCGGCTTTTCCATTTCTTAACAACTGCCACATCCACAGTCTTTGCGTGAGCATTTGACTGGATCATCACAAATGGATAGTCCACAAAAGACTTTTTAATCACAGGTGGAGATGTCTTTTGATCTGAGGACTCCTCACATTCTATCAAGGTACAGCTTTTTTGTACAGGTAGTTTTCTAAGGGTATGAGCAGTTGACATTTCAAGGTGTGAATTAGCATGGCTGGAAGAAGATTTTGGTGACTTGAGCTTCATCCATGTCAAAATGAATGCAAGTTTCGTCATCAATTTCTTGAAATAAAAGGCTCGGTACTGAGTAACAGCATGCAGGCATGCAAGGAAAGGAAAGACAGAAACAGGGTGAAGACAGATGTAGACAAAGGTAGACAAATGCATGAAATAGACGCCACAACATTAAGAGCTAAAGATTCAGAAGGATGATTCTCAAACAGTGCAGTTTTCCAAAAAGAAATCAAGATAAATTACATTTTAGCTCTAACATAAATGTCAGACCATGGTGTCTGTGAGAAGCAAAAGTGGTTAACAGAAAACACCACTGGAAGAAAGAATATTGCTATGGTTGGAAGAAAAGCAACATTTCCAAAAAGTGGTATTTTTCCTGTTTTGAAAGCCACCTTACACAAACACCATTATAACTAAGTTATATATTAATTCATAGTATTAAATAATAATTTAAATTTATATTTGGCCTACCTTCCTTTTATGCCTGATTCAATCAGACAATGAAAGGGCAGCTATGCATATAGCACATTGGCATAATTTTTCTGAACAAGAAATATCATACTTCACTGTATCTGATGTGTACTTGACTCAGTCACAGTAGTGACTGAATACTAATGGATTCAGAAAATTATGGAATAAATTATATTGTAGTTTGTAAATAACTACTGAATTTAACTTTATTCATTATACTTTTAAACAAGTCATATACTTTGGTTTAATGTGAACTCTAGAATATGTCAGTGCTAAATGATTCATGAAATATATATTTCAAGCTGCTGAGAACAAACTGCTTAGCAATAGATAACAAATCATAATAAAGATAATAAATACAAAAATAAATTGAAGTTTTGAAGTCCTAGAAATGCCATATTTTGTCTGCAGTTGACTATTTTTCACATACAGGTCAAAACCAGAGCTTTTCAAAGCTGGTAAAGCAGTGTATAGGTAGCTATAAAATAAAGCTAGCTACAATACTTATTTAGCTCTATTAGCTATGTATTATGTGGTTCCCTTTCAGAATGTCATCTTCCATTGGGAATTCATTTTACAATTAGGAAAATCCAAAGTCACTGCTGAAAAGTTTACAATCGGAAAAATCTGTCACTGTGTACTTTGGATTAGCTAAAATTACTTTCTTCTTAATTATCAAAGCACCATGAAATTCCATCAGTATAGGAAATTTAAAATACTTTTATTCTCATGTGTTATAAACAGAGGAGGTGATATGTTGCTGAACAATAGCAAACTTTTAATTGAAGCAAAAGAAGTTTCTGAAGAGAAAGCACAGATGAAGATATTAAGAAGTATCATTACTCCAAGGCAACAAAGCAGTAACAGACAGAAATTTCTTAATAGCAGTATGCAGAATGTAACCCCAAAGGAACAAAATAGAAACTGAAGTATTTAAAACAGTAAGAGAAGTGCTAAGAAGCAGCATGAAATGCCAGTCGAGACTTAAAACTGCACGGCTCACAAAATGACAATACACATACTGAAAATTTCAGAACAGAAATACCTATCTTCATTAAGAAAATGTTACTGAAGTTCACACGCAAACTCACAACACATTTAAGGTTTGTATGTTGATGGTATGAACATGGCTTAAGTAGTTTTGCTCAGGAAGTTCTTCATAAAATCTCCTTCCTTCCGAGCACTTTGCCTGTGTTGTTTCTTCTGCTTCTCAGCATATATTTGCTACATAAGGGTAAGTATTTCAAGGTTTTTTTAGGATTTAACCAAATCTTTTGTTTTCAGTGGTAAACTTTTCTATATGCAATCCCCATAATTCAAAGCTATTGGACTTTTAGTTGTAGTATATTATGAAAAACACTGTTAGCTTTGCAAAATTACGTATCTTCTTGTGAGTTCCCAGAAACCCCAACCTTCACATAATGTTGCCTGACATTGCAGAGATATACAGAAAACATAAGATGGGAGAAAATTAATCTTCAGATATTATTCAGGAAGAACATCCCATTACCAAGTCATTTAAAAAAAAATAAATTATTGCCATGCACTGAGTTGCAGTGGAATCTAGAATTCTGGATGATTCTTAAATATCCTTTCAGAAAAAAAAAAAAAGGCAGATTACCAACTCACATGTAAGCATTCTTGTAAGCATTTAGTGAGCACAAGAAATACTAGTTAGTTTTTTCCTTGAGGTGAATAAAACCTGGAGCAGGGGGAGGAGGTAAAAGACAAACCTAAATAAAGCACCATCCATAGGTCTTATTCCATCTTCCTTCAATGGAGAAGAAACGTACATCATTTTATTACACTTCCGTATTATGGCTGCTTCTTTGCCATTATTTGAAGCATTAATAAACCAGCTCAACTACACTGGGCCAGCTCAGGACTTTTTCCCTATGGCTATTCATCTGGCACCAACTGGAATTCAATAACAAAAATCTACACTTTTTCTAAAATACTTTCTTTTCCCTGGGCTGAAAAACAGGAAGAAAACTAAGCAAAGTGGAGATTTTTCACTTCACGGAGTATGCCAAAGTAGCAGCTTCCTTTTCCTTTACACTTCACACTGATATAAAATAACTTTCAGAATTTTGCAGGTTCTATTCTGAATAATAGAAGGTAGAATTTAAACAGTGATAGACCTTGGTTTCATCTCCAATTTCACATTGGTGGTGTGCATAGGCAGGGATTCAAAGGGCCACATGTTATTATATATAATGCATATATAAACATATTAAAAACCTAACATTTAAGAATTGACATGAACAAGTTACTCATCAGAAGAGAAAAAGGGACTACAAGTTATCCTAACAAACCAAGGCAGGTTGTCATTATATGGCACCAACAAATGAATTCAAAGGAAGAAAAATGTTTAAAAACTGCATATAGATTACCTTGCCCTGGAGATGAAGATTACTGCGGATGATATCTCGTACTTCATCTTCAGTATCTTTCTGTCAATAAATTACAAGTCATATAAATTAGGAATAGAAGGTAATTAAGAAATGATATTGTTCATATAAATGTCAATCTTGGGCTTAGTTCAGGTGATGAATAAAACTGACAATGTGGAAGGTTGAGGAAAAACTCAGCGGCAATACATCTTTTTGTATCAGGCCAGAGCTAGCCATATCCAAGCTCACAGGAACAAGTTCTGGATGGCATCATTCATATCTGTCCACAGTAACACACTAAATGCAAGTCTGAATTAAAATTACTAGTACATACACATATAAAAACTAATGTTTAACCAAACAAAACCAGTATCATTAACGCAGCCTTCTCTGATTTGATTTCTGTTTCTTTTGGAAAACTTTTATCCTTTATAAATGTTCAGTTTAGCTGTCCAAAGGACATATAACCTGCTAGGGTGTATAAAGTATCATAGCTTGAGAAAGGAGTATATTCCAAATTACAGTCACATTATTGCACTGCACATTTACTCCTACAAGAATCACTTTTAAAACAGTTTATCCCTACAGAAATTCTTGCATTCGCATGAGAGTGTTTTGCTGATTAAGGATACCAATTAAACTCGGACACCAGCGTGAAAAGAGTAGGCGTATTTTACTGGGGATAACTAAATAATGCAAAAGAGTAACACAGAAAACATACAGTAAGAAAAGACAGAATAGTGCACTTAAATAAGAAAATACAAGGTAATGCATCAAATCATTACTACATAAGAGAGAGAAAATAGTGATTAAGAAAGACACATCACCACTTGCATACTTTACCATCATCCAGATCCGCAGGTGCTGGGGAGCCCCGGTTACAGCGAGGATCTGGAGAGCCTGTCCCGGCAAGTGGGAAATCCTACGCGGTGCGTCCACCCGTAGGTGAGGCTTCCAAAGTCGCTGTGAGCGGGTCCAGCCTTACATACCCAAAAATCAGCAAGCCAGAATAGCTGGCACCTTTGTTTTAAGCGTAAACATCTGGTTTCAATCTCACATTAGATTCCCCCAGAGCCTGGCCAGGGCTCAAGGGAGAAGCTAAGGGAGCTTCCCTGCTTATGTAATTGGATTATGAGCAAGGTCACACATCATGTCACAGGGCCAGACAACTGTTTCCATGACCCTGTTATCTTATCCATACACAAAAAAAGATAACGATACATTCAAGATAGCTACATCTTCCATACATATTTCACTAATGATTACATACTGAGTTAGCAGCTTCGGCTCAGGGCCCGTTGTTCAGGCTTCAATACTTCCAATGTAACAGAATAGGTGGTTTATTATAACTTAGTATTATACCTATTAGCACAATGGTTATCAGTTATAAAATATACAGGATTCATCTATAGGTCAGCTCTGGCTGGGGCCGGTTGTCCAAGCCTTAGCACTTCAGAGAGTAATCAAAAGGAATTAGTTATGAAATTAGGCACAGAAGTTAGGAAACATCCAGTTCTTATTTGCATTGCCTAATTCAAGATTCATAAAATATAACAAACACAATTTAGCATTAAAAATTAAGAGAGAGAAATAACTGCTTTAATTTAAGAATGTAATCTCTACTCATATACTGGTCATTTAGAAAATAAGTATGTCCAAACTGAAATGTTTCATGCCCTGAAAATGAGAACAATACGTAGATTAATATCTACCATAGTCACCCATTGTGCCTTTAGATAACAGAATTATAGTCTTGATTATTTGTCATGCTGTAAGAATGAGCATGGGGAAAATATTCAACGAATTTCATTAGTAAAATATTTCTTCCTTTTAGAAGTGCGAAAAGAGCACCTACCATACTGAATCGATTTTTTGCCAGTGCAATTAGCTCTTGGTCTCCAGGAGCACAAATGTTTAGGCCAATGGGAAGCAATCTCTTCAGTGCTGCCACAATGAGAGAGGTCTGCATAGAGTACCGGTCACCTTTCCGCTTCATCTTCTTCCTCTCCTGGTCAGAAACTGCTGCCTGCAGCATAAGGCAAAGATGAAAAAAAAATCCAATATTAAATAAAAGAATTGTACTAGCAACTTTGTACTTGTCTCTCATTTAAAAATTTCCTTACTACCTATACAGCTTCAAGCCTATCCAATGAAACTGCTCTTATATCATTGCCAATATTTTGCACCAATATCTTGAAAGTCCACTGTGTTTCTCAAACAAATATGTGTTGATTCTCAACCCAGTTTTTCAACAGATACTGTTACCAATAAAAAAAGATAAAAGTGCTTCTCTGGAGTCCTCCCGTCTCCTTCCCCTCTGCAAAGAATAAAATACAAAAATCTTTACACTACCTTGGACATCTTAGATTTGGTGTCACTGATAAGGAAAGACATGTTGTTGATTTCATTTTGTACCACAAAGTTCTGCTCTTCCCTTTTGAAATTCTGGAAATATATAGAAAATCTCAGTTAGGAGCACTTACGATATATGAGGAATCTATCTAATCAAATCTTAAATAAACATATAAATTAACTAGAAATTTGTAAAATCCTTAAGATAAAGACAAGTACAGAAAAAATTAATGGATGAACAATACTGGCCTTGAATTCCAGCTTTATTTACATGACATAACTCAGGGGGCTGTGTGTTTTGCATTTTATTCTATGTTAGAGAGAAAGAAATGTTTCCCAGGCTATGAAACAGCTATGATAAAAATCTCACTCCTCTAATTGAATATAAAAATATTGTCTGGGTTTTCCCTTATTAGTAAACCATCCATTCCATTTTTCCCCATAAAAGATTGAACTTATGAATACACAAGTAATTCGGTGATCCAGTATCTATCTACTGTGCAATCAGTTTCTGTGCACAGCGGTGTTTATAATAAATCTTACAGTCATATTCAGGCACAAGTACAGCAATAATAAAGCATCTTGTTTCCAAACTTGAGAGAATTGAAGTTATGGCAGAAAAGAAATTTAATATAGACAACAGTCCATACAGAGATCCAGTGCCTGAAAGCATTTAATCTCTTTTTGTTTTCTCCTTCTTTTTGTTCCAGTATCCACATGAATCGTCTTAATGCAGACCCCTTGGTTACTGCACATGAACCAGAGGAATCAGACTTGGGAACCAAGACTAAATTTTGTAGAAGTGGAATTAAGAAGAAATCCTTAACTGGTAAAATTTATGAAATATGAAATAGTATCATTCAGGGGAAAAAAAAAAAAGTATTTTATTTGGAGAATTACTTGTAAGATGTATCTGCTATTTCCTTGTTCTTAGAACACTTCCTGACTTTTCTTCATTCAATCCAGCTACAGACCTAGGCTTAATAATTGAATTATATGCCTTTAACTTTTATTAAAGAAATACAAATCTACACTGCAACACAAATTCAGCAACTGCAAATAAAGCTGCACATTTCCTTCAGGGAACCCTTGTTCCACTAGTCATGTTGAGAACCTTTCCACACGATTTTCATCCTAACTCTGCCAAGAGGCTCAAGCAGACAGACTGTAAAATTTAGGAAAATGGATTTTAATGAGACACCTACTACTAATTTAGTAGCCATACATCCTGGTTACAAAAAGGCTTTGGGGGTAAAAATAACTGACTGGAAAAAAAAAGGTAAGGGAACAGACCTTAATGAGATATATATATAGATATATATAGATAGATATATATATATATAAAAAACCAACCAGAAACCAAAAGCCCCACAACAAACAAACCAGAATTTATACACAAAGTAGCTACAATCAGTGTTACTATGCTACAAAATACCCATCAACTCCCCTAGCTACTCAGGCATTTCAAAAGTGTCAGAAAACTGAAAGTCATTAATACCTTGCCATCTGCAGTTCAACTTCTGTCATTAAATGTGTTTTCCCAAACACAACCACTAAATAACCAATCTGCCTACTAAGAAACCTAATTAAAACAAGTATTTACCAAGGAATTACTTACATGAGACTTTGACCAGTAAATGAAGACCTCAGCCACCATGCGGAACAATTCTTCTGCTTCAGGGTTGGGCTCTTTCAGCCATTTTGCCCTAAAATTTGGTAAAAGGGTGGAAATGTGGATGATCCTCACTGGCTTTATGCTTTGAAATCAGTTTTCATCAGTTTTCAACATTTTACAAGGATACAAGCCAACAAAATCAAGAATGCTTTTAATTCTTTATGGTAGCAGTGGCTTTTTGATGTCCTATTTCAAAACCCTTAAAATCCTTTTACATTAATCCTAGGTCTAAACCCAACAGATTTGAATTGCACTTTTTTTTGTTTGTTTGTTTTCTTCTGAAAAAGACCCCAGCACATCGTAAAAGTCATAAAACATCAACTTGAGCAACTTAAAGATTGTCAGGCTGAGTAAAAGCTACTTTAATTCAGTGCTAGGCATTTCAAGGGATAAGAGATGGTATCAATAAACAGAAAGATTTTACAAGATTCATTGACCTATTCCTCTCCACATACCTGTTATAGTCCACAAATCTAATCAACAAAGGGTAGAAGGCATAGAGGTCCCGTGCCAAAGTGGTGAACTCATCTAGGATGAGCAGTTCAGCCTCCGACATGTCACCTCTGCCTTCTGCTCTTAGATGTTCTTCATCCGATACAACCACTGCTGCTTTTTTCTTTAGCTTATCCATCAGTGGCAGGAAGTGTGTCTTTAAGAGCTGTGGCTTCGCTTTGCTTATGATGGGCTGGGAAAACACTATTTAAGGCAATGAATATTATAATATATACCTAGCCACGAAATATAAATAAAAACTTTTACCTTTCCCCTCTTCCTTGGATCTTATTTCTAGGCTACAGAGTAAAATCCTGCCCCCATTGAAATCAGCAGAAGTTTTGCCAAGAATTAAATGTGGTCAGGATTTCACACAGTCAATTCACTTTGTTACTGTGAGGGCAGAAATTACAACTTCACAGACTAAGCCTGCAAGATCAAAAAACTAGAAATGACTCTTCACTGGCATTCTGTCAACATACTGGTATATGCCTGCATAATTTTATTGAGTAATGTAGAAGTTGTTTAATGGTATATATGGGTAGATACCTATATAGCTACATAGTATGCACACAAGTTTTCTCAGTCATTGGCTCCTCTTTTCGAATGTTGCATTCTAGCTTGAGCGAAGTAGAACTGGAAAACATGCTCTAGTTATTTGCAAACCTACTGAAACACCCTGCCTGTATTCCTTATGCACATTAGGACGCTGCAAGACTTGTGTGTAGATTGAAATGAGACTGATTCAACCATCCATCAACCAGTCATATGAGACTTGTTAGCCCAAGCTTTTTGCAAATCTACTAATGAAAATGAATGTAAATTAACACTTCAACTGGGCCTATTAGTGCAAAACCATTTGTAACATATCCATTGGATTACAAAGAATTTTAGGCAGCTACCACTTATACTTAGGGTGCATTACATTACTAACCCTCAAAAGACTAGGAATCCAGACTGCTACCATGAATGAAATTACTACTACAGTAAGTACTGGAAAGTCATAAAAAAGCCTAATTGAAAAACTGAAGTCACAACACTGAAGTGACGTTTCCTTACAGATTGTAACATTGAGAAATAAACTGGTTTTAAGTAAATTTTAAGGTGTTATCACAATGAAGTTAATGTAAGGATTACTAAAATGACATGCATTTCCACATTTCATTGTAATAGACACATTAGATATACAGCTTCAAAACAGTATTTTAAGGAACCAGCACTCATGCAGAATAGCAAGGAACTGTGTAATGCCTGCAAGAAGGAACTTGCTATATAATGAATATGGGCTAAACAACTGTAGTCCTCTAATTCCATATACTACAAAATGCACATGTGCATACTTGGGGAAAAAGAAATAGTCTAATGTACTTATTAAGAGATTAAAACATACTGCTTACACTGCTCTTTATACTTAATATTTCTGGTTCATCAAGATCTGTATTGTTTAAAAACAAAAATATGAGTGTTCTACTCCAACTTTAGCAGGGTAAATACAGAATAGTTCAGAGTGTGTGTGTATATATACACACATATATATATTTTCTGGATATACACTTACATGCTTGGTTTTTTGTTTATTTATTTATTTTTACATCTTACCTGCTAATCTTTTCATCCAGGCTCCTTCATCAATACCAAGGTTGTTATAGATGATTTTCAATATGTTACCCAACAGAGTGTTCATGTGCTCTGACGTCAAGGCTGTGCAACACATTTCAGCCTTGTCAGGGTTGTTTTCTGGCCCATGCTCCCACCAGTGTGACATGTAACTACACAACATAGGCAGTATTACTTCCATGATATGTGGCATTTGTGTGTAACGAATACCAGACTCTGCCAGTTCCACAATTTCTTCCATTAGCTTCACCAAGGAAGGAATATTTGGGCAAACCTCTTCTACACTAGTAGGCAAATTGAGAACTAATGAAAAAAAAAATGAGAATAAAAAAATTAATAAACTAAGTCATAGAGGGAAACTAATTATTTTCAATTGCTATTCCATACAACTTCTGTTTTCTATTTACATTTATGCCCTTCTGATCCAAGCAAAAACAAAAAAAACCTAAACACAACAAAAAAAACCCAGGTACTTTCATAGCATTGAGCAATAAGCTGTTTATATATAAGCTTCAATAATAAAACTTTCTAGAATAAAAATAATTCCTGTATGAAAGCTTCAACAATGAAATTATTATGGAATGAATTCAGAGAAATCAGATGCAGTTTGCTATATTCAAAATAAAGCTTAAATTTCAGGATTTCTTTCAACATAAGGTTTACAGTTGAGGAAACAAAATGATGCAACTAAACAACTCTCCACAACACATCAGATGAGACCTGGAGTATTAATAGAAGAAAAAAGAAAAAACAACAAAAACATTGCCTGACATATTGAGTGGAGCAGATTATGAGAAACTGACTTCTGGAGGTGAATTTCTGATTGTAAGTGTCTGATTTTCAAGTTATTTGAATTACCATTTCCTTTCTCTGAAAAGGTACTGCAGTTGCCTTACTTTTGCAGTTTCATTCATCTACAAATAAATATCTGTTATCACAACTATTAGCTCTTGAATGTCTGTCATCCTGATGTACACATACAATGAGATATACAGATATCTATATATTGAAAATTTAGCCTGCAATTTGTGAATCCAAATGTTTGTACCAACATAGTCTAAGACTAGTCTTTTTCCAAAAACAATCTCTTCTCCTATTTAGACCCAAATACATTTTACACAGCCATCAGAGTGTCTCCTTAAAGCTTGATGCACTTTTGGAAAATAAATACAAATTTCTGTTAAAAATCAATTAAAATACAGATGATTGCCTTTCTAGATGTATTAAAATAGCTAGAATATATAGGCTAAGTAAGCATCGTTGTTGATATTTTCAAGATAAGACACTACAGCTCTTTGAAGAATAAATCTGGTATGCTCCCTTTTTTAAAAATAAAGATGAAGTTATAAAATGGAAGCTATTATAAATTGGCATCTTATACACTGTCATCTATACGTATCTGTGATATAATTCACATTCAGCATATATGCAGACTTTGTACAGTTCTACTGTAAGTTCTCTTTTATTTACCATAGGAACGAGTAGTGTGTATGACCTTATTCAACAACTACATTTTACCATAAGAAACATAAAGAATTTCAGAACGGAACAAAAAGGTATATGCAAAATAAACATACATAAAGTTACTGGAAAATATCTGTACTGTCTTGTATTTCAAAAAACAATTTATATACTAGTCTGCAGTGTATTTACTTTCTAAGGGTATATTATGTACTTACTACAAGCAAAGGTATTTTGCTTCAATTGCAAGTATGTATGTTTTAGGGACCCAATATTGCAAATGAAAACTGAGGAAATAAAGTTACTGATTAGAATACATAATTTTATCATCAAATACATAATATCTGAGATACTAAAAATGTGTGAAGTCCCTCCAATAAATTGATGCCAAAGTCATATTTTGATAAAGGTATCTTAAAATGAAAATATCAGTATCTTTAGAAATGTAAAATAATTGGTTTTATGAGATTTAGTCCATTGATTTAAGAAAGAAATACAACCAAGAGATTACAAGAAAATTCTTGCACTATAAAATGTATGCAAAAATACATGTTTTAAGACACGCAGCATTTATAGTGAAATTGTGTCTTCATAACCATTATGTGAGTTTCTGGAAATACCTGCTCTGTCTCTCGCATTCTTGGTATTGTAAATTGAGTAGATATTATGTTTGTTCAAGTGAGTTTCCAAAAAAGCCACTGGAAAGGCACCTGAGAAAGCAGCCAAGCATTCTCCTAGTGCTGATCGTTGCCTGTGAATTAACAAACATCATATAAGTATACACATCTTTGATGACTGTCTACACCTCAGGGTAGTTGTATACCAGTCTTATTTTTATTCTAAGATGAGCTCATCTCAAAGAGATAAGCCACTACATTGTTAGGATCATCAACACAAGAACAGGTAATAGAAATTGAAGTCCAGCAAGCCTCTGTTAATATATGAATGAAATGTTAAGACACAAAATGACAAAGTTGGCGTACTTAGCTGAGAACTAATCAAGAACATTCAGGGAAACCCCAAAGGCATCATAACAATGCCTTCTGTTCTATTAGTTTCCTCTCAGCTATACTGACTTTATAATCTCTACTGTTGAGAAAAAGCTACTGAATAGACCAAGAGACAACATACAACTGTCATTTTATTTGAGTGATATAATTTTCTTTTTCTGAGAAACAGTAATAATCAGACCTTGGTCTAGCATGAAAGTCAAGTTCTTCAGAGCGTGGAAAACTGCTTCTACTGATCAATAACTCCCAAAGTTTTCCCAAAAACATTGCTCTAAACTCTTCAAGCATATGACAACATTTATTTGATAATCAAAATTTCTTAAATGTGTCAAAATTGTGTCTCCCCTGTCACTTCACTTGGGTCCTTCAAGAGATATTTAAAACTATTGTTTCTGACTTCAAATTCAGTTGATCAAAGAAGACTTTAGATATGTGAGAAATCCTTAGCTGCTGAAGCTGAGCCACACAGATGACAGAAATCCAGGAGTCCCATGAACTTCCTAAAAAAAAAGGCCTCCAAACTGATCTTGTGATTTAACAAGATTTATCTTCAGTCTATAGTTTATCTCACTTTAAGAATTTATATTCTTTCTAGATCTAACACATTAAACTTGATTTTGTTAAATCTAACTTTGTTCCCATCATTATTTATCCTGTTTGCTCCTTCTTCTTTTTTTTCTTTTACATTAGGTCTTCATCATATATCCAAAACATACATCCATCACATACACCTACAAAGAGCACGCTACGTGCTTTTCACTTGCAATAATGGTTGTAGACAACCATACACAAAAATTACCACTTACACTGACATATTTCATCTTAACTACAAATCCCACATCATTTATTTGACAAATACCAAAACCAATTAATTTTATATGCCTTATGAAATTAATGAGACCTGGTTTTCCACAGATGTGTATTTTGTTACTTATAAACTTTTGATCCCCACCTTTCTTTATTATGTTTCCTATGATACTGCCACCAAGTAAGCAAGGGTATGTCATGGAACTGGTCTGGAGTTATGCACAGGTTGATTTGCTAGACAGTGTACAGATATATGAACTTCCTGCTAGATTACTACCAGTATCTGAAATATATGAGTCCTGTTTAGCCTTCCCTCACAATGGCGCTAGTCACTATAGGGCAACTATTCTGTTTTAAGAACTGAATTATCTAGGTACCTCTATTTTTTAGCCAAATACAGTTTACACAGACCAAACATAACTTGGAGGGAGGTTAGCAGATACAGAGCTGCACAAAAAAGCAATTATAAAGCTTCACTTCCCTGGGTAATTGAGCTAGAAAAGAAGTAGTGTTGTATGAGTGATAAATTAAATTTAGGGTAATGAGAAAGAAATATACATCACAATTAAACAATACATAATGGAGAATTATAACAATAGCTGAGCTGAATGACATATTTTTACAGTTCCCCAGCTGAATGTCAAATCAAGTGATATTTATTGTAAAGTCAGATAATTTTATTTGTAATTTTTTGTTTTAATTAAGAAATATATTTTGACAAACATATAATGCAACATTTTAAGTGTATTATAATAAAAGCAGCTTCATTCCATTTAAAATTTGAGCACCTTTTTTCTCTCAAGATATCTTTCCAACAACAATCTCCTCCTATATTCATTTCTGGACTGCTTACTCATGAAGCTAAATATAAACACAAATATTAAAAATAGAGGAACAATTTTTCTTCTTACCTCTCTACATAGATACTCTTGCTGGTTCCCAAAGCATATAAACTGGCCAGTATTCTGTAACAGGAGACCTGAACATCTTCCACTAAAGGAAAGAAGAAAATGATAGGTATAAAGAGATTTTTCTTTGCAATACATTTCCGTAGAATTAAAACACATTTCTTTTGACAATAACTGAATTGGTAATATTAAGCTATCAAAGGAAATCCACAGAAATCACTGTCTAAATACAAAGAGTCTTCTGACCACTGAGTCCCATAGTCTTTACTCAAAACTTCCATTTACTTCAGTACAAAGTTACCAGATAAGACAGTAAACTTATTTCACTAGTGCACTCACTTTCTGAAATTAATGGCATACCAACACTTTACGGATAAGATTTAACTGCATAATTTAAGAATTTATTAATTTAATAGCTATAAAAAAATGTGTCAATGAATCTTTTTAGTTTGTCTGGAGCATTTAAGAGTTTCATGGCAAATCAAATAAAGTGCTGAAACTAAAAAAATTACTAGGGAACAAACAGATTTACAAATGTAACATCACTGTATAAAATACATTACAAAAGAAAGGCAATCCTATTAAACAGGTATTTCAATCTTTTAATCAGTTTTTTTTTTTCATTTAGAAACAGACACCAGTTAATAGCATGTACTTAAATTTATACTTCAGACTGACAAAGGATTAAAAAAATAAATAATCCTTTAATCCTTATGAAATCATGTTTTGAAAGTATCAAATGTTTCAGTCACAAAAATGTGAGAATAATCTATTTGAAAAAATGCTTTTCCACTGTAATCTGCAGTAATAATATAACAACAGTGTTAAGAACCATCAAGAACACCCCCAGTCTTTCCATACGTGTTTTTTCTAGTCTCTCCCACAGTGCTAATATCTTCTCCCAATATGCAATGAAATGTTGAGAGTAAAATAGGGTAAGACTTAACATGCTGGGAGAGCCTACAAGATAGTGCATCAAAGCTATACAGACTGGCTCTTTACTATACCATGCTTTTTAGTTCAGATCATCTTGGAGTTGAGTATTTTTACATAGTACACTGACCCACCTTTGTACATGATCACACCATGGAGTACTCTGTACATGTAGTAATACTCTCAGGTACAAGCACCATGTCAAGATGCTTGTCAACAAAGTAATACAAATAAGATGATCTTATTCTTAATAAGATGTAAAGAGAAGTTGTGTGTAAGAAAAAATAGCCTTTGCAATTATGCTCTAGACAAAATAAATAGGCACAATTTAAATTAATTACTCTTTCTCAGTTTATGGATTCTAAATTGGGTGTTTGACAGCAATGTGATGTATGTAGAATAGCTGATTAAGAATATCAATTTAAGTGATAAATTATCAAAGGCTGATTATTAAGTTCCAAAACATGGAATACCAGAGATCAAAAATTATGCAAAGCATGAACATGTTGATGTCTGAAAAAGCGGTTTATGATGAACAAGTGATGTATGTGAACCCCATAGATTACTTTTTCTGGATACTGTCAGGCTCTTGAATTTCACAGATATAATTTAATGAGAAAAGCGGATGTTTACATCTCATCACACTCGATCCATCAATACAACTCCAAATTGTCAAAAACGGTTCTCTTAATGCTATTTTAAATATTACTTTTCCAGACTCTAGAAAGAGAAAAAATATAATTTTATGTTCTTTTGTTCCAGGTCCTTCTCTCAGTTATTTCCATAACTGAGTTAGCTAAACAGAGCAGAACTGCCTCCTTTAGCAGAGTCTGGACTCCTGTGGAATTCCTAAAATATATAAAGTTTTGTGTTGCAGACTGCAAAATTTTGTCTTGCAGAGACTGGGTTTGAGAAAGTGAAGGACATAATCAAAATCTCTACAGAAATCTCTTATACAGAGTCTCACACACATTCCCTTCTCCAGTGCCCAAATTCTTCAGGAGCTCCATCCACTTTTCCTTAGGATCTGAGATGCACCCACCCAAATTCCCCACTAACCGAAACTGAGTCAAGGTGCATGTACAACAGAGTAATATCATTCTCGTAGTATAACTTGATTTATAGACAGAGCAAAGACAAATTAACTTACACAAAGTAACTTTTCACACAAGAAGAAAGTCACAGTAAATCTATGGTAAAGTTATAAACAAATTTGAGAGTTCTGACTGTCTGATCACAGCTTCATCTGCTTTAATATTTACACAAAGTCCACTAAAACCTGCAGACTGTTCTAGGTCAATTACAGCAAAAGTTTGATTAAATCAATGACAATTTTGTCAAAATGACATAGGATTTGTCCTTCTCTATAGAACTGAGTGTCTAGTAATGCTTACTACATGTCACTACAGATCTTTTAGTGGCATGACACTTCTAAATAATACATACATATCAAATCTTCCCCAAACTGGTGCTGTCCAATATGCTCAAATAATGAAGATAACACTGGCAGGAGAGCAACTGTGGTATAATTAATGATTTGTGTAACTCCCTTTGGCTGGTTTCTGCTGTGTGTAAACTGGCCTTGCTTAAGATTTTCCATTGTTTTCTCCAGATCCTCAGCAGCATTGTCCAAAAATGCTCTCAATGCCATCTTAACAGATTCCAGACCAGTTTTCATCACAGTCCTGTATATAGCATACAAAAAGAATGAAAAAGAATATTTTATTAGACAAGTATGGAACAAAGCCTAGTCTTGGTTTATATAAAATAGATAATAAAGATCTGAAGAAAAATCTTTCCTCTTTTGACATTGGAAAATCTTCTCATAGCAGAACAACCTACTGAAAAAGCATTTCATAGGTATCCTGCAGAACACAAGGATATTTTATCCATTTTCCCGTTGAGAAAATAAAGTCCTTTTAAATTTATAAATTAAGTGATTCATCTGCCTTCAGGGGGAAAAAAACACACCTAACAAAAAAGAAGAAGAATGAGTAAGTCTGCAATTTATGATTCTAGGAAGAGAAGATCTCAAGCTAGAACTCAGAAAGTCTTCCCAACCATGACAGTCATATTTCTGTCTCCACAATAAGGGCATCAGAAAGGAATGAGTAAAAACAATAAAATTTGTTTAGAATAAATAAATGCACTGATTACATAACTATAACACCATAATCAATTACGTAATGATATAATCCAGGAGAATTATTACCTTAGTTGTTTTAACTAGATCAATTACAGAGATCCTGTTTACAAGGATCCATAGTTTACAAAGTATCCATATAGGCATGCGTGAAATAAATCCCAGTGAAATTCTTTTGTAAATTGAATCACAGTCCAGTCTTTTTGTTTGTCTGTTTGTTTACAGTTTCAATGGCAATATTACCAAACTTCCATGTAACCTCCATGAATCCCTTAATTCCTGTCTGGAGCTATTTCTACATCTCTACCAAGAACTGAATTGGTAACCTCCACCTGTATCTGTATTCCATCTGTATGATTGCATAAAGCATGGACAAAATGACAAAAAAGCCAAGATATTGCAACCTAAAGGATTACCATGCAGCAGCTGAGCCATATTAATGACCATGATCATGACTCTACCCCATAGCAAAGGGAAAGTAAAATTTGTTCATTTAAGTCACTGCAAGAATACTGAGAAAAAGAGCTATCTGCATGTAATCCAGTCAATTCTTTGAGAGTAAATGCAAAGTCAAAAAAGTTATCTTAAATTACCATGGAGGTAGTTTAAACTATCATGTTTTGTTCCACAACTGCAAAGATCTAAAAGTCAACTATCAGCACAAGATAGCTGACTATACAGTTAATGAAAAGCTACACATTATCCTCCAATATTTCAGGACTGTCTTATTCACAAACCTCACAATGGTTCAAGCAGTTCAATTTAACTTAACAGTATCACTGAATTTGATGTTAAGGTGGTTTTTTTGTTCAAATTAGAACCTGAAATAACTTTGCAATGAAAACATTCTGTGAGACAGATTTACTGCACTCCATGTGCATTTAACTCCTGAATTTTTTGATTAAACAGTATAAGTGAAAAAATAAAATATTTCTAATATTACTGTGATTTTGGGACAGTCACATGATTAAAACCAGATGAACTAACAGCCAGCAGTTCCTGGACACCATTGATCCAAACTGAAGTTGAAAGTATAACTTACAAATATTGTCCTGTCAAATCCTAGTAATTAACTAGTAATGAAGCTACTTTGCAATGGGAATTCTTTTCAGTACTATAATTCTTGAGTTTTGAAATTCTGTAGCTTTACACAGGTAGCCCAAATCTGATTGCACATTATTTTCTTCAGTGATTTTCGTCGTGCTTTAGAAAATATATTCAGCATTACCTTGCATCCAAAGTCTGGCCCAGTATGTGAAGACAGTTGACTATTGATGTTGCATCATTTCCTAAACAGGGAGGAAAATTATCCACCAATTAAGCTGAACATACTGTATAGCATACCTACACTCTGCTAACTTTATTTCTGGCTTTAATGAAAGAGTAAATGACAGCAGAAGAGCAACTGAACTTCTGCATAATTTTAACATTCAAGTTAAAAAACATGCAGTTGTTGTCTTAGCTTTGTTTACACAAATGCAGTAACTAGAGGCAGTAAAGCATCTCTCATCAAATAGCTGAGGCAGTCAAGATGGAAGCACTTATATGTGGGGTTAATTAGAGCTGCAGTGTATTGTCTGGTTTTCATTTAAGTTCTATAAATTTTGCTTGAACTGATTCAAGTTTATCTGAACATTTGTCTTCCCCCTCTTAGTAACAAAAAAGCTGTTAACTTTCACAAGCTGCTATGCAGGAAGAGAAGATTTATATAAAATGTCATCAAAAAGGTTAGTTCCCCGATGTTACCAATAGGCTCCAGCCATTTACAGCAGGATCAGGTGTGGCCCACATCAGTACACAGTCTGTGACATAATATGCATCTCCCATAATCAATTATTTTTTTCACACTTACATATGTAAAAAGAGAACTTACACACAATATGCCCAGTATGCATACGTACATCCCAAAATGTTGCCATGTACAAGTCACCCTAAATTCACTTTTTAAATCCAGGACAGATTTAGGCTACACAAATTTGATCCACAGCTTATTTCATGTATTTATTTAAAAAAAAAAATATCTAAATCTCTGCAAAAATGAAAATACCTTTTCTTGCTTCTCTGTATTTAAAGTTTCTCAAAAAAAAAAAAAAAAGAAGAAATAAATTGAATGTTTAAGATAAGATAGATTTCTGAAAACACTGTCATCTGCATACAGTGTACCATACTTTCTCACTGGTGGTTATTTCACTTGAAAATACAGGCAAACGTACAACCAGAATTAGCAACTGCTTCAGTGAAATAGAAATTTTAAAAGATAAATTGCAAGGAAAGAGTGGGAGGTTTATTGCAGCTCAGTTGTTCTATGCTATCAAATGAGGAGGTATTGTTGTGGTGTTCATCTACAGTAGATTAAACGAACCTGAACCACAGCTTCCATGGCTGTTCCCAGCCAGGCAGCCCTACCCTCTTTGCACTGGTGGTCATGCAATGATAGAGCAAACAGATGAGAAAGCTGAGGTGGCCTAAAAAAGTCCTACCAAAAAAGACACCACAAAAGATTAGGTTTTTTGTCACCTCCTATTCTTTTTCCTTACTATTTTACTGTTCTGGTGATATGAATGCCAGTGCTGATGAAGAGAGGGCAGGACTGTGTTAATGACAGCAGGGATGGAGGGAAGTACTCAAAGCAACCTGGACATAGACTGTGGATTAGACTGTCAGGAAATAGTACCTTAACATTCATCATGCAGGTGTGTATACACTGTATGCTACAGTGCAATACAGAGATGCTCACTCCAGTTCCCTGAAAATTTGCACTAGCAATCTATTTATACTGTGTAGACACATTTCAAGAGCCGTATATTTATCAGGAATCAGGCACTCCATATGCTGCAACCAGATGGAAGGGTCAGAAACTCATCTAGTTATTCTGAAAACCAGACAAGCTTTAGGCCTATCCCTGTAGCAGATACTGCAGTGTGGTTGGTTCCACAGACTGGGATATCATAGCACAATTCAGTGACCATCATAAATGCAGGCCCTTCAGTCTAAACTGACTGACATACTAGAGTTCAGCCAATTTTATCCATGTAACACTAAAAGTAGACTTTCAAAATTATCACGAAACTTCTTTTCTGGAATGTCTCCTTCAGGCAGGATTTGTTACAGAATCTTAGAAAATGTAATTTGTTGTGAAAGACAGCTTTAGGTTCAGTAAAAATCTGTGTCTTGCTTTTGTTCAATGTCATGAATTTAGTTGTTTTCACTGTGTTTCTAAAACAAACAAACAAAATAGAGTATTTTTTAATATTTTGCCTTAAAATGCCACATCTCAAAAAAAAAAATCTTTTTAAACTGAACGTGTCAAGAATCAGTTTGCTTCCAACCTGAGGTCAGAAGTCAATTTCAGAATGTATTTTAGAAAGCTGTATTATTATATCAGGAGGGAAGAACTACTGTTGTATTGTGAAAGTGCTATGGATATTGATTCCAGGATACCTCACTGGAAGGACACTTACAAATTCAGGATGTCGTTAGGCAGAAAAAGCCTCTGTTTCTTTTTTAGAAACTCCTCTGATTAATTTCTCTAAGTTCCCAAAAGTGAGTGAAACTAGGCCTTTCTTATCTGATGTCTTACCCAGCTAATTTTTGTTTCAGATTACATGGGTCTGTATTACCAATATGAAGATTTTTTTTTTAAAATTGCTTATATACTTATATAGAAAGAATGCCTTAGTGGACATTTAAACAATATAAAAGAAGTGAATCAAACCAGTCATCTAATTTTTGTTTTTTAAATTGAGAAAATATAAATTCAAATGCTCAATTCACCAAAATTATTCACCAAAAACTTTCAAATTCAGTTCATGAACAATAATGAAAGTAAATCAATACGGTCTTACTGATGCGTTAGCTACAGCTCTCAAACAGTAAATTATTGGGGTCAAAATCTACTTTCACGGTGTAAAGAAATACTAATTCCATGCTGAATTACAATTCCATAATCTCAGTGACACTCTTAGATATCAAATGCAATTAACTGTTTGAGCTCACTCTGGAAGACTTGCATGCTTAATTTCCCATTTTATCAAGACATATATACAGCTTAAGCTACATGATTTTACTAATGACTTTCATATGTGCAACTGTATCTTCAGAAGTACCATTCAAATTCACAATAATATAAAACACCTATATAGCAAAACTATATAGCATTTTGCTATTTGCTAGAGCAAACTCCCCACTATCCATAAAGGTTATTATCAAGCAACTCTTGCTCATTCAAGATGCCTCCAAAATGCACAAATAACTGTTTAGGCTCCAGCTGTGCTCAGAGGCTGTCCTCATAGCATTTTCCCCTCTTCTACACAGGTCTTGTCTTTGCTGGAGTAAGTGCAATTCTTTTGATCGGGTTTTGCAACATGACGTAATTCAGTTTCAAGGTAAGGCAAACTGTAAAGTGACTTTGACTTGAGTTTGTAGGTCCACAGTAAATGACCGTGCTCCAGTCTATGGTGACCTTGTCATAACTCATGGAAAAAACTACAGTACACTTCTGTGTTGGCATAAAGATTTTGATTCTGTTAGTTACCGCACATTAGGAAAAAAGTTAATAAAGATATTGTAGCCATACCAAATACTCATCTGATCCCATCTGACTTATCTCCTTCTACCACTTGAACCCAGCCAAAACACAGAAAACAAACAAGCTGAGATGTGGAATGGAAAATATCTTTTCTTTAGTACTGAAGAAGTTACACTGACTTCGATTCTTAACTTCAACTGTTACTCATTTTAGAAAAAAAGAAAAACAAATTCACACAATAACAAAAAAGATTTGCAAAATTTTAATAATATACCTGAGCTAGTTCATTCTTTGAAGAAACAACCTAGGATATAAACCAGAGCTTATATGTACATTTGTGATATACTCCACCCTTCAGAAAAAGCTGCAACAATGCCACACAGCTGCAGAAATAACTCCATTCCTCCTATGATCTTTTGGCTTTACAGGCAAATCCACTCAGCTCATCCCAAAACATATTTAAAAGCGATATCCCAAAATAACTTCTGATCTTTCTTCTCAGTTTAATGGTTTTCATAACGGTCTGTAAGCTTTTTAAACACCACACTGCTGCAGCAAGTGAGTTCCTTCCCTTCAAATTGAATGAAATATGTAGGAATTGAGTTAGATGCATGTTATCTTAATCAAATTCTAATTCGCTAGATAATTACCCAATTAAGTATGTTCATGGATGCTGAAGTTTTCAATGCATCCGTCTTAGAAGCTATATATGCCCAGGATGTACTATTTGGACTATCCTATCATCATAGCATAAGAAAAAATTGCAGAGTAAACGACTGTGCCACACATTGCATATAATGTATACACTTGATACAGGCTTCAAATTGACTTCAATTAAGTGATTTTCACATGGCATAAGACAAACACCGAGCTCCTGCTAGATTCACGTAATACCAGAAGGATAATACACATGCGTATGTGGAGTCAGGCACATCTGGGAATATTTAAGAATTCCACAGAATGTAACTAAGCATTTCAGCCCACTACAAATTTTTCTTAATGACTTTCCAGTACAAATGTGCAGTTCTGATGCTCTGTTATTCCCAAATGATTTAGAATAAAATAATAAATTAGTAATTATAATTAACTCAGCAAAATTCTTTGGCAGGATAATGAAATCCAGATATTAGTTAAGAGACACGGAAAACTAAGCAAAAACCCCCAAACTGATAACTACAAAAGCTTTGTATTCCATCTAATAAATTCTGTGATCTACCAGCCTAAACAATTAGTGGTCTGTGAAGACCATGCATTTCAGCCATGCAGCATGCAACAAACCAGCACATAACACAATGCAAAAATGGCAAAGAAAACCAAGTGATGGCCATGCTAGTATTTGTCAAGGGTCTCCTTACCAAACAGTGAAATCCTATGCCTGACAAGAACTCCAAGTTTGCAGAACAGGCTGAAGACAAAAGAAAAATAAGAGAAGAGAAGGGAAAAGGAAAAAAATAAGGGTGGGGGGAGAAGAAAGAAAAAAAATAACAGCTGATATATGAGCAGGAAAAGCAACATGATGTCACGCAGAAAGAATCAATTATCTGAGCAGAATGTGGGACAGAGTACTAAAGAAAGAGTTTTTAAGTGCATATCCTTAACAAACATGGTTAAATAAGCACATATTATAATTAAAGAAACAAAAAAAAATTAAAAGCAAAGCTAATTAATATAAAAGCGTCCTATATGATAATCCACAAGGAAATAACCATCAAAGCTTTAAGAAGTAAAATGTGGTCAGTGTGCTTTTCAGGATACCACTGACAATTTGAAAACAAAAGGTAAGGAAATCAGATTAATTGAAGTGTTTGATGGCAAATGCTTAACTAGTCCGATCTGGATCTTGTCATCTTGAACACTGAGAATTTTTTTTCCAACACACTGCTTTTTAAACACACTTAACATGAAAAATAGCTGCTTACATGGTTAAAAACCAACAAAAATGGATATGATCAATGATTTCATTTCACATGTTTGAATTACCTCCTGTGCTGATGAGCAGTGCCCCATTCAGAACAATGAAGAATGAAGTTTTGTGTTATTCACAGAAGCAGGAGCACACTGCCCTACCCAAATTGACCCAGCCTCCAGATTTCGGAGGGGTTAGCTCAATCTTCATGCTCCAGTTTAGTCTGAGAATTTTCTCCAAGAGTAACATCAATTTTGGTGTTATTTTTTATGCTGCAAAACCCCTCATCTGCTATAAATGACATGAACAATATCATGTCATTTTATTAAGCTATTTAATTATTAGGCACACAGGCTGGTTATCAACCTCTGATTTAAAAGCAAAAGACACCATAAGCAGGTCTGCACAGTTTATGGATGAGATCTGAACATGTTGTTCCATTGACAAACAAGAGCATGGTGCCAAATGGAAACATTATGTCCAGAATCAGAACAGCCAGGTTAATGTGGTGTTGAATCCAGCTAATTAGGCAGTGCACAGTGATCCATTATAGCAACAGCAACTGCTCTGTTTCAGAAATGAGTCTGGTTGGTGCATGTTCTGGGATCTCGGTTCACTTTTAGTTCATGAGGCAGACACATACTATATATTCTTTTATAAGGATCCTGGTTCACCCAGTCCAACGGGAAAAGCTGTACAGAAGCATGTTAGCATCATATAAATCTTGTGTCCATTCTAACGAAGACATTAAATAGCTCACAATCTATCTTATTTCCTAACATACAAATGTTACACAACTGACTGTAGCATTCAGCAGATGCTACGTTTTCACAAAGTCTGACTGAACCTATTATCTCCAGTGTAATTAGTTTAGGTTAAATAAATAAATTAAAATGTCCAAATGGCCAGTACTTAGACTGATGTCCAGAACTGATTTTATACAACTGCAGTAGTACAAGGACTTGTAAGATGGTCTAAGGGATGAAAAATGCAAACAGCCCAATCCTGAAAAGGCTCATTACAAACAAGATGGAATGTAACGCCACCATATTTCAGGAAAAGGTCTGACCCATATTTGCCCAAAAATAGATCTGGACTTAATGTATTTGCTGAACATGGAATAGTTGTTGCACTTGTTACTGTCACTGCATCAATACTCAATATTCAATATAGCAATACTCAAAATTACACTGTTCTGTAGCTTAATGAATGCAAACATCATCATTGGAAAAAGAAAGCAGCCAGGAACTGCCCTAAGCTTGAAGAAAGTCCTATGTATGAGTTGTACTCAAACAAAACTAAAGGGAAAACTCAACAGAATTTCCAAAATTCAGCTTTGGCCAACTCCCTACAATACTGCAGGGGGAAAAAAAAAAAAAAAAAAACAACAAAAAAATGTTGGGAATCTATTAAAATGGCCCAAAACAACCTTTCAGTAAAAGGATCATATAATTTAGTTTCTAGAATCTTTGTGTCTTGATAATTAAGAAATAAACTGCTCAGTAGCACTGGTTATAGCTATCATTCATCCAAGGTTTCCTTGCATATGTTTTCTTCTCTTTGGCTGACAATTCTGGATGGAAAGTAACTCAATTAAGTATGGCAGCAGCTCTAATCGTATTGCTGGGCTACGTGTTCAGGAATGTCACACAGCTAGACAGCACATATGCAGAAGTCCTGAATTTGTGCAGCGGGTATGCTGATACATCCATGTTTGCCATATTCCAGAGTATGGGGTTTATTGACTTGACTTAACAACTGTGAAAATATTATTATCCAAGACATTACAGACAGAAAACCAGCAGCTTATAGAGTGGAAAAATTATCTAGATGCATGCATTTTGATAAGAGATTTTTAATTATTTGAAGAATGCCATTCAGCTAAGCTGCCAGATCAGATTAGTCCATGAGATGGCACAGGGTCAAGACAGCCATTACTTACTTATGCTTAGTATTGTCGCTATAAACTTCACTCAGTAGTCACACAATCTTGCAAACCCTGCATGTCTGTATGACCATCAACTGGCTGTCAGCCTCAAAGAACAGCAATACAGTTTGGCCTGATTCAGTACCCAATAACAGGCAAGAAGGCAACCATGATACCTATATATTACAGGTATGCAGTAGGTCCTGTGTGAACTTATAGCCCACCTTATTAAATGGGAAATATGGGTTTCAATTCAATCAGAAGAGAAATTAAGCAAAAACATCTTAGAGAAATGGTGTAAGAATAGATAATTTCAGAGAAAGGATCAAATGGATATTTCTGTCATATTACTACTGTTACTACTATTTAGAAAACCAAAAAGCAGAAAGAATACAACTCTCATTTTTACTTTTTATGGTGGACAGTAATAATGGTACTTACTGAAACTCAGTTATAAATAAGTTTGGCTTTTAAATCTACCAGAAAACTTTGCAGGAATAGTTATTTCAGTATATACCTATTTCCAACAGTGAAAACTGATACCCAATTGTATAGCCTGTGCCACAGACTGTACAACTGATGTATTGTTGCACATAACACTAAGTTCCCTGCATGCTAAAATCATCACCACTACCTTTAAAACAGCATATAATCATAACTCTGTACTCCTCTCTTCGTTCTATGCAATGAATTTTCCTAACAGGAAAAGAAAGTGAAAAAAGTTTAATTTGCATGTTCATAAAAATATTTCTCTGCCTCCCACTTCTCACTTTCCCACAACCAACTGCTGTTTAAAGACAAACACACATATGCATACATATGAATACTATTTTAAGTTTTACCTTGTCACCATTTCTTTCTCTTTATTAGAGGCATGGCCTCCACTGCTGAGAGGCCTACTTGCTGCAGATAAGAAATACAGGCGATGATTTTTAAAATACTGATCAATCAAAGGAAGCACAACCTGAAATTACATCAGAAAGAAGTGGTTATCTCAGGGCTTTCTTTACTATGTTCTGTATTACTCTTTGGAAGTCACAACTAAAGACAGGAGATTTCAATTCTGTTTTCTGTTTTAAAATGTCTATGTATTTTTTCTTTAATGTTTACTTCTCTTTGAATTTATTTAATATTCAAGGCACTTAAAATGTCATCAGGAAAGGCAGCAGAAAAAATTTCACATTATCTCTGGGACTTGATCTGTGGTTTTTTTGAGGAGGAGTACAAAGCAGAAAGTAGAATTTCATTTTATCTCACAATTTAAGACTTTTCCTGTACCACATACCCAGACACAACTATTGCTCTTCATGCCTTTTAATGCACGTTTAAGAAAAATTCACCTTCAACTGTCAGCACATTAACAGCACTTAATTCCAGATGCTACTAAATAAAACTCCCAAAACACCCTCACTCATTAAGGGCTTGTCCACAGAAGTTTTCCTGTTTACTTTATGTGGTGACAATTACTCTGTGTCCACTGCAGGTGTCAGCCACGGAGAGATCCAAAATAAACAGCCAATAAGAAAATCTGAAGTTGCTTCCTTTTTGGAGCATAATTCAAAAGAAGGTGGAATGCCAGCTTCTGAGTCAATGAACTGGCAAATAGTTTCACATAGAAGTACTTTAAGGTACTGAGATTACAATTTACTGCAAGAATACCAGGGTTCGAAAATGCTGCAAAAAGCTGCCTTTGCTTATTCACTAACGAATTCAGAAGGCACAAACTTTTACATGCAAAAGGCATAAGCAGATTTTCTTAATTTATAATGTGTAAAACCTTGACACAATAAGGAGAATTGAGCTGATAGGAATCTCATGACTTTCAGCAAGGGGAAATGCAAAGTCCTGCACCTGGGGAGGAATAACCCCAGGTACCAGTACACACAGAGGGCTGACCAGCTGAAAAGCAGCTTTGCAGAGAAAGACCAGGGGGTCTCAGTGGACAGCAAACTGACCACGAGCCAACAATGCACCCTCACTGCAAAGGCGACCAACAACATCCTGGGTTGCATTAGACAGAGCATTGTCAGCAGGTCCAGGGAGGTCATTCTTCCTCTCTACTCAGCACTGGTGAGGCCACATCTGAAATGCTGTGTCTGGTTCTGGGCTCCCCAGTACAAGAGAAACATGGACATACTGGAGAGACAGTCCAGCGAAGGGCCACAAAGATGATGAAGGAGGAGAGACTGAGGGAGCTGAGACTCTAGACTGGAGAAGAAAAGGCTCAGGGAGGATTTCATCAATGTGTATAAATATCTGAAGGGAGGCTGTGAAGAAGATGAAGCCAGGCTCTTCAGTTGTGCCCCATGACAGGACCAGACACAGACCAAGCACAAACTGAAGCACAGGACGTTCCCTCTGACCATCAATAAACACTTTTTTACTTTGAGGGTGACTGAGCACCGACACAGGTTGCCCAGAGAGACTTCAGAGTCTCCAGCCTTGGAGATAATCAAAAGCTGTCTGGACAGAGTCCTGGGCAACCTGATCTAGGTAACCCTGCTTGAGCAGTGAAGTTAGACTAGATGCTAGAGGGCCCTTCCAACCTCAGCCATTCTGTGATGGAGACATCAGCATGGTTTTAAAACAAGGAAAGAAAAAAGTGACACTGACAGATATGTAGCTGTGTTAATTTCAATAACTATTGCCCACATTTATCTGCCTGATGACGATAGAAGAGAAAAATCTTCAGAATTAGACTAAAACACTAAACAGAAAATGTAGGGAGGTTATGAGTAACATCATATGAGTAGTTGCATATCATGGAGTAAAGAAATAATGAAAATAAGAATATAGTCCTGTAATTTTTTCATATCTATACTTCATCCTAGAGTACTTTCAAGCTATTCTTATTACTACTGTTTTTAATTAATAAAATAATGAATTTAACACAAAAAGTGCAACTCTAACAACAATCTAGTTCACTAACAAATACTTTTTCACTTAACTACTTACAAAGTTGACAAAGAATAAGCAAAGATATACTGTACTTTAGCAAAAAACTTGATTTCTTGTTCGTATGGGAAATGCTCTCCTTTGCCTCTGCTGCCACCATCTGCAGAGAGAAGAAAATTAAGCTCCCTGATATAGATCCTAATTACAGTCTACTCTGCATTTTTCTTAGAAAGTGCACACTATAAACAAATAATACTGGTCATCTTTAGATGTAGACTTAACATACCACAAACAGTACACACACTAGTTAAAGCGGCATTTTATAACTACCTCATGAGAAGAAAAGTTACAGCAAATAAAATGTGTACAGAATAATTATTCAAATCTTCATAAAAGTGCAGATATCTCATAGTCTAAGAGATATGGATATTTTTGTGAGATGAAAATCTGGTCCTATGTTTGTATTTCTCTAGCTATTGGTGACAGTTTGGAAGCCCAAACTCATATTGTAATGGAAAACCTTTCTCCAGTTGTTCCCCGGAGAAACAGAATTACTCAATTTTTACTCCTTATTTGTGGACTTTGTCTAAAGAACAAAATTAATGGTTAGAACTACCCAACTGAAATTAAAATTGCTTCAGTTCCCCCATTACTATAAAAATCAAATACTCTTTACAGACATAATCTGGTATGGCTCCCAGACTATTTATCTTTTATTATCTTCTTTTACTAATCCACTGAGAGACATGAATGGTATTTTTTCCTTCACTGTTTCTAGTGTTTCAGTATTTATTCTGAATAATAATCAGGCATTAGCAGCAGAAGTAACCCAATGAATTATGAAGGCCAGACTTTTGCTACTGTAAGTAACCATGGCATATAATAATTCACAAATTTGATAATTTCCACTTTAAAACTAGATAGGCTTTTGGATGAACGTTGATTTATTCAATCTCCCTGCTGTTTCTGCCATTAATACTGTCAATTAAAACATCTATGCCTAGGCATGAAGCACAGTATGTGGCATTGCAGCTCTCATGGTCACACAGAAGCTGAATCTGACCAGGTTTTTTGTCTTTTACTGCTCATGTGAGAATTTGACTTGGGTCACCAAACTTTTTAATTTTTTTATCTTTAACAAAAGCATATCTAGTTAAATCCTTTCCCTCATAGCACTGTTGACAAAACGCATGCTGGGAGTTTGTGAAAGAACATTCCCATTGCAGGAGTTTGCTAAAGAGGTTTCTGTACTCAACTTTCTTCTCCAAAGAAAAATTCAGAATGGTACAAATGACTGGTTTAATTTGCTCTCTGAAAAAGGGATTACATGTGAATAGTAAACATTAATGTGCACATGTGAGAGATTATCAATTTGTGCATAAATACAAGGAGGCAGCTAATTTTCTTTTTCAAAGAATGAAAGTCATACAAATTCTGGCTGAACACTTTTCCTCTGATGAATGAATATAGGAAACTGGAATGAATATATGAACTACATAACTTTCCAAAATTCATCATCATCAACTATAGGAAACTAGAGGGAAAAATCCTAATCCAAGATTGTTCATTTTTTTAAAATTTTCTAGTTGTTTTTACAGTATCAAACATCTTAGTTAATAATTCTTAAGAAAATGGACTAAGAAGAGAGTACTATACCAAACTCCAGAATGTACTGATGGGCTTCATCCACATATCTTATAAGTTGCTGAAGAAAACTGTAGGCAAAGCGTTTCTCAATGGAAGGTGTGTCTAATTCCAGGTCCTTAAATCCTCTGAAAAAAGAAGTCATTTTTCACACATACAGAAGCACTCAAAGCAGTCTTACCTCTCCATACAGTTTGACACCATTTTCTCTAGTTAACTGCTTATTAACATAAGAATTGTTCTGTGTTTGAAGTATCTGGTACTCTTAGGCTTATTTAGGTTTTGAGCAATTTGTTGAGATACACCCAGATTTCCCAAGTAGAAGGTTACAGAAAAATGAGACTAGTCAATTAGATTAATCCAGTACCACTGTAATTTCTTTCCCTTACTTGTAAGGCATTACTGTCTTGTATTTCCTTCCAGGGATTGATTCTTGGGTGAGGGAATTTTGAAACTGCCAGAATACTTTGATTTAAACAATCAAACCAGAAATAAATCTAGTCTACCTCATCATGACTTTTCCCCAAAAGTCTGTTTGTAATGGAAGAATAGCTATGTAGCATTTGTGAAAAATCAGGGGAACAGCAAAACAGTGATGGAATTGCAGTTTACCTTTTCCAGTATGTTCCATCATAGTAACTAGTCTGATATGAAAATCTTATGTTCCTTCAAACAAGTATGAATCTGCAGAGAGTGGTTCCATGATGTAGGCTGATGTCTGCTAGCAACAAGTTGGCAATGACATAAGCCTTGATTCTGCAGGATCAGGACTTTAATGAGAGCACATGAAGCTGTGCTTAACCAGCAAGGGAGTCAGTCACCCCACTGTCAGTCACTAATGCACCAAGTACATTAGTACTCAGTTATTTTGTAAGTTAAAAAAGTATACCTAGAGAATATAACTGCCTGTGTAGTGCAGATTTCTGCTTTAAATTAGAATACTGCTCACAGTAGGGTGCAGTCTCAGAAGAGATTCTGGAACTAAACCAGCTTTGTCAGCTGATACTTGTAAGGCTACAGTAGTGTCTGCTTCATTAAGATTATGTGATCAAGGACCTTCTCAATGCAAAAGTGGGTACTAAAAGGGAAGCCATAAACAAGAACACATAGAGACACAAACCTGGTAGACAAAGGATAAAGGAGACAATGCTGGAGACCAAAAGTCTCCAGTTACTAATTAATGGGCCATTAAGAAGCTTCAGGCACAACTTTGGAGAGGGCCACCCGGATTTTGTAACTCCTAAGAGGAGGGGCATGGAGAACATGAGGATTTGGAATATTCGAGGCAGGTCAGTGGAACTACACAAACTAAAGATGGAATGTGCAGGGGAGGAGGATCAAGGAAGAGCAAAGGGGAAAAAAGACAAAAAGGGGTATAAAAGGAGCCAGTCACATGTAAACCATGGCCTGTCAATACAGTTGTCTGACTGAGCCCTGTGCCTCATAACTAGAGCCTGTCCCATCTTCTTAAATCCTTTCTTACCTATCTCTCTGCCTAATCTCACTCACTACCCCATGTGTGTGCTGCGAGGTATAAGTGCCAGCTACTGGCAAGACCAGTGTGAGTGGATACTGGGCCAGCAACTGGAGTCAGACTTGACCACTGTAGTTGCCCCCAGGCCTGCGATGAACGAGGGTACTGGTATCAGCAGCTGGAGAGGCCATAACTTTTGGGAACATCTCTACGGGTCCCACAGACTTTGAGCCCAGAGTGCCAGCTACTGCAGGGACTGGCGTGAGTGCTTTTGGTGTTAGCAATCAGTCAGACACTGGTGGGGTGTAAGGCATCCCTGGTCTGTGGTGTCTGCAACTGGAGCAAGTGGGAGTCCCAGTTGACAGCTACTGGGGAGGGAATGCTGTGTGCCCCAAAAAGCAGCTAATGGGAGGGTGGCGGTGTTAGTAAGGCAAGGGAAGGGCTCAGCACCATCAGCTGGAGCGGGACCATGGGTCACAGGCCATGTGCCTGAGTGATGGGTGCTTGGCAGGGGGCAAGTGTTTGTATCTTCCCTAAACCCAGTGTGTATTAGGGTGCACTAGACTAGAATGGTCACCGTCAAATAAAAGACTAGAAAGAAATGTGTGCAAGGCATATGTGGCAGAAAGTCAAGTGGTAAGCAGACCAAAGGAAAACATGAATCAGATGCTTGTTTGTTCAGACAGTGCAGTGGTCACAGGGGCAGCAAGTACATTGAGCTTAACTTGATAGGAAGGCCTGCATTTGACTAGCACAGGAGGATGTAGATGTGGCATGAACTATTTATTAGATGATGGGTGTGTCCAAGTTAACAATTATCTTACCATCCCTTTTAGCCTTCCACTCCTCCAACAAACCAAAAGCCACTTTTCACTTGTGTTTAAGTTAGACAGAAATAAAAAGGATTAGTCAGAAAGGAACATTTAACCTTGAATACAGCTGAGGAGTCTTTTGTCATTTTGACAGGGCATGAGAAAAGAAACCTCTACTGACTGACATCCTTCTTTGTACATCCTACACCATTGAAGGGAAGTAAATTGAATTATTCCAGCTACCCTGAAAGGTTTTGCCTAGAATTATTAGATTAGTTGTGGGACTTTATAAGTGGGCTGAATTTCATATGTGATATAAAAGAAAGGAAGTAGGCAGATTTTAAGTAGATGCCAGGCTAATTAATTCACAATGATTACTTAAATCCATCTCTGTGACTATTTCATTCACTTACTAATGTTCAGGTCATAAATCTCAGATATGCTTTCAGCCTTTCCTAGTGACTCACATTTCCTAAGCCACACTGATGAGGCAGACAAGCCTCGAATTTAATTAAAATTTAATCCACACTGCATTTAGTAGGTAAATATGTTGTATTAAAACCAAAAGGAATTATGCATGTCATTCTGCAGAGAATAGCATGTATATGTACTAAATTAATTCCCTATTATTACATTTACACTGTGGATTGTTTAAAAAAAACTTTTTAAAAACATCACTTTCAACTTTTAAAATATTTTAATAAGACTACAAATTAACTCAGTTGAAAGAAATGAGCAGTAGATTTTAGAAATAAAACTGTCTTATCAAAGCAATTAGAAATAGAATAGAAATAGAAATTCCTATAGAGAGGTGCATGCGCCTGACCTGTAATGAAGACTATCACTTGTAGAAAATTAACAAGTTTACTAACAGTTGAATGTATGGAGACACACCAGAAAAAAAGAAACAATGTCAAGAGGAGAGGCAGAAAACACACTGAGATTCTGGAGAACTCTGCTTGTGCCTTACAAAAACCCTGCTACTAACTCTGTGATCCATTTCTTCCTTACAATGTTCTATATGAAGGACCTCATCCTTGCTCCCAGGTACTGAAACCTAAAAATTACCATAGAATTTTCTTCTAATTTTAAAATAAAAAAAATTTAAAAAGCTACTGAAGAGTATTAGAAACCTTCTGTGACACTAATACTGAACAGAGAATTACCTGGAGACAACATATCCATTAATCTGTAGAAATTTCAGAATATCCTGTGCTTTTTCTCTGTCCTTGGCTTTTTCTTTGGCTGTGAGTGTATCATAAGGAACAAGAAGAGGATGGTTGCCTCCTCCTACTATGGAACATCAGGAGAATTAAAAAGCAGTTACCATAATGACATGGTGAATCCTGGTATGTAAAAGCACTGTCAGAAAAATACATATAGCACATTACAGTAAAATCCAGTCTGAAATAACAACAATGCACTTTTCTGGTTATTTACAAACCTAAAAAATACTCAGATAGAAACTTTAGATGTGGCCTCAAACATAATTCTAACATAATCAACTGCTGCAAGTTCCTGGTAAATATGTTAAACCTACTGCAAAAACTCTTAAAGAAGAAAAAAGTCCTTAACTGTTACAAACATGTATTATAATTACAACTTCATGTAATGAAACTGAAAATATTTCAATACATAACACCTCATTTCATAAGAAAACTTAGATATAAACAAATATATAAACATATACAGAGTCCCGCTTTTAAACATTCTGATGACAGCAAAAAGTGTTGATGGAGTTTAGCAAGATACACACATATCTAAAACTATATATGAAAGTAATACAGTTCTACCTTACAGTAATAAACTAGACAGAAAATTAGAGTACATTATTCAAATGTGGTTCAGGCAACTGTCCAATCTGATCAAAAGAATGCTGCCAAAACAGAGAGGTAAAGAGACGAACTGCATTTGTATTGCTTACATATAGCTGATGTATTGATACCTCTCTGAATTGTAGATAGTTAATTTGGCAGGAAAATAAAGTTGTTATTATTAACATAAATATCTGCATAAAAAGCAACAATCTTAAGATTTCACCTTCTGAAATCACCATCATATAGCAGAACACAATAAATTCCTATGATAATTGCTTCGAAACCCTAGGAAATTGTAACAGCAATAATTAGACTTATCTCAGAAAAAAATACTACAGCAAGTGTCTAGTAATAATATTTTTAAAAAGGAAAAACTCTCTCTAGAAAATATTGGAGGCATATCTGTAGGTGAGTTTGTAAGCCACATATACTAAAATTTTCCATTAGTGCTGTCTGAATCTGTTTAAGTACATGCAAAATGGTAACCTAGTGGGCAAGTTTGATGTTTGGGTTTTTTTGTTCGGTTTGGGTTTTTTAGGAAGAACAGCCTATAACATTGGGATGATTGGGTTTTATTCTTTTATCACAAATGTGATCTAATTCCACTTTACTACAGCTGAAGGAAGACATGCAAAAATGCATATAAGCATACATGCCCTATCTGTGGAACTTATTAAGACTATAATAGATCATTCACTTACAATTAATACACGCAAAGTGTATTCAGTGAAGGTGAATGACACTTGTAATTTTCAGGTGGCTGGAATACCTGTGTATGTGAAAAGCCTTAAATGAAGAAAAGAAGCATTTTGTATCTGAAGTCCACGTTACTCTTCTGGCCTTTACCCATGTATAAAAAAAAAATATATTTCAAGCTAGCATATGTATATACTGGAGGAAAAAACCCACACTCTTGAGGGCCAGGTTTTGCTCAGCTGACAAATACGTCTACTCCTCACATGAAGAAACTCTCCATCAGAAACCTCTCCTTCAGTCACTATGGCCACCTCTAACCTTCTCAGTGCTATGCTCCTTTGCGCAATACTACAAATACTGTGCAGTGTTCTCATTGAAGTGCTGCTCAGAGACAAAAATCTGCTTCCAAAGCTGCCAAATACAGTAGATCCATTTAAATATCCAGTCTTACTGTAGTCTATGATTTCCTGGACTTAGCCTATCCTGTCACAAATTATGCTGAAGAAAGTTTAAAAAAAAAAAAGCCTATAAAAATGAAAATAAAAGCTGTATTAAGGGGAAATATAATTAAAGGCATGGAAATTCATAGCGATTTATCAAATGCACTTCCATGTGGAACTTCTTCATAAAACCTTAATTACTGTATCTTTGCTGGAAGCTTACAACTAATAACAAAAGCAAGCATACAGTTATTAAAAAAAGGCCAAGTTTAGTGCATACAGTTAGACTTGACACCTTTGGACAAAACAAAACCCTAGCTTCAGTTATTTGCAAATGAGAACTTGCTGTTTCTCCAAATATTGTTTCCTCCATGTGCAAATATAATATCTGCAGATAAAAAACTTAGCTTTAACACAAACAAAGAAATTATTTTAACACAGAGGAAAAACAACAAAACATACATGACAAAATTTGTCATTTAGGTAAGCAGATATCATGGAGCACATGCAATTTTTATGTGGAATCGAGAATCTCCTCTAGGTTTATCCACTTGTCAATTCAATACATGATACATGCAGTTCTTAGTAAACAACCTTTTAGATCTACCTGCAATAAAAGAAGTAATTCAGATGAAATCAGAGCCCGTTAGGCAATAGCCTGAAAGATTAATGCTAGAAGGAAAATGTATTAATGTACCTTTAATTTATTTACAAGCTTTGACTACTCTTCCTTTGATAGATTTGAATTGGTAAACTACTTCAACAGGAACTGTTACACTCAGTACTATAAAAACTTCCAGGCAATAAAAATCACAAAATATTCAAATAATAATAGATACTTTGTTGTTTCTTCTTTGTCAATTTAAATTTGCTGTTACTTCTTTTTTTTAATCTGTTTTCTCAAATACATGACCTATCATAATCATAGAGAATTTAAAATACTGTAAATACCTATAGATAATATTACCTTTTGCTTCAAGCTCCATTTTCTTTTTCTTTGCCCATATGTTATGGTAGTTTTCGGCCATCATCTCAGCCATAGCCTTAGGAAAATGGAGAGCTTAGTGATATGTGTTGCAATGGTTAACCCTCAAGAACAGTAATATTCTGGTTGCTATTAAATAACAAATTTTGTTCTCTGGGTGGTTCAATACAATTACACTGTAATGGTTCACTGAAAACAAGAAAGTTTATTGAAAGATTATGATGTAGAATTTGGGTAGGATGGGTATATGTATAGGAATCAGAAACCTGGTGCGGAAAAGAAAACTGTTAATATGAAAAAGGAAGAACCACAAAGACGACTATAGTCTGGAAAGAGTACTGGGGTGTCAGACAGGGGCTTGATTCTCAAAACAATGCCAGCAAGAACCTCCTGAAGGCCCTGGTAAGGGAAAAAAAGAAGAGCAAGCCAGAGGATTGAATCAAGATGGTTCCTGCTGGCTGCAACAGGCTGACTATTAAACCATGGATATAGCCCGGCAAGGCGGATACTCATTTGTGTGAGCACACTGTTAAATGCACCAACCATTTTACCAGGGACTCCATAGATGCAGACACATTTTTTTATTCAGGATGAAATTCTCCTTCGATGTGCACAAAAAATAGTTATTTCTTCCTATAAAACAAACTCTTTCAGACTGGTAAACTAGAAGCTAGATCCCAAACTAAGCAAAACAGACAAACTCTCCAGTCTCTAGAAAACTAGTAGGAACTACTATTTCAACATTAAACAACTGTTTAAATCCACCTCTCCTGCCCTGCTTGTATACCCTATAGCTGTACACAGTGGGGGAGTTTTTTTCTGTGGATTCCATTTTTCACTTCTTTGATGGACCTACAGAAACATTCTTCTCATCTTCAATAAGGGTTTTGATTAACCAGTATTTCTGAATACCTACTTCTTTATTTGGGAGAATACTCATGAGTTCAGATAACAACTCAAAACTTTACGGCCATATCTTGTTTGTCTATAGGAGAATTTGTTTCATAAACTTTTCTCCAGTGGATACATTATTACACATATGTCTCCTGCATGGTAGATGCTTTCTGTCGTGCACACTCCAGTCCTGTGTTTTGATAATCCAGATTGGAACCGTGGAAGAACATAGTGTAGACTAGGTTTTCTTTCCTTGGAAAGCAGGGTGCTACGAAGACAGTCTCAGAGCAAGACCTAGCTACTCATGGAGCCAGGATGTGAGCACTTAAGACCGAAATGAGAATTATTTCTCGAACTTACAGTTTTAGAAAAGATCATGATCCCTGCTAGCACAATATACACACAGGATGATGTAAACATTAAATAGCACCAATTCTTATGTACTTACTAGTTAAAAAACTGCAACCAACCAACTTTGTTCAAAACAACTAACTTTCCCAGCAATTTAAAACCAGGTTGAAGAATCTATCCCTGAGCTCCAACTTTAAAGATATTAAACATTGAAAAAAAAGTTCAAAATTACATACAGTTCATTTTTAAAACTCAGATCTCAATAATACCTAATATGTTTGGATATTTCCTGAATGACAGTATCAGGACAATACCTGAAATTGCATTTTAATTAAATTTGCTTAGCTTTTAAATAACAGATTTTGAAGCTGGTTTCAAAGATGACCTCTATTTGTAATTAAGGACAAATGAATCATAAAGCCAACCAGCTCTGCTTTATAGCTGAGAACTCAAAAGAAAATAAAAACTGATGATAAATGTTAGAGAATACAGCATAAAAGAGTAAACAAGGGAGTAACAGAAGTTCTAATGCTCTTTCTTTTCAGTTTTGTGACAGGCTGGTTACTTTGTGTTTGGTTTACTTCATCATAATACTATGATGATGTTCACATCAAGAGTTGTCTCATGAGCATTAAACAAAGCCTGCATAGTCTTTTGATCACCCTGAGTCTATACAAATGTTACATGATGTCATGTTCTATCAGTTTAAGATAAGAGTGCAATGATGGAAGTAGTGTTATTCAATTACCAATATTGTTAACTCTTTGGAATGATCAGCAATCCACTAAATGTTTTAACTCCAGTATCATAGTTAATTGGCAGCAAATTGTTATTATTGTAAAGCTAGTCAGAAATCTACAATGGTTAGAAATGTAAAACTGGAAACTATAAGCTAGGAATCAAGGAAGGGAAATCCAGTGTGAGAATTTCATCAGAGGCACAGTACAGTATATACTGTACTGTTAGCCAATTACTTTACTACTGCTGCTTGTTTCACTGCAGTATGACAGAGTTCAGTATGGGCAAACTTAACCCTGTGTTTCAGGAGTTTTTTGTAGTCAGCTTTGAACACCATGTTGCCATCACTAGACTGGTACAAACACTCATGCTAACTAGTTTAAAACTATCTAGTGTATGTCTACATGATATTGTAACCATACTCACAGTAAATTAGTAGACTTTAAAAACTAGCACCATGCTCCATTAAACACCACGAAAAAACCACTAACTTTCTAAAAACAGAAACATCATTTGTTTAACAACTAAAAAATATTGTTCCAAATAACAGCATTCTACTGATAGATCTCTCAAAATCCTACCCCTAACTTCTTCATTCTCTATTTTCATAATATTTGTTGTAACAGTGGTTCCTGATTCTTATTTCTTCAGTTTAGAAAAACAAGCAAATGTTTTGGGAAGATGGTGAAGAAATGAATGATAAACAGAAAAAAGCTGATGCTGCAAGCTCTTCTATTCAGGATTCTCTTCAAATGACAGATGTTCACAAAGAAAGCTAGGAAAATCAATCCAGGACTAAAATAAACTTTAAAGCATTTCAACATGATCCATGTTTTTTAAAGCAACAGAGGATCAAAGAGCAATGATGAAAAAGGCAAAAAAAAAAAACCCAATCCAACCACAAACCAAAATCAAAGCATATCAAAGAAAGTAACATGAGGCACCAAATTTGTTTAAAATAATCTAGCAGAGAAAATTAAATTGTAAAAAAAAGGGTAGGCATATTAAATGTTTCTGACTTACGTGTAAGTCTCTGGAGAGGGTGACATTGCTCATGTCAATTGCTCGAGGAGTGTAACCATGGGCTGTATCTACAGAGATCTGAATGATAGACGTGCAAAACAGTGGCATTATACAAGCATTTGATATGAAGAAGTTGACATTACCAAGATACTGAAAGTATTAAAGAATTTAAAGAAAAAGTCATATCTCTAAAGAGCAAAAGGATCCTATGTAGCCCAACTGAAAATACATCAAGGGTGATAAACTTAAGTGAGATTTAGGCAAAGGTCTACATATTTTGCTCCGAAAGACAGTCATCAGACACAAATCCCCCTCATTCAAATGCAAATTTCACTTGAATTAGTTTAAGATTTGAACTAATAGATAATGTTGTACTTAAACTATGATTAAATGTCTGCGTTTTCTAAATTTTTTCTAAGCAGTCAAAACCTCAGACAATCTAATTTAAGGTGAATTCAGGCAAAAATCAAATTTGGCTTTTCAACCCTATTTCTACATGTAGGAATAGAACCTACTAAATGTATAACTTCTTCCTTTTGTCTCTCCTTCCCACTCAGAAAATATCATCATTTTATTATTCTTTCTTTCTACTGCCTAAATTTGTCACAGGTTTGCTCGCTACATGAATACAAATGTTTGAAGAAGCATAAACAATGGTGGAGATTCCCTGGATGTCAAGCCACCGATGCAAGAAATGTGGCTAGAAAAGGGACATTGCTGGGCTTTTCTCTATGGATTCTGCTGTAACAGATAAACTCATGTCCACCACAGATACATCTTACTTTAGGAAGAACAGTGTCCAGAATTTTGTTCCTATGTCTGATATTATTTTCATATGCATGTATATCAGCATGTACATGGCCTGGCAGTTCAAAGGCAGGTATTTTTAATAGAGAATAACAAAGGATGTATAAGCAGCACACAGTAAATAAATACTGTTTTCTAAAGCAAACAATGCAAGCACTGTTACACTAACACAAAGATACCATTTAAATATACTTAAAATTTCTCAGGTGAACACAGGAAAATGCTATTTTGTGTGTGAGCACAACACATTTTAAACACAGGACAATTATTAATATAGTGTACTCTGAAATACAGAAATATTTTAGGCTTCAGAAACTTCTAGAAAAGTTATGTAATTTCATTATAGTAAGGGAAGACTGTAACTTAGCTACAAAAGCTGTTTTCATACGTTGATATAATTTGAATCTCAACTGTAAAGCTATTTATTCTAATGAGCTCCTTATGCTAAAGTATATACGAATATCTCTGTCAGCATAGTCTTTGGGGCTGGTATTACAAACACCCAAAAGTTGGGAAATTTGGAAGTCAAGAATTTTGGAAGGCAACCTATAAAGTATAGTTTAGCTCAAGTGCTATATCAAATCACTTGATATACACTTTCTAGTGTCTATAGAGAATAGAGAGGCACGTTCATCTGCTCATTTTTCACAGGCATATCACCATTCACATATGTAAATAGCACAGAGCTGAGTGGAGGGAAGAGGGAAAGATTTTTCCCCTCCATTTTATTTCCTCCATTGATTTGGCTCCATGTGTGTCTGTGTGAATGAGAGGGAAAAAGATTTTCTCCGCTCCCCAGTTTAATTGCAAAGTATATGGAGCTCTAAGAGAATATAGTGACAGTATTTTTCCATTTTATCCTTACAGCATTTTGATTTAAGACGGCTATTCTAAAGGAAAAAAAACCTATCTTTAACATTTTCAGAATTTTGGCTGTCTATAGATGTAAACTTTATGCTGTATTAACACTGATGTTCGTATGAATTTTCCTTTAAAAAAAAAAAGTACCTTTATTTCTTTCTTTGCAAGCTTAAATGCATCCATAGCCACCAAATTCCAAAAAAATAGCAGACTAAAATCATATTAATACTCACTGTTAACACATAATCACGTACTGATGTATCTAATTCCCCTAAATAATGTAGCTAACTGTAAATCAATTAAACAAATACATTTTTATTTCACTTTTGTTCCATTTTCAGTGAATAGAAATCCAAACCAATCTTGGATTGTACAATTGCTTGTGAAAAATGTTTTCACATATTTTTATGCTACAGGTTTATTTCATCGCTTGTAAAACCAAAGACTGGAAAGCAGATTTTGCACGTCTTTTTTAAAAATAAGTTTTTAATAAAATGGCTCACTTGACTGGTTTGAGATATGCGACGTGTCCGATTATACAGGGCCATGGAATCTCCCTCACGTGTTCTTTCAATTCGCCATCCCCATGCCAGCATAGTTTTTAGTGATTCTTTGATTGGCCATCGATAAATTTCTTTCTCCTAGAAGAATGCACATGCAGTAATTGCCTTGTTTATTATGTAGCTGTACAGAGCAAAAAATAACTATTGGGGTTTTGCCTGGTTATACTGAGATGCAAAGTACTGAAATCAGCCCATATGGCCCAGGGATACTGCAAAGAAGCAAATAAATCATATAAGATATTAAAAAGTTTATCATTTCAGAGGTGGACAGAAGAATTCTGGCCCTGCAAGAAGCTGATGATCACAGGAATAAGCATGTTAATGGCACGCTCAGATATGAACTCAACAGTAATTATCAGGAGTAATGCAACATTTTGTCTGCTACATGAAACAAAAAAAACCATAATCATAGAATCATAAAAAAAGTCTATGTTGGAATGGACCTCTGGACCTCATATGGCTCAACTTCCTGTGGAAGTCAGATAAGCTAACCTAATTAGGCTCTCAGTGGTTATCAAGGTTATCTAGGGCTTGCCATGTTATGCCTTGGATATTTGCAGTGCAGGTGATTTCATGACTTCTCTGGACAACCTATTCCAATGTTTAAGTTGTCAAGATAACAAGGTTTTCCAGAAAGTATTTCTCCTGAAGCAACTTTCACCCACTGCCTTTTATCTTGTCACTGTGCATCCCTGTGAGGAGAACACATTCATCTTCTCTATAACTAGGATTTAGGTACTGGGAAATTGAGATTATATCCCCATCAGTTTTCTCTTCTTTAAGATAAACAAACCCAGTTCCTTCAGCCTTGCTGCATTTATCAAATTCTCCAGCCTTCTAATCATCTTGGTGGCCTGCTGCTGGAGACCAGACAAAGCCTAAACCTAAGTCTTCACTAAGCAAGTAGGCATTCCTATATGACCTTACTGTAAAAACAAACTGGCAATATGACAGTTCAGTTTCACCTTAAGTTATGCCATGCAAATTCAGCCATGAGAGAAAACAGTTTGAGTGGCCTATCTATTGTGCAAGAAAACCCTTCTATCTCTTTCTGAGATTTTGAGGAAGGCATCAATCACACATTAGCTGATGCACCCTAAATAAATTTTTAAAAAGTGATGTGAACACAAGGTGACATTTTCACAGTGAATGAAGCAATCTTTCAATCATCCCAGATCAAGAATGAACAAATTCCTTACCTTTTCAGATAGTAATTTATATTGTTTCATTAATGGTTGCACTTTTGAAGATTCAGAATATGTTTCACCATATGTCCATCCATTGGCAAACTGAAAATAGTAATAATAAGAAATGAAAAAATAGGGAAAAGCAAAAAATTATGAAAAATCCTGGGTTTATTGGTACAAAGGAACTGAACAATGCTTCTGCAGACCTGTTCTCTTAAAATTTCCCTTCTACTGTTTTCTCAGCATTTTGCCACCCAACATTTATATTATCTACACATGATGAAATGAATTATGTAGCATGCCATCTTTTTGAAAATTAATGATTACACAAAGCTAACATTTCAATACATTTTTCTTTGAAATATTTATATAGAGCAGAATACTGTGCTACAGTTGAGGAAGTATTTTCAATACTGGACACACAAACTGCACAAAGGAATAAAAATTCCTAAAATGGTTTTTTGGTTAAAAAATTGAAATTTCAAGTCAATAAACTCTTAAAGAATTAGCAACTATGTTTACTCAACAGTCAACAATAAAAATAATGAAATGATGAAACAATACTTTGAAATACTCATGTGCACTTACAGAACTTTCCCCCCAAATGCATTTCAAGAAAATATAGGTTTATATCTTACCTACGTACCAACTTGTAGCATTATGAAAAATAATAATATCCAGAATAAAATATTTTAAAGATGAAATGGATTCAAATAAAAATTCTCATTTTGCTTTAACAGGAAGATAGATTTTACCTTTTCCATCGACCATTTGTCATGAGAGTGTTCTGCATATTTGTTAATGAAATATTCTAGCTTTTCAGGGATTGTAATGCTGAAAGTGAAGAGAAGAACAGCCATTATATCACACATGCTAAAATGTGACTGCTTTTGTTTTGAAGAAAGGTTTCAAATAAATAATTAGTAGTGCAGACATCCATTCAAAGCATCTTACTGTGCTGCTTCCTCACATACAGTTTGCTTCAAGCCCCAGTTAAATCAAGGAAAAAATCTGAGTTATTTAACGCACACTGAATGAGAACCACAACTGTTATAGGAATTTTATTTCTTTGACACACCTGTGCAGGGAAAAATCAATAATGATACCAAGCACTCATGCTTTTTGTCACATATTTCTATTACTAATATTAATTTTCTTAAGAGTAAAGATACAACTATGACCCATAGTTTCAGAAATACCATGGTAACTTATTGCACATGTCCATTGTAAACTAAATGTGCTAACAGTTTTTTGAAACACATCATCTATTATATATATTACTATAAATTTTATTTTATGCTTGAAGCACTATAACTCATGACAATCCAAGTTTTATGATCAAGGCTTTATTTTCCAACACCCCAGTGAATATTAAAGATATTAAAATCCTTATTAAAAATAGAAAAATCCACAAATAAATACACTAGCCCTTCAACAGGTGTAGGAGACAGTGCAGAAGTTAAGGTTTCATAAGGAGTAAAGGAAAAGCAGCTATCCTTAACTATCAAACAAGCCCTAGAAACAGAATCCTCTTCCAAAAATAATTTACCAGTATTTTTCTGCATCTGCATTCCTACAAATGAAAGGGAATAATTGCTTCTTGATCACTTATGATATAGCAAATTCTTTGCTTCTGAGACATTTTGACAGTAAAAGTGTTACAGTGCCATCTACTGCAAAGTAGGGGAGTCTGTTTTCTAATCTTCAGTTAGAGGGTGGGAAAAAGCAGAAATGTAAAACAAAATTATGTCAGAGTTACAGTTTGCAAGAGCCTAACCATGCACAAAGGCCAGAAAATATTCATCCAGTGTGGCCATCAGTTTTTTTATTGTTTGGAAGCTTGTATTTCAAGGATAACTCTACTAATGCTATAATACTTTGAATAATTTCAGAAATGCAATAAATTGACAAGCACAATAAGGTGATATTATCTATAACTTCTTATAAGTAGGTCTAGGACTAGTAAGAAATATGAGGCTGGATTTGCCTGTTAAAAGAATATAGGATAGGTTGGAAGGTAATACTGATAAAAGTAATGCTTTCTTTGTCTTGAATCATCACAGAACTGTCAACTCCTATGGCAGTGAGGTGACTGATGATTTAGGTAATTTTAAGTAACACTTTCTGAGTTTTTCAAATATATCCTGGCTATCTACAATTTTATGTGAAATGATACCAGATAAAGTCATCTTCGATTACTTAAAAGATAGCATAATATCCTTACTAAATTTTGTTAAATCTTCATATATCTTAAATACATCTTAGACAAATGAATTTTAATGGTCACTGATGTGATTTCTATATTCCAGTCTAGATTATGGCTTTTACTATCATGTTTTGATGTGCATACATGTACAAGCATGCTGTAACAAAGGTATTGATATACTGACAGCATTCTGAATATTAAAACTGACAAAAAGCTCACATATGCAGCAGCTGAAACAGGTAGTATTTTTCAAGATATAGTGCATAACCACACTGCTGTAAGACCATTCTATACAAAGTAGAATGGGGTGGTGGCTGTAGTCAAAAACCAGGGCACAAAAACCCCATTCAGATACCTGCGCTGTCTGGTTAATGTACTTAAAAGAGCATGGTCAGAGTCTGACTGCCTAGAGAGAATGAAGAAGTTTCTGCCCAATTCCCCATTATGCATAGTAAAAAGAGATTATATGAATACATCATCATCATCATCATCCTCTGTAGGTACACTGTCATTCACACAGACTGGAGTTAGTGTCTTGGCACATGTTAATAATGACAGGGATGATGTAGACTAGTCTGCTTTTCCTGCTCCTAAAAACATGCTGGGTTTTTTGCAGCAGACATACAAAGGTAGCTGAACAGTTGTATCTTCAGGCTGAAAATGCATTACAAATGTTCTAGGATGACCAAGAAAATAGTTATGTAACTGGGTATTTATTGCTTTATAAGATTTAAAATAAATACACATATAAAAAATAAAAATATGAAGTTAAGGTCTCCATTTTATCTAGAAGATAAGCATTCAGAAGAGAATGAAAGCTGTAAGTTCACATCGTACCCAACAATAGACTCCATCCCTCTTTTACACATTTATGATAAAAAAACCCCTACTTGAAACAAAATAAAATCCTTACTTTGAGGTATCAACAGGTTGAGGATTAAAGTTCCCATCTGAATCCATTGAAGACTGTTTTTCCATCATATTGACATAATTTGATTCCATATAGTCTGGAGGTAAGGCCCCTGCAACTGCGCTCAAACAAGGCAAAGCCAATTTGAACAGTTCTTGTTCATACTTCTGTGGAACACACAGGGGATAGAAAGTGAGTAGTGAATGGAAGCTATCAACATCACTGCTGAAACAGATATTGCTACATGTGAAACCAAGCAGCCACGGAATAGCTTTCCTACTCAGTGTGAAACTGAATTTTTGTTCTGAAAATAAAGGAAACTGTCCAAAGCATATTATACACTATAGATAAAGCTAGGATCAAGTCTTGCTTCTGCTGAAGTAAACGGGAAAAAGTATTGTCTTCAGTGGGAGCAACTCTAGGCATTTTTCAGATGTGTGGGAAGAGAACATAGCACAGGAATATGCACAGCATTTCTAAATACTTAGATTTGAAATGAAACTCATGAAATTTTAAGCAGGTTGGTGTAGTTTAACCTGAGCCAGCAATTAAGCACCATGCAGCTGCTCGCTCACTCCTCCTCTCCTCCCAGGAGGGGAGGAGAATCGGGGAAAAAAAAAAGTAAAACTTGTGGATTGAGATAAGGACATTTTAATAACTAGAATAAAATAAAATAATAACAATAATACAAAATATAATAATAGTAGTAAAGGAATATAATAAAAAAAGAGAGAGAAAAATAAAAAACACGAAAAGACAAGTGATGCACAATGTAATTGCTCACCACCTCCTGAACGATGCCCCAAGCAGAAATCAGCCCTCCAGCCAACTCCCCCCCAGTCTATATACTGAGCATGATGTCCTATGGTATGGAATATCCCTTTGGCTAGCTCGGGTCAGCTGTCCTGGCCATGCTCCCTCCCAGCTGCTTGTGTACCTCCTCGCTGGCAGAGCATGGAAAACTGAGAAACCACTAACTTAGGATAAGAGCTACTTAGCAACAACTAAAATATCAGTGTGTTATCAACATTATTCTCACACTGAATCCAAACCACAGCATTGTACCAGTTACTTGGAAGAAAATTAACTCTGCCCAGTCAAAACCAGGACAGTTAGTTAAAAATACTCACAGAATGAACAATAAATACATACCAAGGTGTATTGTTAAACTTTTGTCCAACATAGGATTGAGTCAAGGGTGATGAAACTACAACTACTAAGCAAAGGACTATGCTCTTGGTTTAAAGAAGGATAGTGTGTGAGGTAGAAAAGTGCAACTTTCAGTCACCTGCAGATGCTTGAATTTGCTTTTAGGGCTCTGAAGTGCAGTTGACCTGTACAGACACACCTCAAGATTACTTCATTAGCTATATAATTTTTTTAATGAGCAGACAAAATGGCATACCTATGTCAAAGCAGAAGTTATAAGAGGAAGATTTACATTTACTAAATACTATATATTTCCTTTTAAAATGGATAATAGAGTGCTGATAAAAGCTGGGTAAAAATGACAGATTAAAGAAAAAAGGTTACACAGTAAAGCTTTTACAGCAGTAGATGGATATTAAAATGAATTACCTTTTGAGACAAAGCATCAAAAATACCCCAGAACAACTTTCTGGATAAATGAAGTTCTTCTTCCGAAGCAGCACCAAAGTTACCCCATCCACCTGGCAAACAATAATACTTCCAGCATCTTTCATAATGATTTGTCAGCAACTAAAAGAGAACATATTTTGAAAGCAAATAAAATATAACTGTTGTTGTTCTTCCATTCTGGCACTCGACCATTACACAGACACTGCCAGAAAAATTTTTAACTTTTATCAAGAAGCCATGTTGTGTATCCATTCTTTAAATCATTGGTGGATACACACAGAATGAGCAGTTCTTTCTTTTAACATTAGTGGCATATGCAAAAAGCACATGACAGAGGATAATTTTCCCCAACACCACAAGAACTCTGACAGCTCAGCTGAAGAGAAGAATTCACCTCAATCTGGGTGCTGCTATTCCAAACACTGCTGCTTGGTGGGCAAGATAGTAGAACCATGATTTCACTTAGTTCCCAATTATTATTTACATGTCTGAGAGCTGTTCAACAGTAACTCTCAGTGTGATTCATCTCTTCTGTGAGTCATAAAACCTGCTATCAGTCTGCCCCCCTGTCCTCTATTACAAATGGCAGAGCAGCTTTAGACTTTCTCCCTTTCTTTCATTAAATACATATTTCAGGGATACTTTCTTCTTAAGTGGTTACAAGATTCCAGATTATCACAGGCTCAAATTGTGCAAGGACCTGCTACTGGGTATTTGCCAAACTAAAACATCACAAATTTTGCACTTAATGTGTCCTCTGTGTCCCTGCATCACAGACAGGAAGAGGAAAATTTAGTTGTATATCTGTCAGTAAAGGCAATCTCAAACAACAGATTCCTGGCAGTAGCAAAGTATGAAAATCCTACTCAGGGGCAGATCTTCCTAAGGCACAGAATGATCTTTCAAAAAAAATTAGCTGGAATTTTAATTCAGAGTTTATTTTAACAGTTCCTCAGAGAAAAAGAGAATTGTTTCAACATCACTTTGCAAAGCATGTTGGTAAAATATTACAAGTCACAGTCAGTAAAGAGCTGACAGGAAAAGTCCTGATGTGTAGAAGTAAGGATTTTGATAACTAAAAATATAACCTCAATACTGTGCAGTTCTGTTATACTTTTCATGGATCAGAAAAAAAATGAAATCTATATAATGCATTTGTTTATCTTCAGATTTAAATAATCTATTATTATCTGTTTACCATTTAAATTTTCAGATGATTAAAAAAAGAAAACATACATGTGTATATAATGTAAAAAGACAGAAGTTCTATTGTTCATGTAGAACTACAAGGGTCTCAGAAATATTAACTTTAAGAGTCTAAGGTGTATTTTAAAATGTTTTTTTCAAAATAAATTCTATTACTCAAAGGCCAGACTTTAGGTTTGCTTTTGGACAACATGTGAGTGTTAATAGATATGTATATATTTTTAAATCTAGCCAAGAGTAAAGGCAGGTTTACTCTTAGAGAAGTCCCTGATGAAGCACTGATATATGATTTAAGAGGAAATAAAAACAAGGCAGTCCTATTCCAGAAAGCTCACACCAAATTATACAGGAGAAGCATCACAGATTTCAACTCACATGCTGCCTAAACTGAGGTAATTTTTAGCTGTCGAATCCAGCAAAGGTATTTACAGTACATGGCATTCTACTCTGATTTAGCCTTCATGATTTCCTCCCCTCTTCCCATTCAAAATCACATTTTCAGATTCATGATTAACTTGTAGCTGTCTCTTTCAACTACTATAACCTGTTTGATGGCACAAGCCCATAGGGACACATTAGCAGATATGAGTCCCTTGTTAAATCACTGAAAATCATTTTACTGTCAGTGAAACGTTTGAAAAGTTGTAGTTCTATTTTCAGATAAAGAGTTCACTTTCCTCAGAAGCTTCTATTACTTGTTTAGGTGTCAATGGGCAAAATCATTTGCCCATGCTAGCACCACGGTTCTCTCCATATCTATATTCTACCTAAGCCCGACTTGCCAAGAGGATCTAATTAATATTTACTTCCCATTCAGTTCAGCAATATGGGAAAGTCTCTGCAGTCATGACCCTCAGGATCAAAAAAACCTGCTGTCATAGATGAACAGATCCCAGGGAGCTAGGGTTGTTCTTTCCCCCCAGAAAAACTGAAGAACCACAGCCACACAAGGAGTGCCAAGTTACTATTTGGTTTTTGCAGCACATAAAACGTCATAATGCATTAGAAAGGTCCCCTCCAGGGCAGTACACTAAATTAGCAACTGCTTTTCTCAGACATAGGCACTAAAGAATGGCTGCTCCAGCATCTTTAATTTGTTTGAGCACTTCTTGTGGGACACAACCAAATTATGAAGTCCTTGGCAGTGCAAAGACCATGCAGCAGGGCCTGGCTTTGAGAATAATGATTTAAATTCCTCATCTGAGGTCAGAGACCATAATCTGGCTAGTAGAAGCCTGTGTAATTCTGAGGAGTATTTTGGCAAAGAAATCAGATGTAAAATGTAATTAATCCTGATGTGTGGTTTTTAAAACATAAAGAAATATTAAAGAAAAGATTAAATATCTTGTTCAAAGTTGTGGTGGGAAAGCATTAAAATGGATTGCTGAAAAACAGCAGTAGGTAAAGTGAGAAATGATACATTTCTTAGAACTGCTGATGAAATATGAGGAATCTTTAAGGAATGTGTCATCTCAGAAAGGAAAAAACATTTTTCTTGTGCATTAGGAATGAGAATCCAAAGATACAGAGAAACCTTTGGGTGCTGAAAAAAAATAAAAATGCAAGATTATTAAGAAACATGTATTGCTTAGATTTCCAAGCACAAACCACAGAAAAAGAGTCCATTTTCCAAGATCAGGGAAAACCAACACAGAAGACAGGAGTAAGGGTATATACAGACTACCAACTGCTATCTTCCTTTGTGCATTGGATTTTGCCTCCTGCCTCCAGAGGTTTTTCTACTCTATTTCCATATGGACTCAAAAAAAGGAGATCATTAAAGAAGAAGCAAACACTAGACATGGACTTCATAATTCCATATGGATGTATTTAAATTAGACTGAATTCCTGCCGAAGCAGTGATTTATCTTTAAAACCTATGGTCTTAGATTATTGCAGAGTGGAGATGAGGTAACAAAGAATATAGAGAATATTCTCCATGCAAGTATTTTCTGTTACATTTTGTAACAAGGAATGCTGTTGAATATTAAAATATACTTTTACCTTGAGAGGCATCTTTGCATGTTCATTTAATAGAGGAACATCAAATACTAATCTTCTCAGCAAATGCTGCATCATGGAAGGCCGCAACTGCCTAAAAACAGACAAATCATTTCAAAAGGATGTACCAGAATAGTGTCATGTAAATAATTAATAAACACATTAAAGCAACCTGTCAGTTCTATGCCATCAAAATTTTTCAAATTCATAAAGTAATAGGATTTTGCTTGTGGCACTAAGAAAACGTGTCCAAAACAAAGCAAACAAGTGGATACCAAAGAAAACCTTCTGAACAAGCCGCAAATCAAATGCTTTAAAGAAGCAGAGAAAATATCTGATCTATTGACAATCAGGGAGAAAAATACTGAATTTTGATATTACGTATTATGATCACCATGTCCATGAGAAAAGGCTATAACGTTAATTTCTTTTAATATATCTCAATGGCTCTTAAAAATGTCCTAGGAACTAATACAGACGTAAGAGCACTAACTCTTCAGATGTACTAAACAAGACGCACAGCACTGGGCACCAACTGGAAGGACAGAAGAAACAGGTATAGCATGTATGTTAGAGTGGCATGGACATTAAACCTTTCCAGATAAATAACGGACACTGGTCATTTTATTGGCTCTTATCAAAGTAATATATATATATTTTATTGTGTTGGCTTTGTGTGTGTGGCGGGGGTTTTTGGTAGCAGGGGAGGGGGCTACAGTGGTGGCCTCTGTGAGAAGCTTCTCGAAGCTCTCCTGGCTCCAAGTCAGACCTGCCTCTGGTCAAGGCCAAGCCAATTAGTGATGGTGGCCACACATCTGTGATAAGATATTTGAGAAGGGGAATCTGTGAGGAGGAGTGGGAGTTGTGAGGAGGAGCTGTGAGGAGGACACCTATGTAAACACCAGGGTCAGTGGAAGAAAGGAGAGGGGGCAGGGGAGGTGTGCTGCCCCCCCCCCCCACCCCCGCACAGCCTGGGATGAGAGGGCAGGATGTTCCCCTGCAGCCCATGGAGGTCACTGGTGGAGCAGGTGGGTACACCTGAAGAAAGCTGGGACTCTGTGGGAAGCCTGTGCTTTAGCAGTTTGTTGCTGGGAGGACTGCAACACACAGAAGGGACTCACGCTGGAGCAGTTCATGAAGAGCTGCAGCCCATGGGAGGGACTCATGTCAGAGAAAGTCCATGGAGGACGTCTCCCATGAGAGGGACCCCACGCTGGAGCTGGGGAGGAGTGTGAAGAGTCCTCCCACTGAGGAGGAAGGAGCAGCAGAGACAATATGTGATGAACTGACCACAACCCCCATTCCCTGTCCCCCTGCACTGCTGTGGAGGAGGAGGTAGAAAAATCGGGAGCAAAGCTGAGCCCAGGAAGAAGGGAGGGGTGGGCGGAAGGTGTTTTTAAGATGTGGTTATACTTCTCACTGTCCTACTCTGTTTGTTAAGTGGTGGTGGTGGTGTTTGAATTAAATTCATGTTCTTTTTCTTCCTCTAATGAGTCTGTCTTTTGCCCGTGACCATAATGCGTGAGTCATCCCTCCCTGTCCTTGCCTCTGTTTTATCTTTTCCTTCCCATTCCTGAGGGGGAAGGAGTGAGCGAGCAGCTGTGTGGTGCTCAGTTGCCCCCTGGGCTCAAACCACAACATTTATAAAGACATGCTATACAGTACTTTTTTACAGTACTGTAATATAAATGTCTGTCATTTCTGAACACATTTCCACATTATGCAAAAAAAATTTATGGTGAATATAAAAAAAAAAAATGCTGGTGATTTGAAAGCCTAGAAGTTGCCAACTTTAATCAGAAACTGAATTCATAAATGCCTAGTCAACTTCTGATAATCAAGCCAATCGAAAAATTGGATAATACTCCACTGGTTTTGAGACTGCAGACTGCAGATACCCAGACAAAATTTTCCCCATAGCTGTCAATAATGACGTAATAACAGTACTATTGATTAGGATTTCAAATGTAACACAACATAAATAAATATCTCCATAGAACTGTATAATCTACTGATCATCAAACACACTGCCAATCTGTACAGCTATAAGTATTTAAATGGCACTTCAGTGTATGCACAATTCCACATTTCCAGAGCTTTGTCTTTTTGCAGTATGTCCTCTTAGTTAATCACCAAGGTTTGAATTCAAAAGACTCAGTAATAGGAAAATAACTGAGGGCATATGAGTGATCAATAAAGTTGCAAATTGAATACAATGTATTTAAAAATATCACAGTCATCTGCCAGAAAAAAAATCTTAATTATACTACTGGTGGCATAGTTCTGCATTCCTGTATAAATATCATAGGTTACTTTATCAATTAGCATTCCTGTACAGCCAGGAGTATTTTCTTACCCACAGATAGACAGCAAACACTCTTCAATAGAATCTCGCTGAGCTTTGGTAAGAGAGCATCCCTTTGAGAGTCTGTACACAGTATGTAATAAGGAATCGATGAGTGAAGCATGGTGCTCTGTGCCAGCAAAAAGAGGAGCACACCTGGTCAACAGAGGCAAGACTGCTGTGCAAAGGTATCGATTCAGAGCCAAAGCCATATCCGTAGCACTTAAAGCAGCCTATGAATTAAATGGGACAGAAATGAGATTTGTCTCATCAATGTTGTTACAAATGAAAAGAACTTCTTGTTTGTTTTTCTTTTGTAGCAGTTATAAAGACAGAAATTTCCAAAATACACAAATGAGGATTTGATACTTACTGGAAGCTGGATGCCTAGCTTCCTCTCCTGTTTCTAAAGTTTCACAGATGGCTTCTGTTTTGTTTTGTTTTTAATGAACAAAAACATAAATGTAGCCATTGAAAAACAAAACAATTTTCAAGACTATGTTGAAAAATGTCATAGTTGCTTAACAGAACACTCCAAAATCAGGTAATACCAGTCAAGGCTGCATTTACAAAACTCAGTATGTTTCTGTGTTACGATCAAGCCCAAGTTCCAAGTGAGTAAAAAACCCTCACCTGCTCTCTTTCTTAAGTAACAACATAATTACTTTCAGAAAAATGTTGACATAAAAGGTCAAATAAGGAAATCAAGTCCATGTCTTAGCCCTCATATAAGCTCTCTAAATCTGATCTTTTGGATCAAGCCAGCTAAAAAAAGTTAGATGGAAATAAGGCTCACAGAAAAAAGGCAGCAATTTCGAGGAGGAACTAAAACAAAAATTTAGTGATTTCCTAAAAAACAGTGTAGGTGTCCCTAACAAATGAACGCTTTCTGTGTATCTCTGGAAAGAGGCTCTCAGTTCTATGCTTCATTGGCAGCTTATGTTTTTGTTCAATAGCACAAGCTCAGAAATTCTCCTGGGGAAAGGTATTGCATCTCTTATGGATTTGGGGGCTCTTTATAAAGTGAACATCGTTCTGAAGAATGCTTCGTCACTGTTCTTCAAGGATTCTCAAAGCTCAGCAGCAGGCAGCTCATCCAGCATTTGAGAAATGCAGACTAAGAAATAAAAAATTTTTTAAGGGATGAAAAATGCTGCAGTGTTCAGTAAGATAACAGAACCAAAATAACAACAGACTTAAAACTCTTACCGTATCTAAAGAAGCAGCTGCACGAAGATCTGGCAGAAAGCCAACTTCAAGAAGGTGTAGAAGAAAATCCTGGTCCTCAATTCCATAGACCCTGTCAAGGAACAAAACCATGGCTGCCTTGTGATCTGGGCAAAACCCCGCAGACATGTCAGGTTCCACCACAGTACCATCTAAAAGGAAGAAATAAGACTTCAATGACAAGGATCATCCTCCACCAGTAGACTAGGCAGTCATGTTACTACTTGTCAGAGACTTTGAGTCTCTGTTAATATCTAAGCATCTTCCCCATGGTTTTGTTACACAAAGGCAACATATTTGTAGTTAACTGAAAAAGAATGCATAAGGCAAATTCTACCCAGAGAGATCTCAAAGTTCATACAAGCTTTATGTATTAAGGGATTTTTATTAGTTGATATTCTAATACGATAAGTACCCAAAAACATACTAACATACTACCTAGTTCTTAGAATAAGCAGAGAGAAAGAAAAAATTACAACAATTCTACATCAAGCACACTACAAATGCAGCACTGGTGAGCATATCTGTAACGTATGACAATGAATTAAGATTGTGCTAAAAAGTCCTCTGTATATGAAAAGTTCTGAAATATCTGAAAGGAATTCATTGAAATGTTTTTAAATTTTGCTACTTTCATTTTCAAAACAAAATTCTGATCTATGTGCTGTACTTCATGCTACTGAGATATCACCTATACATCTATCACTGTTTGGAATATAAATAAATAAATGTGTAATAGAATGATTGAACTTTTTATCTCTTCTACTGTAACCTACTGGACGTTATTGTGCTGTAAGTCCCTAGAAAATCCATGTTGCAATTATAATGTTCTCTCTCCAGATACCCAAAAAGCAGATGTAATTCGCTTCCCTTTTATACTGACACTCACATAGCTATCACTATGGCAATCAATTCTATGTAGGCAGAAAACACAAAGAAGTGTATCTGCATATGTATGTCACACCTATAACTTCACCATAGTTGCTGAAGAACAACTCTGGTGTCTTAGTAAGATCTGCTAGAAACGATAGGGTTAGAAGAACAAAAGCTAAGGATTATGTTATCAAGAAAAGAGACTGTAAATTTTTAAAATATTTTAGAAAAATAGAAAGTATGCATTTTTAAATTTCTTTTTAAAGTTGTAATAGGTTTTCATGATTCAATTTAAATGAATGGGATTTACATCAGTGATTTAAGTGTACACATTATTGCCTATAGCATGCAGAAAATTTTTTGAAAAACATTTGAAATGATTTATCTTCTAATTCACATAATAAATAGTTTAATTTCTATAACATTTTTAAATGTTGAGAGAAGTACGAGTATCAATATGTCATTAAGTTACAAAACATAAGAATGGGATGGGAGAAAAAAAAAGTAGAATCATCTTACCTTTAGCTATAGTCGGCATGTGGAAAGGAATACTAATGACTCCCACCAAATCTTCCAGTGGAATCAAAGACCGTAGAATTGATCTGATTCTAATGGCTTCCCCTTTACCAGCATGGATTAGCTAAGGAAGAGACAAAATATTAACAAGGTCTTCTTTTTGTCTTATATATGTGTTCATGTTCTGGAAACTTCCTGAACCACAGAATGACTGCTCTCAAAATCACATTATAATTAATAATGTAAATTTAATGCAATCTGTATTTATTTGCTGTATTTTGGATTACAACAAGTTGTTTGGTTATTAAATAAGACTAAGCCCATTTTCAGAATGTAAAGTTAGGTAAAATAGGTGAACAAAGCATTAAAATGTAGCATGAGGGGGAAGCAAAAGCAGATTTTCAGATGAAAAAAGGCCATTTTTTCTATCCTTGATGAATAACAACACCTTCAGATATCCCAGTTGTTTTGTTACAGGTTTTTTTTAAAAAAAGGCAGTGATACAGGGAGAAAATGAGATATTTTTTTTATTCAAACAAAACAGATATTCATACACTGACTTTATTATATAGATATCTCTCTCCCTTCTCACGTTATCGATCTCTGCAGAAATCTGATACTGCTCTATACTGATCCATATGAATTAGGGCACATTTCAGGGTGAAATGAGAAACTATGCATAACTAAGTAGAATTTCTGAAGAACAGGAAGGTATTTTGAATTGTAAACAACAAATATTTTCAAATAGTTTCAAGCTCTTAGGAACTAAGTGGTAAGAGCTTGGTTTTTATAGTGTGAGTGTCTAATTCTTTGTATCTAATGCCTGAAATAGTGATATCTTACCTTTGAGAAGGTTTGTCAGTGTGAACAAAGATTATGAGGTATGTGTATGTCCAGGGACAATGCTTATTCATATGTTTTAAAAGAATGCCCTATAATATTTACTCTTTTATATGCAATTTAAACAGTCTTTTTAAATAAGTATACGAAGAGAATAAAGCCATAGTTTAAAAAAAAACAAATCACTCTACACCATCACAATAAATAGGGAAATTTGAGTTTGATTGTCACAATGGAAAAATCAAACAATATTAATGACAGAACGTTGTTGAAGACCAACCACAGGGAACAGTAATAAGAAAAGCAATGGAATAATTTGTTTTAAAAGAACAGCTTCTGAATACTTTACAGAAATTCTTGCAAATTAGTGGATGAATAGATTATATACATTAAAATACTATGTAGCCATACCACTGCTTTAATACCTGATAATGTGTTACTGTGAAAAAGCCAAACAGCAAACCACTGAGCAATCAATAAAACAGCTATGCCTTAACTTTCCAATGCATGAAGACATAAAACTTACATGCATTTCCGGGGCACAACGTCCTAAGAGATCAATCAAAGCAGCATAAAAGGTCATGATTGCATTTCCCATGTGAATAGTGTCATCTTCTTGTTCTTCCATTTCACTGTAATTAGTTAAATGTTAAAACAATTAAAAGATGAAAAAACACAAGAAAGTTTTTACATCAGCAACAAATAAAGAAAATCTGCTCATAGGTGTAACAGCTTACACACAGTGGCTTCCTGTTAACTAGTGCACTTTTAGCAGACTAACACTGAATGGAATTTCTCCCTAAAAGATTGTAGTGACATCTGTGTTGTTACCATTTATCTGTCTCATTTTGCATCAATGGATTGATTCTTAACTGACTGACAAAGAACAAACAGATTTCTAAAGAGGATTTAATATTGAGAGAGAGTTACTTAAATTAACAAAGCAGAGTAAGAACTATTTGGCAGAAGACAAATCTCTACCCTCCATAGAATTCAAGGAAGAATCCAGCTAATAATTCACATGTTAAAACAAAGAAGTCATTTCAAAGCTAAGATTATAAAACAAATAAACAAAAAATATGGCAATGTAAGCAATTCCACTTCACCTACAGGGTTTTACTAGATCCATTACTTGGGGAAGGTCCATCTCTTGTTGGATCTTCTGATATTTGTATTGCTTCCTCCATGGCAGCAAGTAACCCATTGCCTCCTTCTCCTCTCAGAGCTGGACCAAAACATTCAGGTCGTCGGATAAGCAGTCTGACTACAACATTAGCATTCTCCTCCACACTCTCTCCTACCACATAGAACAAATATCAAGATTTAAGATTGTATGAAAAAGACTTCTGAGATATAATCAGAAAAAGGTACACAAAAGTTCAGAATGCATGCATCAGTAGATACTTTTAACTACAAAACACTTTAAATATTATGAGAAAGTTACATAAACACACATACTCCTCTATTATTATATAAAAGCTAGGAAATAAAACATGTAATTTAATTCAAAATTAAATACAGCCAAAGAAGTAACTATGTAATAAAAGATGTTTAAAGCATCACTGAAGCTACTGATTTGTAGTAAAGACTCATAGTCAAGTGAGAGAGTTAATGAAGGGACCAATGCCAAACACTAAAACTGAACTATCTAAGTCTTCATCAAAAGACGGCTCCATGTCTAGCATGAGTCATAAAAAGATTTAGGACTCTGCTCTACTTCTAAAGGAGATGTGGGCATTTCAACACTAAAGACAGATCTAAAAAATGGTGCATAGGCTTGTAGGACCATATATGACTTGTTAAATGGACATCTAAGTTACTGTCTGCCTTGCGTAACTCTACTCTTTCTGTAAATTGTCCTTTAAATTTACAGTAACTTCTCAAGTTGGTTTGTATTACTATTTTAAGTGACAAACTTATTTGAACATTAGAGTAAGATACAAAATTTAAAGGCTTCTACTCTACCATTGCAAAAAACAGCAAAACGAAGAAAATCCAAATATCGCTCTCCTTCAACTGGATTCCATCCAATGTCTGGGTACCCTTTAGAAATCAGCAAAGGACAACTCTGCAATCCACATCCAGCCAAGTAGCGAACCACCTAAAAGCAAGGTAAGATGAAAAAAATATTAATTGTGAAAAACAAGTGCAGTTTCAAAGGGAAGCATCCTTGGATATGGTGTTCACATTCTATTATCCCCAACAAAACCATATCATATTTTGGGCAAATCAGAAGAGCAGCCTCTTTCTTAGTTCACTTTCCCAGCCTTTTCCTACTTCTGCCATGAACTGCAAGACCTTACTTATTTCAATTTCATTTTTCCTCTCTCTAGATCACTGCTTTGCTATATCTCATTTGTCTCGCAACCCTGAGCATTACAAATTAGTCAGTTTTTTAATATTCCCTAACTACACACTATCCATATTTGAAAACACATCTTCTAATATAACTCTAATATAACTAATATATCAGGTCTACTCTTTTGTTTTAACCTTTCCTTTTCACTTGCCTTTTTTCTTCCTTTGTTTTTATACACACAACAGTAACACTCCCTATAGTCTCAATAGTAGTTTTCAGTTGACCCTCTCCTTTCTGAATTGCAAGAATTGTAAGTATAGTCTTTAACCAGTTCAGAGAGTTTCTTTTTGCAGGCCATTTATAAGAACGATATCTGAAAAAGTCCATTTAAACACACATGGTCCATCTTCCTGTTCCTAGAAAGGATCATCTATGCTTATATTACTCCTGACAGATGCTTTCCTACGAAGGTATAGCTTTTCTAGAATTGGAGGTCTTCAAGAACAAATTAGACAATCTAGTCCACTGTCTTCCTTTCCATTAGAAATGTTTTTAATGTCTATCTGGAATCTGTCTTTCCATTATTTAAGCTGCTTTTCTTATCCACCACTGACATAGTAACCATTACTCTATTCCTTCTTGCAGCAGCAATTTACGTATTCTACACAATTGTCACATGCTCTCTTAAGTTTTTTATTCTTTAGTCTAATTAATCCCACTTCCTTCAATCTTTTCTGAAGCAGGTTTAAATGTTAGGAAAAAATACAGATAGATATAGATAGGTATCTCTACGAAAATTTGTCATATATATATATATATATTTAACAAGTTATCACAAGGCTTCTAGTAACCCCTATTGCATTATGCCAGCACCGCATGCCACCATCAAGACAGAACAACAAAGAAAGATTTTAGCAATGAAGTTTTGTTGGGTATGGACTCCACTATTTCCAGTGTAAGAGCCGCCCTTGACGCAATTCCTTTTGGTTACACCTGTGTATGTAATAATCAGAAACTCAGTTCAACTATCCACACCACCACCAGAAAGAACAATCAGATTTTGATAGCCTTTCTCTGACAGGTACCTAAAACTCCCATATAATTCTTATAATCTTGGATTTTGATTACTTTAGGAAACAGGAATCTTCCCCTCTCTACAGGGGAAAAACTGCTTGATAAAGAAGCTACCAACCTTCTCCAGATCAGGCTCCCTTAAAGCTAGTGCAAGTTCATTGTTATCCATCACAGAGGCTGCTGCAACATCTAAAGGAGTTGATCCTCGCATAGAAGGAGAGGCTGTTGAAATAACATTTAGTTTCAACATCAACTTAAAAAAACTCAACGAATTAATAGGAAATACATTAACAATTTTTTTAATAATACGTTTTGTCATTATTTAGCACAATTGTAAGCATGTAATTTATACCACTCAGTTTATAATAAATCATGCACTCATATGAACTGTGACATTGATATGAAGTCAAAATAGAATGTTCAAGCTAGAAACTACTTTTCTTACACTTTCATATTCTCATCACATACTTTAAGATCTCATTCTTTCTACTTAACTGACAACTTCATTTCAAGGAAAAGGTAGCAGGGATTTTATATCTAAAACACTGACATTTTATCAAATATATTGAAATGGAAAATATCTTTAAGCTTTAAAATATATGTTACCTATTTCTTTAAAAAATGGCAGTCATTATAGTATTAGAAAAAGCTAAGGTTTTCATATTAACACTCTAAATGCATTTGATTTGGGAACTTTCTCTCCAAAAAGATTTTTAGTTTATGCTTCTGTACCTATACATTAATAAGGAATTTGTGATCATTATAAAAAATTACTATGATGATTATAAATAATTATATATTTTCAATTACAAGTATTAAGTTAAATAAAGGATGAACGTATCTCCTCTATAACACTTCAGCCTAGAAAAGAAAGGCTAACATTTTAAGAAAATTTCAATGTTCATTTCTGGGCATCTATACATGCATACCAAAGCAAATGAGCTCTGTATTTCTCCCACTGCCATAGGTGTATACTGAACAATCTACAGAAGAAAGTGCAGGGGAGTAAGCTTGAGTAGTGAGAAGTAAGCCCTAATGAAATGTTACCAACACTTATCTCTGATTCTCTTCATCAAAATCAGGATTTTATTTTGTTCCTAAAATGTGCAACTGAACACCAACTCTCTCTTAATGTTCAGGCACATACAAAAAAGAGCATTCTAAATTACCTCAACTTGATGCTACTGTCAGGAGTTTGTTTGGAGTTAGCAATACAGTTAATGAAGATGTTTTTGCACTAGGTGAAGAAGAAACTTCAATACAAACAGAGGGATGCAGAAGAACACAGGTGGTTTTAGATATATGTATAAAAATAGGCAGAAAGTTTTAAGGTTTTGGTTTTGGTTTAGAATCTCAAAAGCCACACACATTACTTACCAAGGCCAACACTGCTGTTTTCCAATAAATAGCTAAGATGATCAAACATAGCTTTTTGATTCTGTCTGCTGATGCGGCAAAAATAACACAGAAAACGACAACAGTTTGCCACCATCTTTGGGAAAGTGATTTCCTAAGAAGCAAATAAAACCACACTGAAGCTCAAACTCTAAGACAGGCATAAAACTTGCAGAAAATCATTTATGTAACAGCCTTTTAACACTAATATTTATGCATTTTATTCATTGTACCTCACTGAAGTTAACTGTTTAAGTTTCACCCTGGAATCAATAGGGCTTTCTCAGCAAGTAAATAAATCCTTAAGCCCCAAAGATCAAGGTATAAGTTTGAAAAACAAGAGCTGGGGTCACCCATAAATTCTAGATTCAAACATGAAAGAACGTGAATGCTCAGATTCACAGAGTAATACTGCATCAATTAATTAGTTTCTAAAAATATCTCCCCTTTAAGACCCAGTAAGCATATAAAGTGCTATTTGCAGTTTTTTCTTTAAAGCATCTGGAATTACAATGCTAATGGATGGATAGATTCTTCTAAAAACTTAGTCAATTATTGTGCTAATGGAAATTATGGTCTCGGTACCTCCAGTGACTGCTCAGCACCTTACGGAATAAAGCTTTGAACAGCTATATTCTAAACTCTCTGTCTTCTAAGAGTGAATTGCTTTACCTTGGATTCTCCTCCACCAAGCACATTTACCATCACTTCCATGACAGTTTCATGCATTCCTAAAGCTCTCATGAGATTTGGATGTTGGTAAAATACTTTATTATTCATGATGTCTCTACAGGAAAAAGAAATAAAAAATTGGATTAAAATGTTATGGACCAATAGTTTACCCATTATGTTATTTGCAAAGCTGATTTACTGTACAATTCTTCACCACCTGAGGTGGAAAAATTACCTCAGGGACTTTTTCAGTTTGAGTCTCAATCTGAATTGTGGAATTGAGTCTCAATCAATTGTGGAAAAACCTGACCTTTCTTTTCTCATAGTATAGTTACTGATTTAATCACTGCTTGATTACACCAGAGTAGAATGCTCTTCTGTTTTCATTAGAAATCCATTCCAGATTTAAAAATATTTTCTGACAAAAGCATGATCAAAACTGCTATATTAGCTTAAATTTTAAATTCAACTAATCAATATTTTTGATTCTTTTCAGAGCATTCTTTTCAGAGCATTTCAACATTGAGACATTTGACATCTGCCATCAAAACCAAGAAAAAACAATTGTAGGGGACAGAGAATGTATGTCCAGTTATCCTCTAAGCACCAGAAACAGAAGTTGCATAAATATTAACCTCAGTTCACGAGTCACTGCTCAGAAGAACTCTTCTCTCTTACCTATTTCAGCAGAACAGATTTACGTACTTTAAAATCAGTCCTGGATATTATAATGTGAATATTTTATGCAGACACGTCCAACAAAAATGTCTGGTTTAAAAATTAAATTTCTAAAACCTGTAATTAGTCTTGAAATCACACACAACCCATAAATGTAAAAGCACTCAGGTCAAGTGAGAAAAGGACTAGCAAGTCACTATAGAAACTACTGCTGACAACTGTTCAAATTTCATTGTATATTTTATAAAAGCAGTCTTTTTTTTTCTGACCTAAAACTCTTGCAATCAGGTAAGGCAAATTTCAGCCTTATAAAAGATGAGATATGAAATGGACTGTTCCATCACTCTAAAAGCTACAAATCTGCAACTATTAGTCATGCAACAGTATCCATGCAGTATGTCTGATGTAGATGGCACTATAAGAGTTTTTGACTCCCAGTAACTCCCAGAAAGATTAGCTCATCTTTTTCCCCCAAAGCCTAAAACAGGACTTCATATCTGAGATGACAGAGGATAGGCCCTGCCTCCAAAAGCTATCCACACCACATCTCCTTTCTGCACTAATGCTTCATGCTGTGCAAAAAGACCTCAATGGTATCACTCTGCCAAGACATTCTAAAGTCTTATTTCTTTAAAGAAGCTTTCTTTTACAGAAATACAGTTCAGAAAGACAAAACATCACCTCAGGGGCTGGCCAGCAATATTACAGTACTTTGGACAGTACATCCACTTTCAGTATTCTGTTTAACTGTGGACTGCATTATGATATTTCACACTTAAGAAAAAAATCTTAATAGAATTTCTGAGGAACCAGCTTTTAAGCAGGAATGAGTGACACTTTCATTTCTCAGCTGGAAGAAAGAAACACCTTCCACTTGCAGAAAAAAAACTGGCATTTCTAAATAGGTGCTGGAGCCCAGGTTAGGCTATAAAAGGTACAAACAGCACAGCTGGGAAGCCTACAAGATAAACAAGACTACGATAGAGGCTACCAAGAAGGGTGATAGGAACAGGCAGCGAGAGAACACTAGCTTAACAGAAAATACTCCTTCTTCCTTACACCAGCCTTTCACATATCACCAAAAATGTTGTTAAAATTAAATCAGATTCACAAAATCTTAGCTTTTAATTTGTAGCAGAAAATGTTGAGGGAAAAAATGTAAAAAAAAAAAAAAAACAAACCAAAACCAAAAAGGAAGCAGAACTTGAAATGAAATCCCCAAGATTTATTTTTTTTCCCAAAACACAACAATGCCAGAATCTAGTAATCACTCACTCATTTTAGACTTCATCAGCTTAAATGAAATGTAACAACTTAAATTCGAAGTACAAAGGTGGATTTAAAAATATCAGTATTTTCTGTGTCTTGACAGACAACAGACTTTCCCCTTTGCCAAAGCTTTAGCATGAGTACATTGAACATTGCAACAACCAGGGAACATTGATGGGACATGCTAGCAGGCTAAGAAGTAGGCATTGTTCATAATGACACTACAAAATTATGTATAGACATTATTTGGATATTTGAAGCTTTCAGTAAGCTCAAAAATAAAGAAAAAGCTATTTTGCACAACAAAAGCTTCTCTTCTCCTTGCATTCCTGACATTCTTTACATAATGTTATCTTTGGTTGTCATTGCTCTTGCTGATTGAGGATGTCTAATAGATCACAGCTGATGTTTAATCCCATGAGACATCTCTCAGATGGTAACATTTCTTTGAAAAAAGTGAGAGAAAAAAACAAACTCTTTGCTAGTAGAGATGATCATATTTTCTGTACTGTTTTCTCCAACTGTATTCTTTATTAGGCTATATTTCACTATAATTAATCATATAATTAGGAAAAATAAGACTGGGTGAACCACATCATAGTTCAAATAATACCAACTACATTCAGTGCAATAAAAAGATGGCATATATATACAGACACGTGTAGACACAACTCCATTAGCTAGTCGACTGCTGGGGGAAATTGTATGTTCCAACAGCTACCATCACTGCATACATATAAAATGGACAGTATTCTTGACAAGATTCTTCACAGCCATACTATTTAAAATATGGTAACAAGATCTATTTTGTAATATCATATTTTCAAGGTTTCTTACAAGAAGTCTTACAGCTGTCATTTGCTTCTCTCCAAAAATGATGCATCTAATGCTGCAAAGGCTCTATCTTACAACTGAAGATACTACACAACTGATACCAGTGTTTGCATTTACACCCATATAGACTATACACATTCAAGCTTCATGTATAACTTTGGCCATAACCATACAGCAAATAACAACAAATATCTGTAAATAAAGAGATGTTACACTCCAGTTATTTACCCTAATCCACGAATCATAAGTTTCTCTTCCTCCTTCCCCATTCTGACACTAAGCAAGGAACGGATTTGGCCAAGGGATGCCAGAAGATTGATTGTGTCTTCCACAGACACGCTATTTATGGTGTAGGTCTTTGGTAGGGCTCGAACCAGGCCACCAATACCATCGTATTGGCGGTGCAGCAATACAAACATGGCCCTCACTAACTCCGGGTCTTCTATCACTGATTCCTGGGCCCAGCGTACCATTGTGTCTGAAATCAACTGCTGAAGAGTAGCTGTGAAGAAAACACATAAATCACAGAATTACCATGAATTTCTCACCTCTCTACTGGTAGTCCCTCAGAACCCATTAAGTAACATGAATTGGAATGAATTCGATTCTTAACAAGCACCTTTTTCTTGGTATTTCTTTAGCAGACTATCAAAGAAAAATAAAATCACACAAGAGAAGCAGAAACATCTCAAAACCAAAAGCCTATATTTAAAATTAAAATACAGAAAATAAATTTGATAACATAAAAAATTATGAAGACATACAAGATGCTCACAGTCACCAGATTTATTTCTACATATTGCTTCCAAGATTTTTCCAGGAATCTAGGTCTGAGGGTTTTTCTTACATATTATGAAGTAAGACTGGAAAAAGGGCACATGTAAATGCTGTATTATTTATTTACCTGTCTAAGCTCTGTATCCACTCAAAATTTTATAATGTACAAAACAGAATAATTTAACTTAGTCCTTTGCCAAAACTAAAGGCCCTTCAAAAGAAATAGAAATTAAGAGACTTCAATCAAATAAATGGCAAACATCATTTACATATTCTGAATTCAGTCTCTAATGAAGCCAGAAACCCATACCTGGTATTCTCACTGATAACTTTTATTAGTTGGGAGATATATATATATATCTGGGAAGCTCACATGTTAAAGTAGACAAGCTATATAATGTCAGTTAAGATTTGAGACTACTGTTAGAAAAATTACTCGTGAACTAACAGTGAAGACAAAGTATTTGATAAAGACAATTGAATAATGTTATTTTTCCCATCTCAGGGAACTTCCGTCCGGGTTTGCAAGACTTTGTCAGATCAATTCAGGATCCTCTTGAGATATCCTGATAGTTATACACTAGAGAATTTCACCTTCAGTACTTACCTAACTAGTCAATTTATTTCCATGCCAAGCAGATAACAGCAAAAGTTCGAGAAGGGAAATTTGGTAATCTCTCCTGAACTTCAATAAACTGCCTAATAAATATCCCAGTGTTGAAGAAGGTGGCTGATGCAGACTAAACATCAAAAGGATTTTCAAATTAGAAAGCTATGTGTTGAGACACTAACATGATTTTGGAGTAAAACAGATGCAATTTCAGGCTAAACTCAAAAAAAAAAAAGTACTTAAAGAAAGATATTGAAGGGACAGAAGTTTACAGAAAAGAGAACATTTAACAAAGAAGACAATTTGTGCTAAGATGAGCTAATACAGGGTAAGGGGAAAAAAAGAGCAGTAATATTGTATTTTATTGTTACTGTCCAAACACTGTACTAGAGGTGTTTCCATTGTCACACAGCTTAGCATTTTTTAGAATAAAAACACTTTAAAAACAAATAAAAGGAGGAAATGTGTTTGGGCTGATATTTCAGAAACACTGAAATAAATAATAACAAGAAGGGACACAATAGTAAGTTTCCTTTGATTTTTTGTGGAGAATCTCATGACCAGGCTGTCATTTGGCTCCTGTTTTGATAATTGCAATACTGCATCCCACCTACCTGTGGGTCTGGCTGTTATCTTGCTTGCAGTGAAGAAAACAAGCAGCCTAGCCACCACAATACTGAGTTGCGTGGGTGCTTATTTGCTCTGAAGGATTGTATGGAATTAGTTTAATATAATACTTTCTACTAACATGAGAGAGAGAGAATTAGATTTTGTAGACCTTCAAGCTTACTACAAGAAAAAAAATTAGGAAACCATAGGATTCATTACCACATTCTGCATAGACCTAGCCTCTAATTATTACTGCCTGATAACTGAAACAAGTTAGAAACTGCAAAGCTAGAAGGCACACTTTTAGGAGAACAAAAATATTTCTACTTAAAGAACACTAAGCTAACACTAATAACTGGCATCTAAGAAGTCATCTCACTGTAAGGACCCTGGGGAAATCTCATCCCATAATTTTAGGACTTAAATTAGACAACAAACTTAAAAGGCCAGTATCCATAGGAATTTTGTGTAATCAGTGACGGAAACCAAGGGTTTTTTTACTTAAGTCAGAACACCTAAACTGTGTGACCGGAAATGAATTCCTGCTAGTAGGGTAGCAGCATAAAAAATTAGGACATTTGAAAGTACCACCCACCATAATAAAGAAAAAAAAAAAGTCAGCACTGACGAGTGAAAAATAAATAAAATTCCATAATCAGTTGGCACAAATTGTAGAATGTGGATGCCACTGGCAATGATTCTTATCAAGATGGAAAGGCAGAAAAATGACAGAGCAACAATCACAGTGAGCAAATCTTGAATGTTCAACCTCTAACATTCAGGGAGGCTTCTCCTAAGCACTGCTTTGCAAATTACAATCTAATTGCACAGTTTTCTTTAATTTGTTAATCTTCATGCAAATACTGATTTGAAGTTGCTGCAGCTGATTTTGTGAGCGAGTTCTCATAATCAGGACCTTGCTACAATTATTAAGTCTGCACTAACTGTACAAAAAGCAAGATACATTCTGGAAAAATTATGACTTGAAAAAGGATCATGGGTGAAAAAGCCAGCAGAAGAAATTTCCCACTACATTCCACTGGGAAACAAATCTGCCTATCATAAAATTTCCACCTGAGCTTGTTTTGAGTCAGAGCTACAAACTTTAAGATGCACAGATGTTTCACTAAAAATCCACCTTATTTTGGCTGAAAATATATGAAGAACTTCCTCTCCTGCTTCTTTTGCCATTCGGAATTAGGATACAATAAACTGATTTAATTTTGCTTACATGATGTCTTAGCGTCATCATCAACTGGCTTCTCAGTTTGCTTCTTCTTCAGATATGTAACTTTTTCCATAAGGTATAGGAGTCGACCCCTAATGGTTAAATCACTGTTTCCATCCAAGGTTCCGTCTTCATCTAGTTCAATTCCTGAAATAAAAAATACACACTAAATAGTAAAAGAATAAAATAAAACATGTTACAGACATGTTTTGTATCTTGCATGTACAAACATAATCAAACTGAACAATGCTGTTCTGCTCTGTTAGAACTACAGAAGAGTTTGATATTGGATATGCTTAACCAGCAGTTTGGAATAAGCACAGATCAGGTATATGGGCAAGGCAGGAAAATGTAGATAACTATCATGTAATCTTATTAATTTATTGTATAAATTGTGTGTTATTATGCATAAAATATATAGTAAATATATTTCTGTGGTCAACTCCCTCACTATGCATGTTTCCATGCTAACGCTGATGTCTGTGTTTTGGACATATGTTGCTCAGAAGTGTAGATATAGTCCCTACTGACACAGTTCAACTGATACTAGTAGACTAGGAGATTTTTAAGTAAAACATATAATAGAAGTGAAAGAAGTAAAGTTACAATAAATATACTTGCTAGTGACCAGCCAGAAGAAAGTAGCCACCTTCACAATACAGAGGCTGTTTCATGATATTCCTATAACAAGCTATAAAATGTAAACAAATGCATGTGAGGCATTGCAGAATCACAGAACAGCTAAGGTTGGAATGAGCCTTTGGAGACATCTAGTCCAGCCTCCCTACTCAAAGCAGGTTCAACTAGAGCAGGTTGCTTAGGACTACGTCCAGTCAGATTTTGAATATCTCCTAAGATGGAGACCACAACCGCTCTGGGCAACCTGTTCTTGAATTCCATCACGCCCTACAGTAAAAAAAAAACAAAACCAAAAACAAATCAAAAATTTAAAAACTTTTGCTGTCACTAGGCACCACTGAGGAAAGTCTGGTTCAGACTTCTTTACTCCCTCTGCCCAACAGGTATTTATATGCATTGATACAATCCCCCCCATGAGCTTTCTCTTCAAGTTAAACAACCACTGCCCTCTCAGTCTCTCCCTGTACAAAAGATGCTCCAAGAATTTAATCATCTCTGATAGCCCTTCCCAGGACTCACTCCAGTGTGTCCATGTCTCTCCTGTACTGGGGAGCTCAGTCGCATGGGGTTATTCCTCCCCATGTGCATGACTTCACACTTCCCATTGCTGAACTTCATGGGACTCCCATCAGCTCATTTCTCTCTTTATTCATTCATGCATACATTGTAAAGGAATTTAAAATCTTGACCTATACCTATTACTCACACTAAAATAAGCTCAAAGGTTGTTCAACTACTTTTTTCTGTTTTTTTCAGTTTCCAGCATAAGTTCTAAAGGTAAGGGTTTTGTGGGGTGTTCTTTAGTAGTCTTGCATTTTATGGGATGTTTCTTCAGGACATTATATAATACCTCTCAATTTATTGCATCTAGTTTTATTTATCTGATTTTTTGCATTAAGTACATTTCCATTTCCATTAAAAGTTACTTTTATTGTTATATTTTGTCCTAAGAGAATTGACACTAAAATAAATAAGGATCAACATCATATTACAAAATGGTTTGGATGGCAGTCTCTTCAACCAAACTAATTAACAGTAGACACTGAAATGTTTTCTCAATTAGAACACAGAGATGCTCTGAGTTCTAGTTGTACTTTTCTGATTTGCAAACTACCAATATAATTGTCTCTCAACTATTTCACAAGATGTGAGTCCCCAAATGGTGGCTGGCTAATCAACCAGACATAGAACTGAGGATGTGTAATTGTTTTATCTATTCTGCAATAATCATAGTTTGAATACACAGAATAATTAATTCTGCTCTACTGTAATGCATCCTCTAACCCACAAAATTAATTTTCTACTTGTAGATTATGCAAATTACTATTTACCCATAAAGAAAAGAAAAATAATGACAAAACCAGACAAGTAATTTGAACAGAGGAGTATGATGGTAAAAGGCTAAAGAAAAATGGAAAAATCAAAGAGAAAGAGAAAGCCTCTTCTCCTTTCAAATGTTATTTCCAAATTCTTTATTTCATCTTTGTTTCCTGTCAACTGACAGTTTACTTCCTTTTTTTTTCTTTTTCATTTTTCATTTAAAATAAAAATATTTCATTTAAAGTGTCATAATGCACCTTCATCAAGTTTGTGAATGATACAAACTGGCTCAACAGGGTAGAATAGGCTGACGGGATACTCGAAGTTCAGCAAGGACAAATGCAGAGTTCTGCAACTTGGACAGACTAACCTCATGTGACAATACAGGCTGGGCATGAACTGATTAAAAAAAAAAATCTTTGCAATAAGAACTTCGGTGGTCCTGTTGGAGAGCAAGCTAGACACCAGCCAGCAGTTTACTCTAACAGCAAGGAGAGCTAAAAATATCCTGTGTTAGCAGAAACAATCACTAGTCAAGTTCTGAGGTGAACAAGATACAATTGTCAACCTAAAACATGCAGGGTTCCAAACTGACATAAGGAAAAAAGAAAAAAATCACCATTAGGACACTCAAGCCCTGCAACATGTTTCCCAAAGACATTGTGGAATCCCTGCGCTTAGAAACTTTCAAGACCAAGTACAAAAATCCCTAAGCAACCAGGTCTGAGTTCAGTGTTCTCTGCTTTGAGCAAGAGGCTGCATTAAAGACCTTCCATCATATCTGGTACCTTAATAAATCTTTGATTATTTTAGTAACAGAAATATCTTTGAGATGGACCAATCTAACCAAATTGTCTTGTAATACACAAAGATATCAACTGTGCTCACTCTACCAAGAAAGAAAATTCATGTATTATGAAGTCAGATATTGAGGGTATGTTTTTATTTATTTGAATGCTTTAAAATAGTGAATTAAATAATTAAACATATTATTTCCAGTTTAACCGGGATCAATAAAGAATGTAGCTCAGGAGGAAAAGTGCAGAGATTCTCCTGTCCAAAGCTCCTTTCTTGATCAGAGTGTTAGTTTAAAAAACATTATCACACATCCCTGCACTATCTTCTTCTAGCTAATGGAACATGATGTGAAAGTTCAGCTGCTTGTCTGCTCATGCTATCTGTTAAGTGTCTCAGTTATTTTTTTTAAAATAGTGTACTGAAGTAAAATGAAGAGATGAGTATCCTCCAAACAGGATAACAACAAAGTCCTCAACACAAAATGTAAGTAAGCATGCATTCCAAACAAAACTACTCTATAACTGAATTTGCAGTATTCATGGATATGAGCTCAACAGTTAAAATACACATTTTGGTGCTTCATTTTTAAATTGGTATTTTTGTATTTAAATTGCTACTTTATTTCACATTCTAATATGACATAGAATATGTTTTTTATTAATTAAAGTGAAGAAATCAACTCACAGAAATATAACTGCTTCTTTTGATTATTACACTATTTCAATAGATAATAAACTTCTTTTGCTTCATTCATGTCCAAGAAGAATCAGCCATTAAAGTTACATTATATTGTGGTTAACATGGCCATACTCAACTTGATACAGCAAAGATGACCTATACCAACCTATTCAAGGGAGTGCAAGGCAGAGAGAATAGGGCAGAGGAACCCCTTGAACAATAAGTGAGCTACAGTGTTACCCAATACCCAAAGAAATTCCTGCAGCGTTGTATGGGTGAAAAAAAACCTTTTCCCTCATGAAGCAAAACATACTGCATTCCCTTCTAGTCTGACCAGGTATAACGGTTTTGATTAGAAGCTGAGTATCTTTATTTGATAGTATTTATAATGAATATAGTGTCATCTATAGACTACTTAGTTGGTGTTTCTTATGTAAAATTTTCTAGAAAATTGCTTCTAAAGCTAATTAAAAAAGTAAAAATATTCAGTAACAAGACTTACCACAGTGTGTCATTAGGTCTTCATGGAAATCCAAGAGCTGATCCCGAATTTCTTCAGGGCAAGGACAATCATTTTTGTCATCTTTAAAGTTCAGCAGCATGTTAATCTTAAAGAATACAAAGGAAAGGCAAATGACAATGATCTCCAAAAGGAAAAACTTTGAAATCAAACAGAACTCTGCCACACATAGAGCACAACAAACTATAAATTGTGCACTGTAAGCTGTACCTGCTCCTGAGGTGGGGATCGAAATTCTTTTGTTTTTCTAGCTGTCAGGGCAGCAGACATGTTCAAGGCCTGCATCACTTCATTGTACCGGAAGCGTTGATTCTCCTGAAGCTTGGCCACAAAATCATCCGAAAATGCTACAATGGCTTCTATTCGGTGTCGTACTTGGCAATCACACAGGTACTGAAGTAGATGGCACATCTGAGAAAACAGTGTTGTAAGAGAAAGAAGAGTTGGCAAGCTAAGAATAGCTTCTGTATATTATGCAATAAGGATGGATTCCTTACGGCAGCAGTTACTATCAAATCAAGTAAATGACTGCTGTCATTTACTAGATGTGAAGTAATCCTACACCAGGAATATCTGGCATCTGCAACAGATTTATATGCCTCAGACATATAAAATGTAAGACTTTAAGAAAAGTTATAAGAGAACGGATTTACTCCTTGGTTCTAGGGAATTTCTTTTCTGTCTGGATCCATTATTCTCTCTTAATGTCATTGAGAAAATAATTCTATTTAATGAAACAACAATTGTTTGATCTATGGTGAACAAGTTCATATCATCAGGAAAATACTAAATCTTGTTGTTTCCTGTAAGGAAATTACTTCTCTATTTAACTAACATCAAAATGCTGTATTCCTTGAAAGATAAATTACCAAGTGCAGAAAAATGGATGTGTGAAGAAATGGGAACAACCCATCACAGCAGTGTTGTTACCTGTAATTTAACAGGCTCTGGAAGTTTCATCTGAAGGAGTCCTTCCTTTGGCACTTGCTCCCCTCTGGTTTCTTCCTCTCCTTCTTCTGACTTGAGCTCATCTGAACTCAGCTCCTTCTCTGAGAAATCAATTTCATCCTCCTGGTTCATTGCTTCTTTAAAAACCCGGGGCTCAATCAGCTGCAAGATGTGTTTCAGATCCCCATTGTGGAAGATTCCCATAATTAGCAGGGTATAAAAGAGCTTGATGAGAGGGACAAACAGAAATTCTGTAGAACCTCCAACTGGATCTCTGACATGGAGGCTGCCCTCCTGAACAGCTTCAGTCAGCATCTCTATGGTTTTGGCCTTTAAAATTTCCAGAGGGAATTCAGGACTGAACTGAAAGCATTCACTGCTAATGCTTACAAAACTTGGAGAGGAGAACTGCATTCTTGGCCTTAATGAAGTGCTGAGTCCTATACCAGGGAGGCCATGTTTCTTGTTTTCATCAGGAAACAAAGTAATACTTTTAGTCTCATCAGTCATTGGTACTATAAATTCATTATTCATCATTAACCTGGCAGTTGCATAGGTATTGAGATGGATGTCAATGAGTAAGTCATAATATCCTGCACGTAATAATCCTGGCATATATTTGTTCTCAATAGCATACAGGAGCTGAGATTCATCCACGTGGCTACACATAGCATGGGCCACTCGGTTATTGCCTAAAGCACAAACAGCTGAATATAATCGGAGGGTATGGTAGTGAAATTTCAGCAATTCTTCTTGTTCTGTCAGCTCTAAAATATCAATTGTTCTGCAGAGAAAAAAAAAAACCCATACAGTAAATTCCATATCAGTGCAAAATCTTACTTAAGTGAAGGAATTGAAAATTCTCCCTAAGGATAACATTGGCACAATATCAGTTCTAGGGATGGGCTTTTTCCACATTTCAGCTTTCATGTGAGAAACGCTGTCAACCTACAAATCTAGGACTAAGAACAAAGTTCAATCGGGAATTTATTCAAGTTGCTCCTAACGTACAACTTCAATCACTTTCAGTCGGGAAAAATCAAAATTATTTACTTAACACAGAATACTTCTGCATACTACAAACAAGAATTTGGATAACTGAAAATGAAGGTTTTAAAACCAGTATAGGTTGAGATATTTATATTGTTTATTGGTTTTAGATCTGGGGTTGCAAAATAACAACAGACTAATCAGTTCATTTGCAGAGGGCTCAGAAGTGGGATTGTTTGTTTAGAATTCTTACCTAATTTTTTAGCGATTTTATTTTCAGTTTTGGCACTGGCAAAATGCAGAGACATTTGGCTAACAAGGAAATCACAAAGTTAATTTTCTTCAGTTGTTTAAACTAAGTTTAGGAACATTAAAATAATGGGATAATTAAATTGGTCACAAATCTTATAAAACCTCTACAAACCCAGATCTTTGACTATCTTGTGGGTTATCTTAAATAATTTATAAAGACAGCCTTTCATTTTCACTCAAAACCTGTATATACTATTGAAGAATTTGGAGAGAAACTAGGAGAGGTTGGAAACATAACAAAAGGAGGCAGGTTTTGAAACACTGAAAGAGTAAGATTAATTTTTAATATTAGCTAAATCAAAACACACTGCCTTTATTTACATGTGTTATAAATACAGAGAGGACCTTGGGCTTTTCTTATAGAAATTTTATTACATATCTAGCTTCATAATCCCAACCTAGCTCTGATACACTTCAACACACAAACATCAACCTGTTTTCTTCAGGAATATGAAGGGCCATGAACTGCAAAGGATTCAGGCACTGTATCATCCAGCCTTGACGTTCACTGATCCGAGAGACATCAACCTTCAAGAAGTGGTTTGGCACTCTGCTCCAAAGCACATGAGTCAGAAACTGGACATGGAGACGTGGAGGACATTGAGAGACCGGGTTTTTGTGTTCGCTTTTGAATAAGCCAGCAGATAATGGCATTACATTCTGGAAAATTCCAACAGAAGAGACAATCATTTCATCATCTTTATCAAACAATGAATATATGATATTTTTCAAGAAATACATTCAACATATAGTACAGTAAAGAACAGGCAACAGGAAATTAAGAAATCTGTTGGCAGATTAGCAGCAAGAGAGCATTGTCCATTACAAACGTTTTTAAATAGCTAAATTTGAAATAGAAACTTGAATGGAATGTGTGGCCACTTCCTCTGACCAGAGATCTGAACTCCACTTTTCTTTTACCTCTTCTGACTTCTTAGACAACCACATATCCAAAGCAAGGAAGTAAATTTCAGTTCAGTTTTCCTGAGTGTACTGTTTGAATGTACTTTAAAACTATTTTAAAACCCCAACCTAATCTGCAGATACACTGGTCATCCATGCTCTGTTTGTAGAATAAGAGATTTGTCTTACTGATCCCAGTGATTTTGTTTTATCATGAAGGATGAGATTCAGAAAATTCAACGGGACTTTGCAATATCCTCTGCCAATTCTAATCAGTTACAACCCTTCTTATCCAACTTACTGTATTTTAAATACATGAGGTATTTAAAACTGGGTTAAGAATAAAAATGGCGATAATGCAAACACTTGGAATCATAAAAATGTGCCCAATACCAAGAACACATTGCAGGCAATGAATGGCCAAAAAACCAAGCAAACCAACATTATTTGATATGATATATTAGTCCCAAACCTGCAGAAAACCAAGCATTGTTTACCTTTATTCTTCCTAACTCGAACTGGAAAACATTGGGGCTTGTAGCTTGAGCAAATACAGCAGGAAATAACTTTGTACTCGGTTCAACCTAAATCAAAGATGTGCAAAAAACCACTGAAGACAGCAAAACACTATTACATATTAAAAAAAACACCCTAATATGGGTATTGACACTCAGTAATTGCAACGCTTTGAATGAAACCCCAGAAAATCCAAATAGGAAGGAAAAATCACTGTCATATCAGCAACAATTCCTTTTTTTTCCAATCTTGTACAAAAGTTTATAATAAGATGCAGTCTGAGGATTCAGTTTTCCCCCTTCCCACCAGAAGACATCATCAAAAAATACTCACCTGATAGTACGTGCCTAGTTCCTTGCCATTAGCTGTGAAGGTCAGCAGGCCACTGGCAGCATCAACCAAGCAACCAATCTCCAGACCATTATTATTACGTCCTTGTCCAGGGCTCATGCTCTCTCCTGCGCACACCATATAGCAGTTGCTGCGTTTTATACTGAATGTCAAAAGACAAATTTATTTATGGATGGTGTGTTAACTTTAAGTAGTGGACTAAGAACAACTTTGTATGGCTGCAACCATACAGGGCCTTGTGGATGAAAACAGCGGATCCCACCATAACCAGTGACAAAATTCAGTGAAACATAGACTTCATAATTGAAAAAATAAAAACTGAAGATGACAAAATATGAACAAGCTCAAATCTTCTGTAAAATTCCCAGAGACGAAATTGACTTTGCAAGTTAATGTTTTAAATCATTTAATATTAAGCATAACACAGAGTTTCTGGTATGGCTCACATGCTGAAGTGCTGAGAGGAGCTCTTGTATTTATTTTCGCCCGCTCAAAAACAAAAAGTTCCAAAAATAATACAAGGTATTTTGCTCTAATTTGTACCAGTTCAGAAGTCAGTATTTTCAAGATCATGGTCTGAAACTACATAGAAAAGCTGCATTATTTTACTTTTTAGTGCCTATTGATTTGATTAGATCACTACTCCGCTGTTTCTTCACAAGCAAGAGAAGAGAACAAGTAAAGTTACACTTTCACCTATTACTTCTTTTTTTTTTTTTTTTTTTACATCAACCCAAATACATTAAATGCAGTGGATTTACAGTTTATAAATTGTTAGTTGCTTTTATGGGTATAAAATATGTACCTTTTTAAGAAAATTGTAACCAACCTCTCATGAACCTTCCCTTTTTCATCTCCCAGTGTAACTGTGACAGTACGCACTCTGTCCAAGTCAAAGCTTGTGTCATACTGATGGAAGTCAGATGTAATCCAGCCCACCCAGACATTAGCAGGTTCTTGACCGGGAAATATCCTCACTGAATAATAGTACTGTCAATAAAAAAATAATGACAGTAAATGTTAGTATTTGGTTTCCAGTGCAACAGTTTGATTCAGAATTAAATTTGTTGCTCTAAAATCTGAGAATATGTCATCTCCTCAGAAGTAGCATAGGCTTGTTCAAGTACAATTGATAAGCAAAGTAACAAAAGAATATAAACAGAAATCAAAATATGGACAACAAAATATGTATGCTAGAACAAAAAATGGAAAAGATTAAAGATGCTGCATATACGTTTGTATTGGAGGCTTCTGCATCATAGCATATTAGGCTATTTTTGTACTGCAGCTACAATTGTTATACTGTAGGTGACTCAGTTCCTAGTATCTAATATCTTTTAGAAAGAGGAGAATACATTCAAGATGAAAGTATTTTTTCCTTTGAACACCGAAGAATGAGTGCTTGTGGAGCTTATCTTGTCAGAGAAAGATGCACAAACCCTGCACAAAACTTTCACTGGGAATTCCATAAAATAAATGCTGAGTAAAATTAGTATAGATGTTTTCAAATAGTCCTGAATATTGACATGTTAGTTTAATGCACTTCTTCCTATTTATTCCATTATTCTAGAGCTATATATTCTTCCTCTTTTATGTTTGGTGTTATCAATAGTAGTTTCAAAAATTGATTAAATTGATTTATGGCTTTCCATGTGGAAATTGTTTTAGACTGACAATCAAGTCAAAACAACAGGAACATAGTGATCTCAACTTCAATAGTACAGGACTACCACAGACACTTAAATAAAAAATTCTGCCTGAAAATTACCCTGTTTCTGAAACTCTTACAAGCAAAAACATGTAGTTATTAAAAAAAAAAAAAAAGAGAAAAAGCAAACAACTAAAATACCAATCCCATGTTACAATACCGTGGAAGTTTGCATCAAATAATCATAGTCATCCCTATCATCTGCTAGCACGTCCTCAGTAAGCCGTGCAGAGTGACTTGTGCTATAATCTGGCTTTGTCCTCCTGAGCATAAATCTGAAATAAAATAAATAAAATCAAAATCTATATGAAAAGCTCAGTATATCAATATATATACACAAAGGAATTTTACATTTATACATTATCCCTAAATACATTATATTTATTATGCTAGCCCTAAATAGTATTTATTACGTTATTAATACATAACACTAGTTGGTTTATTACTTCCATGTAGATTAAAACAAAATACATTCTTCAGAAAAGAGAAAGAGACAGGCTCATTTTTAAAAACACTGAAATAAATTCTGAGCTTAAACTATATATTCAAAAGTTGCTTGAAAACTAAACTAGTGTAACTTAAAAAATTATCAAGCTGTTAAACACCTATGTCACATTAGAAGAATGTGGAACCTTAAATGACTTTCATGAATTCAAAAATACCATCCATATGCCCTGATTTATTCTGCAATTGAAATATTTAGCAAAACAAGTTTGAAAAAGAAGAGCAGAAAAGGAATGGAAAGCTGCAGTAATATTGTCTGGGTAACGGCCCAGTGTTTGCATCTCCACAGCATCATCAAGTTAGGTGTTTTGCTCCTGATTCCATAAGAAAAATTAGGGAGAATAAATGTGTCAACTAGAGAATATTCTTATGATTGTTTGGTTCATTGAGTGAGATAAGAGCTAATAAACATTCCTAGTTAAAGATTATCTTAATATCTTCAGCTCTTTGGAATTCATGAGAAAAAATGTTCCATGTCACTTTAAAGACCTCCTAGTTCTGTCAGAATGTATCTCCATGGTTTTAGAGTGCACTTCACATGATGATTGCAAAAGCCTTCACAATAAACCAAATGATAGGTTTGTAATAGATCGAAAAACATTTTTGGTTTTCTGCTTAATTTAATCACATGAAGGTTAACTGACCTACCTATGTGTCCTATATCCAAATTTAGGGCAGAATTAGGGGAAAATCTCTGCAGACCTGACTGGCATTTTCTTCTACTGTTCAAGAAACAGGGGAGGGAAAAAAAAAAAAAAAAGAAAAGAAAAAAGAAAAGGGGAAAAAAAGCAATCCAAATGTGCCACTAACCTTTGTTTAAGACGTGAAGGCTTTTCTTGAACATAATCTTTATGGTTGTTTAACTCTGTTTTTGTGGCATCTTTTTCTCTTTCTGTCCGGTCGGGAACTAGATGACCGTGAGCAGTTTTCATTAGAACCTCAAAATCAGAATCAGCATCATAATCCTCCAAGTCATTCTTCGGGCCAAAAAGACCAGAGCCTGGTAACCCTCCTGCAGCTGATCTGGAGAACACCTCAGCACATTCAATAGGCATGCTTAATCGAAAAAACATGACGTCTGTTTTACTGTTCTGTGAACCAAATGACTTCTGTGTGACCTTCAGGCAGGGGCAGCTGTCTATGGTGCCATCAATTCTCATCACCTATCAAATATAAAGATGTAGTTGTTTTGAAGCTGATGCTTTTTCCCCCCTTGTAAATATTCAGTTTATATTTCTAGATTAAGCATCTATGACTTGAAAAACTTGCAACAGTACGCTGTCAATGGTCAAATGTGTTGTAATCATGTGCTGCCATTTTAAGGGGAAATAAATACTATAAGGAGTGGAGGTTTTCATTGTTCCATTGTTAAATAAAAAAACCTCTTTAATAAAAAAAAACACTCACAAAGGAATGATCTTTTTCATCTTAACTCTTTGCAACATAAATACAATCCTGCCCAGAACTACACAAACCAACTAATACAAATCATACATGTACATATGCAAGAACACAAATTATTTCTTAAATACTAAGGTGTGATACAGATCAGCTGAAAAAGAGTTCTTGTTTCATCAGTTTCAGAAGGATTTCATGGTAGACTTACAAGGCATGAATTCAGTTCCATCAAGATGCACAACTGATTGGGACATAAGTGTTGACACAACTGGCTAATAAATATTTATTAAAATCAAAACCAGTTCGTTATGGAAAAATCACAAAGTGTGTGTACCAGAACACATGGTATCTGTTATGTAGAAATGCCCAATTTCTGGAAGTTGTTTACAAACATAGCTCTCACTGCACAAGAAGCTCTTCATGAGGACATCTTGTAGAACTTGTCTCTGAGAAGCTCATGTTTACACACATGACAGATTTCATGGATAAAGAAACACTAGCAACAAAATAATTACATTATTGCAATGCCACTGAATGTAAAAAATTTGTAACAGGTGCAAGGTTCATCCAGATTTGGGACAACATATCACATCAAAAGTCTTGTCTAGAAGTGCAAAAGTAGAAATACAATTCAAACATATTCATGGAAGAAGTGTCTAGAAACATTTGAATAGGATCACAAACCTCAATATGTTCATGATTTTGTGGCACTGGTAGAAACTGAGGGAGCCTTTTACTCAGCCAAATGGTGATGTCTCTGTTTGTATTAACAGCAAAGGGTTCATACCCTTCCTGTAAGCCACAGATAGTGAAATATTTTAGAGTGCTGACATCTTTTCCAAAGTTCATTCTTCCCACTTGAGATGGGCCGAGGCTGCACACAGGTAGAAATCCTTAAAACAAAATGAAGGAACATGTGGGTTGTACATCATGAACATCAGAGAACTGTTCTCTCCATAACCCAATTGTAAATAATTTGGAAAAAAAAAAATTAAAAATAAAATCCAAAAACCAAACAGTATAAATGCAAGCAGTCATCGACAGCACATCACCTCTTGCATGTCACCAAGTACTGTATCTCAAATATCATTCTGGAAAAAAAAGCTCTCTAATAGCCATGGATCTCTTCATGCAACACTCAATTTATTTCACAGAAATCTAAGAGTACTTCAAGGAATCTGACAACCAGCTCTTATTTAATCTCTCTGCTAAGCTGGTAGAATGTTGCCAATTTTACTCCGTCTGACTATTTTTTATATTCCTCTAAAAATTCTATTAGTCGTGGTATTTTGAGAGAACCTCAAAAATTATTTCAAAAGTAATATAGTGCTTGTCCATGCAGCTACAGCAGTGGAAAAAAAAAAATCACAAATATGCACCAAGTGTGTGCTGTAGATTAAAAAAATAAAATAAAATTAATTTTAAAATTTCATAACACTTTATGGCTCCAGATTATGAGAACTGACATAAGACACTGTAGCTTCATGAAACTTATGGTAGTTTGGTTTTGGGCTGGGTTTTTTGGTTTTACTTTTGAATCAGCTTCACATTTGTATGCATCTGCTCTCTTACTGTTTCACTAGCCCAGGGAACTCACTAGTCACTTCTTTGCACTTTTGAAAAAAACGTGTTTTTTTCTCAGGTTCAGCATCACAGTCTAAAAACCTAAGAAAATCTCTTACTACTTCTGCTCCTTTTCATTCTGATTTTGAATTTCCACAGCTACAAACCACTTTGTTGATTAATTTGACCTAGCTATTAACAAAATGCTTTCATTGTTGTTAACAAGAAACATGAAGGTCTGTTCTGGTTAAAGTGAATATACCAGGTTGAAGGGTGTAAGGACAAAATACCACTAGTTCCTCACTTTTCTTTAAGATGCCCACATAAACAAAAGGGCAGAATATCTGTTCATATGTTCTTTAGAGACAAAAGAAACTCCAGAGCATCATCTACAGGAATGACTGCTCACCAGATAAAAGATCAGCCTTCAGTACCACCTTCTGAAGATTTTATTACAGATACAGAAGATTGGTTATCATGTGTAGATAGATTAGACTGGATATTAGGAAGCATTTCTCTACAGAACGGGTTGTTAGGCGCTGGAATGGGCTGTCCAAGGCAGTGGTGGAGTCCCCGTCCCTGGAGATGTTTAAGAGTTGGGTTGACATAGCGCTTAGGGATATGGTGTAGTTGGGAACTGTCAGTGTTAGGTTAATGGTTGGACTAGGTGATCTTCAAGGTCTTTTTCCAACCTAGATGATTCTGTGATTCTGTGGATGTGTATTAGGCGCAATAAATATAAGGACATACACTATTAGTCAAAAGGTCAAGTCCAGATTTTTATCTTCACAAGGCTCTTAAATCACAAGACATCAATTTGTCAGATAACATAGATGATTTAGACAAGATGATTTATGTCCATTCTGCTAGTGCAAATCCAATGACAGACAATAATAAAGAGTATTTTCCAGCACTAAATGAAACAAAATCATATTATACAACATATAATTAGGAAATTTATATTTGCATATGTAGATATATGCTGTGGTAAAGCCAGCAGATTTAGTAAAGAAAGTTTACTAGGCTCCCTGTTGAGTTAAAGGAATATATAAACTGTTGCAAAAGTTTTTAAGCAAAGCCAAAAATCAAAATTTTATCTTAAATAACCTTACAAATCTCAGCTCATCACTCAAGAATAACAACATCCTTCTAGAGACATCAAGTTGTTTGAGAATGGGTTTTCACAGAAACAGTTGTGACAGCATGAATTCTCACAATATTACCCAAAATGACATAAAATCTGCTATAAACCACATAGGTATATGCAGCCTAAAGCACATGCTTTGTCTATCTGAATCGCATCACTATTTAATTTCCAATTCTTACTGATGTAAAACATTTTCAGATGTTTCCAGGATGTATATCACCCACATTTAGAATTCTGTGAAGAGTTTTGCTTTCCACGTCTCAAAAAGGATATAACAGATCTGAAAATGGCCAACACAAATGAAACTGCTTTCTTATCAACAACAATTAAAGAAATTAGGATACTTCAGCCTCAAAAAAAATGTGTGGCATAGACAAGATGAACAGTAAATGTCTTCCATAACAAAAATTATGATCAATGAAACTGGTAGCAAGCTTCAAAACAATGGGAGGAAATTCCTTCCACACCTCACAGTAACGCTGTGGAATTCTCTGTCACATGGCATCACGGATGTTAAAAGCTCACATTGATTCAGAAAGTTTTGAGATCTTCATGTGAGAAAGAAAAAAAACAAACACAAAAAAATCAGGACTATTTAACACAAACATGCCATGTTTGTCTCAGAAAGCTCCTGAACCAGAAATCACTGGAGGCTGGATGACTGTATGATTATCTGCAATTAATCACAACTATACAGTAACTGTTGCTCTGTATGAATAGAATATAAATACCAGTTCCAGTCCTAATCATGCAAGCACTACTTCCATCTCTGGTGGAATTCTGCACTAATTTGCAAATGGTATAGTTGTCATTAAGATGTTTCAGGGTTCTTCTATATCTGGTAAAGATATGGCATCTCATCTTATAGGGAGTGTGCTGGTAAGACAGTTACATATTTTACTATGGAATAAAAATTAACTTTCAGTACCCTTCTCTAAATGGGTATGTAGCCATTTTAGATGTCGTACTTCACAGATCCTGTGCAGCCCTTGCACGCTGAAGGCTACACAAAAAGATGATTTACCCATGATCTCGCTCTTAATCTCCAGACACATAACTGGGCTATGGAGAAAAACTTTTATTTTATTGCACGAAATAGCAAAACAAGTAGACAGACTTTAACACTACCACCAGAAAAGTAACCTTCTAGCATTGTCTGTCATATGTGGCAAAAGCAAAGGACAGCAACACTTTTTACTATGTTCCCTACTTTTGAGAATAAAAGATGAACTTCCTGACCCAATTTGTGAAACACTCACTACAAACAGTTCATGCTCACAGAGATCATGAGTTGACAAAACAAAATTTGTTTTGCAGAGTGTACTTGTTCGTGTCTACAGTGTGAAATTTCTCTTACACAAATGCATAATGACATGCAATTATGTTTAACAATTTTACTACTGAGATGGTATCTCACAAACAGATTAGTCTGCCATAATCCCAAGGAGCTTCTCTTGTTGTCAGCACAAACTAAGACACAGCCTTATTAATAAACTGGCAGAGTGCCATATTCCCTTTTCACTGTTGCTAAGTATATTAAAACTACAGGACTGATTTATGGTCAGACTACATCCTTCAAAACAGGACACTGGACTCTGACCAGAAATTCTATCTTTTTTCTAAAGCGAAAGGTCTCTTTCTGCAGCAGCAGATGGCGTGCACATGATTCACTGATAGAAGTGACCTGCAGAAAGGTCTCAATGCTCTTAAGCAAGAGCCATTAACAAAACCAAATTAAAATCAGCCTACAAAAAAAAGGAAAGCTCTACAAAAGTCATATTTAATTTGGGTATTTCATACATGTGTTTGTATATGCACACACATACATATAGATGCCTACCCCCCTCCCCCCCCCCCCCCCCCCCCCCAACACACACACACACGAAATACCCATTATATTTACAAATATAGTTCTGGAGTTATTAAATCTGAAATCAATCGGCACATTCCTTTGAAAACAGAATAGGAGATCCTATTTCAAAGGCAAGCTCTTCTCTACAAACATGGCGCTAGCAGAACTTAATGTGAATTACAGGTTATTGTGAAAAATCTGAGAGGCTTGACACTGCCATTAAGTCTTTGGCATGGTTACCAAGGCCCTGGGACTCCATGTCAAACCTGCAACTACTTTAGCAGTTTCAGACCCAGCAGAAATCTGTTTAAATCTGAATGCACAGCTAGAAACAAGTACCGTGAAAACTATACCACTGTGATTTCATCAACTTTGAAATCAAAATAGTGGTCAAACAGGCTACCCTCAGAATTTCATGGAATTCCAGTTTCTCTCAGAATTCTTCACTCCTCTACAGGATTATACTGCTTAATAACTGGAAAACCATTACAATTTAATGGCACTGGGATGATTTTATGCCTACACCGCTAACATTAAGCCAATTCATGCATTCCTTCCCTTCATCATGCTAGCAGAGTATCTAAGGAAATCTGAAGGCAGTAAAGTACAGGCAGGAGTCTAGAAAACTGGTGGAAGTTATCTCATTTTAAATGAAATCAAATTATTCTTAATTCTTATGGTATGGCAGAAGAAAGGAAAAAAAAAAATTCTTCTCCCAAAGCATTCCTGAAAGTAAAATACTCTGAAATACAGATGAAAGTAAAGTTAAAATTCAAGCAGGGAGCTGCCTAATTAATAGGTATAAAATTCATATTTCCTCTGGGAATAGGGATCGGTAACCCAAAAGTATCATTTGCAGCTTTTACTGTTCAAAAAAATATAACTATCTCTCAGACACAGATGTATTATTTAACAGATGTATATTATATATGGCAGAATATTTGCACCTACAACAAATGAAAGGGAAAGATTAAAGCTTAAAATATTTTTTTTCACACTACCATAGTTCAAGAATTTTAAGCAGTTATCTACATTAATTTCTTACCTTTTTACGTACCTATTCACACAGAAGTATGTAATTAAATTGATAAACAAAAATCCTTTTGTGGTATAGAATCAATCTGGCACCTGACACAACCTGACAATCTTTGTCATCTTTTGCAATCTCATAAACTATGGCTTCATGGTAAACTAAAACCTGCTTGTGGACTCTGAAAGCTGCACCAAGAACACTACAACAACAGGCACAAAACTCAATCTGCTGGTTTAGAATTAAGTAAAAAAATTTGAAGGCTAACTTTGTACCAGCTGGCTTTATCATGGATCAGGTGTCATTTCTCCTCCCAGAGCTGAAACAAAACCTTAAAGCTGGCTTAAACTCCCTACCATATGTTATCACAAATTTGACAGAAATTTGGTAGTATTTCAGTACTTGATCTAGATAAAATTTGATGTTCCTGCCTATGGCAGGGGGGTTAGACTAGATGATCTTCAAAGGTCACTTCCAATCCAAACCATTCTATGATTCATTCTATGATTCTGTTATACCATATGGTAACCTGCTGCAGCACAGATGAAATGTTAAAGGTCATGAATTTAAAACTCCAGACACATCCCTGCAAAACAATGAAAAGGTCTGATCACAAACGATGGCTGCAAAGTTCTCCACATAAAAAGGCTTTGCCTCATCCTCACATCCAATACACCTCCTTTCCAAAGGCTTGATACTAATTAGAGAAAAGGACAAGGGGTAGTTCCATAGAGTGGGGGGAGCAGGGGCGAAGGTAAAGAAAGCCAAGAAGCACACAACATTAAATGGAAGCCAGAGCAAAAATTGGGCAACAACAGCAAGTTAACAGCACATTGTATTACAATACTTACCATCACCAACCTCAAAGTCCTTGAATGCAAGTTCTGAACCTGAGTCATCAAGCAGGATTTCACCATTTAAGGTGAACATCATAGTGTGCTCATTCATGTCAACCATACATCCAACAACATCTCCTGCCAACCAAGAGCGGCCAAAATGCTCATTACCTTGATGCCACCGCTGTGCCTGAAAAGGATTTAAAAGAATTTCAGATAGTGACAACGTATGTGTTCCTCTCTCCTTTAGTGGTACAACTAATAATTTGGCCCCTCAATTAAGACAGCAGTAAAATTAACACTTTCACAGCATATCATTACAAAACAATGACTGTGAGTACTCCAAGTTGACTTTTAAAATGGAAATCCAAAAATTAACTTCCTGCAAGCACCCCTCACATCAGTATTGTAAAACGTTGCTAACTTAGCGGATAGCGAAAATTACTATTTCAACATTTTAGTAACAACTAAGAGAATGGCTTATTTTTCTGCGGAAGCTCCATGACAGACTTGTAATGAAAACAATATGCGATCAGTTACAATATTAAATAGCTGCTTCACAAACTTTTTTTAATCAATTGCTTTTATTTGATCTAGTAGCCTATAAATTCATTGCTTCCAAAAAAACTTTATTGTTTCCTTAAGTATAATTCTAAAAATGTTGTATAAAAAATGAATTAAACTTCCTGTCATACCAGATTTTGGAAGGAACAGAATTGTCTGTGGCTAGGACAATCACTCTGAGCTTTGGATAGATTCCAAAGTAGCTGAGGGCATGATTAATGATTCGTATGACTGACCTTCACGTCAAAGACTGCAAAGGCCTTGGATGGGGTCTCAGATTGGAATTCAGATAAATTAACATCTATTAAGAACAATTGTAACGTGCATAAAACAAAGCAGTGCTAATAACAAATAGGTTCCCTATTCATATATTCCATCACAAGTAGATTTTTATCCTCTGTATCCATCCTGAAAATCCTACAAAATAAATGAGCCTTTCTGTGCATCCTGAAGGTCAAAAACTTTTTTCCAACCAAGGAGAGAACCCATCAAAATCAAAGACAATAAAATAGCTTTGTGGATTGAAATGTAAGGTCAAAACCTAAGATTCAGAAGGCAAACTACTACAGAACTATTCTAGCAAAGACACAGGACTTGAATAGTTTACTTAAGTCAATCAGATATTTTACAAAAACTTTTCAGTTCTCTTTTTAAGGCATCTTCTCATGTAATACAAGACTGGAAAGAAAATTAAATTCTAACATGAATAAAATACATCTTGAGAGCTTGATCCGACCATGAACAGCTAGGAATACTGTTCATTTTGTTACATATTGTAACAGTAATAAAGGAAATGGATTCCAACATCAGATACAAGAACCATTTTGACATGAGTCATCAGTAGCCTTAATAGCAATTATGGTTGGGATAGAGGTTGCACTTGCCTTCATACTGAAATAAAAACTTTCAATGAGTCATTTAATCTATTCTGATGAAAATCAGTAACATATAAAATAGTTTGTTTTCCTATATATTTTTACTACTAGATTTCAATCTGTCATTGTCTCAAGCAGAGTTAAATTTGAGCAAAAATTACTGGTTCTATCATACTTCATTTACTCTAAACTTTAAGGATTTCTATGATAACCTAGGTATACTCTTTGTAACTTTTATATTCCTATTAAAAACTTGTATCAAACACCTATTGCTAATGATCTTAAACATATTTATTTCTGAATGGCATTTCTTATAGAGAGAAAAACAGAGTAAAAATTTAAAGAAATTATTCATAGTTAATGACAGCTCTGCCAGTATTTTGAATCTGAGTAAGTCACTTGGATTTTCAGTGCTTTATATATACTGTACAAACACTGTGAAGCTGTGGAAAAAATTAAAGAAATCTCAAACCCTGCTAATTAATTTTTCAGGTGACATTGATCCTCCTTATTCCACCTAGGCTCTCAATGAGAGAAATACAATTTCATAAAACACAAATGAAAGAAAAGGCAGCCATTAAGTTGAGGCAATGACACACGGAATAAGATGCTAAATTAGAAGTTTTGCAGTCACGCATATTATTACAGATGAACATATACAAACCTTAAAGCCATCAAAAACAAAAGCTTCTTCATCTGAGCCAAGTTCCTGATCTGGCAGACAACCCGGCCTGGTCCAGCCAACTCTCATGTCTCCTGCAGTAACTGCCTCAAACTCAAAGTACCACTTCCCAGCCTTCACTGCGTAAGTTTTTTCTGTGCGGAAGATCCTGAATTTTTCCATTATCCCACTGCACACGTCCAGTCTCATCGCTGTAAGGTTTAAAAAATAAAAAAAAAAAAAAAGTAAAGAAAAAACCCCAATGCAAGTACTGTATTGAAATACTGACAAAATGAAGGCAGTGAAAACAAAAGTCAAAGGAATCCCTTTGAGCAAAGGCATGAAAAGAAGAAAGTGCCTGCAGAACAGCCTTATGGGGTAGCACCCTTCCCCATTCTGGGGAATCAGGACACTTGGGTACCTCTCTGAAATGAATCTACACTAATTCAAACAGCATGGGGAAGAAAAAAAAAAGATAACTTAGAAGTCTGAGTGCAGTTACAGGGCTATGATCCTCATTAGGATCAGAGAAACATGGTGGGATAACTCACATGACTGGAGTATTGTGATGGATGGATACATGCTTTTTAGGAAGGACAGGCTGGGAAGGTTATGAGGAAGAGTTGCCCTTTATGTGAAAGAGCAGCTGGAATGCATGGAGAACCGTTTTGTGATGGTTCAGGAGCCAGTTCATAACTTATGGGTCAAGGTATGCAGGCAGACTAACGTGGGTGCTGTAGTGGAGTACCCCAGGGGTACTGGGGTCTACCCACGGTATTGGAGCCAATGCTGTTTAACACCTTCATTTATGACCTGAATGGATAATGGAACAGAGTACACCACAGCAAGCCTGCAGATGACACAACACTGGAAAGAGCAGCTGATGCACCAGACGGCTGGGCTGCCATTCAGATGGACCTCAACAGGCTGGAGAATTGAGCTGAGGGGAATCTCAAGAAGTTCAACAAGGGGAAATGCAGTTCTGCACCTGGGAAGGAATAACCCCAGGCAACAGAATACACTGGACGCCGAGCAGCTGGAAATCAGCTCAGCAGAGAAGGACCTGAGGGTCCTGGTAGATGAGTGGAACATAAGTCAAAGAATGACAGAAGTATCCTGGAGTGCATAAGAAACAGCCTTGCCAGCAGGTCCGGGAAGGTGACCCTTCCCCTCTACTTGGTACTAGTGAGGCCACATCTGGAGTTCTGGGTCCAGTTCCGGGCTCCCCAGTGCACGAAAAACATTGATTTACTGGAACAAGTACAGCACAAGGCCATGAAGATGAGTAAGGGACTGGAGCATTTATTATGAGGAGAGGCAGAGAGAGCTGAGACTGTTCAGCCTAGAGAAGAGAAGGCTTGGGGGTGAATCTCATTTATGAGTATAAATACCTGGTAGTATGGAATGAAGAAGAGGAAGACAGTCTCTTCCCAGTGGTACCCAATGACAGGACAAGAGGCAATGGATACAAGTTAAAAACCATGAAATTCCGTCTGAACACAAGGAAAAACTTTTTACTGTGAGGGTGGTCAAACACTGGAACAGGTTGCCAAAGAAGTTGTGAAGACTCCATCCTTGGCAATAATCAAAACTCATCTGGGACATGCTCCTGGACAACCTGTTTTAGCTGACCCTGCTTGACCAGATATCTCAAGAGGTCCCTCCCAACCTCAAGAATTCTGTGATTCTGTGAAGTGGGCTCTCAGTTATTTTAAACAAATTGAAAAACACCAAACATACAAACTCCAACAAAATACCGACTAAATTAATCTTCCAACCACCATAAAAATCAAATGTTTGTCTTTGAGACAAGATTTCTCAATTGAGACATCTTCTTTACTTAGAGACTGTGATCAATTCACCTAATCTTGTCATTTATATTCTAAAAGTGAGATTTCTTAAGTACATCATTATAAAAATTTATTACTATCTTTCTTAGTTATAATAAATAATAGAAAGAAGGTTACAATTTACATGTTTTTGCAGAAGCAATGGAAAATGGAGGATAGGAATCATAAAAGAAAGTCTTGCATGAAGCTTTAACAACCCAGTCACAAAGTAATTACACTCCCGCTTCAGGAAAAAATATATTAACTTCTGTCAAGATAAAGGGCAGCAAGTCTGGAAAGAATAAAGATGCCCTTAAGAAAGGCATAAAAGTAGTGTTAAAGACAACTTCTGTTCAAGGCACAGCAAGTTACTGTTCAAGAACAAAGACAAACCTAGTCACAGACATGGTATTATTTAGAAAATATTATTTAGCTATAACAGAAATAACAAGATGATAAGTTTGAATTGTGTTGACTATTCTTTATTCTCTTTCACACTGTTGGAGAGTCAGATGACTACAGGACTTCATAGAGTGCCTTAAAAACCACCACTTTTCACTTCAAAGTTACAGTTTGTCAATTATCAAGCTGAGATGAAGAAAAAAAGCTTGTTCACATTTCTTGTCTAGTGCAATAGAGTGTAAAATAAATTAACATTAACAGCTGTGTGAAAACAAAAGCTTTCACAGACACTGATTCATTAGGTATCTGTATCATGATCACATGTGCTTATCTTATCATAGTTTACCATGCTTCATTCCAAAATTCTCTTAATTACAAGTGATTCATAACAAGCTAGTTTAAGAGTGCGTAAGTTAAAATTCACTCTTTGTCAGGTAATTATAATTATCTTTTCTCAAAGACCAAAATGGCTACACAAAGAGTTTCAAAGGAGGCTAAAGTTAAACTTTGACACATTCAACTTACTTCTAAACGTATTCACTGATTCTCTTACTCCATGAAAAAATAATGGCATAAAAATACTGAAAAAATGTAAACTGGGTTGTTATTGGGCTACTTTAGAGAAAGAGGAGAAAAGAAACCTCAAAGGAAGGGTAAAAAAGTAAACATGTTATTCTATCTGCCCCGTAACAGCCGTAGAACCAAGCTTAGTTTATGTCTCATATTTCTGCTTTATAACATTTTTGGAATGTATAAGCAAAGATTTTTGAATGGAGAAGTAGTATGCTGATACATGTACTGCTTTGAGACATATAATAAATCTATTTTTTCCTTTTTTCTTGACAACTAACAAACAATAAAGTTTTGGCCTTGCGTCTCTAAGCTCTGATCCAACTCTCCATCTATCCATCCCGGTTCTCTTGTGGGTTATCCTGCTTCTTTGCTCCCACATCCACTCTTTTCCTGTGTTAGACCACAATCCATTACAGATCAATCTGTTCCAACAGAAATTACTTTTGTTTCTGTCACTCACAAAAACACAAATCTTAGACTCATCTACTTCAATTTTGTTCTGTCTCTCACTGTACTGAACATACTGTCTTGAGAAACTGCCTTTATTGATTCATCTGTGGCATCCACCTACTACCTATGGCAAATGTTCTCAAAAATTGTCTATGCAACATCTAATTCATGAATATTACTTCAACACTACTACTCATGAGCCTACTCGGTGCCTTGGAGATGGCTGTTCCTAACATCCCTTTAAACACTTTTAATCCTATCTTCTTTCTGCTTTTCTTCAATATTTTACATTAGTATATAGTGAGTTTTCCCTCACTGTGCTGCCTTTCACTACTCTACAGATATTTTTTATGTAGTATCTTCTGCTAAAATAGCTTCAAGTACAACCCTGTATGGTGAGTACATACAAACATCCCTCACTGTTCCTTACTGATTACACAGTCCTACAGTCTGTTTCTGACACTTCTTTCTAAGACCTTATTATCAATTCAAACCATAAGGTAGCTTGAAATGACAAAAAAATCACACTTTAAAAATATTAAAAAGATTTCACAAAGCACATGAAGTAATGCTGAATCAAACCCTTGATCTTTCTTCCTTAAGTTTTTTCAGCTACTCTATTCTCTGGTATTTTATACAGTTTTCTTTCCATTAATCAAATCACACAACTCAGGGATCACTCTGACTCTTTTTCTCAGATTAGGAAAAAGAATGCCTAAAGCATTCTGGATCTCTTTCCACAAATTTGCAAGGTATTAAAGCCTATGCAGCCTTTGAAAATTCAGCATTGCAGTATGATCACCATATTTCTTCCTCTTCCTGAGTTTGTTATAGGCTCAAATATGTCTGCATCTACCTGTCTGTTTGTTAGACTATGTTAAGAACCTCTCCCTTTCTATTCTGTTTTCTTAGCCATACCAAGGTCCACATTTCCAGTATTATTTTGAATAGCCTATAAAATCACATCCTTCAGAACCTACTATCTCTTCTCATGCCACCAAATGCCTGACTTCAGTTAGGTCAGGCTCATTAAATTTCCTGTAAGCAACTCTGAACTCTATGCCACATAATTATTTATCAGTAAAATTTTCTCTTTGATGGTCTACACAAGTAATGTCTTAAAAATACTTCTGAAGACCCTCAGTATCTCATCTGTACAGGAGATGAACCACCATAAAGCATGGGAACTGAGAATTTGTTGTCTTTTTAGATTCTAAGTAACCTAATGCTTTCTAGATTCTAAGGAACCCCAAAAATACAGCTGCTGTGGGAATCCAGTAAGTAATAATGGTAGTAATAATAATAAAACATAAAAAATTATGCTATAGAGTTTTGTAAATCAACATTTAAAATAAAATTAATGAATGGAGATGCAGAACACCACTAGAGGGCTCTAAAACCTTTAATAACAGTATGGATTTTGGCTGATGAAACAGGACCCCTATAACAAGTTTTATGCATCTCAAAAACTTGAGAAGCTCATAAACTGTAAAATTTAAATCCCCAAAATTATTATAAAAATTTTTTGCTGAATGCAATTCCAGCTTTTGTTTAAGAAAGACCAGTTTGTGGGATACTGTTCTGCAGGTCCCTTCCCCTGGGAATTCTGCAACAGGATTGATGACACTTTTCAGATGGAAGGATTAATTGCAATTGTGTTCTTTACATTTCATGAGTAACTCCATGCACTAAACTAGCTCAAGGATCTCTGCATCGTAAGGAGAAAAAAAAAATTTCCAGCAGTTCATTCTCAAGGAAAGGCAGGGGCACATGGTTCTCAGAGCTGTAAATGAGGAAAGGGGATTGATATTAATTCAGTGGGATCTGGAGGACATTGTGGAAAATGAGTGTGCTGTCTCCCCTCTCACCCTACACAACTAGGCAGCCCCTTTATCTCCACAGGAAGCAAAAGCCTCCTATACTAGCCAACCCACCTTCTCAGAACAAAGCAGAAGCCATACTCGCTCTCTCTATGCAGCATTTCCTTCCCACAGTGGGAGAGGAAGAAATTACAAGATTATGCAGCAGCCTTAAACTCTCTAGACTATGCATAGGTAGATTTAACAATGAGACCATGGTATTTTGCCACCAACACAATCTACTCCACTAGGAAACACTGTTTTGCCCATTCAGCAATCCAACCTTGTTACATACTCATAGTATCAGTGATGCCTCATATTTAAAAGTGTAATTTAATAGCAGCGTCTCATGAAAGCTGAGGATCAGAGCATGTATGTGCTTTGGAAAAGAAACTGAAAATGGCAGGTTCTCTGTGTACATTTTGGGTATGAGCTAAATCTGCAGAAATGCTTTACTGAAGGTCTAATGGCCTAAATAGGTCCAAATTTAACAATACTAGCTCTATATATAAAGCAGGAAAAATAATTTATTAATCAATATATTGATAGGATAGGGTTTAGACACATTTCTCAAACTTTCCACACATTGCTAACATTTTAAGGATGTAAGTTTCAATTTTGATTTAATTATTCTGTATTTCCATATCTCCAACTGAACTTCTAGATATGGTTGCTGAGGGGTTATATCTGTTATGTTACCTTTTCCTTTCTCTATGTGCAGTTAGTGTTCCACAATGATAGTACAGTACCAAGGACATCCCCCTCTTATGTTCCATCTTACAACTTGATCTCAGCATGACAGAAAACTTTTGTTTTAAAAGCCAAAATCTATAAGCAAATTTATTTTATTTGTACATTATGTGTCCTGGTTTCTTTTACTTTAACGTTTTATATTCTGCAGTTACCGAGGTAGATGTTGTGTACTGTTCCTTTAAAACTTCTTTATGAAAAGTTTATATAGTTTTCCATTTTTTTCCTGTTTAGGATGTCTCAAACAATATATATTGAAAATACTGCCTGCAGTATCAATAAAATATTCAATCTGGCAATGATGTAATTTGAAGAGAACATTTGTAAGAAATGAGTTAAAATTCACTCATAGTCTATTCAATTTCAAAGACCTGAGAAAGTCCAGGAAGCTTAAATGCTCTAACAGACTATCTAATTCTAGACTCCTAGTTTCACATTCACAGAAATTTGGTTTGTAGGCATTTGTCTTCGAAAATTTAATCTTGTAGCTTTAAGTGTTTAAATACAAGATTGTACATGAACTGTAGAATTCTTCATTATTTAGAGTTAAAATTGCAGGAATATAAAATTCACATCTACTGTGCTTCTATATGATCTTTTTCTTAACAATTTTGATATTTTGTCTTGAAATAACCAATATAGTACTAATTTTAAAGTTTTTAATTAAAAACTTAATTTTCAGTTGGGGAACTTCAGGTATTTATGCATATATATAAAGTGTAATCATACATTTTATTCCTTGACATAAGACTTTATATTGAGCAAGATGATAAACATATTTTCCCAATTTTCTGTATTTTAGGGTTGTGCTTTGTAGTATTCACAATCCTGACTTAAATTTCTTAAACTTTTAATTATGATTCATCAGAATTATCAAATCTACAAAATGAAGAGTGAAAGGAAGTGTATAAAATACAGAGAAATTGTATCACTGATTTAAAATTTAAAATGTTTCATTTTGTAATTCCTCATTTGAGGCCACAGGACAAGAAAAGGAAACAACAAGGAAAGTAAGATCAAAGGGAAATATAAACAACAGAAGATGGAGAAAAGTACCTATTAGCTTTGGAGACACTGTACCTGTTCAGATTGTTTTAGTGGACCAACAAATCCAGTAGTGGAGTGGAATATTCTAATTTTTTTTTTTTTTTCCAAGGGAGAAGAACAACAAAATTAATTACCATGATCTTGATCAGGAGCTTCCAGGTTGTAACCATAGCCTAGAAGGGTGCGGACTGCTTCCCGAAGACTGTCTTTATTTGACTTCTTTGTCCGATCATCCAAAAGAGCATAAGGTACAAGGCGAGGATTTCGTCGATTTTTCACATCCTGCGTAAGTGTGAAAAATCAATTCAATTTCAGAAACTGTGCTTTGTCTTAAAGACAAAATTGCGCTATAGCAGCAGTATAAAAATACTATTTATGCCAACTGAAATCATGGAACTGCAAATACAAATTCAAAGAGTTTTCACTTGTCTAGAAACTAGTAACAAAACTGAATTTACTAAAAAGCAAGTAATACACAAATAAACGAAACTGCATGGCTTATACATGCTTTCATTTTCCAACAGATTTACTTAATAGGATAACAACAAAAACAACAAGCATAATTGCAAAGAGTTTGACTGAAAAGTCAAAGAGATTATATTTCATACACTGTTTATGAAGCAGCTACCACAACAAGAAGCTAGTAACTAAAGCTCAGAGACATTGCTGTACCACAAATATATAGGGTTTTCATAATTATGGCACTAAACAAGATACATAAAAAAACCAAAGAATAAACAAGATATAAACAAAAGAAGAACAAAATGCTACTAATAAAAAAATATTAATACATATGTGCAATACTAATTAATAATAAAACAGATAATAGACCTGTGCCTTACTATGTCAAACACTTAAAGCATGTATTTTTCCAAAATAAAGGGTCTTGTAACAATATGATTAGTGTGGTTAATGTGCAGAATTTTTGTAATAGGTAATTTAACCTCTCCACCAGCTGAAACTGATGTATTGGTAAGGTTTAATTTTTGTATTTTAGGTTTATTAACACAACATTGACTAAGTTTTCCTCTAGTGCAAAATCATCTTATTTGAAAGCATAGTTTATCTGGACTATTTATATGGCTAACAATTTTTAGTGACAAATAGAATTGTTTTCTTGTCTACATTTTCTTCCTCACATCCTGTCAGCATTTGTTGGCAGCGAGAGAAACCATACAAAGAACTCTCCATGTTCTTCCTCATATTTTTAAAAATAAATGAATTAGAGGCTGGACATATAAAAAAATACTTGCTGTTTGTTCTCTTGGGCTTTTATGACTGGTCAGACTCATTAAGGAACACAAAAACAGGGCCTATTCTTTTAGAAAACAGTGCCTACAGTGGAAGTATCTTACTTCTTTTATAGCTTCACAGTTCTCCTTTTAAGAATGTATGTGGTTTTCATTCTATCTTTGCAGGCAGAAAAGAAATGGCACATCCATTCTGACAAATATTTGCAGGCATCTTTTGTTGTCCTTTAAATGGTTAGATACAAGGCTATCTGCCTTTTGCCTTATCATGGTGAGTAAATATTAAAGTGCAGTTATGAACCAGTGCTTGATGAAATCTGGTCCTACCAGTGATCCTTCTAGGAGAAGAAATACTGCGGGACAATCAGAACCTGTATGCTAAAAGGGCTAACAGAAAGAAAAAAATAATGCATTGCTGGGGACACTAATTACCACATCATATCAATTCCAGTTACGTTCAGTGGGAAGGACAGTGACAGGGCCAACACAAGGACCATTTAAGTGGACTACTTTACATAAATATTCCAAACACAAGCTGACATCCCAGTGTTTCCAATATTTAATTTGGCAGATGTGAAAAAGGGCTGCTTCCGCAACAGAATGGACCAAACAAATGTTGAAGTAAATGTTAGAAGAAATTATTATTTGATATAAGAATAATCACATTAACATCTGAGATGAAGAACCATGGGTTTAGTTATTTGTCTTGGAAAGGACATAAAAAGAGAAATAAATTCCTCTGAAACACTGTATGTCCAGAAGATATTATGAAATACTGTCTTTAAAAATATGAAACAGAAGTTGGGAACAACAATTACGAAACTTCTTATGCATGATATACAGTTAGACTAATGCACTGGTAATTGCCATAGCAATCATTAACACACACTAACATACAGGCAACCAGCTGATAACAATGCATGATAATGAAATATAAGTGCCTTTAAAAATGCCTAAGCAAAAAATCAGAATGAGAAAAAAAAAGTCATAAGTATTAAACAAACTCAATTTTACAGATTTTATTCCTTGGGTCTAATTTTATTTAATATTGTGACCTTTTTCACCCAGTCAAGACTTTGGCTGCTACTTTAAAAATGAATATGAGAAGGGATTTTTCTTTTAATAATTTTGTTCTTTTTTTTTTTTTTCCTGTGATATGTCTATCTAAATTTTGAGCATTTTCCTTATTGCTGAATTAAGAACTCTTATTGTTACACTTATCATAAGTTTTTGTACTATCATCTGCACCTCTGTGGTTTAAGTGTAGCTAATCAAAAGAATGATCCTCTACTGAGATTTGCACAGTCACAATCAAATCAACAAGAAAACTGATTAGCTAAGAGTGGTAATTTTTATTGAGTACATTTACAATTAGGACATAGATTTAGTTCTTCCTATTCACCACAGAAAAGTTATTGTTTTGTAGTGCAGATTGTTAAAAGAAGTAAAACTCAGCCTAAGTTTTTAATTTTTTTTACCAGAATTTTCCAGGTTCGACAGTCTAATGCTTCATCAGAAGACTGCATTTTTGTACAGAGTTGACAACTACTCGTTCACCAACAATTTGAAAGAAAAAGAAACAGATCTCCTCCAGAAGACAAAAAACCCCCAAAACTTAAGTTTGTTGACAAGATTCTGTTTCAAATGGTTTGAGATGGGTAGCATACATGAAGCTTACATAATGCTTTAGTTTTGAATTCAGAACCTATCCTATCACAGAAAAGAAAAAAAAAAGGAAAAAGAAAAAAGCCTATATATTTTATTACACAGCTTTGTCTTAATTTAATGTAACACAAACATTGCATTAGTCATTTAGAATTTAATTTAGAGTTACTTAAGTAAAAGAAAGCACTGCAACCATGAAAAATTGGAATGTCTGACAGAATGTGCCCTGACTATAAATGGAATGAACTAATAAATAATGTTAAACTTGATTGATGTAACACTGACCATGAAAAGTCAGTATTACTTCATACTTTGTACGCTACAGATTTTGCCATATAGAGCAAATGATAGACAAAAAATTATTTGAATCGGCACAAATATATTTATTCGTAGGGTATAAATGAATTTGAAATAGGCAATAATTGGTCAACAATGGCACTAACTGAATATAGCTCTTAAAAGTAATAGAAAAGAACTACAGAAAAAATACCTAAACACACACATCAACAAATATCAACAAGCCTTTTAAAACTTCAATTACAGGTAATGAACACTTGCAAAATTATTCACAGAGGAAACACATTGGGAACTAAGGTGCAGAACTGCATTCATTCATTCAGTGAGTATGCGACATGCAGATAACTCTAGTGCACTGGATCTAGCAACTGGTCTTGCAACTTGCATGGACAGATATCAGGTAAGAGAAGAACAAAACGAGGAGTGTCCATACTGTCTACAGCAGCATAGAAAACCATAGTCAAATTCTATAAGCAACTCTAAAAAAGTAGAACCTATTAAGAGATACAGTGTGTGTAATAAAGTTGTACTCTTCAGAAGTAATTCAGTAACAAAAAAAAACAAAGCCTCATATAAACCGCTAAAAGATATCTGAAATGATAAAGAATAATATAGTTTTCAGAGCTATAAATGTGATACTGCAAACCTGTGCACTGCTGGGCCTTCCCAAAGCTCTGAGAAGTTCAGAAACAGCACAGATCGCTAGACTAAAAGGAACAAAAAGACACCAGAAACATACATAAATAAGCACCTATCAAAAAGAAAGACAGGAAAAGACTGAAAAATGAAAACACAGACTAGGAAGTGTGCAGGAAAAACATGGTAATAATTTAATGGGATCATAAGTTTTGTGATTTAAAGTTAAAGCTGTACAGATACATATTCTGTGTGGTACTGAAATGATTTTGTTCTAATAACCAAGGCTGTTAAATGACAAGCACAAAGCAAATGTATTTCAGCACATATTCAGTGAGACAGACATGCTGCTGTTTTCCTAGCTTCATTTGCATTATTAGAAAACACTCATTCCACAGCTGTGAACTGATTCTGCTTCCTGCTGTGTCCGTGGATCTTGCAGTTCCACAAAGATTTCTGAGCAATTGCCTGGTGAGCTTGGCAAGCCTACCAGCAATGCTGTCAGAGGCTCAGCTCAGTGAGCCACTCTGTGAGCATGAAGCATATATAGTGTTACCAGGATCATTTACCTACACCATACATTTCATATCTTGTTATCCAGAGGTCTAGCTTTTCAGCATTTATCATGGCAGCTCATGTTTAACCATAAACCATTAAAATTAAAAATTATTTTATAGGGGAAAAAAGAAAAACATAATTCTAAATTGGTATTTACTAAGTAAGCCATTTCAAGATTCCAGAGTCATTAAAACTAGAAAGCACAATAAAGTCCTCAACCAGCCATATTCTTGGCAACGTCATCCTAAACGTATCCACCCAAAGTGGAAGTTGTGTTCCCAACCTGGCATACTAGCAGCTGAGTTCTTACTTAGGAAGTATGTGTATCCTTAAAAATATGTATACAGCTTCTACCACCTTCACGGAGGACCATACCCACACAGAATGCCTGGCAAAATGTGCCCTGACTATAAATGGAAGGAACGAATATATCACTATAAATAATGTAAAATGCAAAAGTGGGGTAAGCTAAGTAGTTTTTACAAGGATGAGACGCCTTTTCATATATATATTTAATGACAAAATAAGTGTCAAGCTTTCAACTTGTGACTTTTCCCATACGTCTATATTTCCTCATCCTGAATTTTCAGAACACTGCCTCTCTTGCATTGCAGCACTAGGCAGTCTGAGAAGACCAACTCCTGATCAAACAGCGATGTCATATGCTTTCTGCAAAAATCTCAAAAAAGTAAGATCCTGACCTAAAAAGACCAAACTGTCTTGCCTTTTGGGCCAAAGAGAAATCAGACTTGATAGATGCTTCACAGTCCTGAGTAATTATCCTAGGACAGGAAGCACAGAGCATCTTTAAGATGCTCTTCACACAGTGGGAAGAAGTTTTTAGATTGCTGATTTTTATAACCAGTTGTTAAAGCTGTGGGAGTTTTTAATACTTTTTTTCTAAATATAAATGAGGTTTCTGATTGTTAGGTTCTTCAGACATAACACACAATACAACCTTTGACTAAGCTATCTGCATATGTGACAATGCATATAAGCAAAATTTGAAAGTCAGAATCTTTGGCTGTGACTCCCACAATCAGTGGGGAGACCTAAAAGTCATGTATTCAGGAAGACGGAAGGGGTGGCTAATGTATTTGAAATTATTTTCATTTGCTTTCTGATTTCTAAGCTTGACTTTTTTCTCTCTCTGTCTTTTCCTTACTTACATAAAAGTTGGGATTCTTCTGTATACACTACATCAGAGTTTCATGAGCATCAACCAATACTGTAAGTTCACGTATAAACTTATGTGAGTTCTGAATATTTTCCATCTGATTGTGAAGCTTTAGTCACAAATGCATTCTTTTATACTTCAACGCTATTTTTCAATCAGCTTGATATGAAAAATTCCTTTAAAATACCCCTACAAAAACCAAGTAATTATGATAGGACATAATTGCAAAATCTATACATGAACAAAAAAAAAAAAAAAAAGCCCTCTCTCATTGCACAAATGTGATTATTTTGATTTACACCAAGGCTATACTGCTCCTTTGCCTGTATCCATCTCCCTTATTTCTCTTTGATCATTTACCAGTTCCCCAGTTCAGAGAACACCAACCTGCAGGCAATCATGTTCTCCCTTAAAGGGACACTGTCAAGTATTTTCCTACTGATTGATTCTGTGCTTGGTTTTCAACTTACCCTTGTTATTTAATACGTTATTTTAACCAGAAATATGTGTTTTTCCTACCTGTTCCTTCTGCTCCTTTTATGGAGCAATAAGCTACTGTGAGTCTGTCCTACTGAAAAATACTTACTTGTTTGTGATCAGTGTCATCACAGCTGTCAGCACAGTTCTGGGAACAGGATTTATTAGTTAACTTGTGCTCCCTCTGCTGGCTGGCTGGTTGGCTCTGCAGCAGCAGAACAAAAATACTGTGTATAGTCATGCACGAAGAGCAGCAATCGCTTGTTAAGAAAGAATCCTGACAAGCAGCGGTGGATTTAAAAGAAGAAAAAAAATCTGGAACTTGGAAGGTATTTTCCCCACCAGTTTATAATAGGAAAGAAATGGTTTATACATTAACTACTTGACAGTATCCCTTTAATTTTTTCATACTATATAATCCCAAAATGATGACGCACTCATGATGCAACAGACATACCAGATCATCTAATCCATCCTACAGCCACAGCACAATTGCTGTTTACAACATATTTCCCAGTGATTAGTTCATCTACTTTCAAATATCTGTAAGATTCTTTCCCTTAGGAAACTATTTCATAGGTCTGCAAGATCTGTTTATAGTATTTACATAACTTCATGTCACTTTATTACAGTACTGTAACATGTCACAGTAATATGATGGGATGACAAAATGTAGCCCATGAAACAAACCCATTGTTGGAGTCAAGCAGAAGCACATAGCAGTGTGGACAACAGCTAGCAGCTTGCCATGGGATACGTATGTCAGCTACATGGGAAGCATCTTTGCACTGCACCCAGAAAGGAGCACCTTGCTATCCTGCCCTCTTCTTTTGACTTCTAATGAATGGTATTTGTTATCTGCACACTGTAAGCGCTCTTGGAGCTCAGCTGTCTGTCTTCTCTCCAGAAGAAAATAAACTTAATTATTTGAAAAGACAAAAATAATTAAGAGGAAATCAACATCAACACCCCAAGCATGGCAGCTTCTACAGGAGATGCTATTGGTGGGAAAGTCTTCAAGGACGTCATCTACCTGTTTAACCATACAAGAGATTACTGTAATTTGTCTCCCAAGAATAAGGGAGTAAAGTATACTGCCGATCTTGTTGACCTGTTTCCTGAGGGTCATGAATATTTCTGAGCTCTTGATGATCTTTAACAACCATCCTCGCTTGAAAGCATAACTATGGCACTGTTCACTGCACCATTGTTTTACATTCTCAACAACAGTGCCCCACTCGGCACACAAAAGTCTTCAGTCGGTTTGAATGAATCAGACCCAACAAAATATTTGTATGTTTAAATCAGAAGCATCCAGTACTGCAAAACTCCAGTTAAGTGGCTTTCCAACTCCAAACGTGATCAGCTTCCTAGGCACTTAAGCTTTTTACTTTTAAGTTCTCCAGGTTCTTCTTTGCATGCCCATAATTGTTTTCATTTTGGTAAGGAAGAACAGTTCAATACTGATCATATACCTAAGCTCAGTCAAGATTTAGAGCAGAAGCATTTCTCAGAGCAAAACCTGGTAGTAAATATCAGAGCCTGCTTAAAACATCTCCAAAACCCTAAGCAGGGGCTACTATTTTATTTTAAAACTTAGCAGGTCTCAGTGATAGTGATAACCTCTTTATATAACAACTTGTCCTTGGCCATCAAAATGGATTTAGATATCTAATTCATATTTGTCCAGTCAGATACCTTTGAGGATATAGGTGTCAATTTTTAAAATACTCGTGGAAAAAGAGTGATACACAGTTCAGTAATTACAAGACTAAGGGTTCAAAACTATACCTCTATCTTCCATGAGTTTTCTCACACCAGACTATAAATTGTAATAAGTGAGTGCAGATTTAATTTGGATGTTGAGCTTTGTCATCCAGCAAGAAGGGCATTTATCAGGAAGTCTAGAGGAGGCCTGAGTTCCAAGGCTGACCCTCAAGTCTGTATTTTAAGAGTCAGTAGATAAAATACAGAGAGCTGTTCAGTGCATAGATCAGAGTCCTCCTTTTTCCCTCTGCTCTTTCCCAGTCAGCCTCAAAAATGTCTCTTCACAGGGTGACAATGCTTTAGATTCAACAGTAAGTTCAGTCTTTTTCATCAGGCACAGTGCTGAGAACGTAAGACAGACTTCATGATTCTTCTGACATAAAGCTGAAGTGTTTAATTTCAGGCTACATCTCATACTAGATTTGTCTAATCAATGTTTTTATTTTATTTTTTTAAACCAAGTTCTTGCCTGGGGCAACTGCACTGCCTCTTGGGAACCCTAATAAAACTAATGATTTATTACTAATCACATCACAACTCTTCAAAAGCAGAACCTTCTGTATCAACAGACACATCAAAACATACATAAAGACAATGTATAAAGACATTGTGTAGATGTAACGGAGAAACTTTTTTTTCATTGCCACCCACTCCCACTATGTTTTGCTTATCATTCCCAATCCAGTAACAATGGAAAAGTCTTTGACAGCATCATTCAACTGCCTTTCTTACTACCTCACTAATTCAGAATTACATGGTTTTTTTAAAGACATACAGATACACAGGGTAAGTCAATTGTCTTCAAGATCTAAGAAACTTTATTTACTACATATGACTTGTGGGTATAAATTCTCCCAATGCTAGTCAGAAACATAATCAGCTAAGAGATGCACTTGATTCCAAAACCTTCTTAACTTTGCCTTAACCAATAAATTCTGATACAAAACTAGATTTAATTTTGGGATATGTCAGGGTTCTATCAAAGCTGTAATTATTTCCCAACTTTCATTCAATTCAAATCTCCTGATTGTCATGGCCCTGTATTGAAAATGTTTGACTTCTGGAAGACTAAAAAATATGGGAAGCATGGTGTAAATTATTGAGTGCATTCTTTAATATATCATTAATACTCATTTTGAGCATCTAGAGACATACAGACACTCATTCTAGAAATAAATTGTGCACTGCCTCCATAAACACAGGATTGTAATAGTGGGTTCAAAACGAATTAATCTGCTTCCCCTACCTGACAACAGAGAATCATCACTTCCAACACTTCTCATGGTTAATATCCTATCAGAAATGTTAACAGCGCTTCAAAGAGCCACCTCCCCTTACTCAAAGATGCAGTATTAGGGGAAAATTTAATCCGGTTGTAAGCAAGGGAATTATCTTCAGTGTCTACCTAGTACAGCATATTAGATACATTCCAGTCTGCAAACACAAGATTTGGCTCATTGTCTGCTTAGAGCCAAATACGGAACACAGATTTCCTAAATAGTTTACAAAGTACCAAAATGAGAGCTTTATAGTAAGATACTGTAATGGACAATGCTGAAATGCTATGCAGCATATATTTTGTCACATAAATGTACTTTGTCAGAATGTGATGAGGTAAATTTAAGTGCTTAGCATAATATATATATAATACCAGATTTATTTTTTTTTTAATATACAAAAGCTTTACAAATAGAATGAGTTTTGGTCATGTAAAAAAACAAAATTTGAAATGTGCTGAACTGAAATGTATAACTTGAATTTTTGTCAAAAACAAAGACACTGTTTGTAGGCAGGAAAGAGTATGTACCTACAGAACAGCTGTTTCTCATTTTTGCAAAAATAATGATGGTTTACGCCCAGCGGAAAACCAAGAAAACCCTTTTTTTCCCCCAAGGGGTGAATTTTCCTAAAATTTCACTGTGATATGCTACCACACATTTATCAACAGAAGACACCTTTCTCTATATAAAATTCACAAATAATGTCAAAAATAATACAAAATATGACTCCTAAGGGAAAATTGTTATAGTAGCTGTCTTGAAAAATAATAAATAAGGCTCACTGTACACCCAACTTTTTGTTTAAAGAAAACAAAGGCCCTGAGTTTTGCTGTTAACAATCCACCATGCTCACATTGTGATAACTACCACGTAGCATTCCTATTCACTGAAACAGAAACACTAAAGTAGGGCCAGAATTTGGAGACTGACTTAACTATTCTCAGTTAAACATGGCCTCTGCCAGAAATACAACATATTAACAAAGTGATTACTAGAAGCTTACATTCTGATCTTCCGCCATAAACAAAATTATTCAACTCCAAGGACTGCAAACATTCAAATGATTCCCCTACTGAAAGTCAATGTTTACATTTCCCAAAATACTAGAGCATATTAGCTTCCTGCATGCAATTTTCTCATCCTGAAATCTAGATAGCATACAAAAATATACCACCAATATTTTAATACTGCTTGTGAAAGAAGAATCCCATTGTGCTAGATTAAGCAGGATCACTTTAATGATGTATTTTTGCTTTCTTTGACTGACAGACTCGCATTCATTAGCTGCTTCTTCCTGCTTTTGTATCCCCATCATTCCCATTTAACTGTGAAATATCTCAATAGAAAAGTGCTTTTTCAGGTGACAGAAGTTAGCACTTACCTGCTGGATACCGTATGTCCAGCCTTGCCTTATACGGTCCCTTGCCCACACGTTGTGAGCATTCTCTGCTAGTTTATCCACCATAGCTTCTTGAGAGGGGGTCAGTTTGATGAAACTCAGATCCATGGGAGCAGGCTTATATCCACTCAACAACTGGTAGCTGTCAAAAAACACAGAACGTGCAGTTACTTTTCAGTAAGAAAAAACTAATAGAAACTGCAAAGAAAAGAAGTGTCATACCTTATTCATATCTTAACTATCCTTCAAATCACAGGAGCAAATATTTAAAATTTAAGCATGACTTCAGAACAGAGAGACAGCTTCTTCACTATTTTTAGCACTCCTAAGAACAAAGTGTTGTTTACTTTTACGTAATTGTTCCCACTGAAATAATTAGTCATCGCCCACTTTACTTATGACCAAAACCACCTTCAATAAAGGCCATAATGCATGTGGTGATGGATGCTGCACATCAGGACTTACTAAATTTACAATGAAAACCTACGACACTACGCGGCACCACCATGGCAGTGGACATTGGCTCCCTTACCTCAGCTGATGAGGGATATGCAGAGGAAGGGGAGCAGGAAGAGAGAAGGAGGGCAGCAGAGAGACACAGGCTGTACTGGGTGTCTGTGCCCAGGTGCTGGCGAGGGGTGCTGCAGGGCGACCTCTGTGAGGAGAGGTCAGGGCTGCCCTGTGAGGGACACAGCCCATTCCAGCCATCTCCAAAAGGGACCCGCCACTGGCCAAAGCTGATCCCCACAATCACACTGCTGGCGACTCGGGGAAAACATTTTTGAGAAAGGGCAAAATGCTCCACAGGCAGAGAGGAGTGAGGAAAAAAGTGTGAAAAACACCCTGGCGGACACTAAGGTCGGAGGCTGGTGGGGACACAGAGGTGCTCCAGGTGCCAGCACTGGTGCTTCCCTGAAGCCCCAGGAGAGACGAGGCCGGAGCTGGTGGACATGCCCTGACTATCCCAGAGTATTTCTCCTTGAACATACTGACAAAACAAAGTGCTATTTTGGTCATAACAAAAGGGGTCTGTGGAAAATACACAACATTCTCTCACTGAAATTCTATGAGTTGGGGTGTTTAAAGAATGGCTAGTTTAAATAATTGTCTAATTATTTTCTAAACAACTTTGTCATTTTCTTATATTTTCTTTATTTGGATTGGCAGAAAGAAATCCAGAAAAAGAAATCGTATTTATCCCCATTTATATTCTAAAATACTCAGATACTTTACAAATCTTAATTAATTCTCTTCTGTGAGAACTATTCTAAAACCCATTTAAACAAATTATTGGTTGAAATCACTAATTGAAAACAAGTATTTAAGGGGGATTATCATCTATAAACATGACGTTGGATTTTTCTTCAAAATTACCACATTAAAAAAAAAAATTCAAGTCTGAAAACAACAATTCAAGAACGTCAATCCAAAATCAACTATTCCTATAGTTACCAATCAGCAAATTTCTATTACAGAATTAATCAAGCAGTTGGCGGCTGTGCTGCTATCTCCCACAAACTAGCTGTCCTCACAGTTACTGCCCTCACAGTTACCTCTCCTTGGGTAGCTGTGAAGTGGCTTCAGTGAGATGAGTAAAACCAGACAGTAATGGAAATAGTGAATCATACAGAATTAACATATTTGTCAGGCTGGCAATTACTGCAGTCCTTCCTGTCACACTCCCCTGCACAAGCATTACATTGCGCATATAAAAGCTACAATAGCCACAGCTAATTCAATATAAGAGCAGGGTCAAAGAACCTGGATAAGGATGCTCATAATGTTGTCACAGAGGATGCGTAAACCTTACTTCAGGATGCAAATGAATACTCGTCAAAGATAAGCATCAATGGATACTAAGGAAAATATCAAAAGCGTATTGTGTGTACAAATTTATGTTGGAGAATTGTCTTTAGCTGCAGACTGACATTACTAGTTGAAACAGGTAGCTAAGACCCCAGCTTCTGCCCAGTCATCTGCTCATCAGTATCTTACTGGTATTATCTTGTTCAATATCTCTGCTGGCCTTACATTAAAATTTTTTTTTAAGTAATTAACTGCTTCAACAGGACATTATCACTACCATATTGATCTGCCATTAATTTATAACATGCATTATGGAATTTTTATTTGTGCCACCACCTAAAGTTACAGCAAGAGTGGTAGATACATTTTCGAGTGATCTTAGCCCATACTCTGCTCTCTCGATCAAAGATTTTCAGCAGTCTACATGAGTTGTTTCACAAGAGAAAATTAAGCACTGAAAATTTCTTTCTAAATTTTTTTTCTTTTCATTCTCACAATTCTTTTTTCCTTTCCCATTTCATTTAGACTCTTTTTTTAACCCATAGAAATACTAAATATTTAGAATCTGTTAAAATGAAGACTTTGGATATTTCAGCGAGGTATTTTAAAATAAAAGGTTATTGATGGATGCTTTATTCAAAAACCTTAAGTTATACCAGGAAAAAACTTCCTAATAAAGAGAATTTCCATCAATAAAAGTTGTGTTTACAATACACTTTAGCTAGCTGTTCAAAATGGTCCAAAAAGCTATTTTGTGAAGTGGTGCTTATTAGAAAAGGCAAATTTCTGACACAACTGTCAATTAAAAATGTGATTTTCCCCAACTCGTAACCAGTGTGGCTGTGATGCCAAAAATCTCTAGGACTGACCCAAATATAAACTTGTTCTTAGTATTTTACAATCTTCATTGTTACAAGAGGATGGCAGGAAAGACAATAGCAAAGGGTTAAAAACAGACAATATACAAAGTAAGTTTGAAAAATTTCTTAGGAAGTAGAGCAGATAGGCCAATTACATTCAAGTGATGTTTGTTGCTTTTGTTTTTCATGATAGAATAAAGTTTTTGTGTCAGGCAGATATGAGAACTTAATAGATTATCATGGGAAAATTGACAAAGTGTTGAGATAATGGGTTTGTATCACCTACAGAACAGAAATAACTAGCAAACACAGGAAGTGACATCTCTTCTCCCATCAAAAATTTAGCTTTTCACACACTACCTCCTGTAACCTTTTGTTATGATTAAGTCTAGTCTAACTGTGAAACAGCAACCCTTCTCTCCAGGACTATCCCACAAAAAATGTGATCCAGCCTTATAGCTGCACAACTGTATCTAGATCATGAAATCTTTGCTCCATTTTTGCTCACCAAACATCTGATGCTAATAAGAATGTAGCCACGATTTTTCTTCTTTCTTTTTTACTCATTTTTTCCATCCATTGTATGTGAGGTATCAAAATTCTGACTTGGTATGTATGGTAGGACCTCAGGTTTCTAAAGTTATGACTGTTAATAACATAAAAGAGACTCAGCATTATTACTCTTCTTAAATTAGGAAGTTGAATTTCTTCAGACTTGAGATTTAGCTGCAGTTTTTCAATAGCATCAAATCTAATTCACTTGAACAATCTTGTAAACGCATATACATTTCTGCCCAGGAAATTCAGAACAAAAATACAGAAGGCCCTAGGTATCTCTTCTTTTTAGTCATATATGCAGTTACTTTGGGATTAGTTTAAATCCCTTGCTTTTATTCTCATTCATTCTTGTGAAGTGTCCACATCAGGGATTCTGAAACTGTGATAGCAGTGGTATGTAAATCAGTTCAGTGCAGTATATATCAAAGACTTGAGGGTCCAGGTTCGTAATAGTTACCTTGTAGTAAGTATTACCCAGAAGCCTGCAAGAACCTTGCCAGAATGGGGCATGTGCTTTTGGCTCACAAAAGGAAAAAGGAAGGCATGCTTTAGTTAAACATGGGCTTGGGGTTATTATACTGGCCTTAGGGACACAGTGTATGCAATATGAAGGTATGGGTCAGTGAAAGGTTACTGTGAATAACGGCGATATGCGATAGCAGAGGAACATCTATTTCTGCACAGAGCACATCCCTGAAAAGAGCTACGTGTTGCTACTGGTGGCAGCAACTTTGTAACCAGCACTTATTGCTCTTCGTCATAATCAAGGAAACTAAATTACTAATTTAAATTCAGGAATAACAGAACACACAGAAGTTCTCTCATACTGAAACTGTGACCTTTACCTTTCTGGTTTTATACATATTATAATCTTCCTCTATCTCATGGGCTGAAATGTATGTTGGGCCATAGGGCTGTCATATGCTTATCACCAAATACAGTTCCCTTACTTTCAACTGTGTTAAAGTTCCCAAATTCTTCTCCCCCAAACTGGGGGTACACTGGTGCTAAGGATGAAGCCAGGGCACCTTGGCTGGGCCATGACTGTTGGTTTCAGAGGCATGGTAGTGGAGGTCACTGTACCATACCAGCCTGAGCTCAGTCCTACCAATGCTGGTGCCAACCAATCTCTCAGGAAAAAAAGTCAGGCACCTATACAAGCTCTCTCCACTTCAAGTCACTGGATGGCCATTCTAGGGCTTTCAAAAGGATTACCTTTAAATATTTGCAGCACAGCAAAATATATTGGCAAGTTCGCTGTAAAAATCCTTTATCAAGTTTCTGCAGTACACCCCGTATATAAAAGAACTACGTAACAATAAATGTCAGACATTTCAATGAATCACAGAAAACCTAACCTCATAAACATCTAAAAGAAAAGGTGTGAATGAATGTGTGTGTAAATTTCTGAAAATTTATATGTATACATGCATATCCAAGTACCAATAAAACTAGCAATATAAATATCAGATTGTTAAAATACAGTTTGCTTAACTCACACTGCCTAACAAAAAGATACATTTGTATTTCAACTTACTTCTTTGGAAGTTTCATTTTTTTCACTTTTTCTTCAGCACGTTCATCAGCAATTCCAACATGGCAGCCTAATGCCAGGAGGGTTCTAGGACACAGAAATCAAAGAGAAATTACTGCCAATGCTTCTATATGCAGAGTTGCTGCTGTGTATATAAATAACACTATGCAACAAATGAGACCTATGGGAATGATAACAATGTAATACGGAAAGATCAACATCAGCCTTATTTTATATGTAATAAGCCTTCTGACAGTGTTAAGAAAATGCTACAAAATGTTCCTAAAAATTTTAGTAAAAATATGAGTGAACTACTTCAAAATGGAACTATCATACAGCCTATTTCATCTATATTGGGCATCAGTTGAAAGACTCCCTACCCTTGAAATATATATTTCAGCTTTATATACTTATTCATACTGCTTAAATACTCATTCATACTGCTTTATATCAAAATCTTTTTATGTTACATTATTTACTTCAAAGCTGATGAAAGGAGAAAAGGCAGGAAATGTCACTTGTTATCCTTAGAATGTGTCTTCTTTACACAGAGAGACTGTTATTCAGAGATTTTAATTGGATCTGGATTTTGTTAGGACATGCTATTGAAGAGAAGACTGACAACAGAATGCATGACAAGCAGTAAGCCAAAACTGCCTTCTAAATGCACAGTATGGATGTTACACATTAATCCAGAGAAAAGGATTCAAGCTAGACACGGCGTGTCATGTACTATAAGTCTTCTATCACAGAGCCACTGACGCAGGCAGCCCATTCTGGCCTGACCTCCAAGATGCAGCTCATTTCAGAAAACACTCTCTACATAACCTTATAACAGGGTTGACAGTATTAATCAGGTTTCTGATTACTTCAGATCTCTTCCTTTCCTTACAGTCACACTATCCAGCAGTACAAATCTTAAGTTTCATTCATCTGCAGGATTTCATCTGTAACTAATCAATTATTTGTTCCTGCATTCACGTTCAATACTGGGCTATCAAGCCTTAGTTTCTTTAGCCTCGGAACATTACTAATATATTGACATCGAAATGAAAAGAAATCCTGGACAAAAGTCAGAGACCACTTTGAAGTCAGATCAGAAGTTTCTCAAAATCTGAGGGTGACACCGATACCTTTGATTGAAACTGATTACACGGAAGAAATCACAACTGTAAACCTTGGACTCCATTCCCAATTTTCCCAATATGGAAGCAAGCTAGAAAACAAGGTTTTTATTTGTTCTTGTTGCTGGTTAAAACAATATTTTCTAGTCTTGCTTTAACTATATTTACTGCTCTTGAACTGACTGGGGGAAAAAAAGAGCATAAAAACTCCTCCAGCAGTATTTCTCTTGGCAGATAAATGGTATGTTTCAAGGAGATTCTTACAGCATATTTTTAGTGCTAGCTACATGAAGTAAATCCTACTGTTATGGTCTGTGAAGCTGGATGTAAAATTAGACGGTAAAATCAGGTATGAGGAAATCAGCATGCAGTGGTCTCCTCGTGCAAAACACACTATCTGCTAAGAATACTCCATGCAGTTAAATTTCAAATGGCATAAATCATACATGATTCCTATGCAGATATCTCAAACGTAAGTAAGAGAACATATCTAACAGTGAAGAGCAGTACAGAGGAGCTAACCCCTGGTAACGCTAATTTTCTTGTAAAACAGGAATTTGAATCCTACATTGTCTCCACCCAGACATAGTAAATTCAAATCAGAGCGCCACAGGAGGATAAAAAGGCATACCATACTGGTAGAACCCAAAAGACCCCTAAAGCACTTCAAAGCTAAACAAGAAGACTACAAGTGGCTGAATGCAGTCCTCAGCATAACATTGATACATGTAATTATCACACACAAATAAGTAAATATGTTGAAATGGGAAAGTCAGTCACAAAATAGTAAGCCTCAAAAAAAACCCATGAGACCAAACTACAAAATATATATAAGAATGAGCAGAAACAGTATGAGCAAGCATATTTTAATCCCATGACATTTTCAGAGGTAACTCATTCCTGAATCTTGACATTTGATATAGTATATAATTTTTATGGTTCATAAAAGTATTCAGTCATACTGAAAAATATACAGAGATCCCAATATATTGAAAAGAAATGTGGTATCAGATATATGACTGAGAACATCCTTGTTTTCTGCCTCTCTCATGTAGTAGAGCTGGCAGCAAAACTGGCAACAAACCAACAAAAAAAACCCAATTACAGTAAGAGTTATTCTTGAAGTCTTGCAACTACTTCAAGTATGCAATACACAGTTTGATGCAAATTGTAAAGAACATAGCATATAGCTGATGAGGAAGTTTTAAAAGAACATTTTCTTTCCCTCTTCCCCATTCTCCCCCATTGAGGTTGACAGCTAGTAGACTAGAAACGTCTAAAGAAATAGTCAAAATAGCTTATAATACAAGTCATCGCAGTATGGGTCACCTAGAATGGATTAGTGCACTAATTTTTCCACCTTTGCAAGCTTGCAGAAATGAACCAAGCAAGACATTTATATTCTAGTCCCCAAATGATAGATGTCTACGTGATAAATACAACATGATATTGCAAAATTAGAACTGTACACTTCAGAAAAAAAGGACTAATACAAGAAAGCAATGAAGACTGAGCTTAGTAAGCATATAAAGTTTGACATCCATAGAAAAACTGAATGCTTTATGTTTTGGATACTACCCATTTAATAAAAATGCTCTCTCTAGAGTAAGTAATAAAATTACTGAAATAAAAGTAATCCATAATTTATATGTTTATGAAACCAAATTAATTTTTGTTTTGTCAGGGTTAGATTTAGAAAAGCATTGGGTCCCAAACCAGTAATCATGTAAGGACTACTAAAATTTAATATCTAGTGAAACATTAGGAGTGTGCACTTAATTCTGAGAGCATGATTTTTACGAAGCCTGTGTCATATAGATTATTCTAGCAAAAGATCCGACTGTAGGGAAAATTAAGGACATCATTTTTTGTAGTTTCACAAAATGGAAAGGAAGAAGCTACTCTGGATTCTTAGCACACTGTTTTGTTGACAGGAGTCTCGAAAGCTTTCCTTGAAATTCTAATATCTACCTGAAGACAAATATGAACTTACTTTCTTTCCTCAATGGAGTTCCATTTATCTCTGAATGCTTTATCTGTAAATAATGCTAAAATATCCATCCAGAAACTGTTTAACACTTAGGGTCATAAATATGTTTTTTGTCGAATAATTTACTTATTGTGGCAATGGTAGATCAGTAAACAGTGCAGAGAAGCTGACCACAGAAGGATACCATGAGAAATATTAGGAATGTTCTACATAGCTTTCCTTACAAGTGTAAACACTATATTGCACTATCAGTTTACATGGCAAATTTTTTAATAATATAGTACAAATATTCCCAGAAAAGCAGTATCACCTGCCCATAGTCATCCTTTGTTTAACACTTGAACAGGAAAAAGCAACCATATTTTATCAAGAAAAAAAAAAAATTCAATGGTTTCCAAACAGGAATGACTGGAGAACCACATATACCACTGGGCATTTATCAGTTTGAGAAGTATTTTAACATGTTGGCTACATGTGGAAGAAATTACTTAAACTAATAGATTTTCAATGCACTCCCAGCCAAGTAAGAACTCACACCTGCTTGATTGACAAAGCTGAGGTAAGGAATTGTATCTTTGTGAGCCAGATAACTAGATTACTTGAACAAAACCATTAACATCCCACTGAAAAATTCTAGCACTCCAACTGGAGAGCTTCCACGACATTCACACATCTAACTACTCATCCACAAAAGGAGGGAATGCCTAATACTGTTCTGTGGCAACATGCACAGATGACAGAAACAGCAGCAAGGGGTCCTGAAGTAAAACTCATCATTAGTCACATCCAAAAAATATCTATTGATTGTCAAAGCGTGCTTTATCAATAAAGACAGTTAAAAGCACTTAAACTAAATTGAATTAAACCAAATAAGAAGCGAAGATTTTTTTTTTCAATGCTTGGATCTATTTCCTTCCTCCAAACTAGATGAAAACTGCCTGAGTTGCCATTTCATGATCAGCATTACAACAATAATTCTAAAATTCCATAGATATTAAAAAAAGACTATCAAAGCCATTTTCAATGCCAAATACATCATTCATTAATGTATCTCAGTCCCTCGTTTTCATATTATTACCCTCACCTACATGTCAAATTGTAATTCACATGTCAAAATATAATTCTGGAAACTGCAACTCCTTAGGAAACTCTCACTATAAGCTTCAAAAGTTCTAATAACTTACTTCAGTGTTTCAAGTGACATTTGCAAGTTATAATTTCTCTCCTGCTCCGGCAATTTTGAGAACTCCACTAAGCATGGGTGTTGTCTTTTGTTGTCATCTCTAACCTGAAAAGACAGTAAAGAAATAAGTTTAATGTGTCTTATAAACTAGAAGAAATTTAAAAACTCTAAAACGCAAAGTACTTAAAGCTGATCCTGTCAGAATTACTCAAACTGAACAACACTTCAAATCAGAAAGTATTCTGTATTCTCAGAGCATGATCATTCTGTTTAAGTAAGGCAGAATTTGCATTTGCAAATAAACTTCAGATTTGCAGATCTCAAGTGGAATAAATACTAATTTGTACATTTCATTATACAGATGTTCACAACAAATATGCAAAGTTCAAGAATAGTGAAATCTATGTTTTGATATACAGCCATAAAATAACTCATCTTCAGCACCATGTTTGAAAAGTTATACATCCAATTTGTGCAAGTATGTTGATATGAATAGTACTGAAGTCCTTACCCAAAAAAAGTAACAATACAAAGGATAAATCTACCCTATCTCTTAATTCAGAAAATATTTGTTTCTTAGTTATGTCATGTAGTATACAAGCAGAATTCAACTGTTCAGCGGTCAGAAATGATTGGAACATCAATTTGCTTTTACTGTAGTGACAGCAGAGTCATAAAGACTATAATTTACAAAATCCTACATTTTATAAACTTAAAAATTTGATCAAAATAATTTTTAACCTGCACTATCTCTCTACAGTTTTAGTTTACTACTGGCCATAACTAGAAAGGGCAACCTGAGAGGCTGGGATAACTGAGCATTCCACTGCTCTCAGCTTTGCATCTCTATCATGCTAGAGCTCAGTCAACAAAATCTACAAAGATTACATCTTGTTAGAAGGCTTGATAAAAAAAATTAGTTTCCAATATTTGCTAAAAGATCCCAATAAAGGTGTTACCATTCACCTAGATGAGACTACATTTTTATCCATATATTAAAACACTTTTGTGTCCATCCCTCACGGACCATAAGCTCACTATTTATATTAATCTTTAAAGCTGCAAAGTGAAAGCTATTGAAAAATAACATTATTGACAACTTTTGATCAATCAGATAATTCTGCTGGAAAAATGGAATGTTAGCAGTTGAAGTTAAGAGGCCTAATTGTAATACTTATTCCAAATTGATCTTTACTCATTTGGTGAATATAGGATGTCTTTTAAATTATTTTAGCTGAAAAAGACCAAGGCAGGAATTCTCAGTGAAGTGGTACCATTGGACTGGGTATAATCTGTTCTCAACAGCTTGATCTGTTGCTCATATACAGAATCAGATTTGATGTTTAAAAAGCATAAGAAAGTCAATACAAGGAAGTCAATAGCATATAAACTGGCATGAAATTTCTGACTTTCATAAAAGTAACCTATCACACTTAAGCTGATTGCTTGTCCTGCATATTGCATGAAATAAAAGAGCTTTTCTTTGGGTATTTTAATATAAATGTCTTAAAATGAAAAAGGTCTACCATCAAGGCAATAAATCCATATACGGTATCTAAATTTACACTTAAATAAGATCATAGTATTGGAACATAAACATTGTGTGTTAGAGCAGGAGAAGGAAAAACAGTCATTTGCAAACTGTAACCTCTTTATAAAGTTTCTCTAATTTCAAGTCCTGAGTGTTATTTATACATGAGTACCCACAGAGTGAGTATGAACATGGATCACTGATAGCTGAAATTTATTTTTTATTTATCATATTCTATATTTGCCAGTTCTGTGTTTTTCTATAACAATAACTAAACTGTACACTACTACTCAATCTAGTTTATTTAATCTCATGGAAAAAAAATCTCACACTTCCCTATAACATTTCTAAGTTAACATATTTTTGCATTTTGATCGAAGCACTTAATAATTATCAAATTGAACAGCAGTTATTTGTTTATGTTTGAGATTGAAAAATATTTACAATTTCCAGGGGATATTTATCTTCATCTGATGGGATTAATGTTCTTTGGACAGGCAATACAAGCAATTCAACTGTCAAGCTACTTGATCAAAATCATTAGCAGATAAAATGAGAAACATCTTTCACCAGACACTGAAAATGTTTATTTGCAGATTTCTTTTTAAGAATTATGGTAATCTGCATTAATAAAGATTCAGTACAGTCTCCTGTAGGAGGACTACTTTAGATCTGTGTACAGCTAATTTAAATCTGGGATGTCAGGTGTTTTCCTCAGAATTCCAATGTTTATTGAATTTCCTCTAGTGACACTCTTTTCAATCCACAGCTACAATGTATAATACTTCTATTACATATTCAACGTACTTTGTAGATTGCCTTCCTGTCCCCCCTTTTTTTTTTTCCTAGGCACAATATAAAAATCTACTGCCTTGCAAATACATTATATAAGTGGCAGAATTCATGACACCTATCAATTCTTCACTTTTGTGGCTGGTTTTAAATGTACGGTGAAGTTTAATAGAAACAAAGATATGCAGACACATCTGATGATTTCAAGTTGGACACCTGTACCACTCATATTCAGACTTACAATGAAGCCAGTTAACAAAAGTCCCTAATTTCGCTACATTAGCATGTTAACTTTGTTACATGTATAAAATGCAGTACTAATACCGTGTGCAATACTGGGTATCACTGGCGATACTACATACAGATCTGATGAAACAGGTATGTAGGAGGGAATATAGAATGCAAACCACTGCAGATTTCTTTCAATAATCTGGAAAGACATTTAAATTTACAGAGTCTCTGTCTGTTAGCGTTTAAACTTTTTGACTTGGTGAAAAAACACCACTAGCTACTATATATAATGCATCTTGCTCTGATTTAAAAAGACCAAATCTAAGATTAGATGACTCCTATATATGCACATCTAAACCAGCTAATTTCTGTTTCGTGTCTTCCCTCAGTACTCAGTAACTGCAGTGCATCAATTCAGATAAACAGAATTGGCAACAGTGGCTTAAACTGATGAAATCATCTGTGAGAAACCAGTATGATAAAAGAGTCAATCTCCAGAAGATGATCAGCATATACATTGCCACATTCCCAAAGAAAGCACATCCAACCATAGAACACTAAAGCTAAAGACAGGAAGCTGAATAACTTAAAAGATTTAGCACCTGGTTTCATTCTGGATATAATGACATTTATCGCTGCTTAAGTTGATACTTACTATATATTGTTTAAATTAAAATAGCGTTCAACTGTACAATTAGATTCCTGATGGCAAGTAATGGTACACTAAAAGTTCCTGCAGGTTGCTTCACAGCTGGTATGATTATACCCCAATTAAAATGTTTTGACACATTAATTTAACTGGGGTTTTGTGTTTGATTTGGTGGTGATAGCAACAACAACAACAAATCTAGAGATCTTCTCTGTTAGTCAAATCTTTTTAAGTACTGCTGTATGCTACACTAAATATAATACCTATTCCCAGTTACATTAAATCTCTAATCTGAACTGCTCAGAAGACCAAAATCTTTTTAGTAACAAATATAGAATACGTATATGTTTCTATACATGCATACATGGTTTTACATTTACAACTAGTATCTACTGTGTTTCTATAAACTCTTCACAGCCACAGTTCTTCATAAACAACACCATTTGGGATGCAATTAACTAGCTTGTATACTTTTTTGTGATTGATTTAAAAATAAAAATCTAATCAACGAAATAGACTGCATTTTGTATAAAAGCCTGGAAATAATTTTTTTTTTTCTGTCATAATCCATGAAAAGTAAGACAGAGATAAGAAAATAATGATGTGGAGCATCTAATACAGACATGACCCTGAAGAAGTGAAGGAAGGATAAAAGCAGATTTAATGGAATTTCCTATAAGCAACATTTATTTTTCATGAAAAATAAGTTTGGGACTTGTGAAGGAGTTATGTCAGTCAGTACACATGGAGAGAACCAAGAATAATTCCTTTTATTGGCTTACTCCACCAGGCAACTAAACTTCTTGCCCCAAGAAGAAACAGAAGGTGAAAAACCCATAATGTGCTCTCTGTGCCGGTAGTTAGACTGGGTGAAAATTTCAGCACCAAACAGCTTTAATACCAGAATTTTGGTTCAGAAATACACAAGCACTGCCGGTTTCCACCTGCTCCTCCTGGAAAAGGTCTAAAACCTTACTAATTTTGCAAGGATGGAAAAAAATGCAGTCCCATTAGCACATTGAAACAAATGTGCTGAACGATACTACATAATTAACAGAAAATTAAGTTGGAAGGTACATACTGGTCCATACTGCCAGCCAAGTTCAATCTTATTCATAACCCAAAGTTCATGGATGTTCTCTGCTAATTTTTCTCTAATCCTTTCCAGGTGGGGAGGCAAAACAATCTAGAGAAGAGAGAAAGAGGCTATTATAAATAAGTTGCTAGACAGTGCCACCCATACTTTCATAACAGACAAGCTTTGTACAAAACAGATCTCTTAACTAAACCTAAATTATCATTCAGTTCTTACTGACTAAAGTGAGCAAGAATTCTTAGATCATCAGAAATAGTTTAACCTATGCACTTACAAATTCCAGATTTGACCAGCAAGGGAGAACAGTTTTAAATCCAACACCTCCAAACAGCACAGAATACATTCCTGGCAGCTGGCTAGAAACTACTCACACCAATATAATTTCTCAGCTTCAAAAATGCTAAAAATCTCAACAACCAAGGTGATGTTGTGAAAAACACTTCAGACGAATATAAATAAGATGATGATGACAGGTGACAAGTGTAACTAGGATAGCACGTCACTCTACCTCCAAAATTTGAAATCAAGTCTGCTTTACCTCAAAAACCAGAGACCTCAAATATACAGTGCTGTGAATCATGATAATGTTACCCTAATTGTTGGTGTTACAGAACAATAATTACATGACATATGTAGAATGCCGTACTTAGCACATAATGGCAACAAAGTAGCAGGTTTGTTCTTTTTTATGTCTTTTCAGAAACAAGTTCCTAAATATGGAAAATCTGAGCACATAGTGTACAAAAATTTGTATCATCTCAAACTCCGATCAAGTGTAAAATGAAGCCTTGTTATCTGCAATCAGAGATGGAGCTCTTTGGTATCAAAGAACTAATGCTCTTTGGAACTATGTAAAAAAAAAAAAAAAAGAATAATGTAACTTCAATGCATGCCATTTACTGCCCGCATTGAATCAAATACAACTCTCAGTAACCTGCAAGTCCAGTAAAGAATTAGAGCTGAAGCTGGTCTAAAAGTCTTATCATAATGCAGTCTTCAGTAATTGTAATTAACACTAATAAAAATGTCTACTAACAGAACAAGAAGTCCAAATATTCTTTTTTGCCTACTCTAATATTAAGGGCAAAATGTTATTATAGTGTTTGTGAACTGAAATATATGAAATTTCTAGTGAGCACTATAAGGACTTTACACACATTATCAGCTCACAATGGAACATACCAACCAAATCCCAAGCAAAACCAAATTTGAGACAAGCTGCAAATTCAGTCAAATGTAATATAACATAGGCCTATAATAGGTGTGTTCAAAAATGAAAATACAATCTTTCAGTTTCCATACCTGGCTAGTATCTACAGGAACCGGAGTGAAAGCTGCTTGTGACAGAGAGATAGTTGGACCCAGTAGGTCTCTTGTATAGCTACGATCCTGCTTGTACTCTCGGCTATGCTCCACTTTCAGCTTCTCTTTCGGTAGAACAGCCTCAAAGCAAGGAGCATATCCAGGTGGAGGAAGGAACTTGAACTCTCCATGGCGACCTCCAAGCAAGAAGCGTACCCTGTGAACATCAGAGTTACTTTATATAACTGAGACACCTCTGGTGTCAAACCTAATCAGTTTGTAAGCCTAACAACTGTTGAATGCTTTTTTTTTTTTTTTTAAATGAAAAAAAAATTAATTCAATGTTGCAGCTTCTTTGCATTGTTTACAGTTCAACTGTCTCTAATTAGTGCTGGAGTTTATGAAGTAGAAGGTGCAAAAAACATGGGGAAAAGTAAATAATTCTTTCTTTTAGTTAACTTAAACTTCCATAAAAGTATTCTAAATCATGAGACCAAAAGACAGAGAGAGACAGAGAATAATCAGTTTACTTAGCACACCTATGAAGTAAGCAGCAGCCTTTCCAGTCTCAGAAGACAGAGATTATAACCCAGAGTAATCAATCAACCATCTCTGAATTCTCTCCATTGCGGAGTTCTCCATTCTCTCATTTGAGAAATGAGCTTGAAAACTCCATGGAATACAGTTCTTTCTTTTCTCTCACAAAACACTAAATCCTTAGGACACAATACAAAAAACTCCTATCTTTTCTTCCCTAAAATTTATACTCGTCATGTTAGTAGAAACCTAGGGGAAAGCATTCCTTTATTCATTACGAAATGGTGAATTTGTCGTGGCTTTTTCTTACTGAAAAATTCCATTATTGAGGTGATTATGAAGTAGCAATGACATAATACTGAAAAATCTTCCCAGAACATTGCCATCCAGAAAGAATCAAAAAACACCCAAAAAACTAGCTTTACAACAGAATCTTTTTGTCTCTTTTTTATTTACTGAGTATCTTATAAGATTTTTGTCAGTGCTATACCAGAACACTCCAAAAACACACTCAGCACATAAGTATCTGTCAAATATTTTGTGACGGAGATAATGCATGTAGGTTTATAGTTTTGCATTTCATAGTATGAATGTCTATAGTTTTACCACTTTGCACCTGGAATGAGAGGCTAGTATGCCCACTGTGTGATAGCTCTTAGCTTCTGTAGTATTCACCACAGTCTTTGAATGATCCCTCACAGAGCATTGTTCTGTCTCCAACAGAAATCAGCTTTCAGCTTTTACCTTTGCCAGTCCTGCTAAAGTTGGTCCCCCCTGCTGGAACACCACACAATCTTTTTTAATATTAGAGTCTCAAACTGTTCAATACATGGAAGCAGAAGTCTGGCACCTCAAGAGTTATTTGAAATTTTATAGAAAACCACCAGTATAGCAACCAGAATACAGATTGACTGAATTCATATTAACTCATCCTGCTGAAAAGAAAGTGTACCACCGTTTCTTAAGGTAAGTGCAGATAACGCATCTTAAAATAATAGTTACTACCTCATAACAAGTGAGTTAGAACAAATATTTTTAAAATCAAAGACCGATGTTTTTCTTCCCATATAGGTAAAATGCTGTTCTGATGTGAATGTGTAGCAATGTGTCAGCTAAGAAATGGTAAAGAAGCTGTTTCTAAGGTCTATCTGCAAGCCACCTGAATACACTGGTGTGCTAAAAAACAGCAGATGCACTGTCTCTTCAGGACTCCTTTGTAGCTCTCACTATCCAAGAACTGTGCCAAAGAAACAGATGTCAGGAAGGGAAATGAGAGCAAAGACAGCCAGGGAAATATTCAGTACATTCACAGAAGAAAAAAAAAGAAAAAAAAACAAACCCAGACTGGGAAAAAATAACTACATGGAATGCTAACTTTATTCCTGCAGAAAAGCTGACAACTGGGAAGAAGAGGCCATCTATGTTGAAATTCTCAAACATTCCTTGAACTGGCTGACCATTTATCCGGAAAGAGATGCTGGGGGCACTCAAGTCCAAACAGCAGCTAATAACATCATCAGTTCTTAACAGGTGTTGGTTGGGAGAATTTACTGTTCGTGCTACACAACCTGTAGAAGTAAAGGAGACACATTTAGCAGAACTTCTGAAAATCGTACAGGTTTTCACAGCAGACTAAAAAAAGAGAAAGAAAGCATAGCAATAGAGCACAAACACATTAATACACAAATATCTAATTTCCAAGACCTGATTTTAAGCTTGGAATATAGTGAATAGAAGAATACAATCCTATCTATAAAACTATTTTAATAATAAATAATACAACTAAATTCCACTTAATGTAAGCGAGAATTACTGATACCCATATAAACTGTCAAAACCAAGAAAATGAAATTTTATTCCTCACAGTAGTAGAAGTGTAAATACAAAACCAACCATTAGTATCTAATATGAAACCTAGTGTACTTTCCTAAAGAATGCTTCATTATTCAAGATAAGGACAAGTATTGTACTTTAAATTATTTAGGAAAAGCAAGGTACTTCCTGTTACTATGGGCCACATCATGGTACCCTTGCAAACTTGTATAAGATGATACTACTCAGTTTCATAATCAAACCATAAACCAGCATTTTTCTGGCATATACAAAGGCAGTAGCAATTCTGAGGCATATCTATTCAGTAATATATATTTTTTTCTTTAATAAGTTTTGTATGAATTCTAAAGGATCATTCTGTCTTACATTTACACAAGCACACCTGCTTCTCAAGAGAAATAAACTATAGAATACAAAAATAGAAAATTACTGTTTCTGAAATTTACTGCCATCTACAACAGAAAAATTTATGGAAAAGCATGAAAGTTGTATGAAAATATCTCTAGACATGTTTTCCAAAAATAACATATGCAATGTCTGCAAGAGAGAAACCATAATGCATATCAAGAACAGTGCACTAACATTTTAACTGTGCTGTCCAAATTCTGTAAACAGGAAGGACTTAACTAAAAGCAATATATTTCCAAGAAGATGAAGAACGAACATGGTGTATGTTTTTAACAGCAGCAAAAATAATAGAAGAAAAATCTCAATAATTCTTCTGCAGATAAATTTTCTTACACACACCACCACCATCCCCCCCGCCTCCCCCCAAGAAAAAAGAAAACCCAACATTTCCAATACTCTACGTATGGAAAATGACTTCCTGGTACTGTCACATAATCTGCAGACTGCAGGACAGATGCTCTTGTGCAATTTGTCCCTCTTGTTAGGGCAGTCAGCATTACAGTTGGGGAAAAAAAAAAAGTTTTCAGATGGTCTTGCTGCTTCCCTACACCCTTCCAAGACAGGATGTCCTTAGCTCAGCTGCTGTAAGAATAGTCAGTTCCATGAGCAAAGACAGGGGAATGACATGGAGCAATCCTAATGGCCCCTCACAAATTAAGAAATCTATAGGAAATGCTGCTGCAAAACAGAGTAGCAGTCACAGCATAAGTAATGACTTATAAGGAAAGACCTTCTACCAGCTCTACATCCCAAAACTCACAGAGCACAGTAGAGGATAGCAGAGAAAAACATCACAACAGCTGAGAGTTAGTTTCAAATAAATCACAGAAAGAGACAATTATTTAATATAATTAAACTCCAAAAAAACTATCAATGAAGACTGGATACTTCATTTCCTTAAGGCATGCTACTTGACACCAGGCGCCTTTTTAGATGTTAAAATTTAGCCAAATACAGGTTACTGGGATCAAATCGAGGCTGACTGTTAACAGAAATATGTACTGGTCTTTGATGAACACAGTCAGAACAAATGATCTAAGTGCCTTTTCTGGCCTTAGGGTTTAAAAATCTATGAGTTTCACTTCTCCATATTAAAGAAGTAATTGCTGAACTGAAGAAATGAATGTAAATTAAATGTGATTCCAGTAAAGGCTTGGTCCAGAACAGAAACTCAGGGGTAGAAATTATTGCTGCTATTCATTAATGCAGTAAATGCTTCATGTTCAGAAGATTATTTTTTAAATATCATAGCAGAGACTTACCAAGATGCAGCCTGGGATTGTGGAAGAAAAAGAAAGGCTATGATTTTTAGCATTCAACTACTTAAAAGTCCTTCCAAGTTTGAGAGGTATGTGTTATATGAGAATGTCAATGAAGACAGAAATCTTTTCAAATCTACCAGCCACTTCCACCACAGAGATTAATATACAGAAGTTGCATATACAAAGGTGGTCTGGACTCTCTTGACTGGGCTAGATTACTGACTTGAGAACCACAAACAATTGTTCATTTATTCTTTTGTGACATTTCTGATTAGAAAGTTTCTGGTGGGTAGAAAAATAATTTTGATTTTCAGTAATCTTTTATTTCCTCCTTAAAAGGGACCCTAACTACAAAAGTTATTTCAGTTGGCTCATCATTTTCTGGTTCTTCTGTAATAATACTTTATCTCACAAACTCAGTTATGACACAGCTTTAATGACACCATTAATTATGCATCATTGTTCCAAAGTAATTCTCACTATACATGAAAGGCAAAGTGGCAGCTACTTTCCTAAGATGCCACTCCAGTCGATATGTTATTACTTAATAATACAATCCATTGCTATTTTTGATTGGAAAATTCTTTTGAAATGTAAAACTGTATTCTTTTCCAAGTACAAGCCACAATGCATCAAAACTTCAAAGACCTTGAATGATACATAGAGCTAAGTCACTAAAATGCCCCTCTTGTCTGCTAAGGAGCTTTAGAAAACTTGCTCATATCTTCATAGTGGCAAGAATTGCCAACCCAATGAGCCTAACCCAGTTTTCAGTCAGTTCTACAGTTCACCACTGTCCAATAATCTCTCAAAATCAAAGGAAAATATTTCTTCAACAAGGGGAAACCACAATAGAAACTTTCTTCAAGAAGTTTAAGAGTGTTCAAATGTAGGACTACCCATTCTAAATGATAGCTAGGAATCTTTTCACAGAAGTTAAATTATGTGAAAAAGAGTAAGAAAAAGAGAACAAGCTTTCTTTCTTATTATTATGATTTTGCTGAGCTAACCCAATTTGAAGAGAGAATAAGATATTTGCAGAATCAACAGTAAATAGAAATATTTTAGATACTCAGTTCAGCTTCCTTTAACACCAGAATATGCATACAGAAATTACTATTAACAAATAGATCCAAGCTGGGCCAATAACATTGTAAAAATGAATACCTGACCAAACACACCATATGCAAGCTAGGAATATGATTTGCAAGTCTTGCAATAAACAGTCAGTCTTAATGTATGTAAATAAAACATCACTACAGAAAAATATCTGGGTTTAAAATGTATGGCAAAAAGCATACTTAAAAATATTCTTCACCTCTAAAGTATTTCTAAACTTCTAAAGATCCATATTAAAAGTCTGTTTAAAGAAAAAAAGAGAAAAAAAGGAAAAAAAAGGGGGAAAAAAAGAAAAAAAAAAAAAAAAGGACAGTCCTGTGAATTAAATCTCTTAGGCCATTCTTACACTATCACACAGGAATTACAAATCCAGACCACCATATGTCAGACCTCATTTTTTGCACCTTTGAAGTTTTAAATAAAATATTTATAGCTATGCTGAAAAATGCTCCAAAATAATTCCCAGGCTTAAAAATAAGTTATTAGCCTATCTATCTGCATTACTTTGTATAAAACATTTTTCTCAATATGCAATGTCAACTTAAAGCATATTCTGATATAGGGTACTGTTTCTAAATATTCCTAGTGTCAGCTGAAACATCTGATTCACTTTGTTGCCGTTGAAAACTAATTCACCGGAATTGCAAACAACATTCCAGTATTAAAAAAACAAACAAACAAACAAACAAACAACAAAGCAACAAAGGAACAAAAAAACCCCTCGAAACAAAATACCCCAGGAGAATACCTGACCACAGATGCAGACCATCGAAGCCATAGGAATACAAGTCATCACCAACACCATTTCCTCCCCATTCTGCTCCTCCCCCTGGATATGGTGAGTAGCCCTCTGTTGAAGCCCAGCCCACTCGTAGATGAGTTGATTCTGCAGTCACAAAGGGCTCTAGATGGTCCACCATAAGTTCATAGTACCATTTTCTGTATTGGGCAGAGCCTTCACTAATCCCCAAGAAGATGTTGGGTCGCATGCTTAAACAGAAAGAATAAAAGTGGTTATTAAAAACTTATCTCAAGAACATGATGAACTACCACGGACTTTTCATTAAACTCAAATTTCATGATTGTTTTTTGTGATTAAAACAATAGAAGTAATTTTATTTCATCGAATCATAGAACATCGGTTCGGAAAGGACTCAAGGATCATTTGGTCCAACCTTTCTTGGCAGAAGCACAGTCTAGACAAGATGGCCCAGCACCCTGTCCAGCTGAATCTTAACAGTGTCCAATGTTGGGGAATCCACCACTTCCCTGGGGACATTATTCCAATGGCTCATTATTTCCATTGTGAAAAATTTTCCTCTTGTGTCCAGTTGGAATCTCCCCAGGAGTAACGTGTACCCACTACCCCTCATCTTTTCCATATGACTCCTTGTCAAAAGGGAGTCTCCATCTTCCTTGTAGCCACCCTTTAAATACTGGCACATGGTCATAAGGTCTCCCCTAAGCCTTCTCTTCTCATGGCTGAACAAACCCAGTTCTCTCAGCCTTTCCTTATACAGCAGGCTTCCCAGTCCTTTGATCATCTTTGTGCCCCTTCTCTGGACCCTCGCCAGCCTGTCATTTTTGTATAATGGGGACCAAAACTGAGCACAATATTCCAGGTGTGGCCTGACAAGTGCTGAGTAGAGTGGGATAATGACTTCTTCATCTCTGCTAGTGATGTCCTTGTTGATGCAACCCAGCATCCTGTTGGCTTTCTTTGCTGCTGCAGCACACTCTTCACTCATGTTGATGTGGTTTTCCACCAGGACCCCCAGATAGATCCTCTTCCACAGAGCTTCCCCCCAGCCACGTAGATCCCAGCCTGTGCTGCATTCCTGGATTACGTTTTCCCAGGTGCAAGACCCTACAACTGTCCTTGTTGAACTTCATAAGGTTCTTGTTAGCCCACTCTTCCAGCCTATCCAGGTCTTCCTGCAGGGTGGCTCTCCCTTCCAAAGTGTGTACTTCCCTGCTTGGTTTGGTAATGCCAAGCAAATGTCATCAGGGTACACTTGATCCCATCATCCAGATCACTTATAAAGGTATTAAAGAGCATTGGGCCCAGTATCAATCCCTGGGGGGACCCTACTTGTGACAGGTTGCCAGTTTGTAAAAGAGCTATTTCCCACCACCCTCTGGGTGCGGCCTGTCAGCCAGTTCCCCACCCACCTCACAGACCACTTGTCTAGACCGTAACGCATCAGTTTCCCTAGGAGGAAGCTGCAGGGAACTGTATCAAAAGCCTTGGAGAAATCCAGGTAGACAATGTCCACCGCTCACCCCACATCAACTGAGCAGGTTACTTTGTGATAGAAGACAATCAGATTTGTCAAGCACGATTTGCCCTTGGTGAATCTGTGCCGGCTTTTCCCAATCATGTGCTTCATCTGACTTGTGATAGCCCCCAGAAGGATTAATTCCATAACTTTCCTAAGGACTGAAGTAAGGCTGATGGCCCTATAATTTCCTGAATCCTCCTTTAAGCCCTTCTTGTACATGGGGGTGACATTAGCCTTCTTACAGTCTTCTGGGACTTCCCCCAAGCTCCACGACTTCTCAAAAATTATGGAGATTGGCCTCGCAATGACATCAGCCAGCTCTCTTAACACTCGTGGCCCACTGATTTGTAGGGGGCAAGCTCCTGTAATAGTTTGCATACCAAGTCTTCCTTCACTGACAGTGGGTCTGTGTTTGCATCAACCTGGATTTTTGTTCTCAAGGCCTTGTGCCCAACAGTGCTGGTGAAGACAAGAGGTGAAGAAAGTTTTGAGAACCTCTGCCTTTTCAGCATTGTTGGTGACTAATTCACCTTTCCTGTTTAACAGCAGGACAATATTTTCCTTCTGTTTCTGCTTGTTGTTTATGTACCTCAAGAACCCATTATTGTAGTTTTTGACATCTCTGGCCAATTTCAATTTGAGCTGAGCTTTTGCTTTTCTAACTGCACCTCTGCACACCCTGGCAATGCCCTTGTAGTTCTCAACAGGTATTCATCTGGTTTTCCATCTCTGGTGCACTTCTCTTCTGGTTTTGAGCAGACTCAGAAGCTTGAAGTTAAACCAAGGGCATCTCTTGCTCCACCTACTTCCCTTACCTTTAAAGGGGATGAACTGTTTTTCTGCTTCCAGAAGAGCGTTCTTGAAAAACTCCCAGCACTCGCTGGCTCCTTCATTCTCCATGGAAGCTTCCCAGAGAACCTCTCCCAACTGAACTCTGAGCAAGCTGAAGTTTGCTCTTCTAAAATCTAAAACCTTTGTCTTAGTACTAACCTTCAGTGTGCCCAGCAGGATCCCAGACTCCACAATATTGTGATCACTGCAGCCAAGGCTATCACTAACCGAGATATTACAAAGGAGGTTTTCTTGATAAGTGAGTAGCAAGTCCAGCCGTGCCTCATTCCTGGTTGGCACATCTAATATCTGTATGAGGAAGCAGTCCTCTATGCATTCCAGGAACCTGATGGATGATGTGAGCTGGTGTATTGTTCTTCGACTACCCAGACATTTGTTGGAAGTCACCCATAAGAACCAGGTTTTGTTGACCTGAAGCTTCCTTAAGTCACCCAAATATTGTTTTTTGGCCTTATCATCTTGGTTTGGAAGTCAATAGCAGATGCCTATTGCAAGATCCCCTTTGGATACGACCACTCTGATCTTGACCCAGAGGCATTTGACAAGGCTTCCACAATTGCCATAGTTGACTTCTGTACATTCAAGGTTCTCCTTAACATATAGTGCAACTCCTCTGCTTCTTCCTTGCCTGTCTTTACAAAACAGCCTATAATCATCCATTGCAATCCTCCAGTCATGTGAGTTGTCCCACCATGTCTCAGTTATTCCTGTGATATCTTAATTTTCTGACTAGGCACAGAGCTCCAGTTCCTCCTGTTTGTTCCCCAGGCTGCGTGCATTGGTGTATATATACACCTGAGGTTGTTGGTCTTCTGGTTCTCATCTTGGGAGGCAGCTAAGGAACATTTGTCACTACTCTGGTTGGCCTGGCTTATTCCCCAGTTGATTGCAATGGTGTGAGCGTTGACACTTTGGACTCCGTACCCCAAGTCCTTCAGTTTAAAGCCTGCTTCACCAAGTTGGCCAGCCTGCTGCCAAAGATTCCCTAGCCTCTTCTCAACAGGTGGATCCCATCCCACCCTAACAGGCTGTAGTCATGGAAGAATGTCCTGTTGTCTTAAAAGCCAAAACCCTCATGACAGCACCAGCCACAAAGCCTAAAGTTGATTTGCATTAGACATCTATTTCTGGTTCCACCCTCTCCTCTAACTGGTAAAATGGAAGAAAAGACAACTTGAGCACCAATAGTTTTTGCTTGTACACCCAGGGCTTTGTAGTCTTCCTTGATTCTGCCCAGGTTCCGGCTTGCAGTGTCATTCATGCCCACATGAAAGATCAGCAATGGATAGTAGTCTGTGCTCTTCATGAATTGTGGCAATCTTGGGCCTCCCAGAAAGCAGGATATTTATTTATTTATTTAGGTGGAAAGCGCTCTATACAGTTAAAGTAAAAAAGTGTTTGTTTCATTAACTGAGACAGTATCCTCACTCAGATACCAATAATAATATTTTATGTGTTTGAACATTTAATAGATATTATATCCTACAAACAAAAAAGACAGCTATTCACCAGTTACCAATAGAAATGTAGTAAGTAACCACTGCAGGTTTAATTTTACATAGGAAACTGCATTCTATAACACTCATTATCTATTCAAGAGAATTACTTTTGTATCTTTGTAAATGTTAAGTGTCAATCTATTTCAGAATTCTCTTGTATCTCTCCCTTCCTTATTAAAAGTTTTGTATAACTCAGTAATTTGTAGAGGTTGTACCAATCCTTAATATCAATTTAATGTTCCTACTGCTAATGATTTTGAAGTACTTCACAAGCATACTTCTAAGGCAGAACTATTACTGTGCTTATTCAATATCTAGTTAAATAGCAATATGTACTCATACATCTAAAGGTCATGAAGGAAAAAGAGAAAAGAAAACTATGCTTTTCTAATCTGATTTTTTGGGATAATACTGCATCTAGAATATCATCCCAAAAAATCTGTCTTCAGACAACCATTACTGTGCCAGTTTTGTACTAAGCCATCCAATCTTGAATTAAAGCCGTAGAGTACAGAAGTATCCAAAATTACTGCTAGCTATATTTCCTCATATACAGGCGAAAAATCTTATAGACTTCTAGGCTGAATGTATCTAGTTTTCATGTCCCTCCACTGGACTGGGTTATAACTTCTACAAATATTTTCTTTCTACAAACAAGCTGCCTAATCAACAAAGATGTAGCTCTAAGGCAGCTACAGTGCACAGTATGCCTTCCAGTGGAGAGAATGCAGGGGGATGAAGAAGGGTTGATCCAGGCTGTTAAATACAAGTCAGTGTAAAAGCAGACTTTACTGATCTGATTGCTTATAAAATAACTTGTTTTATCACATAAGACTAATACACTTTCCTTCTAGAAGTATATGAGGTGTCTTCTCCCAAATGTTTAAGTATAGATACTCTTCACTTTGTTACAAGTCAAACACCTAATCTCCTTAAACATAAACAAAACCTGCTTGACAAAGCTATCTTTCAGAAAACTCAAGTAATTTATAAGTTATTGGTAAGATCACTGATTTAATCTTTTCTGCCTGAACACAGTATCAGCTTTATTATGCCTTTGTCCAGACTCCACTTTATCAACTTCATCATCCAAATTTTTTTAAATAGACGTTTCTGAATAGAATTTTCCAGTCCCCTGGAAAAGTATGTTAAACAGCAATATCTTAGAAAGTTCCTTTGCCAATTATATCTGGTGCGAGGTATACAAGTCACAGTCTATCACTAAATTGTTTTCAGTGTTTCATTGGTCTTTCTGACCTTGGAAAAAATAATCTTTTCTTCCTCATAACTACAAGAATATGAATATTCTCATTCACAACTTTCTAATGCAGAGCAAAAACATGTATTAACTACATTTGCTTTGTCTACAGCCATACCTGGGAGACAGCTCTACCTTCCCTGTATGAGATCCAAAGTCAGCCCAGAAACTCAATCAGTACCCATACATTTAAGTGATTTTAGCTTATCAGTTGTTCAAATTCATTGCTGACATGGAATGATTCCCATTACATCATCTTTCCATGTCTTATATATCTTGGTGTATTATTGGATGTGTTGGGGGAAGTCAAGTCACATGTGGTTCTGAAAAATATGACTGAATGTATTAGCTATAAAATTGTCAAATTGTCAAATACACAGTTGTGGAATTTTTATGTTTTCAGCATCTACTAAATCCTATGAACTCTGAATTATAAGTACTATTTCTATGTTTCAACTTTCATTCTCACTTAATGACTGAGACTTTTTAAAATAGACCTAAGTTTGAGACAGAAGATCCCACGAATCCTCTTTTAAAGCCAGATTCTTCTGCCTCAGCATAAATTCAAATTCTGGATAAACATTTACTTTGTAAATATCACTTTGCTAGTTTAAGATGTTACTAGCTTCATCTTGTTATTAATGTCTGCTGGAAGGTAGCTTCTACCACTCTGCCAGTGGAAGGAAGGGTGAGGGCACTCCCTAAATATCCTAGGCACTGGTGAAGGTCTTTGGCACTGAGTTTTAGATTTTGACCAAAGGTGATTAGGAAATCCTCACAAGATCACAAACATAAAGGCAATCACAGGACACCAGCTGACAATACTGTGAAAGCACACCTAGATCTAGGCAAGAATCTTTAGAAGAGACCACAGTTTCACAGAGAGCAGTTCAGAGCAGCTTTAGCTTGTGGCACCTCTCTGACCCATGTTTTGATTCTAATCAATATTGCAAAGAGTATTTAAAATCCTAGTAAGAATAAAATATTTTAACAAAAGTTTTGGAAGTAAAACAGGTTTTCTGTAGTGACTATTTCTTTTAACCACAAGTTTTATTCTGCTTTGTTCATAGATAGAGATTTTTTCTTTTTACCTGCTCACATGGTTGACAAGGCGTGTCTGTAAGAGCAGATCTCTTCCTGGCAGGAGATTATCGCAGATTAGATGTTGATTAGACCGCACAGCTACTCCATGACAAACACAGAGAGAACACAAAACATCCAAAACCTGAAAAAAAAAAAGAAAAAGATTCTTTTAATCTTAAATATTTTTTGATTATCACTGTGAGTTACTTCAGGCAATATAATGCTATATACCTTGTTACTGGAAGGCAGGTAAGGGTATGTAATTCATCCAACATAGTAGTTTTAAAACAATTCTGAAATTCTCCTAACAATATTAAGATATATTCTTCCTGTTTCCCTTGAGAATTAGAGTGTATCAATGTTTTCATCAAAAAGAAGATAACATTCACCTTTGCTTCTTCAAACTGCTCATGTGCCTTTTAGGAAAAGTTTCATTCCCAATTATGAATACAGTATTAAAGTATTTGAAATCTATTTTCTACACAGAACAAAGTGCTTGCTTTGTTCACAACTGTCCATCTAAATATACTCATCTCTTCTTTGCCTACCTTATGGTTTCTTCCATGTTTGTCCAAAAGACAGATGATTGATTTAATATGTCCTTCCTTAATAATGTTTAGAGCTTCTGGGCTTTCCACCAACACACAGTGTAAAACCTCTAGAATTCCTGGGGGAAAAAATTAAAATTATTTATTCAAAGTGCACATAAAATCATAACTGCACATAATACTTCCTAATGTATTGTTCAGCCACATGGAATAGTGTCAAAAATCATTGTATATGATAAACAAAACCAAAACAGGATTGAGGTACTTTTTAGATTTCCCAGAATAAGGGAATGTAGTAAAAATCAGAAAGGACAGAACAGAAAATGTAAATTAATTTGAAATTTTAATAACAAATATGTGATGATCAAATTCAAACAAACTGGGTACAGTACTGGTTTCCAGTGAAGAGGTGAAGACTTCACACTACATACATATTATATAATATAAAATATGCTCTCCATATTTACAGTTTTCTGTTTCTTCCCTTAGAAAACTGTATGAACCACTAATGGAGTCATATACCTCTAAATTAGAGAGCAGAGGTAAATTCCCAGTCTACTGGCCTACTATGTATAATTTTCTTTGTGTATGTAACAGCTACTGGGAGCAACAGTGATGTTCTTCAAAGAGCAAACAAATAGATATTAGTATGAAACTAAGATGTGCAAGGAAGTAAGAACCACTAAATCTCCAGTGGCCCTTCAATTAAATGCAGTTCTAATCCCAATAAAGCAGCAGTCACTGCCATCAAGAATCATTAGCCTTAAAATGGTTCCCTGCAATGGGGCAGCAAAAGAGACCCCCGTGTGTACTGGATCAAGTCACCACTTGCTCTGAGATCTTCCACATGTGGCAAAGGCCAGTATTATACATGTACATAGTACATCATTATCAGTTGATACAGTTGATGTCTCAATGAGAAAAATTGATGAGGAAAAGCTGAGAAGCAGTCTTAAACCTAGAGATACGCAATTCCTATTCGCACTGTACATCTCTCATCATTGTCTTCATCCCTGTATTCATGCCATGGCTCCAAACACTCAGCTTAACCCTTGCAAAGCAAGATCGATAGCATGAGTCTTCTGCTCTTTGCCATGCTCTCTTTTACTAAAAGAAAAATGTAGCACTGTAAACCTATCTATGTGAAGATATGCATTTGTTGACTTAGGATGTGTTCCATTGTTATGCACCAGCAAAGGCTAAAATACCTTTATTAATTTCATTAATTTTTTTATTGTTAATTTCAGACCAACTTGTATTATGCTTATTTGCTCTATTAGGTATAGCTCTATTAAAAACAAAAGTAAGAAGACCAACACAGCCGAAGAAACTGTAGACCTCCTCATAAAGAAAAACCTACAAAAAAATTATTTTATGAAGGACAAAAATTGGGTTGTTCAGACTTCTTACAGAGAGATAAAATGATATGAAGAATGTTATGAACAGTCATATGTCAACAAAGATTTTATTTCTTTAAACTTAGATTTTAGATTCCCATCCTTGTTAAGACCAAGTTACTCTGCCAGAGGAGACAGTGGTTAGTTTTAAATTACTTGCTATTTGCAAGGTAGTTTTATTTTTTACTTCCCAAGAAAATCTGAATTAAAATGAGGATTGGAATTTCCAGTGACTTCAGTCATGGCTGCAGTCATCTGACTTCATTCACATCTCACATTTTAATCTCAGATAACCTACAGCACCATCACCTTTTATCCCCATACTATTTAATGTTTTTTCCAGGGACCTGAAGGAAGATATGCTGTCATCACTAATAAAGTGTACAGATTACTCAAGAACTGAAATGTAAAGGTGGAAGACAACAGATACAGTCAGAATTTTATTTATCTGGTAAACAGGTTTCAAACAAAGTATGTGTTTTAATATGTTTGAAGACAAAGTAATACATATGAAAACAGAAAATGCAGGTGAGCCTGTACAGATATTGTAGACAATTTTCCTGTTCTGTGCATTGGCTCCAAGAAAAGCCACAACAGTGATATAATGAACTCCCATAAGTGATTCTGTAGCCCTGAAGGTATAAGCGGAAAGACTCAACTACAAAAAAGAGAACATACTAAACCAGAATTTGGCAGTGGTATGATCTGGGCTGCAATAGATGTATACTTCCAATATTGACAATAATAATATTGATAAAAAGGATAAAAACCTAAGAGTCATGGGAGCAAGCTAAAGGAGTAGATGCCCTGTAGCAACACAGCAGGAGCAGAATCCACCCAGACTGCCAACTAGACAGGCAGGGGTGACTTGAATAGGGTAAAAGTACCTAGGAAGGTAAGAAAAGTGCTACAAAAGGATCCTCAATCTAGAGTGGTAATCTGTAACAAGATTGACAACTTTATTGTGTACCACAGTGACCTGGGAACGCAAGGAAATCACTACATTCAAAACCTGGTAATTTAACGTTTGCCACCTCTCATTGTAGCACTGAAGCACACTTTTAACAATATAAACAGTAATCCAATATGAAATGATACCACATAATGTAAGTGTGGTAACCATAACCTTGGAATTTTCAGATTTGTATAGGTAGATTCATAATCTTAATTTTGTTTTAAAGTAGCATACAGGGTTCATTTTCTAGACTTAACCTTTTCAATTACAGAAGTAAAAATACCGTGAAGATTTAAAAATTCAATAATAAATGAATGTTATCAATTAGACCCAGCTGCAACAACTTCTTCAATTACTGCAGCATCTGAATGCTAATTATCAAACACATTTTCTTCTAAGGGCAAATTCCCTCTATTTCAGAACAATGTCTGTTTGGACTGATCCACTTTTAGACTGTCTACATTAAAGACAACTGGACATGCTCCAATTTCACTTGAGTTGCTCAAGGTACTAAAGCAGGAAGTGTTTGAAATTAATAAAAATATCACAAACAGTATAATATGCAGAGTTTATGACAAAAATGAGTGAAAATTCTTTCTTAATGACTAACAGATGAAAGGAAGCATATATTTTTTCAGGACAACATGTTGATTCCTCTAATGTCACACTGTAGAATACTAGGATAAAATGCATGCCCTTAAAAAAAATACTCAAAAAATTATATTATTTGGTTCCAAAAATCTTCACTTGGAGGATATCAGATTACTAACTTGCCTTATTCTATTTTTTATTACCTATGTTTTAATGCCATTAAAATTTTAGTAGGAGTAGTTAATCCAATCTGGAATAGATTTCAGAGCGAAAGACTAATCTAATCTTAATTTATGCATTGAAGAGACAGTTGAAGCATTTGCATTGCATTATTCACTCAGCTCCTATGATATCTCACTTCTAACATGGTCTACTCTCCAACACATTTATACTTGGACAAATCTTCATTTTCTTTCTTTTGCTTCAGTGAAGATCAGGAACTGAATAAACTTCTAATCTAATCTGTACTATCAACTCACAATTTCTATTTATATATTTAATGTCTTTATTCTGTTTTCATAAGATTTCTAGTTCAAGGTTAAGAAAAAAGTGAAAATAGGAATTTTGTTGATAGTAGTTTATGTCATCAAATCTTTATCACAACACATTCAAGAAAACACCTGCAGGAGATGTAGCTGACAACTTCAATGTTGAAGGTGAACCTAATTTTGGTGTGATTAACAGAGCAGGGTGTTTCTTCCTCCCAAACACTCTACCTTAGAAAAGTAATTTATTTTAGGTGAATATATGCAGCCAAGTATCCTTATTTAAAAGGTGTAATATAAACCAGTATTTCTCCCTACTGTAGACCTACCACCGTAAATTAAAATAGTGAATATCCTCGTCCCAAGCTATCTTGAAATCTGGCAAGCAGGCATCCCACATAAAATCACAAAAGCACATTTACATACTAAAAGCTAAACCTACAGTGCCTCTCAAGATAACTAAAGCACAGCATAATTATATAGCCTTGTATAACTGACTCCCTCAAAACCAGAAAAAGTCTTAATTATAAAATCAGTTTTGGAGGCAATGTGGAAGTTATGTTACCAGAACATATGGGGGAGGAGTTCAAGTGGCCTAGTTCCTAGAAGAAAACTCAGAACAAACGAGCATTGCAAGTATTCATACCTTCAGAATTTTTGCAGCATGTCATGAGTTTCATTATGCAGTACAACTACAATGTCAGATTACTTTGCAGCTGACAGAATTCATCTCATACCTTACTATAATACCATAAACATCAACATTTAGGCTTTTATTTTCAAACGTTATTTTTACTTTGAGATCAGTTTTTAAAAATACATACATATGTAAGAGAAATGACGTAACACAGCATTTCTAGAGCTGTCATAACAAATTTCATCTTGAACCTCCAAAAGTTGAGTGCAAATTTTTGCATTATTTCTGAAAATCCTAGCCCTGAGAGTTTCAGATGTAAAATTAGTATCTTACAAAATAATTTCACTATGAACAACTGAGGAAATACACTGAAATTAAGAAGGTTGCAGTCAAATCTCATGCAACTGCATAATTGTGAGAACATTCTCCCTAGATGCTCTCACACCAAAGGTGAACTGTAGTGGAGAAAAGATTTAGCCTGCAATTTTGCCAAGTTTTAAATGCTTGTTTCAGTTTAAATTCTCTGTTACTCAAATGTTCATGAAAGCAAGAAGATCATGGTATCTGCAGAGCAGGTTTCCCTAATAATAATGAAAACCAACATGAATGTTGTTATGATGTCTATTTGGTTAGGATCTCTACACCTAATACACTAGCTCCAGTGATACAATGATCAGCAAATCTCTAACTAGACACCAGTGCTATGAGTAGCTAACTGTCTGTAACACCTGCTGAGAACTAAAGTAGTAATACAGATTTAGCCTCCTATGTTCCTGTTGCCTCATATCTGGAGCAGGTCAAGGATTCAGAGCATAAACAAATCAGGGTTGAAACAGATCAGGTGCATGCCAGGAGTAGGAAGTAATAGCATAATAAAACAGGTCCCCCACCCTAAAGCCACAGTTCTGAAGCAAAAACATGAAACAAAATCTGCAAAAATACTTCTATGAAACATCACTGTCTGGAGGGCCTGTCTGGACAGGCAAACACTTCAAAGTCTCTATACCAGCCTCCACCCCAAGAGAACAACTGACTTCTAAACTCTCTGCTTGCCCCAAGACTTCCAGAGGAAAAGCAGCAATGTATAACTGCTCTTCACAACTGTGATTACCCATTGTAAATCTTGCCAATCAGCTAGCGAACGCCATGGCATTTCACCCTTGGCTCTGAGAGGGAGCACACTCCTACCACTGACATTTGACAATATTTTCGCATGCTGTTGGTCAGTTCATCTCAGGAACGGATTTATGGCAAATAAACAAAATGCATGTGAATGTTTAATGACAAGGCTGAGGAGAACACAAACACTTTATTCACCTTGTTTACTATAGGAGACATCTATTCTCATGGCTGCTGATGATCCTTTGAAGACTACCAAGGTAAGAAATTTGATAATATATGCCAAAATTGGTGATCTGTGGCTGACACAACTCTGATTTTTACTTGGGACACTCAGCAATAGCAGGATATTTCTCATGTATTTAGTGCCACAGTAAAAGGCTGATGAGAACAACTGTGTCATGCCTGTGACATTTCTTTTCAAATGTCTACCAGTCTAATACAAACCAAAGAATTTTTACAATGGGGAACATCTTCCCTTCCTGACATTCCTTCCTTAAGATGCCAATGAATCCAAGGACACATCTATCTGTGGCAGAAGTGTGATTCAGGAGTGGGAAGAACAGGACGGGAAGGAAATTTTAATTCCCAAGGACAACTGTGTAATCGATGAAAAATTATTATTGAAAGGAAGATTATTATGTTTCTTCCAGCTCATGAAGCAATACACAACACTAAAATAACAAGATAATGGGAATAAACTACAAATATGTAACCTGAAAGGTACGTTACATTGTTCTCACTGTTCTAACAACCCTGCCCATTGGTCTGACTACAAACCTTCCTGCCTTTTGAACTTAGTGTGTCATAATTACAGAAAATAAGGTTTGAAAGACCCTCAAGAGGCCATCTTCCAACAGAATAGTAACAAATATTATATATAACAGAAAACAGTCACAACTGCAACTTGAAAACATTTCTTAGCCTGTAACTCTAAAATGGTTCCAGCTGGGTGAGAGCAGAAAACAGAAGAGGGGAGGGAGGGGAAATTATATGTATTAATAGTAGTGACATAGCAAAGCATACATGAACTACAGAGAGATGGAAAAACAGACAACAAAAATTTAAAACACAGTAATCACTACACATCATTGAATGTTTTTCAAATCTGTTGCTCTTCCTGCACCGGATTCAAAACACCTTCCATGCGCTATTAAGAATTAGCTCCTGAAATCCACCTTGATACCTACACTTAATGTGAAAAGAGAAACATGAACCAGAAACAGATCAAAGAATATCAGACAAGGGATATCAATTACAGCAGCTGGAACCAGGCAATAAAAGAGACACAGGTTAAGACAAGTCTCTCTCTGGTATTCCAGTAAAACTATTATTACATTTAACACAAGAGGTTCCATTAAATTGGTTGGACTACAATTCTGAGCACGGAAGATTAATACAAGTTATACAGGACATCACAAACATTTATACTGCAATGTCAAGTTACAGAGAAAAACATATAAATTAGAAGTATATTAACATTCATTAAAAAAATGAAACTATTGAAATTGAGATTGCCCGTGGTAGCACAAGCACTACAAAACTGTCTTTAACTTCTTGGTTGCTTACAATTCTTCTCTCCACAGGACTATTTTTTACTCATTATTGACTTAAAACAGAATTTTCTCAACTTCTACAATAGAAGGCGTTATTCCAGATACATTTCTTACAAACATTTAGTGCTTTCTCCTAGTAGTGAAACTTAAGATTTGTATAATGGCAAAAAAAACCCCACCTTCTATATTATGTTAATTACCTATATAAAATTTGAAATATCTCAAACCAAAATTGCTTTTACTGCGTTATTATTTCATATGTTAACATTACCAAGTATTACATGTACAACATCTCCAGTTTATATTATTTATATTTCTGTATTTCCCTCTTCACTTCTAGTTACAGGGAGGAATAATTTGCAAGGCAAATTCCTTATCATGTATAAGAGCTTAATTTAGACTGAGCTCCTGCTTGTTGTTTAACATTTCTTTCTAGTGCATGGGAGAAAAGCTTTCTGTAAGGAGCTGTTAACATTTTTCTTATTTCACCTATTTCATAATTTCTTTATTCTCATGTCCTTAATTGGCAAATCAGATATTAAAAGATCTCACCATGTCAGACCCATGTTTTCAGTTACTGCTGTAACCTGTAGAACTCCAAGAAGTATTACAATGGTAAGAATAAAATTTAGAACACTGGCCTTACACTACACATGCGGTTTTTTTATTCCAATAAATACTTTTACTAATCTTGAAAAACAAGGAGGGGGAGCATCAGGCTGCAGTGACATTTCTTACCAACAGTATTATTTTAGTTTTTGATCTTTATGTAATCACCATCATGAAAAGCATGCTTGAAAAGAGTCAAAAATCAGTCTTAAGAGTCCAGAACTCATCACTCTATCTGAATCTCATTTCTTAGCTGCTGGGTCCAAGTTTGATTACAGTCTACTGTTCAGATGCCTAGACGACATCATTTTGGCACATTTTTGTGGTGAAAAGAACAGTAATCAAATCTTCATATAAGAAAAAAGAAAAAAGCTGTATTTATATCAGTAAAATGAGGCAAGAGACTCAAGTATCACCCATGAAATCAACACTCTTAATTGCAGAAACATAGTCCTAGTATCTCTTCAATAACTTTGAGATACACTTAACAGAGGTTCTTTAATGCAATGAGATTTGTCCACCACTCGTTTACAAAATCAAACTACAGTGGCATGTTTCAAACACATACTTTTAGAGAAAATAGAGTAGTATTGCTAAAAACCACAAAATAATTATTCTAATAAGTATTGAAGATCATTTTTTTAAATAAGCACCTGCCAAATAGAGTAAGCCATAGGACCTTTAAGGTCCTATTATAGGCTAGAATCATGTTAACAACCACATTTAGCACAGTACAGAGGTACATTGACAGCAAGATGTCAATGCCAATAGGAATCATATATTACCAAGATACCAAGTATCTAAAGATACTATTTTCATTCACCTAATGTGCAGTGTTCATACTACTTCATTTCATATTCTGCTCAAAAAGTGTATTTTTCCAATATAGTACAAAGAGCTTTTTGATCAAGTTTCGTTGCAGTATTGTTTTAAAAAAATCCATTGGAAACTTAAAAAAACAATGTGTTTGGTTGACAGAGTAGGTTTACAGAGAACAGATTGCTTCCAAGCAAACAGAATCCAGGATCACCATTTCAGTGAGAAGTAAAGTACAGCTCAGCATAACTTTATTTACTTTCACTTTGAGCAACACAGAGACTGCACCTCAGAGACACTAAGGGGTTAACATAGTGGTTCAGGCAGAAAAAAAGATGTTAGGTAATGACAAAGAAAATAAAGAAGCTAGATTAAAGAATTAGTGTCTAAAGAAAGAATTTCTAGATTCTCAAATCATAAATGTGTTTCAGGCATGCTCCTTCTTATTAGCTTCAAACAGAAATTCAGACCTCAGGAGTGAGAGAGGTGATTAAAAAGGGAATGTGTATATATTACAGAGGTAACACTGTTACATGCAAACACAGAGGTATTTTCTGAAGACCCATCTATTATTACACATACTCAAGTAGAATACATGACCTTCCCTACATTACTACTGCAGTCCTTCAAGAAGAAACAAATTATATCCACTCCATACGGTTATTATTCTATTTAGTTTGATGCAAAACCTGAAAAACAAGCATACTTCCAAAGAGAAGGGAAGGGAAGGTCCTAGAATTAGACAGAAAGCAACTTAATAAAATTGAAACTGTAGAACAACTGTTTTGCCAAATGGTTTGTTTGCCTGAATTAAAAGATAACATTACAACCAATTGGTCAAGGAAAAGGAAAGATGGCCAGAACTTAAGATAGAACTAAAACTGAAATCAATATGTAAAAATGTTACAAATATAAATTTCACTGTATTAATATATTTTACACTCTCATAGGAAGAACTTCATAATAATTAGACTGAACAAGTATATTGTCAATTTTAAAGGATAAAAATCTCATCAAATAAGGAAGTTAAAATACTAAAAACCATACCAGAAGAGGCTTCCAGTCTTTCTAATCTGCTGATCAACCAGTCAAGAGATCCAGAAAATTGAGCACAGTTTTTACGATTCCCTCGAATCAGAGCCGCTATTGGAAAAGAGAGAGAGGGAAAAAAAAAAAAAACCACAATTATAAATCCATTTAAATTAAAAGAATCTCTGTCTTGTCTTTCCAGGAAGGATCCAGTAAAATAAATACTTAATCTTTAATTATTGATGTTCTTGATTTAAATTTAAATAACATGAGTGATAGTTAGATTTAAGCATAAGAAATATCCTTGGCATAAAACTGACCTCTAAGGTATTTGAATTATTTGTCAATAATCCCTGCAAAATGCTCTACATGAAGTAGCCAGTACTGACACCACAAAAGTCAGCTGCTACTGTAGAAACAAATTTCTGTAAAACAGCATTCTTGTAATGACAGCAAACACTGGAAGAGCAGAATGTGAAGCCAACAACATAGGTGATGAATATAAATTATTTTCTCTTGATACCTTTGTTCAAGCATAATAGGAACTAAAAAAAAAAATATGTCCAGGAACGCTTTGTCATACTGTTGACAGGGCTGTAGGGAGGAAGTAACTGGTTGAAACTGTTTCACCCTCATGTTTTAAGCTGAAGGTTGAAGTAGACTAAATGCATGCACTGGCTTGGTGAGTGTAACTGACTAGAAATCTCACCGAACACTGTAGGCACCCACAAGCCTGCCCTGTCCTGGAATACCTGCGTTTGCATGTATGCGCATACACACGAGCTCACAGAGAAGCATCTGCAAAAAAAGTGAGGTGCTAACATTACTGTTTGGTGTGCAGAGCAACGCAAACTGCTTTTCTTAAGATTGTTTTCCAATTCTGCCAATAAATTATTTCAACCTGAAATTTCTATGGTTATTTTCAGCAGCAGAGACTGTTGGTCCTGCTAAGAGGCAATGGCCTCTCAAAATCTATGTTTTAATGCTGCAGAAATTCACTGTATTGTATCGCAACTGTATTTTTATGCTGTCACATTCATAAAAGGTTAAACTTTGAGACTTGTGACATAAATATGATATGAAACTGTATCTGCAAAGGGGAAAAGCAAACTTGGAGTTGGTTGCAAATGGGTCACTGCACTGACAGTTCTGTACCATGAGGAGAGATCACAGTCCAATTGCTTCATAGCCAAAAAAACCAAAACCAACCAAAAAATCCCCCAACAAACAAAAAACAACCCCTAACAAGCAAAACAAACCAAGAAAACCCTTTTTCTTGCTGTATTAGATGAGAAAAAAATCTATACCCTGAAATCTTACATAGTTAATTAATCATGACCATAGTTATTTGAAAATACTTGGGAATCATAAGAGGAGGAGTATCTTGTTAAAAGACACAGATTAGAACTAAGGAACACTTGTTTCTGTAAGTGACTTTTTATTGATTATAGGCATGCCACATAATCTCACTGTGCTTCAGGTATGAACATAAAATGAAAGCAGTAATAGTTCATTGCTTAACACAACATCAATAAATTTAACTTCATTAACAGTAATAAAACACAGATGGTTTCATAAATGCAGCTCAGCAGAGGTTTGTAAAGGGTTAGTATTCAGTGGTTAAAGCTGTGCATTAAATGAGGCACACAGCCACTTAGCATTGAAAACAAAAAATAATATCCAACAGTTGCTTCTTTTATTGCCCATTACGCTGAACAAGTCTAGCATCCAGTTTTAAAGAAATAAAAAACAGGATGTGGTCAGTCAGACATTAAAGTCACATCATTACACATACTCTTGTGCATTCTTTGGTGATGCAAAAGGATCAAATAAAAGTTCAGAATGACTGTATGTATTTGTACTAGAGGAAGGACAGATGCCTTAGTAGACATATGGCAATCGTTTTAAATTGAAAGAGAGTAGATTTAGACTGAATATGAGGCAGGAACTTTTTATGATGAGGGTGGTTGGACTAGATGATCTTTAAAAGTCCCTCGAGACCCAAACTATTCTATGATTTTTTTATATCTGACAGTATCCAGTCTCAACTCAAAGTCTGTAAAGGCCACCATTCTCATCACAGTGATATATATCACAATGTCAGTGAGGTGACAAAAGCCACAAATTCTGGCATCACAGTTTACTTTTATTTACGTGCAGACTCAAAAAACAAAGTACTGTTTGCTGAAGCAAGACTGAGCAAGCAGTATCCATTTGTCATCCACAATTACTGTACAGCTCCAGCATTATTCAGAACAGAGCAATGTACAAATTCATTATAGCCAGATCAAAGTCAGGCTTCTTAGGCATTAGCTGCCTGAAGATAATGCAGTGAGGGAAGTAATATAATGGGGCAGGAGGGGCACGGAGACTGGGAAATCAACAAAAGCTTGTGCACTGTTCTCCTCACTACAAGTCCATGGAAACAACACAGTAAAATTTCCTTTTGTAGACAATCAGGAATGAATATACAGGCAGCTGTAGTAGTGGATTAATAACCCTATATGATGAGCCATACTAGAACATAAATAACATACACAATTCAAAATGGTGAGCAAACAAATCAGGTGATTAAATACTACCTAAATAGAAATTTGACCAGATCACCAACACTTAGATACCTACAGAAGGTCTTATGAGATTTTCAGTGACTGCAGGTGGACAAGACCTTCATGATGTACTGCATCTCAAAGAGTACCTTTCCATGGCATACCGTATCCTAGTATAATGCTGGAGTCACTGGGCATTACTGACTAGTAAGAGGGGTTCTGGTTATAGAAGCCTTAAGATTTATGCTGCAGTTCTGCAGCCTGATGTGTACAAAATCATAGACTTCTACAAAACTGACCACAATGTCACGGCTCCTTAACACACAAATGACATGTTCACATATATTTTGTTCAAACATTTTAGGGCAGTATACAAGATACATCAGCAATACAATCATATGAAAAAGCAATCAATCATTTAATTGAAGTCAGAAACATGTTATTTATAATAAATATTATTAGAAAAATCACATTATTTGAGTTTTTTCAGTGTATTTTATTCTTAAGCACGTGCAAAGACCTGAAAATTCAAAAATCTTGTTTAATTTGTATCCTAAATTTCTACACAGTGGTAATTCCTCTATACTAAAACAGGTTTCTTCTGAGTATTATTTTGAGCTAAAACAATCCAAGTAACCCATAATATATCTTACCTAGTAATTCATACAAAGAATTCAGAATAGATTTCCATGCTTCTCCAGCTTCCTTCCCAGCTACGTCTGCAAAATGAGCTGCACTGCTGTATACATTCAAGCGATCAATACATTCAAGAACAAGGTTGATCATACCCTAAAAATGGAAAGGCTCAGATTGTCAGAGAAAAAAAAAAAAAAAAAAGTATTGTTTAGGTGCAAACACATAAGAGTTTCAGAAATCTAAGAAAACAAAACAGGAAAGGCAGGAGATGCAAAATGCAAAAATATATACATGGAGTTAGACAAGTGGAGTCAAACAAGCAATCCCTATGGAAAAGTTTTCCTTGACTGTGATAATAAAAATTTACCATTTAGGATGGTCAAAATAAAACAAAAAGTAAACAGTATTCCATATATAATTTTAGGCAAGTTTCTATTCTGGAATGCATTTAGGCATCTGACTAAGTAAAGGCAACTATCATTACCAGAGAAATAACAGAAAATATTCAACGAAATACGTAAAGCATGCTTATTAAATACAAAACATCTTTCTGCACCAAGAGATTAAACTATAACAGAAGAAACTAATTCACACATAAGGAGTAAATTATGGTTAGAATTTAGATCACAAGGTCATATTAATTTTTTTAAAAAAAGGAAAAGGAAGTAAATGTATTTCTTTAAATATACAGGAAAATCAACAGATTTAAAGAGATTATAAATGGAGCAATTGACTCTTACAGGACAAAAAACCCACTGCAAACATACTCCATATCAATGCTACAGACACTGTGAAATACTTGCAGACAACATGGTGGAAAAACAGGAGTAAAACTGAGAGAATTACCTCTTCCTGGAAGAGGTTCTGGCGATTCTTCAGTGCTCGGAGCCTGTTTTGTTTGTCTTCATGCTCCAAATGTTCATCAGGGGGGTGAAAGTAGCCAATCAAGTCCTGAAGGCTCAGACTGACTGACTCAATAGGCAAATCGACGGCGGAAGACTTCACTTTCTTGTTGAGAGCATCAAGGCCCCTATGAGAAGATGCAAAGTCTCCTGACTTTTGGAAATTAATTTATTTTATCATTTAAACTTTTTACTGGTTTAAAAGCAAAGTTTGTTTAGATGTCAAAACTCAATTTATTCTCCGACAGCTACGTAACTTCTCAAAAATTATTTATGTCTGCCCCATTCACCGCTTAATGATTCACCCTTCCCTTCCCAAACATAAACTGGAAGCATCAAAAACTTTGTTTTTTTAAAATTTTTTTGAAATCCACAAAACATATTTTAATATTCTACCTTCACATTTAGCAGTATCAGAAGCAGATAAAAAGATGTAGAGAAGTTACTGTAAACCTGTTCAAAACATCATGAGGCTGGGATGGACAGAAGTCAAAGAACCAGCACTATGGTGCCAAAGAGGGCCCATATAGTTGATACAGGCTCTCAAGCACGTCTCTAACCTGTTCTTAAGCCATCTTCAGTACTGGAAGATGCAGCTCTTCCACACACTCTGACCCGGCACTTCATTAGCGTTTTTATTTCCCTGATATTTCAAGCTTGGCCTTGCTGTAGTCTATGACCATCATCTCCTAGAAGTGGGGGGCAGACCATTCTCATCCATGGCACACCTCCCCCTTGCTTCACTGAATCCCTAACAAACCCCATAATCCAAATTTTCCTCAGTGCTGTGCTTTCTGCACCCCTGATATACCTTCCTCCTCCCTTTAACCTCACCTTTTTTGAAATGCGGCTGTTGCAGCTGAGACTTCACCAGCACCATGCAGCGAGTGGAAGGCTGGGGCTTTCTCTTGCACCTCCCTGGCTCCCCTCAGGAAGGCGGCAGTAGGCAGGGGCTGGGCAGGGGAGCTGCCCCAGCTGGGGGCTGCAGGAGGCCCGCCAGAATCTTCTGGAAGGAGCAGGAGGGGCCAAAAGGGGCAGAGAAATCAGGGGTGCTGAGGGCGTGTGAACATAACGCCCATCCTCAGGAAGGAGGGAAAGATCCAGAGGATCCTGAAACTCTGCAGGAACCAGCCAGGGCTCTGAAGCACTGGGAGAGGAGCAGCCCTGAAGGGAAGGGCCCACCCTTGTTGCCCACAGCGGGCGAGAGCAGGAGGAGGGGGCTTATTTGACACTTGTGATTTCTCTTTTGACTCATTCTCAATTCTGCCATTGTAATAAGGATTTTTTGCTAGCATATTTTTGAGTAAAACCCAGCTATGTAGCAAAGAGGTCCTCTTTGTTTTCACTGGTGCTCCATTTATGCCGACCTAAAGACCACTGAGCTTTCACTGGCAGAGGAGCCCGCCATGTCCCCACGGGCACCCTCGCAGCCCCACAACTCATCTTCCTCTTTTCTTTCCCTAGTGGCACCAAAGATCCCTGGCAACCTAACCCACGATCACGCTCGCAAGTACTCTCTCCCGAGCTGCACAGCACCCTGCTCACTCCCAGGATTCCTCTCCAGGCCACAATATGCAGCAGAAGCCCCTTTTTATACTCATCTTTTTGCTGGATTAAGACAACACAGATAAGCATTGCTGGGGGGAGCGGGGGGAATGGTGTTTTGGTTGGTTGGTTTGGGTGGATTTGGGGGAGTTTTTCAACTGGCATGTCACTGTATTTTCATCTGAAATGGTGAACTAGGGCTTGGAAATTTCTACATTTAGGAAGCATGAATTCAATAGGAATATTTACTGCTGAAGATTAAAAACCTCTTAGAATAAATAATGAAAATGTATCAAAAAGATAACTAGAAAAGCTACCTTTAGAACTTACTTTTTATTGTGAGCACGTTATCTGAAGCGCAATTTTTCTACTGACTTTGTGGGAAATGACTGGGGCACACACTTACGAGAATAATTTTGATCTTCTCCAATTCAGCTTCTTCTTCTTGGGAGTAACATCCTGACAAAACTAAATTGTTAAACACTACCTTGGACTCCCTATGCACTCCGCAAAAACCTCCACTGTAATTTAGTAGTACCTTGATTTGTGAAACCTTATCATTAATTTGCCTTTCTTTGTCCTTATCTTTTATGGCATCCTTAGAAGCTTCTATGAAAACGTATTATTTACAAAGTGACCTAGGGCTTGCATTTCTTTTGTATTTTAAATGTCATACAGTAGGCAGTTCTCCTGACAGGCATTTTTCTCTGTTGTTATTTAAGTACCTGGGTAAATGTTTTTCAACAAATTGACATGTCTATGTCTTTGGCTGTGTACCAATTTAGGGCATGGCTGCTTCAGGTCACTAGCTCCCACATCATCTTCTCTTGTGAAAAATGAGTTCCTATGAAATTCTTATCATTCCATATAGTCTTACTGCATATCACCCTTTTTCTAATGCCAGCTACACTGATGAGAGGGGCCTTTCATCAATTACTGAAGTCGCAAACATTTGAGAATTAGCATTTTATCAGTGTTATTTAGGAGGACATTTGGAGTAGGAAGATAAGGGCAAATTGCATAAATCTGGCAGTATTTTTAAATGGCTAAAATACTATAAATAAAATATTTTATATGTTGCAAAACATTAAAAGAAACAAGTAGCATTAAAAGGCAACAAATAAGGAAAGTAATGGTAGGGTAGAAAGAAGGTGTAATTTCATACTTTTAAGAAAAGCTTTTCCTTGAGACCATTAATCTCTTCAGTACATTTATGTCTTGTACAGTTTTGAGTTATACAGTTATCTCTTTCTTCCAGGTTTTTCAAGAAAGAGCACTTTTAAAAACCATACTTAGAAAATAAAGAGCTAAATGATGCACTGCACAACTTACAGCAAATTTTGCCAAGGAAGAATCTCTCTTTCACGGTTTGTTTCATTTTTCAGTATGTTTATACATTCAAATCAAGGTTGATAGTAAAATTAGAGGATAAAGAAACCGAACAGTACCTCTCAAGGTACATCTCTGTTGATAACACAAAGAATTGGCATAAAGTCTGGTTTGAGAATTATTCATCTGTTTTTTCTGAGGGTTAAGTTGTTCACTGTTGTGTTAATGGCCACTTTGAATAAAACAAAAGAGGAAAATAAAAGGGATGAAAAGTTCATTTTAAAAACACACCTTATAAACCTGTTGAAAAGGAAGACCGTACTACGGATGACACGTGCTGTACGGGATTCTTCATTCTGAGATCTGGACAATGTTAAACCATCATCCATGTGACCTTCATGGTGCATTATTGCCTGCAATTCAAAAATAAAAAGCAGTCACTGCAAACGTAAACATTATTCACAAATAAGAAGTATGAAAACTCACATAGTAAGGCAGGCTAGGAAACTATGAAGTCACATACAAAAAAAAAAAAAAGAATTTATTTAAAAACTGATAATCTCATGTTTTACTTCCTTGTGTCCCAAGAACACACTTGTACTGAGTCAGCAGGTTCAGTGACATAATAATCTCAAACCCACAGCTTCTGTAAACAATATATATTATTTTTAAAAAATAAAAATCTAAGGGGCTTTGTTTGTTGTTTGTTTTTGTCAACCTTAAAAATAGTTCCCTTACACAGCAGCAGATCCCTAAAGTCCAGACAAGATCAAAACAGGTATTCTTTACTGATCCTGCTTTCCAAGTATGTTACCGGCCCTCCTTTCTGACTACACCTTGAGCCACTACCAATAACTAACAGGTTTTCATATTTAGTTATCATGGCTCTGAAGATATTCGATCCAATCTACATAAATATTTTAAACTATTTCAGATAAAAATGTTTTTTTCATACACACACAAACTATTTATATTACTTACATCACTAAATTATTCAATAAAGTATCTTATTTTGAATTCTTTTAGAATTATTTATTACAATTATTATAAGTATTAGTTATCACACACTAAAATATTAAGAAACATTTATATTAATGCATTATAAACCCTAAAATTTTACAGATATATAAACACTGTTTCCTAAATATGTATTATTTTTACATAAAATAGAATATGTATGTGTGTCTATATATATACACATATATGATACAGACAAATTTTATTTTTTTTTTATATATATAGGTAAAAGATTTTAAGGCACGACCTTTCAAGCATACCAGATGTTGCTCTAGATTTGTAGTTCTGGCATGTAAAACAGTCATAGAAAATACTACAGTATGGAAAAAGAAGGCTTTTTTCATTGCTGAGAAATAATTTCCTGCATACATTTACAATAAACACTAACACAAATGTAGCTTCCAGAAGATATGTTAAGTTGTAAAAGAATCTTTTTCCTACTTTATTGTGCTGAGCTAGCATCCTGCTTGGCCATGGTTATTCTTTAAAAGAAGAAATCCCTCAAGGCTCAAGACTTGACCATTCCAGGCCAAAAGTAACACAGTCACAACATGGAAAGAAAAGACTTTGAGCTAAAAGCCTGCTTAACCCAAACTACAGCACATTGTATAAAGGGATTTTAGCATATTCTACATGTTATTACTAATATTTTAGTTTTGACATCAAGTATATCCAGATTTATCAATGTCTGGGGGTTAATGTCTACAGGCTAACACATGCACTTTGGCTTTCAGGTTAAGAATTCAGTACATCACATAACTTTTCAGTATGTGACTGAAAAAAAAAACAATGTTCACAGTGAAACAGAGACATGCTTAAAATATTTGAAACCCAGAAATTAGCCATCTCCTATACTTCCCTTCATTTTCCCCTCTACCCTATCAGACTGTGACTGAACAAAATGCATTCCTATTTACAGTCTTACCTTCCGCTGCACAGAACCCATTCTTACAGACTTTGCATCAGCAGACTGGTACGTGAGCCATAAGCCTGTATCTACATGTTGTATGAAGCATATTGAATCCCCATATTTTATTTCTGGTGCTCCCATTCCATCCACCTCTTTTCTTGTCCCTATGTCCAACTTTTCCTGAAGAAGGAGGCAAAAAATGTATACAAGAACAATAACCAACATGTTAATATTTGCATAAAATATTAAATATTAGGCAATTGTCTAGGACCTAAAAGAATACTTGAGATCCTTCTTTAATAAAATTACTAAAAAATGGTGAAAGTGTAACTTCTAGTTAAACATTTAGGGAAAAGATGGAGAGAGAGATCCCATCCACACAGAAACCTAGCTTATTACACTAGGAAAGCCAGGGGTATTCATTTCACCTGCCTCGGAAGAAACTAGGATCATAATTCTCAGTATATGTTATTATTGAAACATAAAAGCTTACAAAACAACACCAAACACAGTGAATCCCCTAGCTGAACCAGGCATTAACTTCCAGAAGCCTTTTCTTGTGGATTTTGGTTTTTTTCCCAGTCTGGAAAAGATGAGCACCTCCCTACAATTTATTTCTAACTGTCGCAGAGAGATGGCCTTTAACCTGTCACTACCCCTTACTGCCCAACAATGGGCTCAGTATTTCCTGAGAAAATAAATCCATTTCTGTGTGTTTATGACTGGCCTGTTGACATGCTGTAAAAGAAGAATGGCATGACCATGCATCAGTCCAGCTGGCATCCTGTGAAGACAGCAGTCATTTCAGGAGAGGAAATTTAGTATCCCAAACAATACTATAGTTTGTAACTGTAATCTGAGGTGTTCCACAATATCTAGGTCTTCTAAGAACCAACGCCTTCCCCACAGACATCAGTTTATAAGACAAAAGCCTACGCATCCTGGTTCACGGCAGCGCATTCATTTAATCTCTCCAAAAGCGTATGGTTCAACTGATTGATATACTACCTCTCTGCTGCCCTAGTTGTTAAATCCAAAGGTAAGTATGGAAAAAACATGTTATAAAAGATCAGCATATATCTTGTTAACTGTAGGAAGGATGATATTGTAGTTATGCCCAAAACTTCTCAGAGGACTTTGACCTTCTTCGCAGCAAGTTGGATCTGCCTGTTCCTGAGGCTGTCGCCACTAGCTTCACTTTAGGCAAAAATCTCCACTGAGAGTAACCAAAACCACTTTGACTCATTAGTTCTGATTCATGTGATCAAGTTATTGACATAGAAGCTATTCATCATTCTGGGAGGACAGGGAATACACCGCAATTGTTGCAGCTGAAGCTGAAACTACTGCAATACCGCAGTGGCTGTTTTGCTCTCCCTTTCACAGCTTCAGCAGTGCAGGCAGGTTCACCGTGCAGTAACTCACTGCATTCTGCTTCTGTATATGCTCACGTATACCCAGATAAGCTGCTGCTTGATTTTCACCACTGTTCAAAAAATCATCTGTGCAAATTGCAGGTCTATTCTAGGCCATACATTCAGGGTGCAAAATGATCCCCTTAACCAAATACAGCTTCTCTGCTTCTCCTGATCAGCAGTAGAAGACAAGCCCTTCAGTTCTGAGGAGTACTGTTACAAATAATGAGACCAAAACTTCTAAATGTTCTATCCTACTACAACCAGGAAAGATTAGGAGAATGATTACAGTATACACATGCACCTTCACAATCTGGGGAGACAGATTCACAGTAAAAGATGACAAAGATCAGGTTTTTTAAATGAACAGAAAACAATTTCTAATCTATTAAAGGATTTTTAAAAGCATTTATTAAGTAAAGGGAGATGTCATGTAACGAGATTCTCACCCTAAAATTATGAATGCATTTTGAAGCACTTAAAAAAGGAAAAAAAAATACTCAGGTGAAATTCTTATTATTACTTTTTATAACATTAAGCTTCCAGATAGAATATATCCATCAATTCAGATTATTAAACAGTTTATGGATACAGATGTTAATCTCACTATCTTGTAAATGCCTGATTCCTTAAGTGCTGAAATACTTACTAAAATCTTGTCCATTGATACATGATAATAACTGATTTATTAATACATCTGATGCCAATTACCAAGTTACTGCATGTTTCTATTTCATTATTACTGCATTATTTTGTTCATATCATTTCTCTAAATGTTGTATTCAATTCTTTCAAAAGTTAGCACAAATAACCTGAATGTAATAACAGTTGGAAATTGAAAAGCTACTTATAACAGGACATTGCACACAAATGATGATACAGGAAAAAATAAATTAGATTCTGCTATCATATGAAGAAATGACAGCCTGATTTCAAGCTCCAGTCTTTCGAATTATCTTCATACCTATACGATTGTGTGAATATACTGTGCTTCTACATTGTAATATTTTCTTTTTTTCCAAGTCTTCCTCCTCGCAACCAATTTCTTAAAATATGAATATATGAATTCACAAATTTTCTCATACTGTCAAAAACATGAGGGATTATTAATTTCAAATATTAATCTGTACCTTCTTTAAAATCTACTGACTATAACAGAAATGGAAGGTGTTTGATATTGAAATCTTCATTTCAGTTAGAATTAATGTCAAATTTACTTAGCATAAAAACTGCAGTGCCAACAATTTGCCAAACAAGATCTCTGCCCTTACCTACATAAGTACACTGACAACTAAGCGTGTAGGTTTAGAGCCCAGACTGAATTCAATCACATTGAATTGAGCTCTTTCCTGCAAAATAAACATGAGAAGATTCCGAGACAGAGAGAGAGAGAGTGTGTGTGTGTTACTTTGAGCATCTGAGAAAAGTATTCTGGTTCATATAAGACATCTTATAAAAAACTTCAGCTTTCTGGTTCTCTTTCACTTGTTTTTTAAATGCAGTACTGTGGCAAGCTAATGTGTTTAAAATGATGGGTAAGGCCCTTACAAATAATAAGATTAGAACAACAATAAATTTACATTTGCATCTGAATCTTCAGATTTACAGGGGATACATTTTCAATATTTTCTCTGCAAACATGAAAGCTGCTTTTCATTTGGAAATTGAAATTATCATCTACTCACACTGAAGAAACTGAGTCTCTAACACTGCAAATAAGGGTATTCTTGCCCCATATCTTGTTTGCCTATTTAGAGCTAACTTTTCCATAGCACAAGTGAGATCTTCATAATTCTTCCTTCCACTACCTGAAAAGTATGACTGTGGCAAAAAAGGACTGAAATTTATATAAGAAAGATCTAGCCACTTGACATACTCCCAATTATTAATGCTCTGTAGTCAACAGAGAATATTAGGGGCTGTCTCTTATCCAGGAATAATTATTTTAGGCTAACTATACGCAACAACACAAGTGAAAGGTTGGATGGTTTGTCCATACATGCTCAGAGGAAAAGAGACCCTCTAAAGCTATTAGCTTCTCTGCTTTGAAATATTTATTTAATGCAATTTTCCAGAGAGGGAAGGCCCTTAAAAATATTTAATACCTGTATCCTAATGAAGTGAAACATGACACTCCTTTAAGAAGCCCTAAGCAGGAGACTAGATTCATCCTCAGCAATGAAGAGCAAACTGTATACTCCTCCCCTGTGGCATTTCCATAACTCCTTCTAAGTAAGTCTTTAGTTAAAATGAACGTTGATATCCACAAAATTAACATTAAATATGATCTTCCAAACTTCCAATTTCTTTGAAAATGCATATTTAGATATCAGTAAGATTATATCTGTCACGTGCTGACTAGCTTATAGAGCCCTCTTAAAATACTCTCATGTTACTTCAATAATTGATTACCATAACATGTTTCTACATGTCCCAAAACCTTTTATCTCTTCTCTGTTAAGCTTAAAATAGGTTTGGTCACTTAACAACAACTAAATCAAAAAACGTTCACTTTTTATTTGGAACATGGTAGAACCAAACCACCTCAAACTATAAATTCTCAGAATACTTCCAAATAAGACTTTCAAATTCAGGTTGAAAAAAACAAATGAAGAAACTTCAAATACAACATTGTCTAATCTCCAAAACACTTATGCATATGCTACTTAGAGATGAATCACCTTCTCCATATCAACAAAAGATACTCTCTGTATTGCTAGCAATTCTTGCCTTCAAGTATTTTTTGGACTCAATAATCCATGTAACAGTAGAGTACAGTATATTGTTTCAGTCTTTTTGGAGTAAACCCTGCTGAAGACTCCATCTTGAGAATCAGTGAATAAATTATTTTGTGTCTCTATTTCAAAGGAGAATAACTGTTGATTCTATAGTACCTGCAACAGGAGTCCCCAGTATAATTGCACTGCATTGTCCTACAACATTTAAGTATTTCTATGGCTTTTATAACTGCTTTAAAAAAAAAAAAAAATACATTTTCTGGGTCTCAAAACAATCACCTGAACTAAAGTCTGTTATCAGAGTGCAAAAGTCTATATACCTGCTTTCAGGTATATATTCACTTCTTATATATAAAGTAAATGCTACAGAGTATTATTTCTCTATATCTAAGATGATACATTTTTAAAAAAACATTATTATTGGAAAATTTTCAGCAACATCATGCTGCAGGTGAAAGGTATGAGCACTGAAAGGATATTAAAGAATTTATCATAGTATTGTTTTAAACTGTTTACCCACTACACAAAGTACTGTTCTGAACTTGAAATGCTTATCGAAGGTGACCAATGAAAATTCGAACTATGATAACTTTAAATTGGACTACAGTAAAGTATCTGATGAAAGAAATCCTGATTCTCCAATTTAATTTAAATAACCCACAACACTATAAATCTTTTATATGTCAGCCAACAGATATAAGGAGTGAAGTACCAGGGAAGTTCATCAGAAATACAAATAGGAAATGAGGAAACTGTTCAAAAGTGGGCAAGCAGTACAACAACAACAACAAACAAACAAAAAAAAAAATCCCAACAAAAACCACAACAAAAACAACCAACCCACAAACATACAGCCAGGTAGCATTACCAAAGAAAGTATGATAAAAGAAGCTTTCCAGATATTGATTATACTGACTTTTGGGGGTTTCTTAATCAGTGAAAAAGTAGAAGACTCCGATAATTCATGCAATAGAAATATCTAAATCTTGTTTACTGAAGAGACTGGAATTACTACTAGTTATATTAATGCTGCACTGATTCCATACCTTGGAAGACCGAAAACAGAATGCCGTAGATTTTACATCTGCTTTCTCTTTGTCTGTAAGAAGAAGACTCTTGTCATCCAGGAGACTTAAATATTTTCCTGTTGTTATATGTCTTAGTCTGAATGGCTGTCCCCATCTAATGTGGCTGCCACTCCACCTAAGAAAGTTCATACGAAACGTTTGGTTTTTAAAAACAAAGCATAGATTTTAACTACTGGCAAAAATATTTCAAAGTACATTATATTGCCAACTAGTTGGTAAAAGGATAAAATTCTAAATGTTGGATTATCAGCAAGAAAATTACTTCTTTGTGGTTATCTCCTATAAAACCATTCTAATAAATAATCTTAACCGCTTCCTTTGCACGGGCTGCCTTGGTTCAGACTGAATTCCTCTTGAGAGAAGATACAGACCGCCTACAGAAAAGGAGGCTTATGCTGTACACAAAGAGCTTAGATCTGCCAGTTCCCTCTCCAATATTTCACCTACCAGCAGCCGGGTTCGCTCACTCTCCCAGAGCACTCTCCTTTCAGCAGTCAGCACACTTTAATAGTGTGGAAAAAATAAAATAGCAAATAGATAAATATATATATAAGTCCTAAAATAAATTTTAAAAATTATTAAGCAAAGGCTGGCCCAGATTCTTCATATTCTATAGGAGGAAATGAAGGAAGGCAAAGATTTTCTATCTAAGCTCCCCAAGAACTCCTCAAGTTGAAATATAGGTTGCAGGCTTCTAACTTCTTGCCTTAAACTGAAAAGTCAGCTCTTCTGTTCTTCCTGATTAACTCCTGAAGATAAACATGTGTAGGGGTTACTAAGGAGGATGCATTTCACAGAGCCTTTTCAGAAGGCTTCTCGAATATTCCTTAGATTGGAAAAGTGCCACAGCTAGGATGTTTTCCTGGATCTTCACAAAACTTTCTTCAGTCTTAGATCTTCAGAAGTTTACACTTTAGATGAATGTGCACACTGCTTTTTGGAGAGGAAATCATATATTTATTTTACGTTTTCAAAATGCCCATCATAATGGAGTTATGACATACTGCCAACGTTCTGATGTGCTTCCACAAACACTAGTAACTCTCTAGCTTAATGTTGCTTGAAACAGCTTAAAATTATCAACAAATGTTCACATAATATCAATGAAATATACAAACACATCCTTATGAACTTAACCTGATTATAAACTTACTCCCATATCAGAATTTTGTATTACTTCATCTTCTCACTAGTATTTAAAGTAATTCCAGGTACAGCATTTAAAAACATGAAAATTTTTAATGCACGTGTTTGGTATATATTCATGTAATAGTCTGAAAATCCCTTAAATTAGCACTTACACAGGTTTAAGTCATTTTCATTCTCCCTGACACATACATGTAGCAGATGAAAGCACTTACCCATTCAATATAATAATCCATTTGTTTAAGTGTGTCTTTTTAAGACTTGTCCATACTGTTTGCAAAATATGCAAAACCAATTTGGCAGACATTTTTAACGTGCAGGAGTTTTTAAACTGCAAGAGCAATACCCAGCTTCTGTTTGGTAACAGGATTTATTACACTTCATTAAATAAACTTCTAAACCTTTTTAGTTATTGGTTTTAAAGAGGCCAAAAGAATGAAGGTTTTGCCCTCAACTATTTTCTTTTGTAAACTAAATAGTCTCTTCTGTTTAAGTTGAGGGAGAGGACTCTGGGGAGGAAGGAATTATGGAAGCTTTATATCTTAGAAATGCATTTGTCTTTTTTCCTGTCTTCTACACAGCAAAGTCAGTATATTCCACAAAAGTACATCTAAGTATCAGTGTTCTAGCACAACTTCTGCTTCTCAATTTAAGTAAAAGGTCAGGTCATGAATCTCAGCTATTGTATTGCTGGATCTGGTAAAACACATCAGCTCTGCACCTTTCATATTATGGGCCATGTTGGTGAGTTGCCTTTTCTCTAGTCTGATTCAATTTTCTCTTGGACCCAATAGCTATGGACCATAAAAAAAAGAAAATAATAAATGTAGCGCAGTTGAGGCATGCCCCTAGTTCATGCCTGCAGGATAGGAAAAAGGGCAATTCATGTGCACTTACAAGAAAAGCCCTTTGAGCAGAAAGTATCTTGTGAAGCCATTTCTGACTACTAAAAATTCTTTTCTGCAATGTGAGAATAGGATTCCTGTCACCTTTTGGGAAATAAAGCAATGATGACTAATAGTATCTGGCCTCCCGCAGGGCATGCCAAGAGGCAACTTTTATGAGAGCTCTCCACTAATGAGGAGAGTTCAGAAACAATGATTCCTTCTGAATCATATAAAATTAACAGAATTAATATTATACCTGCAGTAATTCTGGGAAGGACTAGAACTGATGGAGGACTTCAGGCATGCACATACTGTAACAAACTGAAGCATTTGCAATTCAGCAGTGAATGTATATAGCTATTAGAATATCATACAGGGATATAGGGAGAGATTTTTTGGGGGGCTTTTTTCCTGGTAAGAAAGTCATGTTCCTTAAAGATTACCACTCTCTTTCCTTAATTGTTCTGACAGTTCTCACAATTTCTCTCAGTCATATATGTTCAAATGTTTACACTTCAAAACTCTGTATACAATACCTGTCAAAGTGTGATACGTGACAGTTGTAACAGAAACCTATAATTTCTCAAATCCCCACATTGCTCCAGTACTGCTGCTTATTAGGGTAGTACATGCAATGAGGAAAATAAAAAGCCAGAGACCCTTCCACAGTTTCACTGTTGTCACTTAAGCACTCTCAAGGTCAATGTCAGTCCAAAGCAAAAATCTCACTGCCCTATCAATGACATTTAACATTATCCTATTAAATAAAATGCACAAACAGAAAAGCAAATCATTAGAGTGTAACCTTTCCCTAAGCTGCACTGATCTAATCTTTAAAAAGCAATTTATTAGTTACTAGAAATTTTATCACAAGCACATATTGCAATAGAATTTAAGTGCAATTTTACAGTGCAATTACCTTAACAAACAAGGTGCAATTCCCTACTATCATTCCAACACTTCCAAAAATGCAAGGTAGCATTTTTTCTGTAATTTTTTTGCCTTTAATGACTTGAACAAGTTAGCAGGTGGCACACATTAATTATTCTTTTTCAGGAAAACAGTTCTGATTATGTCACATATATGTGGTAAAAAGGTGAACTGTGAATTCACTGACAGTTATAACAACTTCAAAAAAAATAATGAAAACACGCACAGCATGTGTCTTAACATGCACTCTCTACAGGAAGTTGTTTAATTTTTCATGAAAGTGATATAGAGCACTTTTTGAAGACGATTTTAGTATTATCAGTCTGGTTTTATAGTTATCAATCTGATTTTATAGGAACACTCTTACTCAAAAAACACCCTGCCAAATGAACTTCTTTTTCTGAGAGAGATTTTACTTACGCAACTCTTAGAGTCTCTAGTCGCCAAAGGGAACGAGCATGAATTGACACGGCACCACCTTCATAATGGACAGTTCTGGAAACCAAACAAAGGCACAGAACTAAATGCTCGGCTCTATTGGAAGAATTCATCATATTTGTTTGTTCATTTAACTGCATCCCTCATTTTAAGACTGCCAAAACAATTATTGCAACTGTCAGATTCAAAGGTTATCAGAGTCAAAACCAGCTCTTATCAATTAAGCATTCAGTCTTAGTTACTCAAATTTTGTTTTAATTGTCTTTAGCATCCATTATTGTGATATTCATAACAACAAGATTTATACAGTGTTTGCTTAGACATCTTTCTTAGAGTTTTAAGAATAGAGAATCGAGGAAAAAAATAATTTTAAAAAATCAATAGCCTGATAATTACAGTATTTCTAGATTCTAACAAAAAAAAACAAATATCAAATTATGACAAAGAGTTGCGATCACTGCATATGTCTCACAAGAAAGTTAGTGTTTTCACAGAGCTTATACTTTTAAAATAACCATGCAACTTACTACATTGAATTATGAAAATTCACTTATTTGGCACTGTATTTTATTATCATAGCACCTGAAGTTTCACAACCACACTGATACAGTCTTCACACATCCTAGATGTTAACAGCTTCCTATTTCCAAAATTTAATATGTAATGACCCCTCTAGTTCCTGCATATACCCAGAGATCTAAGTGCTTCTAAAAACCAGTCAATTAAGCCTAAAAAATGGTTGCGGTTCTTTTTCTTCATTTTTCTACACACAGTTAAGTGATCAATATTGGATCCACAAAGTGGTTTAAATTTATGGCCACCTGATCAGGTAACCTGGCTTCTCTTCAAAGTAAACACTGAGGAATGTGGTGCGTATTAATCACTGCCACTCTAGATTTAGGCACGCATTCTTCAGACTGCTTCCTGCCTGCACCTTTATTTCTGCCCTAAAACACTCCCAGGAATTTAAAAACCTAGGCCTTTCCTTTGAGAAAATTAATAAAGGAGTCACCTATACAAAGGAGTGCTGTCACTATGCTTGTCAGATCAAGTGAAAACACTGCCAAAGAATGGCCTAATTTTATGGATTCTGGAAGAATCACAGAATCATCTAGTTTGGAAAAGACCTTGAAGTATCTAGTCCAACCATTAACCTAACACTGACCATTCTCAACTACACCATATCCCTCAGCGCTATGTCAACCCGAATTTATGGATTGAGTGAATGTTGTGATCTTCAGCAAAGATCAGGCACTGCCAAAAATAGCCAGAGGTATAACTTTAGAGAATATTAATATTGAAATTGTAGAAATTTCCCTTTTTTCATTAAAAGCAATTTTCTGAAGACCACGATTTACGAATCAGGTACCTAGTACTTACTAGACTTAGCTTCCAAAGTTCTCCTGGGGATATAATACAGAAGGACTGAATGCTTAGGGCAGATGAAAAGCCAGCATTGAAAGAGATGGCTCAAACACAAAAGAAATAGCGAGGTAGAATATAGTTCTCAGTACTGTTTACAGTACATGAAACTACAGATGTGCTAAAATTCATCTTGGACTATGTTAAAAAGTATTAAGAAAAATAAACACTCCCAGACATTGCAGATGAATGAAGACAAATTATACAGGGGAAAAAATGAGTCAAAATACAAAATAAATATTCCTCACCACAATTTGAGAACCACTCACTGAATATTCATGACCCACATTTAAATGGAAACTCTGGCACGTGTTCCATGAACCAAAAAGAAGTTATAGGTGCATATATCAACATGTACCAAATCCTCCCCTTGACCTTATATCCAGTATTTTCTCCATATATTATCTTTGTCATTTGCTGCTATGGTTGTGGTCCTAGGAACAGCTGACAGGTATTAGTAAGTCTCCCATACCTCTCTCACAAAAGGAAATGAAAATCAAAATCAATCTTATTTTTTTATTGAAACTGATCTTCATTAGTAGAGTAAAACGCAAATGCCAAATAATCTTGCATTCATCTGCTTCTTTATTCAGACACTCTCTCTTGTCTTCAGGCATTTGTTCAAATTTTTGTTCTGCAACTAACAGACCAGGTTTATGTTGTAACATCTAAACAATAACAGATCAGATGTCACCCTGGTTTGTTTGTTTGGGTTGGGGGTGAGGAGGGTGGGTCATTTGTTTGGGAGGGTTTGGGAGGGTTGTTGTGGATTTTTTTAAGTTGAAACATTCTGATTACATCCTGGCTTATTTCAATATGAACCTCACTGACAAAAATGCATTTGGAATTCTTGCATGTACATAATACAAAATTCAACTGTTTGATTTGGCAGTTTTCAAATCATTAAATATATGAGAAATCAGGTCAAAGCTAAGGCTTAAATTAATCAGAATATTTAATTTTTAAATTGGTTCCTTGTTACTTTTTGGGGATGAAGTTCTTTCTCACAGTGGAAACCCAGAAGCTGTCACCAGCTTCTCAGTCTGAGTACTCTTTTGAAGCTAGCTTTGGATTACACAGTGTAATTTTAAACATCTAAAAAACCTCCCATTGTGAACTTAAAAGAATGGCTTCTCATGGGTGAAGTAGTTTTCTTTTACATGACTGAACATCCATTATTTTATTTCTCTGTTCTTTCAAAGGGGAGCTATCAGTCTTGGAATGGTCATGTAAAATGAGAAAATGAAAAAGAGGTAGAAGGGAAGAAATCCTAAATAAAAGCATGTCATTTGTTTACCAAAGAAAATAAAAAGGATCCTGGGATTGTCTCATATCCATATGAATGAATGGGTACAGTAGCAACAGAGGGAGTGAAGACAGAAAGACAGTGATAGCACTTTAGGGACAGAAGTCAAAAAGGCAGCAGCAAAGCCTCAGCAAAAGAGTAAGTAACAGCAATCTGGAGGGAAACTGAGAAAGACCTGGGGACTGGAGGGCTAGGGATCAAGGATCTTTACAGAGAAGCAAATGGAGAAGCCCAGAAACTGGGGTCAAGGATGGAACAGCAAAACTTTGTATGGGCAGGAAAGAAGACACATGCTACAAAAAAACCTGAGTTGGCACAAAGCACTAGAATACAGTGTAAGCTCTTGTGTCTTTAGCTAGATATTGTCATCTTTGCAGAAAAGATGGTAAAGAAAAGGTGGCTTTGAATAAGAGAGATCTCTTCTTCATTGAAGGACAAGTCTCTTTGCCTTTACCATAACAGCATACGCACTAACCACTGCCCCAGAGCAGCTGAATAAATTCATAATCTAGACCATCTCATACATTTTTATTCTGTCTTAAGAAATCTAAAGTACATTTTTAACTCCTTTTATCAAATTAAATAAACTGCTCTGAGATTGCTCAAACCAACTTCCTTAGTACTTGCTCTTCATAAAAAACATTATTTGATAGAATGCACCTCATTTCTTTTTATATACTCTTGGCAACAGCTCAGTGCCAAAAATGAAGTATGATTCATAACATTTTAATCCTTCCTGAAACCGACACTGGTAGGTAAACCATATCAGATACTGGTATTACTAGGTCAAATCAAACCTTGCTTTTAATGACATGTGAATAATGCACAAAAATTCTCTGACTATCAAAGAATTACTATAGATTTACATTGACAGGATGGAAAAAATAAAATTTCAAGTTGAGGTGCACAGAAGATGCACAGTATTTGCTGAACAGGAGAGCAAACCTGAGCATTACAAAACCTTATTATGAAATTATACGTAATGTCAATGCATGAGGAAAGTACAAATAACAGCATGTACAAATAACCATTTTTATTTCAAACGAAAATACCTATAAGGAATTCAGAACCTTTGAGAATTTTCAGTTCATCTTAACTATAAACCCTAATCTAGTTAATTAGCTGGTGTAATGAGGTCATTTTTTTGTCTCACCTATGACTGCAAGTCAAATTGAAAACATCATTCTTTTCCTGACTATGTCGTTAATCTAATTCCTCTTAATATAAACAGTCACTAGAGCTGGAACTTGCCACCCAATTTGTCTCTCGGGCTGTTAATTACAGCACCAAGGACTGCGCAACCCCCACCCCCCCACCCCCCCACCCCCTCCAGCCGCGGGCAAGCGAGCCGGGGACACAGCGCCTCTCCCTTGCTTACTGCGCCCACTCCTCTCCACCTTCCCCAGATGTGATGGAGAGGCAAAGCGACGGTAAACATCAAAAAGAAAGCTGGATGGCTGAATCTCTCATCTCCAATTACAATAATGAATTAATTACACAGGTTTAAAATAGACTACCACATATCAAAACCCCTGGGGAATCATTACTGAATTCATATTCGTAATAAAGTATTGTTGAGCGGAGAGAAGGCGATCATTTCAGTGAAATTCACTGACTACAAATGGGCACTAAATGAGGTTAAAACAAATTACATTAAATGACAGTGTTTCGATACCACTGAAGTAGGCTTGGTTCAAAAACCTGTAAATCCTAAATTCCACAGCAAGGAAATAATGGAGTAAAACTCAGTAGCTTGGAATGAATCAGGGCACCATAAATATGGCATAAATAACATAACCATATTGTACCTGGATTATACACAAATGAATAAATCCAAATAAGATGTCAAAGTTCAAGTTAAAGAAATTGTTCCACGCCCTTCAGTGACAGGCAAAGCTGCTGTGGTTTTAACTTAAAAAATCAATCCCTAAAGAGCTTTTTCAAATTAATTTATAAAAGCACAACCATTACTATTCAAGGCTCGTGTGTTGTTTTGGGCTTGAGGGAAAGGTTATTGATTTATACTGGGTGAAAAATTTCCAAGTTCACATTTCAGTCATAAATAAACCTTCACACGTGCCAGATCCCAGCCTTTCTGGGGTACAACAGACCTCACTAGTTCATAACGTCATGTCAAAGAGTGTATTTTACATGTCTAAAGAGAATGGCACGGAAAGGAAAGTGAAAAGGAGCTGGGATTAGCTAAATCACATTGATTTTGACTTTCATCACATATTATAAATTCACCAGTGAAGACTCAATACTGTAATTACCCAATAAGGGTTTAAAGAAAGAAAAAAAAGTGTTACAATTTCAACAGGAAAAGATGTCAAATGAAAGCAAAGGCCATTTGGTAACTGTAATACAAACAGTGATTTAAATCTTCTGCTGGATAATCGTATACAACCCCCCTCCTAAAAAAGAAGTACTAAAAATTATTAACAAATTTTTCATGGATGAAACAGGAGGAAAAGGTTGGGAAAGGAAACTATGCAATCATTTATTTCAAGAAAAAAAAACATAAGTCAAGGAAAACCTTGTGAGTCTGCCTCATTCCCACACACACAGCTGACAGAGTGCTTCTATCAGCTCATATGATGGGAGTCAGGTCACAAACCATGCAAGCAGAGGGTGGAGGAAAAGGACTCAAGATAAATACAGACTCCCAGCTACTGCTCTGCTGCAGAAATTTCCCGTGGCTCTGGAGAATCAAATAGAATCAAAGAATAGAATCAAAGCAACCAGAAGAACACCAATCTGATTATACTATGCCTTCTCTTGTATATCTATACATATATTTATTTTATAATCTACCTGGAAATGCTTTTGAAATTTGAATTGAAGAGCTACAGAAACAACACTGCAAATTTAGGTCTAGCTTGCTATAGATAATTAGGGCATTTTAAATAATAAAAACACAGTTTAAGGATTCTACACACAAGGCTTCAAACACTGTCCTTAAACCAGCAACATATCTAACTATAATGTGCAGTAAATTATATTTAATTCAGTGAAACTGCACATACTGTACCTTTTGCCTGGTCCTTTTTTGTTCTTTATCTGCGTCAGAGTGAGTGAAAACTACAAGGCTTATGCCCACTCTGCTTGTGGTGTTTTAAAAACAGCACCACTATTTTTTTCTAGTGTCATATCAAGTAAACCAACATGTTACCCCAAATGTTTTTTAATTACAAAGCAAACTAAGTCTAGCAACTTCAGGGAGAATCTACTTGAAACTGCTTCCCCAGGAAAAGTAGATTTCTGAGCGGATAGGAGCCCCCCAGCCTAGAGACTTCTGTGTGGTGAATAAGCCACTACAATTATTAAAACGTGCTTTAACGTTTCTGATTTCAGCTAGATCTTCTTGGGGGAAAAAAAAATAGTTCAGGCAATAAAATCCTATTTTACTATTTTTCTTGAGTCACTACTGCAAGAATCTGTTTAAATCAGTTCTCTGAGTCTCCCCCTACACAAATACTCAAAGTAATCTTAAACTATTTATAGTTCAGAGATGTAATCTTTGAATAATTGTCTCACTGGTGTTACATCAAGAGCCAAGTATCACTACATAAACGGCAGCATTAGCAGAGACAACTCAAGATTCCTCACCAATTTTGAGCAAATTCAGCTGGATAGAATCAGCACACCAATTCTCCCAGGTACCATCCTCACTAGGAATTTAAATGCACCAAGACAGAGCAGCCTTGGCAATCGGTAGCCTAGGCATTTTACCTCTGTGTTTACCCCCATCGTACACCTGCATCTGCTGGTGCCAAGGCAGGTACGCACTACTGAGACAATGGAATAGCACTGCCTGCTGGAGGGAGGAGGCAAGGGAGGAGCCGCTGCTCTAACCTGTAGCCCCAGGACAGCTCTCCCTCTCTCCAAAATTGAGGGGCCATGGCCAGAAGACAGTACAGAGTGGTCTGTACCTGCAAGAACCAATGCTACAGGCAGCCAAAGGACATTTCTGTATCTCAATTCTTGGAGGGAGGGAACAAGATCATCCTCCTAACCAGTCTCTCACCTCGGGCAAACACCTGCTTTGCCTGTGTCAAAAGTTGGCCCTGAACATTGCTCTTTTTCCACTGCTCATTGTGCAATTGCATCTCACCACTCCATAACAAAGTCCCTCTTCCAAAATACAATGCTCCACCCTATCTTCTGGTGATCACGGCAGCACAATTGAAGTACCACATGGAGGGACACACAAGCTCAACAATTAAACAAGGAAACACAGTATACATTCAGGAAAAATTGTGAGACACAAAAGAGAATTTTATAAGCCCTTTATATGACTATTTCTGCCACTATACTATGTCTCTTCCAGCGCAGATTTGGATGACCTTGCTTCAGAGGAAGCTTTGTTAGGCATTGTAATCATGAATACAGTATCTGCACGGTCACTGTATCGTAGGTCTCCACTGTGCTAAATGCTGTTCCACATGAGTATAAACAGCTTGAGAACATGTGTTTTATTTTGGACTTCTGGTAATCTTTGAAACACTTTCATACTCAAATTTATGTAACTGTATCAATGCTCTAAGAATAGAGAAAAACAGCAGTTATTTTTAGAAACTGCCTAGCAGCATCCTTCACATCAAAACAATTTATTCATTCCCAGGATTAGATACCAGGTGACGTTATAGAACAAAACTGTTATTTTCGGACTGCCTGATCTTTTATTTAGTTGAAAAGACATAAAGAGGAGACATTTGCAGAAAAATAAAAATGAGATAGAGGAATTTGTGAGTCACAACAGAGATGGAACTTCTCACTGTTCCTTTATGCTGCCATTCTGCAGAGCAGAGCTGCTCTTCAGGTATATGCTGGAACAAAACAAACCAAGCACAGCCACAATAATCTATCACCAGACTATTTCAAAAGGTAATAAAAGGATAATATGGAATTACTATACTCCAAATATATCATACTTTACCATGCCTTATGTGCAAATGTTATGGATCTTAAATGAAAATGAAAGATAAATAATTTTTTACAATTTCCTACCTGCCAAAATCACCCATATTTTTTAATATAATTCTACCAGCAGTTAAATACCACCCATCAAAATAAGGTATGCATACATATTGAAAACTGAAAGGAGCCACAAATTATCCTTTTAGATATCATTTTGAATAGGCAAGGGTCCTAAACAGAGGTAGAAATATAGCAGTTTTAAGCAATAACTAAATTCAGTAATAATTTAAGAGAAGAAATTGCGGGGCACAGAGCGATTATACTAACTCCATAAAATTAAAAGTAATCATAGATTACATTATAGGTTTATTAGTAAAAATAATTTTAAATATTTCAGAAAAACAATAGAATAACTTCAGAAAAGGGCACTATATAAAAATTAAACTTATTTTTATTCTGTTTGCTTATTAAAGAAAGCTCCTGAACAGCAAGAAAATTTCAGAAGATCCAATCTGGTTTTTATGAAGCACCGAGAAGCAATGTTTCTCATATTGCTCTCAGGAAATATAAAGACAATTACATAGGTCCTATTTGTTGTCTACTAGCTCTGTTTCTTTGGGGATACTAGATAGATAGGGGATAAGGTAGACACTGCAGAAAGCAGAATAACCATCTGGTCTGTTTATGGCACTGGCCTGCCTACAGCTTAAGAAATGAACTCTATTCCTGTGTTATAGGACACAAAGATGCATCATGTGAATGCACAAGCAGATCAAATTTTTTCTTAACTTGCAACTTCACGCTCCTTTATTGCGGATCATATATAATGTTAGTCTTGTTGGAAAGAGTTAGATGTGTTCTTAAGCATTAAAGTTCATTACTGAAGTGCTTGACCGTCCTATAACTCTGCAATTACACCGCAACTACTATTTTTAAAAGCAGTTTTGCAGGATTTTGACTGAAGTAAGAGCAAACACTACAGGATTCTATTTATTTATCATTTTTTCATCACTTTCAGGGTGAGGATAATAATAGCAGCAATAAACTCCAAGCTGTAGTGGATCTATCACATAGTAACTACAATTAAAACGTGAACTGATCACATCTTAAGTCTCAGCATTTTCAAATATCTTCTGTGTTCAAAAACCATCCCCTTGTCTAAAAATGAGAAATAGCCAGGAAGGGTTGGTTAGCAGCTCTGTAAGAAAACTCTGAAGTTTTTCTCATTAATATTTAAAAATTCATAGAAGATTTTTGCTATATTTTATGACAGCTTCCAGTGTTTTGTTCTTATTACAAATAAGAATAAAATAGAATTTAAAAATATTTCTATTTGCAAACCAAGAAAACTCATTTGGAAATTAATGAATACCACTGTCTTTGTCATGGAAATGAAGCTACCCAATATGCTGCATTAAACAAACTACTCCAAAATCAACATTATCATTTAGCAGTCTTCAGGCTGAAGATAGGAATAAATCATATGACACTGCACTACTGAAAAGAAGCTTAGGGTATATTTTATTAGAGCAAATCAACAGGACTTTGATTCACCCACATAATCACCTCACTGACACATGCCACTTTCATTGCCAGTCTTCTCACCATTTTGATTTATTAGTTAACTGAGACAGACACATACTCAGCTGTCATCACTTCTCTTCCTCCATTCTAGGATTCCTTTAGTCAAGAAAATAACCATAAATTAAGTTCTAGACTACCACGACAGCTATACCAGAGATCAATACCCAGCCTAGTAGCCTTGAAGGTCTGGACAGTAATCTTAACATACCCTATCCCGAGGATTTTTTTGTGATTACAGAAAAAACCAGCAGTAAAGAAACAACACATTTCATTCACAGTGTTTTTAAACCAGTAAAGACAACAATAAATTGTCAAAAATCACTATTGCTTTTATACCTGCTAAGTAAAATCAGACTTGAACAATACTGAAAAGAAAATGTGAGAGACTCATGTCCAAAGTTCATCTCAGCAATATTCCTTCTCATGAGCAATACATCTCACCACAATATCCTTCAAAAATCTGTGCTATCAGTGACACCTAATAATGATTCAGCAACATTCATTATTATTCTGTTATAAGTTGGAAACCTACCTTCTTTGTTCTTCTCCGTGTTCACCCGAAGGGACTGTCAAACATTCATCCATGTGACCATGCAATAACCTCAGAACATCCCCTCCTATCAGATATCCTTGAATAAAGGGAGAAAATCAAGTGCATTTGTCTGAACACAGCAACACATAAAACTATAGTTCAAACTGTAATAAATACTATCAGTTTTATTTCATTTTTTTCTGTTGATATGTTACTTTAAAAAGAGAGTCAGAAGAAGGGGAATATATCTTGTTCCCTGGGGAGCCATCTGAGCATTGTCAAGTGAGAAAAGCTGCAAGTCAGCAAGTAAGAAAGGGTGGATCACGCAAAAGAGAGCCACAGGCAGGGGATTCTACAGCATTAGCGCAGCTCAGAAAAAGACTGATCCAATGGAAACAAGGAAGCAAGCCTCTCAGATTAAAACAGAAAAAGTGGGAGATTCTTCCATTTTACCTACTCACTTTTGTGTCTGACTTAAGTTAAGGATTCCAGCTTATATACTAACAAAACAAAGATTGATTTAGTTAGTTAATTTTAAAATCCTTTTTGGTGTCTTTGGAAGTTTTCTATGAGAAAAACTTCTGGGAAGATCCACTCTAAACGCTTCTTGATTTAAGATTCCCAACGTACAATCATGATTTATTTGGACTCCAAAGGGAAACTCCTGTACCGCCTATGTCTCCACTGCACATGCAGGTTCAAAGCCAAACAGTTGGCTCTACAGTGGACAGATAGATATGGGTGTCCACAAACTAAGGCACAGAGCATACATGTGGCATCACAATATCTGAAGAGCCAGGAGCTGAAAATAAGGCCATAATTCTGATCAGTAAAGAATAACAAAATAAATGCTTTTTCATCAGTCTTTTTGCCTCAGAGATGTGACATTAAAAAGAAATAATTTTATGTTATCCTACAAATATTGCATTATAATCTAGTAACTGAAGAATAAGACTTACTAGATTTTAAGCGCAATTCAATGGTTTTTTTCAGTTTGACAAGCTAGATGTAAACAACTGTTTGCTTCCTAAACTCATCTTCCCGTCTTGCAAGAACTGGTTAATATCAAATTCTGCATTTGAGCAGGATGTGGTAACATGATTCCATAGGTTTAGTGTTAAAATAAAAAGATTTTTTAAAAAAAAAAAATGGAATAATAATTTGAAGGTATGTCTATATTAACAAGTAATGCTGTGCAGTAAAACAGATCTGTACAGGGAAATGGTGTTGGACCCATCAGTCACACTGTACACATTTCACAAGCTACAGGAAATCTTTTTCCTGAATATATACCAGGAAATATTTCAGGATATATTTATATATATATATTTTTAAACCTTTGAAATCCATATCAAGTTAGTATTTGTGTGTCAAGTTTTAGCATTGAATTTTTAAATTCTTGGTTTTGACACAGAGGAGTATGTCCAGGTAAGAGTAGTTATATATATTAATTTTTACATGGACATGCATCAATATCATTCTGGAGATGTTCTGGACCGAATAGCTTTTTTCTGGTTTTTTTTGTTTTTATTTGTTCTGTTTTTAAAGTGCCTCCCATCCACTTCACAGTACAGACATTAGACTGATCTGAATCTAAAGCTCTGACTAAACACATTGACTTAAACTGATTTCTGCAAAAGACAGTTTTGCAGAAATGCATGTAAAAAGAAATCATTTTCTTTTAATGAACTACTTCCAATATTTTACGGGCTATTTATCCATTATTTTCACTTCAAAGTAATTTCATTTAGCTGAAGTGTTTCATTTATTAATCTATTTTTAATGGGAAGTTTTGATTAAGACACAGTATTGTCGTGTAGTTATTCCTATACACTGATGTTTTGCTTATGAAGATGACAAATCATTTTGCATACACTAACAGAATTATTTTCCTCTTCCCCTTTTTGAGGTAATTTCTTCCAGTTTGGCTACAGTTTTACTGAGGCATATAGAGTAAGGTCTTACACACTAAGTGTCGGATTCACTCTCTTCCTTCACGACAACTGATTACAGGAACATTTGCCAGTTTTGCTAGAAAAAGGCCTTTGTTCTAATTGTTTCTGACACCAGCCAGCTGATCTTCCCTAGAAAAGATGCTGCTTAACAAAGATAATGTCTATACCTGAGAAAAGTGGAAATGGAAAGGCAGAGCAACAAAGAACAAGCAAATACACAGAAAAATGCACAGTTGCTAAAATCATATTACATCATTTTCACATGATTTCCTGTCGGTATGAGTGCATGACAGTATATCATTGTGGATTTCTGCTTCCCAAACAGTCAGACAGGTCTCACCAGTGAGGTTCACCAACCAGAGAGATGTGGCACAGCACAAATCTGGGTCTCAGCTAATAAACATGATTGCCACACCAGTGCTGCCACCAGTGGGAGGACAAGAATAGTGTTTATAGGAAGGAGCAACAGGTTGGAGAGGAGAAGGTTTTCTCCTCTCATTGACAGAAAGATGTTCTCCATAAAGTTTAGGACACTGTTAAGCAATGCACTAGCATTTTTTTAATAATGGATTGCACTAGAAACCATCAGAGAATCTGAATGTGCAGAATGATTCTCATAGTCTAAAACCACAGTGAGTATATAGAAAGCAGGTGCTGGCAATGCTGTCACTGCAACTGGAGTAAGTAAAGTTGCAAGAGCATTCCACAGCTCTCTTTTAAAATATGCCAGATAAAAAGAACTGATGTGAAATTTCAGTGTATTGCCTTTTCAAAAATTAGTGTACAAAACTCCCAGGGAGTAAGAAAGAAAGGACCTGCAGCTTTAACCTTCTTAAGGTTCTATTACAATACCTACTCAAAACAATTATTCTGTAGGAAACTAGAATCATTAGGCTTTACACTGTGACAGATTTTTCAGAAAAAGACGATTGGTTTTTTCCTTTCTGTAGAACCCACATGACATAAATTCAGGAATTCTTGTCCTTTCATGTCAGAAGTTGCATTAAAAAAAAGCCTTCCTACTTCCTAAATAAAATAAAAACATTTTGAAAGCTGTTCTAGCCTTTCTCTGTCTTTCCCCTCCTTTTGTTTTTCTTCCCAACCATATGCTCCCCACCAAACCATTCCCAGTCTTAACTGCTAGGATTTCACATCCTGCTTCCAGTCCTCTTGCCCATATTTTACTCACTCTCAGAAACATGTAACCATGACTGCATACATCAGAATAATCTGAGATAGTATTTTAAATCAGGACCAAAAGCCATTTAAAAAAAAAAAGTTATGAATTTCATCATACCTTTAGCAAAATGAGATTTGAATGAGCATTTCAGCATTTAGAAAAAAAACATGTAGAAATGTATCAATGTCACTTTCAGCATAACTTTCCCTCTGTTTTCAGAACATTTGTATACTTATTTTTTTATTGGATTGAATATTTAGATAAGAGAAACCCACTCCCACACTTAGCAGAATAATTTGATTTTTCAGATCTCTCATTTACAGTCAGTCTTTCAATAATTAACATTGAGTCAATCTTACCTTGGGCAACTTCACTTCCTGAACTGATTGGTGCTACACTCCAGAGCGTCTGCTGGAAGGCTGCATCAACATGTAAGCTACCATTGCCATAAGAGAGATGCTACAACAGGAAAGAGAGAGGCTTTAATTTGGGGTTAACTAAAAAATCTCATTACAGTGTACAATAATAGTATCAAGCATTCCCTTGTTTCTTTCATACATAAATTGTTCCTATTGACTGTATAAAGAAACACAAAGACAGACCTGGGTACTCTTCAAAGGACATTAGAAATAAAACTAGAATAATAACAGCATAATTGCCTCAGAGACACAGAAATGGCACAGAATGGTCAGCTGTTTGGGGTCTTAGACCATAGCAAACATTCTGAAGAACTGATTATTAAGTGCTGCAGGTTCTTACATGGGTGTTCTTCCTTCTATATGCAATGGGATTTTCCACAAAGTATGAATATTGGGATGTGACAGTAATCTGTATTTTAAGTCTAACTCACCACTGAATTATTTCTTGTGGGCTTCCTAAAACTGCCATCAGATCAAAGAAACCATGAAATAGACTTTGTAAGGCACTTAAGGGAGTTTCCAAAATATATTCTTGCACAAAGTTTTCATGACCCAAGCAAATTTGAAATGATCTTTCCCCGAAAGGCTCACTTCCTACCTAAGCATTCAATGGATGATCTTCTTTTACTGTGTTATTCCCTATCTTCTGCCAATGTTGCAGGTCTTTACAGTGAGTGCCACAGGTGTCTTCTCTTCTCAGAACACTTCATGTGTGTGTGTTGCACCTAGTTCAGTGACATTATTGTCTCAGAAGTTCTAATCTCAAGGCATATTATATATGGAATCCCTGTAAAATCCTTTGTCCCACAGCATCAGTCAGTTCCACTGATACACTGCTAGTGCCAAACAACATAATCTTATATAAGATTATGAAACTAAGCATTCTATAAATAAGCAGCTGCTTTGAAGTATACAGGTTATCCTAACAATTCATAAGTTTTAAAGTGCAGCAACATTTAGACACTTTTATCAAAACTTTATTTTAAAATACTGGACAGTAACTGTGTTGATACAGTAGTATTGGTTTCTGTTTCTGTATGCTGTGACCAACTTTAACACCTTCTGGGTGAAATTATTAACCATGCAAAAGGTAATAATGGCAATGGAGGTCAGAAGGGCGTAGATTCCCAATGACATGTGCAGAGCTCTTCTGTCTTCTTGCCTGCACATCTTCTAGCTGTACAGCAGTACAAGAAATAGCTCATCAGCTCATTTAGAAGTCTCCCATAACAGGTAATGACACAAAGTGAGAGATCTCACCAAAGCCATGTTTCCACTGCACCAGTGTCATTTCACACACGTAATGGAGGATGTTCAGTGAACAAATCACCCCTTCACCTTTTATTTTCCCCTTACGGCAGTTATATAACTTAGTCAATGGCAGACCAGGCTGAGAAATTACAATCTCCAGCACACCTCAAATCCCATTCCTGCCCTGTGGGCCTTTGTTAGGTTTCCTTTGAGATTACTACACAGATTCCAGTTAGGGACAATGAACAATTCAACTTGTACCATGAAGCAGGAATATTACTTTGAGGAAAACACATAATCCAGGGTAGGCAAAAAGGGAAGAGGATAACTTCTCTGCCATTTAGATCTGCCATCAACAGAGCACTGCTTGTAACTGTGTGCTTTGTATGCGTTAATGAACTTATTTCCACACACAATGGTATCAACTGAATTAGCGTTCCACTTTATAGATAGGACACTGAACAAAAATACATTGCTGACACCTCTCTTCAGAGCACCTGTTATTTTTATCCATTCATTTGACTCCAGTTGCAGCTCTGATTATAACCCAGATGTCTCAAGATGAGTCTCCAGAGAATTATACCTTTAAAATTATAGTGTAAATGACCTAATACAACACATGACCATCACAGCAGAGAAATCAAGATTATATCTCTGCAATTCTCTTCTTTCCTTTGCTTCCCTAGACTGCTTGCTGCATCCTTTGATTTACAATTGAAGGCAGGGGTCCTGACATTTACAATTCCATAAGCTATGGTGTTCATCCCCTGGAACCATCCATAGCAAACAATAAAATGAAGCTTTGACCATGTAGAGAAAGTACCTTGTCAATGTATATTCAATGATTCAATTATGTCAAATATATAGAAAAAATCCCAACATATTAGAGAAGCCAGTCTTAATCCCAGTATTGCCTAACTTTTCAGTGCTACACTTCACAATCTCAATGTTGTTTTAGAGCAATCTGTTGCACGTCTATAACTTATTTGGAGCTTATCTGCTTGGTTTTGTACTTTCAGCACAATAAAACTATCAAAATGAAACAAATTCCATAACACAATGTCCAGGATGTGGACATGACACTCACACTGATGTTGAACAGCCTCCATACATCTTTACTAGCTGGCATAGCAGAGTATCTGGCAGAAGTAGCAGGTTGCCATCATCAGCGAGGACCACATGCATAGCACACGTCTTTCAGGTATGCAATAACAACATGTTGGGTTCAGGAATCCTGCTGTCTATTCTAATCCTTCACCATTATGGCCAGTCCTTCAGCCTTCTGTCTCACCCAAATAATCTCTTTCCTGCACTGGTGTCCAGGCTCAACCAAAAAGCTGGATTTCTCTTCCCTACTAATAGACTAATAATATCCTAAACCAGCATTTAACCTGCCATAAGTTTTTAATCACTTCTCAGAATTTAATTATGGTATTTTATGAATACAGGTTAACACTACAGACTACAGGCAGCTTCTCAGGGATAAACTCCAAGACTTAAATCTCCCAGAATACTACAGGTTTCCCAGCTGAACTTACCATCATGTTATAAACTCTGTACTGCTCTGCAGAAAAGTAACACAATCACATCTCTGCTCCTAGGTCTTCCAGAAGAACAGTGTATTCAAGCACACTGGAGAGCTTAGGCATCAGATGGTAATTTCCACAAGAACGCTTCAGCAGTGATTGCAGCAGCATAGCTGCATTTACAATAGCTCTAAATAACTAGGATGATGTATTTTAAACTTCACAGTCTGCATCAAAGTTTCTGCTCTCCAAAATGCATGTGTCCAAAGAGAAAAACATAAGGAAACGAAGAGATTTGCTTCAGGCTTCCTCTTAGCTAAGGTGTGTCAATACTGACATCACATCTAGCAGTATCTATTTCTATCTGCACTTTACATTATGATGTCTCTGCCTTGAATCTCAGGCCATTCCAAATAGTGAGAAGATCAAAAGAAAAATAATAAAGAAATTTTATTTTCTGGTACATTTTGAGAACTGCATACAAGGAGAGCACTTCCCAGAATGCTTAAGTACTGCACACAACAACAGAATCAACCACACTGCTTTAAAAGTTAGTACCAGCTGATGCAGAGATGGAGGCTACAGACATGATGCAATTCAATCTATTTCCCTTGTGTACACAGAGACTGACAGCCCTTGCTATTTCCCCTTTCTCTGTCTTAAAACTACTACTATGATCAGGAAAGAAAAGCAAAGTCAAAAAGTACATACAGGTACCTATAACTAAAAAAAAACCAAAACCCCAAACAAAACAAACTATACTTCCTTTTTTTTTTTTTTTAAAATTTGGGAAGGGAAAATCATTTTGCATCAAAAAAATGACAAATTAGCAAACTTCAGAAAAATTCCAAAGGTTAAACTAGATGGACTGTCTCTGAAACCAAAAGATATCTACTTGATATCTTTCTACTTACCAGGTTTCATTTCTATTTAAATTTATTACCCGAGTCAGTGAAAAAGTACTCTGTAACACTGACACTGTCAAAATAAATGAAAATATTCAGTCACAAGGAAGGGAGATATTGGAAAGAACTAGAAGTAATAACTGCATCTGTGTAAAGTTTTTATATCTTTAGTTTTTTGTGTTTACATCTAAAAGTGGCAATACATTTATATTCATTGACACATCTATGAATACTTTGAAAAAGTTTGAATAAATATGGATAAACTTACACTGCAGAGCAAAAATTAGATATCTAAGTTTTGTCCCAAAGTAGGCAAAGCCCAGGAAATTTCTGATGGGTTTAAATCTCTGAAAAATCCTGGTTGCTTTGTATTTCTCTGAAGTAGTTTAAACAGTTGGCCAGCAAATCCACAAGCAAAGAGAATTTTTCAATTGATAAAGAAAGAGAATTGCCAGCACTATACTAACCAATTCCAGTCCCTCCACTCAACATAAATGTGCCATCAGCAAAGGGAGAGTAGTAGCTAAAACCCACAGATACACAGAACTTACAATTACACCTCAGCCATGGAGAATCATCTAAGTCCACTATCACATAGCTGACAGCAGGTAGTTGCAAATGCATGGCAGGAAAGTGTAAGTATCCCACAGAGGGTAGACAGGGGTAGTTTGTGTTCCCCCTATTTATATTAGCTTTCCTTCTGTACTATAAACACGAAAAGCCTGAAGCACATCAGCTACTATGCTTCCAAATGATTATCACTTGGTATGATTAGACACAAGAGCTTTCATTAACAAAATATTAATTTCACAGAAGCAAGCACCGAAAGTTAGGAGATGTCAAACAAAGTAGCCTACGGAAAAAGAAAGACTTCTGATGAATGCATCATATTACAGTCTTCAATGGCATGATCCTGTACAATTTTTCCACAAGTGCTGCCTCATTGTATATACAGGATAAAGGAGCTCCCCCTTCATGAACAGCTGCTCAGTGCTCTGTTTTCTCCTCAATCTTCAGTCTGAAGCCTCATGCTTTATTCAATATAGTCAATTTTTCAAAGCTTTGAAAAGAGAATTATTAATTTCCTCATAGGCTTTTCTCTTGCTACCAACAATTACAGCATTTCACAACACACAACAAATATTAATGAATTCATTTTCTCAAAACCCCAAAGGAGTAGCATTATAGCCCCTTTTGCAGTGGGGAATGGAGGTACATAGTTTACACTAAGAAATTTTCATTAATCTAGGATGCCTAATTTGACAAGGGTCTGTTTAATTCCCACTGTAGACTGCACTATATACAGTTTTAATGTTCAAGGCACATCTTTCATCCACCTCAGTCACAGGTATCAAGACTGAGCAACTCTGGGACCTCAGCCTCTAGCAGAAGGAAGAGATCTCAGAGCCACAACTCGGGTAAGGAATATTCCTGGTAAGGGGTGAAGAGTTGGTGACCTCTTGAAAGCAAGCCTGGTATAAAAGGTCTGCTCAGCAAATTCCACAGCAGAATCTGGTACAAAATCTAATTCCCCAGGAAAATAATTAATTAAGCATCATACCAGCAATCCTTCACCTGCAATTCCCAGCTTGAAATTTCATCTTAAAAGTTGCTTCATTCTGCAGACTCTCTGCTACTCAACTCTGACACATCCATTGAACTTTTATCAGCACTGAGATAATGTTCCATAAAAAGCCAGTGTGACTGCATATTTAAGAGATTTCATTAAAATATATCAGTGCCATGATTTTTGCATTTTCTAATGCTTGCGGGTTTTCAAAATTTAAGAAAATTATTTTTTGTGGTATAATTTATATCTAATTTTTCTTTCTTTCTTTTTTTTTTTAAATCTAGGAAGAAAAGAAACCCCACAGTTACAGTAGGTGGCACCCACATGAACAACAACAGGTAGAGAAGTAGACTTTAAAACCATTTTTTAGACATCTGCCACCTAATCTAACACAAAATCATGGACAGGAGTAGGCTGTCAGCATACCACAGGTGACTGCTGTGCCTTAATACAATGGGTTTCATACATAGTTGCTGATAGCAGTTATCTAGCCTAATAGGTCCAGGCCTCTCCCACTCTCTTTTCCTCTCCAAATCTTTATCCCAGTCCCGTATCTCTCACTGAGCCAAACCAGGTTACAGCCTACCTGATCACCCAGAATTAGGACCTCCTTCTGCTTCAAAAGGTTCTCATCAGACCTACAAAGCCTCAGCATGGCCTTTTGGCTTTTTTCTTGCTCAACATCTTCCCTCCCCTGTCAGCCAGCATTAGACCTCTTTCCAGAAACTCACCACAACTCCTGCCCGTGAGTTCTTTTCTCATTTCTTGGCCCCTGACTTTCCCCTCTCTGGATCTTTGTCCAGTGGTTTGGTTCTCCCCAGCCAGCTCACTCTTTCTCTACAGATCTCTCTTGTCCTTTCCCAGTCCCACTCCACTGGTTCTTCTATCAATTTGCCCTGCCAAAACAGAACAGGTTTTCTGCCCACATTTCTAACACAACTTTAACCAGCAGGTGCCCACTCATCCCTTGTCACCAGCTTCTTGTCCCAGAGGATTTATTAGTCCCTTACTGCCTGCCTGCCTTCAGCTGCCAATCTTTTCAGCCAGTCATCAAGTCCCACTCGGTTTTCCTCATTCCCACTTCAGTCCCAGGCTCCTGTCCCTGCTACATCACCTCCCTTTTGTCCCTTCTACTTTCTCATAGCTTCCTCCTCCACATATCTTAAATGACAGCAGATCACCGGCAGCACATAAAACACTGAGTTCTCAGCTGTCAATAGAGTGCCTGACTTCATCTCTGCCTTGAGCCACCCATTACAAGGAATATGTGGTTCCACCAGGGTTGGGGCATATTTAATTATTTGTTGTAGAGGGAGTTTAAACAGTTCATTAACACACAGGATGTGCAAGAGGTCTAGCTTATGCAAAATAGACAAAGTCATCAGAATTTTAGCCACTAAAACAAAATTTAAAAAATCTTCCCTGGGCATGAGCAAGCTGCATTATTTAAAGAGAATGTTTCTTTATTAAGTTTAAGCAAGGAGAGGCTTGTTACCTTTTTTTCCTTCTTCCTTTCTTTTCTTTTTTTTTTTTTAAGTTAGCAAAAAGGACACCTGTGATACCAAGAACACTCTTTCTAATTTCCTGTGTTTGTTATAAAATGTGGGATGTGCAACATTTTCAAGAAAATGAGATTAATTTTCTTAATGATGTGAAGGGTTTTTTCTTCTGTCTTCAAACTCAGTGACATCTAACCCCTTCTGGATGAACTAAAAAACAAATCTCAGACTGATAAAAAAACCAAACCAAATCAGAAATAGATGCTACTGTTTCAAATAAGTAATTTTTTACATTACAAGCACTTGATTATAAGCACTTGGAAGCAGGATTTTATGAGGCAGAGCAGCCTGACAACCTTAATTATCGAGAAGATCTACCAGCCTCCACAATAAATTTTAAATTGTATAAAGACTTTGTGGGAACCGCATTATGATCAGTGTAACAGAGCAGCTCAACACTACCTTGGTTCCACTAATTTCCAGTCTGTTTATGCAGATTCAAATTATTTTTAAGAAAAATCTTTACTATTTTTCAGAAAAAAATAAAACAACACAACATGGAATTGTGAATTTACACAGAAGAAAGCAAAGTCCAATACTACATTTCATACTCAGGAAAAAAACAAAAGGGGAGGGAGAAAATTTGTAAATTAAAGAAAATAAAAAATAAACCCCACACACTGCTGCGTTCCCTGGTACTACTGACCAAAAAAATGCTACAGATATTTAGAAGCTATCCCAAGTATCTGATAACAAATAATAGAATTAAAACTAAGAGCTGAAAATAAACAATGTATCTGATGCAACAGGATGCTGAGGGAGTGCCTTGCCAATACTCAGGAACCTGTCCTCCTGTCCAGGACAAATGACAGACAACAACTCTACCTTTCAAATAATTTGATCCAATTTGGATGCTATTATTTTTGAAAAGGAACTCTGCCATCAGTTAACCATGAAAAAAAGGGTCTTTTAAGTCAAAAAAATAAACCTCAAGGATTCTTCATAGATCTGCATAATGCAGCTGCAGATCAGCATTACAATCAGGACATCAACTCAGCAACTACAATACATCACAGTGCAGAAATTGTTGCATTGTACTGAAATCTGTGCACTGTAGATTCAAAGGTCCTTTTTTTTTTGTCTTTCCTTACTTCTTAGCCAGAATAACACTGATATATAACATTGATAATAATTTAAAGTTTTATCTTCATTTATGCATTCTGTATTTCAACTTCATGTCTAAGGAATTTTCTTGAATTATGTTTAAAAGACTAAGTTATCCAGAGACTTCAAGAATTTGAAAGAAATTACAATTAATTGAATTTCTAAACTATTGAAAACTGGCAATTTTGAAAGCAGTCATGGTATATAATTAACAACAGGCATAGGCAAACTTCAGTGTAGGGGTACACACACTATTATGTACAAGATGAGGAAACATGATGGAAGTATTACATCTGTTCATGGGGCTGCACTGTCTCAAGAAAGGAACAGAGCAACTCTGTCTTGAACTTAAATGATGGCAACATTTATAGCAGAACATCTTTTTGCTCTATGCTAACAGGGTTCAGCAGAGCCAAGTTTCCTTTCTGAAGGATCTGGCAGCAGTGCAGCTCACGCGTTACATAATGCCACAGGCACTTACGTAAGTGCTTTTCCTCAGAAATTCTATGCAGAAAAATAAACGTCCAAAATCCCATTGTCTAGGTAGGGATAATGAGAGTCAGAGCAACCGGGTAACTTGCCCAGGGACATTGCTGTAAGTCAATAAACAGCCAAAATCCACATCTGTGGACCTTTACTGTACTATTTTAACACTATTTTTTCTATCAGTTTTGCACTTGTTCACTGCAATTAAAAAGATGACTCTGCAGGGAAAAAAAATACAGTCAATTAATAACAAAGTCAATTGTCCAAAAATCTTTTCTTGATAGAAAGCAGGGAAGGGGAACTATAGAAAACTCCTGACATTTTCCTCATACTTAATAGTGGTTGCAAATCAAATTGGGTCTAAACGCTAATCTACTGACTACGCTGAGATCATAAAGTCACAAAGCCAATGCGAAAATAAGTAATTAAACTGCACTCAGACAACTGGAAGACTAATTTATGAAGAAGACATAGTTCTGCTCTCCCCTTGTACAATACAAATTAAACTCAGATCTGACTATGTTTTGAAAAAGCCATGCCCTGTGAATGAACGCCATTTATCTGTTATTTTTACATGCACATCTTTGCCTCAGGATTGTTAACCTATTTTTCTTAATTTGGAATTAGCAAGCTGCTTGAAAACATAGACCAATATTGCAATATAAAAAGGTGACACTCCAACCTTATTCCAAACAGCATATTGACATAGAATGTTTGATAGAAACTTTACCTTCTCCTAAGGTTTTAACCATAAGTCACAGCGTACATAAACCTAACCCTCAGCATCTTGCTGAACATTATTCTCCATCAAGGGATCCATCTGAGGAACTCACAACCCTTCGAAAACATTCCTTGACTGGATTCAATAGAGCCTATTTGGTCTCACTATCCAAGTGGATCCACAAAACTAATTTCATCTCTTCACAGTCCTAACTATTGTAAAAGGTATCAGTTGCTACATTCCTTGAAGTGTTGTAGAAAATAGGAGCTATAACATGACACTGCATTCAAAATGAAAATACTGCGATTATTTTCAAAGTTACATCCTTTGAAGTTACTTTGTAGATAGCCTAATAGATTAAGACAAACAGTTTAAGATAGAGAGCTTTCATGAAAAATATTCACTCATTGGTAACTGGCTAATTCAGTCTTTATCAAATGCTTGAATTTTCATAAAAGTATCATTGCTTTATTTACAGTGCTAATATAAATACTGAGTAGGTAGCAAAACCACAAATATTTTTATGATTGTGAAGCTACATAGTTCACCAGCTCTTTATTTAGTCTGGAAAAGGCATCTGTTCATAAAAATGTGGGGGTGAGTGCATATAAGAAAAAATAATTTGATGAATCCTTGCTCCTTCTTACTATCAAACCAGAGCTGTATAAATGAAATATTTAATAACAATTAATTAAAATCTAGCTCTAAACCATTTTAAGAATAAAGAGATTAAAATATCAAGAACATAGATTTGTGTCATTTCTCTCTACACTGAAAACATAATTTATTTTTAGTATATTGATATTTTGCATGGAAGATGCAGTATATGCATTAACACCATGTGTTGAGGAAAATCAGTCTCTGCAGTCAGCATCACGTCTCTTGCTGTATAAAAGTACATATGACAGCCTTGAGAATCAACAGTTGAGGTACAAACACTAAATAATATAAAAGTCTGAGCTAATTAGAGGGCAAAAATATGAGTTCAGGCATATACCTACACAGACACACAATCTGAAGCAAAATTCAACTTCAGCAATCCAATTCAGCAAGTCAGTGAATTTCAAAGAAAACCTTTCCATTAATTAGATTTCTCATTAATTTTATCCACAATAAGTTGCTTTTGCAGTACGTCTAATTACAGCTCTGATAATAGTTATTAAAAATAATTTTAAAATATAAAAATGATCAGAAAGTTGTCATGTCTACTTAGAAAAATTAACTCATTAAATGAGTTACTGAGCTTCTAATTAGAAGTTAAAACTATATTCTAGTAATTATATTCTCATTTTTCTGTGTTTCCAAAAGAAGGGAGAACATTTTCAATTTTAACAAGAAAAAGAATATTATTTTTCTCTTATTATACTCTTCATTTTTTCTAAATACTGTAAAAACCCTCAGAAATAATGTTTCATAGCATTAAAAAGTTAATAATCTAGAATAAACTTTCATGTTATATGCAGATCTGAGACAGCCCTCTTGACAAAGCTAAAACCACTTCCTCTTTAAAGAGTCTCTAAAGATTTTCTAAAGATTCTTTAAAGAGGAAGACTCTTTAAAGAGGAAGTGGTTTTAGCTTTGTCAAGAGGAATACAAAAAGCAATTCATCTTAAACTGTTGAAGTGTTTGATTACAAAACATATAGGAGATACTTTGATGTGGAAGTTATTTAAACCAGTGACAAAAAGCAGCTACCACAAAGTTTATAATATTTCAATTATATTTAATTATTAAATATTTTAATTAAATTATGACATGTCAGTAGATGTAAATAGTACACAGTGCACAATCCTAAGAAAATATGGACTTTTTAAAGCCCACACAATACTATGCACCTAAGTTAAAAATTCCAAAATTTTGGTATAAAGTTTTAATTCATATATGACAGTGCTTTTAACCTCTGAACACTCATAGGAACTCTAAATCCTCAATTATGCAATTTGGACAGATTTCATTTTCTCTATATTTTCTTTTTTAGTTCATGAGTAAATTTTTCAACTTCTATTCCATTACAGAAATGAGAACAAATTAGAGTAGTCACATATCAATGTCACACTTTCCAGACCTTCAGTGTCTTGGTTTGCAAAATGGTATCAAATACCAGCTTAAACACCTTAAGCTATACTTTTGTGGAGGTGGAAATGTAGACTCTAGTATACCACTTCTTTAAACTTTTTTTTCTGTAGAGGAAGCACTGTATAGATATTCTTAGAGAACTTACCAAATATCTTTCTGAAGAGACACTGACTAAAATAAGATCATCTCCAACACGCACTTTTTCTCCTTCTGATCGTTGCTTGGAAGCAGGATGGATGGTCCACCAGCATGCCTCACCTACATCATTATTGAGTAACAGCAAAGAAAGAAATGAGAAAAAAATGCCAAACATTATTGCCATTACTTTCACATTTATCTCAGTCCTAAAGTTCCGACCCAGTTTTCAGCTGGGTAAATCAAGCATCCACGTGTTTTCAATAACTAATATCATTCCTGCACCACCTTGTCAGAAACTCAGCTGGAAATAATACACATGCAGAAGACAGCAAGACCTCTGGAAAAGTGATTCCAGAGGTAAGTAAGGAGGCAGCTCTCTGTGTTCTCTAGGCAAGCTGGTTCAGGCTGCTTTTGCTAAAGAGCTTCCCTGTCACCTTCATTCCAGGTTCTGGGAAAGACAACAAAGAACATTCCACTGAGAATTAGGTCAAAGAAGTGGAGCAATCCATCACTAAGGGCAATAAAACTCAGCATCTACAGTATCACTTAAAATAATATTTGAAAGATCTCATAAATCTGAATTCAATTGTGTTCTTCCAGTCTACTGACTGTTAGTGTCTCTAATTCCCCAGAATATTTAAAAGTATTAAAGTCACAAATTCTGTTCCCATCATAACCTTGTTTTCAGATATACTTCTTGAATGAAAAGCATGCTTTTCAGAAAAAATCTCTTTGACCTTGGAACTGTTAATTGTTGTGGTTATCACTGTTATTACTCCTAGCTAGAGCAAAACTTTAAAAAACAAGCAAACTTATTATTTCTAATTTTAAAATTACACTAAACTGATGGCATTGCAAGAAGCTATATCGGTCTTAAAAATACAAATAAATCCAAGTCACCAGCAGTTCTAAAACTTTAATAGAATCTTTATTTAAAATAATACAACTTTAAAAAATTTTCAGCGGAAGGCTTCTATAGGAATAACAACTTGGGAATATTCCTTTACTTATATTCAATATTATAAATTTATACTTAAATATCAATAGATATGTTTATATCTCATAATCTATTAGAAAATGTAAAGATAAGACACTGAATGTATAAAACAAGGAAATATTGTTTTATTTCTTTAGTCCTTAAAATAGTCTTAATTTTTATGTGATTTATATGTATTTATAGGTCTCTATTCTGATTTTTAGACTGAAAGTATTCTTTATTACACAGTATTTTAAACTAGTGTTTACCTGTTGTGTCCTCTTGTAATCCTACATCAAATGCCAGCTTATCCATTGAAGATCGAGACGTAGAGAGGCAACATAGATACTATTAAAAGAAAAGAGCATGCATTACTAGTTCTGCTCACATTTGATAATCCACTGAAACATAAAAAGCCATCAACCTACTAACACAGGATTAACTATTCTTAAATTATCCCCACTAGTTACTGTCAAGACCATATATGCTGATAAACTGAATGGCACTCAAGGAGACCTGAGAAAGATACATGCTCTAAAATAACCTCTCAGTCTATCCAGGTTATCTTGCCATTGAGATGGGAATAGTGAGAGTGGAAATAAAGGAGCTGGTTGCATTGAATTTCAGCTCTGTGAAGCATCACTTGCAGTTAAGGAGTTTGGAACCCATATAATTCATCAGGAAATTGAAGAGTAAGACTTCTGTCCAAAATATGTGCAAGAAGGAATTTCCTTTTCTACTCAGTCTTCAACATATGTTCAGGTTGCCAGCCAGATGCCAGTTGTGGATTTAGTCACATCTTATGCAATATGCAATATCCAAGGGAAAAGAAATGAGAAATCACCAACTCAAAATAGACTAACGGAGAAGTCATCACTATGGAGCCAGACTTATTTTTAGCACTTACCCAGATATGATCAGCTTGGTTTCATATTTCCAAGCATCTATTCACAAAGGTTTCCATTAACCACAGGTAAAATGCCTCATTGGTGTGAATAATTCTCCAAATATCAGTAAATGGCAATAGTCTGAGCACTTTCAAACACAACTTTCATTCAAAAAAAAAAAAAAAATCACTGCTGCTAGCAACTCCTGTTACATACCATGCCACTGTAGGAATGGCGCAGCAAGATTGCATGCCCATAGAGTAGCGTTCGATGACCACCACCTTGTGCAGACTGAAAGATAAAGAGAAGTGATATACTGGTATGTTGTAATAAAATGGGGCCTTTTGAGAAAGAAAAAAAAATCCTCATCAATCTCTGGACAATCTGTGACAGAGAAGTCAATTTCCCGATAAAATGCTATTCAGGGATTAGTTCAAGAAGGTAGTTTTATGAATGTGTTCTTTAGTTTTGATTGTCTCTTTATATATTGACCTTTTAAGTCCTCGGGACAGATCTAAGGTAGAATTTGGGCAGGTGAATCTAGAAGCTGACTTTTTCTAATAGATGTCCTCAATTCACTGATGAGGGAACATGGTGTACTTTGTACCTCTACACCCTTATGTATTGTTAAATCAATCCATGTTCACCTATTTTCCCTGCAAAATAATATACTTTTCTATACATAAGGTATGCAGAGGGAGCTTCTGGAGTATTGTTCCTGCTTTACCAGAAAGCATTAATGATATATCAAGCAACACAGAAGATCATCAACTTCCAGCCTGCTTGCCCCACAGTGTTTAAATATTATCAGACTTTATCTGCTAGGCCAGGTAAGCATTCAAAGATGTCCAAGCTAAGTCAACAGGATTTGGGGTTCTGAAAATTCAGAAATCATGCCCAAGTAAATGTTCCTCTTAAGAAACGCAGCAGTGAAAGAAAATGAAAGTCATAAAATCCACTTTTATTCTAAGAAATTGCAACCATTTCTTTCACAATATTTTCATTATGGTTTCTATTTATCTATAATCAATTTAACCACTCATGAAAGAATAAATAAATCTTACTAAAGCATGAGCAACCTTTCAACTTCTGCTGAAGATTTATGAATTCTTCAGACTGAGATGCCACTAACTGACATTGGTCAGGAGCAGAGACTGTCAGACAAGACACTGTCAAGAGCGTAAATCCAATTCCTCTGACAGAACATCTCACATAACATTACGCACATCAGACCCTCAAGCAATATCACTAAATACATATTTTTGAGTCTATAAATGTGACAACTTCATAAGCAGCATTATTCTTTCATATAGGACTCCTAATTTAATTTCTTACATACAGCATTTACACCCTTTCTTTTATCACAGCAGACTGACCTTCTGTTTGACTGAAGCATCAGATTCATTACAGAATAAATTGGAAACAATCATACTATGTTATCTCTCTGGTAGCTTCATTTCAGTGCTGAAGATCAATTTAACTGAATGGCTATGGTGGCAACACACAATTATTTCCCCTCCTTGTTTAGTGATTGTCCTTCTTTATCTTTTATTCATTAGCATAATATTTGCTGATCTTCCAGTTACTTGGTCAAGAAAAATATAAATAAATAGAGCAATAGGTGGTTAAAAAGCAACCACTTCAAAAAATAATAATTTAAGGACTTTTAAGAAACTGCCAGAAATTTCTGGCTTTTTTAATTGAGCAGAGCATCTTGATGGACACAAGGTATATTTTGACTTTCAACAAACTGCGTAGCAGTCAAAATGCAGGAAGGCACATCCAGTAATCTCTCTGGAAGACTGAGTGACATTAAGAAAGAATAAAAGTCACGGTCTTTGTCACAGACACAATCTTCACAGTAAGACATGAAGATTTAGCTTTGAACTACCAGTACTACTACCACTTTTTCCAAAGGCACAAAGAAAGAACAAGACATTTGATAATGTCAGGTCCATTGTGCCAAAGACGACTGTTAAATGTCTGCTGCTTACCACAGGGGAAGAGGGAAAAACTTCTGTGAACAAACATACTGCCTTACCAACATTTCAGATTTTCCCAGAAGCTGTATCAGGCATAGGTACCCAACCAACAAAGTCACTAATATGGACAAAAGTTTGAAATTTCACTGATTTTTTTATCAAAAGTATTCTGTGTTACTAGCCATAAATTTGATATCTAACACAGATTTGGTTGCCTGTTGTACAAAAGATGGGAGGAATAGTGTGATCAACAAAATCACAGCTACTTTAGCTTGCCCTTGTTTTGGCCACATTGATTTCTCTGTCTAGCACCTATTTTGTTAAATGCCCATTTGTAGCCAAACAGGAGGAAGGTTGGCTCAAAAAAATTTCAATCACTTTTGTGAAAAATGGAGGAGTGTTTTTTAGATAATTTTTCCCAAGAGGATTAAATTAATTCTTTTAACCAAAATTATTTTGCCCATTAAAAAAATGCAAGCAAGTTTGCTGTTTCTGTTTATTAGACAGAACACAAAGAGTTGCAAAAAACATTTCAAGCCTTTTCCACTTAAAGGTTTCTGAGAGGTAATTATAATCAAGCCATCCACATGGAGGGAAAGTAAAACGATGAAACAGAAAAATACAGGAGAGGCTGGAAAAGAAAGCTGGTACTGTGAAACTGCCTTCCATTTTGAAGCCTGCCTTCCAGGATGTGTACATATCTATAAGTTTATTTCCTATTTTAAAGGCTCATTTCATAATTAAATACTCATCATTTATCTTTATGCCAGGAACTGCATAGTCAATAGCTGTTGGGTCATGATTGTCTACTGAAAGAGTATTTGATTTTCAAAATAATCCATTCCTGCCTAGATTGTTACAGAGAACTGTACATTTTCCACATTAAAAATAAAATAAAATAAAATAAAATAAAATAAAATAAAATTAAATTAAATTAAATTAAAAGTTTACAAATGAACTTCTATGGCAACATTCCAAGATGAGGTGTGCCACTGAAGTTTCACCAAGTTTCTAGTAATATTCAAATAATAGTATTTCAGAAGACACTGCTAGTAAGATTTCTTGGAAGCCACAATCCTGACTAATTCAATCCATAATGCCCACAGATATTTGCACAAATATATGAATGGCATTAAAGTTTCTAACAACCACATTACTTATCATGAATCTTATTTGCTTTATATTTTTAATTTCCAATTTTCAGAGTATTTCCTAAGTTGGATAATATGTTCCTCGAATACAACCAGGCTGGAGAAAAATACATTTGTATTCAAAGAAGAATTTATCCATTGAAGTTCGAAAAGCTATGCCATTCAGGAGAACCAACTATATGAATGCAAAACTCTTCTCATTTTATTCCCCAAGAATTTCAGATTTAGAATATGACTTAAAAGGCCTTCAGAACTAGTAAACACTACAATCAATAAATTGAGATTGAAAGCATATAGGGCAAATTCACACTGCTTGTGAAAACTTCATATAAACTGCCCATCTCTAGTCTAATATTTCTGCAGCTGGAATACAAGATTAATTTGGAATCATTTCATTACCCAAAAGCCATTGCCGAAGCAGAGGCAATTTAGAATACAACAACAACAATTAGAGCTGAAGAAATTAGCATTCAAATTATATAAACAGCTTTCAAGTTCAACGCATTGTTACACTGAGCAATGAGAATAGACTACTAAGATCTGAGCTGCTTAATTTGATGTAAAGAGTGTTATCCTGAAACAAAAATAAAGGAAAATAAGTTAAAATTGGGAAATATTTGTTTTGTTTGCTTAATAGAAATAGGATTAAAATGCCAAAAAGAACTTAAAAATTACAACCTAAAAACTATCCAGTAAAATGTGCAATAGATGAAAGCAGCATAACATGAAATATTTTAACTAGATTGAACAAAAATTTATATATTTTATTGTCAATATCAATCTTGCAGTAAGATGTTATACATGACTCAACATGACCTTTAAATCTGTACAATTTTGTATATACACAACCATCTTATATACACACATGCATTCACCTGACAGACCAAAACAGGTATTTCATTGACATTAATTCACACAGTAGCATTTGCAGCACTGTGCCTATGGCTGCATTAATACACTTGTGGCCATACATGAGAAGCTGCAGGAAATCAATCATGGTGACATTGAACAAGTGTTTTGGAGACATATGTGTTTCTGGGAACTTCACTTACAATGAGAATTTTTAGAGACTAGTGAAGAGCCCTCTGACATCCAATGAGATTTTAAGTCAAATAGCCATTACCTTTCCATTCTTTTCAAGCAAACATCCTTACTTCTACTAGAGAAAACATTTCTTAGACCAATGAGTACTCTACTGCAAACAAATGCCAACATTCCTTTGCTGAATTGTCTTCACAGGTCTGCACAATCTCCAAATGTATGAAAAGGGAAAAAGCTACGAACTTCAGGGAGGTACCAGAGAAAGACAACCATGTGAAAGCATGTGCTTAAACAGGATAGTTATTTCAGTGTTCTGTGCAAATACAGACAAAGTTTTGTAACTTTGTCATTATTCAGAAATCTAATGCTTGGGAAAGCCTGACATCAACTGCATTTAGCACATGGCTATTCAGTCAATTCTAGTCACCCATTAAAGCAATTTAAAAATACTGACTATGTCACAAGAACACAGGAACTGAAGCACACTCTCTAGAAAATCATACAAGATAACACAGTGAGTTTTTAAGAATGAAGTAATGGCTTTTCCTGCCTCATTCCATGATGAAACCATAACAGCAGAATGGAATTAGAGTCACATGCTATAGGGAAAATGACAGTACAAAGACTAGATTGTAAGGAATTATAGTCTTGATGGACTTAAAAAAAAATCAAGTGAAACTATAAGCTACAAGACAGCAGTAAATCCGTCAAAAATACAATCCATATAATTTATAGTAATGGTAAATTACAACCTAAATGCAACCAGCTGCTTAGACTCCGTGCCCCAGACCCAGCCATAGGAAACACCAGCCCAAATAGTCTAGATAGAACTTAGCACCACTCAATATTGCTCTAAATGGATTTCTAAAAAATACTGCACAACTATTTTCATGGCACTGAAAATTTTTTAACATGTGACAGCAGCTGTAAAAGCAACATGCTCCCTGGTTTTGTTCACAAATATTTTCCGAGGCAAATACTGGCAAGGTAACATTAGAAGGTTCAAATATGACTTTCACTGGCTACTTCATATGTACACTGGAGTAAAACAATGTCCTTTAATTCATTAAAATGGAGCAAGCCTCTGAAACAAAGCCTAAGTTAACACTTTATTACCAAAGCCAACTGGGAAATCAATGCTTAACTGAATTTATTGTTGTCACAGACTTAAAATGCTAAGAGCAGTTTAAAAGTGCAATGTGCAATAACGGAACAGTGATTTCAGAACGCACCGATTTGGTATTTAAAATAAAAATATTGCCGACTTTCATATTTAAACACCAATGTGACACATTTGGATGAGGGGAAAAGCTAAACTAATGATGGCCATCTTACACTGAAAACAGATGCTGATGACAACAGCATGTCAAACAGAGGACACCTATACTTCCAAAAAACTACTTGCAAATATAAATGCAAAAGCATTATTTTCTCCATCACGAGTGTGTTCTAAGTTTCGTGAAGCTCCCTAGTGTATTTCTAACACACTGTTAGAAAACTACAGAATGAGGCAAAAAAATTCCTATCTCTAAATCGAGACACTTGGTTCAAATGTATAAGCAGAAATATATAATTAAGCACAGAATATCCTACAGTTATCTGCTTTGAACTCTTTTAAATTAAAACCATCACCACCACAAAAATAAACCAAGCAGGAAATTGCACCCACCAGTGACAGAATCCCTAAAGGGTTATATATGAACAGAGCACATGTTCCTCCAGTGATGGAACCTTCTGAAAGTCCCTTCCCTGGGACTCACAATGAGGCTGTCAAATTTCCCATTCAGGAGCAGTCATTACATTCTGAAACTGTGTTTTTGATCCATTAGAAAGAGAAATCAAATAGGAAATGTGGGTCTGATCACAAGTATTGGCTTGAAAAAAATCAATTACCATGCATTCTGAGTAAAAATATATTTAGGCCCTCAACTATGCTGTTCACAGTCAGAAACTACCTGTGTCAAGATCAGAGATGTCAGGCTGATGGCATCAATGCCTTTTTCAAGAGGCTGATGAAAGTTTTTAAACCAGCAGGCTAATATAAGTATTTAACCTGAGCTGTTTGTTTAGAAAGAAAACTGTGAGTGCACAATAAGGAACATGTGCTTTGTTTATACATATTTTTTAGAGCTTCCTGCATTTAAACAAATTAAAGGCTCCCATTTAGTAATCTGCAAAATAGAATGAAAAGTACTGAAAAGATGTGGAATAAATGTAGATCTTGAAAGCTTTTGAGTCCTCACTCAGGAGAATGAAAACACCATGATAACAGAAGAGCAACTGAAGTGCTAAGGCTTGGACAATAGGCCCAAGCCAGAGCTGACCTATAGATGAATCCTGTATATTTTATAACTGATAACCATTGTGCTAATAGGTATTGTGCTAAATTATAATAAACCACCTATTCTGATGTAAAAGGTGGAAGTGTTGAAGCCTGAGCAACAGGCCCTGAACTGAAACTGTTAACTCAGTATGTAATCATTAATGAAATATGCATGAAGGATGTAGCTATCCTGAATGTATCTTTCCCTTCATTTGTATGTGAACAGAGTAACAGAGTCATGGAGACAGGTGCCTGTCCTCGAGGCCTGGTGTGAGACCTTCCGCATAATCCAATCAGATAAGCAGAGAAACTCCCTTAGCTTCTTCCTTGAGCCCTCGCCAGGCTCTGGGGGAGAATCTAATGTGAGATTGAAACCAGATATTTCCGCTTAAAACAAAGGTGCCAGCTATTCTGGCTTGCTGATTTTTGGGTATGTAAGGCTGGACCCACTCACAGCGACTTTGGAAGCCTCACCTATGGGTGGACGCACCGCGTAGGATTTCCCACTTGCTGGGACAGGCTCTCCAGATCCTCGCTGTAACCGGGGCTCCCCAGCGACTGCGGGTCTGGATGATGGTAACATATGCAAGTGGTGATGTATCTTTCTTAATCACTATTCTCTCTCTCAGGTAGTAATGATTTGATGCATTACCCTGTATTTTCCTATTTGTTTAAGTGCACTATTCTGTCTTTTCTTACCGTATGTTTTCTGTATTATTCTGTTATATTATTTAGTTATTCCTAGTAAAATACGCCTACTCTTTTCACTCTGGTGTCTGAGTTTAATTGATATCTCTAATCAGCAAAACAGCAATGAAATGAAAGAAACTGGAAAAAGACTAAAAGAAACTGGGAGGAATAGGATGGAAGGATATCCCACATTCTAAAACCATCTCACTATGGTTCTACACATAAATATTTGCATGATGCTACAACCATTTCTGTACAGGAGAGGATGCTCGAAATTATGTTCCCATAGCAATGTAAAAATCACTCTATTGATTTCATTATTATTATGCAATTTTTTAATCTGTTCTAGACTAATGCTGATAGAGGCTGGTAAAAGCAGCAGTGATGATGCAGTCCTACAAGCTGACTAGACTTGAAGACCACCACAGGTAAGTGTTTGATGAGACCTCTTACTCCCCACATTTATACCACTGTCAAATTTTTTTCACACTGAACACAACTTCGGATGACTAATGACAGCTTCTTTCTAATACTGGGCAACAGCCAGCTGGAAAACACAGGAAGACTCATTCTCTTCATACCAGCATGATCAGTAACAGCTTATGAAAAGCTAAAAGAATTTCTTGATGACAAAAACTCAGATTAATTTAACCTAAGGCAACTAAACAGCCAGTGGAGAGAAAAAGGCAGTTTGGTCAGTAATTCAGCCCACCTAAAATCTGAGCAACCCTTTGATGATACCTATGCTTCTGCTTGTGTTTACACAGGGAGCTTAGGATATCCATGGCTCTAAATCAGGCATTTCAGTTTTGTGGGATGAATGCTGGCCAAAGAATCCAGAAAACCCCAAGAAATGGTGAAAACAGAATGTGTGGAAACAGGCTGAGTCACTGCAGAACTTGTGAAGTAACCCTGGAACAGAGCTAGAAGCCTTGTGAGACTAGATTAGTCAGGCAAAACTAAACAATTCGCACTTGGAATAGCAACTCTGGGAATTTACATCTCCAGCAACATCAGAGAACTTGAAAACGCTGCAAGCAAAAAAGACTACAAACAGAGCTACAGAGTGTGAGCCAAGGACTTTTATATGTTCTTCTTGCTCATAGAAGTATCCACTTGCTTTAAAAATCTTGACACAGAAAAGACAGAATTTCCTTTCCAAAGTAACAGCATCTAGGCCCAGAAGCCTTGAATTCTTCTACCAAAACCCAAAAAAGCTAATGAGAACCTTCTGCAATTACTGTGCTCTTGAGCTGTCATTTCCAGTGGTTGGTCCCAAACCCACAGCATTTAGTTGCTCAGAATTTAAAGATGCAAAGTAAATCAATTCATTGACATGTGGCATTGCGGTAATACTCCTTCAACCCACTCATATCAAGTAACAGCAACACCAAAGGGTAAATTCAAGTCAGTCTAAAACTTCTTCATTTGTCTCACTGTAGCCTATACACTAAGTTACAATGGAATAAGAAACAGAAAGTTGAACCTATCAAGACATTATATATGCTATACATATTCTAGTCTTTACATCTTTTAAATCACTATTTAGTTGATTGACTTTTTACAGAATTCACTACAAAACAGTAAGTGGTACAAAAATTCAGGTACAGCAATTAGTATGACTGATGACTCTGCTGGTACCTACTCTTAGATAATGATGGTCACTGTGACAAAAAAAAAAAAAAAAAGAAAAAAGAAACAATACAAACTTCTTTCATTGACATGATCAGCAGTTACATCCTATTTTGTGTCATGCAAAGCCAAAGAATAGAAAGAAGTGTTTAGCTAAACTATATGTTCCCTAAGGATGGCATGCTTTAAAAGCTGCATTACAATGAGTAATTATGCTTTATATAAATATCACATAAAAATCTGAACCTGAATAAATCAACTGGCCAATAAAAGTCATGAGCATGTCTTATTCAGTTAAGAACACAGAGATATTTCACCATCTATATTAAAAAGACTGGAATCATCAGTAATGATGATAAACATCTGTGCCAGCACCATGCTAAATGATTCCAATTTTGCTAATATTGACCTGTCGGAAGGCAGAATAAACAGCCACATAATTAGAATCACTTCAAATATACCTCATGATTAATATTTCCAACACTACATTTATGTTATCACTTTCCCAGCAATGGGAAACTTCACATCAATGAAAAGTAGATACAGCAGTGAAAATAAATCAAAAATAAGTAATATTGATCATCTGTTTCCATCCTTCTATGTAAAACAAACATTTATATTTATGGCTGAGGCAATACTTCCATTACAAGCTCCTACTTTCAAGCGCTTTCAGCAATTTGGAAAAAAATTGCCCAAGAGGATAAAATTTATCGATTTCTCCCTTAGCCTTGTGAACAGTTCTCTTCCCCCGTGCTCCTCCGCCTTCACTGCATAGGAGATAGAAGGAAATAATAAAAGTCTTCCTGGTTATTTTAGAGCTAAATAAGTGGGGGAGGGAGGCATTTTTCACAGGTTAAGAATTGTGCCTAAGCTTTTTCTGTTGCTGTATGATACACGGAATGTGAATCATCCTTGTCACTTGAGAAAGAAACTCACAGATAAAGAATAAGACAGACAGCCAAGTGGGAAGAAAAGATGGATCAGCAGAGAAGTTGTGCTAAGAAAATTTCTCTGACATCATTAAACCCAGCCCTTAAAATAGCACTGCTTATTTAGCCCAGAATTCCTCCCTTTTGGAGAGTGACAAGGAAGCAAGACCATACCATAGAACAGCAAACTGTTAGGGGATGAAAATCAGTAAACAAAACATTTTAAAAGAATTGGGGACAGATATTGATAATTAAAGGAAAAAGTGAAAAATGGATTATCAACACATCTTGGCTAAAATCACAACCAGTTATTCAAATGTCAAGTTATTCAAAATGTTTGGAGGTTCACTAAGTGCCTTGTCATAGTCTTAATAAAAAAAAATAAAAATAAAAGCACTGAGAAGCAGAGCTCCTGCACACGCTTACTGACCTGAGGCAGTGAAGGGCCAGTGACCCACAGCCCAAGAGCTCCCCAGTCACCCCATTGAGACCCCATAACCTCACAACAGAAGAAACAGTGTGCTGTCCCCACTTTCCAAGATGCCCAAATATTTTACTGTGACTTTTGTTATTTTTTCATTGTCTCAAGATTCCTTATTTACCAGATAGTGTTGCATTCTCACCGAAAGGGTAAGGATGAACCAAGAATTAGAGAAGCCAGCCCAGCGTCCTCTTTCCACAAAGGTGCCTGCTTTTGGTCCTGCATGATCTAAATAAATCATAACTCCAATCCAAGTTAGAGTCACTGTGGTTTCTAAATCCAAATTTTTACACAATTCAGTATGTGCTATTTTAGTGAAGGCAAGTTTGATGCTGATGTTAAAAATAAAGAAAAAGAATGAATTAAATTAAATTGTAGGAATTCACAGAAAGTGTAATACCAAATGTTTAACTTGCTTACCTTCATCATAAATTTCTGTAGAGCCATGAGAAGGGGAAAAAAAGAGAAAATGTGAAATGAATATATGCTTTCATGTGCTTAAAAATGGGATTTGTTTTCCCTGAAAAAAGTGAGTGGGATACACAGAACTACAAGCCACATTTAAAAGGAACATTTATCACTGCAATTATCATAATTATAGCTCGTGCTAAAAAGCAAAACAGCTGCTCAGAACAAGGCTTCATCATATTTTTATGCAATAGTTTTCTCAGTTTTGTTTTGGGTTTTTTTTCTTTAAATAATATAGCACATTAAATACTTATTGCTTAAAGATAAAACACAGTACAGGTAAAACAGGAGCCATACCTGATCATCTTAAAAACTTGCTCTGCAGATAGTTTCTAACTAAGTACAATGAGAGTTGTAAAGTCACGCATTCCAAGTGCGGTGCTTGAGAACAACACCACTACTGGTAGTAACATAGCATATGTAAATGCACAATAAAGAAAATTAAAATGTTACTAAGATTTCATGCAGTGGTTAAAAAAAATTCAGTGCCACATGACAAATGTCAGAAGATTATGGAAATTTTTAGGTTAATTTTTATGGAGGTTGCTCAAGAATAAAAGGAGAGTGATGTTATGTTACATGCAATGTTTTGCTTTTCTTTGTGTGAGTTTTATGGCCACCTTTTCCTCTTTTGACCTCATCAGTTCATGTTTTGTTATCACAAAGCTTGAAGCTGCGGACTGACGTTTGGCAGCAAATCTCTATGCCACATGAACAGAGAGTCTTAAGTGGACAGCTTCCAAGCAAGACTGGGTGCTTTCATTTCATACGTGCTTTTAAAACAGAAGTATCTGTTCTCAAAGATGTACAAGATGTTCTAGCTTAAAAAAAAAAAAAAAAAAAAAAAAAAGAAGTATAATCTAATGATCTCAAAATGTTCAAAGACTTCTCTCCTTAAAAGTCTTCTACGTCTATTTGTAGTTAGACATTTGGAAACAAATTGACCAAAACTAAAGATTATGGACCCTGTCCATCACCCCCATAAAGCAAGGATTTAAAATACAGTATGAGCATTTTGGCATTATTATTCATCCCATTTCTTGTCACTCCAATATTTTGCTTGCTTTTACTGGGTGGCTCCAGTAACTAACCAGAAGTCTTTGCTGAGCTGTCTACAGTGCGGGGGAGTGGGAGTGTAAATTCATTAATATAGAAACAAGTTAATTACATGAGTAATTCCAATATAACATTTCCTATATTTGTCAATACTAACTTTCATTTGCCATCACGCTGTCAGTTTATCAAGGAGATCACATTCATCAAAGACCTCAGTCTCTGCCAGCTGTCATTCATCTAAGAAATTTTACTCTGAGAACTATGCAACCCCACTGCTTCTTCCATGTTACAAGTACATAAACGGCAGTCTTTCTGTGAAGCCTTCTGGCTCTCTTCTTGACAATACATTTAACTGCTTGACTGTAATCTCTTAACTAGCTTCAAATTAAAGTGAATAGTTTATCTCCTCCCTTGATTACTAAAATGATACAGCAGCTTCTTGTGGTGAATTTTTTGGAAGACTAGATTTAACAATTCACTCTCTTCAGCTGACATATTAAATGAACTGTAACAAATGAGAGAGAAACAATTGTAATCTGTTTGGATCTGTGATATCACGCTCTTTAGAGTTACTCTGGTTTCTTAATAATTTTGAAGATGATTTACATGTCATTCTTAGAGACAGAAAGTGCCATGAACAGCCCTCCTCAAGCTAGAAAACCTGAAAGACAACAGTGGGTGAGGGAAGTATGAACACTTATATCCACCTACTACTTCAAAACCACCAGGGGAAGAAATACTCTGAAACTTAATTGTTGTAAAAATGCTTTCTCTTCACAGCAAATACTTAAACACATGTTATTTCCCCAAATGTGAAGAGAATGCCTCTGTGAAACTTCATGCCAAGCCTGAGAAGCTATGTGCCATGAACTGTGACAGCCTTAGCTGCCCAGCTACCAGCAAATGGATGGGGCAGAGGGTTGCAGGTACTCCTGTCACACCTTTCTATAAGAACGTTCTCCAAGGTTTTTAGCTTAAAAAAAAAGCTAAAGCTTTCTCCCTTTCTTAGCTAATTGAGAATGCTTACTTTGAAAAACATTAACTCTCAGCTTGGAAAAAAAAAGAAAAAAAAAGACGCTGAAAAAAACAACGGAAATTATGCACTTCAGGTAGGCAACAGGCTGTTACACAAGAAATTGATAAAAAGTGATAAAAAGACAGATCTATAGTCGCTAATTAAAACAAATAATGGTTGTACAATGCTAACTCAGCTAGAAGTAAGAGATCAAATTGTGATGACATGGTACTTTAGTTATACACAAAGCTCTTACTCCATCAGTGGAGTGGCACTGATGATAGTAGAGTTTGGTCACATTTACATATGAAATGTAACATTCTACACACCCTAACAAATCAAATAGATGTATGCAATATCCAGTATGAAACACTATCAAAAACAAGCTCAGTTAAGACTTATTGAGATTTATCTGCACTATGTAGATTTCAGCTAGTTGTGTAAACTTACTTTACAGTCAAGGAAGAGACAGTCATTTCTAAATGCAATTCATCTGATTTTTTTGAGCTGACATTTTCTGTATGATGGGATCAACTACATACTAGAAATGTTTGATTCTCTGCCTTGACTATAATTAGGAGTCTAAATAACTTGCTAACCCTACACTGTCTACAGCATAAATGCCTAAAGTGCTTTCAATATCTGAAGAGCTGATCAGTTATGAACCAAATACAGAACACCTATATTGTTTCAGATACTGAAGTTCAAGAATCCATTAGAAGTTCTCTACTGAACATTCAGTAGCAAGGTAATAACTGGACTTCTAACGTACTTCTGGACTACAAATAAGTCTCTCTCTTAAATCCTGTCCTACTGAAATCAATGCAAATCTGATGACTAAATACATCGAAGACACCATTTCACCTTCAGAATTCATTTGTTCAGGAAATCAGAATGTGCTGTGAGTTCTACATGTACCTGTTGCTCTAGCTCAGTTATCCTGAGAGGTAGGACTGGTAATTGAATGTAACCAACAACTAGATAATCACATTCCACCAACTTAAGTCTTCATCTGCATATGCTATCTGATCTTTTGGGGCTAAATGCCTATGTGAGTGCTTAGTGTCACAAAAATACCATCTTTGTGGAGGAACTAAACTCAGCACCGAGATTACCTTACGGCTTGGAACATGACTTTAAATTTAAAAAAAAAAAAAAAAAGAAAGAAAAATACCTTTGCAGGATTTCAAATTACTAGATTTGAGGCACATAATATCCATCACTGTATCCATCATCCTAACTGTTACCCCTCTCTCAAAAGAAAATAAACAAATAAATAAAAATTAAAACCTACTGAAGGTTTTATCTGAGGACACTAAGGATGTGTCTTTAATATAAATATTTACAGCTGTTTGGGGCTATTATATCATTTGGCTCCTTGGACAGCTTTTGGGTAGCGTATCACTATGATTGTTCAAACACCTAACATATAATCTCACCTTAATTCTTGGGTTCTCTGGCTAGATGAAAAAAGCAAAATAGTAATGCTATTTTATTTAGAATTTTTGATTGCAAAGTTGCCAAGATTAGTTTTAAAATCCTTTTAATTTAGATATTATCTCCTGACTATATCTTGCATACAATTATTGCAGTATTGTATGTGCCTACATAGAAATATCTTTACACTAACCTAATCAAACAGTATTGAAAACAAGTAAACTGAAAGTAGACAGTTTGCTGCAATTCACAGTAATTCCTATTGATACACTGAATACAGCTTGAAGGCCTCAGATCTATAATATGGACTGAAGGAGAAATACCAAAGGAATCCTAGTATACAGTTGGAAATGCTACTGTTCTATTAAAGTAAGTTTCAGTCAGATTTGCACACAGATTTCTTCCAGAAAGAAAAAGTGTACTTAGAAAATGTTTGTATTACTTTCTCTTGATGATGTCAATTTGAATTGGGCTGCAATTAGCATCTCCTGCAATATACAATACACTGCAGATATGGTTGAAACTATAGCTGTAGGCGTGGCATTTTAAGCAGTATTTCCATAGCCACTACATTTTGATATGCCTGTTCATTTTAACATCAAACAGTGCTATCTCCTCCCATTTTCCCTCAAGATCTGTATGAGAATAACTGAGTCTTCCTATGTTAGCACTGCTGATATTACTCCCTACACTGAGGTACCTCTGCAGTCTATGTTATATCTAAATCTTGAATACAAATTTTTTAAACTGGGGCATCAAATATTTGTGCACAATTAGCATATTTTCCCACTACAAAAATTCAAAAAAAAATAATCAAGTACTTAGATAATTCATTTAATGATTGAAAATCACACTGATTATAAAGCATAGATGTGCAATTAATTACTTTAATGGCTCTGAAGACACATTACTGCAACCATTTATCTTGATGAAGCTTTGTTTTGCAGCTCAATCCAAACTCTACAACAATGTTCTTATTACATTTATCCAGTCCACACTACCTCAAAGCCAGAATTTATTCAATTCTCAACTCAGAAGTCTCTGTAATGAAAGCCATTCTTTCAAAAAGTGTCTAAAGTGTGTTTCCTTACTCTGCAAGTTTCTTTTCTCAAAAGAAACTGGAAATTAGTTTTACTAGTGGCATAAAACTGAGCTGACAGAATAACTATTGGGGCGGAAGAGAAAAAGAGTTACCATTACCTTCAGCAGAAGAGGTTCCTCTGTCTATTTAAAAGTTGCAGACAATCCTGCAATGTTACAGTTAGCACAGCTTTGCCCTTAGCCAGTGTAAGGACGAAAAATCTTTGTCCCTCACACTCTACATTTAAGAAACAATACACTTGGTTTCCCTTCAGGTAAAAAGCTCTTCAGAGTAACCTGTCTTGAAAATAATAATACTTGATGGTTCTTAATACCAGATTTTCAAAAAAATTCACCAACTATATGTAGGTAAATGTGTAAAAAAGGCCAGGTTTTGGAAACCATAAACGCGCTAAAAAATTCCCACTCCGTACACTGAATTTTGTTACAGTGCTAAGCAATTGTTCTGGAAGTCAAAACAGACATTCAGGTGTTTTTATGAGAACAAAAGTCCTTTAAAAATCAAACCCTTAAAATAGAGAACACCCACCTTGAAATCTCAAATTTGCAAACAAACACCAATAGTTGCTAATTCACAGCAACACTTTAAAATTATTTCCCTTATTTCATAAATATATTAAAAGAGGAAAAAAAGAAAGGCAGATTGAAAGGAATCACTTTCACTATACATTATTTAATTTCAGCTTACTTCATTACTGTTATTTTCTCTGTAGATAACATATATTCAGTGTCTTCTAACTTTCACCTGAAATTTAGTAAATCCTTCTGATCAGATGGTGGGGTTTTCCCCCCTTGGTAGTTTAATAAAAAGCAGAAAAGCCTTTTTCAAATATGAAATGGGGACCAGGATGGAAAAGGTAAGCCTAACTTCCATTAGTTTTTGTGTTAGTCAAGATGTCTTTAATCTGCTTGATTCTGCACTGAAGCAGACCTACAAGCCCTCACAAGTCACACTTGATGAGAGACAAACGGAAAAAGCCAAAGGTTCAAGGAATATCTTAAGCCCATTTAATTCTTACCTAGCTTCAACTGCCAGCACATGCCTTACAGTAGAATAAAGATTTGGAACAAAATCACCAGAAGGACAGTCATTCAACAGAAGCACAGCAGAACTGGAGTAATTCCTTTCAAAATTTTCATTAGCACACTTTACAGGCTGCAACAGCTCAGAAGTGGATGACTTTAGCTTATCCTTTGAACAGCATGAAACTGCTTGCAGCAAGGTTCAGTTACTAATTTGGTCATTAATTTGACATGAAGTTTGTCTAACTTGGGCTTTGGGCTTAGGCTTCAAGGTGTCCAGAGATACACAGATATAACTGAACATACTTGCATTAATCTTGTGTGTCCTACATTGGAAAATGGCTTATGAAGAAAAGTAAAATGAGGTATATGGCCTCAGCGACCACGCAGCTGTGCAACAACCAGCCTTCTGCTGCATTAATTCAGTATGTACATCTGCAGTCCATCATAAGACTTCTGGTAACACTCTGGAATTACAGAGAGGGGGTTTAAAGATGCTTTACAGGGAAAATTGGGGCTCATCTGAGACTGAATAATTTCATATTTGAAGTAAAGCCAGCACCCACTCCATCCCCATCAGACAGGAGGTTGTCTAGATTACAGAACTGGTCTATTAGGAAAAATCTTTAGCTGATGGAATTCGGAATGAAACATTTAGCTCCGCTGTCATGGGAACCATTTCTTTTTAAAATGGTTTTAGGACACATTATTGTGAAGCAGTCTTTTCAAAGCATAAGATTTTGATGTTACTAAATTCTGAATTTAAAGAAAAAAAAAAAAAGCAGATCTGACTTGCATTTATGCAGGTAACACTATATTTTCCAAGAACACACTCTTTGAATACTTCAGTCAAAACCAAGCCATGTCAGAGTATAACTAAAACTTCTGGCTCACAAATTTTCATGCATTGTGAAGTATGAAGCCAGGTGCCTGTATGCTACTGAACTTCCTTTTTATTGTTGTTTTTCTCTTTATATTAAAATTCATCATAGGAATAAAAACACAGAATCTAAAGATTTAGAACCAAGCCCTCTCACTTGTATTTAAAAAGGTGGACAAAATGAGAAGATAACCTGACCATCCGTATGGCTTAAAAATATTCCAAATCAATCCATATAATAATTTGCTGGTTGTCACAAATATTGGATTCCCTGAATATGGATAATGCTATCATACTGATACAATTAGCTAAAATTAATACAGTTATTGTTTAATAAATATTATAAACATCTACATATATATGTCACATGACATAGCTGGGAATACATGAGTAGAAAGGGCGTTAAAAAGCCTAAGCCACCATTTAAGCCATGTACTTACCTACTGGAGTCTCAAGCAAGCTATAACTTGAGTCACTACTTACTATAAACATGTAATCATCAGACTAAAATTCTATAATGTCTGACTGAAACAAAGTGAGACCAGTGCTCTAGCTATATTACTGGCCATAATAGCAAAGGATGTCTGAGGTTGCTTCTGGTCATGTGCAGCTCAAATTAAATATTAAGAAATGAAGGAGGCCTATTATGGTCCAAGCCATCAGAGAGGCTTCTAACATTTTAAATGTGAACAAACAATTCTACACACAATTTTACGACCACTAATGCATACATATGCAGATGTTAGAGATTACATTTGAGAAAAACATACGTAAATATGTCCCACATAGGGAAGTTATATTAGATGCCCAAACAAATATGCATGGTATACACAGACACATTAGGAAAGGCCTTAACAACACATTCAGCAGAGAACTGTGCTTTGACTTTATTTGCTAAGACCTACTAATGATTTTTTTCTGTAGCAGCTGTTCTCCATCATTAAATATTTTGTATATATATTATCTGCAGCTAGATACAGCATCACACATTATTTATCAGTATTAATTATCTTACTGTCATGCATTTTAGGATTACAGTGTATATACTGGAAAAGACAGGGTGGGTTACAGAATGGAGTTACAACATTAGACAGCAAGGCTCAAAACTGACAGGCAATAAACATACATTTATATTAAACAATTCTACAATCAAATTAAAAGAAAGACAAGTCATTGTGGTAGCATGAAATTTGGTATGACAATTCAGGAATGACCAGATCCTACATGACCATGTATTCGCCTCTTTTTTTGAGCCATGCAAGTTGAAGGGTCATGAACACAGAGGGTATCAAAACAGACAGGTTAGACTCAGTGGCAACATGAAACATTTGAGATCAAGTGAATAAAAGACAGAATCACATACCCATTTTTCCACATCAACTAGCTGTAGAAAGAAAAAGCAAGAAATCAGTAAATCTCTTTCCTTAAACAGAGCATATCAAAGTCTATTTTGAAGCTAACAGTTCACATTTTTGGAAATGTATCTAGTATGAAAGAAAATGTATGAGTAGAAGCTATTCTCCGGGTATCTCCTCTTTAAAATGCCAATACCTCATGTTTTTGTCTTTATTTTATGGGAAGCACTTCAAATTCCGGAAGTCCAAAATGTCCATCTAAATATCAGACAATAGGCAGCAAATGAAGACTGATGCTGAATTAATTCCACATTGTATTCAGTACCAACCAGTCAAAAATACAGAACACAGTTTCCCGCAAAACATATCTCCATTTTCTCTTGAGTAAAGCTCTGTCATAAGTGAACATTATTCACTTGAAAAGGTTTAGTGGCTGCTATTCAAGGTTTGTCATTTTAATGAATGCTGTAAGTATCAAAAGTAAAATTAGGGGGTACCTGTGAAATCCTGACCCTACAACCTGCAGCATAAGAACAGAGAGCAGAACCCCAAAATGTCATTCATTTTTCCTATGGGGAATGAGAGAATCACTATGAAAGCTTAAGGTTTTGTATTAACAAAACAGTTTCAAGGTTCATTAAGGAAACAGATTTTAAATTACTCTTTCTATGAAGGCTTTGGACCATCTTACAGTCTCAGAAAGGACTGAGAATATCTACTAGAACACATTTCAGCTGCTAGAAAGGTTAGTATGGAACTACTTATTAAAAACTTAGCACCAACAGCAGTATATCTAAAGTAGATTTGTCTCTGGACTTAGAAAACACTGCAGCATATTAAGCCTTCTATGGTTTTACTGCAGGTACATATTGACCTTTTGTTAGCAGATGCCACATAAAAGTTTAGCAAGAATTTAACATAGCTTACGGCAAACCAATTTTCAAAACCACTAGTATTTGGATTCCAGATTACTTGTGAAATTACTGTAATAAAAGGCAATGTATTTAGTTGTCATCTATTACAACAGCTTTATTCAAAGTAAATTTTCTCACTTAATACACGTTTCAATTAAAATGGAGTTTTATATATTCAATATTGTTCAGTCCTGCTGTCACACAAAGGTTAGAAAACACCATCTGACCTGTCAAGTAATTAACATGATAAACTTATAAGCATTTCTTTGACAACTCCTACCTCTCTTTTGAGATTTGCACTGCATTTAGATTTATAATAGAAATTCTCTGATTTACCTCTATTTTTTAAATAGTCTTTACTGTGAGTTTTGTTATCAACCACAGCTGCAGAAAACCCTCCTAAAAAACACCTAGGGTAAATAGATGCAATATAAGAAAAGATAAGTTAGAAAAGCAAGCAGTGATTTAAATCTAAATGCGAACAATGCAACTACTATGTCTTATTAAAAGGAGTAAGGAATAGCCAAGTTAGGTTCACGTACAAGTCTTTCATTTATTACCTTGCTTTTAATACATCCTTTGTTTTGTTAAAATTGTATATGCACTGAGAACATAGCAGTACAAACTATTTGACTGTGTGACAATGATAGAAAGTGGTGAATTGATTCCCGCTTTATTGCCTTACTTTGAGAAGTTTTCACTGTTCCAAAATTGAAGTGAACAGGGCAGCCACAACTGGTATCAGAAAGAATCCACTCAAAGCTCAACGTACACTATCAGTTGTACAATTGATTGCCTTATAATTGCTGAATTTATTTTAACGAACACCAGTTAGCTTCAAGAGTCAAGTGCAGTAGTTGCCAAGTATTTATAAACTGTACACACTAAATCTGCATTGGTATACTCATCTTTAAATAGAATTGTCAACAGGCTTTGGCATATGCTAAAGGCGCCTTTATTCAGTAGTTTCTCAGGACAACCACTTGAATTGCGCATGTCCTACAATTTGACACCTACATGATGGTCATACAGAAAAGACTAGGAAAGCATCCAAAGAGATCTGCTTCTGAAAGCATGGTACAGTGCACACCACGATAAAATCTTGCATTTTTAATTATAGCCATATTCTATAGGCCTTCTGCTGTGTGGCTCTTCAGAGCCCTCCCAGATCCCGTGAGCTCCCTTTTCTCTAGCTGTCTGTGGGAGAGCTTTTCCAGCTACTGAAGTCACAAGAAAACGTTTCTTTCTTACAGACCACTCTGCCTCAAGTCCTAAAACTTGCCTGTGCAACATATGTAGATAAAATCTTGTTAGCTTTTGCCCTGTGAAACCTATTCCAGAAGACTTGTGGCCTTCAACACATTTAGTATCCCATTTTGGGGTGAAAAAAAGCATAAGCATGACCTAGTAATATATTTACTTGCCTGGAAATTCCTAATAATGCAGATTAGGTAAACCTAAAAGTAAGATTACTCATATCTAATAGTAATTGTCCTAATGTAATATAGAATGTAAATGTAATGTAAAATAGATGTAAAGCTCACATAAACAGGAATGAAAGGAAACAATGGATATCTCAGCCTAGTGCTTGAATCTGAGATCTAAGCTATGACTCAGGTAACAAGCAAGCAGATGCTTCACAGCACATCTAAATACAGATTCTGCTTCATACAGACAACTCCATCTTTTGTCTGGCTTCACAGACCAGAATCCACAGAAATCCCTTTTTCCCCATGGATTTCCTAGTATGCATCCAAATTCAGGAAACACTAAGACTCAAAGCTCCTTTCACTCTGTATGTGTTAGACATTAATCCAGGGGGAAGAACAAAAAAAAAAAAAAAAAAACCACAACACCAAAAAAACCACCACACACAAAAAACATTCAAACAAATGAAAACACCCACAAACAAACCAAAAAAAAAAAAAAATATAGTCTAACCTTCCCTTCTATCTTGTCACCTCCCTCTTTGGAGCACTTAACACTCCTTGGACTTGGAATTACCTGTTCTTACCCTAAATTTAGGTTTTGCTAAGCTGTTGACCTGTTAAGAGGTATAGATCTTCCAACTGATCTAGGAAGACTTAAACTTTAGGAAGGGGGGGGGGGGGGGGGGGGTTGGCAGGCAGGGATTGGCAGTGACTTCTGTAATTCCCTCTCACTGTGGCATCTTACACTGTAAACTACTTTATTTCAGTCATACATTATGTTAACCACAGTCTGAAAGAAAGTACAATCATTTATTTTATAAAGCACAGTGAATTTTGCCTTGTCACAATAAATCCAAATCCATGGAATTTAGTAAGTATTCATCTTCTGGCTCATTTTCTCTCCTGATCACTAAGTCACATTGTTTGGAAAAAGAAAACAGATAAGTATATACTAATTTTTCTATTTTTCTTTATCCAAAGACTATCTACCTTTACAGTATTTCCTCCAGTAGAGGAAGCAGAATCCATCTTAAAACATATATACCTCAAATGCAGTATGCTACTTAGAAATATGCCTTCCACATATGTCTGGGTACTCAGAATACTTTCCCAGAAGAAAAGAACATGACACTGGCTAACATTAGATACCAAAATTTAGTGGGTTCATTGCCATATGAGTGTTCTGAATATGGGAAATTATTATCTTGCCATGAGAACACCAGAGTAACCAAAAGGGTGAAGGATACAATGTCCCTCGCATTTACTTAATGACTACAATAATTAATCATTTTACAGAAAATTGCTAACTTCAACTTAAAAGAATTATTTCACTGCCTACTGCTAGTAAGTAGACATCGACATAATTTCATGAGTAGAAAATATGACACTTCAAACTGGACAGTACTTTATGGATACTAAAATGGTATGGCACCCATACACCCATACTGGCGTCGTCTACCTGCACTTGTGCAAAGCTTTTGACATTGTCCCGCATGACATCCGTGTCTAAATTGGAGAAACACAGATTTGATGGATGGACCACTCGGTGGATAAGGAATTGGTTGGATGGTCACACTCAAAGAGTTATAGTCAAAGGCCTGATGTCCAGTTGGAGAGCAGTAATGACTGATACTCCTCAGGGGTTGGTATTGGGACCAGCACTGTTTAACACCTTTGCTAGTGACACAGACAGTGGGATGGAGTGCACCCTCAGCAAGTTTGGCAATGACACCAAGCTGTGTGGTGCAGTTGACACTGTGGGGTAAAGAGATGCCATCCAGAGGGACCTGGACAGGCTTGAGAGGTGGGCCTGTGCAAACCTCATGAAGTTCAACAAGGCCAAGTGCAAGGTCCTGCACATGGGTCAGGGCAATCCCATACACAAATACATGCTGGGTGATGAGTGGATTGAGAGCAGCCCTGCGGAGAAGGACTTGGGAGTAGTAGTGGATGGAAAACTATGAGCCAGCAATGTGCACTCGCAGCCCAGAAAGCCAACTGTATCCTGGGCTGCACTAAAAGAAATGCAGCCAGCAGGTCGAGGGAGGTGATTCTCCCCCTTGACTCTGCTCTTGTGAGACCCCATATGCAGTACTGTGTCCAGCTCTGGGGCCCCCAGTATAAGAAAGACATAGACCTGTTGGAGTGAGTCCAGAGGAGGCCACAAACATGATCAGGGGACTGGAGAACCTCCCTTATGAAGACAGGTGGAGATAGTTGGGGTTGTTCAGCCTACAGAAGGCTCTGGGAAGACCTTACAGCAGCCTTCCAGTACTTAACAGGGGCCTACAGGAAAGGTGGGGAGGGACTCTTTATCAGGGAGTGTAGTGATAGGATGAGGGGTAATGGCTTTAAACTGAAAAAGGGTAGATTTAGATTAGATGTAAGGAAGAAATTCTTTACTGTGGGGGTGGTGAGGCACTGGAACAGGTTGCCCAGAGAGGCTGTGGCTGCCCCCTCCCTGGAAGTGTTCAAGGCCAGGTTGGACAGGGCTTTGAGCAACCTGGTCTAGTGGAAGGTGTCCCTGCTCATGGCAGTGGGGTTGGAACTAGATGATCTTTAAGGTCCCTTCCAACCCAAACCATTCTATGATTCTATGATCTATATGTCTAAAGAATACAGGTAGTGCTATAAGGAGAAAAAACAATGATGCAAAATTGTATTCTAAGAATCAAGCAAAAGATCAAAGATGGCGTTTAGAATTACAGAATAATTTCTCTTCTTGAACTAGATGAGAATGCTATACTACAGAGTCTTAATACTTCCCTTAGAATTTCATACAGCTACAGTAAGAAGTCCTCCATGAAGAACACACAGCTAAAATTTAATAATTTACTGCAGTGCTAATCCAGAAACTTCAGAGAGTGATCTGCATTTGCTGACTTCTTTTCAGAGGCACATAAGAGCTCCAATCTTTCCAGACAAACTTTCATTTTAAATGCATTTAATCCAAACTTGATGGCTGGTTTTCCAACACCTTTTTTCCTGAGTGCTGCAGATATCTGGCACTACATTAACCAGACATAAAAGTCAGTATAAAACAGCAGGAATGTAGTTCTGTTACCCCTCTTTTCTCTTGTCATAAGGAGTCATGAACTAAATGAAGAGAAATAAAGAGCAACCTTTTCACCATTATGAAGAGTCATTCACAAACTCACTTTTTAAATCTTGACATAAAGCAAGCTCACGGAACACATGCTGAACACCCACTAATACAGCAACATTAATTACTAGTGCACAAAGCCGAAAAGTAAGCTACTTCAAGATGTGCAAAACAGCCTACCATTCCTAACTCTGTCTTCTGTATTCTGTTTTCTTTTATCTGCTTGAGCAGCATAAAAAAATCACTAAGGAACTTTATTCCACACAATAGAGGAGAATCTTAGCTGACTATGGCTAATCACATTCTCTACAACTGTTTATGAAAAATGCAACAGATACACTGGCATGATCCACAGGTGGGACTGTGACCTGAAATCTCAGTGAAGCAAGGCATTCCAGCTAGTGGATGTTCTACCTTCCTCTACACTTGTTTTTCTGAACTGAAGCAGGAAAATCTTATCAGAAAAATAGTATTTTTTTTTTCCATTTCTCGGTTGAGGGAACTGAGAACCTATAGCAAAACCTCTGTATAAAACTTTTTTAATAGGGATAAGCAAGATGAGAATAACTAGAGTTGAACTAGCTAGATTACAAATTGAATTGCATTTTTGTTTCTCTTACAACACTTGATTATCTTCATAGACATCTTGATTTCCTGAATTTAAGATTCAACAGTCAATGATGTGTCTTCTCTTCCAGCCCAGGGTTGTCTTCCATTGCAGACTGTCTTCAAGATGCTTCAAGAGCTGTACTTTTATGTCTATTTGCTTTAGCTCCTTCTCTGTATGCAATTTAGATCAGAAAACTCAACTGAGAAGAAATAAATTAATTTATCTTTCCCCAAAGTTAGTTTTTACTGGCCATCATGCTAGAAAGAAAACTTTCATCACATTAGAGATCCAATGGTCATGGTAAGGCTGGAAAAGGCCTGTCATCTACCTCCGACACAGGAAAATTGCCTGGGATGATAAAAATCTTTGTTTTTATGCCGTACGTTCTCATACATTCTCCTTCCAAATATGACACACGCCAAAGAAGAGCCCATGTGCCAGGCTAGAAATATTTGCTTGTCACGATTCTGTGATTTGAAATAGTTAATGATTTTATTCCTGTCCTTGTCTCTCCCTAAGGATAAGCAGAATGCAAAACTACTGTGCCTGCACTTCTTGATTTTTTCCAGTACTTACATTTGATCAAAGTGCCATTGATCAAAGCCATGTCTTATTCTTTTTGTCCCTTACTTGAAATGGCCTGCTAACAATCCCTTCTGATGCTAAATAAGGTGCACTGAGGAGAAAATGACAGTATTTGTTTTATCTGCAGAAGTTTTGAACTTTTTTTTTCCAGTTGTATCTCCTGCTCTCCTGTAGCAGTGTGGCATCTCTAAAATAGCTGACAATAGTCAGGTTTTAAGTAGAATGAGCCTCTAAACTACCTCATCTTTTCATAAAGCTTTCCACTGTTACAAGCTGATAAGTCCATCTGCATGATACAAAGGCCCACACTGTCTGAAATGCTTTTCTCTCTTTTTTCTCTCTCCTTTCTCTTCTTTCTCTCACTTTCTTTGCAGGAAGAAGCATTTAGGTTATGTAAATTCAACGTTTGGAAGGGCAGACATTGCAATAAGTACAAGCTAACATTGCCAGACATAACAGCTCTGCCTCTCTCTATGATATACCACTATCTGATGAAGACTTACCCAAAGAGTTTCTGAAGAAAATTACTGCTGCGATATTTTGTTACTTCAGGGAGTTATGCCTGGCACTGGTAGCCAACCCTTAGACTAATGAAAACATTCAAATAAACTATAGAAATAAGAAGCTATAGATTGGACTTTTTGCTCAAAAGTTTGGTAAAAAAAAATTCTTGCCTTACTGCTTCTGTAACTTGTCAAAAGAGAAAACTTTCTTGTCAGTGCTAGGAAATTAAAAGAGCTCTGGTTCGTTATATTAAGAGACCTCTGGTTCACTTCTGACTCTTCCTATGTATGAGGGTTCCGCTACCAAACCTGAAAACGTTGTATTCACAACTGCTGTTAGCTTTCAGATACGTTATTAACTAGGCTACTGTGGTGTAAATCAGAGAGCTTAAATTGTCAAGAGTGCGTTTAACTGCCAATCTTCCTAATTTTTTGAGGAAGTACCTTGATAACTTGGCTTATTCATTAATATACAGAACACATTAAAAGAAATAGGGAGTGTTACCTTTTTCCCTTTGCATGACGGATGAAATTACTTTCCCCCTCCTCCCATGCTGAGAAAATGATAAAGCTGCCAGCTCTCTGTGTTATCTTGCTGCTTGCTAACACAATGTAATTAATGAATTCAGAGTGCCACAGTTGGAGACAGATGATTTGAATATTCAAAAACCCACCAGCTACAGTTGCATTCCTGTCCCAAAAGGCCTTCATTCCTTCCCTGTGGCACAGGAAAGCTGTTTAGCTCTGTGAGGAAACACACATTTTTTCCCTATTCCTTAAACACCAAAGGAGAATTATACAGGCAAGACACTTGCATGTGATGATTCCTTCCCACAAGGCCCTTCGGATCAGAGAAGGGCTGTACTTTGCTTCCTGCAGCAAAGAATACCCCCACACATAAAATTAGACAGCAGTTTGCTGGTCAGTGGCATGGAAAACAGATATTATTAAAACAAGGCACCAGGAGAAGTGATTAATCGGCCATGACTGGATGATTAGATGGGAGTTAATAAGCTCATGATGCAATTTAAGCTGAACTCTGCCTAACGGATGGGTATCCACAGACAGTATTTTCCTGAAAAATTAAGTTGTCAAATATTGGAGTAGAGGTTGTGAAATTAAAATTTTTCATATTATAGAAACAGTTTAGTTTAGAATGCACACACAATGCATGCAATCAAATGCTTTCATTCTCTTAATAAGGTCTGACATGGATTTATGAGTTCACAAATCTGAAAAAATCCTATCCTTAATTACAATGCTTTACCACAATATAACAGACTTTTAAATGAAAGTTAATGGAGATATTAACTCTACTGGGGGGGGGGGGGGGGGGAGGCGCGCTGGAGGGGGCGCAGGGGGACAGAGCAGTAACTGTGACATCTAGAGGAAAACAAGGACATTAAAACAAGGACATTCTGGAACTAGTGTTACTAAAGGTGGAAAGAAAAGTCAGATATTAGTGTCAGTAACCAGGCTGTATACTGATCAATCACTTTTGCTCTAAAGTTAAGATCTTCTGTCAGTAACAGGAATGAGACAACAATGTATAAAAGCTATTGATCCCACAGATGGGGAAAAATATGCAGCAGATCAAAATTAACAGCATAAATGAAGGAAATAAAGGCTATCAAAAGGAATTTTAAAAAAAAAAAAAAGATTAGGAAAAAAAGTTATTCCAATGCCAAAGAAACAGATAACTGTCTTTTATTGCTGTACTCTGAAATCAGTGCAAAAATCAGTGTCAGGTTTATATTAGAAAGACAATTCAGTGCATGACACTATTAAAAACACACTGAACTATGCATAGTGGCAACAGAAGTTGATTACACCAAGCTGCAAAACAAATGAAACTTTTAGCTAAGCATTTCCTCACAGAATAGTCTTCACTTAGACACAACAGAATGTTATGTGTTTGTATTGCTCCCTTCAATCATCACCTTCCTGATCTCATTTTCAGGAAGCTCCTTCCAGTTCCCAACTACAGTAGGGTTCCTTCATTCTTGTCTCTATGAGTCTAACTTCTAATCTAGCCCACAGTCTGAACTGATCCAACATGCCAAAACAGGAAACTGATGGAAATTAAAATAAAATTTAAAAATAAAACAAAATTTAAAAATAAAATTTAAAAATAAAATTTAAAAATAAAATTTAAAAATAAAATTTAAAAATAAAATTTAAAAATAAAATTTAAAAATAAAATTTAAAAATAAAATAAAATTTAAAAATAAAATAAAATTTAAAAATAAAATAAAATTTAAAAATAAAATAAAATAAAATAAAATAAAATAAAATAAAATAAAATAAAATTGAAGGAGCTGGGACTGTTCAGTTTGAGGAAGAGAAGGCTGAGGGGAGACCTCATCACTCTCTACAACTACCTGAAAGGACACTGTAGAGAGGTTGGTGCTGGTCTCTTCTCACAGGTAGATTAGTGACAGAACAAGGGAGAACAGCTTTAAACTCCAGCAGGGGAGGTTTAGGCTGGACATTAGGAAAAAATTTTTCACAGAAAGAGTGGTTAGACAGTGGAATAGGCTGCCCAGGGAGGTGGTGGAGTCACCATCCCTGGATGTGTTTAAGGGTCATTTAGATGAGATGCTGGGGGATATGGTGTAGGGGAGAACTTTGTAGAGTAGGGCTGATGGTTGGACTCGATGATCCCAAGGGTCTTTTCCAACCTGAATGATTCTGTGATTCTATGATTCTATGAAAATAAAATACCCCACCAGAATTATGAAGCAAAAGTGCTTAAAGTTCCCTTCATAAAAAGCAGTTCTACTATAAAAAGGAGACAGCTATGAACCAAAAATTCTTAACTGCTTTAAATACATGCAGGTTAAGCATGAGATAAATATTTTAGAAATGCTTCCTACTGTATTGTACTCAAACCACCATGTATATTTGTAGCCTCCAAATCCTCAGGCATTTGCATTTCAAGTCACAAGAAAAGCCCCTAAACACTGTCCTAGCCACAAAAGGTTTCAAAGCGTGGCCTGTGGTAAAAGACATTCTGAACAAGATAATCGATGCTAGGGGGAAAAAAGAAAAAATAAGAAGAAAACAAACAACAGAAAAAAAGGTCAGAAATGCTTTCCTAAATGTTTTAGCATATAACAAGAGAATTTTTTTTACTTCATGATAAACTGTATCTAGTGGAAATGATTAATTTTACTGTGAAGATCAACAAATCAGTTTATTCCATTCCTTGTCACCAAGTATGCAACTATGATCTAATCAGTTTACAGGTCTTACACGCTTAGCTGTCAAAGAACAGGACTATTTTTCCTATCTGAATGTAAGTGCAAATAAATAAAAAAAAAAATCACACCAAGTTTTGTAAATTTGGTTCACAGCGTATTCCTCCCAAATTAACAGAAACATTGAGAACTTTTTCATTGACCTTACAAAATTGGAATGAAACTACAGAATGTTCATTGCTCCCCAACAACAAAATAAGTTACTCAAAGAAAAAAAAATAATTCAGCAACATAATATTTCACAAAATTGAGTGAACTACCAAAGTCAGAGACAAGAACACTTCTGATCTGAAATGATTCTCAATACCAAGATAATCAGATTATTGTGCTTGAATTCTTAATGTCTGTGTAAAAAGCTCTACAAATATTTTTGCATTTATTAATCTATCCAAAACAGTACATTTACAAGTACAGAAGAGAAAAAAACAAAACAAAACAAAAAACCCCAAACAAAAAGAACCTACAACAACAAAACACACCATAAGTAAATTCACTGTGGATGAAGCATTTAAACATTAAGTCTATTTGCCTCAAATTTTCACTGGGAAACTTGAATGGCAGAATTTCAAAAATCTACCAAACACCATTCCTAGAAAAATAACAGTCTCTCAGCTATATACTTTAGATAGTTCTAGGACTTAGGAAAAATTATCTGCTAAATATTCAGTTCAAGAGTTGTTGACTCCAGTTTCAAGCCAAACTGGGAAAGGACTCAGCATTTTGCACTCACTATAGAATTGTGGTCTTTCATCTAGGCAGAGGCAAATGTTCCTCTACCTAGTATGTTCCTCTGAAGACGTCCAAACCCACCAACAAGTTCTTTCTTTAAAATGAAGGAATGTATTTCACTATGTACCTAAAAAATAGTCACACATGGCTGAGGAGAGAGAATAAGAAACCTCCCCTCAAATTCCTTGGAACAGCCAAAGGATTTATCAGTTACTGACATTATTACAATTTGGACAAATGCACAAGTTCTTTTGAAGAAGTAGAGCTATACACAGTAAACTGCTTATAAACTAACAAATGAACACCACCTGGAAATGGAATTTTACAAAAAGAGCAAAAATGCACAAATACCCAGTTAACTAAAATAGTCTGCTACTGAATGACCTATATATACACTAGGTTATGTGAATTTACCACTAAAAGAATCATGAAAAAACAGGATTTCCAAATTTGTCCCTTTCCTTCTGTTCTGTATGTATCGTTATCTACTGTGACTCATCCCAATATTTTTTAAATAGAAACTTCTTTCAAGAAAAGTAAGTGTTCTGCATATTTATCAACAGACTTTCAGCTATGAAAGGCTGCTTCAGGAGTGGAAGCTGCATGTACTGCCATAATTACAAGCACATTTCACACCATCAGCACAAACTAGCATGATCTGCACAAACAAGCGTTAACTACAGAAATCATATACAATAATCCAGGACTTCATAAAACAAATTGATTCGGTCTATAGCAGATGACAACAGCCAACCTAAGAGAAGTCAGGTTTACGGGTAGCAGCCTGAGTACCTCCTGTTCTTTTCAAGTTTCTCTGCTTTGCCTATTTCAAAGTACGCTGTTTCCATAAAGAAAAGGAGTGAGCTTTTACTACCATCACATGGAAACGGAAAACAAAGTCTTACCTGTTTACGCACAGAGGGAATGACAAATAATTGGAAGGCAACTAAAGGGCAACTAACTGTCTAACCAGCAAACACTGGAAAAGGCTGCAGCCTAGGCAGAAAGAGGAGACTGCTAGGGAAAGGGAAGACGGTCTTCAGAGCTCAGCAACTATCATGTTTATCAAAAAGACATTTACGGATCAAGATCAAAGGCCTTACAAAAGCAATGAATGATGGATACCACCTCCCCTTCTCACTTACCATGTTGACAGTATTCTAAAAGCACAGGTTTCAATTTTAATTTGAAAACTAAAGGACAGATACCTTCAGAGAGCTCAGGAAGAGTCAAAAAGAGCATGCTCCCTTTTTTAACCTCAGTGTATGTATGTGTGTGAATACATACATATATTTAACAGGCATGCTTTTGAAGGGGAAGGACTCAAACCAGACTGCCAGCAGGAACTCAGCAGGAGCCTTTACCGCAGCTGAGATCCTGCAGACACTCCAAAATGGAGCCTGCTGGCGTGGGACCTGCCACCTGCCACAGAGACGAAAGGCAGCTCAGCAGGCCGGCTGCCCAGGCTGTGGCAGCAATCGGCAGCTCCCTTCCCGGCCAGGGCTGCCCAGGAGCCTGCAGTCCTGCCCCTTGCTGGGACAAAGCCCTGCTGGCAGAGTGGCAGCCCAAACGCTCAAAACTAAAATCCAGGTTTAGGAAAGGCTGAGTGGTCCCGATGCACGCCGAAGCAAGATCTCGGTTTAGAGTTCTCATCCCAAGCCCTGCAACCTGCTGCTCTGAGGTGAGCTTTAGCTGAGGTGGATGATCTTGCCATTCAAAAAGGCAAGTGAGTGCCCCTGCGAAGAGCAGGGTTTCATAGCCTCTGCTGCACTCAGGTCCCAGCCTAGGCTACAAATCAGACACCTGGAGCCCAGAGGCAGAATCTCACCTCTGCAAACAGAGCTGCTCCCTGTTCTCAGCCTTTCTCTGTTCACTTACACCCCAGGTCCTAAACCCCTTCATTTCTTTCACATTCCTTCACCCCCATCTCCAATTCAAGAGTTGTTGCCATCCTCATAAATACATTAAAAATGGTAATTCGCTATGATAAGAGAGAAACAAAATAATTGCCTCTTAACTTTAGACCTGGAGTAGTGTAACTCTCACACTACAGTAGTACTTAAAATAGACAGGTACACTTACCTGCTTGGATGGCTTTGGTTTTACTGTTGTTATTGAAACAAAATGTTTGATGGCCCTCCAGCACAACCTTCCAAAACCAGGAACCATACCTTCTCGGTTTATCAACACTACCACGGTCACTAAGGAATGGCTGGGCATCAAAAGAAATAGTTTTCCCACAGACAACTAGTTGTTAGGTGTGAAATACCACCTGTTCTCACCAGACCTGTCATTTTTGCTAAAATATTGTAGATTCATGCAGTGACGCAGCTACCATGGATTCAAATTTCTTACTGCCATGGGGTGATGCAGTTACACATATGCAGATGTATCCTCATGCTTATACTACTTATCCAGAGCTGTTCAGTGACAATGTTCAGTGACAACTGTCAGGAAACAATGCACATTTATCACCAACTCTATCACACCACAGAAGCAGTAGAGGTGAACCCTGCTCTTCCCCAAACTCCTTCCAATTTCCTGTTCAGGACAGGAATCTGGTCTGTTCATTCCTACTCAGTCTCACAATCCTACCTCTATGTTCTTTTCTTTGAAATGCTATCCATGTTGCTGCCACTCAAATGTCACCCCTTTGGGGAGGATCACTCACATCCAAACTTGAACAACAGGGAAGTCAATGATGCATACACAGCATCATTAGTATCAAAAGCACCTGCAAGATAGAGTTAGAAACAAAATTGCATTAAGAAAATCTTGACCGAATTTGAAGATCAGGGTGGGTTTTTTTCAATTACCACAGAAAGCATTGGTATGGTACCTCCTGGAGTACACATTTCAAGAGGAAGAATCCTCTGTGTAAGCTGCAGTTGCTTTGAGGCCCTACAGAGCTGCCTGATAGCAGATTACTTTCTTGTTATGCAGTACTGCAGACACCATTAACATTTTCTACACTCTCAGCCTGTATAGCACTGCTATGCATTTCCTACACTCATAGCACTTTGCATCAGCCATCTAAATATTCTTTAAACTTGCTATCATAAGCCACTAAAATGAGGCAAAGGATCCCCCTGTTTTTGAAATTTTGCATTCACCGAGCCGAATATTGCAGAGAGCTATTCCTACCAGAAGCCATTATAACACAAATGTAAATTTGGAGAATTTTCATATATATTATGAGATGTTTACATAGTGTTATAAACAATCTATTTAAAAATACTGCATAATTATTATTTCCATTCTCAATATAATTGTATAACTTGGCAAAATGAAAGTTATAGTTTATTTAATGCAAGGTCTTGGACTTTACAAATAATTCAGATTACAGCTGTGTGCATTGCAAAAGAAGAGGAAAATACAATGTTTGATTATCCCACTGTCCAGGCCTTGCCTCAGCTGTGAGATTAATGTAAAGTTGCACTTTGTACGGGCAGTAATAGAAGAGCTGTAACAGACAAAAATTATATATAATCATGCACAATTTATATTTCAAATCACTTTACACTAAGCTAAAGTATCATGGGTTTGCATTTTCAAAAGAATTGTGCTAATTTTTATGAAAAAAAAAAGTTAACAAAATTAGGACAAACAGTAAAGAGACAGAAAGTGACAATAGTCCCCCATGCAACCTTAATTTCAGTCCGTTCCTGTCACTGTCTAATGACAGAGCCTTCCACATGTCCATTACCTTTTCAACATCAACTCTGCCTCATTCAGCATGTAGAAGAGGGGATGGTCACTTCCTATTTTATTTCATCGCAGCTCAGTGTGCAACAATTGTACTGAATATTGATTAGAAAAAACCACTCTTCTATAGACATAATGATTAAATGCCATGAATTTTATGATGTTCACTACTGCAATGCTAATCTCACAAATATTCATTCAGTTTTCACAATATCCCCGATGACATATCAATACATTTAAAGAGTCTAAGGCATGGGTCCATTAAAATCAAAGTATTCACAAAACAGGGAGTTCATTTTAAGATGCCTAGGACCTGATTTCTAACATTATTTTACATTTTATGTGTAGCTTCCATCAGGTACAGTCCTCAACACCTGCACAAATCAGTCCTGAGGTACGAAGACAGGCAAAACCAGAAAAACTACAACTAGCAATCACTGCTTAGCTTACTGATTATAACTGCTTAGCTAGACTGACCTGGTTTAAAAACTCAGTGTATTAATAGCTTTGGAGAATCATCTAGTAGCATTAAGAAAACAAGTGGTTTAAGACACTATCTCAGCTTTACATAGTACTGCATAGCAAAACTGAGACTCTTCAGCATTCTGGAACAGCAATTGAATGTGAGGATTTGGGAGTTTTATCTTTTTATCTTGTATTTTGACTAAATATCATTTATTACATCATTTCCAACCACTGCAACAAATTAGTTTTGTGGTTCTAAAGACAAATTTAACTGTACCATTTCCAATTTCTCTGTGCTTAAATTTCATTTAAAAAAAAAAAAGAAAAAAAAAAAAACAAAAAAAACCTAAAAAACCCCAGCAACTCTTCCAGGACTTAACAAGGAATCTTTACTGAATAGCATCAGCTAGAGGTTATAGATGGCAAGGGGATAATACCTATGGAAATGAATGTTAAAAAGCAGAGAAACAGACATTCCCCTTATTTTCTCATCCAAGATAAAAGCCTTAAGCACACCTTGAGTTCCCTGTCCTAATATTTCTGCCAATATTTCCCAGCTGTCTTCATGGCAGCTTGTTACATCAAAGTGCCAATTTCAGTGACTTCCACACTGGTCATTTTCAGTCATTAGCTTTTTGTTCAGCTATTCTGTTTCTTTCCTAGGATCACATCGAATCTGAAACAATTCTTATTTTAATCTTTGTGTCTAGTACACTTTGTAGCTGTGCAAAGCTGCAATCTCAGGGAAAGGTTAGGTCATCTTCACCATCTCCCTCTCAAATGCATAGCTTTTCCATTCCATTTCAATGGCAGAATTGAATTGGCTCCGGTTCTCCCTGTGTTCAAAAGTACTGCAACAGTGCCTGAGTGTTCCAAAAACAGCATCTTGCACATCAGTTTTCTGCTTTTAGGACCAGTGTCTAGCTTCAGACGGGTTTGCAGTACACCCAAAAGCATCAAACAGAAGTCTACTTCCAGCTCTGACCCTCGATCTCTCTGAGAATGGCACAAGTGCAATCAATCAAAGAGCAGATCTGAGAATCTCCAGCACATTAATTTAGCATGAAGTCTTCATGCTGCATTTGTTGTAAGTGCTTAAATATCTTTACTGAGAAAGAAAGTGTGAAATAAGATCCTTTGTCTTTTTTTCTTCCTCCCACCCCCCACCCCATGTAAGACCATCCCTCAGGAGTTGATAGTGGCATTGACAGTTTCAAGCATATTAAGACAAATGAGAGCCAATTTTTTTCATAAGTAATGAAGTCTAGGAAGACAAATAGCAAAAAAGTTTACTCAGTTTTTCAGTCAGAAGGTAAAGAACAAATACAGTGTGATTTCCTGAATAAGCACTTAAAATCACCTCAATATAAATGCTAGAGCGCCCTGCACTATCCTGATGTATTCTAGTACATTGTATATGGTGTCATTCAAAATACAGAAACTGTAACTACATATACATTCATTTTGTTGCTACAGATGACACAAAGAAATCCTTACTTATTTCAGTAGTACATTTTTTCTAGTAAGTAATCAAAAAGCTGACACTTGATGTGAAAGGACGCAGAAGCAACTGAAAGAAATCCATTTGGTTCCATACAGGCTAAGTGAGTTTGGTGCATCTGTCCTGCAAGAACCACTAAGATGCAATTCCAGTAGAAGTATGTTACCCTCCAAGTGCAGCTGATTTTACTAGCGAGCAATTCATGTAGCATGAAGCCCAGCCATTCGCAGAGGCATTGAACTTTCCACCTGCTTTGCTGATAAAAATTTAAAAAAAAAAAAAAAAACAACAACCAAGCCCCATAGCAGTCTCATACTCTTCTATATATACCTGAACAAAAAAAGCCCATGCACACTCCTGTTGGCAGAACAAAGCACAGATCAGCAAACAGGAGCTCCAGAAGCTCTCACCTCTCACCAGAAATGATGCCTCTTACTTTACACACTCCCTATGAAATGAGATTTCACTGTGGATGGATGGCTTGGCACTCACTAGTCTTCTGGTAGACCAGAGTGAAAAGAATGCTTTACCACTGCTGACAGAAATAACTAAAGCTGCTGTGAAAGTTTACCAAGAGTTCTCAAATCATTCCAATGAAAAGGTTCAGTTAACAACAATCCTCTGTATGGGATATAACATCTCCCATCCACGCAAAGACGCACACCATACTGGCAGATGAAAACAAGTCACGTACCACCTGTATTTATGTGTGTCATTTCATATATGTGTGTATATATATATATCTCATCTATTGACCAAGGTATGGCATGTAACATGCAATCCGTAGTCTTCAAATTTCAGTGGCCTTATTCACAATAATGATCATCAAGGACTATAAAAGTCATCGCAAGGCAAAAGACTAGTAATGTTATTTATATCATGAAACTGCTGGATATATTTCAGAAAACCCAAGCAAAGCAAGTGTACCTCGAGGAATCACAAGCTCTTATTGGTTTCAGAAGAACAACAGGTTTTTGTTCTAGCCAATATAATAGATACATTGTGCTTGTTCACTTATGATAAAATGTCCTTTAAATGCCAAGCTAATTTAAATTCCTGTACCTAGTCACTGTACCAAAACATTTTTTGATCTCTTTGAAATAATAAATGCATTAGAATAGAATGAAAGTTCAAACTAGCCACTTGTTATATAAATTCAGATAGTACCAGTGTTTTGAATCCTCAAATTTTCCCTTTAGAAAAAAATCATTTATATCGAAGCATATGAAGGAAAATACCTTTGAAATATATTTCAAATAAGAGTTTGTACCGATAGCTTTTATGAAGGTTACCTTACACTTCATTTTAATTTGCATACCCTCTTGACAAATTTTTATTTTAATAGCTATTTTTTATGCAGCATGTTTGCTTGAGGATGATTTCAGAAAACTTTCAGACAAAAATCTAAATCATTTGCTGAGGCAACTGAGACTAAGAAAATACCTGATGTTTTTTCATGTCAAATATGTCTGGATGCCTTTTCTTTTTGGCAGCTCTAGCACTGTCACACAACAGAAAAGCAACTTGCTGGAGAATTTTGTAGAATCTGGAAAATTCACCTGTATATCATCAATAGACTTAAAGTAGGCAAGCTTGCTCAAGAGTATGCATGCTGGCACTGATTTTGGCAAAGAAACTGGTGGTAACCAGCATTATCACCTACTTTGCCTGCTATGTATCATGGCTGAAATCTGCATGCTGATCTAAAGGTACCAGTCATTGTAAGACCTTTTATGAATCACCAGTATCAGCAAGACATAACATACTGAAAATAAGAATTAAGGCAATCCCTGGATATACAGGCAGGATAGTCCGAGTAGGACATAGGGAAATCATTTATTTTCCTTGTCATAGAATGTGAGACTGGTAATAGCATACTATGTACAGATCTGTTGTCTAACTTTCATGAAAAAGACATTTAAAACTCAAAACTGAAAGAAGCCACAAAATTATAAATCCTTTCCTCACACCTCAAACCTGACAACTTCCTTCCCATTTATCTGTGGCACCTCTTCTGAGGAAAACACAGCAGTGCAGAAGGTACACCAGCACAAGAGCAGTTGATGGTAATGTAAAACAGGCAACTTTGCCTTTCTTTCCTCTTACTGGGATGTAAAGTTTGGTCCTTTTCTCCTACCCAGTATCCATCACATCTGGAAGAACATAACTATCTACCCCTGTTTCTACTATTGTTTATATTGTCCAGAAAGTTACTGAATACAAGAGTACTAATGGATAGATGGCCATGCTTCATTTCCTAAGATAATTATGGAAAATTTCCAGGAACTGATTTGATTATGGCATTTCAACACTTTTGTAAGAAGAAAGTACTAAATGCTAGATCTCTTGAATCTAGTAAAGGAAGATTTGATTAAAAAAAAACAAACAAAAAAACCCAAACAGAAAACCACACAACAAATAATCAGAGTAAAAAGAATCAGAAGCAAAACATAGTTACAACATCTTGTGGTGACTACCTCCTAAATTATTCCAGAAAGCTGTGGATTTGCTTTCTCAGCATCATTCAGCCTGATAAACTTTAATGAAAAACAAGGTACAAGGATCCAAAGACGACTCACTGGAAAAATTTAACAACCAGGCTAGGAATACATGATCTGAAGGCTTTTTCTGGTCTTTATATAAACCTAAGGATTTCCAGCTTCATATTTCACCTGCTCTTATAATAATAAAAAGTTACACTCAAAAACCAAGACAAAATAATTACAAAATAATATCTAGGCTGTAGGGCTGTCTAGGACAGAGCAGCTGTAATTTGCTTGCCTAAGAGACCAGAGCCCAGTCTCTGGGCACACATATAATGATAGACTTCATTTATATGATTATTTCCTATTCTCTTTCCACAGGATTCCTCCCTTCTTCTTTCCTTTTTCCTGGTTCTTTTCTGTGGATGAACTAACAATAAACGTAGCACATGCATATAGCACTCAAGTCCCCAGCAAAATCAAAAAATTACCTGTTTGAAATGAAAAGTGTAAATAATGCTGCCTGAGCAAACAAAACAAGTTGTGGCTTTATTTTTTAAACCAAAAGCATACAATCAAGCTATGAATTTCAATGTTTTAATAAACTGCCAGAGCTAAGCATAATATTTTAAAGGGAAATTATAAAACCTCAGAGCATGAAGTGCCTAGGGCTAGAAGAAACAGAGCACTACAAATTCTTTCTTATGAAATTTCACTCATTTTCTACTGTTGCCTTTGATAGTAGCATTTAGCTGATTCAGGAGAGAGAAGTAGACATGCTCAGATAGATGGATCACTAATCTCATGAAGTATGGAAATTCTCATTTTGGGATTCTTGTGTTAAAAAAGTAGGTATTTATTGCAGAGGTAATCTGGCACATACTAATTGAGAATTAAAATTAAATCCAGTTAGTCCATATAGTTATTCTTTCTTAAGCATAAGGAAAGCTGTTTATTGTTCTGACTCAATTCAGCATGAGATCTTATTCATATTACTCAGCCATTTCATTACTGCTGACTTACCTGTTATATAATAATAATACCTATTATATAAACATAGCAGTTGAGAGTACACACCACAAAAATCAAAGAAGCACAAGGAGACCACTTTTAAACACAGCAGCCTTAATGACTTCTAATGTAATGAAAAGTAATTGAGGGCTGAAAAGACCTCCCTTTGCAGGATTCTTTCCATTAGGAAACTGAGGTCATATGGAATCCAGTTTATAGTAACAATCACTCAAGAAATAGCTGTACTTTCTTTTCCTAAATGTAAGAAAAAACTGTTATTCTAAAACAAAAAATTGATGGAGCTCCAGGAAGATAACAGTGCTTCAGATGTATGCACAAAATTATCTCTTCTCATAAAACTTAAAGTAACCACATCAGTCATTAAATGCAAAACGCAGTTACTTCAAACAAATACGAAGCTGCCAACAAAAGTACCTACCCTATAAATAAATACCTATAAACGCAAAGGAAAACTTTATATATATTTTCATAGAAACTACATACGGATACAAAATGTCAGTTCTGTTAATTTATCATCAAGTACATATTCAGTCATTTTAGTATTATCATTATTGTTGACTCCCAGAGACTTAGTAGAAAGAATAATGACACCAACAACAATATGACCTTGATCATCTACAAGCTACTATTTTCAAGATTATTCTCTTCTAATATCAAGATATCAGTATGCAAGAGACACACAGGCAGATTCCTAATGCGTTTGCACAGAACCCAGGCAAAATTTGCAGTAAAAATATACTCATTATTTAGTGAACACCAGCTCTCTGGGCTGGTATAGCTGTAGCTCTGTATCTTCTGCTAGTGTTGGGATTTAATAGGCATTGAGAGCACAGTAAACTACACTCTGTAAGCAGGTGACAACCACATCATGACCACACTCAGAGACTTTGCTTTATCTTTCTTGTGTGCATCTGAGAAGATCTGTGAGTACAGAGCACTGTACATCAGTACAACTGCCATCACTTTTCTTTAGGCATGGATATGAATGCCCAGAACGCTGACCTTCATGGTTATGCATGGAAAACATCGATAACTGCTTCCAGCAAATACCACATTACCATCAAACATGGTTCTTCCAGCTTGGAGTATGTAGGTCCCATCAGTCACTGTGCCCTATAAAAGTCTTTTTTTGCTCACATCTAGTGCTGAAAATAGTCCCAAACTAGTGTAAATGATCTAGCTGAGACCTCTACAAAGCTCTCTTTCACACGTCCTCTTCTCAGCAGAATCCCCAACATTTTCTAACCATTCTGCAGAGAACTTGGGTTTTTATCCTGTGTGCTCTGGATGGGATCTCTCTATTAAGAGTAAATATTCACTTAACAGTTGGCCCCAAGACTCTTCTAAAGACAGCCCAAGAGAAAATCTGCCAATTAATGTTATGATTTAAAAAAAAAAAAAAAAATACTTTGAATACTTTGCATTTGAAAATTAAATGTTTTTTTCTTTCACTGTTCTGCCCTATAGCACTATTTTAACACACACTCCCCTACACTTTCTTTAGTTTTTCCTCCTGACCACATCTGGTGGGAATAAACAGAAAGAAGACTGTTGCTCTACTTCACACATATGGCCATACACAGTTATCACTGCACATCCTTGGGTCTGGATGGTGAATTTTGACATTATGCCTGTGTGTGCCCGTTCTTTTGAATTTATTTACCTTTTTCCTGTGGATCTGCTTGCTCTTGGTTTCAGTATTTGCAAACTAAGGGAAGAGGAGTCCCCATTTAGAAGCATGGATCTGCTTACTCTGGTACCACCTCTTCTCGCAAACATGCTTTTCATTCTCTTGCTTTTGGAGTTAGTCCTTGGACAAATTCTCATTGATAGCACACATCTTGGAACATCCATGGGACTTCTGGACTTCATTTCCCAAATACCGTTTTCCGTCTCAGTGCCTGACATTTTATGGGACTGACTACTCTATGTTAGTTTAAAGTTTGCTTTCTCAAGGCATTCTCAGAAAGATCAGAGGCATGCTTCTCTCCTTCCAGCTTTCTTGAGTGACAGACTTATGGTTAACCCCTACTTCTCTTTTATCTGTTTAACTCTTGAGCCTACAGTCATTCTTCCTCACTTACAGTTTAAAGGATTTGAGCTGGAGCATGGCATTCAAATTAACCCTATAGGGTATATACAGAACACTCAACTACATCATAACAAATCAGATTAATTACACAGCAGAGAACATTAATGACACTACTATGATTTATTTGTAAATACCTATTTGCTAGTAAAACAATTAACATTATTGCTATATCCTTCATCTTCCAGACTGCAAAAATGTGTTAGTCTCCATATTTCTTGTCCACCGAGATTCAATAACATTCTATTCCCAGCTCTAAAGGTGAGTTATAGGACATTTTAGCTCAAGCCACACAGAATAATTTCATTATTTCCAGAGAAAAACAGCACACATCCAAGTCATTTTAAGACTGCTTGACAGTCTCTCTTGATACAGTCAGAAATCCTCATAAAGCTTAGCTGTTCTGAAGAAATGATCAAGCTTTGTATTTTGTACTATGAGATCTCAAATTAAAACATTCTTGTAGCTGTATGCTGACCCTCAGCACATTGGAATTGTTGGGAATTTACAACTCTGGAAAGCTTCAGTGAAAGCTGCATTTAGAATTTCTCAAAAATCAGACCATTCCTGTAGCAAAAAAAGGAAAATTAAACATAAGGAATTCATGATGCTATAAGCTTATGCCAGTCATGAAATCTGTGGTACAGTGGGAAAAACTGTTGTATTTTGCAAGATGAAAAAAAGTGCATATTTAATAACTTACCCCTTCTGCCTTCTCTTCTGTGTTAGCCAGCATCTCCTGGAGGGCTCGTACTGACAGAGACTGCTCCAGCACAAAGGTGCAGATGGACAAATCAGGTGGAACATTCTAGGTGAAAGAAAAACATGCTATCACTTTAGTGACAGATTTGCTGAACAGCAATTTCCAATGCTTCTATTTTCCCTCACTTTCCATGAATCTGAAAGATCTACTATATCCTTGAGGCTATGAAAGCCAGCCACATACTGGGCTGCAACAGTTGAAGCTTAGCCACCAAAGAGAAGGGAAGCAATTCGTCCCCTCTGCTCAGCATTTGCAAGCTGACACATGGGGTACTGGGCCCCACTCTCAATAAAAGAAAGAAACCAATAAACTGCATCAAGTTCATCAGTGTTTGTCAGGGCTGGTGCACTCACCCTGCATGGCTGGGGGAGCTGAGTTCGATCAGCCTGGATGGAGAAGACAGAAGAGAGGGGGATCTTACAGTTCTCTTTACAAATCTAGTGGTGATTACAAGGAAAATGGAGGCACACTCTTCTTGGAGGTGTTCCTTGAAAGCAACAGGAGCATCAATACAAGGTGTATCAAAGAAAACTACAATTAGATATTAGGGAGAAAAATTCACTCTGGAAGTAGTAAACACTGTCAAAGGATGCCAAGCAAAGCGGTGGTATCTCTGCTTCAACATTAGCATACAGAACATATTTCTTAGCCATTATGTTCACATTGTGGGGAAAACAAAATTCGGTCTTTAGGCTACTGGTAGTAGCCAGACCTCATCTTTATGATGATCTCCAGGTCAAGATGAATTTTCTGTAGCAGAAACATTAGACACTGAGCATCAAGGCCAAGCTAGTAGCTTCTCAGCCTTGCAGGGCAGTGTGTTTCACCCTATTATGTTCTAAGTGGGATATAACCAGAGAGTCTTAGAAAAATAAATATTTGACTTGTCATGACTGAAAAAAATCATTGAGCTATTGAAAAGGTAGCTTTACAGACTAGCATAAAAATCTGTAATAAAATTGAAACGTGTTTGTAATAGCAATGTCTAAGTTACAAAGTAGCAAAGTAAAACTAGATTTTATGTGGGGACCTTTTCTTCTGTTAATAGAAGAATATGCAACTACTACACACCTTTTCTTGCCTCCAGAAATCCTTTCATGTTCTTTCTCTTTTTGTTTTCATGTTAATTGTGTATTTTAGTTTAGGAATACTTTTACTGACTATTGGAAATCAGTTTTTTACACCATGGATGCTTTTACCGCTAAAGCTGTAAAACTGCATATTTATTCAAACTGTGTACAGTTCAAAGAGGCCTCTTCCAAGGCCTCAAAAATTAAATTGTAAAAGGTAGTTGGAAAATCATTTCATCCACTCTTTTTCAAAAGTTAGTTTACTAAGAATACCTCACACTATTAATAGCTTATTAAATTGCTGTTCATCACTCCTAACTACAGTAATTCAAGTCTGTTTATTAACTAACAGATATTTCATTACCTTCCACTATTTATATTTTAATAAAATTAATGTAAAATGGTATTTTAAACTAAAGTTTTAGCCAGATCAAAAAGCATTAAATAACATCCTCTTTTGCATGGGATTTTGACTGATTTACGCAATGATACTTAGGCATGAAAAATTTTTAAGCCTCTACTTACTTGTCAGTCTACTCGTTACCATTTTTCTTTTGTAGTTACTCAGACACTACAACAGTCCTTTTCATGCTAGTATTAAGCCAACAGACAACGAATTAGTTTCTCTTCAAAACATCATTGTAATGTAAGTACTATCCTAAGCCCTAAGCAGGGAAGACACCACTCAAAGATTACACGTTGTAAAGTGTTGTTTCTGCTCAGTAAACACAAGCACGATCTTCCATTCTAGAAAGCCTCACAGAAATTAATACTCTGACAGTCCAGCTAGCTCTCAATTCTCTCCAGTGAAGCCTGACTGACAAAGAGTCTGAACAAAACAGAAAAAGATGCTCCTTACACTGTGCTCAGGAATGAGCCAAGGCTACGTTTTCTGTATCTGGTTATAGCAAACATATATAAGCAAACAAAGTCTCCGTAACAGTGTTCCAACTGTTATTGCTGTTATTTAAAGCAAGATTGTTGCTAGCAGAATATGTCCCTCATACAATTTTGTGACATATCAAGATTTTTTACTAATAAACCTACCCTACAGGTTATACACTCTAAAATACAGAAAATCCTGCATCATTTCACAGTCATCAAGCCAACATAATTAGGACATTCCTCCTTCATTGATCCCATTCTCCTTTATGTTTAAGACAGCCGTGAACATTTTTTTTCCTTCCCCATTAAAACTGAGGAATGAATTCCCAATGAACATTTTTCAGCTACTCTCATACCAGGTAAGGCACACTTTGAGCAGCCAGACAGTAATAAAGGAGCACCGTATGAGATCATCTTGCTTTAATTGAGAGGCACCTTCTTCTTACAGTCTAGCAAAATGTTAGAACCAGTTTCTTTTTCTCAAGACAAAAGGGAGAGCACATTATCCCACCTCATCTCTGTTACTTGAATGCCTACGTACTCGGTGGCACTCAGCAAGCAATGTGTTTCCCCTAAGAGCTGAAGAAAGATGCATCTACTGATGCTTGCGTATCAGACTCTTTCTCTCTAGCAGTTTCTCACCCAAATCTGCTCTACTGAAGATCCAACAGGCATGGTTGCATACAGTGTACTATAGTGTACACCAACATAGACATACATGGGACAGATGCAGAACTGCCAACATATTTAGCTCAGACAGTTACAGCTCTGCTCACCCCTATACAGTCCATTTTAATGCTGATGCTTTTAAAGCTCTGGAGTTACAAGACAAGGCTTCAGGCTGGCATACAGACACAGATTGAAGGTTTCTATTTTGAATAGCCCCCTTCAAAAATAATAATTCCACATAATATTTAAACTCTCATTTAAATATACTAAAAATTTATTCACAGTGCATTTTCCATCTATTCAAAGCATAAAATAGAAATGAGAAAGGAAAAACACAGTTTTTGCCAGTCCTCTGATTATCTACCTTATCTCTCATATTACCTCATACAGACGGAGGAAGGAATATGAAAAATAAAGGTATTCTGCATTATATGGCAGCCTAATATTCCCTGTCAAAAGGTATCTTCATGAAAATTTCACAGTAGTTTTTAGTTCCTATTCTGCTAAGTGACTGCATGTGGTAGAGGCTGCAAGGAAAATCTGTAGCAATCAGTTTGCATTAACAGACTTTTTTGAGAATAGGTCAAATGTATAGGCAGGTATTTTAGTGATTGCTTTGCTAGACTATGAATACACTATTAAATAAGAAAGAATTTTAAAGATGGTATTTTCCTACATGTCTAAAAACCACCCACCAGTGCATTTTTAATAAATACCAAAACAATCTGTAACTACCTGGAAATTTTCAACAGTTTAATGGTAATAATAAATCTTTAATTTGAGAGCAGAACACAATTTATACCCCCAAAAATTATCAGTGTTCAAAAGCACATGACTCAACAGACATAACTAACCATATTGGTAATCCTCAACCTTCTTTTCCACCAATTTTTATCGTATTCAACTTTGCTGCAGCAACTTTCTAAATGAAGGCACAGAAAAATAGTTCATATTCCAAAAGGGGTTTTTTGTTTTGTTTTGTGATGAAATATGTAATGTGGTCCTTGGACAGTCCAGGGACTCTGTATCACTTATCTTTAATCTAACAGATCAGTGGAAAATTCTGATAAACAATGGCAGTATTCAAAACAATTTATTTTCAATTTATTTTTGACATATTTGCAAAATCAATTTGGTTTTAATGGGTTTTAATACAAAATACACCCAGTGACTTAAAAAGTAAAAAGCAGCAACTCCAGTGTTTCTCAGAGCTTAAAACATTACTGATTTTCTCTGCTAGTTCTTGTTTAAAAGATTTTTCTTGTCAATTCCTTGCCTAGACAATCTAGTCAGTCATAATTACAACCTAATATGCAAGTAGCTTGATAAAAAAAATAGGTTATTACACAAATAAACTAGAAATTGAATATTAAATTTCAAAAGGAGATTCAGTACTGCTAGGAGAAAAATAATAAATTTCTATTAACTTTTTCTATTGATCTTTCATCATTGTAATAGCACAGTCAGCAAAATTAGACAAATTAAAATAATGTAATTGTCATCTGCAATTTTTAAAGCATATCTATTACTGGAGTAATTGCTGGATTATTTAGAAAATTTGAGAATTCTTCATTCTTCCTGATGTTTTAACTATATTTATTGTGTACACTAATTTTCTGTAGTAATATTTGCATAGTAAATTATGCTTTACTCTGTGGGAAGCAGATTTGCAAATTAGATAATCATACCCTTTATTAAAAAGGTGTTTTGAGTAAAGCTTTTGAAATGCTATTTAAAAATATCTCTAGCTCTAGTCCAACCCACAGTTGAATCATGGATACTGGATGTATTCATTACATACCATTTCAGTTTTTAGTGAATTATTATTTACAAGCATACCATACTCCAGCGTGATGACAATGAAAGCAAGAGGCTGAGATGCAAAACTCAGTCCCACTGTCATTACCGTGATGATCACACAGTGCTAACAAGCCACAATAACGTATGACCTGCTCATATAGTATGATGCATATAATCTTGTGAATGTAAACTGCTGTCATAAATATTAGTACAAGACTGAAGAATAATAAATCGCACCAGCAAACACAATTCTGTCTTTAAGAATAAGCAGCTTTACCTCAGCTTTACTTCTCTTCCTAGTTATTTGCAAGCCTCCTAGTTGTTTTCCTAAGCTTATGGTTATTTTTATTTCTTTTCGAACCAAATTCCCAATGAAATGCACTTGCAGGTATTTCATCTCTTAACTGTACACTAAGTATTCACACATCAGTGCCCAAAAACCCACCTAAGCAACCTGATTTACAAAGCATCCACAGTTTGCATCATTGTCAAAAAAAATGAGATGTGGGTGTTCCTAAATTTTAAAAATTAGCACACTGATTAGATGCCTAACTTGGAGAATCCAAGTAGGAAGATTCAGAAAATTAATTCTAGTATAGAATTTGAGCAAAACATCTGCAGCCCTATTTGTGGGAGTAGCCTGAAAGAAACTGAATCCATCATCTATTTTCAAGTTACATTTAAATTTATACATCTCAGTCTTTTTGGCAGTCCTTTCTACTTAAATGAGATTCTGTCTGGTGACAGTGATGAAACAGACTCAATATTACCAAGTAAAAACATCCATTTCTAGGACTCTACCTAGAAGGCATAGCTTTCTGTGTTTTCAAGCTTGTCATCGAAAAGATGGACCCAGGACAGAAATACATGGCTCTGAAGACAAGTCCCATCAGCCAAATAGGATGAATCATATTCACCAAATCCCAAAAGAGAAAAGACAAAGAATGAATTATGAGTCTCACAGTTTCAGTTCTAGAAGAGAGGACCCTTCAATAACAATGTCAAGCTCCTGCATGCTTATCATTAGCAGACCATGAAGGCTGCCTGGCCACCTCCTGTGAAAAAAACTTGCTTTCAGTTGTTTATGACTATTACAATCTGAAACCATCACTTTCTGTATGAGGCATTTACAGGATATTCCATCTGAAACAGTTGTTTCCATTAAAAGCAGAGAAGTTTTCAACATTCAAATCTTTTTATGTTACTATATCTAAAAACTGTAATGCCCTCATGTTTTTAGAAGAGTGGTTTGACAAGGGAGTGGCCTTTTGTCACAAGTATGCTCTTCACTTTTTCTAGGAAAAACTTTGAAAATCCAGTCAAGTTCTACTTCCTGAAAAATGTCATTTTTCACACAGTGAAAAGTTTCTTGTTAACAATTGAAACCTCTAAAGATTCCTGGTTCACAGGACAGCTGTTTCAGTGGATAAAAATTAAAAACTCACAGGAATACCAGAAGAATGAAACCAGAATAGGGTCTGGAATAAAAAAACAAGGGAAAAGGAGACCAACACAGGGAAAAACAGCTAGTGGTACAACTGAGGTCAGACCCAAATACACTGCAATCAATTAATTTTCAAAGCCTAGAACACAAGACAGCTCCAAGTCCTCAGTGCTTCTTTTGAATCATGATGTTTGCCTATGTCGCCACATGCAGATCACCTGTATTATATCTTGTTAATCTGACCTAAGCAACTGATTGTTTTCATTTTTTAAAAAGATTCTCATGGTCACATATACAAGGTTTCCCTATTTTATCCACATTTCTGAGTGAAGAATTCTCTCATAAATGAAGTGTTAGATTTGACAAACCCAGCAGTGAAAAAAGTCTCGAGCATACTTTTTGTTGATGTATCAAAGAGAAACACTCATCTACATTAGTCTATGTCTTATCACAAGGAGTTACTAGCTTTTATGAGTCAGCACAACAGTGAAGACCAAAATCCTTCCCTTGTCTTATTTTCAGATAGTGCATGTCATCTGCTGGTCACAGTGGAACAGTTCATTGGCAAAGAAAAATGCATTACCTGAAACTTAAGCTGTACAAACTGAAGGTATAACATTCAGAAGGAAACAGCTTCTTGGGTTTTTCCCCTCTCACAATCTCCTTTAAAAATCCATAAGAAACCTATTTCTACTTAGGCTGTTACATAAGTGCAATTATATTCTTTTATTTTATGCTTGCAAACAACATCGGAGTTTTATGTTACACTTTTTCAGTTTTAGCTCTTTGGAAACAACTTTGACCCCAAGAGCTGTCAAGGGTCATGAGGCTATGTGCTGGTTTTGGCTGGGGTAGAGTTAATTCTTTTCTTAAGTAGCAAGTATTGGGCTCTCTTTTGGATTTGTGCTGGAAACGGTGTTGATAATACAGAGATGCTTTCCTTATTGCTGAGCAGTGCTTACACAGAGTCAAGGCCTTTTCTGCTCCTCACACCACCCCATCAGTGAGTAGGCTGGGGGTGCGCAAGAAGTTGGGAGGGGACACAGCTGGGACAGCTGAGCCCAGTGACCACAGGGATATTCCATACCATATAACATCATGCTCAGCAAGAAAACTAGGGGGAAAGTTGGCAGGGGGGCCACTGCTCGAGGTCTGGATGGGCATTGGTCAGTTGGTGGTGAGCAACTGTTTTCATTTGCATCACTTGTCTTTCCTGGGTTTTATTTCTCTCACTTTGTAATTTCCCTTTTCATTACCATTTTTATTATTATTACTATTTTATCTTATTTCAGGTATTAGACTGTTCTTATCTCAACTCATGTGTTTTCTCACTTTCACTGTTCCTATTCTCTTCCCCCCCAGTCTTGCAAGTGTTTGTGTGGTGCTTAGTCGCCGGCTGGGGTTAAACCACAACAGCTTGTTATTAACAGAGCAGACTGTCTTAACTGCTTGGAAGTTGTAATTCCCAGTATGATGTTTGCTTTCTTTACAGATTCAGGGCCTCATACATTTCATCTCTAAAAAAGGCTAAGAGGTTTTTTCCTCTTATCCTCCATCTCTCCCTCTGGTCTCCTTTATAACTAACTATACATAATTCCAACATATCTACATTACTGAGAGCTGTTTCTCTTTTTTATCTGTTCTCTGAAAATTTAAAACTCTTAGCAACAGATAAAAGTGATACTGTGTAAGGAGCCGTATAACTACATTTCAGCCTCGATAGATAAACCAGGTCAATCAACTCAACAGCCATGACAACATACACTGCTGTAGCCAGAAGCTTGGATGAACATTAGCTAATAGTGTATCACCCTAATGCAGTGTAAATGTGTTCATTTTTAAGGCAATTAGGAAAATTCCATGCTAATTAATAAAATTTAAAAATCTCATAGGATCAACAGTGCTACAGAGATTCTAGGCACACATCCAAATTAACAAAACATTTTTTGTTTAACTTCATGATGATTCTGCAAATTCTACCTTATTATGCTAATCTTATGTGTATTATTCAAAACTTTACAGTTCCCTTTTATTCTTAGAGATTATGTTGTATTTGTAGCCACTGCAACAAGTAATGAAAAAATCTAGGGTATTATCAGTTGGGAGGGTACTATTGCTTTTGAACCCGGAAAGAAGAGGAAGCAGCTCCCTTTGATTCCTGCAGCATCAGAAAGATGATCTTTATAAAATACTATTTTGCCCCTTTCTGGAAAGCATAGCAGACACCCAAGGAAAATCTTCCTAATCTCTGACCAGATTTATAATAAACCATGCACATTACAACAACCATATTTCAAAGTAGGAATCCTATAATCTTTTGGGATCAAACACGTGGGGCAAAAGTGCACGTCTTTTGTGGCTGTCATAATTGACATGGCCTGACCTGTCTCAGTAGAAATCTTACCTCCACATATAATAACCAGTAGGACATTATTTGCAGAAATTCTCTTACTGTTAAGTTTATTCCATAGCTGAAATCTTCACAGTGGAATTATAATATGTAATAATGAAATCCAAATAAATATAAATACTAACCCTTCCAGAATACCCTACACCATCTCTAATGAGCAATTCATTCACTTTTCAGTGAACGTGAAACATTATGTCTAAGAGAAGCAAAACCTGCTTATTTAACTCATAAGCTATCAACTATAAAACATAACAATGGACACCAAAATTTAAATTCTAAGGATTTTATTGTAAGTTTTCAATTATTACGCTTTCCATTTTAAGATGCTGAAGTCAAGAGTCAACCTGTGTAACCAGGAAAATTGGTGTCTATCAAATATTGTTGGAATGGGGGACTGGGAATTTATGCTCTGAGTCACCTCTGACTTGTCCTTAAACAAAGGCAAGGAGATGCATCATCAGCTCTCTCCTGGGCAACACAGTTTAAAAGTAGCAAAGCATACACAGCTATCAAAATCCTTTGTGGCAAGATGCAACAATGCACTTAGGCACTTACAGTACTAAATGGCATATTAACGGTCTATATTTTCTTTACACATATGTAAAATAAATCATTTTTTATAACTAAAATTAATAATGCATACATTCTGTTTTGTGTCAATACTCATTTATGTGCTTAATTCAATTAAAAAAAAAATATTCAAAACAAATGAAATGCAACCACCTACAGAATTTTCATCTATTCCACCAGCATTACAGAAGCTAGATATGCTTTATTCAAATTTAGGTGTGCCAGCCCCTACTGGCTAGCAAAAAATTAGTAAATTACAAAGCCACTTTATGAAGATGAATAGTATACCATACCTCAGTTCTTTAATTCATCTTGTCCCTCTTGTTATATGTCTTTTAAAGGTAGTATGTCTATTCTGATTCAGGCTGGATGTAATGTTCCCCAGATTATTTTGCACCCCAGACTGCTTTGATCTGATTTACTTGATTTAAAATAACAATTATATCAAAAATTATATATTTATCTTTAAAGGTATACACATTCACTGCTGTAATGTAAAGCAAATCAAAGAGAATGATATATTGAAAGCTGTTCAATCAAAAAAATATATCTTTGATGATTAAATTCTTGTAGTCTTAGCAAAATTCCAGCAGATATTTGGGTCAGGGACAGAAAGACTTGAGGAGTCCTAAGAGCAAGGGCTACCTGCGAAGAAATTCTTCATGGATCTAGGGACATACACTGTCAGAGCTTCACTGCTCATAAAAAGTGCAATACTACTTTTAAGCATAAATATCTACTTAAAAAAAATCTCACCATGTATACTCAGAAATTGTGGTTCAGCTGTAAATGTACAAAGCCTCTGCTTGACTGTGTATGGCACTGCATTTGAGCATACACTGCATGATGTAGACAATAAACACTCATTTTGCTGTGTACCTTTGTTAATTACAAAATCAAAAAGCTTGGAAGACTGATTAGTGATTATTTGTTCAGCTTCTTAAAGATTCAGATTTCATCCTTTTTTGGTCTAAGGTGCCAAAATACTGTTACTAAGCTGTTAAGCAAACAATTGCTGCTTTAAAGGAGACTCTGCTTATCATTCAGTAACACACCAGCACAAAGTACCATCTAGACAGAAACACCCACGTGCATTTCCCAGCAAACAACGCACCTGCCTCAGAAGTGAATTATGCAAGAAGTAATAAAGCTTAAAAATTCAGAGGCAGGAAAGCCAGTCCCAAGGACCTGGCAAACTATGTGGACTTTTACTCTTTTCCTGCTACTCTGAAATACACATTTAAGGAAGGAGTATAACAAGAAGTTTCTATATAATCACCCCTACATGCAACTGTCACAATCATTCACCAACCTGAAGTCCTCTTTTACCGTATTCAAGTTCCTCATTTTCAAAATTTCACATTTTGACATCACATATTAACTACAGTATTAAGACCTTTGCAGATACCTATTATGCACAACCACTTATTATTTTCTAGTTGCTTTCAATTTTGTTTTACCAATATCTCAACTTTCACCTTACCAAGTGTCCTGGTTTCGGCTGGGATAGAATTAATTTTTCTTGAGCTGGGTGGGGGCACAGCTGGAGTGCTGGACCCAGATTTCCCACACAAAACCAGGACACCAAGCAAAGATGTTCCACTCCTCTACTAATGTGCATGTCTATGCTGGGGATTTCAAATGCCTTTGTTTGGTATTGATTTTCTTAAAAAAACAAAAATCCACATTCTTGCGAATTTTTCAAAATAACCAGAACTCTTAATTAAAAGGAATCCACCTTTCTATAGAAATAAAACAATCCTAATAAGATTTATTTGGTTTTTGTGTATGTGAAAATAAGAGCTTTAATGGAAACTACAGGTACAGCTAACCTGCATGATAAATAAGCTGGAAACGTACACAATGGGAAATAATTCTTTTGACATTTTGAGTTTATAAAGTGAGATTTTTATAGTCATTAATCTGTACACAGAGTTGCAACTGTATCAGCCAAAACAGGTCAAACTAATTGTTAGTGTACTACTGACCAAATCATATATCGAATATGGCACTCAAAGCATGTTAAAACTTTATTCTCACAATAGCTAAACACAGTAGGCATGTTTCTTATTTAATATAAGACTTCACTGCGATTGTACTTCATTTTTATGGATCTTTTTGTATTGCTTAATACTTCATTTATACACTGGAGAAAGAAATTCTGTATTACTGGACTTTCCAATTTATTCAATAACCAGCACTCAAACGGTTTCTTGCCAAGCCCATTCATACTTCATATTGCACTGAGCGGAATGTTTGTTTGCTTTCTAGGACACCTGTCCAACTGTCTCATGCGAGTCTCGTGCTGTGCCTATTTCTTTTTCTCTCACAGTACTCAAAATGTCACAGAGCTTTGACATTTTCCTTCATATAGAAATAACTTGTCCCTGACGTGACTTTTAATGGATCAATACACACCTTGGCCATTCTACCTAAATTAATTCATCCTATATTACCTAAAGCCATTTGAGTGATGGCTGTTACTGATTTTGATTCATATTTCCCTCATTTATTGCCTTACCACCAGCTGTAAACATTGCACTGTGCACCTAGAGCTGATCAATACCTGGAGAAACACCAAGAAAACCTGAAATTCCTAGATGCTTGTTACCATTAAAAGACATTTAGATATGGGATAGAGGTAGAGTTTGCAGGATTGTTAAGGAAAGACTGTATCAGTCTTTTGAAATCAGCCCAGTGACATTCGTTTCCTATGCTTTTTTTAATGGTGTGTAAAAAGTCAGCTCTCGTGGAAAGGCAATGTTTTTGTGGGTGATATCTTTCTAAATATGTCAAGAGAAGAATATAAATACCTGGAATATGGAACAAACTTCCCCTCCTAAATACATTCTTTATATCCAGAAGGGAGGAAAGAGTTAAAGCTCAAAAACATTGATTAGTACCATTCACAGGGGCTCACTACATTTACAAGAATATCACTTTCTGTAAGACAAGAAAAACTATCTCACAGTCAATTAAGGAGAACATTAGCATCAACCCCTTCCAGCTCACACAACTCTGCAACTAGCAGATGGAAGGCAGTGCAAAAGTAGACTGCACACCATCACTTCTTTACAAGAACCTTGCACTGAGGTACAGAGAACCGTAAAACTCCTTTTGGCTTATAAATGGGATTTGAAAAGGCCAAGCCAAAAAAGACTGAGAGGAAGGACCTTCTAAACTACTAATCATACTGTGGGAAATCACAGTATTATTCCCATCCTCCAGCTGTTACAGACATGTTGGTTTGGTAAGAAAAAACAGGCTGGAGGCATCAGTGTGGTTCATGGTTCATGTATCAACTTCATATCCATCACTTCTATCTACAGGTTTTCAAACAGCAAACTTCCAGCAATTATTCAAAAATAATTAAACACCCAGGAAAAGCAGCCCACTCTGACCTTCTGCATTTTTGCATACTTTTTAAGATCATAATCACTTTTTTTACCATCTGGTCTCTGTTTTTTAATGCAAAACAAAGCAACTGTTCTTCCGTTTGTGAAACCAGATAAAGTTATGCTTGTATTTGTGTATGAAAACCCCCACTGCCAGCATCAGGACAGTTACTCAAAACAACTTGTATTTGGGTTTCAAGCACAGGGACACAAAACATACATCTTCAACTTCCAAACTACTTCCACTTGCCTAGTTTCCCCTTCCAACACAGACTATTTATAAACTAACACCCTCAATTTACTGTTTAAAATACTTGTTATGATAGCAAGTTACAGCATTCCCTCTGTTGTTATAAAAGCACAAATCTTCCTCATTTTCATCAGGAAGTAACCAGGAGGAAAAGCCTAGAAACTTGAAAATCACTGCCCAAACGATTAAAGTTTCAAAAAGTCTTAAGAAACAAACAAACCAAAAGTCCTTAATATTCTTTTGTTTGTTTCATTTCAGATACAATGGATATTACTTACCTCAAAGAAACACAGATTCACTCATTAATAGGCCACATTTCTTCATCCTAGCTTCCAAGAGCCCATTGGGCTAGGATTACTCACAGGAGTCCACTGAGCCAGATTTAGCCCAACAGTGCTTACAAATACTGAGTACAAAGTAACAATAACTCGACTTCAAGTGCTGAGCAGGGCTGCATAGCTAATTTAAAACTGCTACTTTAGACAAACGTTCAACTGGCTTAAAATAAGCATTTGCACTTTCATGTGTTCTTAGCTTGAAACACACAGATTTATAAATCTGTTTTTTTCAGGTTTTCAGATGCACAGCTCCGTATCAGCCTAATTAAAATTCAAACAACTGCTCTGTAACTACTCTGCCTGAACTAATGAAGTACATTCTGCTCTAAACCCATCAGAGAAAATGCTTAAAATGCTGAGTTCTAGAGGACTTAGCAGAACATGCACATCGTGATGATGTTCAGGGTATTGCGGCAAGCCCAAAGCCGCCAGGGCTGTGCTTGCATTGAACAGCTCTCAGTTGTAACTTTCATCAGGCATGAATGTACAGCAAATAAGAACTCCCACCTCAAAATATTCTGCTGTCGCTCTATGTATCGCTTTATTTATCTTTCAAGGACTTTCTTATGGTATTCTAGTACAGTTTGTGTATTTAGTGAAGGCAAATAATCTGCTTCCAGTCCTTAACTCCTAGTCTCAAAATTATTGAGTCCCAAGACTTTTATACTAAATGGGGAAAAAAACCTCAACCACCAAACCCCATCAGCAATGCAATTGTGTGAGGACATTGCTTTGAACAGAATGTTCAAAATACAGATAAAGCCATCATGCAATAATAGCAGCTCTCCTTTTTAACAGGAACATTGCTAAAAAGGGCAGGACTCGGAAGCTAAATCACAGCAAACGCAGGTTTTCATAAGCCTGCAGAAAACTCACCAAACCAATTACGGAATTGTACACTACATATCTGACCTTCTTACATCATGGTGCTTGTGTCACAGCTGTATTTCAGACAAGATTTTTCAGCGTAATATCTGCTTCTTTTTATATTTAAATCTTTAAATAATGAGAGGCCTGAACAGTTACTGGGCTATAAATTATAAAGGTAAACTGATTTAATGGGATTTTTCAGGTCTTATTCACTTATTTTATACCAGAAGTTGAATTTCTACATCTGTTCCACTACAATTAAAACAAAAAACAAACCAACAACAAAAAAAAACCCACAAAAAATGCAACAAAACCCACCACCAACCACCATCATATGTGGTTTTGTAAACATTTAGGGTTTACTTGTTTGCTTTTAACAGACATTTAGATAAAGGTTACAAACCACATATTTGACTGGAGAAATTACAACTCATGTTTTGCTTGTTAACTGCAACAAATTATACAGCTCTGGATTAAGTTTCTTGATTGGATGGCCTATGTTACTAACAGTTTGAAACAAATCATTAACATTAAAAATAAAATGAGCATTTTGAAATTTGTCTTGCATTTGTTAGTTGACAACAGACATAATATATGCATACATATCATATATACTACTTTTTTATTCAGTGCCATCATTTGGAGTATTATCATCACCTAATTAATTCCCCTTAACTACAAAATCATTTTGATTCTATCTCTCAGCTTTTGTTGCTACATTTTCAGGTTACATGTCCTGCACTCTACCAGCGTATGTAAGTATTCGGTACTTTCCTTTGGAGGTTCTTTTTTAGTGCTTTATTAATAAAAATCTTTAATATTTCTAAAATCTATTTTGACAAAATAAATCGCAAGTACACCATACATTTTGAGTCTTATAATAAAACCCTGTGGATTATAAATCACTAATGTTAAGCATGCAGAGTTATCCCCAACAAAGTAGAATTATTGGTAGATGTATCCAGAGAACTGGCCTATAGTAACATCATACTTTTAAATATTAAATGAGTGGGTGTGATTGAAAAAGAAACTCACATTTATGAAAGTACATTTTGTAGACAGGAAGAGCTTTTAATTCCTTTTTGGTAGTAAATAGTCCTTCATTAAGCTAAAACTCAATGTATAGATTTGATAATAAACAGTTCTGTAAAATCACAATAATCCATTCCTGTATGTATTTGAAATTCCAAATATCTGCTGCAACAGGAGATACAATCTGAACATTGAGACTAATAGGATTTCCTAGATTGGATATATTATGATTACATCATTTAGTCTGTGATGACTTGCAAAATATCACACATTTTGTTTCCTTTTTAAAAACTACCTGTGTTACAGATGACAGTAAAAACCTGCTAAATTGTATTATTATGCCTACTAATACTGCACACAACTTTCAGCTGTTTTAAAGCCATATTTCTGTTACCACTTTATATCCATGGATATCTAGCCCAGTGTCTTTCACTGTCTGAGTGTTTCACATTCATTATAAATTATTCAGTTTTCATCTTAAGAAATTATTCTGTTGGTTTGCGGGATTGCAAGGATCACAATCAGGTCTGATGGATATGGCTTCACACCTGCATTTAAGGTGATGATTTAGACAAGATTTAAAAGGAATAAAAATTAAATATGATATACATGAATAATAAATATTTACAATTATATAAATTCTGTATTACTTAAAACTACATATAAATGTAGTGAAATACACTGTGTTCTTATTTATATTGCTTCTATAGAGAAGCATTTTACTGGGAAAGAATGATTCATTGAACAAAATCCTGTCTGATCTATACCTAGACTTCCTCTACCTATATCTAAATTATGTATGTGAAGTGGGGCAAGTAATGTGTAAGCATGCATAAATTTGTTACCACCTCTTCATTTAAATTATTAAAATCAATGATCTTGGTGAACGTCTGCTAAACAGAGACCTCTGAACATAAGATTACATAAAATGAAGTGCCATCTTTGCCATTAAATAGGAACATTCATTTCGGCAACATGACACAAAGGCAATTAAAACAACCTTGGAGGTGCAACTACAAAGCATTGCCAAAGCCCTGACAGTCTTTTTTGACTTTTTTGGAAGGATGCAATGGAAACATAAGCACAGAAAGGAATCAAAGCAACTATCAAAAATAAAACAAAAAACCTTACCACATGGCAAATTCCCAGAACAATCCACTGCAAACACAAGCAGATAAAACTGATTTGATTTGTCTGTGTGAATCAAATTTTTTAAAACTTAGTATTTTATTTCATTATGTCAGTAACTGCTCAAAAAGCATCTGCGTTCATCCATATATTAATGGACATCATGTGCTTTTTTTATGCATTTAGATTTACACAATCAAAAACTGTGCACACCACAGGTACTTTTGCTAAGCTGTCAGGAAGAGTTTCAGACTCAGTTTCTCTGGAGTTAGAAAGATTATTTGCGTTGGCCACTAAGAACATGCTCAAGTGTTCGCTGTACAAGGACACAAAAAAGGAAGCAATCCTTTCCTTCAGACTGGAAGGCAAATGGAGAAAAGAGTTTTTCTCCCATAGGCAATCAGGGTGGAGTAGCTGAGGCCAGTGTCCCTACCCACCATTCCAGATGACACCCTTCTCTAAGACACATCCATATAGAATTTTGACTGCTGCCATGGAAGTTGATTGTGTAAATACTAGAGAATCATACTTTCTTGTAACCTTGTCTGTGCCAGATGACCATCCTTCTCCACCCTCCCTCTCCCATTCTCCTCTTCCCTTCCAGCATAGGCACCCATTCATCTCCTGCTGATTCATTTACCTGTTAAAAACAGACCCAAAAAAGGGCAAAGAAAAGACAAAGAATTCTTATTTGGTAGCGCCAAGAAACAGTGTGCCGGTCTTACCATCAGGCTTTATTTTCTAACCCCTCACAACAGTAGCATCTAGGGACCAACAAAGAATGGAACATCACTGATATATGGAGCTCCGGGTCACGGAGCAGACAGCCCCAGCCGACTGGCACACATCAGTCCAGCATCAATCTGCAGAACCTTCCCTAGTGCTGCAACCATGCCCTGCCACAGGAGAAAAGTGACTCTTCAGAAGCAAAAATGGAAAAAAGTTATCAAAGCCCTAGCATCATGTGAAGCCCTTCCTCACTTTACAAAGAGAATTATTAAGAGTTTAACAAGCTTTTGGACTCTTCTCTCAGCACTGTAGCTTATTATATATAATGTAATTCACTGCTCAGTGGAAAGTGCAAACCATAGGATCACATATTGCAATGCCTTCCTAAAAAAATGAGAAAAAAGTTTAAAATTGGGAGGTTTTTTCTGATCTTCAAAAACTCTCGCTATATTATCCTTCCTTCTCTCAAGTCCAAATTGCTAAAAGCTCAAGAGGAAAAAAGGAAAAAAAAATATTTTTACTGGTCCTTTTTAATGATGTAAAGCAGTTCTTCTATACCTCAGAGCATCATGGAATTAAAGTATGTGAATTTACCACCTGCCATAAAAACAAGAGAAAAAAACACTTTATGCCATTAGAAAAGCGTAACTCATTCTCAGTGCTCTGCTATGCAGTGGCTCAACGGAGATCAAAACCCCATTTGTGACTGGCCCAGAGCTGAGTATTTTTCACTCTGCACCACAGACCAGCATAGTTTTCAGAAGCTGTTAAAAACACAGAGCCAGGTTGTTTGCTTTTCAACACTCCATGCATTATTTAGGTCTAAAGAAAAATAACTTCAATAGCAGACAACATCATTTCTAATGAATGGACTTCCTCATATTAGCAATCTGTTTATATATAAAAAGCAATAATCTAATTTTCAAATGTAAAGAAATAGATCTCACTAGTCATCGAGATAAGTTAACTATTCATGATTCTTGTTTTAATAAAAGGGATGATCTTCCACACAAGGAATAGATTTAAAAGTACAGCAAACACTGATGAAACCAAATTACTTATAGATCATTATCAGACAAGAAATTTATGTTCTTTTTTGCTTTTTCTCAGACACACGGCCCTTATTTTCATCTTTTTACTTAAGAAATTAAAATTTATGCTATAAATTTAACAAGACCTGCTGGAGAAATAATGGAATGAGATAAGGAAACTAAGCATTTTAAATTTTGTCTTAAGCTTATCTTCTTTGGGTTTTGTTATTTTTGCTGTTGCAACTTTTTGAATGTTAAAAATTTTGATGGTTTATACATTTTATTTTCTTATAAATTTGGAATGTGTAACCTATCCCTAGAACAACATATATTTTGAGATAGATCTGCTTTGACATCAGTAAAGATTGAAATATAATTATTTTTTCACTTGAGCTACTACACCTCTATAGAGATGAGATAGTCACGCATTTATCTTGTACCAACCCGATTGTTTTATACTCAGAACTGTGTCTTATTAATAACATTATGCGTCATTTAGATCTGACATCTTGTTTACCTATTATTTTGCTCTTGAAGATATGGGATCATTTTGAGGAATTTGGTGACATGCCCTGAGCAACAATCAAGAAGCTGCTATACCCCTGAAAGTAGCAGATAAACTACATTTACAGAATGAGTGCAGCAACTAATCTTACTTCCCTTCCCAAGTTGAAATAATGAACGAAATAAAAATAGCATAAAGTGCAAAATAGCTTTTATCCCATTATCAGTCAAAGCTAGAGAACAGTCCCTGGTAGAACTCAAAAGAACTGTTACAAAGGCACATCCCTGACTTCTCCAAGGCTATCGCTAATACAGAATCTAGTCCTCCTTCTGTGTCCTTCATGACTGCAATCCAATCCACTGGCTCAAATAATTAATTTCAAATCAAGAGTACATTTACTGTAGAAAGACCCAGTACCCTCTGACTCAGTCTATGGTCTGACTATCTGGGAGGCAGCTTTGCAGAAAAGGGCCTGAGAGCAGTAAAGTGTGCATGAGCCCACAGCATGCCCTGGCAGCAAAGAAGGGCAATAGCCTCCTGTGCTGTACTCGAAAACACATAGCATGGAGTTATTGTTCTTCCCTTTTACTCAGCACTTGCTAGCCTATATAGAATCATAGAATGGTTTGCAATGGAAAGAACCTTAAAGATTTAGTTCCAACCTAGTTCCAACCCCCCTGCCCTGGGCAGGGACAGCTTCCACTAGACCAGGTTGCTCAGAGTCCCATCCAACCTGGCCTTGAACACTTCCAGGGAGGGGGCAGCCACAACCTTTTTGGGCAACTTGTTCCAGTGCCTCACCACTTTTAACTCACAGTAAAGAATTTCTTCCTTATAGCTGATCTAAATCTACCTTCTCTCAGTTTAAACCCGTTACTCCTTGTCCTATCACTACACTCCCTGAAAATGAGTCATTCCCTATCTTTCCTGTAGGCCCCCTTTAAGTACAGGAGGGTGACTATAAGGTCTCCCTGGAGCCTTCTGTAGGCTAAACAAAGCCAACTCTCAACTCAACTCCCTTCCTGTAAGAATGACCAAACCAATGCACAAAAACGTTCACAAACTTAGAAATATAATTGTACTTCGAAATTTGATTCCATAAAATGCCATTTTGTGATAAGATGCATTTCTTCTCAGGAAAAGCCCCATATCAAATTTAATAGCAAAAGATGTCTCTCCATTTGCTACAAAGAAACCAACCTCAAATCTAAAACCAAGCTGTAATGTATCTGCAAATATGAATTAATTCCTTATGTAAAATTCAAACACCTTAAAAGATATACAGAAAAACAATAGATTTGCAGAGCTAAGAAATTCAGAGGATATTTTTGCTCAGTGAAGTGATTTGACAAGCATGGATTGCTTCCAAAAGAAGTGAAGAAAGCAGAATTTGGAAACAGTTTTGAAATGCGAACACATGTGAACTGATAATGCTTACTAAACTGTTTGCTAATTTAGCCTAACTATCATCATCCTTCTTTTGTTAGTATGATGTTTTCTAAGTCTGCTCTTCTCCTCCGATGCTGAGGGAATTTACATGACCCTCCAAAGAAACACTTGTGTTGTAAATTTGAACAGAAGAAAATAAAATTCATTAAGCAATTTTCACAATGAGTCTGCCAGTGTTATTGTTGTAATGGGATAAGTATTAATAGTAGCTGCCAAAGCATTCTATCAATATATATTTTCAACTTGACCATTATTTTTGTAGTGTGAATTATTCAGTGATCCCAGGGCAAGAAAGTGCATGCAAATAAGCTGTGCTAATAAAACATCAGCTACACCACCAGGAGCCACATCTTGAAGGATATTGGAGAAAAGCAGGGGATTGTATCAGGCATTCTCAAGAGTTCAAGTCTAGGATGATAGCTGAGGTCTCTTACTTGTGTTTGGCCTATTACTGGTGCTTGATCTGGTACCTCATCCTTGACAGCTGACTAATTCAGATGGCCACACTATTGTTTGCATTCAAGTGCATCACAATCCCATTACAGCTGGAAAATAGCCTTAAAGACATGAGGGGAAATTTTTTTAACTGGCTCAAAAACTCTGCTAGAACCCTTTTCAAATTATCATATGCCTCTTGTAATATTTTTTACACTCTTCTTTATACAATGCAATAGTAATGTTGTATGGACACAGACTTTAGGAAGTAAAACATTTTTATTTACTCTTATTTACAGTCAACTCTGCTTTAAGGATTTAGTAATTTTATGACTCCCTCAGTATTTATATCTCCAAATGACTTCAAATGAGCTCATCCTAGAAACTGTCAGCCCTTAAAAATTAAAACAAGGATGAACTGCATGGGTTTTCTTTTGTTTGTTTGGTTTTTTTCCCCAAGCTCATGCAGAATGAGAAGAATAAATATTGCTTCAGAGAACATGGAGAAAAAAGCAGCATCAACAAGCAAGCATAGGAAACCAATATGAAATTTACACTGTATTCCTTAAAGACAAGAATGTTCAGGAGTTTTATATAGTGAGAGAGACTGTAGATTTAACATCCAACCTTACTGAATGATAATAAATTCATTAAATAGATTTTTCTGGCCTTACAGGCAACTAGCACTGCAACCACTTCCATCCCAGCACATTTTTATTGTTAAAAAGATTCACTTAAAACAGAGCAGCAGGAATGAATTCATCAAGATCACTGCTATTATAATGAATCATTAATATCCTAGTGAAAAATTTATTATTATGAATAATACATTCAAAATGATGAGACAGAAAATGAAGCATTACTCTGCAATGTATCAGAGAGAATCAAAGTGATGTTATGGAAGTTGGCAAGATAAAGAAACATCATTTTTTGTTCTAAATCTTTCTAGATGTCTTTCCAGATGCTTCACCTTTATTTTCTCATCAAAGATTTATATTTTATCTGAAGAAAAAACAAATATGTTGAGCAACGTTCTTCCCTTTGTATAAATAAAATGTTCACTAAATGTACTTTAGTCACAATTCTGCCCTCAGAGGGCACATTTCTGTCTAAAAAACATTTATTTGGGCATATGTGATTGTGAAACAAAACCCCTCCTTTGCAACAAATAGCAAAGTTAATTTTTCAAACTACTGTATCTACTGCATATATAGCAGAGTTATAGTAGGCTTAGATAACAAACTGATCAGATGAGATAATTTTGATACTTGCACTATTACTCTGCCTAGTTAGGAAATTAGAGAGATTTAAGTAATAATCATCTCAACGTAAATGTCAGAATAAAAACTTATCACAAATAGAATAATCGCTCTCTTTCCCAGGGACTTAAAATCAGAGTAATCAAGTGTGTCTTTGAATTGCAGTACACAACAATTGCACTGTGGCTTACTACAACTGAGTTTGGACAACCGAAATAACAAGCATATTAGTGAGGTGAACTTCTGCAGCTAACTAGTTTTAAAGTGAGCCCAAAACAGAAAGCATGGCATTAGAGTCCAGCCAAAGGGCCATGACAAAGGAACAATTAAACTTCGAAGGGGGATTAAATATTCCTTATATTATTGATACATTTGATTTGTTCATTCTCCTAGACAGATTTGTGCATAGTACATCAAAGCAAGCAGTATTATAACTATATCCTTACTTCATACATGACACTTAAAACACTCAGCAGTACCTTAGAATTTGATGTGGATTCCAAAAAACAAAGCCTGTTGCCAAATCCTTCTGCAGCAAGACACAATTTCTGTTGCTCCTTGTGAACAGTTGCCGTGCACTGCAGAACCACTTCATCGTCCTATCAAAAAACAAAGACAGAACAGTGGTTATGCTTCTGACCCAACAAGGTCTGGGGAAACATTTACAAAATCATTGCTTAACTCAGAAACAGTTATCCCTGAACTCAAGCAGAATCAAATCTCAGCATAATTTTTATTCTCACAGTTGTGAATGTGGGCAAATCAATTAAAATAATTATAATAACTACATATGTGCTTTTCCTGTTTGCCTATCCTTGTACAAAAGTCAGTATGTATGAAATACAAATGTTATGGGACTAAATCCTTGTAGTCATATAGTCAAAGGATATCTTGTCAACAAACCTGAAAGAATAGAAGCAGACCCTTATTTAAATGCCAGTTCTTCAAAGTAACATAACCATGAGTGAGATAATCCCTTTTCAGAAATATGGTTTAAGTTAAAAAGAAAGAAAACTTTGCTGTGATGAGTCTGTTTTATAGCAAAGATTTTCTGATTAAGAATAGAGAAAAATAGTATCACCCTGTGCATTCTGCCCATTCATTTATGAAGCAAAATTAGGGTTTCCAATAATAAACTTCACATGAAGTTTTCATTATGAAGAGGTCATATTTAACACTGTAAGTAAAATGCAATACAACAATAAAAACTAAAGGATGAAGCATGCAACTGGAAGCAGAACAGGATGAGACCACAAAAATGCAGGCATGTTTACCAAAAAAAAGTTGTTACAGGCAGCTTTTTACATAGGGACATTCAGAAAAGTTAATCAAATTAAATAAATGCCTGAATTTAAATTGAACAGAGTAATTTGAAGCCACTTGTAAACACCCATCCTGAATTAAACTGGCCTTTTATTTGGTTTAATTTACTTCACTCTAGTAATTAAACTAAACTAAATTAAGGTGAGAACAGGAAATTAAACAGAGTTTAATCAAACACTTAAAAAATGTATTCATGTTACCTTTTTTTAATTGTCCCCATGTAGCAAACCCTAGCCCTAAGTGCAGGTAAACCATTGTTTCTTGTATAACAGCAACAGTGCCCAAGCTGCATATTGGTTATGATCCACAGTCAACTGTGGAGGCAAAAAGTAGTAACAGCTACCAGTCAGACATTAAATCCAGAAAATATATGTTATATGTGCAGTTCACAATGTACAATTGTAATTAATAAAGAAAAATCCCTAAAGGCCAAAATCAAGGATCTAGAAGATCAAATTACTGACCCAACAGTTTTGCTGTGTACTCTTTGTAAGTAGCATCTATTAAAACCCAGAACATTTTTTTTTTGTGGAGGTCTGGGGGCATGCTGTTTGTTTGATTTTGGTTTTTAAAGCACAAAATTAGTATTTCCTAAACTTAATTCCATTTGATTCAAATAAAAGTTTATTTTCAGTTTAAAAATAGTGGTGTTAGATTGCAGCTATATAAACATATTCTCCTTCCTCTTTCTCTTCCTAAATAACCACACCAGCAGAATGGAAACTCCAGTAACCCTGTCACCATCATGCATTGTGCTAGTGTTGTCTCCAAAAGGGCCACTAGAGAAGACGTTAACATCATACCTCCATAGCCAGATGCAGACAACATTGTAAGACTACTTTCTACTGATATGAACCACCAATTTAATTTTGTAGTGCCCCATTCCCTACCATTGTATGCTGTGCTTTTAGAGAAAGTCTGAAAAATGTTTTACATAGCCCATCTACAAAAATGACTCTATGCTGACAGCAGCAAAAATGTAAGCTGGTTTGGGGCAGGTCCCTGACATACTTAGTTTTAGTTAATAATCTAATGCATCATCCTTCCCTGCAAACCAATTATGCACAATTATCAAGCATACACGTATAATGTAGATGCTGACTGATGGAGGATTAAGAACAGAAATATAGCAACTGCTAAATTTCCTGACACACAAACTTTCTCAATTCATTCTGCAAACATTTTCTCTTCTTTCGCCGTACAGCGTACGGAGTACATGGCTTGCTTATTTTGTTAAATACATAGCTCAGAAAATAAGACTGATTTCTTTAAAAATGCTTATTAATTAATGAAAATCAATCACCCTCGATGCCCTTTTCAAAAGTTAATTCCTGGGTTGGCAGGACATGCCAATTAAAACACCAAAGCAACTCTGTTTTGCTATGCTTACTTTGTTTTGAGTGTAGATGGATACAATAAATGTTCTCTTAATTCAGGCCGCAGAGTCATAGTGTCGTGGAACTTCTCACTCTAGTCAAGGTGGGGTTGATAAAATTGCATGGAAGTTTAAGAAAGATGTGATGCCATTGTTAGATAAAGTGAAAGGTGATTACAGGTAATTATGTGTTATATAAATCCAGCTCTAAGTTACTTCGCACTTCTATGCACATCATTAGAGAAGAATCCAATGTAAACTCTACCCTGGATTCAGTCTTCCAACATTTACTGACTACGTGTTCAGAAGATTCCTATAGATACGCAATTTGATTGTGTTGCAGAATTACATTAAGCTACATAATTCCATTCCATTTCTTAAGAGAAGACTGGTCAGTGGGTAAGCATCCCAGCACCATCTTTCTAAACCTGTTTTCACATCAGCAAATGCTATCTAGTTCCAGTATCAGGAGAGCTAAAAATGCATAATTTCCTTATTTGAAGTCCCACCTCCAAAGAGACCTTCACTGAAGGTCAATTTGCTCTTGTATGAAGAAAGCTATAGTGCGCATCATATTAAACGTCTATTAAAGAAAAATATTTTTCAGATATTCTTAAATCTTGGATTATGAGATGTCACAAACTGATTCACTACCTCCTATTACCTTCCAAGCATTTTCACATTCATACTTTATGCAGATGAGGTTTTAGATCATATGTTTTTCTGTCAGTCACTGTCAGAACAGATGAAAGTAATTTATATTTCAATGGGCTATAACTGTAGCCTTCAAAAGTTAAACAAATACATCATTATGTATCCAGATACATTCCCATTCAACTCTTTCCTAACTTTCCTCATAGGAGACTGAAATTCAGGGGCAGAGGTAACACATGGTGCTGACAAGAATATTAGTGTCTTTTAAACAACTCTGTCAAATGTTATTTAGTATCACAGTAAACTAAACAGGGATGAAAAGTGAAGAGATTCCAAGAAGCCAACTTCAGGCAAAAATGTTTAATGCTAAAATGTAATCACTTGTAGGAGTTTTTGATCCACTTGGAATCTAAACTCTTGGACAAACTGTGCTTTAAGACATGTAGAAATATTTGTCTATACATTGACAAGTGTATAGCCAAAAGAAGAAAACCTAGTCTTGCACAACACAGTTATAAGTCTTTGTAATTCATCAAGGTAACACACATGTTAATAAAAAATAGTGCATGTATGTCATATTCAACGAAATGAGTTTAGTATATACTTGATCTAATTAAAAACTGATTTAAAAAAAAAAAAAAAAAACTACACAACAGTATCTGTATTCTACCTTAACTAACAAAAGCATTTGATTTAAACTTCATATTCAAAACAACCACAATGGACTTACATACAGAACATAGCATAGTCTTAAAAATCTCCAGAACAGTTTGGAAGAAAGGGCAACAGCAAAGACCTAAAATCCCTGCAGACATTTTCACTGCCAGATATTTCCATTATTCTTGTTTTGCTGAATAATCATCACTTTGACACACATCTGCCAGTTTCCTCCGTGAAAACTGGAAAATTTTCGTATTTCCATCGCAATTCACAATCAGCATAGCAGCCTTCATTAGTAAGCTCAAAGATGCTGCTTTGTCTTCTATTTTTCCAGTTTTGGGATACAGAAGAAAGGTATCAAGGGAGTAAAGGAAAGTAGGTGCCAATAACCACACAAATACTGTGTACACAGTAGTGCTGCAGCTTATTATCAAATGCACAAGGCAATGTAAGTCACCATAACAGCAATGGAGCACAGTCTCAGATATACCTGAGAAGCTGTCCATTTAGTTTAGATACTTCCATCCATTGTCATTCATCCTTCAGTTCTGATCTGTTTCATAACACTCTTGGGAATTTGGAAGTATGATTATCTCCATCCCATAAATGGTAAGCAAAAAGGAGCAAAGATGATGCTGACTACCTACAAGAACAGAGTATGCCTACAGGATAGCAGAGATGGTACTAAGATTGCTGAACTGATAACCTGAGTCAGAAAGCTATTCTCCTTCCCAAGTTTGCAAATGAACTTGCTGAAGGCAAGGTGCAGCTAAGGCTAAAGTAACCAGTCATATGCAGTGCTTTTAAGATTATCACCAAGTACCATCTTGGAATAATCCATTAATCCTGATAAATCCTTATGTGTCAGCCAGTTCATAGTGTTAAAGATACCATATCTTCCAGCAAAAAGATATTCTGCTTTTTGTTATGTCAGATACCTGCACTGACTCAAACAGCATGAGCTTTTGATAAGCACACTGCTGCATTTATCATTCTGATTCTTCAAGAAGAACTCTGAAATAACAGGTAGATGTTATCTATGTCACAAAGCCCTATTTATTTTTTAAACATCCAATTTTGAAAAGCAAAGAGAGTTATTGAACAAAGAGCTGTAGACAGAAGATTCTTAATTATATCTATTCATTATGGCCTATTTAATTATTTTCTTGAAAACTTTTGTACTCAGAGAAACTAAACAAGTAACTGAATGATTTTTCAAAGGACCCAATAACTAAAAAAAACCAAACAAACAAAAAAAAAAACCCAAAAAAAACCCAAAAAAAACACCTTTAACAGCACCATAACAGTCTCTACAGCTACAAACTACTCCTGAAACCAAAATGCTGCCACCAATAGCCATAATCTGGCAAACTGCATGCTCAGAACTGCATTCCAGAAGACAAGATTAATGAAGGAAGAGCATGGGTTTGCTGTACAATATTAAAACAGTGAGTTCTCAAAGCTCCTTAATGGCACTTACTTTCATCTACAGAGATTATTTGACTTTTCTGTGAAATGCACCCAAATCTTCTAAGATTACATGAAATACATACTACTCAGTCAAGAAAAAGATTAGTTTCTCATCTAAAGATGTGGGCATGTTATGTTTCAACATGAATGTTTTGACTAGGTGCATTTTACCAAGATCGGCAATTTCAAGTTATGACTCTCTCTATATATATACACACACACAGAGATATATATATATTTCCTTGTAATGGATAGTGTTACTCTGTCCTATTAAACCCTGAAAACTGCTATCTCCTGTGTGAAAGTCAGTTTTGACTAATCCTTAACCTTCTCAATATGTTAATTCTATTAAAGGACTAAAACTGGCTGGCTGAATTGCCGCAGGTAGGCATCATCTGCAGTGCTATAGCTGTTGGCACCTCTTCAGCATGGACATAGCTGTGATTTTGAGGGAGGAATATTTACATTGTGGCATTTTTCTGGAAATCTGCTAGCTGGTGGTTTGCTTGGGGTTTTTTTAATATTCTTCATGGTTTGGGGGTTTTTTTATTCTGCATATTATAGTACCTTAAACTCTTAATAATTACACATACTTGTAAAACTTCTGAATTCATATCTGGTACTGGTTTAATAGGGAATCAGAAGATAGAACAAGATTGAATAATTTCTTTGTTTGCATTCTTTAAGAATGCAAAATATAATTTCCTAGTGTATATCTTTCCCTGTTTTACACTCTATGACATTACTACCTCCAAGTCTTTTATTTTAATCATACAGGAAAAGCATAATATTGGAGCTTATAGTATTGCTAAAAGTCTCTGCAGGAAAAGTTGATGATAAATAAAGTAACAATACACTGCAAGTAATACATTTATTTAGAAACACTGTATATGCTTCAGGCCAAGGTGCTTCCACTCATTATGCCATGACCTTGGCAGGTGCATTTTGCTTCCATTTCAGGACAAAAATAGCAATATTTTTCATGTATTTTCCCTGATTTTATATTTTATACTTTACATTTTACTGCTTTGCAGAGAATGCAAAATAGAACATGAACTATTACTAATTTAAATAATTTGCTGTGCTCTTCCTAATCTGATCCGTTATACACAATTATCTCCCTTAAAGATGTAATGCTGACTCTGTGTTTCTACAGCTCCATGACCGTATACCAATTCTGAAACTGCATACAGAACAGAGAATGTCACATTTGCAAAATTAAGCATTCAAAGGTTAAAACTGATAAGTTATGCTTGTACATTCAAACTCACTTCTACTGCTGGTTTTTATGGCAAATACTGCAGTTACTGGAATGTTTCCATCAACGTCCATATGCTATAAATCAGGATCTCAGCACAGACTTTAATAGCTCAATCTTTAATAGCTTCCTCAAACTCCACATATGCACAGTTCTGCTTCACTGCATCCCATTTACTGTTCAGCTGTGCAGCTGAACTGTGCAATGAGTATAGGTGCCACACATCTTTAAAAGTAGATTTACAAATAGAAATTTAGCTTGTACAAACTGCTTTCTGCCAAAGGAAACTGTAGAATACTTAGACTTCCAAACCTTACTTCAACTTCCCTGTGCCTTGTTGGGATAAGCGCTAAAGTGTAGAATAAATGTTTGTAAATCCTATGGGCCATCAAGTACAGGACTTGCACAATTACTGACAACCATATGCTAATAGGATAATAGTATCAATCCCCTAGTAATCTGACCAGTCAAAAAAAAAAAAAAAAAAAAAAGAAAAGAAACAATATCAAATGTGACCTTTTTTTTATGCTAGGCATCTGAATAACACACACCAAGCATCACATAAGACAACTTTCAGTGCTGGTGGAAGCTCTACTAGTAGTCGTCCCAGAGCCTGCTTCTTTCTGTGCTTTGGAAGAAGGTAAAAAGCAACAATACAGAAGTCAAGTAAGAAATTAAGATGGTATTTTTTCCCTTCTCCAAATCCCTGCTGACAACAAACAGAAGCCTTGACACACATGGTTTATTAAACACCATGTATATAACATGGAACAACTATGATCAAAAGTGATTAGATATCTTTTCAACAATCTTATGGGAGATGCCAATAAAACAAATGCTCAGACTTTAACTGCTAATTCTATTCTTGACTGATCAACCAGTGTCTTCAACAAACTACCAAACTCTATTTTGAAATACCAGCCTGTTAGGGAGATTAGTCTAGAGCTTCTGACATCTGAACGCAAAGGAAGCCTGTAAAAGAGGTAAGAAATCGACCCAAACTTCTGATTACTGCTTGACCCACAACTCCACCGTCTTCTTGGCAGCAGATGACTGTTGTAATAGTTAATAGTAATATAATAATAGTAATAATGTCCTTGGCTGGTGGGAATTAGTGCTCAGATGCTCTTAAGGGAGAACAATCTATAAGTAACTGAAAACAACCTTAGAGCACTGCACATCCCTTAGGCAGGGACTCAGGATAAAAAGCCACGAAAAAACAATGATGCTGTGGAGAAGGATCTGCTGGTTACAGTGAATCAAATACTAATCATGAGTCAACAACACCAGGCAGCTGTATAGAAGCCAAAAAGCTGGGCTAATCGGGAAAGAAGTGCATGTGACTACCAGAGGAGTGACCCTTTGACTTTACAGTCAACACTGGTAAGGCTTCAGCTGAAGTGAAATGGCCATTTTGACCCTTCGTTTCAAACAGAGAAAGGACAGAGAGCAACAAGACTGATGATACCATGAAAAAACCCAGGAAATATCCAGAAACACTGTTGGGATGCAGTCTGCTTAGACTGGGGGGAAACATGACAACAATGTCAAGTATATGATATTGTTGTCAATAAAACATGGACTAGAGGACAGTTTCTCATTAAGAAAATTAACATTAAGACATTGGGGGAAATATTTTTTGAGGATAGCAAGGCATTTTCACAGTCCAGTTTAGAAACTTCATTGTTATAAGACTATAAAAACTGCTCAAGAAAACCTCTGTCAGGAGGATTTATGCATAGCTGAACTTGTCTTAGGATGAGAAGGAAGAGAGATGATTTTTCCGGTCATACAATTCTAAATAGTCTGCACACATCCTGCTGTACATGTTTTAGTTTTATCCTGTAGGAGGAGTAATTTCATAAGAATTCAACATTATTCCAATGGAATTATCCTTTGAGATAGAAAACCCCATGCAGAACAGATGGAATTCCAGAGGACCAGCCTAACTGGTAGTTCGTGATACAGTACTACGAAACAGGCTGTTAGCACAATAACCATATTATCTTCTCTCCTCCTTCCCCAAAAAGCTCTAACTTACACATCAAAATAATTTTGCAAGATTACAGCAAAATCATGGTACTAAAGACACATGACAGCAAAAAAAAAAATTTAAAAAAAATTTGAGTCATGTAGATTCATATTCAGCACTTGCCAGAAAAAGTCTTCACTAAAGAACAAGAGCCTGTCAGAAAGAAATCAGTATGTACAAGGCAAAAAACTTGTTACGCACCACTTGAAGAGAGTGATGCTGTATGGCAGAGCAGAGTTTATCTAGGACTCATTCATCAACGCTGAGCAGTGTCTCAAGCAGGGTGCACATTCCAGTCTATGGGTTCCACAGCCACCAGAGGGAAATGAAGCACACAATCAGAAGGCAATGAACAGATCTGGACGAGTGGCTCCAGCACATCCAGGTAACAAGAGCGCCTTCTGCACTCTGCAAAGTGCTTCATGGAGAAAGAAATGTGCTACTGAGTTTGATTCTACTGGGCACTGCAGTGGTATTGTAGGTGTCTGTACCCTTCAATTGCACATGCTAGCCACCTCCTCAGATAAACTACTTACTAGTGATATCAGCACGCACACAACACTGAAAACAGATGTACTGTCTACGTGTAGTCTCAAAGCTTCCTTTACTGGCTCTTAATTCCAATGAGTCAGCACGAAACCATGTCAAATTTGGTTTCAGCACACAATGGCCTTGTGTACGCATGTGCTAGTATGCTCTTGACTGAGTTCTATGAAAAATATGTCTGCAAACGAACATATTTCCAATTGAGATGACTCATTTTATTATTTCTCACCAATTAGCTTCTGTGGTCCTACAATCCTAAAAAATGCCAAGTTCAGCTGTCAGTGTCTAATAATAAATTTATCTGTCTGTAACCATAGTTAGTAATGGCTAACTCTGCATCTGACACAGTGGACAGAGGAGTGGTGGAAAACATCTGCAATGAAGTATGAATACCAAATTAAACACAAAACAGCTGGTGGGCTGATTTCAGCTTCGTAACAGTCCCAGTATGTCAAATTTATCTCTGATGTAATTCCACTCATTTTAGGAATTTGGTAAGAATTCTATTACATTACACCCTCACTCACGAGTTCCAGGCTATGTCTCTTCTGCAATCAAAGGTGTGATTACAGCATGGGACACATCTATGCTATATTTGTTCTTGCTGGTGTGAATAACAGTACCAGTAAAGACAGAGGTGAGAGCATGCTAGAAAAGGTGTCCACAAGATTCTGCAGGAAAACACAAGATTGTATCTGTAACCTGAGTCAGGCAGTTAACAAGCTTCCTCTAAACAGACGTCAAGAATCTTATAACCCCATGGTGCTCAGTCCAAGCTAATAAATCCAGACTCTCACCAGTATCTGAAAATGCTGTATCTGAAAATAATCACTGAAGGGCTTTAGTTTTACAACACTCTTCTGAGAAAGAGTTCATTAATCTTAGCTGGAGAACAGAGGCACATGTTAAAACAAATACTTTGTTCAAGGTCATACAATACTTAGAGTCAAACTGAACACATTCCTTTTTGTGTATTCCTTCTACCCTACTAACAGGTTCCACAACAAGAAGGCTCTTAACACACCTCTCATGGACAAGACCCTCTCAACCCAACTCAGACTGTGAAACCTTCCGCCCTGCATCATCCCTTTCATGCAAGAATACATGAGAACAGCTCACCAGTCCTCAGTCTTGTATCTTGCGAGCAGACTCAGGGAGGCTAAGTCAATAATATGATCATCTGCTTGAGTTTGCACATTCAATCCTAGATCACTTTCTTTTCCCTTAATCTTTTTTCAAGAATGTTTCTTGAATCATTCCACTTCAGCGCTCTGCCAGACTGATATTTTGCAGCTGCCCGATCGATCATGTAACCTTTTCTCTCTAATTCCCAAAGACTCACCTGCCATGGTGTTTTTTTTATTTGTGGAGCAAGGTTAAAGATTCATTCTAATCTTCACCTGTTTCAGCCATGCAATACTCTGTCAATATTTCTCCCTGCTTTCATTCTGAAGCTGTTCTGACTTATGAGATTCACCCTTTCACTTCACACATTTCCCATGCAATGCTTTCTTGTCGCCATGAGAAGTCTACCACCTTTCTGAATACTTCCTTCTTAGACTAACTTCATTTTGAAAAATTCTCTCAGACTGCTGTTCACAACTTCTCTTCTGAGCATCTTTGATTTATGATCCATTCTTTCCAGCAGACCATTAATGTAATTGTTAAGACAAGATGTGGTATCTTCCCATGAACAGCTCCAAAAGGGCTATTACCAACATTCAATTTCTATCCAGCTTAAAATGCCACAACAGGGCCATCATACAGCTGAAGCTGTATCATATTATGAAACCCCAAGCAATCATACACTGAAAACCCAGTTCCTAGACACCTCCACCACATAAGCAAGCATAAAGGAGATTTTAAGCCTCCCATTAAAGAGATTGGTTGTCTCTTCAAAAAAGGCACAAATATCCAGTCTACCTCACTGTCTCAACACAGTGCTGCTATTCTACATTTATCTCTTCTTAACCCGCCCCAACACACCTATATCTCAAAACATCAGTGTACAAAAAAAAGACTGCAGCAGTCCTAAAACACTAAACTGCAAACTTTATATCTAAACTAGAGTGCCTAGATAGGAAATAATTACATTCTGTAGGGACAGTGCAGCGGCGGGGAAGAACACAAAGTTGATAGAAATGGCAGGTGGACTTTGTTCCCAGATCTCCTACCACACTTTTATAATTTATTAGTCAAGTCATTCCCCTATGCTTAAGTCCCTTTTCCACACATTTTCTGGCTGTATTTGTTTAGACTCTAAATTCTCCCAGGCAAGACTATTCCAAATTCAGTTTCAAGGTAAATTATACCATTAATAAGTGCAAGATTACATACATGCTGTAAGAGGAAAGAAACAAAAACTTATACATAGTATGAAATGTTTTGCTTCTTGGGGTTAGGTGTTTTTTTTCCATCAAGAGTGAGTATAAGCAGCAGCTACAGACCATGTCAGGAGAACTATCCAGTGGTCCAGCCACACAGCCTCCCAAGAAGGCATTGAAAACTTGCACATCCAAATTTTTCCTCAAAAAAAAAGCTTCCATAAACACAGTGCTAAAAAAAACCCCCAACACAATAGAATAAACCAGCTGGAAGTCTGCTTTGTGGCTTTACCTCAAGGGCCATGGAAATGGGCAGCAATGAATAGGTCAGGTATTTGGTTCAACACACTGCCTGTGGCCTGCAGCTGAGATATCTTTCCTCTGCTTAGCAGGAAGGTCATCAGTTTCAAAATCATAATATTGGAAACTTACTGCTGTTCTCTTCAACAAGTAAACAACATAAAAAGAAGCAGCAGGACAAACGGGGACTGAGATATTCAGAGAACAATGATTAGTGATTTTGACTAATCCCAGTGATTCAAGTCAGAGCTACATACAGGAGAACACCAGGTACAGACCACCACTCTCCTGAACATGAAACATTTTTTCATGGGTTGATTTCTTAATTTCTTATCTATCCATCTCTGAAAAAAATCCATGGCATTTGCCCGTGGATTTACAGACATCTCTTGGGAAATTAATCCTCTCAGCTGTATTCTCTGTTATTTCCTCACTTTTCTAACCCCACCATTCCCATGATGATCCACTCTTCCTACCTCACACAACAATTTACACTTTCTTTTCTTCTTCCCCTTATAGTCTTTTCCGCATTGATCATATTCCCTACTTTCAGCCTTCCATTCCCCATCCTACAGTCCTTTGTTCGCATCCCACCTTCCAGCCCTGACACCATTATGCTCTACCCAGACATGTCCAGTACCTCTCTGCCCTCCTCTCACACCCAACTCCTGCTCTCAGGTCTCCTCCCTGGCCACCAGAATAACCCTTGAAAAGGCCTCAGCATAAGACTCCTTAGCAAGATGTATTATTTACCTTCCTCCTTCCCCTCTGTTTAGTGAGCACAAACACTTCCTTGAGGGATGCTGCCACCTCCACATTCATGAAAGCTTTCTGCTAGGGAGAGCTGCAGGAGCAGTGGTGTCCCCAGAGCAGGCAAGGGCAAGCAGGCCACAGCAAGTGTCCTAGAGAGCCAAAGCCCACCTGAGGGCAGGAATTCCCCCTTTTCACTGGTTGATCTGCTTCTGCACCCACCTTGTGCCAACTGGGATTGAGGTCAGTACCTCGTGACAGGTAAAGGGAACAATACTTAAAGAAACCACTCTGGCTGAACAGCTGCAGTGGAGCACTTAGAACTAACAAGTAACAGTCTTTACAGAAAAAAAACTTCAGACACACTTCTTCAGTTTAAAAAACCTCTCTGATCTCTCCTCTACCTCACTTCCAACAATGCAAATACTTGGCCACACTGAGCAGTGGGAAGAAAGGAAGGGAGTCTTGGTAGCCCTTCCCACATACCCAGGGATGTCAGGGAAACGGACATTTGACGATTTTACAAGGGTATCTTCAAAAAAACCCACAGCAGCCAAGAAAGAAAAAGAAAGCAAAGGAAAAGAAAGATCAAGGTCCTTTCCCATTACACTGCAGTACCAGACATTAGTGTACTATCACCACAAGAAAGTCAGAATATCAAACAGAAGATAAGAAGCAGCCTGACCTTGATCACATTTAAGAATAAATCATTATACCTAGCACGTTGCAGTTTATATGCATATTGTGTGACAAAAATAAAATAATTTCTATTTTGGGGGAGGGTGTCCCACCCTTCTACCAGCTGCCAGTCAAGGCTGCAGCACTAGGATAGCCAAGGATGTTAAGACTCACATAATCCTGGGGAGGTTGAGAAGGTCGGTTTTTTGTTGCCAGACATTTTCAGTCCTAGTAATGGTACTCAGCTTTACAAGAAAAGTGTTATGAGGAAAACATTCCTCAAGCCAGGAACCACAGATTGCATTGACAATTCTTAACTTCACCCAAATTTAGAATCATAGTAGTTAAGCCATATTTATTCTACAACTTTGATCAAGTCACAGTATGTCAAACCACACTGTTAGTGTCCTTTTTTTTTAGTGAATCCTGCTTCATGAGAAAGATGTTCTAGATAATAGTAATTATATATCATATCTAACTTGCCAGCTCTACTTTTACCTCACTTTTATGATAAAACTTAAAAATTTTATTTTGCTTTTAAAATTAGGTTTCAAAACAATGTTCTATAATCCATAAAACTGCCCTCATATGTCCTAGGAAAAGTATAATGCCATTAACTAACAAATCTTCCTTTCGTTTGACACATCACAAGACATACCATGATCACAAGGCTTACTTGGCAACAGCTGCCCCCCAGAAGCAGTCTCTAAACTAACGATGTGTCATTTACTTTGTATAATTTAAAAAAGAACATGGATAGAGGGTGTAAAGTGACAGAACTCTTTCCTAAATGTAGTAGATACATCTAGACAAGGTGCTACAATAATCCCAAAATATTTTGCCAGGAGTAAAGTGTTCTGGCTGTCCCCTGTGCTTGCTGTTTCTGAAACTAATAGGTTACTTCTCAGCAACTCCTAAAATGCTCTTTGAATGGGGTCATATCTGTGGCTTCCTGAAATACAGACATATCTTAAAACAAGCATCAGTACACTGAATATCAAAATACCTGGACAGTTCTTACCCTGACTGCATTATTTCCTCCTCAAACAGAACACATGAAACACTGAGTTTTGTATTTTACACTGAATCTGCCATGCAGGGTCTGCCAACAGTCAGATTTCTGCTGCAGAATTTAGGTCCAGATCATCAAGTAGACACATAAACACGGGTTCTAGTGAGCGTGGGATAGTCCTCTGTACTTTACCAAGTGCTGCAGCTTGCTACTATTTAATCAGTACTTGACAATATCAAAGAATGCCTCCTCCAGAGAAAAATATACCATAAATTCTGTAGCAATAGTCTTGTCATTCCATTGGCTTTCATAGGCTGAAAAATAATATTAGTATAAAAAGACTGAAATACTCAGTGCAATAGCAGTATATGTTGGATTGACAAATTCTGCATAAGAAATCAAAGGACACTGCAGTAGAAGATTTGGTTATTAAAGACTCTGTGCAGGTATTAACAGAACAGTAAGTAGATTCCAATGCATCCTGTACCAAGCCTGTCTTTTGAAATAGTAAAAATTTATGTGTTCCTGAAAGAATTTCTCTTTACCCCAGCTTGCAGGGCACTCTTAATTTTTAATCATTTATCTCAAGTCCTTCATAGCTGAACAGTTCATGGAAAAACTGTGAGATTAAACTAGCACACTGTATATTGCAGCAATTGCTAACCAAGAAAAATTAAGGAATATTCAGATACACAGGAAAATGACTTTCTATCACAAGGTTCTCATGCCAGCAGGTAATTCTTCACAGATTTTAATCAGGTGCAATGACAGAAGGCTGCAGTGAACTGTGAATCCCAAAAATATGTTACTAAGCAGGTGCAAAAATATCTTTTAAGCTTATGTACATGTCACAACGTAACATTCAGAGACAGTCCAATTTTTATTTTGTGTTTCTTCCACCAAACAAACTCACCAGCTATCATAAATGAGCCAGTGAAATGGAAAATTATCAAGAATATTGAAACAGCAGGAATATCTTTCAATTGCTTCTAGTCTAACTTTCACCAGCAAATGTTTCAACAGATAAAATTATGCACAATCACAAACTTAAACATTGTAAACCACAAATTTGTATTCATATACTCATTTTTTGTTCTTCCATATAAATATTTTACATGACATGGGATAAAAGGTATGCTTCACTCTACTCCCAACTAAGAAAAAGGGCAGAAAACAAACGTCAACAAGATCTTGCCATGTTTGTCTATACAATGGAATTAATAGTTCTGTATTATATTAAACCAGCACATTTTCTCAAACAAATGTTGAAAGTAGCTTCATCACAGCTGAAAATACAAATTCTCAAATACTGATTTCATGATCATATGCTGAATGCCATTTTTTCCATCTTATTTACAGTAAGAAATTCTGCCATTGCTTTCACTGTACTTTCAGAGTACTGAGACAGTAAAAAGTATCATGTTATCTATCATATGAGCTGCATCTGATACTAGAAGGCCTCCCAGAAATCTCCCAGAAATCTGTCAAAATTGCTACTAAAGAAGAGAGCAAAATTAACATTTTTATTTCCAGTATGAAGCGATATGTATAGCCTGTTTTTCACAGGCTGCTACATGCTGCTATTTACCAAGTGCCACCCTCACTAAAAATTGCACTATTACATTAATTGTAAATCAGAGAAGTCTGAGAAAAAGAAAAGAACATCCAGGAAAATAGATTCAGAATAGTGGTTTCCTCTGAGCGAAAGAAAATCAGGACTGGAATTTTTAATGCTGGAGGTTTTTTTTGCTGTTTTCTGCATATGATACCTGATTAAAGAGCTGTATTTTAATACCTTTTAAATTTAATACTTAATGTAAGATATGTCTAAATCACAGAACTTAATGTATTAACTTGCCTACCTATTACTGAGAATATCAATTTGCATTACCATTTTTCATTCCTTCATGCATGCCACCTGATGGTTAACATCTACTGTTAAAACAGAGGTGTAATTCACAGACCCATGAAAGCTTAAAGCACAGGTGAAATTCACAGACACATGAAAGCTTTCACATTGCCTCAAACACAGTACATGCATATAACTTCATTTTGGGTCACAATTATATTTCAATGCTTGCCCCCTAAATTCACTAATTTTAGTGTTTATTTAAACAACTTTTAAGTACAGCTGCGAAGCTAGGCTGATAACTGTCTCTATATCAAAGAGGCTAAGAACCATGAGCTCCTACATTATTTCTTTTGGCTCTACTGAGTCCCTTTGGCTCATTGAGCTCCTGCAAACCATTTAGACTAGGATGTGTCACACCTAACTTAAGGCATCTAAAATTCACTCACCTAAGTCTGTTTAGCTACCATCTGTCATTTACATCTACTCAGTCTCAGCTCCCTTTACAGCCAATGGCAGGAGATTGGTTTTCCAGAAAGCAAGGCACTTTCTTGTGAAACCAGAATTTAAGAGCCGTGATGAATTCTGCAGGTATCTCCTCCTCTCCTTGGACTCTGCAATATCAGCTTAGGCTGGGGTGACCAACACTTAGGTGTCTCACTTTAGATGAGATGAATCCCCGTCTCTGCATGCTCACAGCAGCTCGTCCGAGGGTACAGAGGCAACAGAGAAACATTCATCTTCTGCAGAATAGTCTTGTTTTCAGTGAAGTGGCAGTATGAAAACTAAAACAATAGTTCCAGGCATCAAATTTAAAGAAATTTAGGCAAGCTTTGCATGACTTGTTGAAATTACAGCTATGTCCCAAATAACAACCAACAAATAGCACACTGTCGAATGGGGCTTCCCATTCTTTCAGTGCCCATTGCCTTAACCAAATTACATAAAACCTGAGGAAAGGAAAACATCTGGGCATATTAATTTCAACCTGAATCACATGCAAAGCTCAGTATTCAAACCATACTGTCAACCAGTCATTCCAGCTCTACTCATACCCCCTGAGTCCTCAGTCACAGGATCAGTTGCTCCCCAATTTCTGTATTAACTTAAAAGTGTGTGCAGCATCTTCAGCCCCCAAACAGCTGAGGGGTAGCAGACAGTCATTGTGATGACAACATGGACAAATCCTGAGGCAACCCAGGATTTAGAGAGACCTTGGCTAGCATGAGTCATGAGCCAACCATCTCTACTGCTCTGCCAGCTGCTCCAGAACATTTAGATGGAACAGAAAAAGCTAATGAAAATTCTGGGAAGAAAGTGTAAATTGGTGAGGCTTTGACAGTCTAGCTTCTACAGGGCTGGCTCTCCCAGGAAGAGTGGGATTGCTGCAGTCAAGCTTTAGGCATCCATGTCCAAGCTAGTGCCATTAGGCTCTATTTAATGGTCAAAAAAAGGAAAAAGGGTGTTTTCAGATACTCTCTTGACTAAAAAGGGAAACTAGATGAGTACCTCAGGCACAGACTTCTAGATCAGATGAATCATATCCTAAGCAACAGACTAATATCAAGAGGGAAAAAAATAAACTGAATAACTGCATAAATCCTGCTGTACTTCTCATTTTGGGTCAGCATTGTCTGTTGTCTTCATGTCCAATTTTGGTGGGCAGGCGTAAGACAACAGACCTGAGATAACAGAACCGAAGTATAGGTCAGAAATCACTAATTCTTACAGTAACTACCAAAGCAGAGAAGAATATTTATTTTTTTTAAAAAAGCTGGTAAGCCCGAGGAATGATAGAGCATACTGTTAGCATTACAGCATACGGACCATTGAACAAGATTTATGCACATACACATACATACACACACAAATGTACACATGTATCAGCGTCAAATCAGTATTACTTGTAGTTAGAAGATAAAATTCAAGGTTTCTGGTTTTACTTGGCCTCCAGCCCTCAATAATTCATCTCAAGTAGGAACTAGACACAAAAATTTTGTCTTTTCCCCACACGGTGCCATAAATTTTAAGAATATTTATGAGTAGGTAGAGATTTTCATGACCCTTGTTGAGCAGGCCATTGATCTCAATACTGCAACACAAACCAAAATGAAAAAAATCTGTTTGCAAAACAAGATACATAGATAAGGGCAGATAACTTTAACCATGAACTTTGCTTACAGAAATATAGAATATTCTCTGCTTCAATACTGACATCATTTTAGGTTCATCCTAAAGCCCATATTTACTACTAAACTAGAAAGATGGTGAAAATTAAAGGAGAGTGCAGCCTACAGAATGAAATTATACAGCCTCTGTGCCTTACCACTTGAAAACACTACAGCACACAGGAGTTAAACCAGTTTAAAGCAGAAGGTCTCTAGCATATCATAGACAACCATAATGAACAACCTCTGACCTTAGTATTTCAGAAAGGAAATGCTACAATGGTTCTGTGAGAAACTACAAGTTAATTGACAAGATACCTCTCTGCTGTGGGTAACACAAATCCATGAACTGTGGAAGGAAAATTTGACATCACCTAATAGCTTTTTTTTTCCCCAGATATACATTTATCTATTATAAAAATCTCTGCTAAAATAAGCAAAGAAAACCAAAAGATTTATGTTCAGGGCACCACTACAGAAGTCAAAAGAAGTTTAGCCACTGTCATCAGTAGGAATGTCTGGTAGCAAAAACATTAGTAAAGAGTTCTGCACAGCAGACACTTAACACTTACACAGTTAAGTATATACTGAAGGACCTAATTACCTGCTAAGAATAAAGTCATTGAAACAAAAAGGGATCTACAACACTCCAAAACTTGCTGAGCTGTTGTCCCCTCTACTTCAACTTCCCCAACTTTGAGAGAGCAAATCCTTCAGTACCTGCTTTCCTGAAATCATCATAGATTCCTGGTTGGTCACTGCAGTATTTCCATAGTAATAAACTGAATTAAAAGTTTGTATAGCTTTTCACATTGATTACTGTAGTTGAGGATGCGAACCTGCAGTATTTGTATTTGAACCGTTCTGAAAGTAGTCATTTTTGAGCTGAAATGCTCAGACCCAGCCTTTACTCAAAGACAAACTTGTAAGGATGCTTTTAAGATGACTTTTTAAGACCTGAAAGCCTGAAATCTTTCACACACACTTAACAAGGAAATTAAAGCATATATAGATGCATGGATAAGAACACAGAGGCAGAATCACAAACTGCAAAAATAAAAAGCACACAGATGTTCCAACTCTCATTTTTTGGTGTTCTCATGAAATACTCATGTTAATAATATATCACTGTAAGCCTGATTATATTTACTTTATGACATGCTGAGAGCTTTCTAGAAGGCATTGCTTTTGGCAGAAACATAGCACTACATCAAATTGCTAATGGTACAGAACCTAGAAAAACCAGACTTAAATCATTAATAAAATAGGTAATACCAAATTGAAAGTAATCAAGGCGTGACTTAACAAGATATATTTTACTCAAAATTTACTCAACATTACAACAATATGTTTATTTTAGCAGCCTAGAAAAACTCTTCTGGTGACTGCATCTGTTTCATTTATCCAGATGGGCCTACACATCTGCTCAGTTCCATTTAGCAGTTTGAAAAAAAGGGAGCAAAGTCAATTATAAAAGCAAAATCTGAAGTTTCTGGGGTCTCTCCATGACTCATGGCCTGTACACAGCCAAATTATGTTAGTTCGCTTTTCAGTGCTAGACTTTGTTTTGCCAAATAAAATAAAAGCATGTCTGAAGAAAATGACAACCTACATCAGAGGTATCAAATCTGCACCAGAAATTGATTGGGGTTTTGTGCATGTAGAACTGTTTGTTATTTGTGGCTAAAAGCTAGTTCTGTCGAAACAAAATAAAATCACGCACAAACAACACAACTTTTTTAATTACTCAAAGGAGATGGAATTTTGATTTGACTTGGTTGGATTTTGACACGTTCCAGTTAAGTTGGGGTTTGGTGGGGATGATTGTCCTTCAACATTCAAATCCCTTTAATTTTTTCAATTAGATACCTATCTACACTTACATTATAGGAATGTAGCTTCTCAAAATATTATTCTTCTAATAATATTTACACAAATACAGAATGCTTTCAAAAATCCTGAAGTGTATACCTATGTGGCTTCACCATAACCAAATCATTTTCTTTTAAAATGTGCTCTCCTCCAAAACATATGATTCAATGTTCTTGGCCTTATCTCCAAAGACCTCAAACAACTTTTTCCAACCCCCTCTCTCATGTTTCTCCCCCTTTTATGCCCAAGTCATGAAAAAATATGGGACACATACTAAGTCTAGAGTTTTTAAGACAGAGAAAAATATAATCAGATCAGCAACATTTCCCAGAAACAGAGCTAAGCATCTGCAATGTTAATTAGAGGTGCATTTAATTGTAGCACGCTGATCTAAAAGAAAATAGATCTTATAAACCCACTCAGAAGCACAATGGCAATAAGAATAAAGGTTCATATAAAGCATATGGTAAGAAATAACAAAATAAATCAGTGCTGAACACCCTTGCCTGAAATGGACTGGCACTGTACAGCACTTGCTGCAAAGCTTAATGATACTAAACATACCAGCTTTTGTTTTGTCCTCCGTTTATTTGATTGGTACACTTTTGTAAGTGTTAAGAAACTGTCTACAAGCATCAAATCAATTGCCACATCGAAACAGGTAACACCTGGATTGATCTCACTGCATCAGATATGTTCCTCTCTCCGAAATATCAGGTCATGCTTACAATGCATGCAAGAAAAACACCAAAATCTTTGTGTCTCACACAGTCACAGCAGGCAATGCCATGATTCTCTTTGGCTTATAACTTTTATGTCAGGCTTGAATGTCTCACTTGCTCCTCAGACATCCCAACTGACACTCGGTCCCAACTCCTTCTCAGTAACATCTCTCTGCCACTGCATTTTTTTCTGCTCCAGTTTCTCCAAGCTCTTGTTCCTTTGCATCTTAATTACCAAGCCACTCACTTCTCTTGCCTTAACCAATACATTCTCCTCTGATTCCTCTTGTTAAAATGCAAATATAAGAACAATTTCCCTAAACTTCCTCATTGCCTTCTTACTTTTCCTCATGCCAATTTGTATGTATAACCTAATTCTGTTATTAATTAGAGATGGTCAAGAAATGTAGTACCTAGTTAAAAAGGAAAATTATTGGGGGGGGGGGGTGGAATATTCTAAGAATGGTTGAATAGTAAATGACAAGAAAATCACTTTTACATTCAAGGAAAGTTTATGTAATTTCACACTTTACTGCCTTCATGTAATTTTCAGGAAAACTCCATACAGTTCAAAAATCCCTTCTAGCAAAGCTTTATCTGTTAGTCAAATCCTTAACATTTATTGGAAACATTTTGTACTAAAAAGCAAATATAACTGCCTAATTCCTATGTAAAAAGAAGAGTTTATGTGCAAATATAGCACAAGCATTTTATTTGATGTTATTGCTGGTTGCTGCCTAAGAAGCTTTTACAGTTTAGAACGTTTATATTAATTTTCTAAGAGTGTTTAAGCAATCTCCCTGGCAAAGCCAGAAAACAAGCTACTTCTCCAAGAACCATTACGCACAAGGGAGATGCCTTTCAGGGGGATTAATATCCTTAAGAATCATGCAAGTTTTAAATAGATATTTGAATGTGAAAGTAAATATTTACATAAAAGAGGGAGGTTTGTACTTATGTGAAATTCCTATTAAACCTCTAACCAAACATGACGAAACACATCCAAAAATGGAGAAAAAGCCCTAAACCTCTAATTTGCTGAGGTATTATGGTAGTTCTTTCTGCATTAACATAGTCATCACGCTCCTGCACACAGATTAGCACCATGCATTCAGAAGTAGAAAATGATTCCTGAACAGTTGTTAAAGCTCTTGGGCCAATAAAAAAGTACATGCGTCTAGTATTTAAACCTAGGCAAGCCCTCAGATATTTCTAAAGGATACATGAAGAAGCTACACAAGCACTATGCCGGCAGCTCTCAGCTTCAGAGATCGGTCTTGCTCCAAATCCTTTCATCTCAGATTGCTTCACTCCCCTCTTTAGGGCAGCGAGCATATGCAAGTACACAAGGAGGGAGGAAGACGTGATGCACTGCAAAGCACCAGCAACAGAGCTTAGGAAGATCCTTGTGGCTTCCACACCAATTTTTAATGGAAATAGAAACATTTGATACAAAAAGAAAAATCCTTTTAGTAGAAACCATTTTCGGGTAAAAAAAATCTTCACAAATATTGTCAATGAGCTCTGATATTACTAAAGCTATAAAATTGACCTTCAGCTAAAAGAAAAAAAAAAAAAAAAGGACCAAGAAAGTCAGCTGGAAGACTGGCTAATGAGCTACATTTCTTTTTCCCTGTGTAATGAATACAGTGTGACATTGAGATCTCGCTACAATTTATGACTGTAAAAGGTTTCTCAGCCAAAAACCAAAGTAACCACTTTGGCCAGGTATTCCTGGAATGGGAGACAACTAAACTGACAAAGATAAAAAGTAGATTTAATTTGAATTGAACCACTGTTTGTTACTTTCCCTTTCTTAAGACAGGTTTGGACGGGAAGGGATGTTTGTTTTGTTCTGTATGAGGTTTTGTTTGTTTGTTTGTTTTAAGAATAATTGGCTAAATGCTACCTCTGGTTTCACACAATTTTTTAGGATTGTAGTCTCCCATTTTTAACAAGTTGACGCTCCCAGGAAGTATCACAGATGATTCACCTATTGTAATGCAAAATTCCTTTGGCCATCCATAAATAATAGGGTTTTTAAATGATACACAAAAAACAGGACTCACTGTTTATTCTGAAAATAAGACAGCTTTGTCTTATCTACTGTTGAATCCCACAGCCAGAAGCTCTCAGAAGTGTAATTACCACAAAATCTTCTCTATAGAGTACATAAAAGAAACTGTACAACCAAACATTTCTTCCTTGTAGGGCAAGAAGAGTGTTGTTCTTCTTTTCAGTAATTGCACTGTTGAGCTTGTTTTGCTTATTTTTAATCCTAGAGTTCCCTAAAACAAATTTACAAAATTCCACGGAAGGGAATTAATTGGTGGTAACATTTTCTGAAGGTTATTAAGAGAAACAGATATTAAAATCTGGTATATCATTCCTTGGTTTTGCAATCTACATCTATTAAAAAAAATACTTGTCTTTCAAAAACCTATACACCATTTTCTGTCTTGCATAAAAGTTAAATTTTTAATGGGAATAGAAGCATTTTATACAAAAAGAAAACTTCTTTTTGGGTAAAAAAAAGTCTTCACAGATATTGTCAATGAGCACTGATATTATTAGAGCTATAAAATTGACCTCCAGTTAAAAGGAAAAAAAAAAATTCCATCTGGTTCTCCAGAACTGGAGATGACTCATTTTTGCCTCACCACTGCTGCTATCTTTTGGCATATTTTCCTATACACATGCCAAATTTAGCAAATCTCTCTGATCTCCAGCTACAGAAAATTACTCGTTCAGATGTTCAGGTTTTGCTAAATTTTTACCAGCTTCAGTTTTTTGATTTGTAGAATACAGCCATTTAGCAAAAGTGTATATAATGACTTGGAGTGTTTAAGTCACAGCTATGAACAACACAAGAACATAATTTTAACCATTGGTGTGGTCCGTTGGCTGAATGCTGTCCTGAAAATACACCTTTTAGATGTTGCCTTTTTGCCTTTTTTTTTTTTTTTAAAGAAACTATTTCCAGGTGCTCTGTGAACTACTGCAATCCTTGACAGGGTGAACAGCCAGCACATACCAGTGAAGACAGACAAGCTGCTAGAGTTCCACCTCCCTTCTCCATGTTTCTACTCATAGGTAGAGTTTAAATTCAAGATCCAAATCTCATACTGTGAACCAGGATGGGGAACCTCTTCCTTGCTGAGGATCAGGCAGCCCTCTCAAACACCCATGGACTACATGCTATCACATACCTTAGCGTTATCAAACAATAACTGGAGAGGTACCAGGTTTCCCTTACACACTGTTAAATCTATAAAGAAACCACTTCAGTCTGAGTTCATGCCAAGTTAAGTGTGAACACAAGTACATTCAGTGCCTCACTTCTACAACCTTCATGACTGAGCACATGAACACCCATGCATGAAATGGACAGCTCTTCCAGCAGGTACTCAAACCCACATCTTTCTCCAGCACAGCGAGGACACTTCAGTTCAGACCAGCACTGCTGGCAAGCACACAGTTAAATGCCCCTGACAGATCATGGAGAAACAACCACACTGAATTCAAGGGGCTGCAGTGGGCACCTCTGCTCAGAGCTACAGGAAGATGAACTCAAGCCAATCACCTTGTCCCTTAACTGTGTATCCAGAAAAAACCATTAAGCTACACACTAGATGATGCTAATGGCAATATGGCCTGTAAGTTATGATCATATACATCAAATAGCTACTTCCATTTGTATTTGAATCTCTAACTAAAACAACCACCAACTTTTATGACATAACTTGGTTTAAGTGTAAAATTTAGGTAAAGTCCTTTCTTATTGGAACTGTGAATCTGCTGAGATGTCAGATTTCTTACATTACTGAACTAGCATAAGCTTACTTGCTTTTATTCAAAATCATTAAAAATGGGAATATAGAGAAAAGCTGCATCAGTGGTGAGCTATGACATGAAAGAAAGCACTTTATCATACTAATGAAGTTAATGCTTTACTATGACAGCTGGAATCTGAAGCAGTACATAAACAATTAGTAAAATTACTGGAATAAAGGAATTAATGGGGTGAACAAGAAATGTGCACAGACTCTCAAGAAAATAAAAATATTATTGATCCATAACCATGCAGCTCTCAAAGTTTGGCCCCTGAGAAATTTCCTTCCATCAGTAATAAAGAATGTGGCAAACTAATTAAATCACTTAAATCATTACACAATAACAAGATCCTTAGTGTTCTGTTGAGTCTGTCCATGAGTTTGAAGCAAATAGTCTCTAAGCTTGTACATAAATGGAGGTAATAATATAAATCAGCTTGTGCCTTTTCAAAAGTCTTTCTAAAAAGAGATTCAGGTAATTACTAGAATTGACTTTACTAACTGTTAGGAAACCCCATCCAAGAATCCTGCACCTGGGTTGGCAATGTGCTGTAGCTATGCAGGGATGCAATGAAACCACATAGAAAAAAAGCCCAAGAAAAAGACTTGAGCTGATATTAGCAAAAATAATGGACTACCTTTCACAGCAGTAGTCCAGTAGTAAGTTAAAATCATCTTCACATGACCACTTCAAAAGTGGAAATGCAGACTTTTCAGAGGGGAAAGACACTGAATCTCACTGTTGCTGTGTGTAGTATTTAGGTGAGTGTCAAGCCAATTCTGTGAACAGACATTGGACTTAAACTGTCAGCAGCTCTATCTACTGCAGAACGCTAATGGATTTGTCCTTCCACACACTGACAGTATTTCCAGCAGACAGCCGCACTGCCTGTATTGTTACACATGCTGCATTAAACAGGACATCACCTCTGACTCCACAAGCTGCAAACTGCTGGAGGCTGAAAGAATCTTCTGGGCAAGTACCTCGACATGTTTGAACTATTCATCCCCAAGCATCTCAACATGATGCCTGCCTCTCACTGTGTTTATTTCAAAAACTCAAACCTTACAAATACCACTGAACTTCAAAATCCAGCTTTGCAAATGTTCTCCTTCATGTTATGTTATAAACTGTTGTACACACTGAAAGGCAAGTACAGATGAGCCTTTTTTTTGTAACTGCTTGAAGAGACATGGACCAACTGAGATAAAATCAAAAGCAGGGAGACCCTTCCACACTGAATGAAGAGTGGTGAGATAAAAGTCCCAAAGAGCCACTTAATCTGTTGATGTTCCTCTCTCTTTTAACAAAGTCCCTAGGTCATCCCAAAGACAGTCTTTGGAAAGAGCACAAAGCGAAATCCTCATTTCCATTTCATTAAGATATACATGCTTCTGCCGCAGTGCATCAGAGACCAGCCTGGTGACAATCATTCCTGCAGCCAACTTCATGGTAATAACTCATTAATGACAGGCCTCCTTTCTTCCTGAACAAAAGAGAAGGCATTAAGAAGACAGAGTGTTTCGGGAGAAACAAAACTGTAGATATTTGGTCCCATCTAAACCATTCACTAGGGACAGTAATTGATACCTATCTTCTGATGGCTGTGTTATGGGCCACCAAAAAATAATAAAAAAGGAGTCAAGGGAACTGCTCTCTACAGAGGTAATGTTCACAACTCAAAACAATGGCACTACAGCCGTCTACATTATCGGTAAGGCCCTAACAGTCCCTGCAGAGAGGCCAGTGATGAAATTCACACTGCCACTCAATTCCTCTGACATCTGCAGAACAGGCATTGTGAGACAGGGCTGAGGCTCTGGGTGGGCAGGAATGCCGTGGCAAATCTGGCACAAACATCTGCAGTTTTTCCAGTCCTGGTTCTGTGGGTAAGTCAAAATTGTCTCTCTCTAGAATTTTACACAGTAGTTCTAATATGAACATCAGCTATATTATTGTAACAAATAATTCACATTAAGAGCAATTCCTCCATATTAATTTTCCAATTCTCCTTTTTTGTTGAACACTGCTAGAATAATGGATGGACTTCTAAGATTAAAGGAATTAACATTCAGATAGACAGAAAGTACTGCACCCACATCCTTCCAACTCATGTCCTACAGAACACGCTATTTAAAGTTAAAAAGTATCTGCAAGTTCCAAAGTTGCCCCTTTACAAATCTGCATCTATAACCACTTATATTTAGATGGAAGCCAAAACGGTCACACAAATGACAGCAATTCATCAGAGTTATGGTACTTTCCTTGGACTTTCTCAGACTTCCCTAGTTTAAAGAATACCTTTTCTATTTTAACCAAAATAAAGCAGTCCATGAGGAAAAAATGTTTAAAGAAAAATCCATAAAACTTCCCTTGTTGACTCACTAACATGGAAAACAGAGGTTCAAGATTAAGTGTTTACTGATTAAAGAGGATATAAATGAGAAAAATATTCTTCAGACTAGAGGACTGAGAGACAAAGGGTACAGCAGAAAGAAACAGAAGTATAGGGTACAGCAGAAAGAAACAGAAGTATAGTATAATCCAGTAGCACAAAATAACCACATAAACTGGATGCTTTACAATCCGTGGCCACATGATTGTCATCACACAACTACAGTAATCTGCCACAAACACAGATTAGCAAACTAAGGACATCATATATCCCAGGCCCCCTAACTGAAGGACGCTATAGAACCACCTATAATCAAGGATCCTCCAAGATAACACCATCAAGAGGCTTTTACAAAGCATGGAAGGAAGTAAACACTGGAATACTAAGAATACCTGAACTGAGGGCAGCAGAACATGAAAATATAGGAAGGAGAGAATATTTTTGTGTTTGCTGTCTAGTCTTGTCCAATCCAGTCAAAAAATAGGGGATACACAGAATTAAGCAAGTTACAGAAGACTTTCAAGCATGCTTAGTAACAACTCTAAGGCTCAGCATAATAAAAGATTATGGAGAAATAATTTATAGATTCTTTGCAGAAAGCCACAAAAGCAGGAAATTATCTGAACAGTCTTTTGATAAATTTAGCACTTGAGAGTTGCTGAAACTCAAGAAAAGTTGATTATTGGTTTGTTAGGGGAAAAAAACCCTCTAGTGAATAAGATAAAATTTTAATTTTGAAAGGGTGGGGGTTTTTTTTCCCTTTTTTTTTTTTAATCATTGCCCTCTTGCAGCAAAAAAAAAGATTAATGTCTCCAGACTTTTAAACATGGTTATATTTTAATGGCAAACTGTGTTTTCTATTGTAGAAAATGAACATTTATAGGTACACTCTTATTAATGGCCAAAAATATTACACTGAACCAATATAACTATTTGATAGATTACTTCCTTTCCTATCCCTCCACTCACAGAAATCAGATCTCCTCCTGTTTGAAATGAAAGTGCTTAAGTCATTCTTGCTATTATGCAAATTTAACATTAAACTGTTAATACTTAACTGCCAAACAACAGACAACCCTTAGAAATCAAAACAGTATTCATATGCCAAAAAACTGGCAAAGAGAAATGAGAACATTTAAACACAGAGGCCAAGTATAGATTAAAACTGCAAGTATCTCTGAAAAATGAAGTATATTATAAACATAATTTTTAAAACAGTACAGATGAAAGAACTGAGACAGACTTGGAAAGGGAATAATTCTGGTTCTTCAGAAGATGCTACAACAGTGGTTACTCATCTACAGGTCCAAGGGGAAAAGCCCTAGCATCCAGCAGACCAGCTTACAAAAAAGTCATAATGTGTCACCTGGATGGAGGATGGCTTATGGTAGGGCCCTGGACTTCAACATTATAATGTGGTAGCCTCTCTTCTCTTGATTAAATTAACAGATTAATTAATTTAAAAGTTTTTAGGAGACTAAAACCTCTTTTCCATGGTCCCTGCTCCTTACAAGACAGTGGACCCTCTGTTGAATTATGTAGACTATGCTTGGATAATTGGACACAGTTAACATCTATTAAAAATAATTGTTTAGGCAAACGTCTGTGTTAGTTAAGCAACAAACTGAGCAATAACAACAGCACAAAAATAATTTCTCTCTTCTAATACATGTGTAACAACCTCCAGGAGGTTGATATGCCAACCAAATAGCCCAGCCAGTAGCCCAGACAGCTGATTTGTCTTCAGCAATTCAACAGATCATTACAGAGAATAATCTGCTTGTAATATACAGAGTTCTTTTGCAGGATTCTGAAATAAAGAAAAGAAGCTAGCTCCAGAGGCTTGGATTCAAAAAAGCATTTAGCTCTTCAGTGTTTGCACTACTTCAAATAAATGGGAAGTTAGTCAAAAAGTTTTGATGAGTCTGGACTGTGTCTAGCCACAGATGGAAACAGAGCAGGTCTGATGGGAGACAGTGATTAGACAAGTCCATATATTAACTCTATTAAAGTATGCACTCAATCTTATATCCTCACGACATCATGCTGTTTCTCTGCACCTCTGTTTTCCCATTCACATTACAGGCGTTCTTCCTCTCCTCCATGAAGCAATTTGAGATCAAAGGAATAAATAAGAAACATTTATTATGACAGTGTTGTTCTATGAGCAGAGTTATCTAGGCTTTAAGTGGTTTCTGTATGTGATTTCAGACACAGCATAGCAATAACAAATCTCTTACTTAAGCTGGTAAAACCATTTTAATAAAATGCTCTGATTCATAATGTAATTTCCAAGGCACTATTACTGGAAATAAAATTTTCACTCTTCAAGATAGCCCAGTTGTAAGCCCTCTATATTGAGTATAATTTCCAAGTAATAAACACACTGAACTAAAATTTAAAGCTGTATCTTATATACTGTGAAGCACAGATATATTGAAATACAGTTAGAACTCACTTTTAAAACAGGATCATGCTTAATTCAATTATTTGTAACATTTACTATAGACAAAAAAAATTCTGATAGTTTTAAATATTCTGAACTGTGTAATAATTTTCTTTAGGTACATGAAGGAAAAAAAAAAAACAATCTGTTTTTCCTATAACAACCCAAATTATTTTTTTTCTCTAATCTCCTCGAGAAACCATAACCTGCTCATAAATATTATGAGTTACAATGAAAACTATGCAGAAGATAAATTTAACTCCCTCACCTCTTACTTAATCTGAAAAGGACAAATATGTTGATACTTATATTCCTACACATTCACATTTCTGGTTTTTAGCTTTAACCCTAATGTATGCTCAGAATGACAGTACTTTCTGAGGGATACCTTCCTTCATCTTCTGGCTGATTTTTCTGCATAAAAACAATAATGACTTAGCTTAATAGAAATATACAACCATTTCATTGTGCAACTTAGAACAAACAAAAAAAGTATATTCATTCCCTTGCTATTTCCACTAATAATATGAAGCATTAACTAAAATGCTGGAATTGGCGATATGGAAAAGAAACAATCACTATTTCAATACCAGAAGGTATCAGCAATCAGTAGAAGCAATTGTGTGGGGTTTAAACAAATGCAAATATACTGAATCAGAACAAGTGATATTGGCACAGGTTAAGAGATACTACTTGAATTCATCAGTATTTCAAGAATTATTAAAAAAATAGTAAGTTTTAAGTATTCAAAAGTTCAGATTTATAACAAACTGTTAATATTAGGCCAAACCTATCTTTCAGTACAATCAGAACTACATCATCTGATTTTGTACAAATAGTTAATGCAAAAGAACAATGTGAGAAACATACTCAAAGCACAGGCATCTTTGACACAAAGATCACTTTCATTTGTCATTGTTCCAATTTAGCTTATTGTGAAACAACAACGAAATTGTGCTCATATCAGTTCATTGAAAGAGACAGGATCACATTTTGAACTAATAAGTGATACCTGTCCTGTCTCTTGCATATTTTACTTTAGCACTCTTCAGCACCCTTCATAAAGAAGTCCATATATGAGATGTAACAGAATACTGCAGCAGTAGTGGTGGTTGTGCTGGACTGAGAGCCAGTATCGCAACACCCCTGTGTACTGAGGAGGCTCCTGCAGCTGTGAGAATCTGCCATAACAGGCAAAAGCCAGTCATAGCAAGGGCAGATTCTGTGAGAGGATTTGCAAAGTCCAAGGGGTCTGGCCAATAACTCATCCACCAAGTCTGCACCAAGACTGCAGAACTTGCCAGAAAGTTAGATGAGTTATAATTGAGCATGAAGGAGAGGTGATCATGGTCACTGTTGGAAGTGTGGGAAAAGCAAAACAGCGAAAAAAATGAAAAACACACATTTCATTAATACGTGGTGCCCAGAACAAACACAGGACGGGATGGAGATCGTGATTTATGTTGCCATGGCACCAAGGAGGAATGCAAAGCAAGGTGGAGGCCACAGTCCTGTTCTTCCACTTTTCTCAAGGAACATTTGACATGACTATGCAGATTTATCTCCTGCTCTTCCCCTTCTCTCAATGACTGTTTTGCAGTACTCTGCAGACCTTATCTCTCATTCTTCCTTTTCCCACAAAAACAGCACACACCTTGCACCAAGAAACAATGGCTTGACCACACTCCCACCCACTCACACACATACATACTAGAAAATTCTACCCCAAGATTCTATCTAACTCGGAGGGACGATAATCTGATACCACATTGGAGGGACAGATTGACGGGTTTGTGCTCCTCACCCCCCTCCCAAAAGGGATGCCTTTTGGTAAGATTTAGGCCCTCAGTCACGCTGAGTGATTACCCGGGAATTGTGTGCGATTGCAATCATTTTCTTTTGTGTAGTGCCATATAGCCAACCTACAGTTTGTGCATTTATCGCAGGCAATCTTAAAGAATCTATAAATGTTGCATAAAAAATAAACCGTACTATTTGTGAACCTGACTGCTTCTCTTTAATGCAACCAGACCTACAGCATACGGGCTGTTCGTGCATCTGGTGTCAGGCCTATAGTCATGGTCCCAATTGGCATACCTATTAAGAGGTAAGTCCAGCCACCCCTAGCCCCTCCAATCTATGAGGACTGGCTAGGACACAGGGGGATTCATCTCTTACCAAATTAATTCATTACCTTAAATGCAACAGTCACCATCTTTTTTGTTACTCTAGGAAGAAGGGGTGTGTAGAAGGGGTGTTCTGAAAGCTACATTCAGTTTCTTAGGTAGGAAACTGAAGACAAGGACCTCCATGGCAGCATTCTCTGAACTGCTTCCAAATCCACGTGTGAGGCAGAAAAAACAGACTGAGTCTCAATGCAGCCATGAGACAACAGTGACAAGAGGAGTTATGTTAAGAACTGGAGAAATAAGGAATAAACCAGAAAGGCAAGTCAGACCACCTGCAACGCCAGCTGACTAGCACATGCAATAGTGAACAACAAAGTACAGAAAAAAAACTTACAAATGCTTCTACAACAGTATTAGAAGCCTAAAAATATGTTAGATAGGAGAACTGGAATGCCAGGCATCAAGTGACAAGACAGCAGGTACCCGAGAAACATGGTGGAAAGCATATAATCAGTGGGATACAATATTGCCAAGCTACCAACCTATCAGGGATGACAGAACAGTATCTGCAGGTGGAGGAGTGAGATTGTACATAAAGGATAGCAAAAATGCAAATGGTAAAAAATGTAACACCTTGTCAATACCATAGGTAAGTAATGAAAACACAGCACTGAGACCAGAATATCAATTCCCTGACAAGAAAAATTACTTTGATCAGGAGATGTTATTTGAGACACAACAAACTCAAGACATGCAGAAGCAGCAAATTTCAACTACCCATATGCATTCTGGACTAACCTCACATCAGGACAAGATTCAGAAATACAATCTAGTAAAAGAACTAGTCTTAGAACCCCTGAGAAGAGATGCTCTTCAGGCTTTGGTCAGAAGTGGAGCAGATGGCTTGGATCAAGTTGTAAGTGGAAGAACTGATCTTTAAGAGTAATCACAGCACAATTAGAATTAACACTGGAAAAAAAAAAAAAAAAAGATGGAGCATTCCAATAAATCCAGCATAATGATATTCAATTTCAAGAAAGGACGTGACATTGAAATGGTACAAGTAGTCAAAGCAAATGAACAAAATCCAAAAGGAGTTGTCAAAAAAGCATGTGAGATTGCAAACAGCCCGCAGGCTGTTCAAAAAGCACTGTGCTAGATGGCCAGATAAAACTGCCTATCACAGTTCTAAAAGAAAACAAAGTAAGTAGATAGAGCTCAACAGAAAATAAAGGAGACCATCTCAGCAAAAAGGTCAACAGTTAAAAAAAAACTGGAAGCTTGTCTAAACAAGGAGAGGAAAGCACATAAACCATGATAGATCAAATGTACTGGAAATAAAGGGAAGAGGTAGAAGAATTTGAAGAAACTATTGCAAAGTTTACAACAGACAGAAGGAAATTCTCCCACCTCCACCCATTTCGGGTTTCATTTGGGTTGGGGCAGGGAGTGTTTGTTTTTAAACACAGAGTCCATAGTTAACTTCTGGAGTTTCTCACAGAGTGTTGTATAGGCAGTTAAAAAACTGGTGGTCAATAATTTCTCCATGGACAGACAATAAAGGGAACATCCATGGACGGCCCCTCTAACAGTCCCAGTGCAACAACTATGGATGCTGGAGACATATGAGGGGAACAGACTGTAGAAAGCATCCAAGGTCACATACAGTCCTGAAATAGCAACTTTTACTGCCATTGTCAGAATACAGAGCTAGACAGACCAGTGGTCTGGCCCAGTGGGACATTTCTTAACTTCTTATATTCTTATGAACACATTAAAATAAAAAAAGTCTAAGCAAATTATAAAAACAGAAGAGCAAAAGTTAAGAGGACACAGTTACTATGTTCAGAGTATGTTAACCACAAGCTGGTTTCACTTTGTCACCTTCACTTTGTCACCTACATTTTGGAAATGGCTCCAGGAATGTTCCTTTCTGAGCTTCAGCTTATTGGGGGGGGCTAGATGACTGAACAAAGAGAAAAATCAGCTGCATGTACTCCTCTACTCTAAGGTGGTAGACAAACTGTGGGAGATGATTGTCAGCTCAAATTTAATTTAAAAAATGGAATAAACTGAACAGGGAAATGATACAATGAAAAATAAAAGCAATACAATTTATATTTTCAAAAACATTATATACAACTAGAAAGGCATATATGTATTACTTAACATTAATTTTTCCATGAGTAAGCAATTGTCATTGCTAGAGGTTTGCTACGGAGTTGTGTTTGGGGAAAGAAAAGGAGTCCCTGAGGCAACTTCTAAATAAAGACTGATCTGACACTAAGAACATATTTGAAGGCTAATTCATCATTAGTAATAAAACTAATAACATTTGTTTGCTTGTGTTATATAAGATTTTCAAATTGACAGTTTCTCCCAGACATAAAGGATTTCTCCCAGAAAGCACGTAACTGTTTCAGCAACAAGCATTAGAATTATTCTTATAAAGCTATCGTTATCCTTATGTAACGAATGCAAAATCAGATGGCCCAGTTAAATGAAAACAGACTCCTGTAAATGCTGCATTGCTTCAAAATTAGCTTTGATCATAATGCTCTTGAAAGGTGACAGACACTCATGATGAAAAAATTAATCTCCTGCTATAGTGTTTGCTCCTTCCTTGGACAGCCATAGCAATCAGTGAGGGGATCACAAAGACAATTTTGTGTGTGTGTGTGTCTCCCTTTGCTGTGTGATTGTCTACATCTCATCTGCCTCTAGAATCCATCTTGCCTTATGCTCGGGACATAGCAAGAGCTGGATTTTTGTTATGCATCTGTGCAGTGTGTAACATAATGGGAAACTGAAGTATGGTAAATGTCTCTAAGGGCTACCACTCTATAAACACACTGTATACAAATACACATGCATGTACACTAAGAGCTTTTATAACACTAATAGTAATTGAAATGTCTCATGAGACTGGTGAGGGGAAAAAAAAAAGAAGGGTTTTATTTTTAGGACTAAATTATCACAGCCCTTATTCACCCCAAAATAAGAAATTCAGTCTAGCTTTTCCTATTTGCCACCCTAACTTTTCTTCCCCCTGTGAACAAATTGGCAGAGAATCAGAAAAGTAATTCCACTCATTCTACTTCTCAAAATGAAGCATGCAGTATAAGCTCACAGTATAAACTTGTCCTTCAGCCAGAAGGGAACAAAAAGAACTTGTCACTTGGCTGCGTAAGGCCCCTTCCCCAGGACAAGCTAAAAGCTGCCTTTCAGTCCTGATCAAGCAACAAACTTCAGCAGACAAGAAGCACAGCTGCCATCCATATGGAAGCAATAGCTATCCTTAATCAGCTTGATGCTGTTTTCATTCACTACTGAGATAAAGTAACAGGAAAAATGGAATTTGTTCTATTTTACAAATGCTGTATCACAGGAAAAGGGAGTGAATGCCCATCAACTCTTCAAATATTACAATTAGCTGAAACACCAAATACACATACAAAGAAGTGATGACTTTCTGGCTAAGGCAATGGACTAAATATTTTCTCCTTTCTGATAACAAATATTGTGTCTCAGTTCCTTATCTCTAACATGGGGATAAGAATATGGTACTTCCATACATTGTAACACTGCTGTCTGTAAATTCATAAAACATTTTTAAAAGATGACACTACTTTTAACAAGGCCACAACAGGGCCAACAAGGCTATCCATAACTTACCAAAACCCTCAAAAATCAGGATTATGTTTCACATCTCTCAACTCTAATATCAGTCGTCTTGGACAACTAAGTAATAGAAGAAAGCACAATGAGGTATACAAAGAATATAGCATAATTAAAATAATTCTTTTCCTTTATTCTGACAATCTTTAGCTTTGGGACTTTGTGATACAAAGCTAATAAAGGTTCTCAATCATTCTGTACAGGGAATTACATTAAAATGATGACACTTGATTGCAGATCTATTACTGAGTCTGTTTAGAAGCATGTAAATCTATCAGGTTTTCATCACCAATCAATGCTGTGTCTATTTGCAAATTTCAGGAACTAAGACTGTCCATAGCACCCTGCTCAGCTCAGTCCCAGTGAGTCATCTCTTAACAGGTTCCATTGCTTTTATTGGTGATATTTTGTGCTTTTATCAGAGGCTTTTCATCTGTTCTGGAGGCTCTCAGTGACAATCTACTGCAGAGTAGAGTTGCCCTACATTTGTAAAAGTCCCCACATGGATTCCCTACTTGAGAGCAGAAGTACCGAGACCTGCCTCTTGGGTTTTATAGAAAGAATCCTAAACACCTTCTCTTCATGAATTTGCAGAGACTCATTGGTCAGCACCACTCAGAAGTCACTCACCACTTTTTGTCAGAGCAAAAGTCATTGCCTCAAAGAGACAGCTGGGTAGCAAAATCCTGCACAACATTAAGTTCCTAAATAATTAATTACCTGAGTCCCTCACAACAACTGTTGAAATATCAGCTTTGAAACACAGTTGTGAAGCAAAACTATTAGTAATAGTATCATTCAGCATGGGGAATCAAAGACCTGCATGAAGCATTGAAAGTCTATGACAAAGCCAATAATCTAATAAAAGATTTTCAGAAATCATTTCTAGAGCACAAACTATACTTTCTACTGCACAACATTAAACATTAAAACCAAAAAAATTTAGGTCCTAGAATGGAGAAGCTTATAATATAGGAAGAGATGCTACAAGGGATTTCCTGGGTCAATGAATAAATATTCCCTGCTACTGCAGACATCACAGCATATTATTCCCTTAAATTCTCTCCATCTTAAATGTTTCTGCTTTCTCTTACACAGCTCTGAACTGGGGTGCTAGAGGTGCTAATCATTATGATGGTTAGGCAATTTATTTTGATTTCCACACTACACTTTTTTTATTCAATATATATGTTCACATAACAAAAACCCTGAGCTTATATATTTCTATTTTTCCCCTCCCTGATGTATTATTCCTCTCAGATCAATTAAATTTCCTTTTGGCCTTAAAACTTTCCTACACTAAGTAGCCACGTACTTACTTCATAAAATAAGTTCTCTATCATACTTTCCTCTGTCTCTGCTTCATTTTGCTTTCAGTTTCCCTGAAGTTTTGCTAGCAATTTGCATGACAGCATTAACATTCCTCTATTGGTATATTAATACTCTGAATCGAACATAAACAACGCATGATTTACAACTTAAAAACTGCAAAATAAATTGGTCTTACTTGTAAATGATGTGTGAGATTTCTATCTTTTAATTTCATGCAGAAACAAAATCTGTGTCTTAATATTTAATATGATTCTACAAATAAAAAGATGCATGAGTAACTTCAATGTCACAGTTAGCACTTTTGTGATTTGGAATACTTGGCTGAATCTGTAATCAGGTTTGCAAACCTGAGGTAAGAGATGGACTTTGGTGGCAAGATTGGTAACAAAACAATACAACCACCACTGTGAGATAGAAGTATTTAGCATAGCTTTTTTCCTTCTCTTCTCAAATCCCTGTATTTGTTTACTGAATAACTCCAAGTGCTGCTTTTCCTCTGCTACAAACTGCAATTTGAAAAAAGTTCTTTCAGCACTACTCGCATATCAATAACACAGGAAATTTTTTTTTTTAAGAATATCAAAATCCAAAAAACCAACACTTTTCAGCACATCAAACTTTTTCTCAGAGGCTTCAAACTGCCTGATTACTAGCTTGGACATTTTTTTTGTCTGTTTATTTCTTCACCACATATGAAAAAAAATTAAGAAGCTTAGGTCACAGGATGCTTCATTTCTTCAATTTCTCCCTCTCAATATTTCTGGAAAAAAAAAAATCCCTTAACACATTCTAGATTCTAGCATAAGTTACAATGTTGTGCAGTAAATTTTTCAATAAATGGTGTCCTGACATAATCTGTTTATACTAAAGGTTCTCTCATAGAACTGATATATGAGCTTTTGGAGGAAACCAGACTCGGCTATATTATAGGAATATTTTTTCACCTTACCTATGGAAAAACTCCTGAATCTCTTCTCTTTGGCATGAAAGACTCCATGAATCCTTACTGTTCATGTTTTTGGCTCCCCACCTTGGTCTAATATTATTACATGTTTTCCAAGGCTATGTAAGAGACACCCATACATTATTATATACAAATAAACCTTGAGACCATTATGTATAAATCCTGCATATTCAATGCATATTTTCTGCAGACTGCAGTATTTGCTTAATGTTCCCCACAGTAATTTTTCTAAATGGTGGGGGGAACAGATAATATCAGCAAGTATGACATGTTATTGCTCTATAGAAACAAAACCAACTCACTGAAAAAATACACAGGGTAAAAGCTAGGTTCAAAATATCCCATTTCCTTCTAAATATTATGATTCTTCACAGGAATCTTTACTTAATTAATATGCATAAAAGATTTCAAAGATGTTATGAGAATGCCAAAGTACAAAATTATTATTAGTCTCATGGAAAAGCAGTATCTATAAAAAATGTCAACAAATAGTACATTCTCTGTCCTCTGTAGCTACAGACATGCGTAAGGCATACAAATAAGTAGTAAAATTCTATTAAACATTATAAGCTTGTTTGTCAGTTCCTAAATTATGCATTTCATTTCAGTGCCAAACTGTGAGAGAGAGTGCAAAGCTTTCCTTTCACTAGGCATTACAAGGAAAACTAACTGTTCAGGCTCTATTCAGCAAACCAAAATGTGATCTTATATTTGGTAAAGATGTGTGTTAACTGCAAGGAACTCACAATGTCTTCCAAGAAGATTTAAAGTAAATATTTAACCCCATAAATAGCAACAGTAAATATTAGCATACAACAGCACATAAAAACATGCCATAATAAGTTTCAGCAGGTTGGGGCTGGGAGAGGGTGGGGTTGTTTTGTTTTTAAAATGAAGGAACATTGCTATATCCTCAGCCACAGTTATTAAAAATTCCTGTCTTTTTGTAAAAAGACAAACACAACAACAGGGGTAACTAAGATTCCAGCAGGTACTTAGAAAACTGTCATTAGTAAAATAACTTTAAACAGCTGATACTTTAAAAAGTAACAGTGCATGTTGTTGCATGAAGTTACATGCCAATACTAAGATATGAAGTGGTTCGATTTCTATGGTGAGGTGCAGCTATTTTCATGTGGTGTCTGTCAGAAATGAAAGCTAGTATTTTTTAAAATATTTTCAAACTTCTAACTCCAGTAGAGTTACAGATGTATTACATCATGTGTGGAGATAGAACAGCACAACAACTTCAGACATCAGGGCTTTCCAAGATACCAGGTACAAAATGACACCCACTGGTGCTGCATACATTCCGTACTTTTGAAGATAAGTGTAAAGTACAATGAAGCACACAAGATAGAGCCCAAAATTTGAGGGTACAATTTAAAAATGCTCTCTTTGCTTAGTGGGAAAAGAGGCAGTTAGACCTCTGATCTGAGCTGAAAAACATTAATCTGTCTTGTTCTCTAGTAAACCTTTAGGATTCCTTCCACAGATGAGAGAAACCTAGCTACTCAAGACGCACAGGAGCTAGGCAAAGAGAGGGTTTTGACAATGTAGTCCCAAACATCAAATTTCTCTATAGCTTTTACTTTCAGGGTATCTTAGATAGTCCTCACCCTGCGTTACGGAATGACTGAATCAGTTTATATCTACCCCACTAGATTAAGCATATACCACTGAATGTAAAGGCAAAGCACCTCTACATGACAGCTATATTTGGCTATCCCAAGGAAGACTTCAATGGAACAGCTATGCAACATCTGGAACAGATGATGGCAGACCCTCTTCAGTCAGAGGACAGCACTACTGCCTCCCTTCACTCACTTCAGGAAGCTGCCATCCTGCCTCTGGGCACGATGGTCTCAGCATCCTTCTCTCACAGGGTTTTTTTTTTTGCTCTGCAAGGCACACTTCAGGACTACAAAATATTTCAAATATTTACCTAAAATATGAACATGTTTACACACTTATTCTGGGTTGTTATTTAACTGTTGGAAGGTCTACGCAACACAAAGACCTCATAAGGTTTACATTTTCTAGTGAAACCGGTTTCTTCAGAAGTGGATTCATTAAGGCTAAAATATTTCATCTAAAACCTGGAGTCAATGAACAAATCCAACGAAGGACTCTGATGAAATCATGCCTTTATTCCTTCTCAATGTTGGGGACAACCTAAAAATAGCTACTGCAGTTAAACTCAATTAGTCCTCCTGATAGTAACCTTAGCTGAGATGTCAATGTCTTCAAGCAGACAGAACCCAAACAACAAAAAAGAGGAAAAAAAAAAAAAGCCCCAAAACTTCCACACCACCCCCCCCCCCAAAAAAATAACAACAAAAAACCCCACAAACCACCATGAAAATTATTTCTCATTCTTACATATGGTTCCTCAGTGCAAGAGCTGTTGCATGTGAAATACACACAAAAAAAAAATCCCATGTACACCATAGGATGCTCAGACAGACTTCTGTCAATGATGATAACTTCCTGAAGCCTTTCATAAAATCTAAATTCACTTTAAATGCAAAACAGGTAGATGATCATGGAAATTCTATCCGTACCACTAAATGAATGACAAACTAGCTTGTAGCATACAGTGAAAAAAGAATACTAATCAAGAAATATTAACTACTATTATATTTTCCTTCCACAGCACCCAACCTTCATGCATTGTAGTTTATCCCAGGAAAAAAACATGTCCAGAATTATTTTTAACAAAACAGACAGATGTCATTATTCAGCTCTGATGAAGGAAAACCAGCATAAAAGCAGTGTCAAACCCTTAAAAAATGAAGCTAATAGACAGAGGTAGTGAACAAGCATCAAGTCACATTCAGTATCATTCAGACACTAAAAGAGATAAAGCCATGATGGATGGAAATGCATCACATCTCTATCAAACATTTCACCTTTCCAATCTAAAAGTTTTGACTTTTTGCTGTTCATCCCAAACAATAGACAGGAGAATTGCACTGATAATTTATATGCAAAGTGTTCTCCATTAAAAAAAAAAATCTAAAAATTAATATTCTAATATTAAATAACTAGCACTTGCATAAATTTTCTAACTTCCCGTGCCCTTTAAAAAGCAAATATAATTCTTAAAACTGGCTTTACAGTTAAAGACAATATGATTATATATAGCTACAAATTAGAGAAACTGAGAAAGAAGGTCAATTGTTCAAGTTCTGAGAAATGGCCAGGTTTCAGTAGAAAATTAGAAATATTCAGTAATCAATCCATGGTCTTTTGCCAAGTGCTGTAACCCTACATTATTAACCTCTTACTCTCTAACAGCCTTAATCAGATGTTCCTAGGGACCACAAAAGGACCACTAGAGACCCTCAGCTACTACCCAAGAATCACTTTATGTCTCTGCAATAACTCCTTCCAAAGAAGTTAAAAGCTCACTGAAGAACAGATATACCGCATATAAATTTCTCATGTACATAATTGCTAGAATTGCCAGAATTCTTGCATGCAACTGAAAAAAGGGCAGTGGTCCCACAACATAAACTGCTGAAATGTAAGCTATGCAATTAAAAAACCTAAAAATACCTTTCATAAAAGGCTATGACTAAACAGCTACTGAAAACATATAAAATTCTGATACTAGTATGCAGTGCTGTGAGTTTTAAACTCACCTTATGCTAGCAAGTCTACACTTCGGTTCTTTGAGCTTATCATACTAGCACAGGAAGAGAGAGAATCAGGAGTCTTCTCTTAAAGACCAAGGCAGACAGAAAGTCTACTCCTTTTATATTTCCAGTCTTGCTCTTCAAAACAAAATGACATAGCAAAATGTATATTACTTTGCAAATACATGCCTACACTCAGCAGAAAAATAGAAGAGAGATAGCTGATGCAAAAATAAAGGGACCAACAGTTTTACTGAATTCCAATTCCATTTCCATGTTTAATTATTGACAGAAAGTTAAAAATAAATCTAAAAGCTTGAAATTGGAGTCCTCACATACACTTAAAAATAGGTTGAGCTGTGGTATTATTTTATTATTACACTTTTGCAAACCACCAGAGATAGGGATGTTGCAAAACTGAGATAAATTTATCTAAAATATATCCTGCATTGACTTTGATAGAGTTACACATGAGATAACTTTAATTTTCAAATGTTAAGGAAAGGGCCTTTGTCTACCTAAAATATCAGCCACACAGCTGTTCTAAGATTTCATGGCTGACTTTTAAATTTTTAATATGAAAACTAGCTACCATGCAATGGAATAGCATAGATCATATTAACAAATAATGAAATAATCACATTGTAATCTAGTTAATCACATGCAGGAAGTGAATGCTGCAACACTGAATTACCTGAGTGCTTCTGTACCTGTGGGAGTAAATCTACACAGCATGCTAGGACCAGAAGGTAACCAACCCCTCAGATAGTGCAGGGCCATAGCCATGCTCTGACTTTTGCCCCTTAATTTTAATGGCAAAATAAACAGTTTACTGGAAAATAACATCAGAATATGTTTCACATGATTCTTCAAGCACTGGTGGTATGATTGAGGACTAAGAGGTTATATCAGAAGCAGACCTGTCTGTTAGAACAGGCATGAAAAGACATGATTTCACATTAAATTGGTGCCACTAAAAGAAGCAGGGGCATCAATTCCTCCATCAGCTCCATTCCTCCCCTTAGGCTCTTCCTCCTCTTCATCACATCCCTTGGCACCCCCTCCTCTGGTTCCCCAGCCAACCCTCCTCACACCCACCCATGCTGCCCCTCCAAACAACACAACCATGGGGAAGCAGAGCATCAGATGGAAATAACCCCATGACTAAAGGAAAACAACGACCAGTTTTAAGGGACAGCAATTACTTTAATCTGCTTCACAACATGGGTGCTTGAATCCTTGTAGCAGCACCTGGAATGAGGGCAGAAGGCAGAGCAGGACTATGCAATAACCCCATGCAACGCTACAGGTTTGGGGAATATTGGCTGGATAGCGGCCTGACTGAAAAGGACCTGGGGGTGTTGGTTGACAGCTGGCTGAGTATGAGCCAGCAGTGTGCCCAGGTGGCCAAGAAGGCCAATAGCACCCTGGTTTATATCAGAAATAGTGTGGACAGCAGGACTAGGGAAGTCACTGTTCCCCTGTACTCAGCACCAGTGAGGTTGCACCTCAAATACTGTGTTTAGTTTTGGGCCCCTCACTACAAAAAGGACATTGAATTACTTGAGTGTGTCCAAAGAAGGGCAACGAAGCTGGTGAAGGGTCTGGAGCACATGTCGTACGAGGAGCGGCTGAGGGAACTGGGGTTGTTTAGTTTGGAGAAGAGGGCTCAGGGGAGACCTTATTGCTCTCTACAACTACCTGAAAGGAGGTTGTAGCAGGTGGGTGTTGATCTCTTCCCAAGTAACAAGGGATAGGGAAAGAGGAAACGGCCTCAGGTTGCACCAGGGGAGGTTTAGATTGGGTATTAGGAAAAAATTCTTCACTGAATGGGTTGTCAAGCACTGGAATAGGCTGCCCTGGGAAGTGTTGAGTCACCATCCCTGGAGGTATTTAAAAGACATGTAGATGTGGTGCTCAGGGTCACAGTTTAGTGGTGGATTTGGCAGTAGTAGGTTAATGGTTGGACTCAATGATCTTAAAGGTCTTTTCCAACCTAAACAATTCTCTGATTCTACCATTGCCTTCAGGGCTGCACTTACTTTTGAGCTGTGCTCTATTCAGGTAGGGAGTGCTGGACATAAAGTGAACACCTTTTCTGCCCGACATCAGAATGACAAAAGACTATTAATGCCCTCCAACATCAGTGAAACCTATTCAGGAGACAGCCACTTCAGGTAGGTGGGGTTTTTTCTGGTTTTTTTATGCTTAGTCCATTGAACCTCAAGACACTCATGTGCATATTTTCAAAGCTCCCCACTTCATACGGAGTTCTTAATGACTGCTACCACAGAGATACAAAAACGTTATAAAAACACTGTCCACCAACTCTTCCTCCCCCAGTCTAAAGGTAACTGTGTAATTTTCTGTCTTACGTTTTGCTTTTTTTCAGCAACCTGGAAGTCAAATTCTTGGCATATGGCTACTCTTTAAATTAGATTAAGAAAAACTCAAAAAAACCAAAAAGACACAAGGTCTGGTTTTCAGAAGTACTGGGCACCTGTAGGTTCAACTAACGTCAATGGAAGTTGCAGGCAAGTAACTCTCTCTGAAACCTAAACAGAGAGGTTTACAAAAAACACACTCTTACTCACTTCCTCGTGCAGTGGCAGCTTGAAATACAGGAATCCTGATAGAACAACAAGAAAAAGAAATAGCATGCTAAAAACCAGTAACTATCTTCTTTTCCAATAAAACTTTTGCTGTATTAGATTTTTGCTACCCTTTTGACACACCTCTGAACTATCGCTGAAAGCATGCTATGACCTTCCAAAATCATCTAATCCGTAACATGTTTGCTTTGTTATCCATGCCCCTTCATGACAATTACTGAAAAAAGCATCAAGCAGTACATCCTATGGCTTGACTTGCAACAAGACAGTATTCGGGCAAGTATTCAACAAGGCAACCCATCATATGACCCAGAACTGGCCATCTGAGACAAGACGCAACACCACCACTACTCACACAACCACCAGGCTTTCCACTCCAAAGCTACAGTTTTTTGACCTGAATTATTTTTTTTTGTCACCTGGTAATAACTGCTATGTTACAATTAGGCACTCAGCCCAGTTTTCAGCAAAATCTCTTTTCTACACAAATGGTAAAATCTGTAACAAAATTTAACAATAGTAGGATGTTGGCACAATAAGATCATTATCATGCTAATGTTCTTCAACAAGAACTTCTCCATCTTTATTTGTCCATTGTTTCTGTTTTTAAACCTAGACCTCTTTGGTGCAGGGACATCTTCATGTTCTTCATATGAATTACTCCTGAAACATTATAGTCCTGGCTTATAACAACAGCAGCTAGAAAAAAAGTCTTAATACATGAAGTGGTGGGACAAGAGCACACATGTCTTGCAGTAAAACTTTCCATAAATGGTCCCATCTAAAAAGAAGATTGAAGCTTTCAAATAAAAAAAACCACAATTAACATTGGGATAAGATCTGTGAAAGATATCTCCCCTGCCCCAATTTAATCAAAATGGATGAAATTCACCTTGCAGGCAACCATGATACAAGTAGTGACATCTGAGTTAGTTGTATGCAGCTCATCTTCTGATCAGAACATGGAAAACAGACCCTTGCAGGCCTACCATCAAGATGAGATTAATTCCACCCACTGTGATCGGCAATTTTTCAGGGAAATGATAGCAACATATAGTAAGTGGAATGCAAAATTTCATTTTAGCATGTAAACACTCCCTAAAGAACAGTGTGTACTTGTTAAAATTTAAAACAATCCATTTTTCATTTGCAACATATTAGACATAGAAATCTGTTAAGCTCTTTGGGACCCAGAGGACTTAAAGGTACTATTGACACATGCAAAGAGAAAATCTTAATAAAAATAGCTACAAAGTAGTTAGCAGACTAAGAAGAATATGGATTCCTCATTAAAGTTAATAAAATCTGGAAAACAAAGTCTTTAAATTCCTTTGTAGCCTGCATCATCCAATGCTACCACAAACTGCCCCCAAAACAGGGACAACCTTCAGTTAAGGTCAAGATTAAGGTCAATATATATGTCCCTGCTTATTTAATAAAGGTGCTTCAGGCAAACAATTTTCCTAACATTCCATGTGCTCAAGACTAAAGAAATTCATCAACTGTAATTAAAGTTGAATTAGTGTACTATCTGGTCTAAATATCACAATAACAGGAACAAACACATTTTATTAAGGCTCGCTCTTCTCTCTAAAATAAATAAGAATTTCTGTAGATGATTAATCTTCACCATCCCTTACTTTTGGCCTCCTTTCTCCAGCGCTAACAGGCACAAAAGCTGATCTATACAAGAGACAACAAAAAAAATTGTTCTTTACTAGCACAAAGAAAATTAGGAACTTCAGGCTGATTTGCCAAAGCATTTTGACTAAACAGAAGTGGCTATGCATTTAACATAATTTGCCTTAACATTAATATACATATCTCTCCCTAAAAAATACTGATTGGAATTGACATTTGGTCTTCAAAATGGTACACAGTAAAACTCCATGTTAAGATTCCACAGGCATTTAATATAAATTTAGCAATGATAGTATTAGCAGTTGTAAGGGATTTACAGCTTCTTTTCCTTCCCCTCCCCCATGATTACTGCAATAGATTATTTCCAAGAACAGAAGATTGAAAAGCATTACCCACTCCCCACCCTCTCAGCTTTTTCTAAATCTCAACCAAAGTCTGGCATTGGCACTGAAGAGTAGGATTTTCATAAGCACCTAAATGACTTGATTTCCTAAATCCACCAATCATTTTGGAAAAATCCCTTGTTTCCTACTGCCCTCCCCCTCAAAAGATTATATATTTTCTACTTAGGTAACTGTGCAAAAGTCATACACACACACCCCAAATGTACAGTATACCCTCAGCTGTTATTGGAGAGCCTCCTAGCTCTTCAGTTCTGGAATGAAAATGGAGTAATCCAGAATCTGTTTCAGTGAAAACTTCATAAAATTAATGTATGAATTAAATCAGTTGCTTTATTCCTCATCATTTGGCAAAGAATGTGACTTTAGAGAGGGTCATGTTCAGCACATTTGTATAATTCCACTAATCATAGTCTCCACGTGGAAGCTATTACAATTAAGCACAAGCCTAGAAACTGATATGATGACTAATGAAAAAACAGCATTTGTTTCACATACTCATTTCATTCTCCAACTAAATAATTTCTGAAGTCCTTTAACATATATCTAATAGATATTCTAAGTACATCTAAGTATTCTTAGCATATCTAAAACATACTTATTTAATAATTATGCTTTATTATAAAAGTCTTACACAACAACTAAGTTTAAAACATGAGTAAGCAATTTATCCCTGAAAAATTCTTATGGATATTTCATCTGTGGCTCTTAGAAAATCTCCAAAGAGAAAAGAAAACATCTTTTGTTTTAATCAGAGACCATGTCCCCTGACAAGAGACATGTGGGTAGCAGCCAGAATTCAGGATATGGGAAGCAATTTTTTTGTCCTAAACATTTTCAATGTTTATGTTAGCAGCTACTCATAATAGCTTTTTAAATAGAGGGTAGTATGTCTTTTTGCAAAGATTACTTTGTCTCATAGTCACTTGAGAAATATGTAATGAAGATATTAAGAATACAGAGCATCATGCCAGGATAACAACATAAAATGTTGGTTCCAAGCCAGGCTTGGAAATCAGAAACAAAAATGAGAAAGTGAAGTTCAAGAAAGTCTAACAACATTTAAAAAAAAAAAAAAAAAAGAAGAAAAATAAGGTTTAAAGTTCGTTCCTGACTGTACTTCCTTCAAATTCCAGAGATATTACCACTAACTAAAGGGGATTTTCCCTGACTTTACAACTGTCAGGTATCATCTTACTACGCTGTATTTACTGTATCTTAAATGGTTAAAAAAAAAAAGCTTCTTTAATAATTTCTAGATACATCACAGTCCAATAAGTGGAAGCTAAATTTTATTCCAAGCAGTTGGGCATGTGTAACTGTTCACTGTGAAATATCATGTCCTCTCCAGTCAACAACTACCTCTCTAAGCAGCCACGTCTGTCAAAAAGCAAAAAAAATCTTTAGCAGGACATGCTATCTAGCTAGAGGATCTTTCTCAGGTTCAGGAGGAAATTCACACACATATTGTGCCCCACAGTGTGTTTCTTCACCTGGCATTCTTCTTATGATACTGGAATCAAAGGCTCACTCAGGCCCAGGATACCTGGAGCAAAATCCTCAGGTATTGTCTGAAGCTTTGCTTAATCAAGACATTGAACCCAAATCAGTTTTTAACTTCTGACTGTCAGTATTGGAAGTTTCACATCTAGGTATAAGTTAACCTTAAGCACCTCAAAAGTAAAACTCAAGCATGACAAGGAATGGCAACCTTTTAAAAACTTCTCATTTTATCCTCTTTTAGCACAAAACCCAACTTAGACTGATCAGATATCACTAATACTGGAGCAGAAATATATAGGAAATGAAAAGGCAAGTTCAGATTTAGGAGAAGGGCTCCAAATTGCTCTTTTATTAACCTGAACACTGCATACATCCACCTTGATTTACCATTATATTACTTCAGTTGGAGGTATGTTCATTTGGAACTAGTTTGATGCAAAGGAAAACCAGGCTCATTTCATACATATCTATTCAAAGTTTCAGCAGGTAAAAACTTGATCACTAAAAACGCCATCATAAGAGGGTAAAAAAAATTGGACAATAGTATTAAGAGACATTATTCCATGATGTCTCTTCTGAATAAGATCAAAACATTTGAGAAATGGAATTAGAAATAATGGACCCCTAACAGAGATTTGAAATAGGTTTGATTGTAATGGTTTCACTGTAAAATTTTACTTGCTCAGACAATTCAATCTCTTGTAGGCTTTAAAACATACGACAGAACTTGAACAGATATGAAATAAAACTTCAGACCATTTGTTTGATGTTCACAGTATCTCAAATTAATTCTAAAACTTTTTTCATCCAAGAATCAATTCAATTTTGAAATACTTAAAGTGCTTTGAAGCTTATGTAACAATGACATCTGTCCAGTTACATCATCTTGTAGAGTAATGCAGCAGAAAAAGAAACAAGAGATATTATCACTGATTTTATAGTGTAAAGCTTATTCTGAGGCTTTTCCAATAAGCAGTCCCAAACTATGCAGAACCTGCACAAGTAAGATGAACATGCAGCTCCTCATGAACAGAGATAAAGAACTGAGACCTTAGTTAACAAGTCTATACACACTACTATCAGCATTTATGTACTACAGAGAGTGTGCTCCAGAAGTGTCTAAGATGGACCAGTGAGTATAGTGGGTCTCAGTGGGATAGAGTTAATTCCCTTCATAGTAGCCCATTAGGTGCTCTGTTCTGGATTTGTGACTAAAACAGTATGGATAACAGACCAGTGTTTTAGCTGTTGCTGAACAGTGCTTGCACAGAGTCAATGTGTCTCTGTTGCTCACTCTTACACTCCAGCAAGCAGGCTAGGGATGGCCAAGAGGTTGGGAGGGGACACACCCAGAACAGCTTAACTGAACTGACCAAAGGAATATTCCATATTATGTCACGTCATGCTCAGCAATAAAAACGGAGGGACAATCTTTCCAAAGTAGCTGTTGCCTGGAGACTCGCTGGGCATCAGTCTGCTTCTTGGAGGTGGTGTGATTGCCTTTGCATCACTTGGAGAGGTGGGGTGTCCCACCTCTTTCCTTCACTTTAATTAAACTCCTTTTATTTTGACTCACAAGTTTTTTCTTGGTTTTGCTTTTCCAATTCTCTCCCCCATCCCATTCAGGGTGGGGAGCAAGCAAGCGACTGGCTTGGTGCTGGCCAGCAACTGAGCCACCACAGTGAAATTCGGAGTTCATGAAACTGTCTAATTTTTCTTTTACATTCCAGACACCTCCCATTCTATTGCATCTGCAGCAAGGATTACAATTTTTAAATTTACAATGCAGTAACATTCCATGTATCTTCACCTTACATTAACCAACATATCAAGTGTAGTATCTGACCAGTCTTCACCATATGTTTCATAACTTTGCATAATGCATCCAAGCCCTTTTCTAGAATGCAGTTGTGCTAAGGGATGTTCCATGTAAAGCATTTTAACTTCAATATTGTAGTTATCATGAGAGAAAAGTCCTTAAAACCTTGCCAAATTGTCTTTTATATATCAGGCACTTTCTCTGTGTTCGAAGTTCTGTCATTACAACAGTTGTTTTGTATCCTTACGTGAACTTTTTTCATTAACACCATACTGAAGTGGTAGTAACAGCAAACCAGTCTTACTACAATAGCTGTTTTTCTGTACAGTTTTTCACTTCCTTTCTAATATTTCTTATTTGTTCTTTTTATTGGTTTCTGTGTACTAAATAATCTTCTTTACTAAACTAACTAGGAAAACCTAAAGAATGTTTCCTGATGAAACCTCCCCAACTAGGAGTCCTTACACATAAAAGTACATTCTTGGAATCATAAACAGTCTCTTACTCGTGTCTTTGTTAACTTTCATCTGCCATCACACTACTAGGTCCCTCAGCCTGGTTTAACCCTTCTGGACATCCACACAAGCTCTGTTTTGATTCCACTAAATTAAACTGAAATCTGAAATATGTGGCCATTCGTAAGTAACGCACACCATCTTATTCAGTCTGTGCTCCCACAGAGTTTATGCATTTACCTCATTCCAAGGGGAAGGGGAAAAAAAAAAAAATCAAGATGGCCATAACAAGACAATCTTTGTGCTTTAATGTAATGTACTTTTCATAGGTGATTCACAATAGGTAGCAAAGGAAATGCTATATCCAGTTTGCATTTATCCTTGATTTCAAAGTGTTATATGACAGCTAATTTATTTTTAATAAAGACTAGATTTTGTTGCAGAAGATAGAACCTTCTTTTGGAGTAACCTTCATCAAATCATGAGTAAACACTGAATTCACCGCAATCAATTTTAAAAGACTCTTGTTCACATGAATTGGCACAGAATCATTAGTATGCCTTTAAAGCTTAGTAATGAAGTGTTTCTAACATGGACTCTCCCACTTTTAATTTGAAAGGCATCATACTGAGTACCTGAACAATTCTCTCTTCTTCACTTCCAAATTTCTAAATGACTTGATGTGTAGAATTTAAATATGAAATATAAATTAAATATTTTATATTTAATACAGAGTCATATCTAATTTAGGATCCTAAACTTATTCTTACACTTTATCCATTGTTTAATCTGGGAACACATCAGTGGTGTCTTTACAGTTTGGATAAGTGATGTGCAGAATGCATGCCACTCATAAAAAGACTGAGCTTTACTTCAGAGAATTCTGCATTAGAAAGAGAAGGCAAAAAGCATTTGGCAGCACAAGAAGCAGGAAAAACATGCTGTATAACACACAGGACCCAACAATCCACAGGGAATTCAGATCTCGGCTCTTTCCCCTCTGCACTGATCCTTAGTGTCTCCCATCCTTCAAAACCTGACTATCTCAAATCCATATTGGCACCACTTCTCCTACTCTGAACTTCACTTACTCCACAACAGAGATGTTGCTTATAAGGAAAGGTGAGAAAAGATTACAGTTGCCTTGAAGAATCAAAACAATTCCATCCTTCCAGTTTCCACATCATTAGAAAAATAACATATCACAACAGTCCAAAATTCCTGCTGAGAGTTTCTAATCTCTGATGCTATGCAACTGGATGGCTTTCAAAATAGCATACCATGCCTTTAAAAAAAAAAAAAAAAACACAAAACTACACAAACAAAACCACTGAAAGCAGCAATCACAAAAGCTGTTCACATTAAATACAAAGTTCATTAATGTGCAAATGACTTCCATAGGCCTTCATTGTTCAGAGCTTCTGAAGTTAAAGAGCACAGATATTAAATACTATTAAGAACAATTTCACCTTAAATGTTTATCCATATTTGATATGAATATATAAACTTACATAGTTTAATTATCAGAATTAGGACAAAATACTTGTCCTGGTTTAACCAGGATAGGGTTAAGTTTCCCCAGCAGTGGGGGGGGAGCTCTAGCCGGGTTATTCAGATACCATGCGGACCTCACATCCTGGCAGGTCACATTTTCCTGGCGCAGGAGCGCGGTGCACTCGTGGTTTTGTACATCGTGCTTCTCACTGCTGTATTTGGTAGCTATTTTGCTCTGTTCATTGCTATCACTATTACTGTTATTGGTATTGTTGTTGTTGGTTGTGTTGCTATTGCACTGCTGTATTAAACCTTTCCTTATTTCAGTCTTGGGGCTTTGTATTTCACTCCCTTTGTGGGGGAGGGGCAGCGGCCGCGTCGTCTCAGACCCCGGCAGGGGCTAAACCACCACAATACTCAAATGAGAGATTTTGTTTCTTTTCACTTCAAAGATTAGAGGCAATTTGGGATGAAGTTTAGTCAGTGATATTTTACGTTCTGTGCTAATGCAAAGGTTAGACAACAAAATTACAGTAGTTCCTCCTGGACATATAGTCTACGATACCTCAAAATACATTCTACTACCTTTTGCTCTATTACTGCTCATCATGATGCTGTCATGTCCTCTGGATACAGGCTTTGAGAGCAACAAATATCAAACACCAGAAAGTGGGGAAAGACCAATTGAACAAAATCTCAGTGAATAACTAAAAATATATCCCCTGAAGTGGCAACCAAATATCTGTTACATTGCTAACTTTGTTTAAAAACTATAGCAAAAAAAAAAATCTGACTATTACTTACTTCATAATTTGAGGTTATTACTGACCTCTGCTTTTTTTCATACGTTGCACTTTTGATCAAACACCCTAATAAGAACTTGTATTAATATTTCTTCAGAAATAAGTAGTATTCTTTTTAAAGAGAAGTACTGCAAAAAGGGATATACCCAGGGCATCTGCATCTTATTCAATTTCTTTTTTTTTTTTTTTCTTTAAAGCTATCCAGTTCTGGTTATCAATTTTTTGAAGTTTCACCTAGATGAATGTAACCCTATAGACCAGTGGGTTTCACCCTGTGGCCTGTGGACCCCTGGGGGTCTGCAATGTTGTCACAGGGGGTCCGTGAAGGCTTAAAGCAGGGCTGGGGAACGTCCAGCTGAGAAACACTTGGTCTGGCCCGCGGCAAGCACTGCACCTCCTTTTCCCACAGCCCCCTCCCCTCAATGCTCCTCTCATACTCAAGCCCCCCAGCCCACACCCTCCCCTGACACACTAGTATATTCAGTGCTAGTATGGCTGGTGGGACCCACTTTAACTGGGCGGTTTTTCTCTTAAAGACATTTTCTTAACCAAACAGCCCTCTCTAGGGCCACAACAGGGCTGAAGTCTGTTCCTCCAAGTGGTGGCCCTGGACCCGTAAACAAAACTATACAGTGACTGAACACAGAAAAACAAGGGGGGAGGTAAGAAGAATTGTAAAAAGGTAAAAATTGACATCGAGTTCAGAATTAGCACATTAAAATACCATAAAATGGGCCATTTGAACAAGAAGAGTGTTAATGCTATTATTTTAAATTCATATGGAATCATTGCAATAGAGGTATTATAATAGGAGGGTGTGCATTAACATATTAATTTAGTTCCCCTTCTCTCCAAATTTAAGACCCTTCATGAGAAAATTGAAATAAATATTTGATGCAGTCTAGTGCTTTAAATCTTGAATTAAGTCTTGGTGGTCCATGGCCACAAAAGGTATTTAAAGGGGTCTGTGGTGAAGGAAAGGTTGAGAACCCCTGCTATAGACTTTCCATACTCCACCCACTGGCACACTGAACAAAACAAGTTAAGTAGAACAGCATGGTCCAAATTAGAGGTAACTAGCACAATCTTCTTCCATTTACTGGCTACATTCTTTACTTCTTCAGGAAACATAGACTTAGAAGTAACAGATTTGATCCGTCAGCAATGAGAACTACCATCCAGGACCTCAAGCTAACTCACTGTTACTGTGTTGTGTTGATTATTGCGAACAAGTATTATCACAGAATCATCTAGGTTGGAAAAGACCTTGAAGATTGTAATGGTTTAGCCCCTGCCGGGGTCTGAGACAACACGGCCGCTGCCCCTCCCCCACAAAGGGAGTGAAATACAAAGCCCCGATCTGAGATAAGGAGAGGTTTAATACAACAGTGCAATAGCAACACAACAAACAACAATAACAATAAGAATAATAGTAATAACAATGAACAGGGAAAAATATCTACCAATATAGCAGTGAGAGAAAACCCAGCGGCGCGAACCCCACGCGATCACCGATTCTTCCCGCGCTCTGGCGCCTGGACGTGATGTCAGCATGGCATATGAATAACCCGGCTAGAGCTTCCTCCCCCACTGCTGGGGAAACTTAACCCTATTCTGGTTAAACCAGGACAAAGATCATCCAGTCCAACCATTAACTTAACATTGATGGTTCCCAACTACACCATATCCCTCAGCGCTATGTCAACCTGACTCTTAAACACCTCCAGGGATGGGGACTCCACCACTGCCCTGGGCAGCCCATTCCAATGCCGAACAACCTGTTCTGTAAAGAAATGCTTCCTAATATCCAGTCTAAACCTTCCCCTGCACAACTTGAGGCCATTACCTCTTGTCCTATCGCTTGTTCCTTGGTTAAAGAGGCTCATCCCCAGTTCTCTGCAACCTCCTTTCAGGTAGTTGTAGAGGGCGATGAGGTCTCCCCTCAGCCTCCTCTTCTCCAGACTAAACAACCCCAGTTCCCTCAGCCGCTCCTCGTACGACATGTGCTCCAGACCCTTCACCAGTTTCGTGGCCCTTCTCTGGATACGCTCGAGTAATTCAATGTCCTTTTTGTAGTGAGGGGCCCAAAACTGAACACAGGAATCGAGGTGCAGCCTCACCAGTGCCAAGTACAGGGGCAAGATCACTTCCCTGTCCTGCTGGCCACGCTATTTCTGATACAGGCCAGGATGCCGTTGGCCTTCTTGGCCACCTGGGCACACTGCTGGCTCCTGTTCAGCCGGCTGTCAATCAACACCCCCAGGTCCCTCTCTGACTGGCAGCTCTCCAGCCACTCCTCCCCAAGCCTGTAGCACTGCTGGGGGTTGTTGTGGCCCAAGTGCAGCACCCGGGCATTTGGCCTTATTGAAACTCATACAGTTGGCTTTAGCCCATCGCTCCAGCCTGTCCAGGTCTCTCTGCAGAGCCTCCCTACCCTCGAGCAGATCAACATTCCCACCCAACTTGGTGTCATCTGCAAACTTACTGAGGGTGCACTCGATCCCCTCGTCTAGATCATCAATAAAGATGTTAAACAGGAGTGGCCCCAAAACCAAGCCCTGGGGGACACCACTCATGACCAGCCGCCAACTGGACTTAACTCCATTTACCACCACTCTTTGGGCCCGGCCATCCAGCCAGTTTTTTACCCAGCAAAGCGTGTGCCCATCCAAGCCGCAAGCAGCCAGTTTCGCCAGGAGAATGCTGTGGAAAACTGTGTCAAAGGCCTTACTAAAGTCAAGGTAGACAACATCCACAGCCTTTCCCTCATCCAATAAGCGGGTCGCCCTGTCGTAGAAGGAGATCAGGTTTGTCAGGCAGGACCTGCCTTTCATAAACCCATGCTGACTAGGCCTGATCCCCTGTTTCTCTGTTATATGACTTTTAATGGCACTTGAGATGACCTGCTCCATGACCTTCCCTGGCACCGAGGTCAGACTGACAGGTCTATAGTTTCCTGGATCCTCCTTTCTGCCTTTCTTGTAGATGGGTGTCACATTTGCCACCCTCCAGTCCAATGGGACCTCCCCAGTTAGCCATGATTTCAGGTAAATCATGGAAAGCGGCTTGGCGAGCACATCTGCCAACTCTCTCAGCACCCTTGGGTGTAACCCATCTGGTCCCACAGACTTGTGTGCATCCAAGTGGTGTAGCAGGTCTCTGACCACTCCTCTTCAACTCTGCTGACCTCAATCTGCTTCCCCTCCCCATCTCCCAGCTCATGAGGCTGGGTGTCCAGGGAACAGCCAGTTCCACTGCTAAAGACTGAGGCAAAGTAGGCGTTGAGCACCTCAGCCTTTTCCTCATCCTTAGTTACCATGTTTCCCTCTGCATCCAATAAAGGAGGGAGATTTTCCCTAATCTTCCTTTTGCTGTTAATGAATTTATAGAAACATTTTTTGTTATCCTTAACAGCTGTAGCCAAGTTGAGCTCTAGCTTCGCTTTGGCTCTCCTAATGTTCTCCCTGCATAACTTCACTACATCTTTATAGTCTACATGAGAGACCTGACCCCTCTTCCAAAGGCAATAGATTCTCCTTTTTTTCTTGAGATCCAGCCAAAGGTCCCTGTTTAGCCACGCCGGTCTCCTTCTCTGCCTGCTTATTTTTCGGCACACGGGAACAGCCTGCTCCTGTGCCTTTAAGACTTCTCTCTTGAAGTATGTCCAGCCTTCCTGGACTCCCATATCCTTCAAGGCAGCCTCCCAAGGGATTTTGTTAATCAGTCTTTTGAACAGGTCAAAGTTAGCCCTCTGAAAGTCTAAGATGGCAGTTTTACTAACCCCTCTCTTTGTTTCTCCAAGGATCAAAAACTCAATCATCTCATGATCACTGGACCCTAGATGGCCTCCAACCTTTACTTCCCCCCACAAGCTCTTCCCTGTTCACAAGAAGCAGGTCCAGGAGGGCACCTCCCCTGGTCAGCTCACTCACCAGCTGTGTGAGGAAGTTATCCTCCACACATTCCAGGAACCTCCTGGATTGTTCCCTCTCTGCTCTGTTGTATTCCCAGCAGATATCTGGGAGGTTAAAGTCCCCCACAAGAACAACAGCAAGCGACCACAAGATTTCTCCCAACTGTTTATAGAAAGCTTCATCCACCTCACTGCTTTGGCTGGGAGGTCTATAGCAGACTCCCACAGCAAGATCTGCTCTATTGGCCCTTAACCTAATCCAAACACTCTCAACCCTGTTATCACTATACTTGATTTCTGAGCTCTCATAGCATTCTCTTACATACAGGGCCACTCCACCACCTCTCCTTCCCTGTCTATCTCTCCTGAAGAGCTTGTAGCCATCAGTTGAAGCACTCCAGTCGTGTGAGGCATCCCACCATGTTTCTGTTATAGCTACTGTGTCATAGTTCTTGTGCTGCATCATGGCCTCAAGCTCCCCCTGTTTGTTGCTCATACTGCATGCATTGGTATAGATGCACTTGACATGAGCTAGTGAATCCAATACCTTTTTGTGAGTGTGGGCCCCATTCCCTACCAGACCCCTCTCAGGTGCTTCCACAGTTCCTAAACATCTTTCCCTTCTCTCAAATGAAGTGGCAGAGGGAGAGCCCTCACAAGTCCACCATCCTTCAAGCTTTGGCACACTTCCCTTGAGCTTGTTCCTAACAGGCCCAGTTATCTCCCCTTCCCCCCTCATATCTAGTTTAAAGCCCTGTCCATAAGCCCTGCTAACTCCTGCCCCAGAATCCTTTTCCCCCTCTGGGACAGCTGCATCCCACCTGTCTCATTTGTCACCAGCAGACCAGGTGCCTTATAAACCTCGACATGGTCAAAGAACCCAAAATTCCGACGGTGACACCAGTCTCTGAGCCATGTGTTAATCATATGTTTTCCACCCTCTATCAGTGGTTTTTCCTTCCACTTGAGGGATTGATGAAAACACGACCTGAGCTCCCAAGCCTTCAATTAGCCACGCCAATGCCTTGAAATCCTTTTTGAGTGACTTAAGACTTCTCTCTACCACCTCATCGTTACCTGCCTGGATAACTAACAAAGGGTAGTAATCAGAGGGCTGCACCAGAGCAGTGACCTTCCTTTTAATATCTCTGACCCAAGCCCCAGGGAGTCAGCAGACCTCTCTATGGTATGGGTCTGGTCGACATATGGGCCCCTCCGTACCCCTCAGAACAGAGTCACCCACTGCAATTACCCTCCTTTCCTTCTTAATTGATGAAGTCACAAGTTGTGGGGCTGAGGGACAAGCTGTGGATGGCTCACGAGATGGGTCCTCGTTTCCATCTTCATTTAGCTGGCGGTCTAGTTCCAAAGCCTCATACCTATTGTATAATGACAACTGGGAAGGTGAGGGGGGCCGAGAAGGTTTTCGCTTGCCTTTCTGAGGAAGGACCTGACTCCATTCCCCCCTGTCCCCTACATGCCCTCCTTTTGCCTGGTGAGAGGAGGGGAGGGAGTCATGTATTTCTTGTGGAGCCTCTACCTGCTGCCTTTGTCTCAGAGTGCGGCTCCACCAGTCAGTCTCGTTTTCACACTCTTTGATCCTTGTCAACCTTTCTATCTCCTCCCTCAGTTCAACCACCTGCCTGAGCAGATCATTTACTTGATCACACTGCACACAAATGGTGTCTCTTGACTTGCTCCGATTCAAGTGCCAGGCTCAGGCACTCTCGGCAGGCAGAGACCTGCACAGCTGCCTGTTTGTGCCGGACCTCTGTCTGGGTTCCCACATCCCTCATCACTCCACCTCTTGGCCGTGTTGTGACCATGGTCTTCTCTCTGGCCAGGGGGAAACCAATCCCTGGGTGCTGTTTCCCACACCCTGTGCTCTCACGTCGCTGTAGTGCTGTTCCTTCCCTCCCCTCTCTCTGGCACTGGTCAATGGCTTGACGGGATCAAACGTACCTTGTTCTGTGACAGAGACTCAGCCCTGCCCTATAAGCTGCCTCAGTGCACTCACAGTCAAGTACTGACTGATCACCCTGAGCTCGGTGGGCAGCGACCAGTCCCACGGGGTTCTTATCACCTAGTCAACGGTGGGTGGTGCTGGTTCCGCCCACGCTGACTCGGCAGCCCTCCCAGCTCGTTACCGAGGGCGGGCAGTGACCGCCGGTGTGGTCACACCTCCTTCAGAACAGGCGCCACCGGCACTTGGCTCCGCCCTCAGCCCACGCCGCCTCAGCTGCCCGCCCACCGGCTTGTCAGCCTCCTTAGAGCCGGCCAGCCGCCTTCTTGGCTCCAAAAGATTCAAAAGCCCCCAAAAAAGCTCCTTGCCGGTCCCTTTTGCCGCGATTCCCCCCCAGTGCGGGCTTACCTACACTGGAGCTGGTCTCCTCGGCGAGTATTCACAGACTCTGGATGACTAACAGCCCACATACTCCTTTATCCCAATACATACACATACAAATGTGTTTGGATTCCACTGCTCCTTTCCACTGTAATATCTTGGCAATTTCACTTAAAGCAGTACAAGAACAGAACTCACTTTTTTCTTATGCAAGGCACATGTAGGCACATAGTGCCTAGCTTATGGTTGGTCATGTTGACACTTGGAATTATCATTAGGAGATGACAGAGTGACATTTACAACAAAATTTCATCTCATAGATATTAAAGTTATGGAGAGATTTTTAAAGAGTACAAAGTCTACCAAAACAGTAATCTCCGTTCATTATCTATGCTACATTTTTGACCATACAGCAGAATTTTATCAAGTATTTAATGGACCTCTATCGATTTAATAGCAACAAGTGTTTGTGTAACATTTCTGCTAAGGAACAGATGTGGGATAAATTTCAATTAGTTGTAACAACATAAACCAATCTAAAATAGATTTTGCTAAATTTGCTAGTTTGCCAAGTTGAAATACCAGTCTGGGCATAATCAAGGTAAAAGGCTGGTGAACATAATTACATCAAACAAAATCAATTCCTAAATATTATACACCTGAAAACCAGTACTTTTAAAATTTATATAAATTCTATTCATAATTTTTAGTCTCCATACAAAGGAAATCACAAGCAAAAAAATTCAGACTTATAATGCACAGCAACTGGACAATGTTGAAGGGCAACCATGAAAAAAACAAATTTCAGCATGGAGTTTTACAGCTACTGTTTCAAGATTTATTTCCTGAAACTGAAATACAGCTCTTAAAGTCTAAAGTCTATGATTGTTACAGTTTTTACTGCAGGTACAGTTTGCTTGATCTGATTCTAGTACCAAAATACAAATGTTTACAACACAAAGAGATATAGGAAAAAACTGCTAAGTTTCACTTCTCTCCTTATTCCAACAAACGCACTAGGAGCAAGGTTTCAAAAAAACCCCATATTTTCTTAATACCCATTTAGAAATTAAGTCTTCTAAATTAATATTTTCTGCTGAAGCATCACAACACCCTGCTAACAAAGGGCTAAATCTACAAAGGTTCTTACGCAGCTCCAAGCTTCTTCATGCTGCCAAGAACCACATAAAAGGAACGCTGATGTCTCCATATGCTGTGGCAAAACACACAGCTAAGGAGCTCACGCTGAAACAAAACAGTATTTGTTACAGGCACACAGCTCCTGATGACAAGATATACATTACACCAAGTTGCAAGCAGGCAGTTTTGGGCTCTAAACCTGTGTGCATCTTTTGGGAGAGCTAGAAGAGGAGAGAAGAGATACTTCTTTGGAGGATAGAAGTGCTGAGGCAAAGTTTGCAGCAGCACCAATTAGTGCTTTGTGTTACTAATCTTCATACAGAAGCTAAGACTCAGTTCTTATAATACTGCAGAAAGAAAATACCTCTCTGTCTGTACACCATCAAAATTTATTAAAATAGGGAACATCCAGAAAAGGTCAAAATCTCTTAATATTTAACATACCAACTGTATTCGCACTCTAACAAACTACATATCCTACACAGCTATAGCCAGAATTGAAGCCAAAACCTTGCTGGTGGCAATTCTACACAATTACTCAGCAGAGAATCAAAGGAACAGACAAACAAATTAACTTCAGGTCTAATGCTATCCATATTCTAGTAGCTAGTTATTTAATGCAGAGATTTGCATTGTGTTTCTTTATTATACAAGTTATATCAGCTGTTTCGTAGAAAATGATGAAAAGCAATAGGAATTCATACTACATTCAAAACACAAGAATAAAAGGAAAGAAGGATAAAGGCTTCACTTCTTCCAGTTTCATTAACAAATAATGTAATTCTGTAGCAACACTACCTCTTTAACACCCTCAGCCCTGGCACGCCAGTAATATTCTTGATTCCAGTGCAGTAAGGAAAGATTTAAGTATCTTATTGTACAAGTTGAAATTGTATGAGATCACTTAAATATTTCAAAGAGGGCAGGCTATCTTTTACTTTACATAAATAATTACTATTAATTATTTGTCAAGACTTGTAATAGTAATTGGGCTATTAAAACATTGCTGAAAACCATCACATAAGAATCTACTCAACTGGATTTCTTCCTTGTACATCTTTCCAAATCAGAGCAATAGTGTAAAAATGTTAATTATTTAATGGAAACAAATGTGTTATAAAGGTGGGAAGCACTGTGAAAATAAAAGAAGTTTGGTTGACAGCCTTGCTACTGAACCCAGATTAATGTTGCAAGGAGTTGGGGGAGGTAAGAGACTTTCCAAAATATTAACATTTATTTTTTTACACAAACAGGCATGAAAAATTGTGTATTTAGTCACGGACCAAAAAGCTCTTTCGTACACTGTGCATCTCTCTAACTTAATCTGGGACTTATAACATTGCTCATTTCTGCTGCCTTTATTCTTTGAAATGCGGCAGTGGAATGAAGCTTGGTTTATCAGAGCAAGGCTCCCTGAAGACTTAACAATGCAGACTGCATCATCCGCAGCCTATTATCACTGCAGCCGCTTGACACAAATACATTCAGATACTGAACACTCACTGCAGGCTTTGGATACAGTCATACGCCCTCTACAAGGCAAAATAGGAAGAAAACAAGACAAAACACAGACTTTCCTTAGATGTTCACCTTAAGAATAAAGGAAAGGTAGACAGCTTCCAGTGATGAAAACATTCATATACTTATTGCAAAATGTTATAACTGAATATTGAGGAACAGAAAAATTATGTAGGTGCAGCCTCATTGCAAGTAGATATAGTTAAGAAAAACATTTAAGCTTTACCCTCACTAGCTCTGCTGCTCATCTGCAGATTTGGACAAGAAAAGTAATTTCTAGGGATTAAACGGGACACAAGCCACAATTAAAAGCAATAATGCAATTACTAACTTGAAGAATTTAAGATAACTAGTTTTTCACCATATTGGCATTCAGATTACTGTTGTGTGGTGTTATTTTTCCTCTGAACAATTAAAAATTCTTTCAGCAAATATTACTAAATACTACAGATATCTGATCCTGTCAAACACTGCTGGCTAAAAAACTTTTTGCTTATAAATCATCTGAAAGATTGCCCATGAACTGCAACAAATTTTAGAAGAGGAACTTAAAGTCAGCAGTCTATTTAAAGGGAGAAGAAAAGGGGGGAAAAATAAGGGAACTATGTAATACTAACATAATTTTATGTCACAGAATCAGATTCACATTCTGGAAGAAGTCACTATCAGATAATGCTAATATCCAGGCCATCCCAAATATATATTACAAACACATCTTTAATTTAGGAACGCTTTTTCCACCTAAACAAAGACCTTCAGTAAAACAGCAATACGTATTTCCTTCTAACAGCTACACAGAACAAGATTCCCTCTTAGACAGGCTGATCATCTAACTTAAATACCATTCCACAATTGCATACAAAAGAGTAAGGAGCTTATACACGATGATGCAGGACAAAACCAAGACTGACAATAGCATGGTTACTCCTATTAGGCTTGCATAATTCAGATGGCTCAATAAAAAGCTATTTTAATTATTAACTTCTAGTGACTTGCATCTTGTGGTAAGTGGAAGTGTATAGCTTTAATCAGGAATGCTGAAATAAGAAAAAGCAGTCCTGCAGCAACTTCCAACAAAGGTTCCTGCAAAGGTTTACAAAGGCACTTACATGTATGAAGTTTGAGCAGCACCACAGAAGACCCTCATGAATAAAGTTAAGCACACTTAGATCTCTGCAGGATCAAGATGGACCTAGGCAAGGATGTAGGAATGAAGTAACTGAAGGGTCACGAAGGACAAAGTTAAAGGACTGGAGATTAGAATGACTGTTTATTTTGTATGAAAAACTCACTCCTTTTATTCTGATTAACTATATATAACTATACATAACTTACACAGCTGCCATAAGGGTTGTGGCTTTCAGGTGAAATAGTACAACTCTACTCACATCATTAAGGTAATTACTTTAATGTAACTCTCTACAGTGAGAAAATTATATAAAATTATAAAAATGCCATTTATCTGTGGTACTTTAGGAATAAATTATACTGCAATAAGCACCTTACTATCAGCACCCAGTACACCCAGAATGTACACCCAGAAATGCATGCATACAACACAGGAAAATTAAGGAGTATGTACTTTATGGCTATTTAAGCTTCAAGGAAAAGATTGTTTCTTTCTCAAGGTGATTACTCTTAAAAATATGGAACGTAATAAAATATTGGAAAAAACAAATGGCACCCAAGGCTGCATTAAAGTTTTGACTTAGTTGCTTATAAAGAGTGAATTGAAACTCATATTGAATTATCTTGGTTTAGAAATATCATTTGTCTTACAAAACAATTCTACAAGACAAAGTTCCATGACCAGGCATATTAAAAATAGATAGTGATTTTAGAGTATCATTCTAAGCAAATAATACTAAAAATCTCTACCACAAATTAAGAGCTAAGGCTAAAAATGGCCTGCTCCACCCAGACTTAACATCTGCTAGTGATAGGTAAGCAGAAAACAATTGCAAAGAGAAGCAAAACTCCCTAGATTTTCAGTGTGAACCCTACATGGATTTCTGTGCTTTCATAATTTCATGTTAACATCTTTACTAATTAAATTATAAAGTTTTAGAACAGTAGTACAGTAATTTTTAAAAGTACCTCTGAAATCAGTCAAAGGTTGAATACTACAAACTTTACTGGACTACACTGTAATTCATCAAAATACCAAAAAAACGTATAGTCATACTGTGGTCATAGAGCTGAAAAAGCATACTGTAAAAGAGCTGTCACCATAATAAATAAGTGGCTTTTGAATTGGACAAGATCCACATAATATGACAGAAGAGCCAAGGAGTTCCAGAGGTCTGCCAGATCAATATCCTAGGCTTGACTCCCAGCTGCTCTGGAGTGCGCACTGCCATTGACGAGAAGCTTTAACACCAAGGCAGTTGCACAGCCAACTTCATATCCTCTGTACATTGACCTAAGCATTTGACAGTGTTGGTGCCGATAATTGTAACAGGTCTAAATAAAGAGAAGCAAGAACTAGCAAAAGTAAAATTCTCACCCCTTTGTAAAATAAAGTTGACTTAAGTCCACGTTATCATCTGAAATTCAGGTGGAGGTCCCGGGCAAACTTCCTTCCCAACTAGCACATTTTAGAACCCATAAAGTACGAAACAAGACGTGCAACTCTGAAATTTTGTTTCCTGCTAGCTGCTTCAATTATTTGTTTATTCTTTCATGTGATGAGAGCTGAAAAGCTTTTGCCAAGTGACGACTACCAGAAGGAAAACAAATGTAGCATTTTAAAAGGTACCACCAAGATTACAGACTAAAAATCCTATACCTATTATTCCAAATAAAGTGAGAACCGAAATAATGCTGAGCGAAACTGTCTTTGAGGATTTCAGGAGCATTTAAGTTTTATTTTTGGGTTATTACAGAGGTTGTAAAGAAGACACACAAAAAATTATTTCTATTACTCACACAATTTATAACTTAACCTTGTTAATTTATGCAAAGGCCAACTTTTTTAGGATGATCATAGTGTCTGAAAGTTCAAACTGAAAAGGGCCAGAGTCTTCAAGAAGACTCAGAACTTGTCATTTTAACAAATTTCTGGAAGAGCTTAGCTCTTTCATGAGCATAAGGAATTAAAAAAAAAATAAAATAAACTCTACAAAATGATTAACCAATATAGTTTAAGTCTTGTAGGAAATATTTTTTTAAATATACCTAAAGGAGCAATTGGTGGCAGTTGAACACCTAAAAAACTGACCAATATACATACACATAACAACTGTACTGTGATGTAGCTATGGCTGGCTAAGAACGTAAGGTAAGGTGCACATATAAGATGAAAGAAAACAGGCAAACAAAGAAGGCCCTGTATAAACAACATCTCATCCCTGCCCCCTCCCCCATTTACTAGGGCTAATAAGACTTCATATCTCCTCTCTACCTTGATGAGCTTACATGTCATATAAAATATTTGCACGCTGCATATAATTTTTTTTTACATTATACAATATTTTTATGTCTACAGCTGTAGTTAATGTTTATTTATTTTACTACAGTGTAGTTAAGTCTTTTATATTTTATAGTGAGAACAGGAACATCTTCCGCATGCTTTGCTAAAGCATCATTTACTTTGTCAACAACTTGGCAAAAATCATCCATTTGTAATTATACTTTCACAGAAAATAAAATTACACTTAGAGAGAAATAACTGAAAAATCTTCTTCTACTGGCTAAATTAAGCTGCATAACTGTAGGAAAAGCTATGTTAAAAAATAATCTAGCAACTAAATTCTTTCCAGGAATCAATTAATCCTTATTTCAAAAATTGTTAGAGGTTAATTTCACCATTTGGAAATGTCTCTTGCACTACTGAAACTCATTAGGCAAAGTCTTGCCAATTAGACCAGACACATTCTTATTTATACATGCCCTAATTCTCACGCACATGCATTCACTGTATTGTACATTCAACTTTAAAAAAAAAAAAAAAAAAAGATGCATAAACAAAATCATTTAATGGACAATGTGCAGCACACAAAGCAGCTAAAGGATACAGACTTCTCATGCAAGTAAGCTCAGATAGTAAAAAACTCCAGGCTTAAGATTTGGCAGCTATTTGTTGGAGAATCATGCCACTCCTCAAGCACTCTTATTTTAACTGTGAATTTAAAAGGCACAAAACTGACACAAGTCAAATGCATACCTGAGCATACAAACCAGATCTCTATGCTGTAATAAGAATCTCTTTACATATACAGATTTTACTTAACCTCTGACTTCCTCAATTATTTTGCTCCAGAATTCATATCTAGTTCTAATAATATTCTGAAAAAGTCCTGTCTCATCATTCTGCCTCCCCCATATTTTCACCAATACACCAGTGGAACTAGTGAAACCACTTCTGATAAAGCACCAAAGATCACCTCAGAAAACTGCCTTTTGGGTGGTTTTTTTTAGTGACCACTGAAATCTCCCAAAATCATTGACAAGTTTTTCCTACGAAGAAAAAACAAAAGCCCCAATATATTGCATCCTGTGATCAAGTTCTCAGATGTTTGCTAAAAAATTAAAAAGCCTCTCACATACTTACTTTACAGAGGTTACCTGAAATACTGTCAAAAATGATATTATTCAATAATTAGGGATTCTGGCTCAAGATCTCACTGCACTAGGCACAGCAGAGAAGCAACTCAATCCCAGAAGGCTCAAATCTGCATATCAGATGGAACAAACATACAGATGGAGGTGAGGTGGACCAGAAAGATGAACAGATCAAAGGGATGCATAAAAGAAAAACACCTTCATGGCATATCTAACCCCTCCCAAAGCTTAAGGATAAACACACACAACTCTTTTTCAAACTATCAAAACATGCGACTACCAGGTCAGGATTTTTCCACTAAAATCCAATTTTATTTTTGTTTTGGGAAAAATAGGGTCTTAATAATAATAATAGTAATAGAATCATAGAATAGTTTAGGCTGTAAGGGATCTTTAAAGGTCATCTAGTCCAACCCCCCCACAATGAGCAGAGATATCTTCAACTAGATCAGGTTGCTCAGAGCCCCATCCAACCAGACCTTGAATTTTTCCAGGGATGGGGCATCTACCACCTCTCTGGGCAACCTGTTCCAGCGTCTCCCCACCCTCATCATAAAAAATTTTTTCCTCCTTGCCTAAATAATAATAATAATTATTATTATTATAAATAATCACAGCACATGAAAACTGATTTTACTTTAAAAACTCTCCATTTCCCTTGGGAAAGCTGAAGACACTTCCCACCCTCTCTGCATAGACACCCAGGGGGCTTGGTTCCCAACTGCACACCAGCTGAACTTCACCAGATCTAATGGACTCCCAGACTTTGAGCTCCCTGCTCCCCACTTTGCAGGCTAAGCTGCCAGGCTGGCATCCTTCCTGCTTCCTGGCATTCTCTGCCTTTTTATGTCTACTGGACTGCCAGATTGGCCAGATCATCAACCAAGCATGGTGCCACGTGGGCTTGTTCTGCCGACTGTCTGGCTTTACAGCAAGGTGCACAGACTCTGGGATTCTGTCCTCAGTTCCTCTGAATCCAACTAGAACTCAAATATCAAGTCACAATGAAAGCTACAAAATTTCAGCAATATCTCTTTTCCTCATGAAGGAAAATCCCAGTTCCTACATGGTTCTATCCCTCTTGCTGAGATTTAAAGACAATGTTCAGACACATTTCCTTTCTCCCATGCTTCAGAAACACTGGAGGAGAAGTGTTTATATAAATATAAAATAGTGCTCTAATCCCCAGGTTCCAGCATTCTGCCACTGATAGTCACTGCTATCTGCCACAGCATCATGTGAGCACTGACAAGATGCACAGGGTCTCTGCATCTTGCCAATGTGACCTTATGGTAGGTGAAGAGCTATCTTGTGTTATGTCACTGGCTACTGTGGTCAGAAATAGTCTTGTTTCCTGGCATCCCTGATCCTTCTCCTTAACTGTATCTTGATCCCGTCTGGTTTTCTAGTGAAAAACAGTTTTTCTGTTTTGCTTTACTAGTTCAAAGTTGACTACTTCTGTTTCATTTAATGTCTCTTTCATTTAACTTTTTTCATTGCATTCTGGAAACATGGCTCATCATTTGAAGCTTAGACATTAAATACAGTCTACAGAAATTTATTAGAACCTGCCCACACAGCTAGATGATTGTCCCACATGGAGGAAAGAATGCTAAATGAAGCATCTTCACAAGGAGACTTTCAATACCATTATTCATGGAAGCAAAAAGAGCGTCTCCCTCCCTGTCTAAGAAACTGCAATGAGAGCCACAGTCAGTACACAGAGTGTAGAGTGAGTGAAATTTCCAGGGGAAAAAAAACAAACAAAGAAAAAACAAACAAACAAAAGAAATAAAAACCTCCTGCCTTTTTTTTTTAGTGGGTTTTTTTGGTGTGGTTTTTTGGTTGGGTGGATGGGTGGGAGCATGTACTTTTTTTGCTTTGCAGCAGCTGCTCTTTTGAACCCCTCTACAACACTTTGACCTAACAGTCATCTCCACGCTACATCCTTTTTACTTCTCTTTTTCCCCAGTTCCTTATAATTAACCCAGAGAAAATAAAAAAAAAAACCCCACATAAAAGACAAGGTTGTGCATCTTAATCTTCTCATGGACAATATAGGGGAAAGGAGCTTACAGATGAAGTTTTCTTAGTATCACAATGGAAAAGCAGTCTGCTCTGAAGCAGATTTTAGGCAATTTGCTTAGAAAAAGCTGAGCACATAAGATCTCACAAGCTAAGAGTAAAGCCTGTCCACCAACATCTGAGCACTGCTGGCATGATGGAAATGGGGTAGCTGTTTTAACAGGCAAGATCAAGGATTCTGCAGATGGCACTCTTCCCCCTGAATCAGCACAGACATAATGTACCAGAATAAACTTTCTGACTTCTTATCAGCAGTGTCATTTTTTAATGAAAGGTAAAAAAAAAAAAAAGAGTACCATCTACTCTTGATAGGCATCATATGTTACCCTTCATCAGAGAAGTGTCAGTCTTAAATAACATTTGGGTAACACTAAACTCTCCCTTCACAAATTCCTTAGGCTATCACCACTCTCCTCTATCACAACCATTAAGTGCCAAGTTATATAACTGTACACTGTTCAATATTTATACAGCAATTTTTTGTGCTCATGTGGCTAGATAAACCTCTAGCCACAGCTAATAGTTCCACATACAAAGGCAGCAGCAAACAAAATTCCGTCACCTTTTAAGGACTACTAAATGGCATCCTTGTTAATAGGCTGAGAATAGTTGCACTGAGCTACCAATTGCTTCCAACATACTGAGAGTCAGTTATTGTTCTGTTATTTCCTGGAGTCTGTCCTAAAGACTCACTCTAATGTAACTCCTGAAGAGCAATATGGCAGAGGAATATTCTACTTCTCTGGTAAGAAGAGTAATAACCTCTGTATTGTAAAGCTGGAAAATCATGATATTATATAATTCATTTACATTCTTATATAAACTGAAGTCACCAGTTCTTAATCCAAGTGATGTTAAAGTGTCACAGAATTTTGAAAAAATAATTAAATAATACTCCTATCTTCAAACTTGAAAGTTTATCTGTTTAAATAAGGTAATAACTTTAGATAACCTCATCCTTATGAAAAGCTCACACACATAATGCTGACAACACAATCTGTGAAGACCCACAGATAAAGCATCACATCCTTCAGCTGATCTGTAAAAGAATACAGAACGTAATCTTAATATTTACTCTTGATTTAACCTCATACATTCAAAAGAAATTTGTACAGACTATCACTCTGTTTCTCCTTTCCTCTTCACTTTTATATATTTACAGGCAGCTGAATCTTTCCAACATTTCATCAATAATAATATCAGGACACATTCTAATCTATATATCAGTGTCTGAAAGACTAACACAGCCCAGTGCTTCAGACCATGTGACCCCCTGATCATATATACCTGTAGTCATGTCACCAGATGCTTGAGGTCTTAGCTGTTGCCAGAGAAAAAACTGTCACAAGAGAAATGATTACATCAGACTGGAAAAGACAGTGGAAATACAATGCTCAGAAGAGTCTGAACTATTTAACCAATACATTTCTAAAACAGACATTTTCTTCCACTTTTCTACTGTCTCATGCTTCCCACCACCAAACAGCTAACAATGTATCAAATCTGCCATCACCATGATTGCAGTGGATGTAATTCAAAAGAAAACATGCAGTTCCTTTATATCACTAAAGCAATAAAGTTCTGATGTATCATACACACTAAATACATGTATTGACTCTATATTGGTTGTGAGGACCTAACACTTTCAATCTGCATAATCTATAAAAATGGAAGAAATCAGCAAAATTTTGAAATAAAAATATTACCTAACAGTTTAATATTGAATGATAAAAATGAAAGAACTATTCTTAATCTTTCAACCTCTTCCCAATTTCTTAAACAAAGACTAAAAGAACTATAATCAAGGTCTGAATTTCTGACTAGGTCTGGAAAACATACCACTCCTATTTTACAATGCTTGTATCACTAAGAGATATTTTATGCCTTAGAGTAAATTCAGGAATACTTGAATAGTGCTTTTGGACTTCACAGTAATGTCAATGATGGTCTTTAAAAAAAAAACCAAAACAAATACCACCGACACATTTCGGAGGATCCTTAATACAAAGTACTCATAACCTTTCCTGGTGTTTCTCATGGCTCATTATTAGCTATTCCAAATCCTAACACCCTACTATCTTAACCAAAGTTCAGTTCACCACTCAGATGGTGTTCCTTTATGAAATGGAGATAAACTGTAGCATGTCTGCTATTTGTGAGCCTGGAAATTCTCTAGAACCACTTTCTATTTTTAAACACATTCTTTAGATAGAAAGCATTGGCATGCTGTAATTTTTTCCCTAATGAAAGGCAGTATCCAACACATTCTGACTGTCATGAACACACATGAATTGTTCCTTTGTGACAATGCAGTCATGGAATATAGTGCATATATTGCTAGGTTATATATAGCTCTTGGCGAGAGGCTAGGGAGAAAGACTGAACAAATCCAACACAGAGTATTCTTAGGAGAAAGACTAATGAGAACTTGAACATGGAACTCCTGAGGAGACCCAAAAACAACCAGCATTTGTTCTTGCCTATAGCTATTTCATAGGTGTTTAGATAACTATGAGAGATTCATGTTCTTTTAGCTCCTGTAGTACCAGTACTCAAGTTGTAGATCCTGTCCATTTGAAGAGTAATAATTATATTGTAGATGAAGCCTAATGAATTCATAAAAAAGCAAACAACGTAAAAAAAGAATTGCAAGACCTTGTACCCTGTTAGAGAGATGCAACTCTGACAAAGTGCAGTAACACAGGCCAGTTGGCCAAACAAAAGTAGAAACAGTGGTGGCTGCTACTACTGCAATCCCGTAGCAGTAGGAATCACCACATGCCCAGATTCAGAACACAGTTGACAGAGGGCACACGGCACTTGGCCACAGCATCTGATACTATGCCTAACAGATCTTAGTCGATTCCCTCTGCCAGCTAATGTCTTCTCTGAGTTCCTCAGCTTTGATCCAACTCGCTCTCATCTGCATGCTGGTCTCATCCAACACGCAGCAATTTTACCGACTGATCTGGCTACATCACAACACAAGAGCACTGCACTGCACTTCCTAAATCTCTCATCAGCACGAGACACACACACAGTAGAAGTGGACAGTACAAATATGTAAAGATTGATAGATGATTTCATTACTCTCCCCCATGCTTATGATAACCAGAGCAGGAAAGCAGCAGTGTGGTACTGAATTTGGGTTTCACTGGGATTTGCAGAACAGCACTACAGACAGTCAGAGCTGTATTTGAAGGAGAACACCTGAAGATGCAGTCTTTGCCTCTATCAAAAGCTGTATTCTCATCTTGGAGTCCCTTGAAATAGTTTATTATAACAAAAGAAGAAACCCAAAAATTAAACATTTCAAAATGAGATGCTGACATTTTCCAGCTTGGGGGAAAAGGTACCTTGTCCCTACCCCCTGCTCCCAATCCCAGCAAACATTAATCAGAAAACACCAGTCTCAGATTACAGCCCTGGCTGACTTAAATATTTTAATCATCACCAAGCTTACATACGGAAAACCCTGCATTCTGCTTCAAGCTTGTCTACCCATAATTTAACCTGCTCAGTGTCATTCCCAGAAGTGATAAGATTATTTTACTGCACAAAAGCAGTGTTGCATGAAGACATTTAGTGTTGTCTTGTCCCTGACTGCTATTATCTTTATTGAAACCCGATATAAAGAAGAGAATGAATTCTGAAAATAATCCATAAATAATTTTATGATGGGATTTGAAAAAGCAGCATATTACTGAAAGGAGATAATGGCCAGAGAGTGACTTTATGCTATTATTTCAGACCTAAGGCTGGATGAAGTAATGCATCACTGAAAATATAACTGCATCCACAGTAGTTTTCTAGGCTTTTATGTGACTTCAGGAGCTAATAGAAATTAACTGTTTTATCTCTATAATGCCATTTGAACAGATGCAAACTGCAGAAACAAAAGTTTGCAGATCCAGTTGGTTAATAGCTTTATTGTATTAAGAAAAAGGAGAGCTCTCATTAGCCTGCTATTGTTTTCTGTTCTGAAAGAAACGAGCAGTATAATTTGGATGTAATCACACTGGAATCACTTCAGCATTTCTCTTCTCATTTTTTATCCCTATTGTACATCAGTCATTAGGGGTGTAAATCCATTAACATTTGCCTTTTGCAAATCAGCAAACAGCTTTCCCTCAGAATAGAGTTGTCTTTTAGTCTCTGCAAAGATGTTCTTTCAGTCTCTGCAAAGATGCTATTACAATGAGATTTTTAAGGGGAAAACACTACTTTCTTGATACCTCAATCTGAGAAAGCACTGAAGCATAGCCTGGCTTCAAGCATGTACCTTAAATGTACCGGGCCTTGAGTAAGATTCTAAGTGTTTTTGTGAATCAAGAACCAAGGTTCGTAAAGAAAGCATCAGTTTAAAAAAAACAGATTTGAATGACAGTAGCTATATTCCCACGAACTTAAAGGTAACCCTGAAAAGTTCCTGCAAGTTTATATTTTATATAAAATTTATGCTTTATTCAGCCTCTCATTCTCAAGTAAAGATTTGCTACAGAATTTCCCAGTTTCCATAACCATCTCTCAAAATAGAGAAATCTTTGCATCTCTACCACATATAATTATTATACATGCATGTGGTCTCTTCATGCACTTATACAAAGTGTACATCCTAAAACCACCAAAGAAAAAATATCAGCAATATCTCACATTAGATATGGCCATTATAAATGCAGTTCATGTCATCAAAATAATATGCTGATTTTATTTGAGATATGCTATAGCACCTGAAACCTTCACACTAAAAATTAAGAGCAAAGGTTGACTTTTTTCCTACTGTCATTAGTGTGACATTTCTCCATTTTTATAAGTAAGTTTGCATGCACTATTGTTTGACAGCCCTACCATCCTTCCCCTCAGATCAACAGACAGGGTGGGAGCTCCAGTTAGCATACATCTAGAACAGTAGCTTTTATATGCATTTAAAAAAAGGTATATATAGAGATAGATAGATAGATAGATAGATAGATAGATAGATAGATAGATAGATAGATAGATAGATAGACAGACAGACACACACACACACACACACACATTTTGCTGGTTTTGGCAAGATGGATTTTATTCAACCTTCTTATATTTATTCTTTTTGTTCCTACCTCTTCATCTCCTTATTATTTTTACTGTTTCTGCTTACATCTTTGTCCTCCACATCATCTTTATTTGTTTTTCTTTCCAAAAGTTGCTTTGGCTCTTCCCTGCTCCTTTCGCACAGTTCTCTCTTCATTCCTTTTGCCCTCTCCTATCTCTTAGCGCTATTATTACTCTCTAATCTATGTCTCATTCCCTTTCCTGCACCAGCACCCATCTGCTTTCTTGGTCAGTATATTTCTATCCTTTCCATTTCTTTCAACCCTGTACAAAACTCTCAGTGCATAAACGGAACTGTGGATTCTTCTTCCACACTTTTCCCCCATTGTCTCAGTTGGCTGTTATATGCAATATGTAAACATTCAAGAGTTTCAAGTGGCCTTTAAGTTCTTAGTGTTTCCCATTGTTCCCAAAATCTAGGTCATGCATGCTTGTATTTTCTTCTCTGCATATAACAGTGGTAGTTAAAAATCTCATCCACAGGTTAACTGCATCCCTTATAAGAAGGCTAACATTGTCAAATCCATTATAACAAGGAATATTACCCTTCAGAATTTTCCCCAATAATAAATTATATTAGTTGGCCATAAGGCCTAGAAAATTAACTATGGAAAGGAAAAGGTATCATATGACAATGGTAATCCTTTCCACTTTCCACAGCATTATCAGTGAAGACTCCTGACAAACCCATGTATCAGAGATAACATAGAAACATGGTAAGATTAGCCCCAAACCAGTTATGCAATCAAAACACAAACTCAGCTGTATTTCCTAATTTATCATATAAATACTTTGAGAAATCACCAGATGGCTGGAGGAAAACTTACTCATATTTCTACATCAAAACCAAAATAATGGTAAGTAAAATCATTTCAGAGGGCCACAGATACCAGTTACATCAGCTTTCTCACTCTGAAACAATTTTCAAAGTTTGTTACATTTTGACAAAATATTTATTCCTAAGTAAAGAGGTAATTCTTTCTACTGTGACAATCTCAGAATTATTTTAAACAAACAATAAACATTCAATATCCAGTTTATTGTTTTAAGTTTGTGACCATTTTTGGATGCAATGCTAAGGAATGTTATGCAAGTGTCTTTGTTTCTGATTAAATCTCTTAAAAAATGATAAATCCAAACCAAGTGTATTTAGTTGAAATTAGTATCCACGGAACACCAAAGTTCAGTAACAATGTGAGGGCTGTCTCATTGTCCCAGTGGTCTGTTCATCTGCTTTATCATTCTAAACCTGGAAATACAGTATTGTCTAGGAAAAACATACCAGAATAACAATTTCCTACATGTTTGAAAAATTTCTGATAGGGATGGTGTCTGAATTGATATTAATCTTAACCATGCAATATATAGGATAGAATTCAAGTTCTGGTTTAATGAGAAAAATCACACAATTACATACTTTTTTACAACTCTGGCAGCACAGAAAACAGGTGAAGCAGAAGCTATCTGAAAATTCTGCCCAGAAAAATAACACCAGCTTGTTTAAGTACCTATTCCCACAAGACGTCCTGCAGATCTTTCCACTGCTAGCAGCAGCAGCAGCTTTTCTCCTTCAGTCCTCTCTTGCAGCCTGGGTAGCCAAGCTGGACTAAAACCCAGGACAGAAGGGGGGAATAAATAAAGGACTTGCTGCTCTTAACAGGAGGATGAGTTAGTGTTCACAGTGCTAAAGAACACATGGAAAGTATAGAATCTACTTCTCTCCATAAAACACTATCATACATCACAGGAAAGGAGTTTTGCTTTTACAATTTCTCCAGGGTAGACCAGAAACTAAGACTGAGCAAGTAAAATAACACTTAATTCAAAAGCTACTCAATTTGGAGGTGTTTTCTCCCATTATTTCTTGAACAAAGAAATGTACCTCAGGTGTCAATCTCAAGTCATTTCACTACTCTTAACTCCAGCTCACTCTGTGGTAAACTGTAACTTTTCCTTAGTTCTGCTTTATCATTATTATTATTATTATTTCATCCCTACCTTTAATAACTTTAATCAATTTTACCCTATCTAAAATGTGAATTGCATGCTCTAAAGACTAGTTGGGTTTTTCTTCTTTGAAATGAATCACCTAGCACAAAGGGGCCCGCATCTTCCACTGAGGTTCCCAGCAGTTACCATATTAGAGACAGTAATTCTCTCCACATTCCAGATGGCAAGTGTCCCAATGACAGCCAGAGTCCTTTTAACCAGCACACTAGGGTGAATATAATGACACTCTTGGGAAGAGTTTCCTGTAAAATGTTGAGAAGTTGGCAGATGGGACAGAAGATTTTTAAGACTAACTTTCTGACATGAGTCAATTTGGAAGAATTATAGCTGCTATGAAAGCAAGCTCTCTGGAAGCAGAGAATTTCTAGACCTCTTCTAAGAGACAGTCGAAGTAGTCAGGAGTCTGTGTAAAAAAATTAATTGAATCTATACCTTCTCCTACATAGCCCTGGCTTTTTTTTTCTCCCCTCCCCTGATACTGTTGTAGGGTAAATAGAACAACAGTTTTTCAATTTGAGAGTTTGTTTTTACACACCTAGGAGGAAGACCTAAGGTAACTGTATAGAAAGAATGCCTCTAAGACTTACTGTTTAACGTATCAATCTGTCATTCAGCATAAATGTTGCTACAGTATAAAACAATACTTGACTGCACTAGAATATTGGGAATAGAAAACAGAAACTATTCTTAAAAAAACCTATTTCTCAGGCAGTCACCTAGAAGAGAAGAAATTACATCATGGATCCAAGAGGTAAAGCCTTCAATTCCATCTCACTTATTCAGCTTTCCCTTACACAAGCCTGGACCACATGTTCCTGAAGATAAAGATGATAAGCACTGTTAGAAGAGACAATGCAGAGGGGCCCTATCCAAAGGCTTGAAGAGTTCACCTAATGTTTCTATTTTTCCACACCTAAAATGTCACTTGGCACATATTACTGATTTGCATCCATCTCTAGTGGTCTGTTGCTCCATACACCAACAACTGTATTATACTCTTCTATATCCTTTACATAGTTTTAAATCCCAGTGTGTGTTAGAAATAAAATTGATCATTTTCTTTATGTATGTTAGTAATGCCAGATACTAACAAAAGTTTTGAAATGTTCATTTTATTAATCCATTATACCACTTCTTAGAAAACATTAGAACAAAGTCTGCTTCTGAAAATGGCAGAGTTTGCATATTTATTTGCAGCAAATGTATAACTCACTTTAGGTAGTACAAAACTCACCACAATTTAAAAATGCAAAAAAGTTTATCTTCTCTAACACAGCATAGGTATAACCTATTGGGACTTTTTGCTTTCTGTGAGGGCTATAAACCTAACTGCTGGATGCATACCTGACAATATTTGAAAACACTGGACAAGTTACTCCATGATTTTCTAGTACAGGGAATGTGAAATACAAGGCACACTTTCCTGACCAGATGTAAGAAAGTATAGCTACTTGTGTAAAAAGAGATACAAATCTCGACTCTCTGTTATCTTGCACCCTATATTATGTAACTTACACTTGTGCAAAATAAGCCGAAATGCTACACTACACTTACTTTCTGTATGTGCTGAGGTGAAAGGGAGAGGAAGAAATAACGTTCACATTGCCAAATGTACATGGAAATGCAATTCCAGTAAGTTTCTTCATTTCTCAAAGTTAAATTGAGCTACTGTACACTTTATATTTTAGCCACTGTAAAGAAGATGTGAAACCTACCTTCAGTTGAACACACAAGTTAAAAAGGCATGAAGAAAAAGACCGCAGATAAAACAGCAAGAAGGAAAGCAGCAGACCAATGCATTAGCACTGAATTAACTGAAGGAAAAGAGAAAGGCCAAACAGCTTCTGATGTTTTTCAGGAAACTCAGAGAGCTAAGCTGTGCATTATAGCTGTAATTGCTCCAATGGACCCCTCTACATGTGTACAATTACCATAAAATTAGTTAATTAATGAAGCCTTGTAACAGTGCACAGATGAAAGATGTTCAATAGTTTCTTTCACCTCTGTTCAGTTCATGTCCCAATATCTTGTCATCTTTATTGTACACCACTTCATTCCATCCACCAGCAGCGTTCATTGCTGCCAGGTGCTCAGTCTCTACAGGGCACAGCATTCCAGCACCTTGCAGCTTCACAGGCATTAAAGAATCCCATGCAGAAGTCCTCCAACATAAAATGCCATCACCTTCATTTACAAACAGGGAAAAGTACTCAAGACCAACTGAAGGTAAAAAGGACCAACTAATTTTGAGTGCCCAACACACACTGTCTGGGAGCAGCGCTTCTGCAATACTTACAATTAAATAACAGTTTACATGTTCAAAACACATCCGATACTGGATTCTGTTGCATCTGTGAGTACTCAGCACTTCTCCAAATCAGGTCCAGGTATTTCACATCAGACAGTCAAGAAAACACAACCATCTATGAAAAAGCTGGTGCAAAGTTGTTCAGTGTTACACAGAGGTGGTGGAAGAGTGGCAACTGCAGACACCAAGGCCTAAGGGTGCACGGTTTTGAAATTCCCACTATCCATGCCAGCCCTCCAATCACAGTGAACAGTCAAGCACTTGGACATCCTGGAGACAGCTAAGACACAATCGGTACAATCTGATTTTTAAAAGCAACAAATAAAACCTAAAATTCCAAGTCCAAAAATTTTAGTCCAAAATTTTGTTTTTAATAAAAAGGCTAGCAATAAATTTAATTTACCAAGCAGCCTATGAGTTGGTCTCATGGCAAAGCAAATTCTTGGATTTTGCTTATATAAGTAATTTTCTTTTATTTTTTTGAGAATATGTAAGTGTAGCTTCTGCTGCCAGGGGTGTGAAGCTTAAGTTATAAATCTACTATGCCTTTTCATTTTGGTTATATGGGAAAGAAAGAAAAAAAAAATCATTTACAAATTTATTTACACACACTCGGTTTTTAAAATTATCTGAATTATAGATCAATCTATTCTAACACTGACAGAAGGACTTAAAAGACAAATTATAACAGCTCACAGGGAAGCTTCATAGGCATGCAGACAGAAAGCGAAGTTTACCAGCATCCTTGTTCATACATTCACCAATGGTTTTAAAACTAAACAAAAATCACCATGCATTAATTCTGTGCAGGATGGGAAGACTGAATTTTTCTTATTCACACTGTGGATTTGGGACAGCTGAGGGCTGATAAATAGAAATTTACAACTTTAGAAGAAGAGAGAATAGGCAGAGAGAACTCAAATCAATATTGCTGTTCTTGAATTCTGTGGTGTCTTGGCAAACACAGCATGTTCAAATACTGTAGAGGCCAAGTCCAGACAACATAGCCTACATGTTGGTACTCCTCCCACAGTGGTCACAAACAAGAACAACAATAAACTTTCCAAATAGATTCAGGGTCCGAAATTAAATATTGGAAAATCTTCATTTTCAATTAATCAGCCAGACTTGAAGTCAAACTGAAGACAATTAAAAGTGCTCAACTGAGGGCCTTCAGTCATGGTTGGCCAGGAATTAATAAAGATTTCTTCATTTTATTATTCTTCATTTCTTACAGCCAGGTATTAATAAGACAAACCATAATAAACACTTAACATCTATTTAAACAGATAATGGTTTTCATTACGAAGAGAAGAATGAACCTCTCACCCATGCTAATTTATACAGAGTATTTCAGTTTGAGGCCATAATGACATTGATAGTTTGATACTCTTAAGTGGTTTTCTGACAAATTTGGTAGATCTAAGAATAAGTCAAACATTGAAACTAACTCTGAACAATACCAACCCTTGTTGTGGAATATCTGCATCCGCGGTTCCTGTCATTAGGGGACACAACAGGGGAAAATCCAGTCTCAGAACAGGGTACACTTCAACATCATACCCAACAATAATGCCGGGAACCAAATCAAAGGCAGCTCAAGGTGCACAAACATATGCTTGGAAAGTAATCCTTGTTCTCTGTTTAATATTTATTGACAGAGGGATATAAAACACCATCCTCATTTATGTCAGTACCTGACCTGGCAAACCATAATACAGCTAACTCCAATGAAAAAAAGACTTGAATTCAGAAGGAAAATAGGTTTAGATTTTTTATGAAGCTTGGGTGGGAAGAAACCACATCAAGCACTTCCTTTGAGTACAAGTAAAGTGAAGACAGGGTGGAGTGTCTTTGCGTTAGAATCAGGGGGAAGGCCAACAGGACAGATGTTGTAGTAGGAGTCTACTATAGGCCAACCAACCAGGACAGAGAGGTGGATGAAATATTCTATAGGCACTTAGGAGAAATCTCACGATCACTTGCCCTTGTTCTTGTGGGAGACTTTAACTTTCCAGAAAACTACTCAAAATACAACACAGCAGAGCAGGACCAGTCCCGGAGATTCCTGGAATGTGTGGGAGATAACTTCCTGACGCGGCTGGTAAGTGAACCAACCAGAGAAGGTGCCCTGCTGGACCTCCTCTTTGTGAACAGAGAAGGACTGGTGGATGATGTGGCGGTTGGAGGCCGACTAGGGCACAGTGATCATGAAATAATAGAGTGCTCTATTCTTAGAGAGGCCAGGAGAGGGGGCAGCAGAACTGACATCCTGGACTTCCAAAGAGCTGACTTTGTCTTGTTTAGGCACCTGCTTGACAGGATCCCTTGGAAAATGGTCCTGAAGGGTATAGGGGTCCAGGAAGTCTGGGCACTCTTTAAGAAGGAAGTCTTAATGGCTCAGGAGCAGGCTGTCCCCAGGTGCTGTAAGAAAAAACAGTGCCAGAGAAGACCACCCTGGCTAAACAGGGAGCTTTGGCTGCAACTCAGGGAGAAAAGGAGAGTTTACAGCTTTTGGAAGAAGGGGCTAGCCACTCACAGTGATTACAAAGAGGCTGTGAGGCTATGCAGGGCGGAAATCAGGAGGTCTAAAGCCCAGCTAGAAATTAATCTGGCTTCAGCTGCCAAGGATAACAAGAAATGTTTCTGTAAGTATGTCAACAGCAAAAGAAAGACCAGGGAGAGTATCCATCCCCTGCTAGATGCAGGAGGAAAAATAGTAACGAGTGATGAGGAAAAGGCTGAGGTGCTTAATGCCTTCTTTGCCTCAGTCTTTAATAACAAGACTAGTTGTATTGAGGGAATCCAACCTCCTCAGCCAGAAGACAGAGACTGGGAGAATGACCCCCCCCGCATTCCAGGAGGAGATAGTCAGTGACCTACTGCATCACATAGACACACACAAGTCGATGGGACCGGATGGGATACACCCAAGGGTGCTGAAGGAGCTGGCTGGGGTGCTCGCCAAGCCGCTTTCCATCATTTACCAGCAGTCCTGGATGACCGGGGAGGTCCCGATAGACTGGAAATCTGGGCAATGTGATGCCCATCTATAAGAAGGGTCGGAAGGATGATCCAGGAAATTACAGGCCTGTCAGCTTGACTTCGGTGCCCGGGAAGCTGATGGAGCAGCTCATCCTGAGTACCATCACACAACACATGCGGGACAACCAGATGATCAGGCCCAGTCAGCATGGGTTTATGAAAGGCAGGTCCTGCTTGACAAACCTGATCTCCTTCTATGACAGGGCGACCTGCTTATTGGATGAGGGAAAGGCTGTGGATGTTGTCTACCTTGACTTTAGTAAGGCCTTTGACACCGTTGCCCACAGCATTCTCCTGGCGAAACTGGCTGCTTGTGGCTTGGATGGGCACACGCTTTGCTGGGTAAAAAACTGGCTGGATGGCCGGGCCCAAAGAGTGGTGGTGAATGGAGTTAAATCTGGTTGGCGGCCGGTCACGAGTGGTGTCCCCCGGGGCTCAGTTTTGGGGCCACTCCTGATTAACATCTTTATTGATGACCTAGACGAGGGGATCACATGCACCCTCAGTAAGTTTGCAGACGACACCAAGTTGGGTGGGAGTGTTGATCTGCTCAAGGGTAGGGAGGCTCTGCACAGAGATCTGGACAGGCTGGAGCGATGGGCTAAGGCCGACTGTAGGAGTTTCAATAAGGCCAAATGCCGGGTGCTGCACTTGGGCCACAACAACCCCCAGCAGTGCTACAGGCTTGGGGAGGAGTGGCTGGAGAGCTGCCAGTCAGAGAGGGACCTGGGGGTGTTGATTGACAGCCGGCTGAACAGGAGCCAGCAGTGTGCCCAGGTGGCCAAGAAGGCCAATGGCATCCTGGCCTGTATCAGAAATAGTGTGGCCAGCAGGGACAGGGAAGTGATCTTACCCCTGTACTCGGCACTGGTGAGGCCACACCTCGATTCCTGTGTTCAGTTTTGGGCCCCTCACTACAAAAAGGACATTGAATTACTCGAGCGTGTCCAAAGAAGGGCAACGAAGCTTGTGAAGGGTCTGGAGCACATGTCGTACGAGGAGCGGCTGAGGGAACTGGGGTTGTTTAGTCTGGAGAAGAGGAGGCTGAGGGGAGACCTCATCGCCCTCTACAACTACCTGAAAGGAGGTTGCAGAGAGCTGGGGATGAGTCTCTTTAACCAAGTAATAAGCAACAGGACAAGAGGTAATGGCCTCAAGTTGCACCAGGGAAGGTTTAGACTGGATATTAGGAAGCATTTCTTTACAGAGCGGGTTGTTAAGCGTTGGAATGGGCTGCCCAGGGCAGTGGTGGAGTCCCCATCCCTGGAGGTGTTTAAGAGTCAGGCTGACATAGTGCTGAGGCATATGGTGTAGTTGAGAACTGTCAGTGTTAGGTTAATGGTTGGACTAGATGATCTTCAAGGTCTTTTCCAACATAGATGATTATGTGAAGCATGTCCTTTACTGAAACCCTCTGCAAGCAGTGCTAGACAGCACTGGCTTGTCACTTAAGCAAACAAAGGCTATTTCCAATGAAGAGACACATCTTTGTTTCCTGAGACAGAAGCAGCACTTACCATAGCACATTTAAGTTTAACCTAGAAGCCTCAGTACAACAGTTGTTGACAACACAGGCAGCAGAGATACAAATCACTTCAAGCACGGCAAAGACTTAGCATCCTGAGAAACAGCAAAAGGGTGCTGTGATAATGCTAACATTTTTTAAATCTGAAGTTGTTTATGAATGTATTGGTCGTCTTAAAACATAACTAACAGACTAAGAATTACTCCAATCTCTCTTTTGTAGGGTTTTTCAAAGCGTAAGTCATTGCATTATCGATACTGTCGGTGACTATGATATATTGTTGGCACTCTACTCTCAAGCCCCATTGTGTGTCCTGATTGCACAGGAAAATGAAAGAAATTGAAAAATTACAGTTAAAAAAAGCAGAGTACACCTACAAAGGTGACCACAGAAATGGGCACAGTTTCTGAAAAGATGTGCCTTTACATTTGCTGGAAGTGTGGGAAAAGCAAAACAGCAAAAAATCTGCAAAACACACATTTCATTAACACATGGTGCCCAGAACAAACACAGGACGGGATGGAGATCCAGTGATTTATGTTGCCATGGCACCAAGGAGGAATGCAAGGCAAGGTGGAGGCCACAGTCCCGTTCTTCCACTTTTCTCAAGGAACATTTGACATGACTATGCAGATTTTTCTCTTGTTCTTCCCCTTCTCTCAAGGACTGTTTTGCAGTACTCTGCAGACCTTATCTCTCATTCTTCCTCTTTTCCCACAATCTTTATTAATGATCTAGATGAGGGTATCGAGTGCACCCTCAGTAAGTTTGCAGATGACACCAAGTTGGGTGGGAATGTTGATCTGCTCGAGGGTAGGGAGGCTCTGCAGAGAGATCTGGACAGGCTGGAGCGATGGGTTAAGGCCAACTGTAGGAGTTTCAATAAGGCCAAATGCCGGGTGCTGCACTTCAGCCACAACAACCCCCAGCAGCGCTACAGGCTTGGGGAGGAGTGGCTGGAGAGCTGCCAGTCAGAGAGGGACCTGGGGGTGTTGATTGACAGCCGGCTGAACAGGAGCCAGCAGTGTGCCCAGGTGGCCAAGAAGGCCAATGGCATCCTGGCTTGTATCAGAAATAGCATGGCCAGCAGGGACAGGGAAGTGATCTTACCCCTGTACTCGGCACTGGTGAGGCCGCACCTCGATTCCTGTGTTCAGTTTTGGGCCCCTCACTACAAAAAGGACATTGAATTACTCGAGCGTATCCAGAGAAGGGCAACGAAGCTGGTGAAGGGTCTGGAGCACATGTCGTACGAGGAGCGGCTGAGGGAACTGGGGTTGTTTAGTCTGGAGAAGAGGAGGCTGAGGGGAGACCTCATCGCCTTCTACAACTACCTGAAAGGACGTTGCAGAGAACTGGGGATGAGTCTCTTTAACCAAGTAATAAGCAACAGGACAAGAGGTAATGGCCTCAAGTTGCGCCAGGGAAGGTTTAGACTGGATATTAGGAAGCATTTCTTTACAGAACGGCTTGTTAGGTGTTGGAATGGGCTGCCCAGGGCAGTGGTGGAGTCCCCATCCCTGGAGGTGTTTAAGAGTTGGGTTGACATAGCGCTGAGGGATATGGTATATGGGAACTGTCATTGTTAGGTTAATGGTTGGACTAGATGATCTTCAAGGTCTTTTCCAACCTAGATGGTTCTGTGATTCTGTGAAAAACAGCACACACCTTGCACCAAGGAATGTGCTGTATCGTGACTCAAGAAACAATGGCTTGACCACACTCCCACCCACTCACACACATACATACTAGATAAATACTACCCCAAGATTCTATCTAACTCGGAGGGACGATAATCTGATACCACATTGGAGGGACAGATCGACGGGTTTGTGCTCCTCCCCCCCCGCCCCCAAAAGGGACAGCTTTTGGTAAGGTTTGGGCCCTCGGCCACGCCGAGTGATTACCTGGGAACTAAGTATGGGTGTGGTTGCAATCGTTTTCTTTTGTGTAGTGCTATATAGCCAACCTGCAGTTTGTGCATTTATCATAGGCAATCTCAAAGAATCTGTAGATGTTGCATAAAAATAAACCGTACTATTCATGAACTTGACTGCTTCTCTTTAATGCAACCAGACCTACAGCATACGGGCTGTTCATGCATCCAGGTCAGACCTATTGTTACAGGCCTAATTGGCATACTTATTAAGAGATAAATCCAGCTGCCCCTAGCCCCTCGAATCTCTGAGGACCGGCTAGAACGCAAAGGGATTAATCTCTCACCAAATTAATTCATTACCTTAAATGCAACAACATTATTCACATCCTCCTGGAAACTATGCTAGGGTACATGGAAAATAAGGAGGTGATTGGTGACAGCCAACGTGGCTTCACGCTAAGGGCAAATCATGTCTGACATTTTGGTGGCCTTCTACAATGGCGTTACCACACTGGTCGATAATGGAAGAGCAACTGACGTCATCTACCCGTACTCATGCAAAGCTTTTGACGCTGTCCTGCATGACATCCTTGTCTTTAAACTGGAAACATGGATTTGATGGATGGACCTTCTTTACTGTGAGGGTGGTGAGGCACTGGAAACTGTTGCCCAAAGATGTTATGGCTGCCCCCTCCCTGGAAGTATTCAAGGCCAGGTTGGACAGGGCTTTGAGCAACCCAATCCAGTGGAAGGTGTCCCTGCCCATGGCAGGGGGGTTAGAACTAGATGTTCTTTAAGGTCCCTTCCAACCCAAACCATTCTATGATTACTGTAATTTCAACCCACTTCTCAAGTCCTAGTTTAGCTTAATTGACCAATGAAAACCCAAAGACTGTATCCATGTGCATATTTTAAATCACAATTTCCCATGTGCATATGCAGGCACCTTATTTGAAGTTGGTCCATAAAGAAAGATTGCATATACACCCCACCCCAATATATTCTATATATTTTTCTTCCCAACTGACACAAGCAAGGGTTACTCATGTACTTCAGGTATCTTCACACTGAGATGAACTACATCAGATCACCATTAGGTAAGCAACAGCACAAGACAAATCCCCAATGTAAATGAATTTATTAAGTCATTCATGTAAGAGAAGTCTTAAGATTTAGTAAGAGTCCAAATATACAGTGCAAGACAGATGTTGATAAGCTCACTCACTTTCTGTTTGTACCCCTAAAAATTGAAAATTGAACCAGTTTCTACTCTTCCTCTGTGTTTTCTATCATTAACAGGCACTGCCGTGGGACATTCTGCATGTCACATAACCACCAGACTGCATTCAGGCTTGCCTGTGATGTTACAAACCAAGATCAGTACCACAGACTTTTACAAGTCTATTGTTGCAGTGATTTGTAGGACAAATACCTTTTGACTTGTTTGTCTTGGTACACTGCAAAATCATGTGAACTAAATAAAATTTTTTTAGTCACAACTAAAAAAAGAAATCAGTTTATTTTTGTATTATGCCACTTAACCCAAGGTGCTGTTTTTAAACGTTCAGACACATGTGAAAATACACACTCTACACTGGAAAGATCACATGACTTTATTAAAATAAAAAAACCATGCTGGATTTCTTCTGAAATGCATAAACAATAACTTACTCATTCCAGGTAAACATAAAATGTAAACGTTAGAGATGTAAACCAGAGAAAAAAAAGAAACATAACATTATTCCCACTGACTACAAGCTGAAATGGATTTGGTATTTAATCACTTGTTAATAATTAAACATCTAAAACAAACTAAAAGAATACACCAGTGATCCTTATTTGAGGAAAAAAAATTTACAAAGCAATAAAATCAGAAAGAAATCATTACTGAATTATCTGAGGAAACTGAAAAGTTAGCTGACACAATAAAAGAAGAAATTACAGAAGAAAAACAATGCCCCAAACCCAAAACATTATTTATAACTAGATCAAAACCAGAGATAGTTATAAATGAGAAAATGCCTCTGCAATAAAATACCGAGATAGAAAATATTTACTGAAAGCAGCTGAGATACACATACAATAAAGGATATGGGAAATGACTGTGTCTACCTGAATGTAATCTATGGTGAAGTCACTGCATAGTTAAAATGACCTGCACACAGACATGAAATTAAACCCAAGAAAGGTAAGAACTAGATTGCTGTCATATCTCACAGAAGGACTGCAAGCATTTATACTGTTCTAGCTTATGAATGCTTTCTAAATTTATCTTTTGGTAATTAGACATCATTAGAGAACAAATTAGGGGGAAAAAAAGTCATAGGAAAAAAAGCAGGGGTTTTAACTGTGAAGGTAAATAGCCACAGGAATACACTGTCAAATTACTAATTCATAACAGAGTATTAGCAGCTTAGAGGTTTTGGTTTTGCTTTCAAAGAGACATGACTTAGCTTAACTACATGTTAGTGCACTTGGTACAGTCACCGAACATTCAATCTTAGACATGCAAGACAGTCTCTCATGGAAGAGTGGATTCAATGGGCAAAACTCTGACTTGAGATAACATGGGAAGCGGGACCAAAGACCAGCAGTGAGCTCTTTGAGCCTCAGCAACCACTGCTAAATGTGACGTGTTTCAGTTCAAAGAAGGTGCTATGGCACTTTCAGAAAGAGTAAAAAAATAAGATAGGAAACACTCATGTCAAGAGAAAATATGTGCGGTTTAGGGAGTGCAGAAGTGGCAAACTGTGTCTACCATCACCACTTTTAGACAGCTCTTACATATTCAGGCTTTAACTTCAAAAAATGGTAGGTACAGCTGCCAGTAAAAATCAGTGAGAGCCTTCACTATCAGGCAGTTCTGAGAATATCTTCATCTCAGAGCAGATACCACAGCAAAAGCCTTCTCAGCACAAAACTGTTTCCGTCAAAGGTACAAAAATGCAAGTCTTACAGGCTTCTGGTTGAGCAATCTGGAGATACTTAGATCAGTTCAGAGCAGTACATCAAAATCTGCCTGAGCTAGTATAAAGTAAAACTGAACTGTACTGACTAGTACAAGCCTGATCAAACCAGAAAAACAGATCATTAAAGATGGTAATTTTGTACAGAGTAGCAACGGACCTCCACTCATTCATGCAACAATCTTCCCATCAGTCTGATACAGACAATGCAATCAATACTTTGTGGCTTCTTCGGGGAGGAAAAAGAAAAAAAGAAAAAAAAAAATAGCCAGTGAACCCATCAGGAAGGTTGTTTCTCTCCTTCTTACACAAGGGGCACTGCAAGGGAATATAGGGAGGCGTTTCCACAAGACAAACTGGGGGACAAGGATACCAGCAGCAGCAAAGAGCAAAAAAGCAACTAACGAGGATTTCTAGGGAAATGGTGACTGAATTTGTTACAACCCACATTTCTATGTGTTCACCCTACTATGTGAACAACATTATCTACTTTACAAAGAAGCTATGGGGACAGTTTCACTTGAGAAATAGTAATTTTTCTTTATTATTAAAAGCTACTTCCTCAAAATCATCCCTGCTCGATAGTCACTTTGTCCCTGATCAAATGACACAGCTCATTATTTTCCACAGAAGCAGCAGCAATTTAGTGCTGAATTCATGCCTATCCTCTTGAAAACTTGCCAAACCTTTAAATACTGCAGACACCATTTGGGAATGAAGTATTTATTTCTTATCAACAGTTATTGTTTAAATGGAGCAGTAATGTAAATGCATCATTCTCCCTATTAGCCTAAGGATGTGAGAAGTACATCTAGTGGAGGGCAGGGGTAGTCACGATCCCTCAGGGACACATGAATCCCATTTAAAACAAACACACAGCCCAGTCGCTCAAAAAAATTTTAAAAAAAAAAAAGGTGGAGGACTCTCAGCTATGTATGTGTAAATGTTATTATTTGACCTATTTGTAGTGTGAACTTCCACATATAATAATGACAAAGATAATGATAATTGTCCGTTTTATTGTCAGGGCAGGAAGATTTAATTATTTTTTAACTTTTTTTTTTTAAACCCCAAGAGCTCAAAATGACAATATCACCCTCAAGGCCAAAGTTGAAGACTTTGCTGCTCACATACTTATACATTCATTACTAAAAATAATGTATGCTTCTCCTTGACCCTAAATTTTAATTAAATATGTTCTTTTCAGTATATACTGCCTTTGAAAATGGAAGGGAGGTGCTCTGAAAAACTTTAATCTTAAATGTAAGAAAAAGGATCTATTACCAAACTTTGAAGACATGCCTTTCTTAAAGTCACAACTAAATGGAAACCTAAAAGCTTACAAGTTTTCCACCTGAAATTAACAATTTTTTTAGCCAACCTTGCGTTTTTCAATTCTCTCCCTCACGATCTCCAAGCATTAAGTGCCATCACTGAAAGATGGGAAATTAGTGACCTCCATTTTGGACCATCAGAAGCTCAGAAATGCTCACCGTTTGGTTACCACACAGTGCATCCTCATATTTACTGACATCATTTGCAGTGCACAGCTACCAACAAAAGCAGCTGTTGTTTTCTCTCTTCCCTAAATCTTTATAGGGGGTGTTACAAACCATGTCTGCTGCCCGGCTGGAAAGTGAGCAGTAGCAGTCGCAATGCTTGTTTCTTTGCTGCCTGAGGAAATTCCCTTCTCATTGTGTTTCTAACCTCAGACTGGGAGCTTCGAGAAGAGCCTGCATTTGAATATTTGACTAGGAGGCAGTTATTATACTATTATATTATATTACCATAATTAATTTTAAGCATATGGAGCAACAACAACTGATTTTTAGTTCTAATGGAATTCTTACTTCTTATTATTGCTAATAAAAGCAGCCCACTTTTATTAATCAATTCAGCAGCCTTTCAAAGGTAAGAAAAAAAAATCCACTCTACAGTTCAACTTTTTCTTTACAATAAAAATCAGATTTAAAATACCCATCCTACTGTTTGGTTTGGGTTGTTTGGGGGTTTTTTTAAACAAATTCCAACTACTGGAATAAAAAAATATTTTCCACCTCTAAGATTTCATTTGAACACTAGCACTTACTAGTTAATACTTTCCAACACTCAGACAAAGACAAGACACCTGTAATTGCCAAGCAGTGTTACTGCAAAACAAATCTAGACAGGATGCATAAGACATTTTACTGCCTTACCAATAAAACATTTGGACTGCAAATTTGTCCTCCACCCTGATTAAAGGGTGAGCATTTAGCTGGGGCACACCACAGACTGCCTGTCCCCTCACAGTACTGCACAATCCCCATTTGCTCTGCCCACCTACATGTGCATGAAGGCCACTGTTTGAATCAATTCTCATCCTGTCAATCCTCACAATACAGGTATGCCAGAGGTCCCGTCTCCTGCACTGGAAAATAGGCAACCTGCGCAACCATGGAAGATCACACCTTGTACATCCATCAGGCTACCGTGTTGCCCATGACTACCTGAGCACAGTTGCTTTTTAGGCTGTCCTGCCGAAAAGAGCTGCACTCCACAACTCCAGGAAGGTTTCTTCAGCTACAGCTCAACCACATCTCAGTCTCAAATATATGAGAGCAGCAACATTATGAAGAGGCAAAGGAGACGGTCAGAAACCTGAGCCCCAACAAATCACATCAGTGTTTAGCTTGTATCATTCTCCTTAAGGCATGCTGACCCTCACGCCTCACCCTATCAGCTCCCTCCAGCCAGGAAGGACCAAGTGCATCCCATTGCCACAGCCTCTGGATTTCCCTGCCCAGGCAGCAGCAGCTGGCTGAGAAGGGCCACCGTGACCCCCCCGTGCACCCCCCAGCAATGCTTCCGTGGGCTTCCCAACACTGACCCTGACCACACAAACCACAGTCCAGATGCAGAGACAGAACTGTGTAACAGTGCGTCCATGAGGAAAGATATTTCAACACAGTGATGAAAACACAGTAAGCAAGTAGTAATGATTTCCTTTCAGGTGAAAATCATAAGCATATCTGACAATATTTCTAATTCCCCAAACACCTTGCCCCATAGCCACAACTAGAGACAAACAGGCTGCAGCTGCTGCTACAAAGGGTCAGGAAGCCTCCAGAATGCAGGCTACATGCAGATGCAACTGTCTGGACCCAAGATTATGAAAGCCATGAAATCCATAATTGCAAATCTTTCCACAAAAGTGCAAATTAAGAACCACAAAAGGGAGAAAGTGGATGGGGAATGTGAAATTGTAGAAAAAAAAAAAAAACCACACAAAGAATCCCAGTTACTTCTCAAAAGCCTTTTTTTCAAAAGTTGCCTCTGTTGTAAAGCTGGGTAACAGATTCTAAAAAAAAAAAAAGAAAGAAAAATTTAATTTTTCAATCAAAAACACTTCATTTTTTTAATACTGAACCTTTTGTACAAGCCTACAAAACAAACAATTACAGTAGTTGCAAATACATGCAGTAATATTTTCAGTTATGATTCACTGCCCTTTCCAGTACCAGAACTAGTGATCATCAATTAAAAGTTGCACACAGTGGCTTCAAAATAAACTGAAAGTGACACTTCCCCATTGCAACACCCACTTCAGCTGCAGAACTCAATTTGCTACCAAATTCAGTGTCACCAGGCCTGAGTCTAACTCCCCCAAATCACAAATCACTACAGGCTGACAGCACAACAGCAGAGACAGAGAAAGTATATTCTTGTTCTCTTCCCTCACTGTTACTGACCACTACTGAAGATGCAATACTGAGCTAAATGGACCCCTCGGTCTTCAGTTATGTTTATGTTCTTATGTAATTTATGTGTTGTATTTATTTATTTACTATAGAAGAACTGCAATTAAGGATAAAAACAGTCTAGCTTACTTCAGTGGGAGCACTGATGCAGAAAACAGTAGAACATAAACAGATTTTTGAAACACATTATGTTAGCAAGAGTTGAAGCCTTACAATAGCCTTCTTTTTGAGACAGCAAGCACTGCTTTAGCCTGGAATTTCTATTTCCTGAGTAAGGTAAACCTCTAACATTAAACCATTGAAAGTGCAGTCTCACAGAATTTCTTTCAACTATTTGTTTTAAGGCATTATTTGCATACTTTAAGACCATGGGGGGGGGAAGCATATATCCATGAACGTAGTATAAGGTCTGACAAAAAAAACAAAAAAACCCAAAAAACCCCACATCAACTCTATAAACAAGAAAGAGCAACTGGATACAGTTTTTATTGCTATTTTTACAGTGTCTTTCCATCACCTGAACTGAACTAAATACTTGGGCAATCTTATGTAAGGCATTTTAACTGTGAGTCATCTGTAAGTATGCTCTTGCATACTAAATAAACTGAAAACAGTTGGTACTTCATGCTGAGTGACATCCCTGTTTTGCTTAAATCTTCAGATTCCATCTTTGTATGGTATTTCTGCTCATTTTAGAAACAGTGTATTACAGGTTGCATATCCTTGCTTCTGTTTGCCTTTTTTATTCACCAGTACATATCTGCATTCAAATTTCAGGTTAGTCATTAAATCCAGGGAAAATGTCAGTCTTGGTTCTCACTGGGACTTAACCACAGCCATAAAAATCATCTTTCATTCTTCTTCCAACCTAATAATACCTTGACAAAATATCTGTGTACTAACTTGACTAGGAAAAGGCAGACAGAAGATAATAGCTGGAAAAGCATTCTTTCACTGTACTGAAACAAAAACGGTTAACCTTGACCTATGCAAAGCTTACTAAAGGTAGCTTCCACAAAGAAAAAAATTCCGTTGTGTTAAACCATCAAATGTTTTTCTTACTCAAGTTTCCAATTACAAATTCACTGCTTTACCAGACTCAAAACAAAGAACCTGTGAGGTCTTATTAATTCATTGCTCTTTCAGTATTTTCACCTGTACAAAGAAATCGTGATATGTAACAAACAAAACAAACAAACAAAAAAATCAAACTGAATTCTCACTGTTTCCACAGAATAGACATTTCTAACAGAATAAACAGATTCTAAGAATTAATTACCCTCACTTGAAATATTTCATCCAAAATTTCCTACAATAATATACTGAAGTTCAGGGAGGGAATCCAATAGCTACCTACAATTTGGGATTTTAGAGTGCAAATTAAGAGTTTAAATCATCCTAAAACCCTTCTTTCTCATTGTATATGTCTTCATGGCTAAGGATGGTCATACTCTGTCATAGCAAATTGCTTTGACTCCTCGTCCAGAAGGTATCTTGTATTTACATAATACAACTGCTAAGAAATAACATTTAAATAAGCCCACTTTTAAGCACAAATAAAAGCCGCACTGACTACCTATAATATTAGTACATGTGCAACACCGAATGACAAAACAAATCAATGTACGTGAAACAAAACACATTTTGTAGGTGCACAGAAGAAACAAATGTAAGAGTTAAAAATTACCTCCAAAGCCAACTTGCATCTCCTTGGAAACATTCTCTGAGAATTCCTATATTTATCCAATTCTAATTCCAACTTCTTTTTAGGCACTTCAGGAAATTCTAACTTAGGCCAACCACTACTTTAATCAGAGCAGACCAAAAAAAAACAAAACAAAAAAACCCCACACACCTTATCAGCCGAGCTTCCTTCTTCTAACTGACACTGAGAACCATCTGGAATCAAAACAAATAATGTATGGCACGTACATCCGTAAAGATTAGATGCCAAACTTCCCTTCAGGTTTTGCAATACATGGCTTGAGCAGACTTACAGCTTATCCAATAACCCTTGAAACCTGGGACAGTTTAATGAACAAATTAGTTGCTGTTCCTGCTCACTTTTAACAAAACATTCTACTCGAATATTATTTTATGTGAGGATGTATGCATACACTCCCACACCACTCAGTAAAGGAAGACTCAACACTTTCAAGTCTCCAGGATGTATGTTTTATAGTTATTACTCAGCTATACAGTTAGAATAATTGTTGTGTCCCCCCTACCATTTTCTCATAAAGAACTTCTCCCCACTCTTTTCATTCTGATATGCCATAACACAGGAACCACAATGTATACAACTTTAAATTAAATATTACCAGTAAGACCAGGCACTATTTCAAATCAACCAGGCAACCACAATTTAGAACTTCCAATCCAATAACTGCAGGTTTTTTCCAACTATGTTATTATTAGCAGTATTATACATTTTGTACAGAGACTTTTTCACATATTTCTGATAATGACCATCGAATAAATTGAAAATAAAGTCACCTTTTTTTGTCCAGTCTTCTGTCCATTAGGCCTTGAATCTATGCACTGACTTCCAGTATCTTTCCACAACATGTCCATATTATATGTCCTCATCTTCAATGGCATAGCTCTCCAAGTCTCTATATTCAAAGTCATCATGAGTCCAGAGCAGCCCAGAATGGACCTCAAGACATATTCTGTGTCCCTGGGCACACTACTTCATTTCCCTGTCCCTTCATCTCATCTCAGTGTTTCTCCATCTTGCCTATGCAGAGTCTACGCTCTTTCAGGCAGGAACTATGACTCACTGCACTTTTGTACAGTAGCATAGTGGCACCCTTGCCACAGCTGAGCCCTCCAGGCACTATGTAATAAAATCAATAATAACAATTAATTTTGTCCCTTGTTTCCTCTTGTATCCAACAGCTGTGATCTTTCCTCTGATAACTGAATACACATTGTAGCTCCTCAGGTTTTGTCTCACTAGCAAAGAGATCCATTCTTCCCCTCTCCTCAGACCTACCTAGAATACCTTACCTCGTTCTTCAAGAAAGGCATAGTAATTGGTTCTCTTTCTTCAAATTCTATACCAAATTCATCTCCTTCAGGTATACTTTCATTACTAATCTAAGGCACCATACGCTATTTTAAACCCATAGGTTAAGGAAGTAAGAGGTAAATACAAGTATTTCAGAATTAAAATACAAATGTTACATGGAAAATTGTATTTTCCATATGTATTTATTATATCTTATCAAACAAAAGGGTAACAAGAAGTACTAGTCTGAACACAGGGCAGATCCTTCACTACAGATTGGGACCTCTGACAATGGTTTAAATTATTTCAATAGATTCCTATCGACATCAAACACAGTTAAATGCTCAGAAAAAACATTCATGTACTTTCATCCACACTAGTACACACACACCCACACAGGCAGTCAAGAGTCCAACAAAGCCAGAGCTCTTTTGGCAAGATAGACCTCAAAGAAAAATTAGTGTTTGCTGCCAGCACCAGTCATTAACAGTTTCTTTGTGTCAGTCACTTAAATACTACAGCATGTATTGCTAGACAGCAAATACAAGTCTTCACCATGTAACCATTCCTAACATGACTTTTTAAGAGTTCCCATTACAGATGCCTCGCCTCTCACAGAGTGGAGATGTGAAGGTGGAGAAATCACAGGCAACTTGTGCCATTTTAAGTGAGTCCAGACACTACACTTCTAGCAAAAGTAAAATTTGGGTTAAACCACAGGCAGGTTATCTACACTAGCATGTCACATCGCTACATTTGGTTGCTGTCACCAAGGCAGCACCACACAAGAAACATTAAGACATCTATCAAGATGTTAATGTCTTAGTATCATGTCTACCACTGAAACAGTGCCAAATACAGCCAAATTTGTTATAACTTGTCTGACAGTTTAGGGACCCCATCCTTAATCAGGAAACAGTGACAAAAGAATTGCTTTGGTTTAGAGACCAAACTGTAAAACTTCCTTATCTGCAGGTTGAAAGTCAGATTGTGACAGTTCATGAGCTGGACTTACACCAGTTCACACAGAGGAGCAAAATTCAGCTTTGCAAATGCAAAGTGATGCACCATTTCTGTGCAACTATCTACACTCCCAACTATTTTTTTGCAAAAAACTCTTCAATGTTTATTTCTCTCAAATCAAAGATGACTTTAACATTTCAAGTTTTATATCTTCTTATTTACAGATATTTGCAGAAATTCTTCTATTTGTTCATTGGGGCCCTCAAATTAATTGTGCTTTTTAATCACTCTGATAGTGATAAAAGATTTTACATACAATACAATCTAAATGATCTTTCATATAATTTTTTTCCTCTTAATTTGGACTCTCCTCTGAAGTGATTTATATAGCAGCTACGTACTGTTCTTAAAAAGATTGTTTTCTTTAAATTTAAAAGAGCATAATACAGCTTTACATTCTCTATGAAGAATGAGTACAACCAGACTAGAATTGGGGGGGGTGGGGGTGAAGGAACATCAATAGGAACATCAATGAAAAAAGTATCCTTTAACATTAAAATTCCCAAAGAGGTTGGAAGGTAGCTTCCTGGTAGCTTCCCAACAAGAAATAAGTTTTTGTATTTCTTTCTCATCTTGTTTCTGGAAAATAAGAGAGGTATGTGTCAAAAGGTCTTATAATTCACCGCCCAATGTCCAGAGTTGGAATAATGGAGAAACTTTGACTGACTGAATTTGAATTCAGATCCTGCAAGAGTAATCTAATCACTGACCGTTTTAAATCTGACGTGAACAACTTTTCTTTATGAAGTTCTTCTAAAAGGGTACTTTTATTCATCATGGAAAAATCCTGCAGTCATGGTATATAGTTCAGTTCATGCTGTCATAGACAGCTCATGCTGTCTTGCCTGGACCAACATAGGTTCTAAAACTATTGACAAGCCCTGAGGTGAGACAGGCTGAACTCAAGAAACCACTTTTTTTTTTCCTCTCTACATGGACAAACACTGGAATAAATTGCCCTGAGATGCTGTGGACTCTACATCTGTGGAGATTTTTAAAAGCTAGATGGAGTAGATGATCTCAAGAGATCCCTTCCAACCTCAGTGATTCTGAGAGAAACCCAAAAAAGTGTCAAGTGTTGTGTTAATAATAATTTTAACTATTCAGACTTCAGTAATCACCACAAAAACCACGGTTCAATTAAAACACCTGCTCAGTGCCCAGGAGCAGCTAAAATCAGCAGGAAAACAATGATGGTTATAATTTGGACTTAACATTTTTGATCAATCAATTTCCAGGCAATTTATAGCGAGAGGAATGCAACTTCAATTTATAGATGGAAATTTGGGTATGAATACACACACTGATTCACATTTTAACAAATTCAATTTTAGCAGCAGAAGTAGAAGATGCAGTGATTATGTGTCGTCAGTTGAGCTGAGGGGTTTTTTTATACCTAAAGAGGGATCCGAGAGTTGATTTCTTTTCCAGCAACATTGTACTTAAACTTCCTCTTCAGAGGATGAGCTTCCAGAAATCAGAAGCCACATCTCCTTAGCCAATGTGCTGTCAGACCCTAGTAATGAAAACATATTTTGTGATAGGACTCCCATTATCCTCACTCATAATCACCAATACTCATGGAGGTGTTTTCTACAGAGATTCTCAACCAAATGTCAGGATAGAGGGGCAAGAGTTAATCAAAGATTAAACTGATCAAATATTTCAAAGAGCCCAAATTCCTTAAGCAACAAGTTGCCTGAATCCATTATACTTGTTCCACGGTTGATCTTTACAAACTCTCTGTAGCTAAACAAAGCAGCGCTTAATTTTTCACAGTTGCCCAGACTTTATTATCTTACAAACCCTCCCATCAGATTTCCCTGTACCTGATCCAAAGAAAAAGCTGAACCAGAGAGAAAAATGAATACCAGAATATTTTTGTTTTAAAATCGATCCATATTCAAGTGAAATACTTTGGAGAAGTCATAAATCATTACATTTCACATGTTTTATAATTGTCTTCCAGGAAAAAAAAAAAAAACACAAACCAACAAAGTTTTCATTCTTCATCTTGCAAACTCCAAAACTAAAAAATTGCATGGTTCATCTCCTGTGTTTAGCCTGCTTTGCCAACAAAACCATGCCAGCTGAGCTGTGCAGCTAATGCACTGAAATGTAACAGAAAAATGCAACAGAATTTCTAATGCCTACAGTCTGAAGGACAGAAAAAAATTAGAAGAGGAAAAAAAAAAGAAAAAGTGAAAGAAGAAGAAAAAACAAAACAAAACAAAACAAGAGTTCTTTAAAATCTTACAAGAGACTCAGTGGTTTGATAGCTCCCGTAAGCAACCTTAGTAACCTAACATGCTGTTAAAAACAAACAAACAAACAGAACCCAAAAACAAACACAGACACACCCCCAATCTAAAAATAATCCTTCTCCACAAGAATTTTATTTTAAATTTTATTTTAAATTTAATCAATTTAAAACAGTACTGGAGAGGAGGGTTTCACATTGCAATCTGTACCAGAATTTCATAGATGTCATGTTGACTAATCACGTGGGAATGATACTTTTACCAGCTAATCTTTAATAATACTCCGTTTGTCCCCTGGATCATCTCGTAACAGCAGCTTCTCTCAACCTCCAGAGTCAGTTCATGAGCATCACGTTGTGATGCATCAACTACAATATATTTTCAATTGACACATCCCTGAATTTCAAAAGATCATGATGGACTTTGTGCACATTTCAGCTACAAAGACTTCCCCTCTGCAGTTAATGTTCTGAGGCATTGGGCTAATAACAATACGCTGGTTTTTGTATTCTGTTTGCCTCTACTACTTGTTAAATACTGTCTGAACATACAGCATGTAAAAATCCAATCCTTGGCACAAATGACTGAATCCGAAAATATAACATGCAAACAACAGTTAAGAGAACTAGCTATCACCTCTAGATAGGCTGTTAAAAGAATACTATTGAAATAACAGAAGTTACACAACCATAACTTAGTGAATTCTAACATTGTTGACTGATGACACCTTCTCATTTGAATTCTCTTACACATCCAGTGAAAGAAATAGTCCTTTGCTACCAGGAGGTGTGAACTCAGAATCTTCTGTTAGCATTGAAGTAAAAGGTTCACGTTTCCAGCTGAACCTGCCAAAAAATTGTCAGGTACGAGAGAACTGCCTTCCATAGACGAGAGAGTCTGATAGGAGAAACACAACCCATCCAGACCAGCTTTCTCTTGCTGCTGAGAAATTTAAAGCTAGTACAATGAAAATCCAATGGGGAATGAATTTCTCCTGGAAGTCAGCACCAAACCCAGGTAGTCCAATTCTGATCTGGTTTTTATCTTGCGAGAGTGGAGTGATGGAAATCTCTTCTGCAACACGGTTTCCCTCACCTCATAAAGCATGGAAGAAAAACCAGAAGTAATCAAGTCCACCCAAATTCTTTTCTGTTCCCTGACCCAAACATTACACCAGCTTTCAGCAACACATGTCCAGTCTTTAAAAATGTATTTATTTATGATTTTACTATAATGTACCTCCTTACTGAGGAACACAAATTACAGACTACAGCTTGCTTTTCACCTTGAGGAAAAAAAAAAAAAAAAGAAAACAGAACTTCCCAGAACAAATAAAAGGTATGGCTCCTGCTTGCCTGAATAAAAAAAAGCAAAGGTTGGCTGCAAAAAAACAAGCCAAAAAGTCACAAGAATCTTAAAAAATAGAAAGTATTAAGTAACACATAAATGCAGTTTCCATCTCCCCTATAATAAATATTACAATGTTAAAATATTTAAAAACATTTCTTTATCCATAGCCAAAGAAAAAGTGTGATAAACTGTATTTTTTAAAATCCTAAAACTACAGTGAGTTTAAGATGTTTACAATGTTCTTATCTCTTTAGAGTATAAAAATCTTTAATATGAAAATTTATTTCACTTAAAAATAATACTAAAGCAAAATCAAGAAATATATTACCCTTTACTTCAGCAAGAGTTGGACCAAGAGAACAAAACACTGTATACCAGTAGGTCAGTTCTTTTAAAAGAAGGCAAGAGGTTGTTTATACATTCTTCCATTTTTCTCATCATCATCTTCTTCCGGAAAAAAAGACTACCATTTAGGGCTCACCCCTCCAGCTCTTCATAAAGAAAGAGATGTGTTTTTGAAAGAATCTGAAGTTTGAAAACTTGTTTCAATTCCAGATATGGGTTAGTTTAGACACAAAAAAAAAAAAACCCAACACACATAAATCCCTACAAACAACAAACATGAACCAGCAACAAGAAAAACAGAAGAAAACAGCAAATAATATATATTTTCAAGAAAGTATCAATATCTGTGATTTTCCTTCTTCACACTGATCCTAATTAAATCCTGCATTTAAGGAGAAAAATGCAAGTGCTATACAACATTTTAAGTAAACATAGTCATGAGACCATCACTTGTAATAATTCATTTCCGATAACAGAGAACTCTCTGGACAAGACAACTGGGAAACAATTAATACTGTAGAATGAAACATACGCAAGGGTGCACAGGTTTGGTTCTTACTGGATTTGGAAAATCCAGTAAGCATGAAGAGACTATAGACTATTTCAGGATGAAATAAGCTGGAAAAGGACTTTTACCACATACTGCCATGCAAATCATGTGTAACCAAAAACTGGTTGAAGATCTTTCCATTTAAGCCTTTCAGTTTTACTGTAATCCAGGAGTTGAACTGCTAGAGTAGGCAGAGTAGAAAGTAAAGTCCTGAATGTTCTTATGCCTATATATTTTCTCACTATATATTCTGCCGCATCCCAAGTGCCAGGTAAATTATTCTGATAAAACTCAGAAATCTAAGAGACCTATTTTACTATTTACCTGCTCTCTACAATGAGCCTGGAAGTATGCATAATTTTCACTATTTCACAATTACCACAGTTAACCCATGAAGCTGAAAGAACACTGCACAGTGAGAGCTCAGTTCCATGAAGTGCCGATATTCCCAAAATAGGCTTTAGTGAGGCTTGCAGACACAAAATAAAAATCACAGGAAAACTTAAGATGTGACAAGATAGTTTCTTACCTTGAAGTATAATTGAACCTTTCTTCAATAACTAAACAAAAGCAATTGTACCCACCTAAAAGTAAAAGCTTCAAGACAAGACAGATCTTCCAGACTTGTAATACAGATGATGAAAAAAATATTTAAAAAAAAAATAGATATAAAGTAAGACAGTAAAAGAGTAAAAGAAATAAATAGGAAAAATAAGGTTTTTGTATGTATCAAGCACCTAAAAAGCGGTACTCCCCCACAGCATATATGATCTCCTGAGTAAATTAAACAGTATATATAATCTCAAATCCAAGTTAAAACTGCCTTTGGGTTCCATGACTGACATAATAAAATTTATGCTGGACACATAAAAAGCACACTGTTAACACAAATTACAAATGCTAACCTGCAAGAACGACATTTAGCTTCTTAACAAAGACTTCAGGGAGACTTGTAGAAAAAGCAGAATCTAGCTTTCTTCTCAGAAAACAGAAACATATGACAGATTATTACTTTTGATGAATTGGACAAGATGGTACATCTGTGTGGCAAAGTTGGAACAGTTCACCAACAATTAGATGTAAATATTTTGAAGGACAGTTAGCAATGCATACACATTTTTAAACTAACTGTGTAAAAGCCAGGTCACACACTTTCGGTGCATAAACAAGATAAATATTAATTGTGCTTAAAATGGCAGACAAGGCGATGCATTTGACACATTTAGGTCATTATATACAACATTGCACAATTATATTAGTTTTTGATTCAGCTCTGGTTAAAATCTAGAGGTTTGACATTAGCATCAGTGAAAACAGAACCAGACTTTAAAAACATACATAGCCATATAGAGACCCTTGCAGTCATGGACCAGCAAAACAATTCATAAAATGTTTAATGGGTGCCGAGTAGATTATTCTGCTAGGTATTGTTCTAGTATCAGTTAATTTACATTTGGATTGCAATATAATTTAAGCAATAGGTAAGAGACAGGTTTTATTGAAGCATCCTTTGTAATACAGGATTTGTTTTTAGGCTTCTGGCCAAAAAAAATATATTTGTACCATAAGTATTTTCTTGTAGTCTTTTGCTAATAAAATAACCATTAACAACCTGTTATACCAACCTGCCTGTTCTATTTCTTTCTTTCATTAAAATGATTTATTCCTCAGGCAGGGAAAATGAGATCCAGCTAGAAATTTTAAAAGGAATATAAGGATTTTTTTCAGCGGATTACTCTCTTTAAAGGTATACAATAAGGATACAAACCCATTTCACTCACACAACTCCTCATTTCTCTGCCCCTCCCAATAAAACAAATTACTAGGGTACAACCACTAATAGCAAACCGTAACTTTTGAATAAGAACTTACTACAACAAAGTGCGCTTCCCAAGCTCTAGATGTGGTTCCAATTGTCAAACTGTAATTCTGTAACAGACATAAATCATCATAAAAAACCTCACTCATCAACAGGAAGTCACATAGGTACATAAAGAAGAAGTAGTTTTGTTAGCATTCACACTCCCACACAGTTCACTACCGAATTAAACTCATTCCTTCATTGAATGTGTGTTCTGCCCCATGTTAGTTTATTCCGTTAGTAAATCAAAAAGTGCAGCAAAGCCTTCCTATGGAAACAGAAATGCAAATGCCATGCATGGAAACAAATCTCCCCTATCAAGTCCTAAAGGTTGAGCATTTCTCACACACTGTATTAATTGGGCTACTTCACAGGATTACAGCTTCAGAAAACTGATACAGTAACTCTCACCTAGAGGTTTTCTCAGCGTCAGCAGTACCCACCCACCTCTGAGAGTAAACAATTCCTGAAGCCAGGCACAGGACTTCTGCAGAGAGGTGATTTACCAAGTCTGAGGGGCAACCCCCAAAACAAATTGGTTTGGAAGGGAAGAATATTGTCACTGATGGTCTTTTATCTTTGCAGCTGCCGAGTAAAAAATAAACTGTAGAACGGAAAGCAGAATAAAAAGTGGGGATAAAACAGAAAGTGTCTAATTCTGCTTCACTAACAGATTTATAGTGTAAGGAAAGAAGAGAAACTTCAGCTGCAATTGCAGCTGACATACAAATTGTAAGCTAAAATTCAGCTAGAAATCTCAAAATAAAAAATACATTACTTCTGACATTATCAGAATAAAGTGATGCCTGTAACATTATCAATAAAATGTCAACATTGCAGTTTGATATACCTTTAAGCCACATTCATTTAGTTCTCAGCAGATTAAAACAGGTATGAAAATTCCTAAATCAGAAGAAAAAACCCAAACACCTGCATTCTCAGTTGTCTGTAGTCAAGAAATGGTGTAAATATTTCAGTATTTAAAAATGCAGGTATACAGTTTTTATTGAATCGAGCCAAACCTAGAAAACGATACCTTTAGAAACATGAAAATCTAATTCTCACCACTTAATTACTCATTTTTTTTCCTCCCACTCCATGGAAAATGAAAGTGTTTCTTTTTGTGTCTAAACTCAGAGTTATATTACACTTTCCACACAAAAAGCATTTATTCTATTTTGGAGAAAAGCCAGGCAACAAGCTGTGCCTCTCAAGAGGATGACAAAGCTCACCTATGAGATTTGACATTCTTCCCTCCTATGTTCTATCCCTCTCCCTTTCTAGAGAAATTCTGTTCATTTGAAATTAAGGATTTTGGAGTCCTTCAGCTCAATGAGCTGAAGGTTTCCAGAGGTCAAGCATGCAAAGGAAAAGGAGAAAAAAAATGCAGATTAATCATATATCAATACAAACAACGTAGAGAAATACATATTGCTGAAGTTCTCATGATAACCTCTCTCCTACTTAGTAAACTTGATGTGGCATTTTCAGTACACTTACTTTCTTGTTCTGAGAGAGGATAAAAGAAAAAACCCTTGACCTTGACCTTTGTCAAATCAAGAGAAATTAAAAAGAAAAAAGAAATTCCAAATTTAAGAGCCCCCTTCAGGAAAATATCCTTCTACAAATTTGAATGAATGCTCAAATTCATAACTGAAGACAACAGCAAGTTCTGTCACAGGCTTAGGTTGAAGTCGTGTCAATCTTTAAATCATGAAGAGCAATCAAACCCAATACCAGAAGACAGGGAACTCAGTGTCTGTGACAAGAAAAAAGAAGAATGAGAGGGACTAAACAAAAAGTTTTGGACTCAGGGGTTGAAAGTCCGAAGAAAAACAACTTCAAATGAACCAGCAGATAGCATACAGAACAAATGCAGTAGTCTCCTTGCACGTGATACTGCTAACAGATTTTGGAAATGGACTTGGAGGCATGACAAGTAATACTCTGAAACTACCCAAAATGCAACAGCATTTCTTCTACATGATTTCAGGAACCTTCTCATATCAAAACACGATTTACAGGATGTTTCTACAAGAACCCTGGTCATCTCAAAATGGAGATCACACCTTCACTGATTACTTGGTTTGCAATCCTTCCTTTTTGCAAGCTTTAAGATTCTTCTTCCATCAAAATACCAGGATCAAAAGTAGCAACTTTTAAAATATTCACTACATTAGACATACTAAAAGTGATTAAAGAGTAAATAATGGCTGACATACCTGACCAAGCAGTCAGACGATCATGCAAAGACCTACTCAAAAACATCTCAGTATGTGGATCATTAATTCACAAGCCTACCCTACAGAAATTCAGTCAACAGTGATGGAACACCTACAGCATTTGAGAAGTTTTCTGGATTTACCTATGTAGCTATCACACTCCTGCAATTACTGAATGCTAGACTAGCACTTTTGTTCTCACAAGCTTTTCTAAAGGACTTGCTACATAATTCTAACACAAGAAATTAGGCAGACTTCTTTTGTACACACCAATAAATACAACTCTTATTCATGTTACCCTTACTATTACAGCATCATGTTTAGATCTGTGATGGTACTGCTTGATGGATTCTTTGCCTCAACAATCCCAGTTCAGCAATGTTACCTAACATTTTGGGCCCTGAAAATTCACACAGTGTTATTTGCACAGACACAGACTTTAATCTCCATAAATTCCTTTATTAAGAGAGTTAGATCTCTTCAGCCACAGTTGCTATGATAGGTCTCATGAACAAATCATTTCACATCTGCATGAATGCAACACTGCGGTTCCTTCGGCTGCATCTGCTAGTACATGTCAAATCATGAGACAAGTCTTTGCTTTCTGTAAGTGTCAACTGGGGGGTGTGTGTGTGCGTATGTGTGTGTGTGTGTGAGATTTATTTAATACAAGTTTTTAAAAGAAGATTAATCCAACTCTTTAGCAGTGAAGGGCTATTAAATTACCTGTAACACCAGAAGAAAGGTTATCTCCAACCCCATTTTGTTCTTACCAAGTATTTCCCTGCACCACATATTGTGAATTTTTTTACTTTTCTGCTGCACGGAAAAGGGGATACGCATTCCATCTCCCTGGTACTTGCAACAAGACTGCATAAACGCACATAACTCTCTGTGTGTTAGCATTGCAAAATCTACTTCGTAAATGTGCAGAAAATAGTCAAAAATATGAAGTCACATGACTGATGCTTATTTTCAGTCTAACCCACAGTGTTAGAACCAGACAGCATTCTCATGACTGTTGTAGGGCTAAAGGATTCTTTTATCCATCTGTACAGGTACTTAGGTGGCTGCTGTCACCACTGGAACCAAATGCTTTATCAAAGACTGCTTCAGGATGAAGGTCTTGTGTTCATACAGAGAGGTTTAATCATCTAGCTTGAGCTTAGCATGCCTCTGCTGGTTCTAATGAAATTATTCCACTTTGCAATGAGAAAATATACACACCATAGGTGATTTTTCAACTGTTTATCAGCATGGCTGTACATCAGCATCATGTACAATGAGGACCAGTTAGCAGTCAGTGAATCCATCTACCCAATAGTTTACCGAGTCTTAAGCAGATCTATCCAATTACTTAGACTTACTTTGAACACTCTTCAAATGCCATCCATTCCTCCACCTAAATTCCTATATAAGGAATTCTACTTGGCCATCACAGGAATGGAAGACGCTCATACACCAAGGGAAATTATCTGGCATATTCAGCGAAGGAAGATACCTTCCTCTTTTCCCTTTTTCCTTTTATGAAACAAAAGAATGCATCCCACACCAAGCCCACGCAGTCGTTTTTTCCAGCTTTGCCTGGTTTGGAAGGAAGACATATAGCTCTAAGAGACAGCCATTTCTGGCTTGATTCCATTAATACAGCATCACTTTCTGGCAATCCCCAGGAAAACTCACAGACAGCCAATGCAAATTTTGTGTTGCTTCCTTCCATCATACCTTTGAAAGAAGGATTTAAGCAGGGACATTCTTCAAATTCAGGGCACAGTTTTCACAGCAGGATTCCAGAGAAGTTTTCACAGAGGTACAGAGGCAGGTCGTGACAGCGTTCAGCATCTGGTTCTGCCAGCTAATATCCATCGGATATTGCTTCCCACAGTCAAGTAAAAAACAATCAAGTAATAGAAGTATGTTGTTATACAGCATTAATTACTCTGAAATCCTCCAGGAAGCTGCCTCACAAAATGTAAAGATCTTGTTACTCCTTCTTTGTGGTCCTACAGTGTTCAGAATATGAACAAAACCAAATCAAACGAAAACCTGTCCTGCTCTAAAATGTTCTGCATTTTAAAATTAACTGATCCATGCATCTTACGGAATGATACCTTGTCAAATTTTGCCAAAGTCCCTCTGGGAAGTCTACTGCATTACTAGCTAACCTATTATATTTCCAATTTTCTTCAAGCACATGGCAATTATAAGGAAGTCACTCCTGACTATGATAAACATTAAAGTATGCCACAACACTGAAAGAGTGAACCCATCTTTTTCTTTCAAATTTAATGTAGCTGCTAGTTTGAACGCTCCTATAAACACACTAATATTACTATAAAACTGACCATTATAGCATTACATTTAAACAGAAATTGCAACTGTCAAATAAGTTAATACAGCTCACATTATAACACCCTACCTGTCATATCTTTCACTTTCCAAACAGTAGGCACACAGATACTAGTTTGTTTCTATTAAGCAATTCTGGGAAGCTAAGCAAAGCTTCTACTAAATTACATCTGTTCAAATCCATAACTGAGTAACATATAATCAAGCTCTAGAAACGTATTTGAAGAGTTTAAACCCTTCACCTGACAAGTTACACCACCATTACTATGTAAAAAATGACAAAGAAAAGCAAGAGTTCTTTCATAAGTGAATACATAATTAGTTAATGAATCTCACACTCATTAACAAGGGAGTGCAGCATAAAACTATACTGCAGTAAAAGCACATGGGAGTTCCTGCTAGTCTTTGTTAGGAAACTGGGGTGACCTTTTATGTGATGTTGCAGGCAGTGGCTGCCCTTAAGTTGCTCAATTTGTTACAACAAGAACAAAGAAATACCACTGCTGTGCCCCTGATGGGCACAGAATATTGCAGTAAGCTCTGCATTGCTGTGGTTGCCTTTTAAAGGCTTCAACTGTTATCCAGACTAGCTCCTTTATGCCTTTTCTCATTTACCGAGATGCATCAGGCAACAGGCAGCCTCTTCAAGAGGCCTTCCATACACAGAGTGGTATAGACAACACAGCCAGGCATGGCTTAAGTGCCATACACTTGCAAAACACAGCATAGGTCTTTAGAAGAATACAGACCAGAGACAGAAAATTATGCCAGGCTATCCTTACTTTGCTATTGGGAGAAATTCCAGGGTGTAACTGTGTAATTAAAGTGCTCTGTTCTCACTTCCACTTGACCACAGTTAAGGTTTAAAATGGGTGTTTTCAAGCTGTCTGAAGGACAAAGTAACAGGATTCACATTTCAGCTTTCATTAAAAGGAAATGCATTACTCTTAAGTTTTTATCATTTTATTTGCCATATTTTATGGAAATGTCTATTAAAGCTTTTTAATCTAAATAAGAAAAATCACCGACAGGACAGTAGGACTAAAAGTCTGCCTTGGCTTTCACTTTTGCAGTCATTTTACTAGTTTGGCTTTTGGTGGTTTTGTTGGTTTGGGGTTTTTTTACTTCTTGTTCTTCAGGAAAATCATACCCTCTTCCTCGTGCTTCAGAATAACATTAATATTACTTCAAGAATTCATGTTATGAATACAAGTACATACCAACAACGGAAAATTTAGACCAAAAGAAATAGCTATCTGTATAACACATACGCATGAATTTGAACAAAATACAAGAAAATGAGGGTTCTCAGATTATGTACTTCATTAGCTACTGCCTCTATTCCCCTAGGCTCAATGCTCTAGCAGAGAATTCAAACCAAGTAGCTCAATCAAGGCAGCACTCAGCTTCTGGTAGCTTCATACGGCAATAAGAATTTGCCACTTAAGAGATACAGAACTTTCCTCACAAAAGAGGAGACCACTGTTCAGAGATGAAGGCTGGAATGGTATTAACAGGTAAACATTACCCATTCACCCTTAGAAATTACTGCTCTTGAGGATGTATTCTTTTGAGGAACTGTCTACTTGCAATCAGTAGCAAAATTCCTGTTGATGATGGACAAAAGAGTAAGCCCCTCACCGATATAAAATACAAACAGAAAATTGCTGTAATTTTATTTGTATGTTAGTATCATGAAAGGGACAGTCATCTCCAGAAATTCATGGAGCTTAATTTTTCCAGAAGTGATGCACCAAGGGATTCATCACATAAGCCATAAAGAAAAATCTCCTAACAGGATCATACCTAGGAACAATTCCAGTCAGAAGACTGAACCTTCCCATAGAATTTTGTTTCAGGAACAAACCCGCATTTACACTGGAACAACTATTATGGGCACATTTCTAGCCATTCTGCCTGCAAAGTCTGGATATGAAATCCTGGTTATGGTTAAATCAATAGTTCTGCCCTTATAGGGATCAGAGTTTCACTCTTGAGGCCTTGAACGGCGCTTCACAGTGGTGACCGACAGACCCATCAAAATTGACATATGCAAAGAACAAATATTTCTTAAAACTGGTGCTATAAAAAGGTTCATTTGACTAATGGATTTATTTTAGCTATTTTTCTCAACACTTAATATATAACAGTAAACGTCTGGTATATATGTATGACAATTAAGCAGAACTCCATTCTGTGAGACTTCTGTATAGCATTTGCAAGTATTTGCTAATGAGTAAAGAGATATTACTTCTTTTGTGCACAAGTTAAGAAAAAAATTTAGATAGCCACAATATAGACAATACATTGCTGACTTCTTCCATCAATCACAATTAAAATCTCAACAACCACAGCAAGAAAAAGTTAAAATTCTCTCATTCACCCTGGTAAAAATATATTCATTTTACAGTTCAACAAAGGTTATTTATGTACTAGTACCATGACACCAAACAAAACAAATCTATGTCACAAGTTTTATTAGGAAGTATAGGAATACATATGCAGTTTCTGACTTTTCTGTTGTCATCCACACAAAGCCACGTCTACTTTTTCCAGTCAATTCAGGAAATGTAAGCAAGAATCTAGCTATAATCCAGAAAAGAAAACCAAAACTAACTCAGAGTTTTAATATGAAGCACCTGTAAGTATAAAAATCACATACTTCCTGGATGCAGCCCACTGTCAGTATTTCCCCACACAGTTTCCAATCTTTTACCTTGATTCAAAGAAACACTTCGACACATCCCTATCCCTGTGCAAGGAAGACCGGTGTACTTTCCTAAACTAGAATCATCCTGTGCACTTTTCACACAGCTATAGAAGAGGAAAACCACCTTTACAATATGTTTGTAACAATGTAGCATTCAAATAGAGAAGTGAAAGGCAGACATAGCTCTTGAGACTCTTATAAATCTTGGATCAGAAATTAACTGGAATTCTCTCTTTACAGTCTGTCCACAGTTCAAGTTCCTGCAATAGATTTTCCTCAGGCTTTCACAATACTAAAGAGCACCGTGCATCAAAACATCTTCAGACACTGAAAGGAAGAGCAGATCTCTGTCTCTCAGAACATCAGTCAACCAACTCACTGGGCTAGCTAGAAACTTCCCTAGTAGACCAACTATTTGCTACAGAGCTTCCTCAGCCTCTTTCTCCCACATCCAATAAAGACAACTTCCAGATGCAGAACACTGGACAAGAAAGTACACAGACCAGACAACCGATTTTATCCAGTAACATAATTTTAACGGTGGCATAAAATGTTTGTCAAACAATTTTGGAATAAAAAAATGTATATAGAAAATATTCACATGTAATTCCCAAATAAGAAATGGACTGCGTGTTCTAGCTAAAACCTGTTCACTACAAACAGCCTGTCCAGCTCAATTCCAAAATAGAATTTGAGATCATATTCAGTATCTGTACTGCAGTGCAGTGCCTTAGAGAGGAAGGTACAAATGCTGCAATCTCAGCCACGCCATTCCTCACATGAGCTGTTAAACAGTGGTCTCTTGTGCCAGTCCCTGGTGAATCTTCAGAAGTCACATACTGACAGGTACAAGAAATACTTTTTAAAATAAACAAAGGCTAGCCAAAGTGTTTTTCAGTGTTCTTTCCTTCTAAAATTGCTCCCAGTATCCAAGATTGCTTTTGAGCATTTTCTTCAGTGCATTCTGGCAGCAGTGTTTGTATGTTTGATGATTGCAGTTACCAGAATCTAACATATTTTGATAAACCCCTTTAAAGATAAGCAGCGTACAAAAAGCATTGAGAGATTTAAGAAAGAAAAAAATACTTTTTTTCTATTCTATTTCCCTGAGAGATTCACATAACAATTCTTCTTATGTTTAGTTACTTATTTTACAATAATCTTCAGGTCTTGTTTTTCCAGGTTCCTTTTGTGTCCTCTAATTCCACAGAATCTTCATTCAGGATGGCATCTAAGCATATGATTGTTACTTCAGATTTAAAGTGACATTCATTGCTTAAATGCTGACATAATGAGGAATATCTGGAACAGAAGCGACTCTGGAATCACAGAATTCCTGTCCTTGAAATGTGACCAGATTACGTTCCTCATTTCAGAACGAAGAAAAATTTTCTGCCATAAACTCCATTCTTTTATTATCTGAAGTACTAAATCCCAGCACTGAGTGAATAAAAGTTTTTGCATGTCAAACATGAATCCTAAATAATGTTTAACTTCATGTAAAAGTACTTTTCCAGTGATGGAAAGTACCCTTACACTTTTCTCTGACAGTCACACTCAGAACAATTAAGTCCACGTAGAAAATAAGCAGCACAGAGTACGTTCACACAAGCAAAAGATCCTATTTTACTGTAAGTTGCTGATTAAACAAATGAAAAAAAGCATTAGAAGAAAGCACACAGTGGAACATCAGCAGTCCAATCTTTAAAAAAAAGGAAGAGATGAAAAGGAGACAACAACTCTAATGGACCTGGGGAAAATGTGCTGCTCACACTGATTATGCTTCCGATTTCTGACAGACATGGTACTCTTCACTGTCTCAGAGGACAGTGAGAAAGACCATAACCCTGTCGGCCTTACTTTAGTGTGTCCTGGTGTTATCTCCTACAATAAACATCTAAAACACCTGCCTCTAATTATAGAAACTTCACAACTCCAGAAAACCATACATACCGGCACCAGGAACATCACAAGATCAAATAGCTAAACTACACATTTCTCATCACTCTTAGGTACATATCACTCCCAAAATTCAGGACACCTTTAACCAATATAAGGGATATTCATAGGCAGTATTTTGTTGAAATACTGCAATTGTTTTAACCCTATCATCAGCTCACCACCCCATTCCACACAAAGGCCCTCCCTTATGGGGATTCTGCACCACAAAAAATAGTCCTTGCATGTGTGCATTATGGAAGGAGCCTATGCATTTAGGCAAAAACATTTTCTGTTCTCTCCTGGAACTCTGAACTATTTTCACTCTGGTCAAATTACACAGTCTAAAAAAAAAAAAACAAAAACAAAGAAAAATAAAACACAAAAAACCAGGTCATTTCTGTATTGACTATAAATGTTTTAGATTCTTGACTGTAAAGACCAAACATTGAAAGTTTATTTCGTACACATCTTTCTCCTTTCTAATACTAAAAAAAAAAAAAAATCCTCTACAGAGAAGAAGTCTTTCCCAAACACAGAACTCCTGCTCCTCTTCACTCCTCTTGCACAGCACATGTGCATTCAGTGGGAGAAGTCAGGAGAATGTACCTCCAAGCCTAAAAAAGGCTACACATAATACAAGGTCATCTCCCCCTGGAGTATTCAGCAAAGCAATGAGCGAGAGCCCTGTCTGTGGAGAAGCATGTAATTCACAAGACTATAGAAGATTTCCTTGGGGAGAACTGAACTGTACAGTGCTGAATTCCAGTCTGTCCAAAAGTTCTCTCAAACACTGTAAGGACTGATGCTTCCAGAAATCCAGGGCATTAACAGGTTACGTTCCCTTCTCAAAGTGACATATCAAACTCAAATTGTTCCCAAAGCAAACAGAAACCCACGCTAGCAGCAAATTTCTAAGACAAAATGCATGACACCACCTTATCAAAAAATAAGAAAAAAAATAAAAGCAGCAAATGAAGAAGAGGACTCATTAGACAAATACAAATGTGTGAAGAGGAAGGACACAGAAATTACCAGTCAACATGGAGATGGCAAATACAAATTCAGTTTAGTAGCTTAATGTAAATAAAGGAATCTTTAAATTGAATAAAGTTTCATATTTCTCTTTAAACATTAAAAGTAATATATTGTGTTTACATTCCAGGGTAAACTCTAAAGATGCTACAGTAATTCTGAAACATCAGAAAGAGAACTCACAATTTTAAAAAGTTGATGAGGTCCTATCAAAAGAAGAAGATATGAAAAGCACTGTTTACATATAGTAGGCCTACAGATATCATCATTAAGGTATTCAAAGCACAGAAAGCTTTTTTGCTTGCATAAGGTGTTCTTCGAAAAGTTCTGTTTTACCTACCAAACCATTTATGACTCCATCTGTCCCTAACTACTGTTTTAAAAATAAGTAACTGAAAACAAAAAACAGGCAATATCCAATTTCCAGTGCTTTCTATCAATGCCATTCAGAAAGTTACACACCTAATAGCTTTAGAGAATACTAATCCAAGCTTTCTAAGAATAGGTAGAAGGAAGACTACATCGAGGATGTGTCTTAAAGGAACTGACTTTTCCAAGTAATGTTCATCACTCCGGCAAAGTGGAAGGAAAAGAGGAGTAGAAATCACTACTTAAATACAACTACAGATTAGAGATTCCACACTTCACATGAAAAGGATTCTTCTCAGGCCTTTTTTTATTTCACTACACAGAAAGCGTCCCCCATGCCTCAGTTTACCATATTCAAGGTCATTTTATCGCCAGTACAACATTCTAAAAAATATTTAAAGTATTGTCTAAGGCTGGGTTTGCCAAATCTGTATTAAGCCTGATGCACGTTATCAGGAGTGCTATTTTACATAACGTGCTGCTGCTGTCAGGTGCTGTAGCTTAACATTACTGTGTATGTGCGGAGCAGTATTAGCATGCTCACTGCTTCTCCTTCCCTATTAAGCATTCAGATAACAGCCCCTCCATGAGCTAAGCTTAACATTCAAACCTGCAGTAAGACTTGTCATTGTACCAGTCTTCCAAAAATGTTTACCAGTGAGAAGTACTAATAATAAAATTCCCATAAATTGAGATGACAAATTATCTTTCAAAGAAGTATTTTCTATTCTGTCTTTAGTGTTAGACAACATTACAATAGAAGTCACATAACACTGTTGAGAGGAAAAAAAGTTGACAATCTTCATGCCACTGTTGCATAACAGCTGTTTTCCCTGTAAAACCAGATTTTCTAAGAATTCTCAAACAAACAAACAAAAAGAATAAAAGGATGGATATCTCTTATTTTATGGTTTCTGATTGAAATAAACAGAAGATGACTGAGATCCAGGATTCACAATGCTGCAAACAGCGTATGAACGTTTCACATACACTATGTGGCTTGCTTTCACCTCCTTTTTCAATGTATTTTCTTACAGGACGTTGATCGTGAATATTTTCTAAACGAGACTGTACTAAATAAAAAGGAAGCTAAGCTTTACCCTACAGTCTCAGTGTTTTTAGCTCTACTTATCAAACGTCTCTGCATTTCTTCCTCAAACTGTGACAGGGTTGTGTACACCACCATTCAAATATGTCCATCTGCAAAACTTGCTAGGACTGTGCGTATAAACCGCACTTGGGAGATGGCCCAGAAGGTAAAAAGCATTGCTTGAAGAAAAATAATCCAGATAAGCATAAAATGTAGCAGTCCTGATGTATTCATTAAACTGAGGGAAGAAATGCTCTAGCGCCTTAACATGCTTTGGACTGAAGGAAACAGAAGTAAAGAAAGGATGCTCACACCAAAAAAAAAAATGTATTAGTCTGTGCTCAGCGAGGAGAACGCCTGCAAGTTAGTGGGAACCTTGGTGGTGAGGGGCTGGGCGGGAGAAGTGCTTTTTTTTTTCCCCCCCCCAATTCTATTTTTGTAAAAGGAGTGTGATTGCAGCTTTTAAGCTGGGGAGGGCTGCTCGGTTAGTATCTGCAGTACGCGAGCACATCGGCGGGTGGGAAGGCAGCGCGGAGTCGTACTTGGAGGGGGGCGGGGGGCGCCGCTCGCCCTCCGCCCGTCTGCCCGCACCTCACCGCGCCCGGCGCCCCCCGCCGCCTCCCTCTCTCCCGCTCGCCCCGGCACCGGAGCGGAGCGAGCCGTCAGTTACCGCCCCTCCGCCCGCGGGTACGGGGGGCACTCGCTGCCCGGTGGGGCGGCAAAGGGCTGGGGCTCCGGAGCCCTCCCTAACAGGGCTCCCCGCAGCCCCCTCCCCGGGGCGGCGGGGCAGAGCGCACCCGCTGCCCGCTCCCGGCGCCCACCCCCCGCGGGCACGGCCCCCCCCCGCCCCTGCGCACGGAGCCTCCCGCTGCCCCCCGCCCCACAGCTCCCCTCGGGGCAAGGTCCCGGCGTTCCCCCCCCCCCCGACCCCTGCCAGCATGGAGATGAGGGAGGCAAAGCCCGGCGCTTACAGTTCGCAGGAACTGGATCTCGTCCTCGCCCTCGCCCCCCTCGGCCATGGCTCCCCCTCTCTCTCCTGCTCCCGGGCGCTGCCCCCGGGGCCCGGGCGGGCGGCGGCGGCGGTCGCTCCCCGCGGGGAGGCGGCGGCAGGGGGCTCACGGCTCCGCCGCCCCCGGCCCTGGCTGCCAGCGGGGTGCGGGTACCGGCGCGGCTGCAGCAGGTTGACAGCTCTGCCCAGCCGCCTCGCCGGCAGTGCCTGCCGCGGCGGGCGGGGGACGCGATTAACCGGGGGAGGAGGGGGAGGCGGAGCTCCCCGGCCCCCCCGCTGCCGCAGGTGCTCCGCAGCCCGCTCCCTCCGCACGCCAAACCCGCCGCCCAGCGCCCCTTACCGGCTGCTCCGCGGAGAGGCGGCTGACGGCCCCCGGCCCGCCCGCCCGCCGCCGCCGCCGCCGCCGCCGCCGGGGCTCGCCTCAGGGGCTCGCCTCCCTCAGGCGGCCGCCGCCCGACCCACCGGGCCGAGGCCGGGCGGCCGTGTCGCACGTGCCTCCCACGGCTCGGGGCCTGGCTCTGCCCGGGCTCCTTCGGGGGGTTACCGGGCGGACCCTCGGGAGTTGTCGGGGACGTGCTGCGCCGCGCTGAGGGGTGCCCCGGGGGAGGGAGAATTTAAACGGCTTCGCGCGAGTTCCTTGCCCGCCGGCTGTACCCCCGGGGAGAGGAGGTGGAAGGTGCAACATGGCTGTACGAGCGGGTGTTGGCCTCTGGCCGTCGTGTGAGCGAGCTTAATCGAGGGTGGATGAAAGGCTTTAAAATGTAATTTACTTGAAGGACAGCTAGCATGCGTTTGCCGTGGGGTAAAGCAGAGGGCTGCCATGGCATAGCTCATCTTTCACGGGCGTCCGTGCAGACCGTCCCTGAGGAAGGACGCGTCCGTGCCAGCAGCGAGGGAGCTGGGCCTCCAGCACAAAGAAGTTTGGCCGCCCACAAGAGCTGCACGACTTCTAACATCGACGGCACTCTGCAATAAATACATAGCAGAGAGGCCCTGCTGATGTGGTGCAATGGTCATGAGGTGAGGACAGCAGAATATCAAAAAATAGTAACATTGGATCACTGACAGAGTAAAATGTGTGAGGGATGTGTGACTGCAGATGGCTTTGGAAGGACCGAAACTAGTAAACATAATGAAATCACAGTAATTTTGGTAAACAGAGTGTGTGGCTAGCATAACAAAATACATGGTGTTTCTTGAGAAGCCATACCCATAATTTGTAACTTTACAGTGTTCAAGGACATCGTGAAAAAATACTATTAAACACTTCTGAGGTTTTATCATCACTTCCAGCTCTAGAAAACCTGTTCTTCTGACAGATTGGAAATTGCAAGAGCAGCCAAGACCCGTGAGGTCTCTAGAGCAAGTAATATATGAGTATTTAATACAGAGGTTCTACAGATGAACTCCAGAGTTATGACAGCTTAAGCATTACCTTTATAATTTCCTGTTTTCAGTTACTGCTGACTTCAAGAGATTTTTACCTTTCAAACTTACGTCTGACTGAAAATATTTTTTTTCTAAGTATGATAAAATAGTGAAAGACATTTTTTCATATTGATGCAATATTCAGACCTCTTAAATATCCCTTCATCCAAACTATTTAAGTTGAAAGATATTCCTTGAAACAGACCCTTATTATGAGGAAAAGTCCTGAGTTTTAAAAATTGGGTTTCATGAAGGTGCACTGAACAAATATAATTGCGCTTCATCCCACTTACAGAACAAGTCCATTCTAACACAACAGTTTGTGAATATATTTCATATGGCTGTAAAGCTCAGTTCACATGGGTTTACAGGACCAAGGTCCGGTTAGATCATAGAACATCCAGGATGCTTTCCATCATGCTTTGAAGGTGAATAGTAGATTAGATGCATGCTTTATTTGCTGCATGTAAGGCAAGGACACTATAAAGAAAAGAAAGAAAAAAAGCTATAAATAGTCCACTACAACATCAGTGGCTGAAACATTCTGTACATTTTTCTGCACAGCATTATGACATAATGAAAGTCGTTCCAAGAACTGTGGAACTGATGATACCTGGTTTCTTACAGATTTGAAGCTCATAATTAGAGTCCATGGTGTTTAGCAAGATTCAAACTCCAGCTGAAGCTTCACCATGCTAGGGCAGTAATCTTTCTCTAACACGCAGATTTCTTGATGTCTAATAGGAGAAAGAATGCTACAGTTTTTCGGACAGCAGAGAGTACTCTTTGGTGTCTTCTTTACCCATGCATCTGTTTTCATTAAATGGCTAGGAGCATGTATGATATTATTAGCCCTCTGTTAGATTGTTGGAATCTCCCAATTAGTTTAAAAGGTATTATGCAGTAACAGAGTCACACACACCACACCTGGCTACATAATTTAATTTGCTTAGGAAGCGAAGTTAAAAGTAGTAAAGGTGAAGGATTCTCCTGGAAACTTTCTGAAAAGGGTGATAAAGATCAAATACAGTTAGAAGCACAGCTTCTTGTTAAATTATTCATCAAGGACAAATATTCCTATATGCATACATCACACACATAGAATATTATGTGCACATATGTGCAAAATGAATATCAAATGTAATTATATACATAGAATATAAAGTTAGCACATGCACAAAAACGCCTAAACAAGCAAAGCAAATTCCTGATGGATAGCTTTGACATCCTCTATGTTACCTGCCCACACCAATCAGGTACAATGTATGTGCCTCTCCCCGTTCCACTCAAAACGCATAGGCTTACTCTACCCGCGTGAAAAGATCAGAAGTGTCTTCAAAATGTTCAGGATATTGGACTGGTGGTTTGTTTTAACAGGAATGCACTTTGGCTGATGTGAGGTTTTAATCAGCAGTTACGCTTAATTGCATTGAATAATTAAAAACAACTGATTGTTTTAAAGTGGAAATAATATAATAGTTTCTATCATAACAGGAAGTAATGTAAAGTTCGCAGAATTGTTTCTTAGATGAACTAGTGGGAAAACCAAAAGAGTAAACATCCCCCGTGGCTGGTATTTGCAGGTGGAATTCAGTGGAACTGCATTTTTTTGTGTGGATGAGGAAGAATAGGGCACTTTTACTACAGGACTGCCAGTCCCAAAGTTCAAGATGCCAGTTAACCCTATAGCAGTTAATTTTGTGTTCCCCACTCTTATTTGCTTATTTTCAATCTATGTTACATTTGATTATACCCACTGTTCTCCACCAGTCTGAAGTTTTTATCACCGACAACTGTGCTTTCCACAGAAAACTGCAGAAAAAAACCCAGTTTTGACTTCTGCCAAAATAATCCCATACTGATTTAGGAAGTTAAAGTTTATAACACAGTCTCTGAAGATTAACAAAAAGTTCTAGTAAGAAAATTGTGGTTCCCTTGCAGCTCTAATTTATGTTTTGTTAGCTGATTAGTTGTCTACTACATGCATGTAGTATGTCTGCTCCTTTTTCATCCAGCCTAGAAGCAGTCTTTCAAATTTTCAGTCCAGAAGTTCTCCCACATTATGTGACCTGCTGCTTACCGTGTACTGTTCCTTTTGTTGCCTTGTTCTTGCTGTGCTCTTCTTAAAATCCCATTTGAAATCTACCCATCTCCATGCACATTTGTAATTGTCACTGAGACAGATATTTTACTTAGTGCACTTTGCCTTTGGACAGCAAGGGCTTCTTGCTCCTGCAGCCCTAGGCTATCAAGGCCACAGCACTGTGAGGATCCATATTATACTCTAATTTTCACCCAAAACAGGTTTACTGGTGTGATGCAGAGGCAGTACAACAGCACCAGTGTGAGAGTGCTTCTGAGGTACCCCAGCAGGGTTCTGAATTGAATGTAAATTGACACTATTATAAGAATTTTAGCACTTCGATTTCACAAATTTCAATCACCTAAATTAGGAAGCTTATTACGATGTTAGGAATAGATGCATAGATATGTTTGTATGCACACACTCAATCATCTATGTAAAACAAACAATGTTTGTTTTACAATAAGTATTGCGAACATTCAATATTCAGCAACACGAAGGGAACTCCCAGGTGTTTGTTTTCATCTAGCAGAATATACTACCACACTATTTTTTTCTTCTTAGAAGCACAGAATAAGATAATGCCAACAGGAATTAAATGGGGCAGATACTATCCTTTCTTCCTCATGCTGTTCTCTCTCTCACAGCATGTCAGACTTTTCAGCCAGATACCTATCTTGAAAACGTGTTATTCCAAATGGTGTAAAACTAGAGAGATTGCATCTCCTATCACATGTCATAAATCAACACCACTGTGGCCAGTGAAACAGAAACAGTGTAAAAACTATACCAGTTTAGGTCCCAACTGTGACTTGGAGACAAGAATAAAATTAGTAGACCCAATTCCACAGTGAATTTAAAATGAGATTTTATTGCAGGTTAGCAGAGTTTAAGGAAGCGTAATTATACCTAAGGCCACGTACATTTAGTATACACTAAGACATGCTTATCATGATCACCCCAGAGTTCAATAATAGATTGCATTTTCTTTAGTTAGTGCTTATCCTGAACACATAAAATACCGTATAAATTTTAACTGCATGTCCGTCATTAAGATATGTTCTGTACTCTATATATAGCATGTATGCAAGAATTTGCATGGGAATACAGTGTTACGGCAAAATTCAGTAAAGTTTTTCCTCTTCTATAAGAACTTTAAGCAAAAGCAAAGGCAAGCCCACTATATCTTGCTTAATTACAAGAAAAAGTGTTCAAAAAACCTGCATTTTGCATTTGGACATGTACAGTCATTTTCTAAGACCTTTTCTCTTTGCCTTCTGTTGTCAGCTGCAGTCAGTGAGCTCATGCCTAAGTGTAGTCTGGAACGTGGCTTTGGCAAAGTCTGGAAATCTACACTTCTCACCCTAGACCAAGAAACTGTCACTGTCTGAAGCATCATTCCTGGCAAAACTCAAAGCTTTTAATTTCTCTTTTCATTATTGTGAGGGAGATTATTAACATTAATGAGAAGCTATGTATCTTGTGTTTTAGATTTTGGGGAATATTTTGCATGGGTTTTCATGTTTCTGTCTCCTTGGAGTTTTTATTGGTCTTAATCTTTTTCTAATGTACTTTCTGATAAAATCACTGGAAGCTGTTGGGACCACAAACCCAGAAGAAATAGTTTCTTGAAGGCTTTTTTTTTTTTTTTCCCCTCTTGGGTCTGTTTGGGGGCATTAATATATTATGTTTCTAAATACTGTTGGCGTACATTAAAAGAGCACATGAAATACCATCCTCAAAACAGAATTTCCTGTTTTCCTGTGTCTTGTAACACGTTATGTCACTATGTAACTATATACTAGTACTATGTGGTTATGATGTATGTATAAAGATATATCCAACTCTCTCACTTTTATTGACAAACACAGATGTGTTGGTGCTTTCTTGAGCTTGTGTCCTTGCAATTGAAATTCCATCTGTGTTTAGCCAATGATAAGGAAGCAATAGGAAGGTAATTATAATTTTATTAATAACTTAGGTAAACCATATGTCAGTCTCAAAAATCAATGCAAATAGTTGAGATTATCAGGTTTTCAGGGTGTTTCAAAATCTTTTCAAGTAAGTGTCTAGATATTCAGTGTTCCTGATTTATTTTGAATGAGTTAATATCTGAGGACCTAAATAATTCCCTGGAACAAGGAAGGGGAAATCCCTCCTTCTTATTAATATCCAGCAATCTGCTGTACATTTTCCAGTAAAGACCTACATAACATATAAAACCAGGAAAACTTCATCCCTTTTCCTTGTGATGACAGTCTTTGCCATGAACTCCCATTGTGTGACATTTAACAACTCCAGTCATGTTTCTAAAGAAACAGGCAGTTTTCTGGGAGAAATTCTAGTAGCCATAGTGCTACTCTAACTTGAGGAATGCAAATAATTGGTACAAGATTTGTCTATCTCAAAAGAAAGTTGTTTGAGAAGGCAGTTTTTTCACACTTTCAGTTTCAAAAAATGAAATTGCAGTCATACAGCAGACCTGCATTTTGTTCTGAGGAGATGAAGAACAGGTTTTTTCATGGCTGCTGAGATAACCAATTGTACACAGAGGAAAGAAGGATGAGGGTAGACAAGACAAACACTGGGAACAGCATGAAATTTCTGCTAGGAGAAAATGAACTCTGCATTACAGGTATTAATCAGATACTAGCTACAAAAGGTGAAAGTTGATGGCAGGTTCTGGAGAAGTAACCAATAATTCTTGTGTCTTCAGAGAAAATGAAAAGAATATTACTTCCATGGAGAAATATTTACATTACTTAAAATTATTATAAATTAGTGATAAAATAAATTGGTAATCAACCCAAAACTCAGTTGGATTGACCATTCTCCAATTGAATATCCTTTATGCCATTAATTGAAATGTATTCTTCTAGACGTATTATGCAAGATGATGATGTAGTAGCCTGAAGAAGCTGCCAGAATAAAAGGAAAGAAAAAGGAGGAAGCGGAGAAGGGGAAGGAGGAAACTTTTAAGGTCTTTCAACTGTGAATATCAAACCCACGAACCACAATATCACTAGATTAATATCCTAATTTTTACCTTTCATCTGCCATTTCTAGTACATTTTTTCAATTGTATCATAACATAAAGTCCAGACTTGAATATTTACACAAGACACAAAACACCACCAGGAACTAAAACTTAAAACTTGGATCCATAGGTAGTCATAATGCAAACATTTCATTTGAATTGACTATGACAACACAAGTACAGGATTACAATTGTTACTAGGCAAACTGTTCACTGTGCACAAATTATTAATTTAGCTTTTTTGAGTCAAAAATTGTGTGCAAAGTCATTTACTAATAAATTTGTTACTCATAATTGTTAAAAATTTCAGGCCATAGTTCTGAGAGTTGTACACTTGGTTTTTACCTTAGAATACTTCTTACTAGGTTTTGTGATGTCTGTGCTGTCATGTAAGTGACAGAGTATTGTTTCTGCTCTCTCACTGGGTGACAAAGTCAGAAGGATGAGCATTAAATACTGTACGTAAGCACAAACAACCTTGTGCACATGCCAGTGCAGATAACTGGGGAAAAAAAATAGATGTTCCCTACATAGTCATAGGAGAAATCTGTAATGAGGCTAATTTTTCCACCATTATTTCACAGACCAGCAAAAACACAAGATCACAGATTTCACAGTTAATTATTAATTTCTTAAATATAGGATAATTACACTGGGTAAAGGGTTTGTTTTTCTTTGTAATTATGATGAGTTGATTCCAGACTTCCTCTAAGTCATTCTAATGTCCTCTACATGAGCTACTCTGTCTGGAAAGGCATGCATGAGCTATAATTTCTTTTTGACATTAAAAGCCACAAATCTAAACACCACTGCAGTAATGCAGAGGAAAAAATGTTTGGCTCTTAACTCAAGATTATTCTCTGTAGCCATTAAGTGAAAGCTCCATGGAGGTAACAGAACCAAAACCACCGTGATTACATTCCAGGCACAACAAGCACTTAACTGTTGTAGATACAGTATCTGGATGATGATATGTAGTAAATAACCAATATTCAGTTGTCTATTTCACTAATACGATTTTAAGAAAATAGTCATTAACACAACTGTAAACCAGAAACAAATACATTCATTTATTGAAAAACAATAGTTATTATAAAGGAGTAGCAGAGTTCCTTAACTGCAGTCTTGTATCACACACTAAGAATAAAGCAAGACATTAACAGTATTTAAAACATTTTTCCTTGAGCACAAGATTTATATTTACTATGGTTCAGTTACTTCTATAATTAAAAAGAAAACTGCTTTCTGTAGCTCTATGAGGAAACTGTATTACATAAATATTTTGTTTAGGCACTTAATATCCCATAGCACTAATAAAACACTTCACCTCTAGAAACGGGAAACTGCATCTTTTTGTGACTGCTTACTGAACAAAATAAGGGGAAATGCTGAAATGCATCTGAATCAAAATCTATAGAGCATAATACTCTGAATTCTGAAACAGAAGGATTCGGGGTTTTCTACTGTTATTTTAAAGACAGTTTGCTATGCTAAACTGGACCTAAAATCTGTAAAGTCCAGTTTCTGGTCATCTTCTGTGGCAAGCAACGAACTGATGCAAACAGGAACTATCTAGTCCTCCCCTCCTTTTCAGTCATAAATATGTGATCTTGGTTCAATATCTGTTTCAAAATCTTTGTTACAGTTGATTTGTAATAACAATGGGTATTCCTATTATGTACAGAATTCTATTTTAATCTTGCTTAAAACCCAATGACTCTTGTTAGGTCTAACAATACACTAATCATCCATTGTTTCAAAAATATTTTCCACCTCTTAATTGGATTGTTTTGTACCGTCACTAAGATCTTATAAGTGTCTATTCAGTATTTTTGTAGAACTGTTCACATAATTTTCAGGAGTACTAGTTCCCTCCAGACCTTATTCTTCCTGCTCAGTTCTCCCTCCCGGTTCATGGATTCTGCTCTAGTTCATGTAGCTCAGACTGATTCCATAGGCAAAGTTCCTTTACATTTCCCAGAATATCGGATTTTAAAATAACAGTTCTAACATTCTGATCCATTCTTCTCATATGCAGGGGCACTTCACCGAGTGATGAATGCAGACAAAGCTGAACTGTTTTCTCTTTGCATGATTCCAAGATTCTTAAATACGGTGCTCCTGCTTTCCATGCTCCTCTGACAGCAGAGACTAATTTCATAGTCACTGAAACAGTGAGTGAGTGTCAGCTAATGTATCAGGTATTTCCCATCTTTATTTTTGCTTTTTTTTATTTGATCTTTAAAATCAATCATAATATTGCAGTGTCTTTCTTTTCACTCCTTTTAGTGCACAGCTCTTTTCCTAATGAATAAACATTGTGCAGCCTGTTAACTATGTTTATATGACACTGCACTGTATGCCTTATGATATAGCAAAATAATCACATAAAAACTGTATGATATGAAGTAACTATTGAAAAGTCTTGTCAGTGAGTCACTCTGAGCAAAATCGTTTTACTTCATTAAAAGCCAAAGAATCACACCTACTCCATTTAAGACCATCTTCTTTTTGAGGTTACCAAGGTCATTTCAGTAGCCTTGGAAATTTTATTACTCTAATTCAGTAGGGCTAACTTCCTAGTAATCACAGTGTGAAAAGACCAATTTAGGGCAGGATGTTTCAGTCTGAGTAGAGCAATTGTTCTCAAACCATGGAAAGACTGAAGCACCATCCAGCTTCAGCATTTTCAACAGGCCAGCATATTCCTAAGCAAGGAAGGGAAACTGCACTGCAGTGTCACCCCATTTAGAAATCATATTTACAAACTGTATGTATGTAGATTTCCACATTTCATTTCAAGGCAGGCACGGTTTCAGTTGAAACACTCAGCTTTACATTAAAGCAAAACCCCTAGGCTTTTCTGCATATTGTAAATGGGGATTTTAATTGTCCAATTAACATTTGCTTTTTTAACAATACATCATGATTTCTGGCATTAACAGCAGCACTGCAGCTCAGATTTCTCTGACAACTCTGCCTAATCTGCTTATTGAACTTTATTTTAAAGGCTTGATTCTATGCTTGTCTCTTAGCATGTGTAGTCATTGACACCAGCAAAAAGTGGGTGTAAAGCTCTCCCACAACAGAATGATAACATTTTACACCCACATCACCCAGATGTATATCACTACAAAGCTGCAGAGAATAAGGATTTCATGTTTTGGAACAATATTAGTAGATTTTGAGCTGCCTGCTACAGGAAACTATTAAAACGAGCTCATAAACAATTAACAATGGGACATTCAGGTTTGTGCTGATTTAGCAGAAAGCAACAATTTGTTTGTAATTCATTGCTTACCCTGCTAACAAGAGTATAATATTTGCTAATCCATTTCAGTCCCTGCCTAGTGATCCTAAAGCAGTGTTAACATTCTTCACCTGTTTTATCACACAGAATGGGTATAATGGGACTATATGTATATACATAGATACGACTATACATATGCATATATACACTAGCATTAGGTGAGGATGGAACTGTCAGTGCAAATATGGCAGCACCGACTGCAATATCTGCTCTGAATTAACCTTAAAGAATGACAGAACTAAGACTGCTTTTCTCCTATTGCAGAAATGTACTTTTATTACTGGTGAAGACAAGCTGCCATTTAAGCCACAGAGCAGATCTTTTCTACTAACAGCCATGTTTATTTTCAGTCAAAACCAAGCAAGACCTTAAGGGAGTGAACTGTTTAACAATGTTTGTTGACATCAGGTAATACTAGGTCTAGGATAACTGGTCTCTGCAGTGATACTGCTATTGCTTATCCTCCCCCTGCCCCGGCTTGTATGAGCAACGGTTGGTTGTTGGGATCTTCAGCTGTATTTCAGTGTCATTTGGCTACAGGGGTAACAACTGTGACTTTCGCATGCAGCGGCCCCTGCACTTTGGATCTGCTCTCAGAATTCATAAATATAATTGTTCACAGGCAAGATAAAACATTCAAGTGACACATTAGTCCTAGCCAAGGAAAAGAAGCACAAATGAGGGCATTTAATGAATCTTGACATAAAGCTTTGTCATTCAAGTAGTCACACTGGTAGTTCTGCATTCCCTCTCCCCTCAAGTGTGATCCCCCATTGTCCTTTTAATGTTGTTTTTGAAAGTTATCTCGGTTCTGCTTCAGCTGCAGGTTCCCACAGTCCTTGAAGCTCATTATCCTTCACTACTGGTGAAAGAAAGAAACAACCTAGGAACTAAATATATACTGAATTTCAAGGAGGTAGCTATTTGTAGTGATATTTCCATGCATTTGTTTTCCCTTGCAGTGCTTGCATAACCGCCCCCTCTGAGCTCTGCCCATTTTCAGTGCAAGTGCAGCTGAAAAGTACTATTTAGTCCACTTGAAGTGGCACAGAAAACTAGCTTTATCCACAGAGCTGAGCTAATTTGTTTCATCACATATGGCATGATGCACAGCTTTAATTTTTGCCAAACTAAAAGCAGAATCCCGCTCATCTATGTAGCACGCTTATGACCATGCTCTAAATAGTGGAGAGCAAAGTCTTCGATCATGCTTTATGTCTGCTCCATTTAAAAAAGGCCTATTAAAGGAGCTTCCTGCAGATGGAGGACATCTTGGTCTCTGATTAGGGCTGGGAGAAAGTTATTATAAGCACATTTGACTTTTGTCTGAGATTATGTAACACTTGCTGTTATTCAAGAAAATTGTTCTTGCTAGTCAGAGGTACAATGGATTCTGCTCTAGTTCATGGAATCATTCGGCTGCTCTTCTTAGTAAGTTTTATGAAGAATCCAGGGTAGGACATCAATCAGGCAGAGGTCCAAGTGGTTGAGTCATTTTCCAAATGCTCAAGAGAATTTTTTGTGTCACATGATGAGGGAAGTGTATTAATTTTGGTAGAGAAGGTGAGTCAAAAGTGTTTATTTGAGTATGACAGTGTACAACACCTGGATTAAGAGTTTCAAAATGTCCATTTGGTTTCACAGTGAAAATTAAAATGCTTTGACTTTTTTCTTAAATAACCAGGAAAAAAGGGAAAAAAACCCAAACACATTAAACAGAACAGTAAACAGTTTTCATTTTCCATTGCCATTCCCAACAGTCTTTAGAGAAAGTTTTCATAAGGGAAAGCCCCTTCTACTTTGTGTTGAAGAGGGCAGTAAGTATCCCTTTGGGAAAAAAAGCTATAGTTAGTTGAAATCAGTACTACTACTTTAAGGCAAACAAAGTCCGCACAACAAAGGGGAGAAAAGAACAGAAATTAGAAAGAAAAGAGCTTCTATTCTGGTATGTCTCTTACTTTCAACTCACTTGCACCTGGAAAAAGACAGACCCAGCACATAGTCTTATCAGCCACTCCAAATCCTGGCAAACTCCTAGCAGCATCTGGTGATTACAATGCTGCTTTTAGCTGCCCTTTTAGTCATGGGTTTATAGCAGTGAAACAAGACATGCCACAGCCTTAATCAGCTAAGTCACACCTCCTAGGGAAACACACACACACAAAGGTCAGAAAAAGACCTCTAAGAGGAGGGTAGGAAAGAAAATGGACACATGAGATAGGAGGTGATGGTGAAACCCAACTGTTGTACATTACATATATTCCATTTGGTGTCATGGATTTAGCTTAACTCAGGGGAATGATAACACCCTCCAGTCTCTCCTCAGTGGAGTTTGGACAGGACACCTGTCAGGATCAGATGATAACTGTCCATCAGCCTCATCTGTGCCTTCCCTTCATTTCAACATTTGTAGGCCCAAAGAATAAATAACAGGGGAAAAGACAGTGGATTAGTCACCACATTTAATTATTTTAGAAAGATCAGTCAGTCAGTCACGTATTTTGATTTGTTTTTACACAATGGAGTATTTTACATATTCTTCTTCTTCATTATTAACACTTTTTTTAGAAAGTCAGTCTTATTCAGACATGGCAAAAGCAAGCGGATCATTGGAATTGTACTAGAAGAAGGATTTCAGCACAAGCAGAGATAACCATGTCATTTCCTTAAACCTTGCAACAGTCAATAACTGCATTTTTCAAAGTACAAAAAGCCTATTTTTCTCAGTTTTCTTAGATTATCAGATTTGCCCTGTAGCATACAAAAGCCACTGGTTTAAAGTCCAATTGGATTTACCCTTGATTTGTTCTTGATCCCACAGAATCTTGACATAATAAAGATTAGATCTAGAGATAATATTTTCAGTCACCCCAGTATTATTACCAGTTGCAGCTTCCTTACTATTTTGCTGAGATTTGTTTGTATCCATCAGCTTCCTTTGGGATATTACTTCATGACACAGAAACTGTGTGTCTTGCAAATTTTTAAAACTGGTTATCAATCTGAATGATTTTGCTTTATTAATTTCTTGCTATTAGTTCTTATAAGTATGCTAAAAAAATTCATTTTAAGCATGCATAATTCAGGATATTAACTAAAAATTTTGCAGAATACGTGTTAGAATTTTGTTTCACATTGCACTGTGGCAAGGGGGAAGACCAGAGACCCAAGAGGATATCAGCAATGCATTACTCCCTTGAAAAAGCAGGGAGTTTATTAATGAAAATGCTCACAAGACTGAAGAAAGTGAGATGCAGCTCAGACTTTCAAGAACAGTAAAAAATAAAAATCCCCATCTCCTTACCAACCAGGCCCTGGGAAGGTGAGAGGAGGTGAAGATTTCCTTTCTGATCCAAACTCTGGTTTTTTTTCAGTTTGATCCTGAACAGCCATAGAAAATTCACTGTCCAAACATCTGATGTTTCTTGATATCACCACGGGTAGCAAATCAACCTTGGCCAGCTACACATCTCTCATTTATCTACCGATGCTTTAGAGGAAGGAAGTTATAAAATTAAAGTAGGGGATTGAGGGGGAAATGTTTTCCTCATTACAGGAACATAAATCAGGAAAGTACCAATCCCTAGGTTTGTACAGCACCACATGCATTTCCAGTGGGGAACAATAGCTCGAGGCAAGATCAGGCACATCCCTGTTATACCATTACGGCATAATTCTGATATAATAAATGTCTCCTGAGATGCCCTGGTGCAATATGTCCTCCCTATAGTAAGATAGCAATCCTTCCACTAGGATTATTATTTCATCTGGAGCAAACTGCTCATCTTGGCCAACGAACTGTCATCTTACCCTGATTTGTTGTTTATTCTATCTTTGATTTTCCTTAGAGCACAGAAAGAATATCACACTTTCTATTACACTGTTTTGCAGAAAGACAAACAAAAACTTTTAAGAAAACCACACAAAAAAGAGGTCTGTGTTCCATGGGTTTGCACCACAGCTTTCATTGTGAGTTATGATTTGCTGTTCAACTTACAATTTCTAGAGTATATATCCATGGGCTGGAATATAAACAGTAAATCCTCTGGGTGTCAGTCATCATGTTCTCTCTCATTCCATGATTTGCCAGAGAGGAAAAAATGTCTTGTAACAAGAAAATCATTGTAAGAAACCACATATAAGAAAACATTGTAAGAAATCACTTCATGTTTGTGCCTTGTGCTTAAGTTCTGATGCATCAGTGCCAACTGAAAGCAACATATCAATATTCTCCGGTTGTCGTATTTAATAACAGTAGGCACAGGAGTAAATGCCTTAGCTTTGTGTGTTAGAGTCTAATGCACTGAGGCCTGATCCTTGGCAAACGCTGTTCTCTGGAAGAGTTACTTCAGATCATTCAGTGCTGCCTTGCAAGTTCTGAGTAACCTCTCCTATTTTACATAGTATTTCATCTCAGCACTTTAGTATCCAAGCATCTCTGAGATAAGTGATAAGCTTCTGACTAATACTTGTCATATTCAGTTCTTTTGAGAGAATTAACTCTCTTCCTCTCTCTGTAGGACGAATAGCACATGCAATTATTCTGAATGGGTTTGACATTTTTTAAATACAAGCATTGATTTAAGGGAGTGAGTGTGCCATGCACTCGGAGTGAGAAATTGTTCCTTTCATATCAGTCCCGGCCTCCTGGAAAATTAATTTCAGAGGATCAAATGTGAGCCCAGAACATCAAAGCATTTGAAAATAACACTAATCTCTTAAGGTGATATCCTAGGGAAAACCACTGCAAAGAACAAAACATTTGTGTGAGTTAGGTAAGTAGTAGCTCTACTTGATCAAAGATCAAATTTGAAAAAAACAGTTTATATAGGCAATGAAATTATGTAATGTTTAACAGCCAGTTTAGGAGGAAGTTCCTTGCCCAACAAACTCTGATGTTCTTAGGGTTTGCATCGTAAGAAGCAACAGTAGAGCTTGATGCTTAAGTAGTCCTTGAAGCAAAATGTACTGTGTCTTGTTTGACCATTGAGTCCTACACCACATACCAAAACAATGAGGAACAGCAGGGCTAGAGAAACACGAAAACAGTAGGAGAAATAAAAGTGCATAAAATAAGGTTAGCTAATATCAAAGGACAAGAAAATCACAAGAAGCTTAGAACTGAACACACATTTTGCTGGCAGAATGAGTTTCATTGTACAGATGGTTACTCTTTTTTTGTCTCAAAATAAAGACCATTGTACTGTACATGCTGGCTTCTGCTCAACAAATACGTTCTGTTTCTTTCCTACCCCCATGAATTTCCCATTTTTCTTTAATATGAATTTTAAGATATTTTAGCTTACATAGCCGGGTCACAGATCCAAAAACTACAGCTGAAATGTAGCTCTGAGGTGTGCTCTGGCCCTCCCCCAGAGAGAGGCCTGGCTAGGTAAAGAGCTATAAAATCTCCTTTAGGAGACCAGAAGGCTTGTGTATTTGTGTGCCTCCTGACTGGTAATATTCTCCAGACCCTCATGCATGTATTTAGGGGTGTCAGTAAACATAAAACTCAAGAGCTGAAATCTAAAATTCAGCTATGCTAACTGATGGAAAGTTTCCTTCTCGGTCTGGGTCTGTTGGCTTTTCTTTCCCTTTCAGTGTTACGTAAAACAACCTTATAGGTTTGATTCCATCTAGTTGTCAGCTATAGTGGATATTTTTAGTCCAAAAATTTCAACACTATCTTGAAACAGTGTTAAGCTATGGACAGCCAGGGATATGAACAAGTGTAACTTGACCCTATTTTTCTAAACAATAGTAAAACTTTCAAACTAAAACTTTCAAGAGGAAAGAAATTCAGTAAACATCTTTGAGTATACAAATACTGTCCCTGAGTAATTATCAGAGAACAGAATCCACTGTAGAGAAGATGGCAGATGACATGTTTCTTAAACATTCTTAAGGAATCCAGACTTGGAAACCAATACACTAAATTATGTGCTTGTCCATGACCGCTTCTGTGTTTGTCTCAAGTAGCATTCTTCTTTTTCTCATGTTCACGTGCAATTTGCTAACTTTTGTTAAAAGAAAATACATTTAAGAAAGACACATTTAAAAGAATCACAATAAATACACTAATGCTATTTAGACTTCTGGCAATCTTTATGAAGATGCTGGAACCCAGATAGGTACATCCTGTGTAACAGTGATGCCTACACAAACACTTGAATTTGTGATAAAATTTAAGCCGTGTAAAAAACCAACCTTAATTCTACGCCGCCTCTCACAGTGCTGACTGTGCCTACCACCCCACCAGTGCAGGGCTCAGACGGAGCTCTGCAGCCACTCGGGGTAGAGCAGCACCCTGAGAACAAGCTGCAAGAAATAAAAAGATCCTTTCTTTGTAGGGGCTCTCCAGAATCAGGTGAATGACAACATTTTTTGGTCTTTTGTTTCTGGCCTGAGAAAGGACGAATACTGACAAAGAGGAAATGTTCATCTATCAGAGAGGTACTCCTCTAATGGAAGAAAATTTAATCCAGTTAAAAGAAACCTTTGGATGCAAAGCAGCCCTAGTTCCCTCAGTAATATTACTCAGTATTTAAATAACCAATTTATCAAGAACACAAAGGCCTAATTCCAGAACTGGATATCAGGTGGATATGCAATTAACAGCCTAAAGGGAATTAAAGTCTGAGCCTATTTAAATGACTGTTGTGATTAAGATATTTTACTGTCCTGCTTCTTTTCTTTTTGGACTTTTTAATTGCCCCATAATATCTCAGTGATTCTATCAAGTTAATAGGACTATCAAAGTGTACCTTTCCACTTTCCAAATGTACCTTCTAGGGATGTCACTCTAAAATTTCAAATACCTCTATAAAATTTTTGCTTCCATATCTTTAGTATTTTTATACCACTTACTGTTTCAGATTGCCTGTTTTGTTCTCCCACTCAATACTCATTATCCCAGTTTAAATTCTACCTGCAAAGCATATTGATTTTTACCTTTTACCATCCTTAATTTTGTTTCTGAATCATCAGCTGTACATATATATATTACTACATGCTGAAAAATCCATTACTATACTTTGCTTGTAGTAAGAATTGCTTCTAGTTGAACAGGTGTTTTTGGTGACTGGTTTCAAAATCATACCAGATATCATTTTGATTAGAAATAGTAACTTGTCACATGCTGAATCAACGACCATGTTTCTCTAAAATTGAGAAGGTGGCTGACTATATAGCTTTGATGTTAAATCGCCTCGAGTTAGCCTTCAGAGTAATTTTCCTAAACCACTTGAATACCACAGAAAGTAAAGTCCGATCAATTGCAAAATTGCCACAAGCTTGCCAAAGGGTTATATGAGAAGAGGAATGCCAAGGTTCCCAGGCAGAATATTCAGCACCTTTAGACTCTCATTTTCTGCATTAAAAAACCCAACAAACACTAAAATCAGAAGTATCATAGGAAGCCAGAAGACGTACTGTACTATAGATAAGTAAATAAACCAGATGAATAATATATTTTTAAGATAATAAAGCTTGCAGACAGATTATTACAACTTTATTCTGTTCTGACAGCACAGGCAGAAACAAAATACTGATTTTTACAAGATTATTTTTTTGTGAATAACTGGCCAAAGTGAGGGCTCTGTGTTTGTTTTACTGTTAGCTGATTTAAATATACAGTACTGTAGAAACAGGCTTGAACACTAATGATGCCTAGCCTTCAAAATTTGCTAAAGACAACACCGTTACAGCAATTCAGGGGTGTTGAAGGCCCAATATGCAGACTGAACCCAGTTCATACGGAAGTCTGCCGCCTTCCTGGGGCCTGGGTAAAGGATCTCACAGCAAAACTCCCCACTCTAGTGAGACCTAAGGACTACTACCCTCTCTTGGTTTTTCAGGTAGGTAGCGATGATATTACCAGGAGAAGTCTTAAATCAATGAAGAGAGATTTCAGGGCCTTGGGGAAACTGGTTAAGGGGTCGGTGACACAAAAAGTGTTCTCCTCCATCCCTTCAGTTGCAGGCATGGACGAAGAAGATTACAGGAGAACTCAAAAGATGAACTTGTGGCTCCGAGACTAATACTACCAGCAGGGCTTTGGATTTTTCAGTCACGGGTTAGTATACAGGATGCCAGACCTTTTGGCAACAAATGGGATGCACCTGTCCCAGAGGGGGAAAAGGATCTTGGGGCAGAAGTTAGCTGGGCTCATTGAGAGTTTTAAACTAGATTTGAAGGGGGAAGGGGACAACACTGGAACTCCCAGACATAAGCCCCAAGGTAGACTACCATGGTTTGTGGGCTGTCGCGCCAGCGACGACCCTCACCCTGGCATCTCAGTGCAGGCAAGGGATGGAGACAGACAGCACAACAAAGATGCAAGGGATACGGATAGATCAGTAACTGTGGTAACACCTGTGAAAGGTCAGGCTGGACTTAGGACCTCTAAATGCAAAAAGGTGCTGGGGACATCAGCCCATCTGAAGTGCATCTATACCAATGCACACAGCATGGTAACAAACAGGAGGAGCTTGAAGCCATGATGAAACAGGAAAATTATGATGTGGCTATCACAGAAACATGGTGGGATGTCTCCCATGACTGGAGTGCACCAACTGATGGATACAAGCTCTTTAGAAGGGACAGACAAGCCAGGAGAGGCGGTGGGGTGGCACTGGATGTTAGGGACTGTTATGATTGCTTCAAACACAAGTATAGTGAAGACAGGGTGGAGTGTCTTTGCGTTAGCATCAGGGGGAAGGCCAACAGGGCAGATGTTGTAGTAGGAGTCTACTATAGGCCACCCACCCAGGACAGAGAGGTGGATGAAATATTCTATAGGCACTTAGGAGAAATCTCACAATTGCTTGCCCTTGTTCTTGTGGGAGACTTTAACTTTCCAGAAAACTACTCAAAATACAACACAGCAGAGCAGGACCAGTCCCGGAGATTCCTGGAATGTGTAGGAGACAACTTCCTGATGCGGCTGGTAAGTGAACCAACCAGAGAAGGTGCCCTGCTGGACCTCCTCTTTGTGAACAGAGAAGGACTGGTGGATGATGTGGCAGTTGGAGGCCGACTAGGGCACAGTGATCATGAAATAATAGAGTGCTCTATTCTTAGAGAGGCCAGGAGAGGGGGCAGCAGAACTGACATCCTGGACTTCCAAAGAGCTGACTTTGTCTTGTTTGGGCACCTGCTTGACAGGATCCCTTGGAAAATGGTCCTGAAGGGTACAGGGGTCCAGGAAGTCTGGGCACTCTTTAAGAAGGAAGTCTTAATGGCTCAGGAGCAGGCTGTCCCCAGGTGCTGTAAGAAAAAACGGTGCCAGAGAAGACCACCCTGGCTAAACAGGGAGCTTTGGCTGCAACTCAGGGAGAAAAGGAGAGTTTACAGCTTTTGGAAGAAGGGGCTAGCCACTCACAGTGATTACAAAGAGGCTGTGAGGCTATGCAGGGCGGAAATCAGGAGGTCTAAAGCCCAGCTAGAAATTAATCTGGCTTCAGCTGCCAAGGATAACAAGAAATGTTTCTGTAAGTATGTCAACAGCAAAAGAAAGACCAGGGAGAGTATCCATCCCCTGCTAGATGCAGGAGGAAAAATAGTAACGAGTGATGAGGAAAAGGCTGAGATGCTTAATGCCTTCTTTGCCTCAGTCTTTAATAACAAGACTAGTTGTACTGAGGGAATCCAACCTCCTCAGCCAGAAGACAGAGACTGGGAGAACGACCCCCCCCCGCATTCCAGGAGGAGATAGTCAGTGACCTACTGCATCACATAGACACACACAAGTCGATGGGACCGGATGGGATACACCCAAGGGTGCTGAAGGAGCTGGCTGGGGTGCTTGCCAAGCCGCTTTCCATCATTTACCAGCAGTCCTGGATGACCGGGGAGGTCCCGACAGATTGGAAATCTGGGCCAATGTGATGCCCATCTATAAGAAGGGTCGGAAAGATGATCCAGGAAATTACAGGCCTGTCAGTTTGACTTGGGTGCCCGGGAAGCTGATGGAGCAGCTCATCCTGAGTACCATCACACAACACATGCGGGACAACCAGATGATCAGGCCCAGTCAGCATGGGTTTATGAAAGGCAGGTCCTGCTTGACAAACCTGATCTCCTTCTACGACAGGGTGACCTGCTTACTGGATGAGGGAAAGGCTGTGGATGTTGTCTACCTTGACTTTAGTAAGGCCTTTGACACCATTTTCCACAGCATTCTCCTGGCGAAACTGGCTGCTTGTGGCTTGGATGGGCACACGCTTTGCTGGGTAAAAAACTGTCTGGATGGCCGGGCCCAAAGAGTTGTGGTGAATGGAGTAAATGGAGTTAAATCTGGTTGGCGGCCGGTCACAAGTGGTGTCCCCCAGGGCTCGGTTTTGGGACCACTCCTGTTTAACATCTTTATTGATGACCTAGACGAGGGGATCAAGGGCACCCTCAGTAAGTTTGCAGACAACACCAAGTTGGGTGGGAGTATCTGCTCAAGGGTAGGGAGGCTCTGCAGAGAGATCTGGACAGGCTGGAGCGATGGGCTAAGGCCAACTGTAGGAGTTTCAATAAGGCCAAATGCCAGGTGCTGCACTTGGGCCACAACAACCCCCAGCAGTGCTACAGGCTTGGGGAGGAGTGGCTGGAGAGCTGCCAGTCAGAGAGGGACCTGGGGGTGTTGATTGACAGCCGGCTGAACAGGAGCCAGCAGTGTGCCCAGGTGGCCAAGAAGGCCAATGGCATCCTGGCCTGTATCAGAAATAGCGTGGCCAGCAGGGACAGGGAAGTGATCTTACCCCTGTACTCGGCACTGGTGAGGCCGCACCTCGATTCCTGTGTTCAGTTTTGGGCCCCTCACTACAAAAAGGACATTGAATTCCTCGAGCGTGTCCAGAGAAGGGCAACGAAGCTGGTGAAGGGTCTGGAGCACATGTCGTACGAGGAGCGGCTGAGGGAACTGGGGTTGTTTAGTCTGGAGAAGAGGAGGCTGAGGGGAGACCTCATCGCCCTCTACAACTACCTGAAAGGAGGTTGCAGAAAGATGGGGATGAGTCCCTTTAACGAAGTAACAAGCGACAGGACAAGAGGTAATGGCCTCAAGTTGTGCCAGGGAAGGTTTAGACTGGATATTAGGAAGCATTTCTTAACAGAACGGGTTGTTAGGTGTTGGAATGGGCTGCCCAGGGAGGTGGTGGAGTCCCCATCCCTGGAGGTGTTTAAGAGTTGCCTTCACATAGCACTGAGGGATACGGTGTAGCTGAGAACGGTCAGTGTTAGGTTAATGGTTGGACTGGATGATCTTCAAGGTCTTTTCCAACTTAGATGATTCTGTGATTCTGTAATCAAGAAAAATTAACATTTGAAATATGGGAATAAGTACAGAATCAATTCAGTTATACCGTATCTTTTCTTTTCCGACTACTGATAAATAATTGCATAATGGAAAGCCCCTGGAAATTCTTAAAGAAAAATCTGATTACTTTAGTTCTCAAAAGTTAACTTAAGCATATTAAGATTTCCCTCCCAGTAAACTTGCTTAAGTGAAGTCTTATAACTGCTTTTTCTCCTCTTATATAAGTATTATTTAGAGGTCTCAGAGTGACCCTGAACAGACTCTGATGACTGAGAAAGCTAGCAAGAAATGCCCCTAGTGTTTTTCCCTGGTCCTGCCTTACTATCAGAGCACAACTCACAAAAAATAAATTGCAGAACTGAATTGCACGATGGGGAGGGGAAAAGTTTAGCTGGAGCTTTTCAGCTGTGTCGCTGTCTGCAAGCACGTAAGAGGAATCATACTATCTATAGCTCTCTACTTCTGAAACAAAATCAAGCACCAACTAAAGACAGAGATTTTAATCCTATAGATACATGGCTTTCTAAGAAAGATGTTGTAATTTAAATAGGAGGTAAAGGTATTATGCAGAATTAACTGATAAGGTTCTACAGCCTGTAGAAGAGATTAGAGTAAGTGATGATTTTAATAGTTTCTTCTGAGCTTAAACACCATGGAAGCCTTGCTCTGCTTTTTTTCCAAAGTTGATCATCAGGCCTGCAGTGCCTTTTGACATTGTTTGACAAGTCCCAAGCTAATATAGATACTGCACAGATTTTCAAAACATTTGCTGAAACTTTTGAAAAAAGAAAATGTTAGAGAACCGGCCCCACACAAAGTTTAGGGAAAGGGATGCGTGTATCATCAAGATTTTTCACGCACACAGGTTTGTCTTTTTTTGCTGCACTTGCTGTTTCGCTGACTACTAGTGTGTCCATCACGCTGGCAACGCTCACATAAACTTGTTCTGCAGCAGCTCAGTTTTTATCTGGTCTTTGCAGCTTGGGGGACTAGGAGTGCTTCTCTATTTACTTCTCTGCTACAAAACCACAGAGTCTCTCCCAGCACATAGAAACTATTGGACTGATGAATTATCCATTCCCTCTGCTCCCAGATATAACCATCTTAGTTACTTGTACGACTAAATATTTGTTGTCATCTCACATTCATAAGTATTCTACTGTGGCCAAAAGTGGCAAAGCAGCAACACATAAATCAGAAGTTTTAATTTTCCATTCCATACGCCACAGTCCACTAGAAGATTCAAAACAGACTGAAGAAGCTGTAAAGGAACACAGATCTTACAGCTGTGTGTATAAGACAGCAAATGTCTGCATTTACCAGACCAGTTAATGTTGTGTAGACCTTTTATAACAATTATTTGCTTAGAGCTTTTAGTATGTCATTTTTATTATGCTGAATGGAAGAGCAGTTTAGCTGCTGCCCTGAATCTCTCTCCAAGGAATGATTTTTCTTTCCACAGCCCATACAGGGAACCTAGCACAGTTATGTTCCTAAATTAGGTGGCCGAATTTACGCAACATGACTACTCTGGTGCATAGAATAGCATGCACTTACACCCACAACCGAGGCTGCCTTTTTGCCATTTGAAGCACATAGCAGAGTGCACTCTCCCAGGCAGGCTTGTTTCATGCAGTGGCAGTGTTTTGCATTCAGTTGAAACCTGTGTGAACAATGTGGATCTGCCAGAAAGCACTTTTCACTTATAAAGCTGTTGCCTTACATGGCCAGCTGGGAGGCCAGAAAAGAATTGCGCTCTCTCTCATGCTGCAGTAAGGTCGGGGAGAATCAACGAAAGGTGCCTGCACTTACCCGTTTATGCCAATGCACACAGGTCCAGAACAATAGAGTATGTCTGGGGTAACTTTGCTGTGCTGTAAAACCACTCTTCTCCCAGAAGAGCTGCCAGCAGCGTGATGTGCCAGGGGAAGCTTTAGGCTGGGGAAAGAAAGAGCTCAGACGTGACAGCAGTATGAAGAAGGTGAAAATACAGGAAAGGGGATAGCAGGATTCAGGGCTGAGGACTGATGTTTTACAAGGAGTGTAGGAAGCTCCAGGGATTTGTTGTGCGGGGCTGCATTTTAGGCAGTAGACCTGGGAGCAGTTGTAGAGCTTCACTCTAGACTGTCTACATTCCAACTTCAGCCCCACAGTCCTCCTTTGGCATGTTTCTCTGGCAAGGAAACCACGGAAAGGGAGATACCCCATGCTCCAGCCCACCCCATGAGGGTAGGAGAGTAGGATGATGGGGTGCAGGGCACGGTGGTCAGTCTGGGTACAGCCCCTCTGTCACCTCCCTCTTCCCCTGAGCCTCCCCTCAGTCTCACCTCCTCAGTATCCCCTATGCAGCCCTCTGTGCGAGGAGGAGGAGGAGAAAACCTTGCTCCTCGCAGAACCCAGGGAGTAAGGACAGAAACCCACTGAGAACCATCCTTCTGGCCCTCAACAGCATCAGGAAGGGCAACAGATACTGGCTTGGGGAAGGAGGCCCCTTGCAGCAGCCCACATTTCCTCCACACTCCAGGTGCAAATTCAAACTAGAGCTGGCCCTCCCTGTCCTTTTAACCTCTGTCCCCTCCCTCTAAGATTAATTTCCTTCCTTCCCACACAGTAGGTAACACTGATGGACCTTTTCTGACATATGCTGATAGGACCCTTATAGAGAAACATTTAGGCATAAACAAATTCAAATATCAGTGATCTGGACTTGCATGAAGTTTAATTATTTCAGCTTTTTTTTTTTTTTTTTTTTTTTTAAACATTTGTGCCTGTCTCCGTTTCCTGCTGCTGGGGGAGATGGCGGGGAGAAACTGTGAAATTACTGTCTTTGTACTATGCTCCAAAGTACACTATTTAGGGCTCATTCTCATTGTTTCTAGCAACTTACTCTGCAGCTTAAACTCATGAGATTTGTCTCCACACTAGGAAGCTTTTGGTTCACTTATGGTAAGTGAGCAGAGATGTATTTTGGGGTAGTAGTCCGTTAGCCTGGCCAAAGATACGTACTATTATGATAAAATAAGCAAAAAAGGGAACAAGTTCATGCCTAAAATTAGGCAAAGTGTTGACAGTCACCGCAATGTACCATCTCAGTTTCAAGTTTCAGATTTTGACCATATTATCTGACATCTCTGTAGGACAACAGAAATTTCACTACGTCATTCTTGCACAGTAATTGCAGATGAAAAGTTTGGTATCTTTCAGTAAATAAGTTATATGTTAGAAAATCCTTACTATTTTAGCACTTGGTGATTTGTTCATCGGGTAGTTACCCTGACTGTAAAAAAAAAAAAAAAAAAAAGGTATGTCTTTCATTTCCAATGTGACCTACAGGCTCCCGCAGGCCTAGTTCTGCAAGATCGGCAGGAGGAGGTGGGGTCCTCCCTGACACAGCCTGGGAGACAAGCCTCTGAGTGCAGCCACAGTTGCACCAAGAAAGCAGCACTGGTCTTGGCATAGCTTCTCTGTAGTGTACAGAGCAATTTTACTATACTGTTGTGTAAAGCAGAGCCCCTCTGCAGCTGAGCAGGGTGGCAGATGTTTGATTGCTCACAAAAACATGATGCAGCTATTTAAGACAAGGGCTATGGAGTAGTGTGCTGAATACGGGAAGAATGTAGCTGCCCTCACTGAAACATGGCTGCTGTTAACATTTCTGCTCTTGTGAAAATCACTATGCTCATGCACTCTTCCATGACCACATTTGGGTAGGACTTCATTTTACATCTTATCAAGAAGTCTTTCTTCCCACAAGAAAAGATTCTGCAAAACTGTCAAGACTTTTCTTTCTGCATTTAATCCTTCAAATAGTTCAGTGATTCTGACGCCTTTCATTTTCAGTGCTTAGAACAAGCAGAATGCGACAAAGCTTTGAGAGCCTAAAATATTTGTTTACACAGTACTTCTGGCTGTTATACTTTATACCTCCCACAGGTATTTTTACTATGCTTTTTAATTCACTGCAATGCCATAACTTGAAACACAGTCCTTAGACGACAGTGGTTCAAAACTGGATAAACAAACTCAAGCAATAAAAATCAGTTTAAGTCAATTACCCTTTTAGTCAAAGAAAAGCATACATCTGAACTGCAAACTTTCCAGCCAGATCTCATTACCACATTTCTCAAGCAAGAATAGTTTAGACATCACCAGCAAACCAGGAATACAAACATTTGCAGGGTAAGTTAGGTGTCCTAGCAGTAGCATTATACCCTCCACATTAAGAGACACTGCTGCTTTTGCCCTACCTCCCACATTCATAACCTTAACCACTGTGGAGTACTAACTGCCATTTAGCAAACTGCTTGAGCTATGCTTTAACATGTATTTAAGCTGACACTCACTCCTACCAAATCAAAGCAGTCTTCACACCTTGCCCACCTTTCTCTCTGCATGTCTCTCAGACATTCTTAATTCACAGTAAGCACCTGGATAGTAAAACAAGATGGGGTTACTTTTCAGCTGCTTTGGCTCTCCCCAGGCAGGGTGGGGAGAGGGTTAGTTCTGCAGTCACATTAGCTCGCTGAGGCACCTCCCCGCAGCCACAGGCACTGGTGCCAGTCGGAATGAGCGCTGAGGCTGGGGACGGGGCCAGGCAACGACAGCACCAGCTTCCAGGCACGAACACCACCAGCAGGTCACTGGCAGGCTTCCACTTTGAACAACCCGCTGTGCATTAGTGCCGTCTAAATAGGCATTTGGCAAGCCTCGCATCACCTCATACAAGAGCATCTCCCTCCTTAATGTCATCATTCATTCCGTACTAAACACATCTCATTTCAAGTAGGAAACAATAAAGAAAGGCAAAATTCTGGAGGCAACCGGGCAAAGAAGCCTCAAGAATTGTGCTTCTAGTGACAGACTTTCCCAACAACATTCCAGTGCTTTCAATAGGATTATCACAGTGCAGTGAAAATCAGAAAAACAGAAAAATGGGATTACAAGTAGTAAAAAAGAATATATATCTGAACGTGATCTGATCCAACTCAGTACCACGTTAGGTATTAGAAGTAAATCAAGTCATCTTGAAACTCCTAGGAGTTTGTCTTCATTACTGAACAATAAAACTGCAGGGCACTCTTTCACATAATTCCACTGTAAGCCATAGTGTTTCAGTAGACATGTATATGTCCAATTTTAAGAAACACAGAAAATATAAGCAATTTTAAACCATATACAAAGAATCTACGAAACTATTATGATAATGACACACATGGAAATTCAGTTATGCAATCTCAAAAAGAGAAGTTTTGGAAACAAAGGAACTCAAATTGCATTTTGCTGAAATAACTACTAACGTAAAGGTAAAGGGGTGCAGATAACCCCGCTCAGAGGATATCTGTGGAAACGTATTAAAAACCCACCTCTTTTCGCAGTTTGTCTATGGATATCTCAAAATGTTTCCAGTCAGCTAGAAACTGTTTATCCAACTTCCACATGCATGGTACGTGCATTTATTTGTCTGCTTACCCTCTGTCACTGATGCTAAGTAGTTTCTCAGATGTGTACCTGACAACGAAGTGCATCCTGTAAATTTGCAGTATTTATTGCAACATCAAGGATGATGAAGGAAACAAAACAGAGTTGCTGTCAGTGGAAACCAAATCTTTTTGGTTGATGAATGATAAGAATTCCTCAGTAAGGACCTTGATAATTAAAGTGTCAACAAAGTTATGCTGTTCTTCCCATACGAATGACATCTCTTGTTAATTATCCATTCCTTATATGGCACTTGGATCCTTTACATAATCAAATGTGGTAAGACTAAGTTCACACTCCAGTAGAAAAATAATTATCATAATTAACATTTCTGTTGCAGGAGAGGCTGGTATTCTCTGTTTCACAAGCAACGAAGAATACAATCCCCCTCAAAGCATGTGAAGACTTACAAACTGTGCTTAGCTATACTCCATAGGCATAGCGTATAAAAGCTGTAAACTTTCAAGCTGACTACAGAATTCTCACTCTTTCTAAAGAATATTCATGCTGATCCACACAAGCATTGGTGATTAACTACACAGTGTTCCTCTAGCACTCCTTTATGGAGCGTAAGGCTGTGCTTGTAGAACGGCACAACTGCTAAATACGTATTTATGGAACAAAATCCAATCTGTGCATACACAGTACTTACCTCATCTGCTCATATAAATACTGTCCAGTTATCTTTCTGAAAGCAGGAAATACTTTATGCTTATACATCATTTTTTCCATCAAGTTACTTCTTAAAATTATCGTGCCTTTGGAAATATAACATGCTTGGCTATTCTTTGTGTCTAGTAACCTAACATCTACTGTTTGTGCATTCTAGAATTTAAAAAGTATGCAGCAGATTTCAAATTTTGGGATCACAGTAGGAGTTTCTCTGGCTAATAAAACACAACCTACACAACATGGTGGAGAGTTCTGATTCAGGGTTTGGGTTTTTTTTTTTTTGGAAGACTGCAGTCATTAGGGCCTCTACTTCTACATATTTAAATGGTTGTGAGTCTTGGATGAAAAAACAAAACAAAACAAAACAAGCCAACACAAAAAATGAACAGCAAACAACCATCAATTTAAATGCCAATTTCCAGGCTAGTCTGTGATGGTTGAGTCCAGTTAGTATTTCTGTGAACTGTTACACTCTTCATCTGCAGCTATGTAATACACGTGAAACTGTAACAGTTGTCTTTGCATGGGAATGTTCTAAAAAAAATTATTCCTAGTCTGCTACTGGTGACAATGAGCCAGTATTTATGTGAATAAAGCACCTATCACCATAGTGATAAATGTTCTTTGGAACCACTCTGATGGCAGAGGTAAGAACAGGAGTTAGCCTGTTAGTACCTCAGCACTTCTGTTTCCAACCAATTTAAAAAAAAACAAAAAAAAAGCCACAAGACTTTGCTGCCAGCCTGCCTAGCTGCTACTTCATCAGGGCTGGAGGGAGACCTACTGTGAATGGCAACAGTTTGCACGGTGACTCCTCCCAGCCGTGCTCCAGAACAGTGCGGATGTCAGAAAGGCAGTGGGACATGCTCAGACCTGTTACCAGTCATAGTAACAGTGTTTAAAGCACACACACACCCCAGCTGCAGAACTTGGCTGTTTCAATTGTGTAAATGTTAGGTGCAGGTCAAGACACAGGCGAAAGCCCGTGGTACCTCCTGAGCAAGGACCACGTTGCTGGCTGCAACATGTGTGATGCCCAAACAGCCATGCTGCAGAGCCCGCTAAGCCCAGGCTGTCATGACCAAATCGGTGAGTGTTTGCTATGCAGTACTGCTGCAACGGGAAATGGGCTAAATGTTGACTGCAGGATGCGCAGAATTGCTCGTCCACTCAGCTTCAGCATGGCTGTATGCCCAAGCATGGGGAGGAGAGCCAAGCTTGCACTTGGAGTACGATGTAGAGTTACCCTGTCTGATGGCTAGAGATCAGTGAAATCCAGTTCCCGTATGACCCCTCTTTTGATTTACTATAAAGCTACCAAGCAAAATTGTCAGCACAAAAAGCAGATTGCTTTCTTCTAATAGCTTGCATGAATTTTAGTCTTGATTCTTGGGCTTCCTGACCAGCTGTTGCCACAGAGTAGCTGCAACAATCATGAAAGTTTTGCCTGCAGAAGCAACTAGTGTAGCACAGTGCGGAGAGATACCACTACCTAAAGGAGTGGGGAATCAGCAGCTGGATAACCATGCAACAGAGCACTTGAGATATGTCCTACCAGCCTGCAATTTGTGTTCCAATTTGAGCCCCAGAAAGGGCCTTTTAAACCCAATGAATATGACTCATTAATTAAATACTCATAGATAATGTAGTCTCTGTAATCTTTTGATCCTTTAATCAAAACTTGAACATTGGCTGAACTCCCAGTTTGGAATATAAACCTGATCCATCTTAGAATGCAGTTGGCCTGGCTTTAAAATACATTCTGTTGGTAGAGAGTAACCACACATTTTCCCAGTAAAATGAAACACTGCTTAATATAGGTACCCCGTTACTCTATAGTAGCCAGATCTACTGTACCCAGAAAGTGGCCATTGTGACTATTAGAATTCAGTCTTTGAAAGATGGAAACGTATCTGCCAGTCATGAACCCAGTAGCAGATATTACTGTTCTTAATCTGAAACCTTTCCCTACTTACATGGCTGCTTCCAGGGACTGACAAAGCAGATGATGACTGGAGGACCAGTCAGCAGTACTGGGGAGAACTAGCAGATGATCAAAATGAGCATACTTGAATGAAGTGCCTAAAAGTTCAATACCAGTTTTGGACAAATTTCACTTATGATAATGTGGGACTTTCAGGCTGTGAACAGCAGTCTGTGGGCAGGGCCCTACTATCCTTCAGTCATAGCTGAGAAAGAATCCTGAAAAACTGCACACCTTTTCACAAGCTGCAGGAGTCAGTGCAGCCTGGGGCTACTGCAAGGCATGTGCCTTTTGATTTTGCTTATAGCAAAGGTGGGGAAGAGGGGTAGCGAAAATTCTCTCTCCTCAGCTCATACCGACTGTTGCATTTAAGGTGAGGCTAAATTTGGTAAGAGATGAATCCCCTTGCGTTCCAGCCAATCCCCAGAGATTAGAGGGGCTAGGGGTGGCTGGACTTACCTCTTAATAGGTATGCCAATTGGGGCCGTGACTATAGGTCTGACACCAGATGCACGAACAGCCCGTATGCTGTAGGTCTGGTTGCATTCAAGAGAAGCAGTCAGGTTCACAAATAGTACGGTTTATTTTTTATGCAACATTTATAGATTCTTTAAGATTGCCTGCGATAAACACACAAACTGCAGGTTGGCTATATAGCACTACACACAAAAAGGAAAACAATTCCAACCACACACATACTTAGTTCCCGGGTAATCACTCGGCGTAGCCAAGGGCTCAAATCTTACCAAAAGGCGTCCCTTCTCGGGGCAGGGGGGGAGGAGCACAAACCCATTGATCTGTCCCTCCTATTTGGTGTAGGATTATTGTCCTCCCAAGTTAGGTACAAACTTGGGGTAGTATTTATCATAGAATGTATGTGTGAGTGGCTGGGACTGTGGTCAAGCCATTATCTCTTGAATAACGACACAGCACATTCCTTGGTGCGAGGGTGCGCTGGTTTTTGTGGGAGAAGAGGAAGGGTGAGAGACAAGGTGGCAGACTACTGCAAAACAGTCCTTGAGAGGAGATAAGCGCGGCCTCCACCTCGCTTCGCATTCCTCATTGGTGCCACAGCAAACAAATCACTGGATCTCCATCCTGTCCTGGGTTTGTTCTGGGCACCATGTATCAAGGAAACGTGTGTTTCGCAGATTTTTCATTGTTTTGCTTCTCCCACACTTCCAACACCTAACACCGACCTCCAAGCAAACCTCTAGCAAAGGTCTGCTGCTTGCCACCATGGGGAGGGTGCGAGGCCGAACACCGTGAGTAGGGAGCATTCCCCTAACAGCTGTAATTATAATATTTATATCAAAATGTTGAACATTAAATAACGGCTTTTGCCCAATACCCATCAATGCAATAGGTGTACACTTTACAGCACAGAAAAAAAATCCTCCCTCACAAATATTAAAAAGCTTATAATGGTTGTGACAGACGTATGAAGAGCTTCAGTTTCTGTTTCAGAGGAAACAGCCATGCTGCTGCACCCACAAACCATCCTATTGAAAACTTATTTCAGAGACGAAAACAAAACCGCATGTGTTTCTTCTTAAGCTAACTGTTCTGGCTTTTCAGACATCGGTGTAAAGAGCTACATTTCAATTTAGCAGCAGTATCATGTTCAATCTCCTCCAATCCTGTAATTGTTACTAGCTTTGCAGTAAATAAATAAACTCTTACCTGGGAAAGGGACAAAGAAAAACAGTCCATGCGCTTTTAGCAATCAGCAAATGCACTGTTACAGGCTTTGGAATATTAAGACTACTTCTGGGAAAAGAGACCCCTGTAACCCAGCCAAATAGAAATAAACACTTACATCCTTCACACACTCACTTGGTCCTTCATTTTCCAGCTCCCTCAACTCCTCAGCCAAGTGAGGGAGGATACCAGCTCTGTGCAGGAGGTCACTTTTCCAGCTGCTCCAGCAAAAGCTCCATGGGCGCTGCTGCTTTTTCGCTCCAAAGGCTACAGAGATGAAGTGTAAAGTGCCATGGCTGCCTTACAATTGCTGCCGGGAAGGGGTGGAGCAGGAAATGCATTGTTGTTTCTTATTATTTGTAGATTCTGAAATCTACATATTTGAACAGTGAACCCAACCTGTAGCCCAGAGACAGGAATTAATTTTACCGTCCTTTACCTTCACACTTCATGAAGAAATGCAGCTGCCAATAAAGGCCAAGACATACTGTGGGCAGATGGCTTAGAAATTCCCACCAACAGTAAACCTGATGCAAAGCATGGCCTCTTCACAACTGGTGGTGTTTCCAAGAGAAGGTATCAAAATAGTAAGTCTGACTTCCAAGCTACTTGGCAAATAAGCCTGAGTGGAAGAGAACTATAACAGTCTGGAAGCTAACTAAAGACTCCGGTGTCAAGAATGGAAGTAGCAGCAGCAAAAAATGATGAATGAACCTGCCAGTACCAAAAAAGTAAGTATACAGCCATTAAAAGTACCATGAGAAAAATGAAAAAACTATGTTTACTTATAATAAAGGCATATTTTACTGACAGATCAAGAAATCACATGATAAGATGTTTTACATAACATCAAGAATTTCACATCATTACAGCCCTTATATGAGCTACAAAAGCAAGAGATTTTTGAATACTTAATGCTGACATTTCTGGAGAGAAACCGTAAGACAATTCTCAAATTTATTCAGATTGATTAGCAATAGCCATACTGCAGCAGCTGCCTTGCCATTGCTCAGCATTTTGTGCACACAAACAGCATGAAAGATGTGACAATGCTGTGATTTTGCTGATATTTGTATAATTATGTAACACGAAACATATATTTATGGAGGAAATGTAAAAGGCAGCTCTTCTTTAAAAACAGCTAGATGAAACTCCAATAGTACGTAGAAAGTTAGCACAATGTATATTCACATGACTGTCAAGGACTATAAAGCTCAAAATCTCATTAAACTGTTTTAAAATCACAAGAGACTTGAAATCATGAAAGTGTTTTCAGAGCATTTGCCAATCCTCATCTGCCGAATCAAGACACCTTTACACCTTCCATCATCCCGACTGCAAAACAGAATCAATACCTATGCCGCTGGTTTTGCTTGGCAATCTCCCTCACATGTCCCTGAGATAGATGGTTACAACTGATCACACTGGTCCCACAGCCAGAAGGTTCACCTGTTCCTGGCTTGATAGGGTGTGACTTTCTGTCAGGTATGGGTTCCAGAATGAGAGTAAAAATTACTTTCATAGTCCCAGACATCTATTTCAATGAAGCTGAGCCACTGAAGGAGGCTTACCAGCACATCCTGTTAGTCCTCAAGTGTTTTTCACAGGACTTTTAACACTGAATTTTCTTTCCAGATTATTGCATTAGGACTGATCAAAGTTTTGTGTGGGTAAGTAGATTCTTCCACAGACTTTAATAGCAGCTGGATCAGACACTAGAACACCTGCTAAAAGGAGCTCTAGCTCACTTCAGCTCCCAAGAAATGAATATGACAGCAGACAGATAAACCAATCAAGAACTGAGACTAAAAGTACCATAAAAACTCCTTTCACTCTTCACTCCCTCCTCCAACATGGTTGGAGCTATGAGGAAATGCAGGTTATTTGATTCAGTTCACCAAGTGGTGAAAAATGCATCGGTACCTGGAGACTTTTGGAGGGGAAGCAAGTATTTTACAGTTCAAGAACTTGAAACGTTCATCTACAGTGTGGTGCTTTAAACTCTTTTGGAAAAATAATCCTGGAAATGCACATCAAAATCTTCAACAAAATCCGTATCAAACACTCTTGTGGAATAACCAGAAATTTGGATGCAGCAGCAGGATTCAGTTGTGGAAGAAAGTGACACAAAAGGAGGTGGTAAAGCATGCAGTATAATGCCTAAAGTGACAGGAAATGCTGCTGATCTACTGTCTGAAAGTCTAAAATCCTCACTTAGCCTTAGCTGACTGCTGACTCCTGTCTTACAGCATCTTCACCTAATGTTCATCTGAAGAGACAAGATGATATTCAGGAAGTACCTTGTACACTTATACATCATATTAAGTTTTGAATCTCTTGATTTAGTGCTTCTCACCATACATGTACAGATGGTATTATAAAAATTGAATCAAAACTTTTATTCCTTTAGCTGCCCAGAGATGCCAGGAACAATATTTGGAAGAAAGTGAAAGTAAAAAAATTAAGTGCTTACAGTTATTTCCTAAATAATGCACATAAACATGGTCATGTTTTTTGTAAGTAGCAAACTTCTTGACTAACGAGATTGGTCTTCAAACCCTTGACCACATGCATAAACTTGTTAGATTGGGTGTTGGTAATAAAATCTGATCTTATGGGCCTTAGAGCTCATATGTATTTATTTTCTCTGTAATAGTATTCTGAGGAAAGACATCTGTTTGGTTACAGAAAGGTTGATGAAAAGCCAAAAATGTAACAACAGATAGTTACTGCAAAGTAATTCACTATAAATGCCTGATTAAGCGAGCAGGGCCTTGTACAGTATTTAGCAAAGCATGAGATCTCATGAGTAGTATTCCTGAAAAAAAAAAAGCAACTGAGTACAGACAAGATTGAGACAGCAGTTGAAAATGCATCCTGATCAATGACAGTAGCTAGAGTACACGTTGTACCAACGCATCTCTAAAGAACAGTTGGCTAAAAAAGTCTTTTGGACGTACAGGGCAGCTTTTTATCTCTCTTCCTGTACCACTGCTGCCCCAATCTACAGAAAGGTATGTATGTATTTGTTCTCACAAGGTCATATCAGGAACAGAAGTGCAGGAGTCCACCAACCACAGAGAACTGACACTTTTTGAGACCTCATATTTGCACTCCACTTCTGAACCTCAACATAGATTTCCAGCTGATGGCCAAATTAAAAGGAATAAAGTTGTCCACTTTCTGAGAAGAGGACATTTGGCAAGAAACTTGCTGAAATTCCACAAAAAAACAAAGTACAAAACAACATGTAGGACTCGCAGGCCATTAGAGAACTCCAAGTTACATCTCCACACCTGTATTATGGAGCAGGAAGAGAGAAAAATTGTACAGACCAATTATATAAAACAGTGGAGAACAAAACATCCAATGGAAGTTGCTCTCCCACACAGAGAAAAAAAGTGATCTTTTAAACATCTTGAGTAAGGAAAAAACATAATCCACACCCAGTGATACTTTATCTATTAGACCCAAGTAATTCTCAGGTCAAAATTGTACTAACATCTATGTGCAGACATAGAGCTGATGCAGAGGTTTAACATCCTTGAAAGTCCTGGAAAAAGCAGAATGTTCTATTTTCACATATCACAATATTCTGCCAGAGTCAGAGAACACCAGTGTCAACTGAAAATTCTGTCAAAAACTTTAATCTAAGTACCAACTCCAACAACTCCCAAGAGGTGGAGTATTTTTTTCCCCAACAGCTTGTTACTTAACCCTAGAACAAGTTCACAACCTTATTATTTCCTCCACCTTCTCTCACTCATAAACATGCAAATATAACTCATTAATCCCAAGCATGCATTAATGAAAGCTCCTTAAAAATTGTTCTCAAATGGTATGTCTTATACTCTGATGGTATACATAAGGTAGAGGCTACAGCTTTTATTTTCATTTAGTACCAAGACTAATACTAACAATACCTGCTTTTTTTAAGAGACATTATGTTTGCCATAACTCTTAAACATCCAGCTGCTCTCTAAAGAACTGCCTGTTCTTCTGAAATTAAGTTATCCTCTGTGATAACCACTCTAGCTTCTTTCATTACACGTAGGTGATCCTAGCTGCATAGAAATTTCTCTGAGTAGTGCAGCAAACTTTCCAGTCTCCTAACTAAATCATTTTATCAGGTATTTCTAGACAGCAGTGATAAAGCCTTTTAAATCAAATTATTAGTGTTTTGTAACCCGACTTTATACTCAAGACAAATTTTTCATCATAATTGTCATCAACTACCTAAAGAATTTTAAAAGCATTTAACAGCAAGACACAGATAAATTCTCTACTTCGTCTTAACAATTCATATCATTAAAATACTTCAGTTGAAAATTACATTAGTTTTATCTAATTTTATTATTATTGGTTTATTATTATTATTGGCTTATTATTAATTGTGGGCTTAAAACATTACACTGCCAAAGGATGCAATTAATACACACTTTGGTTTTGCTATCTAGATGAAAACAACCACCTAACTAAAGATGCAGTTAAGACATAGGGAATTGTTTAACACATCTCATGGCCTTCTCCTCAGCTGTTATGATTAACATATATAGTATAAGGCTCCTATAGGCAGAGGTATTAGCACCATTTTTTAATAATGTTGTCCAACACTTGCCAGGCAAAAATTCCTCTTCCTGGAACAGCTAACTGATTTAGACTTTAAAAGAGACTTATTTAAAACCTTCTACAGTTCCATTTTGGGAGAACCTACAGAGGACCCTGACATGCAGCTAAGGGGGACTGCTGGAAGGGAAAGGAGGAAGAGGAGGCTGATCCAACAGGGAGATGGGGTAGAAAAACCCTGAGCTAAGAACTAAGATGGGGTAAGCCTGACTTGCCACACTCCCTCCACTTATTTCATGCTCTTTCTGTAGGAAGGAATGGCAGAGACCACCCTGGCATGAGATTGGGAGATTTAGGCACAGGCCCTGCAGCAAGGCAGAAAATGGGGCCTTTCGTTTCCCAGTAGTGACAGCAGCTTCAGGCCAGCCAGGATAATTACCAGCTCGCTTTTACCATCCTGGTTCAAGTTGAATCAGAAATCCAAAATGCCAAGTTTGGTAATCTCAGCAGAGTTCCACTTTGTGCAGCTATTTATATCAGGCATGTGGCATAGTCCAAAATCTCAGGATATTCAGCCATGGTGGTATTAATAGAACAAACATGGATGCTTACTCCATAGGTTTCTTAGTTCTGCCTTCAACTGGACAGTAATACAAATGATGTGTGAACGCAGGATAAATGTGTTTCTATTCTGTTCACAGTGTATCTTCACTGGAAAACTGGCACCTACAGACACCTGACAACAGACAAAATGACTCTGTACAGGGGCTGAATAGGCTTTGCCCTGACAAGGCTACGGTAATTCAGGGCACAGAAATTATTTCTCCAGTGACTGAGAACACACGCTGCTGTTTCTGAATAGAACCACCCATCTGCACTAATTATTTCTTTTCCTGCTCTTCGAACTCTTTTAAGACACTGAATCCACTTTTTCATGTCATGCTCAGGTAAACAAGTCAAAGATTTTGAAGAGCATTTCATGAAACCCAGGCACAGCTACTAGTAAACTAGCCCCTTTCTAAAAAGCAAGGCCCTCATAGGCCTCTCACTATTCCCCTGTTTCTGGACATCACTTGTGTTGTAAGAAGCAGAAATTAACTGAAAGGTTTGTGTTGTTGAACAAGGAAGCAGAAGAGTCTCAAAAAAATGCTTGCACAAAAGTTACATGAGTTTTGGGGTTTTTTTCTGAGGAATGGCCTGACCTATGGTAGCACCCTCACCCCAAAATAAACTGCACTATAATCTTCCCAGGAGTAACAGCAGCACCACAACAGACCTCATAATGCAGGGGCAGGTTTAGAGACAGTATTCCCTCCTGACACTCATAAATTAAGATACATGCCTCAAAACTTTATCTCCAGGCTGCTGGCCTGACTTACAGAAAAAAACAAACAAACAAAAACGTATCCAAAGTAAATTATTCACAAGAATTAAACCAGAATTGTTTATTAGAATTTTTAATTTTTCATCATCTTACATCTTGTACCTTTGTTACTAGTACCTAGAAAAGCACCACAAAAAGTCTTTTATGCATTCTAAAATTGTTGGTCTTTCCTCGGCAATATCCACTCCATTTCATTACTTCAAAGAAGTATATTCTTACCCTGGCTTTTCAATATAGTTTCATGGAAGTAAAAGTCTTACGTGGTAGAACTATGCAACCCTTTTCCTTCACAATTTACCTTTGTTCTGGAGAGAAGAATGAACATTTGTCTTATTCAAAGTGTCAACTGACAATTTGAAGTAACAAACTTTTAAAGAAATTGTCCTTGGTTAAAACGTTTGCATAGTAACAATGGGTAATTCTTCCAAACAGGTTTTCACTATGAATGCCATGTGTGAAGGGAAGTAATCACACACCATTTGAAACCCTCTGCTTGTACACAAGGTAACACCACTGTTACACAGCACTGCGCCCACTGCTCTGTCAGTCTGAGTCTGCTAAAGCTGCGCTCACTGAACTATGTGCTACTGATCTCTGGAAAATAAATAATAAATAAACCAAGCCGTACAAGTCAAACTTTGACCTGATTCATATGATCAAAGTTTCAAACTAATAAGGCACTCTGCTTCCAAATATAAGAATATGGATGAGTGGTGGAGAGGAGATATTCCAAGCATTAAATTGATTTGCAAAAGTACCAGTACCAAAAAGAAAGCAAAAAGGATTTAAATTTCTACAGACTACATGTTTCAGGAACAAATTTGCCTTTATATTAAGAATTTTTTTACTGTATTTTTGGCAATCTAAAAGGGCGTTCTACTGAGGAACTCTTCCAGCAACAAGAATCAGCTGATCAGCAAGGCATGTCTCAAGTCCCTTGATATGGTGGGGGGGAGATCCATTTAGAAATTATTTTTTGTAAGTCATTAAACGATGAGACATTCTAAAACATTCAGTTAAGAACACAATTACTCAACTAATTTAAAAACCCCATAGCAGCCTTTGTAATTTCAGATTCATGGTACAATGTGCATATTAATTTTGACATTATCTGTTCAGACTATTGCACACATTTTATCGTTGCCATTTAAAGGATTCTAATAGGATAACACCACTGACAGCTTAACCTTTATTAAACTGTTGATATAAGATGATTCTTTTAGCATTAAGTCAGATGAAGACATTACAAAAATTATATAGCTATTAATAGATTACAGATAAACTATTTAAAAGAACATTCTCTTTATAATATTGGTCTTTTCTTTACAATTAGAGACCAGAAAAATGAGGGGTTTCTGTCATATTATTTTACTAAATTAGAATTTAAATACCTGAGGCACTTTCAAGATTATTAACAGATGAACAATTGCTCACTCACAATTGCTATGAACAATTAGCTCACTCAGAGTTAAATCTGAAGAATAAGCCTATGGTATTAAATGTTACTTAGGACAGTATTGCTACTATTTGCTTTTAAAATCCAGGTACCTGGAAGCTTAAAGAGTTTGTAAAACACTGAAGTTAGCTCCAAGCTTTCTGTCTGTCTATAGTAACAATTATGCTTCTCTCATATTTTTCACATATAAAAGATTGTTTCAATATGAAGTAAGCCTCAGAACATAACTGTAAGGTAGGAAGTGCCATTACCCTTTATACAGAATAGAAACAGATTGTGGCTTGCTGAAAGGAAGAGGAAGCATGAGGCGGACAACTCCATGGACTCAGTCATCCCATTTCATGTTCTGTCATAATACAGCATCTCTGATATTGCTCCAACACACTGTATTATTTTGATAGTTCCAACTATAATCATAAAGTAATTTAAAATCCTTGCATTAGTCAGAGAGAACAACATGTATTCCCAATCACGAGACCTAAACGTGGAGCAGGCAGATTTTAAACAAGAAGATATGTTCTACTTAAGTTGTTCTTGATCACTCAGTATCAAAAATTTGCTGACTTCACAGAAAAATTACATCGTGTTTCTGTACTGGGACTTGCCAAAACACATGAAAACAACAACAGTCAAATTCTGTTCTACATATATCCACAGCCAATGGGACAGAAATTCTTGCCCCTCATTTCAAAGCCTTCCCAAGGACAGGAGAGCTTTGCAGCTTCCATATCTCACCCTACGTCTAGCTGCTCAGCTAGAGTATTTGAGCAAGAAATAAATAAAAGTATATTGCTATGACTGAAAGATCTGCAATGGTCCCAAGTCAAGAGCACAGGGCAGACTGGAAATATTAAGTTCCTCGACCAAAATTAAAAAGAATCAGACAAACTATTGGGATGGATAGAGGAAGCTGTTTTCCAGGATTTTCTTGTTCCTTCTGGTGAATAGACCATCAAAGGAAAATGTTCGCTCACAAGTGTCACAGTTATTCAGTATCATATCCCAAAACGGGTCCCAACCATTTCTCCACCTCTGCCACAGACAAATTTTTTCTCAGTGCATAATCTTCAACCTGAAAAGGGACCACAAAACATGATGAAGATTTGGAAACTTCAGCTTTTACTCTTTCAAATTTTTTCGGAACATCTGCTCACAAAGTGTTTTTGAATGCTGTAATGCTACCACAATGGACAGTGCAAGTTACCTGATCTTTACATATCTTGCCAACAGAAAAATATTTTGATTTCGGACTGGAAAAGTAGAGGCCAGAAACTGCAGAAGCAGGTATCATTGCTAGCGATCCAGTTAAACCAATTCCTGGAAAAGAGAATGAGAATTTTCTTATTCTCTGAATTGCTAATAAATATCAATTCAGAACCTTTTTTTGCTGGGCAGCTTCAAGTAAACTCCAAAACCAAAAAGCTTTCAGATGAACTAAAACAAAAACCATTTTCCACTTGTTAACTAATTAAAAAAAATACACATAGCTTTAAATATATTACAGATTTTCATTACAGTAGTACTGTAGAGTAACTGTACAGTTTGAAGGAAAAAAAGCATTTTGGCAAATGAAATGGGTAACTAGAGAGTTTGAAACACAGGAAGGTATTTCTGGAATTGTGGAAGTAGAAGTGAAATGTCTGCCACGTAAAATATTACAGGAAAATGAATGGAATTCATTCCTTTTTTAAGAGTTACCACCTCAAGGTTTCTGTGGATCAGGAAATACACTGCTGAATTGGCTTTTTTCCTGTTTATACCTGGAATGTCTTCTTGCAACCATAAAGATGCTAGAATTTTTCATCTGTCCAGCACAACCATGTTTGCACGCAATCTGCTAATTAGGGACATAACTCCTTCACCAAAAGCACTGGCAGTAGTCTGCAAATTCTTCCTTGAATGAGGCAAAATAAGAATGGCAATGACAAGAGGAAGGCAGCAATTCCCAGAACCACTTCAGTTTGTTTTTTCTATGCAGCTCTGCACCACCCAAATTTGCTGTTATGTTGGCATTTCAATCTTTCGTTTACATAAAAACAGTTTAAGAATCTCAGTAAAGCAGACAGAGGTACCTGTTGTTTCCTCAATGTTTGCAAGTTTCCACATGGTGAGTTTTTCTGTATGGTCAGGCTGGCTTGGATATCCAGGGGCAGGGCGAATTCCCTCATATTTAATTCTGCGTAGGTCAGAGAGATCTAGCTGCTCAGTACTACAGTAAGCCCAGAACTCCCTTCGAACCCTTTCATGGAGCTCCTCGGCAAATGCCTTGGAATGGAATGCAAAGTATTTATTTATTTATTTATTTAATTTGTGCAGACTGATACAATAGCTAAGACAAACAATGACAGAGACTTTCTCCCCATTCCCATTTTAATTTTTAAAGAAGCTCTTATCATCGGTGAGAAATTTGATAGCATTAAAATTCACATACAATACTTACTTTGCTAATTCAAGTATTTTAGCTTTTTCTCTTATTGGTAGACAGTGTTTTTTTGGTTGTCCTTCTTTAAAAGAAGGAGAGGTAAAGATGTGGACAAGTAACTGTAAAGTACTTTATTAGATGGCATCCAATAACAATTTCGGAAACTCTCTTATAGCTTGAAATACACAACTAGAGCTAACCCCATCTGCATTGCACTGAAGTTGCTCTAAGTTTTATCATGATTACTTAGGTGTAAGCATGGGGGCAGGCAGATGGGGCTAGAGGGGCAGGAGGGAAGGGATGGCATTTTCTAAACCATTTCAGTTAGAGCTTTAAGAGCATGTCTGTCTAAGCCTAAAGCATGTTAAGTCAAAAGACTTGTACCCTGGATACATCTGCATAGTCACCATTAAAAGCAGAAGGCATGTCTGCAATTCAAGAATGTAATTAGTGGGTCACACCTGGGACAAACACATTCTTATGTAGATTAAAAAGAACTGTCTTTAAATCTTGTTTAACAGTCTCATTTTAAAATCTAGTAAATTCTATCAATCATCAAAACCCTCATAAAGAGCTCAAAGATGCTTTTGCAGCTGAAAGATATGGACAGCAGAGTCCTCTCTGGCTCAGAAGAGGACTCTCCTCTCAAGACAATTTCAGTAGAACCAGTCCACTTTCAGATTTAATGCAGAGCATACGTTACAGGCAACTGTCTTAAGTTTACGCTAAAACTTGAAACAGCAACCTGTCAAGCAGATCTAGCACACAGTCAGAAAATTTGCAAGGAAACACATGATAAAACCTCATACCTCTGCCAATCGATCACCAAGAGCCTTTACCATTATGATGTTGTATTCATCATCCTGTTTCCTAAACTCACTGCATAACTCGTCTACACCAAAGCAGGCCACAGCAAACAGGCCTAAGTAATCACAAATGCCAGAATCCAGGGGTGCTATGAAGTCAGAGAGGCAGTAATATGGATCTGTGCAGGCAGAGTCCTTTTCAGCCTAAAGTAACAACAATGCAACAAATCAGAACATTTAAAAAATATATATTATTACCGCACTAAAGACCAGTATTTTTAAGATTAAAGGGCTTAAGGCATTTCTGACAAACACCTAACTAGTCTTTGATCCACAATGGCTTTCTTGTACTCAAATTAGAAGAAAAACACCTCTCTTACTCAGTGTTTGGATCACTGAAGAGCAAAATGTCAAGAGAGATGCTGTGCTGAACACACACACAGAGATGTTTATCTTCTGTTTACAGCTAATAAGATTTAACAGCTTATTCGGCAAACAAATTATTACAAAATAAGGAACACTCTTGTGCCAACCACTGGGTAAGAGGAGAAATTTTCCATCCCTAGCACTCACAGATTCCACACTTGTTAGCAAAACTGATGGCTGATAGTTCACATCCCAGTTATGCAAACTGCAGAATTCTTTAGCAACTCCCATTTTAGAATGGCTGTGAGTTTATAAACACTCCTAATTTTTTATGCTACAAACCATGTGCTCAGTAATCCAGACAAAACAGCACCCCAGGACATAGGTTTACACCAGCCACATGCAAATACAAACAAAATGCATCTATCACCACTGAAAAGTTGAATCCTGAGCGAAGTTCAAGAAATATCCTGCTCATTGGATCCTTTCCCAAAATGGAAAAAAGGGAATCAAGAGGTGACTGAATGCTGGCCATAGCACCGAACAAGAAGTTTTACAGTTGAGGATCATATCAGCGTATTCATTGTGAGAATATGACTGCTATTTAAAAAGCAGCACAGCTCTTATAAATCTACCCAATTTAGAGAGATAAAAATTATTTCATGGCTATCACTTAACTGAAGATTCCTCTCCAAGTTTTCTTATTCCATGACAGTATTTTAACAATACTTTCCACCCACTCCCAACTGCAGTTTAAAAAACAAGTAAAACACCATCACCACCACAAAACAAAGAAAAATGGTCAACTCTTCCCCTAGTTTCTATAACCTACTAGGTTACAGAAAGTACCATAAAACTGAAAAAATATCTGTTTTCCACACAGGTGAAATCTATGTTAATTTTAAGGTTCTTTTGTAATGATTACAGTTAAGGAAAATACTAAATGCATCTCCAACTTTTACATTTGTGTCACATCCTTAAGTGTCAATGTCACGGAGAGAACTCTGTGTACTGAAGGAACGTTTTATATAATAAACAGGAGACAATTATTCTCTTCTACTTTGCTCTGGTGACATCTCTGCTGAATTACTACACACAACAGATTGAAAGAGATGCAGCAAAAATACACAGAGTCCAGAAGAACAGTACCCACAATAGCACAGAGTTTCATGGGCTTAACCTTTGAGGAAAGCCTGAATAAATTTGGAATATACAAGACTAAAAGACTAAGAAAAATAACAGTATTCCAATAGTAAAAACCATTACAAAGACATCAAATCAGATATTCTCCTTGCAAGAACCCTGGGAAAAGGCCAGGAAAATAAGCTTGATTTACATGGGATATCAAAATGTTTAACGAGGTCGTAAGGCCCTGGAACAGCCCTGCCTGAATGCTTGTGAGAACTGTTTACATAAACATCTGCCACGGATTGTCAAGATACACTAGATCCTTCTCCATGCAACAGATGATCTGTTCCAGGGAACTGGAACAGATAAATTTAAGTCATGTATTTCTTAGTACAGTCCTGAAATACCGGCACAGGACTGTCGTCATAGAAGACTGTAGTCCAGAAATTTAGATACTTGTTAGATTTGTTTCTATTATGTTTGATAACTCTGAATTTGTGAACTATGCAGAAGCCACATCAGAAGGCAGGGAAGGAGAAGCAGAATATCTTGAAAATGTTCAATTTATCAAAATAAGTGTAAATCTAGGTAAGTTCAAGTCAAGCATGAATAGTTAAAATAATGATTCTCTCAATCAGAATTAGCAGCCAACTAATTCTAACCTGCCCCTTCATATAGAGAATTCTACATAAAAATTAAGACTATCAAAACCACTTATCTCCATTGAGCTTTATTTTCCAGGTATTTTAACTGTAAGTGTTTTTAACCTTTAACACATTCAAGCAGAATTTCTCATCTAAGGTAGAATCCAGGGATATTAAAGAATTAAGGTTCATTAGGTTCTAATTCAGCACACAGGATCCCTGTGATGAATTTATACAGCACAGTGCTTTAGGACATCTTAAATATTAAAATGAAGACAGAAAATGCACATCATATCTGAAGATGTCAAATCTATACAGCATTTTGTAGAACTACTACAATGCAAAATACTACAAACACTACATTACCATCACCTGGGTGTTCACAAACAAGATCTTGTCACTGAAAGAAATGGCAAGAGAATGGCTGCAGACAGATTACAACAATTTTCTGCACAGATTTTAATAGGGTACTTCTGTTACATTTTTGTAATTCAGGAAAAAAAAATAATCACTTTAACAAATGTTCTGTCATGTACCTGTTGCCTCAAGCCATAAAATTTTGCTATTGGTTCTGATGATCCCACTGCCTCTTCTACAGCATATAAATGGATATCATCTTGAACACTTTGAGCTGGCCAGAAGCCAACCACACCTCTGGCTTGTAATTTCTTTTGATTAATCAACGTTTTCAGCAGATTTTGAGCATCATTATAAACTCTCTTTGCTTCTTCACCTATCAAAAAAAAAAAGAGAACCCTTAGAAAAGGCATGTTTTCACAACTGGCTAAATGGGTTTAAGAATTGCTGAAGATTGGTTCATTTTCCACATAATTCTCTGATGACTGCAACAATCTGTCAGCTACAGCAAACAGAGAGATAGCAGTGTGATTATGTCTATACAGCTGTAAACAACATATATCTTGAAAAATAAATGTTTCAGCCAGCACCATTCTAGTAGAGGCAGAGGATAAAGAATAAAATGAGCCACAGAGAACACGTGTGTGCACCTACATTACCACAGTGCAGCAGACCCAGAACACTGATTTCAGTGTCACCCTTGCATTTTTATCATGTACATCAAGGCCTACTGAATAGTTTCAAAAGGAGACAGAGACCTCTTGTCATCTTCACCCACAACAGGGACACAGATATATTAAGTGCTCTGCTGCCATTTTCTGTCATTAAAATACCTCCCTGAGTTTTGGCAGATGAATGCTAAAGAAGATGATTGAGCATTTTTCCCCATTTATTTTTCAGCCCTGCACGCCAATGCTTGGTTTGCTAAGTGTTGCTTTAAACAAATGACTTCAGTGACACTAAGTTTCCACATATTTCCGCTATTCCTATATATTTCAAAACATTCAGAATCTTAATGCAGCATGGCAGGCCTATTAGGATTATTTACATAAAGTAAATGCGATTTCAATACTCACCTACAGTTTTATCATTAAAGACCTTAGGGAAACCCCGGTTGGGATACTTTCCCCTCAGTTGCCAGACATCAAAGAAAGGCTTCCAGTCAATGTATTCTACCAGCCTCTTCAGGTCATAATCTTCGAAGACTTTTGTGCCAATGAATTTTGGTTTAACTGTAGGAATCAGAAGTACAATCTGACATAATGAAAATAACTTAATATTGCTCTTACATGTGCAGCATAACTGATGCTCACCAGCCTCCACCACTGCAAATAACATCTTCCAATGTAATTGCTTTAGAATTCTCACTGTCATATCGTTCCCAAGTCACACCATACTCCACAGTTACAATGTGATTAAAAAAAAAGGTATATGAAGTTGAAATAGAAATTTTAAGGCCTTTTGTTCTTTCATATAAATCAATCCTTATTAGCTGTTGGACTTCTGAACTTATTTCATTGGCCAAAATATTGGCCAAAACAGAAGACCAAAAAAACCTACACAACTTATCAAAACCTAACATATTTTATGGGCATATACCTTTCATATTTACAAATCCCTCTTTCTGTACACAGACATATTGTGTGCTACGGTACTGGAAAATAGTTCTCTAAATTAATATGTAATTTATAATAACTTTTGCAACTACTACACACTTGTTCAGATGTATGTGCACAAATGAAAAAGCAAGATGGATCGATGTTATGATGTAGCCACAAGCTTTACATTTGTTTTGTCTGTACTGTTCAACACTTTATAACACCTTTATTAACATGAGCTATTGAAAATTAACATCTTGTTGAGTCTTGTAAATGAAATGACAGAAAGCAGTGAAGTGTTAACGTCACTGCAGGATGCAACTTCTTGTGGAATGCTGTTTATACTTCTAGTCTCTAATTAAAAAAAAATATTACCAAAACAAGACAGTATAAAAACTGATGGGGGAAGGGTAGGAAAATGTCTAAGGAGGAATTCGATAGAAATGCCATGTCACGACGTATGTTCTCTAAATATGCTATAGTAAGCTTTGCAATATAATGAACCAGTCTGATTATTTTGCAAAGCAGGCATTAGACTTATCTTTGATTATATGGTGTTATGGATAACTCATTGGTTTTGGATTTTTTCCAATTTTTTAATTAACTATTTAGTTTTTAAATATACTGTGAAAAATATGAAGCAGAAACACAACGCTCCAATTTACACACAAAAATAATCTCTGCTCAGACAAACACCAGTTTACTCAAGTTGTTACACTACTATATCCTGAAGCATAATCTAACTTAAAATATATATATCAATACATAAAATAAAGGAAAGGCATAACAACAACAACAACAGCCAACAACATTTAAACTGACCTGGTTTATGGCCTGATAACCAGTCATTATGGAAACCTTTTCTTCTAGCTTGCTGTAGAGACAAGTATCTTCTTTCCTGTATGGACATAAAGGTTAATTTCACAAAGCCAGCCATCTTTCAGACAGACAAACTGTAACTTGACTTGATGTTAGAGTTTTACTCAAAACAGTCTTTGGGACAAATCTGACAACAGACAATTTCAGTTCCAACAACTCTCAGTTCACAAGTGCAAAGTAAGATTATATCACAGCCATACCATTATTTTTTCCTATATACTTCTGATGAAACTGCCTACAAGATTTCTAGTTCCTCTGAACTACACCAGAAGTTCCTTTATTACTTCAAAATATATGAAAATACAGATACAGCAAGATACTCTCCTAGTGCCTCCACAAAGCTTAGGATTGCAGTGACACCACCACCACCAGTGACTGCAGCATGCCTCCGGGCAAGTTACTTGGCTCTTCTGAAAGGCACGGGAAATTTACAGCAACTTCAGTAAGGACCATGAATTCACTACCGAACTCTGCTTAAAGGAGAGTGCTGCACTCACTGATCTCAGTTTAGTGGACTGGCTCCCTGTGCAAAGACAGTCTCAAACTTGGTCAAGCCAAATGTCCTCAGCAGGAGAACTCAGGCTTTATCTTTCTTTATCAAGAGACCACTTAAGAGCCAGATGACTTTCAGCTTGCTTCTGTGTTTACCCACAAGGACAGCCTCAGAGGAGTTAGGATGCTAACAAATAACATACATTGTTAATTTGCACAGTCCATCTCCATATTTCATTGCTTCCTCCTCTTCACTTTCCTAAAATGGCAGCCTCAGCTTTCTACTCTGAGACTGCTCAGATCCCTAACCTAAACAATATGAACATCAGGAAAGTCTAGTGTTGTAAAATACTCAGTGTGGCTTAGGACCAACAAAAGCAACCAGCACCATTTTAATTACCCCACGGTAGCTCCCTGTTTCCAGCTACTGCTCCAGGAGAGCACTGGTCGCCTGTAGGTTGGTTGACATGACTGCCAGCTCCACAGTGTGGTGGTTTAGCCCCTGCTGGGGTCTGAGACCACGCAGCCACTGCCCCTCCCCCACAAAGGGAGTGAAATACAAAGCCCCGAGACTGAGATAAGGAAAGGTTTAATACAGTAGTGCAACAGCAACGCAGCAAACAACACCAATAACAATAACAGTAATAGTGATAACAATGAACAGAGCAAAGTATATACCGATACAGCAGTGAGAGAACCGGCTGCGCCAGCCCACGCGATCACCGATTCTTCCCGCGCTCGCGCCAGGATGTGACGTCAGCATGATATATGAATAATCCAGCTAGAGCTTCCCCCCCACTGCTGGGGAAACTTAACCCTATCCTGGCTAAACCAGGACACACAGAGATGTCCTAGATACCACTGACGGCCCACTGAGGACAACCAAGAATATGCCAAGCATGTGTTAGACTCATGCAGAATTTTCCCTTATAGGTTAAAAAAACTGATTTCATAAGCACCTCTGGAAGTTCTCCATCAATTCTACTACATGTTTTAAATCAGAACAAATATACCTGAATGGCTTCATAAGAAGCTGAAACAGAGAATTAGTAATGAGGCCAGTACCAACCACTTCAAACAAGAAAAGAAAGTAAATCAATTACATTTGTACCTTGAGAGACTCATAGTGTTCTTGTCTAATTTCTTCATATTCCTCTAATATTTCTTCAAAGAAATCATCCTTTACACTTTCATCTAAGAGCTGGGAGCACTGGAAAAAAGGAATGAGAAAGCACTAAGTACATACTGTAACATACTATAGCAAGGACAGAATATGAACTTCAGACTAAGCCATCTGTCTTTCGGGCTCACTTCCAATTACACTTGACAACACTAAACTAAGCCTTACCACTAATCTGCAAACTAGATTCAAAACATATTTAAGAATACAATTATTACCGAGAGCACTGCCCTAATATACAGGTAATATTAGCAGAGCCAAGACTGGCTCTGCAAAGACCCGAGAGGAGAATACTCCAAGACTTTAGAGACTGAATAGTCACAGAAACAACGCACAGTTTGGCCTACTTCTTTCCAGCAGGTATTTGCCAGCTAAGACTATCCATTTGTCTGACAGATAGAGCATCCATCCCAGAAAACTCTAGACACACGTTTCATAGTACTAATGTCAGAAATACATCCAAAATAGAGAACAGCAGTTCACATCTAGCCCCATCTCTCTACACTATAAAACATCTCAAAACTACAGGCAAGGACACAGAGTGAATCAAGTCACCCTCACAATAGAAATAGGCATTTAGAGGTATCCAGTGATAATAGCTGACACAAGTCAGATGAGATAACCATGTGGCAGCAAAAAATAACTGAAGCAACAGTAGCTTAGAAACTGGTCTCTGTCATGCCTCTTCAGTTCTCTCCCATAATGTTAAGCTTTAGAGGAAAGGATGAGAGGCACAACAGAAAAACAGGGCATGTATTTTTTCACGGATGAGAAACTATAATTTAGAACTTACAACCACAACACTCTTGGACGCATCCAGGACATGAATTACAGGTGCGCTATATCGTGGGGCAATTTTAACAGCTGTGTGTGTTCTTCAATGGAAAAGAAAAAGAGTAAGCATTTCACAACTGAAACAAAAAAAAAAAAACCCAAACCCAATAAAAATCAGACAAAACCCACAGCAAAATAAATCCTGACAACGCACAGACCAGAACTTCAAAAGAAGAAAGCAATTCATCCATCTGCTTTGCACGGATGATTAAACACAGATTTTAATAATAGGTACATAAACACTTTTCTTCAAAGAGTATCAGAATGCTTTATAAATAATGTGTCAACTCACATTCCCTCACTGTTTCACCAGCTGACTAAAAATCAGTAACTCATAGTTTGAATCTCAGAAAATTTCAGTGAGAATGTTCCAAACTAAGCCTACCCAGAACTAACAAGTTTTTTTTAATCTTTTTTGCTCACCTTACATTTTTCCCTCCCACATGCTAGTTTCTGGGTCTATGGATTAGCATTAACATATTTCAGTGATGATTATTCCATTTCTATGATGCTCTACTTCAAAACCAGAGGCACATATCTTCTACTCACCTGAAGAAGGAATTTTGCCAATGGCCAATAAGTATTACAAACTTGCACCTGCTCGCTCAGTCAGGTCATTCACATGAATTCCCAATTCATCCAATTATTTAGCATTTATTCATATTTTAGTCCTCTTTGAAACACTTCAGCATATAATGAAAAATCACTTCCATATTATAGTACTTTGTTGATCAAATTAAAGTTTGGAGTCCTAAACTGAGGCCTAAGTGATCATGTGAAATGCAGCTGACTACCCCTGTTGCTCAGAGTCTTGCCAAACTGTACAAGCAAGTGCAGGAACAAAGACCTTGCAGGCCAAAGCTCTATTTGCTTTATTGAACGCTAGTCAAATACCATTTTTTAAAATAATTTAAATCAGAGCCCAGGAAGTGATCTTCCAAGCAAAGATAAGATCTCCTTTTTCTTCAGGGTCTGTCAAATATTTAAAGCACTTGGACATGGAGGTTACTGATGACTGGGCAACACAGCTGTGTAACCAACTGTCCAGGATCATCTTAATCTGCTTCCAGGCAACACACTTTTGATCTTGGCAGCTCCCTTTTTCTAAAAAAGATATTTTATCTTCTATTTTGACAGGAACAGACAAAGGAAATAAACAGGGCATGGTCCTACAATGGCACTGTATCAATTAGTACATACTAATTTTCATATTTTTTAAAAATAAATATTACCACAACAAAACTGTCACCATTATTTCTCAGTATCTGAATTTACCAAAGCAGTATAGTAAGAACACAAAACATCAGCATTACTGTAAGTTGTGAAGAAACTCCATTATGCAGATTCTGTAGACAAAATGCAGCCTCTTTTTCAAAATAACCTGACTTTCCACCCTTCCAAATACTTATGGTCTCCTTATTCCAAATAACAATGTTTATTTATTACAGAAAAAAGTGCAGATTGCTCTTCATTAGCAACCTCTGACATGTACACAACCCTTGAGAATGTACACATGAGGTTAAACTTAAAACTGTGGAAGTAAAATTAAATATATATTACCAATCCAGTCTTACATAAAGAATACCTTTACTTGACATATATTTTATAGAAACTGTATTTGTCTGGGCATATGCATAAGTATATATTTAAATACAGTTCACATGAATAAAATTATTATTTATACATCAGTTATACATATATTCTTCAATAATTTCCATATGCAAAGATAAAACTAGTGCTGCCTTGCTGTTGGCTATGCTCATCTCTGTGAATAAATTCAACAAAATTGTTTGGTGCTGGCTATTTGACATCCATTACTAGGCCACAATGCCCTGTGGACAAACACTAAAAAGATCTGAAGAATGGGCTCTCCTAAGACCTCCACTTGAAATAATGCTTTTCTTTTTTTTCTTTTTTTATAAGAAAAAACCCTTCATGTCTGTTCTCAGTATCAAAGACATAGGAAAAAAGACTCACATGGAGAAGGAGAAAAAGGATACAGTTAACCGTGCATTATAACTATAGAACCAATAAGGACAGGTAGTGACCCTACTCTTCATTGTCTGTCAAATTATGGGATGATTCACTAAGGCCAAAAATATGGAATACAATGGTTCTGCTACTGTATGTGCTGCTCTAATAAAGAAAGCAACACTGCTAACAGGTTCTAGTTATGCAAGAAATGACCTCTGCAGTCATCTGAGCTGTCACCTACTCAAGCATATTGTACATCAGTTAGCAAAGCGTGACCCAAGGCCATTGCACGTGCCCAAAACACATTTGCGGTAACATTAATACTAGGTGTCAGTGGGCTGCCAACACCGGTCTTCAGGACATTGTAGCAGCTGTATTATTTCTTTTGAACACATCTGAGAGAACAAGATCTCAACAGAAAAGCTCAGCCTATCAAAAACAACATGGTAACTGCTTAAAGGCAAGCAGCTAGAATTTATCCTCTGTCAGCCTCCCTGAAGAGGACTGGGGGCTCAACCCAGCCAGCACAGTGGTTAACAACGATCCAGGAAAACACATTAACTTTCTTAGGACAATAGCTCCTTGATGTCAACACAACCATTTCTAGTCTCAAAATCCTACATTTTCAGAATGCTTTGGTGAATCGAAAGAGATCATTCAACCCCGTAGAAGAACAGAACTGTATTCATATGCATATGCAGGTGAACTTTTAGAAGGAAATAACAGTACTTCCACATACAATATACACTTGCCAAATAACATAAACATTTCATTTTTGTGAGTGTTAAGATGTCCATTATTTGTTGTGTCCCAATCACATTTTACCTCTATCTTCTAGGACTTCTGATATAAGAAATAACACTCAGTCTTAAGTAAATACATAGCAGTGTGTGTGTTGGGGGAAAATGAGAGAGAGGGAGAGAGAAATGGCTACGAATTTTATTTTACCTTGGTTAACACTATTTTTGTACACATTTCCCATCTTCCCAACTGAGATAGCTTACTTAGAAGTAGTTGCTCCTCCAATCAGCAAAGGAATCTTTATTGCCAATCTCTCCATTTCCTTGGCGACAAAAATCATTTCATCCAAAGAAGGGGTGATGAGACCAGACAGGCCAATTATATCTATTGCAAATTTACAAACACACATACACAAAAGGTTTAGCAAATCCACTCTAGAAAGACACAGAAATTAATACAGAAAGACTTCTTTCATACATCAGATAGCTTCATGTGTCAGAAAACAGGGAGATAAAAAGCAGGGTAGTCACTAGAAGTGAGGTTTGACCTAATTAGAAAGTGAAAGCTTTCCAAGAATGAAAGCAATTCCAAATCCCCAGTTTAAGATATTTCTCATACAGTCTTCACAGCTGCTGAACATCTACTGCTCTAGTTTCAGCAATAAATACACAGTACTTCTGATTAGCAAGCTTCAAATCTCAGAAGTTTGGCACTGAAGAGAGAAATAAGACAAAATAATTGTAAGCTCTGCCCTTAGAAACAGCAAACACTTTCAAACTTCACCACCTATGTTCCACACAATTAGTTTTTTCCAAGATGCAACAGACTGTTTCAAAGCAACTGTAACTTGTTTCAGAAAGTTCATTATTTATTAGAACAATTCATTCTTGATTTCACACTCACTGATCTGACAGGCTGAATGCCAAGGTTCTTTTACTGATTTAAGACCCAAAGTTATTTAACCTTTCCAAGTCTCCATTTATCAATCTGTAAAACAAATACTAAAATACTTCTCTTGGAGTTGTCCTTTTGATACACATTTTCAGGTCCTCAGGCTAAGTTTCATGGAAGCACTAAGTACTAAAAAATTACTATTGTTAATGAAAAAGTTCTGATTTAGCTGAAGATAGTCTGACCAAATCATAGACAGCATAGGAATGCAATGAGTGGCAATAGAAAATGCAAGTGGGGTTTAAAAATCAAACAATTCAGGAGTACTGATGAAATCTCTATACCTGCTTTGTTCTCAACAGCAGCTCTCAATATCTTATCACATGGAGTCATGACTCCTAAATCAATAACTCTGTGAAAAGAAGTGAAATGATACAAGATTCTTTTAAAAAACAGGTCAAATTTCTGCTAAAGGGCAAATACATTAAAATTGAGATTTTTTTGTTTGTTTCTCTTAAGACCTCTGTTGGGAATTTTATTATAGGAAATAACTCCGGGTCTGCCAAAATTTTCAATACATCAGAGATCCAGGTGATACAGTAGATAAGAAAACTCAAGTGTAAGAAACTTTTAAAAAAATTTTTTTCATGGTTGTACTGAGTCTGGCTGAGGTGGAGTTAATTTTCTTCAGAGCAGCTGGTATGGTGCTGTGTTTTAGATCTGGGACCAAAACAATGCTGGTAACACACTAATGTTTTAACTACTGATGAACAGTGTTTGTCCAGCATCAAGGCCTTCTCTGTTTCTCACACTAATCTCCCAGGGTATAGACTGGAGGGTATACAAGAAGTTGGGACTAGATACAATCAGGCAGATGACCCAAACCAACCAAAGAAATATCCTATGGCATTTGATGTCATGCTCAGCAACAAAAAGGGAGAGGAAAGGGTTTAGCAGGCATTAGCCATCTTTTGCACAGGAACTGGCTAGGCATCAGTCTACCCATGGGAGGTAGCGACTGATTTTCTTTGCACCGCTTGTTTTGGTTTCTCTTTCTCTCTTCTTCCACTTCTCCTTCGCTTAATAAACTTTTTTTATCCCCACCCACATTTTTTCTTGATTTTGTTCTTCCTCTCCTCTCTCCCCATTCCACTGAGGTTAACTGGGTGGAAGTGAGCAAATGACTGTGTGGTGCTTAGCTGCTTACCAGGGTTAACCAACAGTAGTAGCATTTCTGAAGTTATTTGGACAATACGAAAAGGTTTTGTGGACATCACATCTTATATCAGGAACATAAGATGATTCATATCAAGGGGTTTTTGTCTTATTAAAGCATACATTTTATGAAGCAAGACGCTGCACTTCCCATTTTACTCCTATTGACCCTAGACACTGCCAAGGTTTTTATTTTTTTCAAGTAAGCCATGCCAGCCTGCTAGTTTCATTCAGCCTCACTCACACTTACGGTGACAGAAAACACTATGGCTTCAGTTCAGTAAGTCTAAATAAAGCTCAAGAAAGCCTGAAACCAATCAACAGAATTTCAAGTGATAATGAAACAGAATATACTGCATATACACAGCACTGCTACTGGCTTCAACCCTTTGTGTTTTAAAATAAAGGGATCATTTCGGCTCTTTTTAGAGCAAATTACAGCCCCATGTCAAAAACAAAACTAAAAGAATGAGTGGTAGGACAAGAGTTCCAAAGCAGATTCAGTTTTGCACAACATTTAACAGACACTTGACAAAGGGCTCTGATGGAAACATGATCATCACTCCAACACTGTTGCCAGCCCTGCTGCATGTACGCAGGCCTTGAAAGAGCTGACTTTTCTTGAAGTTCTGTCTTTTGAAGCTCAGAAACAGGATGAGAATCTCATCTCTTCTTTAACAAAACATATCCCAGCAAGTTTTTAAAACCTCAGTTAACACACACCATGAAAAACACACTAAAAGGGTCATTTGAATCTTACAAGACTTCCTTTTTCCCAACACAACACACTACCCACACATAGTCTTGACTACTGCAACTGTCGTATCTCATTTCTTCAGACATTATCATTGTATGTTTAACTTATTTAACTAATATAAAACAAATACAAAAATTGATGCTCTCATCTATGTTTCAGTTGATGTTAAACTGTATTCACCTCAGATGTCAATTTATTAGGTAAAAAAGTATTAAAGGAGGAGGCTATACTCCCCCTTGCCTCCCCATCAGTAATAGTTGATATGATCTGTGTTTCCAACCACAATCTGGGGAACAGAGGTCAGTTCAAGAAATGCCCACCTCTGCCATCACCACAGCTGCAGCTAGCCTAAGATATTAATTAGCTAGCCTTATACAGTTGTGTACCCAGCTACTTAATATTAGTCTCTTTACCTGAAGTTGTTGCAGCCCAGAACAACTCCCACAATGTTCTTGCCGATATCATGTACATCTCCTTTCACAGTTGCTAGTACTATAGTACCATTATAAGGATCCTAAAAGTCAAACAAGTAACACAAGAGTTAAACTACTCAGAAGCCTCAGTATGTCTGAACAGATCCTTCAACAGTGCAATCCTAATCCATGACCAAGACTCCTAGTGTAGTACAAGTAATTGCAAAATGTAGTAGAAATAATACAGTCAGTATTAAAAACTATTTTAAAAGACCCAGGTAATAAAAACTTGCACAAGAATTATTCTTGCAAATTGCATGCATGTTATTGAAAAAAAATCTGTGTTTAAAAAGCCACAATAGCATAAAAAAATTTCAGATCTGGATCACATTTCGTGCAGTGCAGTAACTGAACTCCTAAAGTACCTCTGCTCCAGATATAAACTTCATCAATAAAGAGCTTAAATAGAATATTTGGAACAAAAGGGTATGACCACTCAAACACATGCCTGCTTGTGCATCAAGAACAATCTTTCAATGCAATACTGAGAAGAATAAGAGGAATTAGCAAAAGCAGAAGAGACTAATTTTTTATGCAACACAAATAGCAAGGGAGACATTTCAGTGCAGTGATCAGGCTACGTCAGACTACTTAAGCTGAACAAACAGGCCAGAAAAAGGATCTCCTTGAAGAAGGGAAACTGTACTGTCACAAACTGGTTCTAGACTAGACAGCATTCAGCCCTGACGAAGGGGGCCTACCAGCAGGGCAACAGTGGAACTGCCTATAGCAATTCTCTACCACGACACAGGCCTTTGCACTACATTTTTAGTTGTATAATCAGTGTTGTCACTTGGGGCAGCTCCAGGATATCACAGGCCATGTCTGAGTTGGTGCAGGATCAGATGCCAGTAACAGACTACTTAAATTGCACAGAATTTAAATGAAGTGGAAACCTGAGCATATTCTATGTGAAACTACAAAATATTTTTCCAACCAGTATCTCAACTCCTTTGCAGATTGCAGAACTGGAGGATTAGGTCCTTCTGTGAAGCAGGTTGTATTTCTGGACAGTATCAAGTAGCTCTCTACTTCATCAACCTACATTGTCTTCTGCCATCGCAATTTTCTGGGGGAAAAAAACCCTTATATTTTACCAAGACTGATACTAGCATTTTCCATGGTCTTAACACATTTGTTGAACAAAATCCCTGGGTCCCCACAAATGCTGCTGTTTACTAAAATCTATTATCTCCCCAGTGCTCTTGTTTTACAGAAGACTGAGGAGCAAAGAAGGCAAAATGGAAGTCTGTAAGTCAGCCATCTCAGTACATCAATAAAAAAATTTGCAGCTGAAAATATACTGTTGGAACATAAGAGAAAACGGGGGAAGAGATTAATCAAGGACTGGGGGAAGAACAAGAAGCACTCCCCACATCTATGATACCCAGTAACTACTGATGATTTAACTAGTGACTAACCTCCAAGAAAAAAAACACCAAAACAAACGGATTTGCACATAAGAAGGAAAATCTGTGCTGAGAAACAGAAAACATGGGCCAGAGTACAGGCCATTTTACATAAACCCTATCTAGGGCACACTGATTTCAATTGTCTCATGCAAGGAGGTCCTCAAGTTCTGGGCACACATCCAAAGGGCTGAGTTTTTTTAATCCTCATAGAGATCCACAGCCACAGCTATTTATCCTCAAATGTAACTATCAACGCTTTGTATTTCCTGGCTGTGACTAAAACTGTCCTGGAGGTTACAGTAGCCTGGGTAACATCAGAGAGATCAGCTACCACAGTCTGCAAATAATTTTCCTTCAAGTCAACAATCTAACTTCGGAGATAGATGCAGCTGTTTTTTCCTCTCTCTCCAATTCTCTATACAGTGACAGCATTTTTTTTGAAGAGGAAGGCACCACATCCATTGCCCAGCAGGAGGTAGAGGAAGCAGGAGGACAGAAGCCCTAGTTTTTCCCCTCCTGCTCACCTCAGCCACACAGAATATCTCACAATCTCTTCAGAGTGCTTGCTGTATTTTTAAGAACCTCCCAAATTCCACGTCACTTTTTAGCCAGAGAATTAAGTGTCAGAGTTTGCAGTAGATCCTAATCCAGTGCTCGTGGAAGCAATGGGGTAATGATTTTCACTGACTTCAAACAGTATCAGAACAAACCAGAAAGTGCCAAATACCAGCATTGTCATCTCAATTAAAATAAAAAAGAACAGCATGAGCAGGAGAGAAATGACACATAAAAAGGTGACTCATGACAGCCAGATAACAGATCCACTTGAGATACTGGAGAGAAGACACCTTCTTCATATCCAGAAACAACATGGGAATAGAGACTATCCTTCTTCCATTAAGATTAGTCAGGCTTGATTATCAGGTCATTCTTCTTTCTAAATTATTTTCTGTATTCATTATATTTATGCTGAACATTCATGTAACAGATCCACAGCAAATGGAAAGATACAGTGTAAGAAGATTTCAAGGGAAGAATCAGGAACCATTCAAAAATCCACAGAAGGGAAACCAAAGGAAATATACAAGTATCACAGTTTAGAGAAATTCTGCTATTCTTCCATTTTTGTGTGTGTGTGTGTGTGTTAAGTATGAGATTCTGGTAACAGCTATTGTCTCTGAGAACTCACAAACACAAGGTAAGGCTCCACAGGACTAAAGACAAATAAATGTATATCAAACCTCAATTTGATAATCAGACAAAGACAAGAGAAGAAGAAAAATATTTAACAACCAAAACTGTAAGCACCTATCACATTATAAATCTAGTAGGAAACAGAAGACATGAGTATTTAAAAGGGGATTTTGTCCAATTCATCTGAACTCTCTTTTCTACTGAAGAGAATCTCATCAGTATGGATAAACAAGGGACATTCTATATCGTCATTTTCCAATGCTCCTATCACATATTCCATTAACCAAATTTAGAAGAAATTACTTCAAGTATTTGCACAGGCAGTTGATACAACTATTCTCAGGCATCACCAACTGTTGGCTGTGAAATAGGAAATGCCATAAAGGAAAATCCCACAAGGATCTGAAAATCACTGGATATTTTCAATTATATGTATTCTATACACTACATAAAAAGTAGTCTTTAGACACTAGTGAAAAAGCACACATATGAAAAGACAACTATATTCAGACCCTCTTCATAAATGCTTGTCCCCTGTAACTTGGTCATGGCTACACATGCAACAAGCATACTATTCTATCATAACAAGAGGTCTTGAAGTCACAGTCGATGAAGAAAAAGGATGCGAGAACTGTTTTGTTTAGCTGGGAGAATGGTCAGGGCTAGGGGGAAGGGAAGAGCTGAATAAAGAGAAGCATGGTAACAGCCTCTGAACATGCAAAAGGGAGTTCCAGAGTTCACTGAGGGCAGAAGTAGTAGAAGCAAACAGCAAAAATTGCCATAAAGTAAGAAGTACCATAAATAACACTAGAATTAAATGCCTACAAAAATACGAGAAATAAGTAACACTGCTATAAAGGGCCTACAAAGGCTTATGGCATCCTTCAGGAAACATGTGACAACAGCTTAGGCACACACCAAGCAGAGTTCCACAAAAACTGCACTTTACGAATTTCAGACCTCCTTCAAATTACACCAAGATTGTGAGTTTCCATATGACTGCATCAATTCTCCAGAATGAAAGCTGAATAAGTGTCATTAGCAAAAAATAATTTCAATTTTTGTCATGGCATGCTATCAAAGAGCTACAGCACAAAGGACTGTCTTGCCTCTTCCTCTATGCTGCCTCGTTTGGCTCTCCTTTCCTCTCTTTCTTTTTCCATATAGGGAATAAGGTGGCCAACTGCTTTCTTCATAACTCGAGCAGACTTTATCACCTGCATAGATAAAATAAACAATAAAGATTGGGTGTTAAGAATAGCCTCAGACTTTTCTTAGCTTTCTTTTATATCCATTCAAACAACAAACAAAACTTCATTTGCAAACCCAGATTCCAGCTTCGCAGAGCATTCTGTGGTAGCAGGCTGCTGGCCCTCCTGGACTGTCTACACATGACACTCGCTTTCACAGTGAAACCTCTTGAACCACTCACAACAGCACTGGAAGCTACAAACAGGCCCAGACTTGGAAGGTGATAAACACAGTTATTTTTATTTAGATCTTTTTTCTCTCTTGCTTTTTCACTGGCCTAGACTTAAAACTGCATTTCAACTAAAGCAAAAACACTCAGCAAGAAAGGGAGTAAACCTGTAAAACTACATAAGGAAAGTCAAGTTCCAAAGTAAAGAAAAAAATAGGGCTGCTTCTTAGCAGCACCAGAATTTTCACAATTCATGTGCTATATCTGAAAAACAGTCAGCATAGAATGTTTTGGCTACATTTTACAATACTAGTTTTTGCAAAATAGGAAAATATATGAAATCATTTTCTCATTACCTGAGGCAGAAACATCTTTCCAGCACCAAAAAGATCACCAACTATTTTCATGCCATTCATCAGAGGCCCTTCAATTACATTTAGAGGTCTAGGATATTTTTCCTGATTTAATCTTGCTTCTTCTGTATCTGCAGTGACATACTTCTCAATGCCCTGGGAAAAAAATTGAGAAGCTTTTAACTTGCTAGAAATAAAACTTCTATTTAGCTGCCTTCTCCCCCCAAAAAAATCACAATGAAAGTACAAACAGATACTTTAGATACTGCTAGGCTTTAAGAATACCTCAGAAGTGTATTTAAAATAGGTTTTCTTAGGAAACAAAACACCATAGTTCTTAGGCATATAAAGCTATTCAAAGCAAGAGTTCCCAGTATTAACAGATTGGTTCGTGTTTCTTAACCATGTCCTAAGAAAAACTAATCATTCAAAAACTGCTTCCTCAGCACAAGTGCCACGCAGTGCAGTACTGTTAAAGGACCTAAAAAACCCCTAGAAAGTAAAAGCAGTATGTTAGTGTTTCTACCAACACCAGCGGAATAAAATATTACAGGTCAAAGACTTCAACTTGTGAAGTTTAAAAACCAAAGTACCACAATTTTCTCTGTTACTGAAGTTAATTAGATACATTCTTCATTATTAATTAATGGCTTTTACAAGAATGGCAGTTGAAGAATTTTTAAAGCCAAAAGTGTCCCTTAAAGTCTGAGCTGAAATCATGTCTGAGAGCTGATGGGTAATACAGTTTCCTGCACAGATTCACCTTTATGAGAGCATATTCCAGCCTTTCCTCCACAGAGCTTTTCCGCCACTCATCAGTCTGTACAACTTTTCTTCCTCCTTGGGCATGATTCTGAAAAGGAACGACATTCACAGGAGCTTGCAAGAGTAAGAAGTACAACTGTGGACTTTACTTCTAGAAAAGTGAGGATAATTTCAAGTACTGACCCATAAAATAATTTTAGATTACTCAAAAGATGGCTTTATATACATGCAAATCATATTGCAAATTCCTGTGATGCACTACAGACACTTAAGAGGGTCTACATCCCAAAGAGTATATACCTCATTGAAGATATAAACAAAACAAAGAAAAAGTAAAGGGGGGGGGGGGGGGGAGAGAGGGAGTAGTTTAATAATTTTTCACATTCTTTAAAATGGTGAAATGACTAATCCTAAAGGTTTTACTTCTGGGAGCATGATTTAAATTGATTCCTGGCCCACACACTACACTTCATTTTAAAATTCTAATTAATTTGGCACTAACCCAGTTTCTGCTGGAATAGGTTATGTTATTCCATATCACAGATGTGTTTTCAACCAAGCGGCCTACAGAACTACAGTTTCTCATGCACAGAGACCATCCCAAACCCTCGCATAGCCTCTTCGCCTCACACTCACGCTCTCCTTTGCTATGAATGCAAAGGCCAAAAGGGTTTCACAGTGCAAGAAAGGTTGTAAGCACCCACCCCAGGAAGGCTCATGGAAAAGCACCCTGTCCACTACTTGAACCACCACACTTCAGGCAAGTAATTTCCTTCCTTGGTTATTCAACATAATCTAACATCTTTCAGTCTTTATGAACCTCCTATACTTTTGAGTGCTCATCAGCAAGTTTTTAAAGATAGAGCCATGGGAAAAGTGATGGAAAAAAGATCTCACTCATGGGAACAGAAACCAGAACAAGTTTTCATTCATGTTTATACGAACGTTAGCTAACTTCACAGCTTCTCATTGCCAAACCTTATTCGCCTCATAGGTCTGGTTTGTAAAAAGGGAATGAAAGAAGGAGGAAAATGTTGCCTGGAGAGGCTGTACAGTCTCCATCCTTAGCTGTATTAAAACCCCAACTGGACATGGCGCTGAGGAACCTGCTCTTGCTGACTGTGCTCTGAGCAATGGTGTTGTACTAGATGATCTCCAGAGGTCCCTTCCCTCCTCAGCCTTTCTGTGATTCAATGAAAAGGTACCAAGTGCTCTTCAACCTCTGGTCAGACACTTTAACAAGGGAACCATTCCAACCTAAAAACAATCCATGAAGCTGTAGGGTGGGCATGCAGGGACCACAGTGGCAAGCACTACATGCAGATCTTTAAAAACAGGATGATTATACTGCATGCTGAGGATGAAAAAAATCTGCCTTTGGAAGAACAACTCCCATTGCCATAAACGGGACAAAGTTTTAGTCTGAGAATGTCTGCAGCTATACACTTTAACGAAAATGGGTTTTAATCTCAAAGTTCAGATGAAGACTGATCCCCCAAACCTGCAAGGATTAAGTTCCTTGTTTTACCCCACAGGTCTAGCATTCAAGCAACTGGCAAGGTACATTACTATTACCTGAAGGAACTAGAAGGAAACTTCACTGGCGCTCTATTAGAGGTGCGATACTTGAAATGGGACTGCACATTCTATGTTCTTTGTGCAGAATAAACTGCAGTAATTGGAAATAAAAAGAACATATGCACTTACTGACCAATGAATACACTTCCGTGTTAAAAAACCCCACCTTTAGACAAAAGAACTTAGAGCCTTCAATTCCACTATATCAGAGGAAGGTCTGAATAAATATTTTGAAATATGCCTCAAACTCCAAAACCTTATGTAATAATCCTTCCCACTGGCTGTAAGTCACTATCTATTTGGACTCTCACATTTGTCCAGAGCCAAGATGAAACCCAAATCAGGATGCTTATCTCCAGTGAAAACCTCAAGTTGTAATATTTTATGTTAAATTTTAACAAAGCTTTTAAAGACATTTTAAATCAAGAGTGTCTCTTTTTTGCAATTGGGGGATGTTTTACTCCCACAATGAAACTACTACCACGAATAAGAGCAGAGATTCCAACAATGGCTTCCCAAACTTCTAAACCTAGAAGGAGTTGTCATCCACTTCCATTTCTACTTTTTATGCCCCATTTAAATTCACATTCTGCCTTCTGCAGAAACACTGCTTAAGCAATCCCTTTCTCATTCCCCTTCTTTATGCAACCCTGATGGTAAAACTCTGCTTATACAGACAAGATCACTCCCACGTGAATTGCTTCAACACTAAGAGCACCATCTAAAATAGCCTAAGCACAAGGGATAGGGAGATTCTTCCTGTACTGGTTTTCAACATGTTGCCATTGTTCCTAAAAAGGACACACCACCATAGGGCAAACTACAAACCAAATGAAGCTGTGCACAGAAATAACACTTCCAGGAGCTACAAAACAGGCATGCAGATCTTCTTGAGCACTTAAATCGAGGAGCCACCTAACTCAGAGAGATTTATGCTGTATGTTCTTCTGTTCTGAACAGGATTTCACCAGTCTTACAGCTGATAATCTGGAAACCTTCTGGTGTGTAATCTTTGCCTTTTATCACCACCATCATTACAGCATCTCAAAAACACTAAATAGCTGATCCTCACTCTTGACATGAGTTACATGAACTGGAAGTCTACGGCACAGCCAGGAACCACAAGCAACTTTTGACATACACTCCAAGCAAACCATTACCACCAGAGAAACAGGTTTACTCTTCGTCTGCCACAGTGCACTTGTCAGTTAAGGTTCAGCACCAAGATTTGCTTTGCTTGAGGGTTGGCCTTTTCTGGTTTTTGTTAGGTTTTTTGTTTGTTTGTGAGAATGTTTGGAGGGGGCGGGGAGGAATTTGGTTGGGGTTTTCTGCTGCTTCTTGGTTTTGGGTTTTTGGTTTTTTTTTTTTTTTTAAAAAGAATGCCTACGCAGCACAGTCTCCTGACCATATGAAGAACTCTGGTGCAGGATCTTTCAAGGCACCTATGAAATTGGAGAGGCTCAATCACAGAGTTCACATTTTATTCTATATTAATAACTGAACCACTAGTAGCATCATCAGTAACTTCTAACATCCACTGTTAGATTGACACATGCAGTTTATAGGCTGTTCTACCTATCATCAGCAGGGAGGTGTTAAAGCCCAGGTGCTAAACTAACTACTATTCAAAGCTTAAAACTCGAAGTTACCTGAGCATAATGTAAAAGTTTCTCTGTCGCATCAGGATCTTTGTTCCAGATTAGATTCTCACACAGCTGTAGCAATTCCTTGTGGATATCATCATATACGGGCAAATTCCCAGCATTCACAATTCCCATGTCCATGCCATACTGGAAAAAAACCATACAGAATCCCCCAACCAGAGCTGTCAGACACAGCACTGCAGATCTGCCAAGTGCAAACATAGTGAAGCCAAGAGTACATCATACCTTAATCGCATGGTAAAGGAACACCCCATGCATTGCTTCTCGAATGGCATCCATTCCTCGAAAGGAGAAAGACAGATTGGAAAGACCTCCACTTATCCTGGCTCCTGGCAGTGTTTCCTATAGGAATTGCACATAGATTTTTAGGAAAGTGCTTTCCAAAAGGGAAACCTAAACAAAGCATTCAGTCCATGAAACAGTTTGCCCCTGAACTGCAGTGTACTGGCCATGCATCCTTTCTCTCTTTCCTGTTCCAGATCCTTCTAGTCACTCAAATTCATAAAAAGCAATTCAAGTATCTGTAGAAAAACACACAAGGAAAGATCCAGCCTAGTTACATGTAAGCAACTACCACAGTTTCCACAGTCTTAGGTGCTATTCTAAACATACCAGTCCTCCCAGAGCAACATTCCAGATGTTCCCCATGCACACCTCCTTATGGCTCTCATCCCCCACTCCTCTGGAAACAGGAACAGCCAACCTGCCTGCGCTCGTATGTCTCAGGACCAGGCTGTAGCTGAGCAGCTAACTTCAAGGGTACAGCCTCCCTTCCAGAAGCCCTGTGGTGACAAAACAGCCTGTGGGATGTTCAAGCCCCAGACTGCTACTGACAGAGCATCTCCAGACCATCAAGTTGCCTTGTGAAACACAACAGCGCAGCTTCCTTGGCTGTATTCACATGATGCTTTCACTGCTGCACTTCCTTACACACATTTTGGCTAAATAAATAGTCAAGTTAATGCACAAATCCCTTCCACAGTAACAAAAATTTTATTAATTTAAAAAGGCAGCTTTCACGTACCTTCAAAGAGGTCCTTTTAGCTAGAACATGAATGTGATTTTTACCTCATTTAAGTAATATAGCATACTTACAGTAGAGATAATGGATTGAAATATATTTATAGAACTATTTGAAGTTCTTCTACTGGAAATACAGCAATACTGGGGAGTGGCTGCACTCCAGAGGAACAGTCCCCCTTGCTAATTTAAAATGTCTATCATTTTGCAGCAGTGTTTTGTTGTTGTTTGGGGTTGGGGATGTTTTTCTGGTTTGGGTGGTTTGGGTTATTAAGTAATCTCAGTAAAATAGTTCAGGCTAAAATAAGTTTACAACTCACTTTTATGGTTTTAGTAGCATTGATAAAATTCATGGCATACAGGTTATGTTCTTCCATTCCAGTTCCTATGGTCAAAATATTAGGGTCGAATATTATATCATTTGGATTGAAGTACACTTTTTCCACGAGGAGGTGATAAGCTCTGGAACAAATTGCAATCTTGGTTTCTGTTTCTGTTGCCTAGTGAAGAAAAAGAATTCTGACATGAAACTTACTGACAACAAAAAATAAACTCCCCAGAAATCATTTACAGTTCCAGTTACTCAAGACTGACAATCTGAACACCACAAATATTAAAAAAGGATAATATATAAGCATTTTGTATTAGAAGTATCACCACACCTGTACCTGGAATTTTGACTCAACTCATTAAAACCAATTTTGTTCCCCAATATTTTGTCATCCTATGCAAAGTTTAATGTTTTTTGACATAATTAAATTAATTCACAAAGATTCCACTCTCATACAAAACTCAGTTTCTGAACTAAAAAAAAAAAATCTTCTATGAAGGAAGGAAGAGTTCAGCCTGGCTGAATAGCAAGAGACACGCTCTTGTGCTGGCAGAGCTATCTTAGAGCAGTACTTGGATTCTTCAAACATGTGAGCAGCATAAGAAATGCTTACACATCAGGGTCAAAATTATTGCTAAGACTATACAGACCTCTTTGAACCACCTGTGTCAATGAAACAAAACAATTTTGTCCTGCACAAGAGTAAGAAAGCCTTGCACTCCAGAAGAAAAATACCTCTCCTTTAAAGCAATACTCACCTGCCCCATTTCATCAAAAGCCATGACAACCACAGCTGCTCCATACAACTTAATTTTCCTTGCTTTCTCCAAAAAGTCTTCCTCACCTTCCTTCAGACTGATGCTGTTTACAATGCATTTCCCTTGGCAACATTTCAAACCTGCTTCAATCACTGAAAAATTTGAGGAGTCAATGCATAACGGCACCTGTAAATAACAGGGAAGTAAGCCAGAGGAATACATACAAGTTATGAATTAGAGTTCCATATGCTGTTTGCCCATTTGGACATAAAAATACACACAACATTAATCAGTATTTATGAATAAAAAGTTTCCAGATGGTATTTGTAGATTCACTTTTCTTTAAATGCAAAATTTGGAGCAAATTTAACTCTAGAGCTTCTATGGCAAGTCCATCACATACTATACAGAGACCTCTACTTCCTGTATTGCCTTGCATTTCTGATTTAGATATTCATTTTTAGAGAATGCACATCACAGAATTATCATTTAAAACCATCCTATACCCATAGAAATTTTAAATTTTGTGGAAAGCAATACCGTCATGCACTGCCAATATATAGATTATGGCTCACAACTGCTGCAAAAGGCACCTGAATTTGGCTTTTCTAACCAATGAAAAGAACTGGCATATATTTAGCTGAAATCCAACAGAGAACGTTACAACTTCTGTTTCCCCCAAAGGTCTTCCCTATTACAGTACCTTTTCCTCTTGGGGGACACCTACGTCTACTTATTAAGCACCTAAATTGGTTACTAAATATATCAATATCAACATTTTCTGAAAGGCAATTTCCAACTCAATAAAGTGTTCTTTTATTGCGCTTTGGAGTGACTCAATTACAACCTTTGCAATATCAGGTTCTGAAGAAATCAAGTTACAAAATCTGGTCATTGCAGCAGGGCCGTCAAGCATCCCATCATCCATATTGATGTCAAGAACCTGGGCCCCCATCTCAACTTGCAATTTGGCCACACTCAGGGCTTCCTAAAGAAGAAAGTTAAAAACCAAAACAACAGTCAGTAGAAAAAAAGCCTAGTCATTCTCAGGATAACATTTCACTTCTCCAAAATAAGCACGCAGCCAAAAATTTAAAAATTTATAAGACATCCCATAAGAGAATAAGGAAATGGTCTGTGATGTACAACAACATAAAAAAGTTGTTAGCATGCAAAAACTGGTAACTAATTTGTTCACAAAAACATGACACCAGAGACCCAGTGTGCTGGTAGTGTCATTGATTTTAGACAGCTGGTCATATGCTTAATTGAATTTAAGATTTGCATGGTAACAAGGACTTCTGACTGCACAAGATTACAGAAAAACAGTCTCTGCAATGGTATGAAATAAGGGAAGTAAAGGTCTTGCATCACAAGCTCTGCTGTTTTATAACACCGAGTAATTTTTGGAGGTTGTTTGACATTTTTTCCAGCTGCAGAATAATTACCAAGTGCTAAGAAGGAAATATTAAAGCTTTCCCTCCAGCCCACATAATTATCTGAACACCCATGTCTGTTCGTTTGCTCTTTTTTGTCACTCTGCAGACTGAGGAGACAAAAAAGAAAAAGGTTTTTAGTGGCTCACAGTCCCTAACAACCTATATTTAAAGCTCTCTTTATTTAATAGGTCTAACCTGCTTCATGACTTCTAAGGGCTTAAGAGTCAGACTTCCTTAAAAAACAAACTAATGCTTTAATTTTGATAGCATCAACGAGAACAGCTGAGCACACTCTGGGACAGAGTCTCAACTCTCAAGAAGTGTCACTTTACTATTTGTTTGAATGTGACAGTAACAAGTTACACCAGTAAAGAATGAGCCCCCTCCAGCCTTTTCATTTCTGCCCTGCAGCTGTTTCAAGAAAGCAGTTACCTTCCAAGCACCTTTTTCTGTAGCAACTCTCATGTAGCATGCTGGAGCCAGTGATCCAAAGTATATAAATATTACATGCAACCATAATGCTGACCAGGATTGGAGAAGGAAAGGAAAGAAAGTGAGGGCTGCAGAGGGACACAATCTATCCCAAATCAAATGTACCCCACATGTTGGAAGGAGGGATTACACCCACCTTCCTTCCTTCCTCCTTTGTAAATCCATTCCTAGATACAGCACAGACCAAGACATTTTCTTAACCATCATCAGCTGTGTAACTTAATTCAAAATGGAAAGTCAAGTTTCCTGTGACACTTAGTCAAGGCAAAAAAAAACAACCATACAAAAAACAGCCCTTGTAAAACCCTTCTCACAAATTTATTAGGAGCTGGTAAGCACAGAAACAATGGACACTGGGAAAGTAAATTCTCCTTGTTTTCGTACTCTTGTAACTGGTGTAGAATAGTGCTTTGTGCCAGCAAAATAAACAACTACTAACACAGTGCAATGGAGCAATGAAAAAAATCAGAGCATCAGCTATAAAGATTACTGTTAAAATATATACTTCGTAATTGCCTGCCATGATGAGTTTAGCAAACTTCCGTGATCCTGCAACATTGCAGCGTTCGCCAATATTAACGAAGTTGGTGTATGGCCCAATCCTGAATGGCTCCAGCCCTTAAAAAGATATTTTTGAACATATTTGTAAAAACAGAAAAAACTTTAAGAAAGGCAAAATCCATTTTCTAAACTGTGAAGTAGATGTGTGTCTCTCTTTAAGAACAGTGATTTCTCAGCACATCAGAATGTACACAAATCTAATGAGTAACTAGCAAAGAAATGCAATGAAACAACTTCCAACACATATGCCAAAGGTTTCTAACCTTCCTCAATGACAGTCAATAATTTACCTGACCCACAAAAAAAATAACAGCCTATTTGTCCAATATAAAATGACGCGAAGCTACGATTCTTTGGACATCTATGTGTATGCACATACACACCTTCTCCCAACTTCCAACGATGTTATCTCATGACTCTAGCACCACCAGAGAAGCAGCCCACTGAACTGACTGACAAAGAAGGACAGCTCTTAACCACATGCCCAAGTTCAGATAAACAAGCCAAGTGGGACCCTCGGGTAGCAGGCAACTCAGAGGCAAACAAACAGCAGACCAGAATAAGCTAATGCATGAAACCACAGGCCAACAATGATTTATTTAACTTATGCTAAACTGACTTCACTTTGAGATTAAAATATCAGACCAAAAAGAAGGTACTGTTTTGCTTGGATACATGGCCCAAAGGCTTAAAAGAAGGGCTGGCTGAGGAACATACAGATCTAGACTTCGCTAAAAAAAGACATTCTAGACCTGGATATATTGCTGGAATACTGTCCCAGTACAACTGGATCAACATCTGAGGTGACACAGGGCAGCTCTCACAGCAGGTGAGCAAAGATCTCATCCCAGCTCTGCCATCAACTGTAGTCAAATCACCTGATCTCTCTGTGCTTGACCCTCCCCTGTTGCAAGGTGAGGATATACTCCCTCACCATTACAAAATGTCTGAGACTTGCAGAATAAAATATGCTAACTTGGTTGTATTATACAATTGTAATAAAATGTTCCATTAATCCTTTGGCCAAAGCAGTAAGATTTAGATCTCATTATACACCTATAAGCTTGCTGGATTCAGGGAGAACCAGAAACTCATAGTGCCATTCTAATCAGCAGAAAACAGCAAATAAATTTATAAAGGAAGGTTGCACGAGTTCTAAAGCTCAAACTGTTATACTCCGTTTTACCTGACAGCAGCATGTAACCTTGAGAGAGAGAAGGTGGAACACGAGGCTTACAGAATTTCACAGCTTCAGCAATTTTCCTGAGTCACAGAAAGAGGAAAGTAAAGAGTAGAGTTTTCATTTAAAATTAAACCACTCCAGACAAGGCTCAAATAGAATTTACTAGACATATACCCACGTCTCCAATTTTGCCCTGTAGCAGACAAGACTAATTAGCCAGTTTCACTTTGTGTGGCCAAAGGCAAAAACGTACTCCCAGAAGATCCTATCATAGCTGTTTGCAGAGAATGTACAAAGTTGAAGATTTATCAAATACAGAACATGAGATACTGTGCCAATGGGATACTTGATGGATATCAGAACCAGTCCTCAACCACAGCAACTCTTACTGTATTCATGATTTGCTGAGCTGAGCAATTGCTGATGTGCGGTAAAAAAAACCCCAAGTGACAAACATTGTTCTGTGCCGAGACACATTTCTCAGATGCCAAATATCTCATGGTGTTCACGTTCACTTTCACTTCACGCCAGTCAGAAGCGACACACAGTGTCCTCTAGCTGTTCATATGCCACCTCTTCCCAGTTTGTACTGGGGTAAAAAAAAAAAAAAAAAAAAAAGTCAATCACAAGGGCCCCTTCTCTTTCAAGTCCAGGTGGAAAAGGGAGGTTTTCCCACTGACCTACTTCCAGTGACAAAGGTATGAAATTCTGACTGGCGAGGACTAGCACTAGTACAGCATTCCCAGATCTCCTATTCAGAGATTTCCTCCCGACACCCACACATACCTTCCTTTCCTTCTACCATCAGAGGAAACCTTAAGTTTCACCTTGTGGCTAAGAGTGCCAGAGAGAGAAAGAACATATGGCATAAGGGAGCAGAGACAGGAAATCTATTCTATCCAGCATTAAAGAGGGAGGAGTAATTCTGAAATAATTTTAGATGACAAAACAGCAGAGGTATAATCCTTGTTTGAACCATGCCTCTACTGATTCTTCATGATACACATGGCTATGAAAACCAAGTTATTTCTACTCCGCGTATTGCTGCTATTGGCATTCAAGTGATCCATCTTTTCAGGAAACTCTAAGACAAGCTGTGGAATATTGCTCCACAGAAGCAGCACTTAATTTGCTTCCCAGTGTGCCTAAAGTAGCCGATGAGGTACCTGATATGTGCCGGTGTAGTACCACAGCAACCTCCAACAATGTTGACCAAACCATCCAAAGCAAAATTCTGTAAAAGGGAGGGAAAGAGAATTTTGTTTCAAGTTAATAAAGGTATCTTTTATTATTTTCATTAAATATATATCTATCTGGGTGTTTTTCTCCATATGTTAAGAAATTCAGGGGGATCACTAGAAAAAAAATAATTTAAAAAACAATCAGTACTATATATCTTCTCTTTAGAATTTGTTTCGAGATGTGGATTCCCAAGGCTAACCAGCAATTTCAACACCTAATTTTAGGAAACTACATTTGAAACTGGCCTATTTTATACTGAAGCTGTAGATGAAAATGGATGAGTATCAAAGACTAGCCATACTGTATTATAAGAGGGAATTAACATACAGCAGATACTGTGTTCTCACTGACACACTGCGGCTCCAGACACACAGTTCTGTCTTGCACAGTTGAAATGGCATGTGGAAGGACACCCTGCACTGGAACACCACCACCACCAATGGTTCCTATACAGACAACTCTCAAATTCTGCCAAGTTCATAACAATCACTCAGCTTTTTGAATAATTCCCAGATGTAAAAGTAACAACACAGGAGTGCAAATGAGTAACATCCACAGATCAAGCTGCAGGACAGCTACTTAGTGTAGGACATGAAAGTAATTAAGGTTTTCAGAGTTTCCCAAGTAGTTCTTCCTAACCTGTTATCTCAAATCACTATCATTCACCAAATTATCTATAAGCAATCCAAATAACATATAGAGCCATTTGAGGGGAAAAAAAAAAAAACACAACCACAATACTGTAACAAATACACATAAAATACAAGCAAAGAATTCTTGTCTACTAGTATGTCAGATATGACACACTCACGACAAATATTCCATACCTTTATATGCTTGGCAGTCACTTCTGGAGTTTCATCATAACCACCAAAAGTATTGGGAAGACCTTGAAATGTAATTTTTCTAGTATTACAATTTGTTTAAATCCCACAAGAACACAATTAAATTCCATAAAAGACTTATTTAAAGTAGCTACACGTGTATGAGGACTAAAATGCCTCATCACCCTTGCAATCATTACTCAATAGATTAATTACGCAAGAGAGCATTCTGGGTTCACTGTCACAGAACTAATAACAGTTACTTTCAGCAGTTTAAAATATTCTTAATCTCTTTTTAATAGTAAAAGCAATCACCTTTTCAAGCTAATTCAACTCTTATTATTGCTAACGAGATGGAACAGTTTAGTTAAGTTTCATCTGCCTGTAAGCATAGGAACACGTGGACCAACACACCTGCGTTGGGGTAACAGATGATGTAGGCTGCTGTACATTTTCCAATTGTTTCAATGAAGGGTCGCATTTCAACTGCCCCTAAAGCACAGTTTAAGCCAATACTGAAAAATAAATTTTTGAAAATTATTTTGAGGTAAAAACACACCTTTTACACATGAAACAGACAAATGTTAGTGCTGGCAACTGCTAAATCCCACAATCATCTACAACAAAACCAACCTGATCTCCAATTTCTTTAATCATCATCATCAATACAGCAAGACTGTGTAAAAGGAGAACCTTCAGTGGAAGGAAAGCACAAGGGGGAAGGGGGCTGCCCTGCATTGAACTGGGAACAGTAAATCAAGATTTCATTTCAACATCCAGGAAGAAAGTGGCAGCATTTTGACAGCAACTGCAGCAACACGATGGCTCTGTATTTTCTAGGTGAGAAAGAGAACAAGTGGAATGAGAATGACAGACTGGAAAGGAGCCTTGTGTTACAGGAAGAAGCATGAAATAGGTTGAGAAAGCAAGACCTCCTTCAAGCTGCTTACTCATCATTCTTTTAAAATTATATATAAACTATGTCAACCTTGGAAGAAACCAAGTGCCTCCCCCAAGATGCCTCATGGCAGCACAAAGCTTGGGCAACTGAATCTGCTACATCTCAGTAACCAAGACAGAACTACAGCAGAAGTATATTTGCACAAATAAGCTTCTCAAACAATTTTATCGGTATATGAGGTACAATCACATTTTCTTCCATTCAATGACAGATACATGAACGTGACTTGTACTCAAAACATCTACACTGATATTAAAACAGGAAAATTCTCTTTCAGAAAGTATGTAAGAGATCTTGTACATATGTTTCTTGATCGCTCTGCACCATTCTAGAAACCATCTTATTAGCACTGCAAAACTCAAAAGGTCCTCACAGTGCTGCTGGAAGAGGAAGATGTAAAAAAGCTTTCTCCTTTCTGGAATAACAGTCTTGGAGAGGATGCAAGCTACCCACTGAAACAGGAATGGATAACAGCCATATCTTCCAACTAATTGAGCCACAGAGGCTGCCTCAGAGGTAGCCAAGTTAATAAAGTGCGCATATGTCCACTTAGTTTCTCAGAGGTCAAAAGCAATAAAGCCCTGCACAGGACTGGGAGCACAAAATGGTTTTTGACTCTTCTCCTGTTTTCAAGGAGTGGGCAGGGGATTGGTAACTGTACAAGCAGCAGCAGTAAATGCTTGCAGACAAATTTACCTGTTGGACAAGAATGACAAATCCTTGAGATCTGGGGGGCTCACAGCAACATCCAAAACTGGGGCCTTGAATATCACACAGCCACATACCAAAACCAAACAATACACAAACTCTTCTTCCAATAGCTTAGGGGTGGGGTTGTTTGGTTTGGGGTTTTGGGGGGGTTTTTTTGGTTGTTTTGTGGGTTCGGGGGGGGGGGGGGGGGGACATATAGGTTTGTTTTTCAAACAGCCAGCTCTACCTTCGAAGTGCTTTTTCTAATGCATCTCACACAGGCCCATTCTATTTAAACAGAAAAACTTTAAAAGAACCCCTTTATTCTCATTTCCCTATTTGGCGTTTACATACATTTAAAGCCTTCTTACAGATCCCCTGGATACAAACAGCATGCACAGGGAATACACTAATTATGGCAATGAGGCTCTGGAATTTATTTCAAAGTGGGAGCTTATCCCTCAGGATTTTCAAAGCAAAGCAAGGTAAGAATGGTTAACAAGACTGTCCTTATCAAATGCAGATGAATGCAATTTGTTTCCTGCTGTATTTCCTACTGTTAAGCCATTCAATTTATAAGCTTCCAGCTCACACTCCCCATGCCATCTTTTTAAGCTTTCTCCTGTATTAGGCAGCTTCATCTCTCCCTACCACATTTAACATCCTTCTGTCCCTGGTTCTGAGTACAAACTCACCTGTCACTCTACCTCACCTTACCAGGGAGATACTGCAAAAGCAGCCAGCATACTCATTAAACAAGCACTTTCTGACGTTCTCACTTGGCTTACTGGGTACTGGCCCTCAGACTGCCTGATTACCCACTACAGGGGTTACTGATAAATACATCTATGAGCACGACACCATCCAGGCATTACCTGTTTCAAAACTGCCAAGTCAAACTAGGCACAGACATGCACATTCATTCAGAAACAGAAGGCAGCTTCTGTGGCCACCATCATCTCCCCACAGCACTCAACAGCATCAGGAAAGAAAACATTTGAGAAAAGCAAAGTGTTAACCATGCCTTAAACGCCAGCAGCCTGGAACCAGATCGCTGGAATGCTATCACTGCTACCCTAGTGTAATAACCATCACACCCTCATCTTAAACATCACCTCCCTCCTTTACTCATTACTTCACAGCAGTCACACATCAGCTCCTGAGAAAGCTAAGGCTGCAGAGTGCCCTTGGGACCAGAACACCACATTAGACCCCTAAACACAGCGTATGTCTTCTTAATGCTACCACAGTAGAAACAACCACAGGATCCAAAAATAACACGAAGGGAACTCACGCCACCTTTCACAGCAAGCAGCTTGCCACACATCTTTCAGCACTTACTATGCAAAGTTCACAAGTTTCTCAGCTACTACCTGTATCAACCAGACACAGAGTACACACTTTTTCGGAGGGCTCCAAACCGAACTGACTTAAGGACAACACATCACCCTAAATGGGACATACAAAACCCAGGTGGAAACCTGTGAACACATGTAACATGATCCCTAGGATACTACTATTAATCAGCTTTTTCACAGCCCTAAAGACACTCTGTACCAATTTGGCAACAGAAACATTAAATGCAATCTGCTCCGATAACTAAAAGCCTTCTGCCACAGTCCTGTATAGCAGTCTTTGCATAAATGAGAAACAGGCCCTAACCATTCAGACCCATAAGATAGCTTTTATGAAATATGCTTTAATAAAGTCTTGATTTCTGCTCCAGTGCCCTTCTCTCCTCTTCAGAGGCAAGTGAGTTATGAGCAAGATTATCTGAGACAGACTCATGCCAAATATGGATCACAAGGCTGTGATGCTGAGAGAAGGAGTCAACTACCACCCTGTTCCAGGAGGCTCCATATGTTACTTCTGGAGCACCGTCTGGTCTGGGAAAGTGGAGCCTCAAGGGCAGTCAGGAAAGCTGTGAATGCAGTCTTCTGCTTTTGTATCACTGAGATGACAGATTGCACGTTTTCACTGGAATTTTGTTGTAAAAACAAACAATGGCTCATCACAATGTGCATGGCATACACTGCTAACAGCAAATTAAATGTTTTAAGTTCGAATATTCTAGGAAAAAACCCATCTATTTCTGGTGTAAGTTACTGTGCGAAGAACCAACCTGAGAGAAAAAATGGTAAAGAGGGAAGGGGAGACAAGAAAGAGGTAGAATAGGGCATAGAAACACAAAAGAATAGAGAAACAGGGAACGGTATTCAAATTAACAGGCAAAACCTTGCACAATGACCAAAATCTGCTATATTATGCATTTTCACAGATCTTAGTCTCATACTTTCAACTTTTCTGCCTGAACAGAAAGGAATGCAAGTAAATGAAGGCATCAGGAGCTCTCAAAACAACAGTGCATATCCTTGAGAAAAACACTCAGGGAATATATACATCTTTGTAACAGTTCAGTAAAAAGAACACTGGAGTGCAATCTTAGGATTTTCTCTTCCAAGCCACCCTGAAACATTCTGAGCTGGCACTGCTTCCCTCTAAGAAAGAGATGTAAGCCCTGCCCATACCAGGAATTAGCTCCTTGCACAACCTGAGACAGCAGGAGATGGCAAACTACAGTTTCAGAATTGTATTTTTTTAATGCTTTGACCTAACTGTGATTTCAGCGACTGTTGTAAACACAAAACCCCAGATTATTTAGAACAATGTTGTACAAATTCAGCATTCTTTGGAAACATAATTTCTGCTGAGGGAACAATATCAGAACATGTTAGCAGTACACGTGATTAAATATGATCACAGCTAGTATAGCTTCCATTCAGCTGCAAGCAAGGGGTTAAAATAGAAAACAATCACAATCTACAGATAACTTACTAAGAGAAAGATATATTTCCTTACCAAAGTGGCTTACTGTGGGAAATACTAATGACAAATGCCTCTCCTGTCTGGCCTGAGAGGGTACGCCCACTCTTATCCACAATGGTTCCAGAAACCTAAATATCAATTGAACACAGAGGAAGAAGTATATTAACAGCAAAAACAAGAATTCAAATGGCTGAACTGCTAAAACTCAAAACAGAGGGACCTGTGCTCCACTCAAAGTGATGAGGCACAAGCCAAACAGAAAAATAAAACTCTTTCCTCCCTATAAACTTTTAAATATTTAGCTAGGGGAAAGGCAAACCTTTGACCCCCCCTTCCTCAGGGGGGAGAAAAAGAAAAAAAGGGAGGGGGAAAAAGAAAAAAAAAAAAAAAAAAAAAAGAGAGAGGAAACTACCATGAACCATTCAGCAGCAAAGTAGAATTAGCACCCCAGTATCATTCTCATGATGGCCTCTGAACCAATCTGCAGGAGGTACCTGTTAAGGCAGTTATCAGCAGTCACAGCTCCTCTCCTATCCTCCTCATTCTCCCTACCTGCCCCTTTATGGTATTTCAGGTCTCATGACTGCTATTAGGTTGTTTGGGGCGGGGGAGGCAGGGAGGGGAGGTAGAGGACTAGCCTTTAAAACAAGTTACTCCTTTTGCCACAAGGGAGTATCAGATATTGTAAATACATTGTGGAGATGGAAGTCTTAACCTGGATAATCATACTTCTTCACTACTACAGAGAGACATGTGCAAATACTAAATAATGACTTGACCCCAAATAACAACTACAAAGTTGAGAATTCAGAAGGCATTTGAATGAGCCAGGAAAGCTTTCCCAAGTCTACAAATCTTTTTTCCAGAAGATGGAATGAGTTCAGAAGACTTCATGCAACAGTAAATCCCTTATTTACTCCAAAACATGCTTTAATATTGATAGTACTTTCCTTTAAACTACTCAGTGAAGGGAGGTGACCAGGGGAATCCTAGAGAGAGCTGTACTAAGGGTTGTTATTCTCAACAAAACTGAACTGGAAAGGGAGCAAAGAATGAAGCAACCAAGCTCAATGACCAATCTGTTCAGGACAGTGAAGACAAAAAGTCAACTCTACGTAATCAGAAAACTCTCAATGCTGACTTGAATGATAAAAAAAGTGGAAACTCATGGCTGATCAAGTATGAAGTTGTGAACACGGGAAAAATTCTACATAATGAAACCCCCAAACTAGCCTTTACTGCTCAAGAAACTAATCTGAGTAGCAAAAGAAAGTTTTATAATGCAATTTCAAAGCTCACTAGCAGTAAATTGCCATCACACAACACATGCGGGACAACCAGATGATCAGGCCCAGTCAGCATGGGTTTATGAAAGGCAGGTCCTGCTTGACAAACCTGATCTCCTTCTACAACACAGTGACCTGCTTACTGGATGAGGGAAAGGCTGTGGATGTTGTCTACCTTGACTTTAGTAAGGCCTTTGACACCGTTGCCCACAGCATTCTCCTGGTGAAACTGGCTGCTCGTGGCTTGGATGGGCACACGCTTCGCTGGGTAAAAAACTGGCTGGATGGCCGGGCCCAAAGAGTTGCGGTGAACGGAGTTAAATCTGGTTGGTGGCCGGTCACGAGTGGTGTCCCCCAGGGCTCGGTTTTGGGACCACTCCTGATTAACATCTTTATTGATGATCTAGACGAGGGGATCGAGGGCACCCTCAGTAAGTTTGCAGATGACACCAAGTTGGGTGGGAGTGTTGATCTGCTCGAGGGTAGGGAGGCTCTGCAGAGAGATCTGGACAGGCTGGAGCGATGGGCTAAGGCCAACTGTAGGAGTTTCAATAAGGCCAAATGCCGGGTGCTGCACTTGGGCCACAACAACCCCCAGCAGCGCTACAGGCTTGGGGAGGAGTGGCTGGAGAGCTGCCAGTCAAAGAGGGACCTGGGGGTGTTGATTGACAGCCGGCTGAACAGGAGCCAGCAGTGTGCCCATGTGGCCAAGAAGGCCAATGGCATGCTGGCTTGTATCAGAAATAGTGTGGCCAGCAGGGACAGGGAAGTGATCTTGCCCCTGTACTCAGCACTAGTGAGGCCGCACCTCGATTCCTGTGTTCAGTTTTGGGCCCCTCACTACAAAAAGGACATTGAATTACTCAAGCATGTTCAAAGAAGGGCGACGAAGCTGGTGAAGGGTCTGGAGCACATGTCGTATGAGGAGTGGCTGAGGGAACTGGGGTTGTTTAGTCTGGAGAAGAGGAGGCTGAGGGGAGACCTCATCGCCTTCTACAACTACCTGAAAGGAGGTTGCAGAAAGATGGGGATGAGTCCCTTTAACGAAGTAACAAGTGACAGGACAAGAGGTAATGGCCTCAAGTTGCACCAGGGAAGGTTTAGACTGGATATTAGGAAGCATTTCTTAACAGAACAGGTTGTTAGGCGTTGGAATGGGCTGCCCAGGGCAGTGGTAGAGTCCCCATCCCTGGAGGTGTTTAAGAGTCGGGCTGACATAGCGCTGAGGGATATGGTGTAGTTGGGAACGGTCAGTGTTAGGTTAATGGTTGGACTGGATGATCTTCAAGGTCTTTTCCAACCTAGATGATTCTGTGATTCTGTGAAAGTAAAACGTCAGGAACTACAAAGAAATGAATGGACAAGGCAGAGGACATCACTGGGCTATCATACAAATCCCTGACGTCTGCACTTTGACTACTGCATGCTATTCTAATTCCCCTCTGACTTGAGGAAGTGAAAAACAAAAAGGTGACAAGAATAATGAATAAAAGGAGCAGCTAAACAGACAAGGACTCCTCAGGATGAAAAAAGATGACTAAAGTAGGCTCTCACAGAGGAATATAAATGTCATGAATACGCAGCAAAGGGAACATGGAACAGCTGCTCACTGTCACTTTCAAGAGACAAATGGCAAGACACAAAAGAAGTTATCAGGTGGAATGTCCAAAACTAAGCAAACTTTCAAACCAGTGCATTCATAACCTGCAAAAGTTACTGACAGATTATTTTGTTGATGCCTGGGGCCCACATAGGTTTGAGCAAAGGTTCAAGGAAGGAGTAAACAGATTCAACAAAAAGATACGAACAGATACAAACTGCAGATCAGAAAGTCTGGGCTGCAAACTGCCGAAAACTGGAATATATCAGAACTTTTAAAATAAGCTTATTCTTTTTGTGTACTAATTCCTATGCATTCCTGACTGCCCACTGTCAGGAAAAGACATGTCAGAGAAAGAATATGGAGTTAGATAGACCTTTTCGGACTTCAAATGTCCACTCATATTCTACTTTAAATTATGGCAGAATTTGCTTAATTTAATCCTTGAAGCACTGGCTCTTATTATCCTTAAAATAGCAAGCCTGAAAAATAATCATCAGGCCTTTTCCTGTGGAAATACACACAATGAATACACACTGGAATGAAGTCATTCCTTAGCCTTCAGATTGTTAAGCTGGACAGAGATACCCAAGGCTGATTTGATAAAGCTCTTCACATCAGAGTTTCTCCTTTCACAATCATGTGAAAAAAGTACATTTCCAAGACACTTATTCCCCTCACTTCAAAACACTTTAATCAACTGCCATCTCCGCTAGTTCACAAATCAAGCTTAAGTATATGTAAAACATTAAATAATACATACTTACAAATATGGGTCGGGGAGCATACTCTTCCTCAAACAATGTCTGGAGTGCAAAAAGAGCTGCCTATAGAAGAATAAGTTGCAAAATATTAATGGACATTTCAGGAGTTCTTCAGTTTGTTTTTTGTTTGTGTGGTTTTTTTGCCCCTGCCCCCCCTCCTTTATTTTTTTTTTTTTAGTATTTTTTTATGGCTGTTTACGAAACTTGCCACTTCATGTAGCCTGCAAGAACTTACTATACTGAAGAGGTTTTACCCTTACACCTAACATCTTTTGGATGTTCCAAAACACATTTTGGTAACAAGCAGAAAGCAAGTACCATGGGTTAATCAAATAAGACCAAAACTACTCTGAAACCCAAATTACATCAGCACATACTTCTCCCTCACATCTGCAGCACAACCCCCACCGCACACATCACTGCCCTTTAATCTGTTTAGACATGCAGTTTGTAAAGGATTCTAACCACCACAAATTTTAACAGTAAGGTCTGCTGTGACCCCTTGGAAGGTCCTGAACATTTCCTGCTTAGGGTAAGAAAGTTGCATGTGGACATGAGCTCAGCACTATGTTAAGCCTATAGGATCCTAACCAAACCTCCATGTTGACTGGTCAAATCTGCAAAGGGAAAATCATGCCACTGCACATGTTAATCAGCCTGTGGCACAAGCCTGAAGAAATGCTGTGTGCATTTCCAGAAAGACTTCTCCATGAAAAATTGTAAGACGGTTTTAAGCGCCCTAACAACTCTCCCATCTGCACCGAGCAATTATTAAAGGAGGTGTCAAAATCACACAAATTGTGGCATATTTCAACATTTTATTCCTCCTGTTTTACGCTTCTAATTCTCTACTCCCAACTGTTCTTTTTTAAAGCTGATGGCAGAGTGTCAGAGCTCCCCAAAATAACACATTTTAACAGGACTGTCTCACAAGCTTTCCCGCACCCGCAATCAGACACACTGGACATACCCTCTCCAGCATGCATCACAAGCACCCTTTGGACAGACGTGCTTACACTGAAAAATTCAAACATCAGATGCGTCTGGAGATGTTTTGCAACACAGCACAGCTTCTGGGAATAAGAAGACAGCTGGCACAAACAGCCAGAAAGATACTAAGAGCACATATTAAAAGGCAAAGGAAAAACTCTGGAAAAGGCTGGTTAAAAACCATTTGCTTACATTCTACCTGTTTACTAATGACTAAAGAGTCTTTTCATGTATTTAGTAAGCAGTAGCTGATAGCTCTTACAAGTACTACACTGAATTTCCTTAGGTACTACACCAAATACTTCTATTACCGAGTATTTTTTTCCAGGAGTCTCACCTTGGCATTGGCTGTATCAAATATGGTTTCCACTAACATTATATCAACTCCTCCATCCAAAAGTCCTTTGGCTTGTTCCTTATAGGCTTCAACTAGTTCATCAAAAGCTGTAGAACAGCAACGATGTTAATTTCATCTGGAGGCATTTCTTTCAAGACCACCACCTAAATTAAATAACTTGATGGTTATAAATGCTTACTTATGTTCCTGTAATCTGGTCTCTCCACAGATGGTGACACAGAGAGTGTTCTGTTTGTTGGACCCATGGCTCCAGCAACATATCTCCTAATTCCTAAACCAAGACACAGAAGGAAAAAAAGAAACCAAATCACACAATTTACCTCTGGTTTTACAATGATAGCCATGCCAATGTAAAAAAAACTCCAAGGACACCAAGACATGCATATTATTCAGGGACGAAGAACTATAAAACAGGAAACTCCTGTCTCAAATCAAGACTTTGATCAGCACAAGATTACCCAGCACAGCTGACTTCTTTGCTTTAATCCTATCCAACAAGATGTTCAGTGTATACACAAGAGACAGAAGAACATCTATAAAAAAGGCAATTGGGTCAATTAATTTTTCTTCTAAGTATCATTTGTCTCTGACAGAGGAAGCTTCATTCAATTACTTTAAATGCACAGTATAGAACTGTCCTGGCATTTTTCACTAGATAGCCTGATTTGAATCTTCTGGCATGTGTTCATAAAAAAACCCACTTCTTTTTAAAGCATATTTCAAATCTTACATTTTTATTGCATCCTATGAATCACATCAGTAAGGTGTTATCTTGACAGCAGCAGCAGGACTGTTATCTTGAAATACAGTTTGATGCCAGAATACAAGAGGAGATTACTTGTCTGAAAGACAGCATTGTCTACAGCAGTGTAAATGAGCTATAACCCTCTCACATAAAGCCAATAAGGTAAAAGACTGTACATTTACAGACAACAGTCACATACTCAGCAGCTACTGGAATGCGCTTAGTAAAGTCAAACCGTGAGACTTACACTAGGAGTAACTGGCAATCCACATTTTCCTACAATCAGCTACTGTAGTACAAAGATTTGTGCCGTACGAACCTAAGTAACTTGTAATGCCTGCGAGTTATGACCCCATGATGTAAACCATCAAGCTATCGTCTAGTTAGCAGCATTTCAAAGACTGTAGCAAGACAGTCAAAATCACAAATGAGTAAGAAATTAAAATAAATATTGCTTACCTGTCTGAGCAGTTACATCATTTGCTGCTTTTCTGGCCACCTGTGCAGAGACTCTATTTAACCGATATGCCTAGAGCAATTACAGACAATTACTGAGTAACCTTTAGTTCAGTACAGCACAACTCATCCTCAAAGACACACAGCACTTCCATTCAGTAGCTCACAGTACACTCTGAAGGCTCTCTAAACCATACAAATGCATATAAGCACTATTACAAAACTTCAAAAGGAACAGCTCTAATCATCTCAGCAACAGAGTTACATGGCAGGTCTCATCCCATGTACGCCCCAGCGTACAGCTGCTAATAATAAAAATTTCATTCTGTAAGATACTAATTAAATCCCGCTGAAGTCAACAGAAGCTGAAGAATAGGACTTCAAGGACGAAATTAACCTACTTTTAAATTCACTTTTTATTGAAGTAGCATATTTCCAAGTATTTTCTTGTATATATTTCTCAAATTCTCAAACAATACGTAACACAGAATAGCTATGACAAAGGCACCACAAACAACACGCAAAATAACATCCAGGAAAAAAACAGTTCCATTGTGGCATTTGGTAAGTTGGAAGGACTGAAGCAAAACATCTCTGTTCACAGAACTGAGACATTCTGTGACTACTCAAACAAAATCTAGGACAAATTATTATTGCCCGTGCCTTCGTCAACAAGAGGCACACTATGACTGTCACACACAGTAAGTACAATTGTCCACAGCAGCGGAAATGAGTTACAACCCCATCACGTGGCTCAAGAGGCAGCACACAGTCAGTAAACACAATACCAACGGACTCTGGGACTAAGCTGATCTTGGCTGCTAAGACAAAAATCTCGATTAATATTTTAATGTGTAAATATTTTCGCATTCTTACCAAATGCTCAAGACCATAATCAGCTTGTGCAACTCGGGTGCTACTGAAAGTGTTAGTTTCAATGATGTCAGCGCCGGACAACAAGTATTCCTGCAAGACATGAAAGAAAAACACTCCCAACATCTCCAGAAGTGAGATATGGAATGAAAGCAACCCAACTACTTTGTCTCATTCAGTTGACAAAAAGTCACAAATCATCTCCTAATTCAAAGCAGCAGATCAAACTCTGAAGGCCTTACTCAAAGGCACAGGGCCAAAGCGATAGAAGTGTTCCATGCAACCAATTTTCAGAGTTTTAGTATCAGCCACACTTTCTATTAACAGGTGACATTTACAGAGTCCAGCACCTGGAGAGTATTCTAGATTTCTGCACAGGGACATGTCTGGACATAGTCCAATTGCCATCAGCAAGCACGGGCTGCTGTGGGCAGACTCAGAAAAGGCACCAATTAAACAACTGAGGATTAGAAAATGTAAACATTCTGAAGGGAGCTGTACAGCACAAGAGCATACTGGGACAGAATGGCTTCATTACTTCTGAAAATCATCTAGACTCAAGAAAGATGTTAAATGTGTACAGCTTTGTACTACCTTTTGTTTAGTTCAGATCTGTCATTTTAGCAAAAGCCCTTCAACTTTATCGTATACCACCACAGAAAGAAAGAGTATGCTCAGAGCAGGAAGATCATTTTTGCCTTTGAAAATACATCACCTCTCTTACCACTGAATCTTACTTTGCCAGACAAGGTACAGCTAACATTTACTTTTCAAGTTACTGATATCTGTGAGATCTGACTCACTGGGCCATTAAAAAAAAAAAACCACCACCACCACCATACACATAGTGGGATTATAGTTACTTTGTAGAAATATTTTCATGTATTATTTCAAGTTCTGTCCAGTTCTTAGAAGAAATAACCACTGGTAGCTATAAAATCTGAAGTCACCACCCATGGCTCAGAAAGCCCCTGACTCAAAAGCTGCTACAGGCAGGAGCACCACCACAGACTTGTTCTTTTCTTACACTCTTCCTAAAGCACCTACAACTGGCTGCTGGAAGGATGATAGCAGCCTACTTGGTTTGACTCAACACATTCGTTCTCAAGTCACATCACTATTGCTTTGCTAAACCTGCTAAATTCAACTGTTAAACCAGCCTACCCAACTAAAACCACAAGCTATTATAAATTCCAAGGTTCATGACGACTACAGCTCAGTTGACAGTCTAGGGACTGAACCCCATCTGCAAATATTTCCTCCTGAAATTTTTATACGTCAGAGACTCTTGACTCTTTTCTACTCATCATTCTTAAAATCCAAAGAATGGCAGTTAGAATGTAAATATAAAACTAGAGATTACATACCAAATTTAATGAACATAAGCCAGTTACGATTCTAATCAATGAAATACAGATCTTTTTAATAAAAAAATTGGAAAAACCCAGAACAGATGTGAGCTTTCAACTGAGTATCAACAAGTTGCAAGGCTATTCAAATGATCCAATTGTTACAGTAAGACCTACAAATACCTTCAACTCAAGAAATATAACACTCGGAAAGTTGTTTTTTAAAGCCTAATTGAACATAGGAGAATAATAAAATCTATTTGCAATTTCCTAATGATCAATCCTAGACTGGTTTATTCTCTGGGCCACACATCAATATTCTAGGGAAAAAATAAGATTGTGGAAGCACATATATTCATTAACTATGGAGAGGCCGGCTTCAGGCTGCCACATTTAACAGCTCTTTAATACGCAATTATAGAAACACGCATCCAGAATTCAGATATGTCCTACTTAAATGCATTTCAAGTGCTGGTTGAGGAGAAAAGAAAAGTGAAATGAATCAGAATCTACAATTCACAGCAATGCATCAGAGACATAAGTCAAAAAGGGATGTAAAAACAACACTGCCTGGGTGACATCAGGAACCAAGACACGAACACTGTGCTCACACAACCAGAACAGTCAAATCTGCTCGTTCTTTTTCGCATGGTTACCTAGCACTCTCTTCCCTATCCCCAAAAGACACAGGAGAGCCAGTAGCCTGCGGCATAGAAAAGGGGAGCACAGAGGCCAAATTCTTCCTTCTCTTGTCAAAAGATAGAACTCAAAACCACCTACCTTGTGTATGTCACAGATTATATCAGGTTGAGTTATACTGAGAAGGTCATTATTGCCTTTCAAGGACCTGGAATGATCTTTAAATTCATGCCCTCGGAAATCATCTTCTGACAGGGCATGTTGCTGGATCATGGTACCCATACCTCCATCCAAAATCATTATCCGCTCCTGCAGAACCGATTCAATTTCATCTTCCACACTTTTCTGGGGATCTGCTGTAAGAAAATAAATCCAATATTTAAGCAGCTTTGAAATTCCCTAGCTATACACTTGTACAACCTGAGCTCTTCTCATTTAAGAAACAGAATAAAATAACAAATCCTCTACTGAAATCAACAGCAATTGGTTTACTTCACCCACAGCTCCAATCACCTGATGTCAAGTAACAGCTGCATCTATCTAAATAGAATTAGACTCAATTGGTCCTTCACCTAAGTACAGTCACCTGGAGAAAAGAGTATCAAAAGTTCACAAGGGCATACATCAAACTCTCTATATAAACTACTCTCAAACACTGAAAAGTGTGATAATTTCCATCACAGCAACATTTGAACAGCAATGCCAAGCTGTCTCTTGGTACCGGACACTGCACTGTAAGTGGTACACAAGTGCAAACCAGAAACTAGTAAAATCCATTAAAAAAAAAAAAAATCTATTTTAATTGCCCATTCCATAATGATAAAGAGAAATAAACTCAGCAAGCAAAAACAGTTTTTCAGCTGAGTCCCAAATTCACTTCTTTCTAAGACTAAAGTAGTAAATAACAATTTTGCACTTCTGTTAGTAGGCAAACACCAACACACACCAAGAGATAACAGGTTTTACTTTCTTTTGCACAAACACAGCAAGATCTTCTGCTCCACAACAATGCCAGAAGAAAACAAATCAGGCAAATGACATGCTAATTATAAGATACTGGACAGGGTAAGTCTAACAATGACTGAGCAGAAAACTGTAGAAATTTCAGAGCTAACATTAGGAATGAAGATGCAGTATTGTAAGGCTTTAAGATCCCACAGAAAGGTCATCCCAAACACTAAACAAAAAGCCAAAACTATAATCTGAGACATTAAAAAAAAAATTCCACCACAGAACCTCAAAAACCTCAACAAAAGTAACCCTACTTTTCCTCTTTAGAACGTACACAGAATCATTTCAGAACGAAGACACGCTTGCACACATATAACAAAATAATCAAACAGCCTCTTTATGAAAAATACAATTTACAAGCGTGGGACCCTACTTATCTTTCACAACCATGTAGATGAATGATGTGTTATTTCTCATCTCCCTCCTTCATTCAGCTTGGGCTTACTCACTTTGAATAAACACCTGTTTTGCATTTTGGTTATGCACTATCACCAAAACACTTGTAAAAATGAATGATTTCTGAAGCACAAAAATATCCTTATGTCTCATTACAACTTACACGCAGTAGTACTTAAAAATCACTGGCAACTGCTAACTGATGTGACTTTTTTTTCCTCCTGCATTCTTGTAATGCAACTCCTGTTTTGACATTAGTACTGTTAAAAATGAATATGCCAGAGAGAAGATGAGGCCAAGAGTAAAGTATTGCATGGTTACATTTATATCAACACTCCGGAAAAACAGCTCTAAATCAGATCTAGTCTCAGCAAGAAGAGAAGCCAAATTAAATTTGCTCTATAACAAGTATGAAGCATTTGAAGGGAGATTAAAACACAAAAAAGCAAGCCACCCTCCTTTCAAGTTGAAAGTTTTAACACCACACAGGCAGGCTCAGTGGGTTCTTATACAAGAGCTTAAACCTACTCATGTTAAACCATAAAATTCATGAAAATAAAATCAGTCCTTGAGCTAAAGGCTTTCAGAAGCACGACCCAAAGAACTGTATCAAAGTACGTCTGCAGTGCAGACTCCCATGGAGCGTAACTCCTGTGCTCCGCAAGAGCTACAACCCAATGTGACATACACATCAGCGCTTGCTTCTGCTTTAATGTAGCCTCCAAAGTCAACTCCTTCAGGTCGAGAGCTGCAGCCCAGGCAGCTAAGCCAGGCCACCAGAGCCCTCCCAGAACCAGTCCTCCTTTCTACAGACTTCTCTCCCTTTTACCTACGTGCTTCCCAACAATCTCCTCATACACACTGGGAAGCAAACAAAGATTTACAGTTTGGTTTTAAATCCTGCACCTCACGTAGTCCATTTTGTTTTCTCTACAGCTTGCCTCGCTGAACAGATGCAAATTGTATAGTTTTCTGCCTACAGAAGCACAGACTTCTGCCTCATCTCTGCTCCCAGCTCTGCAAGAGCCTTATTCCGAAGAAGCTTTCAAAATCTGTGCTTCTTCAGCAGCATCTCAAAAAGCTACAGGAAATAGGGTGGGAATCATGAAGGTGGTCATCAGTGCCAGAGGTACACGGACTCTGTTTTACAAATGGATGGCATATCTCCAAGCTCACCAAAATCCAATTTACCTGTCCTTGCTATGGGTAACATTTGACCCTTCTTCCATCAGGAGCCTGCACTACCTGAAGCCATGCTCTGGCACGCTGATGACACAATTTTCAAGTTGGAAACAAAGTCTGCAGACAGATCCAGAAAGACCCCAGAAATCAGAGAGGCTCAATCCATAAAGCCATGCTAGAAACTGCTGAACTCTGCCCTTGGGAGAAAAGCAAGGAGGAGGCTATGAATCAGCTCTGCTGAAGAAGTACCATCATCTTAATTCAGCATTCAACTCACATAATTCCCCTCTCCAGCACAGACAGGGTGCAAGAGTTTGTTACAGAATAAATGAAAAAATGTTTGGAGAAATTCCTAAGCAGGGAAAAATCAGGTCACCCTTTTCTGGCTTGTTAGTTTACAAACCCTGCTCCTACATCTGTTCATCCAGAAGTTAAAAATTTGTTTTATAAACATTACTGGTGATGTTTGGGAACTTTGGTGAACTTTGGGAAACTGACTCCCTCTTCCATTCAGAAGTGTCCAGGAAAAAAACTGCCTCTACAGCTATAACAGAAATAGCAGCAAACCAGCAGTGATAACAGGACCCAGGACAAACTACCTTGGTTTTACACCCTACTGAAACTTAAAATATAAAGCACGTTACCACAGGGTGTTCCAGGGCTGGCACTAGTTTAGCAGACCATACCAAGACACAAGTGACCCAACAGCATGGGCTTAAAAAGTCAATGGGATACAGAACACAGAATAAAAAAATCCTCATGTTTCACTTCCCCAAGGTAAACCACATGAACAAGGGAATTACTAGTCTGGAAAGAAGAAATTCTATCAGCTGCAACTTCTATGCCTTCTAGACAGGTAGGTAAGTAAGTTCACATACCACACAAGGTGTCCCTCTGGCACAGCTCTTCACCCTTCCAGTCATTCTATAACTAACAATTATAAAATTTGCCCAATTGTAACCTTCCATTTTCAAAGCATGACAAAAGCTCAGGGGATAAGGCCAGGTGATGTTCCTTCATCTCCTTACCCCAACCCAACTCACATACAGGCCATATATGCAGAATTGAAGGGGTAAATGCATGTTCTCCACACAAAACAGGACTTCAAAGCTTGCAATTTGCTTAAAAGCACATTTTTCTGATGACTGCAATGATTCTCCAAAGGTTTTTTTTTTACTATTATGCGTTTCAGTTAAAAAATTATTCTTAGTATAGTCTGGTATACAAGTACTTGCAAGGGGATAAAGCACTACAAGTTGCTTCCAAAGTTCTTTATAAAGGATTAACCCAGCTGCGACAGTATTACAGTACTTTCGTCATGTTAATGTGAAACAACACAAATTGAAGAACTACAAGGAGCTATAGGCACCTACAGTACCCCTTTTCCTAGGCTGACCAGGTCCACATTTGCACATCCTAATTCAGCAAACCAGCACTGCCCTGTAGCAGCGCCAAGCACAAGTTTCTCCACCGTTCAAAAAATTACTGTGCTGCACACAGAAATTACAATAGTAGATAGAAAGGATGTTCCTGCTATCAGCCTGCCACAGACAGCTCATGACAACCTCAGCATTACTTGGTGTTTAATTAATTAAATCTTCTTCAACTGGATGCCCTCTGGCACCATTAAGAGTTTCTTGAACTGTAGCAACAGATGGCAGACAGGTCCTCTACAACAGTGAGCAGCAGCACCCTACTGCTAAGTTATTTGTTAACCTGCCTGTCCAAAGAGAGAAGCATTGGATCTTGCCGCTTTACCTTGGGTACCTGTGTGCACCTTGCTGACATTTTCCGTGTCAGCACTTGTTTTAAGAACCATTCAGGTCTTGCATAGCAGACAGACACTTGTGTAGCTGAAGCCTTTACAAAGTTAGCTTGAAAGGCAAATGACAACCACAAAAGTCACTAAAGTCTCAGAATAATAGAAGAGTCCTGTTAGTTGTGCCCACCACGTCTAGCTAAACATGCAAATCCCAGGCTCAGAAAGCTTTCTGTGTTATAACCACAACCGTCCATCTCCTGACACAAAACTGTTCACAAGAGATTATTAAGTATTTGTTACAGGCAGGAATCACAGGGAAACAAACCGGCCTCCAGACCAGCACAGTCTTGCTTTGTGGCGTGCCCTGCCACTGAAAGGCTGGGGAGAAACACTCCGCTCAGCTTCCCAACGGCCTGCTCCTGAACACAGATCCTTTGCATCCCTGCCAGATGTACACACCATCATCAACGGCCTTCTGCCTGTTCAGTCGGGCTCCACAAACACTACCAGCATGCAAATTTTGCTTCCATCTAAGCAGAACTTTTCTCCTGCTGCCACCACTTCTCAGGCTGTTGCTGAAACACCCTTCCATGTTTCCCATTTCAGACAAACCCATTCGGTTCTGCAGCAGCAGAACAGTTGCTAGTCATGGCTTGACCTCAAACGGCACGGGAGAAAGGGCAGGGCAGGTTCACATCAGCTTTGCCAGAGGAACCTGGAAAAACCTCAGACCACAAAAACTGATTACAGTCGGCGCCGCACACAGCTCCACTGAGAGCAGTGCGGGCAGGCCCGTCTGACAAGCTGAGGGATGAAAGCCCAGGCTGAAGTGCAGGCTCAGCAGCAGGCATTCCCTCAGAAATATTAAAAAGGGAAGTGCCCGGGATCTCTGCAGCACCACTGAAAGCTGCCACTGACAGAACTGTCCATTTTAAAACCGACAACGTGCAGCTCATTTTGTTTCTCCCCTTCAAGCGACTTCTGTTTAACCCGTGAAATGGCACTTTTGGCGTAGAGCCCCGGAGCAGCTGGAGCACACCTCGTTCCCACTACCAAGCTGCAGCCTCTCACGCAGCTGGTTTTTGTTTTTCCCGCTTCAGCGTGTCCGTCGGGGCGATGCGGGTGTCCCAGCACCCTCCGGACCCCTTCGAGGGAGAGCGAAGCCAACTCCGAGGGCCCGGCCCCGCAGCGCCCGGGAGCTCCCGCCACAAGCGCCCTTCCTCACTGCCGCCACCAACCCCCCGCTTTCGGGCCGGCGCGACCCGTCGAAGTGCGCGCCGAGCCGCCAGCCGCGGCTCTTCCAGCAGGTACAGGCGGCGGATAACCGACAGAGCCCCGTCAGGACCGCCCCAGGGGGCGCCTGCGCCGGTGTCGACCCGCGGCCAAACACCGGCAGCTGAGGCGGGGGCGGCAGGACCGCAGCGCCCGCCGCCCGCTCGCACGCCAGCCGCCGCCGCTCCCGGGAGAAGGGATGCGGTGGCGGGCCCCGATCCGCCGCTGCCGCCATCTCCCCCCCCCCGCCACCCGGTGCACGCGCGCGCGCCGCCCCCGCCACCCCAGCGCTCGCGCCCGTTACCCGGCGGGTCGGCGGCGCCCTCCGGCCCCGTGAGCGCCATGCTGCCCGCGCCGCGCCGCCGCTGCGCCCCCCGCCGCGCCGCGGGCCCCGCGGGGCCGCCGCGCAACCCCCGAGGGCAGCACGAGAGGCAGCGCCGCCGCGTCACCCCCTGACGCGCGAGCTCCGCCCAGAGCGCGGGCAGGAAGCGCGGGCGGCCCGCGCCGTTGGCCCGAGGGGGGACGGGCGGTGTGAGGGGGGATGTGGGTGTTTGTCCCCGCAGTAGCAGGCTGAAAACTCGGCCGAGGGGGCGGTTTGCTGCCCCTTGGCAGCCTGAGGGCGGCAGCTCTTAAATGTAGGGCTGGATGGAGGAAGCAAAGCCTGGTAGTCTAGCGCGCGCTCCTAACGTTAAACGGCGATAGCTTTAGATCCGCCTGTCGTGACTGGGGGATGATTCTGGCGCCAGGCAGGGCTAAACAAAATGAACTGTCCCCTCATCTGGGGCGGGGAATGTCTTTCAAATGCCGACAACACTTGTGTGGCGATTAAAGACTAACTTAGTGTTGAGAGTAAATACGCCTTACGTAGTCAGACTTCTCAGCGATGTATGGAGGCAGGTTACTGGCATGTAAACCTGGAAACGAATTTATACTAAAGGAGCAAATTAAGGCACAGTTTGCTTGACAGTCGAACAAATGTGCCTTATTTTGACACAAGAGTTTCACTTCTGAGGATACACCCTTTCAGAGTCTTATCTGAGGACTCACATTTTAAAAGAAAGAAATACCTGCCTGTTACAGCTGCACAGCAGCCTCACGAGCATTACGCTGTGCAGCGAATGCTTGCTTGCCAAGCGTCAGAATAGCTCAAGGAAATAACCACTGCTCTCATTTACAGTGCTAGTAATTCAAATGCCAGTAATAAACATGAACAGCATTGTCATTTGAACTAGTTTAGGGTTCAGAATATGAAAAGAAGCACCGAGGCCTCAGCTCTGTGCGGTAACGGTAAAGCCTTTCATCAGCTCAGAGTATGTGTCACTACGTGTACTGTACTTAAGAATGCCTTATGCATTTTCCCTGGAAGTTTTTTAGGGGACTCAAAATTAATTAAAAAAATTAGTGTAGATGATTCCTGGAGGGTAAATGTTTACTCTTGCATTTTTGGAACACAAAACCAGTTGGTTACAAACACTTTGAGTCCAACAGGATCTAGGAACTTTGATAATCATCTGTCACTTTGGTCAATGGTGATACAAGTACATATAAAAAAATGTAGCTTGATGTTTAAATAATGTATATGTCTAATTCAGCTTCAGAAGAAATAGAGGCAGCCTACAAATCAACTAAATAGTAGTCCAACTTCAGTTGTAGAGGCCACACTCCAGTTTTGAACGCCAGGAGACATCACTGGAGAGCAGACCTTGCCTCTCAGCAAACCATTCCAGTGGTCAGCCCAAGCTCCCACTGCAAAAATGTGTCCCAGATTTTCTGTGTAAGATGCAATGGTCTGGAAACCCATAAACTTTAAAAGCCTACCAACGGAAGTGGAATATACTAAACAGAAGCAAAAGTCAGGTACTTCTAGAGAGTGCTTAATTTTATCCCCTTTCCACATAACTTGCGTATATTATAGAGAGAGAAAATGCTTTGAGAACCATTCATGAAGAGATTTTAGGGTGTGTATTTCCTTGCTTGACTTTTGGACAACTTGCAACCTTTTTGTCATGCCACATAACACTATGAAAATTTTCTCCGGCAGCAATTCAGGTTAAAAAGCTCACTGTCTCCACAGTTGCTTTGTGGCGACAGATCTTTGTACCACAGCTCAGCGTGTCCTTGCGTGTGCTGATGCAGTTGTTTGTGTAACTAACTGCTGCAAAGTAGGTCAGCGGGAAAAAAAAAAAAAAAAAACGAAAATTTGAAGGTGCTTCTGAAAAGGATCATTTCACATATTCCATTTACTCCGCGGTTTCACACCCAGTTTGAGCCAGTGTGACTGTGCAGTGCTGTGAAAAGTCAGCCCCAAGTTCTACTCTGCGCCATCCTCATATTTCCATGCCTTTCCTTGTGCGGGTGCTAGCCCTCGAACACAATTCTTCCTTAAAGGTCGGTTTTCAGTAGGAGCAGGTCTCTGCTCCAATTCGTCTGCAGCTGAACAGTCTCCAAGAGCTGACACAGGAGCAGCGGCAGGGAAGAGAGGGCAGCAGCCGCCCATCCTCAGGCTGTGTTTACTCTGCTTGAGAAACTGGAGTTGTACAGGCAACTGAATGAGCACAACCGAGGCAAGATACTCTCCAGAGGGTGAAGGGAAGAGGAATGAGTAGTTAAGGGTAGTGATTATCAAACCAGATCATCCAACAAAGGAGTATCAACACAGAACTTTAGCCTTAATATGTTAGAGGGTCTCTGGTCCCTTTTCTTGATTTAGTTTCAGTGATGACAGTACTGCGCAGTGCTGAGAGTCCTGGTGTGTGTCCCTATCCCGAGGCTGCCACACACCTCCAGTTACCAACATTTTTGAACTATTTCTTTGAGAAGCTCTAATACATGGTGTGTTTGCAGGAAATCTTCAGGGGTTTGCAGTGAGCATGCCCTTAAGCTTGAATAGTGCTTTTTCTTTGTCTTACGGAGTGTTGTTCTTATATTACTAAATTAGGTTGTCAAAATACTGTTCCCCTTCATACATTTAACACCAGGAGCACCTGGAGCAATAGAGTAAAGGAAGGGAGAACACAAGGGTGACATCATTCCCACATCTGAAAAACCTGGCCTTAACACTGTTAGAAATTAGTCCTGTTTAAACATCAGTTGCAGATAGAGTATCATTCATGCAAACATTGATCATCATGGTGAGAATCCTGGTTTCTGATGGTTATAAGTGGTGCTTCAGTGAAGCTAACATCTTCCTAATTGCAATACGATTAAACTATAAATCCAAATTAATATCCTTAGAAAAAAATATCTTTAAGTCAGATCAAGTTCTTGTATTTGAAGGTATTTTCAAACTACTGCTTTCCCCAGCTCCTCCCACACTGTGGGAATACAACAAAAGATTGGTGAGGAGGATTGTTAACATGCTCAAGCGACTTGCACCTGGGGTGTCTGAAAAAACCTGTATCACACTAATTGTTGGTAGCTCTGTGTGCTTGGCGGGTAGAATGTCTGCGCTCAGATAACATAGGCCTGTGAGAGACTCACAGGCACCTTAGCAAACATCCTCGAGATTCCTGCCCTGCTGAGGAAGTATCAGAGCAGAGTGGAAAATTATGCGTGTGAAAATCCCTGATATATACAGGTGAAAGCAGCAGGTCCAAGATCTTTTCTTTCTTCTCTTTTTCCTGATTAGCAAGGGCTGAGTTGTGTGGTACTTGCATCCCTGCTTGCGTGCCTCTGCCCAGGTGCTGCTGCGGAGATCCCTCGGGTTGTGAGGTAACACGAATAAATTTAATCTTTGCATTTCATCCGTGGACTGTGGTTGTTCCTGCGTCCTGCCTGTGCTGGCTCGCACATTTGGCGTAGTTGGCAGGATCCAGGGACAGCCATGCCATAGCTAAAAAAGAATTCAGCGACTGGGGAGGCCATGACATTGACTCTCCTTATTCCAGGATAGGCTGATACTGAGAACTGGACCCCCATGGCTGCTATGCTGGCTAAGAGGCTCCACCAGAAGCCTGGCCTGAAATAGATAACGGGGCGGTGGTTACCCCCAGACAGCTGCAATAGCTATATGTGGATTGCCATGGCAAGCAGCATCGGATTCTTCTCGCAAGTTAGCAGGGAGATTGGGATGGTTATTAGTTACCAGTCTTAGAGCTCTTGGCGGTGAAGTTGTTGCATTACAGAGTAAAATGAGAGACTTGAAGAAGGAAGTCGGGGCTTTACAAGATGCAAGGGCGATCACACAAGCAGTAATTACTACTCAAGCAGAGCGATGCTGTGGGCTGCAAGGTAATGTAGAGCAGTTGGTAGCACGTATCGCTAATGAAGGGACAAATATGGGCAACGTAAAGTTTTGATGTCTCGAGTCCATGCTCTCACCACAAAATGGTCATGGGATCTTGAGGAATGGGATGGAAATATTCAGAGTGAGTCCTCAGACTCCGAGATTGAGTTTGAATTTGATCCAGACTTAAAAGTCAGGGAGGCAGTGGATGTACGACCCCGTATACAAATGACGGGGCAGCAGGAATAAGCGGACAGCAGAGTGCAGGTCAGGCGTACTTACACTCTGAAAGAGTTAAGGGAGTTTTTAGAGACCTATCGGCAAAGGAGCAGGGAAGGCACACGCATGGATTTTCGAGCTTGGGATAGTGGAGCTGCATCTAGTCATTTATTAGTGGCTGAAAAAGATTTATTAAGCCCCATAGCCAGTAATGATCAGGTCCAGCAAGGATATGCTCAGCTGCAGAATATCAGAGATTCTGATGGGCAAAACGTTGTTGCACCTACACTGTATCAGTGGTTGTGTGCCGCAGTTTTAACAGCATATGCAGAACCTGCCGAATTAGTGTCGTCCCTCAGAAGCTGGTGTGCAATAGAAGAAGGTATTAATTTGTTGTGACAGATGGGGATGGCTCATGCGTTTGTTGCAGGATCCAATCTGGACAATGGAGCAGTAACGAGAAATATCAAAATGCAGTTTTTGAGAGGAGCGCCTGCCTCACTAAAATCCTTGATTACACCAGCAGTGACAAATGCTACAGGTAGTGTAGGCACCCTAGCAGATATCTTGAGGGAAACTGGGGCTGTAATTTCAGAGCCATCTATTCGGGTGATGAATAAAGGAAAGTTGATAAAACTGAAAGGAGCTACACCACGGGTGACGAGGAAACAAATGTGGAATGATCTTGTACAAGCCAGCATCCCATGGTCAGAATAGATGGGATCACAACATCAGAAATTTCTCACCAATGGCAAAGGTTAGTGTTTATGTAAAAAAGCCAACCACCTCCAACCCCACCACCAACTTTGCACACACCCTCAGTCCCACCTGCCACCTTAGTGTAAGACACCACTTGGCAAATGCCAAAACAGCAGAAATTAAGGTTTGGCGGATCCCCCAAAATTGCCACCACTGTTAGCCTCTTACCGGGAGGGGGACCAACACCCTTGTGTTCCTTTAAGTATAAAGTGGTGCTCAGGGGGGGATATTACATGTGTTAGCTCTGGTGGAAATGGGGGCTGAAGTTACTGTATTGCATAGTAATATTGATAATAAAGACGCCACATCACAGATCTGTGGATTGGAGGGAAATCCAACCCCTGCCCTCTGAGCTACAGTTACCTTAACAATAGGAAATGCCACACCATTTACCGTGACAGTGTTAATTGCCCCAATTAAATAATATATCTTGAGTATTGATGTGTTGGCAGGATGAACAGTTGCTTCTACTTCAGCACTTCACAAGCAGGATTTGCTATTTGATCTATAACAGTCTCGCGTGGATTCGCAAAGCGGGATTCTTTTGTGCTGCCCGTGCCTGCCAAAGTGGTAACTGTAAAACAATATCGTATTCCAAGGGGGCAGGAGGAAATTATTCAAACCATTCAGGCACTTCACCAAGTGGGAATTGTTGGAGAAACTATGACTGCCTTTAATGATCCTATTTGGCCTGTTCGTAAACCAGACGGCACTTGGAGAATGACTGTAGATTATAGAGAACTGAATAAATTCACCCCCACACTTGCAGTTACAGTACCAGACATGGTTACTCTTATAGAAAAAAATCAGCAAAAATTTACAGCCCTGGAAGGTGGTAATAGACCTTGCTAATGCTTTCTTTTCACTAGCTATTGCTTCAGAAAGCCAAGACCAGTTTGCCTTTACCTGGCAACAAAAGCAATATACTTTCCAAGTATTGCCTCAGGGATACAAACACAGTCCCTCCATTTGCCACCAAATGATAGCAGCTGATGTGGCACTATGGCCTGGTACTGTGACTATCTACCATTATACTGATGATTTACTGATTATGTCAGAGTCACAACAGGAAATTGAAGCAGCTGCTGAATCACTGAAAGTGCATTTACAGGACCGAGGCTGGGCAGTTAACCCAAAGAAAATACAGGGCCCTAGTACTACTGCACAGCTTTGGGGAATAGTTTGGCACGGACAGGTTAGAGAAATACCAAATAAGGTACAGCAAACAGTCCAGCAATTTCCTGTGCCAACCACAGGAAAACAGCTACAGACTTTTGGGGTATTGGAGAACTTTTATCCCACGTCTGGCGGTACTAACACGCCCTCTGCAGAAATTAACTAAGAAGGTGGCTGTTTGGCACTGAACCAAGCAACAGCAGGAAGCCTTTGATGCCTGCAAAAATGCTTTGCTTGAAAATGCTCAATTATACACTCCTAGGCAAGGAAATCCCTTTGAATTAGAAGTAACAATTCTAGATGATATAGTCTCGTGGGGATTGTGGTGGTTGACTGGGACAAACCATCAGAAAGAACCTGTAGGATTTTGGTCCAAGCCATTACAAGGCTTGGCCATACATTATACCCCAATGGAAGAACAAATTTTAGCTGTAGTCTGGGCACTACAAGAAACTGAAAGAATCACAGGCCAAGACAGTGTCACTGTACACAGACCCGTACCTATTCATGGGTGGGTTACTGATGATTCTGTGAACGTCCATGCCGGGACAGGTCAGGCAGCCACACACTGGAAAGGGAAATATTATTTACAGCAACGATTTCTACCAGGAAAACCACACACCACTCTTCTAGGAACTGTGTCATTTAATCACATGCCCACACTAGGGGAAACTCTTCCCCTTGGAGATATTCCTCACCCCGGTGGAGGAGCCCCCCCCTTTATGACAAATTAATAGAAGAGCACAGGAAAGATGCCTGGTTTACCGATGGAAGTGCAACATACATGGCAACTGGACAAAGACAATAAAGAGCGGTTGCATATGCTCCGTTACCAGGAATTACATTATGGCAAACAGGTCTGCAGGCATCTAGTCAGTGGGCCGAATTGATTGCAGCATCTCTCGCTATCCTGGAAGGGAATGCTCATTACTTACACAGTGACAGTTGGGGGGTATACAAAAGTCTTACAGTGTGGTTACGTGCTGGGCCCAATAAGATTGGCATGTACAAAGATACCCTATATGGGGGGCAGATATATGGCAGCAAATCTGGCAATATGTGCAAAGGCAACCTTTAGAGGTAAGGTATGTCTCGGCTCATCAAAACAATGATTCCCTTGAGTCACAAAATAATAGGGAAGTAGATAAGATGACCTCCGCTGAAGCACATGCCCAGGCTATAAACGTCCATAAAGCTTGTGGACACCAGTCAGCACACACTGCGCACATGTGGGACATTGCTCACAATCAAACCCCTTTGCCACTACATATTTATAAAGCTTGTGCACATAATTGTACTACTTGGGTGCAGCTACACTTAAGGGCATTATATAGGCCATGGGGAAGGATAAAGCGCAGTCAATGGGCCTTGAATCCCCAGCAAATTGATTATATGGGCCCCCTTCCCTTGTTGGGGAGGTGGCAACATGTGTTCACTGCTGTGGATACAGTGTCAGGACTGCTTTTTGCTAAACCCACAAAGCGTGCTAATCAACATAACACAACTGAAGCATTATAACAACTCATCAATCAGTACAGACCTCTTCACCAAATACAGAGAGGCCAAGGAACACACTTTAGCAGACATAATGTCCAAGATTGGGCCCAGGGACTAGGGATAGGTTGGATATTCCACATTGCCTACCATCCCCAAGCTAATGTCTTGGTTGAAAGAATGAATGGGATGCTGAAAGAACAATTAAAAAAGCTAACCAGTACTGAAACTTTACAACATTGGAGTTCACATCTTACTAAGGCAGGTTTTTTGTTAAACAGCCGGAATATTCATAATCAAACACGCTCTGTATTACACCACCTCCAGTAGAAAGTGTGATGAGGATTGAAATTCTTCCAGACGGTATCTCTCCCAACTACAGGGGAAATGGAATTGTTTACACCAACGAACTGTCTGGTGGGGCCACAACATGTATACATGAAGATCCGTATAACAACACCTGAGAATGCCGTATGGTTTTGTACCCCAACCACCCCTCTTATTTTACGTTCTTTGTTGATATCAGATTCTTGAGTTCTTGTATTTTGGGTCTCTTCGATGAATGCCTGTGCCTTATCTAGAGGGGATACCATTGGAACGCTGTTATTGGTGGTGTGAACCCAACATCGAATTGAAGTTCAATCTGAAAAAGCACAAGCCATAGCTCTCCAATCTGTGTGAGCAATCACCCCACATCAGGTTACCAATCCTGAGTGACATTAGCTGAAAGAGCTGGAGCAACAGCATATGTATTACTGTAAGGAGTTGACACTCCTGTTTTCCTCCCTTATCACAGGTTGGCTCATCATGCTATATAGTCTTGTACTATAAGCACGTATCCTCGACACATTTCCACAAGACCAGCACATACATGCCTAGATTTGTTTGGCCTTTATTGTAACTGACTCATCTGTCTTTTATATTAAGGGAACATTAACTACTGCAGGTCTTTTGACAGTGTGTTTCATTGGCATGCTAACCCCAGTAGCTGTGTTACAGAATTATGTTATGCTAAGTGATTTTGATATTAATGTTTCTCATTGATATTTTTTTCAAGTAGGTAATGTCTGTATGCCAATGAACATCACAAAACTGATTGACAGTGGACTATTGCCTCCTTCAACAATATAAACACTGCTTCAGTTTTGAAGGCACGTGTTGCTTCAGCATCACTGATGGATCAGTCAGTGTAGAGGACAACATTCAACAGTTCCAGGATGTAATGCATCAAATGAAACAATCTACTGATGGTGTCTGGCACAGTTGTTTAACGCTCTGACAGGATGAATGGGACACTCAATCCAAAAGCATTATTGTAGAAATATGTTTATTCCTTTTTTTTTTTTTTTGGTATTCTGTGTGCCTCTGTAAATCACTCTGTGCTAACCTCTCAAACCCAGATGAACACCTCCAGCTTTACCAGCCCCAGCGGAAGTGGTCACTTGAGCAAGGGAGTGGAATGTGGGAATACAGTGGAAGATTGACGAGAAGGATTATAAACACGCTCAAGTGACTTGCACCTGGGGTGTCAAAAAACACATATATCACTCTAATTTTTGTGTAACTCTGTGTGCTTGATGGATAGAATATCTGCGCTCAGATAACATAGGCCTGTGAGAGACTCGAATTCACCTTATCAAACATCCTCGAAATTCCTGCCCTGCTGTGGGAAGGATCAGAGCAGAGTGGAAAACTACACGTGTGAAAATCCCTGATACATACAGATGAAAGCAGCAGGTCCAAGATCTTTTCTTTCTTCTTCTTTTCCTGATTAGCAAGGGCTGAGTTCTGTGGTACCTGCATCCCTGCTTGCGTGCCTCTGCCCTGGTACTGCTGCAGAGATCCCTCAGGTCACAAGGTAATGAGAATAAATTTACTCTTTGCATTTAATCTGTGATTTGTGGTTGTTCCTGTGTCCTGCCTGTGCCAGCTCACACACAGAGCTGACCTCTCACAGATGCTTTAAAACCAGGCAGTGTTTGAAGCAAACAAAGCCATCTTTAATATTTTGCTTTTTTTTTCCCACTGCCAAGGATCTGGTTCACCAGTTCACTACTCGACTTGCACACCTGTGTATTCAAATGGCATACCCACCTTATGTGGGTGTAAGGTCAAACACATGAGTTTAGCACACTATTTTAGCCTTTGGGTATGTGTTTTAGATACCTCCATAATAATAATTACAAACCTATGCCTTTCATTCCCATATCATCTGCATTTATTCCTGAAGATGCAGTTCCCAATGGGCTATTCACATAAGTAATCCTTATTTAAACAAGGACAGTGGGATTATTCTTGTTACTAAAGAAGAGTCGTATTTCAGAGGATTATATCTAAGTGAAGCATTCACAGCACCATGCAGAAATCTGAAAGAGAAAACAAATTAATGTGATTCAGAGCACAGCTCTTGGCACTCTGTTCTCTAACGTTACTTACCACTTGTGCTATTTTGCTGCAGCTGTATTCTTGCCCTATTTCTAATGACTAAATTATGCTACTTGCTTTTTATTTTTAGAATTTCCTCTGTGCTTAAGAATTACAATTTCTATTTCATAATTAATTTTCTAGCCGCAAAACTTAGAGGGTGATTTTTTGTGATCCAAATACAAATTATTTGTTCCATTTAAGTCAAATCATGATGTTAACATTTCTATTCCAGGACCAAAATTTTACCAGAAACCAAAAGAAAGCTGATTGTCTCAGGATCAATTCTAAGCACACTCCAAATGCCAAAATGCCCTATTAAATGTACGCAGCTTAGAGGAATATCAAGAAATTTATTCTACTTCCCATAGAACAGATTTTGGCCTTCACTACTTTAAAAAAAGCCCAAAGTCTCCATCACAGTGAAAAAAACCACACTAAAGTGAACTGAACATAACCTTTTGCATCTCTTCAGAGAATTTCTGTTGATCAAAAAGTGTGTAAATGCTTAGAAAGGCTGAAACGCTGGCATGAAGAGGACCGGGAATTCAATAGGACGTGTGGTTTTACAGCTTCTCCATGCTGCTGCACAAGGCAAACTGTGTCTACTGCTTTCAATTTATTACAGGCTTCATATGATTATGGAATTTTGCAGCTTTTTTAAAACCTTCAGTATGCACCTTTTGGGCATCCATGTCAAATTCATAGAAGAGAGAGGAAGAACCACTGCAGGCTTGCCAGCTGTCCCGTGACAGCATGGGAGCTGGGGGAAAAAGGGCCATGTGTGCACTGAGCAAAAGCAGCTCAACATTGAGCTCAGAAAGTTAGAAAACATTTTGCTGTGGATCTGCATGAGATTTTCAGCTTCTTTCTCCCCATTAGCACAGCTGAGTGAAGTCTGAGCTGCACTGCCCCTGCCCAGGGCAGGACAACATCTGCCCTGGATCAGTCTGGAATGGTCATGGAAACAGGTTCCTGAAGGTACCTCCTGTTCTCTCCACTTGCTGGCAGAGCTTCTTGCCCGTGTTGCCAGACATCCGCAAGCTGCGGGGCTAGAGCAAGCCATTTATGAAGTTCTCCATTCAACAGGTGGTGCCTCAACAAGCAGTTGAGGCTGCAGCACTCACCCTTTGAAGGAGAACTTGAAATTCTTGGTGACAGAGTAGGCGTGAGGGTGATGCCAAGGCAGGCAGGAGCAGTAACCTCACCTGCAAGGAGGCAGTCCTGCAGTACCCACACAAGAAGAGCCAGTCCAGTGATGCTGCCAGGTTCAGCTGTCCACTGATCACAAGACAATCCATAGCCATGAGACAGGGCCAAGGTCAAGCCAGAAAGTCTTGTAGATTAGGCAAGATGTAGTATACATACAACATAGCTCAAGCAAGGAGCAAGGATGAGGGCCTGTGTTAAACGCATCTCCATGGCTAGTGGGCGGGAAGTGCAGGGCTGGAGGCCTGATATGTAGCTGTTGAGGGCAACTGGAGCCTGCTGGTGTTCTTAGGGCCTTACCAGTAGATAGACTAGCTCGGAGATACAGACACAAGAATTTGAAGGGGACTACCAGAGCACAAGCCCTAGGCATACTTTTGCTACCTGTGGACTATAAATGGGATCACATTCCTCCTGGCGAGCACACTCGCTTGTGTTCAACACAGCTTGAGATCTGTGAACATGTGTCTAATGAGGAGGATTGTAGAAAGGTTTGGCCAACTTGGAAAGGTGGACAACAGGAGAAGAACAGACATAGCCAAGTAATGCAGCCATCTGCATCCTGGTAGTGCAGATGTAGCACAATGGGGCAGAGAAAAGGGACATGTGCAGGTCATATGATGTGTGAGTGGCATTGGAGAGCTTCCAGCAGTGCTCCTGGCAGTCAGTCACGACTCCATTCTGGGGAGTGAACAGCCTCTATTGATACAACTTTCTTTCACTGACCAGTGAACCTTTTTAAGATTTTTCACAAGGGCAGAAGGAATCCTTCTATGTAAAATACCTTGAAAGACCCGTGGCCTACTTGGCTTTCTCTGACTTACACATACAAACAATCCTGTATGTTGTCAACTGGCTGTTAGAAAAGCTGTTTTATAGGCAGTTCTCTTTCCTTTAAGGGACTTTGAAACTGCACGGTTCATTCAATTTCTTTTAAAGTCTAAACTGCTAGGTTTCAACCCTTTGTGAAAACTGCTTATGATCACAGACATAGCAGTGGCATTTTCTCAGGCAGTCACAATCTCCTCTTTCTTCAGAGTGGTTTGAGCAATGCCATCCCCTCTCATGTGTTCAATTCTTTCTAGGTAGAAGAGCAGAAACAGAGAGGGGAGCACGAAGCTGATGAGGTCAGGAACAAGGAGACAGGGAGCAAGGATTTGGGTCCCAGACATGAGCTAGAAAGGAACCAGTTCCAGAAATATGAACCCTCCTAGAGTACTGTTTTTGCTGGAAATATTAACTGTGAATAAAGCAAATTGTTTTCAAGTGAAAATATTAAATGAAAGAAATATGCAAGTGGTATAACAACATAAATATATCAGACAGAAAAGAACCTTAATGCTGAAAGTCTTTTGTATCTTAAGATATGATGAAGTACTCACAGGTGGTGTTGGTTCTAAATCTTGCTCAAGCTTCAGAAATTAAATTGTGAGGAAGAAGCAGCCTCTTGCATCTGCAAGCAGTAGTGACAGCATGAACAAAAGACACTAACAGGGAACACTGCTCTAAGGCAGAGCCCTTCTTTAGTTATCAGTAATATGAATTTACAGTAAAACAAACATACCCACAGTGTACTTTGTCACCCTAAAGGCCTAATATTTCCATCCTGTGGTTACTTACACCAGTCAGGTCTTATTTTTTGGCTAGGTTTCAACATGGAAGTGAAAAGTTTCTTCTGTAGCCTATGGTCTACAATAATTCCCTTTGATACTTATTTTTTTCTTGACATCTCTTTTTGTCTTATCAAACTAAAAGACTTACTTTAAGCTTAACACTTGTAAAGCTTAAAACATATTAAGGAATCTAAGATTCTGACAAGTCCTCAGAAGTCTCTATTAGCATTGCTACATCCCACTAGCATTTTTCATGTACATTTCCCAACTGTTCCTTAGATCAGGAGCAGTCTTTATACACTGTACAGCCCCTCATGTAATAGAGTCTCTGTCAATGACTTGAACTTGTAGGTACCATTAGAGGACTGCAAGACAAAGTAGATCTGAGTCTCCCTGTATATTCTGGCACATGAAAATACTCTGTATTACCCTCCCCTTCTCTTCTATTTGCACTCCTACATGCGTGCAGGGCAGGTACACTGGGAGCTGGCAAAGCCACCAGGAGGGTATAAAGAGGGTACGAGCTGGGGAGTAGGTTAGTCAGCCTTAACTCTCCCCTCTTTGCTGTGTAGAGCTAAACGCACTGCAGGCACCTGGATTTTGATGCCAGAGCTGCTGGTGACACAATGTGTGGTTTGTGTCTTCATTTTCCAGGTGGTACACAAATGTCTTCGCATATACAGCTGGTGGCTGGAGAGGCATATTATCGTTCCTGTCTATTGAAGGGTCTAATAAGTACTCCAGGAGTAGCAGGTAAAGCTAAAGATACTAAATAAAATCAAAGGGAATAATACTTTATTTACTGCCTTAGTACAAATCAAGAATAACTGCATTCTGATCAAGTAGAAATAAAGTGTCTCCCTTCAAAATCTGATTCAAGGGAGCCTTGAGATCATTAAACTAGATTTAAGTTAACATCTCCGGTCAGGAACATTTAAGCTCCAAAGGGCAGCTGTGAGAAGTGGGAAAAGGGCAGTCGCAGAAAGAGGCTGGTGACTGGGTTAGAAGGGAAAGTCATCTGAGAAGAGACACTAATGCTCACAGGAAGGGAGATGCCTCCTCAGAAAAGGCAAATGAATGGCCACTGCTAAAGGCAACCTTGTCTGCAGAGTAATGCTTCAGTTAAATGCCACCATTATAAAAAGGGGTAAGGGCTCTGAGCTAGGCGTTGCTGTAACAAGCTATTCCAAAAGGAGATTGGCAGAATATTTATTCCTCTATAGCTGTTCCAGTTGCCCTCTGCAAATAAAGCCAACTGGGCCATCTGGGTTTTTGGTCTGGCTTGAAGAAACAATGAGTCTTACAAAAAATCTGCCCAAGCTCCCAGAAGAGTGAGAGTGGCAGGGCAGTCAGCTGGGGACAATGTCTTCAGTTTTTATGCTGAGATAAAATGAAAAAGCCAGTTATTCATTTTTGATGGAAGGAAGGGTTTTGCACAAGTATAATCAAAATATTTAATTTGGAGGGCTATTGGGGCCAGCCTTCATAAGTTTAGGTGGCTGATAGAAATGTATTGATTGTTAAGGAGAAGAATGAAAAGTGTGAAAAAATATGTTGTCTTTTTTTTAATAAAGTTTACATTTGCCTTTTTGCCACAAGCATAATTTCAGCTTCTTACAAGGGCATATGCAACTATATTCAAATGAAAAATGGAAAAAAATGAAGTATAATACAATGGCTAAAGAATGTAATGATACTTGTACACTTTTACTTACATTTCAGCTCCTTCTTCCACAAGTCACTTCAGGTAATGACACAGTTGTTATTTCCCAGTGGCAGAAGTATTTGCTGAACAGTACGGTTGCTTGCCAGCTTGCTGTGGCAGATCAGGCTTTGTCACCTTCCATTAGCAAGTAACAAAGCTAAAAGTTAGAACTGTCCTCAAGTGTTGTCTCTTGACAATGCACAAATAACAGCAAGACTGTCATTCAGCATGCTGCACAATATTAAATTCTGTGTCTTTGGCTTAATCACAATGTCAGTAGATAGGACCTCAGGGATGTGGTGTCTGACAGCACTGTGTCTGCCATACATATTCATCATGCTCACCCGGGCATCCACCAAACAGTACTGGGCGTCTGATTTTAATTTAAATAATCAGGTTTGCTGAAGAGTTTGTTAAAACTGTGACTGGGTTTTTTTGGGGTTTTTTAATCTCATGGGAGATAGGATTTCCTCTCTCTTGGGTTGACTGCATTTTGCAAGCATCCTTCAGAAAGCTGGCATCATGTCCGTATGAGGAAAATAGGATTATAAATTCTGATAGATTAAGTGTAAACAGAAAATAAGGGAAACCAAAAAGACTTTGAGGAACAGTTTGCAAAAGATAAAAGAATAAACAGTAAACCTTTTTTCAAGCACATCCAATAGCCTGGCAGAGAATTTATAGGAACTGTAGGTCCTCCTGAGAGGAATACAAAAAGAGCTCACAGAGAAGATACTGCTTTAGCAGAAAAACAGACTAAGTTTTTGGCATTGATGCACGGTGTTCCACAAATTCTTGACCCTCCAATTACTGGTGGCTCAGAGACTCTTCTGGGCACACATGGCCACATGCTGCCTCGCTTTTACGCTTTTCCATCGTGCCTGCTATTAGTAACTGTCAGAGCCAGGATACAAGCCTGAACAAGATGCTTGCTATAGCCGTTCTACGTTTTTCTATGGTGATTTTTTTTTAAATGATATTAATTCGCTGTGCCTATATTGACAGTTCAGTCCAAATCAAGGCAAGGCTTGCCGGCAACCTATGCAAACTTTTCTTTTCCTTCAGTCTTATTGGCAGACCAGCTAAAACCTGAAACAGGACCCTCCGTGTTTGTGGTCTGCCACTCGAGCTGTTCCACACCTGAGCTTCTGACACAAGTTTTCCCTTGCTCAGCTGAAAGGCTCCAGCTCAGGAGAGCTCATCTGCTAACCACTCCTCCTGAGGACAGCACTTGAGGGCATTTTTCACTTAAAGCATTAACAGGTACCTTGAAGGGAAGAAAGTTTCCATGAACTGGGGCCAAATAAACGAGCCAGGTTTTGAAACCGAACAGCCAGGAGCAAGTAGATGAGGGATGAGCAGGTGTTAAAATAGCCTCAGGACATTTATCCCCTCAGGACATTCATCCAATATATTTGATTTCCAAGTAATTAAAGCAATATGCTGATAATCAAATTTGTACAAAGCAGTATTACAAATGCTAATGAGATTTCCCAAAACCTAGCAAATTGGCAGAGGAATTTCTTTTGAAGCTTAAAATTTGAAATCCCAGTCAAGCTCACATATGAAAAAGACTGGGCTTGTCGTTTAATGTAGCTCTCTTACTTTATGAGGGAAATGAGTGGTGTTCCTAGTACTGACTCAAGGTTTGTTGTCGACAGATAAACGTTCTTTTGTTGTGAATAATAAAGGACTTGTAGTGAAAGTGCATGGCTGGGTCCCTAATTCCAGAGTTACACAATCACTTTAAGGTAATGTAAATATAGGCTGCTGTTGGAGGAGATAATCTACCATCCTCAGCACCCTGGATACCTATTCCCAGCCAGCATGGTAACCAAACCAGGGAACTGTTCTGTTTATAAATAAATGGGATAATGGAAAAAGTGGAGACAGACTTGTCCTTTGTGGTGGCAGCCCACACCTTGGCTTAAAATTAGAAAGGAATCACACATTTTAAAAAGAGACTAATATAAAATAAAATCCAGCTTAGCACAGTCAGTTTTCCTATATTTGGTCTCACCAGAACATACTAACAGCTATCTGTAGTGCAGACTTTATGCTGTTGAAGTGGCTCCTCAAATAAAATGCCCTCTGAACACAAGCAGAAGGTAGACTGATGCACAAGCAAATAAGTGCACAGGTTGTTAACCATAAAATTTGGGGAAGAGGAACACAGGGAATGAACAGATATTTCAGTTATTCTGAAACCTGGTTAATAATTACCAAGAGGGAAATGCCTTAGCGACCAGTGAAGTTGTCCTGGTTTTGGCTGGGACAGAGTTAATTTTCTTCCTAGTAGCTGGTACAGTGCTGTGGTTTGGATTTAGTCTGAGAATAATGTTGATAACACACTGATGTTTTAGTTGTTGCTAAGTAGCGTTAACTTATCCTAAGCTAGTTATCTTATTTATCCTACGTTAACTTATCCTAAGTTAGTGGTTTTTCAGTTTCCCACGCTCTGCCAGCAAGGAGGTGCACAAGCAGCTGGGAGGGAGCATGGCCAGGACAGCTGATCCAAAGGGATATTCCATACCATAAGACGTCATGCTGAGTATATAAACCAGGGGGAGTTGGCTGGGAGGGGCCAATCGCAGCTCAGGCATTGGTCAGCGGGTGGTGAGAACTGCATTGTGCATCACTTGTCTTTTCTTGGGTTTTATTTCTCTCTCTTCTTGTTATATTCCTTTTCCTTACTATTATCATTATATTATTATTATTGTTATTATATTTTATTTACTTTTAGTTATCTCAACCCACATATTTTACTGTTTTTGGATTCTCCTCCCCATCCCACTGGGAGGGGGGAGGAGTGAACGAGCAGCTGCATGGTGCTTAGTTTCTGGCTGGGGTTAAACCATGACAGAGGTTAAAGCAACACTAGCAATGGTCATACTGTATAATTATAGTAGGTATTATGTATTTGAGCATTTTTGACATCTCGGGGGATGTTGTTCTGATTCTAAAAAGAGTCTTTGGGGTGCTTTTTGTGAAAGGCACTGAAATGTTCCTGCCACAACAGCACCACCTCCTCTAGTGCTCTGTCTCCAGCAGTAGGGAAGATTTTTCAGACATAAATCCTGACATAATACAGTGAGTCAAAGACTGCTGAGCAGTTTTCCCTGGTAAGAAATAAGTAGTCAGGAATCCAAAGCACAGGCATATTGTGCTAAACTTTCACTGTGCTAAACTTACAGCTGCTTTAATGTCATTTTCTAGTGTGACACAAGCAGAGAGCAAGCTCTAATAATTTTTACTTTGTGCTTAAGATATGGAAATGATTCACATGCTTTCTTGTTTGACTGAGCTGGTCCTTCTTTATGAGTAATTTTCATACAGATTATTCCCTGCTTTCCTTGTGTATATCAGACTTCCACTGACTTTGTTCCTTATTTCTTTTGAAGAATGACCTCAATCTTGTTCCTCTCTTAAAAGTCTGGAACTCAATATGACACAAGAGACACAGTCCCACTGAAGAAGACGAGGACTAAGAACTTGGATTTGGCAAAAGTGATGAATGTTCCTCAAAGAAGTGTCACCTCTTACCTAAATATTATTTTCTCATCTAAATATTCCTGCAACTGTTTGTAGAACTCCACCAAAAAATATTGACACCATTACCAATACTGGAAGCATGCTTCTAAGGTCCTGTTCATATACTAGCGATGATCAAACAATTACTTCCTTACAGAATTACTCTCAACCACAAGCCATTTAAGTCAAAAAAAAAGGAATGGCTTACCATCCAGATCCAGCTGCTAACAGGAACTATTTTTCTCCTTCATTGAGACCACTTGTGTCTGGGATAACCTCTACAGACACCAGGAACAACCTGAATAAAAGAGCATGGTCTCCTCCAAGAAGCAGGCAAACTGAACAGGATGTTCTAATGAAAATATAAGCCACTAGGAGCAGCTCTGATCCAAGCCTTTTGTGGCCAGTAGGTAAGAAAAGAAGTGCTGGAAAATATATATAAACGAAGGAGGTATGAAGGTAGCACAGAGGTGACAACACTATTTTCTATCTGCATCAGCACCTTTCTGAAGATCACTGACTGAAAATGATTACTACAAAATCAAGATTATCTTGGCAGGAACTTTTTCAAAGAACTGTTGGATCCATGTAAACTCATAGAAGACATCTATATTACAGTCATTAAAGCAACTTAAAACCTTACTGACTTTTTTGAATTTTAATTTATTCTAAAACCTTCATTCACATGATCATCAAAATAATGCTATACCTTTACCTCTTGAACCTTGAATTGGCCCCTGCTTTTGGTACCTTCATTACCTTGGGCTCAGTTACTCTGCTTTTTTTATAGTAAAGCTAGTTTCCTGCCAGAACTGCATAGACAGAAAATGCCACTGCATTTATTCCCAGTGTAAACAGAGTGATTCTACAGAAAAATACATATGCCACCTACTAAAAATGAAGCTTTAGTGGAAAAGGAAATCTGTTAAACCCATAGCCCTGGAACTTGACCACAGAATATTTTAAAGAACCTTGAATTTTACCCTCTTCAGGGTAAAATAACACAGCTTACTTACTCAGTCTAGTTACCCTAAAAATAATTGCTGCTGGGAGAAATGACTTTATCATACATCTTTTTTTTTACATGAAATACATATTAAAGTAATAAACATGATATAACATTTTTAGGCAGGAATAGATGGGTAATTAATCCCTGCAGCTCTCTGCCACTGGTTCTGTTCACTCTACTTTAGAAATTAGAAACCTGATACGGGAATGAAAAAATTGCTTTGCAAAAGTCTTTTTGTCTTGCTGCTGATAATGTTATCTCTCACATGCTTTGATCAACAGAACATTTGGCTAAAGGAGGAGTTCAGAAGTCTCTCCCATACTATTAAAAATAGGAAGAGTATCACAATATAAAAACTAGCAGGTGGAGAACATGAATGACACCCAATAGAGGTGTCAGATATAAACTGTCTCTGTGCCAATTTTTAGCATAATCCTGTCTGTAGCACTGAGATTTTGCTTTTGTGCCATGTTTGGAAGCTCAATGCTTTATTCTTCCAGTTGTATTAAACTGTGACAATGAGAGATACACAGATTTATTTTTTAATAGGATTGAGCCTGTCCAGCAGTCATTGAGCTGGAAATGCCATTGCTTTAAGGCAGAGCTTCCCGACTTAGTTTGTACAGGCACTGTCATCACAGAAAGAGATGGCATTGCATCCTGTCAGTGTCAGCAGTGGCAGCTTCTGGCTGTGCACAAGGCTGCACATAAACTGTAGGAGATGTGATTCTAACCCTAGTTTCTCTAAGTCCTCTGCTGGCCTTTGTACACAAGTTGGAGGAGGAAGAGGTATTTGGTCACTGCCTGTCTCCTCTGGGATCATTTTGAAATTGCTCCCACCACATGCACCTTACCTGCAGGATGCCTACTTTAGGACCGAAATCACACAGATTTTTAATGCTTCTGATTAATAGATTTCAAAGCAAAGGCCAGTGAAGCATCATTGCATGCTTAACATCAGCTTTTTTGCACATGAAGAAAAAGAGAGATACAGAAAAGTTATGGTCGTCTTCAAAAGCACTAGTGCCTAAGACCCACTGAAAGCAGTCTAAACTAGGAGTCTAACAAGCTATGGGCATCTGTGCTCAGGTGACTTAAATGGAAACTCTGTCCTGCTCATTCTGAGCTCAATCTCACTTCATGAAGCCACACCTGTACCTCCAGCATGTAGTGACTGTTGTTCATGCAAACACAGTGTATAGAAATGCATGACATACTTTATTGAACTTCTGCTTTTAGCAGACTGAAACCTCCTTTAATGTTCAGAAAAGTTTCCAGTTCTTAGAGGGAACCACTAGATGATTGCCAATGACAGAGTCTTATAAGGTTTTGAAAAGCAGACTTTATTGAATAGGCACATCATTGCTTTAATAGCACTGGGCTGCACAGCTCACGTCACCATTTGTAAGTGGTTTTGTTTGATTACATTGCATTTCCTCAGTGTCGGTAGGATTCAAGTAAAAAAGTTACTGCGTTTACTTCTCTATCATTTCTCAAGATGGAAAAAAAAAAAAAACAGTAAACAACTAGCACACAGAAGCATAATACAGACAGAACTGCCTGCGATCCAGTAGAAGTCAAGACAAGCTGAAATCTGAGCACTGAACAGTTAAAGCTGCAAGACAACCACACTACATATGCTCAGATGGGATTTTGCAATATGCAGGATAGAGGTGAATGTTGCCCACTAATACAACAAGGGACTGGCTTTCTTATACTGAGAAACACAGACTGTCCAACACAGACAAGAATGAGGGTTTCAAAACAAAACAGCTCACATGAAATTAGCTTCCTTATTATTTCTGATTATAAAAGTTGTACTCCCTCAGCTGTAAAAGTTAAAGGCCTAAAAGAGAAGTACTGCTTACAGAACTCTAAACCTGCAATTTAATCAGCTTTTCAGCTTTCCCCCCCTATATTACAACTCTTTGTGATAAGATAAAACCATCTTTAAGAGACAAAAACATATCATTCTGGATTATTTTTGTAATTAAGTAGTTTACTTGGTTGATATATTTCTTCCCTGAAAAACTGCATTTTAATCTTTTATTAAATTCCACCAGTAGAAGCATACAAAATCAGAAAGCATTAGAGGAAAATAATATTGTTCTATGAAATAAAAAAGCATGACTTATAACATAGTTTTATGAACATTGTAAAAGAAGCACATATGGCATTGAAACATTTTGTAAATGGGGAAATATTTTGTGAGTTTCAATGTTCTTAGGTTTTACATTCTATTTTCTGAATGGATATTTCCAAAGTTAATATCTTGTGATTTTTTTTTTTTATATTTTCTAGTATTGCATTGGACAGACAACCTAAAACCAACAATGCAGAACATCTAGCATGCCGCACACTTTAATATACACTAGTTACTTTCGTTACTAGCACTTTACACTGACGGTACCTATTGTATTTGTAAAATTCATTTTTAAATCAGCTTGTCAAAGCTTTTGAGAAGCAACCTGGGCAATTAGGTGGGTATTTTTAGTGTCTACAATGAATACGGCCAATTACAGAATCAGAGGTCACTCTCTCCATACAGTGCTGACGAAAAAGAGGTGTAATCCAGAGCCCCAGGAACAGAACCTGGGCCAGTGTACGGAGGCATTCTCTTAATGCAGTACTGAGCCTGCTCAGGAGGCAGCTCTCGACGTAACTCATCTGCCAGGATATAAGGCTGTGAGGGGAAAAAGGATTGACAAATTCAGTATGTATTCTTCAAAGACACGAAATATATTTATTTTCTGTAGCTGTGTCTAATAAACTCAGACATCTTGCCTATTATTCCGAGACCACATATTTTCCTTGGTAAATTCCATCCCTAATGATGAGTTGAAGGGGATAATCCTACCAACCAACTGGTTAGGTCGAAATCCAGTCTCAGGATATGTGACTGTGTATGTTAGATACCGAGCACTGCGCAGCCATGGGTACGCTGCTACTGATACAGCTCATCCACGGATAGCTAGTCAGTATCTCTGAAGTGCACTACTGCCCCTTCTGCAGTGACAGGACAGACACATTTTCAGTTAGATCCTGTTAGTTTCAAGGTCCTAATATATTTGTAATGAAAGATGCATTACTGCTTTTAATGGTTGGCATTTATGATATGAAGGACACCCTCTGTTAACAGACTTGACATTATTTAAAATAGCAACATAATGAAAACCATTTTTTCCTGAGACCTTGGCTTTCATCTTCCACATGAATTCCTACTGAGAACATGCCTGGAATTCAAAATGTGGTCCACTGTAACTGAGATCACAAAATCAATACAAGCAGCCAAAATGAAAAAATCCATAGAGCGAGCTTGGGCAAATAGACCCATACTGCTGTGACCTCTCCTTTCTCCGGGAGAGCACAGGATTGGTTTCCTGGCAGCACTGTTTATGGCCCTGGCTCCTCCAGAAGCTCTTGTGTTGCCATTATCCTCCCTTTCATCTTCATACACCACTCACTCACCAGTGGATCTGGCTGTGGGGAGGAAAGTGTGCCAAATTCAGGAGCTTCCTCCATGAACGCAGTAACTAGAGGAGGCCTCCTCCCCCTGCTCCTCCTAGGGCGGGGGTATACCACATTGCATCGTCCTGTTGAATGAGCTGTCAGGTCACAACATGGCTCACAACTAGGTGTAGTCTTGTGCAACTGACCCGGGCTATGTTCCAGTGGGCCAAACTCTGCACCGAAACATCCAGACAACAGCATGAAAGGCAGAATGAGTTCCCCTCTAATCAAGGCTGTTGTGTGGAAATAAGCTGATGTACAATATATCCATGATACAGACAAACTGTCTTAAGTCTTGTCTAAGATGTCCAATTTTATGTTGGCTCTTTGTGAGACAAGGGTATACAGACCAAGCCTTGAATTCTGCACCCATGTCAGCTACAAGTCTTGGTTCCAAAGAAGAAGAAAAGGCAGGTGCTTTCTCTGAAGTCTTACAAACTGAAAAAAACCTTCACTATTACTAAAAGGCTTGTATAAAACTTTCACCAAAGAAAGGCTAAATAGGAGAACTACTGAATCCTTACAGCCAGCAGCGCCATGACTGACCTTATCTGAAGCCAGGATTCTGAAGGAAGCTATCACTTGCTCAGCCGTGTCTGTGTCTGCCGTTTCTCTGGTCATGAAGTCAATGAAGGACTGGAAAGTGACAGTTCCTTGCCCATTGGGGTCAACCAGAGACATGATTCGGGCAAACTCAGCTTCACCCTTTCACAGAATCCAAAACAAAAAAAATGGTCACCGTAATATCAATCGCCAGCAGCCCGTGTCTCATGAACCAGTAGGGACCAGTGGTTACAAAGTCTTTAAAGCATCTTCCTGACTTAGGAACATAAATGTCAGTGTCAATGAAATCTGGGATCCTAAATGCCCACCCCTCTTTTGTAAAAAGGACCCAGTGCTTTTGAAAAATGTATTCTTTGTCCTAAATACATAGTATGTACCTTTCAATTAACTTTCTGCAACTTCTCCCCCCTCCCACCCTCCCTCAGTGCCTGTTTAACTTGTTTTAACTTAACACTTCATTTTCTACCCCATCCTAAAAACACTGTAATTTAGGTACCGCACAGGGAGGTGAAACAATAGCCCAAGAAGCAATGTACTTGCAGACCCACTGAACAAAGAAGTAAGGGAAAAAAATTCTGAAAATTTCGTGCCAAATATAATTCAACAGTTCAACTAAGGCTAACCCTTTTTTCCACTAAAAATGGTGAATTTGGGGGGGAATTTTTACAATAAATAGCTGAATAAAAGAAAATGCAGCCCCCAAAGGTAGTTTATGAGAATTAAACAGCATCAAACTCATTCTTCCTCATGCAGATAAAAAAGGAGAAAGGAAAAAAAAATTAATAACTGCTAATTTCAACTTTTAAAGTTTCCTTAACTCAAAGACCAATGCAGTGGACCATAGAATATGGTTTTCAAGTGTCTAGTTTTACTTTTAACTTCCTTTTAACCATTTGAAAATAGAGAAAAAGCAAAGAAACAAGAAACTACTATCTCTAGTGTAAATTGTATTATTAGTATTCTGTCAATTTAAATAAGCTTTAGTGTTGCTGTGGTTAATGTTAGAAGCTATAAGCAGAATCAGTTGCCATTGTTTCATAAAATTCATACCAAATCATAACCCATCGAAATTAAGCAAGCTCTGAAATCATCGTGGTCCATCAATCCATTCTTCCTCTATTGAACAAAACAATGTAAGGAGTATAGAAGGCAAGATTTGAAGAATCCAAGGTCATTTCCAGAGAGATGATGAGTTTAGACCATTGACATATTGGATCCAGTGTATGAACAGTATTCATTGATTATTGCCCAAGCAGGTCATCAGAATCATCATCAGTTTTAAAGGAGGAAGAAGTAACTAACATATTACACACAGGAAACAGACATTTTCACCACAAAAAGTAACATCAGGAAAGGTCAGGGGAGAGATAAGGGAGAAGAGGAGGTGAATGAGACAAGAATACAGATAACACAACCAGAGAAGACAAAGAGAAGGGCAAGGAGAGAAGTTTGTTACTAAACTAGTCAAAATCAGGAGATGCTCAAGCTGCCTCCCTGATATGAAATGTCTTTGAAAGGTTCTGCGTGGGATGCTGTAGTGACTAAAAGTATAGTTAAAAACAGTCTGAAAATTGTATATCACTGACTATTTCAAGTACTCTACCCCAAGGCTAAGGTAGGTGCACTATGGCAGCTGTCTGCTGATATATGGGAAATAAGTACAGGGATTTCCCTTCTGACTGCAGGCTGTCCAGACCTGGGCTACAGCAGAGAGATGTGCTTACTGGCTTAAAGGATGAGACTTGCAAAACTTAGAAGGAGGTCATTTGGAGACCTTGTATAAGAGGAGGCTGCTCATTTTCCAGGCAATAACATATCTGTGGCATTCCTCACTCAAAGCTGAGTAGACATTAAAATGGCATGATAGTAAGAAGGTAAATAAAGGTTTCCTCTGTGTTGTGATACAATGTAGTGGTTTGGAGAGGATTATGTCATCCTAAATCAGGAGAGAGCAGTAGAGAGCTTGTATTGAGTCCAGGGAAAGGAAAATTAGCAAAAGTCTGAGTGCAAGAAGCATAGGAGCTCCCCATAGCTATCTAGTAAAGTCCAAATAAAACATCTCCAACCAAGTAAAAGAACAACCTGAAAAATCTTTGAAAAATGCATAGAAAAATATGATGCTGACAGTCCGTCTAATCCAGTTGTCTTCCCAGAGGCAGAATCTTTTCAAAGCATTACGACCAACACATTGGAGTTTAAACCCATAATCTCTTTGGCTGTTATTACATTGGCCTATCTGAAAACAGAACAATATCAGTTTCCTCTACCTGCAGGTCATTTCCAACCTGTCCTAGACTGATGAGGCAGGCTTTAAATTCATCAGAATGTAGATTGTCAGATTCATCCTAGCATCCCATCACAGGTCATGCATTTGGGAAGGTGAATGGAAAGAAAGAAAAATCACTGATCAGGTTAGTTGGTTAGTAAAGAACATTCGACTCTTGTATTAATAACCATGCTTTTACAGAAGTTCATGGAAACATAATGTCAACATATTGCAATGAATTACATAAAAGAGTACAACTTTTGCAGTTTCATGCTTTAGTTTTTTTCTTAGTGGAAGAGGACCCTTATTTCAACTACAGAGTTAAAACTGTGCTCCCTCTACAGATGCTTTTTAAGCATTTTTGCTGATAAAGCAGCTTTCATTCTATTGAACTGCCATTTGCTTCCTTCATTTTCTGTTGTCTTACAGTGTATGTGAGATGCAGTAAAAACACCACTAAACCTTGGCAAAACATTTTCCCCCCCTCATTTACTGTTACTTCACTCTTGATCTGATTATATTCCTTAACAACTGAATATGCATATCTCAAAAGAGATCAGAAATACAAAACAATTGATTTCTTGTCTAGGTCCAAAATAAATTTATAACTGACATAACTTATTTTCAGTTATCTGTCTTCTTTAATAATCTATACAGTAAGGTTTTGCTTTGAAAACTGACTTTAAAAAGCCCTATTGAATTCCAGGTTAAATGGCTCCTAGTAATACCACATCAAACTGGGTCATTGTTTTGAACCAATATTTTTTCCAGTTTGCAAGTCAAGAAATTCACACTAACTTCTTAAAAACAGACTGGTTCACTTTTTTCTTTCTGTTCATATAAAATGTTTCCTATCAGAGGTGTACTTCAGATTGAGTTAACGTGAACACAATTAAAGAGATGTTCTAAGATGAAAAATTATTACCCTTATTGATTTATCAGACTGACAGTTTGGAGAAGATCCAAGATTTTCTGTCTGCTACACATTTGGCTGCTAGATGGATAATTTATTTTTTTAAATTTCTATATAGTTATGCATAACTAAAATGATAGGAGTTTTAACAAATGCACTGGGTTTATTTAATGTACTAATAGGATAAAGTGGTGCTTTATTAAGTTCATAACGCCATGTATTTTTGACATGTCATGCTGTTATTATATTGACTCCCTCTGCATCAACCTCTGCCAGCTCCATAAAGGGAAGATGAAAAATAACAGTGGGAAGTCAGTGACAAGAGATAAAGCAAAGCTTCATTTAGTTTAAAGCTATAATCACAGTGAAGTTTTTTTCCTTTAATACTTCCATTTTATAGGATAATTCCTGCTATAAATCATTCAAAATGGTTTATTTTATCATTCTGAAAATGTTTTTCTAGACTGGCTTGAAACTCAAACACTGTCCTAGAGACAGGCTATGGCAGGTCCCACCTGGAGTGAAGTCAGCTCATTTTACCTTATTTCTAACATCAAAGATATTACTGTGTGACTGCAAACAAAATGATATAAAAACAGGATCTAAGAGCCAAATCCTGTCCCTCCACCTCCACTGCGGGGTGTTGGTAGAGGACTGTCAGCTACGTGACATACAAGGAGGGTGGGCAGTCAGTATGTGCATGAGCTCCCTAACCAGGCACACATGGCAGCAGTAGTCGTGCAACAGGTAGCGAAGGGCAGACGGGAGTGAGAGAGGTTAACACATCTTCTAAGAAACCATTTTCTTGAGGAGAGGAGTGCAGTGGTTGTGCTGAAACTTACAACTATCATCTGGTTAAGTGGGACTCCCCAGTGAAGGTCCAAGTAGTTGTGCCATGTGCTATAGCAGGTTCTCACATTCCCACAGTGAATTTTTTTAATCTGCATCATATATGGCCTATATATGGGATACAATGGTATTTTGCAATCAGTGCATAGATCAAGCCCATGCATGGGCTTTCTCAATGGGAAATGGCTCTTTGTATTTATTTTTGTTGTTTGCAGACCAACATTAAGCACTGAAATTGGTTTTTTAAAGCATATAAATAACTTTGCCTTGTTCATCTTTTCCCACCAATACAAAGTAAAACACTGAAATTCCCCTTCATGTTTCATTATTAGTCCCCAGAAATCTTTTCCTTTCCCTTTCTGATTTAGATGTGGCCTTATAAAACAAATGAGCTTCTGAGTCAAAGTAATCTATTCTTAAATATGTCCTTCAGTTTCCTGAATGCTAACTGACCTGCATAAGCCTGATCATGTGGTTCTTTTAACAGGGAGCCATTGTTTTCCTGTTAGTAAAATATAGGGTGGCATGATGCCATTGTTCTGCATGCAGAGCTCCTACTGAAAATCTAGTTTGCACAAAAATCAATAGTAGAATATGTTAACAGCCATTAGGATATTACATGCAGAGCAGCTGCAGATATTTTATCACATACTTTGCAATCTTATTTTGAAGTTACTAAATATGCTGAATCTGAAAAAGGAATCTCTGCATAAAAAGACTTCAAAACCAGCAACTGACAACGTATCTGTGTTGGTGTCCCAATATGTCTGCATACCATAATTCAGCTATGCACCATTTTGAACACTTCTAAACCGCTTCTGTGATGCAGACATTGTGTCCCACTTTCTCTTTTTTTGTCTATGCAGTCACATTAAGGAAGGAAACATACCAGTGTTGCTAAAGATTTATATTTATACCTACAACCAGACTGTGCCTTCAGGCACAGCCTCCAGCAAGGAGTAGTGGGTAAGCAGCAGCATCCTCAGGAATAACCTCTGGGGTAGCAGTGGGGTACATGCCTGTTGGAAACACAAGAGCCTAGAGGGCTGCCCCCTTGCCCCAAGGGAAGATGGGGTATTTCCTACTTGCCTTTAACAAGGATGACTTGTAATGCTTTCTGTGCTAGCACATCTCTGCTGGTGGATGCACTGGAAGAAACACAACTCTTCCTGCCCTTGTAATTCTTACATGCATGGTGCCCCCTTATGCACTGCAGTTTGCAAATCTGGGGCACGTCGCCCCCCCCAAAAAAACCTTGTAAAAAGCCGAAGTTTTCTTTCAAATATTCAAGATTTAGAAGCCATTTAAAACAACTCACCCAATTATTTAGCTCTCTTTCAAAGGATTAACAACTGCAGAATTAAGCCCCATAATGAATTATGAGCTGTAAGATTTTTATTTTTTTATATATTCTTCCTGGGTAAGAAGATAGGGGCTCCTTCCTCAGATCTATAAGCAAAGGAAGTTGTTTCTAGAAGCACTTTACAAAAAGTTGTTAGGTTTACGTGTACCAAAATACATTCTTTAAAATGGGAAAGGGAGCTACTCTGCATCTTAGTATTTTGCTGACATCCTCAACACTCACTGAGTCAAACATTAAGATATGTCTTAAATTGGAGAAATGCCACAGAAGTCAGAGCCATAGCATACATAAATGATTCTGTTTGTGCTTAGTTATTTAAAGCCTACTCTTCAGGGACAGTATTAATTTTGGGGAACTTTTCTGGCTATTCATCATTGCAAATAGCAGTCCAATGCTTTCAGTGTGTATTTTAAACTATGTCAGGCATTCAGAAATGTTGCTAGGCGCAACAAAATTATTATATACTGCTAATTCTATCCGACATGGAGAAGCCACTATTTTTCATGTTAATGCTTAAGTTCAGATGATCCAGTTTCATCTTCATTTCTATTTAAGATCGTCAAGACCATAAAAGAATCCATTACTGCCTTCTCTATCTGAATTCCAAGTTTAGAGTCTTCATTATTTTGTGTACCCTGAAGTAACTCTGGAGCACCCTGGGTTTCCTTTATTTACCAACACTAAATATTTGAGTGTGCAAGGACATAGGAAGGATATAAAAATGAAAAACAAGCCTGCCTCTCTCAAACATGTTTGTTCAATGTCTCCTTCTAGCCTGTGTAGATTGAGTTGCATCTGCCCATTAAATTACAGTGTAATTTAATCAGTATAAGCTTCTCTTTTATCAGTGTTTCTACTATCTGTCCCCTGCAGAAAGCCTGGCTTGATGGCTGAGTGGTTTTAGATCTTACCTTCTTCCTTTCTTTAGCTTGCATTATGCTAATAAGAACATAATTGTTGCACTGTGTCAGTGCAAAAGTCGTCCTAGACCAGTTTCCCATGTCTGATGCTAAAAGGGAAGGAGCATACTAAAGGGGGCATATGCAAAATGGTCCTTCCCTTACATGATCCTTCCAGGCCTCTTTTTTAAGGCCTTTGGATTATATATGTCATGGGGGAAGGTAAGGTCTGCAGCTAAACTTGCAGTCCAGGCCCAGGTTGTTGAGGCCATAGAAACTGATGAAGACTCCATCTTCTGACCCAGCCACTCAGGCTTCCTGGGACAGAAGCAAGGGCAGAAGGGACACTGCCTGAAGCCATGACTCATTATAACCTGGAGAAAGGAGACATCCAGGGATAGGCAAGGATCTAGGAGCTAGGAAGCACTTCTGTGTTGCACATTATTGTCATAGCCTATCTCCAACCTGCCTGCAGCTGTGCACGAGTGTCCTCTTCCAGGCCATACATCCTTTCCTAAGGCCCTTCTCTATTGCATCCTTTTGTATCTCAAACTCTTACTATATCTGCAAAGTCTAAAGATGCATAACAATAGGGCTGGTTGGTGTAGGATTTAGCTTCTCCCTTCAAGACCTTCTGAGGCACCAAGAGATGCCTGTAGTATCTCCTCAGCCATTGAACCAGACTCGCTGTGAGCGTGGCAGAGAACTCATCTATGGACTACAAAGATACAGGGATGCTAGAAATGGCCATCTAGTGTAAGACAGATTCAGTCACCTTGCTCCCTTATCTTTAGGGAGCTGTCAAATCTTTGTGAAAAGTCCCTGGTTTCCCTTAAAAGGGTCTCTCAAATACTGGTGTGTAATTTATCCAGGCCTGGTACTCTGTCTGTTTTTAATAGCTCTAATTGCTCAGTTATCTGCTCCAGTGCATTGGGAAAGCCATTTAGTATGCTACTTCCTTCCACCCCAGGAAATTTATCTCTGCTTCTGTGATGTTATCTTCTGCTTCCTTAGAAAATACAAAAAGGAATTATGCTGCACTAGAATCACATTAAGATTTTCCATAAAATCTGTTCCTGGTTCCTATGTAACTAACCTTTCCTATGCTTGTGGGTTTCTTCAGAAAGCAGAGGTTTGGCAATTCTGCTTTTCCTCCTAAACAATCAAGGATATTCTAAAGAATATTTAGCAAGCCATGACTGTCAGCATCCAATGCAGATCAAGTATAAATCTAGGTATGGGTAACCATTTTGAGCAGAGCTGGGCAAACATAATGTCAGTGAAAAGAAAGTGACATTTTGCTATAGCCTGAAATGATTTGAAGGAGCTGACTCATGTGATAACAGAATATAAGTCGGGGGTTAAGCACAGTCTGCTAACTACAGGAATCTGTACTGGGAAAAAGACAATAGCCTGCTGCTGCATTATGGTAATCTTTTTTCAGTATCTGAAATGTGAACTTGGTTTTAAAGGTGGATTCATGTGAGCACAGAGTCAGCAGAGCGTTCTCCAACTGGCAATGTCATATCCCTGTCTGCATGTATTTTGCTATTGTGTCTATTAATAGCTATCTTTTTAACCCTCTATCCAGAAATACTGTGTAACTCACAGGAGGCATGAGTTAAGTTTCTTCACCACAGTGGCTTCATTTCTAGTTTTTATTCATCCGTGATTAGATAACTGAAAAAAACAGCCTCTTATTTCCCACACACAGCCAGAAAAATATTTTCCTTGACAGCTAAGGTGCCCCAACTATATTCCCTACAAATCTATTTCTAGGGGGACAAGTTATGTTTCAAAGAAAACAAAAAAATATAATCCAGATTACAGCTAAATTTAATGAGATGGAAGCCGCTGGCAAGTATATAGATCACGCTGCACTGCCTTAAAATAAAGGGCCGTGTTATTTTCCAAAACACAGATTTATCCAGTCCTGCCTGTTATTTGAGCAAATACTTAACCATATTAGCAGAACTATAACTTTGCGTTACATTTAAAGAGTAAAAATTAATCTTTAACATATCTGTACAATGCTATGATTTCATAAGGCTGTAGATTCATTGTTAACTAATCTTTTTTTCTGTTTTAAAAAGCGCCCGTTGCTACTGCATTTGCAGTTTTTTAAAATTTTTACATTTGGAATGAAAAGAAACTTGCTTTTGGGAACAATAAATATTGCTAGGTGAGAAAAAGCAGGAGTACTGTACCCTGTCAAAATGATTGAATGATGCTCTGAAGTCATTCATTTGTTCCTGGGTGATACCCTTGGCATCTCTTGTGAGGATCTGAGTCTCAACCTCATTGATAGTTCGAGCAATGGTGGTAAGTAGGAGCTCCCATCCAACACGGATGTGCTATGAGAGAGAAAATACTCATTTATTAAAGAATCAAATATATTCTTCTAAGGGTATAAAAGGTACAGTAAGCAAAAAATCAGCTTTAAATATTTATGTGATACCTTTTCCATACCACTAACTCTATATTATGACCAAGGATTATTAAAAATAAAAATTGCCTTCAGACAAATATGAAACTTGTTTTTAAATGGGTACTTTTTCACTAAAGGTAAAAATAAGTGAAAATAAAACGAGTCTCATGAGATTATCAGAAAGTTTGCCAAATTCCATCCTCTGTTGCAGTCTCTTCAGATCAGGGAAGATAGTATATGGCAGAAGAAGGCAGAATAGACTAAGAAGTACAGAAGGGAGTAAATGGCTACCTCCATAGTATAGTTGGTGTGCTTGTTGTCAAACACCAGGGCTTCTTGTATAAGCTGATGATCTCCTTCCAGTTTGTCAATGTTGTGTTTATAATTAATGATATTGTGCTCATATTGCTTCAGCTGATTCATCTGGTCCTCCAAAGGCCCTGTCATTTCAATAGAGCTGCGGGCAATCTCCTGTCAAAAGAAACAAAGACACCCCCCACCCCACAAAATTTAAGCTTCACATTTGCTAATTTGACCAACATGTAATATTTTCATACTAAGAAGCAATGGTAAATAAAACCTTCATACAGCAGAGACAAGAAATTTTACCATAGAAAACACATTTCAGAAGAAATGTGGCACATCTATTTCTGGAATTAGTATTGAGATCCCACTGATACTGATATCTTTCCTTTACAGAAAGCAGATGCTAAATAGTTATTGTTTAGTGATTGGTTTTTCAAAGCTACATCTCCTGCTCACCATCAAGATACTACTTGTACAAGCTTCCACAGTTTTAAAAATCATCTTAACAGGTGCTAAATACTTCAGGATCAAACAGCTGGTCAGCTATCATGGAGACTGCTGTTGTCCTGTATATAAAGCAGAGATAAAAAATTATAAACCACTTTGTTCGTCAGCTTCTGCGTGAGGGTCTGACACTCACCTCCATCTTGGTCTGGATCCATGGCCCAATGACATTGGCCTGAGCAGCAAACTGGCGACGCAGGCGCTCGTTGGCGTGCTGGCGGGCTAGTTCCTCCTGCAAGGATTGATCCCTCTGTGGCACCAGCTGCTTCACCTGTTACAGTGGGAAAGCGTTAAGTGTGAGTAAGCACAATGGAAAAGCTTAAAAACAAATGGAACAAATAAATCTACAGTTACTAGTTTTTCTTATTGGCCTGAAGACTGATATCAGAAAGACAAGTCAGAAGCATGATCACTACTTTATTTACGAATTCTGTGCTAACCTAAGAAATTAGACAGCCTGACCAGAGAGACTGACATGGACAGAGAAGAAATTCTCACTTCTGGCTGGATTCAAGTTCAAGACAACTATTTAACTTGAACTGCTATTAGAGCAGCTGCTTTGATCTTCTTTTGAAACAGGTGATTTTTCAATCTCTAAGCATTCGTTTTAAGAATAGTCAGCACAAAACATTTTATTCAAGTGCAGGCATTATGACAGGATAATGTGAGACACATTCTGTCCATCATGTATATCTGAAGGTCTCTAATACTTTGCAAATGCTTTTTTTGGCTTACCCTTCTGGATTGCCCTGGGAGATTCTGAATTTAGTCCTTATTGCTTAGTTTTTATAACCCATTGAGGATGTATTCTTGTCTGTGTAAGTTTATGTCTTTGGAAAATTCATACATTCTACACAATCATTTACCTTTAGCATATTATCTGTCTTCATTCCTACTGAAATAAAGTTTGTGTGATCTCTCTAGGAGCCTGTCTTTAATCCCTCCCCAGTAATCTTTTAAGGTAATTGCCAATGTCAATCTAATTGGACAGAACATTAATGGTCCCAAATATGATAATTTTTTTACAACATTTGTGAAAAGCAGCAGCTGGGTAGAAGAGACACATAGAACCACTATTTCTACTGAGAGAAATAATATAATCATTGTTTGTTCTTTTGAGAGCACCCTCTAGCCCATCTGCTGGCTAGCCACAAGCTCTGCACTCACCCCAACACATGCTTCTCTTGCCCTGCCAAAAAGCCAAAAAGAACATAGGTAATACTGAGTGATGGGAGCAAGGGATATTGTGAAGCAAGCCTAGCAAACATAAGGGAGAGCATAAGATACTGTAGAAAGTTCATTCTGGCATTTGATGATCTAGAATAATCTACAGATTTATTGTAAAGTTCTCTGAATATTCTCAGTATTCCTAAACTAGAATACCTCATTACAATGTCCTTCATGTATTTAGCATACATTACCTTTTCCCACTTGCTACGAATCTCTTCCACAGTAACAGTGCTGTAAGGATTGCTTGCGGTTATTCTCATGCTGTAACTCTGAATAACTTTTTCAACTTCATTCTGGATTGACAGTATGGCCTGTCTTTCACCATCTGCCTCTGGCAAAGTAGCTTTAAATTGATCATGTGCAGAGATTAAACTCTAAAATCAGAAAGAGAGAGGGAAAGCATGAAAACTTTACTGTTTCTTCCAAAATCTGGAAGATCTGCTGTAAATAAGCACAGCTCCTGTCTCAGCCTCTCAAATACCCTGTCTACATTTATCTGTACATACAGGAAATTATATGTGTAGATACATTCATGAAAGAGTCCTCATGGACTTTATCAGGACCATCGCTTCTTCCATGATCTCTGGAGTATGATTTCAAACCAATGAATTACCCTATTTATAATAGAGCAGACATTGCCTATCACAAAGAAAATGTCAAGACAGATATGGGTTTTTTTTTCTGTTCTGCTCTTCAAGCAGGAAAATACTTCTTTTCTTCTTTTCCCTGACCGTAAGCCAAAAAACAGACAACTATTTACCTGAATTTCCTCTATGCTATGAACAATAAACATGTCCTGTAGGTCTTCCATAGCACCTTCCATCCAGTTGTTGAAAGGAGCAGCTCTTTTGGCAAACTCCAAGTGAAGCTGATCAATTGTTTCGAGCAATTTCTCCGTCCTCTGTACAGGTTGGGAAAGGTACATTCCTTTGTTACTAGGGCAAGACCTAACTCCACACACATACCCACCCATGCACAAAGCCATGCCTCATCTTTTCAAAACAAATTGATTGTATTGTTGACTGATTTCACCACCTGCTTTACGGATTCTCACTCAAGGCAACAGGACTAATTGCAATAAAGATACTCTCATATCCAACTTGTTAAAAGAGGTGTATGCCTTAGAAGGCTAACAGCTGAAATTACTTTTTTAATGCGGATATTTTAAGTATTTTTGTTATTGTGATCTATCTGCAAATCAATTAAAATCTGTTAATCTTGCTTTAGTAAATTCTTGTAAGTATATAAAGGAGGAGTTAGACATATGTTTTCCATCTTGGCATGCGTGTGTGTGACTTCTTTTCTTAAGGAACAAGGTTTTGGAAAGTATCTCAGTGCTTTGGAATACTCAGTACCAAAAAATTAACCCAGTGCTGGCCATTATCCTGTACCTCACCTGATTAAGCCCAGACAAGTATGAAAAGGTAAGCACCTAATGGCTTTTGTTATCCTCGCTCAACATCAAATTCCCAGAGTGGTGCTATTAACCACATGCCATTTGTTGCTGCTTCAGAACTGTCCTTGGCAGCTAAGTACTGAGTACTGCTCTGAGCAATTCAATCTGTTTGAAAATGAAACCACACCAAAATGAAATGAAGATCTGAGGAAAGGGTTTATTGCTGTTTGGATTGCAAAGTGGATGCTCAATGGCACTGTTTCCAGATCTGAAACAAATGGTTCCTTTCCCACTCCCCACCTCAGCTGAGCTGCTGATCATTGTTATATGGTTTACCTCCAGTGCCTCTCTCCTTTTCTGAGTAAGTGTTCCCAGGCTGTCCCATTGGTCACATATCTTTTGGCATCTATCATTGACACTTGCAGCATCATGGTAGTCCAGTTCACTAAGAAAGAGTGAAAACAAAAATCTGTGTGACTTTCTGAAAGACAGGAGCAGTTGCATTGTCCACACTCTTCCACTGGCCCTCAGTAATTCTTGCCCTCTTTTTAGCAATATTTCTCTTCCAGGTAAGCAAGTGTTACAGTATAGACATGTGTGATCTAGGCATTCAGCATTTGAAGAAGCACAGCACAGGAACAGGATCAACCTCCTCTGTTGTGAGAAAAATTAAGTATCCATCTGTGACATCCAAGTATTAAAGACAATTAAGGTGTGTAACCATCTTCGTCTCAGCTATTCCTGTGGCACAAGCAATTTGATCTCCTGAAGACCAGAATGCTTCAGTCTGGGGCTTTATCAAGTTTCTGAAGATTGGTACACTTTTAAATTAATTGGCCTGAAAGATACCTTTCGTTTTAAATAATCCAGTGATCCTTTCCAGCTTCATAGGCTCTGAAATTATTTAACTGAGAAACAGACCTCAGGTTGCATTCAAAGCATAATCTCTCTCTCACAGGCCTGGAAATACTTAATAGAGGCTGCCCAGATCTGGGGCACAGAGAACAATTTTCATCTTCCTCTCCAGAAACTCCTCAGAGAGCTACACCCTAGAACTGGCTGGTTCAGAGAACAGTGATCTCCAGACCCACGTATGCCACCAGCATGAATCAGTGTACCCACAAAGGATGTAGCAGTTAACACTGCTTTTTCACCTGCTTAATAGGCTTATATCATCCTGACAGAAAGTGATTTACTATTCTGCCTAAAACTGGAATAACTTTTTAAGGCTCTGTCCTGAGATTCTGCACTGAGTCTGTCTCAAATTGAATTTCTGATCTCTGTGGCAGATAATCCCCTTGGTTCTGCTGCAGCCATCATGACCACAATAAAATACATGCGTTTGGCACTCTGGAAGCTCATTTTTATTGGTGTATCATCATCCACTGAATTTAGCTCTTGGCTGCTCCTTGAGGACACTTTGCCCAGTACTAAACATTGCAGAGGCTGTGATTATGTGACAGTATGGCAAAATGAAGCTAAGATTTACTTTAAAGCTTGAACAAGACATTAAATGCAGATAGAATTTGTTCCCTTCTTTTGAGCATTCTTCTCTAGGCAATTGGCAAGGGGAATGTACAGATCAATCCACCAGTAACTTAGAGAATCACAGAGGACAAAGTGAGAACAGAGGTAGCTTTCCTCTGTGAAGCTACACTGTAGGCCAGGGGCAGTGTTCATGCTTCCTCCTCCAAGCTCAGCCTGAGCAATCTGGTTTGGGATAAAGATGAGAAGTATGTGAACCATTCTGCTTAAAAGAGGCTTCAGATGTACTGCAATCAATTGACTGCTGAAAGTGAAGAATGGTAAAACAAGTGAAAATAAAATGCCATAACAATTTTTTAAAATAACAAAACTAACCCAGAATTGTGAAAGTAGAACTGTTACATGTAAGGAGAAAGCTGCCAGCAAGTCATACTGTACAAGGGCTCCTTAACTCAAAAACTTGCTTCCTTCTCTGAAGGAAGCCTTTTTGTTAGCCTTCAAGGGATGCAACAAAAGCCATCTATCTGTTAAGAAATTTTAAGTCAGAAGCATGGAGTTTTGGATAAAACAGGCTCAGATATATTTTGCTGCTATGAGTTTTTGGCTGGAAGTTGGGTTTTTTCATTACAGCATGTTGAGATTATTAGATGATGTTCCTGTTCGATCTGTGAGCTCACTAAGTGGATGGGATGTGGATATTTGTATTCTGGTCTCTTTTCGCATACCAAATCTAATATACCAGAATATGGACAGGGTATTTTACCAGATACTCCAGGTCACATCCCTGAGAGTACTGCAAATTTTATTTTTGCTTCAATGGATCACTTATCTCCTTTTGTCGATTAGGATAAGGGCAGGTGTCCTTCCATGAAAGTGAGTGACTGTACAAGCTCTGGTCAAAGTCCTGGAAGGTAATGTGCAACGTTCCTCCACCAGCTCTGCCAGGGAGGTTCTGTCATTCCCCATAAGATCTCTGCTATCCTATTTCTTCCAGGGATATGTGCTGTGGACAAATAGGTAGGAGAATAATATTATCAAAACAACTTTTAAAAAGGGCAGCCATGGGTCAAAAATCATAAATTAGATTACCAAGTGGCATTAAACAGCATAGCTCCACTGCCTTTCTGGGCCTGCTGTAGTTTACTTCAAATAAGTGTCTCATATGTGTCAAAGAACATCTTTCTGCTGAAAGCAGGAGCCGAGGAAGAAATAACCACTCATAGGAGATTATTTACTTGGAAATAAAACATAGGTTTACATTCCTTCTCCTATTAATTTTTGTAGCTCTCTCAACATTGAAGCTGTGAAGAGACTAGATTTCATATTTTGCCAAAGTTTTGCTTATCATGCATACACAAAGTACTGCTGCACATGTGTTACAGATCTTCTAAGAGAACAGTCACTTCTATTCATTTGGTTATTTGAAATCCAGAGCCTTTGGAATTTAAAAATCATTAAGCTATTTCTATTGATCTTACAAGTAATTCAATCTTATCCATGAAGAATTAAAAATTTTGTCAGATTTTGTCTTGATCCAGAGAAGCACTTAAGTATGAGCTCACTTTAGGAACAGTGATAGTGTCACAAAAATAACCTGCTGAGCAACATGCTTTAGCACTGCTTCAGAACCAGGCTCATGTTAAACGTGCACGTAAGCACAATTTGAGCCCAGGTTTCCAGAAGCAAATAGACTCTCTGAATCAGTGTTATAGATAGTGGTCTTCTTGGCCGAAAATAAGTTGCTATACTAGAAGTGATGGATATGCAAGAAACTAGATTCCAAAAATTTTATCCTGATGATTGATTACATTGAAATGAGCATACAAGATCATAAATGAATATGGCATTTCATAGTACTGCTCACTCAAGTTCTATTTAGCATTTGCTATGTCATAAATGGCAAATCACATTTTAGAAATGCCTTTTTCTAGCTTTGTATATAGCCCTATCCAAGCCTTGTCATGCCTCATTGCTAAGGAATATCTAAGTCTATACAGGCTGAGACAGAACAATCTTATAGCAGCATCCTGGCTGGAATCACCCGCTTGCACATACGCACAAATCCTTTATCTAAACAACACCAGTCAACAAGCTTGTAGCAACTTTAAGGTTAAGCACACAGTGGACTAAGCTGCTGCAGCAGAAAATACCAGAACAGACAGGAAACTGTAACTGGTAGAGTTCAAGGTCACACAGCAATTGTTCTCCTTTGAAATAGCCACATTAGGCAGCCAAGAGATTGACTGAAATGAAACATGGAGGTGTACTGACTTGGAATTTAGACAGAGATGATGATGATGATGATTTCTGTAAGGGCTTGATCCAGTGATGAAAAAAAAAACCAATAAAAAAATACCCAGATTGACTTCAGCAGGGTTTGTATCAGGTGACAATGCACATTTCTTAGCATTCAGACATTTGTCAATCCTTCTTTAAAAATGTGAATGGAGAAAGAAATTAGTGGTTTTCTCCATAATTTCATTGTGTGAGGAATTATGTATAAATAATTAACAGCAATATTTAAATAGAAGCTGCCCATTTGCTTGCAGCTAATCATAAAACTTGACCTTTTAAACCTTTATTTCAGTGTTCTCCAAGGACATTAAGCCTAACTGAGCTACTGAGTCTCAGTGAAAAATCAGGCACTGATAGCCCCATTGTATGGAGAAGCAGAGAAATCAAAGTAGAGCATCTCTAAAACCAACGGGTTTTCAGCACCTTTGCAGCCCAGGCCACAAATAACTTGTTTAACTTCACACAGCAAATTACCAAAACAACTGAGAAGAGACAATCCTAAAATAGACAGGATACAGTGTTCACTGGCCTCACCAGCGGTAAAGGACACAGCGTTCAAAACACTGGTAAGCACATGCTGTGCTGTGTATACCACATTCCCAAAGTTTCTCATCACTTGTAAAGCTGAAGCTGAATTAACAATGCTTAGGTGTTTCAGAAACTGTCTTTAGCATAAAGAGGAACAAATAACTCCACAACAGAGATCAAGGCATGCCAGAAGATATTTCATAAGCTCACATACTCTGTTTTTCAGACTTCTTCCACACTAACTAAAACCCAGTACTAATTCTGCCCACTGTGTTTTACTTTTCCTTTACTTTTCCTTTAAATAATCTTGAAAAATAGGATTTTTCTTCTAAATCCATTTGAATGATACGATTACTGTAAGTGCTGCTGCTATCAGGTATGAACTACATTTTTAGACAACTCTCTGATTTTTAAATCGTTAATGAATTTGAAGCTGTTTATGAGTCATGGTCCTTCACAAAGTGAAAAGAGGGCATGTTTTTAGCACTTCATTTCTGAGTAGTAACTGTTTTGCCTATTCAAGAAGGTGAGAAACTGAAACTTGGGAGAGCTGAAGCCAAGGGCAGGAATCTGAGAATTTTGATCTTGGCTCCTGTTTCAACCACTACTGCACATTTGTTCCTGTTGGCTTTGCAGATTTATACTGCGGGTGAGCAATGCATCTAAGTATGTGCCAAATTGCTAAGATCAGGAGTAGCGCCACTGATTTACAGTACAAAACCACTGCAGTTAACTGCATAAGATTATAAAATCAAATGTGCTTGGCTTGGTATACACACCAAGACAACTTTACCAGAACGGGGACATCCAGTAACACTACAGTCCTGTCAGTGTGGGCAGTGCTTTGCTGGCAAAACAGTGCTTCTCACAGGTGAATTAATAACCTTCCCACAAACAAAAGCAAGTTTCACCAGTAATGGCTGCATCAACACTCAGGACTTCTGCTGCCATAAGGGTGTCTGTCAGACAGGGGCCTTGACTTTTCACACCCCTGACCTATGTAGCTGATGTTAGCAATACAGATGTAGCCTAAATGTGTTGTAGAATTGTTCTCAGATTTGGTTGTGTGTTTTCTCTGCGCATAGTATGCCGAGAGAGCAAGTGTTGGTCCTGTGGCTAAGTCAATGGAATTGTGGGTGAAAACTTCTGCTCTCTTATAGGAGAGCTTGTGTGCTTGATTGCTTGTGTCACCCTGAGCAAGTTATTTAGCTTCCATATGCCCCACTGCCCTTTCTGTAAAATGGAGACAATGGTGCTTCCAAATATAATACGAAGAGATTGTGAAAATAAGTATACTAGAGACAATTAAATCTTCAGAAAAGTCAGTGCATTACCCACTACTATAGAAATAGTTTAGGGATGTGAAGCTTTTTGAAAGGACCAATATACCTGTGGGAAAATACTTGATTTTAAAGTGAAGATGCTTCACCTGTAATTTGTGTAAGTGAAATTATTTTCTAAGTTAAACAACTCATAGCCAGGACCTCTCAGCAGACCAGATGAACTGAGAAATAACCTTCAGGATTCACATCAACACACAATAGACTCATCAGTAGAGCTAATGCTAAAAGATTACTGTTAAGTCAATTTTAAAATGTTTGTTTTCAAATAATTTTGGTCAGTTGAATATCTATATTTGGTTGGGGGTAAGGGGGAGATGAGGGAAAGGTCTCAGTGACCAGCTCAGATAATATACTTACAAAGCTATCTCTGGAATTCTTACATTGGTACCTATGACACTATCAAATTCATTGGAAAGAGTTTATCGCAAAGTTAAATGTCAGCAGCTGCAAGCCTTTAAATGGAACATACTTCAGCTCCTGGGCAATGGCAGCGATCTGTTCCACCCTGTCCTGGTGAGCAGCCAAATCGCTCTCAAAAGCTTCATGTTTCCTTAACATGGCGCGGACTTCTGTCAGAGAAGCGGATTCATAATCCTTCTGAAGTAAGATCTGCTCTTTGCCTGAAAGGAAATTAAAATATTAGTAATTTTTTTTACTAATTTATTGGTTAGAATAATTGCAAATTTAGTCAACTTTTTAAACTGAGACATGGTGAAAATCCCATGTATGAGATGAAGTCCCACCCCCACTGAAATCAGTAGCAAATTGTCAGCACAACAGTGTTAATTAGAAATATGTATTTTTTAAGATCTCTCAGTGATTCCTTCATTTTTGCATAGGTTCTTTATACTGATTTAAAGTAGCAACTATTACACCGCTTGAGAAACTGGCATAAAAATCATATATTGGCAAAAACTGGGGCTCTAAACTATTGTGATAAGTCTTTTGTAGAGTAGACTTACAAAACCAGAAATCGCACTGCTACACTCAGCTTCGCTCTTACTAGTGATCTGTTATTCTTTTTCATGTTTTACCTTCAATTCATTATTCATTTCAGCACTTTTCAAAAGAAAAAAAAAGTGAGATGTGTGGCTGCCTTTTGTATCAAACACTGCGTTTTAAGTGGAAAATGCCAACCTATTCACAAAAGGCTAGAGAAGAAAAGAGGAAATCAGAAACTGAAATATTACTCCATGGTAGCTCCTGTATTGGACAAATGAATCTATACAGACAGCCCCTACAACTGCAACTCACCACATGGCATTACACAGCTCTGTGAATTCTAGAGCCAGAAGGGACTATTGTTTCACTTGCTGTGTATCAGCTTATGTGAAGTTTTCCCTGCATAACAGCCATAACGTATCACCATGAGTAGTTTATGCTCAGAAAATAGGCTCTCAGGGCTGATAAACACTGTAGTTTCCCTTCTAGTATCTGCTTGGCAGCCATTTGCAGCCTTGTATAGTTCCAGCAACTGTGTTATGGGGTGGACTCTGGTTTACTTTCACAGGGAGAAAAGATTCTAGCTGGAAAAAGCCAGAAACATAGCAGAAACAGGAAGACTAGTTGTCAGCGCAAACAACGGGATGATAGAGCAGATCCATGTTTAATGATCCCCAACAAAACTGTATGCCAGTGTATGCTCCTATAGCTGTTACAACTAGACGTAAAGTACAGTTACCATTAAAAAACAGAACTATAAATGGGGTGTAATCCAGGGTATGAAGCAAAGCAGAAGTGAGTCCGTTATCATGTAGTTTATGTGGATTACTCAAAACACCATGATGACCAAACGATAATCAACTCAGAATAACTCTGCTAATAATTTCACACCTAATGAGTGGTGTCACTGCATTCCTGGTTGGATTGCTGGTGTACAAATACATAGGAATGCCTTAGCAGTAATGGCCTCTACTCAAACGCTGAATATTCCCATTAAGTTTGACTCACTACCTCAAGAGTATGATTTTTACAGTTACAATTCATTAGGAACATGCCTATAAGTAAGCATCATGACTATAGTCAACAAAACCTGCAATTTTATCTGTTATTATTTCAGGTTTCAAAAACTGTCCAAACTACTTACGCTGGTAAATATTCAGCACTGACAGTTCAACCTTGAACGTTAAGACATCAAAAATGTTAAAAGCCATCTCTGCTCACCATATGCCCACTGCTCATGAGTGGAAGCCTTCTGCCTGAATTTCTCAGCCAAGTGTTCAAGTCTTTCCAGTCTTCGTATTTCATTCAGTAGCCACTCTTCATAGCCTTTCTCAGCTTGTTCAAGTCTCTGCCAAGCGCCGGCAATATCCTGTGAAGAGAATACATGGGAGAGAGAGGATGAAACTATAATCTCTTTTTATCCAAATTTGCAGATTTCTGACTGACTCACAATTTTGCTCCAAAAAGAGAAGTTTTTATGTCCAGTTTTTGTAAAATCATAGAATCATAGAAAATGTTGTCAAGCAGCTCAGGAAGTCCAGACATCTGCTCCTAATAGCGTGCCCTATTCAGGTGAGTTCATGAAAGGAACCCCTATACATATGGCTTCCAAGCATAGCTATACATTTGGTGTCTTACTGATATATTGCTTTTACCTCCCATTTCACAATATGCATGTTCTGTTATGACATACCTATCTTTTATCAAAATAAAAGTGCTTTGCTCTCAGAAGCTGACAATAGCAAACTTATTAGTGTCAAGAGGATTTGGTGCGTATTTTAGCTGGAATACAAACTCATTTCACTTTCTGTGGCGCGCAGAGTTTTGTGAACTTCCTCGGAAACTCAAAGACATGAGTAGGAAACTGAAGTGACAGGCCCTTGATTTTCTGCTTATGGAGAGTGGACAATGGCCCTTTTCAGACAGTGCAATTGTCTGATTATCAAATCTGAGCAACAAAACCACAATGATAGGAGAGAGTACAGAAACAGATTTGCTATATTCCACAGAAAATGTTTTGACCCACAGTCAATTCACAATAGTTATCAGCAGATGAGAATTCTTGGTACTGACTATGCTTATCTTCACAGACATAAGAAAAAAACAAAATTTAATTTTAAAAAGTACAAAAAAGCAGAAACGTACATTGAGCAATGTCAGTTTCTGTAAGGCTGATGACCAAAATGTGAGTGAAACTGTGAGTTTTGCTTAAATAAACAGTATTTGGCCTCACTGACAGAGAAGTATTGGTAACACTCCCAAAGGAAGCTCTGCATTGTCTTAGATCTCAAGACAATTTGCTCTTGAGGAAAGCCTTCAAAGAGGCAGGAGCATGCTTAAGAGAAAGCAAGATTCTAGAATGAAAGGGAACATGTAAAAAGAGTGGTTTGATATTGATAAAGTGCAACAAACTGAAGTTTCTGAGGATGACTTAAAATGTCATTTCAATCCTTCATGTTGAAATTTTTGTGAGAACGTTGATAAAAAGAATGGAATATTTATGCCTCCTTTACTTACTGAAACCATTTTTCCCTCTGATGGCATGAAAGCTGGCCGATTGCTGATTCTCAGTTTTGTCTGCAGGGTGTTGAAATTGATCTCCAGTTGACATTTCTCTTGGACTTTGGGAGGTTTGTGTTTCCGGCGGTAGTCCCGGAAATCCTCTAATTTCTTCTGCATAGCCTGCATTGTTTTTTCTGGGGTCCTGTTTTCCAGCCAAGGAATTGTCCGGCGAATCCATTCTAAAAGCTTTCAAATCAACACAAACAATTGAAATAAAGGCAATGGAAAGGCAACCAAAAAAAGATCATAATACATGCACAAATCCTAATCAGGTTTGCTCCATTTTAATATTATTGAGTTCAGTTGGTATCATTGCCTTAATGGCAAGTAAGCACAAGATTTTCAAAGCTGAACAAAACTTTTTTTAACTAATTTGCCCATATATTCTAGGTATTTCTAGAAATACCCTGATTTTCAGAAAGATGAACACACATGTAAGGTGTCTCTAACTAATTACTCAGAACCTGAGTTACCCAAAATCACTTGCCACTTTTAAAAAAGTATTGGTCTTGACATTTCAAGTAGTCATAGTTATGAGATCAGGACAGACACCAGGCAAGTAACTACACATCTGTAGTCCTGATTCAACAGATTTGCCATTTACCAAGAAAGGACAGGAGGAGCACAATGTGCTCCCTTCTTCATTCATTTGCTGCCTGTGTTCACAGGTGCACGGTGAACACCCTGACAGACCCTGTCCAACAGGCGTGCTGGAGTGACAGCATCCTCCGTGCTCTACATGTGGTCAAGATCGGCTATCTTTGGAGATTACAGGGACCACAAGCCTGGTCTTGGGGCAGACCGATGACAGTCCTCAAAACAGCCTTTCTGGCACATTAAGGAGACTGAGTGACTTGCTGGAGGCCACATAGGAAGTGTGTGGCAAAGGAGTCACCTGAACCTTGATGTCTTGGGCAACTGAACTTTGTACCCTACCACTGTGAGATTTACCTTCATAACGTCTTCACTTTGCTATCTTGCAGACAGCGCATGAATCTTTCAGCTTTCAGTATTTCACGAATGTAATTATCACCATGTTACAAATACAGCTGTTTTTACCTCACTTGCTAGTCTCTCATACTCTTCCATCAACCTCTCATTTTCCTGATTCACAGCAAGCACCTTACAGATCCGGTTAGCTGCAGTTTCAGCCTGTAAAACACAGCAAATAAACAGGACATATTAACGAAGACATTCTGAGAAAGGTACAGGCTTAGAGAAAGAGAATGTGGCTGCTGCAAATAAAAATCACATTGTTTTATAGTTGTTGATTTGTGCTCCTAGGTTACTTAGATATATATTTGCCTTCCTTCTGTAGTCACAGATTCCAATGGCCTGGATAAGGCACAGAGCAGCACAGAAGTTACCTTGTTGTACAATGAAGCCTTATTATACAAGGCAGAATTTCACACTGCCATTATAGTTGTCTAATAAGTCTTTTATTTTCAAAGATGACTTAGGCCATTCTTAAAGTTATCCTATTAGGTTAATTTTTTTAAATCACACCAGAAAAGTATTAGATTTGTTAGCCACACTGGAAAGACACCCCATGTGATTCAGGAGTCCCACACCATTCTATATCTGCAAATCATACGTACATATACCCTTGAGAATATATGCAGCTCAGCCACTGACAGAAAATCTTTTCGTGCCACCTGCCAATTTTGTGAAGGCACTGTGTAGCTCTGCCATGTCTAAAATTTACATTAATAGTTTGACATAACAGATCTATACTTGCACAAATCTGATTTGTATATCTAATCAGATAAATATCTGTGTAGACTCCTGTGTTATAGATTATGTGGAATCCCCCTTTTGCATGAATAGCAATCCTTCATACCCAGAAGCAAGAGGGTACAACAGCATAGCTGTGCTCTGGTAAGGTGTAGGAGGCCTATGAGACAGGAAGGGAAATCAAATCCTGAGGATGAAGGAAAAATATCCACTATTTTAAGGGTTCTTTATTATCTTTTTTTCACATAAGTTGGGTTATGTCCATTTGTAGTCTAGAAATGTATGAAGCAGAACAGTGGCAGAACAGCCACATCTGTAAATGAGAATCCCATCCTGTATGACAGATCTGCTGCTGACGTTCTTGCCTTTTATACTAGTACTTTAATCTACAAATAATTCCATTGGCTTCAGTGGGAACTGGGCACAAATACAGTGTTGGATGTCTTCTGTGCCTTTCTGCATCTTTAGGCATCTTTGAAAATCTAGCCCTAAACTACTACTCAGCATGAGTAAGTCTAGAATAGTCTCAGTCTTCAAAAGTCAAACATTCTTTTATGCAGCAAACACAGAAGATGTTGATGTAGCAACAAACAACAACTCTATTTCACAATATCTTCAAATACAGTTTTTCTGAGATAGCCTTTATAATCACCAAATAAAGACCCAAAATTAGAAATAGGAATGTCCATTGGAATTAAAGAAGTTCAACTTGTTACACAACATTTAACTAAAACAGGTTCAAGTGTTGGTTAAAAACAAGTATTAGTGCTCAAGTGATACTCACAATTGTTAATTAAACTCACAAAATACTAAATTAGTTGCTTTTAATAAACTAGTGGAAATGTGAAACAACCAATCATAAACACAGCAACCTAAAGGGACAGTTGATTAATACCTGCTCTGCTCCAGCAAAAGCATGGTAGAAGCAGGACACATATGTCATGATAGCTCTCTCATCAGGTTTGGGAGTGTTCACAATATCTACAAGAGGGGGGGCAGAAATATTAACACAAAACAAAAAAAAAGAATCAAAGAGTAGAAAACAGGATGAATAAATAAAAGCACAACATAGTGTTCTGATTGTTTCCTTGTCCATAGCTCTGTATTCTAGAAACTCTAGAAAGCTGTAATAAATTTAGTGTTAGACTGATGGGTGCTGACAGAATAAAACGTATACTAGAAATTCAACATAAGCTCTTAAATGAGGTGGAATATTTTAATAATCTTGATCCTGCAGTATTGTTACAGGGGAAGTGACTTTAATTTTACCTATCTGCTTAAGAACTGGCAGGCATATGTCTAGTGACTTAGAATGTGGGGGTTTTTTTTCTAAGACAGACTACATTTTGATCTGGTGAGATGTTCTGTGGAAGTGGCAGGTGGATTAGTTATAAACTTAGCATTATATATCAGTATTCTTTATACTACTAATACCTGAAGTATGTCCAACTCTGAACTGCCTTGCTTTTTAAAATTTTCCTTCTTTTCATTAGGACATGATTCCAGAGCTCTTCTGAGATGTCTGTGTATGTTTCTGTGTCTGTTTTGCACAGTAGCAATGTTTTATGTTGCTGTTTGTACTTACCATTAAGCATTTAACATTTTAAAAACAATCCTGAAAGCATAAGAGAAGGGTTTATTTTCTGAGCATCTGTTATGATGATTTTGACATCTGTAGCAGGAATAATATCCAGCAGGGAGAAAAAAGATGGCATTCTGCTACTGAAATTGTTTTTTCACTATGAGCTTATTTTCATCTCGCATTTTTAAAGGTGCTTCAAATGAATGCACACAATTTCAATTAAAGAGAATAATGTCCTCTAGCGCATTCAATAACCAGCTGTCAAAAACCTACTGGATATTATTAGACTAATAGATGAGACAGGAAGGTTTGTTTCTATGGAACAAATGGATAGACTACTACTGGCTCTACCAAGATAGTGGCTCACAGAGAAAATGAGGCAACAGGAAATGAGCTCAGCTCTAAGACGCTCTCCTAGTAACTAGTGAGGAAAAGATCAGAAGAGGAAAAATTGCTGAGAGAAACAAGACAGAAGGTGAAGGATGAGATCTGATCCATCTTCTACAATCTCACCTTCTGAGCACCAGCAAATGCATGGTAGTAACAGGAAACATAAGTCATAATGGCTCTTTCATCAGGTCTGGCACTGTTTACTACATCTGTGTAGAGAGAAGAGGATTAACTGCTCAGAAATTCTCACAAGGTACTTCCATCAGATTATGCTGATGATGTCACCTCAGTGCTGTAAGGATTCAAAATAAATACACCATTATCCAGGCTGCTTCTGTTTACTGATAGCTGTGCAAAGCTACCTGAGCTTTAGGAATCAGTAAATGGAAAAGATATCATTCTCCCTGAAACAGCAAAATATCTGAAGGTTGAGACTGTATGGAAGGGTATTGCTACCTTCTGGTTTGTGGAAACTTCCAAGCAGATGGCATGGCTGGAAGATCTACTGGGTTCAGCTTGACTGCTGCTCCAAAGCAACTTCATCTAAATCACTAGAATTATTCCAGAGTTAAACACAGCCACTGACAGTCACAAAATAGGAGTGAGTACAGTGTATATTAGCACAGGGTCCCTGTGACTGACAGGGTATTGACATATATTGGAAACCTGTAGAACTCCTGCAGTCCAGAAGTATATTTTGTACTAAAAAAAGCTTGGAGAGAAACAGTTTTGCAAGTCTGTCTTTTTAGTTAATAGCTTAAATCACAAAAGAGTTTGGCTTGTCTGGCTGATAACTTTGTCCCTGTTACAGCAGAAAAGAGTAAAAGTATAGAGCGAGTGCAATCAAGGTATGGGTACATGGGTTAAAATGGACCTTTGCAATACTTAACAGAGAAAGGCAGAAAAATGTGGGTTTACACCAATTATGGCTGAGTGATGAATGATGCTAGTGGAAGCTGCAAGGATTCCTGCCAGTATAAGGAGTGGGAAGATATTGGTGTGAAAAGACCTGGGAATGAGGTGACAATTTCTAATATTAACAGTGAGATTTCTAAGTTCAGGACCAATATATTTACTAATTTTGCATCTACTTCACATAGTTGTGAACAAAACTTTGCAAAGTTTCCACTGAGAACACAGTGGAAGAGAGAAAAAAGTGATGGTGAATACTTAGAGGGTGTTAGAAGAAGCATGATTTCATTTCCCTCTCCCCTGCGAAGAAGGAGAATAGTAAGATAAGGGTTAGAATGTGCAGAAAATCTGGTCAGAAAAGAAAAATGTTTCTTATATTGTATGTGAAGAGAAAAAATTAGGACAGGAGAATGACAGTAGGAGGTGTTCAATGGTAAGGAGGTAGCACTGTTTATTCCTTGCACAGTATTTTGGAGTAAAATAATTTAAGTGGTGCTTGAAAGGGGAATTACAATTCAAAAAATGAAAACAATTGGTTTTGGAGCACAAAGATGAAACCAAGAAGCCTCTTCAATGAAGAGGTTACAACCTGGATTTTCCACATCATCCCGTATTGGCCTAACTTTCCTACCCAAGACTTCAAGGGCAGCAGACACAGTGAGTTTGAGTGCTCTGGATAATTCCTGTGTTATCACTGCTCTACTGACAAGCCACCAGAGCAGAGTCTGCATACTTGGAAAAGAATGCTCTGAACTAGTGTAGGCAAATTCCAGTATTTTGGCACCATTTTTTGCCTGGAGTACAAAGTTTGGTTATCTTGAAGAAATTCAGGAAACTTGAATAAATAGTTCCTTGTTATTTGTCAACAAACTCTAAAGATTATAGGAGAAACCAAACATGAAAACTGTTTATTAAAACTGTTTATTAAAACTATCACTGCAAAAGGTTTACAATTAAAACAAACCAAAAAAGTGCTTCCCTCAACCTAGCTCTCTTTCATAGGAGGCATGCTGTTAGTGTATTTTGAAAGTTCTGTACTTCTATTTCTGGCCCTCTAACTTAAACATTTAAAAAAGTGAATATGCTTTAAGCTGCTAATAGTTGTATTTCCCTTTATTAGACTTAGATTTTAATTTCTTAAAGGCAAGGATTATCTTTTGATCCTGAGTTTTACCTCATTTACCACAGTGGGGCCATGTGTTGAGGTTAGGGCCCAAAGTACTATAATAAATACAAACAATAACAAACAATAAGGAATGCAGCCAAAAGGGAGTGAAATTATCCAATGTATGGGGAACGAGAAGGAAAACATTGTTTGAAAACAAAGCAGGTTGCCCCATATGATTCACGTGGAAGGAATGTTGAAAATTTGCTACCTACACAACAAAATTAGTTTTACTGTCTCCTGCTTGTGAGTAACACAGACTTCCGTAAGATGTAACTCTTACCTTCTGCATCCAACATCTTAGGGATATCCAAATGCTTTTCAGCAATTTCCATGGCAAGGTTGATATTTCCTATGGGGTCATCCTGCATTAAAGAAGAAAATACAACTAGTCAAAGATAGAAATTTTTCCTTGAAGCAAGACTACAGTAGGTACACTAAAACTTATTCTGTTTTTCCAAACTGTAAATTGGAGTCAAAACTATTGTTCTTCAAAAAGCAGAGTCTAGGTATATGAACTTTTGGTCTATCTACTGCTATACTTTCAAAAGAAAACGGTAATAAGCTGTTATGTACCACTAGAACTCTGCTGCAAATATATTCTGGAGGGGAACATAGATAACATATGCAGTGTACACTCATAATTCTCAGCTAATTCTGAATGAAGTACAGTAGTAATACATACAGTCAAGGCCGCTGGTCCAGTAGGCTATACTAGACTGTTCATCGCAGAGTTAGTTCTGCATGTTTTTATACCTACTATACATTATATTATAGTGATATGAATTCTACTGAGTTCTCTGTTGGTCAGGTGCATGCATGAGAAGAAGCAAGCACAAACAGAACAGTTCTCCAGACGGAGCGAAAGTTCCCAGTTTTGGCTCGGGCAGACAAATTTGTAATGCCTCTGTAAACTGAATTTGAGAGCCATGGAAATTCAAGAGCTTCCTCTGTTTTTTAGATTATTTTTATTGGTTTTTGAAGGAAAGAGAAAGGAAACAGTGAGCACAGTTCAGATAAACAGCACACATTTCATGTCTTATGCTACAGACAGCTATTGCTGACAACAGAAGAGTGTGTCAGATTAGGACTGCTTTTAAGGAAGACTTCTTGTATCAGCTTGAAGAAAAAACACCCTATGTGAAATGGCAGTTCATGCCATTAATGCTATTATTATTTTCACGTATTCACAAACTGCTAAATGATCATAGCTACTTTGAACAATGCCAATGTCTACAGAGAGAGGTTGGGAAAATAGGACACAGAAGAGCCAAGTTAGAGATGCTGGAGGACGCTGAAAAAATGTTAACAAATTTTCTGTAAGGAATTTTGAGGGCTTCCATTTGAATACAAACATACCCTATAAAGGGTCCTAGTCTCAATGCTTCTTTTGTTATTTTGAAATGAACTTAGTAAGATTACTTACTATGGAATCACAACAATTATTTAAGTTACACAGAAGTCTGTTCCTCATGCACATCCATATGCCACGTATTATAAGTAGTAATGCTCATGACATGTCTTTCTATAAACATATCATACTAGGTAGCCTTTCCTTTAAAAGATGCACGTTCAATAAAATGTGATATGAAGAAGAGTTTACATTTCAAAACCCAACAATTTGGGTATAATAGAATACAAAGTGTCTAATCATAAGTTCTCATTCAATCATCATTTAGCAGTTTTGTGCATCATTGACATTAAGGGGAACTTAAAAGGTGGACAATATTTAAAACCCATGAACTTATTTTTGCTATTATGCAAGACATCACGTGTAATACAACATTTACTAAATGTGTATACAAAAACTCTTAGTGAAATTAAATGGGACAAAAATACACTAAGTCTAAGTGAGACCTATTGACTAGGTTAAAACAGTTTGCTTATGGATGAGTGATGAGCGCCTCCTATTTGTGTGCTTGGTACTAAGTCCACGAGTAAATAGTGCTCCACTGGTAAAGGATTTGTTTAAAATCACAGCAACTTCTGAGTAATTGGAGGAGATCTCCATCACTCATCCTTTTAAACAAAACTACAAGCCATAGTAACTAAAAATCTCTGATACAGCTAAAGAAATACCTCATCTAACTTGTTATAGTCAAGAAGATCAGGCCTGTGTCTATGGATAAGGGCGCTGAAAGCAAGGCCATCTTTCCAGCTACAAGTTCACACAAAACGCATTGGTGAGAAAAGGAAAAGGCAGCATGCAGAGATAAGAAACCAAGAAACAAGACACCAAGACAGCTGTTAATGTAACCAAAATGAGCAGTCAATCAAACACAGCCAGGTCAGAAAACCAAGATCTATTTTAGGATTTTTCTGCATGTGCTTTACGTGCCACAGCTCAGCCTCAGTTTGAAACCTGACCTGTTCTTATTTTGGAAACATCTAAGAGGGAAACAGTAATGCTGAAGCAGATCTGCTTATGTTCTATTCCCTTTTCTCAGCATTCATATATAGGATAGTTACACTGTGAAGTTTTTTAGTACTGTGTACCGCTTTTCAAAGCACAAACTCAATCAAACGAACTTCTGTTTGTGCCATGCTTAAGCACATGTACACAGAGACAGGTGTCTTAGTCATTCCATGACTCTGTTTATCCATAGAAAAGGTTGCATATAGAATTAGACAACAAGCTGGTGTTGATGGCTATTATTTTGCCCTTTGGTTCAGATCTGCAGTTGTCTTAACAACTGCCTAAATTAAAATCTTACGTGTTTAGGAATAAGGTAATTTAATTTTCATCACTGCACATCTTGGGGACCCCAGCATAAATTTAACATATATATAAAGTAGACTAAGTTTCCAAATAATTGCATTTCATTCATTTATTTTTTTCCCTCATCAAAAGCTTTCTGATAACAGTTGATTCCACTAGTAAAATCAATTTGCAATGGAAGGGCATGCAATAAAAAAAGTCTACAATTTACCAGTCTCTCTCATCAATGAAAAGTTGCACTCAACAAATTAAAACCATGATTAAGTTTTCTATTTTACTGGTGTTTACATGACACCTCAAGATGCATTCATTCCAGAGAGCAGAAAATGGTACATATGTATTGAGAGCTAACGTGAAACAACAACATTCCACTTTCTTTCTAGGTTTTATTCTTCAGTAATGATACCCAGAAATTCTGACATTATTACATGCTCCTCACTCCTCCTCTTAAACCGAAGTGGCTGGTATCTTTTAGAAAACATGCATTTTACCATGAGTAGCACATGGTAGATAAAATAGTTTTGTAATCCCCATGAGGTACTACCCAAGGAAGTTAGGATAACAGTTTTGTTTCCACTTGTCTGCAAGTGTAGGTAGAAGTATAACCTAAGGATTGGTGAATATTTTCTATGTAAGACTAGTAATTTATTGTGTACTCCTGATTACCAAGGGTCGTGTTTGTTCTACGAATTTTAGGATTAATCCTCATCTCATTGTTTACTGCTCTACAATCTACAGTCACTTACACCAGATACAAAACAGGATGGACTGTACAATACTATCAGTGGTGAATGGAGAATTCCAATGTATTTGATCTAACATCTGTATTGGTCAGCGTAAAAGACTTCAGCAGCTGCCTGGCAGCTGAGGACCAGATTATTTGCAATTAAACACTGAAGTCATTGTAATGGGAAGGAAAGAAGGACACAGTACAGTTGTGAGGTCCTTTCCTCCATGTTACTGTTTTTTTTGGAGGGAGCTTAGAAAGCCAGATGGAATTAGTATGCACTCCTCAGCTTGTCTTTTAGAAAACACGCTAAGCAAACCAGAAGTGAGCCAAATCACTGCAGAACAGCATGCTGTACCACCCAGACTGATGACCTTATTTAGCTTGGAGTAGTCAATAAGATCAGGTCGGTGTCTGTGGATAAGTGCACATAATCCAAGGCCATCTTTCCAGCTTTACAACAAAAAATAGAATGGAAAATAATTAGTTAATAAAGTCATGGCATTTCACAGTTTGATCCTTGCTCAAGGCTTAAAATCAAGCAGGAACTCTCCTGTCAAATCCTGACACTTATGTTCTGTCAACTCTCATCCCTCTGAGCTTTTCTGTTACTGTACTCTTTTTCCTGTAGTACATGTCTTACTCTACAGTCCATACACAGTTAAGGACTCCATAATACTCTCTAGGTAGTGTACGTTATGTGCCACAGTGCCTGATTTCAGTTGCTTAACTTGTGCAGTGGTCCAGCATAGCTCAGAGTACACATTCATCAATGAAAGTGCATAATCTCCTATTACACTTACAGTATGTTTGCAAAACAATAAAAAAGCAAACCCGCAATTACTTGAATTTGTCGAAGCAATTGGCTTTTACTGTGTCAGTTATTTCAGACAATTTTAATGGCACAACCATGTTGTGCTCACAGAAGTAAGAAGTCATAAATCAGCTTAGTTTACTTAAAACACTTCACACATATGACAGCTTCGATCTGAACTCTTACACTTCAGTGTAACTTCAGGCCCACTACCTTTCAAGGGAAGAATAAGCAATGAATGGAGCTTCAAATAACATCTATTTGGAAAGATTATGAGAGGTTCCTTTCAGCAAGAAGCAAGTATTCTGAAAGATATTTTATGTAAACACTTTATGCAATCACTGAGACTGTGGGTTTGAGGTCTTATCCTGTGCAGTAATTGTGTGATACTAAACATGTTAAGACTGTTAGAAACCCTGTCACTGAGATGTCTGGGTAGATCCTTCAAATAACAGAACCATCTCCGATAAAAATGTAATACAATTAAGGAGAATATACATACACTGTGTAATATAAAATCATCCAGAAGGTAAAACTGAATCAAAATGAGCACAAAATTAACAGAAATATTTTTTCCAAAAGGTATAGGCTAAAATGGACCGGACAGACCATTGTAAAGTAGTTCTGTAAAGAGCCAAATAACCCAAACATTAATCAAGGTACTTCCATTCAAGATGTTTTCCCCATACCACGTATCAGACCAGCATATATATGTATGCACACTAAGATTCTGATACTGCAATTTACAGTATACCCTGCATCCATATAAAGTTCTACTGATATATACCTCTATATATTCAAGGAAAATAACAGGTAACTAATTTCAGGTCTCTTAAAGGTAATACAGGGACTGTAAATCAGACAAATTCTTTTTTTCTGTGGATGCATGTGTGAACCATATCTTCCCTATCACTACGTGTTCTTTAGGTGCTGCACATTAAGAATTAATTCAAAACAGCTAAACACTGTCATACAGAGCTCTTGTTGTAAGTACTATAAGGGTATCAGAGAAGGCAAAATCACAGGGTTAAACAGTGCAAATGGCAAGTCATGTAGTTTAATGAGGTGTGTCACCGGCAGAGCTACAGGAACTAGCCCAGTGAAATCCCCAAACCAGGCAGCGGGCACAGGGCCTGGAACTCCCTTTCTAGCTCTTAATGAAAACACAGAACCACAAGGCTGGACCTTCACTAAATTTTCCAACTTAGGCAATGAACCTGATTCTGTAAACAAACGTGTCTGAAGTGCTGCTGTTGTGTACTGAGTGCATTTTGGCTCCTTATTTATAGCTAGGTTACAAAACAGTAAAGATTGATTCATCATAATGAGATATTTGCATGCTCAACACATTGGTATTTTTGCCAAGAACAGTCTATACCTACACTGGCTCTCATTTGAAAGCAGTCATTTGACAAGTCACTGTGCTGCAGTACTCAGATATTCCCATATACCGAGAACCTCTAATAAAATAATATGGTCATTCTGTATATAGTAGGGATTTTTTTCTTTTAAATAGTAACTATGGAAGCCATGGTAAATAATGCCAAAGGATAACCAAAATAAGACTCTGAAGACAGAGCATGAGAATTTGAAAAAAGTCTAGTTAACAGTGAAGAGTGAAATTCTGTCAAATATATACCTGCACAACGGTGGGAAAAAATTGACCTAAAATATTTTAGACTGCTTCTACCCCTTAAAATAATGGAAGTTTACCTAAGATGGAAGTTCTGAATGTTCACATTTCTGTAAGGAGCAGTTTTTCTTTGACACCACAGCAGCAGCCCTTCTTTGGCAGAGGTCTCTGTAAAAGACACCAGGGAGTAAAAAAAGGAAAAATGTAAGAAGTGCTCCAGTAATTAATTTCTTGTCATCTTAAATGTGGTCAGCCACCTGAAACTGATTGGCATAAGCCAACATTTAATCCTAAAATATACTCATACATATGGATTAATGAAGCTCCATTAGGATACAGAGTTCAGCTCAACTGGAACAACTCAGACTAGAGTCTCAGCCCACACAATAATACTGGTATATTAGAAGTTCAAGAAACTATATTGGTTGGACAGCAGAATGTATATTTGGAGAAAAATAACCAATACAAAAATAATGCATCTAGACATAAAAGATTGTGCTGGTGCCTACATGAAATATGCTTGTAGTCTCAGTCCGTTTGCTTATGGGGAGGTATAAGTGCTGAAAAAATACCTTCATTATCTGAACCCTATGGGCATCTGAATGCATAAGTAAAGGACAGAAAAGGTCAAATAGACCATTAGGTCCATATTTCACGTCCCACAGATTATGGGCAGGACACCATGCAGAGCTTGAATGGACTCTACTTCCGTTGAAAATTGAGATTAGTTTCTAGAATTCTAGACTTTTCAGAGCATAGGCTTGATTTAAAGAGTATTGTAACTACAACATACTTTTTGGAGCCAGTTACCAGGGGCAAGTTAAGAAAAAAAACTTCTCAAGCAGTGGGGGGAAAAAGCGATAGAAAGAAGAGTGATATAATCAGATAATATGTGCAAAGAATGTGAGAAATGGACAGGACTAAAAAAGTATGTTGGAAATAGGACCACAGGGTACAGCAGAGTTTCAGGCCACCGAAGCTCAGAAACACAAGGATGTTTCTATCTCTATAACTGAGACACATATTTAGAAAGCTAGGTCAAGGTCTCTGTCAGGATAAGGAGAGCAACTACTTTTTTCCTCCAGGAATCGATTTTGTCACTAGGTAGGGAACTTGCAGTATCATTTTCTGTGAAAAAATAATTCGTTTTTAAAACACTTATCTCACTTGCGAACAATTCATTTAAAAATGTCTTTAAATGAATTGCTTAATTATTTAACATAGTTGTGTTATTATTACCTTCCACTGAAATATCCTGAATAGCAAAGCGAAGGATGATAGTCCAGATCATACCCAGCGTCATTTTCACATTGCCGTCAACGATTTCTAAGGTGGAAAAACCAGACAGCAGTAGTTAGTATTTAGAATGTGTTTGCCATTTTGTCTTATTTTAATAAAATATTTCTATAAATAATACATTGTGTGTAATAAATTTGATACATTTCTCCCATAATTCTTTATTTATACAGAGTTCATCTGGGTTCATTTTTTAACAAACTCACGCTTGTGCTACCCTGGCAGTAGGACTGAATATTACTGAGGTTAAGGTCACTTCAGCCCTTCCATGCTAAAAGGCTTCTCTCCAGGTACTTGTAACTGTCTCAAATCTTCACCTTTTAGGCTGATTTCTTTAGATGGAGCCTGAGGGGAAATACTTATTTACAATTTGAACAATATCAGCCTTACTGTTTTCAAATACAAGGGAACTGAAAAAAATATGATCTTACCCCAAATTTTAAGAAACTACAGAACATTAACAGTATTATTTTTTAATAAAATGGTACTCAGAAATTCTTCTATACTATTTAGACCTTTCTCAGAGTTTTACCTATAGTTCCAGCACAGACCAGCTGGATGAAGAACAGCTCAGGAGACACAGCAACCTCCTGAGACTAAGCTACGTAGCTCCCTGCCAAGCAGTTCAGAAACATGGCCACAAGGTTTTAATGTCTTACACCTCTGATGCCTATGCACATTTATGCATCTTTAGTATAAAATGAGATTTTTTACCTTTGGGGTTTCAATTGTTTCAAGACTGCTTGAGTCTACCTACAACACAGGGCGCTAGGAAGGGCCTTTCTCCAACACATACATGGGAGTCCCTTCCACAAGCCAAGTCAGAATCCAGTGGTTCTACATTGTAATATGAACGGTGATACCACTTAAATTTCTCAACACCAAAAAATGTACTGCCAGACCACCTAAGTGCGGTGATATGTTAAATCAACCCAAAAAGTATGGCAAGAGACTCAGAAGAACATAGTGAGACTATAAGGAGGGTCCAGCACTGGAAGGGGAGAAGGGGAACTGCAGACTCCCTTTCCAGTCACCTCACACCAAAAGAGCAGTGGAGCAGGGAAGGCACCAGCTGCTCCCCTACTTGAAAGTCACTGCCAGCCTTCCTCAAAGAGTGGAGCAGCTGTGGCTGCCTGGGGGCCCACTGTTGTTCTAGGGAAGGAGCGGGAGGAACTTGCAGCAAGAGGAATTTCCTCAATTTAATGTCAAATGCCACTAGAGGTGCCAGCAGAAAATGCACTCACTCCGCTACTTAAAAGTTGCCTGAATACAGGGGCAACTTTTACAGAAGAAAGCAGCTGCCAGCTTCGAGACTTGAGATACATGGTAAATTGCATTAGTATGTGACAAGCTGTCATTTGAGCCTATGAATTAACAAACGTGGTAGAAGATATGTCACCCATCACTAGTCTATACTACTTTGATAGTGTGACAATCCAAGTTTATACATGAATGGCTATTTTTCCGCTTTCCCCTTTGGGTTCTACACTAACTTTCCAGACTCTTACCTCACTTTGCCTGCCTTTCATGCATTATTACTGTCTTATTGGCCCTGAAAGACCTCAAGTCTCTCAAATCTCAAAACTAAACTCTTCCAGCCAAAAAGACCAAATGGCAATTAGGGTATGTAGCTAATTCTCTCTCCTCCCTCCTCCTTGGTCAAGTATTTAATTGTATTTTGATCAGATGTCTGATATGTATATACAGTAAAAAAGTCTTTCTTCAAATGTAAAATAAATGAATTTCAATACTCAGGAGGCCTTGCTGATTGTTGGGCAATCAATTCATGGATTCGCATAATCACTACGTCGTTGTTTTGATCTACATAGTCGTATGTACACACAATGAAAGAGCAAGAGAGGGAATTTTCTGTGTTGTGCCTCAGGAGAATTTTCAAGCAATTTGCCAGCTTTCGTTTCTCATTATCTACTGCTAGCATAAACCACAAAAAAGACATGTATAAAAGACAAGGAAAAATACCTAAACAGAAGAAAAACAAAGGTGCTAAATGTTGAAAAGTATCAGTGATGAAAAAAATACTGATTCATTCCTAGCATTTTCCTCTACAGGTCAATAGAAGAATTCATTATTTTCTTCACACTGCCTGTTTGCTCTGGGAGGAATATAGTTCCTACACCTCGTATATACAAAGCTACAACTTTCTGGAGAAAAAGGTCTTGCTGACCTATGAGGACAGAAAAGAAGAGAAAGGGAAAGGGAAATAATAAAAACTGCCTAGAAAAAAAGCTAAGCAAAGCAGTGTGGCAAGTTCTCAAAGGTTTTAGTTTGGTTTTTTTATTCTGCTTCGGCTTTATTTATTTATTTTTTATCCTAACCTTCTTGTAGCAGATTCACAGATCATTTGGTCTTTAATATTTTTCCGGCTTCCCAGAAAAGCAATACAGAACTGTTTCCTAGTAACAGGATACTTATCTTTTGCGGGTCTCTGTATCTTAGTTCCTTTCATTCAAGATGCAATTACCTTGCAAATGGAGTTATTGCACTTTTTTAAAACTTAAGGGAAAACTTCTAACTCCCAGACCGTGAATGGCTCATAAGGACTACTTTCATACTTTCACAGCTTTTGCTTTAGCTTCTCAACTCCCTAGTCTCATTTCATCACCAATGGAGAGAAAGAGTCTTCCACAGGGCAGATCAGAGTAGCTAAATTTGGCTTCTACTCAGCATCACAGTTAAAGGTGATCACCTCTCTCTTTCTGCTCCACAGACAGCCCAAGTCAGCCTCAGAAAAGTAATGATGGCTTTAAAGAATATCCCTGGCCCCTTAAATATACTAAATTGAACTTTGTGCTGATGTCCCACAGGAATCGCAGTTTAATCTTCATTTTGAGGCCCCATTTTAAATGCCAGTTTGTCACATCAGGCCTACATGATCTTTACCACTCACCATGTCAGATAATAAAACATGATCCTCAGCAGATTTAGATACAAAACTTTCATGTTTGGAAATTAAAAAGTATTCCAAGCATCCATGTAACTCAGAGAATGCTAAAACAGATGGGTGCAGACAAGCCCATATGCCCCATGCTCACACATAGGGGCAGTGAGTTAAGGGGTTAAGGACTTTGATAACAATACAAGCGTAAGAAGTCTGTGCTCTGCCTCCTTGCTGGCATTCATTCCATCTTCATACTACAATGATTGCCCAGTCAATAATGCTGAAAAAGGCAACAAAAGAAAAAAAAGAGGTGAAGTGTGTTTTAAAACCAGATCAGATTGCTGATCCAGACTCCAGCATAGCTACAGGAACAGTTGTCAGCCCAAGTGATAGGGTAGGGCTGTGAAGTGTGGGAGCAAGTATGCAGGACAAGGGGGCATAGCACGTACTGGTGCCAGAGGTCCCACACTGTGAAACTATACCCAGTCAGATGCGATACTGCATTGCTGCATCAGCACGGCACTGTGCCTTAGATAACAAATTTAGTAAAGGGGATGTGGTAAACTTAACAGAGCACTAAGCACGTCTGGGCCTGAGCTGGCTTTGTGTTCAGTCTGTTTAGAGTAGGAGTGGAAGACACACGAATCTATCTGCTCCTGCCCACATGGATGTAATCTAATGTGTGTTAGTAGCCATACTTGACATAGTGCAATGTCTTACAATGACAGGTTCCTCTCTGCATCTAAACTATGATAGTGGCAGTGGATTTTTCTCCTGTGCTTCTATCCAGAAATTTAAAATGGGGTTTTTTAATGCTAATGAATGTATTCTTGCTTCTAATCTCTCTGTTTTACAGATTGAGAATTCCAGAAGCAGGAAATAAAAGCCTGCAGCACACCTTAATCTCCTGGCTTACAAACTATGGCCTGCTGTTACACGCAGGAAGAAATACTGAGTGCATGGACAGACATCACCTTGCAGCAACTGGCTGAGAAGCTGGAAGAGGTTACTGCCTCTTGTTCCTGCCTCCTTCCCAGAGGGAATTACCTATTATCAACAGAGCATCTAAATTCATGCCAGTCACTGCCAAGGAGAACAGTAGGATTAGTTTAAGTGGTTTTAATGGCTGATGTGAGCTATTCCAGATGCTGTGCCTTCAGGTGATATAGAAAGTGCTCAAGCACTGCTCTCTAGTCTGAGCACCCTGGAAGTAATAAGCAGCAATAAACAGGGTAAAATGAGGGAGACAGGAGTGCATAGGGCTGGTCTGCTCCTTACAGGAGCAGAATGAGCTGATGTATCTCAGTTTAAATACTCCAGCCTTGCTTGAAGAACCTAGGTGTGAAAACATTAGTACATTGTGCAAACTGTGATCAGAGAGAATGACCACTCTGTCCCACAAGATACTCCATTTGCTACACTCTTGGTTTTGGTCAGGAAGCTTCAGAGTGTCAGCATGACATGACAGAAACTACCATTCATTTGCTCCACGCTCTGTACTCTCAGTATTTCTGCATCGTCTATCAAACAGGCTTCTGTATTCTTAATTTTCATTTCCACACATAAATTGCCTCTTCAGTACCCTCTGCTGTCCGTTCAATGCCATGTTGCTCTCAGAATAAGCTTAACTGGAGAGGTTTAGGGCAGTGGCATATTTTTCCATCCCACTTCATTTAATTGAGAAAAGGGCCCAGCTGACTGCCTGTACAACTGATGGAGGGAGACAGGCATCCCTGAAATGTAGAGCTCTTCTGAGATCTGAAGTGCCTTTGAGAATTGCCCATTTCTCCCCACTGATGATATATTCCCCCAAAAAAGGTCGCTTATGTGCCTAAAGATAGATGGCATGGATTTGGACTCAGATGGCCCACGCAGTTCAGTCTCAAATGAATAAAGGGTGAGTTCAAACAAATGCTCTGCCCAGAAAACACTAATTTCTTGGGATTTTGGAGTTCCAGATGTAGAAACTGAACACACTTGGTGGACAATACTTGAGGAACCAAGCAGGCTAGATCAAACCATGGTGGAATCAATGAACGCTGATAGATCTCTCCACTACTTCTACAGATGCTCCTATCCTACCTATGGAATCTTCCTGCTCCAGCCCCAATTGCAGTAAGCTCCCCGAGATCAAGATTTGGAAGCCAGAATAAGGACATACATAAGCCTGGAGAAATCAGAAGACAGGAAGAGAAGGCTCATAAATCAATCTAAAAAGGCCTAGCAATATGAATAGAATATAGCTAGTGCTTCTCACCATGATACTGAGGTTACAGACAGACTTCTCCTCTAAGGACATGTTAGAGGCTGCCCCCAGAATGCACAGCACATCACTGAGGCTATGGAATCAAAAGTAGTTGGATATCATGCCAGCCACATCACTCCTTTATGGTAATGGCTATGCAAAGCATTATGCAAATATCTCCATGGAGCAGCTACTTCTACACAGACCTTTGTCCTTCTTAAATAATTCACTGATCTCATAGTAGGCATAGGTTCACTTTCAGTGAGAGCCTGCCTACTTTTGCTCAGAGTTTACATCTACCAGCATTTAGCTAGCCAGCTGCGTGTTTTTATTTAACCACCTGAACAACAGAACAATAACTAAGTAATAACTTTAGTAAATAACATCCCACCTCACTTTCTTCATATGTTTAGTCTCTCTCCAGCTACCATAATTTCTTTTGATCACTCCCTTAACTCTACATCTGAATTTTAGAAACACAGCTGCCATTCACAGTCAGTCTCATAATAAAATGGGAATAGGTCCCAGCCACCTGATAGTGATGTCTGCCTTTGTCTTGTCTGAATAATATTTCCCAAAGATAAAAAAAGATCCCAGATTGGATAAAGCACGCCCTAGAATCCAACCTGATTTCTAAAGAAGTTCCTTATTTTTAGTAATGTATAAGAAAAACATAATGCTCTGAAAGAAGGCATCATTATCTGAACACCCCCTGAAACACAGACAAATCAATTTAACCTTGAAGATAAACTAATCTTAGAGCCCATTTATAGGCCCATCTCTCTCCAGGTGTCCACAAATTTCCGCCTCTTGTCCTTTCACAGATATAGTTCAGCAATCAATATTAAGGGATTTTTCAGGCATCCATATATGGAGAACAGCCCGCGCAATTTGGCCAAGACTTCTTTGCAATGTGAATGCCTAGGACCTATATAAGGTGCATTGTCAAGCTCTGTCACATACCTTCTGCACCAATTGACACAAGTTTCACTCCTTTGCTGGCGATATAATCCAGAGCTTTGTTGACATTAGCAATTTTATGGAAGCGCATCTTCCCTCTGTCTGGTTTCGGTAGTCTTTCCCCTGCAGAATAACAAATTTCATGTGTTTATTGTTACATACACCTGGCTACAGTCACACAAGTGATTAGAACTCAAGAGTGAATGTGCCTTGAACACTGTCTAAAAGTTAGCAGTTATTTTAACAGGTATTTTTCTGAAAGAATGTCAAATGGTTTTGAACAAAACCCTGAAGAGAAAATTCGAATGTTGAAACATCTGGTTTAGATCTTTCTGATATAGCAGTAAAACCAGAGTAAAATTTTTATGTTTGCCCTAAACATCTGGAGTATATGTGAGTGCTTCCTGCTATTCAACTTCTGGTTCATTGCTACTGTCTGTGTTAGAGTAGCTGAATAATAAGAAGGCAGGATGTTCTCAGAGCTCATCATCCTTACCTGCCTGGCTGCTAAGAGAGGCTGGACTCTATCCAGCAGATTAGCCATAGCATCTTTCCACATCTGACCAAGAACAATGGCTTTTAACAACCTCATCCAGTACAGCAGAGCAGCTAATTTCAGAGCATAGGCTGATGTGTTTGAATGAACTTATCTTTTCAAATGATCACAAAGAAGAATAATTTCTGAAAATATGATTCTCCATTTCACAAAGAGAAAGAAGAAGAGATCTTCTTTCCCCACTAAAATCTCCAGCAAAATGTAAACTGTCTTTTCCATAAAGACATCTTAAAAATCTTATTGGCCTTTTTCACCTCTGTAATTTGAGTTACTACCTTCCCATTCAGGGGCATTCTGAGCGTACCTTGGGGACTGCCCCTCTGAATGACACATAAAATGAGTGACATAGTGAGTTTACATTAATTAGTCAAAAGGAGTTCTTGGATGTTCCACTCTTCTGAAAAATGAGACCTTTTACTTGTGGCTAAATACTGATCTAATTTTACTTTAGGCACTCACTTTTGAAAGCATTGGTCCATCCAATAAAGTCATTAAAAGCAAAGCAAAACTTTTAGTATAAAAGTGGAGTAAAACTAATTTGTAACCTAAGTGTAAAGGCTTTTTAATTGTTAGGGGCTAAGACCAGGTCCTCAACGTTTGTGGTTTGTCCAACAACACTGTGATGTCAGTGATATCCTGGAACATAAGTAAAAACAGAAGCTTTGGAGATAAGGAAAAATCAGAGCTTTTTTTTCCTCCCTTTTGTTTTACAGTGTGTTTCATCTCTCACTTTTCAGCTTACTCAGAGTTTGTGTTCACTATTTGGAATTGTTAAGTTTTTGTTCTTTTAAGAGTTCTTAAGTTATGTTTCAGTTAGCATGCTGTAAATACACAGCAAACTTTATTTTAGCCAACCTGAGATAACTTCCAAGAGCAGCATCAGTTTGAGGCCATTTCTGAAGTCCTCCTCAATGTTCTCAATCTGCGTGCCTGCTTTCCTGAGGTGGGAATTGCACCAGGCTGTAAACGTCTGTAACAGTAATTAAAAAAAAATACATGTCAACAAGGCGTTTTCCAAAACGACTGCTAAGCCATCTGAGTAAACACTGCATCTGAGATTTTCACTACTGCCTTAGAAATCTGGATGTCCAGCTCCCATTAATTTTATACATGTCACTGAGTTCAAAATTCTCATCCCAAGTGTTCATGAAGATGCAAAGAATTGCTTGATTAGAAGCAATATTGTGCTAGATTCTGCTCATAAATGCATCCCCAAAAAAAGATCTACATATAAAGGCAAAATTTCTCTAATAGTTATTACTACATTTAACATTTTATGAGCACATAATATTATGTTGGGATTTATCTGTTATACATTCTACCTGAAAAGAAAGATTGATATTCTACAAAGGAAGCTGTGTGACAGTAAAATGTAGGCAATACCAAGCACAGAAGCAAAAATTTCTACTACCTGAATTCATGCCATGATAAACAGTTCTTATACAGATGATCTATGCCAGGGACAAGTAACATGGCAGGAAGTTGTGAGAACACTCTCTGGGATAAAGTAACTGAAGAGAGACTTTATACAGCATGGATACCAGCAAAACTGCATCTGCTCTTACTTGTAACTACAATGAGAAACAGAATGCCTTTTGAAAACATGGACAATTAGAATGGGCTTTGAAAGTTTACAATAATTCAAGCGCAGAGGTTTCACATTCAGACCCTGCAGATATGCCCTGCCTTACCAAGGGTTTTATTTTTAAAGTGTATTATATAATTTTCAGAAAACTACCACAACTTCATGAAACACACAAATGAGATACTTAAGTTTGCAGGGCAAAAATGGTCACAAAAGGAACCACAAAAGCAATGGTCACAAAGCATTTCTCTCTCCATGGAGAATAACCAAGTCTGCTTTTAGCCACAGAGATTAAAAGCAGAACTAACTCCATTGATCTACAGAGGTCATACGCACATTACCTTTTGTATGAATGAAATCAAAACATGGGCTACTATAAAATCTAGTAGTTAAAATTAGTCTGTTTTCAAATATCCGTTACTTCTCAGCCTTCTGACAAATTCTTCTTGCTTTTCAGTGTCTGTTAAGATATATAAAGCAAGTTTGCATTTACTAGGTATTTCACCAGGTATTTAACTCTAGGTATATGATAAGGCCATATATTTTGCTAAGTTAGACCTCAGCTACTTAAAATTGTCAGATATTTGAAATCCCCCTTTTTTGGTGTTTCAAATTACCATAGTTTTAAAAACATTTAATGTAAATAGCTTAAAAAATAAAATCTATCCTAAATCCCACTTGTCAATATGAAATTTCCTTTGGCCTTCTTTCTTCTTGCCTTTTTTTTTTTTAGAGTATTTAATTTCTGATATCTCAGAAACAGAATAAGAAAGGCCAGTAGATGAAGGCAAACACTTTCCCTGGAGCTGAATCTTGTAAATTTGAGACAGATTTCATACCTTAAGAAGATATGTATTGAATTTTCAGAAATGGTCTACTCTTTAAAATGCAACTTTCTGTTAAAGAATACCATTTTGATTGTTGTTGGGTTTGACTCAATTTATGTGAAGAATTTTATGTGCAGCTTGCTGGGCTCTTTTCTTAGAGCTCCTACAGTGACAAGGAGCAGCTTGCTAAACTTTAGTTTTATCAGCTTCTCCCATCCAATTGAAAGGAAGAAACAAGAAGTGCTATGGATATGGGGGAGCTGTGCAGTGAAACCCCTAATTCTACATACCCAGAGAAATGAGGAGAGAGAAGACAGTATTGGAAGTGGTTCTGGGCAGGGGTCCTGTTGACCTGCAGAGGATGAGTTGCATGTAGAGGCACAAGAAAGTCATTCTGTGTGCATATGGAGATAAGTATGGCTGCAACTGAAACCTCTCTGCAAGTACATCTATTTTAATAGAGGGATGTTAGCTTGAAAAGCAGTTGTTCAGGAAGGTAAAACTTTCCTCATTTTAAGGTAACTAGCTTTACTGAGCTCATGGGAGACCTAAGACCAGAGTGTATCAAGCATCACAACAGAGATACTAGGCACCTCTACCCCCAGGGCTCAACAGGATGAAGTCTTAGGATGGTATTTGGTTTGTGTCATTATAGGGTTAGGATCTAGTTTATAAGACTAATTTGTGTGCCTCAAGCAGTATCTTGTTCTAGTGATATGTATCTAAAAAGGCTTAGCACCACCTTAAGTCATTTGCAAATACTAAAAATTATAACAAGCATCCTTGGAAGGAACAACATTACGGTGATACAGAAAAAACAGCTGAAAGCACTCAAGGGTAAATGCACACAAACTCTGCATGGCAATTTAGCAATAAATATTAGAAAGCTGAACCAATAAATGAATGAGCCTTTCATGAATTAAGTTTAAGTGATGGACACGTGCTTATCTGCAGATGCTACTGCAGTTTGTAGAATTGTTCCAAGCACACCATGCTAAACTCTGAGAGGAATTTCGGGAAAACCTCAGTTATTTCCATCTCTTCTTTTAGACACTTATGGTGAATGTTCTGACCTTGTATCACTCAAGTAAATGATTTTTCCCCATTTTTCATTTAATTAAGAGTTTAACGACAACAACCCCAACAGTCAAGCAGTCTTAAAATACCAATCTGATTCTTACTTCTCACTTAGTTTCTTAAAGAATAAATGAAACCTGGCACTTCTTAGCTCATATATGCATATATAAGTGTGACTATATATTTTATATATATATAAAAGCAAATTAGAACTTTGTCCACCACTAATCTCACTGTGGTCTTCTACTTGGCCTCTAGAACAGCTGATTCAACTTACTGGATGCCGCACTGATAGACGTAAAACATAATTTTTAGCCAAAGATCCCGATGTTTTCAAATAATTTAAAGAGTTTCTCTTCAAAACAGACATTTTTATGGTACTGAATTTGCTGAGAGACAAACCCTCTTCTCAATCTTGTTCATTTTATGAAGACACTAAGCAGCCAGTGTTGCTATGGTATAAACAAGGAAAAGACACTACTACTGCTGAGTCAAGCTGTTTTCAATAAATAGTTTGATGACAATCGCTGGTTTTATGGGCTGCCTTTTTATATCTGTAGGTTATTTAAGATTTTTTCCAGTAGTATGGGGGTTTATCATTGACATTGTAGCATTCTGAAGGATAAACTTGGAATTACCTATAAAGCCTCCATTTATGAGATAACAAGTTCTGCTGAAGCACTCTACTGTGCATGGATTCTTTATTTAGACTATCCATATCTAGACAGTCTAGATTATCTTCTATATCTAGAATAAGAGATATAGGTCTTTTATATAAACTACAGTTTCTCAGAGCTTTCTGTTTTACTGGTGCACCAGGTCATGAAAGGGTGCTATCCACTTATGACAGTTGTTTTGTGCCTCATGGAAAGTGTTGCTGCAGTACATTACAGCAGACTCTCGGCATATGGCTTCATAGCCTGGTGCCTTCCGAACTGGCTTATTTTCCTAGGACTGAACATGGCTATAAGAATGCTACTTAAGGAAGTGTTTACTATGTTTCAGTGATGCAATCCATAAGTGACTGTATTAAAGCTACTACAAAACTTGCAAATTTTAACAGTTTCCACAATCCACATTTTATTTAACCCTCGTCCTTCTATTCTTATTGCGATACCACTTGTTCTCACTGCTTTGGCTTTAACTAACAGTTCTATTCATAGTTATTAAGAAACAATTCAAAGCACGTTTAAGTCCTGGAGATCAAGATACAGCCAGCATATAGTACCCTGCAAATTTTAATCCACTAGGATTTAAAAGCTATTAAATGACTTAGACAAAGCAAATTCCTTTTTCTGCTGAGCTGTACAGCACATTTCAGAGTATCAGATTGCCCAGAGAAACAAGACAAGACTGAAGGCACCAAGCTGAATACCAGGAAGGATACAAATAAGTGCCTAGAAAGCTAGACATTTCTTTTTGGAATTTATTTACCAGAGGTGGCTCTACAAATTTAAAAAATAAATAAATAAAAATTTCTTCTTTCCAAAGTTGTTACTACAAAAGAAACTTTGTTGACATCCTTAGAGGAGAGACTACAGAAGAGGGGATGCAGGGCAGGAAGCCAAACAATCTGCAGTCCCACAAGTAAATGTTCTCTTAATGCACTATTAATTGTCTATTGCTGTCACAGGTCTATTTTGGAAAAGCTAACTCCAGAAAAGAAAGTGCAGTTTATGTTCTATGCCCACTTAGTGTTATTGTGAAGACTGCCAATAGCATATTCTCCATTATCTGGATTCTTAGATCTGTGATGGCAAAGTGTGTACCTGAGGAAAAAAAAAAAAACACCTTACCTGGTAATTTACACAGGCCACTTCATTTTACAAGCCCTTGACAGGTAGAAATGCAGCCAAGGGGCAGAAAAAGGAGATATCCCTAATCAGCTGTCAATCAACTGCAGCTAATGCCAAAAAATAATAGGGTATGCCCACTCCGGGCAAATGTTTCACACATGCATAGTGAAGGACGTGCTTTGATGGAAAAAGTGATATCTCTGAGAACTAAATTGTCCTACACTCCTGAGAAAGCCCACATGTACTTTTTATGTGAGTGTAATAATAACTTTTGATAGTGATTCAAAGCCAGAAAACAAGATGCTATAATAACAAGTTTCATATAATAGAGATAAAGAGAATTGAGAAAGCACCAGTTACCACCCTCTCCAATGCTGTTACCCATCTGTGGGTCACAAGACAACTTGTTCCACCTGCTGAAGATACAGGGTAAATTTCCAGTTTGGCACTGACAGTGAGTCCAAAACGTACATCACCAAAACAGCAGCAAAACTTGCATGGGGACATGTACAGGGGATACACTCCACAAGTTCAGGAAGATTTATTTACTTGCAATCAGAATTGAAATTGAAACATGGTTCCAGCCCAGTAAAAGATTGGAGACCCATATTCTGTTTTGTACAAATATCTCATAACAAAGGTTAACACCACCTTTCACTCTGTCCAACTCAAATCAATTTCTGTCTGCTATAATATTTACAAGTTTTAAAAACTAATATTGATTTTAACAGGTCTGTTTGTCTGTACCCCTACCAGAAAGGCTACCAACCCACATGAATAATTTGGTTATTTTCTAGTCTTTCTGTAAAATTTATATAAGAAAATATAGACAAAATCCAGTTTTAACATATGGATTATGAAAAATAATGCATTAATAGGAAACGTAATACCTCCTGTGTCTGTTAAGTAAAGCAGAAGCCCGGTTCATTTTAAATGGACCTTAAATTCTAATACCCAGAGCAGGAGAACACACCTGAAGAAAATTAACTTCCAATATAAACATTCAACACATTTGTTTATATACACGTGTTATCCCTAATTACCTCAGTCTAGTAGAGCTGTTTCTTAAAACTCTGCTTTATAGCCCTTCTTCTAAAATATTTTTGCTCTCTACTTCTGCTAGCTGAGGGTCTTCATTACTTCTAGGCTAAATGGGATGCAGTGATTCACTCTGTAATTATACGGAACATTACTGGGTTCTGAGCACATGGCAACGGTGTTACAGAAAGAGCTCTGCCAGAACATTCCCACTAGGCCAGACTGAGGTTTCCCCTTGAAGAATTTCCCATCTGTCTGTTATCCATGTTCTAAAATATAAGTTGTGAACCTGCAACATGATCTCCTAGCCCCTGTGTCCACACAGTGTTCTAATGACTGCAGGATCAGGGCTTTTCTCTGGGCTTGGGATACAGTCTGCATCAGCCCTTGTTCTCTTAACTATTTCTGCTCCCAAAAGAAGGGGCATTCAGGTGAAACACAGCAGAAAATTGCACAGCCTTTATAAACTAGCTTGATGTGAAACAATGACTACACATGGCATATTTTAGATCATAGAATCACAGAAGCATAGCATGGTTTGGGTTGGAAGGGACCTTAAAGACCATCTAGTTCCAACCCCCCTGCCATGAGCAGGGACACCTTCCACTAGACCACATTGCTCAAAGCCCTGTCCAACCTGGCCTTGAACACTTCCAGGGAGGAGGAATCCACAGCCTCTCTGGGCAACCTGTTCCAGTGCCTCACCACACTCATATTAAAGAACTTCTTCCTTACCTCTAATCTCAATCTACCCTCTTTCACTTTAAAGCCATCATCCCATGTCCTATCACTACGTGCCCTTGCAAAAAGTCCCTCCCCACCTTTCCTGTAGGCCCCCTTTAAGTACTGGGAGGCTGCTATAAGGTCTCCTGGGAACCTTCTCTTCTCCAGGCTGAACAACCCCAACTCTCTCAGCCTGTCCTCATAGGGGAGGTGCTCCACCCCCCAATCATCTTCATAGCCCTCCTCTGGGCCCACCCCAACAGGTCTGTGTCCTTCTTATGCCTGGGGGCCCCAGAGCTGGACACAGGACTGCATGTGGGGTCTCATGAGAGCAGAGTAGAGGGGCAGAATCACCTCCCTCGACTTGCTGGCCATGTTTCTCTTGACGCAGCCCAGGATACAGTTGGCCTTCTGTGCTGCAAACACACATTGCTGGGTCATGTTGAGCTTCTTATCAACCAACACGCCCAAGTCCTTCTCCTCAGGGCTGTTCTCAATCCACTCATTGCCCAGCCTGTATTTGTGCTTGGGATTGCCTAGAACAATTCCTAGAACATCTAGATCAGTTGTACTTTTAGTATATTAGACACATAGGTATATTTTTATGAACTGAAAATAAATAAAATCCTACACCTTACTTGTTGGTTTGAATTATTATTAACTGTCTCCTTGCTCTTATTTCCTCTTGCAGTGGAAGCCTAAATGCATTGGTACACTAGTAAAACAACTAGAGTAACTGTAACTGGAGAGGTGGTTCACCAGTACAACTCGATCATACCAAAACACTTGGTAGGGAAAGTGGGATTTTAACACTAAACACACCAGAGCACAGCAACAACTCAAACGTAGCACAGTGAAAGCACAGTGAAGGATACCATGAAGGCTAATGTAGGAAAATGTTTAGTGTGTTTCAAAAGGTCATTAAAAGGAAACCCTCAAATCATAGGCAGTATGTCAAAGCCAAATTCCTGGGAACAACAGAAAGGATAGCATAGAACTGTCTCACAAAGGAAGTTAGCAGAAGCTCCATCACAAGGTCCCCAAAATCCAAACCTGGGGAAAGCCCTCCCTGCTCTGGCACATCCATCCATATAGCTGAACAGATGGTGTCAGAGATGATATGCTAGTTTACTCAGCACTGTCAGCAGATCTCTAGTAACTAAGGGAACTTCACCCCAGTTCCTTAATTTTATCACTCACAAGAGACATCGTCAAAAGAATGCATTCAGCACACAGGACATTGCACATGTCTTGCTAGCTAGCATTCTGCATTTTGCTTGCATGGAAAAGCCTGGGGAGACCTCAGTCCTTACAAAGCAGGTGGCCTAATCCTATGTGAGTCTAGGGTTTCCTGTAAAACATGCAACGCCCTCCCAGCACTGAATGATTGCATGTCTGGTTTCCAGTGCTCACTATTAACAAAAAAAACAGGGCATGTAAATGTCCCTTCAAGAATGATTTGCAAGGCTGAACCCTGAGAAATGTCAAGAAGATTATTGAGCCTTTTGTTACAAAGTGAGTGACATTAGTTCTTTCTTTCACAGGAGACAACAGAGAAAGGTTATGTTGTCGTATTGATCTAAAATGGAAGAAAACTCAGGAGGCATCAAGATGAATGGGAAATTCAGTATGGGTCACTGCATGCATTGTCCTCACCTCAGCCCTTCTTAAGGGAAGAACACAAAGGAAAGGAAGGAAGATAAGAAGTTTCACAGGGTCTTTGGAGGGGCTAAATCAGTTAAAATATTGCAAGGTTTATTAGTAGCAGGCAGATAATATCTTTATTGGATCACCTGAGATAGCTGGAAAAGACAGAGAAGTTTTCAGGCACATAAACCCATCTTTACATGCAAGAGACAAGCATCAGTCTTCAGCATGAAAATTTAGGTAAGTCTTCAGACAACTCAGGACTTTGATGGAACATCAGTATAATGCTACAATAGCTCTAGTCCCTGAAAGCAGCTCCTTCCTTTTTCATTACTGTTGATGACACTCCCTTTAATAATAAAGGGAGAAACACAGTCTTATAGGTGATAAAAGGCTTGGCATATTTTATTTACACAGAAGTGGGAAACTTTGCTAGGCAAGTAGCATCAACTTTTTCAGAATCCAATCTTACATTTAAAAAATTAAACTTCCAAGGACAAGCAAGCAAAAATTTATGTTGTGCTACCTCTCTTAAGTCTGCATTTAGGTACATGCATGTCCTCCCCTCAGGATTTTGCCTGTCTAAACTCTAGCCATTTGTCCTAGTTCCACTAGTTAAGCCAGCGTATTTTAAAGGACCCCACACCAGAACTCTACAGATAGATCTCTTTTATGTCACATACCTAAGCTGGTTGCAACACCAGAGATCTATTTATCTAAGAGGAAAACTAAACACAAAACCATATGAGGAAAAAAAAAAAAGAGTGTTTAGCAAGTCAGAGACTTTATTCCTACTTATGGTGAGTAATGCCTCTTTATTAAGCAGAAGGGCTTATTAAGTATACTTCTGTAGGAATCTGCCGTGAACCATTTCCTACACTACACTTTACTTACTTGTTTATATGACAGAATAAAATTTGAATATGACAGCAAAAAGATGGGTATGTAAGTAGGTTTCATGACAGAGCTACAATTCAAACTAATCTTGACAAATCAATGAAATGACTTGAAGAAAGCTGGATGCAGATTAGCAAGAAGGCTGAAGTACTGCCCTCCTCCAGTGATAAATAACTGCAAAAACACAGGATGGAGAACTACTGGCAGGGCAGTAGCACTGAATAAGAGGATCCAGGAATTACAGTGGATCACAACCTAACCTGATTTTAAAATGTTGTTATAAAAGGCAAATACAATATTGGAGTGTCTAAGCAGAAGAATGGTGTATTGACATATGAAGTATTTCTTCAGATCTCCTCAGTACTGGAAAGGGATTAACTGTAATATTGTACCCTCTTTTGGGCACAAAATTCAAGAACAATATGGACCAGTTGGAGTGAATCCACAAAACAGCCATGAAAAGAATAAAATTCTAGAAAACTTCATCTATGAAAAATATAGAACCATTGGGCAGGTTTAATCATGAGAAGTTTGAAAAGAAAGCACTATTTGTCTCAGCTATTTAAGAAGTCACAACAGAGAACAGAATAAATCAGTTCTCTGTGTTCACTGAAGATAGAGCTTAAGTTAGATAGCCACGAGCTTAAACAACGAGGAAGATTTAGATTAATTTTTGCTTCCAGAAGCAACGAAGTACTGGAAGAGATTGTCTGGGTAAATGTGGAATCCTTCTTCTTGGACATCATCCAAAACAAGTTGGATAAATGTGTTGAGAATAGCATGTGCATATTGGCTTCTGCCTGAAAGTAGGGGAATGGACTAGATGCTTTTCCAGATTCTCCCAGTCATACTTTCTATGATGTTCATGGAAGATTCCCATCCTAATTGACATCTACACTGCAGCCTTGAAAAGGGAGAATAGGCAAGAAGACTCTTTATCCTTCCAGATTCTGTGGCTGAGAATACCTAAAACTTAAGTGTATATGTTATTCAAAGACTAAAAAATAAAAAGTCATTCAGCAGAAAACAACTCCCTTTCAGGAATCCAAGCACTTGGCATGCAACAGATACCTGTAAATTTTTTTTCTGTCAAGGTGTTCTTTCTGTGGTGATCCCCATTTCCCTCTCCTACTTTCATGTAACCCTCTAATTTCCCTTAGCAAAAAGAAATATAGTACTGGAGATTTGTCAGGGATATTGGAGAAAAAAAGTAGAAGGGTGAAGACAGAGAATAATAAAGAAACAAAGCTGAAGAAATGGAACAGGATAGAGGGAAAGAACTTTCAAAGTCAATAGACAGAAGAGTGTTCATGGGAAGTTAAACATAAACTAAATTAAAATGAACATGGATTCAATGACCTGTTCTACGGGTACATCATTTCCTGAGGTCTGTATTATGATCCTGGAGAAGAGATCCTGACAATTGTGTTTTCTCCCCAACTTTGCGACAGCCTTTAAGTCATTTAAAACAGGAATTTTAAAAATGTTTTTATTGTCCTAAATGCTGAGCATTTTATGACCCATGATTCCTCATATGGGACTATAAGCCTTTTAATAACAATGAAAGCAGATGTTAGCCATAGCTGAGTACTTTTAAGTGTCCCACTTATGTATTCAAGGATAATGAGAATAATAAACGCTCCATATTCCACAGCATTAATGTGGGGGAAAATTCACCATTGCTTTTGAGGTGCTCAAACACTACTCTGAAAAAACCCTAATAAAGAAATAGTAGCAAGAAAGATTAGAAAGTTGACAAAACTATAAATATCTCATAAATAAAGAACTGTAAAATTAATAAAAAACAGGACCTACTGTGAACAGATGGAAAACAACACATAACAATTACCAACATCTTCAGCATCTGTTCTCAGTCATCCAAAGTTAATTCTACATTTAAAAATCAAAGCTGGCTGTTTAGCATAAGCCAGTTACCTACTACTGTAAATCTAGTTGCATGCTAGCTATCCTCCCCTCCTCAAACTCTTAGTGAATTATAAAATGTGCCAGCCACTTAGGTATGGAGAAAGAAGTTGCTCAGGGAACTGTTAAGAATAGCATTGACTGTGAGTAACCCCACAGATGCAATCTGAGAAAGCATTTCCACATACAGAAATTGTTTTAACTTTCACCTCTAGGATGAAAAGTCACTGTCCCTACCTCTCACTAATAAGGTCAGTTTTGGTCACCTCCAATGAAGCTGCCATTTCTGGTTGTTTAAGTGATGGGGACACCTGTCCCCCTGAGAGCTAAACTGAGAGTACAACTCACTTCATAGACATTACCAAACAGCCTGCATGTGTTAGCAACCTTGTCATTTATTCATCTGGCCTGGGTTCAAGACACTGACCTAAAAGTGAAAGGTTCTCCCCAGCTACGCATTCCCAACCAATAAATTAAAAGTCCATCTTCAATACAAGGTTATCTTTCATTATGAGTTGCGGTGTAGGAGCTATTAGAACATGCCACTGGGAAGGCTTTGCAATACTGAGACTTTTAATTAATATTGTCACTACCTTGCTAAGTGGTGGCAAAGTTCAGGGTTTTGCAAGTCAGCTTTCTCTTGGACATGAATGACTATTTTTGCAGTATAGTTTGTTCATCCACATCATATGCACAAATTCTTGAAAACAGATGATCACAAACAGCATCCAGGCAATATTCTTTGAGAACCCTTGGTCCAGATGGCAATGTCCGGCTGTTTTGCAGCAGCCCTAGATAAACCATTCTGGCTAGATGGAGAAATCCCTTGCTGTTTTCCATGATCTTACCTCTTCATCTTCCCTCATACTTCAATAACAATATGCGTGACATCATTTACAGTTATACACTACCCTTCTGATGAGTCTACTCTCTTTGCCTTTTATGTAAAACAACAAGTAGGTTAATACCTGTTACAGAATTGTAATACCTGATACAGAATTAATACCTCTGAATTTTTTGGATTACATACCATTATTCAATGCATTAAAATGCTCAAGGTTCAAGATTAGCACTACAGAATGGTAAATAAATGGTATAATCTGTGAAGTAAACATGAAGTTCTCAAATTACTAACAGATTTCCGAGTTATAATAGCCCCCATATTAAATTGCTTTCTCTAATGAGAGTGAAAAGACAGAGTGTGAGTAAAGACTCAGCATCTGAGTCCTTGCTCTTCCACAGGTTTTTGTACAACTTCTTTCAAGTAGTAAAACCCTTTTACACGTCTGTCCAAAATCTTTACCCCACAGTAGAGGTGAAATGTAAATACGCCCAATGGACCGAGAGTTCTAAATGCAGAATTTGGAGGCCTCTGTTCATCCTAAAATCGAGTGATTGTGCTGTACTTTACAGTCTCATGTATGTGTTGCAAATTTAAAATGCTGCAGCAAGTGAAAGAACTTTTACTTCACAAGCCTCAAAAAAGGTGAAAAAACTATCTGTGAATCTGTATTCAGAACACAGTTCTTAAAGGGGAGTGAAGTTTTAAAAACAAACAAACAAGAAAGAGACTAATAGAACAATACAAACGTGAAGTTTTGAATAATTATTTTTGGTCAATGGCTTTTGTTTTATTTTCAGATGTTGACTTTGTATTTCCCTTGAAGGAAAAGTTTATGGACATGTTGATCTCTTTCAATAAGCCATATTGTTTTTAGCATTTAACAATTTAACAACTAACAGATCATGGCAGATTTTTTTTTTTTTACATGCAACAGTGCCAAATTTTGCCCTTCAAAATGTCTCCTACTGAAATCTGCAGAAATAGAGAAGCATCGCCCACAAGGACCTGTGCCTTTTTGATAGAGACACAGTACTCCCACACTGCATGACTGGGAGTGTACAGCATCCAGACTGAACCTCGGAGGACTGCCAACTATTTGCATGGCACAACAATATTTTCCTCTAATAGGGTAACCTAACTTTAGAGCATACTAACCAAATAGTCTCTGTTTCAATACACTGCACTTTGCAGAGCTTGAATTTACACTATAAAAACAAGTAATTCTGACACTGCAACCTGAAGTAGTATGGCTACAGCAACTAATGTCTTACACAGCATTCCTGATCACTTTACACCACAAAACTTTACAGCCCATACCTACAAATAAATCATTTCACGCCCAGTTGTCAGAGCATTAAAATAGATTTGCCACTACACTGCACAAAGTTGAGTGCAGCAAAGAAGTGTAGATTTTTATAAAAGCTTTAACAGACTCTATCAGCCATGCAATCTTTGCATTTATATAGAAATATGCATTCATATCTCATAAAGTGCTGACCAAGAGATACCTCTCCCCAGCCAATCAGGTATGACACCAGGGACCTAAGCAGAGAGCTTGCAGAGCATGAGGTGTGTGGGCTCTGTTAGAAACTCCCATGTGCATGCTCCCAAACACCTCTCTTTCATACACCCTCTCTCTCTCTCTCTCCAAGTTTTTTGATACACATCTTGGGTGAACAAAATCAAGACAACTCCTGATACTTTTGAAGGCATTCTCAATTAATGGAAAAGTGAGCTATTTGCATTCCGGTGCTTTCTGGATCACTTTTGAGCAAAGTGATATTTGGGAGGTCTCACTGTAAGCACTAGTTAGACAAAGATCTATATTTAAGGCACACTTTTTGGATCTACCTACGGAAAAACTAAGAAACACAAGAATAGCAAAAGGTATTTAGTATGTCATGGGACCAAAATATCCAATGAAAAGATGAACTGTTACAGGGTCAAAGGAAATTAACTCATTTCTATATGGCTCAGAAGGAGTTAATTCTGGAGCATGACCTTCCATACTCAGCATTTCTACTTCACAAGAGTATCAACAAACTAGAAAGCATCTTCAGAAAACAATTCACAGTAAAAATGCCAACAGGTTTGGAGGAAACTGTTTCAGCAATGACAAAAGGTTTGAGACAAGCCGTTTTTCTGATTTTTCTCTCCTACATTCTTTTCCAACTGGCCACTTCTTCACTAATACAGAACAAAAGCATAATCTCTGTTATGTTTGCCTCTTCCTGTGGAAAGTTAAAAACAAAGGATAGATAGTCCAAAAAGGGTCACGAATACTGTGGTGGATCTGCAAAGGACAAATCTGCAGATGTGCTTTAAAGGAGAAGTCTATGTCCTTTATACTGCCTGGGGCTTTTTCTCAAGTATATTAAACAAAGAACATGCGATACCACTACCCTATCAGTGCTAAATGAACCTTCTTATAAAGAGATCGTATCTCCTATTCTCCTATCCAGTCTCAGGTTCTTCCACCAGCTGTGCCCTACAGTGCTCCTCCTGGTTTCCCAAGAGCTCCTGAACTATCACAGATAGTGCTGGCTAACATTTTTGTTTCAGCAGATACATATTTAAATGACCATTTAGGATGAGATGAAAGAAACATTCACACATTATAGTATGGAAGGAATTAAAGGTATGCCCTCTGGAAATAGAAGGATTAATTGAAGTAGGCTAATCCAGGATTTAGTTGACTGGATTTCCAAATGTCATTCCCTTGCTTCCTCTTTGTTTTCTTCACCATGTTATCTTTATCCAGTAATTATATACTACATTGCCAGGTGAGTAAGCAAATCCATTATAAATTGGGCAATACAGTCAATCAGCATGGGATAAATGTTCCTACACAATTTATCAACATTCTTTAAAACAAATCCATACTCAGAAAAGCATGTCTTCTGACTGATAAAGCTAAAGCAGATTTTGAAACTTTTTTCAAATCTACACACACCAACACTTTAAGTCCCTGACACCAATAAATAATGGGAAAAGTATGTCAATAGTCAGACCACAAGATATTTACACACAGTAAATGTTGGTTTTGCACTCTGTTATGTAGTACATTTGAAGATCACCAAATCTATTTACACTTAAACGAAGGTGTCAGTTGAGATTCTTATAGAAAAAAGAAAACCTCATGCATTAATTCCCAACTATGCAACAAAGAGCTCCTCTGTGGCATATATGCCAGGTTACTCATTGCATTATTTTTCAGTGCACAAAGCATATAACCTGTCCATGTGAATTTCTTTACTATTGTAACCAATGATTAAAAAAAAAAAATACTCAATTTTGATTTCATGCTTGTTTTAAGAATCTGTTTTTTAAAGAATTTGGAACTTCTGCTGTTAAAGATACTACTTAAACATATTGGGTTGGGTTTTTTAAGCTTTAATGTTTTATAAATAAAAAACAATGATGGCTGTAACTGTGGAAAACATAAAGACCTGTGTTTTAGACAGTACAGTGTTTGTGATAAGCAAACTGCTTTGTCAATTAAACACACAGTTCTTTGTTTAAAGCATATCTATTCTTAACAGGAGCCATGCTGGGACCTGTGCTCACTCACAGAAATGAAGTCCATAGACAAAAGAAAAGCAAGCCAACTTCAGCCTTGTGTATGGTGTTTTTCTTTTAATGCCAGATGGATGATAAGTGTATTATACATAATATGTACATGTACAGATACAGCTGCCTGTGGGGCTGCACTGCAAACTACATCACTGCAATGACTTGGGATTAAGAAGTGGTAAGAACAAGGAGGGTTGTTTCAAATTTCTTCAGTGATCTGGTATATAGCATAAGATCATTGTACCAGCAAATGAAGGGGACTAGAAGTCTATGGATAGGAGTAGAATCAAAGGTGATCAGCTGCTCTGTCAAAGAAAACACATGGTGGAACTACACTTCAAAGTACAGCTGGACATGAACTTGCATTATAGAGGTTTTCCATAGGCTAAAGAAACTCCTCTAGGTGAAATAATACCTCAGAGCTACACAGCCATCTATGAATTTTTTTTTATTTGTATTCAGTGCAGCTGGGTACCAGTTTTCTTCATATTAAAGAGTGCAATGTCTTAAGTCTTGCAGCAGTGGAAAGCTACACTGGTGCCAAGATTAAACATAAAACCGAGTTTAAAAAAAAAAAAAAGTATCACTTAATGCTAGATGGTTAAGCCTTTCTGTGAGTGCCAAAATAGCAGGCTGATTTTCAGAGGTGCAAAATAGACAGAAGTTCCTCCTGACATCAGTGGAAATGCCTGGGTGTTCAACATCTATAAAAAATATGAGCGTTTCCTTAGATGCTTAAGGAATAATCACAGATGCTAATTTTAGACCAGGGTAGTCACTTTCTGCAGACTCCTGCTATGGTAGTGGGGGTGAGCAAGGCTTTTCTAGGGGGCAGTTCAGAGCAGAAGCAATCTGCTCTAAATTAAGTTCTGCTATTTATCAAAGTAATGGGTGGCTGGACTGATTTTGCTTGCAGTTTTTTTGAAGAAAAATAAGAGCAAGCATCAGATTTCAAGTTGAAGGGATTCTGACAGTTAAGAGAGTTGGGAGGAAGCATTTGAAGTAAATGGAAAATCTTACTCATACCAAGTACAGTAAACACTTAGCACTTCCATCTGTAAAGCCAGCACTTAGGTATTACAACCACTATTCTGGAGATGAAGACATGGACAAAGTGCTATGTCCTTATAACTCAAAAGCAGTGAAAACTGGGACCAGAGATAGGAGCAGCAGTGCCAATTCTTGCACTTAGGACATACATTCAGGACTAATTTTCTCACCTGTGTGCACACATGGAAATTTAATGTCCAAATATAGAAACTAACTAAACATTAGCCAACTGTCAGCTTCTGCTTCCCTCTGGACAAGTCTTCTAAAGAATGAAGTGTATTTCCACAAGCTACCATTTCAAGTGGGACACTTTCTGAAAAGGAGAGCATTGCATTTCAAAGACTTCTACCTCTATATCTGCAGATGCTCTGTTCCTGCAGAGCTGTACCACCTGCCCTGTAATCCTTTCACAGCAGTAGTTTGAGGATTACTAGGACCATGCTATCTTGATCTGCATTGAAGAGTTACTTGTACTGCCAGCAGGAAGAGCTACTACAGAATACGTACAGAAACAGTCACATAGGGTGATCATAACATTATGTTTGCTGGTTAAATGATGTGGAAAAAGGTAACTTTTATCTTTAAATACATGTCCAATTTTATTATGTAGAAAAAGAGCGTTGTATAGCACCTGTATAGTTATTATCAGCTTTATGCATCAAGTCTCTCAACATGAGGCATATTTAAAACCAACAAATCCAGTGATATTATACAAACAAGTGCCACACACCTTTATCACAGCATTTCATGAAATTATGTTCTTCAAACACTGAAGATTTGAAAATCACCCCAAAATATTGTGGATGAAATTTAATTTAGGAGAAAATGGAATGCTCGATGTGAATACATTCTCCTTCTGGTATCAGCTGAGAGTAAGGAATGCATAGCCCTAAAAGACATATTCACTCAGAGTCAGCAACTTTTCACTGCTCACAGTAGAGGAATAACACATCATTTACACATTGTTTATCCCAACAGTTAGGGCTCAGAAGAAATTCTGCTTGGCAGGAAAGCCATCCAAAACAACTCAACTTTGCCAACTGTGTAAGCACTTTTATATTTGTTTGCTTGCAAGGATATAAAATAACACACAGGAGGGATGTCTTTTGACTTGGGACAAAGCTAAGCAGCACAAATTTCCATCTAATTCTATTTCACTGACATGCTTCTTCCTGCATCCAGATACAAGTCCAACGCATTCTTCTCTAAGCAGGCTCTACGGTACAACTTCTAAAATACTACCAATATCTATATAGTATTCACCATTCACAACTGAAAAAAATGCTAGAAAATCCCGAAAGCTCTTTAGGAAGGAGAGACAGGGCAGACAAAGAGGGGTTGTCACCCTCTATGTCAATGACCAGCTGGAGTGGCTGGAGCTCTGCCTGGGGATGGATGAGGAGCCAGCTGAGAGTTTATGGGTCAGGGTTAAAAGGAGGTCAGGGACAAGAGACGTTATCATAGGGGTCTGCTACAGGCCACCTGACGGGGAAGACCAAGGCCCTCTACAGACAGGTATGGGCAGTCTCACATTCACAAGCCCTGATCCTCACAGGGGACTTCAACCACTCCCATATCTGTTGGAGGGACAACACAGCAGGGCAAAAGCAATCCAGGAGGTTCCTGGAATGCGTTAATGATAACTTCCTTCTGCAAGTGATAGAGAAGCCAGCAAGGAGAGGTGCTATGCTGCACCTTCTTCTCACCAACAGGGAGAGGCTGATGGGGAATGTGAAGCTCAAGGGCAGCCTCAGCTGCAGTGACCATGAAATGGTGGAGTTCCAGATTTTTAGGATCCCTTTTAGAAAGGGAAAAAAGGAAGACCCAGGGAACTACAGGCCAGTCAGTCTCACCTCTGTGCCCAGCAAAATCATGGAACAGATCCTCCTGGAAAATATGCTAGAGCACATGGAAAATAAGGAGGTGATTGGTGACAGCCAACATGGCTTCACTAAGGGCAAATTGTGCCTGATAAATTTGGTAGCCTTCTATGACAGGGTTACAGCATTGGTGGGTAAGGGAAGAGCAACCGACATCATCTGCATGGACTTGTGCAAAGCATTTGACACTGTCCTGTATGACATCCTTGTCTCTAAATTGGAGAGACGTTGATTTGATGGATGGACCACTTGGTGGATAAGGAATTGGCTGGATGGTCACACTCAAAGAATTGTGGTCAACAGCTCAATGTCCAAGTGGAGAGCGGTGATGAGTGGCGTTCCTCAGGGGTTGGTATTGGGACAAGCATTGTTTAACATCTTTGTTGGGGACACGGACAGTGGGATGGAGTGCACCCTCAGCAAGCCTGCCAATGACACCAAGCTGTGTGGTGTGGTTGACACGCTGGAGGGAAAGGATGCCATCCAGAGGGACCTGGACAGGCTTGAGAGGTGGGCCTGTGCAAACCTCATGAAGTTCAACAAGGCCAAGTGCAAGATCCTGCACATGGGTTGGGGCAATCCCAAGCACAAATACAGGCTGGGCAATGAGTGGATTGAGAACAGCCCTGAGGAGAAGGACTTGGGCGTGTTGGTTGATAAGAAGCTCAACATGACCCAGCAATGTGTGTTTGCAGCACAGAAGGCCAACTGTATCCTGGGCTGCGTCAAGAGAAACATGGCCAGCAAGTCGAGGGAGGTGATTCTGCCCCTCTACTCTGCTCTCATGAGACCCCACATGCAGTCCTGTGTCCAGCTCTGGGGCCCCCAGGCATAAGAAGGACACAGACCTGTTGGGGTGGGCCCAGAGGAGGGCTATGAAGATGATTGGGGGGTGGAGCACCTCCCCTATGAGGACAGGCTGAGAGAGTTGGGGTTGTTCAGCCTGGAGAAGAGAAGGTTCCCAGGAGACCTTATAGCAGCCTCCCAGTACTTAAAGGGGGCCTACAGGAAAGGTGGGGAGGGACTTTTTGCAAGGGCACGTAGTGATAGGACATGGGATGATGGCTTTAAAGTGAAAGAGGGTAGATTGAGATTAGAGGTAAGGAAGAAGTTCTTTAATATGAGTGTGGTGAGGCACTGGAACAGGTTGCCCAGAGAGGCTGTGGATTCCTCCTCCCTGGAAGTGTTCAAGGCCAGGTTGGACAGGGCTTTGAGCAATGTGGTCTAGTGGAAGGTGTCCCTGCTCATGGCAGGGGGGTTGGAACTAGATGGTCTTTAAGGTCCCTTCCAACACAAACCATTCTCTGATGATTCTATGATAATGCTCAGTCTCACTGAAATTAATTCAATACAATTAATTTAATCAATTCAATTAAATTAATTAATTTAATTAATTCAATAAATACAATGCAATACAGATACGACTACCTAAGCTAAACATCATTAAATAGATCAGAATTTATGCAACAGTGACTAAATTTATGTTAGGCATTTGTATCTGCTTTTTCCATCATCTCTTCCCCTTGCAAAAGGATGGAAGGGCTTTGGTGAAAGATTTTGAACTGTGTTACCCCATTGGCAAAAAGCAGTCAAAATTCAGTTTGCACAGCTGTCTTGGTTTGATTTAGAAATTAGTGACATAATCATGATATGTTCTTACTGGGATTCATTACGTTACAGAATATACCTGAGCCCTGCTTTTGCTTGCACAGGGCTACAAATTGTACGAGCATGGATTCCCTATTTACTGCGGTCTCAGGGCTGAAGACCCTCAGTGCTCTTCCAAGCAAACACCTCCCATGCCTCTCTCTTCAGGTCTCCAGTAATCCAAACACAGATCCACGGCAAGATGCAGACCTCCCACCCCCCAAGAGGTTACAGTAAATTCCACTACTTGACAGCTTTTCTCTAGCTCTTAAGCACCTTGGTTGCAGCCTATGAAAACCCACTTAGATCCATACTTTCTTCCAATCCTTATTGTCGTGCTAATTGGATCAACATATCTGCAGACATTTTACTATACGAATTTCAGGGGAGGCTGTGGTATATATCTGTGAGTGCAGGTAGGATGCAGCCTTTGCTTCCCATTATAAAATGGTTCTTATAATTGCTTTTCATAACCATACAGTTCTGTTGCTGCCAGATATTTGGAGCTGAGTGGCAATTAACAGCTGAATTGGGACTGTAGGAATTATCTATTTGACAACACTAACAAAAGCACACAGAGCCTGAAATGGGTCAATATTGAGAGGGCCATTTGAGTTTAAATAGAAAATATAATACTGAGTAAGATATTGATTTCTCACACTTAGTATTGATAAAGAAAACCTTCCCATTCAAAAAAAAAACCCCTACCTCCATAAAAATTTCTAGTTAAGTGAATTTCATAACAGCTTTCTTTGAATTTTCCCTCATACCAGCACCACAGTATTCAGGGCCCCCTCTAGCTGCACACCCTTACTGACAGCTTCCAAGACAGAATATGAAGCGCACTGACACTATCCTTTCAGCATGCTCCTCTCAAGCACCATTCCATGCAAGCAACATCAGCAAGAGGAATTTAACATGTTGCTATTTTAACAAGCACTAATCTCTAAGGGGCCAATCATACAGAACAAGCCATAAACACATCCCATATTTCTGTACAGAGTTCCTCTACCCTCATAGCAACTCTTCATAGGATGAGAGAAACTGCAAGTCCATGCCCTTCTGTTGCATCAGTGCCTAATATTTAGGACAGTTAATAGTATATGCTAAAAAAATCTAATTTTCTGCTGTGGCAGAAAAAAATTGCCTGTCCATTGACTACCAAGTTCTGAGTCAGACCCTATATGGGGCCACCTACCACTGAGAAGGTCACTTAAAGAGCACCCAGGATTTAAAAGGAAACGAGAGACGCTTTATGTGTGTGTTCTTAATGCTAGAGGCTTTGACACCAACTGTTTGAAAAGAAAATTCTTGATGCACCTTGGAGGAGAAGCATTTGGCTTTGGAGTGCTGAAACTTCATGTTACCGTAAGGCACACTCTGCATCTATAGCGGCATGTATCATTTGGCAAGACTTTGTTCTTCTGTAGAAGACAGACACAGTACTGGCTAAATACCAGAAAAAAATAAGTCTAAAAATGTGAAATTGTTTTTCTAACTATTAGTAGTAACAGAAAATCCTCCATTTCGACCTACAGAATTCCCAAGACACCTACATCATTCTAATTCTGTGCATAAAAGGTAAGGGAAGCAGAGAATTGCAGTGCAGGACTCAGTATAGCACACGATTTTTCCACTGACCATCATTCTGCTTTCAACTCTGGAGGATTTTCCTCCTAACAAATTAAATACCCTCCTGAAATTAGTCCTAAAGGTACTCAACCCAGGACCCCCATCTTTATACGAAGTATCCAGCTGTTAACAGGTAAGTACTAGTAATAAATAATGAGAAGGCTGATCTCTCTTGGAAAGGAGTGTACCTTTTGTCTCCCTCACACCTCCTACATTCACTGCTGGTTCTCATCCAGACCCTGTTCATGTTGCGCACTTGCAGAGGGGAATCTCTGTGCCTTCTCAACAATCCCACTGGTATTTCACGTGGGTAAAAAGTGTCACCTCATTAAAAACCCTCAAGAGATGGATGGTTTCTCTGTGTACTATGGGAGCTTAACCCCAAGGCTGATTATTCAAGGAAAGAATTTTGCAGAGTCTAAAAAAACCAAACAAACCACAAACAAAAAAATCCTAAATACTGCCCCTCCCCAAACCCACACCCAAAACCCCAATTTTGATTATTTCCAGATAATCTCAGTAAAAGAGCAAGACCTAGGCTGGAATGCACTGTACACACTGTAGATACTGCTACATTCTCCATGACAATGATTTCAATCCAGAGCCTGTAAATCCATGAGGAGTGGTTCTACAGTACTGAATTTTCCTGGTGGCATCTAGCCTCTCCCGGCAACATTCTTCCATCTTACATTTCTTTTTCATTCATTCATTCAGGATTGGTTATTTCTCGCCTTCTCTTCCTGGTTGAAGAACAAAGCTGGTTCCTTCCACTACTTCATCTGTCTTCTCACTCACCACTAGACTTCTTCCAGGAAGAGGTTTCTGATAAGAAATCAATTTAGATTCCATCCATAGAAGACCACACAAGCTTCAGAGTGAATCCAGGACACTGTCTGTAACTCTATTTATAGACAATGAAGTCAGACTGAACACAAGGTCAATTTCTCTTTCAGGCTGCAATGAACCTCTCAGATCTGCTGAATTTAATGAATTTGCAGCAACACTAGAAAAAGAAGGATGTTGTCCATAATTCATAGTCCTGGTAGCTTCTTCCAAATAATCTGCTGTACATGTGGCTTCCAAATGCATTTTTTTTATTTGCAAGGACAACAAGAGTTGTATTACCAGCCAAAGGAGGTAATGCAGATAAATCCTTATAGGTGTCACTGAAAATGTATTCTGATATGTACTGCTGAAGACAGGAAAGACACAGCTTCTTTCCTAAAGAGCCTTTTCCGAAGTCCTCACTCATGCACAGCGTTCAGTGTCATCAAGAAGATTTGCATTCACAAAGAGTGCAATATCAAGGTAAATAAATATTCTGAGCCTTCTCGTTTATTCTATACCAGTGTAAAAAAAATCCAAATGGTCAGAAATTGCATTCACACCTACATTAAAATCCTTCTGCATTAACAAAGCAGTGGTATCAGGTCCATAGAACAAGCTAGAATAAGATCATTCATCTATAATAGTATCAGTAAGGCAAGGAGTATATTTCCAGTTCTTTCCTTACATGTGTTAGTGCAACAGTGTCAGAGACATGTATGAATGACTGGAGAAGACACATATGAAATATGTGGAGCCAGTTTAGTGCTTTACAATACAACTGTCCTGAAGAAGGGATCACATCTATTTCACAACCTTCAGATCTTTATCCTGAAGGCTTAAGACTTCATTGACAAACTAAAAAACCACACTTCATGTAAAAGTTTTAAAAAACCACAGTCCTATAATAAAGTACTTATAGCAAAAGTTACAAATAAGAGAGAGCACCATTTAAGACACAGCTCACTAGAGCTGGCAGTTCAAACACATTGCAAACAATACAATATGGTTGCATTTTGAGCAGCGTTGTTGTGCTCGGTTTCCTAAACTAAGAAATTAATGCATTTTCCTATGTTTCTTTTAGTTATATTGAGATACAGGCTAGTGAAAACAAAAAGCTTTGTGGAGTTTGTTGAACTTTTTTTGAAACTTAAGAAATAAATTTATCATGGAGAGAAGAGAAACCAGGTTTTAAGTCTTCCACTATGAGCTAGTATGATTTTTACTTCCACTCTGCTCCACCAGGGTAGGGACTGAAAGACAGCTAATCTGACTAGTCTGACATACCAGAGAACCAACCACTTCTATCACTGCTGGGAAAAGATAGGTCTGAGGTGAGCTGACCTTGCCTAAGGTTACAGAGCAGAGTGAAGAAGAGAATCCCACTCCCTCTGGCCAGAGTTTTTGATTTCCAGTAGTTTTCTATTTCCATGTCATACTGAAGAAACAAGGGACCACTTCCACAGATCTTTCAACTTCTGTTTAAGTGCATGTGGCCAGTGGAAGTGTACTGGGTCAAGGAGCAGATTTCTGAAGTTTTCAATCTCATGGTTCCCATCTACATGTTCAAAAGTCACCAAGGCTGTAGTTCTCTAACTAGTTCCTGCTGAAGACAGCATGTCCATCCAAAATACATTTTTTTTGTTATTTAGTCTTTCGTTCAAGTTGCTGCCTGAAATTTCCAACCATGTGATCCTGTTTAAGTTTTTACCAATAGCGTCTAATGCAGCAAATGGTCAAATTGTTGTATTTTCTTGATTTCTCTATAAGGATAACATTAAGCCTTTGTCAAACTAAAGCATTTAAATCGTTGTTCACATTCAGAGAGTCAGAGCTAAGCTACAACTCCGCTTCCTTTCCTATAGTGTACTTCATATTTATTCTGACATCTGCAACTACCAAGGAGCCTGGATTACAGCAGATGATAATACTCTATGAACCATGGTTATAATTAGGCGTCACGTCCATTGTAATCCTATGGACGTCATCATGTGTTACCAGCATCTGTTGACAGACCTCATACCAGGCATATCACTGAAATGGCAAGTCTGGAGAGGGCAGCCCACAATAGAAACAATGGCATTTATTTTTGGTTTGTTCCAAGACTGTCTAATAGAAAATATATGCTGCCAACTGCCAGGACCTCACTAAGATCACTTTGTAATATTATATTACCAGTGAGAAGATAGATCTGTGCCCATGTATCTACAATCTTGTCCTAATAAATAAGAAAATAAAGAAAGCACTTTCTGCGACTGCCTTAGCACCAATTAGAAAAAGATAGAAGCCTTGACATTTTATAAAGTTTATCAGGCCCCTTATCATGAGAGTACTTATTTTTCATGTAATAATAAATTCAGACTCCTTTCCAAGGAGGATCAAGGAATGAGGATCATCTCTCCTAAATTTTATTTAAACGTATCACTTTAATACTAAAACTAAGCCCAGGGAACTGACAACAAAGTAGCAAAGCCACAATCCCTCTACTCTATGGAAGTAAAGCAGAGTCTACCTTAATTTATCGAAGTTGGAAACCCGACTTTCTGCTGAAATGCAGTGTGCTTGGAGGAATGGGAACAAAAAATTTGCTATGGGGTCTTATACTAACTACTCCCTGCCCTTCTGTAAAAGTCAACAGACTTACTGTAAATGTAAATGAATAAAACTAGCTAGAACTCGGAGAAGGAGGAAGGCTACAAGTAAAAGCTGAGAGGAAAATACTGGCTCTATTAATTTTAATGGAAAAGCAAACCCATTGGCCCCAACGATTCTAACAGCTCTTACTTTTATAGCTATACTTTTATAGTATAGCTTTTATAGAAGCTGTGACTGTAACAGTGGGCCAGACTTGGCAACTTCTACTTAAGTCTTTGAAGTGAGCTCTTCAGCTATAGCAAAAAGCATAATCAACTTTATTGTCTAGAGCACCGTTTCTCTCTCAACCCCTCTCCCCCCCCCTTTTTTTTTCATTCTTGTAACCAGCAGATAACCTATTAATCCCAGATCTCTCAGATGTGACTTCAATATCACATTTTACATTAGGAAGTAACAAAACCTTTACAATATTTCACCTCTCTCATTTCCATGCTGCTTAAAATTCAGTGTTCTGAAATCAGGTGTTGCAAATATTACTGAAGTACCAAACCATTGACAAGACTTCTGATGGGATTATAATCTCTGCCTATGTTCAGAAAAAGAGCATGGGCAGTACTTGCTGGCATAACAGTTTTCTTACACCTAAAAGGCAAGAAGCATTTCCTCTATGATGGTATATTCCAAAGACTTTACAGACCTGTTTTTTCGCAGACAGTGAATTGGCATGTGGGAACCTAATCATGAAATACAGTTTTCCAAATCTAGCCTGGATATATTTCTAGGCAACATTTTCCTTGCCAGATCATTCAGTCAGAATTAAGTGTAAATTCTAATAAGAGCTGACTCACAACATCACAATTTCAAAAGCAATTTCTCAGTCTGCTCTCAGAAACATTGCAAACTTTTTTGCACACCAATTCTGAACCACCTCATTCATCTCCCTGTTTATAATTGCAATTTACTGTTTTTGAAAAGCAATCAGGCACACACATCAATTCAGCCTGCTTTCTAAAAGGAAGACCCAGGAAGCAAAGTTAAAAATTATTGAAATACTAATATATAAGTCTAGAGGTACTGACAGAGTATTTCCAGTGCAATATAAAAAGAACCTACTGACTCTCATAAATTAGTTTCATCTTACATGGGTTTCACTTAAGAATCAAAAGGTGAATGCTTTATCCTCAAAGTATGGCATTGCTAATATATATTATATGTATGCTTCGTACAATGTAAAATATATTCTCTTACAAAGTTAGAACCTTTACTGCACAGCCCTGGCAAATCCAGATGCAACAATGCAATAAGAGAGGACAGCATTCCACACAGAAGCACATACACAGACACATTATTTCCAGACCTTCCTTTGCTGTTTCTCCCATGCTGGGTCCAGGAGCAGGTCCCTGTCCCATTCTTCTTCTTGGGTCATGTACTCATCTTCTTCATAGTTGTAGGTGTACTGCATGTTTGTTTCTATCTGGTTCATGCTACTCATACTACCCAGGGGTCAGCTTCAGCTGCTGTGGCTTCTACTATGTTTAAATATATATATATACAGTTAAACTGAGTTTACTTGCTGATTGGTTGTAGGTAGCAGTGTCTTTACTCTTTTTTTTTTCTTTTTCCAAGGTGACAGAGAGTGAATATTGATGAGTCTTGCTGAGAGCAGAGGCTGAAACTGTCAGGTAGGTGCTGACCTGCGGTGACCTTCCTTCCTTCCTTCCTTCCTTCCTTCCCTCTCTCTCTCCTGCCCTCCTCCCCTTTCTCTCTCTCTCTCTCTCTCTCTCTCTCTCTCTCTCGCTGGTGGTGGTGGTGGTGGTGCTGCTGCTGTAGGTCCCTGCGGCTGACCCTGCGGAGGAGCCCGGCGCAGCTCATTGCTGCGGCTTATTATCCCCGCCGGGCTGTCACGTGGGGCGGCGGCGGCCGCAGGCGACGAGGTGCCCCCGGTCGGGCCGGGCCGGGCCGCGCCGCGCCGCCACCCCCGCGGGCGGGGCCGCAGCACGGCGGGAGCGGGGCCGGGGCCGGGCGGGGCACGGCGGGAGCGGGGCCAGAGCACGGCGCTGGGGCCGCCGCTCCGCTCCTTCAGGCCAGACCGCGGGCAGGAGGGTATGGCTGCCCGGGGGGACTCACATCCAGTAAGCGCTCTGGCCAAAAATTACTGTCTACGCATCTGTTTGTCTGTCTTTCCTTCCAATTTGATAAAATATCCGTCTTTCTTTTTTTTCCTACCGACATGTATTTCTGCTTCTCAAGACCCACCTGTGATTTGCTAATGTAGTTTGACATTATCATTAGTCTGAAGTCTGTGTGAACCGTTGAGTCACTTCCCACTTTCCTTTCCAGATTAAGGATCACAAGAGCCAGCACAGACAAGGCCACTCACAAGATGAAACAACTTCCAGTGGAGATCAGGACTGGAGTTAAACCAGAAAGTGTGGAAGCACAACTCAGAAAAGCAACATACATCCTTTTTGTCCATGAATCACGCTCAGTACATCCCAAAAGCGGGCACCAAGAAGCACATACAAAGCCCTGTGGAACCAATAACTTTATAAATGTGTGACAGGAACCATTTACCCGTGCTTTCCACAGGGTAAAATCTGAAAAGGTAGCATGGACATCAAGCATCCTGGCAAGCATGTCCCATACCTCCCCTGTCATATCATTTCAGTTGCCCTGGTGACAGTGTTTCTTCTGGGAACTGGCTCGCTGACCATGTTCTTCACGTAGCCTGTCATTAATGCCTGCGCCTCTCATCAGCCAAGGTCATCCTCTCTAGCAGTGTCCACGCTGGATATAATGCGAACCTTACTTAGAAAAAGAAAACGCTCACCCAAGCTGAGCTTTTAGAAACCATAAAAGACAAAGTCAGATATAAGGGAGAACTATGTTCAGTAAAGGCAACCACAGGTCTCTAAGCCAACATGAATGAATAACCAGAACAATTAACAGCTAGGCACTCCACTTCATACTGCTAACTAGAGCTCTGCTTTCTGCCAGTCGCCTTCTATCCTGTAAGTCTATGCAATTTAGAAGAACATGCATACATGCAGTTTAGAAGAACATACATACGCAGCTAATACCTACCCATCAGGTCAAAAAAACATCATAAATGTGGTACTAAGGATGCAAATTGAAATTCAGAAGATCGCAACATGTTTCATGCAGTCAACTTCCACAGATTGATGTACATACTGTAAGATAATCAGTCCTAAAATCAAGTTCCAAATCTAAGCAGCAAAGTCAGAACCACATGCTTTCCACCTCCTCAACGCAAATATTCTCAAGTCTTCTCAAGATTGCTACATTTCCATCTATATAATGAAGCAAATGTTGATGAATGCTATGCCTAGACATTTTTGTTCAAGTACAGATGAGCATTCTCATAGGATACTCTCAGACAATATCAAACAGCAGTTACAAAACAAAGTATTTCATGTATGTACACATTATGTGTATGCTGGTGTAATTTGTGTGGTTTATTTTTATAGCTGGGCAGTCATCTGTTTATGATACATGTCCAATTTCAATCACCTAAATGACTATTTAAGCCTCTGAAGTCAGTAAAACCATTTCTTCTTATTCACCATACACAGCACGGGAGAGGAAAAGCAGGAAGAAGTCAGAAAAGTCCCAGAAGTATAGATGTAAAGCTGTAATGCTCTGGACTGGAGCTGTCTTCCGTGCAATGAGCTCTCCTGCACTGAGAAGGCCTGTGACCTTCCACACACTGCCTCCTTAGAGGGGACCCACTGCAGCCAGCTTCGTGCCTCTCCTGGGCGCTGCCTTCTCTGGGCACCTACATGGGTGAAGCCAGGTGGTACCGCACAGCTCCCCACTGCACAGTATAGGTGAGCCTTACAGGTATGACCGCTTCAGACAGGGAGGTACTACTTAAAAGCCACATTTTATTTGTTGGCCCTCATCCTAGAACACAGGCCAAAGTGCCTGTGTCATGAAATAAAAACTGAAGCATTATGATGACAAAGAGTATCCGATCACACTTAGGATTAGGACTGAAGTCAGACCTATGCCCACGTTTCTGGAAATCAAAGGAAAACCTACCCAGATCTTCTAGAATTCTGAAAGAAGGTTATTAACTTTCTTCAGAAAACAACTGGATTTGCTCAAAACATAGCTAGCTGCAAAAGTACTGTTCATTTTTTCATGTGTACTTGGTACAGAGGTAAACTCAGTACTTCCATAACTGAACAAACAAACAAAAAAAACCTCTTCATTGTTCCAAGGAACCAAGAACTAGAACCACAATATCTTTCAGCTAGTCTGAGAGATTAAAAAAAATCCAAGTTAATTCCAAATAGGAATAAACCCACATTTTTCTAAAAGGGGCAAGTATTTCAAAATCCACTTTGGGTAGGTTATGTTAGTTCATTTTGGATGAAAAAAATATTTCAGAATGAAAAATCTGATTTTTTAATTCTGAAAATGTCAAAATAGGGGGCTTCAACTTCATTAGTTTGCATTTTGAGAGAGGGGCTTCTTACCTATGAAACAGGAAGCTAAATGGAATATCCCCATTCTAAAAAAAATGCCTATCTTGATGGAATCTGACCTGTTTTAAGTTCTCTAAATAACCGCTTACTGCCCCTTAATCAGACAGCATAAGTAGGCAGTGGAGATATTTATAGATGGAGCTTTAGGAGGAGTATCTGGTATTTTGTTTACTACTTTAATTTAATTTCATAAATGAACAGTGTGGATGGTAATCAGAAGCATATGAATGGAGGTCTGTAGTGGAAAGAGAGCCAGAATGGGACTCTGACGCCAAACTTGAAGTGGAAGGGAGCTATCTCTTCCAGCTCACCTAGAGAAAAGGAAAACTGTGTCCAGCAGAGCAGTATGAATAAAGCAGTGTGCTTCAATCAGCTTATTCCCACATCAGAGGTAAATTAGGACTATCCCCACTAAAGCTGGCAGTTGCACAGCTACAAACTATGTGTGCCTAAGGAGAAAGAAAATTACATCAAAACAGAAATACGCAAGCTGAGCAGGAAAGAAACTGAAGTCCCAAGTAGAGAAAGAGGAAGAAACACAGTGAACCACTTAGCTTTGGAATTTTAAGCTGACATGACAAGATACCCGAGAGCCAGCCGGTATATTTGGGGTAGAAATGGCACAGATTGCCTACAATGTGGTAAGATAAAAAGAATACTCATGACTGCCAAACAGATTAGAAGAAATAAAGTGGCAAAGGGAGATCAGAAATGGAGATAGCAGAGCTGAATTGTCAACTATTTTTACCTTTTATTTGGCAAAAGGTGTGCAGTTGTAGTTCGTGCTAACATAAATGCTAGTAAGGGCCTACCTAGGAGAAAGCCTTTACCCCAGGAGCACACTGTGGCAGCAAGATATCATTTCCCATGCACAAGGAGGACCAAGACCAGAACTTTGCTATCAGGAGCAGCAGGTCTGCGGGTGAACTCACTCAATATTTCTTACCACAATTCCAACTTAGGAAGGATCTTTGAATCTAATACCACCTAAGCGAAAGCCTCCTGGCACACTTTGCATTAAGCTCCTTGAGAATCAAAGGGCTTTTCTCATTAAAGGCAACAAAGTTTTCACCTCCTGTGTGAACCTTTATCATTTTTTAAATGAAATGGAAGTTGTTTCACAGTCTGTATTTAACACCCATTTGCTTTCCAAAAGCTGTCATATCATTCTCTCAAGAACTCCTTCATATTTTCACTGTTCATCAGACTTTCAATCCCCTGAACCTGCTACTTATTCTTCCCTCTCACAAAATCTTAGAATAAAACCCCAAATTTTTAATAAAACTTCAAAAACTCTGAACACTGCAATGTTTCCCCAGACCATTCTTCTATTTGAACTTAGTGAGATTTAGAATAAGAAATCAGCCAGATTTCTCTACTTAAATAATCACCTGTGAAACAATCAACTGATGAGGAAATGATCACCATTAGTTTTCAGCTGTAACACTTCTGTGTAGGAACACAATAGTTCACATCTGACAAAACTGTCTCAGAAAGGTCAGTGGAAGATAAAGAACCTGTTGAGACCTTAATAAATCCGTGAATCTTTAAGCAATCGTCTTCCCATAGGCACAGCCCATTTCTTTGTGAAAAAGAACAGTAGAATGGTTTCTCAAAACAGAAGTCAATGAAAGATAAAGTAAATTCAAAGTGATTGTTCTCTTGTGTAAACTGTTAACAGAATCTTAAAAGAGGGATCAAAAAGCCATTTTATTTTCAAAGAATGTCGTAACTGTTGCTTAAAATGTACTTTTGCTTGTAGCAAATATCCACTAGTTTAAAGCTTATCCAGCAAAACCTGAATTCTTTAAAGAAGACATTGGTAATTTAGATTGGGCCAAAATGTTGGGTTCTGTTAAAAATCATTCATAAATTTCCTGAACAAAGCTAAGCAGAAGGTGGGGTGTGTTCTTTTTTATTAGAGTTTGGGAGAAATAACCCTTTTTTTTTTTTTTTTTTCAATACAATAAACACAACCCACCTTCTTCAATGTGAGAAACACACTATTTTGTAAGTGCAGAAAAAAACCAAGGAATTAAATCCAATATGTAAAGATATTATGAACAAACATTAAACTAATTTCATATTCCCAAAATGAACACATACAGAAGGAAGGTGGGAAGAGAGCAGAGAAGAGAAGCAAACATCTGGGAACCAAAATTCTGACTTTATCTGAGCTAAGGAAAAGTACCATGGGCACTGAGCATATTAGCCCTCCCACATCTAGCACCAAGAGCCACAAACATTGACTGAAAAATCCCCATGCTACTCCTGCATGGTGATACTCACTATACAGAAGCTAAGTATATATTCTAATTACTTATTTTAAAGTATACTTTTTCAAATGACAGGTTCGGAAATAAAAATGGAGAAAGCTCAAAAAATGCATTGCTGGCTTCATAGTAACAACTGACATTGTCAGAAGATCCTGAAGTGTTTCATCAGCTATATATAGAGACGACTTACTCTGTCCCTGAAACTCAGCCATGGATGAAGTGCAGCAAGAAACATTTATAGGACAGACAAATACTACCAAAGCATAGCTTGGGCTTCAGGAGTATGGAGAAAATGCTGACTGCACTGACATCACTGGCTTTTGCCAACCCTTTGTGCAGAAGGAAAATCACGGGGCTGAGACATGGGGTGATCCACACCAGTTTAAGATGCCCTGTGTGACCTTGATCACGTCAATTCAGATAAAATTTTCCCAAAAAGCTAAGTGTTGGCCCACTAGACTACTCTCACTGAGAGAAAGAGGAACAAGCTTGTTGTGCTGCAGCCTCCCATCTCTAAAACAGCGTCAGCAATGCTTCCTTTAGTCCTTAAACAAACTCTCTGGAGCAGAGGCTTTTTCTGTCTAAAAGCCCTGAGGAGCCTACAGAACAATTATGATTACAGTGTGCTTTACCTACTGTACACCCTTCACCTCCATGTTTGTCTCTCAGGTCTGCACCCAAAAATGCCTAGCATTATTCTAGCATGTCAGGTGTGCTCAGGCATTCGGGGTCCCTCACACTCTGGAGGTGAAGGGCCTATTGTTTGTAGGGCCACACTTGCAGCCTTGTAGCCTGTACAGCAGATGGTCCTGGTTCTCAGAGAGGCTTCGAGGCAGATATTAGAAGGAAACATTGAAGGTCTGGTCTCTGCCACAGTATCACTAGGCACTACTGTGATACATAGTAACAACCACAAACTGCAATGTGAGTGCTGAAAGATGTAATGTGGCAGAACACAAACCCTCTGGTGATGGGGACTGCCAGGCAGCACTACACATGATCATAGCTTTCATGAATGAGAAGAGCCCTCAGACTTCACATTCTGACATCTCTATCAAAAGTTTCAGAAGAAACCATGATACCTGAACTCCCTTGTCCCTGGAGCTAGCCTCTTGAGGGTGCCTTTTTTGTTTAATGGTTCTTGTCTGGGTAGATGCAACTCACAAAGACAGATTAATCATGAACTATATAATATCAGAAGCTTGACAGATGCTTGGCACAGATTAGAAATGTAACATCAAAGGCAAAACTGGGAAATGTATACGGTAATTTATATACAACACTGCAGTCAGTCTGTTAGCACACTGAGGTTGTAGAGCAATATGCAGACAGTTACAACGTAATACACACAGTAACAGGTGGGGAAACTACAAATAGTGCTGGCATACGATCGGAAAAAATGGTGAGACAGAACCAGGGTTTTAAAAATGGTTCAGTGATGAGAATGCAAGGGGCAGGACTAGGGATATAGCATGGCCTATTGCAAACCTGCTGAAGAAACCTTCACACCATCACGTGTTCTCAGAATCCTGGCTGTGTTCCTGGTTTAGGTTGGCTGAGCCTTGTCACACAAAGATACTAAGCAAGGAAGAAACTGTGCGACTAGGGCAGTGTGAAAGGCTGCAACTGACTATGCAGTTTGTACTTCATGAATACAACCAGTTAAAAAAATTCCTTAGTGAGCCTGCCTGTGACCGATAACTGATTTACCTGAGACTGTCTAAAAAAGCACAACGTTACTCAGCAATAGCTTTGGTCACAATGAGAAAAGAGAACAGCGATGTGTGTGTGAGAGAAGGAATGCATAGACAACATGCCTTCAGTTATCTAGAAACAAACATCAGCAACTAAGTCAGAGTTTCCAGACAATAATTATCTAAGGGGCACAGATGAGATTTGCCAGGTTTTAAATCGCTGAGGTATGAGGTAGAGATTATGGGCACAGGATACACGCACTGGATATCAGACACTGCTGTGTTCCAAACTCAGCATTTGTACAGATTGACTCAATGACCTTAGATAAGTTGCAGTCTCAATGTCCTCATTTCTCTTTCCACCATTAAAGTTACACACTCAGGAAGTCAACCTGGTTGAACAAGTTGCCAGTCTGTAAAAATGAACACTAGCTACTTATTAATCATTCCACAGGAGTGATACAAAGATTAGTAAAAGGGGGAAATTCATCCCTGTATAAGGCAGCATGGCACAACCTGAATTGCTGCCAAACAGGGATAACATGTTCTTTTTGCAACATGCATAGTGCAAGTTTTCCTTTTCCAGAACAGTTGTCCTTACATCCTGTCCAACAAAGCTTTATTCTGACACTCAGCTGTATTAAGAATCAGCACTGAGAAAATGAGCAAGTTCCTGCCATGTCTGACATGAAAGCAGCAAGGCCCAAATTTTCCAGTTCTTGCTCTGAAGACAATTGTTCTCTGTCCAACTATGATCTCTCTCACTAACTTTGGCCGTATTCTCATCTCAGGAGCAATGGGTATCAGTTTTGCACCACATACTTTCCAGTATGAGACCGGTTGCTCTTGAGACCTACCAGCAATAACCTGCTCATACTGAAGGCTCTTGTATATTCTCAATCCCTCAGAGTGTGGACAAGTCCTTTGTTTCTTAATTGACTCACCTCTTGCCCTGCTTAAGTCCAGCTGAGCATAAGCAAAGGAGGAGAGGACAGTATTTGCATGTTTCTCCACTTTGAAACCAGTTTGTCTATAGGATAAATGCAGTGAAGTTGTGCTAATGCGCAGTCCAGATCTCTGGACCATGGTTAAATCTGGAATAGCTATAATCTTCCAGAATCTCATGACTGAACCAAGTTTGAGAGGTTTATGTTGGTTTTTTTTTCCCAAGCCAGATGCTGTTCTAGGTATTTTTCCAGTTCATATACACAATAGTTACTGGAGGTAGAGTCAGCAACTAGGACAAAGGTGAACCTACCCCTATAGGCTGTTAAGGCTCCACATGTATTTATAGCAAACTCTGGAATTCATTTTTTAGTTGAGATAGTGTGAACACATCTTCCCCTGGCCTCTTTTCCCATGATAAAAGCATTCAGCAGAAAGCTGGCTTTGCAGATCAAATGGATGGATTCAAATACACCTTGGACTTCTCTAGGGGAGGCTATTCAGTTATGAATGCGCTTCTAGAACACCAAGACACTTTTTCATTTGCTCCCCATGGCTCAGCAATCCTCTTTATATCTCCTTCATAGGTAGCCCTGGCACCAGATGATCTATGGAAAATTAGGCTGATCAGACCCTAAATTTGTAGGGCCTGATTTTTTACTGCTAAAGTACCAGTGGTAGAAGTCAGAAGGGTCATAGACTGCACTTTCAATTGCAGGAGAGAATGTTTAAAACAATGCATAATGGAAATACCAGACAAATATAGGATCATGCTGGGCCTAAAGGTTCAAACCACCAGGCCTATTCACTGGGGAAAAAGACAGTATGTAATTGTACTTTGTAAAGCACTTTAGGGAAAAGACAAATTTCACAGTACCAGCATTCATTATCCTAAAACTATCCACTGGATGGGGAAATAGAACTATGGACAGTTTGGAGCATGTGCTTCAGTTTTCTTTCTGTAGACCAGGAACAATACTAACACTGTGAGGTATAAAATACCCAATAGATTTGGAATACTTGAAGACAAGTACAAACACTGTGATGACCAGAGCTGAAAATCATAAATTATGTTTTTCGGAACATGCTTCAACTGAGTGCAACGGACCTTCACTGAATAAAAAAGAGAAATCATAATGCTGTAGAGCACTGCTTATGCAATACACTGAACAAAGCAGGATTTCTGGAGAAAAAAGTAGTTTGTGATTATGCATTTTAAGTCTGCATTATGATACATACAAAGCAGCTGAATTCAGATTGCTTGGAAAAGTTAACTCCAGAATAGTTCACCATTAATTGACTTGTGGTCTTGATGTTCTTTTAAGATATCTGCTCTACAACTAATTATAAATGCATTATAAAATAAGTAATTATAAATGAGTTCTGAATTGGAAGACAGTTCATACAAAATGTTAAGGAAAGCACTAAAGGTTTCCAGTGCAGCCTAACAGTTGCATAACCACTACAGCTTCTGCTCAAGAAAGATCATGTTTTGCATCTCAGACCTATCTGTTGTAGTTCACACAAAAGAGTCTTTAAATATGTTACAGTGACACAGACAGACTAGGCACATTTTAAAGACTAAAGGAGTCACAAATTGTTTAAAACATTTTGTTCCCCCTCTACAGACTAAAGCAAGACACATACATCACCATACTGTTAAGAATCAGCAGGTATTGCACACCAAAGGGATTCTACCACAAGTGAGAAAGATTTTGAAGTGTAACCTCTCCTGTGCAGTATTTGAGAGCATCGCAGCAGGAACTGCATTGTCTCTGGCCACCAGCCTTATTTAAAAGAGGTGTATCTGCATCAGTGGCAGAATCACCTGATTCTTAGCACCACGCACTCTCCTTCACTACATGTTCAAGACCAAGCTGCCTTCTTACCCACTATACTAAGTGCCTGTCAAGTGTTCTGCAGAAATAGCACCCTCCTCTCAGTGTGTCCAAGGAACTGCCTCTGATGTCATTGGGCCTCTAAGCCTCTCTCAAGTAGTTTCTCTGCAGAGAACTCTCTTAAGTCACTGGCATACACAATACATGCACAATAACAGTAAGAAATGCATTAGAGAAAACACTGGTATATACTTTTGCCAGTAAGAGTTATTAGCTGTTATCAAGAACATTTCCAGTTGTCAAGACTATTTTATGAGAGGCAACACAGAGTCTTTACATCATCTCGAGAGAGTGGGGCCACTATTTCAACTCTGAAAACATGGCACCTCTAGTAGACCAGCAAATCTGGAGATCTAGGCTTATCAGTAAAACTCAGTTGCATGCCCTCACCATTTAAATCAAATGCACTATTTCTTCTAATAACAGGTTTTTTTCCCAAGAATTCCTGAGATACATAACAGCATGAACAGTTCCAATGCACAATGAAGGCAAATACAAAAGTCAATCATTTTTTAGAATGGCACTGAAATGCAGAGAAAAGTTTGGAGGATTTTTGTGATTGCAGATACTTTGCATAATTCAGTATCACAGAAATCCACTCTCTGACTTTCTAATACTTTTTAAATATTATAGTACTAATAACTCTCATACATATATGTATATATACATACGTTAAAAAATGTTCAGTGTTCATAATGCCACTGTGCTAGGCATTATCTGAACGCATAACTCACTCCTACACAAAAATATGTAAAATAAATAAACTTTAGAAAGTGGATAAATAAAAATATGTAACTGAATATAATTGAACAACAAAACTGGCAGATATATATTCTACCCTCTGCTACTGAATGTGGATCATACTGTTCTCAGGCATTACCACATGAAGTTGTGAGCTCGTTCTAGTTCAAACCACGTATTCACCAAGTATGGAAAATGCCCGTGGACTGGCAGTGACTGGGGCAAATAAAGAAATGAAAGTAGCACTGGTTTCAGCGGCCAGCCTGGGAAAAGGCTGAAATTTGTATTTAGTGCATCCAATAGGAATAACACTATTTCTCCTTCAGGGAAAGAGCTGTGATTCATCTCAGCATTTCAAAAAAACCCCCAGCAAATGGCTGGCTGACAAGCAAATAGAGGTTTGAACAGCTGCAGGTCAGGAATGGGTAGTTGCACCATATGAGATCTATTGCCATTCCAACGCCTGTCAGTTGCTTGAATAACAGGCAATTGAAGGAGGCAACAGTAAGACAGTATACTGCAGTAAGAAAAGCATGTTCCTTATTGATCACTTTTTCCTTCTCCCCATCCTTCAGTTTATTGTCTCTTTTACTGTTTACAGCCCTGCTATGAAAGATGAGACATGTCTAGTACACAATACTCCCCTTACTGCTTATTACATGCAAGTCCCTAATGGCCTCGTTGCTACACTCTGATTACCAAGTTCTCCCAATGCATTAAACAATGTGACTCACAACTACCACACAGTAAATCTATGACACCTACTCTCTCAGTAGATTGTCTGGCAGGTATCTTTTCATAAGCAGCTAATATATACACACAGTACCATATTTCCCAGCCTAATAAACACGAGAAAGGACTATCACAATCACAGCAATCATGAGAGACATTTTCCTACTTTTCATTGCAACAACTGCGCAGTTGTTAAACTCCAACTTTCTAGTTGACTTTTTACACAATAAACAAAAAAATCACAATTCATTAAGTAGCTCAGCACTGAAAAGACTACTTTTTTCTTCCATTTTTCACCATCTTCATTTGCCTTCCTTACTCTCCCTGATGCTTTTGGGACAAACTAGACCTACCTCAAGTGGATACAAATGGAGTTACAAAGATGACTATTGCCTACCCTTTTCAAGCCGATGCTTTCTCTGCATGTGCCTAGCTGAAGCTAGTTTGTTTACTAGGGGTTTAGTTCTTATCTAGAATATATATTTAAAAACTTCCTTTAAAACAATTCTGATTCAAAAGCCCTCAGTTTATATTACCATATCAGAAAGACTTTAATACAGTAAAATCCCCAAAATAGCTTCCCACCACCCCATCCAGAGGGTTTCTATTTATTATTAGATCTGGAATGCAGCTACACATGAGAATTTATGGCTGGGGGAAGCTGCAATAGATTTTCCAAGAAAAGCCAGGGAAACATGATACTGCCTGCCACAGTGGTCAGTAAGTCGATGCTGTGCTTGATACACTGCCTAGCAAGGAAGCTTCTTCTAGCCCTTCAGCTCAACTCAAGAATTATTCTCCCTTCAGTCCTCTTCCAGCAATGAGAACTGCAATTCTCTGTAACTTCAACCACCATCGAATTATGCTTGATTGTTTCTGCCTCCTGTTACATCAGCTGTGTATTCGCACAACTTTACTGACCTCATCGGAATTACTCCTGAGTTTCACTAATGTAAGCATAAAAAGATCAAGCCCTTAGGGGAGGAGGAAGGGTAGATAGGGAAAACAAATCTTAACTCTCTCATTTTACATATTTGCGCTACTACATGATACAATGGCTCCAATCTCTTTGTGTCTAACAAAAGCTTAGCCAAGGGAATAATGGCCTCAAGGCCTTCTCAATATATATGCTGCAGAAGGATACTGTCTCATCATTTCACAAGGGCCAGAGGTGAAGGGTGACTGCTGCACTGTCACAGAGTGCAAAAAGAACTGAAAACAGAGAATAATACATTACTCAGCCTTAGAGTACACAGTAAAGCACTGTTCTTCCTGATAATTACAGTAACTCTATAAATCCAGAGACCACAGATGTATGCTTATAAATTGTAAACTTCCAATAGGGAGCAGATATGTACATGAATTAAGAACAAAAACCACAGCTTGGCTCAGAGCAGCAGATTTAACTGCACAGCCTCCAAAACAACAAAATTTTGGTATGCCTCCTACAACCAATAGCAAAACAAAATATATCCCTTGACAATAAGATTACCTTGGCTGACAAGATGTTCAAGCCACTGCTCCAGAACACAGATTGGTTTACAGGTCAGCTAGCATACATATACCCACATTAAACACACGTATCTGTTAACACCTACTTTTGCTTAAAAAGTTAGAGAACTTGATACATTCTAAAGAAGTTACAATCTCCTTTGCATATCCTAGAAAGGTTTTAATATTACTTCATTACACTGCAATCAGATCATATTTTAGATGTCAGACACTGTCACATTCCCTGTCAGAAATGGCATGGGGAAATGTCAGGGAACATACCAAGATTATTAGCAAGCGATGGTGAAGCACACAGAAAGCGGCTCTCTTCCATCTCCTCCAGAGCTGTTTTAGCAATCCAAAATCATGGTGGCTCACTAGATTATAAGAGGTGGTGCAAGAAGGAAAAAGATGCAACATTTTAGCAAATTAATTAATAAGCTTTTGAGAGCACTTAAGAGAGATGCCCCCTCCCTGGAAGTGTTCAAGGCCAGGTTGGACGGGGCTTTGACCAACCTGGTCTAGTGGAAGGTGTCCCTGCCCATGGCAGGGGGGTTGGAACTAGATGATCTTTAACGTCCCTTCCAACCCAAACTATTCCATGATTCTATGATTAATACAAACACTCTCTAACTTTGTATGCAAAAGGTAAATTTTATGGGTAGTACTAAATTCCTTACCTTCATTTTCATATATTACAATTGAATGCAACTGAACGGTCCTTTTTTGTACCAGAAGTGATTCCCTTTTCCCCTTTAAATGAAATTCCTCCTCATCTGTTGCCTATACATGAAACCAAGCCAGAAGATGCATTCTGGGAGCGCACCTAATGGGAATTTGGTCTACAGAGCAGAACAAGATCTAGTCTGCATAAAACCTCTGAAATGCACATGGTGCACCCCCTGACGAGGGTTCCTCAGCACCACTTCATCCTCAAATTTCCTCCTATTGGGTTGCATTACCTACCAAGGTAGATATAGCTCTATATATGCACAGCTGGTGAGGTAAGTTGGAAGGAAAGGAATATAAAGACTAGATCTTTATCTACATAAAGACATCAGTTATATTTGCTCCAGTGGTAGCATAAACTTACCCAGATGTAAAGAGCATTAAAAGTTTAATAGTTCTCAATTTCTCAATCAAATCTTTTCAAACACACCAATGCTTACAAGTGAATAGGCTTACAGAAAATGCTTGGAACAGATAACTTTTTTCCAAATAAAAATTAGCATGTGACAATTAATATTCTAAGAATTCAAGCTTTTTTAACAGACAATCTAATCTGGCAAACGCAGTTTAATAGCAGCCATCAGCAGAGGTGATCTCAGCTGTAGTACAGCTACGAGAATTCCATCCATACAGGCTAGCTATGTGATGACGCAGGCACTGAGAATCTAAAGGGACTGGTTGAAACAGGCTTGGATCTAAGTTCAGAAAAGCATCTCTTTGTAGGCCAGCATGGAGCAAATCTCTTTGATATGCAGCTTCACCACTGCGGAATTACAAAGCCAGCTAAGCATATTTCCTAACACTCTTTCTGTTTTTACATTTTTCCCAGGAAACACTTTCTTAGAATTAAAATCAAGAACAAATATTTTTCTGTCTGCAGAAGGTGTCTCTGTTCCTCCAATTAACCTCCAAAGGGAATCCAAACTTTACTCTGAAACCAAATAAGGATGCAACAGAAAGCACAAAGGTACAAAACCTCTGTCTTGCAGCTCTCCACAGCAAAGAATAGAGTGGGATAGCACTACTGGAAAACCTGAACGCATTTCAGTATTTACAACTTCTAGTTTATCTTTCTGCTAGATTACTCAAATAATGAACCACATTGCTAAAAAAAATTACTAGTTTTCTCTTTTAGAAACAGCTTTCTGTCCTTTACAAAGTCTATATATTTTATATGTTTGGTATTTTTAGACATAGAAACATGCATATTTTTGCATGTTTAAACTGTGCTAAAAATAAGGTCACATGAAGGCCACATAAAGGAAAAAGATGCACAGAAGCCACAGGAAATGTAAAAAAGTGGAATAAATTGGCCTCTTGGTTTTCACCACCCCTAGCCAGCTCATTTGCTAGATGATCAGAATCTCAGTGCTAGAACAATAAGAAAAATAATAGCAATCCCATTAAATCAGTAATATCCTCCAAACACCTTAACACTGTTATAACTGCAGTGGTAGCAACCCCTAACAGCTCAGCAATTGCTGTCATTACATCCAGATAATACCGTGTCAAAAGTAACACCATATATAGTTAATACATGCTCTCTGACAAAGCATTAGCAAATATAATTAGGCACAAAGTCAGACATCCAGCTTCCTTTCATCTCTCTGCTCCCACTCCTACAACACTTTAACTTAATACAAGCAAAGAGCCTTGTTGAAATCAGTGGATACTACTAATGGATGAAATTAAGCATTTAAACGATTCTCTGCAACCCTAACTTTTATCAGCTTTTTGTTATTTCTTCCATATGCTAAATGATTGCCAAATAAGACAGCTTTACTATGTGAACAAATTTGGTTCTTCTGCCATAGCTAGACAGCTTCTCAACAATATATGGAACCAATTTTACAGATCTGGTGCTGAAATTATTACATTTGGCATCATTTTATCCATCCACTGACATCCACTGAAATCCATTTTGGTCCTGCTCTTTTTTCCAGGCTTCTCCTGGTTTGCACAAGCCATGTTCCCCTTCTGACTTTGTGCACCAACTTCCAGGTACAGAACCCTGCAACCCTGAACACAAGCTGGTGGGAGACATCACGGCTTTTAATATTAGGAATTTCTTTTTAATCTGAGGATAACCAAACCTTGGATGAGCAGCTCAGTGAAGCTGTGGAATTCCCATCCTTGGAGATACTCCAAACGCAACTGGACGAAACCCTGAGCAACTTGCTCTAAGCTGGCACTGCTCTGGGGCTAGATCAGGTGACTTTTAGAGGACTCTTCCAACCTACATCGCCCTGTGGTTCTGCAGCCGGGATCGAGCCCATACACACAGCAGTAGCTTTCAAGACCTTTTGCTCATGGGAGTCCTGCGCTTCCCCTGATGCCTGCAAGCAGTTGATGCTAATTGCTGTAAGGGGCCTCAGACAAGAATGCACCCAAGAACATAATTTTTGCAATTGTGATGGGTACATGCTGGGTAAGACAGGTAAACTAGCAGACACCTTGTGGAAGCCAAAGATAAGCTGAGAAACTTTACGGACAGAGTGCTGAGCCCAGACAAGACCTTATATGAAAAAAGACTCAGAGTTTATGGAAAGGACACTAAGACACCTCTTCAACAACCACTAGGGACCACCACAGACCACCGAAAACCCCCATGGAAGCCCCTCAGAGACCCTTCCCCAAATTTTAGTATGCTTGTGCAATGTATTATCATATGCATTAGATTCTCTGGAAACGGGTGTGTACTTCTCCCAAACAACATATTAATTTCTTTTATGGTATAAGTGTGCCTTTGTCTTTCAGCATGCACGTTAGGCGCTGCAAGAGAGAATGCCTGCCTTCTAAAACTTCAAACTAAGTCCCAGAGGGTTCTTTTGAGACCGGATTTACAGTAACACCCCCAGCACCACTCCCTTCTGATACGGAAAAATCCTCGGGTGGAACAACTCGAGCTGTGTGCGCCCTTACTACTAAGGCACGCTGACGCTGTTCCGTGGTTCCCGCCCACAGCGCGGCCTGCCGCCTTGCTGGGCTCCGCACAGAGCCAGCAGCGCCCCTCGTCACAGGCCCCTCACGGAGGCTTCTCCGCCCGCCCGCCGGCGCTGCGGGCCGCCACGCCTCGCCTGGTGCCCCGGCCGGCTGCTCCCCCCACGGCCGGCGGGCTGGCCCCGGCCCGCACCTGCACGAAGCCCCCACACCGCGGGGCACCGCCGAGGCTCCCACTCGGAGGCGCGAAGCCACCCGCCTCGCGCGGCCCCCGCGCCGCCCCGCCCCGCGCCGCCCCGCGCGGGCCCGCGCCGCGCCTGCAGGTGGCGCCTGCGCGGTGCCGCCCCGGGCCGGGGGCCGGCGCTTCCCGCTCCTCCCCTTCCGCGGGAGCCGCTGCTTCCGGGTCAGCGGCGCGCGCGGCCCACGTGCGGTCTGGCACGGCGCGGTGAGGAGCCAGGTCGGTGGCGGGGACCGGGACGGGCATCACCGCTCTGTCGCCGTCCCTCTTCTTCCCCGGCCCATCCCCACGTGCGCGCACCCCCGAGGGGCAGCGGGGCCCGCACCGGGAGCGGGGGGGACAGGGACAGGGACGGCGTGTGGCCACACAGCCGTGTTATCCGGCGGCCTGCTCTGTTTTTCCCCCGTTAGGTTTCTCTGGAGGCTCCTTTCCTCTAAGAGCGAAGCGATGACGTCCCTGGCGGAGCAGCTGAAGCGGCTGGCGCTTCCCCAGAATGACCCCAGCCTGCTGGACCGCAGTGAGGTGGCGTCCCTTATGTTCAGTGGCAAGGAAGCTGCTCGCATTGACAGGGACACGTTCTTTGCAATCGGTGAGTTTGGCTCTTTAGATGTCAGTGATTTTAAACATCATCTATACAGAAAAACACCCGGAGAAAGATAAATGGGAAAGGCAAAACCATATTTTAAAAAAAACCCCAAAAGGATAATTGAAAAAAACATAGGCTAGTCAGCATCGCTCCAGTCCAGTCCATGGGGAAATTATGGCACAGCTCCTTTTGGGGCTCATTTCTGGGCATGTGAAGGGTAAGGTGATTGGGAAGAGTTGGGGGTCTCAGGGTGGTCAAGGACTGGAAAATTTGCCCTAGAAGGGGAGGTTGGTGGGAGGAACATATCGCCTCATTCAGTTTGGAGAAGAGAAGGCTTTGAGGGGCTCTGACAGCAACCTGCCAAATACCTGTGAGGAGGTTTCAAGAAGATGGGTCAGGCTGTCCAGAGGAATGCACAGCTGGAGGGCAGGAGACAGTGGACATAAGTTGACGCAGTAGAGGTTCAAAGTGGGTATAAGGAAAAGCTTTTTCACTGTGAGGGCAGTCAAGTAGTTGAGCAGGCTCTCCAGGGAGGTTGTGATCTCCATCCTTTTGAAAACCCCAACTGGATAATGCTCTGAGCAGCGTGGTCTGACTTCAGGGCTAACCCTGCTTTGAGCAGGGCCTTGGACTAGAGATCTCCCAAGGTCCCTTCCAACCTGAATTCTGTGATTTCATGCAAACATGCTGATGCCCTGCTCTTCTGTAACATGGCCACAAATAATGTAAAGTGGCAGAAGCCATTGCCGTGTTTGCACACTTCAGATCCTTTGTGCTTATCTCTTTCCATTTTTGTATAGAACTTTACCCAGGAATGCAATACTTCTTCAATAAGAAAGTTGTTTTCTAAAACCAGGAAGATTGATGTCATATATTGATTTGAAGTAACAAGACTGTAGATATATATGTCTTTGATGCAACACAAAGTATTTTGTAGTTTCTTAGTTACTATAGAACTGCTGCATATAATCATTTATTTCTTCCAGATTTCAGCCAGCTGCCATGTTTCTTTATTTCAGCTGAAGTTGTCTTTTTTGTGCTTAGCCATTAACATTTACAAGCTTGTGTAAAATAAAGAAATCATTCCAGTGGTTGTCCAGTGGTGTACGTGCAATATTGTATTTTAATTTATTCGAAGAGGTACATTTGCTTGCTTTAGCCATATAAAATCATAGAATACCTTTGGCTGGAAGGGACCTCTGAAGGTCATTTGCTACTAACCCAACTGAGCACAGGGCTAGTTAGCGCAGGTTGCTCAGGCCTGTGTTCAGCTGAGTTTGAGGATGGAGGTTTTATGGTCTCTGATCCAATATTGGGCCTCTAATCTGGTGTTTGACCACACCGGTATTTAAAAAAAAAAATCAATCCATACGTTGACTTGGAATTTCCAGTGTTCCAGCTTGTATCTGTTGCCTCCCATCCTTCCATTGTGCATCTCTGAGAAGAGTCTGGCTCCGTCGTCTTGATAACGTACACTATATCCCATTAAGTAGTTGCAGACAGCAGGAAGATTCCCTTTTGACACTCTCTTCTCTAGGCTGAATAAACACAGTTCCTCCTTTTCCTTGTATGTTATTTTCCAGTCCCTGACCATCTTAGTGTTCCTCTGCTGGACTTGCACCCATGTGGCAATGTAATGTTTTACTTCTACTGTTGAGCTCAAAATTGTACACAGTACTCCAGATGCCATCTGGCACATGGAGGGGACAGCTCACCTCCCTCAGCCTGCTGGCTACACTCTTGCTAATACAGCCCAGGATGCTGCTGGCCTTCATTGCTCCAAGAGTGCACTGCTGATGCTAATGTTCTTTTTTTCCGTCACTTAAGAAATACTTTAAGCGTAGAAAAAGTTTTGGTCTTAGACATGTTTACTATTTGGTTTAGTTCGCTTAGTGCGGGTGACATATACCAGATTAGCAAAGAAGTTGGATATGCCAATGAGGAGGTGGGTGGGGAGGGATGGTGAATAAAACTGTTGCATTTAAAGCAGTCTTCCATTTTTTTTTCCACAGGATGCACTGGCTTAGAAGAGCTGATGGGGATTGATCCTTCTTTTGAAGTGTTCCAGTCCAGTTTGTTTAGTTCTACATCCAAGGGTCTGGAACGCAGTGTTCAGTCTAAAGCAGTAAATCAGCAGCTGAATAAGAATATTTCATTGTTCCTGATTCACCTGTCCCCTTACTTTATGCTTAAACCAGCGCAGAAGTGCCTTGAATGGCTGATTCACAGGTAATCCACTGAATATCCTACATGTCAATAGATAAGGCTACTGGAAATGCTAGATTTTTTTTTCCTGATGAGAAAAATTTTGAATAATTTTACTTTAGTTTTCTGAAAATACAGGTTAAAATGTTAAAAATATCTATTTGGGCTTAGTCTTTATGGAACCAGATGTTCTTCTTTACCAATTAGATTTTTGTCTTTCGATAAATTTCTGAGAAAATTTTGGTCTCTCATGATGTTCTATATAACAGCAATTATTTCCTTGCCTAGCTTTCACCAGATTTTCACAGCTCTAGCCATCTTACAGAGGACCTAGAGAGGTATTTAGGTAATATGCTTTTAGAAATGGGCTGTGTGAAATAGCTAATTTTCAATAATAACTGTGAACCGTGAATAGCATACCCTTGTATTACAACATGAGCTAAGTACTCTTATTTCAAGGTGATGTAGGAATGTGTGAAGAAAAAACAAACCCAAGTGTTCAGTGATGTTGTATTTATTTATATAAATTAACCTATCCAGATGCAGAAAGTGTAATATTTCATTTCATGAAAGGGTGGGCAATTTTGTTGATACAACCTTTGAATCACAATTTGTTTTATATATGTATTATACCTAAATTCATACTAGATTATTGTAATGTCTGGTTTAATATTGAAATCTATGCAGAAGAAACTAAGGTAGTCTTAAATCCTATAGGTACCTAAAATTATTGAGAGTGAGGAAGAAAATTGCTAGTGCTGTTTCTAGCACATACAGGCTAGTGGCCACCTTGGGATTCTGGACTGTAGGTGGACCATATGTCTGAGTCAGTGTGACAGTCATCTCTTTTCTTGCTTAAAAGCAAGTAAACCAGTTGTTTTGGGAAGAAAACTTTAAAATGGACTTTTTTTGGACAGATAATTTTTAACAGTACATACATGTGTTTTCCTTAGGTTTCACATCCATCTCTACAATCAAGATAGTTTGATTGGTTGCGTTCTGCCATATCATGAGACTAAACTATTTGTGAGAGTTATTCAACTTTTAAATATAAAAAGCCCGACTCATAAATGGCATTGGATGGATCCAATACGGGTAAAGTATTTAACAGATGCAAGTTGGGAGGACCATGAGGGACTGTGTTAATATCTTGACTCTGTTACTAGGTTTATGAATATGGTCCACCTGTTCGTGTGGTTAGTTGCAGAACTGTACTGAAAGATTTAACTGCAGGGATGGAGCCTGGATGCCCACCTGTTGTTTCTGCTATCTTTCTTTAAGTATAAAAGTTAATTATAAAAAGCTGATTGTAATTGCTCTTTGCTTTGGCAAAGTTAAATTATGCGGTTAAGGTGCAAGTATTTGCTGCTGCTTGGAAGATATGTCAATTACTAAAATATATGTTTATTTTAATATAGATTATATGTAATGCTCTTCGTCATCTGACTTAATGTAGATACAAAAAAATTCCAGAGAGATGTGTGGATTTTCATTACCTATTTCAGTTTAAATGGTGTTAACTGATCGGTAGCATTAATTTAGAGATTATATTAATTTTTACTTCAGGTGCTTTATACTTGAGTGTTCTAATTTAATTTCTTTTACCATGTAAAGAAACCTGGAGTCCCACTGGCAAGGGGTACTGTCATTACACACTGCTACAAAGACCTGGATTTCATGGATTTCATCTGCAGGCTGGTGGCAAAATCTGTCAAGGTTGTTCATTTATTCTAGAACATTATTTGTTTGTTGTCACTCAGTTTTCCCCATCTCTGTATAGTATTATGCTGTTTACTAATATTTTGAGTTACATATCAAATAGTAAAAGGAGTAATTTATTAGTAAACAATGTGAAAATTTCTTAATATCGATGACAGTCTATCAGAAATTCTTGTGAGGAAGTGGCTGAGAACCATTGAGCCATGACAGAACAATTTGGCAATACCGTATTACTTAAAGATACTGTGTTGCTTCAGAGTACTTAATTGTCTTAATTTCTTTTATAAAGTCATTCCTGCTATTGATTTGTAACTGTGATTTGAATTTGGGTATCTCTTTTGGGGGTTGCCATGGGTGTTTTAAATGTATGTCTTCAAATATTGATGAGAAAATACAATTGAGAATGTTAGAAGGTGAGCAGGTTTATTTGCTTTTTCAGTTAATGTCAAATAGAGAACTAGTTTTATAGTCTCAGAAGGCTAAGATATGCAACAGTTCCAATTATTTAGAGAACTAGAATGCATGTACTGTGAAACTAAGCAAAAGCACACACAATAGCAGGGTTTGTTCACAGGGGTAGTAGGGGGTGTTAAACATGCCTGTCAGCTTCTTGGCTGTCCAGTTCTCAGTCTTGAGCATTACACCAAAATCACAAGTGATTTAGGTTACTTTATTATGATTAACTATAGTAGCTGAGGAATAGCATCCATTTCCTTCTACCTTTTCTGCAAGGGGGAGCAGTAACCTCTGGTGAGTGTTACTGCTAGGAGGAAGTGATGACTTAAGTTGTGCCAGCAGGAGCTGGTAGAGCTTACATGCTGGAGTTCTGAGATTTTGCTGGTTTGGGTGGAAGCCATACGTGCTGATCTGAACAAGTGATTTTTCTGTGGTCTAGGTCTTTTCGGAGTGTCCTGGGAACTCAGCTCAGCTGAGAGTTCTTCTTGTGTTTTATGCTTCCACCATTGTATCAGCTCTTGGAGCCGCAGAGAAGATAAAAGACAATACAGTCTCTATCCTCCTCCCTTACATCCAAAAGGTACAGGAAGTTTTGTTTTCCTTCATGTGTGAAGAAGTGTACTGTGTTCTGCAGACATGTGTCTGCCGATAACATTTAAGAGGGACATTCGATGTGAAATGTATTGTACCACTCGTAGCCTGCTTTGAAACATCAGGCAGGTGAAGGTCCATGAATAGTAATGTTTTTTCACACCTCAGGTAAGCACTTTAAGAACTCTATTTCCTACTCTGCATGAGGAGTGGAGCTGTAAGAAATGGATACACAATTTGAATTAACCTCTTTGCCTTAGAGAGACTTACCATGGTAAATGATGAGGAAATGGAGTCAGGGTGGGAACAGCCTGCCTTGATATCCTCTTTCCTCCACGATTATTTCTCAATTAACGAACAGAGCAGCAGCAGTTAGTGAATGTGTCTTCTGTATGTGTGCACCTTGGTGACAGCTTTTTCTTCTTGAAAGTTGAGTTTACAGATGCCTTAAAAGTTAACATATGGAGAAGAAGGTAGTGTGATTCCATGGATGTCAGAATGAAAATGATTTTTATGTTAATGTACTCTTTCTTTAATTTGTGTGTTAAAAATCCAACTTTATCTCTTTTCCTAGGGCTTGAAATCCTCTATAGAGGATTACAGAGCTGCAACATACATGATAATTTCCCAGATTACAGTAAAAGTGACAGTGGAGACTTCCTTGGTGCATTCCTTGATGTTACAGATAAGCAAGACATTGTCTAAAGTGCCCTCATTAGTCAGGGACGGGGTGGCATGCTTGAACCTACTTCTACAAACTCAGAAAGGAGACAAACTTGGGAAAAAGTAAGTCTATATTAATTGAGTGTTCCTACTTTTTAAAAGCTCATAATACACTTTGATAATTTGATTTTTTTTATCCTCTTCACTGAAGGGATACTTTCAGAAATTTTGGTAGTTGACATTTCAAAGGGCTCGGAGGTTTCTTTGGCTTACTTTGAAAATTTGTATGCTCACTACAGCTAAGGAGTCTGTGGTGCGAGTCTGTCATCTTTTGGTCCCTCTCCTGCCACTTCCCTCAGGAAAGGATTGCTGTCAATATGCAAAACTGAACCCTTCCAGTAAGAGGTTTTCTTGAAGGTGGGAATGCTGGATGAGAAGCCAGCATAATAATGGTAGTGCAAATTTGAGGTTACTTAAATAGCTTGGGAAAAAAGTTCTGTCCCTTCAATGGAAGGACTTTGAGTTCATATAGTTTGACACCTGAAGTGTAAGTGCACCACTTCTTTGGTCCCATGAGTCAGGTGTTCTGGAAGTACATGTAGTATTTCATTTCCGTTGATCTGTTTGCCCTGCCCTGATACAGTTAGCTGGTGCTGTTAACGTGCGGTTGAACACGCTGACGGAAGTTCCACATGCTATAGGGAATTTGCTTGCTGGCAGAGAGGTTAGCGTAAGTATTCCAATAGAATCAATCTTTGCTGGGATAAGTACAGTGATTACCTTCCAGATGCTTGAACACACTCATAGAAGAGGAAAATAGGTTAAAAGCTAAGGTGTGGGGAACTAAGGAGAAGTATGATTTATGCCTTATGCAACATCCAGCCAGGTGGCTATAAAAGGAGACAGGTGAAAGAAACTTTATTAGCAGGAAGGGAAATCGCTTCTACTCTTTGAGGAACTCCTGTAATTGAGCTATTATTTCTCCTCCCTTCCTTTTGCTGCTGCTGGGTAATAGATACACTCCTTGCAATGTGAGGATATCTCTTCATGCAATCCATAGAAGTATTTTTTCTTGTGCTACCAACTTTGGAAAAACCCAGGTATGTTCACTGTGCCACTGCAGCAGCTGCGCTCAACATACCTGGCAGTATCCTGTTTTCTTCTTGGATAGTAAATGCGTCAGTAAACCTCTGGCAGTAAGGAAGTGGAACCCTTTGAATCTTTTCAGCATTTGTTTATAATGAGGCTGTTACCTGGCGCTGAAAATTGAATCCTTAGGAAGTGTGCTTGGTTTGAAAGTGTTGGTAGCCCAGATGTGTATGCATACTTTTTTCTATTTCCCTCTTCCATTGTGCAGGCCCTTTAATTATCTGTGCAAAACCACAGAACTGGTAACACTTTTGCAAAGCCTTTCAGCAGGCTATGATATCTCTCCTCTTCTGCGTTACCTGTTGCCTCACCTTGTTTGCGCTGTCATGAAAACTGATACGGGTAAGTTAGCATACATTTTTACAATTTTGTTGAGTCTTAAAGCCAGATGGCTGTGGTCAGTGTTGTAGCTGTGTAATTTTAGTTGCTTCTGCTATTAAAATTGTGCTAATACATGTGAAGACCTGCTTGAGCTTTTGTGTGTGTGTGTTGCTTTTTGTTTTTCCAGGCTGTCCTGGTTTCAGCTGGGTTCGAGCTAATTTTCCTCCTTAGTAGCTAGAATAGTGCATTGCTTTGGTGTCAATTTGGTATGAGAAAAATGTTGATAAAACACTAATGGTTTTGGTTGTTGCTAAGAAATCAAGGGCTTTCCAAGTCCCCGTGTCATGCTAGTGTTCAGGTGGACATGAAGCTGGGAGGCAGCACAGCTAGAGCAATGGACTAAAATTGACCAATGAAATATTCCATACCATACAACGTCATGCTCAGTATATAGATGAGGGTTGGCTGGGAAGCTCAGGCTCTTCCAGGATTGCGGTTTCAGGATTTTCCCTCCTGGGATTGCTATCTGGGAACAGGCTGGCCGTGAGTCAGCAAGTGATGAGCAATCTGCCATGGATAAAACATTTGACATGGTTATGATTTAGCAGCAGTTCAAGATTTATTAATGATGTGAAATAGATTAAAAGGTTGAATTTTAGCAGCATTTAATGATTGACCGATTTAAAGATTAACAGGGTGATTTGGTAGAATATGTTATAATTAAAACAGCAACTTAATTACAGATTCAAGAATGACAAGATTCACAGTAACTTACTACAAGGTACTCTAAATCAAAATATATATATATATGTACATATGTGTAAGGGCAAAACATACACGCAGACAGACAGAAGTATTTGGATCCAGTGAAATATGTAGACACCCACACTGGGGAAGGCAAATGTGTGTATACATAGATAGGTAGTGAGGTGGATGGAAGAGACTATGTTATAGTTAAAGTCTCCCTCCTCTTGAGTTTAGAGAAAACACTCACAATGCATCAGCATTCCTCAACAGGCACTAATTGAGCCTCGAGAAGTCTGACTGCTCCCCGGCCCTTTGTCAGCTTTGTCAGCAGATGGACTGTAAACCTTGAGGAGTCTGTGCCCGAGAGGTGTCCCAGCTCGGGGAAGATGCTGGTCACAGCCCACTGTGATCCAGGAGCGCTCAGAGGGTCTCACTTAGGGTCACTGTTTATAGGATCTGAGATAATTGACTTTCAGGTACTTTTCCATTTCAGCTCAACTCAGATGATGAAATACTCTGGTACTTTCCACCAGTTGCATGGCCCGGAATGTACTAGATTTTGAAGTTCTGGTATCACCCCCTTTGGGCCATGACCCAGGTACAGACGTACCGGGCTCTCAGGAGGTGATTGATTGTCACTACAGTTCCCAAGTGGGTAGGGGAGGCAGGAGCCAGGGGCATTAAGGGGGTGCCTTAATGCGCTGGTCCACTGCCTTTCACAGTCCTTGTTAGGTTGGTACGTGACCCAGGGAGGGGGATTGCACCGAGTGGCCCGGGAGGTGGGGAAGGAGTTGCAAGACCACACAATCATATTGTGCATCACTCATTTGTATATTTTATTATTACTATTATTATTATAATTATTTTAATTTTTATTTCATTTCAGTTATTAAATTGTTTTTACCTCAACCTAAGTCTCCTTACCTTTACCCTCCAATTCTCTCCTGCATCCCCTGGGGTAGAGGAGGGTGAGTGAGCGGCTCTGTGGTGTTTGGCTGCCAGCCGGGTATAAACCATGACACGGGCCCTACAGAGGAGGCTGGTTTAGGCTTTGTTATGTCTATATCACTTTGATTTAGGTCTGGAAACTTAATTTTGATGTATGAAATCTCTGACTCTGAGATGTGTTGTCGTACCGTAAAATCATTTTTAGGTAAATTTTATGTACTCCATATGTATTTTAAGTAGTGGAGGTCTGTGCTTACCTGATTAATTAAACATGCCTGGGAACAGTCTGGGACAGCAAGGCTGACTGGCATGCAGTAGTAGCCTGTGTCTGTGCTAGTAAGTCTGCACTGTGGACTTGTAACTGCCAAATCATGATTGGGAAAGTTCTTTTGTTGAAAAGGTCCAGATTCACACCAGGGAGTGCTGTAGGGAGTTGCTAGCACAGGTTGTGGTAGCAGGTCTGGGACTTTCCAGAGCATACTTGAATTTATTGGTAGCAATACAGCCTTTGGCATTTTAATGACATTGGTATAAAGCATTGCTAGCAGCTCATGAAGAGTTAGCACTAGTCATCAATGAACATTGTGCTCTTCAAGTTGTGTGCTTGATTCACCAGATGATGATGCTTATACGAGCTTTTTCTTTAATCAGTATGAGGGAGTTATTCTCAAACTGTTGTTCATCTTTTATGATTACATGTTGTCCTTAGAGGAACAAGAAGAATCTGAAGAGACAGAGAATCAGATTTACATCAGACATCTTGAAGCTATTCTTCAGAGTGTACCACTGGAAAAGGGTTTAGATCACCTGTTGGCTTCGTGAGTTAACTTCGCTTTATTTTTCTTCTGTAGTACCGCAGTCATTTTTGATTTAACAACAACAAATTCCTGACAGGGGCATTAGCATTATATGAACATGTTTTTCCTAGTTCTTAAGTTAACTCCAAAGCTGGATTTTGAAACTGAAACATTTAGTAATTTAGAAGAGGCTTGCTTTTAGCACTTGTGGGAGTATTTGTGGGACAGAGTGAAACTTCAGGCCAGGAGCAAATCTGTACTTGCAATATGAATCCTAACCTGTTTAGCAGTGTGCTTTATAACATTAATTAAAACTGTATTATGCAAAACATGGTGGCTTTTTCTTTTGTTTGTAATTTTAGAAAGTTTCTTGAAGAGTTTATCTCCCGTGGTACAGAGATTGAATCTAATCCTACCCAAATGGCTGAACTCAATCAAAAGATGCTTCCTCTTATCAGACTTCTTGAGAGAAAGTAAGTTCCATTTTTCTGTGACAGACCCACAGTCTGTAGAGTGGTGATGTCACCTATGATCTTGGCTTATTGGGTGTAGTAAGCACAATATTCTTGCCCAAATACATACAGTAAAAATAACCAACTCCTAATCTTTGTCCAAATTTTATTTTACTGATCTGTCTTTACATATTTTATCACTGTAATACAAGGACACAGACCTACTGGCTTTGTACAGCTGTTTGCTGTGTAGCATGACCTTTTCTGCTCACTATTTATCCTCGTGGTCTGCGTGTCATTCATTTGTGTGAAGACATAATGGTTGATTGCCTTTGCAAAGCTGCTTAAAATAGCTGGTTCAGATGAGTGCATGTGTGTTCAGCTTCCTTGTATTTCCCGGCATCTCTCTAGTAAATACATGTTCTTCTGTAATACGCTGAGGAAAATGTTGGGGATTTTGTCTGTTGGCAGGTATCCTAAAGCCTTAGACTCTGTGTTGGAGAAGCATCTGGAAGATTGCACAGATGAGGCTGAGCAAAATCTTTTTCACCAATTTATTTCTCTTTCATTAAGCTGTGGCAAATACAAGGTAGGTGGAAGCTCAGTTCACGATCCTAGCTCTTACCTGGTTATACTGTCAGAAGGCTGATATTTTGGCAAAGTTCTGCTCTCTCTTCCTCTTTCTAAACAAAATGTCCATTCCCAACCAATAAAAAAAAACCCAAATCAAAAAAACAACAAAACCCCAACTGAAATGTGACTGGGGAGGGAGGTTTGACCAAAACTGGGGTAAAATCAAAAGCTGTCAGATCTTTTAAGTTCATGTTTATCATGAACAGTCATGAGTGTGGGCCTTTTTCGTGGTTAAAATTTATACATTTCCACCTGCTCCGATGGCTATCAATAATTTTTTTCCTTAGGAACATGGCCACCGCGTATATTGTAGTGGTTTATAGTGAACAACATGGCGGTGCCCAGCAAGGCATCATCTTACTTAAAGATTTCTGTCAGTGTCAGAGGTGTCTGTTTTGGAAAAGTTGACAAACAACTTTATTGCTCTTGAGAGAAGGTGGCTCAGTCCTTTTTGTTGCATTGATTTTTATGAATGTTTACAGTGGAAGGATAGTGACTACAGAGTTCTTCCTGCGCCATTTCTGAAGATCAATTGCAACTCAGCCTAACACAGAATAACCTTGAGTGCAACAGATCTGTCTAAGGAATTTATTATTAAGAGATATTTAGTATTATGACTGCTGTTTGTAATGATTGAAAGACTGAAAGCACTTAGAAAAAAGTGATAAACTACCTAAAGAAGTGCTTCATGTATTTTTGTACTGATTTAATGAAGGCACAGAGTCTGTGACTGAATAACAAGTGGATTAACAGAAAAACAAGGCATGCAGAACAAAGGCATATGATCCTCTTCTAGCCTTTAAGGTTCCTGAGATAAGTGCACGCAATTGGACTGGCAGGGATGCCTTTTTAACAGTTTCTATCTGTACTCTGTCACACTGACATTGTCACTAGAGCTTTCTCGGAATGCTTAGATAAGTGTAGTGCTTTCCTAGGACAAAAAAGTGTCTGTAGCTTACTGTACTTTTCAAGGTATATTCCAAAAACTGCCTGCAGAAGTGAAGACAACGAAATTTGAAACAGTTAAACAACATCATCATTCTGTAATTGATGCTTTTTGGGCCTGAAATACACAGGTTTTCTTCTGGTAACAAAAATTGCTGAAAGAATTTCTCCCGTTACCTTTCATGCAGTAAGTCACTCTGAAATCTGTGTTTCAGTTTCTGGAAGATTCTGATACCTCCCTTCTGCTTAGTTTGAATCATCCTCAGCCAGCTGTGAGGGTCCTGGCTCTTCAGCATTTGAAGGATGTTATTGAAACATCAAAGGTTTGTGTCCTGAATCTCTCACTTACAAAACTGACTTAATGTCTTCAAAAGCTGTTTGCCAAACATTATCTGTTGAAGTTGAGTGGTATGTTAAACCATTCGTATGTCATCCTGACTGGTTTTCATGGTATTTTTAGTAGGCTTCTGTCACCATTTTCCCATATTCTGGAGTCTGGATGTAGTCCTTGTTTATTGAGCTGATTGTAGTCTAAGATAAAACCAAAGTTAATGGATACTTCTGGTTTTCTTTCATTTGTTGTGGCCAATTAGTCTCCCTATGAGGTTTAATTTAGATGATGTTACCACTTTTCTTGTACTAGGATTCAGCTATTTCATTAAAACCCTGTAAATTGTGTCAACAACAATGATGTTTTTTTCTCCTTTGGCTCTTTTTTCCTTTATTTTTTCAGGAAGGCTTTGATGAGTCTTTCATAGAAGAAGCAATTTTTGACCGGCTGAAGGATGACAACAGAGATGTTGTAATGTCTGCTCTCAGTTCTTTGGAGGTAAGTGTGTATCTTTTGATATGTCAGGTGAGATTTTAGCTGGTCTTCAATATGTGTGTCTGGAATGTATTCTTTGTAATTGTCCTTCCACTCATGTCCTTAGTGTACAGCTTTTGTCCTTTAACAGGGTGAAGCATCACAAATTTAGGAGGCTCACAATTCCCCCCCAAATTCCTGCTCCCTGATCTTTCCCAAAGTGTTTGCAAATAACCTGAATTTATTGATTTTTTTTTTTTTTTTTTTTTTTGCATAGCTACTAAAGAGTATTTTAATCTTTGATTATTATTTGAAGTGTGCTTCCTGCTTACCCTGTACATTTTTCTATTAAAACGTAAGCCATGTTATCTGCCTTTTGGATGGAAAGTGGTGCAGTGACAAGTCATTACGCTAGTGAGAAGTGCACAGTTGAGTTTTTCCACATGAGAGTCATTTGGTCAGTTGATAGTGGCAAAGTCCTAAACTCCAGCTCAAGTTTACTGGATAGGACTCTGGTATGCATTGTACTGATTGTTTCCAGCTAGAGTAACAGTCTGACTTTATTGCTTCTGCTAGTAGTAGTGGAGAATATTATTAGCAGTAGTATAATCAGTCTTGTGTGTTCATTCATTCTCAATCACTAAAAATAGGAATCAAAGCACGTGAGAGTTTCTTTAGCTTTAGTATCTTTTGTTCATGTGCCTTATATTTTTGTCATGCAGATGCTATGTAAAGTAAAAGCAATTCTTATTTATTTATAAAGTATTTTACTTATTGGTTATCAAATTTACCAAACATTTCTGCGTTCAGTAAATCTGTACTTAGCATATCAAGAGGGCATACTGGGCAGCCTTAGAACTTCTGTTTACCCTGATAATATTTTTATTACATGATCATCAATAGGAATGCAATTAGTGATGTTTGATCCCTCTTTCCACTTGGTATAGCAGATGCATTTTCCATTACAATATGGTAGATTATTTTGTATTTTATTTAATTCTGCTTTCCCAATTGTTTTCAGATTTTCAGGAAACAAGTCAATCCAGAAGTAGTAATATCAAGTCTTTTGAACATCTTCCAGAAAGCGGATCTTTCAAAGGATGGAAAGTGGTATGTTTGTGCCTTTTTGCAGTCTACAAGCCTTTAGAATGAATTAAATTTTTTAAAAGTAACTGTAAAGTATACTTTTAAAACTGGTTTTCACTTCAAATACTTTTTTGTTATGCTATATCTGTGCTGAGTTACAAGAGAAATATTCTATTATTTGCATACCATTTCCCATGAATTCCTTATTTGTTCTCACTGCTATTTGGATTCAGAGAATTGCCATGGAAAATGGAGAACAAAGAAATGTTCCTGGTATGGTTGAGCAGTGGGTTTTCAACATGACTTTTCTCTTTTAGGTACAAGGTTCTGGAGCGAGCAATAAAAATTTTAGTCAAAGAGGAGATTTTAAAAGAGAAGAAAGAGCTACTAGATGAAGCAGTAATGCAGTTGTTACCTTTTATGGTAATCACTAATGCGAATTCAAAATCTTCAGATTGGAAAATGGCTGTTTGTCTGTCAGAATCTGATCTCTGCTCCTTACACTGTTTACTGAAAGGTTGGCCAGAAGGTAAAGCATTAATTGTAACTAATTTGGTGAAAGAAAAATTGTGACAATTTAGGATGTCATCTTTACTGAATCTAAACACTTACTGAAGGAGACTGGCTGGCATTAACAAGCTATCGTGCCTTGAGTGTGAATGGAGTTCTTTAAAAAAACTCTTTGAAAAGGTGAAGAAATTGTCTGGTATGTTTCTGGCTGTTTCTAAATATTACTGAGCCACCAGTGGTTTAATATGTGATTTCTATATGTAAGATTGTCTGAGTATTGTTTTTTTCCTTGGTATAGCTCTTGAAGAAGTAATTAAATCTAGCAAGTCCTCAGAGTTGATTGGAGTGGCCAGTAATAAAATGATTCTGCTGTTTTCTGAAAACCTGATTTCAGGGGACCCTTCCTTACTATTGCAAATGGTATGTGTATCATGTTGCTCTAACCTTAAGAGATATTACTTTCCAGGTGAACACTGTAGTAGAACAAAATGTGATATATAAGAACTTTGTATGTGCTCTTCTTTGCCTAGCAGCTTGATGATAGCATACTAATGCTAATACATATATTGGATAACAAACCCCAATATAGTCTAAATAAAACAGTTTTCTACCTTAACACAATGAAGAGAAGAAATTAAACTATTACCTAATTGGACAAATGATTAGTGTAAATAAATTCCAGGAATTTTTAGTTTTCTGAAAAATAATGCTAGAGAATAAACAAGTATACCTGTGGGTAGTGCACAGAAGTAGATGTTTGTGCATTCCCAGGTTCCAAAGAGTACCATTACAGCAGACAGTAACTTGTTACCACTCACAGAAGGTAAAAAGGATTTAATTGGACATACACATGAAAAATGGTGTAAAGTCATAGTGAAGTCCCACTGTCTTATAGACTTTTTGTTGTTTTTTTTCTTCCACGCCCTTTTCGAAGGTTGATGATCTGATACTCATTGCTGAAACTGAATCTGACAGTGTGAGACGGAAAGTAACTACTCATATAGTTGGTTCAGTGCTTGTTCAGTGCTGCTGCAATACACAGATTAAGGAAAGTTATTTTTCAGTGGCTATCAAAGTCTTCCGTTTCTTGGATAAAAAAATAAGAAATCTCAGAGCTTGTGATCCTGTAGAGGTAAGATGTAAACAGTTTAATTTCTTTTCAGAGCAAAAACACACACTTGGCAGCAGCACTAGAAGCTGCCATTAAGAATGTGTTTTACATTTCTTACATTCTCTTACATTTTACCACTCTAGCGAGTCTGCATTAAAAAATTAAGACCTCCAGAGCTTTAGGCTAACATCCCACCAACTGTTTCAATTTTCAGTGCTGTGGGCTTGGCACAAAGTTTGGGGCTTTTCTGCCATCTACCCTGTGGCATTATGGGGTGTCATTGTTTATTAGTGTAGTGTCATTAGTTATTCTGACCTCAGATTATTCCATTCAAGAGTTTTTATATATACAAGTATTTGAAAGTTATGGATTATATTGCTAGAACAGAGCTAGGTGAAAGGATTAATACTGAATGTCCACAAAATGCTGTGAATAACTTGTAATCCCTTTGAAGAGATATTTTAGAGAGATTGGTATTTTACTCTTCCATTATCTCACTTATGTACACTTAATTGTGGTAGTAAGAGCTGGCATTGGTTTTAAAACTGCAGATGCAAGTTTAAATGTAAAATCAGAAATGTAATTAACGTCGTAAGGATAACTCTTTTGAGGTTGGAAGTTAAATATCACTGAATTTTAGTGCTAGATTTCTGTTTTCTGTTGCATGAAATTGTGAGAGTATACATTAAAATGAATTTTCATTCCCAGGAAACTCCCCTAAATTGGTCTGTTGAAACAACAGAGGAAACTTTGGTGCCTAAGGACTTGTTAACTGCATATATAGAAAAGCTCAATAGTGATCAAACTGCTCATGCGGAGGAGTCGGCTATGTTCCTGTTCTTATTGAAAAACTTCATTAATGGCCTAAAACCTCCTCTGTCCTTTTCAAAAGGTAGGTATTAAGCTTTTGGGTCTTTTATATCAATGGAGTGAAGGAGGGTTAATTTTTTGTCTTTGGAATTTGCTGGAAACAAGCAAGCCTTGCTTCCCTAACCACCTTCTTCCTTTGTTGTTATTGAGATCTGTAAGGATTACTTGTGAACATGAAATCAGCCAAATATATTGTTGTTTTCTAATAGAGATGTCTGTTTTCTCTTGGTTTCTGAAGGCGTTTGTATGCATCCACTGTGTCTTACTTTTAACCTGTATCTTTCAGAGGAAACTTGGTGGAATCCTGAATCTCTGAATCAAGAAAACCAAGACTACCTGCACCTCCTTTTGGGGCTATTTGACCTACTTGTTTGTGGAGCTAGTGAGGGAAGCAATGCTGTTCAGTACAGAGCATTGATGAATCTCTTGCTCAAGGTATTATTTTTGCATTTGTTGCTCTGAATTATTAGTCATCAACTATTATGCAGTTAAATAATTTTAAGGAAGACAGAAAAATGGAGAACTAATCATGCAACCCTGCTTATGGCTTGCTGGTGCTGTGAGCAGATGAAAGTCGAAGCTTCAGCTGGTTAGTTAACCCTAATCAAATGTAATAATAGAAAACTAAAGTAAAAAAACAGTAAATGGACCAACTGATGCAAAAATGAAAACATAACACTGATTTGCAGGACGAAGCTTCAACTAAAAGTTTTGGTTCTATCTGGGAGCAAAGAAAACAGTTGCTCTGTAAAATTTGTTAGTTTTTAAATGCAAAAATCGAAAAAAAAACTTTGAGACGGCATTGCATGTTTCGTTAGAACATCATCTCATATTTTCTCACCCGCATTGAGTGATACATTTTTATGAAGAGAATAGGGGATTTTGGCAGTCTGGATTTTAGATGACAGGGTGTAATAACTACATTCTGAGGAAAAGAGAAGCAAAAAAAACTTGACACAAAGCCAAATTTGATGCTGTTTCATCAAGAACAGCACATGACAAACACAAACAGAGAAAGGAAGGAATAGCAATGATTTCATAACAAAACTTGGTTTTGATGTTAATTCTTGTATATAACTTTGTCTAATTATAAGTCACTCTAAGACCTAGTGAAATTGTACTGACACTGAGCTGTCAGAGATTGATTCAGTGCCTGGCTAGTTAAAGGTTGTCAGAAGGGAAGGAAGGATATTATTTTGGTGAGATTTTTGACTGAGTAAGCTGGGTCATACTGCACAGAAGAAAAGGAGGTTGGAAGAGGGACTACAGAATGTTTGTGCAATGACGTTAGTAATGTTCTATGACCTAGTGAAGGCAACAGCCGCAGTAATAATTTGCTTCTTTCACTTTAATGCTGGTCTCTGCTTTTGTAGAGTATGTCAGAAGCTGTATCAGTTGTTCCAGCAAGCTTGTTCAGTCTGTGGGATGTTGAGTGGGCACTCCTATTTGATGAATGAAGAGCTCTTAGGATTCAAGAGAGCATCTTGCAGACAGAAAGCATGCTAGCTGTTGTCGGACCGTGTAGTAAGCAAGAACTTTAAATTGATTTGGGATACTGTTAGGAGACAAGGTAACTGCTTCAAAATTGGAAGCTATCCTCCTTAAATTGTGACACAAAGGTCCTAAAGCAAAGCCAAGGTAATTGGATGTAGATGTGTGAAAAACGGAATTGAATCTTCTTGGAGCAGCTATTACTATTGGCGGGGAAGAAGGCGCTCTGACCTGTGTCCGCAATGGTCAGTGATACATTTACGATTGAGAGTTTGTTACTCTTGGTCCATGCTCTATTAGTATAAAGCCTATACAGCCAATCCAGGACAATCTCTTAAGAATAAAGTTTAGTGTGAATATGCAGCGCAGAAAGTTGTGCTGTACAAGGAAATTGGATGCCCAGCTCTTCTGAGACACTGGTTTATAGATTTCTGAAAATCACTTTGTACAACTGATGAAAAAGTCAGGGATTACTTAAAACACTTTTAAGATTACTGCTGCACAAAACAGGAAATAGAAGTTCTTTGTTTTGCATATAACAATTTTCTTGGCGCAGTTGACATACTATACAAATGTTCATATGGATGTGTTTTCACTCTGTTAGGATTTTTAAAAAAATCCCTTGTATTTACATACCTATAGACTACAAGTTATCTGTTAAACTAAAGCCAGATGTTAAGCGACACATGGAGTTGTATACACAGGCAACTGCTGTTTACCCAAAAGATCTACTCTTTTTCTTCCCAAAAGAGACTGTTTCTGACTCTTTAGTTCTCTTCCTGTCTACTCTTTTGATTTGGGTGGTTTATCAGATGTTGTGAGTAGTAGTTTGCCAAATAAAGTTATTAAACAAGTGCTTTTCTTTTTTTTTTTTTTTTTTTTGTGTTAAGGTACATCTAAAAGATTCAGAGGCTTTCTTCAAATTCCTTTCAATTTTATGGACTTACAGTTATAACCTTTCAAATCATCTGAACTATGAAGTCAGTGCAATGCTACAGACTCAAGCTCTATATATTGGCTATGCACTGCTTGAATCACAGACATGCCAAAAAAAGAAACAGCTGCTATCGCCATCGTCTCCAGGTAAAGTAAAACAGTATCTATCTCTCATCTTAAGACTTAATCACAGTATTTTTTAAATTTTGTATAATTTTACTATATTATATACCCTGAAGAGTATCTATAGCTATTTGTGTCCAGCTGCAGTAGGCTGAGACAGCTCTGTTTCTTGCTGATTCACTGCTGCAGTTACTAGCCCAAGCTTGGAAGTAGGTGAAACCACTTTGTGTTTCTTTAACACTTAAGAGTGAAAACTATGCTGAAGAAGTCAGTTACAGCACTTTACTTTCTGTGCAGTATAAGGATGTGGCAGTCAGTAGCAATATATAAAGTCTCTGAGCTTAAATATGAATATAAGGACTGTGATGAAGAAGTTGAGAGCCATGGATCTGAGATTCATGTTGGTTTTGTGTAGTCTAGAGGTTTACAGTGAAAAGAGGTGACTGGAATTAAAAATTAATGCCGATGCCTCTTCAGGGACAGATACAGTGAAATTCTGACCACTCATTTTATTCTGGTATTTTTTCCTCCTTTCTTCCCTCACTCTTTTTGCAGTGGTAATATCTTTGCTAATTAACTTGGGTAGTCCTGTGAGTGAAGTTCGAAGGGCAGCTCTCAAGTGCCTCCATTCCTTGAGAGGGATAAAGGAGTCTCTATTTCATCCTGTTCTTCAGCATTTGGAGCAAAAGACAGAAGAGATCATATCTGACCCTACATACATAACACAGGTATTTTTGTTATTAAGGTATACTTTAATACAATTTTTGTCTGCTGCTGTGAGCTCCCGTCTTTTCTAAAAGAAATCAAGTTAACTGGGAAAGTTCATTGTCTTTGTATGCTATAGTAGACTGGGGTTTTTTTAAAGGACTATTAAAAAAAAAAGTGATTTATCTACAGAGAATTGAGAACATCAGTCAAATAAGAGGTATTAACTTGTGACTTATTTACAGATGAAAAATCCTGTTTGTATCTAGATTGCATTATTACAAAAGCATTGGATAAGCATTATTTTAAGGCATTTTCATCGCAGGGAAATAACTTAATTTTCACTTTGTTAATGATCTAGATTATGGAAACTCTCTTTGAGGAGCTTGAGGCCCAACCAAAACAGAAATCCCAGAAGAAAAAATTGTTGGAAGCTTTGGAAAGCATACTTGATGGTGTACAGAACCCTATTTTCCCATCATATATTGCAAGAAATTTAATGAAAATTCTTCATGAAGTCCATGGTGAGGTAAGTGTTGCCTTTCTAGTTGTTTTATGGGTTCTGCACTTGATTGCTGAAATCAAGTTTCGTTTAGTAATAATGCTGTTAAATAACTTCATAATGTATTAGACTATTAGGCATTAAGTTGACACTTCTGATAATATGCAGTAGTGCTGCAAAGTATGATTTAATGAAACATAAAATACTCGCATGCTTCATCCAGGAATGTACGGGTTGCAGAGTTTTGCACTGGCATTCTTAAGGAAACTCCCTTGATACTGAGAAAGACTATTTCAGAAGAAGATTCTTCCAGAAAAAAATTATTACCTTGGTTAGATACCAGTGAATATAGAGTTTTCTGTACGGAATTGTAACATAGTAGGTAGTACTATCAATTTTATTTCACAGAATCACAGAATTTGTATGTATTAAGCTCCTCTTATCTAGTATATTCAGAAGTCTAAGTGCTGGAAAATACATGAGTTCAATGTTCAAAAAATGAATGAAATTATTAATTTTTATGCTCTGTTCAGTTGTATGTATCTTGTAAGGATTGTGAACTGCATAGAGTATGAACATTCTTGCCTCACATTTGGGTTTTGTAGGAGACAGTCATAAATGGGTGAAAAAAATTGCCTTATTTCTGTATTTTAAAAATACAAAATACTACTCTTCAAAGGAGAATAGCAAAGTAGAAGATGAGCATGTACTCATGGTAATCTCATAATAAGTCCTATATTTTTCCTCTTGAATAGCTGTTGCATAAAATACTGTATAGAGTGTGTTACCAGAGAGGGGATTTGCAGTAAAATGCAGCTGTGCTATTGGAAATTTGTTAAAATGAGAATGGAAATAACTTCTGTTATGAATTCCCTCTGTTTGCAGATGGTTCTTTCTCACCTGTTGCCTGCACTAGACCGGTTGCTAGAGAAGGTCTTTAAGAAACCCAAGGCAATGTTGAAAGATGAAGTTGTTCTCCTGCATCTCATTCTTGGAAAGTTTAATGAATACTCAGCAACCCTCTTGTGCAAGAATCAGCAGAGTCTGGATTTATTTATCAAAAGTCTGCATGCTGCTAAGAAAATCTATGAAGAAATTCCACCATTTCAGATCACAGCACTTGGGCAGGTATGGTTTTATGAAAGATCTTTAATTTTATGCTTAAAGCAAATAGCAGTGTTTATGATTGGATTCACAAGGTCTCTTTCTGTCTTAAGGAGTCCATAGCTTTTGACCTGTCTTTTAGTACAAGTTTTCAAGGTCTCCATAGCATCTTTGAAACATCTAAATAGGCTGCAAAACTTTATCTCTTAAACTTACCAGAAGGAGAAACTGCTGCTTGCCTTTTTTTTTTTTTTGGATTTTGACAATTACCAAATAGAAATATCATTGTATTTGCATGCAGATGCATACCTGTATCACTGCCTGCGGGTACTACTGTTCCACTGTCCTTAGTTTTTGTCAGTCAGGCAGGAGCTTTACTATATGTTTTTCTTCTGAGAAAAAACTGTTATGAAAACACAGGAGGTGAGAAATAGTCTCATTTGAAGGAGGCTACAAATTCAGGCCTTCTATTAGCCAGATATTAGCGTATACTTACCAAAGGCTGGCAACAGCAAGTTTGTTCCCCCTACCAGGCAAGCTGTGTGAAAAGTTTCAGGAATCGGTATGTCTGATGGATATCAGAAGTATGTGCTTTGCATCTAAGGATTCCTGGATCTGTACAATACATAATTAATGTGCAAGTTTTTTGAGATATGTTCGTACTGACATGTATGTGGAATTGGCTGTGTCATACATAATCTAACATACTTAAGTTCCATAGCTCATGATTTTGTTACCCTCTTACAGTAAACCTCTCTGCATCCTTTCTTTTTTCCCTTGTATAGATTACTAAACCATTCTTCGCAGCTGTGTCAGATGGGATGGTACAACAGCAGCTATTAAAAGTATTGTTTGACTTACTGTTAAACTGTAAGAACCCGCTTTGTGCCCAGACAGTTAGCAGTGTGTTTAAAGGGGTAAGTGGCAAACTCCAGAACACAGAAATATGTTAAAACCTGTTGCAGTGGTTCTGTGTTGCTACATTCAGTAACACTCATTGTTTATATCATTCGTAGCATGAAAGGAATCAGAAACTATTTGTCACATAATAGAAGTGTGTTAATGGTATGAAAAGTTTGTTAAATGACTGCTTTTAGAAGGTGTTTCTTTAAAAGCCATGCATCGGTCATTTACTATACTATATGAATGAATTCAGAAGAAGTCACTTCTTTCTGCTGCACTCATTTTCATTTTCTGGGATATGACTTAAATATGTGGATTTCATAACCATATGTGCATGAAAGGGATGTGTTTTAAAAAAAAGGAGGTGACATAGATGTGTGATATGACATGTTGCTCATTGGTACTTGCATTATTGTTCTTTGTTTCAGATTTCAGTGGGTGCTGAGCAGATGGTCAGAGAACTGGAGCCTCCTGAGAAAACCAAAAGTCTGGCCACTGTTCAGCAGACTAGAAGGCAGAAAATGCAGCAACAGAGGTAAAATAACTAGAAACCCAAAAGTTTCTGTACAGTTTGAAAATGCCACTTGTTTTGCTACATTGCATGGTTTGTATTGGAAGCATAAGCATCTATTTCTTCTTTTTCCTTGCACAGTAAAATAACTCTGAGCTACTTTTGGCAAGAGAAAACCAACTCTTGCTGCTTGAGAACTGACAGAACTGTAGTCAAAATTTAAAAAAATAAAAATCCAGTAGTTTTAATGTTGACATTTGCTCTTATAGCATCTGGCTTGACACAGATGAACAAGATTCATTTTTGTAGGTATTGAAGATGTATGGACAAATTACATACACGTGGCTGAAGCCTACAGATGCTTATCAAAATGTTCCTGTTAGTTGACTGAAAAACAGTATTTTCTTTCAGTTAAAACATTAATATAATCATTAGTCTTTTGGTTTCTTTGTCATCTGTCTTCTCTTCACTCTCATAAGGAAGGAGCTGTTTTGTCCACTGTACTTATTCTTTAAGCATTGGCTGTTAGCCATTGTTGAAACAGGATATTGAGTTGATTTTCTTGGTTTAACATAGAATAGCAGTTCTTACTTTCCTTCACTTGACCTTTTTTAATAATCATCACACATTAGATTGATCCATCTGTAAACTGTGTGTGTCAGTTTATAAACACACACGCTTGCACACACCCCCATTGCCTGCATAGTCAGTAGTTAAACAAGTAGTGGTTCCAGAGATGCAAGTTTCCTGAATGGCAAGCAGATCAGCATGTGGACAGTTATTTGGTAACAGATTTTTTTTTTTTTCCCCCCACAGAAGTCTGCTTCATTGTGTAGAATTTTTGTATACACACAAGGCATCCTGTACTTACTTGTTTTTTTCAAGTTTGGTCTGAATTTTCTGTTTAAAATGTGTTCCTGCTTCAATTAAAAACCCACATATTGCCACCTCTCCCAGGAGAAGCAGTAAAGGATATTACTATGTGAAAGAAAATTTGTCTTTTTTTACTTAGCATGCGTGTTTGTTCCGTGAAACACGGTACTATTTTCTTTGCAAATTTATATCCTCATTGTTTGTCTTATCTTTTTAGAAAGCTCCAAGATGCAGAATTGGCACCAGAAGCTAGCCACTTCAGCTGGCAGAGGGTTATGCTTATTCTGGAATTACTGCAGCATAAGAAGAAACTTAGACATCCGCAGGCATTGGTGCCTGCACTTTTTAACCTGCTGAGCCGGTAATCATGTCTTCATAGCACATGAGTCCTTGAGCATTCTCTTCTGTAGCAGACACTGTAAAGCATTAAAATATGGGCTACTTTGTCTCTGCTTTGTTGCCATGTTTTGTAGCTTACCTTGCCTTTTTTACTTGCATTTCTTTTAGGTAAATCAGATGAGGGGAATGGGAAGTTGTTATGATTTTTTTTCTCTTTAAACAATGTGATGGGCTTTTTAAGACTTCTACCTGCTTATGTGAAGACTTTGTTTCTCAGGTGGAGGGATTGGGATTACTAAGAACGATGACACCTGTGCTAAAACTGGCACAATTGACAGGACTTCTGTCTTTTGCAGAACTATTATGATAATACTCTAAGCTTTAAAATTCCTCCCAAAACTTTGTGGAACAGCCTTCATCCCATGCAACCTAAGAAAATTATCACTTTTCCTGCCAACACTATCTCCAAGCGCTTAGGAAAGTTTACATACAGATTGGGTATTTATTTTTTCTTATTACTTGCCTTTACATAGACTGGCAATCATATTTCAGGTAATTATCTTATGCTCCTGACAGCACTTTGATACATGTCTTTTATTAGACCAGTTGATGTATTTGAAAACAAAAAAAGAGACACTTTTTGGCAAATGATTTTTAGAAGCCTGGATTTAGAACTTCTGTAGAGTGAAGATTGCAGTTTCTTATTTGTATCTTAATATGCAGTTTGGTCACTTATTTTTCTGTTGTCTTTTTCAATTTCTTACTTTTTCCTGAATGTGTAGGTGTCTGGAACCTATGGCATCAGAAGAAGAAAATATGGAATATACAAAGCAGCTAATCCTCAGCTGCCTGCTAAGCATCTGTCAGAAATTGTCTTCCGATGGTAGCAAGATCCCAGCAGGTAAAAATTGCCAGACCCATTTCTTGGTACTTCTCTCACTAGTACAGCATTAAAACAATGGCCTCTAACTCTTTTTCTTTTCTGAGCCTACGCAGTATTCTTGAGGAGCAATAGATTCCTCTATAGGGTATACAAGTTTGCCTTATTAATTATTTTTTGTAGACCCCTTAGGTATGGTCTGCAAACTGAAACCAGTGCTTGAGTGCACTGTTTATTCCTACATGGTTGACCATTCAAGTGTTGATCAGTGAATATTTTTTTACTTGCAGATATCCTTGACAAAGAAAAATTCAATGTGGAAGTGATAGTTCAGTGCATCAGGGTATCTAAAACGCCTCAGACACATCACCATGCGCTGCTTCTCCTTGGTGCTGTTGCTGGCATGTTTCCTGTAAGTAGTACCTGAAATTTATGTGTCAGCTCTTTCTGTTCCAAATACTGGGAAGAGTGAAGAACATACACAGCTGTTCTATGAAGAGAAACTTTCTGAAAGGAGCAAGAGGCAAAATTTTATAGGTTCCTTGCTCTTTTAGGACTTTCTATTCCATTTTATTTCAAAACGAATCTCTGTCTTGCTGCTTTGGTCACTAGTCATTTATGACTTGCAGTGAAGTACATTAGAAATGGAAGAAGCTTTCTAACAGCCTGCCTCAGCTTCCTGCTGTGGTCAGAGTTCTTGTGCATTGTTTCTTCTTTCCCCTTCTTTTTTATATACAAGAGAGAAAACATCTAGCCCAGTAGCACATGTATTCTTACAAGTTCCTATCTTGTACAAAACTGAGAAATGTAGTTGTAGTTGATAAAATCAGGTTGATCTGATTTTTAATCGACCGAGAAACAGGCCTCCTCTTCTATGGATTGAAATTTGACTGTACACTCAGTCTTCTAAGTAAGATTCTTTTGCTTTGAAACCATAAAAGCAGCAAAATGTATCCAGATACATTAAACTTCGTTTGCATCTTTCAGTACTTCCTCCACAAATTTGGAAAGATGGCGTTCTTTCCAAAAGGCAAAACTGGAATGTTTTTGACAAATTTGTGGAGGATTTGGCTTTATTTTTGGGATTGTTTTTCTTTGCTGCCATCACCTGCTATAGAACTGAGGTTTCATTCTACATTAATATTGGCTCTTACAAGATTTATAAGGTCAGAATAAAAGGAAATATTTCGTATGAGTCTCAGCTCTCTTTTTAAATCTAAAACACTCCTTTAGTTCACTAAAACTGAATGAAAAATGTGGCCATAACTTCTTGCTCTAAGTTCTGGCAAAATCTAGGATGCTAACTTTTGAGCTGGGTGACACCTCTGATCCAATCCTCTTAATTACTCTGATTACATTCTAGCTCCCCAAAAAGCCAAGAATTAAAATTAGCATGGTTGGTTTCCACTGTGTGATGGTAAATATTGCAGATGTTTTACAGATATAAAAAAGATGGGTGGGAAGGGTGTGAAAATCACTGGAATCTGTGCCACATTCACATTTGTGCTTCTGCAAATCTCCCCATAGCTGATTTTGCGTGTCATACTACCATGGCACTGAGTTGACGAATACAAGTTATTTCATCAGACTCAACTCTCAATTTCCACTCTTTAATTACTTGCTTAGAGGTGTATCTTGGTTTCTAAGTAATATTCAGAGCTCTTAACAATCACATAGTAAGTAGCTTTAAGGGACACTATACATTTAAAATCAGTTTAGTGGAGATTTTGGAAGATACTAATGATTCTCATTCTCTTTTATAGGAATCTAGTGACATTTGTGGGAAGGAGAAATGTCTTAAGGTATAATATGCAGAGCAGCATGGTTCAGAAAATGAACTAATCGTATCTTTCGTCTTTTCCAGGATAAGGTTCTCCATAACATCATGCCCATTTTTACTTTCATGGGAGCAAATGTCTTGCGTCTGGATGATACTTACACGTTCCAAGTAATTAATAAGACAGTGCAGATGGTTATTCCAGCTCTTATACAGGTAAATTTGTCTGCTTAATGGAAAGGAGTAGAAAAAAGTGAACAATATAAGTAGAGAAATCGTTTAGAATACCGTGGTAGAATAATTTGTAGCCTATTCTAGGATTATTTTTAGATAGATATTAAATTACATATAATAAATATATTAACAGACTCCTTGTCTGACCAACTCTGAGTTCATCAGACTACTCCTTTTTAATCTTACGAGCTTCTGCACTTTATAAATGGTTTAGCCAAAACAGTATCACAACTGTACCTAAACAGGACTTGAAACATACTTTAAGTTCAAGTTCTTCATCATAAAAATAGCAGGCAAGTTCAGTAGAGGAACCATTGGAAATAAGAAGGTGTTTATTAGTACTATAATAATATGGCATGGTCATATCTGTAGTAGACATGGTCTGAAGGAAGTGGAAAGGTAAAACATTTGACAAATGCTTCTGTTCTTCCAGCTTGTGTGGGTTTTGTGTTTGTCTGGACATCTTAGATAAATAATTATAAACCAAAACAAAAATACAGCGTTGTTTTTCAAAGGGGACATTTTTTCTGGAGTCAGATTTCACTTGCACCTAACGAATCTTCATTCTAGAGTCATTCATAGATTTAAACATAAAAAATGGCATATAAATTTTTTATGCAAAAATGAATTCTGAAAAAATTCTTCTTCTAACAGTGGGCTGGTGAGTTCCCAGTGTATTTTTTTAATGGTATGTATACACATTTTGCATCCTCTTGCATATCTGTTAGAGAAATCAGGTTGCTCTCTCTTTTATTTTTTTTTAATTTATTTTTTTATTTAAAACCTTTCATAGCAGCCATCACAAGTTTCTGTGACAATTTATTTATGGCACACACAATTATTACATGTGGGGAGAACCTAATGTTGTTTACCTGAGATCATGTAGCCTACTCATATTATTTTTACTAGGCCCTTGAATCCAAGACCCTAACTATCAGGCTTACAGGCAAAGTTTTCTGAAGGATGTGGCATTGCTTTCCCTTGAAAATGTTCTGCTTGTTTTAGCTGATGCCAAGTAACTTTTCATTCTTTTGTTTCTTTTCTTTCTTCACACAGTTCATTTTCAGTGTTTAAGGAAGATGCTTCAAATAAAATAAGAAAAGAAAGAAAAGAAAGAAAACTTTATTTTGGAGCACTTAAATTTTCCTTGAGATTTTACTTTTGGTAATGCTGTTATCAGGCATGTAGTGCTTTCTCTCATTTTCTGAATTTACAAGAAAGAACTTGTAGCTGTCTGTGATAATCTGTTGGAACTGCCATACCTGTTTGTACATAGGCTGAAGACAGTGATTTGTCAGAGTCCTCGGGAAGCGTGGAAGAGGTGGTGATCAAGATCATTCGTGTGTTTGTGGATGCCTTGCCCCATGTGCCGGAGCACCGACGCCTGCCGATCCTGGCCCAGCTGATCACTACGGTGGGAGGAGACAAGTTCCTCTGGGTTCTCCTGGTGCTGCTGTTTGAGCAGTATGTGACCAAAACTGTGACTGCGACATCAAGCACTGACAAGGTTAGAAGACTAGAGGGGTCAACTTTTTCCTCCAGAGGCTGATCTCCCCTTTTCTGTTTATGGTCTTTCTTGCCTTTAAGAAGGGGCAACTCCTACGGTATGCTAAAATAAGTAGTGAGCTCTGAGCTTGTGCTGTAGCAGAACCTGATGGTGATGTTGACTATGACTTGTATTGCAGATACAATATTGTTTTGTCCTGCAGCCTGAACAGTAAGTCAGATCGTATTGTACAGCAATCCTTGACATGAAGAGCTGATAATCTAATTATGAAGTGCTTCAGTATTTTTTAAAGTTGTTTGGTTTGTTTTTTTTTTTCTTTAACTGTGTTTGTGAAACATGATATTGGTCTTCCTGTACAGACCAAGATAAAAACCCTATTATGTTTTTGTGTAAGCAGGCCCTTGGATTGGGTGAAAGCATAGCTTATGGGGAAGACTAAACGAGTTATTAAAGGAACATTGGTGAGAAGATACAGTCTCTGCTGTAGCAATTTAATCTCTTTCTGCTCCCTCCGGAACTATGTTCTCTGCAAGAGCTTGCTGCTGTTACCTTTAGTGTTAATCCTGGCAGTATCGAGCTCACCATAGCATTTTCACAAACTCACTGAGGAGTTTTTGAGTCTTTTTATCATGAGTAGTAATACTTTTTTTAATTCTTGATTTTTTTTTTTTTTTTTTTTTTATTTCTAAACCATAAACAGGATGCTGTTCTGGAAGCAGACACTGAATTTTGGATTTCCATCTGTTGCGAATTTAATGTACGTTCTCAGTTCCAGAGCATGATGAAAATAATTCAGTACTTGACAGAGCTGCCAGAGAACAAAGAAGGTAACCACAAAACAGAGCCAGCAAATGCATGTAAACCTTCCTATTGCAGTAGGACAAGGGGTACTGGTTTTAAACTAAGAGAGGGTAGACTTAGGCTAGATAGAAGGAAGAAATTTTTTACAGTAAGGGTGGCAAAACAGTAGAACAGGTAGCCCAGAGAGGTGGTAGATGCCTCATCCCAGGAAACACTCAAGGTCAGGCTGGACGGGGCTCTGAGCAACCTGGTCTAGTGGAAGATGTCCCTGCTTATTGATGACTTTTAAAGGTCTTTTCCAACCCAAACTATTCTATGATTCTATTACTCCTCTAGACAGAAGACTGAGGGATAAGAGATGCTATTACTTTTTTAATCCATTTAATTATAGATTAATTTGAGTGCTTAGAATCAAACAGTAGGCCTCATGTAGAAGGCACAGTAAATCATTTAGTTGAAACAAAAAGCTATTATTCATAGCAGACAAAATCACAGAGACTACCAGTCATTTCTGTTTTTTTTTTTTTTTTTTTAAGGTTTCATTTCTTTCTACTACAATGTAGTTGAAGCAATAATTAAATATGTTTTAATACTTGTCCAGTCTGTTATTTCAAAGAGCACTGGGGAAGGTGGGTGAGGGTTGTTTGTTTCTTTTTAAGTTAGGACTTGCCGTATTTGTTGTTTGAATACATTTTCTCAGCCAGAAAGGACCAGGTAATGACACTGAAAGCAGTTTTCCCAAATATGTGATGCACAGTGTATGTGGTTCTGCCTCAGAAGTCTCTCATGTTTGTAGCCAGTGTACCATAGCTTTAGCACCAAGAAAAAGATTCTTCACGTAAAAGTGATAAGATAGAATGGCAGTGAAATGGCACTACTTCTTTTCAGGCTGTTGAAATGAAAAATTTATCTCCTGTGGTATTTCAAAGCATATTTTTTGGAACTTTGACATGATACTGGATACTGCAGAATGATTGTCCTTGGTAGGCATCTGACTGTAATTTTGCTTTGTTTCTGTAACCAGAAATCAAATGTCTTTTTCTCTTGGCTGCAAATTTGTTTTGTGAATGTTTTCAACAGATGATCCTGGGCCAAAAAAGTCAAGAACGTGCAAGACAAAGCTAAAAAATCAGGATGGGCAACTCTTTAATGTGGAGTCTCATTCAGACAAACAACTTCGGCACTTCAAATTCTTGTCAGTCTCCTTCATGTCACAGCTTTTATCCTCTCAGAGTTTTGTGAAAAAGGTAATAAAGGCAGATTGCTTTTACACTGATCCCATTAAGTAATTGTGCCATACTGTAATAGATGAGGTTTGATTTGCTTTTTAGTATGGCTTTATATTCAAAGGGGATGAAAGAATGCACTCTCTAGTGTATCTTACTGGCATCTTTATTGACACAATTTTGAAACCTCTCAGTAATATGAATTAATTTTTAGTAAGGCTTTTTCAGGTAGACGCTGTGTGATTGAATGAGTAACAAAGTGAAATTCTGGTCGAGTGGATTCCCACTGGCTTTATGGAGTCTGGAATTTTACTCACAGTCTGTGTAACTCCAAGTTTGGTGTGGGATTTATACTATTAATACTGAAAAGACAAAATAAATGTTACAAATCATAGGCTACAGCTCTAGCTGGAAGTCGTTCCTAGTTTTTCAACTGAACATCATCCACCAGCATGTTTGCTGCTGTGACTGCATTGCCTAAGATTCTCAGATTTTCTTGTAGAATGATGACTGAAGTGCAAATACGGGGAACCATGTTAGTGGACATTTCAAATTTGCATATACTAGGATATTAACTTAATGAGGGAGTGTAAGTTTCACACTTAAGGTTTTCATTCTTCCTTTTTAAACCAGATAGTTGAATGTGAAGAAACAGAAGAGCTGCAGAAGTTGGAACAGAGGTATGCTTTAAATCTGCTCCACTCCTCCTATTTCTAGCTTTTACTGCAACCTGGGAATACTTTTTTAAGTGTAGTCCCATTAGAATATTTTTTTCCCCAAGGATACTTTTAATGTTGATCTTGGCAACAAGCAGTATTTATTATATACAAGTTATTTGGGTTTTGTTTTGTGGTTTTTTTCTTTTTTTTAATATAATGTGGAGTGGTTTATTTCTGAAAGATTGCTCTACCCAATATCCACTCTTTCTGTATTTCTGATAGTGCTTATTTACATACTTGGCCATTCTATTATGCTACTGATGATGGAGTGTCTAATAGAATTCCAGTTTTTTAGCAAACCATATCACTTCATTTGTAGGAAAAAAATCGTTATTCACAGGTGCCCCTGTATGAGTGTAAGAAAATTACCGGTAATCACAGATCAGCTGTAGTCACTGGGTTATAACAGCCAATGATGCAAAATTGAGGGTTTATTTTGTGGAGGCTTAAATTTTTATGTTTGTTCTAAGTGAAAAAGGGCATATGATTTATTTTAAATGCTGTGTACCTTAAATGCTCTTTTTTAAACATCTATATCTTCCTAGATTGTTTTTGTTTTGAAGTAGAGTTCTTAAGTATAACTATTGTTGTATGTAGATGTTAATTTAGAGATACCAGGTAGACTTCTGTAGTGTGCATGATTGTCCTTATTGCCATAGCTTTTTGTTAATATGTAGATGATCTGCTAGTCTCTCTCTTAGGTGTTTCATTTTCTTTTATTGTTGCTGTTTGTGAAATTTTCTGCCTTCCAGTAACACAGTCAACTTCTTCAGTGTCCTTGTTACTATAAGATGCTTCCTTTCCCTCTAGGCTATTAGAAGAAGTTCTTCATTATATAAACACTGTGGCATCTTCAGTGGAAGGAAACGTGGACAAGCCAACAGCCAAATTCTGGAGGGTTCTACTTAACAAGTCCTATGATATGCTGGATAAAGTATGTCTCATTAGCCCTCATGTTAGCAGTGGGACATTTCTGCTTTTGCTTATTAATATGATTATAACCTTTGTAGGATTACTTGTTGGATTAGTACTGATCTTTATTGGATGGTCTGCAACCTGGTGCATCAATCTTTAAACTCATCTACCAACTTTAGTAATTACAGCTAACAGCTTAGACAAAACAACCAGAAAAAAAATCAGGAATGCTTATTTCCTCTAGTTAGTGTTCTACGGGCTGGAAGCAATCATTTCCCTATCTATCTGGTGGAGAAGAATGGCTTTTGGCAGCATTTCTCACTGTTAACTCATAAAATGATTTAACTAATGCTAATGGAACTGTTGTACACTTCTACATGGAATTTAAATGGAGGAAAAAATCCTTATGCTTTTCTTTCTAACCTTTCTCTGATCAGAAGTGTATTTATAGAATTTGGACTGGTTATCTTGTTGCATGCTGTGGAGCATACATACTTTCACAGCTCGGATTTTTTTTTTTTTTTTTTTGCCTGTGAAGCATATTCCAGTTTTCATGATGTACATGCACAGGGCACTACCAGAAGTGTTTTAGGGTAAGGAGGGATAGCTCACTGGTGTAGACAAGGAATTGCTGAGGAAGCCTCGGAGCTAGTGGATGATGGCTGGTTAGCAGCCAGTGAACATACGTAAGTACTGTGACAGGAACCTGCTTTGTTCTTTTGCTTGCCTCAGATCCAGCATTGCTAGCCTGTCCTCTTGTCTTTGGTCCTGAAACCCACATGTGAAGTTGAAGAGAGTTTACCTGTCTTATTTGGAGGCTACTCTGTCACAGTGCATGGAAGAGCGTTTATGGTATTGTTTTGTTTGTGTTTTCTTGTAGGTCAATGCCTTATTGCCAACAGAAACCTTCATCCCTGTCATTAGAGGACTAATGACGAATCAGCTGCCATCTGTGAGACGTAAGGCAATGGACCTTTTGAACAACAAGGTGCAGCAGCGCACAAAGTGGCAGAAGAGCCAGGTGAGATGAAGTGGTTAAACTCGGTTCCTTTAGCAGAAGTACCTGAAGAGAGATTAGTGTGGAACTGGTTTGCTCTAAAGTCAAGTACCAGTGCCAAGTCTGGCAGGCAGCTCTTGAGTAGTGAGACATAGGCTACCTGCCCACAGATACTTTGCACGTTCTGAGTTTCTAACTGTCTAATGTGTGTGTTCTCTTGTCCTCTTAGATCCTGCAGCTCTTGGAGCTAGTTCCTGAGCTCATTGCTATTGTGCAGTGTAAAAGGAAGGAGGAAGAGGAGGAGCAAGCCATCAACAGGCAGACTGCTTTGTTCAGCCTCAAGCTACTCTGTAAAGGTTTTGGCACAGAAAATCCGGTGCCATTTGTACCTGTTCTGAAAACTGCCATTGATCTCATCTCTTCAGAGAAGGAGGAAAAGAATGTGATGGGAAGTGCTTTGCTCTGTATAGCTGAGGTCACCTGTACAGTGAAAGCCCAAGCAATACCACAGCTTCCAAGGTACTGTTGGTTCTTTTGAACAGAACCAACTGCAGCAGGAATTAGTTACATTAAAATGCATTACTGAAGGCATGCTGATGAAGGCCAGGTGGCAGTCTGCTTGTGTGTGTTTTGTGTAGCAAAGAATAAAGGTATTCGTAGCACTTGAACGTACTTCCTGGTCATAGAACTAAGAAGCTAGTGGGGAAACTGTAAAGAGTTTTATAATCAGTAGAGTTCCTTATGGAGTCTGCTACTGTGAACAGAGAGGCAATCTTTATGGCTTTAGAGAAGTCAGACCATATTTTGTATTTTTACTGTAGAACAGATGGCGCTTAAAAACATGAGAACTGGTGCTGCATGTTACATTATTCTCCCTATTCAAGAATTCAAGATCTAACTTGTTGCTTTTAAGACTATTTTATCTCATTACAGATATATAAGTTTCTTACTAAATCTTCTAAAGATGGGGCTTTGAGCAACCTGATCTAGCGAAAAATGTCCCTGCCTATGGCAGGGGGGTTGGACTAGATCTTTAAAGATCCTTTCTGACTCAAACAATTCTATGATTCTGTGATTTTAAACATAATATACTTCATTAGCTTTGAAAAATCAAATACAGCAGAAGAGCCCAGAATACTGAGTTTTCTCAAATACACGTGTGAAAATTGTCCCTGCAGACTTAACTGATGGATTTATGTGACTGGAAACGTGCCTCCCAGTGGTCAGTGGTTTCACCTTTCTCTGTTTATGCTTGGTTATTCACAGGCTGATGCCGGCACTGCTGAAGACTTTAAAAAATAAGAAGGAGCTGGTCTCCAATGAGATTTACTTGCTGAGTGCCGTCACTGCTCTGCTGAAGGTCGCAGAAACATTACCACACTTTCTTAGTCCTTATCTTTTGGACTGCTTGCTGCAGGTGAGCCATCGGACTCTTACAGATACGTAAAGAGGAGCAGGATCTGCCCATTTACTAGAAGCAGCTAGAGATTACTTTCTTCTCTCTGAAACTTGACGTAGGAGTGTGTGCCAGCTAGGTGGAAGGTAATAATGTATTACTCTTCTACTCACCTTCTTATGCAGATAACTAAGATACAGAACACAACAGCGTCTCCTACACTTCCCTCTAATAAGGCTGTAGTTTGTCTCTTTGGAAAGGGAGATGAATCCTGAAGGATCATTCTGTAATATCCATGCTCTCAACAACTCTGTGTATGTTACAGCTCTAGTTAGGGTGATTATGACCCTCTGCCACTGACATGCACACTTTTTCAGTGTTTGTCTTCTGAAGACAGTGAAGCTCTGTGCACAGACATCTTAAAGTGCTCCAAGTGGTGAACAGAAAAATTCCCGTCTGACACTTGCAACAGACAACTACTGTAAAGTAAGTTCTTGAGCTGTTTTAAGTATGCCTGACTTTTGTCGGATTTCCTGACAGGTTCTCCGCTTGGAAAAGATTATGGTCGAGTTTGGTCCTTCTTCCCAGATAAGCTTACGCATAACATCACTGAAAACTATCCTAGCTACAAGGCTTGCTTCTCGAATACTCTTGCCTGCGGTTACAAAGTGTTACAGTGAAGTGGCAAATACCCGGAAGGTAAGGATTTTTTCTTTTGCATTGTAATTAAAAAGAAAGAAAGAAAAAAAACCCAAGGAGTGCAGAATTTGATTCAACTGTCCCAGCTGTGTCCCCTCCCAACCTCTTGCCCACCATCAGCCTACTCGCTGGGACAGTAGAGAGACAAAGGAAGTCTTAACACACTGCAAGCACTGTTCAGCAATAGCAAGAACACCGGTGTATTATCAGTGTTGTTTTGGTCACATATCAAAAACATGGCACCATATGGGCTGCTATGAGGAAAATTTACTCCATCACAGCCAAACCTAGCACAGTCTTTATATTCTCTCTTCTTTTATACTGCAGTGGTGATGCAAGAAAGTTAGACCTGGGAGAAATGAAGCATGTCCTCAGCATGTTAGATGATGAATGCTTGAGAGCATTCATAAAGGCCTTGACTGGCCTTTTTTATGTTCTGCTTGGAACATGAATTGAGTCATAATTTTCATCTGGGCTTTGTTCCTGTCTCATACGTGCAAACCTTTCAGACTTAACTGGTATCTCCAGTATTGGAGAGGGGAGACCAAAATCTTTTCAGGAATCCTACTAACTTAAGCCCACCAAAAGTACAGGAAAAAGTTTATTTTATCAGCAGTATTTTAAAGAGTGAATGTATGAAATACACAAATCCAATTCTCTTGTTACATTTCTCGGTTACTGTCAGTATTCCAGTTGCCTTTGCATTGCTTTGTTTTTGTTTCGGCAGAACTGCCTGGGTCCCCTTATGGACATTTTGAAGGAGCACATTGTTGGTATGGAGAAGGAGCACCTCATCTCCCATCAGGCTGAGCTGACGGCATTTTTCATGAAAGCCCTGAACTTCCGAACAGAGCATGCCCAGGTGGCTTGTTTAGGGGGATGAACCTCTACATGCTAATTCTGTCAGTTGTTTTAAAAAAATATTAGTAGTTTCCATTGCGTATGTGCTCTGAAATTCTGGGTGTCAAATATTCTATTCTGGAATTGTTCTTGGGCTAGAAAACAACATGGTTAGGTATTTAGTCTGAAACAGACAAAACTAAACATGCTTTGAAAGGTCAAATTCTTACATTTCAAACCTGGAATTATGTTTTCTATTTCTTCAAGGATGATTTAGAGGAAGTTGGTAAGACAGAGGCTTGTATTATTAATTGTCTAATAAGTATGGTCATGAAACTTTCCGAGGCTTCTTTCAGACCCCTCTTCTTCAAGGTAAGAAGCTTAAATATAATTCATCTGCATTAACATATTCATATTTTCCAGTGCACAGACACAGGAAAGAGCTAATCTGCCTTTCACTTTCAGCTCTTTGATTGGTCCAAAACAGAGTCTAGCCTAAAAGACAGATTGCTGACATTCCACCGAATAGCTGACTGCATTGCAGACAAGCTCAAGGGTCTCTTTACCCTGTTTGCTGGTCATCTAGTGAAGCCATTTGCTGAGACACTGAATCAGGTCAACATTTCTAAGACTGGTAAGTTTTCAGTTACTGACTACAGAGAGGCATTGGCCAGCTAACTCCAATTGCTGCAAGAGGTTAATTATAATTGATGAAAGTTTAGTCTTACAGGATTTACTTCACAGCATATACCTCTCATTTCTTCTTTCTCTCATAAATAAGGCATCTTGCTTATTCTGATGGAACCAAATGACATTTTTTTTATCCATGGGCTCTGGGCTGTTAGTACAAATTTGAGACCACATGAAAATTTCCAGTGTCAGTCCCAGTGAGTTCCAGGAGAATGAAATTGTGTGGAAAGAAGGGTGACTTGTTTCTGCTCAGTTTTTTTTCTTTTTTTTTTTTTTTTATTCATTGACTTCTCTCATATGCTACCTGTGTATTCAGATGTATTCAGACTCCTCTGCTTTTTTGGCAAAAATAGGGGGGTTTTTTTGTATGGGAAACTATTTGCCCATCCCATGTGTAGTGACCTGAAGAATTCTCCATATCCAGAGGTATGGCCAAGCACTTTTCCTATAGCCTGTGGCTATTCTCTTTTATCGCCAGCTGACTCTGACAGTGGCAGACCTGCTAGAGCATTAGCTAAAAGCCAGATAACATACTGCATCTACTTTATTGTTCTGAGTGATGAGTACATAATTGCTATGTAGTACAGCCTTTAGCTATATTCACAAACTAGCAATGTTTCTATCTTGTGGGGAAGTTTTGTATTTTCATTTTTTGATGATATTTTTTCTTCTCCTTGATATGTAGATGATGCCTTTTTTGACTCTGAGAATAGCACAGAAAAGAGCTGTCTACTCTTGCAGTTCACCGTGGACTGTCTGCACAAGCTCTTCCTGTTTGACACCCAGAAGTTCCTGAGTAAGGAAAGAACAGAAACCTTGATGATGCCGCTGGTTGATCAGGTATTGACAAACACAAAAAAACAATTCATAGCTGGTTTGGTTTTCCCCCCGCCCCCATCAGAAAGATTTACTTTTTTAACTGTCAGGTCTTAATCCTCGCCCTTAACAAAAAGGGAGGAATTACTTCATTGTCTTTGGGCTACAGACAGTATTAATTAACTGCTTTGCCTGAGGCTCTTAATTACTAATTTTTAATCCTCTTCCTAAACGTCTTCATTCTGTACGGTTCATGCATGTTGTTGAGCTCTTGCAGACCAGTGCACTCCCACTGATGCTCTTTGATGTAATTCCTGAGTACCTGAAAGCCAAAGCTAGAAGTGCTTTTGGCTGGGTTTATCTGAGCCTGGATCTGTTTGACAAGCTTTTTACTTCCACAGCTAGAAAATACACTTGGAGGAGATGAGAAGTTCCAGGAAAGAGTGACAGCACACCTGATACCCTGCATAGCTCAGTTTTCAGTGGCAATGGCAGATGATTCTCTTTGGAAACCACTGAACTACCAGATCCTGCTGAAAACAAGGCACGCCTCTCCTAAGGTTGGGAGCTATCATAATTTGAACTGGTTTTCTTTGTTGTGTTAGAAAATGAGAACAGTGCCCCAAAAACCAGAAGTGGATTAGCCAAGTCATTGCTAAAATACTAGCCTAAATTAAAATACTGATACAGTACTATGCTACACCCAAGTTCTAGAGAGATGTATACAACATGGCCTTCTGCTCTGACTGTAAGCAGTCAATATTCCATGTGTGGATGTCTTCCATACTGTGTGGTTTAAGTTTTTTAAAGATTTGGTAGGTGTTGGAACAAGAGCTAACCTGTTTGCATACGAAGAAAGGGGCACTTTAGAGGGGGAACTGGAAGACAGTTATTTATCAACCTTCAGACCTGTTTATTATATTGAGTTTTGTTAAGACTCTCCTATTTGACAGCTTGTATGTATTCAGGGGGAGTACTTGGTTTTTCACTGTACTAAGTCCTTCTGATGCAGTGGAACAGAGTGGCATTGTAACAGGAAGTTACACTGTTATATCAAATAACTTCCAGCAACATACCTGCTTCTTGCAACCTATTTTTCCTTTGACATTATCTTAACCCGGATGTTGAGATTTCAGTTAGCTTAAGACTACTTCCCTTCACTAGGGAAAGCTAGTTTACAAACTTACATGGAAACAAGGGGAGAGCAGCCAGGAGAAAACAGGGAACTGTACAGTAATGTGTGTGTCCTTACAAAGATTATTGTTTCAATTTAGGTCCGATTTGCTGCGCTGCTTGCTTTGGTAGAAGTCGCACAAAAACTGAAGGAGAACTACCTGGTCCTGCTACCAGAATCTATTCCATTCTTGGCTGAGCTCATGGAAGGTAATGTTCTAAAGTATCATTAATGAAGGCAGGCAGCTGGTCTATGACCAGGAAAGAATAAGGGCCACTTACTTCAAAGATTCAGACAGGATGGTTGCTATAAATCTTATGAATTGGCATACAGTAGCTTAAACTGTGCAGGATGCAAACCAAAATGGAATGTATCCAACACACTCCTAAAAGTCAGTTAAATTATGGTAGTTTCTTCAGTGTCCTAGCCTGTACGCATCTCCCCAGTTGCACGTTTTAGATCAGTGTTCCAGTAGAAATAATTTGCTTAAGTCCTGAGTGCCAAAATATTTTTGAACAATTACTTCATACCTGGTGTTTGAAGACAGTTCTAGCCGTGATGAAGCATTCCCAGGGTAGCTTTGTAATCACTATTCTCCGTAATTCCTGCTTTATTTCTTTTTCTAGATGAATGTGAAGAAGTTGAACAGCAGTGTCAGAAGACAATTCAACAGCTGGAAGTCATTTTGGGAGAACCGCTCCAAAGCTACTTCTAAGTTTACCACCATTCTTTTCAAATTTTGTCTGAACTGGGTTAGCTTCATACATTTAAGTGTTAGAGGCAAACCATCATACTAATTTTTATCAGAGCTAAGATCTTAATTTCTTAATAAAATACTCTAAAAATCTGGGTTTATAATTTCTGGATGGTCGGGGGACTTTCTATATGACTTTTCCTTAACTGCTGTTTTCTTAACAGTGGGAAACTGGAGCAAGCTATAAGCAAATTCTGGTAGCTGGGCACAGAGTGACAACATGCAAGACTCACTGAATTCCACAAGCCCTATGGAAAGGCTGTCATGCTCCAGTGTAAGCATGGTACTTCCTGGACCCAGTCTTTAAAGACTGCTACGGATTAGCTTCTTATTCACCTGAAGATCAAGACTAAATTGCTTGCTAGGTTAACAAATTTACCAAAAAACTCACTACCTTTGCAGCAGGAGGTGCTGGTGCATTACACTCAGACTCTGTAAAGTATGGTTTAAAATGTGACTGATTAGAACCAACACGATAAAGAGGCTAACCTTACATCCCATCAGGTGCTGGGGATAGGCCTCTCTGTTCAGGGTGCAGCATGTCATGCAGATCCCGTCTGTGGAAAGGTTACCCCACTGTGGTCATCTGTGCTCTTACAGGATTTTCTTAAAGAAAACAACTATTAATCATGTTGGCTGTCAAACAAAACCAATGTTCACATGAGAACCCCCTGCTGAACAATTAGATAAAGGCAAGGACACACAGGTGCTGTAACTGCCATTCCTGAGTGGGAGCTGCCTACCAGCCCCTGTGTTACAATCAGCCAGCTACATTTATCTTGCAGCCCAGGAATAGGTGCACAACACTGTCCTGAAGGCCACACCAGCACAGCTGAGGCCTACTCAGGTTAACTGGTCTGTGGATTGCTAACTGCTTGATGTGAAATGGGCCTCTACTCAGGATTCACTGTGCCACCTTGGAGATACTGGTAAGATAACTGAAACAAGACAAAACACATACTTTTTAAAAAGAGATCATAGCAACTTAGCTACACTTAGAGAAAAGCAGAGTTCACATATTTTTATTTACGCTTTTTAAACATTAAATGTGGTTACTTTTCTTAAACAGTCTTTTAGGGTACATCTTATTCTTGAAATTGCTTCACTCTTAGCAGCTGTTAAGATAAGTAGGAACAGCCCTCAGGCATGCATTGACAGCCAGTAGCAACTTATTTTTAAAGAGTATAAAAATTAAGACTGACATTCATACAGAAAACAGTGAATAGGAACAGCTTGTTTCAGATAGATAGCATTTTAATGCAAGACTGAAAAAGGATCCATTCTCTATTCCACTGATGAGTATCCAAGTCATGGGTTCACACCTCCTCATTTTTTAAAAAACAAACATCCACTTCAGTCTCTGAACACTTTCAACTCAGGAGCTATTTCAGATCAAACAAGTTTTCAAAGGTTCATGCAACTGGAATGACCTAAATCATTTTCATTTGTTTCACCTCAGAAAACTAAAAGCTAGAAGTGTTGCTGTATGTTTGATTTAATCCACTTACAAGCAGGAGGTGACATAACCATGAGTGTTAGAGCAGGTACTACTGCAGCAGCAGGCTATCATCAAATTCCTTCTTGCCTTTTGTTAGAACTGATGAGTCAACTGTTTGCTTAATCCAGCCTCAGGAAAAAGTTGCTAATATAAATTTAAGAAGCAGAAAAGTATATTTCATTATTCTATTTTAAATGAATTATCAATGTCCCTTTTGGTGTGGATAACCATATCTTCAGATCCTATTTCAGTCTTGTTTCTACTTCACGATACTGAATGTATGCTATCAAGGAACGCCAAGTAGGAGTTTAAACATACCGAGTACAACTGTTAGACACAGTATGATGCAGCGTCTTCATATTGCTAGGTTTAGTAATACAGGAGATTTATCTCAGCAAACACTTATTTAGCTTGCCACAATACTGTAAACTAGATGGGCATTTAACCTCACAGTTAGCAGTTCTGGTACTCACCTAACTCAGAGAGGCAGACACAGAAGCCTAGATAGATAAAGGCAGGCTCAGCACGAGTCAGTGCCTGTTTCTACTCGACAAGGAGGCACCTGTCATTATAAGAAGTTTTGGTTTTTTGGTAGTGATTGAAAAGAACTACCCACTCCTCACATCTAATACTTTAATATCTCCTGAGATTTCCACTGTGTTGATCTTTCCCAGTTGTTTAAAACGATGCTTGTACTCCAGCATGTGAACACCATTAACAGCAACTCTGAACCCGTGGGCATCACAGAAAATGATCAGCTGAAAAGCAAGAAAAGAAACAGTTAAGTTTTAAGCCCTGGTAAGACATGAAAAACAACCTGATGATCTAGCCAAGACCTGGGCAAGCCCTGCTTCTGTTACAAAGAATGTTTCATGCAAAAGAAACACTTAAAAGACTGGAACTTCAATAAAATTCATAGAATCATAGAATAACTGAAGTTGGAAGAGACGCATAAGGATCATCAAGTCCAACTCAATTCAGTTAAAATTCATCCTGAGCACAGGCTGAATTCCTGCAACTATTTAAAAAGAAAATTGCCATTGAAACCAAGTCACTTCTCTGCTCCCTGTGGTCTCATTTAATCCTAAATATTCTCAAGACACTGAAATGCAGGAATGGCAGGCAGTTTTATTTAAATCTGTATTAGTGAAGTGACATTTAAGCACCACTGCTAATCCTTTCGGCAGAATTACCAGTCTGAGTCTATGCTATGTTTCAGTTAATCTTACCTCAAAGTACATCCCTGGACTGAAAGGGAAGCTGGTCATTTCCTTTTCTTCTTCTCCCCAGCTGTCACGAAGGTACGAGTTTCTTACAAAAACTTTATTTTTCACTCGGGGATTCAGATGTAATGCAATGTCCCTTGAGTCACTTGGTTTCAGATTTATTGCAAAGCTGGAAGATATTTTTTAAAAGTTTACTATACCAAGGGTTTATAAACATGATGTAGTAGTCCATGCTATTTACCAAGTCCTTAGCCAATACTGAGAACTTTCTAGAGCCAGGACCATGATTCGCCTGAAGAAACAATCAGGCAGTTAACATGCATGTGTCTCCTTCACACAGAAACCTTTGCTGGAGGCAGCAAATGCAGGACATGACCCTGCCAGATCTGCTTCATCACTCACAGCTTTCTGTTTGTCTCGGCAAGGAGGTAGTGAGCCAAGCGGGCCAAGTGCTACTCGCCTACAGCACTAGGAACATATGGTGCTACTTGCTCCACCATCTCTTTCTCCTAACTCGGGCAGTGGAGAGTGGGAGGCTTTGTTTTATCTAAAGACATTATATTCTTTCTGCCAATGAACAGATTAGACTCTAAGGAAAAGTTTGAGGATTCTCTCCATACATTTAAGATTGGTGGGACACCATGCATACAAAGTGTTACTCTGTAGGCAGCATAGCTCTGCCCAGGCTGAATGAATATGCTTGCAATCTTAAGACATGTCCACAACACAGGGTTCCTAAATGTGAGTTTGAATGCTTCAACCTGTGGCAAAGACCTCACTGCATTTGAAGAGGAAATATTCCTCCCCTCCAATTAACTCCAGCTGTCAGGTTATTTCCCTCCTTTGAGAAGCCTAGAATTGCTTAGCCCAGATACGAAATATAGCAACAGCCACACTTCCAAGCTGTGAAGTCCTCTTTTTTGCTGAGAAAAAGGAAAATCTACAACTGTGTGAACTGAGTGAAAGACATTAAATAACTTATAAACTCTATAAAAATCTATACATTTAAAATCATAAAGAGAAGGCAACCTGCAATGCTTTAACTAACACCCAAAGGTCTCTTCACGCTTATAAGCAGTACATTCAGCACTTGAAATGTCCTAACAAGCTTTTCAAGCCAAAAGAAGGAAAACAAATGCTACTATCTAAGTATTAATTATCCTGTCCAATTTAAAGCCCATTCAAACTTTGTTGATGAGATTTCTAGACCTTGGGTTCCAGTATTAATATGAACTCTGAGTGCTGTTCAGCTGCAGGGAAGATATGTGCTCTGAGGAAGCAGGAGGGCAATGCATACACACAATGTAAAAAAGCATGCTTCTCATCATTTGTACTAACCACTTCATTTTTTAGGCATGTTTCTGCAGAGTCAAAACCACCCTTCAAGCAAAGGGCATGCTGAAGCACAGATATTTCTTCAGCTCCATTTTGCCCATGTGGCACTCCCTTTTTTCCTCCCCTCTTTAAATCGTTGGGAAAATGTCATCTTCGCAACCTGTTGTTCCTAATTTGCTATCAAAATTATAGCTCATACTCCCCTACCAGCTTTCATCACTCAGTTGTTGTCAGTTAGGCACCTTCATGCTTATACAGTCCCCAAGGATGCTGTCCAAGAAGTATTCAGAGAAACGTAACATGCAGCATTTGAGCACACCAGCAACTCATCTAACTCACTCATCTTCCACCTACTTCTGCCAGTTCCCATTCCTCTTGGATCTCTTTAGAATAAAAGCTGTCTTTGTACGATGTGTGCACTCACATGCCTCGCACAATGAAAACCCTGAACAGACACACAGTCTTGTGAATGATGCACGTTTAATAGGTAAAACACTCAGGTTTTACCTTCACTTTTCACAACGGAGCTGGTTTTTTAAGTCCTCTCTAAAACGGTATCCTGCAGGTTCCTGAGAAAACTGCACTGAAGTTTCAGATGATTCCAGATGCAAAGTTGCAAGTGAGTATGGATATACTGAGGCAATGGAAAAGCCTCCTCATTCTCAAAAGCAGTGCAGTTAAATAGCAGAAAAAATCTGTAACACTTACCTCTTTGCGTTTTTATTCACTTCTCCTTTAATGACAACTGTGCATCCTGGACAAAGTGCAGCATCAAGATTCCCAACATAAGGAACCTCCTGGAAGTACACCACCAGTAAAAATTTTTACTGTGATTTACTTTTTTTCAATATACAAGCTGAGCTTTACTATAGCGGGAAGAAATCTAGCCTACAATTGCAAATCTGCACTTATAGCTAAAGTTAATCCTACCAACATATTCTGTGATACTAATACTATAGCAGAAAAGTTACACTGAGATAAACATATCAATGTGTTGGGTTTTTTCTTTAGACTACCACCTTGGGTTCAAAATAAACACTATTTACAACTACTTCTGCCACCAGTAATGGTGGAAGGAGGGTAGAAAGAAAATGGAAAAAAAAAAGCAAGCACAAAACTCCCTCCACTAATTATATGTCACGTAATTATTCAGATACACACATCCCAACCTCTCCTCTCAGAAAGTTTCAGTTATGCTTTAAGGAATAGGACTCATGCGAGGTGTGTATCCCACAGCTGCACAAGTACGAGAAGTAGGGCCACTAAATATTCTGTCCTCCTGACACCAGTTCATAATGGTAGATAGTGCAAGTATTTTACTAGCCTTTTTTTCTTCCTGTTGGGTTAGAAGTTATTTTGATCAGGGAAAATGAGTGAATGAAGGAGTACTTCAGCTTTATTCTTTTGTTGAACTCCACCACTTGCAAATGACAATATTGCATGTTACTTGGTTTTGAAAAGAAGACTGAAGAAGGCAGACTGTCAAGTGACAAGGCAACTAAAATCATGGCACTCACTGCAACTGCACCTTCTCCACAAATGCTATTTATATACATTCCTGGTTTCCAACCCCTTTTCAGTTTGAGCGTGGTCCTTACTCCAGTCTGGATACTGACCACCTGTACAGCTTTTTGCAAAAAGATGAGCACCCCCTCCATCTATGCTCCATGCTAGCTGGGTGTGAGTTCCAACCCTAAGGTGCGATGCTTGCACCCAGCCACCTGAAGCATATTCAGGATACGCATGGATCTGTCAGCAAGAGGAAGATGTAGCCAGACAGGTTCTGAGATACACACATTAACGTAAGGCCAGCTGGCGTAATATGACTGCAGAATACTTTTGTTTTGCAGGTATTCCCTAAGGCAGAGGAAAGTAAGTATGCTTATTTGAAAAAAGGTTTTCATGTGATTTGGTTCTTCAAAACTTCAGGTACCTCACTTTCTATTTCTCTGTTTATGGCTGTGGATGCTGTGTATATCTTTTGGGTTTTCTAAATGATTTAACAAATAGCTTCACTTTTACTAGCAGCAGCAAAGAGGATTACTCTCTAAAAAACCTCACTGATGATCATCTCAATTCCCTTGTTCTGTGCATGCTTTTTCATGAATAATTGAGATCTTTTTATTTTGATTTTTTTTACCCTTCACATTTGCCACAAGTCTACAAGAGACACTTACAAATTGTGAGCCATCTGGCATTTCCGCCTGCAAAAGAAAACAAACAACATTAACTAGCTTATCAGACAACAGGGAGATTCACTCAACCTTTTACAAAGGTAAGTACATTTTCTGTGTTTATCTTTGTTACTCCTGGAGATGATGGCTGAGAACCTTGTAAAGACTGCAGAAAGAGAGGTATTTGGATGCCACTGCTAACATCATAGAACTTTAACATAAAGTTGGTTTAGAACCATATGAGGATCTGTGCTTCTTTGAAGGATGAACTGTTAACATGGAAACCTAGGGCTATGGTAAAGAAAGACAGCCAAACCCCTACAAACCCAGGAAAAGTCCTGAAGATCAATTGCTGAAGCCAAATCGAAATTTCTAAAGACCACCTCATTACAGTTCGAGGCTTTATTTAACAGTCAGAGCACTGTTAAGCCCTTAGCATCTGAGGGTACCCACTGAGCTTTCCTCACTGGGGTAGAAACACCAGCAGGGCAGGTCCATGCAGGGGGCCTTGGGATTCTGAGCAGCCCCCTGCATCCCTGTCCCTTCCCATGGGAAGGACAGATGAGCAACATGGCCATGCAGAGATACAGTTCCAGCCTAGCCCTGGCAGACTGTGTCTTCAGCTTGTTTGTTTCAATACAAGCCTCCATCTTCCTCCTCAGAAGAGTATATTAGAAGCAAAGACAAAAAGGAAACAATCGCCTTTCTCCATTCCTCTTCCCCAAAGGATACAGCATCAGCAATCACAGACTAAAGCAACTGTGTTGTTTCGTGCTTGCAACAGAAACCAAGGTACAGCACCTGCTTGCCCCCAAGCTCTTCTCGGAGTCAGTCCTCCAAGACCAAGACTCAGACAGCTTCAAAGTAACATTATTCTGGCAGCATGCCCAAGGCCAAGTGATGGGGACCATAAAAGTCTGTACGTAGGCTTTGCAAATGATCGGTGAGTAGACATATCTTTAAAGCTTAGACCCCATTCCATTTAGGCCCAAATCCCCACCTTCTATCAACAGTTATTCGTGTGCTGACCCGAGTTAGACCTGATGTTTGGCAGCAAGAGACTCAAGCTTTGCCCACAATGTAGTGAGGATGGGACAGAACAGACCCAGAATATTACACAGGAGTAGGTAGGCCACCTTAATGAGTGGCAGGAAGAAAGGGAAAAGGCATTCACCTTCTGTATCTCCCTAGAATTTATCACCTTCCATTTCTGGTATAAAGTCTCACCCTACCAGAGCAGAAGAATCTCTCTTCCTGCACAGGGGAATATGTTGTTCAACTGCTCCTTGATGGTTTACTTTCTCTAGCAGAGCTGGCAGCTGAGAGGAAGCACGGCACTGCATTCACTTTAAATTCACTGCAGTTTAGTCCAAGTGCAAATCAAGCCACAAAGTCTTCACGAAAGGATACCTCTTCTCGCCCCCCAGAAATAAAAGTACACTCCTGCTTACCAATTCATTCAACAACTCAGTCATTTTAGCAGAAAAAACAGGGTTATGTGCACAAGCAGTTACAGCTGTGGCTGAACTTAGTATTCAGTGTTTCTAAACAACAAGAGTTCATTTTGGAGCTACTGCAAATATCTGAAGTCTAATCCATTCCTAGATCCATTATCCAATCAATTCTTATACCATCCGCCCTGTTAACTTTGCAAGCGGTAAACTTTGTCACCCTTTAGCCCCTAACCTCAAGACTAAAACAGGAAGACAGAGATCCTCACAAGACACTCACATGTTGAAATGCTGGGAAAAAAATATTTTGTTACTGATGTTAAACTGTGTAGCTGCTTTTCTTTACCTCCTTTTCACCATAAATCCTACTCTGCAGTTCAGCAAGACAGAGAAAAGGAAACAAGTCAGCTGTTTATGTAACTTACATTAGAAACAAAATCTATAGTTTTGATCTGCACTTTGCCATATATTCCAAGAGTATCTATTTTTCTAAGGCTCATTCTGTGGTTGTAGAGCAGCAAGTGCTTCTTGTTTACAGACACCTAAAGAGACAGGAAACAAAACAGGAAAATTGTATTAAATATACACTACTCTGGCCATGTATCAAATTGTATGCATGTATCTCTGTTTTACACTGGTTGGTACAGAAGCAGGAAGTGTCCTAGAAACTTCAGAGCAACTAAGTTCAGCTCATCCATGATTCAGTCCCTCTTTCCATCACTATGAGGGAGATTTATTTGCCTACACTAAAATTTGCATTTCACACCTTTTGCTTCTATCAGCTGATCATTTACCAATGTGATATTACCAATCTAATAGAATCTATTATTGCAGTCTAACAGAGCAAGACAAATACACCTCACATTTTTCCTCCAAGAGGACTGTCCTACACTAGTCACAAAACAGGCTTATCCTAAGGTCCGCGCTTTGAGCTAAGAAGGGAAGGGTGGAGTAGCCATTAGCCGCGACAGGAAGCTACTTGCTTACTCATCCAACTTAGAGGGAAACAACACATAATTAAAGGTCTGATTTACTTAGCATGGCTTTAAAGAAAAGCTTCTAAACTTTTCTGTAGTTGGACTATACCTATGTAACAGAGAAACCAAGGCTTCCAACTATTTATTTTAAGTATACAAAATACCTCTCTCTTATTGGCCTGACAACTGGCTACAGATAAAGAATTGACCCAGACTCACCTGGAATTTATCCTTCAAAATCGTGATGACAATCTCAAATGACTCCCCTTTTTGAAAGGGCATCTCATAAGTGATCTCCTCCCAGCCCCATCTTTCCCTCTCCAGTGTGTTGCAAACAATGCAGCCAGACCTTCTGAAGCGGGGGTTGAAATGAAACGCCACATCAGCTCGAGGCTTTATGCTGCTGCCACACTGTAAATCCACCTGGAATCTAATCATACAAATAAGACAAACCACACTCAGCTCAGTCTGTCAAAAAATCACCTAAAAGTTCAATACACTTGTGTTTTGCTGTGGAGCCTCAGAACAGGCAGACACGACAAGTGTTGTTGGATAAGGAAAAAAACCAAACATATTCATCCAACTCCTACACATTTGTGAAAGGATGTCCCATGATTTATTACAATGAACTAAAATATTTCTTTGATGGTCATCATTCATATCATGTAAGCTCCTCACTTACTGTGTTCACCACCTTCCCTCCCATCATCTTCAGTAGAGTAACTAAACGAACTTTGGGCAAAGTCAGGGAACAGAACCCCCATACTGGGCACATGCACTAGTCCCTACCTCCTTATCCCAGTTTCAGTTAATTCCTTCAGACAACGTATTCAGTTATCAATTCTGTTAGTCTCAGATAACCTCTTTAGACAAGCAGACATATGCTATGACAGGGGAAAAAAAATTGCCAAAGCAGGCAAAGCAGAAGAGAGAAGAGAGGATCAGCAGAAAGCAAAAAATCAGTTCATCCTCCACTTCTTATCACAAAGCTTTCATTAACCACTTCAGCCTGCATTCATTCTGATGCTATCACAAGGATTTAGATCAAGTCTTTGTGTACCATCATAAGTAGGACCCCTGGAAACATTTTAACCATTACACTCTTGTTCACACAGTGACACTGCAAAAAGTGACACTGTAGCCACTACCTGTCTGCATCATCAGGAACGGTCCCATGTATCACAATCATATTTCCAGGAACAAGGCCACCATGTATTGTCCCAACATATGGAATGGTCTAGAAGACGGTGGGAAAAAAAAAAAAATTCAAATAACATTTTGTGATAGAGGAAAAAAATCCACAGTAGTTTTAAAAATAATATTCTAATAGTTAGCTCCAACACATTAAAATAAACACAACTAGCATTCAATTTAAAAGAAACAGTAGAAAAGCACTTAAATACCCACCATAAGAGGAAGGAAAAGCCCAGCAAATTTTTGCCTATGAAAACCAAGCTTGTCAGATAAAATGAAAACTAAAATTTCCAGCCTCCATTCCTAGCTCTCAAATGAAGAGTGGTAATATTTTATTGCCTCACTTTTAATAAAGAGGATTCACTTCAAATTAGCTCATTGCTAAGGGCTGACTATTATGAGCCCTTTGCTGGCAGCAGAAGGCACCTTCCACAACACTTCTGACCCCAGACTACAGCAGCTGCCTTTTTGCTTGTTCTTGCTCCATTTTGGAAAACAGCGACAGGAAGAGACTCTGTCACAGAGTGTCTCCGTAGTTAAAAACTACATGATAAACACAACAAAATACCTCATCCTACTGAGCTAAGAACTGCAAGGTGCACTGAAATAGCCCTGTTCAGGGGTCTCGGTCTTTATGATATCTACAATAAGCAGTCTGGCTCAAAGCCTGCCTATCTTTTCGTCCATATCAATAACTGAAGAAGGTAACACATGCACATTATGCTAAACTGAAGTGGCAGCATGGTAGGAGTTGTTAAGCCATACAAGAGGACATGTCAGTTAAAAGCCCCACACACACCAGCACAGCGCTCTGGCAAAGGCTCAGACATGCTGACAGAAGCCCTACCCTAACCAACAGCTGATGCACCCAGCACTTCAGGGAGGGAAGGGGAGAACCTTAACAGAAAACTGTGGAAGTTCACAGGAGACTGACCTGAAAGCAAATGTAGAAGTCTGCATCTCATCACCTGTGCTTTAGATTAAAAAAGGAAATAAAAGGTAGCACATGTTGCATTTGCTCTGGTTAGCAGACAAAAATTTCTGCCAAGGTTGTTTTCTGGATTTTTTTCCCCCAAGAAATCCCTGGTCTGTGGAATAGTGTATAAGATTTTAGGACATCTTTGAAATGAAAGATCAATTGCAAATAAGAGGTCCAGTAATTTAACAACAAAAAAATGAACAGACTGGAAACACTATTCTTGAATGGAATATTGGACCATAAAAGGACAAGCTGAGATTTTTATTTTTTTAATATATATATATGTATCATCATGCAAAACCAGAAGATGTGAAAAGCTGATACATTTGCTGACACCTGTTCTTGTGAATTTTTGAGGAGGGAAAGGGGAATGACAGCAAAAATTGTCTAAATCCAGAGTGTTGACCATTTCTGCCAGAAGATACACATCCTTTTGACCCTCTCTCCCCTTCTCAGCTACCCACACATTGCACAAAACCTCATTTGCAAACACCGGGGTCAGTGGAAGAAAGGAGGAGGGGAGCGGGGAGGGGTGTGCTGGAGCAGAGACACCCCCCGCTGCAGCCCGTGGTGAGAGGGTAGGCTGTCCCCCTGCAGCCCATGGGGGTCCACGGTGCAGCAGATGCCCACCTGCAGCCCATGGAGGACCCCACGCCGGAGCAGGTGGCTGCGCCCGATAAGAAGGCTGGGACTCTGTGGGAAGCCCGTGCTTTAGCAGTTTGTTGCTGGGAGGACTGCCATGCCTGGGAGAGACCCACACTGGAGCAGTTCGGGAAGAGCTGCAGCCCATGGGAGGGACTCATGTCGGAAAAAGTTCATGGAGGACTGTCTCCCATGAGAGGGACCCCACGCTGGAGCAGGGGAGGAGTGTGAGGAGTCCTCCCACTGAGGAGGAAGGAGCAGCAGAGACAATATGTGATGAACTGACCACAACCCCCATTCCCTGTCCCCCTGTACCACTGCAAGGGAGGAGGTGGAAAAATTGGAAGCAAACCTGAGCCCAGGGAGAAGGGAGGGGTGGGGGAACGTGGTTCTATTTCTCACTGTCCTGCTCTGATTGTTAAATTAAGTGGTGGTGGTGATGGTGTTTGAATGAAATTGATGTTCTTCTTTTCTTCCCCTAAAGAGTCTGTCTTTTGCCATAACGGGTGTGTCATCTCTCCCTGTCCTTATCTCAATTCCGGAGCCTTTTGTTTTTAATTTTTCCTTCCCATTTCTGAGCGAGCAGCTTCCCGGTGCTCAGTTGCCCTCTGGGCTCAAACCACAACAACCCCTCACTGTGCAAAACAGTACAAGTACTTTTGACATAAAACAGCAAAGTCTCATTTCCCAAGGAAGAAATTGTTGACATGACAGGAGTTACCGGGTTACTGACTGTCTTCTGCAGTCCATCCAAGGATGCCATCTTCCCTCCTCCAGTTTAAGTTTGTCAGTTTTGTGTGAATACTGCTAGAGCGTATTTAAAGGACACACTGGTCGGGCAGCAACAAAGGAGGGATCCCTTCAAAAAAACAAAACTTTTAATTAGAAAGAAACAAAGTGACGCTACATGAAATGAAACCCTCCAACATATAACTTCAAACAGCACAAGAAATGATGCAAACATCTTCCCTTTCCAAGAAATTTGCTGGAGTTTTGAAATATGAAAATTAAAGGCTTGCTTAAAGAAATAAGGCGCCACTGTAACAAGGAATAGTGCACCCAGGTACACAAAGTCGGCAGTAGCTTCCTGAGATTACATACACTGAGACAGACTCCAACATAAAAATCATCATCGTACAGGGGAACACTGATAACTCAGAGCCCCTCAGCTGGGCCCTAGTAGCTCTCCATTTGGAGCCGACCCCTGCCTGCAGACAGGGAAAAGAATCACAGTACAAAAGCAGTTTTTCCAAGACAAACAACCAACCATTTCTGTTTCCTTTAACACTTTCTGTGCTATCCCCAGATTTCCCAAGGCAGACAAGCCTTAGGGGATGAACTTGCTCCAGTTTTATCTTACATAAAGTTAAGAGATACAAGGCAAAGACATACCAGGGAAGCAAAGGGCATTTTATGTTTCTTCCTCCAGCACATACAATCCCTGAACTCCACAAATAACTACAGGAGTTTGTAAAACTTGCATTAAATTCACAGTATTAATAAGAAATGCAACAACAGCACGTGAGTATATCCAGCTACACTGTAATTTCTTTAACAAATCTTCTAATGCAGTTACCAAAATTCAGGGCACAACTGAAACTGCTAAGTAATTATTTCTTGCACATTCTGGAGAAACAGCTTAATAGCATGCAAACTGTGTGGTGATGACAGGCAGACAGGGAAAAAGTCAAAGGTGAGGGTTCTAGCATCATTACTGTGTGACAACTGCCAGCAACATTAGAAGAAAACCAAAAAAAACCCACAAAACAAAAAAAACCCCAAAACAGCAATAAAAAAGCCCCCAAAAACCACAAACAAACAAACCAAAAACCCAAGGTCTGTGACCTGTTCCACAGGGCCCTGGGGTTAATCTTCTGCAATGATTCAACAACAGAGTGGCACATTGCAATATCTGGCTTATCTTGTGGGAGATTTGGGCAGAAGGTCTCCCACCGAAGACCAGAATGCAGTCCAGAGAACATAAGGTGCCTACACTGCATAACTGTTTTGCCCCTTTGACCTTCTCATGGGATACTACCACCAATTTGCAACAGGAGTGTGCAAAGGCAGGCAAATTTCATTGTTTTCACTTTCAAAAGGAGGGAATCAAGACCAAAGCAAGCAATAATTCTGCTTCTAGCACTGGAAAGTCACACAGCAGACCCACGAAAATGAAACCCAGACCTACAACTCAGTGTCCAGCACCTGAACTTCCCTGGGTGTGCAACAGCAATCTAGATCCTGCTGAAAGAGAATCCTGGAACAAAACTGTCAGTCTTGGCAGACCAGGTGGCACTATGGCAAAGTGATCAGTTGAGGGGTTTTTTTGTTTGGTTATTAGGTTTTTTTATTGAAAAGATCACAATAATGAGGGAAAGCTGCAATTCCAGCTCTGTTTTTGACAAAACAAGGAGATAGGTGTGCAACTGCAAGGTTCTCCTGTAACCTTCTGTCAAAGGAACCACTGTCAGCACGTTACACCAAATCTTAAGTACGCAACACTTTAAGTTAAGGTTTCCTGACTATACTTCTAGAACTGAAAACGATATGTATGCTTTCCTGTTGTTTCACACATTACAAAGCAGCCAAAAACGTCTTCGATAAACGAAGACAGGAAAACAGAAAGGCCAACCACCAGCTATTAAGCTGTCCCACTGCGACATGCAGAAAATGTCTTTCATGAGGGCAACTCACGTTAGACTTTATCATCAAAGCTAGATTTTACACCAAGGCAAACAAGACTTCTGCAAAGAGAATACGCGAGATACTTTCTGGATACCGGCACGCAATTAAAGTACAACCCACCAGCGCCGTCCCCCCGCCCCCGGCCACAAACCCAACACTACGGCACACCAGAAGGACACTGAAGCCTCGGCCGCTTCAGCCTGAAGGCGCCGCGGGGAAGCCCCGGCTCCACAGAGCGCCTCCTTCAGCCTCCCGGCCCCCCGGGCAGCCCCTTCCCCCCAGCAGGCTGGCACACGCCGGGCGGCTATCACTGCTTTTACCCCCCGGCTCCCCCCCACGGGGCGCTCCCTCTTTATCTGCTCGACCTACCTCCGTGACTAGCGGCGCCTGCAGACCCGCGGGCCGAGCCCGGCCGGCGCCGCCATCGACCCCCGCCAGCAGCTGCCGCTCCGCGCCCGGCCTGGCCCCGCCCAACGGCTTCCGGCCGCCTCCCGGGCCCCGGCCCCGGCTCTGCCCTGGGCCCGAGCCCGGCGGCCTTTGCCTGGCCGGCTGCAGCCAGGGGCAGGCATCTTCCTCCGGGGGCCGGCGTGGCTGCGCTCCGCTCGCCCGGGAAGGCGCCTGACACTGCGGGTGTGTTTGAGCACCGTTTGACACTGAGCTTTTGTGTCTGTGTGACCGAGTCCAATAGTGACAACGAATAGTTTAGGCAGATATTTTGCTCGCTGAGTCTGTTGTCAGCAAAACCGGCTTGGATAGAGTTCGGTACGAGCACCTGTATAATTGTAGCATGCTTCAGTGTAAGCTGCTGACCGCCACACAGCCCATGCTAGTAACAGTTAAAGCCCACACAAAAATCTGGGAAAATTGAACTAAATTGATGACCAGGCACTTTAACCCCTTCTCTCGTATTCAGTCAGATGGCTGAACAAACACCACTTCATTGGATAGAAAAAGAAGGGTACAACCAAGGACTGTTTTGAGCCTGCCTGTGATTTCTTGCTAGAGGAGCTGCTATGTTTGCTCCCTTCTTCCTGCAGTAAACGCCTGTTCTTACATCTGCCTTTCTCCACAGCAGAGGCTGGGGCCTTCCCTGCCGGGCAGCAGGGCTGCATCCGAGCGGCGCCAGCCCCAGCAGCGTCACAGCCAGGCCCGGCCTCCGGGCGTCCCTCCGGCACTGCTCCAGCCCCGCCAGCGGCCCTCCGGCAGTGCTCCAGACCCGGCCCTCGGGCGTCCCTCCGGCACTGCTCCAGCCCCGCCAGCGGCCCTCCGGCAGTGCTCCAGCCCCGGCCCTCGGGTGTCCCTCCGGCACTGCTCCAGCCCCGCCAGCGGCCCTCCGGCAGTGCTCCAGCCCCGGCCCTCGGGCGTCCCTCCGGCACTGCTCCAGCCCCGCCAGCGGCCCTCCGGCAGTGCTCCAGCCCCGGCCCTCGGGTGTCCCTCCGGCACTGCTCCAGCCCCGCCAGCGGCCTCAGCTACGTGCTGCCCTTCGGCTGCTGCTCCTGCCCCCCAGTTCCTCCTGCTTTCCAGCGGAGTGCCACAAACTATGTGATCACATGCTATCCTACTTCCTCGAAGGAGACTTCGTATGCAGACCCCCGTCCTTGCTTCCCAGCCTACAACCTGTACTTGTCAGGGCAGCAAGTCATTGCCCAGGGTTAGGGTAACAACATACTGAGTCATACTTACTTGGCCCAGTATTTTACACACAGCTGCAATTATAAAATTTCCACCAACTGATGGTGAGCTACTTAAAAAAGAGAAGCCCCTTGACTTGGCACAAATCAACCCATTTCAAAACCTCTCATGGGTCCCTTTTTGTTCAACTCTCCTCCTCTCCACAATACAAAACACCATTCCTCCCTTTATGTAACAGGCTGCTTTTCCTTTTTAGGCCTATCCAGAACTTTCTGTAAGAGGTTACTTCTGTTACTACAACCCAGTAAATTAAGAACTCCCTAACACTCAGTTTAGCATTAGAAAGCAGGTGTTAGTTTATTTGGCACCAGCTGCATGGGGGATCATTCCTTCTATCATGTACACAAAGGCACACTCCTTATATACAGTAAAAGAAATGAATATTCATGTTATTTCCAAGAAGTAGCCGCCTATTTCCAGGAAACCCACATACATATGTTAATACATTGCACAAACGTACTAAAATTGGGGAAGGGTCTCTGGTGGTCTCTGGTGGTCGTTTTGAGGCAAAGACCTTAACTCAGTTTGCCCATATACTGTAACTCCCAGTTTGTTCTTTGGCACGCAGCCCCACTTACCCTGTTTACACAAAGTTTATACACAGAGGGCCTGTCACAGTTTGGCTTGGTCCTTGACACTTGTCTGTCTGACATGCAGACTCCCTTACCCTGTCTGTATCTCTTGAAAGCAGACATCTGCACAGCTGCTGGCTTAGTCAGCTTATCCCAAAGACTGTTTTCACAACAAGGACTGTTTTTTTCTTTTTTACAACATATCCCCCCTTGGAGACTTGTAAGATTTTCTCAGGAGTCTCATCCTTATAATAATAATACCTATCCTGTTTGATCAGTTCACACAGATTAGTTACAAACTGGGCGATTATAGGGACACACTGAATCATGATATAACATAAAATGCACATGGCTACTATCCTTACAGTAGTCACAAACATTTCCTTAAGCCACTGCAGATTGCTAATTCCATATATAGTTTCCTCAATGGTCCTCTTAGCACAACCTATGCAGATTCCTATAACAACTATAATTATCACTACTTAAATTATTCCTTCCAACAATGTGACTAACCATTTTTTTAGAGACCATCCACCTAATTCTTGGAGGATTTTGTTGGGCCAATTATTTTCTGCTGTATCTCTGATCACTCTCCTATCTTCTGCTACTTTTCTCATTCTAATTGTTCTTGCAGGTTATCAGTGATGTTTGGGATGTGGATACAGCAGTGCTCCTTGTCTAATTTAAGACATACACACACCCCTTGTTCTTTAATAGCAAGTCTAAGCCTAGTCTATTTTCTAAAGTCATTTTATTAGCCTCGTCCTCAGGATCCAAATCTGTCCACTTCCATGCTGTTTTCACACAATCTTTCATAAAATGCAGAGGGGTCCTCACTTTTACCTTGCACCACCTGATATAGTTCTGCAAGGGTTTTAGGTCTGGGTATCCCGCATTTTATTTCATATAGTATCAACTGTTGATAACTGTTTATTCATCAATCTGCCCGCCCCTGTATTTAGATTCCAGTCTGTCTCTTGGGCTGGCATAAAACAATCTGGACCATCCCTTGTATTTAGCCTCTCATCCTCCTCCTGAGCTTTTTCCAGCACCATTCTCTTCTCCTTAGGCAGGACCCAGCAGACTCCTTCCAATTTATTAAATCTGATACTGAAAAGGGCACCTTTACCTAACAGGTCCATCCATTCCTACCTCTTGCCTGAGAGGGGCTTGTATGTTCTGAGCATTTCCCCGCCTTGTCCTACCCGCCACTGGACTGAAACCTTCTTCCTCGTTGAAACTATCCCAGTCACTATCCCTCTGTTCCCTTTGCCTTCCGTTCAACCCCCTTTCACCCTGTGCTGCTATTTCCTGCTCATTTCTCCTTTGCATCACCTGCTGATGCGACATGATGAACAACAACGCTGAGGCGATTTCTTATTTTCTGCCTCTAGTACCAATACACCACTTTCACTTACAATCAAACCACATTCCTTATGTACATCATAATTATCCCGTAATGCAAAGAACAAATTCACCTATGGCATCTCATCCCATTTTCCCTTTCTGCTGGCAAAACAACATTAATTGTAACATGGTATTATACTTTAAGGTCCCATTCTTTGGCCACTTTTCTTGATCTTCTAAAATGTACATTGGCCACCAATGATTACAGTATTCAATTAATTGTTTCCTGGTAAAGGGATCACTTCTTACATCTTTCCAATGTTTTGATATACATCCTAGAGGCGACTCCTTTAAAATACCTCCCTCAGACCCCTTAGATGATTGACTGGACCCCATATTAGAACAGAACAAACAAGTTATATGCACAAACACTACAATATCTAACAAAACCAAAACATACAAATTACAGTTATGAACTCGACAGTAACCAGTACCCTGGCTGGCACTCTGCGTGCAATCAAGCCTGGTTGATTTTCCATCCAGACCCCCTTAAATCCCTTACAGTCCATTCCAGCAGGAAAGCATTACCTGGGTATATCTTTTAGTAATGCCTTAACAAATGCCAGGGGTCTTGCTCTGAACTCACCGGATCAGGGGATTGGAGGATCTCCCCAAAAAACCTTCAGTGGTGCTGGAATCCTCACGATCCTGTGGCTCCCTTGAGTGTCAGAAACACTGTTCCATCTGGGTGACAAAACTGTTTCCAAAATCTGTAAATGAAGAACTCTCTAACACTCAGTTTAGCATTAGAAAGCAGGCATTACTTTATTGTAATAGATGTATGTAACATCTGTGTAACAGATGCATGGGGGATAATTCCTCCTATCATGCACACTGAAAGAGAAAGGCACACTCCTTATATACAGTAAAAGAAATGAATATTCATATTATTTCCAAGAAGTAGCCGCCTATTTCCAGGAAACCCGTATACATATGTTAATACATTGCACAAACGTACTAAAATTGGGGAAGGGTCTCTGGTGGTCTCTGGTGGTCGTTTTGAGGCAAAGACCTTAACTCAGTTTGCCCATATACTGTAACTCCCAGTTTGTTCTTTGGCACGCAGCCCCACTTACCCTGTTTACACAAAGTTTATACACAGAGGGCCTGTCACAGTTTGGCTTGGTCCTTGACACTTTCTGTCTGACATGCAGACTCCCTTACCCTGTCTGTATCTCTTGAAAGCAGACATCTGCACAGCTGCTGGCTTAGTCAGCTTATCCCAAAGACTGTTTTCACAACAAGGACTATTTTTTTCTTTTTTACACCACTTTCAGTTTCTCAATGTTCAGATATGTTTATTTACTTTTCTTCCTAGCCTAGGTACCAAAGCCCAAAGTTATGCTGACTTTAATACAGGGGTAGGGTTGGCTGCCCCACTGGCAACATGTGTCCTTTTTCTGGTGCGTACAGTACCACAATAGCTTCCTAAGTACTCATGTTCTTTTGAGATTGGTACAAGACATCTGCGGTCTGGTAGAGACAAAACTGGCTGTACCACATAAAGTCAAAGGGCCATGTAGCCACGACCATTCCAGATAGTGGCCATCATGAGCTGCATAGAAGAGCAGAGTGAGAACCGAGGCAAGCACACAGTACAACACTCAGCTGACCATCAGCTTTTAGGACTTTCTGAGCCAGAGGTCACAATTGCACCATCTTACTGAGTAAGCAGACCATGAATTTGCCCGATTCATTTTTAGGTCAACTTTTGGGCCTCCACAACACGATCCAGGGCAGCATGTAGTATATTTTAATAAATCGCTGTCTGAATATCCTGCAAGAAAAATTCCGTCCAAAACCAGAAGCTTCTCCCCACTGTACATACTCCTTATATAGTAATGCACCACTATGACCATTCAATATTAATAACCTCAATGGCTCCCTGCAGGTCTCATCAAGAGTCCTTAACAGGCTGGTAACAGATCAAACATATGGGTTATGACAAGTTTGCTTCTTCTCCCTCAAAGCTGATGGATATACACACTATCTAGCTTTGCAGTGAGGCAATCAAAGTAAGCTATAGTCCCCCTTAAGAAATCTACCCAGTGGAAGTTACTCCCAGCTAATCATTTTTATATTGTTGTGTGGTACCAGAATAACTGTAATTTCTTCCCCCAGTTTATATAGTACTACAGGCCACAGGGGTAAAGCCTCTAGCACACTGTACTGTTCAGAAATTTTATGTGTAAGGACTCCATATGATCTCAAAAGCATGACATTGTTGTGTCTCCCATAGCTTTAGTGGAGGTGTTTGTGCATTACATAATTTTCTGATGGATATTATTCCCCTCGCTTCTTTGAAAGGCTTTAGATTCAAAGTGGACATGAGTCACCACTTCCTGGTACACTAACCTTAAAATTTCACTTGACAGCCCAGCTGGTTCAGCTGTTACTTAGTTACAAGTTAATCAGTGGCCTGACATTCCTCCTCCTTGATACCTCAATACTTAGCTCCAGGGATCATTCAGATCTTCCAGTTTTCAGTTTAAAGCCTAAAGGCACAAATCTTACAAAATCACAGGGAACAAAATAAAAAGTCTTTCTTTTTTTTAAAGGGCTTACCCATTCAAAAGCTTAAAGTGTTACTGCTACTTCAGAAACTAGTAAGTAGTCTACTTTTTTGTTGCAAAGCCTGCTTTTTAAAGCAAAAGGTTGATGAGAAGCATAAAAGCAAACAAGATACAGATTAGGTATGAGGGCCAAAGGACAAATGAGTTACAGAGAAGTCACTGGTCCTTTTGAAAACCTATTATAGGCCATATAACCCTTAAAACATACTTGCTCCTTCTTTTTTAAATCAGTGACACAACACCCTAGGATTCTGAAAGCAGTCAGGATCACTTCTTCATTTGCACTGCAATAGATACTAGAGCAAACCTGTGCCTGTGCCTGCCCTGTCTGCCCCTCCAATAGATGATTGTGCCATGGTCTACACAAGCATAGTACCTCAGTCCCTACCTACCTAGGGAGATAAAAAACAAGAAACACCACGCATCTGTGCAAAACAAAAACTGTGCAATGTTCTCCAAACCAGAGACTGTGACCGAACCCCAAATCCTTTGGACTAGACCTTCTCGCCTTAGCTACACCATCATCCCCATTGCAGTTGCCTTTGGATCTCCCTGTTGGGTCTCTGAAGTTACAGACGGGCTCACTTGCCCTCAGTGTTGCTGCATTTTCAAGGGAGAAATACGAGGGCTATAGTATCACCTCTCACCATGAGATGGTAGGTGTTTTCTGATGGTTAGAGGGGAATAGGCTTTTAATAGACCTTTGAGTTGGTGAACACCTCAGCTTCAGAGAAAATAGAGACAAAAGTAAATTAGGACCAAAAAATCTAATAAACTATTTATGGGATTGTGAATGAACTGCAGCTTGAGGGGAGTAGGGGATGCTCACATATATCGGGCACAAACATGAAAAAAAATCCTCAGCTTAGACTCAAGATACTATTGCTAGTGTAACGATTTGTCTGACCCTTTCTTATTCATATCCTGGCTCTTCCTGTTAAGAAACTTTTTAGTTGTGTGAATGTGTTTTAAGTCATCAACAACATGAAACTTTGGTTATTTTTGGAGACAAAAAGCATTCCCAAACTAAGTATTGGGTAATTTTGAAGCAAACTTATAATAAAAAAAGCACCTTCATGTGGATACATAAAGTTGTATATCTACCTCGTGCTGTACACAGATACACAGACACATTTATTACATTTGGCCTTGTTTTTGGAACTTTCTCAAAAAAAGTTGAAAGATGCAGCTGTAAATAACTAAGATTTTTCAGTCAAGGAAACTATTTCAAGGAAAGAGAAAGTTAACACCATAGACATTACTTCTCACCAAGTACTTCTGACAGAAGCTACTTCTTTCTCATCTCTTCTCCAATTTTAATCCTCATCTTCATAGCACTGTGAAGGCCCATAAACAAAGCCTGAACAAGCCCAACCCAACATGTCAGAGTTCAAAAAGGCCAAAGCCAACCTTGCTGATCCCATTCTAATAAGACTTGCACTGCTTTATCTTTCTCACATTTAAGATTCTCATGTGACTCATTACCACAGTAACAAATATACATCTACCCTAACGACCTGCCTTTGAAATCAAGAATCACCATTTTACAAAGGTAAAATACAGAGATTAAACCAACTAGTAAGTCCCCCTGGCTGTTCAATTGCCCTCGCCCCAACAGAGGGCACATGCAAGCCTTTCCCAGGTCTGTCAACTCCTCTTTGCCATCTGTTTCTTGTAAGATGGAGTCAGTCCCAGTCCTTGGCTAAGATACAGGCTCACAAATACTACAGACTCCACCCTTCCAAATAAATTCTTCTTAGTGCTCATCATATTCAGCCTGTCTGACCAGTAGATCCATACCTTGCCCACTCAGCTATGGCTAACAACCAATCATAGCCATGCAATCAGAACTAGCTGAGCTCAGCAGCAAGGGAAAGCACTTTTCTGTCAAAACAGGCAACAAGCCCAAGTCCTCATTTAATGGTGCTCTGCCCTACTGTGCAAAACTGACCCAAAACTTAAGACTTACAAGATATATTGAAATTAGTTATGAATAACTAATTGCTTTTCCTTCATGGACACAGGACATGATATGCTGCAAAAATTACAGAAGTAGGCTGCTCTTTAAACTATTATAAATGCCATCCACATTCTTTGACCTTGTTTAAACAATTCTGCTGCCTGACAAATAACTTCCAAATATGTCTGGCCACAAGTCAACAGTGTCACCCAACTTAAACCACTGTAAGGCAAAATTTACATTTTTTTCCACTTGCTAACAGCTTGCCTTGGAACTATGGGAGGCAGTCAGTTTGAGACAGTGAAGAATACGCAGTCTCTTGCACAAAGCACTGTCCAGACTGAACTACAGCTTTCCATTATTCAGTAGTGATTCAGGAAGAAGTATGGTTTAGTTTCTGTACAACTTACTTCCAAACAAGCACACGGGGCCATGCTGACTACCCTGTCCTCTATGGCAGGCTTCCAAAGGACAGCCCCAAAGCCCTTTTGCTTTCCTCTCTGCAGATCAAAGGGAAGTGCATGCAGTGAATAAGGCAACTGGATACTGTCACCATTTTGTTGGGGATGCCCCATAGTTGACCTCACAGCAAAACTAGGGGCTCTGGGAGCACAGGACTGAACCTTTGCTATTGAAGAACAGTTATAAGGCTCACCATGTCTTAAATAGAGCTGCAGGAATTAAAGAATATAGTGGTTTGGACATCTTCATAGAAGCTAAAGTGGGTGGAAAGGGCCACTGTGATTATCCTGCAGGCACAGAGATGACAGCCAAAGAACTGGAAATCCCTGAAGGGAAAGAGAGCCTCACACACGAATAGGAGAAAGATATAATGGAACAAAACTGATAGTCTAGTAGAGCCTTTTCAGTGTCCATGGGATTCTCTAACGTTATCAGATTGCTTATTAATTCTGGAAGAGTTCACTCAATGTAGGTTTCATAGCTCTCTAGAACTCCGCTGCAAATTTCTAGGTAAACATCTTTGTTCATCATCTTATCAAAATTAACTCGTTTTTCATATGGAAAAGATAAGAAAAGTGCATCTTCCTTTCTTGAACAGCAGTATCTGCTGAAAACACAGGTGCTTTAAGATGCCATGAATCTTGTATTTAAGATGTTTTTTACACAGCACAACTAGTTGATAGTTCAGTGGTTCCAAACAGACTGGTGAGAAGGAAAACGGCTGTTTTCCTAGCTGTAATAAAAACAAATACAATAAAGTCAAATATTGACAATCTGTATTTCTTCTAAAAATAGTATACATTATAACAGAAGATAGAAGAATAAACTGAACACTCAGACCCAATATCTTGTAAACAGATACAAAACTAAAAAAGTGTGTACATCTCAATTCATACCATACAAAGAGGAAAAAATATATTTCAAGTATACTAATGAATAATCCAGTGTGTGATGAAGTTTAAGGCTAACATTTTCAACCTTCAGTGCTGAATTTATACAGAATCCATCTATGAACTCTCAGAAGCAGCTTTATTTCCATCAGATGTGAATTCTTGCGGCTGACATTGACTTTCCAAGAGCTTCATGGGATCAGAACTCATTTCCACAAGACAACAGCGTTTCTTCAAAATTTTACAAGTTTTAGCCAGAAAACAGGAAAAGGGGTAGATTTCAGTTGAACATCTTGATTCAGAAATGCTGCTGCATCATTTCACATTCCCATTGAGTCTTAGGTGAGGACTCCAGCTCCTTACTGGACTGGATCTATCAAAGCAGAGCATACTATACCACACATCTACAGCTGTGGTATGCTATGGAAGAACAAAGCTGTTGACATACATGCCAGCACTCATCACTCAGAACAACTTAATATATAGACACATGATCCTAAATCATGCATATAGTAGGCCCAAGGTATGGGGATTATGTTGGACAAGCTGCATAATGAGCTATTTGCACATACACAGTGGATGCCTCTGTAGGAATTCAAACTAGCAGGCAGCCCAGCCACCACAGGAGTCCTCAAAGCTGATTCTAGAGCTCCGAACTAAAGACAGAAGATTATTTGCAAAAGTTAGAGTTGAAAGAAATCTATCAGAAAACCCCTGTTCCTAGAAGAGGAACATGAAACATTTGAACAGCAGCCCCAACAAGACACAGCAGTACTATTTCCTCTTTAAAATATGACTAGAAAACTTACTGTTCTAAAGAGTAGCAGCTTTTTGGAGGAATGGCTAAAAAAAAAGTTATTACAAAGTCCAGTCTTCTACAAGCTTTTAAAAAAAGAAAAAAGTCAAACCTCAAATTTAGGCCAGTCTTTTCACCTTGAAACTAGATCTTCAGCTTCTTGAAGTCACTAAAATAAAGCTAATTGATGTCACCTCAGAACTAGTGCCTGACATTGAAAATGTTAGTCTCTACTTCAAGCTCCTCTGTAACCATATCTCACTATCTATAGCATAGTATTACTAGAGGTCCCTTTTCATTCTCTTACAGTAAGAAACTCAGTATACATTCCCTCAGCTTTGCTACTAATTCTTAGTTATTTCTACTCAAGAAAAGTAAACAGTGCATCAACCTGTACCCCATTCTAGTTTTGCCCCACATCTTGACGTACTCTTCGCCAGTGCTTTGGTATATACACCTATGTACATATTAGTATTGTCTGAGATGCTTTTAGTAAGGGTAACAACCAGAAGTACTTTTAAGTTACAACATTCTTGGGTGTGGTATTATAGCTGTAAGTACTTTATACATCTTACTGTATAACTGATTTTTCAGGATTTTTTTAAAAAGATTAGAACACAGAAGAATGGTAGGAAAAGTACCAATTTCTAAAATATTTAAAATGTAAACAGTGTAATAGTACCGAAATTCTTTGAGAAACATCAGTCTAAACAACTGTAAGTGCTTTAATAACCATCCACCTGGACCATAGATGAATTCACCTGTTAATTTCCTATTACAGTGGCTTTAATCAATACATAAACTTGTGCAAAGTTTCACACAAGTCTGCAACTACTTTGGTGTGGGGCAGAAAGTAGGTCAACCCGCAGGACTGTAAAGAAAACCACAGCCTGTGAAAAGGGAAGTTATACTCAATACTAAGGATATACTGTGGGTGAGGCATCAGCTGTCACCTCACACTGCAAAGCCAGAGGCATTTGAGATAAACAGGTAAGTGCACTCAGAGTGCATATTGTCTTCAAAACTTTAGAAAGTAATTTTAGTTATAAAGCATTTTAATTTTTTTTTGGTCCCTAGTGGTTATAGGCTGATAAGTCTGAATTGCACGATTTCTTCTATAGTAAATATATGCCCTATGACATAGTAGTATGCAAATAATTATTTTAACATCTATTCTTGTTTATAAAAGAGATTTGAAGCTTAATTTGCCTGAATGTGATGTTGAAACATTGAATTAATTGTAACATGCAAATCCAAACTATTGCTTGGAACACTGAGGTGCCAAAAACAGTGTCATAATGCTTAAAAAAAAATTTTAAAAAGGAAGAAAAAGATAGCCCCTCATCTTCTACTAGGTAGAACATATAAAACTGTGGAAGGGCTGCCAGAAAGGCTAGGAGACTTGCCTTCTAATTGTGGCTTTCTCAATAGCAACAGCACACAACTGGCATGGTTCACAACTGCTGCAGTAAAACCAGTGGTATGGCTTTTTCATGCCTCTTCTGCTTCGGAAGCCTACAAACAGCAGCAAAGAAACTGAAGGCATTTGTAGACTCAAGAACACAACCTGCATTATTCCGTCCACTTTTGGAAGGCACAGAACATAGATATGTGTATACAGTACATAAAGCTTACACAGTATACAAACCATCAGTACAGGCTCTCTCTCTCTTGCAAGGGAAACTTCCCATGTACTAGTGGCAGCTAGTCCCAGAGTTTAACATGTATGGACTAACAACTTTCTTTGACCTAGAAGTCATTCTGGTAAGTTCTGTTCCCTCTCTTGGGCCATTCCTCCTCCACCCATTTCAGCAGCACTTTCACAACATCAATTCTCTTATAAAATTTACAGAGATCAATCAGCTGCTCCACAGTCCGGTCACTATTCCGTAGCAAGAACTCCAAGGTGGGACTCTGGGGCTTCTGTTCAAGGAAACACAATTCATCATAAGTCATCCCCCACTTGCTTGCTAAATTTCTCCAGTTCTTCACTGTTGGGTGGCAGGGATCCAGCTTTAGCCTCACTGTGTACAACAAGTCCTCATCATTGAGCATATCGCTGATGGTCGGTGCACGGAATAAGCACAAGGAGCAGGTGCCATTTTCCTTGCAGGTTTTCTTGAGATCTGCAGTGAAAACCATTACATGGGGAGAAGTTAGGATCTATTGCTGTGGTTTCACTGGGAACAAAAAGTTAAAAGCACAAAGGGTTGAAGACTATCACCTTCCTGTGAATCGTTTCTGAAAGTCAGAACAGTCACATGTAATGCCTTTCCTTATGAAGTACTCGTGAAATTAACTTTGTAAGACTTCTCTCTTCACCACACTCAGGGGCTATAATCAAAAGGACAGTAATTTTGAAAGTACCATATTTGTACTTTTATAGAAAAGGCATGCAATTCAATCCAGTGTGTGAGCTGGGGCATTCCCCTTTTTTGTTTTTGGGAACTACGTCGCTTCTTCAAATCTGCCATAACCTCTGCTTACATCACCAATAGGATTATGTGTGCATTATGTGCATCTTGTATACATGTGTTGTAGGATGAAGGAAAAGGTTTTGCACTTCTGAGCTGCTGCCTTCATAACAACATGAAATATTTGCACCAGGAGAATCTTTGATGACAGCTGCAAACACATCTAGTACTTTAACACAATGAAAAAGTGGAAATGTTCCTTTGCTTTGTAAGGGCTCTTACTATAAAAGCTGTCCCTGTTCTAACAAGCAAGCCTATTTAAAATGTTCATTATAGAAGGGAATAAAGTGCATACTCCTCCATGTGTGAGAAAAATAAAAATACCAAGTTGCTGGAAGTAGGTGGTGATACGTTCCAAAATCTGCATCAAATACCAAAAATTGCCATTTAGAGGTCTCCCACACACAACAATCAGTATCTCCCCAGCACTGTGAACAATGTGTTGCTATCAGAATATATTATATACTTATAACCTGTAAAAGCATGTAGAAACGAAAGCTAGTCGTACTTCTAGTTAAACACTAATACCAAGACCTTGAACACTGCAGTGGTGTAGGGCACTGTTTAAGCATTTTAGCTGCAGATATGACCTTAACTCTCTGTGCTCCTTTTGGAAGGCAGGGAGAATTTGGTATCTCCAAAGAATAGCAGATAATGGATGCAGCCTAGAAGCCCTTTCTAAAGCTTCTGCCCTCCAGCCTCATTGTACAGCTTGAAATAGGGAAGTAACTGGTCCTACTTGGGATGAAACTCTTTGAAAAAGGGACACTACAATAAGAAAACTGATATTAATAAAAAGATCGATTAAAAACAACAGAAGTGACACAATTTACAAGTGCTAGATCAGTGCTGGTCTAAGAGACCTGAACTGTACCTCTGGCAAAGGGTAAGTATGGTACTTAGTGCCACCTACACATACAGACAGTAGCATCTGTTAAGGTTGGGTTTTTTTGGTTTTGTGGGGTTTTTTTTATTTGCAGAAATTACTGTCAGATTGTGTGAAAATTCCAGAAAGACCGTCAAATTGTGATTTTTTTTTTTTATTCTGAGTATTAGTGCTAATAAAAGCAACTCAGTTGAATGTACCTTCTGCATGCACTGTTTTTTGTTTTTAAGGGAAGAACAGGATATTGTTATTTTTGTAACATGGCTCATCGGTGTGCTTTTTTAGCAGGCCAAAGACACTTCTGAAGTTTTCAACAAGTTACGACATGCAGCAACAACAGTGCTGCAGACACTAGCTTCATACAAACGCTCAGATTCCCTGTTAACGGGAAACATGTTCTGGTGACATCTTTGCTCACAGGTATTCCACAGGCCTTGCAGCTCTTCTCTACAGAAATATGTATGTTAATTATTCTGTGCTTGTGCACCCTAAACTCTTGCTGAAGTGAGACAAAACTTGCTTGCTTCACTCATACCAAGATCTAGTTATACAAACAAGGCAAAATGAACATAATCCAATCAAAGTTCTGTCTGAGCTCAAAGGGCAGGAGAGCACCCTATCTGAATTTCATCTTATTTTGCTTTGCAAGATGCCAGAGTAAGATTTATCCTCCAATGGAAGCAGGTAAGAAAGGGTAAAGAAAACACAGGGCACAGTTATAGGTAAACAAAACTAAACCAACCTGCTTCTTGTGCTATACTGTGTGCAGACTATCAAAAGGATTATAAAAAATCCTGCTTTTCTAAGATGCCCTGTGTTAAGATACTGATGAGCAAATGATGACCTACCCATCTAACTGCATGATCCTGATGCTACATGATAGGACAAGCTTCTTTACTAACAGGGAATTCTCAGTTGTCCACTGTTAGATTAACAGGGCTGTATATCATCCACACACACTCTACCCCCAGCAAAGCTCATACAACTATGGTACAAGCCCCTACAGCCTACTACTGCCAGCTTCTGCTCCCTCCCAATAGCTGTTTACAATTTCTTCCAAACCTGGATGTACTAGACGTATTTGGAAAGCCCAACTTAGGCATTTTGTATGTTCTGCATTATTGATCACCACCCCCTTAGAACAAAGAGGAAGCTGTAAAGGATACTGGTAATGAAATGAGCTCCACAAGCATTGGCTACCCAGGCAGTTCCTGGTTATGACAAAACAGCAGTTTTTAATAAAGTACTTCCAAAGAAAATCTAGGAATAAAATATGTAGAACAGTAAAGCTGTCATACTACCTGAAAGTGAGTCATCAGTATGGTTTTGCGTGTCTTTGTCTTCTGGCTACAAAGCAGAAAACATACATAAATCAAAATAAAATAACGTATTTGAACACCAGAATAACTATTCGGCTAATTTAGGAGTGGCAGGAGATTACTTGGAAGAATTCTGAGCTACTTGTAAAGTCATACAGGGAATATATCTGGTTTTGAGGAATTACTGACTATCTGCAGTCTTTTCAAGCAGAATTTTCATGCTTTTGCTCACAAAACTGCCCTGTTGGTTGTATCCACTGAACAATGTCATCTTTATTAACGATATGGGGTTACATCTTTTGAATAATTTTTTCTTAAACCTCAACAACTGTTCCAACAATTCATATGGTTTTATTAAAAAGATTTTTTAAATGCTTTGTAATGAAAAAAATGAGAATTTTTCCTGTAACATACAGCAGTAGAGGGCTGTTTCACTGATCTAGGAAAAGTGGAAGAGTTCTGTTTTGTTTTTTTTTTTTACAAGCTTCTTCACATACATAGGAAGCTTTTCTAGACAACAGGTGGACTTGAACATTTCTGCTGGCTCATGTCTAACCCTCCTCCTGTTTGAAGTAAACATTCCCTCAGTGGCTTTTTGCCTCTAATATAATGAAATTACTGAGCAGCTTGAGACTGCAACACACATTGTAACATTCCAATTCTACTATTTAGAGCAACATCTGAAAACTGGAAGGACCACACCCTGATCCTAGGACTGCGGGATACTGCAGCTGCCCTTACTTTAACCAGGCGGGTGTGGAGCCAGGTGAAATAGCTTTCTTCTGTTGAGGATTTAAAGATGAAAGCAGAAGGGGATTTTCCCCTTAGATAGCTTCAATAAAGTATTGTTGATTTTTTTTGTATTGCATCATTCTTCCAAAACTATCACAGCAGGCTTCTTAACATTTTGCAGGCTGTGCATGCAAACGCAAGTCAACTGGGTAACAATATAGTGTAATAAGATACTCTATTCCAGTGGTTCTTGTGGCCCGTGATGGCATCACAGGGGGCCTGTGAAGGCTTAAAGCAGGGCTGGGGAACGTCCAGCCCACAAACATTTGGTCTGGCCCACAGCAAGCACTGCACCTCCTTTTCCCACAGCCCCCTCCCCTCAATGCTCCTCTCATACTCAAGCCCCCCAGCCCACACCCTCCCCTGACACACTAGTATATTCGGTGCTAGTACGGCTGGTGGGACCCACTTTAACTGGGCGTTTTTTCTCTTAAAGACATTTTCTTAACCCAACGGCCCTCTCTAGGGCCACAACAGGGCTGAAGTCTGTTCCTCCAAGTGGTGGCCCTGGACCAGTAAACAAAACTATACAGTGACTGAACACAGACAAATGAGGGAGGAGGAGTGAAGAACTCTAAAAACTTTTAATCAAATTTCAATGTAAAAATTGGCATCAAATTCAGAATTAGCATGTTAAAATACCATAAAATGGGCCATTTGAGCAAGAAGAGTGTTGATGCTATTATTTTAAATTCATATGAGATCTTTGCAATAAAGATATAATAGGAGTATGTGCATTAACAGATTAACTTATTTCCCCTTCTCCAAATTTGAAGACCCTTCACGAAAAAATGGAAATAAATATTTAATGCAGCCTAGTGCTTTAAATCTTGAATTAACTCTTGGTGGTCTGCAGCCACAAAAGGTATTTAAAGGGGGTCTGTGGTAAAGGAAAGGTTGAGAACCCCTGCTCTACTCCTACCTGCTACACCTTCTTTACTAAGAAATACACTAAAAATAGAATATAGGCAGTTTCAGTTGATGTGTTGAACATCATACATTCACTGTCCAATTATAAAGAAGGTAAACTATCTCCAAAATATTTTAAAACTTTGTTAAGAAAAGAAAAATGTGCATGCTGTTTTCAGCATTTCTTTATTCCCTGAAAACTGCAAGATCACACATGCAACATCAATTCACCTCACAAAATGTCTGCTCTCTGCTCAAAAGAAATCTAACACTGCACATGCCACTTGCAACAGAATAATCCTTGCCACTATCTTCTAGTAGTTTACTTTTCCACTGGCATCACATAAGCTTTCTCTGGACAAAGCTTTTTAAACATGAACTTGGCTTCATGGCAACAGGTGAGCAGCCAAAGTTTAAGAAAAATTAAACCTGGAGATACTGATTATAGCCATTGTCTCCATTCCCACAAATTCCTTTAAAAGGTAGAAGATTATTACTGAGCCCTGAGGAGCAAATTGCCAGAAGGGTAACCCACTGGGAGAATGAGGAGCTGCCCATCACAGCTCAGCCTCCCCAGAGATCTGTTTCAAAAGAAGTAAACAAGCAAATAAAAACAAAAGGGAAAAAAAAATAAAAAGTGGATACTGTTGACTTAGTTTGCAATAGCTAAGTTGCTGTCCTAAGCTTCAGTATCATTTCCCAGACCTTATGAATTCATGAAAGTTCAAACCATATCGTGAAAGCTAATACCTAAATGCCTTTAAGAGATGCTATGATACTCATGTCTTGTGATAAAAAGTAACAAGTGGCTAGTACTGAAAAAAGTACAAGGAAAACCAGGGATACTTACTTGTACCATACAACTGTTCTCAAAATTCGTATTTTTACTGATCAGTTATTATCCACTTTTATTAAGTCAGATACACTCAGGTTTATTCAAGACCATTTTCTTGTAATGTAATCGCAATAAGACAATGTAGTGTTACTTCCCATGAAATGAAGGCATTAAGAAGGAATTATTTTTTGTCCACAACTAAAATCCAATCAACTTCTACAGATCTAATCAAAGCCATAAACCTATACACAGTCTGAAGATAGGCAGAAAGTCTTCCAGCTCTGTAGAATCATTAACACCCTAGTACACTGAAATATCTTTATAGTGATTCTAAGCTGGCAATAGATGGGGATGAGACCGTTACCTCCATCACCTCTGAAATGCATACCAAACCCATGTTTGTTTCTAATGAAATTCAGCTGGGACTCTGGCATAAGAAACTCCTTTTAGTTCTTTGTCTTGCTGAAAAACGCTCATTCATTTCTCATCTCCCAAGTTTTCTGCTCAACCCAGAAAGAATCAATTTGAAATTCAGCAAATCACATTCACTTGAAAGATGGTAACCATGGAGCATGGGGGTCACTCAGCATTGCCCACCCTGTGGCAATGTAAGATTTCACAATTCCACTAAGGGAAGAGCAGTGTCCCAAAGTCAAAGCAGAACAGTCAAATGCCTCCCTAAGGGCAAAGCACAAGGAGTCCAAACCCCAGGATTCTTTACTTCTTCACTTATTCTCTGCCCTGGCTCTATTTTCAGCAGGAAGGAGAGAGAGCATGCAAGACAAAGCCTTAACTCTGTCAGCTCTTCAGAATACCTACACACTAATCAAAACCTATTTAAAGTACAAAGTACACATTAATGATTAAATAACCTTTCTTTCACTCTTCTCCACAAAAGCTCACTTCATTGAACTCCTGAAAAGAGAGCCTATTTCTGGTCTGCTTTACTGAGTAATTCCATGCTCTCCAGATACACTCTGAAAATATATTTATTTGTTAACATACTTATTTAATCAACAGCCATCATTTAGTTCACATTCAGATATCATTTTTCTTACCTGTTGGATTAGGCCAGAATCTGATGTAAGGGTCTTGATGTTCACAGATGCAATTTCCAGTGTAACTTGATCTGTTAGGTATTCCTCATCTAAGACAAAGACTGTGAAACACTAGTCTTCCACCCAAATACAAATTTAAATAGTAAGAGTATCAAACATAAATTACAGGTGTCTAGCATACAAAATTTAACTCCAGATCATGATCAGTCACTGGGAAATGATGGATTAAAAGCCCAAAATATTAACTTGGCAGAGACTGCAACAATCATGCAGAGCATGACTGTGCAAAGAAAAATAATCCTTGCAGAGATTAGATATTAGCGTAGCAGTTGTTTTTTAAACAAACACCGTGCTATTCTTGAAGCAAGAATCATGTTCTTCTTTCAGAAAGCTGACCAAAGAATATTAACATCAAAGTAGGCCGAAGATGACTGTTACAACTCACTGTATTTTGCAAGTCACTATAATTTTTGCTTTGCTTTTCTCATCACACTTACAATGATAATTGCTGAAATATGTACTACACAAATATTTACCTTTTATGCTGCTCCTCTGTGAATCAGGCTTATCCTACTTATCTCTACTATACAAGAGTTTTCTGAAGCAGTGAAACAATCCATTTCAAAGTGTTTATCGACTGCCCTGGGAGTCCACTGAAAAGCACAACATTCCCCAGTACAGCACAAACTCTATTTACCTTTCAAGCTTCACTTCAGCCCTCAAAGTGTGGTACAAGGGATACATAAGCCCTTTGTGAACCTTGTGCAAACAGACAAATTTCACTCTGTACAATTAATAAGATCCTCATCATCAAACCATCTGCATAATTCCCCTGGGCCAGGTGCTGCCCAACCATTAACACGAGCTTAAAAGAGGTTATATGCTACATGTTTTTACACACAAGAACTCTCCATACTGGTGACTATGTACATTTCCATTTGCTGTTTGTTTAGTGATAAGATCTCATTAAAGAACAACTATTATCTTTATGAATCGTCAGATAACAGAAGGAAGACATATTTCCTTATCTCACTGAAGGAACTGATCCGAATCAAAGAATTCATCCTTACGCTTGCAAGAAAAAAAAACAAAAAAAAACAAAATAATGATTTTCCTCTTTTTCTGGTTGTATAACACTGCTGAAACTTAAAGCCAAATAGTATTCCACCCCCAGCAGGGTAAATGTTTAATAAGGATCACCTTTATTCTTTATGACTGTAGGTCCAGAGACAACAACAACAAAAAAAGCCTGGCTGAAAATGCAGAGTATGGGCATCAAAATTCCACTTCAGTTGTGCGGAAACATTATGTGTGAAATTTGTTCTATATTTGAGTGGAGGCAGAATTATAATCAAAACATGATGAAAACATTAAGCTTAGTCCTGCAAGATGAAAAGTTCCCTCAACTCACCTTTAATTCGTAATCGGTAGAGAGTGCTAAGAACTTCAATGAGTTATGGCCCCAAAATGGTTGATTACTCAACTGACCTATAAAAGCAACAGAACAGTCCCCCCATCCAATGTACTGTCTATTCAAACATTAAGTCTGAAGCAAATATAATTTTGTGTTACGCAGAATCAGACCTGAACATCTGTAGCACTTTTTAGCTCACAGATTCGTATGTCTAAGTCTGTATTTTTATAGAACTACTTATGAAAAGTCATTCTCAGAAAATAATTTTAATCACGGAAATGAACAGAATATTAAGAGGTATTTGTGTCACTTACAACTCCGAAGGGGAAATGTCAAGCTATATTAGTACTTACATCTTTTTACATTTAGCAAGAGGAAGCAGAAACTATAATTAAAAACAAAGCAAGTTCACTTCTTTTCTACAGAAAGCACTGAAATTTCAACTTCCTCTCAGCTTTAGTTTTCAAATTAAATGCATTTAAAACATGCAATCTCAGATTTCAAACAACTTTGACAAATTTCAAATTTAGGAATTTATCTAATCAATTTTGAGGAGGACCTAACGTTACAGGTGAAATAAAAAACAGGATATGGAAAAGAATGTTACAGAGAACTTGCTTTAGTGTTAATAAACAATTTTGAAGGAACAAACTACCTGCCTGCAAATAAACAGAAAGTAGTGCATGATTTCAAATCATCCTGCATTCTCCTCCCCTACTGAGCAGCACTTCTGAGAAGATGCCCATTTCCTCTAGCTGGCTCCCTCAAGCACCCAAAATAGTCTCTAACCTTTCTTTAACCCCAGTTGGTATATTGCTGATGCTCCTCAGCAAAGTTTCCACTGCGACTAGCTGCTTCATAGTTTCCTGTCTCTGTCCCCACTGCAGAACTGCTGTACAACACAGGATGGAGAACACACTACCTGCAGAGCGCTCCACAAATGAGCCCCTGTCAGTACAGTCCCTGGACATAAGCCAACAGCGAAGCCTGGGATGACAAAAAAACCCACCCCACATGTCAAGGATACCATAAAGGGGATATTCACACTGTGTAATCCAAGCATTTGACTTCAGTGCAATACAGAACCTGCACTCCCTCACTCCATTTTCAGTGAGGAGAGGCAGGAACTTGTGCAGAGTGGATCTGTATTAGGTCCCCAAGTAGATGGTATTAATACCTGCTGAAGGTAAAAGATGGCATGAAGAGTTAATTGGTTATAGGGCTGAGAAAGCAATCAGAGGCAAGAGACCTGGAAGGTACATCTGGATTGTATTTCTGATAACCTGAAAGCACTGGTAATCTCTTCAAAGCCACCTTCTAACATTAGCATGTCTCTACCATCCATTCTCTGAACAGTTTTTCGATGACAGTACTGTATTTTCCTTCCAGATTGAGAACCAAGATCTTCTGATGATAGTTTAAAACTGACTTTTAGATCAAAACTAAACTTTGGAAGGAAATTTCAGAAGTTATATATATACACATACCAAACTGACCTTAAAAATACACAAGACACTATATTTAGAACATAAACATCTAGGAAAAAGTAAGAGTATTTCAATCTGTTGGATAACACCGATGGTTTTACTGAATGTAACAACACAGATCTATGACACCTGAATAGACAGAATTCACAATACTTACCTTTAGGTACTCCTGTGTCTTGGACAGGATATTTTTCAGTCTGTCACAAAAAGGCAAGAGACACAGATGTTTGTTACTTAGAGTGTAATTGTGCTGGAGAAGAAGTCTATAAAACTGCATCATTATAGTCGCATCTCTTAAACGGCTACTAGTTGATCTGTCTACAATCAGATATAGTAACATTCTTCTTATGTGGGAATTGAGATGCTACTAACAGTACTGATTCACACATCCAAAAGTCATAAAGATTGCTGCTTTGCTGCAGTATTTTTAAAAGTATTACTTTTTCAAGCAGAGATTGGGAAATAAATTTTGCATTTCAGTAGCAAGATAATCTAGAAAAGGTAATGCATACCAGGAGGAACACAGATGACTACAAAAGCTTTTAGCACATATAAGCTTTTACTAAAATGTTACCGTACGGAAAGAAAAAAAATATTTTTCCCTTCTGCTCTAAAATTAAAAAGCTGATTAAGATGCAGTAGAAAACTACTATTATTACTGAGTTTAAGGGGATAGCAGCTGATTTCCAGGCATATTATAACTTACTATTATACTTGAAATCTACCTCCTTCCCTATGACCCCCACCCTTATGTAAAAGTAGGTGTGGCTTTTATAGAAGTTCATAGCCAAACACATAGATTAAAGACATCTTAATTTAAGGGTATGGGGGGGATAAAGTCAGTCCACAAAACCAATCACAAAGTCTGTATCTTTTATTAAAACCTGCTAACACAAATGCATGTACACATACTGCAATAACAGATCCCAGTGAAGGATCAGCATTTAAAGTACTAGTGAAATTTTCAGTTTCCTGCTGACTCCCTGTTGCAAAGCTTCAGAATAAGAAGAAAACACCAAGGCAAAGCAATAACTGCTTGCTCACTTGCCATCCATATAATAAAACAATGTATTTCAATCTGTTTATATAACTACAGTAGACAAAGTCTCTGGGCTACACAGCACTGTAACTTCTCCCCAGAGTAAACAATCCATAGCAACATTACAAAGAAAAACTCTTAAAAGACTTCACAGAATTTCGTATTACTTTTATCCAATATACTCCTTGTCTCAGCATAAGACTGACACGTTTATTATCCTAAGACACAAAAACTTGTCATAAACGGTGTTACTCTGCTTGCCAGCAAGCACTAGAGCGCGCTGTTTGGTGGTCTCTCCCTAGGTTCACCCGTGCCTGCTCTAAGGCACTGCTATTTGGTCTTAACCTTGCCATGTCTTTAACTCATCAGACAAAATAGGTACAGGAAGGAATAATAACTTAGTACAATCGAAATTTTAAGCTTTAGGTGGGTTTTCTTATCCCTCCAACCCATATGGACAGAAGAACGTCAGCACCAATCTTTCTTGGTTGTTTTGTGGCTTTTTTTAAATTAAAAAAAAAGCCTCCAGAGGCTATCCCATGGACAGCTCAGCTGATAACACCTCAATTCACCTTAAGCACCTGTTGGTATTTTTATTCACACTTTAACTGAGCAGGATTAGTAAATTAAAAGTTGGTTATACAACCATAGGGATAAGCAAATCCATATATATATATATATGGACGATTTGAATTAACATACTTGAATGTTTTACCTCAATTCTGCACAACATAACTGTAGAGAGCTAAAATGATTTTAACTGTGTTAGACCAGAAACACATACCATTGTTAAGGAAAGAGTGCTTGGATCTGTATCCTCCACCGGCTCTTTTGCTGCATGATCTGCTAGAAATAAGAAAGCTTTATCACTGCATAATCCTCAAAATATTTCTGTCTGGCAATTCATATTTTGCTTCTTTGTCTGACCAAAATAAAGCACAACTATGCAGCCATTACGTGCATTACATCAAATTACATTTTCACAAGAAAACATGAGAAAACTAGAAAATGTCAGAGCTACTAGCACACAGAGGAGAAACTACATGCAACAAGGAAACCCAACTCTAAGCTAACAAAAGACAGACTTAAATAAAAATTCTAAATTATTTTTAGTGAAAAAAAAAAAAATCACAAAGCAATTCCACAATAAAGAGTAAAATCCAGCAAATCTGCTAAAAGGTAAGTTTTGCAGTGACAGCACTCTGTTTTTTCCTCAAAGCAGTAATTCACACAGTAAACATACCCACTACAACAAAAATTAATACTATAAGAAACAGCAGACTGTAGCACAAAACCTAACAAAAAATATATTTGAGGTAAAATGTAATTATTTGTATACAATAGAATCATAAACTCCAATTATATTATCATTAAAAGGATACAAAAATAAATCTTCAAAGTACTTGCAGATGAATCATTAAATGTCGACACCTCTGTATCAATGGCTAATCTGACACATAATAGTGGGGTACTGACCAAATGTGCACAGAGAATCTGAAACAAATCTCATACAGAAGTCAGGATTCACAAAACCACTCCTGTAATTTAACATCATCCTGCCATTTCCTTGAGGAATCTCTTCTGTTGATAAGTGTCACATTTTCAAAAACCAAAAAGCATTTTAAATTATGTAGTAGGATTTTCACTCCATTCTTGTCACTCTCATTCTAAAAATCCTTATACTTACCGCAAGTACACATTAAATGTTTTCAGCCACAATCAGTAAGAGGTGATTGGAATCAATATTTGGTGATTACCTTCTCCCACATATAGAAATCAGTGCATTTAGAACACAGTCCCAGAAATTAATTATGAAATGCACAGTATAGACACTGAGCCCCAAAATAACACAGCAGTTACACAGACACTATTCTAACCAACTCTAATTTAGCATAATTGTTTATTTTGGGACCTGCTCCTACAAATCCACTCAATACAATAGAACAACAAGTTAAAGCATAAGACTATGCAAGACAGTGCAATAAACAGGCCTGAAAACAAAAAAGGTGGCAGCAGTGGGACAGAAGCAGCCTAAGGCTCCAGGACAGAGCTGTTCTCCCTCCTACTTCTGTGAGGCAGCCCCATCAGCAGTGTTCCTGGGTGTCTGGTGCAGTGCCCAGCCCCTCTCTGCAATTCCAGGTAGAGCCTTCCTCAGCACTAGTGCCCACAGGAAAACCACACGCACTGTCCAGGCAGGGTGGACACAATCACAAGGGGCACATCTACAAGGCCTGAGCACAGTCTTTGCACACAGACGCACTCAATGTGTTAAAAAAGCGGAGGTCTATAAAATTTCAGATGAACATGTTCACCCTGCAGTACAAAGTTTAGGAAGACATATGCAGAGGAGGAAAAAACCCCAAAGCAAACAAACCCCCATATTCTTGTCACACGTGCTCTTTTTGGTGAATATGAAATCCCTACTCCTGAAACATGGTATAAACAGAACGTTCTGGATGAAGCCTGCCCTGATGACAAGGGCCAGTCATAAGTTTCCCAGTTCCAGTGCAGAGAGGTTGAGAGTTGGTCTGGAATATGAGTAAATATAGTAAACTGGTATAAGACACTGCATGAGAGTAGGGCCAAAAATGGAGGATCCAAGTGGGAACTTGTAGTGAAGAGCTATGAAGGAACTGGAAAGGGTGCTGGGGTGAAGTGACAAGCCCACCCTCTAAAGGAAAGCTGAAAAAGGAGGTACTGGGAGCAAAAAAAAGGCTCCAGGGAAGAAGGCCAGCTCAGGCATCCCTAACCTCACTGTTTCTCCACTGTCAGCAAAGACCCAACAAATCCAGTGGCAAAGCATGCAATTTATCGCCAGTTTATTCTAGAGGCCTTACAGCTCCTCCTTATGGATTCTTAGATGCATTAAAAAGAAAATATTTTTTTTTTAATCTTTCTTTTGCCCTTGTAATATAAGAGGACCCTTGAGGTAGATGAAAGCAGACCCCACAAAAGGTCCATGCCCTGGTGAACCTTGGTGGCTACTGCAGCTATGCTAAGAGCTTCGTCCCCTACATCTCCAAGATATGGCCAAGGTACATTGCAACACTGGTAATTTACTTTCCACAATCCAGAGGGAAGCACTGAAAAAATGGGAGAAGCTCCAAGAATACAGCCATTTGAAATAAGAATTTGTCAGACCCCAGGGTGACCCTGCAAGAGGTGATGCGGTACAGGGTACTCCTGCTTTCTAGGTCTCACACAAAACCACTGTCACTGTGAATCTGTGGCTCTGCATCCTTCTTGTTTAGTATCCATCCTGAAAGATATTTTAAAACTCTATTTCTTTCCCTATACCTCAATTTCTTCCCTTTTGTTTTTCTAGTTCATGAAGAACTAGAACTGCAATTTCCATGCTTTTGAGGTTGTAGAGCATTACCAAGTCCCAGTGTTTCTTATAAGTGGCATGTATGCGCATGAATACTTGTACCTAAGAATAAAGACTTCACATACTGGCTGCGGATTATTCACCGTGGTCTTGTTGACCACTGATAGTACAGATAATTTGAAAACCACAGACTTAAATATTTCATTGTGAATAAGGCAATTAAAATGCTATCTCCCCTCTCCCTTTCCCACACGTATCTCCCACAGCATTCTGCAGGTCATGTCACACAGCTGGATGCAGGTGCACAGAATAGCAGGGAGGAAAGTTCTTTATCTCAAATGTAAAACATCCACAGTTTTGCATGTTGAAAGGGCAACAGGAAATACAGACCAACTATTCAGTGCAGACTGTCTGATTTCAGTGACTTTGACAGACAGCTTGTTAACAATGGGGTCCCTCAAAAAATCACTATCTCCATACTCCCCACTGACAGCATACAGCCACTGGCCCACATTTACTTCCCCACACTTCTGCCAGGAACCACACGGGAGTTGACTCAGATGGACATAAATCAGCACGTGCAAACTGACTCGGACAGACCTAAGTCAGGTTCAGTGGCTGCTCCCAAGGTTCCTTTCTGCCGCGCAGCACACTGCTCAGCAGCTGCCATGGCTCTTCTGCTGAGCCTGTCCAATATAACCAGTCTGCATCAGGAGCAGCGGACTTGTACCCATCACCACCATCTCTCTCTGCTCAGTACTGCTACTCTAGTGAGGATGCGATGCTGTGCACTTACCAGCGTGAATAGTTTGTCCATTTTATATACCTATATATGCAGAGGTATATATGTGTACACACATACACATCCAAACTTCTAATCCTACATCTGCTCTTCATCCTTGCATTGGAAGGAAGTCTGAGGGTAAGCTTTGGAAACCTCTTGTGTTTTGACCTTTAAGCAGGAGGGGGATCCAAAGCACTATGTAGCAGCAATGGTATTCACCTCTGTTACGGTTATTTCCCTGCAGCGTCCTAGCCTTGACACCACCAGTAGCAAGTGAAGCACATAAGGTCTACCCTAGTTACGTAGTTCAAAATCATACACAGATAAGACCTCTTTCACGCGAAGGCAGGGCATGCACATTAATAGTACAACTTAGTACGACTTGAACAAAGTAATTACCCTAACACAAATGCTGTTCATAGAGATGAACCCTTTGATTAAACCCAAAGCACCACTCTGGTGCTTTGACCAGAGGCACATGAACTTCCAATCTGAATAAGAGGAGGAAATGTAGCAAATTATATCAGAATAATCAGTTCTCTGAAAAATCTAAGTCCATCAGCACTTGTGCATTTTTGGTTACTGTTAACTGCTCAAAACTTTGTCACTGTCCGAGCAGACAGGTAGGGAAAATCTGTGATGCTGGCGCACCTGAGATGAGGTACTCAAAAGTCATTTGCACTATCAGCTGAGTAAGTTTAAAAGCGTGGGCTTCCTAACCACCCGGAGTCTGGGATTTTAATAAAATGGCTTTTCGATGTGCCGTTAGCAAGCACAAGCTAACTTACACACTAAACACTGAACAGGCTTGACAAGACAAGTTGCACTAAATCACATCAGCGGAGCACATGAGAAGTTATTACCATGCTTAATTAGCGCGTGCGGCGGGGGAAGGGAGCAAGTAACAAACCCTTTTCATCTCGGCCGGGGGTGGGCTCCTCACCTGGCTCCCGTACGCCAGGCCCGCGGGTGGCCCCTGACCGGGAAGGAAAGCGGGGCGGCAGGGCGCCGCGGGCCGCACCCCGCCCAGTGCCTGCCCCGGGCCCGCGGCGGGGCCTGCGAGCAGCCGCCGCCCGCTCCGCCCCGCCCCGCCCGCCCGGCTCCCCGCGGCGGCGTCCTCACCTGGGGGCAGTGGGTCCTGCGGGGCGGCCATGGGGCGGGCGGCGGCGGCAGGGTCCCAGCGCGAGGAACAAGCGGCGCCCGCCGACGTGCCCGGAACCGCCGCCCCGCCGCGCCGCCCCCTTCCTGCCGCCGCCCCGCCGCAGGTAGGGCCGGGCGCCCTGCCGCGCCCGCCGTCGGAGGGACGGAGGGAGGTCGGGCCTTCGGGCCCAGCCCCGGCGCTCCCGGGAGCCCGCAGGTCCCCGCGGGAGGTGCCGCTCTCCCGCGGACACGGCGGGTTGGCTCCTCCGGGGCGGAGGCGCTCTGCGCCTGCAAACGCCGCGTTTCATGAAGAGCCCAGGCCCGGGGTGCGCGGCCCGGCTCACCTGGGGCGGGCCGAAAGGAAGCTACCGCGGCGGCGGGAACTCCAGCGCTCGCTCCGCGCTCCTGCAGGTGCTGCTGCGTGTGACTGAGGGCCTTCGGCCAGCCGGGGGTCCGGGCAGGGAGCAGGGTGCGCAGGGCAGGGATGGAGTTCAGAAGACAAGTGCCGCGGAGCAGCGATCGTAACCTGCACTGGCTTTTCATTTAAAATTCGTCCTCCTATGCTACAGGCGCTCCTAATAGCATGATGATGGCAAATCTGTGTATGTAATTGCTTTGGGTCCCCACTGTCATCTCTGGCAAATTCTCCCACTTAAGGTTTCGATATACTTTTAAAAATACGGATTTCTTAAGTGGGGTCTGTGCATGAAATTACTTTCTAAATAAAAAAATCGTGTATTGCTATTTATTGTACAATTCAAACAAAAGAAACAAGCGTATCTCAGATAAATCTGCCATTAAAAAGACCCCATTTGTGCATTAGCCACCTTACTCATTTATTAATGAGGTACTTTGCAGCCAAATTCTACTCTCCTACACTGGGAGAGCTCCAATTCAGTCAACTAACTTACACTGGAGTAACTAAAAGTAGCCTTTGGTCCATAAAACATTAAAAATTGAGTGCTCTTCCACAGATTATTTTCCATCTCTCATGCATGTTACAAATCTAAACAAAAAATCATTGAGATTAAATTGCTCTTGTTTTGGGAATTTAGATTGAATACAGTGACTCATCTGCTATTTGGCTTTTCATTTAATATCAGTAATATTAATATTTCTCAATTATTCTGTTATTGAATTTGTGAATTCTTGTAAAAGAGCAAGTCTTTGTGAGGAGAGCTCTTAGGGTGTACCCCTAAATGATCCTACTGGTGAGAGGAACGACATGGTATTTAGAAGATTCAGAGCATCACCCTTATTTTCACCTGAGACAAATGGAGGTTTTGCCATTGGGTTATACACACACACAAACATATATCTCTATATATCTTAATCTCCAAAGTCAAGCTAACAGATCACTAAATATTTCTGTAATTCACAATGTGTAAAAACCAAAGTAGTAATTTTTAGGCATATTATTGGAGTCTGGCTGCTCAAGGTATGGCTTGACTCTGATTGCTTCCATGTTGATACTGAAACTCATTCTCAAAGAATGGAGGCATTTCTTGGTTTAAAAGGGTAACACCAAGTCTAATTAGAAATAAAATTGCTGCTTCTGTTTCCCTAGATTTCCTTAGAGGCACAATGTTTTTGGTGATGGATAATCAGGCTGAGAATTAGAGGGTGGAGCAAGTGTATTCTTACCAAGGCAGATCTGCACAAATGCTAGAGTAATAACTGGAGCCTCGCCTATAACAGTAAGGAATGAGAAAGCCACAACAGAGCTAAGAATTTTCTGGATTTCAAACCTGCCAGATTTATGCCTCAATAAAATGAATGCCGTAACTGCCCTGAGAACCTGCACGTATGTATTGCCCCTGTGTGCTGTGTGAAGACTACTGGTTTTAACCCCAGAAGGGGATATAGTCAGTGACTACAAAAACTTTGGATAAATATATGTATAATCTATATAAAAATGTATCCATTAACCTCCTTCAAAATACCCCTGGTGTACTATTGTTACACAGCTGGCTGTAAACTACAGAAACATACAAAGCATTGGTGTTGGGGGCCATCAGTGTGGCATTTAGTCTTCTGATAACTTACAACATGAAGTCTTCCTACATTAGGATTAAAAAAATTGTTTTAGTAAACAATAACAAAATAATTTTAGCAGAACAACACTTGTTAATGTTGTTAAAAATAATGTATTTTTAAAAGTATATCTAAATTACATTGGCTTTTCAATCTGAAACAGGTGGGGGTTTAAACACATTATTCATAAAGAACTCTTTAAACTAATGGAACTTACTAATAGAAGTGAATAGTCTAAATAACATTACTGCCTCAAAATTTAGGTTAGTCATCATAATTTAACAATTTTTTCCTGGTACTGAAGGAGGAGCCTGCAATTACATATAAATATCTCTAGAGCACTGTCAACATTACGGCTTCATTTGGCTGTTGCATGCCTGTTCTTGTATCAGTCTTTAATCAGTGATACAGAAATCTTTGTTACTTAACTAACTGACCAGTCCAGAAAGCCAGCAATTATTTTGGCAAAACTAAATATAGCCATATCGTAAAAACTAAATCCAGAATGACATAACTTTAAACAGCATTCTCTAAAACAGCAGATTAACTTTCTCAAATTTCTGTACTTAAGTACAGTCTGTATCTTACCTTGCTGTAACTCTGCAAGCTGCTGAATTCAGTGTAACTAATAATAAGGTGAAGAGTTAAGGATTTTGTAAATTTCCACTCAAATACAGGATTTATACTTCGAAATAGTTTTTACAAATCAAGTCTACACATGCCTCTTCTCACCCCTTTCCTGGCCCCATCAAAAAACCAGCCATCTTTGATGAGGACAGAGACTTTTCCTAAAAAGATCTACAAACTATGTGGTAATACATAGCCAGGTAGTTTACTGTTTGAAATTGCAATTAACCAACAGTCTCAAGGGGTTTCCCACCTTCTGGGCCCAAGGCTGTAGATGAAACCTTTTTCCTCCCAGGGACAATATATTCCTGTCCAGCAAAATATAATTGCTGTCTTCCCACAAAACAAAAAAAAAGGCAAAAAAAAGCTTTTTTTTTTTTTTCCTAACTGATCCTCTGTGGCTTTTCCCCATGGAAATAAAGAGCTTCTGTTCCAGATAGATCACAAACTCCACAAACGCAGTGGAACAGTAATCTTCCTCTCCCTGACAGGGGTTGCTAATAGTCACAGTAGCTGTGGGCCTGCCAGTGTTGCATGACAACCTTGTTTATTCTTCCTCAGTTGTTTGCTTTATACATTTCAAACATCTTTATTTAAGGAAGTTCATATTGAGTAAAATACTTCTGTTTCAACATAAGCTTTTCACCTCTTATGTACTTCAGTAGAGTTAGGAAATACCTCCCTGCGTTTTCTTTCCCAGGTATCCTATGGATAGCTTTCAACTGTTGACGGCTTCAATGTGTTGCTGGACCAGTTCTTCAAAATTCTGAGACTGTTTGGAGTAGGAATAATTAACCAGCAGCTAAAGAGTTAAAACTGCTTTCTTTGCCAATAATGATATTGGTCTGTTCTTTTACAGTTGTACAGGAATGTCACAATTTTGACATTTATTTGACAGAAACAACATTCTATGGAGAAAGTACATGAAATGACACACACCTAGACCATCTGACGTAAGCCTGGGGATAATTTGTTTGCCTTATAGGACTGGATGATATGGGAATGTTCCCACCACTCCAGGAGCTGTGCAGTGTCCAAGTCAAACACGCACCTCAGAAACAGTGAAACCTTGCTTTCTCTAGACTGACACATTGAAACTGAGCCTAATACGGTTGGTTTCAGGCTGCAGCTTATCCCTCTGCAGGGGCATTAGCAGGGTCCCCCTGCCTAGCTGCTTGTTTCCATACACGTGTAAAAGTTGAGATCTCTACCTCACGATCGGACTTGTTGACAGATAAGCACATGCACAGAATGCTCAAGTGCATAAATCTTGGGGTTTTTTTTAAACAAGATTACTTATGTTCATCTGCACCTGCTATATTCAGAAGTTTGAAAGAGTTAGTAGATTAATTTCTTTGCTAGCATTCTTTCTTCAAAGTATAGGTACTACAGGAATGACAGTAAGAGTCCAGAGATTACTTTACTCCTGTACTCTTGATTCAGACCATGCTGTCATACACTATACAATGCAGCTTGTTAACATTCAATTATAACACACACACTTGAAACACACGAATGAGGATACAAGTGTATAGCAAAGATTCATTGTTAATTTTTCCACCACCTACAAAAACTTAAAAAAAAAAGTTCTCCTTCCTTGTACTTTGCGATTGTTTTTTACTGCATTCTACTTTCACCTGTTTTTCCTCATATTCATTGTGAAGATACAACTATGCAATTTTCACATTAAAAATTGTACTTTTTTTCTCTACTCTGAATTATGCCCTTTACAGGCCATAATCCTGCCATTTCTCTTGTTTGTCTAGACATCCACCAGTACTTTTCAAGTGTTATTTACAACAGTTGCCTCAGACTTGAGCATATATTGTGGTTTTAAGGCAAGTATCAGTAGGTGAGAACAGCATGTCAGTGAAGCATAACCTGCGAGGAAACGTAACTTGTACTGGGCCTAACCACAGCAGGATAAAACAGGGGTTTGAGCATGCAAGTTCTTCAGCTGTAGCAGGCCTGATCGACCACAGAGCTCATGTGCCTCACTACTTGTCTGTTTTCTGTACTTACATCAGGCGGTTTACTGAAAGTCCTTACCCACGCCTTTGCCTTGCTGTATCGTCACATCGTCATAACTAGGCTACCACAAGATGTTCCAGTGCTCAACAGCCACCACACCCCCACCACTGCTGTTTGCCAGACTTAAACAGAAGTTTGTGACATATCGATTCCTCTCGTTTACTCTCCTAAGCTTAGAAAGGACTTATTCAAATGTTAATTTGGAAAAATAAATAAAGGCAGAAGTTTCAAGGGCAAAAAATTTCCAAAAAGCCACATTTCAGATTACTGAAATCTAGTTCATGAACTTGGCAAAGCAGCTGGGATTTACCAAGCTTCTCCTAAGGTGAAATGTGAAGCCACCCTGTTTTGCCTGTTTGTTCACTTAAATTAGTCCATAATTATTTCTAAGTTACATTTTTACACAGTTGATGACCACAGCTCATTATTTCTGCGTACAACCAAAGTGCATAAGCTTGGTTCTGGCCAATGAGAGCTGACCAAAAAGCACCGATGGAGCTAATACAAGAAAAGTAGCAGGACTTTATCAGTTTCAGTTCCCACTGTGTCTTCTCTGCAGGCCAGAGTCAAGTTTGGTAATTGCAGATTTGTTATATCCCCTAAAAGACCATCTGTCACTTGCTGGTGCACCCAGATCTCTGTCCACTCTGGAGAACAACACTGTGATGGGGAACAGGTGACTCAGATGTGTGTTACTTAACTCCTATTTACTAACAAGAAATAATGTTTTTAGTTCCCATGTTCAAGGCTTTCTTTGCTTGCACATAGAAAATGTTAAGGCTTGCAAATAAAACTGTCAACATTTTTACAGCAACGCATATTATGAAATCACAGAAGATATTTGTGTACATGTACATTGTACAATGTACACCGAAAAAGTAAATATGTATGCCAGACTCTTCATGAGCCCAGCAAGCTGTAAACTATGATTATCCCTGGATAATATTTACTGGACAAGCCAGTAAAGGCTTGTCCCCAGCCCCTGCTAAAATATTATTACGTCATGGCAAGTTTCTTTAAAAGAAACGGGCTTAGTAGATACTCCCAGCTTTGTAACATGCTGTTAGGCTTTGTTTGCAATTGTAAGCCTGTTTCTTCTGCAGCTATTTCCTGAAATTGATTTCTCAAAGAAATCCTATATTAGGATTTTTACTTTTTTTTTCTTTTTTTTTAAATTTTTTATACCACTACCGAAGTGGCATTCATAGGTTGAAATCAACACTAAAACATAAAATAAGATTGGAAGTACCCTAGAGTTTAGAAGACTGTATTAAACTAAATTCAGCTCTGGTATAGCACTTAATATAGATATACATAATTATGTACAAGGAATTAATTTTTTCAGCTCTTAAAATTATCCATTAAACATTTCTACAGACAATTCCTTATGCTTCTAACATGGCAGTCAAAAACTAAAATGCTACTGACTTTTGATGCAAGCAGGATAAGACTCTGTCAGAGGTAAGGAAACAAAGTACTTTCTATAACTAACACAAAATGTTCTGAACTGACAACTGAGTGAACACTATGACTTAGAAAATACGACAGTTTACATCTAATTTGCATAGTCCTTTATGCAGCTTAAGTGCTTCATTCTTCCAAGGTTTTGGGGCTTTTTTTAAATACTTATGATAGAAACTTTGGTCCAGAATCAAAGTTACAAAATGCAAACAAATGCAATGAATTCACCTGAATCTGCTAAACAGAAACAGTCCCTTTGTGAGAAGTACAAACCACTTGCGATAAAGGAGTACTGATAGTAAGAGCAAGCCATGGCAATGTAAACATTAGCATTAGCTGTTCTGCCATTTCTTCTCAAATATCTAGCAAATTTCTTGGTCCACTGATGCTGAAAGTAGGAATAGATTCTCATTTAATCATTCCCGAATGATAGATGTACTGCCTGTACTCTAGAAAGGAAGGAGCAATTACATCATCTCTCTGGGACCAAACTATAAAACTCCATTTCATGGTCTTTGTAATTCCTAGCTATCCTTCATCTTTTCAAGACATTTTCAACAATGCAAAATTTGTGACACACTGGCACTTAAGGACAAATATAATGGAAAACTAATTTGAATTAATTAGTAACAATGGCCAATCTAAAAACTTTTAAGCTCTCTGAAATAGTTACCCCAACCACATCTCCATACTCCAGTAAAAGAGTATTCTCTTCTGACTGAAAGGGTGTAAGAAGAACCTGGGTTAGCAGATAGATTGAAAATAAAATCCTAATTCCAACAACCTGCACATGGAATCAGTGCAACACTTGTGTTTTCCTACTGGAAAATGAATTTTTGCAATTCTGGAAGTGAATTACAGGTATGTATTTAACTGTTGGGAGCAAAACATTGTTTCCAAGCTGTTTCGTTTTTGGTTTTAAGATTTTGAAAGGAACTGAAAAGAAGCAGCAGTAACAGTTCCAACAGCTATTGGCAAAGCACAGCTAGACAGCTTTAATTGATGTCATACCAACTTTTAACCTCTCAAGTGCCAAACAGTCTCCCTAAGGGGTCGGGGCGGGGGGGGGGGGGCGGAAATTAGGTGTAGCTGAACTGATCTAACAGCAAGCAGCCACTGGAAGGGATGGTCCTACCCTGTCTTCTTCCTACCAGGATATGTACCCTTGCCTGTTCTCCTGCATCAGGTTGAGTGATGAAGCAGGCATACGGTGAGTCAGTTCAGCTGGCTGCTCTGGCAGAAAATTATCCCTAGAGAGGGAAAAAATATTAAATCGCTCAAGTAGCTGAACTGATTTACCACACAACTTCAGGACTGCTAGTTCAGATGCATGGGATGGGGAACTTGGAGAAGGAAAGAGAAGAGGGAGAAACAGGACTGCCTCTTTCCACACAACTCAGTATTTCATTATCTTAGCTGCAAGGTGAAACCTACATCTGAAAGCACCTTCTTCCCGTCTTCTAGGCTTCAGTTTGCTACACAGTAGCCTGTGCCTCCACTAAAAAAACGAATTAAAAAAAAAGCCGGTGGATATAAAGTGTATAGCTTTTCTACTAACTTGCAGCCTTGCTCTCAAACGAAACAGGTAAGAGAATCAGACAAGGCAAAGCGGTATTTCCTATCTTCCTGTACTTCTTGCCATTAAGTGTGTCCATCTTCATATAAATAGCTTCTCGTAAAAGAAGCTGTGCTGAGAGAAAAGGGCAGTTTAACCTGAAAGAAAAAAGCGGCTTCTACACACTCAACACAATTCAGCTCTAGGGCACTTCCCAGCAGCCGGAAGACGAGAAAGCTCTAGAAGTACTTTTTGTCTCTGCGAGACACCCGGCCGAAGGCTGGACGCGGGCGCCGGTAAACACCGGACATTCCAACCTCCCGGCGGCGGCGGCGGGCCCCTCTTGCCTGGCGGTGGAGCGGGAAGACCTACGGCCTGCGGCGCTGCCTAACGCAACAGCGTAGCGCAGGGCCAGGGCAGCCCCAACCCCTGCCGCCACACGGGTGACCCCCCGCTGCCATCGCCCCGCTCGTGCCGCCCCTCACGCCGCTCGTGCCGCCCCTCACGCGCCGGCGCGCGGGTACAGCCCCCCTCCCTACCCCCCCGCGCACGCGCCAGCAGCCCCTCCCTCGCTGCTTGTTTTGGAGGCGCGCGTGGTCCTCTCCCATTGGGCGCCGCCCCGCCCCGCCCCAGCCCCGCCGCGGCCGGGGGTTGCGCGCGCGGACTACAGCTCCCGGGATGCCGCGCGGCTGCCGGAGGAGCGGGTGCTTGGGCGGGCGGCGGCGGCTGCGTGAGAGGACGGGGTGCGCGCGGCGGTGCTGTGGCGGCGGCGGCGGCAGCCGCAGCCGCGCGCGGGCAGGTTAAGGTGAGCGCGGCGCCCTCGCCCGACGGGAGGAGACGCTGCCACCGCCGCCGACCCTCGGTTCGTCCCTCTCCTTCCTGTGGCGGCGGCGGCGGCTGCTGCGCGGCGCGGCGGGGCGAGGGCCGCCCTCCCCTGTCAGCCGCGGCGGGCGGAGCGGCGGCGGCAGCATGAGCGGCGGCGGTGCCGTCCGGAGCGCAGCGGCGAGGGCGCGGTTGGCAGCGCGGCTGGTGGCGGTGCTCAGCTGCGTCCTGACAGCGGAGGCCCAGGTAGGAGCCAGCGGCGGGTGGGGCGGTGCGGGGCCGGGCAGGCTGCCCCACTGCTGCGTGGACTGAGGGGAAGGGGAGCAGAGGTCCTGCCTGTCTCGGACTGGAGGAGGCGCTGAGGGCGCTCCGGAGGGGCGTGGGGGAGAGGGCGGCTTCGGGCCGTGTCTTGTGCAGCTTCGCCGGCGGACAAGTCTGGGGGGCCCTCGCTGAAGTCCGCAGCCCACGTCCTGCCTGTCCGCTACCCTGCAGTTGCTACTTGCTGGGATCCGGCCCGGGGCCGGGCCGTTGGGTGCCTCCGGTCTGAGGGGCCCCGCTGCTACAGTGAGGGGAGAAGTTGGTTGGCCTGGGAACTACGGGTAGTACCCTTATGTAACGGTCCAACTACACGGAGGAGCTGTTTAATCCAGGTAACACTGCTTGCTGCCCGTGGGGTGTTGTCTTGAGGAGCTCTGGGTTGGGTCGTACCCTTGGCTTTAGGCAGAAACTTCGGTGTCCTTATGAAGTCTATCAGAAACCGTGTATTTGAATGGTAATATCAGGATTGGCTTGCGTTTAGGTCGTGTCTGTTTGACCATGTTACGGAGAAGGATGAGAATGCTCCTTTTTTCAGTAAACTGCCTTCATAGCTTCAGAAGGACAAGTGCCTGTAGTTGCGAGTTTGCTATTCAGCAGTATGACTGTGACTGAAATAAGCTGGTGGCAAGTAGGGAAAGATTCCACCTGGGCCAAAGACATTAGAGCGAGTTTATAGGGAAGTACGATGTCCACGTGCAACGAAGTGTGTCTTCTGCATCTGATTATTATTTTTCTTATATTTTCTAAATATCTGCTTTATATAATGTGCTGTTTTGTAAGTGACCATCCAAGGCAGTGACTAGATAGCATAGATAGCTTTTATTGCAGGTTTTTTTGTTGTAAATTGAGCTTTTCTCAGTTTAAAAATCCCTTATCTTAGCAGCTATTTTAGCGTAACTAAATGCTAATTGAATTGGTATTCTTAAAGAAGTCATTAACAAACTGGCATGGTTTGCTTATGACGCTTGGCAGAGAGATTGGTTGTTGCTGTTTCATAAAATTGCTAGCATATCATATTCAGAGTTTAAATACCTAGAATTTTACTTGTGCAGGGAAAAGTAAGCTAGCTCTTCATGCTTGGAGTCATGTTACCTATAGCTTCTCTCTCGTTCTGCAGCTATGGCAAAGTAAAACGTTAAGGAACAAAACAAGGCATCCCAGGTGGTCTTCTAATTGTTGAAGCAATTAAAATACAACAACCTGATAACACTAATAAGGTTGTTTGTATGAATAGACTGCTTGTTAGCGTTGGTTCAGGTTTTTCTTAATGTTGAAGTGCTGAATACGTTTCTCTTTCCAGATTTCATAAGGAGAAATTGATGCAGGTTGGATGTTGACCTTTTCTCCTGAAAGGTTGATTTATCTCAGAGAAGATAAGTTAGAAGTTTAATATCTCCAGTACAGCTCTTATATCAGTACAAGAACTAAACTAGGTTTGACAACACATGGAAATACTTTGATAAGCACATTGAACATGTAGAAGAAATAGCAGCTATTCAAGGTCAGACGACTTCTTGAACACAAATTATAGTAGGCTAATGCTTTTAGAGTTTATCACAGAGTTCAAAGTAATTACCAGATGAAAAGAAAGCTTGATACTTGGCCATTGTAATAAAAGTTGTGATAATTTACAGTACAGTTTAGCTTTGTATTTGTGGACTAAGTTAACTAGTATAGTTCAGTTAAAAAAAGGCATAATACCAATTGTGTGAATAGCAGAGTAGGTCTTGCAATATGTTATCTTGATGTCTCCAGTTCGAAAAGGAATTCACTGGAAGATCAGGTGTTGACAAATATGAAACAATTTTCTGCATGTTCTTAGAGTGTTCCATCATTAGACAAGTGAGAGCGCTGAATACTACACCTGGACTAATAACAAAAACCTCTAACTGGCCTACTTGAAGCCTGTGTTGCTGTTGTATTAGTGTGCTGTGAATGGGCTCCACTGATGTGCAATATTGGTGTTTCATGTGTGCTGTCAAACCATTTTGTAAATTGTGGTTTGGTACAGATATAGCCTAGTTTAATTTTAGAGCATGCCTTCCAAGGAAACATTGATTTTGCTGTTTAATGTATACAGGGAGCTAACTGTTCCAGTTTTGAAAAAGTTGTTGGAAAGAGATGGAGATTTTCTTTTGCTCTTGTTACTCTAAAGTAATTTTTCTCTTAATAAAGAGTTCTAGATTTTGGGGAGGGTTTACTTCTGAAACTTCATAATGTTCTAAGTAAACTGTACAGTGTTTTGAAAGATGTTCTTAGAATAGAGATTTTATCAGAGACATCTGGCAAAGGTGTGACCTCCATTAGTTTGCCATCTTAGTTGAATAAAACGATTGCAGCTTTTTATTTTTCCATGGGATTTGACACTGAGTGTAACTCCTGCATGTTTATTTGGAACATTTTCCCCTGAAAAAGCATTTTCAGTTTTGCATAGATGGTAAAAATATTTTTGTAAGCAGTGAATAGCTTCATGAGGTGGTCATCAAAGTAGTTTTCTACTCTTTACCTTCTGAGTCCAAAGAAAATTTCTTGGATCTTTCCTACTGCTTTCAGCTTAATAAATTATTGCTGTTCACGCAAGGTTTATTCTGTTTATACAGTTTGATAATATTTGAGCAGAATGTTCAGAGTTACCTTTTTGCCTTTTTATATTATGATGAAATATACTGTTTGTTTTGTGGCATGGTGTTACCTGTAAGGACTGCAAAATTAATTTCTGCCTATGTGTGATCAATAAGAAAATGTGAAATTTGTCATGAAATCATTATAGATTAAAATGCATGGGGTGTTCATTTCTGTAAATATCAATAATAACTAGTTTTGTCTTCTGACTTTGAAGTTGGCAGTCATGTGGGCTGTGAGCTTTCTTGGCTTTGTGCAAAACCTGTAATTGCACATAGGCTCTTTCATAGCTGTTTGCCCAGGTCTGAAGTTAGATAACATTAACGAGGCAAGCATAACAGCATGGAAGACTTTGGGTAAAGTAACTTCTCTAAATGAGTTTTACTTCATTGCCATATCTGCTCTGCAGAATTATGACAGCCTATTTAGTGCTTCAGGAAAAGAGGATCTACATAAGGTGAATTTTCTACTTAAATGCTTTATTGCTGTACCCTCACCTCTTTATTCTCACAGGGAGTTGGGGGAAATACATTTTCCAGGCCTCCTTTGTGCTTCATAAAAGAGCAGAAGCCTACAATTTGGTTTCTAGTGACTTTTACATCAAGCTTGGTTATATAAGAGTATCTGTTTTGTAAAGTAGTGGAGTGATTTATCATGCATAAAACAGATTAGATGATTTTGTAATCTCATCTGTGAAAACTGTGGAGAAGAAAAAGCTACAAAATATTTTTTGTCTCCTTTTGCACATAACCTTTTAATAGTTAGAAGTTCTTCTAAGCCTATGCAAGATATAAGATGTGTGGGCCTTGCTATTTTATATGCTTCCGAGGCCATCATTTATGTCAATGAATTTCCTGTCTGGCTAAAGAATAGTAGGTAGCTAACAGCAGTGTTTGGTCCCATTCCCTTAGATACAGTCTAAAGCCTTCAAACTTATGTTTGAAAGGCCTTTCAAACATGTTTGTAGTTGTTTAAGAAGCTATGCCTAGGAGTAGTTAGTTCAGATTTAATGAAATTTATCATACAAATGTTCATAGAATCACACTTTCAGGGCTTCTGCCTTTCACTAAGGTGCTGTCAGGGTCTCGGCAAGAGTGTTGCCGTATCTTAGCCTGCTGAGTTGGGCCTGTCCTCTCTGCTGCTTGCACAGTCCTGCCTTCCTCTCCTGTACTGGCAGCAGCGCTTCTGCACTTGTGTGCACTCTTTTTTGTAGAGGTGATCTTAAGCTAGTGCAGTACCTTGAACCAGCTACTGTCCTGGCACAAGAAGAGCGAGGGAACCTGGAAAGTTCAGACTTAGTTTCACAACAGATTGACAGCCTTACAATACAGGTGCCTGCACCTCCTTTTCCTAGTATTTCTTTGTAGAATTTAACTGTGAAGTTACTAGCTTCTTGGGTGCCAAAGTACCTATTCCCCTTTCTCCCATGCCTCAAGAGACTAGCTGGAGTGTTCTTACACTTTGAGAAGAATTAGAAAAATAAGATGACAATGCATGACTGGATTTTTTTTTTTTAAGCAATTCAACTAATGAGCGTTTGGTAGGAGAATACTTGGTATGCAACTCTGGTGTGCTAATATACCATGTATTCATAGTTTGGAAAAATCTTGCTGCTCATTCTGCAGAAAGTTTTATATGCTGAATCTGTCAACAAATTTCAGGGCTGAAAGTGTTAAACTGGCTAGCATTGATTCAGCATTGTGTTTGGACGTGGACTTAAGCTCGGAAAAAGTGCTAAGGTTTGTTATTTTCTAATTCTTAGTAAGGTATGTTGTAGAGTATTTTAATGATGAGAAATAAATTATTTGCTATGGAACTGCATTTCACTAGTACTTCTTTTGACTGCCATCTTTTTCTCTTTAGAGGATTTTTCTGTAATTAATATTGCATTTCTTGATTAAAAATAAATTTTAATGTATTTTTTAATAGCTCACAGGAGTCCTGGATGATTGTTTATGTGACATAGAAAGCATCGATGACTTCAATACTTTCAAGATCTTCCCCAAAATACAGAAACTGCAAGAACGTGATTACTTCAGATATTACAAGGTACAATTAGAATGGTACTTTCCTGAATAATTTAAATAAAATCCAGAAAATATAGGAAGGATTACATATCAAACCAACTTGTCTATATTAAGTTGTCTTTTAGGAGCGCACAGCTCTTTAATTTGGTTGTAGCAGATTTTCAGTCCCTGACAGTTGTGTTGGTAATAAGTCATGTTTGCTGTGTTAATCCTGGAGTTAGTGACAGTAAATCATGACTGCTTTCATTCAACTGGGAAGTGGTAATTTTAAAGGTAATATCTTTGTATTGCTGCATCTAGAAAAGGATTATATAATAGCAACTTTCTGACAGTGCAGTACTTGTCTTCTAAGAAATGTGTGCAATTTGAAATGGAAATATTGCAATGGTTTCCTTTTCTTATAAGTTGCTGTCTTAGTTCTGATTTTAGTGTTTGCTATTTAGAGAACCGTTATTCCTTTGAAAAATAGGTAAAACTACTCAATTTTCAAGTAGTATGTAATATCACATTTTTAAAATTCTAAACATTTTTTTCCAACGTATTATAATCTGATGAGCAAAATAAGACTTTGAAGCCTAATACTTCTGTTTTCAGATATGCTTAACTTGAGAATGAGTTTGCATTTTGACTGAGCTGATCAGAGGGTTGCCTGCCTCTGGAAAAAGGAGGCTATGCTCCTTTAGGGCAGACTGTCCTGCCTCTTTCCTACTTTTAGCTCTTGGGCTTGTCTGCACTTTAGGCCAACGCATCTCTAACCTGGTAGATTTTTAGTTCGGATGTTTGGGTTTGGTGGTTGGCTGTTTTGGGTTTTTTTTCCCCAGGACATAGCAAGTTATGTAGCTGATCTGGAATCAGACAAGTATTAAACTCATGCAAGATTGAGTTATGAATGTGAGGAAGGAGAAAAAAAACTAGAATCTTCCCTTTCTAGTCTGAGTAAGCAGTAATGTGTAACTTCACCCTGAATCTCCTCCTGCTACATGATACAGTTCTAACTTCACTTTTCAGGAGAAACAAGGTATGTGCAACTTCGGTGATAATACATCACATAGTAATTAGATTCTCCAGAGGCCACAGAAAAATACAAAAAGTATTTGAAGAGGAGGAGCAACAGGTATACAAGGTTTTATACAACAGTAATTTCATCCTGCAAATTTAGAGCTAATCTTAATTTCACTAGCAGTTCCGCAGATCATACTTTAATGGTGCGTTGCAATCCTACCTCATCTTTCATACTGATCTTCCTAATAGATGGGCAGTTACAAGGGCCAGTGTGCAGTCTGCCCATCACCACGGATTATTTAGTATTTCCAGGTGTGGCAGGGAAGAATTTGTGTTGAACAAACTGAATAAGTCGGAATGTCTTTCCCCTTTGCCCTCTGAATAAGCAACAGAGTTTTTTTTATATCCCTGCACAGAATCATGGAAGTGCTGTTAAGCACATAGATGGATGTGGAAATTGTGAGGGAAGACAGTGATCATCTAGGTCAACTACAGTGTAGCTAAATACTGAATAAACATAGGGGGAGTATACTTGTCTGGGAGTGAAAACACTCCTACTCTGAAGTAATTTAATTTCTAATAGGAATTTGGATCATGAACTTCTGTAACTACGGTCACAGTATTCCCACTGTGTTACTAGTTCAACAGCCATAAAAGAACTCACACATTAATGTATAATACTGAATGGACTAGCTAGTTTAAAGGCTGAAGAAAACTTTCTTTTTAAAGTCTTGCTGAAATTGTGCTAGGTGGTTTCTAGATAGTGCAACACTTCTCAATAAAAGAAATAAAGCAATAAGAAATTTTGTCTCTGTATAGTTTTATGCATCAAAGCACACAGACTATAGAAGCTTCATGATAAGGAATCTAGCTTTTAATCTGTGGCAAGTATTGAATAATACTGTAAACAATAATAATGAAATCTAATATTTCAGACCCTGAAGAAAGTAGAAGGATGTTCTATAGAGTCAGTGCATGTTTGGTATTGATTAAAGTACAAGTGCTATACAGGCTCAGTTTGTCTCAGAAGTGTGTGCGCACACTGGTTTTTAGCACTCTTGGATCATTCTGGGACTAGTATATCTTGATTTGCAGGTGTTTTTTTTCTAATTAATCTGCAGTTTAGACAGCAGTGTTATTTACAGTGTTCCTATGTGTAAGAATGGTGGCTGCCTAGTTATTTTCGTCTTCCTAAGTGTTAGTGGTTTTTATTGTTAGTTTACTTTGAAGAAGGTTGTAGTCTAACTATGTTAGCTGGTTGGGTTTTTTGGTAGAAGTTGTGGGAGGGACATGTTTTAGATAATAGGTCTTACTGTGAAGGTGATGTAAAATGTAACACTTTTTTTGTGCTTTATTTAAAAAAAGATGGTGAGTGAACAGGTATGAAAGATTCTAAAATTTTATGTATTTTTTTTCTAGGGATAGTGTTTGTGGATTGAATAGAGGAATTGGAATGTGGATTCTGGATTGAATAGAGGAAATTGGGGGGGTGGGGAGCAACCTAAAATCTCTGCTTTTAATGTATCTGTGCTAGCATGGCTTGAACTGTGACTAGAAGATAGTTGTCATCACTCCCAAGAAGTCATACCATCTGCTTAATGTCGTTAGGTTTTTTTTTGACTGAGGAATCTCTTTAACATTTTAACACTGAATTAATAATTCCCAGTCGTGCTGAATAAGTACATCAAAATGGAAACCTGGAAAGCAGTCTTTCCTTCATATGTTATATAGCAGTTAACTTTGTATGCGTGTTTTGAAAATACAGAAGGAACTTACTTGCTGAAAGGTTTGGTAGAGGAATTCAGTATATTAAAGGGCAGTTGAGCAAGTTTTCCTCTTTGGGGATCTTTTGTGGTATTGATAGAACATTTGAAGAGTTTTTCTTCAGACAGAACAGACAGGACATTTGAGTTCAGTTGCCAATTCTTTGCCAGAGGGGCTGCTCTGACACTACTGTACTAGATGTTTATGCTGTTTCCTGTCTGTTTCTCCTTATGTAAAGTGAAAGTGTAGGTTATAAACTACATGAACTAGAAAAATGTTCCTACGTGTTTTACTGAAGACTAAAATGATGTTTGGTCTCAATCTTCTAACCTATTAGGTATAACAAAACCACTGTTCTTGATAGTGTGTGAACTATTAATTTACTGTACAGCTTGTAGGTATTCTTTTCCATAAGATAGCATAAGGATTAGTTTTCTGACTTAAGATTTATAGATTTCAGTAATTCCTGTAAGCACATTTATAATTCTTAAATTTTTGTGTTGAAACTGCTCTAGGGCCTGATGCCATCCTTGGGGTATTAGGCTTCATTTTACAGTGCGTTTTATATAACTTTTGCTGTGTCTGACTACAGAATCAAATTCAGTATCTGCAGCAGTTTCAAGTAAGAAGTGATACATCAAATCATTCAAGACTTAGTTTGTTGGATATAAGTAGTGACTTCAGTCAAATGTCTTGATTGAATAGTATTTATCAACAGAAGAAAACTAGTACAAGCAGTGCTAAAGGAACACAAAGTAAAAGAACAGAGGTAACTTTTGTTTTCCATGTGTGTGTTTTTTTTTTTATTTGAAAGTTTTAAAACTGATTTTTTTATCTGAAAATAGTAGTTGCTGCTGAGAATGAATGTTTTGTATTTTGTTTGTAATGTTAGATTTCAAAGATTCTTCTGCACTTCTGCAATGTTTCTGGTTGTTCATGCAGGAGAACCTTTAGTCTGTAGTCTTCAGTTTAGGAGTGATGAGTGAGGTCAAAGTGTTTTTTATCACTAATGTTTGTTAGTATGTATAAGGCTGATGTAAAGGAAAACTGGGTTTTGTTTTTTCTTTACTGACTTTTACGTTGACAAACCAAGTGAAGTGTAGTGAAGTGTTTGAATCTCTTGCCATGTGTAGGGTATACTAATGTATGTATGCCTTTATTGTGCCATTTGATGACAAATAGGAGCACTAGTCATCACAGGATTTGCTGGTAATGTTTCTGAATGTTCTCTTCATTATTCATATTTGTACTCTATCAGCTGTCTAATTTGAGACCATTATGATACTCGTTCTTCCTTGACTAGCTATGATGTGTAGTAATGATTGCCTGGTTTTATTGCTTGAAATCTGAAATCATCCAAGCACTTACTTGAATTAGTAAACTTGTGCACTAGTCTGTCCTCCATCAAATCTGCTCTGGGACCCCCAGCATAAGAAGGACATGTACCCGCTTGAGTGGGTCCAGAGGAGGCCAAGAAGATGATCAGGGGGCTGGAGCACCTCCCCTGTGAGGACAGGCTGAGAGAGTTGGGGTTGTTCAGCCAGGAGAAGAGAAGGCTCTGGGGAGACCTTATAGCGGCCTTCCAGTACTTAAAGGGAGCCTACAGGAAAGGTGGGGAGGGACTCTTTATCAGGGAGTGTAGTGATAGGATGAGGGGTAATGGCTTTAAACTGAAAGAGGGTAGATTTAGATTAGATGTAAGGAAGAAATTCTTTACTGTGAGGGTGGTCAGGCATGGGAACAGGTTGCCCAGAGAGGCTGTGGCTGCCCCCTCCCTGGCAGTGTTCAAGGCCAGGTTGGACGGGACTTTGAGCAATGTGGTCTAGTAGAAGATGTCCCTGCCCATGGCAGGGGGGTTGAAACTAGATGATCTTTAAGGTCCCTTCCAACCCAAACCGTTCTATGAAATGTATTTTCTTGATCAGTATAGTACACGTACAACTGACTGTAACCATTTTAGAGCTGCATATGTCTGATGTGCCTTCTTTTTAGTAGTTTATTTATGGCTTTGAAGTTATATTAGTGGTGAGAGATTTAATTTGTGCTTTAATATAAGATGTGTTTGTGTCCACTGGAGACCATTATCACCAACAATTCCACTGCAGCAAGCTTCAGCTTATATACTCAGAGGGAGAGTAGTTCAACCGACCAACCAAACCTTCGCGAACCCCCCCCAAACTTAAAATTACTAAATTTAACCCTTTTTCCTTGTATCCTCTCCTTTAATTTGAAAGGATTTCCTGATACTGAGAACTCTTTCTTTTAAAATTGCCTTATGTAAATATTGATTGTGAACTTTTGTTTTTGTGTGTTTAGGTCAACCTAAAGAGACCATGCCCATTTTGGGCTGATGACGGCCATTGTTCTATCAAAGATTGTCATGTAGAGCCTTGTCCTGAGGTATGGATCAAATAATATAAAATAGAAAAAGGTTATTTGGTTAAAAAGTTCGCTAATTTGCAGTGACTAAAACTATACTAACAATATTTACTAATGAGAACTTAAATATAAGTAAAAGGGAGACAATAAAATTATTTTCCATTTCAAAAATAGAAATATAACCAAAGTATTTTAAGGTCTTAGTCATTTTACCAGTAAAACAAATAACTTTAAGTCTCTTCTAAGCTCTAGCACTGTTTTGGATATGACATGTTGAGAAGGTAAAGGAGCAAGTTAATTATTTAAAAACAAATTTGCTTTGACTACTGTAGGAGTGATACTTAATTTGTAGATTTTAATCAAGCATAATCATTTCTGTGAACAGTGTAAAAACCGTGATCTATTTTTTGCTTTTAGAGCAAAATACCTGTTGGAATTAAGGCTGGGAGCTCTAATAAAGTAAGTAGTAATTTATTTTCCAACTTCTTTCTGTTTTTTTTTAATCTTAACATTGCAGTAGCTGTGTGACTTTATTACAAACCTTCAGTCTTGGCATAGTGATGAAATTGTTACCATAATTGATCAGTTCATGTATGTGGTGTTACATTTCTACTTTTATAGTGTAATAGTGTTTCCGATATAGCTGGTACTGTCATGTCATTCTGAGCCTGTCATAGCTTGAGACCTGGTGCAGACTGAATCAATGAATGACCAGGGACATCAGTATGTGGCCACAGAATGCCAGATGCAAAATTCTTTGTTCATTTCTGAGTATGGGCCACCTTCTATAAAGCCATGGGCTTTTGCACAGATGCAGTAGCAGTGCAGTCTTTTGTAAGAATCATATATAACCACAGCCTCTTAATGTTAAAGAACCTGAATGATTACATGTAGTTTTGCCATGTCTAATCTTGAGCAGGTCATCAGTCTAAAGATGATTTGGTCATTAGTCTAAAGACAATTTAGGCTAAAGTGGTCAGCACAAGCTTAAGTAGTCAGTGTGTGCTGTTGGCTTTTGGTTGCTTCTCTCCAAGCCATCCTTCCTAGATCACCAAGTGATCTTAGCAAAGCCAAAAAAGTAAAGAGGGTATATACGCCTAAAAAAGAGGTCAGAGCAGAAAAACAAACAACCCTCCCCAACCCCCAGATCCCAAATACAGTGCCCAAGAGTGAGGATTTTAGCAGTTAATGGGATAAAGGTGCCCTAGTGAGAGATCTTCCTGTTGAGTGCCTTCGCTGTGTTGTAGACTTACACTGACTCTTGCTTAACTACTGTATCTCCATCCTTCCCAGTACTTTCCGCCTCATTGGGCAGCTGTAGTTGCTGCTTGCCTTACCTCAGTGTAGTTCACCATACCATAAATGACCACTGGCATTAAGTTTAGACTTTACACCAAGAGAGATTAGCAACGATAGCTGAGAGGAATACTTCATCATGAATTGATGACTTCTGTATCCTGCTGTCATGAACACTGCAGGCAAGTCTGTCCAAACTTCAGCTCAAGAGGAAGTCTTGTCTCCTGTTTATATGTATATTGTTAAGCTCACTCTGAAGTAAAGTGTGCCTCTTCATTTAAAGGTTTCTGGTGATCAGAGAAGAAACATCTTTCTCACTGACATGACTTTAAATGTCAGTCATTCACCATTTCAGCATAAGCAGCAGTAGTCATTCTCAGAAAACTTTGGCACTATCTCTGGGCAGAAGATCTTGGGTTTTAGCTGGATAATCTGTTGTCTGTCCTCTGTTTCAGTGACTCTGTTCGCTTCCAAGCTTCATTGTAGAGAAACTGACTCCTGGAGTACCGTAATGCCTCCTAAAGAGGTATTTTAAGACTTTAAAGACTGTTTTAGAAAGGATTCTTTTAGTAGGCATTTGAGCTTCCTGACTGATTAATCTTGAGACCCATAAGTAAGATGTTAATTAGTAGCCAAAGAGTATGCTGTTCTTAAGATACTTCACATGAGCATACTGAATTGGATTTTGGAAGTGAATGATCAGCCACCCTTTGCTTTCACCACAGTAAAGAAACTGGTATATTTGCTGGTGTATTTGCTACAGTTTTTTCCTTTGAATTGCCTTGTAGATTGTTGCAACCAACTACAGTACTGAAAGTTGGGCAATTCTGCACCTTTAATCTGTAGTAGAACAAAGGCACTAATATCTGCTGCTGCTTTGTCAGAAAATGAAGTATTTCTGCAGGAAAATTGTCATCAGGACTGACATAAGTCTTACCTACACCATTTTCTTACTACTTATGATTCAGTTAAAGATCTTTCTTAGACCCAATTAAAAATTGACAATCTCATTTAATATCCTTTTTAAGGAAACATCAAACTCATTTTAGTATGAATGTTCTGTTTCAAGGACTCTGCAAGTACTGTGCTATTAGCCTGTGCTTGGTCCATTTGAGAAAGCCCTGCGTCTTGTGGATTATCCTTAAAATGTTGGTTTAAAGAAAAAAAAAAAAGGTGTTTTCCTCTGTGGACATACCTGTCCAGTTGCTGTCTTTCATCCTGATAGTGTCTGCCTTGGAAAGGTGAAAACAACCAAAGGCATCATTTTAATCATGAGAGCTATAATCTCTTGAGTAGATATACTCAGGGTAGAATCCTGTGGAGAAGTTTTCTGTGGTCTAAGTGCTTGGCTTCTGTGCAGTTTCCTATTGCCCTTTTCTCCTAATGTAGATGAGCCTGTAAACTTCTAGCTTGATTTAGGCTTTCCTGGGGCATTTTTTTGTTTGTTTGCTGAACCATGGAGAGAACAGTTCTTCTCTTGAAAGCTCATCTACCCACAAAGACCAGGGTTACACTTGTGCAACTTCCCCACAGAAGTGCAGTTAGCAATAGAGGATCTCTTTTTAATTCTTGGCACCAATGTAAGCTTTTTGTAACGGTGCTGGAAAGGCACAAAGTAGTTTCCCTTTCTGTAGTCTTGTTTCATTTGAGCTGTAATCACATTTTGGGGGGCTAGATATTAAAGAACTGCTGTATGAGTCTTTGAAGCAAGGAACAGGATGCAGTAACTTAAGGTTACAACATTTAATTTATTATTTTACTTCCTGCCCACTTATTTTCGTTTTCTCCTGGAAGCTGCTCTTAGGAGATCCTGCTTTGGGAGAAAGAGACACTTTATCCTGATCTAGGTCACAGAGCACTGATCCAATAGCTGTTACTGTCAAACGCTGGACAGTAGTGAAGCCTGGAAACCTGTTTTGAGACTTGAATGTTCATTCTGTTTGAAACCTTAAATTTAGATTTATGTTCTTGGCAATAATTTTTTTCACTTCAGGGTAGGGATTGGTTTGCAACTCCAGGCATGCAGAATGTTTACTTCAGCATCTCAGTATGTTACTTCATCAGCAGTATCTGTTTCATTCTAGGTCAGATCCATTCCTTGTTCAGATTTTTCATTTAACATCCATATGATGCTGAAGAATGAGCCCCCACAACTGGCAAATCCAAGAAAATTGAGTGAGAAGTTCCTTCTAGAGTAAATATTTGTTACGGGCAGAGCCCCTAACGAGGTTTAAATTATTTGGGGTTTTTAATCTCCTTCATTTCTTTGGTCCTCAGTAGGTTCTGCTATTTTTTTTTTTCTTGTATTGATTCTGGCAAATGCATTTTTAAAGCAAGTCATTTTGCTTACTCATCTGAACAGTTTTAATTAAATCCTTTTTTGAGAAGTATTGTGATACGTATTGTGGTGGTACTTTGCCTCTGGCATCTTGACCACAAGTCTGTCCTCAGAAATAAACTATTTTCTTTCTTTTAAAATCTATCAAATTATTATTTGCTATTTCTGAAGGGTTGACCAAAGCCTTTAGCTTGTGTTTTTATTTTGAGCTGGTTTTGGGTAGTAATCCTTCATGTCATTATGTGCCCTGAAGTGAAGGGAAGCCAGCAGTGTGGCTTTATATAAGATATTGGTTACTAAACATTAAATCACTTTCTGTATTTCTTAAGGACTGTGATAAGGTAGAAATCTGTGTAAACTTAAGGCCCAGTCCGCAAGCACACACACGCAAAAAAAACCCCAACCCCAAAACCCCCAAAAAGAGGAAATTGGGTTTTGTTTATCTTTTGAGAGGACAGATACTATCTATTATGTTCTAAAACTGTTACGAGGGGTTTTTTGAGCTTTAAGCTGACAAACAATAAATTCCCTGCTGACATGACCGTATTATTGTAGAATAGTGGAATTTAATCTTTAATTCTTCAAATATTTTCCGTAGAAGTATTCTAATAGTAAGTCTATTTTAGTAGTTTACTTTTTTAAAAAATAATGTAGAATCAGAGTTCAGCTTAAATACTTCAATTCTGGCTTTAATGTAATTAAAATGTCAGTTCAACTTGAAAAGCCTCTCTTTCAGACCTGTGCACATCTAAAGCATGCCAATGAATAGGATTAAATGACACATGAGGGGAAAATGACCAAAACTTGATACATTTTCCTACTGAAATGACCAATGAAAGTTGGGGTATGATTATGCTTGCAAAATACAAGGTATGTTTATAGGTATGACACTGCTTGTCTTCCAAGGTCCTTTTACAAGAATGTAAATAAGTATCTGAAACACTTCAGAACTCCATTTATTTTAAACAAACAAACAAAACCAAAAAAGCAAAGCATTTTAACCTATTTAGCTGAATTTTCTGTGGTAGTTAAATCCACATATCGAAACTGGCCTGATGAAATTAGGTGAAGAAAAATAGAAATAAGAAATGTTCTAGAGTTACTTACTGCTTCTAGAATCTGAGAATTTTCCCTGATACTAGCCGATTCACTGCTAAACCTAGAAGCACCTATTCTCAGAGAATTTTAGCTGTTTCATTTGTATATTAAATATTAACTCTCTTACAGTATTCAAAAGCGGCAAATAATTCCAAAGAATTGGAAGACTGTGAGCAAGCTAACAAACTGGGAGCAGTTAACAGTACCTTAAGGTATGCTGCGATTTACAACAATAGTACAAAAAGAGTAACAAAGGAACATTTCATTTTGTCGATGTTGTTTTTTGCAATTTTGTTCTTCATTCTTTCCATACCCCATTAGAAAGTAAATGTGAAATGATGCAAGAACATCTGAAGGTAAAGGTATTAAGTGATAAGCAGACTTTCTTGTTTTTTTAAAAAAAAAAAAAAAGTACACTTTGAAAGAGGTATCTTACAGCATCAAGAATCGGAGGAAACTTGCAAATAAACCCAGCTTTTTTTCTACTTTTTACCAGTATCAGTCTTTGTTCTTGATGGCTGTGCTGGGTTAAGGGATTCTGTCCTGCTCTGTCCCTCTGTTACACTGACGTGCTTGTTTGTGATCATTCAGTGAACTACATCAGGGAGCTTGTGAGTTACTTTTGTTGTTGGCAAAGTTATTTTTGGCTTGGATCAATTCCCTGATCTTGCTTATTGTATGGCACAGTCAAGGTTGGGTGGGAGGAATTCCACAGGATGGTGTTGCCCCTGAGTAGCAAAGTGTGTGGAACAGCACTTAGAAAAACTTGCATTCTACTAGATTGTCCACCTTTAAAAAGTAAAAATAGAAAAATTAGTTCTTTGCTTTTGTTGGGGAGATGTGGTGTCTTTGGCCACAGATTTCAGCTGTTCTACCTGATAAGAGATGTTGAAACTCTTTTCTGTCATCTGAGGAAAATGGGACTGCTACGAAAAAGCAACTGCTTCTGCCTGGTGTGTGGTGTTTTAAACCAAACTGGGTAGAGCCCTTATCCAAGGTTTTTAAAGGGGAAATAAGAAACTATTACATTTCTTTCAGTCTTGTAGGGCAAAAGAATATGAAATTGAGTACACATAAGGAGAGCTAAAGAGAATGCCTTTTGTGAGAGCAGGATAGATGATTAAAGTTGAGAGAGGGCAGGTAATGAATCCTGCAAGTGTGGGAAGAGTATGTGCATTTTAGGCAAACCGCCTTGTTCTCTACCTAGCAGTGCATCATCCTCACGGGTTTGGGTTATTTTCCTTTATCAACTGTATTTCTTGTGATTATCAAATCTGGCTTGCTAGTAATTACTGGAGAAGTTCCTCACCTAATGCCAAGTATAAAGTCTCCTATTCTGATTTGGCAGAAGGTTAGAAATGCATTTTGTTACAGAATTGCCTCTGTTTGTAGAATTGAGCTAGTACTGATTTGATCAAACGGAATAGTTTTCATTATTTCAAGGTGCTTTACCCAAGAGCAGAGTTTCCAGTCTTACCTTTGCTTACATTTTGCTGTCAGTAGTGTGGCATAAGTAGTTCTGTGCTGCACATATGCACAGAAGAAAGCATTCAGATTTTGGCACTGTGTTTCGTAGTGTGGGAACTTCAAAGTACTTGTCTCTCTGGTACAGTACACCTTTGAAAGTGCTAGGCTGAGTGGAATACCATTATTATTTAAAAGGCTTAAGTCAAATCATATTCTTAGAGTAATTTAGCTTGGAAGGAGTGTTTAGACATCTGGTCTCCCACTAAAAAGCAAGCCTAGCTATTGTAGATGTCATTAAAAGTACAGGTTATCAAAATATGATGATTCCTCCCCCCCCTCCAAATGACAGCTGCTAAAGTGGTACTTTGAGAAGTGTTAAAAATGTATGCTATGAAAGTATTTTACCAAGCTCTTACTGAAGGAGAAGTCACTGCCGCTGCACAGTTTGTTCAAATAATGCTGGTGAAATCTTTCTTGCTGTCTTAACATCAAGACAACTTTATAAGTATTGCAGTGGATGCCTGCTTGAATCTCTGTGGAGCTAACAAGTGGTAACTCACATATTCCTGCGTTTCAGATACAGTAATTCAGAATTCAGTTTCAACTGCTATATGTGGATTGTGTTTCTTTTGGTAGCTCTTACTGATGTTGTTTATTTAAAAGTGTAAAATCAAATGTATTTTTTTCCCTTCAGTAACCAAAGTAAGGAGGCTTTCATTGACTGGGCAAGATACGATGATTCACAGGATCATTTTTGTGAACTTGATGGTAAAATGTTTAAGCTTTTTCAGAGTGTTTGTTTTATTTGCTGTCTCTTAAAAACCACAAAATATTATAGTTTCTCTGCAAATAACCATTTTTAGAAAGTTTTCATTTTGTGCTAAATGGAGATGTGACAGCTCATATCTTAAATGCAAAGAATGCAATTTTTGACAAGAAGCATTTGGTAGTCTACACAACGCACATTCACTGTTACCTCCTGTTAGTATAGGGAACAGGAGACTTTGATGGAAATAAAAAAAAAAAACGTAAATGGGAGGGGGTTAGCATATATTTTTTTAAAAAGCTTCTCACAAGAGTTGCATATAGCACAAATATAAGACAAATTACTTGCAGCTGATTCAGTTTCCTACTACTGTATTATTTTTGTTGCTATTCTACTGTCTGCTTGGACTGAGTTTGTTCCTCTTCCAGCCTTGCTATGCTTCCAAATGATCTCTGCGCTAAATTCACCCTTATTTCTAAGGACTTTCTTATGGTTAAACCATTAAGATACTAGATTGTGTCTTCCCTCTGCTTGACATATATGAGTCTTTTTGTTTGCTTGTAACTTTCAAAGCTCAAAGGAATGTTTTTTTCAGATAAACATGAGAATTGCCAAGTTCAGGAATGACTGCTAAAGGGCTTTTTAATAAATAGCTTAGAAGGCTCTCTATGCTAGGAAGACTTAGGGCATAATGCAAGATGTTTTAATCTACCTTTAGGCTAATGTTTTATGTCACTTGAGAAAGCAGCAGCTGTAGTGGACTTACCAACTGTGGTTCTCTTTCAGCACTTCTGCTGCATCTTATATGTGAAAATTTTCTGTATAAGCTGTTTCTGTAGTAAATAGCGAGCATTACTGTAATCTGAACTGTTACATACAGTAAGCTGCTGTTGTCTCTGCTATCTTCAAGCTACCTACTTAGATTTTTAAGAGGACTCAATAGGGAAAGGTGCAGTTTAGGAGTATTTCATTTAGAAGTAATACTAACTTAAGTAGTTCCTGATTCTACCTCGATTTCTCCTTACATCATGCCCTGCTGAAGGAGGATGTACTGCCCCCAGCTGTGTTCTTCCAGTGCTTTTGCACTGGCACTGGCTCTGGCGTGCATCTTTCTGCATGGTAAGCTGATTCAACTTGAATAGCGGGAAAATAAGTTGGCATCTCCCTCCTATCTCCCAGATTGTTGTGATGAACTGGCTTATCAGGTGAGTTTGTGAGCTGGAGCAGGGAGAGGTGAGAGAAGATAACTTCTGGGAGTGACAGAAGGAGGTACAAACTCTTGTTCTCTTCTTCTCCTCTCTTCCTTGTGGTGAGAGTCAATGTAAGAGTGCTCAACTGTAGCACAAAGCCATATCATCAGTTTTACTTTTTACTTGCTTTTTGTTGGGCTTAATGATAAACTAGATAAGGGAATTGATCTAGCTGAAAAAAACTTCATAACCCAGGTCAGCTTTCCATCTTTCTGTTGCACTGCCCCATAGACTGTGTATGTGGATAATGAGAAGAAAAAGTAGAGACCTGAAATGACTAGGAAGTGTAGGAACTGCTTAGGTTAGCCATGCTGTCAAAGAAATAAATAAACCTGTAATTTCACTTTGTCTCATCTGGCACTCACTGTGTTGTTGTGCGTCTTGTGTCTGTCTCTTTTTGATTTGTTTATGCTACTACTGCTGAAGTGATGCTTAACTGCTCATGCAGAATCATCTCTTCTTTTTAGAGCAGTTTTCACTCTCCTGTTCTGTGGTTTTTTTCAACATCTGAGGAAATAGTGGCACTGCTTGGCCTATACCTATCAATAAGTCTCTAGACTACTGGCTTGGCTTGTATGTAAGGTTTTTTTTAAGCACGAGTCACTCTTGACCTATAATTTCAAAAAGGAGGGAATTCTTCCTGCTTTTTACTGGTTGTAGCTCGAAAGTTATGTTTCTATTCATACCGAGTTTTTAAGCAGAGAGAGTACTGTTTCACAGTTTTCTTTGGATATGTTGCCTAAATTTGTAGTGAACTTTAGAGGGTATAACTTGTTGAAATGCCACTTAAATAACATGTTTCTTGCCATAACCAACAGAGCATTCTGCAATATGCTGAAAGTTTGTTCAGTTAAGCAATGTGATCCAGACTTTCTGCCAGTATACAAGGGTATCTGGGGAAAAAGGGATTTAGCTAATAAATATACAATATGTACCAACTACAGGATGCACTTCTTTGACCTTGTCTTTATTAAGAAGGCCCTGTAGCAGTATACCCATTTCAAATAAGCAACTCCCCCCACCCCCCCCAATTACTGCTGGACAAATAAATCCTGAGTTTGAAATCTATTTAAAACAAAACACTGTTTATATCTTAGCATAGGGCGAGAGAACACATTGCATGACAAGTGTTTATGGTAGAGTTGAAGAAGCCACATAGGTGTTCAGACATTGTAGAAATTATGGCTACATGAGAGACTTTGGTATAAATTATATACTTTTGAGCTTTCTATTTACTGTGTATATTGCTGTATTTTTATGTACAAGGTGTTTGTAATCCAACTAGAACACAGAATAGTATTACATGAGACCTCTTATTGATACTTAATTCTGTGTGACTTTTTAAAAATTAAGCCTTTTTAAACTCATTAGTTAGAATGTGTAACAAAAGCTTTCCTATTCAGATGAGAGGTCTCCAGATGCACAGTACGTGGATTTGCTGCTGAATCCAGAACGTTACACTGGATACAAGGGGCCTTCTGCTTGGAGAGTGTGGAACAGCATCTACGAAGAAAACTGCTTCAAGTAATTGGGAGGGAGAGGAAGGCTATTTCTTATACTTGCATTTCAATTTAGTTTAAAACTGATTTTTGTGTTTTCTAACTTGTTTTCTAGGCCTCGATCTGTCTATCGTCCTTTAAATCCACTGGCGCCTAGTAGGGGTGGGTCTTCCCTGTTTTATTTTCTAATGCAGTTCTTTTAACATAGTGACTATTGCAGTACAAGTGATACAAATGGTAATCTTCAGTCTGTAGGTATGCTTTCTGCTTTTTTAATTTCTTCTGTAGAAGTAGCTGTCCATTTTCAATATTTAGACTAAGGTTTGTGATACTTGATTACCTACATATCTTATGCATATGAATAGTCTTAATAATGTCAGGGAGCTAACGTGAAAACTACGGTCACTCTCAAACTGTTTAGTAAGTGTGTGTCACAGTAATTTTCTAATGTGGATGGGAATGAGTTAAAGTTCGACAAAAATTTCAGCACTCTTGTATTCTTCTCGTGTTTTGTTTTTTTATAGATCGTTTAATTTAATCACTTTAGCTCGTAGTCATTCTAGTGTAATGAAGCTGTACATTTTCCATCCATAATGTTTAGTGTATTACAAATGTACAAATAATTGTATTATTTTAAGAAAGAGTGGATACTTAGGAAGGCTCAGTTATCTTCAAGAATGTTAAAAAAAAAAAAAAACGCCAGTGACTTGAGTTTTAAGCTTTCAAATTTAAGTTGAAAACTATAACCCGGTGTTCCAAATGAATCGGCTTTCCCCTGTCAGTGTGTCTCATTTCCCTTAAAAATTAACTATTAATCAATAGGTTGAGTTAGAAAACATCACCACACATTAGAAAATCAAGATGGCTTTTAGTAATTGTAAAGATTGAGATAATATGTTGCTGGTAGACTTAAATAAAGAGAATTGGAAGAGCAGTTTAACTCAGGGATCAGAATTTCGGAAAGGAACACTGGTCAGATTGTTGAATAATGTGAACTGAAGACAACGACTTCCTAACCATCTTTCTGAAGCTAAAACATAGCTTTCAAGAATATGTAAAGCAGCTGCTACTAACATTTCAAATTCCTAATGACTTTCATTGTTATAATATGTTTAGTCTCAGGTGGTGTTGAGGAGGAGGAAGAGGATGGAAAGTAGCCTATTTTTTTTGTAGATTAAATAAGGTTTCTTGCACTTTTTCTGTGTTTGTGGTAAAGCCTGTGTTTCATTACAATTCTGCTGTGGAAATTATCTTTATAATGCTTACAGATTTTTTTTTTTTTTTTTCCCCCCCTCTTAAGGAGGAGATGATGGTAAGTTGTCTTATTTTGCTTGACTTGCAGAAATGAAGTAAGCATTAAAGAGTTTTGGACATCTGATTTATTCACTTTATTGCTGTTGCACTAGAGGGCAGGAAAGTTATGTTTTTATGCAGATGATTGATCAGAAAGTGTTTTTATTGGGATAATTCTTTCATTCAGAGTAGGGGAAAGGAGTGGATAAGAACAAAATACAGTTCTGTTATTGGTTCTTATCCTTGTAACAGAGTATGTGTTGTGATAATATTATTAGCGAGATAACTGGAGATACATAAATTAAAGGAATCTTGGGTCTCCTCCAGAGCCCTTTTGATAATGATATAAGATCCTTTAAAAGAAAAGGGACAGTTTTTTCTGTATTTTCTTGAATGTCCTTGATTTTGGGGAGGTGGGGAGAAAGTGGGGAGGAAAAGCATTTGGTCTGCCTACAGTGAGACAGACTTTAGGATTTTTCATTCAACTGAAAGTGCTCAGGCAAAAGATCTAAGCCTACAGGAAACCTTCAGACAGTAGCAGTCAAGGTAAAGGCTGTCAGGTATAATTACACTCCTCCATCATGTCTTTCACCACTGGTGCATATGATCAGGCTTGTGCTTCCATACACTTCTCAATGTCCTGACGAGTAGCTTAGTCATGCTTATTCTTGTATTTCTCCTAATCTTACCTGTACAGATTTAAACTAACCTCAAAGTTCAGCCACTTCTGTGCCTATTCTCACTTTAATAGCTAAATTATTTAGTTTTATGTCCAGATGGCAGCTAATGTTAGTACGCATAGTAATGTAAAGATACTGTAATGTTGAAAATTAATTCATTTAACTATATACTTTGTATTTACAGGAGAATCTTTCTACACATGGCTAGAAGGTAAAGGCTCTTGGATGGGTTAATATGATGTTAAATTTACTAGAAGAAACACTTAGGGTTTTTTTTATCTCCCCAAATATTTTTCGTAATGTAGGCTTTTTAATAAATCATGCAGAACTTTTGAGTGTCACTCAAAGAATATTTTTTTCCTGAAGGTCTTTGGAAATCTTACTCACTTAGATGGTATACATCTTAAACCCTTCAGTGTTTCATCTTTTGTAAAGTTTTGAATTTGTGTTTGTGTTTTGTTTGTGTTTGAATTTTCTGCTCATCTTAGGCATTTAGTAGGGATTATTACTAACATAGCTAAGTGTTTTTATTTGAAAACAGCTTTAACTGACGTAACTATAATGTGTGTTCAGTAGGCAAAGCAATTTGGGTTTTATTCATATTTAAATAGAAATTATTATTAGAGGTAACAATCAAATCTCATTTTGGAGGTGTGCAGAAAAGTAAATAAGTTGAATGTACTTAATTTTAAACTTAGTTTGTTTTGCCTTTCATAAGCTTTTACTTGTCTAGTTGGAAATCTCTAACTGGTGCTGTTGTAGGAAAACACACAAATTCGCATGCCTTTTCTGTACATGGGGCCATATCTCTGCCTCACAGCTAGAGTTCACCATCAGTTCTTCCTACTTCTGTGTGGAGATTGGAGTGGCAGGGAAGTCACCTAAACATAACTTTGAGAAAGGATCAAACTTCTAAATTCCAGGTGTAGTCTCTGGGTCTAAGTGGTGTTATAAGTAATTTCTACATTTAAATTATATTTTGGCCACCCAATGCCATTGCGTTTCTGTTCACGCTGTAGAAGTCTGTATCCATCAAAGTCATATTTTTCAGTGTTTTGCTCTGTGCATTTAAATCTTCAGTGAATTTAAAGCTGGGAAGAAATATTTTTGCTGTTATCCAATGCCATAAGGTTTTCTGGGGTTTTTATGTTTTTCTGTCACTACTGTAATTCAGTTGTAGCTTTAATTCAGATTAGGATCAGTCACAGTATAGTTCTGGTTTCCAGACTGTCAAAATTCAAGACTATTTCAAATGTATTGCTCAAACAATGTAAGCATCTTACTTTTGTATGGCAATTTTATCTGTACTAATTGACCAGATACTTATTTGACTGTATTTACTAGAACACTAAAATACCAAGTAAGAAATGTCAAGCTTCATTCTTAGTACTTTATATAAAAAGTAAGAGATAAACTTTTCCTATGGTGGATATAAGGGCTTATTAACAATGCTGAAGTACTGTAATTGTAACTTGTGAAAGTTAGACTATGCCAACTTGAATCACTGAAATGTCAAGGTAAATTCATTTTAATACAGTATTTCCAGTATTTAGTTTGGGGTCTGTTTGTCTTTTTTCCTGGACAGGTCTTTGCCTTGAGAAAAGAGTGTTTTATAAACTCATTTCTGGACTTCATGCTAGCATCAACTTGCATCTGTGTGCAAATTATCTTCTTGAAGGTAATTTAAATCTAGATAAAATTGCTGAATTAAATGCTGCAATATCTGTAGCATGTATTTGTTTTTTCTCTGAAAATTTTTGATGTATACTTAGTTGCTTTTTTAAAAAAATATGTGTGTTTTACTCCCCCTGCGCTTTCTTTTCCTCTATGTAGAAACCTGGGGGAAGCCTCGCTGGGGACCAAATGTGAAAGAGTTCACTCGCCGCTTTGACCCTGCTGAGACAAAAGGAGAAGGACCAAGGAGGCTCAAAAACTTGTATTTCTTATATTTGATAGAGCTGCGTGCTTTGTCAAAGGTTGCACCATACTTTGAGCGTTCAGTTGTTGACCTTTACACTGGAAATGGCCATGAGGATGCTGAATCTAAAGCTCTCTTATTAGATATCTTCAGGGATACAAAGTAAGGCATAGCTTTTTTTTAATCAATAGTTTTAAATTCTCAGTTATATTCACAAGTGAGAATAGATGACTTCTTGATGGGATAGGACAAGAAGGAAAGTGGAATGAAGAAATAGAATTAAGTAATGGGTGAGAACAAGAGGAATTTGTGCATTTGATGGGTAGAGATGAGTATTTCTGAGGTTTGAATACACCAATCTTTAAAAAACGATAAACAAACTCACCAAAAAAACCCCAAAAACCACAACACCCTGGGCTATTCCCTATTTGTTGCTTTTTCTGATTCTTCAGTGTAAGATGCACATGATTTAATTTGAAAAGGAAAATAGTATGTGTAGTCTTTTAACAGTCCAGTGAATAATCCAGCTTTTATCATAGACTTAACCTCTGAGCTTTTAGCCATCCCTGCTTCCTTCTGTTTACTCGGTAAGGTTCTTTAGTCCAGTTCCTTTGTTCACCTTCTCACTAATTTTTGTGATTGGTAACGTGCTGTGTGACTGCATTGCTGTCCCTAATCATGATCTTGCAGAGTATTTGAGATGTGGTCAGATAATGATCAACTGAAAGGCAAACATTAAGACAATTTCAGTGTGTATTAGGAAGAAATCTTGATCAGTGGAAGTGAAGAAAATTCTCAACAAAACTGTAAATAACAGATTTCAAATTACAGTGATTGAAGAGTAAAACTGATACCATTCAGTAAATTTTTTAAGAGCTATTCTGCAAAGACTAGGAACTCTGAAAAGTATTTTACACGGAAGGCATCAGCTGCTTACCAAGCTTGATGTAACACTGTAGTTTATGCTAGCATTTGGTTTTTTTGCGTTTTGTCTTCATTAGGTCCTTCCATATGCACTTTGATGAAAAGTCCATGTTTGCTGGAGATAAAAAAGGAGCCAAGTCATTAAAGGTAAAGCTATTTTTCTGAATGATGTCCAAAATATCCATTTTGGAATTAAGTTGTGTTATTTTAGAAAACCTCTCTACCTATCAGAAGCATACTGCTGAGAGTAAAAAAGGCAGGGATAAAAACTTAGAGTGGTATCTGAGGCCTCTTAATCTGCTTTCTAGTAAATGAGGACAAGAGTTGTCCTGAGCCAAGCAAGCTGAAATCTCTCGTTTTAGTGCCTTGGGTCTGCTATCAGGACTGTGGTGAGGTAAATGAGTTGAATTGGTATTGCCAGTAGACGCAATGGTGTTTTTTAAATAGAGTATCTGTTTCACATAAGTATCTGAAAAAAAAGTGCTGTTTGCTTAAAAAGCCTTATATAATATGATGTAATATAATATTATACTTAACATTAGAAGAGCATAATTCCTAGACATGGGAACCTCATGCGAATGCCGTTACTGCCTAGCAACTTCCAGTGTTAACATACTGGTGTTCAGATTGGTATGCCCTACAATTCCACAGTTGGAGTGTGGCTCAGAAATAAAGGTCTGTTTTAATACTTAATAACACTTTTAATACTTATTTCAGTAGTAGTATGGAATTTCATCAGCATTAGAAAGGTGCCAGAAGTTAATCAGCCCAGCTAGTGTTTTTCTGATCTTAAATATTTAATTGAGATCATCTTAATTAGTTCAGTGCTGTGCTTGCTTCCACTCTGACTGAAGCTGCAAAGCAACAATCTACCTGTAGCTTTGGACAGGAAGTGTCTTTTGTGAAATGTAACTTATTTGTCTGTTTGTCAGAAAGGTAGGTTGGCTCAAAAGAGGTTTGAATAATGAAATCAAAATTGGGCAGGGACACAGGTACAGTGCTTATAACTCAGAATGTTTTGGGAAAGTTGATAGAAACTCAGCATACAGAATCCAAGCTTTACCCTTCATGTCCTGTATTTTGGGGTTTTTTTGAGGAAGTAACTGTTGGCAGTGGCTTGGAAACAAGATTCTGGGTTTACATGGACCTTTGTTATGGCCTGACCACATAAGGTAGTGGTTTTGTTCAGATTTAGTAATAGAGAACTGATAATTCTAGTGGTACTAGATTAGTTAACCTTCTGTTTTTGTGAAGCTAAGGGGTACTTTTAAGTTAACCTTTTTTTATTTTGTTTTTAACTAATAGGAAGAATTCAGATTGCATTTCAAGAACATATCCCGCATAATGGATTGTGTTGGATGTGACAAATGCAGGCTGTGGGGCAAACTGCAGGTACAGTTTATTTTACGTGTGTGTGTGGCGATAGGGGAGGTTAGAAAATAATCGTCTATTCCAGTTCAGCAGGACGCCTTTTACCTTGGCCTTCAGACTGCCCATGGTTGGTCTTTGAATCCCTTACCTATATATTAAAAATAGATATACGTTTAGTTCACTGTTAAACAATTCTAAAAAAAAAATTGTTAAAAAAAAGGTTTGTTTAGTCAACAGCTGTTTAGTTTACTAAAAAGTATAGTTTGTGTTCTCTGAAAAAAATGTATTTAAAGCAGATGCTTCACGGCAAAGTCTTACTGGCACTCAATATCTTACCTGTATTCAGTGATCAGATGAGCCTTGTAGAATCACCTGTGGGAAGCCTTCTTGGAAGTACAGCACTTCCTTAATTGTTAGAAAATCCAGCGTGTGATTTAACTCCACAAATTGAGGCATAAGAAAAAGAAGTAATGCGTATTTTCACAATTTATGCAGAAGGCAGGAAATGAATGCAAAGGTGCACAGTAAATCTGAAAGTTGAAAAAAAATTTCAGTTTCTGGACACTTACTAGTTTTATTGAGAACACGATTTTAAACCTTAAGACTAATCTAAAGTCCAGAATGACAATAGTTGTTACTTTGAGGTGCCTACTGTACTCTACTGCTATATAACATTAAGCTTATCAAAGTTCAGCTTTCAAAGAACTTTATAACATTAAACATTTGGTGGTCTCTGCTGAATTTGTGGAGTTCTGCCTACTCTGTCCTAGTTAATGCTTCTGATCTATTACTGTTTTTCCTTTCTCACACAAAATGAAATAGGGCCACATTTCCTGACCTACAAAATTCTCTTGCAGCCAGCCTCAACCACTTCTTATCAAAGTCCAGTGCTTGTTTCTGTAGCCCGATTAAAAGGGGAAATAAGAATAGCTTCTTACGTTCTATTTCTGTATAGAAACTAGGGGCTGAAACTGAAACTGCAATGTCTGCCACTGGGACTAGAGGTGGAAAAAACAGAAGTGTTGTGATACCTCATAATAAAACCGTTTGACTTCAGAGGGGGTGGGAAGAGGAAAATGGGAGTTCTGATCCAACAGCTCCTGCATCAGTGGGGCATCTGTAACATAAGAGGCAGGAGAGAGCTGGAAGGATTGTAACAGACATTTTCATATGCATCTGCTGTGGCTGAGGAGAAAAAAGATGAGAAAGATTAAAAACACAAGGATGAAGAGCAAGTATACCCGAGGAAACAAATGTTCTTAAATAAGTGACTGACCCTGGTACACAATTGATGGCATGCATTTGCCATTAGTGTTCTGGTTTGTGTGCAGTTATTTGGGCTGAGGGAGTGTCCATATATAAGAATTGGTGCTACAGTTTGCTTGGATTAGTAATTTTTAAACTTTTTTACAGTTTTCTGAGTGTTTGAAGGAGTGATCTTATTGATGTTAAAACACTGGACTTTTTTTGTAGACTCAAGGCTTAGGAACTGCTCTGAAGATCTTATTTTCTGAGAAAGAAATACAGAGCCTTCCTGAGAATAGCCCATCAAAAGGTTTTCAACTCACACGTCAAGAAATAGTTGCTCTTGTAAATGCCTTTGGAAGGTAAGTTTTTATCTTTTGTGTAGTAGAAAAACTGTAAAACTTCAGTGTCAACACTCAAGGTCTGTGGAAAGATGGTATTGTACACGTAGCTGTAGCTTTTTAAACACTGAATTACTATTAGTGACGTTGATAAGCCTAATGCCATCAAACTGAGTAAGTGGAGTGTTGATTATTAGTCTTAGTCTTCATTCTGGTTTGGATCTAATTATTCTCTTTATCTCAAATCTCATAAATTCCATCTGGATTTAAGTTTCTTAAACAGTCGTAAGCATCGGACTTTGAGTATGTCTCTTCCTTTTTTGAACACTGACTACAGCTCTTCTACACTTTGTATTTCTGATTTAAACATGTACGTAAAAAGCAGTGAAAAGGAAGAACAATACTTGGAGATTTTGACGCTGTCATTTAGCCCTTAGGCTTTTGGATTTTTGTGTATGACGTGACTTTTGTTAAAACTTTAGTTGTGGTTGATTAATTTTTTTGAAAATTTACCCCATTCAAGTGATGAAATAAAACATTTTAACAGCTTTGAAAAATGTGTAGAACTTGCTTTGTTCATCATGCTAGTTCTTCAAGTCTTGAATATAACAATCTGTTCCTGTTTAAAAGAATGTAATAAACGTTATTACCTCTGATTAGAGATTTTTAGATGTTTAATGAAGTCAGGACAGTTAAACATTATATATAAATTTAATCCCTGTAATATATTATGTAAATATAATGGAGAGTCAAATAGTAGATCTTTTGAGGGAAAGTAGTATCTTAAGTGTTTTCATCTTTGGAAAAGTATTGTGTTCCAAAAAAAAAAAAAAACCCAACCAAAAAGCCGCCATGGAAGATGATGATTTGCACTTCTCTTTCGCACTTGCTTTACTAACACTTAAGGGGTTTTTGTTTTACAGGCTTTCCACAAGTATAAGAGAGTTGCAGAATTTTAAAGTTTTATTACAACAAACTAGGTAATGAAGGCCTTTGCACAACCCACTAGTGACGACCATTTACATGACTGCATTGAGCAGAAGAAACTGATCCTTACAGGACTCACATGAACTGATAAAAAAAAAAATTGAATACCAACTTGAATATTTATGTTTAAACTAGGTATGGTTATTAATTAGAAAAGATATTTATGAATGAAATATATAGTTTTTAAATGTGTAAATTATGCCGATCTGTTTATTTTTAAGTTCTCTGCTCACAGTTCTGTTGTACTGAAACTTCATAAATTTTCTTTATTTCCTTGTCTTTGAGACAGTTGTTTTATATGAAAACTTAGGTACCTCCACACTGACTTAGCCTGTTCTGTGAGAGGTGGTTCACCTCTCGCCTCTCCCCAGAACTGAGCTTCAGTATATTCTGAGGATTGAGTATGCCGATTCTGGCTGTCTGAAAGAAAACAAACAAACAAACAAAACCACAAAACAACAGAAAAGGAAATAAGGCTCTTGTTGAATTCTGACTTCTTACTGTAATAATGAAATTTACTTAAAAATAGGAAATCTACTGAGCAGAAAACTTTATTTCATACCGAGCTCTTTTGCATCGTGCTGATATCAGTGTTTTTTTTTCCTTATGTGCTGCTTTTCAGAATTTCCTTTTTTCTTTACAATAACTACCTTGTCTCTGATGCAGCACAGTTGGAAGTGACTTTCCTGCAGCCCCTTGGCTCCCTGCATTTGCTTGGGGATGGGGGGCAGGGCAGGGGAAGACAGTTAGTGGAGTGCTGCTAGCTGAAAAGCCTCAGTCACTCAAACTTACATCTACCCCATTTTATTTTCTAGATTGCAATCACAAGTTCAGTTTCCAGAATTTGTCTTTTTAATGTCCAAAATGTTAAAATAGCACACTTCAATGTCTGAGCTGTGGAAATAGATTTGCTCTTTATGGGTTATGCTTTAGTGCTAAAGGTCAGTGCAGAAAGTAAGAATTTGTTTTTGTAGTCACTTTTAAAAAAAAGATGCTTTTTAAAATTCATAATCACACTGACATTTAATACTGCATACTCTTATCTATGCAATCCCTAACTGTATCTTCTTTAAAATGATATTCAGCATAAAAAAACGGGTATGTTAATAACATAACTTTCATAAAATAAGAAATTACTCATGTGTCATTGTCCACAGATGGCAGTGATAACTTACCATTGTCCAAAACAGAATTCAGAAACAGCACTACTGATTAGTAGCAACCAAATATTGGTTTAAATTTAAAATGAAGTAATAATTTTTTTTTAAACCAGTATGTTTCAGAGTGAAGTTAGGAGTTACGAATGTAGGAAGTGCTGGTACAGTGTAGATACATCTCCTTTTTTTAAAAATGAGTCTTCACAAAATAAAGTGCTCTTAAACATTTTTCACCCTACCAGATATTTAGTGACCTGTTTATATAATTGATTGTAACTGTATTGGCTTCCATAATGTCCTTTACAGCTGAGATTTTCTAAAAGCTGTAATATGCTCTGTGTCCTTTGTTTCCAGACTAGCCTCAAATATCTACCTGACTGGAAATGAGACAGACTACCTGCTGACACTTGCTATTATAAAAAATACTGTTTCTCAAGACAGTAAACCCTCTTGAGCCAAACTGGGATAAGCTAAATAAAAGAGAAAAAAAGAAAAAACCAAAAACCAACAACAAACAAAACCAAACAAACCACCCCTACAAAGTTTTGGTGATAGTTGCACAAATTGACAGTGAACTGGTGGTATCCAGTTGGAAGTTCCTGTTTAAGCCAGTAGATAATTTAACGTGGTGTTAGAAAAAGGTGATGCCAGTCTGGGGATGTTCTGTTCTTACCCAGCAGCTGCTCTTGTCTGTGGGCACCTGTCTCTGAGCAAGTCACCACAGGCTTCCTTTTTTCTAGTTAATGGAGAAGAGCAGGTGATTTCTAGGCGGATTCATCTGGCCTGTTCTGAGCTCTGTATTTGCACCCTAGGGTTTATTTTTCTCCATTAAATTGAAGTGGGAACCCGGGTAACTAGCTCAGATGTGAACAGCTGTGTTTGGTAACTGAGTTACGCCCCGAGTCCCTAACTCCTCTGAGTAATTGTATATATTGAAAGTGTGTTGTTTTCAGTTGGCCATTAACTCCTTACCTTTTGGATTGACCTGCAAGGGCTAGAACCTGTAGGCTCACTTCTATGAAGAATGCTGTATAGCTGGGATTTATCTGTATTGTTATATGTTATAGTGCCTAAAGCTTTAGGCAGAAAAGTTGTGTTGTCTGCGCTGCCCCAGGAAGGACCTGAGTCTGAGAATTGTTTCTTCCCTTTTTCCCCATGCTTTTTGGGGAAAGTGAATTGCTTCCAACCTTCTTCTGGGGATGCAACTTCCTATTTTTCTTTTTTTTTTTCACCTGTGCCTGGCTAAAATCTACAGACACTGAAGCAGCATCACATACTAAGCATCACACACTCGCTCACGGGACAGGTGAGAGATTGCGGCGGCCTGCAGATCCTGGACACCTGCTCCTTACAACGCCCCTTGGCACAGCGCAGGCAAGGTTAATGCCGCTGGGTAAGGACATGAAGAGATGGGAAGCTTTTCTTTTTTTCCCCCTGTGTCATGAAAACACAGGAATGCAACTGAACAGCATATTCTGTGTATGGGAAAGTTCTGTTGCATTTGAAGGTACATCTCGTTTAGTGATCAAATGGGGAAGACGTTTCACTGTCACTGTAGAAATAGGAGATAAGATTTTTCCTGTCACAAATCTAAGTGAAACTACTTTCCCGTCGCCATCTTTTTTACTGTATTTGATGTACATTCTGTGACTATGCTGCCTATGAAGTTTTGCCATGTGAGTCGGATGACTTAGTTCTTTATATGTTAAATGAAATTTTAGAAATTTACAGATCCATTTTTATACTGAAGAATAAGGTTAGTTACAGTGTCCATGACCTGTAAACTATTTTAAATTCCAGTTCCCTGTTGGAGATCAGCTTGTCAACATTTGTCTGTCATTCATTTCAGAGAAAAATTTCATGACACAATGATTGTAATCCCAGAGGTAGTGAGAAGACAAAGACAAAAATGATTTCTTTTTCCCAAGTCATGAAGACTTACGTGAAATGGTGAAAAAAGCTTAGTGCAAACTGCATAGGTAAAATGTAGGGCACTGTTGCTGAACAACTTGCTCTTCAGTGCCTGAGGAGGAAGGTGAGAATATAGATTTAAAATGGTGAGAGAGAGACTTGTGCAAGCCGGAATAACAAAAGTGTTTTCCTACTTCAGCTGATGATTCGTGCTGTCTGTCATCGTACGTGCATGAAATACACTGGGCCACACTTTCCTGAGTTGTGTTTTGATGGTCAGGTTGCCTTTATCTGACCTGGCTTTGCGCTATTCTGGGAAATTATGTGTAATATGTTGTAAATAATCTAAATGCTTATGTTTATAAAGTAGCAGTCAGCAATTCATCACTTTACAGTTCCTCCGTATAGCTAGCCTATGAAAATGTAATATTTATTAAAATCAGAATCAATGTTGGAACTGCTTACTGGGATCTAAACATTTCTGAATCTTTGCTATGTTTGAATCTATAAAATGCAAATTAAAGTATTTTCTGCTACAACTTCTTTATGTCAATGTAATTTTTGGGGTTTTATTTGAAAATTTGTTTACTTTTTGTTTACTTTTCAACTACACTTGGTAGAAATTATATAATTTAAATAATTAATATGTGAGTCATTTAAGATGATGAGCAGGCTTTTATTTTCACTTTAATTCCATCCAAAAGATGAATGTAACATACATATCTGTTGCTGTTTGCAGTGCATTGCAGTGTGTCAGCACATCAGAAATGTGTGTGGCAGAATTACAGTATGTTTCTGTATGAATATGGCCAAATTTAGCCACTGTGTAAGTGCAATTGTTTTGAGGCAAAAAGGCTTATTTCAAAATGAAGTTGGGTCTGTTCTGTCCCTTTCTCAGAATAGCTTATAAAATCAATTTTGTAAATACTTTCTCTGGTTGTTTACCCAGTGGGGCTCTTTGTGTGAAAGAAGATTCTCCCTACAGGGTTTCTGCAGCTTTCTGTTTCATTCCGTGTATACATTTTAAACAAATTATCTTACTAAAAATTTGGCTATCAGTATGCACATATTTCACCCCCAGTTTAGGTGGGTAAGTACCTGTTACACAGGTGATGATGATAATAATAGTGATTTAGTTTAAATTTCTTACCTTTCACAATGTGGTTTAAATCCCCTGTGTTCAAGAGTATTTAATTTGTTACTATGGTTATAGTCACTTGGAATTCCACTTTTTGCATGCATACTGTGGCATAGGGATTAAGCTTGTTTTAAGCACAGAATTCTTACAATTAAATTTTTCCTGTGCAGATAGATCTACTGTGAAGAAAATGTAATTCCTGCAGACTTTTCTCGCACTAGGTCTTAAGGCAGTTTTGTACAAACATGTTTGTAGAACTCCAAAGGGTTTAATAAAATTTCTGTTCTCCCAACCATGTGGCACCTTTTTTTATGCTCTGACTGATAGTTTGCTTGGCTTCTTCAGTGAACATTGAGGAAGAAGTGAAGAAACGAATGGAAGCTCTGAAGGGCAAACAGTTGGCCAGAGTGCTTCTGCCAGAGGCAAGGCTCGTGCTCGGATTTTACAACCAAGGCCCCAAAATCAAAGACGCGGTGGAAGACTTGGCCTGTGAGCGTGGCACTACTGCGCTTTTGGCTTCCAAGCAGCCTGATCAGATCTACTCCCCATCCCGTATCCTCTGCAAAATGTTACATGAGAATCCTCTACTTGTACTTCCTGAAGTCAAATAGGAGGAAAACATCAAGCCTGTCCACCATCTGGGGATCCTGTAGTACACCTCAAAACAAACTACTTCTATGGAAGTAAAGATTACTGTAAGAAATACGTTTTTCTCCTAGGGAAATGTGGATTGAATTACAGTATTTGTTTCATGGGGGGAAGGAGAAAGAGATGCTGGGCGTGTGGAGTTCTTCACAACAGAGCCTACCCCTCAGTATTGGGCACAATAAAAAGACCTGCAGTAGAGTTAAGGTTTCTGCTTGCCCTTAGAATTAGTATCAGTTCTTTTTTAGGCTTGCTATATGTACAAATGTCACACACTGGTGTGGTATTTACCCACCATTTCCACCACAACCCACCACACTTATCCCTGAACATACAAAGCTGAAGCCCGGCTTGGCTGACTTTCTGCTCCTTATGCAGAATTTATCCTCTAGGTCCACTGGAGGTTCTTCAGCTTTATGTATTCCTGGCTCCTGTTCTATTCCCAGATGGCACTTCCTAGGTTTTTAATAAATAAGTGCTGTTCTATGTGTCCATCTTCCTCACTCGGTCTTTTACTTACTCTTCTCTGTAACGTACCTAGCACTGACTGACAGAGGTGATCACACAACTTTCCAATTTTTCAAACTTAAAAACTTTCAGTCTATTTTGCCCTTTACAGTGCTCCAGCCATCTCTACCGTTCTGAGCCCATCCCTATGGTTGTCAAGACGATACAGTTTTCTTACTTAGAAGGATGCAGTGTGTTTTGAGACCGTAACTAGATTATAGATGACTTTTAGCCTCCAGCCATCTTATCACATTGAGTAAGCAGTGATGACCCAAAGAGTAAATTGTGCTCCGAGAATGTAGCAGTAACCTGGAAAGACAGTATTTAATCGGGTTGATATTCTTCCCTTACAGGCTTTTATGTGCACGTAAGAATCGCTACTGTCATGCGTTTGAACAACCCATTCATGTGTTTACAGTATATTCATCATAATCATGTATTTCTAACCTAATACACAGTGTAAAAATAAAAATACTTAGAAAATAATTATGCCATTTTACTTCATGAAATTTGCTCTTTTAAAATGAGCATAAAATGATTAAATTATACCCTCTAACAACTCTATTCAAAGCCAAAAATACCATGGCTTAGAACAAGGTATTAATTAGAACAGTCTTCAAAGTTTAAATCATTAGCTTATACTTCTCCTTGAACTATGAAAAGCTCATGGCAAAGACAAGTTCTTCATTTATCTGTGCATAGGAACACTTCTAAAAACCAAAATGTGAAGAAAAATTGCTAAGCTTTGTTTTTCAGAACATTTGTTTTAATATTGGAATGTCCTAGAACGCTGTAGTTGATTGAAGTTATATAGGGCTGGGCCGCTCTGTGTCCAGTGCTGGATCTTGTTGGAGGGATCCTATGTAAGCCGTGAAGCTGCTGTTCTGATGGCCCCAGTCGTAGTAGTCTGGAGAGAAACTTAAAAGGAAAACAGAAGAATTAGTGATTGGCAGGTTGGTTCTGTAGATACCTGGTTAGTGAATGTGAGCAAAATGCAATTGCATAGAGGTAGTTCCCATGCTGAAGTGCAAAAATAAAACCCCAACCAGGGGTTCAGGGAGCTATTTATTTTTCTGATTTGCTGCCAGCTATTTTGGCCCAAGTGTTCTCAACTCGTTATGTGTTTCCCGATTCTTCTAGTTCACTAAAGACCCTCCCCATTCTGATTTGCTGTTCAGAAGGTGTTTGAAAACCGGAGAAGTGGTGCTTCTAATCCCTGCCCTGTCCTGCCGCTGCAGGGGCCTGTGGGGGACGGACCCAAACCCCCCATATCAGGTGCCGGGGTGCAGCATGTGGTCAGCAGCGCTGGCACACGGCTGCTCCCCCACGAGCACCGCGAGGCGACGCAGGTGGCTGGTTTGGTTCCCCCTGGGAACTGCCTCTGCGTTACCAGTGCGGCTGGTTCCCTCCTGCCTCTGCAGGGAAGGGAGGGTGCCCCTAGGTCGAGGCTGGATGCCAGCCTGGCGCACACCACTTCCAGCATCCTCAGAGGGTTTAGTTAATATGTGGGAAAAGCTAACGCCGGGGTAAGATGATTGAGAACTGTAAGTTGTGAATACCACCTTCGCTGAGTCATGGTTTGGGCTCAGAGATGGTGACACAGTCTTAGCTAAGTGAGTGACAAGAACTAGCTCTGGGTATGTTGGCTATGATTAGCAAGTTAGCCTTCATTTTAGGCTGACTGAGTATGCTAATTGCTACTAACTTAGTGTAGATACAGGAACAGCAAATGAGTAATGCAGGACTGAGCCTCCTTTGAGGGCAGGATGATGTCCTGGCAGTGCCTTTCCTTCTCTGAACTGGGTGCTCTCATTCTTGCTGGGAACTGCTCCTTCCTGGAAGAGAATCCTTACCTAAAGCTCACAGTTACACAGAGAAAACAGCTTTTTTGTGTCAGTTCTGGGTTGTGCAGGATTTCAGCAGTTAGGTGGATTCACATAAGCTGTCAGTAAGTGGGAAAGCAAACGCCCCCTTTGTTTCAGGTAAATCCCGAGACGTTTAGTCACGTTACAGGGCAACCAAAGTTGAGAAACTTCTCACCACCACCATTGCTGCCTGCGCTGTCAAACTTTTCCCTGCTCTCCTGGAAGGCAGGGAGACAGCTGGTGTTCTAGGCTGCCTTGCTCACACACTCCAACTAGTAAGTGGCCCTTCTTCAGCCACTCTTGGAAGAAACAGAGGGTAAAACATGCAACTCAAAGATCTGACCCGAGTTTTTCAAACAGCAGCATACTGTCACAATTCTTACATTATGTAACTGTTTTCATTCTGGTGTCCTTAATGTCTCTGTGGGGCCCATGGATGCCTACAATCACCCAGTGCTGCCTTTCCACTCCAGCTTCCCCCTTTGCTTCCCCTCACTCCCTGGAATTTATGCAACAACTGGAGCTAGACAATTTACATTAAGTGTTCTGCAGTGTGTGAGAGCTCTTCCTCCTCCAGTTTCCGTTACGGGAAGCAAGTGGTTCCCTCTTGCATTTCTCACCTGCCCTGTGCTCCCTGTGGTGCAATATTCCACGCGAGATCGTCATCGCTGTCGTATCTGCGAGGGTTGTCAAAGAAATAAGATCTGGGACTGAAGCCATGGCTTGGGACCATTCCTGCGTTGGCCTGAGGGAAGGGAAACCTCAGTCAGTACTTGCAACAGATAAGTAAACTGCTTGGTGCCTGACTTCTAAAAGAAGTCACTGCAGACTTACCTCCTGGCTTCCAAAATAAAAGAGGCAATTTTGCATTTGCTGTAGACAATATAAATATTTTTGCATTTTCTGTTTTTCTCTACCAGCATAGTGCTAGTCTACCGATCTTCACGGATTTCCTTTTGCATCCTTCTAGCTAACAGATATGACCCATTTCTGAAACCACCCCCCAGGTTGCATTTAACCTGTCTGCTGAATTCCTGTCCAACCTGGTCACTTTGTGCTTTTAGCCAGCTGACTTGAAGTGAGCAGTAGGGAAGAAGCTGAGGAGCTGAAGGATATGAAACACCTAAATAGATTTTGTTTTACCTCCCACATTTGTAACCCTCCCTCCTGGTGCATTACCTCCCTTGCCTCAGGATCTGATCATGCTGAGCCCTGGCTCCCTGCTTAATGACACCACAGCTGGAAAGCCCCTTAGCACCTCTCTGAGCAATTTCAGTATCTCCCCTACAATGCTGTGAGGGTCAAATCCCAAGAAAGTGTCCTTTGATAAAACGAGGAAAGGGGTGTACATGTAACTGCTTCATTTACAAAGCTGTGAATCAAAGCAGAAAACATACAAGATTCAGAAGGTCAGTTTGATTCTGGAAACAGTGCCAAGGGGCATCCAGGACCCGGCTGAGCCTCTGCCACTGACCTGCTGCTTCCAGCCCCAGGGAACAGGGTTCCCTGCACCTCTGGATAAGCCAGGATTGCATCTTCTCCTTGGCATTAAGCAGGAGAACAGGATAATCTCCCCCATTTTTTAGATGTTTAATATCTTTGACAAAGATGAAGTGAAAATAGGTCCATCTCTATCGTCTCCCCATTTCCAACAGTTGTCCGGCTGAACATATGGCAAGGCGAAGGCCCACGCACTGCAGACACACCTCTTGTTCCAGGCTATAATCGCCTGTGGAGGGGAGCTTTACATTTGAACAGTGCTGAACACAGGCTGCCTCTGCTCAGACTTTTTGTTTCTGAAATCCTGAATGAAACATAAAACCAAAAACCAACTATTTCTTGGGATTCGTCCTTATTAAAAGTAAAGAACATTTTGGATTTTTACTAAATCAGAGTTGTTGTTAAGATTTTTTAACTAAAAGAGGGTTTGTTTTGATTCTAACCCCATGCTTTCTGGCTAAGTATTTTCAACCACTGGACCATTTGATACTTAACTGCTGTAACAGCCACTCTACTGAAGAGATTGAAGTCCTGTGGCCCTTGGTCTCCCTCTTGTGGCGTACCTGCACTGAAGTTCAGTTTGCCTTGCAACAGAGTCTCTTCGTTGTTTCTTTCCAACGTTGTTCCCAGTTTTCCTCTTACCACGGTATTATTTAGCACAAATATTTGTCTTGTGTAGAAAAAATCCATATATGCCCTATCCACTATGACAGGTAATTTCTACCCTAAAAAAGGTACCCAGAAAAGAAGTGATATAGCTGATTGGCTCTTCTGAACTGTATGTTTATGAAGTTGGAGATTTAAGGCTTTCTGCAAATCACAATGCAAAAATATGTTATATGTGTTACTGCAATGCTCTTTGACTTGTGAGAGAATACTGCCTGTTTGACTCCATCTGAGGTCTCATTTGAGTAGGATACCAGGTCTTTATGTGATCAGCTTTTTGAAAGGAGCGATTAGACCACATCCTTTATTTTTCATTCGCTTGTGAATCTTTCCCACACTATCCAAACTTGACCATCAGGTCTAGCCTTACTACATACACTCACTTTTTAAATAAAATGAGATCTCTCTGTGGTCACTTCTTAGAAGAGCAGCACCACTGGACTGTACTTTGAAACATTTCTTCTCTTTGCAGTTGTCCTGGCTAACTCCTAAGCAGGAGTGGGGCTGAGAATTTTTTAGTTATGGACGCTGTGGTCCATGGGGTTTCTTAGTCCAATGTCAGGTATTTCCTCCTTGTTCAGCTTGGCTTTGTCATTGTCTCTGAAATCTGCATGTGAGAATAAAAATCATCGGCTTCTCTAAAAAGTTATTCTATTAATTGCTTCTCTTATTAATTTACCATTCACATCCTTCTTGGGGAATATTAGGTTTGGTTTGGCCTACAGAAGCAGAGATATTACCTCGGTAATCCTAGTGCAGGGCTGATATTCCCCATGTGCCTGTCAGCCAGTGTATCCTGTGCTAACCCAGAGATGTTGCCTACAGCTGTAAGAAGATGCTCATTCGTCTATTAACTACCTAGATATTAAGGATCCTTACAGGAAACTATCATTACAACTCACACCTTAACCCCTGCTCTGCTGAAATAGCAAACAAAAATGTCAGCAAGTGCCTATTATGGCTGTTCGTCTTTGACATGGAAACAATTCAATGGGTGCAGGACTGAAAGAATTCACTCTATTACTTCATACATGCTGTTGAACAGTTAGCATACAATCATTTTCACTGCTATGTGATGAAAGATCCCAAGCCTGGATAACAAACTCCTTTTCCACTGACTCCAGTAAAATCCTGTATTAACTCAAAGGGAAGATGCCCTTAAATTTAAGGAGGTTCCTGATTTTTAAGGTAAACTGCCTGAGAAACACCTTGTCTTCCTTCTTGGTAAATATGATAAGTTTCTTTCACGAGGTGTTAGTATAAGGAAGTGGGAAGTTTGGGTTGCTTCTATTCTGCCAAAGTTACATTGAAAAAAGAGAAGTCAAAATGTAAAGAAGCAAGAGCTCCTTCAGAAGCTGAGCCCTCCAGACCTGCCTGGACATTACACTAACAAATACACTAACAAATTCCACTTACTAGATCTTTTGTAGGGTTCCGGACACGGAAGAAATACACAACCAAGGAAGTAGGCAAGAGCTCCCAGATGAAAAGGATCACTCCAAACACTATGTAACCTGCATCTCCCAGCTGACATTTCAGGTCTGCCTGTTGAAGAGTCAGAGAGAAAAGTGTTTAAAAATAAAGATAGCAGCTCATTTAAAGGTGCAGGAGGCAACATGTCTTCTTATGAGGATCTATATTTAAGTGGATGAAATGCTTTACAACATGGCCAGAAATTCCATTAAGTAAAGCTAGACTAATCTGACTAATGATTAAAGGCATATTAAAAAAATCAGTATGCTATCTTGCTGAGTACATGACTTCTCTTTCCTTCTCCCTTTCTTCCTCCTGCTATCTTGCCAGGCACTGCTGGCAATCTGGCTTTTAAAAATTAAGGCTTGGATCCCTTCAAGCTGGTGCGCATTGTTAGCTTGAATAACCATGCTGCTACTCTAGCAATAGCTTTGAATTTCCACCATTCACCATAGTTGCAGAGGGCAAATCCTGTCCTTTCATGTGTTTTGTACAGAAGAGAAAAGGGTAATGTTTCTGACAGGTGATCTGAGGCAGTACCACAGTACAAACATTGGGCTGTACATTTAAAAGTGACTTTTGATTCTGGTACCAAATTGAGTACCTGCTCCTTAGTTCCAGGCCCTTTACATATGGCTCAAATCATTTACCCCAAAATGCAGGCAACCCGAATGTCACAAGTCAGATCAGATGTTCAGAAATCAGTGGCAGTGACCTAAGGCCTAAAGCATTCCAGTGAGCTCCCTATGAACAACCTCTGCCTTCCCAGGGGAAATGGGACCAAATATTCTGGCTGTAAAGTTCCAGCCCCTGTTACTCCAGACTGTAGGAGTCAGCACAAGAAGTGCCCCCTGCAAGGGGTCAGCAGGAGCAGCAGCAACACTCCAGGCCCCAACAATAAGAGGGAAAACATTTGATTCAGGAGGTGAGTCTCAACCTAGTGCCCTTCTGCCTAAACCTGTGTGTTCCAATTACACGGAGTGGCAACACCTAGCTGCACTCCTCCGCACCGCAGCAGGGTTGAGTAGTGGTCCCTTGACAGACCCTACTCAACTAACTCATAATGAGGTCCTCTGGGCAATCCTACCTTACTGGTTACCTACTTCCTATTTACAGTTTTATCTACTGCTCAACAGAAAATTGTTAATGGCTCCAGGTTTGCTTGGCCACCCTGGCCCCTGTGTGGCTGGGAACACTGCTTGTGGTCTGCAGGTGCCTGCTGAGAGGGTAGGGAGATGTCAAGTGTCTGGGATTTTGAGGACAAAAAAAATATACTCATGGTCCAGACCCACGCCTGCCATTTTGCCTAGCCTTGACAGAGCTGGAAAACTGCTGGGACCTGGCTACGTGCTTCAAAGCAGAGAAAGGACCTGGATGCCCAAATTTCATAAAATTCAACAAAGAACCCCCCGCTATCTCCTTTAGTGTTTTTATCACTGTTAGTTTTCAGTCTGAATTGTCACTTGCAATTAAAGGTTGGGAAGAATCTTAGTCTTATCCTCAAACTACAGAAGTTATCACGCTAATGACAGAATTAAGGTAAATGACTCCACAGCCCTGGATGGCAATGGGGGATTTGATGATGACTTCAGAAATGAGCATTTTAGAGGAATCAATTACTGTATTTCTGCTTCTCCAAGTACAGTACATTCTTTCCAATGGACAAAACACCTGCCTTTTTTGATAAAAGGTGCTTTTTTGTTTAACAGTAAAATCAAGGTAAATAAAAGATTGACTTTGTAAAAAAATTTTTCTAGTGGTTACTTCTTTCTTTTAACACTGAGGGTTTTTTTTTCCTCCTTATGCTGAAATTACCATAAATTTGTATTCCTGGAGCAAAACAATCTTATTGCATTGAATAAAAGAAAAAGGAATAGGATTTTAATATATTAATTCCTCTTGTCATAGCACTTAGGAAATAAGCCATCATATACAGAAAGAGTTTTTCTCATTAGCAAATATTTTCATACTTGCCTGATCTGATACGTTGTACCAATCGTAATCAAAAGAATTGACTTTCTTGGTTTGGGAAAATGATAAGATGAACAAGTTGTAACAGGCTCGTGAGGTATAAAGTAGTATAACAGTCACTCCTATACTTGTCACCTGACAGACAGATGAGCCCTGGAAGAGATTTAAGCACAGGTTGTAATTCGTAAGGGAAGTTGAGAAGCACGTTGCTTTGCATGGACTTCATGCTACTCTAACGCAACTGACTTTCTCTTTCTTTGATCAGTATATCCTACACTACGTATATTCCTGTACAGTGATTTCCAGGCAATGGTAGCAGTTGCAGCCCTTACCAAGATGGGCTGCGACTAATTCCTACAACTTATTGTACAAGTGCTATTTTCAGAGCACTGAAAACACCTAAGAACTACACTTGGTACCAGATGGAGCAAGAGAACTCACCCTTCAGCTATGCATTAGCTACAGAGCATCCTGTATGAGACGCTGGCTAGCTGCCCTGATGCAACCTTGCATCTTTTTACAACTGCTTGCTGTGTGCCTATTTCCTAAGTACAGAGTAGATCATAACAGTCAGCAGTTCAACACAGCGCAGACAGGAACAGAACATCCTGCCTTACCTAATGTCAACACAGCAGAGACAAAGTGGAAGCACAGCCTGTGGGCAGCGTGACCATGGCAGGACAGTCTGTGAGTGGGAGCTGGGGCACAAGGGGAGGAATGAGACTACAGAGTGCAAAATCACAACAGCTCCTAAACCCCAGGGAGAAAAATGGACAGAGCAGGGGAAAGAGCCTAATCCAGTGAGGAACAAGTGAGATGCCTGACCACTGTGGCAGATGGGGAGGGGCACTGTGGGGTGCAGAGACGACAGCACAGGAGCTGCAGCAGCAAGAAAGGAAGGAATCCGGGAGCCATGGCTACGGGGATCAGTGTGAGTCTGATCACAGAGGCAGGAGCATGTGCAAAAATGGGACTGGCTTTGGAGGAAGTTCAAAGTAAATTCTGTGCAGTTGGCTCTGGAATAGTGCTTTGCACAGCCAAAGGAGGAAAGATGGGTTAAAGCTCTGTGTGCTTTTAGAGGAGCAAGATGCCTTGCAGTCATTTGCTTTACTAGCCCTGCCCTCTCCCTCGACTGGCAGAGATCCACACCATGACGACGACGGGCTCCTCTCATCTGTGGGAGAGAGAGAGGCCAAGAAGGAAGTTGTCCTTCCCCTCGTGGGACCTTTTATACCAGTGCAGGAGACAGAAAGGTCTGCACCCTATTCCCTCCGCTCACACACTCTGCTTCCAGGTTTGCAGCCATGGAGGTCCCAAGCGCTGTGGCAGGTAGAGACAACAGAATGGTATCAGAGACAGTCACCAAGTCACGATGTCCTGAATCCCTGACCTTCAGGAGACTACCAGGGCCCCTCTGCTGCTCACCCACGCTGGTGGCTATGGATCCTGTGGCTCTGTCAACCCAGCTCCTCAGTCTGCACCCTGGTGAGTGCCAGTCAAGAGGAGCTCAGGGAGTAGCCAGAAAAGCTTGCAGAAAACTAGCTCGCCTGTTTTCCCAGCAAAATAATATTGATTCAGGGAACAATCAGGCTCAGGGGTATTACAAAATCCCCAGTACAGCCAACTTCTCTGACTGAATTCCTGCTTACAACATGCTGGAACATCACTGTTCACTGGGCCATAACCTACAGCTACGTCAGGAGTGAGCCAAGAGCCTGCTGCTGTATGGGAATTGAAGCCAGATACATAGTAGGCAGTGGTGAAAGCTGTGGCAAGGCCAGCAAGCAGGAAATGCCACAAAGAGGAAATGTTTGCTAGGCTCTTCTCTATTCTCCTTCAGTACTAGCAAGTCAGTGATGCTGTCATGGAAACTGAGGGTGAGAGAGCAGAGAGAAGCTGCTGACTGGCACATACCATATCCCAGCTCTGTGACATTTACAGAGTGGGGATAGCAGAAGTGAAAAGCAGAATGGGGTTGATATTTCCCTCTGTAGGTTTCCCTACATAACTGTCATTCTTTAATAGTTAATAGTTAAATATGCTAGACATTTAACAAACTTCAATCCCACCAAACACAAAAAAGGGGGTAAAAGTGTCCTGGTTTTGCTGCCAATCAAATACACTTAGAGGCTTGGGGAAGGGAGAGCTCAGCAGTAAAAGTAAAGTCAGATGAATCTTTTTTCAGCCACAGGACCCTACAGAAAAGAGGCGGAGCCCCGAGTTTGTAGCACATCCCACTACGTGATGCTTCTGGCCAGCACAGAACTGGCCCAAGGGCAGGGCTGTGCACCTCCTCGGTGCTGTTGTAGCCTTGGCACAGAGAACCAGGCCGGTCCCCTACGCCAGGTCATGGAGCGCGCTTTCACGTGTGGTCAGAAGATACACGCCAGCAAATGGGAGATGCAAATAAAAGGCTGCCGGTACTGATGCCTATCTACGTAGAACACATTATCTCCAACGCTGCTTCTATCATATTGCTGTAGAGAATGGATTTTTCTTCTGCAGCTAGCTTTTTCAGCACAACAGTAGCAGATTAAGCCAGGATGTTTTTCCACTGCCAGCTCCAGCCATCTGTATCCCTAGGTACGTGCAGTCAAATCCTACTGAAAGTCCCCAGAGGAACTCCCAGTTCGGGTCAACAGAAAGGAGCAAAGCACTCTTTAATTCTCATTTCCGCATTCAAACTTTCATCAGCTGAGTGTCCTGTCCCTTTCTGCCTGCAATAACATTATGAGTTTGTTTGGGTTTTGTGAAATAGCTTGAAGTAAAAAAAATCAGGTTTCCTGCAGGAGGAGGAAACGGAACAAAGTAATCTACCAAAGCCTCCCTTAGGTTAACACTGCTTTGTTACAGAGATTTAAACTTCTGTGATTTGCAGCAGTAGAAAAACTTTTCCTACTAGTAAAAATAATCCATTGCCCATGCCCTTTGGTCAGCAAGTGACAGGCTTGAAAGAAACAAAACAAACTAAGCTGTTTTTTTAAATCTTCTCTTCAGTCCTCAACTTTCAGTTGTTGTGCAGTACGGCCAGATTTGATTAAACAGGAAAAATACTCCTTTCATCTCATTAAGTAAACAGAGGGAGGAATTTTATTTTAAGATTTTCTAAGTAGCAGCTGAAATTGACATTTTTGAAAGGTTTGTTTTGGTAAAGGTAATGTGCTATTGGTTAAACTAATAATTTATTTTAAGATTTAACAATTTACTGCAAACGCAAGGACCTCTGAAAGCCCTGTTTCATTATTTATAAATACAAAACACTTTCACTGATTTTATAATAAACACTGAAGGCTTACGTGATGTCACTCAGCACTTTGACCACTGAATGTGTCCAAAGCTGTAAGCTTAACAGTATTTCTTCAAAGAACATTTTGTAGAGTAATATGAAAGACTTTTTTCCCCTTCTCCCCACTCAGCTGAATTTATAATGCATTTAAAACACATTCTCATCATCTATATATGCAAATGTATAAAGGGAGATTCATATTCCTCTGTCTGGCTTATCTTCAGCATGCTGCTACCTTAAACATTTAACTTAATCAATCAATAATTTGACAAGTTGAAGGATCCCAAAGTACAGACTATGTAGCAGTACTGAAATGAAGTGGTCTTCGGATGGGGATCTGGAGAAAGCAGTATCCACTTGAAAAACAGCTGTGAGAAACTCCAGCCAGTAAGTTTTGCAAACTCTGTCTCAAAAATACGTATTCTGGGGTCACTGGTGGTAGCCAAAAGCACCCTTGGTTTGGGAATTACTATTTATTTCATATATTGAGCAGGATGGCCAGCCAAGCGCAAGCTGTGAAGTTTAAGGCCTCCAGCTCTCAGGGGATCTAAAGAACCGTGGGGCTTTGCCTCGTACAGCCGTGGTCTCTCAGAAGGTACTTGAAAAGAACTGAAAATGTACCTTACCTTGGACTCCAAGTAAATGTTGGCTAAGGACATCTTGGAAATCTTATACAGGCAGATGGAGAGTGAAACAGCGCACAGCACAAACAACGTGTCATTAATTGCCACCCGGACAGAGACAATGACTTTTCTCTCTGAATTCTGTGTCCTCACCAATACTGCACATGTTAAATTCACCAAGAGGAAGAGGAGACTTATGAAAAGAGAAGCCAGGTAGAGGGGCAACCTGGGAGAGTGAGGAGAAAACAGTTTTAGCGACATTGTTCAGCAAATGTCAGTCATGAGATGGAAGTTGCCCTCTGAGCAATAAAAGCTGCACGTGTTGGGCTGCCACGGCTGACAGAGTCACCAGACACCCGAGCCCAAATCAAAGTGCTCCAGATTGCTCGAGAGATTAATTCAGCTCATTTCAAACCTGTTTTCACAGTTACACAACAAGCTGTAAGTAAAGAAACTAATGTCGAGCAGCAAAACATGGAAGACTGTTTGCAGCAGAAATACAACAGCACAATTCTTAAAAACTACTTAAAATACACATGTACTTTATTAGAGCATGCACAAACCCTCTGTCTACTCACTGACAGGAGAAATGTTGCAAAAGGTTGAGTTGCCTGGAATGGGCTGGTTTTGACCCTGGTTTTACTATACCACCACTGTCATGAGAAACATCACTGACTGCTGCTGTTTGCCATCAGATTTCATATTAAATTAGGGAAATGTCTAACAGTAGGAAAAATCTCTGAGTTACTGGTTTCCCAGCATCTTTCTCTGTCCCTTTTCCTAAATAACTTGGCCACGGGCAACCTCTTGAAAGAAACATCAAGAAATTTAAACAGGCATATTGACTCAGGGTTGGCATTTTGACATCTGTGCCAGGAAAAAGGTTCATTTGCACAACCACAGGAACAGAGCTGGAACAGAAATGTGACAGACAGAAACCCAAGAGCTGGACTGGTTTTCTCTATGTTTTTTTCAACCTACCCAGCACCGATACCTGCAATGTAAGTATACCACATACTCAAGGAAAGCTGCTTATAATTCCTCTTTACTCCTACTCACAGCTGCGGAGCTCTTAAAAAAAAAAGGCATATTTCCATTTCAGGTGTTTGCTTCCCTCATTATCATTGCTGACCAAGGCAATTACTGATAAGGGTCATAATCTGCAGTCACTGAACAAGAGGTTTTGGCCACAGCTTTTCATGACTGCTGGGAACTTTGAATTTGCCTGACAACAAACATCCAGACTGTCCCTGAGGAATCCAATTCTGATTGTTTAAAAATACTTTACTCAGTGCTGATCTTTTTTTTTTCACACATTCATATCCTTTTGGGACAGCATCAATGCAGCTACAAAGCTGAAGCATAGCTGGCTTCTTTTCAGAAGGCATGAAAGGAAGTGGTATACCTTTGAGACATTTTAAACGTGTAACAGGGAGAACTGAAACCCTAATAGTCCCTGTTTGTGAATCAATGCCCTTCTTTCCATCTATATCTGGCATTGAGCGAGGATGCTGTCTTTTCCTTGCCAGTCACAGAAATTCCCTCTCAGGGAAGACTGTACTCATTCTTAACCTTCCAGGGCAGGGCTCTATTTTTAGGATAAGCAGCTAGAGGTAGTTTCTTTAAACCTCACAGTCTAACGCTGGAAGCACTGCAGACCTGAAGCTCCTCTCTCACATGGCTTCCCCTGGAGAATGCAGTTCCCAGTTGTAGTGGTGGTACATTTACAGCTTTTATTAATATATTAAAAATCTTTAAGTGGTGGTTATGTGTCTTCCTTTTCTCCCCCTCCCAAAATCTATTTAATAGTCTCATGTCTGCTCCCCTGCTGTAGTGCAGGTAAAACATTCTTGTGGGGTTTGGGCTTACAAGGAAAGGTATCCTCTTACTTTCTGCCTGCTTGCGGAACATGTTCTCTTTTTCCTCATCTTAGTCAGAGGGACCTTCTGCTTCAGCACAGCCTGCAAGCCCTTGATGCTGGCTTGTAACCAGCAAGGCTTAGAGGCTTCCAGGCCAGGCACCTCCTTGATGGAGTTTAGCAAAAAAAAAAAAAAGCACTGTCACGCTCTCATGCCCACACACTCCCATGCGTGCCAGGGTGAGCTGTCATGGCCAGTCAGTTGTGCAGCTCTTCACATAATGATCTTCCATCCCCCTTATTAACATGATGTGGCTGAGGAAATGGCTGCCTGTTTTGACAATAGAAGCACTGTTGCTGAATTTCTGAATAAGCACTGATGGAGATGTAGGCTGTGTCTCTCAGGGCAGTTTTAGGGTCTCTGCAGCTGCGGAAAGCATTCTTAACTCACTTAAAGCAGAATGTAACCTTACATCTCAACTACAAGAGCACCTACGAGGCATGAATAAGTATACGGGTTTTTTTAAAAAATAGAAAAGTAGGGCAGGAGAAGTATTTCCAGATTGCACCAGCGACTGTTCAAAAGCCTATTGTGCCTAATCCCCACTTTGGGGCTAGTCCCTTGAAAGGAGCTGTGTGTAATCTGGTTTGGCCAGGGAAGGCACATGCCAGGGTGTTCTGTTCTTTCTGTGCCAGGCTGGATGCACCCCTAAGTTTTTCTCTGAGCTTAAAATCAAACTTCAGATGAATGCAGTAAGTTTTGCCTTGTGTAACAGGAAAATCTGTTTGAAACTACTGCATTTTGTACGTGGCTTCCTCAGAAACCATACAGTGTCTGAGGCTTGTGTGTAACGAGGCAGGCACACACAGCACAGCAAGCCTCATCCAAACCCAGTGACTGTAAGAAATCCCCAAGCCCAAGGAGATGTGCAGGACTGTTTAAATATGAAGTTGGGCTGGCACAGGCTTCACCTTGAGCTCTTTTGCCACAGTGACTAACATCATGAAGGCTGTGTTGATTAAAGTTTGCTTAAGCTCTCTGACAGGATTTTATCAATTTTTCCGTATCTGAAATTATTCTGATTTCTGAGACCTGTGCCAATACATAGACCACAGTCCTGCCTCTCTGCTGCCTTGTTTATGTTGCCATTATCTATTGCAGAAGTGCCAATACCAGGCAATAAGGTCTGACACTTATTAAAGAAAATGGGGGAAAAAAATCAAAGAGAACATTCAGCAATGAAGATAGGTGAAATTCAGTAAGTGCAGACTCCAGCCCCTGTCTGTACACCATCCATCTTTCTAACAACCATCACCCATCTCTCCATCAGGATTTGAGCAACCTGATCTAATGCAAGGTGTCCCTGCCCAGGGGACAGGGGTTGGACTAGATGATCTTTAACGATCCCTTCCAACTCAAACCACTCTGTGATTCTATGATCTTTCACTAGACTGTTACAATTAAGATTCAGAACCTCAACAGTGGGTGTGCACATATTACACCACTTCAATTGCCCTGTATAAGATAGGAAATGAGGTCAGCTTTATTTATACGGCTCTTTTACACAGGCTAACCATATTCATGCTGAGAGATCTAGATATTAAAACAAAATACTACTGAAGTCCAGTACCAACAGAGCTGAGTAAGAGAAAAAAGGCTAATCCAGATCCAAGAGTGATCTGTGTTAGAAATGAAGTAGGCAAGAGTCAGGGTGGACATGGAGCTGCTGTGGGAAGGGTAGTCTGTGCATGAGTAATTCCAGTCGCAATACACAAGTGTTTCGGAACGGAAACACTTCAAGAGCTACATGCAAGGTGCTAATGTAGTCCTTTCAGAGGCATTGACTAAATATCACAAGCTCCCTTTGCTAAAAGAAAGACATTTTCAAGCAGTTTTCAGGAATAAAGTCTTGCCACAAACATCAGTAACAGATGAGGTTCAAAGCTTCTACCTGTCACCTCTAAAGACATCCAGGAACATGTTCACAGACCTGCCCTATACCACCCTGACCTGCAGACCAGGCTTTGTGCAAAGCTGTCCTCTTCGTTCCTCTTGCCTATGCGTACCATCAGGGGCAGGCACGCTTGCACTGGGGACTGGCTGGGGACCTGGCTGGTGTGTGCCGTGCTTGTCTATGGGCCCATACTCCTGGATTTCCTTCCCACAGAAACCAGAGCACAAAGGGAGGTGAATGTATTTGTATGCCACACTGTTTACCTGGGAGCATCCAGCTCTTGCCCCTTGTGGTTTGGGATGTGGCCAAGGTACGCACGCAGACCCACTAACTTAAAAGCATTCCTGAGACCACTGAAATAGATGCAGCCTCTCTGTTCCCATTCCGACCATTTCTGCATGAGCTGCGGTTCAGCGTGGAGTCCACATCCCTCAGTCAGCATCACACCCTGCGTGTCCCATACCCTCACCAGCCCAATGACAGCCCAGCCCAAGCCTGCGCTCACTGTACTGCCATTCTACCAAGCATGGTGTCTGAAGCACTTGCTCCAGATGATCGCCTCCCCAGTTGTATCAAAACCCAACTGGATAACAAACTTTCCAGGGCAAGAACAGTGTTAATATTTGACCTGTTGATACAGTACTGTGTTCTCCTGACAGTCAGCAAGTAACAGGTCAGACTTCAGTTTCAAATTACTCTGTTTTCCTATCCTGAATTCAGGTCGTAAATTCTTTCTTTACAATGGAGACAACCTCTCTCTCTCCACCCCCCATCTAAACAACATTACCCAACCGAGGCTTTTAGGCATTGCCACAATAAACATTAATTTATTGAGCTCTTCCTTAGCTTTCTGCACATTACTGCCCTTTGGGGAGCTTTCAAGTAATTCCTGACAATTCCTCCTGCTCAACAAGATCCCAAACAAATCTCTCCACCTAAATGCAAAGCTAGTGTTATCTCAAGCCTGTGGAGTCAGGGGAGGTTATCTGTGAGCTCCCAAACACATCAAGTTCAACCCATTCTCTCTAGTTCTTTCCCTTCACAACTCTCCTCTCATCTTCCCAAAACTTTTGAGTCTTTTACTACCACTGAACTCACGAATTAATACATACCCAGTCCCACTCATTCCTGTCAAAATAAATACATCCCTCTGCTACGTTTACCAAAGCACGGGATCTGAATTCACCTAGCAATACAAATGTTAACTTGTAAACAAATCACCAGGATGAGTGCTTTCTGCTTGCATTTGAAATATTTGCCTTTGATATACGTGAATGTCTAAAAATGGTGCTTGTGTTGGGAAATGACAGAGACTTCTAAATGTCATAGGAAGAAGCTGGCCTCAGAACCATTGTCATAAAACACTGGTATATAAATATGAATAGCTGAGATATGAGCACCACAAATGATAAAAGATGTAGTGTTTCTCAAAGAGCATGGCTACTCTTCTTTACATTAAATGTTTGCATAGTTCTTACCTGTATTTCAGTAGCTCTGGGGAATATTTTGACTTAGCTTTGAAAATGACCTGCAAAACAGAAAAATATTGCATCAAACATAGGATACATGTAAGTAAAGAAAGACTCTGCTCCGCAGGAATCCTGTCTCACAGGTCACAAGAAATGTAATGATAGGTTTCATTACATAACAGATTTGCATTTATTGCTTATCCGTGGCAGGCAAGCTCTAAGCAAAGTATTAAAACCACTCAGCAGGTGATCACAATGTACTTGTATACAAATTGTCTACACCATTATTTTCACTTACTCTGGCTTGGGAATAAGGCTCTTTACACCAGTATTCACAAGAGGACCAATGCCAGTATAACCATAGAGGCAAGTAATTATTAGGCTCTTACATGACCTAACAGTGCATGGCTCTCACCTAGACCAGCTCGTACTGGCAGATTGGGTCAGATGCTCTGTTTCCATGAAGAGCCAGTCATAGTACCCTGGCCTGAAATTGGATGTATGTACATTGTATCCATGTTACATTGCCAAAAGGATGCCATGGAGAACCAAATTCACTTATTTACTCTGAGGTATATTTGGCTTCTGCTGACTCTCTGTTCACTATACAGCAATATGTATTTTTACAGAAAGATAGCTCAGGCCCAGTAGTAACCTTGCTGTAACAGAAAAGACAAAATACTGACATGTTTTCTGAAATGTAGCTAGGTATTATCAGTCATGGGTGTGTAACCATCAGAAATCACACAAAAATATATTAGCATATCTTATATCTTATTAAAAAAATTACAGGGAAGCTTCACTGCTTTTTCATAAGCTAACGTGGTTTCCAAACACACTCAGTTTACAAACGTTCATTTAAACCAACACTGAAGCCCACTGATTGCTAGTATTACCAAAAAACATGCTGTATGACTTATTCTGGGTTGTTTCCTAATTGTTTTACCCTCAAGTTATCCTGCCTTATCCATTTCACTTGGTTTTGCATGCCCTTTAGTATAGCTTGCATAATACTTGCTATGATTATCATGCTTTCCCAAGGAAACAGGCCTTACATGATCACTATGTATGTGTTGGCCTGTGTCTGCCTGTCACCCTGTTTATCTGTCCCCCCACTAACCTTAAAATCAAAGACATGATTCTTTATCACCCTCCTAAAATTAGTGACCTAACAGAAGGAACCCTATAATGCATCTGATATATGACCTCTGTGAGGAGAACCCTGCATAATGATCCTACACATCACCCAATATGAGAGAGTCTGCATAGCAAAGTGTCGTAAGATATGCCCCAGTTATGGAAACAGCTCAAAGTCAAGCATGAGACATAGATCTGGAGAAAATCAGGCTTCACTTGTTCCAGCGGTCCTGGAACAACTTGTCATTTAACTCCTATTCACCATAAACAGCTGCCTTGACATGGAAATTATTTTTGTGACGCATCAGCCTGCTTAGCACTAGCTGAACCAGCAAAGAACACTGAGCTTTTCAGCAGGCCCTAGAAAAATAAAAGCCAAGAATAAAATTGAAAAGTTGGGTAAAAAAATCTCTAAAAATATTCTGCAACCATTGATACTGTTTTCAAATAGTTAACATCTCTGGCAGCTTCCCTTACAAAAGATTTTCGTGATTCATTCTCCAAATTCCTGGATCACGAATTCTCGCAGGGGTTCAGGAAGAAGTTTTATGTTGTTTTACTTACTTGCTACTGAAAGGAGAGGTACGAGAGGCTTGTGAATGTTCTGTGTTTCCATGGTGCACGAAGAGGGGCTGTCAGTTTTTAGAGAAGAGATGGGGTTCAAAATACTTCCTATATGCTTTTTATACTAGACTTGTTGCCTACTCTGCTTATTCTGGAAGACACTCTGGCTAAGCGGGAAGGAACAGATTCCTGACGTCAGTGAAACTAAACAAGTAAAACTTGTCTCTAAGGCCATTCCACAATCCTCACCTGTTCTGAGTAGCACTTACTCACACATATTGTACCGTTAATTTTGACAGCTTTCCGGAGTAGCACTGAACAGAATTGTTCACAGCCTCTGCAAAGAACTACAAAAGACAAGTAACTTGCAGTGGGCAACAAGTTGTGCTGGGTCCACAAAACCTAAAAAATTCACAGGTTCCTGAATACCATCTCCTGTAGTTCCCCCAAAAGAATCCACTCACAGAGCTCTCCTGCCACACAAATGAGCCCAAGGCTGCCCTACCTAGCAAAAGCTCCGTGGATAACTTAGGTAAAGCCAAACATGACGCTCCTGCTGCAGATCCAGCAGGATCTCCAGATGTGAGATCGTCAAAACCGCTGTTACTGTGATTCCATGTTTGGTGGGCCTCTCCAAGACGATAAATGCTTCTGAATTTTATCAGAGCAAAATGACCATTAAGAAAGAAAATGAACACCGCATAAAAAATGGATACTATATAGATTAAGGCATGGACACTCTTATAAATTCACTGCTAAATAGAAATATGGGTGGTCAAGTTCTGTCACCTTTGCTTAAACCTTGCTTAACTACTGATGGGGCCTTAGTTCATAAGTAGCCTTGTTGGAAGCAATGTGATTGTCACAGAATAAAGGGCTGTTCAGTGGGAGTAAGGATGTCAGAAGCTGATCTCAATATACCTTCCATGTGTGGGTGCAGCTTTTTGCTTTTAACAGTCATCTAGCTCAAGAGACTGGTTGCTCAATGGCCCCTCCCCACAACAGTGTTGAGAAAGCTTCCAGTCAATATCTGAGTCATCTAAGCAAGTCTTCCAGCAAACCAGAGCAAACCAGGCTATTCCTAAGAATAGACTAAACAGCAAGCAGAAAGCAGACCTTTTAAAAAAGACCTTTCAGAGAGCCCCAAGATGAACAGCAACACGGAAAACTCAGTGAAAGTCCTTGCTAGTTTTCTAATGTCTAAAGGGTTAGATTTTCATCTTAAAAGTATTTCCCCTTTTGCTTGTTCTTTAAAGGAGAAGTATCCTGTTTTGACTCCTTGTTTTTGCCGAAGGACTGGAAACCTCAAATGAGATTCTCACACTCCCTCCTCCACTCCCCTGAGGTATATGTCTGGCATATAAAACTGCAGCAGTACAAAAGGACTCCAAAAAGCCCTTCATACAGCCAGGGAAAATTCCTGTTGCAGGAACTGATGTAAACAGCTGCACTTAAAGACATTTTACCAGGTCCCAGCAGAGGAGCAGTGAGGATGGCATGGGAGTCCATCAGCAGCTTGGCTGCAGAGAGCTCTGCAGAGCTGCTGGGCAGCAGAGAAGGCAGCCAGGGCCAGGCTGCTGTAGCGTAAGGGGGTTCCAGCTATGGTTATGAAAGTTAAATCAGGAGCCACTCTGGCTCTATAAGTATCAATGAAACAGGTGTCAAAGCCAAGTCACATATTTCCAGAGGAAAAAAAAAAAAAGAACATCTCACAGGAGCAATTTTCAGTCCATGCTCTGATTTAGCTGAAGTGACGTGACAGCTGGCACAAACCGCCCGTGTACCTCTAGTGCTAGTTGATCAGTTCACTTTTACGGGAGCTGCAGCCCAGCTTACCAAAAAGCCTCACGTATGTGTTAAGTGCTTGCATATGTCTCAAGCTGGCCCTCTGCACACGAATAAGTTCAGCTCTATTTACCAGTTCTCATTTCAAAATCTCTGTAAGGAGCAGAGCGTATACTTTTCCTTCCCAGTTCCTTTCACCACGGCCCCTCTCTTCCTCTGTCATGCTCCATGCAAACTTCTCTTTGCACGCTGAAAATATGCCACAACCTCATGCAGGCCCAGAGGCCCTCACCATCAGCGCATATACCTTTCCTCTGATGTATATCTTCCGGTCCCAGGCCCACCATCCTCCTTCTCTCTCTCATGTTCATTCTTTCATTTGGATCAGATTCCCCACAATATGTACATTTTCATCTATTCTCTAAACTCTACATGGTTTGTAAGGCCTACTTGGCCACATGAGCAACATGACTCACTACCATACTCAGCCTTGTGTAAACTGGTAAATATAGTCCTGAAAGGACAAGGACCATTGCGGGGCTGGCAGCTACGGTAAACTTGCATGTGTAGCTTTCCTATCAAATTATTTTCTAAGTCAAATGACCTCATTCTTCATGTCAGATCCTGATAGCCAGCCAGTCTGCAGTTGCAATTTGTCTCCTATAGATCCAATACTGAGGGTAATGTTTTATGCCAAACATATTTGCTGATGCTTCATCATTTGTAATTAAGACTCCTGTGTAGTTCTATGTACATCTAAAGCATGCTTTAAATTAATAATAATTTTTAACATATGGTGTATTCATTTCTACTAAAAATTAAATATTTCTTCTAAATAAAAAGCTCTCTCTGCTCTCTCAGTGGTGGTATTACTTTTGAAATGCTATCCCCAGTAATTAGAGTATGAGAAGTTCTCCTAATTTTCCTCCCAGAGCTAACACATATGCCAGTTCCAGTGAGTTACACGTAACCTTCCCAAAAGCCTTGTGCTGGTTTTACCCCGCCCTGCCAGGCACTTCCAGCATGGCCCGCTCCTCTCTAAACTGTCTTACTCTGTACAATTTCTCTTCGTTTGAAAGTCCCTGATTTTATCAGGCCTGCCTGGGAGGCAGGGTAAGCTTCTCAATCTGGATGCCAGAGAAAAGGGAAGATGGTTAAGGAGGAGGAAGGAGAGGTAAATTTGCCTACCAGCCCTTCTCCACCCATACAGCCTCACAGTTCTTGAGCTCAGCACCACGTTCCCTAGGTCCTGGAGAAGTTCCCAACCAGATGGTTAAACCTACAGACCACCAAATGGTTTGCTGTGCCTGGCCACAGGGGAGGCCTGGGATTTCCAGCATCCCCTCTGGCTCACGGTCTTTGGCCCTGACCTTGTTTTTTGAGTCTGTAACCCTCCATCCTAGCCTCCCTCCTGCTTCATTTGTATTCTGTTCCCCAGGGAAATGTAAAGTCTGAGCAAACAGGACAAAGTCAAGCAAGCCCTTCTCTGCCCACCCCTCACACACACCAAAAAAGGCAACTTCTTAGTTTATTTCCCAGAGCCTCTTTACACTTTTGCCCACAGCACTGACTGTAAAGCCTGAGGACTCACCTCAGTGTTCCCTTGTCAGGCACAGGGAAGATGTGGCTAGGCAGGACATTAAGAAAAGAGTGCCTGAGCCCTGGAATCCCCACTGTCTGGAGTCACTTAAAGTGGAAAATATGTTATATGCCGATTTGCAGTCTTTGCTTTATCAAGCAGCAAAATAAACCTGTGGGAGCTGCAGATGTGAGGCAAACGTATCTAGGGGTTTTGTATCTAGGGGTTTTCTGGTCTGTGTAGGTGGAAATGCACACTTTAGCTCCCTGTCTGATGGATCAGGATCAGAGAGCTGCTCTGGCTCGGTACAATGCACTTATTTGCCAGTGTTGTACTATTGTTTTACAAAAATTCCACTAGATCTCATCTTCACTTTTTATTTTAATGATTTCTAGGCAAACAGAGGCTTATCCTGAGAGGGTAGGTCACATTATCTTTTTTCCTTTAGAAGACAATGAATACAGACACAGGATTAATAAATTCTAATAAATTTAGCACTCTCATTAGAAATCACATGTATTTTCTCCAGTATGGGATTTCTGAGAGGACCTAATATTATATAAGCCTTAACTACAGCACCCTTTCTATTCTGCCCTAAGTAGGGCATCAAGACCATTGCAAAGGACCTTGAACTTGGCTCTTAATCCGAAGATCCCTTGTTCTGAGTCAAAACTATTTTGATTGTAACTTCCCTTTCGTCCACAGGTCCCCTGCTTTAGCAACCCACCCCAACACATTACAGCTCCTTCTGCTATATCTGCTGATGGTGATGCTCAAGTCTGGGAACAGCCCCTGCTGTGCTGATGTCATCATGGCTTATTTGTGTTGCTACACATAAAATACAGTTGAAATTTGCGTCCCCATTGCTTTGGGATACTTATTAAAAAGAGAATAGTTGTGGCTAACTTTCTGTCAAGTTCAAAGGTGCTTATTATTCTGAAAAATGACCTCAGGCACTTGCCAAATGAGTTTTTTTGCTTGGCCGGGAGGATTTGCAATATTTTTTGAATCACTTTTTCTTCTCACATCTATGTCTAAAAGTTTTCCTAGCAGTGCCACATTTAGAAATGGTGGGTGCTGTACCGCAGATAATAAACACCTGCAAATTCCAGAGAGCCATAAGGTCTCTTCCAGTCCTCTGTCTCTACACTATAGACAGGTCCCTTCTTTCCCTAGGTCACTTCTTTCCCTCTAGCTAAGCACCAGTTAAATAGCACAGTTTGCATGCAATAAGACACAGCTGCAGACCCTTCTTGCTTGCCTTCTAGAGAAAAAAGAATGAAAGTTGTTTCTGAACAGGTCTGTGAAGTTATAAGCCATTACTGAAAACAAAATTCTCTCTCCCCACCCCTTTCACACTAGTTCTTGCTTGCCTACTGGGGAAAGCTAGATGCACATTAAATATACAGTCTCAAGAAGATGCTGAATTTCAAGCCAAACCACCTTTTAATGGCTAGAAATAAAGAATTAATAACAGTGAATTAAAAATATGTGCACTTATTCTGTGTCTTACATTATATTCATACAATGGCTGTGCTGGTATTTCTTAAGGCTTTGTTTTGGCTGGGGAGATATTTAAGATGAGATTTCACTGGGAGCAACCAGCTCTAAAGCAAACAACAATACTAATAACATACCTGTCCACAGTGGCCCACGAACTTTAAAGATTATGACGCACATCACAAACTCTGAAAGTCCCTTGCAAATACTGTTTCAAAAGCCTCACAAGAGCTCTTCAAGACAGGTAACTATTACACTCTTTTACAGAGGGGCTCAGAGGAAGATTGTGAGGACTCATCATGACAAAGCAGAAATTGTCTTGAAGGCAGAACCTTAGCATTTTTTCTGTTTCCAGCCACTGACTTGTACTTCCTGAATGATATTAGCAATGCCAAAAATAAGTTAAAAGGACATATGTGTGCATTCTGTATGCTCCCTTTTTAGATCTTCCTTAGATGAAAGGAATCAGTTACCCGCAATACTAAGCCCCTGAGTGCTGGCACGCTAATGCAGAGTGCAGACTGCTGTGCCCCCTCTGTGCTCAGGGCTTCTCTTGGCGCAGAGCCAGCATGCTGCATTCTGCCTCCAGCCTTCCACGGCAGCCCTGTGTGTCTGTGTGTGTGTCTGAGGGAAGAATCTGACCTAAGGCTGTGACTTGGTCCCAGCTGCTGTGATGGGGATGGACTCAGCGATGATGGACGTTTGCCCCTGGGGAACGGCACCACTATCAAATGACTCTCACAATAGCTGTGGGATAAAGCATAGGTCACCACATGCCTGAGCTGGATTTGAGTAGCATGTAGATGAAAGGTTCCTGTAATCCCTTAATAGATCTCAAGTCCCAGGGAGTGGAGCAGGGTGAGTTAGCAGGTGTTTCAGACACTGAATCCAGAAAAGTAAACCTAAGCACAAACCTGCGTATGCGGTTCTAAGTATTTAATACCCTCTACAACTCAAGTGATCCTCTTACAGCTGTCATGCTTACCGTTGCTGCTTTTGCAGCTCCGCGATGGCAGCTCTCACAAGCAGTCCGATCTCTCCGGCCAGGCTGTTCAGAATCGACAGGCCTGTAATCGCTACAGAGCAGTCTTAAACACCTGGGGCACTGCAGAAGCACCCAGGCCCAAGCACCGAACTAGTTCCAAGTGGGGCACACAGCAACACCCAAAGCATCCTGAGCACTGTCAGAGGTGCTCCAGGGCTGGCTGGTGCTCCCCTGGCCAACTACCCCTGCACCCGGAAAACAGACTTTGCCAAGGGTCATCTGAGTGCAGGCTTGGCTTCCTGCTCCAGGCACTGCTGTGGGATTGAGGAGATAGAGAATCCAGTCCCTGTCCTCCCGCAAGCTTCCTGGGAGATTTTAGGCAAGCCTGGCAGCCTTTCCTTGCCTCAGCATGACAATATCCCGTCCTGCAGCCCAGTGCCAAGATACCCAAGCTCACCGTAAATACTTCCCAGCCAGTCTAACTGCAGCAACCTGGTGTGCTGTGCAGCCTAACTCATCGGGCTTCTTAGCTGTCCGTACAGACACAGTCTCAAGACCTCTCTGAAACAGAGATACTATTTCCTTTACCCCACTATACAGTTAATTTACCTTTACATCACAGTGTCCTTGAAATAGAGAGTGTGTATCTCTGTACTTAGCTCTTACTGGGGTCCAGAGTCACTGCTATTTGTAATACAGATCATTAGAGGAACTTGGGTCGGCAGTAGGACTCCATCAACAGTTTTGACTGTGATACACAGAATAGAAATCTCACTCACAAACACATTAGCCAACTTATGAGAAACTGAGGTGGGGGGTTGCCAGCAAAATTAGAAATTATAGTTCTGACAGAGGTCAGGTCTGCTAAGCCAGGAGGTTTATGGAGTCTAGTAACAACAACAAGAATAATAATCGAACAGCATTTTGGATGTCCAGCTTTCAAGCTCTCCTATGCAATTTTTCCCCCAATGTTTAAGTCAAATAACACCAATTTAATAGACAATAGATCTATTATTTGCCATTCTTGCAATGATAATTTCAGGCTCCAGTTTCATTGTAACACTAATCACTTGCATATAGATCAAAAGTTAAAATTCCCAACTAAATAAGTGAAATTTGCTTTTTGCATTGCCAAGGTACATTAGGAAACTACATTTTTCTCATGATTCTTACATAACAATGCTTTACCATTCTGTCAGATTTAATCAACCAAATATCTGTTGCTTACCTGTGTGAAGTAAAGATTCATCAGGGTCAGGGTGAAAAACTGGAGGCAGACTGGGAAGCAATAGAGAAGCCAGAAGATGAAGGGGCTGAGAGAATTTGCTGTGACAAAGTCTTTGAAGTAAAATGAAAAGAGCACAGTCCTAAGAGAGGCCCAAAACAAGCACAGAAACAGAAAGACAGTTTGGTAACTGAACCTCTTGTGCCTGTAGTGAAGGACCAGCCAGAGCTGGACGTAGATGAACACAAAAAGCAGTGAATAAAAAACAGTATATACAATGGTCAGGCCCAACTTCACATACGGAGGGACAGCTGGCGTCAGGGTCGGCGGAAGGGTGTCATTTTTCAGTGGGTCCCACTCAGGGGCCTCCATTTGATATCAGGAATCGTCAGAATTATTTATTAAGTTTGGCTGCCGCTGTTGCCTCCTCCTCCTTCTCCTTTCATCTTCCTACAGCATAGGAATCAAGAAAATGAAAGAAAACAAGCTGCACTTCCTCTTTGGCAGCTCACTGTGGGCTGGTAGCACATGATCACAATTCAGAATGATTCATTAGGACTGCCTTTGTCAGCAATTGGCAGGGAACAGCTCAGAAAGCTGCCCTTTGCTGATGTTTGTGCACGAATCTTTACCATCCTTAAGAGACAAAGAAATCCACCAGCCCCTGAATGGTTTACTGCTGATTTTTTTCCTAAGGAAAACTATCTGGATTTTAAATTAGTTAAGTAATGTTCTATTTTCTACAAGAAGCAGGTACCTGACATTTTCCCAGTGGCGGTCACATTGTCTCTTTATAGGATTTTTTTCTGCTATTTCCCATTTAGCAAGTACTTTATTTAGCTGCATTTCGTTAGCAATAATTTTAAACACTTTAAAGTACTCATGAAATTCAAACCACCGTAACAAGCTATAACAGTTCAGCTCTGCATTGCAGAAACCTTTGTGTTTATAAGGAAATACACAATTTGCACAGCAAATCTAACAGATTCAGTATCTTCTTTTTCTTCTAACATAAGGCATTTCATTAGAATAGGAGAAAAGGCACATCAAGGCTTCCAAACATGGTGTATACAGGAACAAATAAAACCCCCTAAATACCCAAATTCACCAAGGCGTACATGCAGCTACAGGTTCTTTTCTTCTTGGTTGTTGTCTGTTTGTGCCATCACTGAGGCAACAGTTGACCAGACACGCCTTCTCACAAGTGTGCAGATGTGCCCTTGGGATTAAATCTATAAATTAATAGGTGCTATGGCAGGCTGCTGGGTTTGACTCACAGGGGTGAGAAGTGAGAACTGAAACTGAGTGGTTTAGACATTTGTAGCATGGTGGAAATGCTTCATGTACCTCTAGGTCATGAATAGCGTCATACACCATCAAATAACAAGGTTTTTAAAAGATACTTTGGTTATAGCTGGAGCACTGCTATCTTTTTTCTATTGTTTATAGTAAACTGATTACGAGAAGTGATTGTTACCTGGAATAATCCCACTCCACATGTCTGGTGAGCAGTGAAAAAAGATTCCTTTAGTGAAAGAGTCCATGCAGTGAAGTAACACAGTGTTCAGGGTATGCAGATACTGATACTGACACTGAGTATTAACTAAAATAATGACTTCTATTATTAATGCCTCACCCTGAGAGGAGTTCAGAACTACTACTTTATTGAAAAAGGCAGTTATTATAATTGTGCTTAATACAAATACAGCCTATGTAAACTTGCATAGTCCTTTAAAAAGATCTCTAAGTGAAGCCCATCCTGCCCTAAAAACACCCACACTGAACACTTAAAGCTATCTTCCAAAATCCATGTTGAGGTACTGAAACATAAGCAGTTTGATTTTAAAGGCACTAAGCAAATTCAGCTCCCATTGACTGGAAAGGGATCTGTGGGTTCTTAGTGCCTCTGTAAATCAGGTCACTTCTCTTAAGGCGTCTAGGTATGATCTTAAGACCCTTACCAGGAGCAGTCAGCTTTGGAAATCCTGGATAAACAGCTTACAGAAGCAGGGTGATACACAGCACCGAGTAGCTGTGTCAATTTGACTACATGTGGAAATACAGAGAACACACAGTGAATGATGGGAAAGAGGAGAGAGGATAAGAAATGTCCAAGAACTAAAACTCACGTACATGTACAGAGGTATGTTATAGCTTGCACAGAAAGAGAATTTTATGGCTTCAACATAAATACACTTGGACTTCGTTTTAAATCAGCACCTGCTCCTACAGGTTCTGTATTTCCTGAAAAAAAGTAAAATTGACTCGATACCAGGGTAGAAGATGGAAAACTGAACAGTTACTCAAGCAAGTCTGTCAGAGAAGCTGTCTGTACTCAGGCCATCATGTTCATTAGGCAAAGATGGGGAAGATAAAGGGACTGGACCGGAGTTTCGACAATATGTATAACAAGTAGAATAGATACAACAAAATATATTTCAATACATACTACAGAAGGCTCCATCTCCCAGATCAGGAAAACATCTCCCCTAGATTGATACATACTTCCTTCTAGCAGACAAGGAAAATCTCTTCCTAGCCTTTCCCAGTTCTACTAATAGGCTTGCCTTATAGATCCTTCGATCTCCGCAACCCCAGTGCACACATGCCCTATCTAGAGGCCAGAGTACAGCGATAATAAATTCAGTGGGTTACACACCACCTCTCTGCTCTCAGCACAAACTTTCTGATTATGCTTGTGGCTAACATTAACCCACAGTGGCCATAAGCACTCTATTGCTTTTTATCAGTGACCTATAACAACTCTTCACAGCTTGTGCTATAAGACTTTAACCTGCTAAATGAGCGTAAAGGCTTCCATGACATGCCATCAGCAAAACCACCAGTATTTTAAGACTGCCACATGCCTGATGTATGCTATAGAATGTACAGAGAAGCAGGAATCCATTTCCACCCAACAAACTGCTGGTTTCCCATAGTGCCTCTGTGGATGTGATTGCCAACTCACGCTTTGTGGGCAGCATGTTGTAGAGAGCTGAAGAAAGCTGCGGCTCCCTTGGTCAGGTGTTGCCGAGGGACGGCAAAGAACAGTGGTCGCACAGACTGCATCACAGACGTGTGTCCTTGCCAGTAGGTGAGCAAAGATTGGCTGGGAAAGTCTGCATTGCAGCCTTACAAGAAACTTCTTAATAGACCAAACTTCCTGTGCAGCTCGCCAGTGCTTAAGAAGTTCAGCCACTGCTTGTTCTTCAGCACGCTCCTGCTGCTGTCTAGGGATGTTGGGCAATTCCAGGAGATCTGTTTGTGTTACTGTTTTTCTTTCTAAGGGTCACTGTCCAAAGGAATAAACTTGAGCAGAGCTCAAGGGCTCAAAAAGTTGCTTAGCTAGGCTGTCCCACTGCTATTTGACTTGAAGTGAACAAAAGTAGATAACATGAAATATGTGGATTCTGCAAGTTGAACTGCTGCCCTGCTCCTGAGCAGAGAGGTCTAGAATTCTCATCTTTGATGTCACTTGCAATTAATGAATTTGCTGGCAAGACTGTTAGCAAATCACTGTGTGCTAAAGCACTCTGTGCCGAATGACTCTCACTAGTGTGTAGTTCAAAGCCTTTCAGAAAGGGTTCTGCAGAAAAGAGCACTTCTAGGAAGTAAATAAAATAATTTAAGATTTTGTTAGATATGAACCATCTTCATCTTTGGTTTTATACTGTAGTAGTCCAGAGAGTTAGTTACACTGGCAGGTTTTTCATTCTTTTGAGGTTTCATGATTTCTTGGATTGTGTTTCTCACAAATACTTGGCTCTCATGGTTTAAACCTCAAATACTGTATCATAGTATCATAGCTAGACCTTAAAGTCTGTCCTTCTTCAAAAGTTGCTTTTCCCTAAAGTTATCTGAAAAATTGTGAGAGGCCATTCCATCCTGTTCCACCCCAGCTGAGACACACCAGGAGAGGTTGACAGATAGGGAGGCCTCTTGCCAAACCAAAGAAAAAGAAGATGGTATTCTGGTTCAACATTTTCTTTTGCTCTGCACTCCATGAGGCCTACAATTACAAAACTCAACAACAACATTTTGAAGGAAATAATTCTTGCTATTTCTTCTCAGAAACCAAGTGGGACAGAAATCTGCAGTTGAACAAGATCCATCAACTAGCTGGTAGAGAGTGGGTGTATTCAGACTCTCTGAATTAGACAAAAGGTAGAGATACAGTAGAATTCATGATGATTTAATTCACCTGGATTTGTCACAACACTTACACCTCCTCTTTCTTCATTTTGTGTTCTGCAGAAATAACAGCTCACATGCTTGCAGTCCACCCATTTCAATTTAAATGTTTTTCTGGAAAGGCAAATTCCTCTGAAGCCTTTAGTAGTAATGTGGCTATTAGAATAGAGAAATTTAGCTATGTGGTGTAAGCACACACCTTCTGTGTCTAATACTCAGGCCATTGCAATTCAGTGCATTACATGACGAGATGTCACATTTCCTGATGAGAGATGGTGGCCAGGATGCTGAAAGGAATGGACATTCCCTTGGAACAGGTTCAGGAATCTGATTTAACTACAGGGCAGGCACCTAAACTAGTACCTGCTCAACATGATGGATGAATTAGCCAGGAAATCCAAATTTCTCATTTGTCTTTGGATTCTGAAAACCTTATATTTCTGAATGCTACTGCATTGCAGAGCATGAGTACTTAGCCTTGGAAAATAGTGCTGATGGGATACTTCCATCCTTCCCTCGGTGTGGGATCATCTCCAAGTCAAGGACTACGTCACCATCTTTGGGATCCAGCGTCTTTGTGCCATTCAACATTTAGCAACTCTGGCAAAAGCCAAACAGAGGGCTGGGAACCAGTTTTCTCAAGGGAAAAAATGTCCTTTCATTGTTGGGCTTTCTCTGTGCCTGGGCATGTTAGTTTTCACTATTAATCCTGACACAGACCTCATACTCAAAACATGTCTAAATAAAACCCTCATAATAAATCAGGATTTATTATTCTAATCTCATTTAGGTCATACAGTGGCGTACAACAGTACAAATGTAGGGCCTTAACCCATAATCCTTAAGGCAGCCAAAGCTTCCATTGGCTTCAAATAAAGTAATGCCTATGCATCAAGGGCAGGAACTCACCCGCACAAACTAATCAGAGTAATGCAAGTAGCTGTAAAGCAAGAAAACTGCAGTTTTATAATTTCAGCCAATACTTGACCAGAAGAAACTTTTCTAGAAGAATTAAATATGTTACTCAGTGAATAGAGGATGGAAAAAGACAGATTCTGTGAAACAAAAGCATCAGAACATGAGTGCTTTTGTTTCATTTTGGTTTGTCTCTGTTAGGGTGGTTATACATAGATTTCAGGCTCTCGTGCAGATTTCCTCATTGCACAACACACAACAGGAGCAGACTCAAGCTTGGAGATGCAGTCTGCATTCCAGACTGGTAAGAAAGTCTTGAGCACCCTGAAATTTCTGTCCATGCTACACGTTCCTTGGAGTTTAAAACAACGACTCAGCAATCTGTAAAACTGAGATTAAAAAGCACTGAAAAGTGTGTTTCGCTTTTCACTGTTTAAATCATTATTTGCAGCCTTCCATTTCCCAGATGCCTCCATAACCCAGAAGGCTACTTTAAATTCATGTTAGCTTAAGTAGCACATATTCTCTCCTTTCCTAGCCTCCTCTGCTTTCTTTGACTTGTTCAAGTTTACCCCCTTCTTTGTATCCCTCCCCAACCCCCACTGGAAAAACCCATAAAAGAAGCAATAAAGCAGTTAGGTATTTCCCTTCAGTGGGGATTCCCTTAGATGTATCAGTCAGATGGGTATGAGCTAACTGGAAAAGGGAAGTGAACTAGATGTAGACTGACAACAGAGGGAGGTGGATTTGACTGCTAAAGACCACCTGGCCCACTGTCTGGGGTTTTGTATCATCTGTGACACATCCTGGCAGGGAACATGTATTCTCAAGAACCTTGATGACTAAAGAATAAAAGCCCATTTAAACAGGGATAATTTTAGCCACATCCAGTAAAAGGAGTTAATTCATTTTCTTCCCCTGGCTTCTGATACTTAGACAATACTAAGCATCTGGTTCACAGCTAATAAAACCACACGTTAGAAATCATTTGCTTCAGCCCTGATTATCTGCTCATTCAAGCAGCTGAGAATTCAGCTGTGGAAGCAAAGTCCTCAATCTTGCTCAGTCCTTCTCAGGTTAATGCCTGGAGAGGGGTTTTTAACTCCAGTATCCTAAATCTACTCCAGTTGGTGCAGACATCCATACTAGCTCAGAGGACTGTGCAATGTTAGGAAGTGGGCTTACAGATAGTCTGAGCAGCTTGATGTTTCCTTGCTTTCCTATACTGTGTTTGGCAAGGCTGTCCTCTGGGTGGTCACTGCAAAAACTTTTCAGCTGTAAGGTCATACTTGGAGCAGTGATGAAGACATTTTTGTTGGTGAGGGGCCTACAGAACTCCAGTCTGGCCTTTCTGGGATATAAAAACAGGGTGGAAAGGAGTAACCAGTGTGGCTGGAAGCAAAGCATCATGTCTGGGACTGCAAGGTGATGTAGCTGTGCAGAGGAACAGCAAATTCCTGAGCTATGTGTCAAACCTCAGAGATGAATTCCCACAGGATGGGATGTCTTTGATCGTTATTGAATGTGTACTTAAGACATCTGCAAAGACCCGAGAGACCAGTGTAGCAAACAAACCTTTACAGCAAATTTGCATTCAGCATTTAACACAAGATTCAGCCAACAGCACCCTTCCTTGCCCTATATGTGTGCAGCGTTTGTATGCTGTATCCTATGTCTGTATGCGTGTATTTGTGCTGTTACTTTCCTGCTGCCCTAGGACTTGTACAAGCTGTTAGCCTATACCTGAGGGCGAAGGACTCTGGTAGCTCCTCCAGGTTCGAGCGGGCGAAAGGAGAGAGCTGGCACCTTACTCGGCAGGGCAGAGGGTCGTCCTCTGCAGCCCCCGGACTGAGCTGTCCCCTCACCCCCTCCGCGGTGCCTCTTCGTCAGCAGAAAGGAGGCAAAGACAGTCAGGGACCCCTCGCCTCAAGTCACCGGCCCTCGTCCCTGTCCGCCTACAGCAAGGGCCAGGGAGGGCTCGTCACTGCCCTGCCCCGCTCCGGGAACGGCCACGACCCGACACCCCTCTCGCCGGGGGGAGATGGGGTCACGAAGGCAGCCCCGGGCTCTGAGGGGGTGATGGGGAGAGGTGAGCTGGAGGCGGGCGGGCTCCGCGTCCCTCGGGCTGGCCGCTAGGCCGCGCGGCGGCTGCCCCCGCCCGGCACCGGCGCGCCCCCTAGCGGCGCCGTGGCAGCGAGGCGCGGGCCCGCCGGGCCAGCGGGGCTCGGCCAGCGGCCTGCGCGGAAGGCTGGGCACGGCCCCGGCCCGGCCCCGCGAGGGGAAAGTGAGAAGGGCGAGAGGTTTTACCAGCTGCTTGTTGTTCGGGTTAAATTCCGGGTTTGGTTGGTTGGATTTTTTTAATTTATTATTATTATTATTACATTTAGGGCTCGCAGCAGGCTGGCGGCAGAAGCGGAGCTGGGGCTGGGCGCCGCCGCAGCACCGGCCCTGCCAGGCCCAGCGGCCCCCCGCGCCGGGGCGCGGTGGCGGGCGCCACGCCGTTCCCTCAGGCTGCCGCCCCGGAGGGTGCGGGGGCCGTAACCCCTGTGCTGTGGGTCGTTTGTGTTATTAATTGTAAAGGCTGCCAAGCGTGTACGTACAGAATTGGGAATCACACGGGAGCCAGGGGGGTAGGCAGGGAGCTGTCGCCTTTCTGCTGACCGGCCGAGAAGGACACCCGGGGCAGGAACTGCAGCTGCCTGCGCTCTCCCTCAGCACTGCGGGTCCCGAGGGCGTCTGCTCTTCTGTAATGCCTGCCCGTGAAGGTGCCTGTTTTCTTCATAACGCTCCCCTGGAAGAGAAACAGAAGTTGTTACATCGGTTCGTGTCCTTCAGCCAGCTGCATTTAGCCAGGCGGTTTCCTGTCCCGACCAGCAGCTTTGCCAGATTTATCCCTGTTGCAAAGCAGTAACCGGCGTTGTCCCGCCCTTTGTTCTGTTCGCTTCTGCAGGATTTTATTTGTTTATGAACCGTGGCTCAGCGGCAGAAATCAATTGAGCTTTATCTCCTCCGCTTTAGTATCATTAAAATATGTTTACGTGAAAAATAATAGTAGCTAGCTTAAAAAAGTGTTGGTTTTATCGGGGGAAAAGTGCCACGAATATATTGTATGTTTGTAAATGAAACTGCTTTTGCTTCTAACACAGTAAAATAAAAGATAATTTAATGAATTTAATAATCATGCCAACTATTTATGTTTGTTTATACTGTGACAGAACATTAAATGCATTAGACTTCAAATGGCCGAGCTGAATAAATTGCCCTAGTGGGTGAAGCAGAGCAGAGAACTGTAAGAGTGTGAAAAAAAATAGTAAAAAAAAAGAGGAAAGGAGAAAATTTGAAGAGTGCTTGGAGAAAGTAAGTACTATACAGATCTCTTAACCTTTGGGGGATTTTTGTAAAAATCTTACACGCAAGTTGTTTGATGATATCATCAAGTGGATAGCAAAAACTTTGTCTTTCTCACTTCTTTTCATAAACCCGTGTCTATGTAAGTTTATTATATTAAATAAGTATCTTAGCTACAATTACAATTCCTTAATAATCATATTTGACAATACATTTATAATAAATTACAATTATAAAAATAGAAACACATGATGTAGCTATATTAATATAAACATATATTATTAAATATAAATATAATTAAAATTGTAACCATATATTTATAATATGTAATTATTGACTAATAATATATTAACAATTTAAAGATTAGGAAATGGTGAAATTAAGGTTGTCAGCACAAGTTTTGTTTGAACCCCTTTGCAAGTGCTTTTGGTGTTAGCTTTCATGATTTTTTTCCCCTGGGATCCTTGCTTCATTCAGAGGACAGAGTGGAAGTGCCACAAGTGTTCTAGGAAGAACCAGAACTGTTCGGAAGCGGTACAGTTGTTTGCAGGGTGTAAGATACGTGCGAATTGGGGATTTGGTAAAATAAGGGTTTGCATAAGGGCGTATCAGGTCTTTGCAACTACAGGATGAGGAGAGTTGAGGAGCTTTACAGAGAGGAGAGGGTACAAACCCTCCAGTGCTACATGCTGTGAAAAGAAAAGGGATAGAATGATTTAACAGCTGGGATAGAGGGCAGAGAGTAGGTATTTATCCTGGACACACTTCTATCACCTCCAGCTGTGCTGGCTGTAGTTTATTTTGGAGCAAAATCCAGTATAATACAATGGCAGATTTCCAATCCTCTTATAGAACAGACAACATTGCAGTAAAAGGACTTCAATCATTTTTGCGTTAAAACATCTTAAGTGATCTGTTCCTGTATGCAGCTGTATTTGCTTCATCTTAACTATACCACGGCAGAGAATGTTTCATCAGAAACTGCTGCCTTTTTTATTTTTCACATTTTGTTGGTCCAGATTTTTTTTAAAAGTAATTAATGTCTAAATCTCAGCTAGGCAAAGGTAGTACAGCCACTTGATTAATGAATAGAAAAAAATGTACAGAATTTCAGACTACCTTAATGAAAGAAATTGAGCAGCTGAATTTGAGTCTGATTAATCAGTAACCTAATTTGTCAGTTTAAGTGTGAGATGTACTAGAGACCCCAGTCAGTGGCATCAATGACAAAGCTAAAATCCAAAGTGATTTAAACTAGTTGACAATGCTTGTTGGGACTGACATATGTTGGGACTGCTTGTCCCAATTGTTTCTCAGGTTGGTGACATCAGGTGTCCATTACATACATCATGCGAAGTACTGGGTTTGTTGAGAACCACAAGTATAAAATTGTAGTCTTATGAGGCCTACAGCACTAGGCCATTTATTGCACCTTGCTAAAAGTCTGTTCTGTGTTCAAAGACATGGCAAAAGAGCGTAAAGATATATAAAGATACGAAGCAGAAAGAATTTCCAGGACTGTATCTTCAAAGGTAGGGTATTCAAGCCTCTATCTGTATCTTCAGACAGCTTTGGTTATAATTTAGGTAGAACGTTACCAAATCTATTCTAATGGCCTACCTATTTTACTGTGTTTATGTCTGTCCATGATTTTGAATTAAGAGAAGCAAAATAGTCATGTCAGAGAAAGTTTGCAATAAAAGACAGTGTGAGCTGGTAGTCGGAAGTCGGGGGGGGGAAGCAGGGTGTCGGTTTCCCTCATAGAGCTCTATGAAAATGAGTTGCACAAGAAAAATTCAGTTTTCCAAATGTTTTCATGAGACACACCAAATCTCAATTATTTTCATTTGTTCAGTTTGCAGAACTTTGTAAAAAGAAAGTGATTTTTATAAAAAAATTGTGAAAACATGAAGCTAGCTATTTACATAGTATATCATCTTTATAAAAGCCTTACGGTGGTATATCAAAAGTGAATTTAATGTTAGAAAAAATTAGGTGTATTTTGGAAAAAAAAAATATTTTCATTAAAATGTAAAGCAACTGCCTTTCCTTCCGTTCTTTCTGTTGAAAACAGCAACTGACAAGAGAGCATGGAAAACTCTCAGCTTTTTTTTGATTCACTGTAAAATACAGAGATTAATGAGAAGATACAAATGTCTCTATCACTTTTTGTGATAGATACCTGTGTAAAGCAGTTAAAAATCCTGAAACTCAGCAGTAACAATTTCCATCCTTTCAGGGGGATTTCACTGTTACAGACTTAACAGTCTGACTGAGTGTGTTAGCGTTCATTATGTATTTTTTGCTTTTATTAGCTTCAACCACATTTTTCATGTTTTACGTTTAAGCAATTTTATGAGGGGGTGTTTTTTTGTTCACTTTGATAATAAAAAATCTGAGCATTTCTAAATTCTGTAAGAGCCTACGGAAGCCAGATTGTTAGAAAGAAGCTTGAGCATCACCAGCATTAGAATAGGTAAGTTTACTAAGGACCACCACTTGTCTTTTTGGGTAGAGACAGATCATGTTGATTTTATCCCCAGCTCAGGGCCATATTTCTGTCTTGGAAGCTATGATTGCTTTCTTAGTTGAAGTTGCTGTATATATTGGTTTTACTCAACTTTGCATAATATACTGGCTGAAGATCTAACCCAATGTGAATTCTTATACATGGTCAGGGTGTCCAGGAATTTGTCGTAAGAATTAATCTAGTCACTGCATATGTATTCTGTGTCTATCCACCCACATGATCTTGGAGAGCATATTTCAAATGCAGTCTATCCATTTAAATTAGACATGACTATTCAAATTCCACGTAGTTACAGTAGCAAATATAATGGCTACAAATGACCTTTTCCTGTTTCAGTCTAGGTATTTTTGATTATGTAATTGATAAGAGTAATCAGAATCAAATACACATATCAGCTGGCTCTTGGAATCTCTGCTACTCTGCAGGAGCAGCCACTAAAATAATAATAAACTGTATTAACCTGCATGAATGCACATATGCTAAAAAGAAAGAAAATATTCCCCCCCCCCCCAATAAATATGTAATCAATTAATGAGCTGATTTGGGTGGACCATTATTTTAAGTATGGCCCTTTGTGGTTTTGTTATTTGATACCTCAATATGGCTAAAGAGTTTCTGTAACTATGCGAAACGAAGATTTTTAGATCAATAATTCACAGATGATCTTCAAGGAAAAAAACAAAATATGCTGAATGTGCTTAAACACAAGAGTGACTGTTTACTTCTTCTGGATCAAATGAAAGACATCTTTTGCAAGCTCTCCTGCACACAGATACCCTGTCTTCCTCATGAGCAGTTGCTTAGATTGTCCTTTTTTTGTTTGAGTTTTGCACATATCCTATGGCCAGAAATCTTGGGAGGAAAAAAGATGATAATACGCGATTTAACTCTTCATTGCAAGCTCCCAAATAAGGTTGGCATTATAACTGAAGTGCTAATTTAGATTAGTCTGTTTGGGAAATATATATATATTTTCATATATGGTAACATAGTTTATGAAGCTTGTTATTAACACTAAAGCCAAGTGCTCTTTCTGTTCATAAGCTTTATAGTCACTGCCCCTGCTTTTAAGATACGTATGTGTGTAGTGACTGGAGGCAGCTGGAGCCACTTACAGAGAGCATGACCTATTAGTATGTCTAGTAAAAAGGTTGTGTTTCTCTAGATTTCACATAACAGATCTAGCAGCGGCTCCAGTCAGCCCCTTTACTGCAGGTGTCTTCATGGCGGAGGCCAGCGGAGGGTGCTGTTGTTACTTTTCTGTACCGGACAGTGGTGAAAAAAAGCTGAGAGCGAAGTTATACTGGGAGAAGTAGTGTGCCGGGGGGCGGGGGGGGTCCTGCGGTTCCCCTCCCAGCATGACGGGGGCAAACTCCCCACCACCACAGCCTCGAAGAGCTACGAAGTAGTTAAGAATGGCTGACAGGGAGCACCATCTCCAGTCTGAAAGAGAGGGTGTGTTAGCTGTAGCGTGCCCGGGAGGAATGGCGGGGCAGGAGGGGAACAGCTTCCTTTGAGAAGGAGTCTGCAGCAGAGGGCTGCAAAACGCTGTGCGGTAGGAGTCAGTTTGACTCCCTTTCAATGTGTAAGGCTCGACACATCGGCAGGCAAGAGGTTCTCAGCAGTCACTGGTCTCAGTCTGTCATGCTTGAGTTTGTCTGAGCTTTTCCTGATTTGAAAGATCTCTGGAGCTGCACAACAGAGATTTGCTTCCTTTAGCATAAGCTTTGGTTGCATAGGTACATCCATTGCGGTGAGCTTTTGCTTCCCTTGTGATATTGTAGCTTCCTGGCTGTTTTCAAGTAATCCTGATGGCAACTTTGAAAAGTCACCTTTTAGAGGTTGCAAGGTATGCAGTAGTAAAAGTATCATGTATTGTAGCCCACACGTGTTGCATAGCATATGCTTGGATCTTTGCTGGTTGACTTCGCAGGTACGGGACCTCTGACAGGGAAAAACCTGCTGGAGTCTCCAGCTTCTGCTTCTTTATATCTGCAGTTTGCCAGATATCCTAAAGAGAAAGGCTACAATGCCGAGAAGTCTTTAATACTCACTAAATAGAGTCTGAAGACAGAAATAAACTGTTAGCCATAGGAAGCAGGAGTCAGTCTCCGCAAGAAATAACTTCTAAATGCACAGTTTAAGCTTCTTAGTGCCTCCTGTGTGCTGCTCTGTCTTTTTGGATGGCACTAACTTCACCCAGTTTTTGCTCTTTGGACCAATACCTTTCTTGTGCCTAGTGAGTCAGGCGTGCCTGTTCCTTTCCTTTCTCTAAGCATCCTTCCTTATTACTGAGTGACAGCATTTCTCCTTTATTCAAACACAGCAGGCACTCATTTAGAGAATTCAATCATCTTAGCTGAGAACTACTGAAGATAACTGAGATCTTCAGTCAAAGAAGAGATCTGTTTTTTCATGCAGGGTGCCAAGACCAGCAGGATCAGCAGACCTTGGGTTTCATTTGGTAGGGCTGGGAGGGTGCGCATGGTTAGGCAGCAGTCCACCGCTTGCTTCTTTGCCTGCAGGACTGGATAGCCCAAGTTGTTTGCTTCTGGTTGCCATTACTATGTGATCAGCCCCCTTAAAGTGAATGGGACAATTCGCATGAACAAATGCTGGTAATGTCAGGGTTTATATTTGTATCCTCTGACTTAAAAGACTCAGGTTCTCTTTCTCTTTCCCACCATCCTTCTCTCATCTGACTTCTTTTTGAAATCCAGTTTTCCCCTGGTTATTCCTTCTCAATTGAAAAAAAGGCATCCTGAAAGTAAGGAGTGAGGTTAGTGAGGCCAGTGGAAGTCCAGCAGGCTTCCTCTTCTCAGTTCTGGGTCTGGCACTGCCACAGCCAGGAGCAGCTGAAAGCAGCTGGTTTGGGTGCTGGGACAGTAACTGAGTTGTTGCTCTGCTCAAGCCACACATGCAACAAATGTTTATATCTGATTCCAAGAGAGATAAAGTGTATTTGGTGAAGATGGGCTCTTTGGAGATGACAAAGGTCTTGTCCTTTGGCAAGGCTGAGCAATTTTGTTTAAGTCAGTCTGAAAAGCGTGAGAAAACGGTAGTACACTGTAGGGAATGTTCAGAAATCATAGAAACTAGAAAAATTATCAGAGTTAGTGGCAGTGAAATAATAAGGGTAATGTACTTACACGTTCTTCTATATGTATAATATATATGATACTAAATATAAGCCCTATGGTTGCAAATGATCAGGCAGAAGTGTTCCCAAGTTTTGGAGAACACTTAGATGCATGAAATGTGCAAGGCGTGCTGATGAATATGTGGATATAAGCAAACAAGAAAATTAAGTTAGTCTTGGTCATAGTTTGCCACGTAAAATGGACATGATGCTGTGGAAACTTTAAAGGTAAGATGTTATTCAGGCGAGAATCATTCCAAACAGAAGTTCCTCTCTAATTCTATCTTTGTACTTTGCTGTCTTTGGATAGAGGGTTATTTGAAAAATACTGCAATGTCAGGGGTGATTTTCTGCTGCTGTTGTGTTAAATCAGTCTGTTTGTTTTACTTTACTCTGAAGCATACATCCTGTTTTCAAAGTGATGGCACAATTTGTGAAGATCAGAAACAGCTTGCTGATATTTAAGACCAACCTTTTAATTCCTTCAGCACACAGAATGGAAATTGTTGCAGAAGTTGTGTATCTTTCTCTGCTTACTGAATTGTAATTTGTCAGTCAAATGCCCCCCCCCAGTAAGGCTGAATCTGGCAGCCAGTAACAGAATTCTTTATTACATATTCACCTTAAAAAACTGACTCTTAATTTTTCCTTGTTATTTTTTTTATTCATTTCTGCTGTGTGGTAGCCCCCTAAATATCTCAAGTTGGTGAGCTTTCCAGAGGCTTATGAGCATTAGGAGTAACTACACAGCTTCACACTCCGGATACCCACAGAGACAGTTATTAGTTGAAACTGACATTTGTCTCAGGAAGAAACATGATCTGCTCCACTTCAGAGAGCTACTTCTGTTTGTCAGGAAATCTCCACTGAGTTTCCTGTGTGTCTTCTGATTTACCAGGTGGACAAGCTGTATTTCTTTGGTGCCTTAATAAATGCTTCTTAAATCACCAGGAAAGGTTTTGAGATTTGACAGAGTAGTAATGGAAAGTGCTGTTGAGACTATTATACCATGACTGCTGTATGAAAATCTGCTTTATGCTTTGGCACTGCTGCAGGGAATAAGCTGCAGAACATAATTACATTTTGGATGAGGCAAAGTCCTGTTCCAAGTACTTAAATAACTGAATTGTATTTACTAATATGGAAGAAGCAGAGCGCAGTAGATTTCCCTCACAATGCTCTCATTTGTTCAAATGCTGTGGCTCATTCTTCAGAAGTAAGATTCCCTCCTCAGATGATAAAAATGTGTAAATATCAGTACCTCCACAAAAATCAATCATTTTGTTAAAACTTAGGTCCAATGTAATGCACATTTTCCCCTGTTGTTTGTTTTCAATATTTGCATTTCCAAATATTTTCAGACTAGATAAGCTGTGTACACGTGGTGAATGGGTGTCTCTAAACGGCCATTTCATATTGTATTTAATGGCTGTAAAGATGGGTGGGATTTCTGGATCTGATCATTGTTTTAAGGGACAAATACATTAAATACATAGAATGCATAAATAATAATAATTATATTTCAAGGAAAAAATTAAGGCCCAGATTTAGATGGTCTTATTTTGGATAATACTTTTTCTTTCTTAAGTAATTTCCTTAAGTTTAGTGGCCTTACTTGTAAATAAGAAAAACCCATGCTGGCAGAACTGTGCTTTGAAAGATCTGTGCTGCTGGAAAACAGTCAAATGTTTTTCATGCAGGAAGTTTGAGAGAATCATAAAAGATTTGCAATTAAAGGAAAACAGACGTGAGTTTCTCTGAGAAAGAACTCAAGGAATGAGAACCGGTCAATGAGCCATGAAGTAGGTCAGCCCTAAGATCCCAAAAGGTTAAGAAGAAAAAGAAAAAGACAAGGAAGGAAACTAGGATGAACATAACCGGTACAGAATTGCGGGGAAGAGGTGAAGCAGGAGGATGTTAATGGTGGGTTCGGAGAGCTCAAAGGAGAGAAGATGTGACAAGAAAGATTGTTTAGGTAGAAGTCCACTAGTGACTGCTGAACAAGAACAAATAATTTCTTGAAAAGGGTTTCAGTAACCTTGCATTTTTAAGTGTAACTTTTCCAGTTGTAACAGTCTTGCTGTCTCTCCCCCTTGAAAAACTTACAAATATGTCTCTGACTGTAGATATACAGGTACATCTGTATTGCTAAATGAGAGAGGGCCAGGCAGGGATCTCTCTCATGTACTGGACTCCGGAATATTCAAAGTGCTTCAGTTTTAGCTGATTTCCTGCCTGCTCCAAATGGCTCTCTCCAAGACAAAGCACAGGGGCGGTCTGGGGACAGTTTGCTCCAAGGACCATGGTCAAAAGGCAATCACAGGCCAGGACCAGACTTTGTTCTTGGCCCTGTCTAATTTCCAAAGCTAGCCCGAAGGCTTTGTGACTTAAAATACCTGCACACACCCTCATATCACAGGCTGTTGTGTGTGACATGTACCTGTAGTATTGTGTGGTAACTAAACCACTGCTGGACTGCGTAATGGTTCACTTTATTTCAGACACTGTGAGCTGGGGGGAAAAAAAAATAAAACTTGTGTCCTAGAGCTACAGAAACCCTGCAGAGATCATGGGCAAAGTGCCACGTAGCGTGGACACAGCCAGTGAGATCTAGGGGTTAGCAGTTTGGACACAATCCAGTCCTTGCTACTTGGCCTCAGGGATCATACCCTGTCCCTCTCTTAATTGCGAGTGTAGACTACACACGGAGTTTGTTCTCAGCAGCTTCTTGTAGAAAAAAAGAGAGTTCCTGCTTTTCTTGCTACTACCCTGTCACTTCTCCAATTAATAAGTTATTGCATCAATCCTAGTGTTTGCAAATAATGCCTCTTTTTCCTAGGGACAACATGTTTGTTTCTGTGCAGAGTTTCTTTAGTGCAGATCTTCATGTTTTATTGTTGCTCTATGACAAAACTACAGTGTTACATCGTCGGCTAAAACACTAAACTGTGTTTGGGAAGAAATGAGTGGGCCGCTGTTTATATTAGTCTGCAGATTCCAAGTGAAGTGAACAGCAATATAAGTCCTTGGGTCAAGAAGAATAAATAGCTGTAATTCATGGAATTACTTCTGTTTTTTTGGATCTGGGCTGTTTCAGGCCAGGGGAAAGTTCACAGTCTTTACACAGTTTTTTAAAAAAGAGGAGAGAAAAATCTTTCAGTGTTATATGTACATGGTGTGTTACAGTCAACTATATGCATTATGTCCAGCATTTTAAACCTAGTTTATCCCCAAACACACAAATTAGGCCTTCAGATTAAAAATATACAGTAGATTCTTGAGCTTATGCATGTTTAATCTAAGAATAAATTATTATATTTAGAGCATCTCATAGCTACAAATTCAACTCAAGGTACTAGAACTCTTATGAAGAAAAAAAAAAAAAAAGGCAAAAGAAATTTAAAAACCAGTGAAAATACCAAATTGTTACCCATCAGTTTTTACTAGCATTTTGTGTGGAATGATCAGCAGAATTGTCACTCCAAAATTTTGCCTGTTGACAACGTTCTTCAAGTCTAAGTCTATGATTCAGCCATCTTCAGGGAAGCTTTTGAGAAGAAACACTTCAGCCTTTGAGTGCACACTTATATCCACCCGTCTCAGCAAATTATCTTAAGGTCACAAATAAATTTCAGTAACTTGTAGGAAACTTTGGTGTGTGCTGAGTGGATTCCTGAAGGCAGAAAGCCTTCAGTGTAGCTAACTTAGAACAGCTGACCAGGAGAAATCAGGAAACACATCTTCTTTTTTTGGATGGAGGAAATTTCTGTCTTGGACCTTGTCCAACAAAGAAAACGTTTACAAGAAACCACATTAAAGGAAATATTAATACCTAGTATTCAATCTGGCCAAGCATGGGCTTATATAGGGAATGTCGTTCTCCCTCTATGCAGGGCTTTCACCACTATCTCTACAAATAAAGATGAACCACAATCTTAGTTTTGAGACCATACAGTTAATAAGAATAGGTGTTATCTTCAGTAAATATTTCTTCCCTTATCCAGTCCTGTTGTAAAAAACAGTAATTAAAATTGTTTGCCTTTGCTGCACCACCATATCATCTACCCTGAATGAAAATCAGTTTCTCTGTTTTACTCACAGCTGCTCAAGGTAATGATATATTCTCCTGGGTGAATTTCACTAGCTTAGGCAATGGATTCCACTTCAGAAAATCAGGTTCAGAAATAAGTCTTTTTTCGTTGTAAAAGAGGTCATCCAATCATGATGGGGGAAAATGAGTTAAGTGTTATGATTTATGTAGACTCATTGGAGAAATCACTCTTTTCTAAATGACAGTTGTTGCAAATTACGTTACTCTAGCAGGCAGAGTATCTAGGCAGAGTATCTGGGTGCTCTATAGTCACAAGAAGCAGATGTGAGGTAGTGGCTTGGCTGTCACAGGAGAGATTGTGCCAGAGTTTCAGACTTTATTAGCCCTTTTGTAGAAAAATTGAGGCTGAGCTTCTCTTGTAATCATTTGTTGTTGAATTTCTAGCCACCAGATCAGTGCTTGGCCTCTCTTTTCTTGCTGATTGTCAACCAGAAGCTTTGCTGATGGGCCTCAGTGTAAGGTCTTTTTGGTGTGTTCTGTGTACAACTGAAATTCACAGTCATTGCAAAGTCTGGATCCCAAGTAAAACAGAATACAAAATTTAGCAATGCTTTTGGTTTGGGTGCACATGCAATCTGAAGTTTAACTTGAGATGCATTAAATACCATCTTATTACCAGACTACAAGGAGAGATGTATTTTCCCTGCATGTATTATCTCTGCTCTGAAATCTGACACAGTAAGATACCAGTGGGTCAGAGTAGTTATTTCTTTAGTCTCAGAGTAGATAGGAGGTAAAGGATACCTTTTCCCATATCTGTCTTCCTGTTCCATTCAGATTACTTTTCCACATGCCATTCCCATTGTTTAAAAACCAATGTTCCTTCATATTGTAATTGTTTTTGCGTATATGAGAAACTGGTCATACATTTTGTCTTCCTGTCTCCTGTGTGTTTTTTAGAAGTCTGAAGTCAGTTGTTATTGTCTGTTTGGAGTCTTTTGTTGCACCAAGCTAAAACTTTTAGATAATAACAAAACAGTAAGACTTGGAGTAGGTGTAGTAGTTAGTGTTGTGCTGAATATTGAAACAGAAGACTAATTATATACCTCCTTGACCTATTACGACTCTGTCTTACTACAGAGAAGTCCTAGTATTCTTACTAGATTAGAGACTCCACCCATGAGAGACAATAAGTATTAGCATATAAGATGGATAGTTTGATAAAATATATATAAAAAAAAGATAAAAGTGCCATATTTTTCACGTGGCTACATGACAGATGGAAGAATTGTAAGGCTGCTTTTTTTTATCTAGCCAGTTTCCCTGATGCTGATATTTTTCTGTTCCATTTTCCATCTCATTTTTCCTGAGTTATAAACTGGGATGAAGAAAAGTGTTCATGCTTCTGTATAAGCATAACTTCCTCTGGGATAATTTTTTTCTGTCCCTTATTAATATAGTTATCAGTTCTAATAACGAGACATAGAAATTCATGAAGGTAACCCTAGAAATGTAAACAGTTTCTCCTAGCACCAGATCTAGGAAGGGCCTGAGAGATACTGTTTCTCTCATGCTTCTTGCCCTGCTCCAGGCAGTTATTAATCTGTTACTGCTATGTACCATTATATCGCAACAGTGTATCTCTTCTTTACTGACCAGGTCATTGGCCAAGTGTTAACACATCCTCATTCTTGCCCAGCTGTTCTCCAGAACAGGATATGACTTCCCAAGGAGCTTGTCCTTTTGTTGCCCTCTAAGATCCCCCTGTGAGAGAAAAAGAAGGGATTCTACCATCTTCTGTACCCTGCACTAATGCAGAGGGCAAGGTACAATATTGCCCTTCATGTGCATCTCTTCTCAAGAGCATCTAACAGCGCCTCAGAATTATTAGTCTCTTTCTGTAGAGAGTTCTGCTGCAAAATATGCTTTTTTGGAAGTTGTTCCTGAGTCTTGTGACCTCCATAGTAATACAGGCTCACGCAGAGTTACAGAGGGAATCTCACCATGCTCCGCTCTAATGAACAACGAACATTAAGTTCCAAGGCAGAGTGATTTAAATTTATGATGCTCACTCCATGATCTTCCTGCAAGCCTTGCCTTTGCTTGTGACCCTCTGATTCCCATGACCTTGTCTCTCTAAAAAATGCTCCTTCTCAGCAGACCTCAGGACTATTCTTTCCTGTCATTATCCTAAATGCTCAATTCTCTCCAGTTTATCACCACATGGTTACTCTGTCCTTTGATGATCCATCCACTAGAGTGCTTTGTCATCTTTGGACAGTAGAAAATCATCATGAGGGGCCCAGGGCATTACTTTCCTTCCTCAGTCATGCCAGCAAAGGGGATGCTAACTCCCTTATCTCTGTTAACAGAACCTGGAGAGGAGCTTCAGAAGGTTGGGAGAGTCACAGTATCTGCGATCCCCTTTCACAAATCTCCTCATGTGTAGGTGGTGGGAGGTTTCAAATATATGTGTGTGTATACCTGTGAGCTATTTTAGTACCATATGAACATAGAAACTCAGGTCAAAATCTGTTGGGCTGTCTTGTCCCATGATCACATACAGAATTATTCCTTAAGGTCTGTTGTTTAGTAATCTGATCAACCCAGTGTTGGACTATTCAAAGCTTTCTGTCATTCTGGTTCCACTGTGCCTAATCTATGGTTTTTCTGAAAATAGACACCGCGGTAAGAGAGCATTTTCTGATACTTGGTTTCATGGTTTCTTTTAATTATTTTGATCTCCTAGTTATCTGTACTCCTCAAACTCACCCAGATAATTCCTTTATCTGTTTGGTAGTGCTTTTCAGATATTTGAATTGAAGACACTCCATATCTTTGATGGAAGATGTTAATCAAATCTCCTCTCCATTATCATCTAGCAAAGTACACATGTTCAATTCTTTAACAATTCCTTGTATGTCACTCCCTCTGGTCCTCTGATCTTTTTTATTGTTTCACTCTGAATTCTCTCCAGTGGTGAATTTTCTGTGAGATCTCTGATCTCACAAGCAGTCTCTGAAAAAGCAGTGTCATTATATCCCTTTAGAAAACGTAACTTACCTCCTCATAACACAATAAAACCTGCTCATTTGTTGTACAGGATCTCAGTTGCTGCTCTGGGGATGCTGTTGCTTTGTAAACTGCTTTCATATCTGATTTATGATCCGTTGAAAATGTGATGTTCTTCTTGGCTTTACTAGCTATGTGCTGGAAGATTTGTCTTGATGGAGTGTTAGCTGGTGATGTTTGAGTTTGCATCTGAATACATCTCTTCCCTTCTTAAATCTTGCTAAAGTCTTTTGCATTCTCCACTCTGGTTGGTGTTAGCAATTAATCTGTCCCAGTTAATTACATCTTATGTAAGCATGCTTTTCCATCCCTTTTTCAGGTCATTATTGAAGATGCTAGAGAGGACAACCGAAAATATTTTTTTAGTCTTAGAACTAACAATTCTCATTACTCCTTACAGTGGGAGCTGCATACAACGTAAACTTATTCAACTGCAGCAGAAACACTGTGGTCCTCTTAAGGTAAAAATAGACTAAACAATCACAATATACTGACTAATGGACAAAGGATTTACCATAACATGTCTATTACTCTGTGTTTTAAATATGCAGACGTAGGATATTTAACTCTTCAGGCTTCAAATCAATTTCAAATTTACTACAGTAACTTTCTGGCTTCCCAGTGGTCCTCATCCTCCAAATTCTGGATGTAATACTAGGAAACCATATGGATCTGACAGGAAAATGTTACCCTCTGAGAATTTTCTTCTTGCTGTGCTTATATCTTCCTCTTGTTGAGGTTGACTTTCATATTGAGGGAAAACGGGGCTATGGAAAACTTCAAGCCTAACAGGAATTACATTTTTATGTTGTGAATGTGTATGTGGGGCTTTCTCGTCGCTGTGGAGCTGCATTGCACAAGCACGTCTTGCCTTTAGGTTCCGCAGGTTTGGAACTGAGTTTACACTGGAGAGGGGAGGTTGTAAGGAGAGGATGGTTTTGTGGTGAAGGCAGTTAGTAGTACACCAGTTACACATTTAATATGGGTAAGAAGTTACAGTTTGCTTAACTGCTTGTAGTTTAAGTACATCTTGAGGTACCTTTGTGCATATGACTATGCTCAGATATGGTGGTGATCCAGCCAAGAGACTGCTTCTGTAGCAGTGGTTAGCCAGATATCCCTGAATCCACCAGTTACTGTCTTATGGGCTCTGAAAATATGGAGAGAAGTTGCAGGTGAAAGTACAGTGAGAACCGAACTGTGTGGAGAAGACGACTTGTCTTCCTCCCAGACCACTGTGCTACTTATCTCAGTGACTGTTTTCACTGAAATATAGAAGTCAATTGTAAATGGTTGCTAGTGATAATAATGGTGATTGGATAATACAGATGTGTTTCTCTCTTTTAGGTAGGCATGGTTATAGCTCTAGCCTGGAATGTCTTGTGCTTTTGCAATTCGCCAAATGCAAAATTATGTTTTCTTAGCAGAAAAATGAGCAGGTGTTTAAAGAAAAGTAAAAAGCCACGTAAAAAGCATGTGGGTAGTGTTTCAGCTGCCTTCCCTCAGGTGATCTTTCTGCTGTAAACATTCTGTGGAAATATCACAGTGTACACTTTACTGGACAAGAGTTAATCCTAAACACTGCTGTCTTCACTTGAAAGCTTTAGGAAAAATATATGAAATACACCCATTCTTCATTTGCATCCACGTGTCTCTTGGGAGCAGGACTAGGCTATAAAACTAGAAGATGTAATCAGAAAGAATATATGTAGATATCCCACATTTCTTTTCTATGTATCTCATCGGTGAGTTTTCATTTACAGATTTTTAAGTTTTATTTTACAACCAAATGCAGCTCTGACACTGATGGTGTTAATTTATGAAACACATTCCAGTGTATTTCTTCATTTCCCCCCGATAATAAGCACCTGGTGTGAAAATGATTGCAGAAGACAGCACAGGGTCGCGTATTTTGGTTTCTCGCTGATTTGGGTACTTTGTTTCAGGACGCTAGCCGTCGCCATACCGCAGCTGCTGCAACAGCTTTGAGATACCGCAGAAGCCTGAGTTCCTCACCCCACCGGCCCCACGCCCTGACCCCCAAAGCGGTGGGGTCCCGCCCGCCCCGCGCCGCCCGAGGCACCGTCCCCCGGTGCCGGAGCTACCGCCGCTCCGCTGTCGCAGCCTCGGGAGCGCGGGCGAAGCCCCGAGCCGGCAGTGACCCCCCCTTCCCCTCCCGGCTGTGGGATCGCGCCCCGGGGGGCGCCGGCTCCCTCCCGCGCCCTCGCCCCCCGCGCAGCCATTGGCGGCGGCGCCGCGCCCCCGCCCGCCGCCCGGCCCGGCCGCCCCCCCGCTCCCCCCCGCTGCCCGCGCTTATAGCGGCGGGACGGCGGCGCCGGGCCCGGAGCCGTCGGGATGCGCGTCGCGCCGAGCTGCCTGTGCTGGGCGCTGCTGGCCCTGGCTCTGCCGGCCCTGGCGCTGCCCGCCCTGGCCCTGCCCGCCCAGCGGCTGCCGCTGCTGCTGCCGCACGGCGAGGGGCGCGGAGACGCCGTGCTGGAGCCCGCGGACGATGCGCGCTCGGCGGCGCTGGAGCTGAGCACCGCGCTACGATTCTACGGCGCCGCCGTCCGCTCCCTCTACGTGAGTGTGGGGCCGGGGGGGGCGAGGGGCCCCGCTCCGGCCGCCGGAGGGCCGGGAGGGCGCTCGGGAGCTCCCCGGGGGGGTTCCCTGGCTCTCGCCGCGGTGCTGCCCGGCTCTGGGATGGTGCGCGGGGTGCTGCTTGGGGTCACGTCGGTTGTGTGAGCGCCGCGGTCAGAGGTCGCTCCCAATCGCTTGGTTCTTCTAGCTGCATTCAGCCGGGCCGGGGCAGCGTTAATCCCGTGCTGGCGCTGCGGCTGGGGCTGGTTCTTTGCGGTGCACAGAGGCCGCACTGGGAGGTGAGGCGACAGGCGGGTGGGGAGAATGTAATCGCTTCCCCGGAGCGAACGCCATCCCCAGGCGTTTTCTGTGCTCCCGCACATAGGCTGTGCGGCCAGCTCGGAAACATCCTCGTCGCGGTGAAACTGTGAGTGTCCAACCAGCAGCCTGGCACGTCCAGGACTTGCGCCTCTTAGCACCGAGAGTGCTTTCTGCCCCTTAATGTCTTGGGGGCTCTCATCTGTTCGTTGCTCAAGGGTCTCTTGGGCAAGGAAATCCACATCCAGAGCAATTGGAGGCTTTGGGCTCAGCCATGTGTGCGTGCCTCACAGCAGAATCCCCATCCCAGAGCTGTGTGTGCGTGTTTATAGCTAATGGAGGACGTTTAGTACATGAAGGTGGGATTGAAAACAGATTTTCTGGAGCCGGGCTGTTCAAATGTAGCCAGAAAAAAAAAGTTTCAAATGGCAGCATGTCTCCAGAACGCTGCAAGAATATGGGCTGTTTTATCATTGCCTCTTTTCTCGTGAAGCCTCATCTAGGTTGGCAGTTGAAGATGCTAATGAGCATATTTAGAAAGGTCTTAGTAGGGAAGGCCCAGTGTGTTTAGTGTGTTCATCTGATCAAGTTAAACCCCACCTTCTTGCCAGATGTGCTTTAGCACCATGGGTCTAAGATGCAACTCTGGGGACTAATCTACATGGAGACACTTGAGAAACTAGACCTCCATGTGGCCACAGTCATTCAAAATTTGATGTAGTTCCCATGTGCTTGAGTCTGTTTTATGGGTATTCTCTGAAGATTTAACATGCTTGCATTACAATGAATTTTATTAATGCTGCCACTTAAGTTGTGCTCTTTTTCATTGTCCATACTGCCTCTACCTAGATAAAACCTGAAATCACATCCAAAATCCAAAATTTTGAGGGATTCAGGTTATTCCTGTGTGGAAAATGGGTGTTGTTAACTGAGACTGGCAGTAAAGACGAAGTAATTCACAAGCATTAAGTGGAGTTCAGACTTAAGTTTGACCCTTAGTTCATTGTCTTGTCTTCCACACTCTAAGTTTGGTCACTGATTAGCCAACCCAAGTAACAAATACATTTTTTGAAGTGCAGACATATTCTTGAAAGATAGTGGGCTGTGTATCCAGTCACTGAGAAGTAAAGACAAGAAGTAACATGCCAAGTAAGTGACAGAAAGGGGACAGAGTTTTCAAAGAGCAGTAAATTGGTTAACAACATTAGGTTTCTTTAGTTTAATGATCTTGTTACCTGCCCATGCCATAAACCAGGAGTGGTCCTAGCTGGTTTTTTTTATCTGAAAGAATACCCATGTAGAGGCTATTCCAGAATCACTTTTAGGGCCCTTTCAGCATGATTACTCAGTACTAAGGATGGGTGATTTTAATATAGGCAAAGTCTGATAATGAATGGTATTTCAGTATCAATCTACATAATATGCAGAGGCTTTTATCACGCATTTAATCTGTCACAAGTATTGCAAAACAGAAGCACGGTACAAACTGTAGGGGGGTAGGAAAAGGAGAAGTATACCTGTTAAGGAAATGTATTGAGCAGTCATAAATGCAGCTTCACAGTACACAGGTTTATTGTATATTGGCAGTGAGTGCTTATTAAGCTCTATGATGTTATTCAGTAAGCAGAATTTACCAAAGTATTGCTAGTTGATAGTAAATATTATCAAGCTGATACAATTAACGTGGTATTGGTAGAAATACATTATGATACATAAAGGAATTCCTGGATCTGTATGGTTCATGAGAATAAACTTATCTTAAGCTTATCTTAATTTTTGAGTGCTTGATTTTTGCAAGTTTTGCTTTCAATCAGTTGAAAATTTATGTGGGTTCTCTATCTTTTCTAATAGTTGAGACGCTGAGTTTGAGTTAGCTCTACACATGCATAAAAAGGCAAGGAGTTCTGAGGAACGATTGTTTAGTATCAACTTGTCATAAAGTCCCTGGCAACAAAACTTCTTTTCTTTTCATAGGCAGAGAGAGAACTTTTATTTACTATAAGTGGAAACAGACTTTCACATACTGTAATCTTCAATATAGTGTTTACCTGTGCAAGATTTATAGCGTTGAATCCTATCACTAACCCATACTGATCTGTTTGTTTTAATAGCACACTTTTATTAAGGCTTTTTCAGTTTACACTAGGGCTTACTGATGTGGAAAAGTTAAAGGATTAGGGATTACTTCCTTTTAGGAAAGAATCAGACTCCTTTAAGGCAAGCTTGGGTCAATTTTTTAATTGTTAATTTTATTAACTTCCTAAATTAATAGTTGGTCATGCTTGTATTAGAAAGTTTTGCTGCTTTACATCAACTGGCACTTCATTATATGAATAAACTAAATTTTTCTTAACTGTCTTATTTCAGAAATATTAAAGTCCTCAAAATGTCTAGTCACTGAACAGGGAAAAATACCTTGTTTGTTTGAAACTTCAGTGTTTGTTAGGCACACACAGATACACTTTTTCTTTCGATAGAAGTACTTCATTACTTTGTATTTCCTTCTCATTTGGTTTTTCAGGGTGGACTTATAATAGAGTGTGTGTGATTTGTTCTGCTACAGGCCATGAATGTATGTTAAGTATGTGTGTAATCCAGAAGTTTAACATGCTAAAAATACATCTGTGTTAGTTCCTGTCAAGTTAAATACTATTATACCCTAAAAGGGAAGATGTGCCATACAGCTGGTCTTTAGACAACGCCCACCTGAGGCCTTTTTTTTCCCTTTCCCTTTTGACAGGAATGATACTTTAATGAAACCCAGTACTTACCCTGAATTACTTCTCTTTGTTTTGGAGTTCACACTTCAACCTATCTGTGTGTCTTTAAAAGGAACAGGGTAGAGTTAAATCATACCCTTCACCATCTTTTTCAATATGAATGTATTGTTAAATCTGAAAATGGAAAGCATTTTTCTCAGTAATGGTGAATGTTCTTTCTCTACATTCAAAATCTCTTTGCAGAGTGAGCAGTTTGTGTATTTAATTTCATTTAATGGCTTGCAAATGTTTTCTGGGTGATTGAGTACTTGCATCCAAACATTCCCTTAACATTTGAAACTGAACTGTTTCATTTATAAACCATGAACAAATGAAAATGGCGTTGGCATTTTTGCATATCCTTGATAAAATTACTTGTTGCATTTAAGTTTTTAGAAAGATAGGAAATGAACAGTCAGAAGCATGCCCCTTATAGGTGAAAAGAGGAAGGCCAAATGTAACGTCATTTCTTCTGGTCTCTACTTTGTTCTGTAGTATTAACTAGTCCTGATTGTATTTTCTCTTAATGTTATTTTAATCTCTGCCATAAATGGGGGACCATGCAGCCGCAAAGTCTGCACACACCAGATCTGATGAAGAGCATGGAATTTGTTTAAAATGCTTCAAACACCAGTCATCTCTCACAAGAGGATTTAGAGTGGGAGTAGGGGTGCTTGTGTACAAAAAGTGTAAGCAAGAAGAATGAAGGGAAAAACTTTTAATTTACTCTGAATGTATTACTTTAAAGGTGGACTGCATCTCCTTGTTAAAATGTCTTAGCAAGCAGACTGTAACATGCACCATCTTACCTACTGTCTTCCAGTGGCATAGTATAATTGGTGGCTTTTAATTTTTAGGGTTTTAGCTTTGCTTTACAGGGATACAAGGCATTTTCCAGTGTATAGATGTTATAGAAGTTCTGGGAACCTTTCTGGACTAGATCTCTGTTGCATGTCTGCCTGTGACTGCAGGGTCTAGACTGGGGTAACCCATGCCGTTGTTTTAGTTCTGTATTCCTGAAATTCATAGTTCACCTTAGGATCTGTGGTGACTGTTAAGTCACAAATGATTAGAGGAAAAATTATCACGATATTCAGCTTCTCCTCCCCCTTGCTAACGTGACCTGTGTTCCCATCATGCTTGTGAAGATTATATACTGCCTATTAGATATACTGTTCATGCATAAAGCCAACTTCCCATTTTTTACACGATCTTAACTCTTTTCGTATTTTTCACTGTAGCAGCTAGTGAAATTATACATCTGCAGACAATACAGTCAGCATATGTCAAGCCATTTTTAAAGTAAATTCTAATATACTATGTGAACTATTTGCTAAATTTAGCTAATTGCTCGTGCTAACCGTTACCCAGTTATATGCCAAGCTGACTGACCTGCCTGTGGCAGGGGGCATGCTCTGACCCCCTGGGTAGCCAAAGGAGGGTTCAAGATACAGGTGTGTGCTGTATATGAAGGGGTGATTTGTAGCAGGAGTTCCTGTACTACACTTCTTCTGATTTGCTATATGTTGCAGTAGCAATGGTGGTCCAGATTTTAAAAGATGTTGCCAAGATATATGTAGCCAACATCCCTGACAGTCTTGCACAGACCACAGTTTCTCTGTGTTTTGAAGAATATATGTAGCCCAGACCTCCTTGTTTCCAAACGTATACAGTAGAAAAGGGGAAGAAAATTTTGGAGACAATGAGAATGATCAGAGACAGGGAACAGCTCTTATATAGCGAATGCATGAATAGGCTGGGGGTCTTCATTCTGGAGGAGAAATTAGATAGGGGGAGAAACTGGGTAGGATTTGACTCTGTTTCAATTCAAAAACTAGAGGCCATCAAATGAAGCCAGGACCCAGACTGAAAACAAACAAAGTAGGAGAGACCTCAGGGTATGAGTCACAGATCTGTGGAATTCCTTTCTAAAGGATTTTGTGGATGCATAAAGTTTATAGGTGTTAAAGGGAAGACTTAACAAATACATGAAGGAAATCCACTGAAGATGAATAAACAGTCAAACCTCAGGGAATCCCTTGAGCTGAATGTGGTCAGAGGCCAGTCGGAGGAGTACGTGCGTGTCCTTCTCTTGTTCTGCTGAATCCATAAGCTAGCAGGTACAGTTGGGGACAGGCTACTGGTGGCCTTGCAGTCTGAGTCACGGTGGCCATTGTGACCCTCTTCCAAGCATTCCTGAAGATTGTGTACTGTTGTGAGCATCCTGTGTGAAAACATCCAGCAGCACTATGTTCTTCTTGGACTTGCAAGAATCCCTATGAGTGAGATGAATCTGTGGGAGACTGCAGTTTTAGTTTCATAGCTTGTGGTGCCAGTTTTGGGACCCCTGTCCCTTTCTGAGTCATCTGCGTGTGCTGCAGCAGCTCTAGAATGGTGAGTACCTGGCTGCCTGCAGGTAGTCAGATGTGTCCTCTTATCAGGTAGTCAGACCAAATACTTGGAAAAAACAATACTTGGCTGCTTCATACCATGCCGTACACATCTGGAAGAAGGGCCCAGGACAAAAAGCTGTGTGTGAGCAGTTTATGCACTGCCTCAAGTCCTGATGCCTGTAGTCTTGCTTGATGCTTCTCTGTGTGTGAGGGTTAGCTCTGGTTTGCCAAGGGAATTTGGCTGTCACACTTGGACATGTTCTAGCATCTACCTGTATGTGTGTATTTATTTCGTTTTTAGTTAGAGGTGGTCGGCTGCAAGTCATCATGTCACTGACCAGTTAAATCTCTGTGGGCCAGTATGTATGCATTTTCAGACCAAGAGTTTTACTTATATATGTTAATGCTTTTTTTGGTTTTTGTTTGTTTTGTTTTGTTTTGTTTTTTCAAGTAATAGAGCCATTTTTCCATAGGACAGTATCAGGGTACTTAGCTATAAGGGAATTTACAGGGTGGCCTGTATCTGCTACAGAAATTCTGTCTCCTAGCCACTGTAGCCTCTGGTACAGGAGCTGTGCTCACAGCATATCTTAAGAGTGAGCAGCAGCTTGTTGCAGTCAGGCTTGCACAGTAGCAGAGAAGTTCCTAGGAGGATGGTTGAGGTGAAGTGAAATGAAAATTGGAGCAGTCCTGGCCAGGCAAAGAGAAATCTGTACATCTTCCCAGAAGTCTTTCACCTAAGCTATTACAGTATTTAAGTGTGGAGCAGTTTTTTGGGTGGACATCTATGTGTAGATCAGTTCTTTGCTCAGAAGTTCTATCAGCTTCTGAGGCAGTGCTGTACTGGGAGTGAAAGCTCAGCTGACCCATTTGCATCCTGACTCCCTAACCAGGTTTTCATGAGAATGACATAGCCTGTTGTGTCATGACTTGTGTGTGTGTGTGTGAGACAAGACAGGGCTCTTCAGTTTCTCCTCCCCCCCCCCCCCTTTTTTTTTTTACCATTGACATCAGACTTTCTTAGGCATGGGCAGCTTTCTAAACTGTCTAGATGAAGCATCCTCCTCCTCTGCCTTCACGGTAGAAGTCCAGATTGCCAGGGGGCATGCTATGACTTTGATACAGAGTCCGCTCTGCTTTACACCAGGTAAGAATCTAACCTGCTGGTTAACTGAAAAAGTAACTGTTGCAAATACTTGCTTCATACTTACCATCCCCAGTCATGCTGTTATAAAACTGCTCTTCAGAGGAGTAACAGCTGAAAGGTTTTGGTCATCTGGGAGGCTCTATGCACAACTCTTGGGAGACTCACAGAGGGGTTGTGCTGGGTCTTGGTCTGAGAAAGACCTGGAAACTTGTGAAATGTGGTGGTTATGTTTATCTTTATTAGAAGAGGCAATAAGTGTCTAAGATTGAAATAGCCAAAATCTTTATCTAGGGGAAAAAAGGTTGATTTATCCATAAAGTAGACCTCTGGTTTTGCGCAGCTGAAATCCCAGGACTCCTGATATGGGATACAAAACAAACACTTGAAAAAAATCAGTTACTTTACAAATACAAGGCTGACTTTTGACTCAATTTCTTTTGGAAATGCAATGAAACTATTATGGTCTAGAGCACATGGGTGTGGGAGACAGCCATATGAACAGTATCTATCTTATAATTTCCACCTTTTTATTAGGTTGCCACTAATGGGATTATTGCAGTGAATGAACCTTCAAGTGAAGAAAAATACCTTGGTCAATTCCCAGTTAGTTTTGGGGCTATTGCTCCTTTTATGGCTGACCTGGACACAACAGATGGACATGGAAATGTGTATTACAGAGAAGATTCATCCTCAGATGTCTTGCAACTTGCATCAGACTATATAAAAAGAGGATTTCCTGAGACTACTTTTGATCCCAGCAGTGTTGTCATTGTTACCTGGAAGCTTGTGGCTCCTTACCAGGCACCAGGAGATCGTGATTTGGAAGAAAAGGTGAATGTTAGTCAGAGCTTTAAGACATGTTGGGCACATCTTCAGCTGAAGTGTAACACCATAACCTGTTGGTTTGAAGGCTTGAATTCCTTTGTGTTTAAATGAATCGAGTTAAGAACGTATTTTATTGTTGAAAAGGTTGTAGCAAAATAGAAGTTTCCAGAAATTTTACTTGATTTTTATTTTACAGTATTTTACTCATTCAGAAGAAAATGCTTGAAGCTGCGTAGCTGATTTCTTTGTGTTCCCTGACAACTCTTACTTTGATTGTTCAGTCTGATGTGGTAATAACTGAAACAGTAGGATATCCTGTCCTCCATCTGTGCAATATAATCCAGTTTGTTTACGTTTTTCAACAGACTCTTAAGTCATTTTGGCATCAAACTATCTAAAATCTGATAGGTATATGGACTAACAGGAACTTCAGATTGTGAATTCCTTTTGGACAGATTACATTGCATTCACAAAAAGTTTATGCTTTGTAGCTAGTATTGAATGAAGAAGCAATTAGAGGTTATTAGGTTATTTTTTTGTATTACTTGCAAACCATTTTCCCTTTTTAAACCATGTTAGGTACTATCCTGCAAAGATATCTAACTTTATGCACCATAATTATCCCAGCTGATGAGCCTGCTCACAATGTATAAAGTTGAGAACATTACCACAACTTAACAAATCTTATTTTGTCAAAGATTAATTTCTTGTACCTAACGTGACACAACCATTGTGTTCACAGTAACGATTCTGCACGCTGGTAGCAACAAGCAGCTGATGTCTGAGGTGCTGTATTGATGATTCCTACAGTATGTAGGAGTGTTCCTACAGGAAAAGACACTTGCTGCAACATGAAACTCTTCCTTAAATAATCTGTTTACAGAATTTTTCTATTTAGTCTAGCACATCACTCTTTTTTTTTTTAAAGGAAATGATATAGCATCCTATGCACATTACAGAACTTAGAACTGTTATGTTTTAGGCAGCCTCTCTGGCTATTTCCTAACAGATTTAACTTACCTTTGATAATGCTTTCTTTTTGATGTTTATGCATGCTAAAGCTGAAACTGCCTTAGTGAAACATAAGCTTGCATAATATTGATTTCTCCTAGGAAGTACATGATGCATTATGTGTGATGGAAATTCTGACTTTGAGTTTAAAAAAATGTTATTCTGTTGTCTATCTTGACTATTTTTCCATGATTAAATGGATGTTAAATTTTTTCCACAGAGAAACACATTCCAGGCTGTTTTAGCCTCTTCTGACTCCAGTTCCTATGCTATTTTCCTTTATCCAGAAGATAGTTTGCAGTTCTATAGTACATACTCCAAGAACGGTGATGAAAAGATTCCCGCTATGGTTGGCTTTAGTCAAGCCTCTACAAACTACTACTTTTGGGAAAAGCCAGGATCCTACAATGTCATTGCTAATGATGAAAAAAGCATCAGAAACCTGCACAAGTATGCTTTTTTGTTTGTTTAAACTCCTCAAGAAAACATCAAGAAGTTCCATGTTTTTCTTAATTGCAGAATGAGTCAATGAGAACTAATAAGATCCCATTAGCCATTGCATGAGAAATCACAGTCTGCCACTGATAAATATCCACCCTCTTGAGGAATAGGAGGTCTTTGGTCTAATTTGTCAAAAGTCCATACATAGTTCCATTGTCACTGGTAGGAACTGCTGTATACTTAGCCCTTCTAAATATAGGACCACTTAAGACTTCAACTGTTTATGGTCTATCCTGGGCAGTCTTTTTTTGAAAGAAAAAGTGAATAAGAAGGAAAGGGAATGAGTTAGAAGGTTTTGGTAAGTGTTAGAAATATCTTTGTGGCCCAAATATATCCGTCTGTTCCCATCACTTTGGAGACAAGAAGGCTAGAAATTCTCAAGAGAGCTCTGGGTGTGGAGAAAAAGTGCTATCCAAACTGTGAGGGGTGTTTTATAGCTGAATAAACTGTACTGGTAGATAAGTATGTAGATAAGATAATTCATCAGTTTTGTCCTGACATTTCTCAATGAAAGATAACATTTTGTGTAGGCTAGAAATATCACACAACTTGTGCTTGATCGTTTTGATTTGTCATATGCTTCTCTTTGATAGAAGCAGCAATGCTGGGAAACAAGGTGTCTGGGTGTTTGAAATTGGTAGCTCATCTGACAGTATTGTGCCTGCCAAGATCAGCAATATTTTGGAGAGCCTGGAGTCCAATGAACAAGACCAGGAGATGACTTCAAAACCATTCATGTCAGACTATGGCTCCACTGAAATAAGACAGCAGTACGTCACCAGTAGTACAGACAGCACAGAAGAGGATCAGCACCACGTTACGTATAGTGTTCCTCAGCTAGCTGCAAAAGACTTTCTGACTTCATTCCAAGATGTAACAGGAACACCTTCAACTGAGTCTTTTTACAGTCATCAAGATTTACCAACAGCAAAAGCTCCACCTCGCCAGTTCCATGTTCAGCAGTTTCCCCCACAGCAACCCCAAGTCATAGATGTGGAAGAATTTGATGAAACTGGTATAGGTAAGGTCTTTTGTACAGTTTGAGTACTTCTGAGATGGATAGGCTGCAAAAAGACAGATGCACGCAAGAAATTGAACTACTAAAGGAATAATCTGTTTCCTTCTCACTGCCTTCATATCTGACAGTCTGCACACATTCAATAAGTTTGTGTTATTCATTGAAGCAGTTAACTTGGATGTCACCTCAGATTCAGATCTCACCAGTCTAGTAAACTTGTGCCCTGGTCACGCTCACAGGAGAGCACATTTACAGTGTGTCTGTGGAACCTGAATCTCTCCTAAGGAAAGCTTCCTATGGGGATAATTGTATTTCTAAGGCTGGTGCATTCTTAGTGGAAACAGATCTCCCCTTCTCTTTTGCCCAGGACTGTTGTTAAAGGTATGATCTTAAGTTTAATAGCTGCATTAAGTGGCTGTACCTGGTAAGGACTTTATGATCGGTTCTACTGAAACCTAGCTTATTTCCTTTCAGAGATGTGTTACTGAATACAGATGATTTAACAAAGGTTGGTAATCATAACTGTTGTAAAAGTTGTTGGCTAGGGTTTCATGGCCTTAAGTTTTACAAGGGTGGGATTAGCGACTCTTAACTTCTGAGAAAGCATTTGTAGAAAATGCAAAACAGTGTGACTGACTGCCCAGATATTGTTTCTTGAAGCAGAGGTGAGAATTGCTATCTCCATAAAATAAAAGGGTAAACCAATTAGGATTACAGGGTGCATCAGTTGGTACATGGCCCTGGGTATCATACTGATGGGTTTTGTTCTGAGGTTGAAAAGGCTTCTTTTTGCTTTGGTTTGGAAACAAGGACAGGTTAAAATTACTGTGTATTTAGTTTTGCCAAGACAGCTTAACCGATCTGTATTAACACAGACTTGCTGAAGTCAACAGAATTAAACAGTTTCCTAACATCTGAAGCCCTGATGTTTTCTGCAAAATAGTAGACTGTTACTTGCATAGTGCAAGGTTAGCAAAAATCAATTGCAATTCTTTGTTTTCCTTAAAGAGAAGTTAGTCTAGAGACATTTTTAAACTAAACCAGGGATATGTGAATACTGTTGTAACTACATGAAGTATAAGTCTCTGGTCTTATTTTCTACAGTGTTTCGCTACCACACAGACATCCAACAGACCTGTGCTAACAACCGCCACCAGTGCTCTGTTCATGCTATTTGCAAAGATTATCCCAATGGATTTTGTTGCAGTTGTATTGCTGGTTACAAAGGAAATGGCAGACAATGTGTAGCAGAAGGTAACTTTTTTGAAAATTAGGTACATATGCAGTAGTTGCGCATGGCATTCTTGAATGAGATGACCTGTTTTCAGTACTAAAAAAGATGTGGTTAAGTACTTCTTGAAAGACTATACACTGAGATGTATTGAAAGGTATTTTAAGAAGTGAGCTATACTTTCTAAATGGTGTGGGGTTTTTTGAACGGAACAAATTATTTTAGGTAGTCAATTATATGCATTATGCATTTTAACTTGACTTTCTAGAAAAAATAAACTCTTGCATAACTGACATAATTTATTAGATAGCATAACATCCAGTGTTTATTGCCGGAATCAGTCGTGAAGTTCCAACATGTTGTAATTTGATTTGGTCCCCACTCTAGAAATGGACAGCTCAAATGAGATGAACAATTTAACTTTGATCATCAAACTAAAGAGCATGGCTCCTCTTTGTCTGACCCTTAAGCTTCTTTACTAAAGGGCTAATCTGGCAGATTTTTGTTAGATACCCATTTAAACTTTGTTCCTGTGTAAAATCCATAAAGGAATTTCTTATGTATACACTCGTAATCCTCATAGTGACTTGTCTCAGAGTATAGATGCATTTCAACAACTAAAATAGCTGACTGCAGACCGTGTTTTATGAGGCAGGAAAGCAAAACCTACTACTTAGCTTTCAGTTCATAAAATTGAATTTTGCAGAGAAAGAAAAGAAGAATCTGATGATAATGGAATTTGAATTTGCATGTTGGGGATTATATACAGAAGAAAACTAGCAATCCAAAGTAGCTACAGTAAAACACAGTCTATATACAGTAGCTATAGTAAAACACAGTCTTAAAATGGTCAATAGTTTTGAGTCAAGAAATAGAATAGGCTAGAATAATAGGTTGATTATTCTAACACCTAATAGTGTTGGCCCTCTAATAGGGAATGAACAAATTTACATTCAGTAGATATTGATGTGAAGTGTGATCTTCAAAGGAAGGTTCTTTATGCCACTTACTGTCAGAGAGACTGTAACCGCTTAGTCTATGTTTATGGAGTTATCCTTGTAGACAAAATTGTTAATTAGGACAAAGGGCATCTCTTAAGCAATTTTGGCCACTTAGTCATCTATATAATGACAACACACACACACACGCATGTATGTATGTAGGTAAGCAAATGAACACACTGTTTGTAGGCAGTTTCCTGTTGAATTCTGTGAGAATTTGTTTGCCGTTTATTTCAACACTAATATCTTTGAACATAGTGAATGCTCTGAACACATTCCTTGAAGATTATGTGAGAACTGTCGTTTTGTTCTGATACATTGTATTGATTTGCCAGGTTCTCCTCAGAGAGTCAACGGGAAGGTCAAAGGAAGAATCTTTGTAGGAAATAACCCTGTTCCAGTTACGTTTGAGAACACTGATCTCCATTCCTATGTTGTGATGAACCAAGGGCGTGCCTACACTGCTATCAGCACAATCCCAGAGACTTTGGGGTATTCTTTACTGCCTCTTGCCTCTATTGGAGGTATCATAGGATGGATGTTTGCTGTGGAACAGCAAGGATATAAAAATGGATTCAGTGTTACTGGTAACTTCTACATTAAAATAATGTTCAAAAACTGTGCTATGCTTTCCTCTGTCTTGAGAGAAGATAAATGTGTATTTAGAAGCAATATAGGATGAAAACATGTTTATTCTGAGCTGCAAATGGATTGCTTTGTAATCAAAGTTCTCATCATTTTTCTTGTTTACAATATATAGATATTGGGCTTTTTAATTCACCGTTAGTGAATAAGCACATAAGTCTGTTAGAAAGAAGAATGGTGTGGCCAGTTCCTGTGCAAGAAAAAGATTATTAAAAAGGATCTGATTTTAGGTACTAGAGTGTACAGAGCTGCTGAAAAAACCTGCCCTTACATCTACAAGAGGTCCAACATGTTAATTGCCCGATTGTAGCAATGGAGCAAAAGAGAAATGAAAACCTGACCTCATGAAGGTGTGAAATTCTTAACAGAAGCAATTCCTGCATGAGATGCAAATGATTCTGTTAATTTATTTTGTGGGAAACCCCAGTTCACAACTGCAACTTTTCGTAAGAGTTTGAGGCCAAATCTGGTTGGTTGTGCACATGAATTGAAGCTGTAGATCCAATCTGTTCTAGGAGAACATGTGTTTCTTTTTAAAATTTTATCCTTTACAGGCTCTGTACTGTGCATTTAGTTGAACATAACTCTTTGTTTTGGGGTTTTCTTGGATTTAGTGTGTTTGAAGTTTGTTCTGGAATTTACAACATACATTTCACTTGGTTTTGATTTGGAAACAGATGTTCTGGATTTTCAATTTTTTTTTAACTCACTGTATTCCTAATGGAGGTTTTCTCTAGAACGTACAGCTCCTTTGCCATTTTAACTGGTAGGATAAGGCCTACTAGTATTAGCTTTGTTGGAACTTTTTTTGTTAATTTTAAAAAACCCAATCCTTCGGGCTTACTTGCAATTTAGCATGTTCAGGGCTTAAGAAAAGATCGTTTCCTTGCATTATCCAAGGATATTATCGGTATACCTCTGAAAGTTATTCTTGTAGAAACCCAAAACATAAGCAATTATGCTGCGGAAAATAGTAATTTGTATTTTATCTCCTAGAAGCAATACTTTTGAATGGAAGGATTCAGAAGCTACTATTAAGTGGTTTAACTAATGCTGTTTCTTTAGGTGGCGAGTTTACACGGCAAACCGAAGTAACTTTTCTTGGCAACAATGAGAAGCTGGTTATAAAGCAGAAATTCAGTGGAATTGATGAGCATGGTCACCTTACCATCAGCACAGAAATGGAGGGCAGAATACCCGAGATCCCATCTGGCTCATCAGTCCACATAGAACCGTACACTGAACTCTATCACACTTCTAGTTCTGGTAAGGTTCCCTAAGAGTGAAATGATAAGAAAGTGCACATTTCTTAGAGCAGAGAGTAAGACAGTCTGAAAAACATTGTTTTATTCCCTTCTTAGAGAGTGTACTTAGGACCCTTTTTTTGCCTCTTAGGAACAGGTCCCAAAAGAAGGTGGATTTTGAGTGGGACAATGCAAATATTTCTAATCTTTTGATTGAAAAAAATGTGAGTTTAACTTTCTCTGAACTGATGTTTGCAAAACACTCTCAATTTCCCTTTTTGTTGGCTTTATTTTACACTGTTGATGGCAGTTGTATGAGTTCCAAAGCTTTTTGTAGGGTCCACAGGTCTTCAGTAGGAGCTGTACTGGTGTATACCTTTTTGTGGTAATGATGTCATCAAGTGGGCTTTAGTCTTGTCCGATGAGACTGTGCAAACCAGTTATTTACCAGTATGTGTCATGTAAACTGCATTGCAATGACTGTGCCTTGTGTTAGTAACAGGCATTTGTCAGTGTTATTTGAGCTGGATTTGAAAAAGTCACCAGATAATTAGGAGCCTCTTAATTCCCTTATCAGTGTCCTCCATTGCTCTTTAGTACTTCTGGTTCTCTCTCTCTCTTCCTTATCTCATACTCTGAGATTTGGTAAAAGAGCCGTTCTTCATTTCAGTATTTACAGGGGAATCTCCCTTCTTTTGCTTTCTTCTTCCTGGTTGAAATTATGAAATACAGCAAAGACAAAGCAAGGTTGGAGTGTTGCTGCTGGCCAGCCAGCCCAATGTCAAAGAGCAATAAAGAGGAAGCAGCCTGTGGTGTGCACGAATACTGGAGAGAGTACACTTCACTCCAAGGGTGCACTTTGATTGCTGGAGGTAGCTGAATATGGTCTAGTTGCATCATCACTGCCTTATATCTGCTAATGTCTAGCTTTGTTAGGCAGTGATGAACCCCTCTTGCTGCTTTGTCTGTCATAATGGTCTGTGAGGAGGAGGAGCTAGAGACAGCAGGAAGCTTCTGCTTTGTGCTGAACAGCTTCAGACTTCTGGAAGAGTTGTTTGGGCAGTGTGTGCTCTGTAGAACGCCTGCTGCCTTGGCAGAAATGCTGTCCCCATGGAGGAAAAGTCAGGGGCTGGAAGGAGGCATTCTTCCGGCTGGATATGACTTACCACTACTCAAATTGCTATTCTTCTGCTGTCCTATGGCACATCTGATAGACCGTTACTAAGCAGAAATCTGGCTTTTGCTAACTGTTGCAAGTGGATAGATAAACGTGTGTTCTGGTGTCCAAATGAAGAATAGTGGAGTTCTGAGGAGCTTTCTGTTGGTGGGAAGGTCCGCAAGCCCAGATCTGCTTTGAAGAGTTTTGTTCACAATTTTTCACAATATAGAAGGCTGTTGTGAAGCATACAAGATCTCTGACATGCATCTTCCTCAGGACTCTGTCAAAATCCAAGGCCAATAGACTAAGCCAAAGCCAATGAACTATTGGTGCTGGTGAGGTAGCTTTTGTGCTTCTTAGCTCATAGATCCATTTTGTAATTTCATCTAAAGAAACCCAAGTTTCTTGAGTTGAATTTTCCTTTCTTTACCAGGTAACCCACAAAGTAAAGTTAAATTTTTAAAATATGTCAAGATAAATTATATGACTCATTCCTCAAGGCTGTGATATCTGAGAACACAGTAAGCCTTGTCAAGTACCTATTCCTTTGCATGGAAATGCATCTACTTTCATAGCTTCTTGCCTTTGAAATTTCTGTGTACACTACTCAGGCTGTATCCCAAGTCTACCGATAGCACCGGGCAAAATATTTTTGCTCTCTGTTCTGATCAGTGTGCGTGTTTGCCATGTTGCAGTCATCACTTCATCGTCCACCAGGGAGTACACAGTGACAGAGCCTGAAAGGGATGGGGTTGCTTCCACGTACACGGGCGTCTATCAGTGGCGACAGACCATCTCATTTGATGAATGCCTTCATGATGACTCTCACTATGCTGCTTCTGCTACTCAGCAGCTCTCAGTGGACAGTGTGTTTGTCCTGTATAACCGAGATGAGCAGATTCTGCGATATGCTATGAGTAATTCCATCGGCCCAATCAGTGGTATGTGTGAATTGAACATCTTTCTTTTTCTCTTTTGTGAGTAATTAAGAGCAGGCTTCTATATTTTATAAGCCTGCCTTAGTTGTGTTAAATTAAAGAGTCATATTAATTTATTGCATTAGTCAGTAGAAGTCCGAGTCCATCAATTAGGAGAAATGGGACTGTTGAAAGTTTGTATTTTCACTTGGGGAAGAGATTATATCCTCTTGAAATTCATGAAGTTTGTGTCTAATTCCTTGAAATACTTTCAACATATACCACCTTGAATCTATTGCTACTCAGATACATGGAGTATACCATTTATCTTTACCTAATTTATAGTTCCTCTATTAATATTTTTTTCATTAGTATAGAAACCACTATTGTTATTATAGAAACAAAACCCAGCTATTATTATTATTATAGAAACAGCTAGTTTCTATAATTTATCTTGAAACATGGCAGTTTCTCTTTGGAAGGTAGGCAGCCTATAAAGTGTATTTTCTTGGATGAGCTGTCCCTAGTTTGTCTGTTTGCACTAAAACCAGAAAAAAAACAATGGAGCAATTTGAAAGTGCACACTAGATGAGTACAAGAAAAGACTGCTTGCTTTTGTTTGTTACAAAGATGAAGTTCTACTAAATAAAATGAACAAACCAAGCTGTTAACAATCACATTTTGGGTGTAGTGTCAGTGACTGGAAGATGCATTATCTTTGTCAGTCTTGCTCATTAGAGAGGTTGTTGTGGCTTCTCTATTTTTTAACTCAGCAGTCCTTTGCACAAGTAATAAGGAATAGAGGTGCTATTTTCATGTCTGAGATTCACGTCCTGCATGTCACCTGCAAGTCCCCTTCTTTGTGGTGCAAAAAGTATTCTTTCCTTGTTTGATGTGCACCACAAGCAATCTCCTTCTGGGCCTTATCTGAGTGTTGTTACTTGGATAGAGTCGTCATGGCTAAATATCTTCTCTCTTGTCAGATGGTTCTGCTGATATTAACCGGAATCCTTGCTACACTGGTACCCATAACTGTGACACCAATGCGATATGTCGTGCAGGAACTGGAAATCGTTTCTTCTGTGAATGTTCGATTGGCTTCCGTGGAGATGGGAACGTTTGTTATGGTATCAGAAAACTTTTGTTACAGAATGGCAGCTAGAATTTGTTTTGCTTGGAATGTATTAGCCCTCATGACTAGCCATTCCAGCAAAATGAACTGTCCTGAGACAGGGATGCTGGGGTAGCTGATGTATTTCAATAATCAAAGTAAACAAGTTTGACTGTCTTGAAGGGCCAAATGTGGGTATGTTTTGCTAGCTTGCAAAGCATCTTTCCTACCCAGTTCATCTTTTCATAAAACCTGTGGGAACTTAGCTGTGAGAAATTTACTGTGATGCAAGTTCTGATTAAAATGAGTCAACTAGGTTAAAAGTTTTTTAGGGAGATGAGGAATGGCATGTGCATGTGTGTACAGAGCACAGATATGTGGAACCCACTGAAATAATCTTTTTCAGGATCTGCTTTGAAAACCCCTTCTGTTCAAGGAGACTTATTTCCCAGCTCTGTCCAGCTCTGTTTTCTTAATGTATTTGGGTTTTGTTTTATAATAAAGCACAAGTACTTGTTTTCAAGAGGTGAAAGTGTATATTAATGAAATATGCCTCCATCCCTATTAGTTAACTGAATTGTGGTTTTTTTTTTTAATGAAAACCCCAAAACACAACCCTCCCCCCACTCCAACCCTTAAATCAACTCGCAAATGAAAACAACAGCATCACACTGTCCCTTCTAGTCCTCCGGTGCTGTGAGTTGAGCAGCTGTGGATTAGAGATGTATATGGATAATGAAAGGGAAAGATTTTCCTAAAGTTCGTGTTCCCCCAGTAGTCATCACTGCTTCTGATCACCTTGTAGGCTGCATTTTCTTTCTCAGTGGCTCCTCCTTCCTCTCTGATTCCCTGTCCCTTCCCCTCATTATTCTATTATAGAACCTCTTCTGGGTTTTTTTGCTGCAGATTAGATGAGTACACAGTTACCTGAAAACTTATTTTCAGGTTCCTAACGCCTCTTAAGAGGTATGGTCTATCCAATATGTGATTTAAATACACAAGCCTGCTATTATTCAACATTTGCACAGTTTCTGTTTTTCTGACATCAGTATTAAATGCATCTTTGTAATAACTGTAATCCTTATAATATTCTAGATGTTGATGAATGTTCAGAGCAACCGGGACTGTGTGGCAGCAATGCAGTCTGCAATAACCAGCCAGGAACCTACCGCTGTGAGTGTGTTGAAGGATATGAGTTTGCAGAAGATGGGCGTACTTGTGTTGGTGAGTTTCACATTTCTTAAAAGCACTGTCCACTGGCTTTCAGGCTGTGATTCCTCTCAGAGACAGAAAATAGAGTTTCTAGGATCTGCACTGACTTCTAACGTGAGTTGAATTTAGGAGTTCACACTGCAGGTAGTGATTACAATCCATTAGGTAACCGAAGAAGGTGTCTACAATACTTTGATTTCCTCTCAAAAGTTCCCCATTCAGAATGTTTCTAAATCAAAAGTGGAAATAATTATTGAATGCTTCTGTCCTTTCTCTATCATTATTTAGCTGTAGATTTCACATGGAAGTAAAATTCAAATTTGTAAAGGAATGAAAATTAAAGTGAGCAGTTATTAATTTTTTGGTATTTTACAGCATCTCACTTTGAAGGTGAGGTAGGGCTCTTTCTGCGTTTTCTGTAGTGCTGCACTTCTGGCTTTTTGGGGTGTGGGGTTTTGTTTCTTTCTTACATCTAATCCAGAATTAGATTTAACAGATTAGATTTTAGTTACAGATTCATCCCTTGAACAAGGCAATGCACAGGTCTAAACCAGTGTGTCTTGGCTATTGCAGGCTTATTCTGAAGTAATAGTAAATCATGCTGAAAGGGCGTTATAACTGTAGATTATTTCACTGTTAAAATCTTTGCAATTTGGAGGAAATCTAGTTGGTTTGTTAATGGACCATTAAAACTTTAAATTCAGTAGTTGTCACTGAATTAGTTATTTTTATTTAATTTCAAAATTTTTTTTGGAGGGAGCCCAAGTTAATCTCTACTTGCTGGACAAAGGTTGTGCTAAGGAGGGATATTTTTCCTGTTTGCTCTGTTTTTCACTGAAGTTGTAGAAATTCCATTTGATAGCTGGCAGAATTGCAAGGTGGTTGTGTGGAATATGTATTGAAAGTTAATTTTCCATATAGAAAGAAAAACCATGCACTTTACCCTCGAACATTAACCTGATTCTTTTGGGTGTCATTTATATTGCAAATATCAAAAGCTAAACAAAAAAAGTCCACAAATGGCAGATAGAAGAGGGGTAATGGCAAATGGGAGATAGAAGAGTGATAATGACTACTGCTAGAGCTGCAACTGTCAGGATAGGATATAGATTAGATTTTTTTTTTTTAGTTAGAATTTTTGTCTTTGCAACCTGAAGTAATCCTGTACTGACAAAACCTATACACACTCTTCTAGTATGGTTGGACCAGTTCCCATTTCTTTTGGAAATAACTGATAACAGCTGAGGATTACATTTACTTCTGTCATGACTGCTTTGTGGTGGAAGCTTAGTTAACCTTTGATCAGCTAATGCATTCAGGTCTTTCCTCATTATAGCTGAGACTGTTCTTCAGCTAAGGCTGAAGAGCCTTCATCTTACAGCAGAAAGTTGCATTAGTTCCCTTAAGTGTGTGACTTTACATGCTGTGTATTACATTCCATCACAAGCCCTGTTTCTCTGCTCTGGTAAGAACTGCCATTCATGTCTGCTCACAGTGCACCCTAAGTCTACCCTTTTGTTGCAGAACAGTTGGAAAATGCAACTTCTTCTACCAGGACACTGGAAAGGGATAGGGTGAGATTGTGGGAGGGCAGCTTTGTGTTCTTTCCATTATGTCCATAACTGCCCTTTTGTCACTTGGACCTGACAGGGAACATTCTTCCCTCACTGGTTTCACTCTACCACTTTTCCATGAAGCTGATGTGTCACACTTCTTAAGTGTGACACATCAGCTTCACATGGGAGTTGGGTGGGAGTGTTATTCTGCTCGAGGGCAGAGAGGGTCTGCAGAGAGATCTGGACAGGCTGGAGTGATGGGCTAAGGCCAACTGTAGGAGTTTCAATAAGGCCAAATGCCGGGTGCTGCACTTGGGCCACAACAACCCCCAGCAGCGCTACAGGCTTGGGGAGGAGTGGCTGGAGAGCTGCCAGTCAGAGAGGGACCTGGGGGTGTTGATTGACAGCCAGCTGAACAGGAGCCAGCAGTGTGCCCAGGTGGCCAAGAAGGCCAATGGCATCCTGGCTTGCATCAGAAATAGCGTGGCCAGCAGGACAGGGAAGTGATCTTGCCCCTGTACTCGGCACTGGTGAGGCCGCACCTCGATTCCTGTGTTCAGTTTTGGGCCCCTCACTACAAAAAGGACATTGAATTCCTCGAGCGTGTCCAGAGAAGGGCAATGAAGCTGGTGAAGGGTCTGGAGCACATGTCGTACGAGGAGCGGCTGAGGGAACTGGGGTTGTTTAGTCTGGAGAAGAGGAGGCTGAGGGGAGACCTCATCGCCCTCTACAGCTACCTGAAAGGAGGTTGCAGAGAGCTGGGGATGAGTCTCTTTAATGAAGTAACAAGCAATAGGACAAGAGGTAATGGCCTCAAGTTGCACCAGGGAAGGTTTAGACTGGATATTAGGAAGTATTTCTTTACAGAATGGGTTGTTAGCCGTTGGAATGGGCTGCCCAGGGAGGTGGTGGAGTCCCCATCCCTGGAGGTGTTTAAGAGTCGGGTTGACATAGCGCTGAGGGATATGGTGTAGTTGGGAACTGTCAGTGTTAGGTTAACGGTTGGACTAGATCATCTTCAAGGTCCTTTCCAACCTAGATGATTCTGTGATTCTGTAATTCCTTGCCCAGCTTGAAGGACCTGTTTGATCCCTTCTTTCAATCAAAAACAAACTTTGCATCCATAAGACTGAAGAGAGGGAAGATGAACTCTAGTTTCCCAACAGATGGAGAATAAATGTCATGGTAATCTTGTTCCCCTTTCCACAGGCGGGAGAGTTTTATAACCCATGGACAACTTGAACCCCAGAAGGGGCAACAGCTACCCTCTTTGTGCTTTTGCAGGTTGCTCTGGGATACCACCTCTGACTCAGCCTTTCTGGAACTACAGCTTTTTCATACCATCTGTGTGACTCACTGGATAGCTTTAGAAGAGACTTGTAAATAAATCCTCTCATTTGTAGGCTGAGGAATGAGAGGACTTGAGGACTCCCTTTAAGCTCCAAATCTTATGCATTTATAATGCAGTTCTGAGTAGATTATTTTGTAATCTGAAACTTACTTCATCAGACAGAACAGATAGTCTAGTAATGATGTCATCTCCTTCAGAGAAATGGAAAAAACAACTGTTTTCAGATCTGTCTCTGATGGCAAACTTTTATTATTTCCCTGCCGTTACTGTGGTAGATTCCATCTGTGTACTGTGGTGAAAGGAGCATTGTAGAGTCTCATCTCGGTCCCCTGTCAACTCCTTGTAAGAACTGTGTAAATAAAGCCTCAGTGGACGCTCTGCTACAGCAGCTGGAAGTCTGTTCCTAGATGTACACACTGCAAACTCATGTATTTCTGGACCCAAAATTTTTGTAGTATTTTCCCTCTTCCTATTTTAAATACCATGGTTTCTTTTCCTCTTCTCTGACATAACAGGTAGGCATAGGCAGAGCTCCAGCGACTACCTGAAATAATTTGTGTGTAAAGCAGGGCGATGCCTCCGGAGTCACTGCTGTCAACAATGAGAAAGCTATGAAAAGCTGAAGGACTGGTCCACAGCTTCCACAGTTGGGCAAAAATCTCTCCAATAGTTGACAAATGTGTTTCTCTCCTATTGAGTGAGTCACAGCTCCTATCTGTTGCCAAGTGACGACAGCCCTGGGTCAGTGCTAGGTTAGTGTAAAGGGATATCTAATAATTCCCAGTACAATGAACTGGCCACTTAGACAGCATGTGCAATACCTCTGTGACATGCCTTACATTTCTTCATTCAGGACTGCTTTTTATAAACAATACTGTCATGGATATTAGGATCTGTCACTGCAGTAGCCTTTCTGCCCTGTTCTACAGTAACAAATATCTGTAAGATGCTGAGGACAATCAGTTCCTTGTAAAACATTAATAAGATTTAACACCAGTGAAAGGGGAGATCTTGGCAAAAAAAATCCCAACCCCCAAACCAAAAAACTCAGTGTTCTTGTTTCCTTTTTCTGCTGCATGCTTTTGCAGCTGTTCTTCTCTCCCCATAAACTTATTATGAGCTTCAGACTTTATGGAGGAAAATTCAAATTTCCCTCTCTTCTCTTGTACATTTAACCTGCAGCTATTGAATATGTTGTAAACCATTGCCAGACAGGCACACACAATTGTGACATTCCACAGCGTGCTCAGTGTGTGTACACTGGAGGGTCTGCCTACATCTGCACATGCCTCCCTGGCTTCTCCGGAGATGGGCGTGCCTGTGAAGGTTTGTAGCACCATTTCTTGTGGGGTTTTTATACTCTTTATTGCACAACTTGGCTGGTCATTGCAATGTCCTATAGTTATTTGTGATTTAAAGTAGGAAATTTCATAGCTTAAGTGCTTCAGGCAGACATTTTAAGCTTTTGTTCTTTCCTCCCCTTGCTTTTGAATTCACTCTTCAATGTTTGAGCTACAGAAGGTCCAAGATGAAGTAAATGCAGAAATTGCAGTAGTTGAAGTTAGCAGACCAGATCTTCATTTGCTGGAATTGTTTGCACTGCATTGGTTTATATTACTAAGGTGGTGACACATGATGCTCAGACTATGTAAAAAAAGTTATATTCTGTTTCATGTCAGTTGGAGTGCAGTGGGGGAGCAGCTTTACCTAGCTACATGTTGGAAACATTGCTGGCCATATCCTGCTTCTCTTGTTGTTTTAAGTCTTTTCCTTGAGAAACATGGGCATATATTCCTAAAATACTCTCCGATTTAATAGTTACCCATTGGAATAGCAGAGCGCAGGGATTTGCTGAGAGACAGAACCTAAAATACATGCATGCTTTTTTTTTCTTTCTCCTTTGCATTTCTGTATAGACATTTTTCCAAAGGTCTGTAAGCCTAATTGGATATCCTAAAATAGGAGCCTGAAAGTAATACAGCAGGTTTGCACTTTAATTCAACACTCTTTGTCCATCAGACGGAACAGTTATCTGAGATTGATCTTTTCTTTTACAGATGTAGATGAATGTCAGCAGGGCCGCTGTCATCCAGATGCTTTCTGCTACAACACTCCTGGGTCCTTCAGCTGCCAGTGTAAGGCAGGTTATCGTGGAGATGGTTTCCGGTGTGTGTTAGGAGGTAAAATTTTATAGTTCTTGAAAGTTGGACTAGAAATATAATTTGGGAATTGGAGGATATATGTTAATTTGGTTCCTCTCTGGAACAAATTGCATATTGTCTTATTGGGGCCTTAAGTCTTTCAAATTTTGAACTTCACCAAGCTTGTGTCAAAATCTGTATCTTGACTGTTATCACTTTTCCGTGATATCCTGTTCAGTGTCCCATTTTATGTTTTGTTTGTTCTATCCTCAGCAGTTCTCAGCCCCAAGCTGATACTGTCTTTTGAAGTTGCCTTATGTAAAGGTTTGACCACAGATTGATTTGGTTTGCATACACAATAGTCACTTATCATAAAACGTATGGAACTGTTGGCAATGTAAATGAAATGCAACAATTACAGGATAAAAGTGAAGGATGAGACCAAAGTATCTGTACTGTTGTCTGCAGTGGGATCTAGATGCCTACATGTCTTGTATAGCCAGCAAGAGTCCAGAAAGACTAATTCCAGTTTTGAACTAGCACTTAGTTGTTTCTGTATTTACCCAGCTTGTTCTCTATTTAGCAGAAAGTTCTTTACCCTCCCACACTTCTGTTCTTGCATTGTATTTTGGGCCTTGAAAGATAAAACTCCTGATCTTGAAGGTATGCTTAAAAAAAGAAAGTAAGGAACACTGAAACATAAAGTAACACTGTTACTTTACTTCAAAAGCATGGCAAACCTATGGGACAGCACTCAGGTTTTGCAGAACAGTGAACACTTTCATCCAGGAAATAGAGCCCAATTTCTGAGTATATTCAAACCCAGTTTTCCTGCTTCTAAGATTCTTGCTGTTGGGCAAATGACCCTGCACCTCTCAACAGACTGAAACTCAAACTGTGCAGCCAATATTAAGAAAGGGAAAGAAAGCAAGGAGCAGTATGACTGAGGAGGAAGGCTCTCTTTATAATTCAGATCTGCACTGTGGTCTGCCTTAATGAGGTCCAAAGTATTTGATGATTCAAAATTGCGTGGTTTTTTTTTTTTTTTTAATGGTGGGTGTGCTGGCTTAAAAGTGCTTGTCTGCATGGCACAATACCACTACCTGATGCATTCTGCCACTATATTCCCTAAGTCTGAATTTCTGACTTTTTTTTTCACAATTGGATACTCATGTCTTAAAACAAAAAGGCAAAGGATCTTTTGTAGGAAAGGCATAAAAAAAATCACAAGGCTGTTTCTGGTTTTAGGTCATATTTACATGACTTTTCATCATGTGTTCAACAACATGCGTTACGTCAAACCAAGCACTACAAAGTGCTTGTAGACTTTTCTATCATAGGTATATTGTAGGAGGTTTTGCAGTGTTTAATTCTGAAGCTCTAGCTTTTGCCACTTTGTCAGTCTTTCAATATTATTTTTAACTAACTTTTCATGCGTGAATGCCCATGTGTATTTTCATTTTAATGCCAGATGAATGAAGAACTACCTAGTGTTTCTGGCCTGTGTGAAAATACTTAGCTAACCAACCAGCTGGTAAAACCAGAATTATTCTTCCTAGAGGGGAACCTTGATGTGAATAACTTGAAGCAAAATCAGACCTTAAAGCTTCCAGTTCTTCAAGGCAGAATTATAGAGGCAGAAATACTGCTTTTATGTCTGGCATATCCTCTTTGTAGCAGAAACAGGTGGTTTGGTAGACTGATACTTGAATTCACCCAATTAACTTTAACTTTATTACCAGGACACAATTAATTTCTTCTGAGTATATATAATAGCATACTTCAGTGGGGTTTTTTTGTTAAGAACAACACCTTCTCACATGCAGTGGTTAGTGTGTCTACTAAACTGCTAAGCACGGTGTACTATTTTGTAGTAGCTTTATGTTATTTTTTGCTGCTTATCCTGTACACTTCTTGACTTTCCGTACTGAACACAATTCTATCTTGAATGGGTATCTTTCTGTGTCACAGCTTTAATGGTAGTAACAAAATATTTTTGGCAAGTTTTGTTTTATCTACTGTTTTAGTGGATGGGGATCTGCCAGGTTTTATTAGTCTTCATATATGCCTTTCTGATTTTCATTTTTTTTATACTGTTTAGTACTACCAGTAGAAGACATGCTTTAGAAACGCTTGTATCAATTGGCTCTGCCATGAAATGTTCTGAGCAGAACAAATCTGTGTAGATAAGATGTCTCACTTTTGCCGAATCCTGACTGAAGTACAGAGTATCTGTATTGCTCTGCTAGTCTGCAGCAATGGCAGTGTTTACAACAAATTTAGCTACTCCTCCCTTCTCAGAGAGTCAACAGAACAATAGCTGCCCTTGGGAAGTCATCTGCTGCTAAAGCTTTAGTACTCTTAAAATGGATATATCCAACAGTTAATCATTGCCAGGAGATAGAATCAAAATATACTTTCTGAAGCCTAGCAAAAAGCAGCTTAGTTTACTTTACCACCCAATTTGTAAAGTAAGTTGCTTCAGAATTGAGATTCCAGATGAGGCTGTATTGTATTCAGCTGTAATTAGAGACCCTTTCTTCCCCTTTTCGCCCACTAAAGTTTTGATCTAATTAGCCTCAGTCAAGTCACTGAAGTTTTTCAGTGCTATTAATGACCAGGAAAGTTTAATTCATCCGAATACTCAGTTCTCTTTGCTGTACCCATTTCCGATCCACGTATACAATTGCTTGCTTGTTTGGTGTCTCTATTATTATATGAAACCTACCGTTGAATCTTACAACTGCTGAATGGCAACTCTTGAAACAAGTAGACTAACAAGTAAAATGGATTTGAGTCACACACAAGAGAACGTCTGTAGGAGTGAACCAGCAGGTTAATGAAAGAGTTAATGATGCTGGAATGTCCCACTGCTCACAGCTATTAAGGAAGTCTGTACTTCATTATTTCCTCACGCTTCATTTTTCCATTTCAAAAACCAGATGTCTGAGTGTTTCTACCCCTGCAGACCCCAGACACTGTTTACTAAACAGAAACAAATCTAGATTCTTGGAACTAGAGATCTGACTGTTAAGAGCCATTTGCTGGTCCTCTGTGTGCAATCCCTTTCACAGGAGAAATACACTTACCAGGACAACACTGTAAGTGAAGGATTACAAAGGAAAATGAAGGGACAAAGGGAAGTGTGTTATTTTGTTTTGGGTTTTTTCCTCTTCTTTTTTTGGCAATGTCTGAGAACAGCAATTAAAAATGTCAGTATAACCTCTTGTGATATGTCAGGAATAAAGTGATCCACATAAAAAATTAAACAGTACTCTTTGATTCCATATGATTCTGGACACAGTTTTAAATCACTTCTGGCTTCACTTTGTGAATGAAACCCTGTTGGAATAGTGATATCAGATCTTTAAAAATTTTGGAATGCTGTTGCAGAACTAAATGAATTTGGTTTAGTGTATCACACTGTAATCCCCTGGCAAAATGGAAGGGAAGAAGTCCTATACATCTCTGTATCTCAATCTGTTTTCTCAGCCTTCATCTTTTTTTTGGAAAAGTCCATAAATCATTTTCTGCAGTGCTGCTGCAAGAGCTTTCCTTTATGACCAAAAAAGACTTTGAATGTTTGTATATGGCTTTTGAGGTGTTTTTTTTTCCCATTCTGTCTGTTTCTTCGGTTATGTGGGAAATGTGTACATGTATGTTTTTCATCTGGCCCACTTTGCATATCCATGTTATTTCCATTTCATTTTTTCAAGTTTCATGACATATTTCAGTGGCTTTTAAATTCCAGTTTGCCACCGGTAGTTTATGAAACAACTGAAAAAAATATGTTTAAGACATTAAATACAAATTTTATTTTTCTGAGGAAGGATATGCATTTAGCTTGAGTTTTAAGTAACTTGTGTGTACTGTGGTCTATGGAACATAACTTCATCAGGCCTTTCATCTCTGTTCTGCACCACAGCTTCTCTCTTAGGAGCCCTTTTCTGTACACTGGTTCAATTTTTCACAGTCCTTTTGAACTGTGGTTATCAGAGCTGGACCCAGTATTCCATGAATCATCTCCCCAGTCCCACACTGCTTCTCTATACCTGTGCAGTGTTCCCTGGGTATATGCTGAATTCTTATTTATACCCCCTCACAATCCCTACAGCACTGAGCTGTGTGCTGGCAGCTTATCTTCTTGCAGTTATTTGCTGAGATCTGCTGATAGCTTTTTTTCCTGGTTGTGGTTTCCAAGATGAGTCTATCTTTAGAGGCTGGTCTACACAGTGTATTCCAAGAAGCGTAACTTTCCATTTGACTGTGTGAATCTACTTGTTGACTTCATTGAGCTCAGTTTACCTACTGGTGAGGTCCTGTCCTTCTCTTGTTTTGTGGCCTGTTTCTCTTCCACAAATGATGCAACTTATGGTTGTATATTTTCCTCTGGAATCCTAATGAAGAGGTTAAATTTCTTAACAAGGAAATTTAAAACCAAGACTAAGGTAATATGGGAACTTACTACAAATACCACTACTTCATGACATTTGTCCACTGACTCAGGCGATTTTTTTTCAGTTTTTAATAATTTATCAAATTAAGGTAGCCCACAGTATGGTGCTTTGTTTTGAAAATGATACTGTCCTGTGGTCATAAGTAGAGTGCCATAGGGAAATGCAAATCTATTAGGCCAGGGAAGGTTTAGACTAGATATTAGGAAGTATTTCTTTACAGAATGGGTTGTTAGCTGTTGGAATGGGCTGCCCAGGGAGGTGGTGGAGTCCCCATCCCTGGAGGCGTTTAAGAGGTGGGTTGACATAGCGCTGAGGGATATGATGTAGTTGGGAACTGTCAGTGCTAGGATAACGGTTGGACTAGATCATCTTCAAGGTCCTTTCCAGCCTAGATGATTCTGTGATTCTGTAGGTCAGTGTGTTCCCTTCATCAGCCAAGCAACAACTGCATCAAAAAGCAGTGAGAAAGGATTTTTATTCAATTTTATAACAAATGCTAATCAGTAATCTTTAAACATAGGTACTGAAAAATATTGAAACTTGGTCCTGCTGTTAACAATGGGCTGTTGACACCCCCTTTCCTGCATCACTGAAGATTACCCAGGTCTTGCTCTTACTGTTTTTTCATCCCTGGCAGTATGAACTAACCCTAGCATATACCACTTTTCTCATAATTGATATGATCGTTTGGCTTGGCTTTCAAATGTGGGTTTCAAGAATGGTAAGAACCTCTGAAAAGCAGACTATCCCAACCAGCTGTCATCTGTATCTAAGATTATTGTGCCTTCATTGCTGCATAGGCTGCAACACTGGACTGGGATTTGGCACTTTTTTTAGGTGTCTCTAAACTGTAAACATAGTAATCTTGCTCATGACTCAGAGATAAGGAGAGAAAAAATACAGTATGGATTCCAAGCGCCTGGTTTGGACTGTCATAACTAGTTTAGGGACTTGTTTTGGTTTATAAATTTTAATATTTTCTAAATTCGTGTTAATGAGTTGAAATGAGTTTAATGTTGAAAGACAGGTTAAAATGATTGAGTCAGCATGGATGAACATGGTAACACTGGTTTTATTTTTTTTTCAGAATGTTTCTTTAACATACATTACTTATGGCACTTGATACTGTTAAAAAAGTTTATCACAAACATAAGAGACTTTAAGGAGCACAGAAGAAGTGTATAGTTATTCCTGGACTTGTGCACAGTTACATACCGGTACTTGTGCAAAGTATTTGACGCTGTCCTGCATGACGTCTCTAAATTGGAGAGACATGGATTTGACAGATGGACCACTCAGTGGATAAGGAATTGGCTGGATGGTCGCACTCAAAAAGTTGCAGTCAAAGGCTCAATGTCCAAGTGGAGAGCGGTGACAAATGGCGTTACTCAGGGGTTGGTATTGGGACTGGCACTGTTTAACATCTTTGTTGGTGACACGGACAGTGGGATGGAGTGCACCCTCAGCAAGTTTGCCGACAACACCAAGCTGTGTGGTGTGGTCAACACACTGGAGGGAAGGGATGCCATCCAGAGGGACCTGGACAGGCTTGAGAGGTGGGGCCGTGCAAACCTCATGAAGTTCAACAAGGCCAAGTGCAAGGTCCTGCACATGGGTTGGGGCAATCCCATGCACAAATACAGGCTGGATTGAGAGCAGCCCTGATGAGAAGGACTTGGGGGTGTTGGTAGACAAGAAGCTCAACATGACCTGGCAATGTGTGTTTGCAGCCCAGAAAGCCAATGGTATCCTGGTCTGCATCAAGAGAAGTGTGGCCAGCAGGTTGAGGGAGGGGATTCTCCCCCTCTACTCCACTCTTGTGAAACCCCACCTGGAGTACTGTGTCCAGCTCTGGGGCCCCCAGTATAAGAAGGACATGGACCTGCTCGAGCAGCTCCAGAGGAGGCCATGAAGATTACTGGGGGGCTGGAGCACCTGCCTTATGAGGACAGGCTCAGAGAATTGGCATTGTTCAGCCTGGAGAAGAGAAGGCTCCAGGGAGACCTTACAGCAGCCTTCCAGTACCTAAAGGGAGCCTACAGAAAAGGTGGGGAGGGACTCTTTCTCAGCGAGTATAGTGATAGGACAAGCGGTAACAGTTTTCAACTGACAGAGGTTAGATTTGGATTAGATATAAGGGAAGAAATTCTTGACTGTGGGGGTGGTGAGACCCTGGAACAAGTTGCCCAGAGAAGCTGTGGCTGCCCCCTCCCTGGAAGTGTTCAAGGCCAGGTTGGATGGGGCTTTGAGCAACCTGGTCTAGTGGAAGATGCCCCTGCCCATGGCAGGGGGGTTGGAACTAGATGATCTTTAAGGTCCCTTCCAACCCAAACCATTCTCTGATTCCTAAAAGTGAGTGGCAATAAGGTATTTGACACCTTTTTATACAACTGAAAAATCAGTGTTGATGGGATTTTTTAGAAAGAACAAATCATGCTGACTGCCTTCTAGAAACTGAGTACTAATTTTGGAAATTAACTTGTTTGACTAGTCTCTTGACTTTAGTGGGGTTAATTGCATAAACAGGCCATTTGTGAGATTGGTCTTGATAATTGCAATAGAAGTACTCTTCAAAAATGCCAGCAGTATTCCTGTATAAAATTTGCAGATATAAAGGTGAATATTATCTTGAAATTAGAGCAGACATTGGTATTTCAAGTTACCAATAATACTAATATTTTATGCATAACAGGTGGGTCCTGTCTGGAGTATATACACACTCTTTTGTATAATTCATATTTGCTAGCTCATTGTCATAACATTGATCTAGCCTATTGATTTAAAAAATTGTAAGCTGTTGGATATTCTCTAATTATGGGAGTTTCAGATGGGAAGGAAGAACGACTAGCTTCTACATTTTGTTTTTATATCCCACCGAGGAGGAGCTAATAGTGTCTCTCAAAGATGACATGCATGCAATGAAGATTTGGTTCTGCAATGAACAAAAGCAGTGTGGGTCAGTTTACCAATACTCTGTATTCCCCCTGCTTTCTCTCCTGAGCAGTGCATATAATTAGAGCTTAAAAAAATAAGTGTGGCAAAACTATCTGCTTACTGGAATCAACACTTCTTTCACCTGCATATTTCATTGAATACATGCAAACAAAATTTGAGATAGATAATGAAGGCTTTCCTTCAGGGTTTGGTTTTGTAGGTTGATTCAAGGTTCTCCACCACCCACATTAAAGCTGATGCCAAATATTTCAGTTGTTTAGAGTAAGCTGTTCTCCAGACATTTGTATTTCTCTAATTAGGTCCAGGTGTGTGAAACTGGTCCAAAGCTTTTGCTTGCATAACTAGTTTAAATAATAATAAAAACTTGTCCTTCATTTTTGTATCTGTATGATTTACACCACACTAGTCTATGGGTGCACGAGATCAGCTTTTTGCTCAGCTGGGCTGGGTCTAGTCTGAGCCGCACATAGCTAATGCTGTCCACCAAGCAATGTAAAAACAAGGAACAAATAAATGGAAGTGTAATGTTGAAGCCTCTTCAGCAGGCAGTTTGTGGTAAGTATTTCTAACTGTCTGTAGAAATCGTTGACAGGAAAAAGATAATCCCCCATAATTAGAGCTCTTTCTCTCCCAATGTACAGAACCCTTCAGGGGTCTCAAGTATAAAGTAAAACTAAGCCAGATATCTTTGCCTAGAGAAGGAAGAAAATTATTTTTATTGTATTCTTTTAACTTCATTATGTTTGAAATCTAGAAGGATATATTGATCCAGATGACGTTCCTTATTGCATGACAGCTAACACCAGAAGAAGATGTATATTTTAGTCCACACTGTTTTGTAAAATTGAAACCAGAAGAACTGAATCCCTGAATCTCCTGATAATCTGGAAAGTTGGTCTTTCCTCTGTAATCTATACAGTAATACATATGCATGTGGTGTAGCCTTTGTGCATCATATGTTTCTCTGCATACATAGCAGTATACCTGTTTTCAGTATAGCCTTACTTATGCTCTTTACCAGGGACTGGACAATCTGTCCCTGCAATTTCTTTCTGAGGTCCAAAAGTATCAAATGAGTGCTCAAACTTGATAACTGAATTCTAAAAACCTGATATACATCAAAGCAATGAGTTGTTTCACTTCCCAGGTTCTGTAGAGAGCTCAGCATCTGCCTCATGTTGTGGTTTTCTCATGTGGCTCTGAAGGGAAACTTGACTTTTAGCATTACAAAAAAACTTGTATCCACTGTATGGCCTGGCTAATTATCACATTTGAACACCCATGGATAATTGCCAAATGAGTAGACATCATGTTCGAATGGGACAGAATGTTCTTGCTAATGTGCCTCAAGGAGAAAGACTGCCTTTTCCAGCTTCTGTTTGTGACCTTTCATTGTAAGAAGCTGCAGGGGGGCTGTTTGTTCTGACGTAAGTTTAAGGCAAATGTGTCACACATATGGACAGACTGTTCCTGAAGGTGCACTGAAGGCATATGTCTTCAAGGTTTGTAACAGGGCCTCCAGAGGTAAGAATACTTGCCTTGTAAGTGGTCAGCAGACATTAACTGTTAATGGAACATAGTTATTAGTTAAAACAGAAATATTCACTGGTCTGGGTTTTGTTTGGTTTTTTTTTTTCACAGAAGTGGAAAAGACCAAGTGCCAGCATGAACGAGAAGTAGCTCTTGGAAGTGGAGGCGCTTTCTTCCCAAGGGAGATAAGAATTGGTCACTTCATTCCTCAGTGTGATGAGCATGGGAATTACCTACCCACTCAGTGCCATTCTAGCACTGGATATTGTTGGTGTGTGGATAGGGATGGAAATGAGATTGATGGCACCAGGAGCGGCCCAGGAGTTCAACCACCATGTAAGTGGCTGAAGCACTTGTTTCTTGTGGGTGTCTCTCCATCCAAGTGCACTGTCTCCCAAATGTGGGGCTTAGTCATGCCTATGACATATAGCACTGACTTGGAGCAATGCAGATCTTTGCTGTCCCAGTGACGATATGCCTCATGCTGCAGCCCTTCTGTAACTCCAGCATACACTTTTCCTTTAGTCAGGGCATCTGGGCAACTGTGGTGAGCCTCTGAATAAGAAGATGGTTTTCTAACTTCTTCCGTGCCTTGAAACTGAAGGGTCTCTGGGAGCTGTGGCAAATCTGAATGTGTGGTAACTGACTTGCCTCAGGAAATGAAGGATGTTCCTTCCTACATCTTCCTCACTTCAGCTGCAAAATAAGATAGGTTTTTCTAAACATTTGAAGGAAAGAGCAATTACAGAGCTGAACATGAAAAGACCTATTATGTCAATTGCTCCTTCTCTGTCAGCCAAGGGGAAAAATTCAGAAGCTTTCTGCATGTGATTACAGTTACTAGTGTCTGCTTACAGGGCTGTTTCCTTCTAAGAAGTCTGACTGTAATTGTGTCTCTGCAAATAACAAGGAGCTTTGTTATGGTGTACGAGCTAATGTTTTCCCCATCTGTTTCCTTCTCTGTTAACAAGGTCTGAGCACAGCTGCTCCTCCTGTTGTTATTGGGCCCTCTGTTCGACCAGATACAGTACCTCTGCCACCAGGAACGCATTTGCTCTTTGCTCAAAGTGGTAAGATTGAACATGTTCCACTAGAGGGAAACAATATGAAGAAAAACGGTGCAAAAGCACTCTTGCATATTCCAGTAAGTAGCCAACTATACTAAGTCCATGTATTTTAGAAGACTTGATGAGGGTGTTTGTCTACTTAATTTGATAAGTTCCAAACTCAATTTTTTCTCTTGATTAAAGTTTCAGTATCCCATCACTTTGTCACTGAAAATGCCTGACCCAATTAGTCAAAAAGCCTGAAACTGGGCTATAGAAAAAATGATTTGCCATTAAAGAATAACTCATAAGACAAAAATCTAATATGTGCGATCTCACATGCCTCCAACAGCTCATCATATAAACTCTCTGACACTCAAATTTCCATTGGCTTTCTGACTCTGGTATAAAAGTCTACAAAACCTACAAGAGCAGCATGTGGAGAGGCCCTTTTTTCCTCTCTTACTCCCTCAATTTTTTTTCTTAAGTCTTAATCTCTTCCTGTTTTCAGTCAATTCTCTGCACTTCTTGGCTACAGATATATATATAGATGATTTGTTTTCCTCTTTTTTGCTTCTTTCTCCATGTGCTGGCTCAGTGGGTGGTAAATCTTTTTCTCACACTTCTTGCTACTGTCTTGAGAATCTTTTTCCCTTGAAAATGAATCCCTAATGCTGAGAACCTATCTTTTCCATCACCTGTGACACACACCAACTCCTCTCACTTCCAGTTTCATCACATTCCTTTGTTTTGCTCAAGGCCTGGGATTTCTGTTTTCATTCCAGCGTTACAGTATTTGTAATAGATGGCAATACCAGGTAACATGCTGAGCTCTCTTTTACATTACTGTGAATATTTAGTAGACTAAATACTGACTAAATTACACAGATTCAGTTCAGTAAATAGTGCCACAAACTGTGCTGTGATGTAAGGGCAAAACGAAGCTTTTGTCTCTTGTCTGAAGTGCCGCTGCAAAAATGTAAAAATAAAGTAAAATACTGTGTGCAAAATGGGGTAGTTAGTCTGATAGAGATATGATTCTGAATCCTTGTCAGCTAGTCTAATTATTTACTTGATCTAGCTTAAATGAATTAATTAGAAGTATCTTCAGGAAAGAGCTTCCAAGAGATAAGATGCAACTCTTCCTTAAAACTTTCAATTCAAATAAAACTTTCAGTCTCTGCTAACAGTGTTGTCTCTGTTTGTGTTGTTGTGGTGTTGTATATTTGCAAAGTGACAGTGTTTAGTAGCATAGAGGCGTTCAGATTGGTTTGTGACCTACAGCATTAATGTATGCTGATGTATAAGTGCATCTGTCTTAATGCATGATTTTGGACCAGATTTTTAAGAAGTTGCAAGTTACAAAAGCAGCAAAGGTGATAGATTTGGGAATCCATGTGAAATTACTGTTTTATCCTGAAAGTCTCATTCATTTGCCTGGGAGGAAGGAGTTTCAACTTTAAACTCAAACTCTAATCCTATCTTCTTCTGCCTGGAAAATTGTATATATATGTTCCTTGACCCTGAGCATATTCTTTCCAGCAGAATGATTTATGGAGGTTTTTTTAAGCTGTTTTTTCTTTTAAAAATGTACTTTGCTGGAACTTTGATTCAAATGATGCTATGTAGGTAGCACTGCTGAAATGCAGCCATAATGCATAGTTGATGAATATACAGAACACGAGTCAGATTTGATAGGAGTCATATTCCCCCTTGAAGGGAAAGAATGAGAGGAAAAAGCAGATGAGGAATAACAGAGTAAAATAACATGAACTTTCTTTAAATGGATATGCAGATTAAGTTGTAGAAGTCAGACCAACTGTTCAGTGCTAGTACCCACAATGCTTCTTTGAAATAAGATAATTGTAAATGGTGTCTGCTAGTTACAAGTGACTTATAATTGAAAGTATTTTTCTAAGCTGTTGTACAATGACTGTTAGCCAATTGTTTTCTGTACCTGTCCTCCCCATCTCCCACCCTTTCTCAAGAATTTTTTTTTTCCAGGCTTGAGACTTAGATCCATAAGCTAGTGCTGCTGGCAAATAATTGTTGTTTAGCAGAGGCTGATGTAACTTGCTTGTTGACCAACAGGACAAAGTTGTTATTGGAGTTGCCTATGATTGCATGGACAAGATGGTTTATTGGACAGACATCAGTGGCCCTTCGATCAGCAGGGCTAGCCTGCATGGTGGGGAGCCAACAACCATCATCAAAACAGGTAACAGCACAAAATTCTTGTTGCTACTCCCTAGGAATGGCATTAGAGACTTGAATTTAGTAATATATACTCCCCAGGTGTTGCCTGAGCTGTAGCATTAGAAGTTGGTGTTATTTGGATAAACAGTAACCAAAAAGTCTGGATGACATAAAATTAAAAAGATCTGTTCCCTATGCAATAGCCCTTCACTGCCTTTCTGCTGCCAAGATAGGCAAGAAGTTGGTTCTCTTTAGATACACTAAGTTTGAGGCCAGAAGTGGGAGCAGCATGTCAGTGAGATATTTCTGTCCTTATTTGCAGTTGCAGGGTACTGTACCTGTCTAACCATTGAGTGTCTTGTGAAAATCACTGGGGATGTTTTAACTGAAGGCTGAGGGATTTGAAAGATGAATCAAGTTGCTGTGGTGGTTTTAAAGCATATCCCAAGGTACAGCGTTCAGAGCCTTGCAGTCTGGGCTTTGGACAGTGTCTCAGCTCCTCACAGGAATGTTTAGAGGATTTCTGTGCCAAATTACAGTCCTAGGCTGTGATTATAGTCTTGCTGTGTTTAACAAAACAAAAAAACCCTTCCTTTGGATGCTTTGTCATTCTGGGGAGGAATCTTGAGGTAAGCTTGAGGTCTTTGCTGCTCTCTACCTGTGGTGGCATCCTTAGGGCTGCCACTATAGTGGGGCAACACTCCTAGTACTCTCAGGGCAAATCCCCAGGTCATGACATCCCAGATTTTTAAAGCACACTCAAAACCTCACTTTCCTGTGTTGAGGACTGGCTGTGCTATGTTGTGCCCAGCCTGGCAGCCTTTGTGTAGCCCACCTCTTTTATAGGCATGTCTTGTGATCAGAAAGGGTGGTCCAGAACCCTTTCTGAAAAGGTCCCATGTCCCTGGCCATGAAGAATGGAACATACAGATAGGCTAAGCTCAGACTACTGTAGATAGATGTTATTCATGCTTGCAATGATGCAGTGGCTACAAGATGCAAATATGTGAAGCAGTAAAGTTATCATTAAAAGCTAGGCCGTGTGCTGGGGTAGACCCATCGTTGTTCAATATATTTATGATCTGGAAAGGGGATGATGGATTGTCAGTTTGCTGTTGAATGGGTATTGAACACAATCAAAACTAAAGCTGACTGAAGAGTTGCACTTCTGTGTTCACATGGAATATCATCTGTGGGTGTCTTTGATTTTTACTTCTGACAAGCAAGGTAGGTAATCCACTGGCTAGATGAGATTTGGTTATGTGTAGTCCTTTTCTCTCCTGTTCTCTGCCTGTCAGCTGCCCACTCTGCTGAGAAAGGACTGGTGAGCAGAGAGGTTGGAGAGGAGAACCCCTGCTCTCAGCTCCTGGGCTTGGGGATCAAACAGGTGAAAGGTGGTTAGAAACTGTTTCAGCTGTGACTTTCCATGCCTCCCACTCAAGTTGTAAAAATAAAAGTGAGTCAAGCCACCTTGTTTGGTTTTTGCCCTTGGAGTTGCTCAAGAATTTTGAGAATTGGACTAGAGGGTATTGTGGGGTTACATACAGTTTATGTCCTGTTCTTATACTCTCTCCCGCAAGACTGCTGCTCACTGCAGTCCACGTTCACTTTCATTAGAAGGGTAAGTGTAAGCCCATGCATCTTAACTATGAAAACCTTTTTTAAATGGAAAGGGTTAAGGGGAAGGACAGGTTTGGAGAACAAAGTGAATGGGAAGGCATTAAAAAAACCCAACAAAAATAGCTGGAGGCGCTTTTTGAATACTAGTATCCTCACCTATGATGCCAAAATACTGAAGCAGGTCACCCTTGCTTTAGATCCTTTGCAGTTATTGTAACAAAAAATTAGGAAATTATTTTAGTAAAATGATCAACCGGTTTTAAAACTCTACAATAAATTTGCTCAGTTTTCTGTGGATGTTTTGAGTACCTCTGTCTGGAGTTTGTGTTTCTGAATAGCCAGTCTGCTGGGACTCCATTAGGCTCTTAGGGGCAGCACAGAGATGGGGACAGCTGGGATCCTACCATTGTCCTGGGAAGGGAGAAGGGAGAGCTTAAGGCCATCCCATACTATTTCAGCAATTATGAAGCTTCATATTTCTGTACAGCTTTATGGCTGAGATATTTGTAAGACTTCTTTTTCATGCCAGCATATTTAATCTGAAAGGGACTCTAACCTTTAGTGCAAGCGTGTGCCTGTACAACTACAAATTCTGTGGGGAAAGGATTTCTGATTTCCACTATTAAAGTATTTTCTCAAATTCTGCACTTTGTAAAGTGAGGGAAATTACTATTGCTAAAAATTTTACATGGATATGAATTAGTCTGTCTAATGAGAGTGTGTGTGCATGCATGAAAAATCTTGCAGTGTATAAAATATTTAAAAAATATTTGTGAAGACTTCCAACTAAATTGTTTACTTTAGGTAATTCAAGATGCTTCAGTGCTACATGGGAACCTCATGTTTTTTATCTGCTACACAAACATTGTATGTGTAAAGACATCTCATGATTTCTGTTGTTCTGTTGTTTGCATAGGAAGTGAATGCCATTCCTGAAGAGATGTTGAGTGATGTTGCACTTACTTTCTGTATGTTAATGGGCTCTTCAATAAGGAATCAGAACAAAATAAGGTTGAATATTCGGTATTTGAATGGATGCCTTCTATGCTGACCAAACTGAAACTTTAACATTTCAGGAAACAGGAAAATGCCTCCCTTTTAGAAGACTCATGAGAATTCTTTGTTTTGTTTTGATCTTTGCCTTTTTCCTCCTGTGGGCTGCAGCTGCTTTCTTCAGTTCACATGTATTTTTGTGGAATGCACTACTTTTTTGTTTGTTAAAGCTCTTGTGATCCAAGTTGCATTGCTTTGCAGAAACATGTTTTATTGTGGAGCCACATCCAGTTCTCATCTATCCTGGCAGCTGTATAGCCTGTGGAGGCTTTCTGAGCTCTGCTGCTGTGGAGGGAGGTCGGGAAGGAGCTTTCCTCTTTGTTGTAGGTGCTTAAGTCCTGTCAGCCATACATGTCTGCACAAGCCTGTCTGCAGGGACAGAGCCTGTGACTATCAGGCCTGATGACAATATAGCAGGAACACATTTCTGCCTCTTGAAAGATGTGTGATACATGAAGCCTATACATTCTCTTACCCCTCCAGGGGGGATGGTTTTTTCTGGCTCGTTGTCAACCAGACAGAAAGACATTTACTTTAGACTCTTTGAATCTCCTGGTGTATAGCTGAAGGAAGAAAACCAAAGCAAGGAAACTAGTCAGGGAACAGGGGCTCCTGGGAATCAGTGGCAGCAGATCTTTTGCCTGCTACCTTCTTCTGTTTCCTGGAAGAGGCTGGGAGCTCCTCCACCACCATTTAGTCAGTGATCTTCTGATTCCAGAGACTGGGGATTGTCATCACCATGACCTCAAAAAGAGGCCACTCTCAGCACCTTCTGCCATTAGTAAGAAAAGGAGTAAGAACATTTGAATGTCTGAGGTATGTGAGGTGGTTTCTTGCAGATGACAGATTTAGCTCCACAGAAATACAAATAGTAATGCGAAGTCAGTGTAACTAAGTTAAAGTATGCCCAAGTGCCCTTAGGAGGAGTAAGGAGATAACTGATTCACATTTACTTTCTTGGGCCACCCATGTGTATGAGCTGTGAGTCAGAAGCAGTGAGATACATCTTCTTTGTTCTTTTCTGCCTCTTCAGCAATGAATATACATCCAAAATGTCATGTGTTCAGGTTAAGTGTGATAAGTGTAATCCACCTATGGGAGAGAGCAGAGACTGTTTAGGCTATTGTGCAACTATTATTCATAGCAAAGTCACAGTACCAAATTTTAGACAGCTCTACCCAATGTTCTGGACCAAATGCCTTTTCTCCAGAAAGGCCGTTTCTGTCACATACTGTTTATTTAATGGCTGTCAGCAAATAAACTTGAGAATTAATAGAAAGCTAATGGCCACATTCTGTCATTCTTGGGTATTTACATGATGTGTGGATCTGCATTTGGAAGTGTGGGGTTTTTTTTTTTTCAACAGCTGGCTGGTATAAAGGGTCAATTCACCTCTTTTTGGGACTAACCATGTAAAATTATTTCTTTTTCTTTTGGAACTAAAATTGGACTAGAATTAATTTGTACCTGTCTTTGGCTTCATTGCATCCCACACAGCCTGCCTGCTCTTTTTCACAGATGTATGAACCTTGAAAAGTATAGAGCAGTTTTTCATAGTGACTGACTTAAACCTTGGAGTGCTATATATTTATTCTGCATCCTTCATCTGAGTTAGAAATTACTAATGCTAAAGCAGTAAGGTTATTATCTGTTATTTCCTGTTGCTTTTGGAACAACTAACTGTCCAAGAAAAACTGTGTGCATACAGTACTAAAACATGTTCCAGAAAGGATTGCTCTGCAAAAGCAAAGAACTGGATCTAAATTCCATCAGTTAGCTGATATTGTTATCTCTAGTGCTTTGGAGCTTAATTATCTTTAAGTATTGCATCAGCTAAACATAGCATAAATCCAGTTTTCAGAGGGGTGCCATGTATGCCAGTACCAAAGAAAGGGAAATATTAAGGATTGTGAAATCCAGTCTAGATGTTGGCCTGCTAAGGAGGGTAGAATAAGATTCTGATAATCTGCTGTTTATTTATCTTCTATCAACTCTTTTTGTCTGTCCACATCCCCAAGGAAAGCTTACATGTGTGATGAGTTCATTCCTCATAGCATTTGTCATTCTATGTCTTTATGAAAGTTCTGTGTATTTAAACTTCATAAGGCAAAATGCGTGCTCCTCTTCCAGCTGACATGAAGTAGCTTTTGTTGGATCACAGCCAGAAAACTGAAGAAAATATCTCAGCTAAGAGTTATGCGTATGAGGATGACATTATGTATTGGGAATAAATATAATGCCTAGGCATGTTTTCCTCTGTTCTCCTGCAGACTTGGGAAGCCCTGAAGGGATAGCTGTAGATCATCTAGGTCGCAACATCTTCTGGACTGACTCTCAACTGGATAGAATAGAGGTGGCTAGGCTGGACGGGCGCCAGCGTCGCATCCTTTTTGACACTGGCCTGGTGAACCCCAGAGCAATTGTTGCAGATCCTATGAGAGGGTATGGATATGTTGCCAAGAGATATATGCAAAGTTTGATTTTATTTATTTCTTTAACGTGAGCATATACTCCGAGTCCATGTTTTTAGGCTGTCTGTAGACAATAAGACAACTATCTTTTCCTGAAGCAACTAACAAACAGGAATGGAACAATCTACTCGTGTCCTGTGTCTGAGTGGTAGACTGGAAATAAAACTTCTAAAATGCCTGCTAGGTAATACTGTGATATTTTTTTGAGAGGTTTGTCAAATACTTATTTGTACCTTGCTTTCAGTACATTGTTTGCAGGATAACAATCGTTGCCCTTAGCTAAAAAATTTTTTTTTTGCAAGATTACTGGTCTAAAATACTAGATTAAGCAATTTTTTATTTTCATTTCCATCATGACAGTGCTTCTTCCTGTACAGTGTTCCTTCTTTGAAAGCTCCCATGGTGTCTCTTCTGTCATCATTTTTGCTTCTGTCATTCAGTTGCCTGAGAGGGTCCTATTAGGCTTCCATTTGAAGATGCAGATAATTACTTACTTCAAAAATCTAGCATGTAAGCTGCAGTCGCAGAAATAGCCTAGCAGAGTGTCAGTAGGAAAGTGTAAATGTTTTCAAGTTATGGCTCCAGCCTGCAAAAATTGAAGCGTATACACACTTTAAGTATACTTTTTATCTGCTGACATTTTTTCCTCTCTGAATATTGGAAGAAATACAGAGAAAATTAAAAGCTGCTACAGAGTCCATGGTAGTACTGCATGTCTGATCATTAATGTCTGAACTTGCCTGCTGTTGTCCTGGTGCAACTTTCTGTAGTGTGGCTACTGCTGAGAAAAGACGTTTCAGTCAAAATACTCAGAAGCACAGAATCAAAGAGGCTTTCTTTTCGGTTTCAAATTGTTGGGAAGCTCTACTAAATGCTTGCTTAATTGATATAATAGGCATTTAGAATGCTCTTAGGTGAGAATTAATTTATGAATAAAAGTACTATATTGCTCAGAGAGAGTTTTTTTTGGAAGGTGCATCCTTGTTCCAGATGTTTGCAAATAAAGTTTGTAGTGAGAAAAGAATGCATGTGTCCATGAAAATTTGAGTGATACAAAATTACATAAAAAAAGTAATAGTGTTGTCTCCTCTAATTCCTTTAACATAAAATAAACTTCTACATAATAGTCATATAATAGTGGGCTGAAAACATCTGTGGATGTACATTAAGTGACAGTATAAGTAAAAACAAATGCACCTCATGGTGTGAGAGGAGGGGAGAGGCACAAGTGTAGTCAGACTGAGGAGAGACCTCTGCTCTGTGCGGAACCCCACTGACAGAGTAGGGCTCTGGGTTCAGGTCAAGCAGCATGGGCTTCTGTCTCCTAGTAGAGATTTTGTGTATGTGTTAACAAGTAAACAACAGAGGTGCTTGCATCAAGGGGCTGTGTAAATTCTCAGCCACAGAAAGTGCATCCAAGAGATAAAAAACCACCACTAACAAATGGGCATTAATAATAAAGCATCAGTGAATTAATGGCCCTCTCTGGGGTTCTCCCCGACCATAAACTGCTCTGATTCCACTGTATGTTGCTTACTTGGTGTACTGAAAAGAAAAATGTAGTTCTGAGTGAATCCCACAAACGTATGCCAAATGCTCCTGCTGCTTAACCTGAGCAGATGTGATGGGCAGTGATATCTGTAGACGTATATTTTGAATGGTCCTCTGAACTGTTGCAATAGAGGTCTTTTTGCCTGGCATCTTGCACATAACAAACAATGTAGAGAAAGCATCTCTTCTCATGCGTGTGCTTCCTCTTTTTGTTTTTAATGGAAATATAACATTTGCTACATCTTTACTATACTTTTGTTACTTCTATATAAAAGTGCAGTGTGGTCCTTCTTATTTATTTAAATTATGTAGGGTGTGTGCATGTTACTTTGAGATCAGTCACTGTCTTAATTCTTGCCTTTTTCTTCCTCCTAAGAAACTTGTACTGGACTGACTGGAATAGAGAAGCTCCTAAAATTGAAACCTCATATATGGATGGCACCAACAGAAGAATTCTTGTTACAGACGATCTTGGGTTACCAAATGGGCTGACATTTGATCCTTATTCCTCAATGCTGTGCTGGGTAGATGCAGGTAAAGAGGTGCTAAAATCTTTCTTCATAATAGTAGTGGAATAAGTATGTCCAGTCCTGAAATTATGCACAGCCAATTAATGTTTATAGTTCTTTGGTCTGCATCTTAGACTTCATGCTGTCTTTTTGGCTTTAATAGTCACTCAATTTATTTGTTGTTAACTGCCACTGTAGCATTCACATGAAACTGTATGCAAGCTGAAAGATTTCAATTCTGATCACAAAACTTTCTAGGAATGCAACAGGCTTATATCTGTGTGTCTTATATGTGGCTATCTCTTTAGGTAGGGAGTGCTTAGGCCTTTGTAGAAGAAGTTGTGAGTTTAAGACTATAGGAAAAAAACCCACTGATTCATCTAATCTGGCCCTACAGAATGTCATCCTGGCACTGTTGTTCTAAGACCTGTAACCTTAGGCACAGTCCTGCTTCTATTTGACTGAAGCAAGTCTTGAAAAAGCAATTCACACTAGATCTAAAGATCAAGAGAAGACCGTTCTGCCACTGATGCATTGTTAGTTTTGTGCCAATGTCTTACCAGTAAAAAAAAAGTGTCCTTTTAATTGTAATTTAAATATGTTTGTTTTTGTTTTCCATCTTGCTGTCTTTCTCCCTGTAGACTCTGCCAGAGATCTCCTCCTGTGGAGGTGCTTTTACACTTCAAGTCAGCTTTCAAGTTTTTGATATACTAAAAAGATTGAGCTCTCTCTTTCACTGTAAGACACTTTCTCCAATCTTCAAATATGTCATCTTGTGCTATCTTTCTTTTCTTTTTCTCTCTTCCTCTCTTGTTCTCGCACTTGTCTCTTTTTTTAGTTTCTCCCTAATTTTGAAACCCACTTTTAAGAGAAACCTATAGGTGTTTACATTCACTAGCAGTGTTCCCAAGGCGTGTAGTAGCTTTGCAGCTAGATCTTTTTACACCCTATTTGTATCTGCAAGTTAGATGTTCTTCCTGCAGTCTTCCCAGCAATCATTTTGGGAACATGCTCACTAAACTATCTTTGTAAAAATGCCTTCCAGAGGGGGTGGAACTGGTTAGTGGCTGAAGTATCCCTCCAGAATGGAGGAGACCTTCTGTCAGTTTCCACATCAGCCTGAGGATGCTGGTATCTGTAGCAGGAATCTCAACTTGTGGGCAGTGGCCATGGCTGCACTGGACATCTGTGTTCCTGTAAGTTAGGTGGTATGCTGATTAGCATTAGCACCAAAGTACTTTTCCATCCAATCTTTGGCACACATAGAGACATGGTGTGAGGGACGGCTTTGGCTAAGCAGCATACTGAAAGACTTCCAGGAAGTTTTACTCTGTTCATGCTTGCATGCTTATGCTTGTCCTTCATTCCTCATGAGAGCTCTCTTGCTCTGGTTCAAAGGCTTAATTGTTTCACTACACCCAGGTACCAAGAGGCTGGAATGCATGAACCCTAATCAGCTTGGTCGACGAAAGATTGTTGAAGGAATTCAGTATCCTTTTAGTGTTACAAGCTATGGGAAGAATTTATACTACACAGACTGGAGAAGGTATGTTATCTGCTAAAGAAATTATGGAGTGCTTTAATCTGTTCTTCTCCCTGGTAGAAACTGAAGTATATACTGCATTTCTCATGTCTGACCTCTCACACATTCCTGTTTTGTTGCTTTCCTGGCAATAGCTGATGCAGGGTGGAGTGGATCTGTAGAGTTGACCTATTGACGTTGCCAGTTAACTGACTTTTCATTTTCAGCATAGTGATTTGTCGTCTGAGAAAATACTTTCAACTCTGAACATTTTTGGGAAAGGAGTGGGAGCTAACATGTTTCCCTTATGGCTGTATTTGCTGGATTGTAGAGGGTAGAAATTCATCACTCATGGCTTTCTATGCCTATATTATCTGAATGTTCAACTAGAAATAAGAAAAAAAAAATTTACTGTCTTGATGACACTTTCTTTGTTGCAAGTGATCTAAAACATTGACATATGATCAAGATTTAGTTTACTGTATTTTCCAGAAAAAAATCCAGTCCATGCATTTTAAAATATTTTTCCTTTATGTAAATGGTTGTGTGGGTGCTGTCTGCAAACTCTTACACAAATGACTCCATCAGTTGCAGCAGGAAGAGCTATTAATGTGTGTAAGGATTTCCAAGCTAGAACCTAACAGCTAGGAAATGCTGTTCTAGTACAGGCTTGTATAAATAGAAAACAGTGTGTTACAAGTCTGTCAGTTGACTGCCCTTTTCTTTTTAGGAAGAAAATTGCTTACGATTAGCTGTATTCCTTCCAGATACCAGGCTCCACCTGAAATACAACATTGCCCATAATCATTATGCAATATCAGCTATACCACAGAAAATGTCAGAGGGGTAGAATATGGAGAATGTGTCAAAACTACTAACAGACGCATTCCTGGAGAGGGACAATGTACTGCATGGGAAGGACTTTCAAAATTAGTAAGGTTGCTCCGTGCTAAATTTCTTAGCTGCCTAGTATGAAGGTTATGACATATTTCAGTTGTCCAGGAAAGATGAGTTCTTGGAAGATTTTGCTTCTGGCGTTGCTTCCTAACTGTAAAATTAGGAATTTTACATGTAACTGTAAAAAAGAAGCAACTTCAGAGTTCTTCCTTTTTGTTGTTTGGTTTTCCCCTGTACTTCCACCTTCATCTCACTTCTGTATATTCTCTTCTGCATACGGCAGGGATGCTGTTGTAGCAGTGGATCGCATGAATTCAATAGAAAAGGATAACTTTCAGCCTCACAAGCGCTCCCGTCTCTATGGAATCACTACAGCCTTTGCTCAGTGCCCAGGAGGTAATCCAGATGATTCTCAAGTTTTTACAACTGTGCAACTTCTTAGCATATAAATGAACTTAGGAGCAGCTTCCGTTGACAGGCTGCCAACTGATCTAGGTAGTTAGTGAAGAAATGGTTAGTGCTTAGATTTTCATTTACTGAGAAATTAAGACACCTAAATTTTTTTTCGTAATAGCAGTTGTGGTTGTCATATGAAACCAGAATAGGGAGGGAAGAAGGGGCCTGTTCTGTCCTTTATGAAAGGACAAGTGTATGATCAAGATGAGGATCTGACATGGTAAAAGCTGCTGTGTTGCCATCATCTAAATTGAATGCTATATTCATGGCTAGAGCCTTATTATTTTTAAGTTTAAACTACAGAATATCATGGTCTTCCAGATGTCCTTAATGAGATCAGTGTTTTTAAAAAGGGAATGGTCAGAAAACAGCAGGTGGTAGTGTGGCTGGGCTGGTCTTTCTGCTCTGTTGAATGTTAAGTTTTTCAAATACGTTATTGAAAAGCCCCTTGTGAAGCTCAGAAGAGAGGAAGTTGATACCCTTGAAATAACAATTTGTTCTTTGGGGAGCAATATCACTCTTCAGTTATATTGTTTTTAGCAAATCACAGTTAGGAGAAGAGTTCACTTTTTTATTATTACAATGTGGCTGGAAATACAGGAGTTGCGGTGTTTTTACCTTAGGCCTAAAAGACCCTAAGATAGATTCTCTTCCAATTATTCAATATATATAGTAAAAAAACGTAATTTAATTGAAAGCTTGGTTCAGAGCTTGAAAATGCATATGAGTGTAATAATTAAGAAATTAGTTACATTGTTATTACTAGTGAACTCACAGTTCCATTTTGGTAGGCAGTGTAAAACAAAACAACATTGTGTGCTCTGAGTAAATGCTTACGTTTATAATATTCAGAACATTGTTATCATTTCTTTCTCATCATTATGTCTATTTCAAGTGTTTTTCTGGGGTGCATGTCTTTACCCTCAGATCCACTGCTTCGGGCACTGTCTTCTCTTTCATTCATTTTACCCTTCAACATTAACGTGGTCCTCCCCACCCACCCAGTTTTTTTTGTTTTCATGGGTCATTCCTCCATGTTTTTTGTAGTGGGTGATACCCAGGGATGATGTCCTGTAGCATTTTGGACTTTGTCCCCACATGTTGCACTTCCTGTATTTCCACACTCACTGTCTCTTCATTCTAATGTCTGTGACCACTTCAGGAACAGCTCAACTTTTTCATGTTGCCTCTCCTGCTCTGTCCAGATATCTTGATTTTTCTTTTAATCTTATTCCTGACACAAGGGATATGATGACTCTCGTCTCCTCGAAGCATAGTTTTGTTTCACTCATTCAATCTCATCATGGCTTGTTTCTCTAGTGTAATCATGAATCTGCACTTCTTCTATATGTATGTGTGTTGGATTTTATTGTAGTTTAGCTTTTGTTTTTCTTTAACATTTTACCTCTCCGTTCTCTTCCAGGACGTAACTACTGCACAGTGAATAATGGCGGTTGTACTCACCTCTGCTTGGCTACCCCAGGAGGTCGTTCTTGCCGCTGCCCTGACAACACAGTTGGAGTGGATTGTATAGAAAGAAACTGAGCATAAAAATAAGCTTTAGAGCAGCCGACACCTTTTGGAAATGTGCTGTAAACAATTCACTCCTATCAACACAATCAGGCCCTAAAAATAAGTGCTCCGTGCTGCTGACAGCAAGCCACAATGCGCATGTGCAGACACACACACAGGCAGTGACTGCTTTGTAGCAGTTAAGCAAGACAGAGCTGCCTGGGTTGGGTCCAACTGCATCTCATTCCTTGTAAAATTATCTCCTTTATTTTAAAGGTAAATGTGGAGGCCTTAGTTGCACCTGTGCTGGGCTAGGAGGTTGTGTCTCTTGGCAAAATTAAAAGTAACAAATACTGAACAGAGTAAAGAGGCTGGCATGACTCAAATCCTGAGACTGGGTTGTACCGCTGAGTATGCAGCAGTTATCTGCATAGTGGCATGCTTGGCCCTTCATATACGTGACTGGGCCATATCTCTCCCTGAGAAGCAACCAGGTGGTCCCAAGGATGAATAGATGTGAGTGGGAACACCTAGTAATATCAGAGACTTAATGCCTAACTGCATTCCTTCCCACTATCAGTCCTTCCACTTCCAAAACTTGAATCTCAACTTTTGGCTCTTGTATTACAGAAATACTTAATCCATGTGCTGTGAGGGTAGTTCTCACCCTAGCTCTTGTGATCCTTTCCCACAGCATGTGATTCTTTATAGATAATTGGCACTGCTTAGTGGATGTATTTGATGTTTTTGTTAGATTTTAAGAGATTTATTTTTCTTCTGTCTGAGGTGGATTCCTGCATAGTTCCACTAAACAAACTTTAGATATAGATCTCTATTGCTGATAGTTCATCAAAGAATGGATGTAGATTCATTTGGAGATGTTTGGTTTTAGAGACACACAGTCATATTTGTTTCCTGAGAGCTTTTAAAAGAATATTTCTGTGTTTGATTCTATAAGCCTGAAAGTGGTCTTTGAATTCTATCCCAGCAATCTTTCTTCTTTAGCAAACCATGCTATGCCTTTTTGTAGACCATGAGAAACCATGGCAGTTAAAAATCTGATTTCCAGGAAGGTCACCTGTGTCTTGGTGCTTAAAAGAAAAAAAAATAGTGATGCCCCATTTATGTGTCAATATTCAGTAACAGCAAAAAAGTGTGCTGAAAATAAAAGCAAAGTTGATGTTTTCATCATCACCAATAAGTTTGCAGCAGGGAAGGAAAATCAAAATGTATATTCTTATGTCCAATCAGCAGTACACATCTGGAAGTGAAGTTTGGCTTCCACAGTGTGTGTTAGGAAGGAAGCTTACCTGCAAGCCAGCCTGCAGCAGCAGAACAAAACAGGGCTTGTGAGGCTTCTGCCAGAGCACATTTCACAATGTCATGATCAGAGCAGTAAGCTAACATCCCCATTTCCTCACTCCCTCTTCGGACACAACAGTAACAGTTTAAAACAGAGCAAATTCTGAGTCTTAACTGTGTGACATCTTTGTCTTTAATTGTATATTTATCATAAAATAACAAAGCATATAAGCATTTTAAAGATTTTTTTTTTGTATAACTTTTTATAACTTTTAATTCATTTTATTCATACACTTAATCAGGTATGTCTTACTGTAAATATCAAAAATTTGTTGAAATGAAGGTGCTTGATAACTCTTTCTCCAGAATTATTCACGTGTCTGGTGAAATATTAAAGTTTACACTCTGTACAGGTATCTACAGTACAGTTAATAAAAATCTTTGGTTTTTATTTTCTATAAAAAAAAAGTCATGCCTGCAGAAGGAAGTGATATGTGGTGTCTCAAATCTCTTTTCCTGTTGAGTTCTGGGTTTTAGCTAACTTTAATATCTAGTGATGATACTTCTAAGATGTAACACTATAGGAGAAAAACTGCTGTTGGGGCTTTTGTATTTTGAAATCAGTAGGATACTTTTATTCAAAACAAATATGTGAGAGTGCTTAAAGAGCATACAGTTTCCTCTGTTTTGATACAGACTTTTTACTGGTTGTTAACTCTTGTTTAACTTTGTCAAGTAGGCATAATTCAGTTATACCACACTTCAGACTTCTACATTAGTGGAAACACAGGACAAGGGCTAGATTAAATGGGGGGCAGATTCATCCCTCTGTTCAAAGATGCCCTGGTGCTGAGTTTCTAGACCACAGCGTACTTTGCTGCCTGGTGCCACAGCACGCAGGCTTTGTGCATGGCCGCAGGCTTTGTGCATGGCCGCAGGTGTGCTGTGGCTGCAGGGCAAGTTGCAAGCGAAGTGAAGTGTGGCCTGCTGGAGGTGGTGATGCTGAGATTTAAACTCCTCAACTCTTATGGCTACAACATGTCAGTGCCTCGAGGGAGATGACAAAAGGCTCTGTAGTGCTGCATGGATGGACTGCTGGAGAGTAGCATGCCCATCATGTGAGCCGCTGGAAAGGTAGGCAGAGGGACAGCAAGGAGAGCCACTGGGATCTAAAGGGTGGTGTGGGGAGTTACAGGAGGACATTGGTGTTGATCCGTACTGAGGATTACACATGGAATTGGAGGGAATTGGGCCTTTAGTTTGTTCTTTACTGTATACTTTGATTTTTTTATTCTGATCCTTCAAGAATGATATTTTCTGCTTTGTATTTGGACCAACAAAATACTCCTCTTTGTGCATTACAACAGTTACTAATTTATTAAACCCCAGTCAGCTAATTCTGTGCTAATCAATGAGCAATGACAAAGATGTCAAGGAAAATACACCTCAGCAGAACTTCTCGTGTTAATGCGTGAGCTCCTATGTAGTCTGTATGACAAAGGGAGAAGCGATGTTACTATGGACTGAGTGACTCTGTTAACTCTGGTACCACATCTGGCAGTAGCTAGTACTGGATTAGGGGAAGCTTCAGCAGATCTGTGCCAGCAGCATATATGTGACAGTTTGCACAACTTTTTAAAAGCTCAAACATCAGGTTTTGTTTCCCAGCAAATACTTGTTGCTAGCTTCAGCTGTTGTAGCTCTATGTCAGAGCGCAGCAAGGGCAAAGCTGTTCCCTCAGGGAAAGGAAGCCAGCAGAAGCAGTGGCTTCACCAGCAAGGGACTAGTCCCACTGTAGCCCAAGTGAGGCAGACAGTGCCGATGATGGTAGCTGAGTTCAGCCCAGGGGCCAGACCACCAAGCAAATCTGTAGTGTCAGGGTAGGTACGAAGTCAAGTTGGGAAATTGAGTCAGGATCACAGTCAGGTCTGGACATAGTGACCAGGATCAGTGATTGCCAGGCAAGTCCACAGTGGAGAAGCAGGCCTGTAGTCATGCTGGGAAGCTGGGCTGGACCTGGATCAATGGGGTGCATGGCTGTGGCACAGCTCAGGCAAGGACCAGGGTAAGAACCTCAGCTTTAAAGCAGCCTTGAAGGGAAAGAGGGTTGCCCTCACTGAGTCTTCCCAACAGAGCTGTTTAAGGATGAACCTCTGCTCAAGTTCCTGCAAGTTTTCTTCATACCTTCTGTCAACTGGCTGGCCTTGAACAGCCAGCTAAGCTGCCAGTGGTTGGAGTGTGCTCCAGGTCCTGACACTCTGGGTTCTTTATTCCTATATATGTTTGCTTTCTCATTGAATCTTGCTAAATCTTTGGCCCCTAAAATGATTTGTGGTGTTGAGTTCCTTATTTTAATCACAGTCTGGGTAGGAGTCTCATCCTTTGAGATTTGGTATTAACCATTCCAGGATATCTGTCCTATGCCTATCATATTTTTCAAGTTAAATGTTCATAAGTGTTTTGAATGATAAAAATGTGAATTTTCTGTTTCCTTCTTCTAACCCTAGAGAGTTAATGGTATCTTTTTGTAACACGGGGTATTCTCATGCTGACCTGGGTCTAATTCATCTACCCTATCCTTTTTCTGACTGTTGCTTATTAGTGTCTGACTGTTCTAGTCTTGCTCAGGAGCAAGTAAATTTCAGATATATTTTACATTGTGTTTTGTGTTAAAAAGGTAATGGAAAATGGGATGTATTTTCTTTCATTATTAACATTAATTTTTTTGTTATTATAATAGACTGGGACTGCTAATCATGTCAGTCTCTGGTTGAAGAAAAGGTTCAGTATACTACAGTTCTCTTTTTTTGCTACAAAAAATAGTAGATTCACAGCTTTTCCAGGAAAGGAGAACAATTGCTTCTATGGTTAAACAAAGGACAAAATACTTTTAGGTTTATCACAGAGGTAAGTTAAATGTTTTCTTAAATGCTTCCATTCAAATCTTCTAGTACGCACAAATATGATTAATGGTAAGACCATTAGTGATATTTATCAACAGTGTAATAAGTTGCAAAAAAGTGAAATCTACTGAAAGTAGTACTGGCTTCCTGATGACTTAATGGGGTGGTTCAGCTGCCTTTCCGTCTGAAAGATGTTTGAAAACCCCAACTTTACCCACTTTTTAACCTGTAAAGAACTCTCTCCTCATGGTGAAAATCCAGCATGGTGTTCTGAAACTCAGTGTCCTGTCCAGTGTTGTTCCAAGTTGGCAAACTGCTTACTCTGCAGTTCTTCAGTTGCACAGTTTTGTCACAACATATTAGATTTTTAACTTGCAGTCATATAATTAAGAATGACAGATGATTACTAGAGGATAATGGCCCCTCAATGGCAGTGTCATAATGCATCAGTTTAACCTATGGTTAAATGCAAACTGGCTTTTGTGTAGCATTTCCTGTGTGGTATTTTTTGTGTAGTATTTTGTGTGGTATTTTGTAGTGTATTGCTTGGAGACCTTGCTGAAAAAAGAAAAGGAAAAAAAAAAAAAGCAGGATGTGAAACACATATGGTTGTAGAGAATACAGTCGTGAGAAACCCTCTGCTTGGCCTATCTGTAAAAACTACATATTACCTCCAGAACCTGATTGGGATCTTGGCAGCAGTTAGTTCATTATGTGATTGAATCACCTCCTTTGTTTAAATTCTAGTCCACTTGAAATCTGTCCTTTATCTTATAAATAAGTTTAGGACAGCATGTCAATAAAATAGCTGAAAGGTCAGTATATTGCATATTACAAATGTACATACTGATGACTCTGGAGCTTTGCTTGACTAACAAAAGGCTCAGCAGCTGGTGGAATGCAGTGAGTGGGCTTCCCTGCTGCTTTGTGGCAAAGCAGATGGGGCTGCAGTTACTTAATGCTCTTCTGTTTTTTTCCAGAAGGATTCTGGAGTTGATGAATGGGGACAGACTGCCATTCCCACAAGCAGCCAGGATGGCATATTTCAGCCTTAGACTTCTTTGTCTTAAATATTCACCAGAGTCCATTCAGTTTGTGGTGGTGTTGCTCGCTCTGGGCAGGCAAGGTTTCCTTACCCGACGGGGTGTCTAGAACACACAGGAAGCACACAGAGGAGCTGTGGAGTGCAGGGCCTTCAAGATGAGAAAAATGGCCCGCTGTACAGATGCCAAGTGGCAACTGTGGATCTGATCCAGCAACTTGTACAGCAGCATTGGGGATGATAGTGGAAATCTTCCCAGGAGCTGAGTGTAGGCTTATGGAGAAAGGGGAATTGTGGTGGAAGGCAAATGAAGAGGAAGAAGATGGCAGTGGATGCAGCTGTGTCGAAGTTTGGGAGGTGGAGCGAGCAATTAACATGATGACTGTAGTACTGTGCTTTTGTGGTCTTTGGTTAGTTCAGCAGTATGCTGCTGGGGATAGGGTGAGGGAGACTAAGATGCAGAGTTGCTGAGTTATAGTGGATTGTAGAAACCCTTCCAGTCTCTTCCTTTCTCACTAGAACCAGAATATCTCACTGATCACAGCACTCTTTTTGGGCACTGTGGGATAAACTGTAACATCCCAGATCCAATTCTCTTTGAGAACAAAACCCAAGAGTACAAGGTTTTGTTCTTCCCACACCTCTTCCCTGATTTATTTAGATAAGAAATGTAAGCAGATAAGCCAGAGGAGAGTAATAATACAGTCCATCTAGCTTTGTAGCAGAAGGAGGCCATGCTGCTGAGCGTGACTCCTTCCTGAGATGGCCCCAGATACCCTGGTGAGCCACTGCTGGCATTTCATGGTGCAGCTGCTCTCCCTGGCTGGTACTCCTCAGACAGTTTCTAATCGCCGCCTGTGCCACCCCTTCCAGGACTAGATCCTCTAGCTGTGACTGCTGTGCACATTGACTGTACACCAAGCATGTCACAGAGGTGTCTCTAATAATAAACAGTGACAAAACACTAGTCTGCTAACAAGCTGCTAAACCTACCAAGTAGCTTGAATCCAAAGGTCCCTGATGACACTTTTGTAAGCATGAGATTTTTTTCCCTTGCATTGTATTACAGGCTGTCTTATTGGTTATTAATCTTTGAGCTGATGTATCTCATGTATTTTTAAGTGATTGCACTGTCATTAATCATTTATCTTAGTGGCCTGTTGTCCTTTCAGATATACACATATGGGGAAGTGGGAAACCATGCAGCTAATTTCATTCTCTTCCAGGTAGAGTATCCTTCTAGGCTTTAGGCTCCCAAGTGACAGTGCAACCATGACACTGATTTCTTCAAAACAGTAAAAGGCCGATGTGCTGCAATCAGTTTCTGTGCTTATATGCCTTGTAACTCAAAGGTCATGCTGACATGCCACAGGGACATTTTTAGCTGACCTTAACCTGCAGAACCAATGGGTTTTGCTTTATAGTTGTTTCAGCCTAAATCCTGGCATGTCTGCTAGATCCTGTACTGTGTTACACCCAGCCAATAAGGCAGAGTATGAAGTCTGATATGGTCTCTGTATCAATTAAATAAAATGTATTTGGTCCTGGGCCAAAAAAATCTGACATGATGTATCTTCTCCAGATAGATTTGTCTGTGCTCTGTCATTGCAGGAGGAACTTTCAGCAATGACAGATGGCTGTGGTCTTCATGTGATTTGCCCTAGCTGTCTGTGACTTGCACTCCTCTATCTGGTAGATTTTACTGATTAGTTTTATGATCTTGAGAGTCTGGACTTCACCAGTAAAGATGTTTTTAATGTTAGGCATTGATTAAAACAGAGAGGAGGAAATTGTTTCTCTCAGGGGAGGTGCTGCCACAGATTTATGTGCTCCCTGTGAAAGCTCAGTCCTGACTGCATGTTCCCTGGAATCCAAACTTTTCAAGTACAAGTCGGCAGTACTCATGCTTGTCTGATCGTTTCTTAGTTTGTCTGCTAGGTTGGCTATCTGTGAGAAATGACATTAGGGTCTGAAAACCTCTGGAAATTATAAATTTGTTCTAATACTGTATTTTATTATTAGTGGAGCAAGAAAATTTATCTTCATTTTTTTTCCCCAGTGACAAATTTATGTTCCTGCAATTATGCAATTTTTACTTTTTTCATTTTCAGCTTGGGTTTTACTTGAATGAAGAATCACAGAGGGAGGATGAGCATGTTCTTATATAAAACACTCCTTAAGACATTGTTTTAATGAGCAACAAATGTACAACAGTTAAGGAACACACAATAAGAGTTTGTTCACAGATTTTTATCAAGAATAATGTTTTCTCCTAAAGTCTCAGCTCTTATATACATGACCCCCAATAACCTTGACTCCAAAAGGCAAATAAAAAGACCAACACACACGATACTATTTTTTCCCAAATTTATGTTAACTATATGCCTTGTTAGACAATTCATACAGCAATTTAGATTGGAAGGAACATCTGGAGCATGTCAAGTCCAATTCCCTGCTCAAAGCTGGGACAACTTTCACATAAGAGCAGATTGCTCAGGACCTTGTCCAGTCAACTTCTAAAATCTCCAAAGATGGAGATGCTACAGCTTTTCTGGACAACATCTCAGTACTGAGCTATTTTGCTGTTGAAGTCCTTAAGTCCAGTGGGAATTTCCTTTGATGTAACTAGTGACCGCTGCTTCTTGTCCTTTCTCTGTGCACTTATATGAAGGGTTTGACTCTAGGTCTTTTCTCCAGGTAGTAGAAGACAGCAGTTGCTTCACCCTTTCCTCATATGCCACGTACTCCAGCCCTCTAACCACTAGTGGTCTTCAGGGGACCTTATCCAGTTTGTGAATATCTTTCTTGCCTTGAGGGTCCCAAATGACATAGATGTTCTCTAAATGTGGTCTTATGAGTCCTAAATAGATGAATATAATTGTCTTGGTACCTGACAAGGGTAATGTTAAAGTTGAGGTGGGCAATAGTGAATGCAGTTCTTAAGAACTGTCTATAGAGACTTTGGTTTCTTACACTAAGCTTACCTTTGGGGCAGGGGCATGGGGGAGAGTCAGTGTAACTTTTTTTCCCTGGTCATTCTGAAAGCTAGTTATTCTTCATGGCTCTTTACTTTTCTGTTTTGTAGGAGCCCTATTCCAGCACACAAAATAGGTATTTAACCATTTGTTGGTCCTGTTTTCAATTTTTAGATCTAACATGGAGGGGCTGTGCCGCTACCCCTCTCCACTGAAAGCCCTGGAACTGACAGAAATTGTGGAAAATATGTATTCTCCATGTGTGATGGGAATTAATCCACCAAACTGCAACTTTAGAAGGACCGGTGTGAACACGGGAGGCTTCTTGCTGTCAAAATGCAACTGAAAGGCTTTTGAATACAGAAGGGCAGAAGCACTTGGAGGGAGCTTCACTGGGAAGAGTGGTGTGAGACAGGCAAAGAAATGTCTCATCTAAAGTTCTGCTGGGGCCTTGGATATTGGGCAGGGTCAAGCTATAAAGCTGGGTATGCACCAGCTGAAATTTGGACCTTGCAGTGGCTGAGTGTGCAGAAGGGGATGTGAGAGTCTCAATGCCACATCTGTGATGAGTAAGACCCCTTCTGGGTCTGCTCCCCATTCCTTTCATGTGATACACTGAGCAATGATGGCTACTGGTTTCATTCAGTGACAAGGGATGCTCTGTGTCAAACTACTGTCTGATTATAAATACTTGGCATAAAGTGATATCAGCAGCTTCAAACTCACTAGTAGGAAGTGAAAGTTTCCAAACTTTAGGTGGCGAAAAGCAAGATTATTAACACAGGAATCAGGCCAGCAGTTCTGCTACCTGTCAGGCTGTAGTCTTAAACTGTAAAGTTCAGGAGCACAGCCCTCAGACTTTTCTGCAAAGATGCACGTGCTGCAGATGGAGGAAGGGGAGGGTAAGCCTTTTCTCGAAAGGTCAGTAGGGCAAGAAGGACCTTCCTCTAACTGATTGATATTATGTTGAAGTGGAGTCAGGATTGACGCTGTCACAGGAAAGGGAGCCTTGTGAAATGTTCAAATTAAAGATTTTTGTCACTTGAATTACTAACAAGGCATAATACAAACAAAATAAGGATTCCAATATAGAAACCTGAAATACAGTAATGGGTTTGGAGAATGTGGGACTAGTCATGTGCCACAGAAGGCTATGCTGGAGTTGAGATCTCTTATTTTCTGTATCTATCTTTATTTCACATTCTGCATTTGTTCCAATCTGAGTTGTCACTAGTCTCATAAACTCATGAGATGTTTAAAAGACAGTCAGTCCAGTCACAAGATATCACAATATTCAGCAGCAAAATACAGCTGAGTGCAGTATACCTTCAGACAAGTCACAGAATTTAATTCTTGATGTCAAGGTCTATCATAAAGTTGCATAACACAAACAATGTTTTAAACATTAAGTACTGTATTAGTGTTATTAGTTAAATAGCCACCTAACCACACAGTTTATCATTCCTGAGTTAGCCATAGTGTTGTATATGGATCAGGTATCATTTTCTTAATGCAGAATTGCCGCCTATCACTTAAGTTGCAGTAGTTTCTGATTCAGCATTTTAGGTGGCTATGTAATTTACTAATTTCAAAGGGAGAGGCTTCAAGTACAGTTTCCTTAGGCGCTTGTCAATTTTTGAGAGGCTTCCCAGAGTTGTGCAAGAGAACAATCTTCTGTTCTTTGTATCTTGGATCAGTGTGCTGCCTGGAGCTCCAAGATGCATCCAGCTGCAGCTGCTTCAAGTGAAAAATAAACCAGGCATCAGAGAAGGTTTTGGTGGTTTTTTTTTTTTAGGCTGCTTGTAATTGTCTGGATCCCACAGCCCTGTGACTTTGCTGTGCAGTCCCCTTACAGCAAGTCAAATGGCTGTAATTCTAGTGTTTTGTAAGGAAAAAAAAAAAGTAAAATCAAGTTAATTCTGTAGAAAACGTGAGTTACTTTGAATTAATCTGATTTTCAGGCAGCTGTTGAATCATTTAGAGTACGCTAGCAGTTACAGGCCCCAGGTCTGTAGGAGAAGGACTACATGTAACCTGACTGACATCAGTGAAGTCTGCTTGTGGGTGCACTGATCTGTAATACTCTTACAGAGTAAGAGTCTAATTTGTGCTTGTACATGCAGGTATCACTCTGAGGAAAAGCTGAAAGAGAGGACTCTCTTATATTACAGCTAAACAGCCCTGAAGTCATGAGTTTCATCACTGACTTGGCTTCCTTCATAAACAGTGTAGGTAACTGAACGCCTCTCGTTATCTATCGCTAGAGCTGATCAGAAGGTCTCAAACGAATTATTTTTTTAATTTCGTTTTAAATCACTCCATCCCCCATTGTGACACTGATAAGTAAGGGGTTTTTGTTGTTTTTCCACCATGAAACCATTTCGGAGACTTCCCATGCAAACAGTAAAACTGAGTTCGAGTCACATTTTCTAGTCATTTTACTGTGAATTTCTGCATGGATGAGCTTTAATGTTCCTTTTCTATTGCTTCTTCCTCTTTTGCCTTGAAGGAGTTGCCTTTACTCTTGCTAAATTAAGACTTTGAAGTGTTTAAATTCAGCAAGTAAAGAGTTAATGTGCCCTGGTTTTCTTGCTAGTGAATAAATGAGGCCCCCTGGTGCCTTATTTATTAGCAGTGCTGGGAACAGAGTGAAGCATTGCAGTAACCGAGTTTTCCGTTTGTTCCTGTGTTTAATTACAGGAGTAAAAGAGGACTGAAGGAGAAAATGCTCTTTTCCAGTACACATTCGTGTCTGGATCCCACAGTTCTTCAGTGCTCTCGTACCCTTTCTTTTTCTTCCAGTTTTCCTCACAACAGTAGCTCACAAATGAAGGGCACAAGACCACGTACCAAGCTCTCCAGTATGCAGAAAGGGTTTAATTTTTTTTCAGGCTGGCTTTATAATCTTTGTTGCTTGCTCAGTTGGACAGTTGTGGTAGTGTTTACTCTCTGGACTCCCCTTTGCATTTCTCCTTTCCGTTTTCCCCCTACTTTTGGAAAGGATATTTTGCATTACTTCAACCCTGGCTCACATTTCCTTGGTTGCAGTTAGGTGCTCTGTAGTTCATTGCTTCTGTTTATGCAAGAATCCACATCAAAGACTGCATCGTTCCCCATTCGAAAGATCATACAGAGATCAAAAGTAAGACTTGAAAAGCCAAATCTCCCTGGAAAATAGCTTACCCCAACCATCAGCAAAAGCTGTAAGAGCAAGCATTCAGCAATTCTGAATATTGTTTTTTGATTAATGCAGGTGTGGTTACAGCTCATGTAATTGCACACCATCTAGTGGCAGAAACTCAAAAAAAATCTGATTACAGTCATGTGTTGATGCGTTCTCTGGGGTTTATTCAAATGCTTACGGTGGGCAATATATTGAATCTTCTTGCTGAAAATAGTTCTCTGATCACAGACCAAAAATGTATTTATTGTAGTGATTCACAAACTCAGAAAATTAAAAAACAGCTTCTTGTCAAACCATCTATTAATAGTTTGCAGCCATCACCACTGTATTTATCATTGGAAATTATTTTCCAACAAGTATGATCAATCAGTATCTTGTTTAGGAGTAGTCTGATGTGTAGAATTCAGTAATGCATTTGAAACCAGTTGGTTCCTAGGTGTGTATGGATTTTTGTTTGGGTTGTGAGTTTCATGTTTCTTTTTGTCTCTGATGTGAAGGCACAAACTATTTGAGTGCTATACTTAAGAACAACTTTGCAAAGAGAGTGCTGCTTAGTATTTACAACGTGTTTTGCCTAATACTTGCTTAAAACTTCACGCTTTCCTCTGTTCTAAGGTTATTGGAGAGTGCAGCATCTAAAAAATGCAAAAGACAAGTTACTGTTTGGTTTGGATGTTGTTTATACAAACAAACATTTGTTAAGGCTTTAGTGCGTTTGCCCATCTTTTGTAAATAAAGTATTACTTTTTTTACTTGCTTGTATGCAGCAAACAGGATGCTGAGTAACTGATTTTGTGTTGGCTAGCACAGCATCATGGGATGAATTGTGGAGGCTCTCAGCTGATAGTATGGATTCCTTGTGTTGCTCTCTTCTTAGCAGAATAAAGCCAAATCTAAAAATAAAGAACAAATCTCAGCCTTAATTATACTTGAGTTGTTATATATTGTTAGTAGGTACTAAAACTCAGAACAGTACTAGGTACTTCATTTTCCTGAAGTCTGCAAGACCTCTCAGTCAGGAATGAATATTAGTCAAAAGAAGGTAAAACTGAAGAATAGTAAATTTGAAATTCATCCCCTTCTCTAAAATGCATATTTCTTTCAAGCACAGGAAGCTGATACAGAGTTTACATCTTGCTCACTGGAGCTGTTTCCCAACACAAATGGATGTCACTTGTTAGCAATGTATTTCAATTCCTTTACTTCATTTATGACAATCGTTCACTCTTTACTGGCTAAGTGAAAGGCAAGGTGACTGTTTTGGAGCTCAGAGGTCTTAAATTGGCATCCAATATCAGAGCTGCTGAGAACAAAAAAGAGCTGTCCCAAAGAACAGACCAGCTGTTAGTTTACAGCATCCAAATAGGAAAGTGGAGTTTAGGAACTGTGAACTCCAGTCCAAACTCCAAGTTTGGCGAGGGGTTGAAATTCAAAACTTCACAGCTGGGTCTCATTCTCTTTTATGAAAAGACCCTTATACTTTAGCAGTACTTTAGGCTATGTACTGAAAACTTGAGACATGAACCTCTGTCTTGAAGTAAAGATGTTAAAACAGGCAGGCCATACACATAAAAGCAGAAGAAACAAGAGATCTTGCACCAACAGTCATATATGAGAAAACCCAGTAGATGTAGTCCTGCTTTATCCAGTGTTTCTAATGAACCACAAGAAAAGTTGATATCCATGTAACTAGTGGAATAAATTTAAAACCTTTATCTAGCATAGCTCAAGCACATCCTCACTAAAAAAATGTAAAATATAACCTCTACATCCCTTGATGCAGGAGACAAATATGTTATCTTAAATCCTGCTATTAATCAGTCCTATTGCCACTAGGAAAACATACCTGAAGCATCAAGTAGCAAAGAGCCCAATGCTGATACCATGCTTCCTTACTTTTTCCTAAGAGGCACCCTGAAAGCCCATTCTCAGCCAGTCCTTGGGTGACCACCCAGCAGCCACTTCAACACTGCACCCAGAACTGCTGCCAGCAGGTCTTTGAATTACCTGTTCTACCTTCTTAGGAAATGAGCATCAATACACCAGCCTTACGCAGCCCCAGCAGCTGCGTACCCACCCAGCAACTCTCAGCTCTCTCTCCCTCGCCTGACATCAGGAAGCTTGTCCCAGACCCATCCTCCCTTCATAATCTCACTGGCAGCTGCCTGGTTCTGCACAGCTCCAGCAAGTTGTCTTTGATGCTGCTTTTGGCTGAGGAACTTGATGAAGGGACTGATCTGACACAGAAGTGAAATCGCTGATGTTGCTGTTGTTTGAAAGAAGTCAGATTAGTGGGAAGCTGTCATTTATTAGAGCAAACAGCTGGGTGGGAATAGTTTTCAGGCACAGGTGATACTTCAATTTAGAAGCAGTTGCTCTGAGTTTAAAAGAGTATTCGGTACCTACTGAGCAGAGGTTGTTAGAAGAAAGGTAAGAGGTTTGATGGTTAGTGCCTGTTAGAGTGAGGGGTCAGGGTGTCACTGAGTTGGTTAAAGTTTTCTGGTGTTTGCTGGGGGTTGACATAGGGGCCTGTCTGATCTCTCTGCTTTGCTCTGTGGGTGCATGTTCTGCTTGAATAGTGTGCAGGATTGCAAGCTGTGCATGGTGGAACTTCTACAGGCCTGAGAATAAATAATTGGCCATTTCAGAAATATTACATATTTTAGTTCTCATGTAAGTCAAGTGTGGAAGAGAGCACTGGGCGTTTCAGGTTCAAAGCTTGAACACAAGGCTTTGCGTTCAAACCTTTTCTGTTGGCAGTTTCGTGACAGAAAGATCATGTGACTTTTTTGGTTCTTTTACTTTAAAATTATGGAGATAATAGCTTCTCACTTCATGGCTTTGCTGTCAGGATCAACCTTATACCATAAGTATGAGAAATTTTACAGAATTGCTGTTTAACAGAACTAGGGCAGGTGCAGCCTTGGTCTAATGTGGGGAGGTGGTTGAGGAAGAAGGCGGCTGCATAGGTCCGACCACAGTTGCTGCTCCACTAACAGTGACAGTAGTGGGCCACAGCACTGCTGCCCACTCAGTAAGTCTGCTCCTCACTTACACTACAGTGCAGGTCCTTTACTTCTGTATGTGAGCTGTTCACTAAGGTATCTTAGGTGGGGGTTAAGGCCAGATTCATGGAGATGAAGGAGGGGCAGATGATGGGAATTTTTGGTCCTTTTGCATTTTTAAACAAGTGGAACTTTTCACAACCCTTCTCCAAAGTAAAGATTGGGAAAATGCTTTGTCAGCATATCTTTGCTGCTTATGAAACAGGTTATCAAACTTAAGGCAATGAGGAGCTTTTTCTCTGATTTGTTTTGATTTAAATGGCATCCCATGTGTATACACATGTGAGAGAAAACAAAAACATCAGGAAAATTGTAGCCCCATCCATGGAGGGTTACAGGCTGAAACAACATGTGTGATAGGTAGGTAAGCCCAAAGAGCAGGCTGGATCTGGGACCAATGAACTAAAACAGCCAGGTAAAAATTATGTCCATAGGCCTCACTGTTTACCTGTTATTGGGTTGGAGTTACCAGGATGCATTAGGGAAGGGCATGCTTTTGAAGAGGAACTTGGTAGTGTTCCAGTGGTGGGTTTGGTGACTTGCAAGAGATAGGTTTTTCTGGGGTAACATGGGAGGCAGCGTGAAATTGCAGGAAATCAACCTTTTCCTAGTGTAGAGCTAGACTTTGAAAGCTTTTGAAGAAAGGACAAGAAATTGGTCTCAGAGACAACAGGAAAGGGTTAATGTTGAGGATGATAAGAGGAAGAATCAAGACACTACCTGTGACAGTTTGGATGACCCAGAGGAAGTCATCTAGATCAACAAGGAGTAGATGAGCTGCCAAAGCAGGGGGTTAACAGGTTTGGATGACAAGTTTATCAGCACTAATTATGGGCTTGAATGGTGATATGGCTGCCTGGAAGGAGTGTTTGAATGGAAAAAAAGGGAGGTTTCAGAAGGGAGGTTGGGTGTTGTGTTCTGACCCTGTAAGACGCAGTGAAAGGGCTTAACAACACTTCTCTGTAACTGAAGTTTTGCTTTTTGTGTGAAGGCCTGCAGACATGGTTTTTGTGGTAGGAAGGCTAAGCATTGTGAGATTACCTGAATGCAACAGTAAAAATCACATAAGCATCACTGAAGGAAGTTAATGAAAGAGTTGTACAAGAGGAGGAACAAAAGGCTTAAAAGATAACATATATAGTGGTCATGGGACAAAGACATAAATAATAGGTTTGATCTAGGATTTTAGGTAAATTGTTTGATATAATCCAGTATAAGTGACAGAGAAAACTATCTGTTAACGTATTTAGAATGCATTGTAGTTAAGGTCAGTACAACATTTCAGATGTGAAGTGCTGTTTCTCTTCTCCCCCACTCCTGTACTTCTAGTGTCTAGGATTTTGAAAAGGATTCACCTTTGTAAAGGGTTCTACAAGTGGAAACCTTCCTACACGGTGAATGCAAAAGGCAGTCTGTCAGTTTTAGAAATACTTTATGTAAAAGAACAGCTAAACAATAATTGTCCCGTACTTCACCACAATCCCCAAGTAGTGAGCTGTGATCCTTGGATGAAGGATGAAGAAAAATTGCCAAGTTGCAAAATCAGCTGAAACAAAATGTCAAGGGCTTTTGCAAAGAATTCTCTACTTTCCTTCCAAGGAATGTTGAGGTTAGAGCTCTGCGCTATGGCATGTTTTCACCACATATTTTAGCTGGTGGGAGAGTTAACACTTCTTTTGCACCTTCGGTTTTAAAATCTGCTAACTAGCAAACAAAAAGCAAAGAGGGTGAATTTTAGTCAGAGAGGAGATATTTAAGGCCACTACTTGCATGCCTCATCTCAGTAGTAAATGTGAGTGCTCTGCAACTGCATATTCACGCTGATAAATCAGGGGACCAGAATCTGGCCTAATGTTTTGTCCTACTGTGACTCTTGTTTTTTGTGGGATGTTCTTAATTTCTGTATTTTAGGAAGGCATTTTCATGTACCCCCTATTCTCTGGTTTCTCAGGGCCTGCATAACATCAGAGTAAGGCATAGCATTCTCAAATCTTCAAAATTTTGTAATGGTTAAAATGTTACAGTGTCTTTAGCTTAATGTTTCCCACACCTTCTGGAGCAAGGCCTGAAGAGTAGAGGTAGAGCTGTTTTTGAGAGTACTGTGTTAGATGAGGAGTCCTTCTTCAGCTGAGGGTGTTTTTCCTAGTGTCAGCTTTTGCCTTCTGAAGCTGGGTGGTGGTGGTTTTGCAGACAGTGGCTGAACGGTCCTGTTCCTGAGGGCAGGCACAGAGTGTCTGCTGGAGAAGATGGTGGCTGCAGGTGGAGTTTGCCCAAAAGAACCACAGTCACTTTGAAAGGTTGGATCCATCTTGCAGATCAACAGCCCAGCTGCCTATGTAATCTTGGGAAGGGGGAGCTGATCTCCAGGCAGCAACAGTTTCTACTGAGACAGTACTTAAACACCTCTACTCAAACACAGCTTTAGCCCTGTCTGCTGCAGGCCTGTGGTGGAAGGTTTGGGCAGAGCTCTCTGCGGGGCGGACAGCCAATTTGCAAAAAAGGGATGGAGAGAATCGATGCCTAGTGGCGCTCACGGTGGCCTAGTGGAAGAGCAGTATCAGCAAGGAAGCAGCAGCCCGAAGGTGCTGCGTGAGCAATGCCCGGGCATAGCATGAGCACTGATATTTCTCAGGACTTTGCCCTGAAACCGTGAGAGTTAAGGAGTCTGAGAACGGAGCATGCTGTAGGGAATTTGTCCCAGGGAGGTCTGGGTGGGAGCAGTACTTACCACTAGATGGTAGTGTATCAACACAGCAGGTCTTTTTCCCCAGCTGTGAGTTTGTCAAATCTGAAACAGGGGGAGTCAGGGTGGACTTGGAGCAGGGAGAGTCTGGGCTGGGTTTGGACCTGCAGAACTTCTGTTGTGATGCCTAGACCACAGAGGGATGTAACTTTGCAAGTTCTCTGCAAAACCTGTGGTGATTGGGGATTTGAGTGGTAGCACCTGGAAGTACAGATGGTTCAGAAAGTAAAATGTTAGCAGAAAATGGAGCAACAAAGATGTGCGGCCAGCTTGGAGAGTGGACCCCTTTTCCTCCCATTAAAAATAAAAGAGCAGAACAAACAGAGACAAGTCATAATCTGGCCAACATGGTGAGGCCTACCCCTTGGAATGGCACTGTGCCAAACAGACTTTCTGGATTACTAGAAATTAGCTATTCTAAGGAAGCTGCTATCATTTCATTAAATTATCTTTGAGCTCTTAGCGGCTATCATGCTACTGAGATGACTGCATTAAGGCATCTAGGCCCTATGCAATTTTTAGTTTATGGGTCCCTAGACAGTACTATGCTTCACAGAAAATCTCCCAAAAAAATGCACTGAAATAAAATTCATTTCTGTCACTAATATATATCGCAGCAATTGCTGTCATTTTTCTTGAACAAAGGCATTATGAAAGCCAATGTTAATGTTCAATTTCAGAGACTCAAACAGTGCAGGCAGAGAGAAGCTCAGACCTGTGAAATAACCTTCATTCTGCTCTGTACTGGCAACAGCCAGCAGTTACACTGGGGCTAGTCAGTGATCGTCTCATTAATAGTTCCCCATGGAAACAAAGTTCCAACAAAGCAACCTGTTATGAAAATGTTAATTCCAGTAAAACATGCAACAAACCCCAACAGGTTGATTTTTTTTTTTTTTTTTTTTTTTCTTCTAGTACACTGGGACCAGCTGCCACGTCAGGCAGTCAGTGTCCTGGGTTACCAACATGCCCCGAAGTCTTGGTCAGGTAGAAACTACTTGGCCACTGGCCACCCCAGAGCACAGTGGAGCCAGTGGAATGGGCTGTGGGAGAAGGTCCAGATCTGTGACTCACCTGACATTGAATCTTTGCAAAAGATATTTTTCACATGCTAAACCTGCTATCTCTAATTATTTGTTCCAGTTCTGAGAAAAAAAAAAAAAAAATCACAAATCTTCCTTAGGAGAACAACTGTGGTGCCTGTTCAGGACTGACAACCTCTTATCAGGAAGCTGTTGTAATGAATATTGGCCCACCTTAGAGCACCTTGGCTTTCCAAGTCTTCAAAGATTTTCAGGTGCCTTCCTCTACCACGCAGGGATTGTAAGGCTATTGAAGTAAGCCAACTGAATGAGAATGTAGTTAAAAAACATAAAAATGTGAAAACTTCTCCTTTTTCTGGAGGATCATCACTGGTCCTTGAGCCAGGGGTTGAATAACACTGAGATAGCTGGCCTAGCTGATTTTCCACTCCAGTGTTTCAGGGAGAGGTTCCAAATTCCAAGTGTAGTACTCTATCCCTGATTTAAAAGATCTTTCATACGGAGTAGTTCTGCACATTACAGCATGCTTTATTAATTAATTAATAAATTGACCCCTTTGTAGAAAAGGCTTTAAATGTTTTGTGTTAAAGCCACAAAAATAATGAAGGTAGTTACTAGCACCTTGCAAAATAATAATGGAAGGATAAACTGCAATAATAGGGTCATCTAAGTATCTGCAAATAAGGGGTGATACGAATGGGGAAAATCGGAGAGAATTAGATAATTCTGTCTCGATACTAATGTGCCGTTCAATTTTCTTCTCTATGCAAAATGGCACTTATATATGGCACTTCGAAATAGCAATATTTTTAAGCTGAGACCTGAATTAAGTATACATCTCTAGGCCCAATACTGCACAGAGTTTAGTGGACTCAATATACTGTTTAGGAAGTATTCATAGTGTGAGAAACTACCGTGCATTTGTCTTGGAGCTTAGTGCTTGGAGGGATCTTCTAAAACAGGGAGTCCAGTTGTCTGCTGTTGCAGGCAGCCTTGTCCTGTTATCCCTTTATCAGATTTATCAAGCTTCATCTTAAAACTGATTAGGCCTCTTGCAGCCACTGTTCCTTCCTAGAAATCTGTTCCAGAGCATTACTTTATTCATAGGTAAAAATAATCATCTAACTCCAGTCTAAATTTTTATGTGACTGGTTCACAGCCATGTGTTCTTGTGCCAACATTATCCCATTGCTTAAATTGTTCTTTCCCTTTCTTTGTGTTTCTTTCCAATGTTTTTACAAAAAAATGATCATATGCCCTCCCAGACTTTGTTAGATGAAACAAGCTTAGCTGTTTTAGTCTCCTCTTATAAGATAGTTTTAGATTCCCAACATCTTTCTCTGCATCCCTTCCAACATGAAGTCATTTTTCCTGAACGCAGGGGGCCATGATGCTGTGCCTTGTTCTGGAAAAGCCTCATCCAGGCAATGCTTCACACTGTGGCATTCATGCACAGGGCTTTTCTGCAAGATTACTGCAGTACAGGCCACCTTTTGGCAACTAGTCCCATAACCCATCATCCCAAGCATGCCTGGCCCAGCCCAGCTGAGTGTCCTGTGTCATCACATCCCTTCCACTGAGGAAGCAAGCTGGAGGGGAAAAAAAAAAAAAAAACAATTAGAAGAACTGGGACTAAAGGGGAAATTCAGCTCCAGGCATCTTCCCTTAGACAGGCCATGTCAGACAATCCTTCAAGCAGTGTGAGTATAGACTCTATAATTTCTGAATTGGTCAAGCCGTAATAAGAAGGTGCTTTTTCCTTTATTAAATGTTTCCATATCCCTGTCCTATAAATACAGTCATAAAATACTAGGTGCGGCCAGTGCTATATGTTTGATAGGACTTGGAGTTCTTCCAGTTTGGCCAGATAATGTCTGATGCCAATGTTTTCCCAGCTAATTTCGAGGCACATGGATTGGGTAAGTAGTAACAAGTATAACAAGGGGATCTTAGGTCCCTGCTACCCAGTGCAGAATGAAACTTTCATTCTGGAATCTTTTTAGTTAGGACATTTTAGGCCTACTAGTGTTATTTAAAGGAGAAAGCCAAATCTGAATTGTACCCAAACCTACTCTAACCACTGAGTTTCCTGGAACTGGGAAATGCTTGTCTGTGACAAAATGGAAGTAGAGTGGAACTCTCACCCATGAATGATGTTTGGAAAGACACCATAGTTCCTGTGTAAGAGATGCTCTGAGGGTATATACAGCTACTGCGTTTTTGAACTTAATTCTCATTTTACCTATTCCAGTTAATATCCATTGATTTCTTTGGAATAATTTCTCATTTACACTATTAGATGGTCAGAATACAGGCATATAGGAAAGAATCCAAAGAGCGTTTGGACAATACAAAAAGCAAATAGTGTATTTTGTTCAGTTCAGTGTTTTTTTCAAGATAATGTGGCTCCATTTAAAGCAACCATCAGTAAAAGGTGGTATCCACAGCCATCCTAGCTCTTGACTGTATTTTCTGTTCCATTATGTACCAAGTTCCAGGTTTGCTGCATTTCTTTCTTGAATTGTTTTGCTATCCTATAAAAGTCAATGAAGTGTTAAAAAGATAAAACTGTCCAGATGTTGAAGCTCATGACAGCTAAATAGATCGGCTTGATTTTTTTAAAAATAGGTATCATGCTAGCCAATCTGTTCTGTCGCCTTCTCTTATGAATGAACACCACCTTGCATGTGTGAGGCTATATTGCCTAAAAGGCAAGCTGTACAGGGGACAGGTATGTAGCTGCATCTTCCTCTGACACATTTTGAGGACAGTATGTGAAAGGAAGGTCTACATAGAACAACTGATGGACTCAGAGAAACATTGTCAGCCTGGGAAAAATCACATAATCCTTATTCCCTTTTAAATTTTTTCATTCAATTTTTATTATTATTTATCCCCCATTGTCTGATACAATATAATGAATATGACTTGCAAGTATTTATTATCACCATATTTTCAGTAGACTGTACCTAGTGAGAGATGTGATTACCTCAGTATGTTGCAGACCATATGGAGATAAGCAGTTTCACAGAACACCTTCTCACCCACCCAAGGAACATCTCTCAGGAGAAGGGATTTCTTGAGTATGAGGCACATAAATAACCACTAATTCAGAAAAATTCTGCTGCCAATCCCAGTTTTGTTTTGGGATTCGTTGTTCTGCTTGAGATTTCCCCTTTGTTTTCCATCTCCCTGATTTCTGAAGTCTTTTTCCTTTTGCCTGCCCCTAGCCCCTCAATTTTTCTCCTGGGATAAGAAAGGAAGAACAAACATTTTGTGTCTATTCTGTTTCTACTTTGCAGGAGAAGAAAGTGCAAAACAAGAGAAGAGTTGGTGCCCTTCACTGCAGCTCCTTGAGAGAAGAGCTAAATGCTCTTAATTGTCCTAGAGCCTCTACCATTGCTAATGCTGGAACAGAGATCTCAGTTGCCATGTATGAGGCTCATGTTCAGTACTTGATCAATAAAAGGATTTGATCACTCAAAGATCTTGATTAAATCACAGGCAGACCTGTGCCTTAAAGGTCCATAAATAAAAATAAAAATATAAATAAGTCTTTGCAGATAGGACAGGTTGTAGTCATAAACTTGTTTTCCAGCCATGTTCAATTTTAGGCCAACAGACTTTTTAATCTATGGAGTGCAACACATAAACGTTATCCTTAACAAAACCTCCTTTCTGTTCTGCTGGTTTTATCCAGTCAAGTTTTATATTTCTCACCTGATTGAGTTCTGCTGAACAATTAGCATTGGTGGAGTGTTTTGTTTTATGCAAGTCCAAGAGTGAAATCAGGCACTTGCAGGCTTTTTTGTTCTCTCTTCTTCTTCTCGTCCATAAAGGAGGTCCTAATTACTGCATCTTTCTATGTGGGATGGGAGATAAAATTCAAATACTTTCTTAAAATACACATTTTACCTACAAATAACTTTGAAACTGAAGTGTTGTCAGGACTTGCTCTTCACTTCTTTATTTTCAGAATTAGTGGAAAATACCAAACTATGTCATTTAAGCTGACAGTTGTTCTGTTTCCTGAACTGGAGATAATGAAACAGTGGCAGGTGTTTATAAAACCTCTTCTGCAAGCTTGTTATAATATATGCAATAATTAGCTCTCATGGGGATGTATTTCCCAGCAGCCTGCACAAGTGACTCACACTGACTTCAGTGGGAGCTCCATGCAGGGAACTGAGTCCCTTTATATAATCATGGGAAAGAAAAGCGCTGTCATCTTTACTTAAGGAAGGCAACTTGAATGCATAGATATAGCTGGCTAATTTGATGTCATCCTCCCATTTTACTCACTGCCATTGAATTCTGCCTACTCTTAATGTTCTTTCAGAGATTCATTCCTCCCACCTCTCCTGTGGTGTTTGATTTCCTCAGGCATCGTGGCCCATGTCTTTCCTTTTAGGTGCATCATCCCCACTGATGGTAGTATCACCCCAGAAATACGAAAACAGAACTGGTTCCTCTGGCTCTGAGAGAGTCCTCTTGTCTCCTAAAGTCATCCCAGTAAAAGGTATCATCAGTTCAAAGTTTTCTCCCCCTCTTGCCTACTCCTGCTGTACATTACTGCAGCTGCAATAATTTCAGCAGATCAAATCCTGGTGTATGTTGGTGTGAGAGAGGTGACTGCTGCTTCGTGTTTGCTTAAGCCGTAGCTGTTATGCTTGCACAGTGCAGTTTGTGAGCCTGACATTTTGTGCATTGTATAAGCTACTGATGAGTCACAGAGTCAAAGATTCATGGGAATCTTTACAGTAACTTCAATGGGCTTTGACTCAAGCCTCCAGCACCCTTGACTGAAACAGATGGTGTGTCTGCAGGAAAGCAGGCAGCCTGATGGACATCATTTATGATGTCACTGACACTGATTTACACCAGTTGTTAATGAAACAATACTTCATATGTGTGCAAAACCTTTCCTGAGAGTTGCCATGCCGAGTCCAGTCCTGTCACACCTTTATTCCATCATTCCATCCCTGACAGGGGGGGCTGTAAGTGGTGAAGCAGCAATAGGTAGATGTGGGGTACCTATTTCTATTACAATCTTCTCTCTTAAGCATTGGGAGCTGGGATTGGTTTAGCCCCTAAAGCATGGGGCTTTCTGACCTTTTCGCATTTTAGCACTTATTTTTAAAACATTCAACTTGGAGGGGATAAGAGAAAAATGCAAATGCTAACATTGACTTCAAAGGTACTACAGTAAAACTCTGTTTGCCCACAACACAACCTTTCTGAAGTCATCCTGTGGTAGAGGGCAGCAGCCCAAATGCATACTTTGGGGTACTGGAAAATCTTTAACAGTTGTGGAAGTATCATCAGATATTTCCTGTCTGTGCAGAAGTAAAATGACTCCTATTTTTAAGGTCTCATCCTAAGAGCTGGCAGAAGGTAAATCACACAGCGATCTCTTTTGTATCTCTGAAGAATGAAGGAAGGGTACATCCTGTAAAGATCTATATGTCTAGGCAGTCTACAGATACAGTTTCTGATTGTCTTTGAAGAGACTTGCCATGATCACTTTCTTTTTGCTGTCTTATTCTAATTGCTTCTTTTCCAGTAAAATTCTGGAAAGGGTGATTAATTTCAGCACTTCTTAGTCTGGATGGTTGAAGGTTCCCCTTGTTCTGGTGTCATCTGCTTTGTCTGCTGGAGCTACTGACCCCCAGACAAATGTGATAACAAATTCTCAGGAAGAAAAACTCAGAATGTCTTTATTTCTATCACCTGGCAAGGATCGGAAAGCTCTTCTAGTCTGCCTTTTAAACTGTGGTGTTGTAGGTAATTTATTGAGTTTGTAATTTTCAGTGAGAATGAAACTGGGGAACTTTCAGTCCAAAAAATACAAGCAGCTGTTGGTCAAGATGTAGGATGCAAGAGTGAAAATGTAAATCTTCAAGTGTCTAAAAGTGAGTGGAGGTATCAAACTAAAACTGGCCATAGAACTGAGCACCAAAACCCAAGTTCTAGTTTAATGAAATCATCCATTGTGATCAACCACTTTCACATGATTTCTTTCCTTCTTAAAACAACCACTTGAACTCTCTCACTGCTCACGCTCCAACAGGCTCATATTTTAGTTTTCCTCCTGGGACAAAGAACAGAGGAGAATCCTTCTTGTCGAGAGCACAAACTAATCTCCAAATCAACAAAGACTCCATGGCTCATGAGCTTTCTCCTCTGGTCAGGTCAGCCACTGCCAACAGCTTCCACTCCTCTGTTTACAGCCTGCTCCATGGCAGCTAGGAACAGGCACTGTTCATGTTGCAGACCACTGTCATGTTGATGATGAAAGAAGAGGGAAAACTATTTGTGTGTCTCTAATAAACTGTGAGATGTGATGAAAAAATTCAGGATTTAAGTCACCATCAGCTTTAGAAAGAGAAGTCTTCACAGATTCTGATGTACTTCTAATGTTTAAAAGAAATCAGAAAATTTTACCTTGTAGTCTCCCAAATATTAATAGATCGCTTATTTTTAGGAAGGAAAACAGTTAATGGTTTTTATTGGCTTTGGATGATTTTTACTAACTAGAACTGTTTAGAATTGGAGTTTGCAACAACTATCACATTTTTAAATTTATTTTTCTTAGGGAAAGCAAGGAAATTCAACAAAAAACATTGGTTTTGAACAATATATATAACATGTCTGTGCATATATGCTGTCAGATATATATATACGTGATAATGATGTACTGAATTACATCAGGTTCTTCCCTTCATCTATATATGTCATTGCAAATTTGGCTTGGTACCTTATGGGAAAACCTCCTTCTTGAGTAGTATTGTGTTTTGCCAATAACGGATGTTTTAGGATTTATCATACTTTGCTTCAAATCTGGTTTATTGCTTCTGATCTAAAAAAATTACATTTCCTATGATATTCATCTGAAACCTCAATTTAAAAAGTGCTCTGCATGCAAATCTACTTGCAGATAGTCAGGAAATGTCAGTGGTGGTATACACAGCTACGGGGCAAACAGAGAGAGGAAGGAAAGAGCTACGCTTTGTGAACGCACACCATTTCAAAAATGGTCTTGGGGGATTTCTTCAGAAATGCACTCTTATCTCAAGGCACAGTTTGCTTATAGCAGGTGGTAGAGGTTGGCTATATGTATGTTCCCTGTTCCTGCTTTAGAATGTAAGACCATTTCTTCTGCTTCCTCTTGTGGCTGAAAAAAAGCTGGCTCACCGACAGTCCAAGTCTGCATTCCCATTGCTAGAGATAAAGTGAAAAAGAGGAGGGTTGTTATCCACTTCTTGCTGTTCAGTGACACAAAACGAGTTAGTGGTTAATGTGCAGATGTGCATGCTACAGAAACATTACGGCCAGAAGATTACACAATACATTGTACTGAGCTGTTGGAGGCTTGTCACTTGCCAGCAGAGCAGACCCTTGGCAGCCCTTGAGGGGAGCTCTGCTGCGGCATTCCTCTCTGCAGGAGATGCTACACTGTTCATCCTTTCTCTTGCTGTCTTTTGACTCTGCTTTTGTAGAAGGACTTTGGTATCCAACTGCAGCAAGGACAGTTGGGTTGAGCTCTGTATGAAAAAACCCACAAAAGTGACATTTTTTTCCTTGTAGTAAAAGTATTTATTTTATCCAACATATAAGCAGTAATTAAGGCATGTGAAGCTCCACCTGCCAAACCGTTAAGTCTCATGGCTCTTGCAGGAGACCCACATGTGCAGCTGAGACCTTTGCAACCCACCTCTTTCTGCACACATGGCTGTCTCACAGGTAACTGGAAACAGTCTGACTCTCAGCCAGCAGAACTGCTGAGCAGTAGAGCAAGACTTTTGGCATGCAGAAACCTGAAGTGCCCTGAAAGGTGCCCTTGCATGCCGTGCTCACAGAGTCACTGTCTCTGTTTTATGGGTTAATCCAGACAGGGACAGAGCACTCTGGCTGAATTTCTCAATTTGGGCACTCCTATCTAAGACCAGACAAATAATGGACTCTTTAGCCCTTGTGACCTGTTCAGATCCTTCAGACTTTCCAGCTTCACTACACCTTCTTGCAAAAGTCCAGCTTAGTACTCTGGGGCTATGTTTACAGGTATGACATGTCACACATGCAGAAGCAGTGTCTTCTCATCATTTCAAGGTTTCATTCATATTTCTTCAGCATTTGTGACTTTTTCTGATTTTTTGTCTATGTTGTAACATATGGTAGAGAGCTTGAAGAAGGTTTCTCTTGTTCTTCACTTGAGCCATAGCCCCTGTGTGTTTTCGGCAGAACAGAGAAACACTGATTTCTAATGGTTTGACATTTGTCTGGTTGAAAAGCAACAGAAGGCAACTCTTAGGAGCTGGTGGTGGGTTTCATGTATAATGAGGCAGCCAGCATGATGATTTCGAGTGCTGTTCACACACAAGTCATGCATAGAAGCTATTCACTTCAGATGCAGGTCATGTTCTCCTAATGCATGACAAGTTATATGTGGTGCCATAGGTCATATATAATACTTTCCTCTTTTGCAACAATATGTATAATATTTTTCGTTCCAGTACATCTTGCAAAGAGATTTTTTTATAAAGCAGGAGTACAAAACTGCAGCCACTTCATACATAATGGAAATTGAGTGATTAGCAGGATCAGGTTATTATTCTACTTCCTTAAATATTATAACTACGTAACTCCATTTGTAGTGATCAGTTCATGTCCAATAATTTAATAGTATTAGCTACCATGAGTATTTAACCAGGTTTTTTTTCTGAGGTCTTTGTAATTTGATTTGACAGTGCTCAGGCTGTTAGGCATAACACATTTGGTAGTAACATCTCTTGTGCAATAAGTAAAACCTGAAGAGTTAGTAGCCCACAGTAAATAAAAATGGAGTCCAAAGCCTGTGGATAAAGCAAATATTTTCCATGGAATACAGGAAGAGAAAGGAGTCTTAAGCTTTAACAAAATATATGTACTCCTCACAGTGTACTTCATGCTCGAGAATGAAAGCTCATTGATAGCACTGGAGTGCTTGCTTTCATTGCAGCATTAATTCAAATAAACTGCTATTCAAACGAACCTATCTTGGGTTAGCTTGTCAAATGTGTCAACACAATAAGACACTAGAGCCGCACAGAGTTAAACTGCAGAGTAGCTAAGATTGTACCCTCATGTTACAAACATATGATGACAAATCTGCCTTAAAATATTCCTGTCTCCCTGCTGCAGCTGATTCAACTTTGTGTGATTGAACTCTAAACTGTGTCTGAGAGAACCTGTACTGGTGACACGACTTCACTTTCTACAGAAGAGGAAGAGATGACTGTCTGGGTGTAGGAACCTCTTCAGCTGGATCTTCTGGTGATGGAGTAGTACCATGGAACCACTGCCTGGTCAGTCAGTGAGGATGAGCCTGGGAGCTCATAGATAATTGCAAAATGACCTTCTATACTCTGTGCTGTCAGTCTGCCCCTGCCCTGGTGGGAAGACCATTACCAGCACATCTGTATCTTTGCTTCTCACTGTCCCCTCTGGAGGGTACTCCCTCTCTTCCCCTGTCCTGTGTGAAATCCCGGGATCAACCATCTTGTATCTCTACGGTTCAACATTTTTTACCAACCATGGCTCTTCAGAAGCTCCAGGTAGTTCAGCATCTATGAAACTTTCCTTCTGGGGCTGACAGCAGCAGGCAAACACAGTGACTCACATTTGATCAACCCCTGCTCTCTGCAGAGATGGTCTAAATCAGCCAAGTGAAATGAAGTGAGTGACTTCCTGTTTAGCTGGTGCACAGAAAAGCAGAATTATGCCCATTACTCATGCTGGGCTTAAAGGAACAATTCACAGTCAAAGGTCTTCATATCTCATCAACAATCTTCTAGAAACTCTGGCTGATAAAATCTTGTGCTGACTCTTTCCTTCTTGTTTTCTTTTTTCCTTTATACTGTATAACATAGCAATCTCCAGGAGAGGTTGCACCATTACAGGCTTGCAGCTCTGGAGCAGGTGTTTATTTATTGCTTGATTCATTGAAAACTGCTCTGTGATTGTCTTTTTTTTTTCACTAAAATACTATGATTTTTATTTCTACTTGTTAGGGGATATATTAAATTATTCAAGGGGATATATTAAAATGTTCACTGTAGTGAAGGTTTAATGAACAGAAAACTTTGCACTTCAAAATGGCTTTACTACTGCCTAGATTTCCTCTCAGTATCTTAGCAGGGTCTTTGTCTTCAGTTCTGTTTCATTCTTCCTCCTGGGGACTTCAGTTAGGACTTCAAGCTGCTGCTGTTAGCCAGGTCTGGATTCAAACCTTTGGGGGTTTTGATTTAGATAGTGAGAATAACTGCCTGCCTGAGCAATTTCTGTGGTCTCCTTGGCCACCATGGTCTCAGATGACCCAGGCAGGCTTCACATATTATTGACCTGATAAGCTGTGAAAGTTCAGTCTAACACATTAAAGTAGAGCACAACTTATCAGTGCACCTGCCTGTGCATTTACAGTTAGCAGTCCTAAGGCACCTCCACTGGCAAGAAGTTACTGGGTAAAATCAGGAGCCAGTCTTCTTGGCAAAATAATATGTCTGTCTTGACAAAATAATGTGTCTGGTTTCTTCTCTTCAATGTCCCAAAGAATTTCAACTCCTCTTGTGAATAGATGTTATTCTTTTTTACTTTGAACAACGAATTTATTTTTAAATGACAAAATTTCTCATGGCTTAGTGCATACTTTTTTTTGTTTGAGTGCAAAATGCTCTCTTTCCTTGCTTTTTTTTTTTTATTTTGAAGTTGCACTTGCAGAATATCCTATTTTGTGGACCAGGCTGGCAACTGAAAGTAAATGTGTTTGTAAAACAAACCCTAAAATTTGCTGAGTTTGTAACAGAAACGTGGTACCAACATAAGCAGTTCTATCAGAGCACATGAAACAACTGTAATAACCTTGAGCTCTTCATGACAGAAAGTAGCAACAGTTTATGAAGCATTTTAGATTAGTTTATTTCCCTTTTGAATAAAATGTAGGTCTCCTTCCTCTCCATTAATACCAAAAAATAATGAGACCGGAGATGAGGCAGTTGTTCTAGACAGTCTCAGGATCAGGACAGTCATCTACAGGAAGCTGGCCTGTGACTTTTCCCCATACAGAATAGGTGTATCACAGGGTGTTTTGTTTCAAGGAAATTGAAAATTCAAAATTGAAAACTCCAAGCAACTATGAAAGGCAGCAAAATCCTAATTAGCTGCTTTCTGTTTTGCAAAAACAGACTTGCAGATTTCACACAGTATCAGTGAAGACACCCAACACTGTTACCTATAGAGCAGCAGAAGGTGAAAGAGATCAAAGCCAAATATTTAGTTGCATTTAGAGAGGGATGCTAAATCTGTCAGGAACAGAATGTGTAATAGTGCTCACAGGTATTTGTGTTCTTTGTTTGAAAAGAAACCAAATGGTAAACTCAGCTCTTATACTTTCATTCCAAAAATAATGATGAAAATTCTTATACTAAAAACTACTACTTGAATATTTTTCAGCCTGTAGAATGACTAAATTACAACCAAGAGTTTGAAAAAAACCCACAGATTGACAAGATCTCTAAGCCTCTGATGTTAGTATATAACAAATTAGATAATATCAGTAAACATCAAACTCTTTCACAAGCTCGCTTTTAAAAGCCAGAGTTCCTGACTTTGGGGACAAAACATTCCTCTCTTGAACATCAAAACATAGTTGTTTCTGTCTTCTCCATAATGAATGAGGAATGAGTGGACACATCTTCCCTGTGGAAGTTGTCACAGAAGTCAATGGTTAGGGTTGTGATTTTGGAACTCATTTTACTTTCTAATACGTTTACTGTGTTCCAACCCTGATCATTAACTAGAGATGCTTGGAGTAAATGTGACTCACCAGCTGTATGGTCTTGCATGAGGAGATGGGATTTTAGAATTTTTCAGTGGTTGGTCTCCAGTTACTACTAAGGGATGACATGAAAAAGATTTCCTGGAAACTGTGATGGTCTGAAGGGGAGGGAAGGTAGACTTGAATCTTATTATAGTGACTCATGTTCCCTCTGGAACAGACATGAAATGATCTATGAGGAACAACCTCCTGCACCAGCTAAGACACAAATGCTGGTATAGCATGAGCAGACCACTTTTAAAATAACACTAAAAGCAGCATATGATATTGGCATTGTGTGGTTTACACTAGCTGGCTATTGTTTTTTGGCTGAAGTTACCACTTTTCCTCAGCTGCTGTGTACAAAGGAGTTGAATCAGTCACCCTCTATTCAAGGGAAAATGAAGTTCATTATCATTCAGAGGACCTCAGGTTTGAAACCATCTTAGTTAAAAAGTCCTCCCAAACTAGGCAGTAGCACAGGACCTATAACAGTACCTGGTTCTCTGTAGAGGCAGGAGTGGCATAAGAGCTGATGTCTTAAGACCAAAAGGGAAATTGCAGTCAGTGTTATTAGTGGCTGTCTTCACTGGGAGCAGGAAGTAAGGAGTAGTTAAAGATGTATTCTTTTTCTGTACAAGTAACTTTTAACTAAGTAACTGGAGCCTAGGGTGGTGTGTTCTTGCATGTCTGTATTTGCTATGGGTGGAAAAGCTGCTGACAATTGCATCTCCTTGAAATCAACAACATGGCTCCTGTTGTCTTCAGGGGGACAGAGGCCAAAGCTGCAAATCCTATCAGATAATTGTAAATGAAACAAAGAGTTGCAGTATGCAGTAAAACCCCACATGGCTGTGATTCAGGAAAGCACTCAGTATTCTTTGTCAGGGAAGTAAATCATGTCAGGAGACATTTTCAATGTTTTAAATGCTCCTCAGGAAAACTAAACACAATTTAGACTGTGCAGGTTTATGTACTTCATACCTTCATGGAATTTTTCCACCCTTGAGGTTTTTTGGGGTTTTTATCACAAAAAAAGCTTATTCTTTCTTTTAATATGTTCCAGTGCGCATTTCTTTCCACAGCTGATCACTGAAACCCCAAGAAGGCAACAGCTGTTGTGAATGTATAATCAGATTGCCCAGCTAATTAGTGGTTTTAAATGGACTTGTTTTTTTTTCTCCCCTCTCCTTCTTGTGATTTCTGTGTCAATGACACTTAATAAATTCTTAATGAGGAAGAATAATATATAAATGTTGGGTAAACTTCTTTTATATTCAAAGCATAGCACACAATTAAAATGTACCCTGGGTAGAATCATAGCTTCATTTAACTCATCTCAACCTACCCACTCTGCACTGAAATGAATATATCCTGCTTTTCATTTGATGTGTCCTGTTGTGTTAAATGTACCATACTGATCTAAAAGTGGCAAATTCTGTGGGTGCCCAGAGTTGTTGTCAGAGCCAGACGCTGCACGCTTGCAAGACGTGCCTCCACAGAGCTCCTCTAGTTAGAAGAAAAAGAAATGTGTAAAATGATCTCACTTGTCCTTTCAAAACAGGTTTCTAATCCATTTCCTTGCAAAGAAACCACTGAAAATACAATTTTTCCATTAAAGTTGACAATCTATTACTCATTTTTTATGTAACATTTCCTGGTTTATTCATGGTGTGATCATAGTTAATCAGGGAATAACAGTGCAATCTGTAAGGAACTTTTAAAATTAGTTGGAAATCATTACTTAAAAAAACTGTTATTCGGGATCACTTCCCAACATCAATTTTCAAAGCACACTGATTTTTTTTTCAAGGGGTTTCCCCCCACCAAATTGTGGGGGTTTTTAAGAATGAGATTTTTAAAGATAGAGTTTTTTAAGAATCACTGACCAGAGGTTGAGATCTTCTGAAAGCCTTCCTCTGATAACCTCTGCCAAGAAGTGCTGGCAATCAGGGAAAAAAAAATCCAATGAAAAAATGGAAACCATGCAGATTTTTGAAGCACAACTAAATGTTTAGCAGTTTGAAGTCTAAATGAACATAATTTCTTCAGTAATGTGGAATTTTTAAGAAAATATATATTTATTGTAAATTCTAATTTTTTAGAAAATAGACGTGTGTCATCAGCTATCTTTCTGGTGGAAAAGTTCTGCTGTATCATGTGTGAGGTTAACTGGCCTCAGAATATAGAGAATTATTTAGCTCTTGTTTATTGCTGGGGGACGAAGGCTACGTAAGCTTCTGCTTATCATACCAGGGCTCCACGAGCCATGAATCAGTCTCCCTATAGAAAATAATGACATTTGCTTTTGAATTCATAATGTTTCTGAAAATAGTAAATATTAATTTATTTTTTAGCCTTTTGTTTTCTGAGACTTTAGCACTTTCATTTTCCATGCGTTGATCTGCAACTCTGATGATATGTATAATTTTTAAAGGGGAAGTGGAGTTTCTTCGTTGACCACATAAATGCAAGAGCTGGCCTTTTATGAAAGATAATCCAAGATTATGAAACTAATGATGAGCCCATCAGAATTGGCATGGCTGAAAGGACAGCCTTAGAGCATGAGAAGTCAGGTGCTAATGAACAGAGTGAAGGGAAGATAAATAATTCCAAGCTCTGACATTGCATCCCAACAGCCAAGTACCTGAATCCAGAGTTCAGCTTAATTGTTCCTTTTCCTTGCAGGCACCAAGCAAATATTTTCCTTCATGCACCCTTTTAAACACAATTGGCTTGTCTATATTGCTGGACAGAGATTTAGTTTATTTACCTAAGGTGAGTATATCTGATGATTTCTATCCACTTACCACCTGTACTCTCTTCAAAACTTTTCTTTTTATGGTCTTTTAGATAAAGATTTGGTACTTACGTGTCTCTAACTCTGAGGTTATACTTTCTTTAAATATGCTGTTGGTGTGACAACATGCTGAGTATATGCAGTATACTGCATATATCATTAGCATGGATTTTGATTAACTTTTGTTCAAATTTAACTTCCTCTTAGAAAACCTAGCTGTTTGTTTTTCATTGTTGCTACAGTTGTGGCTAATATCTTGAGATCTACATTACAAAAATGAATAAATAAATTATTGTATTGATACGGATTTTTGTTTGGCATCAGCAAGCTATACTCATGACTACCAACAGCTGAAGCAGCCAGATGTGTGTGTACGTGCATGGTTTTTCAACCACATAGGCTTTTGCACAATAAATCCATTAGTGCTGATTGCTTCCCTTTCTCTAAAAGGCCCTGCTTTTTCACTTCATTTTGCTATCTCTAACTCTAATTCAGCAAATAGCTTTTAGTAAAATCCTAAAGAGTAGGACATTCATGAATTATATAATTTAATGCATTAGTCACAAAATAGCAGGTGAACTTGTTAAGGGTGAGTCATGACTCTGCCTGCATCTTCTAGATGTAAAATTTATCTTTGTGACTTTTTTTTTTTTACCTCCAACCTTTATTCTGTTCTGAATGATAGATGCCTCGTCTGCTTTATGTCTAGGAAGACATACTGTATGAAAAAGGCACCTTCTTTCTCTCTAGGTTTAGTCTGTGTTTTTAACTATATTCGCTTATTACTACCTGTGAAACCTCACCCTTTTTTTGTGAGCAAGTTGTAAATATGACATCATTATACATTATGTTTAGTGCAAGGAGAGTCTTTCTTGACATTTTTCACTAATTGTCAGAGTGGCTCATGCACAGCTTGCAAAGCAGGGAGAGCACCCCTGGAGTTTCGGGGGGGTCCCGCTGCCACTGGCGGTATGTCAGAGCAGAGCTGGGGCTGGGAAACATGTACAGTACGGTCTCTCGGTGGCAGAACATCCTCCTCTCTCAAAGGCATAATTTCAGTTTCTAAATTATAAGTCATTTTATGGAGGTTTATCATCTTGGGTTTGAAACAGAGCCTGCAACTTAAAAGTCAACCTTCTCTCACAACAATTTGTGTGCTACTTTGAAGTGTGGCAACCGAGGGCGGCTAGAAGAAGAAGTGATTTCCCTGTGACCCCGACTATTTCGTACTTACCAATGCATTTGTACATTTCTCATCACCCAAAGCTGCACATTGTGACTAAGCTGTTACAACACCTCCCTGCCAGCAGAAGGAGAAGTCTTCCTTCCTCTCTGCGTCCCTCCCACTGCCCAGTCCCCAGCTTTCCCTTCTGCCTGCTGCTACTTATGGGACCAGTCAGAGAGCCAGGGTAGCCTGGTACCTTGGAAACACAGGGCCAGAAAAGGAAGAAGGAAAGGAAAGCTGGGGTAGGGAAGAAGATGCCATCTCCTTTTGATGGTTCTGAGATCAGCATATGCCAAAGCCATAAGGCATGTAGCTTCACCCAAAGTTTCACTTTTTCCACCCTATGGGTGTTTGACCGGTATGCCTTTCACATTGCCACACAATACAGAAAAACATTTTTTGAAGGCTTGGGAAATGTAACTGGATGATAATGATATTTGAAAACAAATGATAGGTTCCTCCACAGTTTCTTCTCAAGATCCCAACATCTTTTACAGTCTCCCCAAATATACCCTAAAGCAAGATGCAATGTAGCTGCTTCATGAAGTGAGTCCAAAAGATCCCTCAAGACCATGTCTCTGAGTCAAGGTCTTACTCATTTCCATGGACGTGCCAAGGAGTCTCTTTTTTAAGGCACATACCTTCCAGGCAAGTTGTGTTACCGGAAATAATTGCAGTGATGCAGCTCTCTCTTCAAAACAAGTCAGCGTTTGTTAGTTCACTGGACATAGCTGGCAGCCTTTGATTAGAGAGCTGAGTCAAAATTCCGATTATGCCTACAGATGCAGGAGTAGCCGTGCAACAGGCTTTGCTTTTCCCAGGAAACATCTTGCTGCTTTCTCTCCTCTATGTGCCTCTTCTTATGCATCTTTGCCTACTATGCTATGTCCTTTTAAAATTTTAATTACTGAAATTAGTCCTCATGACTTCCTATTAACTCCACCATGGTGCTCTTCCCTCAGGAAAACAGCCCATTCAACTCTTGACAGATCATTTCATACCAGTTTGCCCTGGGTACTCTTTGCCCACATTTTGCTTTCTGCAGTTAAGGCTAGCGATTACCTAATTTTCCCACCTCTCCCTCATCCAGCGGCACACAGGAAGCTGGGGAACCACAAACATAGTTCATAAAAATAATACCTAAAGCCCCTCATTCCTCACTGAGAGTTCATGTAGTGGTAAAAAAAGAGTTGACCAAGGGGTCTTGAAGTTTTGCATAAAGCAACAAGTTAAATTCTTCTAGTTCATATGTGTAAATGGAACATTTCAGGAGTCTGCAACTGATCACCTGCATCCTTGAAGAGCAGAGCCTGGTGTGCTGGGAAGAAGAACGTTGCCCCTTGTGCTTACACACCCTTTATAGACTTTGTGAGGACTTTGTAAAAAGGGTGATTCTGTTAATGGTTAACCAAGTCAATAACAAGACTGGGAAAACTGTTAATGATATATTTCCCTGAGAGTGCAGCTAAAACAATTTGTAAAATGATGTGTGATATCCACATGCATACACAAACATATCCCAAGGAGAAGTGGACAGAGTATCACAAGTCGCATGCAAAGATTCCTGACTCACTGCACAAATAATACAGTCAGAGGAGTATCACTTGGAATAGTTCCTTACAAAACACAGTGTTATCTAAGGACCAAATTCACTCCAGTCGTGGTGGGTTTGATTTCATCTTTGCCTGCCCACACTTTGGGGTGAGATCAATAACTTGTGCCAGAGAGTTCTTGATTCAGGAACACCCAGGTCCCTGCATGTTGTGGTGTTGACTGGACACTTTTGTTATGAAAACACTAAATCATATAGACTACAGGCAAAGAAGAGAACTGGTTTGCTCTGGGATGTGGCCCTGTGGCATTCAGTCATTATCTCTGTTTCAGCCCCACCTCTGAAGAAGATAGTTGCTTTGCTTATGGCAACTGCCTAGGTGTTGGTGGCTGCATATTAATGCCCACTTTGTTCCCTGCCTTTGCATCAGAGAAGCAGATCAGCTTCTCAGAGACAATCCCGCTATTTATGCCATGTTTATGCTAGCCTTGCCACAGCCTGTACGTTACAGCACTATTTCTGCTGTAGCTGTAGCAAGGCAGGTTTTGAGAGATCTCTGAACCACCATGGGCATCCTCTTCTGCAGGCTGGGGAAGAGCTGCTGCTCTCTCTCCCATCTTTCACCACCTGTCTGTGGGCCTCACTCAGAAACAGCAGTTGATGGTCTGTTCAAAGGGAGCTTTCACATCTGTCTGTAACCATAGTGACCAGTTTGGTGCCAGTGTTTTGGGTTTCCAGGAGCCAGAAATGCAAGTGCATGTGTAATGTTTCTCTTCCACGGCATCTTCTCTCTTTCCTGAAAATACCTGCACATTCTCCTCATACTGTAGCCATGGAGTACATCAGACTTATGGAAAGAAGTTCCCCTTGCCATTTTTTAAATACTTTTAAAGCCTCTTTTTTGTTTCCAATGGAGAATCACTTGACTTCCAAAGTATATTTTTAAAACAACATGACTTCTGTGACCATCCTTCATCCACTGAATTTATATAAATAGCTTTAGTAAAAAAACACACAAAGGATTACTAATACAATAGAGATCATTATTTTAAAAGGCATCTGTCTCTTCCTCCCTCTTGTATTACAAACTGCGGATTTGCTGGGTAGTTTCCCTTTGCGTTAAGAAGACTCAGTATTGCTGCTTGGCTTTCTGCCACTTTTCATTGCTTAACTCCTTTTGATAATTAGCAGCTCTTCTGTTTGTTAGGTCTGTATCAGTTTAATGAGGCATCTCCACTGGGCACTGTTAAATCTGCCTCTCTTGAGCAGCACTCCTCATGCTTAGTGACTAGTTTCTCCTGCCTCTGCAATTCCATTTAGTGAAACCCCAAGCATCTCAGCCTGAAGTGTAGCATGCAGTCAGTGTTACAACATGCAGGGAAGAGGAATGTCCTAGTCAGAGGCTGACCCCACAGCCCACTACCTCCATACGTGAGTCCAGATCTTGCAGTAGCTCCTATGCACATAAATGGCCATCCTGTCCACCGGAGGCTTTGCACACCCTTGGGGATCTGCGGGCACCGCAGCACATGGGTGAGCCCCAGCCTGAGAGACACTGACATAAACCTTTTAAGGAGAAGCAACATAAAAGCACCAACATCTTTGGAAATTATTTGCATAACAAGGTTAGAAAGTTACTGAGTATCAGAGTGAAGGAGGTGATGTGGGTTCTGCTGGGGCAAGGCAACACAGCCTGGAGATTATTTTTGCTGCCTCTTGTGCTCTGTTTGGGCCGTTAGGCTAATTATACTTAGTCTGTCATGTACACAGCTGCTATGGGGATACATATGTCAATATTAATTAAAATAAATATACCAGCTTTGATAAATGCACGTCTTCTCAATAGACCTGACCAGCTAGCATAAATTAGTACAGATATTAAAAGCAGAGACTTCTCCTTTTGCGTATACAGCAGATGCCATTAAACTAGTCACCTTTGCCATGATAGTGATATCTGTACCATAAGCGGTCTGTAGGCTAACACATTGTGGAGATGGAGGAAAGGAGGGTTTTCCTCAGGACAGTTAGGCTTAAAAAAGAGAATTTAATTCTTAAGCAAGACAGAGATGGCCTTAGATTTATTCAGTAATGCTTCAGAGGCTAGAGTGCCTGGGACGTCCATTTATCTGCCTCAGAAAAACAACGGGCTGTGGGAGTTACGGCCAGAGCTGTGTTTACTGAGTTGTCACACAGGCAAAGGTCCCACAGTCCCAGGGCTCTACAGCTCCTCACTCCTTGCCTTCTCTAAGGCTTAGTATTACAAAGCAACAGAGCAACTCTGGCCATGCTGAAATCTCTCGGCTTCCATGGAAATTAACTGAAGTGGAAAGTGCTAAACACTTTCCAAGAGTTACTTGACACTCTGCAAGCTGACGCTGTAGCAGTTTGTCATTTATTTATCTTTCATTTGCATGTCAGCCATCTTGCTGAATGGAACCTGGTGCGTACTTACACTAAGGCCTCTCTGAATCACTCCAGCATTAAGATATGGTGACGACACCTCAGTCTACATGAAAGTGTACCTGTGTAGCGGGTGTATCATCCACAAATCCCAAACTACTCTTTATCGTTCTGAAAGGCTGGGGCCAAACCATCACATGCTGCTGCTTTGCTGGGGACTGTCAAATAAAGGTGCTCGTGAAGTGACAAGCTAGAATTTACAATAAAATCTGATAAATGAAGGAAGGAGGCAAAAAAGAGCAAACAAACCTAATTACTGCATTCCGTAAGTTGTTACTGGCATTCTTATGTTCCCGTCAGACAACTGAATCCTTTTAAAAGAATAGATGTAAGGCTTATGATATCTGATGCTCACCACAAACTGGAAAGTTTGGAAACTGAATCTCAGGCCCTGTGCCTACTGAAGTCTGACTAATGCTTTGTGTCTTTGTTACATTTACTTGATCCATGGTTCAAATTACAGCTCAGAAACTGACCACATAATGCGATAAAAGAGAAGTTTATCTGTATCAGACATAACCTTTGCATCTCTTGTGCCTAGTCTCTCTCTGGGTGAATTGGCATAGCTTGACAGGACGTGAATGAAAAAGAAACTATTTCCAAATCTTTTAACCATCCAAAAGCCATCTTTGGTCAAACTTACCCTACTTCTTTTTTCCTTTTATTTTCTACCAACATTTGCAAAAGGGTTTTTTTTCACTCACATTTCAGGGAGCTTTTTTTCATAGACCAGCTTTAGAAAAACTCACTAGCAGGCAAGTGCATAGCAGAAATAACACATATGTTTCAACTGACAAGTCACATGCAACAAATAATGAATTATGGATAGTAGAAGCCCAAAGAGAAGTCACAAGGCCAATGCACCATTTAAATACTGTTTACAGCTTCAAATGAGGGTGCTTAGATTCAGTTATTTGCATATTTGCCTACAAATTAACAACCTTTCGGGTTCCTGTGAGCCAGAAAGGAATGTCACTGATTTCCCTTTGCTAGTTCTTGTTCTCTGTACCTTGCTTTCCAGCCTATTAAAAAAAAAAAAAAAAAAAAAAAAGAAAAACAGGAAGACATAAAAGACAAAGAATCAATAAACGTCCTTTAGCTGAAACTTTAAAAGAAGCATCCATTGGCCAATGCACGCTGCAGAGCTGCCAGGAGTTGCCACCTTTGCTGAAAGACTGGGCACAGAGGAGAAGCAACAGATGCCTGTGAGGGGCAAACTGCTGCAACACCTCCGCCCCATGCTCTGCGGCCCCATAGCCAAATGAGGCACTCTAAAAGTCCTGCTTACGCTGTATGTATCTTGAGGTTAAATGCACGGCTTTACTTTCCAAATGCCTCGGTTTGGTATTTCTCACAAGTGTTACGATTGCACATATTAAATTAATATGTGGACATGGATAGAAGAAACACAAAGCACCTTTTGATTAGTTGCAGAATAGTCTGAGGCTTGGAATAAAAGTATGACTGCAGAATGAGTTATACCCCCACTTTGGGGCCAAGGTTGTATCTTTTATATATAGCAATCAGCCAAAACACGTAGTTGTTTGCTTTGCACCTTCTGGCACAGAAATTGGTGTGATATTGATCTAACACAATCTTTCTCTTCAGGGTCATGCTGCTCAACATCTGCTCTGCACATACCAGCCTCTGCCTCTCTGGCACCAGAGCAGTAAGTAATTCTGTGACAACTCCCTTAAGTCTTCACCTCGCTCTTTTATCCCACCTCCGCTCTTCCGCAGCTCCATGGCTTTTCCACGCTATACCTCCAATAGCCAGTGGAGCAAGATGCTCTCTGTTTCCTTGCCCAAGCCTTTATGGCTGAGTGTCAGCCCCAGGCATAATTCCCTCACTCTTCTAGGTCTGGTGATGCAGAAGTGGCATAGGAGGAGCAGGAATGAGCCACCCTGTTTCTCACCAGTGAGCAGAGTTGTCTCAGGCTGGTGGCCTCTTTCTGCTCTGACTTGTGAGGCTGTTGCCTGCTGCCTCCTCCCCTGCCCAAAGCAAGGGAGCTGCCTGCCTCCTTCAGCAGCCCCAGCTGGCCTAGCCCGCTGGAGCAGTGCTGGGAGACAGGGGCCAGCATCACCTTCCCCAGCACCTGCGAGCTGTGGGGCCAGCTCTGCTGCCTCTCACCGCCCAGCATGGGGTACTGGCGTTGGGTGCTGCTCGTCATCTGTCTGTAGGCTTCTGGTGAGACTTCCCAGGCTTGCCTCAGGAGCTGGATGTCAGCCGGTGCAGAGGAGATTTGGAGGCTGCCCCAGGGCTGAAGAGGCACTCAGCTGCACTGCCAGGAGCAGAGCAGGGTCTCGTTCATTCAGGCTCAGGAAGATGAAGCAGAGCACTTGAAATTCCCAGGTGTTTGGTGTCCATTAAAATCAACCAAGATACTGTTTTCCTGCTAATACTCTGCTAATGTGCTGGGGTTTGGAGGGGTCTTATGGCAAAGAAAAATGCTGGGGATGGGTCTGTGAGAAGTGGTCCTAGAGGGCTGGCTGATGCTCACGGAAAAAGAAAGAAAGATGCTTCCTTCCCTGAGGCCCTTTCCAAAGCACCTTCCAGTCCTTTTGCAGGGACTACACCAGCTTGTCATCCTGCCCCTGTAAGCAGCTGCCTGGCTCTTGCTGTTACCCTGGGATCTCTGTCACTTCCCCTCCCTCCGTGTGGGGAGATCGAGGGTTTTCAAGGAGCTGCTGAAACCTGTGTTTGCAAAAGCAGCTCCTCCTACCCTCTGCTCCAGACTAGCCAGCAACCAGAAGTAGCAAAGTTGTCCCTTTGTTGCCACAAGAAGTAACGTGAGCCCTATGCCTGTCTTGCACTTCTGCCACACGGTTGATCTGAACGATTCCATACATTCACAGGGCAGAGTCTTGCCCCTGAGCTGCCTATGCAACCTGCTTTAACCCCTGGCTCAGAGCAGTCAGCCACCCTTCAAGACGCCTGCTTGCAGAAAAGCCATAGGAAAGTGAGGCTGGATTCTGCTCAGAAAGGCAGGCATTGCTGTAAGCGAACCACGTGTAATTTGTAGCATTTGCTTTTACTTACAACAGGATGTCACTACTCAGCCTGTGGCCTTATTGGGTAGTTTAGGAAAATGAATACTTTTGGTCAGTATCAGCCAGCTGATCCATTCCTATTTGGAGGTAAATTTCATGCTGGAAAATGCGTGTGTAGTTAGCTGACAGAAAGGAAACAAAGGCAAAGCTTTTCTCTATTACACAGAATGATTTTGTTGTTTAAAATGATGCAATTATAATGAGCCTGATTCACTAGCTCTCTTTAAAAAGTCATACACCTTCAGAGATAATGATCTTTAAATTTAAATTCCATTTCTAAGTGACTTGGTTTGACCTGTTTTGCTAGAAATAGTAATCCTGCTCATGAATACCATCTGCCCATTCAGACTGCTCGTGTACCAAATAATATCTTCAAGGCTGGAGCTTACGGCTTTAACCATCACATGATACACAGTCCCATGCCTCTTAATCAGAGCATCAAGTGATTTATTCAATGTGCTTTTTTATTTCCTGCCATGGCCTGCCCTCTCAGAAGTTTCCAACAGCTTGAGGCAGCCAGAATTCACTCCCAGGGCTGTCTCCATTTTGACTGGCAATGCTTTTATAAGTAGCAGCCCTTTCTCTTTTAGCTTGCTGTGTTTGTTTTTCTCCTTGCAAACTTCCCACATAGTGGTGAACATTGTCAGACAGAGCATGTAATTCTGCAATGAATGCAGGAAGATCTCCCCTGCTCCCAAACATTGCAACCTGCTTTAAGGAAGGAGGTCATTTATTTGTACCACAGCTGGCACAAAGGGACCCTGAACAGGCTAGCCTTTAGGCAGTACCGCAGTGTAAATGTTAATAGATTGACAAGATTGCATGAGTAAAACTACTTGGTGTTTCCATGTCACATTGCTATGGAAAAGCTCAGCCTGTAATATATTTGGGAACTGACATTTTTGTATTTACATGGCCATGACCTGAAAATGGCATCTCACAGGTGAGCCATGTGTCAGTCAGCATACCACTGAATGCTTACCCCAAGCAAGAATGCAAGATGAGCAGCCACAGTGATTTAGATGTATACAGAGCATTCATTTAGTCAAATTTTCTGCTGGAATTCCAGCTAGACCTGGTTACCCAAAATTTGATCCAAGCACCAGACATTAAATCACACATTTTTTATACCAAAGGTGCTCCTGACCTTTTGCAGCTCTATTGAAAGAACAATTCAAAGATCTATTCAAAGAACAATTTGGCCAACAATGGAGGAATATTACAGAAAGCAGGAAAAAACCAGATTGTTGTGTCCCTGGTTTTAAATGTTTGCTTTGTGTAGGACAGCGTGCAGTGACTTCTTATTTCAGACTGGCTGCAGTTAAGATTTATGCACTAGGCCCACCTTTTATGTGAAACTGCTGTTTGACCACAGTGTAGACTCACTGCACATAGAACAAGGGACCAGGCAGGGATGAACGAGAGGGGATGCTGCATGGTGGTGTATGTTTCTTTGTAAGTCTGTGAGCCAAACCTTGGATAACAAGGGCATGTAGTAAAGTTTGAGCACTAACCCCAGTTCAGCCTTCTTCTAGGCATGAAGGACAGATAATGTCTAGGGAAAAGGACACGATACTGTGTTCCTGTGGGAAACATATGTCTCCAAACACATGGCAGGTCTTGACTTGACTGATCAGATTAATAACAGGCAATGACATTGCAGCATGCTGACTCCAAAGGATTTCTGGATAGGTCTTGCACATAAACTATGTTTCCCTAATGTTGATCACAACATGGCCTGTCTTCATCATCTCTGACACCAGTTTTGGTGGTAGAATCACTGATGACATTTCCACTGACTAACTCTCCTGGAACATCTGTGCCGCAGTCAAAGAACAACAGGCTTTCTCTTTCCCTTGGATCACTAATGTACACGTTTCTGCCTTTCATTTCTGTGTTACAAGGCCTGCCTTTTCAGACCAAAGTGGTTTGTTTGTGAAAACTTTGCTTGTGAAACCAAGGGCCTTGCCACATTAAAGACTTGACATTGTGGACAGAGACCTTGAAAGCATTTTCTTGCATCTTACAATCCTGTAAGCTAAGGAAGCAAGTCATTCACTCTTTCCTAGGGTGAACAGAGACCAAAGTTACTGAGGAAAATTTTGAAAAGCTGAATGTTGATCTCCTGACTTGTAGCCCGCGACTATAATCACAAGACCATCCTTCTTCCCATTTCAGTAATAAAAATCAGCAACCAAAACCAGAATGAAATGAGACAAAAATGTCTCTTTTTCATTGGAAAATGCTTAAATAATAAGATTAAGGATGTGGGTCGCTCTTTGTTTTTATTTTAGGTCAGGGTGAGGTTAAAGAAGGGAACTTTCTTAGCATCTCCTTTCAAAATGAGTATCTATCTCCCTGAATGTACATGCACAATTTAATTCTGGCTATTTTATTGAAATGACAGCCTCCAACTGTGACTGAGTGGCATTGTGTTTCTCTTACAGTCCTAGGAGCAGAATATAGGAGCTGTTATACTGTACACAGAGTAGGGAGGGAGGCTGATGCAAGAGCAGTGGAGCATACAGCTGAGGATACCACCCCCCAGCCTTTCTTGACTCTTAAATGACATCCTGCATTGATGTGTTTTATGTGGAACATTACAGTGGTGCTGAAGAAGCGGAGCCCTCCGGGATGAGTCATTTGTGTATCCTGTGATTGTGGTTTTGTTTATCAGCCTGCCAAGATAAAGATTAGCATCCTTTGAAGGATGACTAAAAATTGTTGTATGTTGCAGTTAAATCAGCATCAGCTGTCTACGTTAGCATTATCTTATAATTTTTGTAATCTTCCTCATCTGTCTCTCAGAAATTTTGTGTTAACATGAAACAGACATCTAACTGTCTTAAAGGGCCTAACATTGCTATCACTGGCCAGGACAGCATTAGTGTTACTGAGGTGACACTTCTTGTGACATCCAAAGTGTTAGAGCATGATTTCCTGAGTGTGTTCAGTATGAGTAGGATCTGTTAAAGCAGCTGGTATGTAGAGTGCATGCCACAGGGGAGAGCTGCTGGTCTCCAAGTATTGCCTTGTGAAAAATACATACTCGAGAACTGACCTGGTCAATCAGCACCAGCATAAGAAAAACTGACCTCACTTATGCACTGTAAAGACATTATTCCAGATGCATGGGTCTTCCTTCTGTCTCCATGGTGTTCATATCAATTCTGTCTATGGTGACAGTGACTTGGACACCAGTCCCAGCTACCTGAAGCAGTATCTTCTTTTAAGTTTTCAAATGGGAGCCCTGTTGTACAATGGGAGAACATGGAGTACTATTATAATCTGCTGGGCTACTCCACTCAGTCCGCAGTGTGAGCTCCAGTTCAAAGTGCTTTTCTCAGAAGAGAGGTGAAGGTGAATGGTCATTTCCTGCTGGTCATGATTAGCTGACAGATAGCTGAGTTGATTTCAGGACACGGCAGAACTGTGTAGGAGAGCCAGAGACTCAAAGATGGCTCTCGAAATCCGTGATGTTGTTGTCTGACACCTTCGAGTGACAGCCTGATGGGATGGCTCCATTCTGCACATGAAACAGCTCTTTGCAACCTCTTTTAGATGCAGACTATGACCATAAACTGATGTTCCTAGATCCCAAAATGAAGCATCTGCAGAACTGCTGGATGAGGAAATGAGTGTATCTGTGACCTCATCAGGAGCTTGGGACTACTGCACCACAGCTCTGCCAGTTTGAGGAGGAGCACAGTGGTGGCCACCTTGAAAGCTTCTGTTTTCCCCTTGGCAATATCACTCAGACAGTGACTTGTGGCTGGGAGACCTGCAGAAGGCACTGCTGCAGCATTTGAAGGCAGAGGCAAATGGTACCACAACACTCTTGGGAAATGCAGATAGATGAGCCCCCCAAGAAACCTCAACAGGAATTTAAACCATCTGTATGGTCCTCTTCCCCAACAAACCCTGGAGAACCACAACTTATTCCAGTCTGTGGTGATGCAGACATTAGAGGACTATTGTGTAAAGGGCTAGGACATGAGTATCACATGACAGGACACATGGCATACAGTAATAGTTCATATAATCTCTTTCCACTGAACTACACTGGAGCTATTGTTACTCTCTTGCTGAGCATCTGACTGAACATATACAACAAACATTGATGAGAATTACTTTCGATCACTTGTGTAACCACGTATAGTTTTACTTGTGTTTTCAACTAACTGTCTTACCAGGATGAAAAGCAGAAGAAAGTGTTGAAGAAAATAGCTGAATAAATTTCTGTAACTAATAATCAGCATCTGATACCAAGTTTCCCTCAGGAAAGGAGCTGGAATGCATGAGCTAAGTAAAAGTTATTTAGACATATATTCACAAAAAGTGTAATGCCACAGTCAGGAAATCAGTACAGAGAGAATCCAGCAGCTTAACAGGTAATAGTAATTGTATAATGTGATAATTACAATAAATGCATTTAAAGACAAATATTAATAAGCTCCTCTGATAAAAGATCAACTTTATTTTTCAGCCAAAGCATAGACTTACAAACAGTGTAAACCAAAACTATTTGTAAGTGTAATTAATATACTTGTGTAACAACCAAACATCTTCTGTAGTAAAGATAGCCAACAAAATAACTAGTGCAATAAAAACTGATGAGCTATGTGATATTTTATACCTCATTAATGTTTTGGTAGATAGTTATAGCTTCATTCAAAATGAGTAATATGCACTTCATTTTCTATTTGTTGCAGGTGTAAAATACTCCAAAAGAAAATCCTGAATACCCTGGGCTGTGAAGTATGCACAGCCTTAAGCTGAGCTAATGAGAACATCCTGCAACTAAAAAAAGAAAGAACAGTCTTCTGCGCATCAGGAATAACAAAAGGAGCAAGAGCTATGATCATTATATTAAGCCATGCAACCAGTTACTAAGTGCTAATCAATAGAGACAGATTTAGAAACAAACGTAAGTCATTTCCAGTAGCAGAAGTAAGCAGAGAGCTCGGAAATAGCATAGCAACAGACCTGCTCTGCCTGGAGGAAGCCATTTCCATCACTAAGGCTCCATTGCCGTCATCTGTGACAGACGCGGGCCATGGAAGTGGTACTGTTTCAGTGCTGAGTGCGTGCAACATTTAGGCTTTTCTGTTCCCAAATTACACATACTTGCAATCTGGCCTGAGCAGAGTGTCTGTTTAAAATGATACTCATGGTAAGATTTATGTCCTACCTGGGCTGGAGCCAGCAAGTAACAAATTGACTTTGTACAACATGCATATAGACTTGAAAGCCTGATGCTCTCACTCTCTGCTGGAAGACCGTTTCCAGACTTAAAGGTACTGCAGACTTCTGGACCTTTGTCAGGTGGTTGTGCTTGTCTCCCAGTATGCTGGGCACACCCTCAGGGTGATCTGGATCTAAACTCTACCCTGGCTTTGGACCTCTGCACTCTTTCTCAGCTTGTGATTCTTCTGCCCACAGTAGCCACCTGCCTGAGAGGAGACCCCCCCTTCCCACCCTGGTACAACTGCACAGGTCCTGGGATGTCCTGGTGGCCTAAGTACACCCTGCACCAGACCTCCAACCCTATGGATGCTCTAGTTTCCCATTCCATAGGCAAATGATAGCTCAAGAAGTTAGAGGAAAATAGGCTTGCACAAATTTCTGACAGACCTGCGCATAGCTTAGACAGCACCTGACACACATAGCTCTAGATTACCTTTACAGCCTACTTCATCCTCATGAATCTGGGTTTTCTTTGGTTCATATCAGTCCTTTAGTGAGCCCAGGGCAATTCCTTCCTTCTTCAGTTTAAGGCAGTTGCCTTGGCTTCTTCTATCATCAGGAGAGAGAGGGGGAAGGGGCATTTTCAGGGGCCAGTTCACCACACTTATGCAACATACCTGTCTTAGGATGGACTGATTTGTTTTCTGGAGGTTCCTATCTCTCCCCACTGACCATATAAGAATTCTGGTTTAGACTGCATGTCTAATTTACTGGGGGAAGAAGTTAGATGAAACTAACCTCAAGCCTCATCTGCCTATTGCAGATGTCCAACTTCCAAGCAAAACTCTAAAGAGCCATCAGAATTTTTATAAATGCCCAGGCAGATGTACAAACAGGTTTGCTGGTCATCTTATGACATGGAGATACTACAGCACCAATGCAGGAATTGTTTTAAGCTTCTGTGTCAAACAGAAAATTCCATTATACTATTTCATAGCCTCCTGTGCCAGGTCTTGTCTTCTTGAAACTGAGAAGCAGCTTTGTCTTGGTATGAGAATAGGAAGGACTTTTACATCTGGAGAGTTTCCAAGAGCTTGCCAAAATTGAGAAGTCAAATTAAACAGTGATTATATGTTTTCAGCAACGTTTCACTGGCAGTGGTCTGTAACTTCTTCCTTCATACAAGTTGCTCCTTGTACAGAGATTGCCCGAGTTACCCCTCAGATAAATCTGTAGTAAAACCTCTGAAGTTAAGGTGGTGTAGGTCTGGTGACTATAAATGCAGACTCGAGCACAATACAACTGTGCTTAGCTGGCATCTGTGTCATTCAGTGAGTGTACGGTAAACTTTGCCTTCATGGTGAGGCTTGAGACTGACATGCAGACTGAAATCAAAACGGATGGTTCTTGCAGTTGCATGTCCCCCTCCTCCCTTGTGTTGGCACAGTCCTTGTGACTATGCCATCAAACAGGCCAGCAAGCTGATCTAGTTGAAAACTGTCCTAGAAAAATAACAGATTGTTTTTCAGCTGGGTCAGTGGGCTGATCCAGCTGACTGCAAGATCAGACAAGCACAAGCACTCTTTTTCCAGCACCCGGGCTTAGTCAAGTTGTCCCTGAGATGTAGCTGTAACTATGCAGAAAGTAAAAAATGAACGTGCCCAGCAAATAGTTGAGGCAAGTCCCAAGACCATACTGTAGTGACAGGAGAAACCATAAAGGTAACTCAGTATATTAAAACTAATGGGTAAATTGGCATGGTGATATGTGGCAGGGATGCTCAGAGAAGCAGTCTAAACCAGCAATTCTTCATGAGAAACACAAATATTACATCGACAGCTTAGCTCAGTGCTCAGGCAGGTGCACTGAGAGTTTGTGACTTCTCAGTTCTAGCTGTGCTTTTGGCACTTGGCTGCTGACAGTACATTCACAGTACAAAGGCAGATCACTGTCTTAAAGGGTTTGTGGCTCTGGATCTCTTCCCATTAGCTGAAACCAGCACACCAGTGTTAGCCATAAGAGAGTTGGTGCCTATGCAGTCAGGATCACTCACATTTAGATCAAGTAATTTGATATTTTAGAACAAATATAATTTCTTTATTGTGAATAGAATAAGGGGACCCTGTCCTTGCTGTCCTTGCAGATGGAAATTCAGAAGAAGATATCTAAAATCGCAGGCTGAGAGATGGATGTGCAGATTTTGAATTACGTGTTTTGATCACCCTTTTCCTTTTTTAATGTTTTGCTTAGACAAATAACATCAATTGGAGATCAGAAACATTTTTTTTGCAAATCAGCTCAGATTTGCTCATTGATAGTTTTTTTGGCAGAACAAGACAGTGTTTTGACTTCTTCACGCAGTAGTCTCAGTTCATTAATGTGGCCTTAAGGCTGAACTGTTCCCTTTTTATATGCCTATATACAACACTCAAGCAAACACAATGGAACAGCATATTGGAAAGCTTTTAGCCTCTTGCACCACTTAGCACAATCTTTTTAGCTGTCTGCACTGTTTACTCATCCTCCTGCACCACTGACAGTAAAAGCCTGCACGAGTTTTTTCTTTCTTTCTTTCCCTACCTTTTTTGTTTCTCCAGCAGCACTGCAGACACAGTAGCACAACCAACTCAAAGAAAAACAAACCAAAGCAACCTCCAAATTCCAAACCTCTGCAGGACAGGCTGCTTGTGTGAAGCTGAAAAGGAGCCAGAGCATACCAGCAAGGAAGATGTGATTTCATCCAGCAGCCTGACAGAAACTCCGAGGCTTCACTGCAGCAGTTTGTGCAGATGCAGCAGCATCCCTCTGACTGGGTCCGTGTCAAGTGCTAGCAGAAGAGTCCCCAGAAGGAGGATCCCATGTAATTCTGTGTCACTGCCCCCTTGCTTTTTAGTTGCAACTCTCTGAGGAAACCAGGTATGCTCTACAGGTTTTAAACAGCTTTTATTCCTTAGGATTGTGCCTAATTTCCAAGGGAAGGGTAAACCGCATGGAAATGGGGAAGATTGATGAGAGAGAGGTCACCAAGGAGGGTCATTGCCCTTGCCGTGGAGTGGTGGTAGTCAGGTTTCGTGTGGGAGGAGGTGCAGGAAAATCAGCCTGAGCAGAGGTGACTGGGGCATTTGCCTGGGGTGCAGGTTGTCAGGGACGTTTCTGGTGAGATCTGGCACAAGGGCTCAGGGGTGAGTAGCAGCTGTCACACGTTTCGGTGTTTGGGGACTGATGAGGACTGGGGACTGATATTTGTGGTTTGGTATTTGTGCGCCAGCTTCTCTGTCAGGTCAGCAGGCAGGGGAGCACTACTGGCCAGTTGGGGGAGGAGGTTTAGATGGCATGTACTAGGTTGGGGAAACACTGACGATCATAGCAAACCCATTTGCACCAGTGTGACTTTGGGGTGACTCTGCTGAAAGCAGCAGAGTAATGCTGACAAAACCGTGAACAGGATTTGGCCTTATAATGCGAAAATGAGAAGGTTTGGCAGAGGGCCTGGAGGGGTGCTGGGAGCTAGTTTCTGAATGTATGAATGCATGTGTTTCTAAAAAAGTCTGTGCTGGTTGCTGGATAGATGTCTGAAGCTCTACAAACATGCATCACCTTTCATAGGAAACAAAGAGGCTGTTACGTTTCAGGCAGCCTCCCCACTCAATTATTCAATGCAACTAAATAACTACAGAGCTCCACTGAGTTACATAAAACTGTAAAACTGTGTCCCTCCCTTGCCTTGAATCAATGCTATATTCTCTTTCTGAATTATACATTATAGCATCAAATGGGTGGCTTGGAGCAATGCTCAATACGCTTTGAGAAAGAACAGAAAACATAGTAACATGAGCATGAAGGAGGACTGACATAACACTGTCAGAAAGCTTCAGACTGAACCACAGACTGCTGCTAGTCATGGGGAAACGACAGCATCTGAAATAGAGCATGCTTTGCACCCTGTTGTGTCTTCAGAACTAGCGCCTGTCCAAAATGCTAATCTGAAGACAGAACCACCTAAAGAAAAGCAGAAAAGCGCAAAGGCTGAGTGCTGTTACAGTGCCTACTTCCTGTGCTGGGTTTATTCCAAAGCAGGCGATGCAAACGCCATCCACACTGTCTCTCTTGCACTATTTCACTTGCTCAGCATCATCATTCTTCTTGTCAGATCCCCCCACTGTGCCAGAGATGAAGCTGGTATATGTACCAACAGGGAACAAAATGCCTCTAAGTGTCCTTTCTCTGGAGCTGCCAGGCTGGGGGGAGCAGTTTGTCCCCATTGGAGCAGCCCTAAGCGTCCCATTTGCAATGCTGACACGAGCTTCCACGAACACCGTGACAAGTGGGGAACGGGCACTGAACCAGCCCCTCACCTCCACCTGACACCATGCCAGCAACTCCTGCACAGGGGGACAGGCAGCCACGAGCCCTGCCAGCGCTGGAGGAGTATTTGAGAGCAGCCCTGTGATTGCTCTGTGTCTGCTTTACCGGTAGCTAAGGAGCACCCCGAATGCTCCTTAGCATTCCATGCATGGAGGTGGGTTACTGCTTCTGAAGATGGAGACATCCAATGCTCTAATCAGACAAAAAGTGTTGGCAAACATTTATCTTTCCCGAATTACCTTTCCTTTTCCAGCAAAGATAACTCACAAAGAAATTCATGGCTGGACTGGAAGCAAAACTATTAGATTGCTAATCAGAAATCACAGGGAAAAATGCAATATGAGTTTCATGCAGGAGCAGAAATGTTTTAAACAGGTTTGTTTGTTCGTTGTTACGTAGAGTTAGTATATTTGTAAAAATCATAGTCAGTTTGCCAGAAAATTATTATGTTTGTCTCATAATTTACTCATAGTGTTGTGATTAACAACTTTGTGTTGTTGATCTGGCTTATCTATTTTCCCTTTTAAAAAAGCAACAACAACTAATCAATATAGAGTGACAATTTTTTTTGATGAAAGACAAATTTTTGCTGCTGAATCTTTCTAATGCTACATTGACTGTAATGAAAGTAATGAAATTTAGAAAGGCCCAGCTTTAAAAAGACAAAACAAAACAAAACAACTAAGAAAAACAGATTATCACAACAAATGCTTTATATTTATATCTGGATAACTGACCTAAAGTGACCATAAAAAGTTGCAGAAATATGGAACAAATTGGTAGAAACTATACTACATAACATAATTAGCGGCTGCATGAACATATGTGATATAATGAGCAAAAATCAATATAACTTTTGTAGAAAAAAGTATCTCACAGCTCTACTGGAGTTTTTTTCAGGGGAGGGAGGAGAGGGGAGTCACCAGTGAAGTCTCAGAAATCTGCCACTGGGTTTGGGTTGTTTGACATAGAAGTTATCTGAAAAAAGAAACATAGTTTGAAGTAAGAGAGTTTCCTGATGGTAAGTCACTCTAGGTAGCAAAAATGAAAGCTGGGAAAAGGATTTCAAGCTACGAGTTATTGGATTAAAATGGCAGAAAAAAATCAATGTTGATGACAGCAAAGGAATGCATCCCAGTCAAAACAATCCTACCTTCGCATGCAGAGAGAGAAGTGCTGAAGAGAGAAGTCCTAGTACTTGCGTAGAAAAGATCCCTGAGTTACGACACACAGTTTTACCAAGTTGTCAGCCCAGTGCTCAGTGGTGGAGGAGCAAAGCGAGTATAATGTTAGGACTTATTAAGGAAAGAACAGAGAGGAAAACATAAGCATAGTATGCAGGAAATTTATGCTGAACTCACATCCTGAATACCCTCTGCAGCTTCAGTTTTCTCATGCTAAAAAGAACAAGAAAAGGTTCAAAGAAGGGCAAATTCAGAGTGGAACAAAAGGAACAGAGGGGAGATTTGACAATGAGTCTTAAAACCATGAGAAGCATAGAGAGAGGGACTGGAGAGTAATTATTCTCTCTTTCACAAAGCAGAAGAACTAGAGGAAACCAAGAGAAAAGGGCAGGTAAAAAGTCCAAAACAAATAAAAAGAGGCACTTTTTAGCCAGCTGTGTAACTGAACTTTGGAATGCTGCAGAACTTGGTTGGTGCTGAAGCTTCATGTGGGCTCACACATCTACTGAACAAATCAATGAAAGAAAAATTAATCAAAGTCTATAAACCATGAGTATACCACATCTGTCCCAGGATGTTACTGAGCCGCAGACTGCTGCGAACTGGAACAGGTACTAAGTATTGCCCTACACTTGTCCTGTTCATGTAGCTTTCTGCAGGCAGTTGCAACTGGTGCTGGGCTGAACAGGTCTTTGGTCTGATCCAGTTGAGCCATTTTTAAGACATGATTGGAATCCAGCAGGAAACTGAAACAGTTAAAAAGCCACAGAGGTATTTGCATTGAAACAAAACCAAAACATGTCTCCGCTGTCAAACTAAACATCAGTGAAGAACATTTAGCTGTCATAAGAATAATGAGCAGTATCAGAGTGTTTCAACTGTGTCCAGGCAAAATGATTATTTTTTTCTTGCAAAAGGGGAAAAGAGACATACACCAGGAATGGGAGGAACAGGGTGAAAGGATTCAACATGAAAGCTTGCCTAAGCTTTATCCAGACAAATATAAACTCCTATCGCCCCTACCACACAGTTGATAGTGTTTGGACCTGCAGTTCGCAGATCTACTGCTCTGATGATATGGTCCTTTAAAAGATAGATTGTTATCCTGACAAATTCTTGTGGATAACCTTTATTATGATATGAATGCGTCAGCAAGTTATGGCAAAAATGTGCATATGGCAATGAGGTAATTTTCAGTGACCTCCTCATGCTTTTGTGAATTACCTAATTTTGGTTTTGCTTTCTCTTTATAAAATATCCATCCATCCTAAACTTTTCAGTCCAATCTTAGTTTAACATTTTAAGAAGAGCAGGGCAAAAATTCAGAAATGGTGTGTAAGTGGTGAAAATTAAAATCTACTAGGACTTTTCCTATGAAACAGTACTAACACAAAATTAAAAAAAATAATAATACTTCTTCCTATGAGTTAGCTAATTTCATAGTGTTTATCGGGAAAAGATAAAGTATTTGTTATGGTGAATTGCAGATATGCTTTTTGCAGTGGATTAGGAAGATATAGAAGTCTAGTATTTTTGCATGGGTTGTAGATCCAGCTAAAGACAATGACGGACCTAATAAGGACATGTGAAAACTGCAGCCTGACATGCCTTTATTGAGATTTCATCTCAGTTTCACCTCTTCAACTGACTCAGTTCAAGAACACATCCTTTGCTTGATTATTTACTGTAGGACAGGGACAGTCTTTAGACATTGTTACACACACATGACAATGTGTGCCTGTAACAGACTATGATCTGGTGTAATTCACACATTTGAGAGCCGTGAGAAGGTGCAAATTAAAGCTCAAAGTCCTGTATATAGGTTTTTGTACCATTTGCATTTCTCATTAGGCTTCTCTCACTCTTTGTAGTGGGAATTATTCTAGCTTCAATCATTTCTATAGAAATTGATTTCAGCCAAATTTTGTTACATCATCCAAACTCACTGCACTAAAGGCAATTTAATTCTAGTTCAGCACACATTGCAATTAGTGATTTACCTCAACTGTTTTGAGTAAACATTAAACTGGATTAATTCCTCCTAAATGGGAAAGCCAAAGCTGGTCAAAATAAATTCACTGATTCAAAACTGATAATGCAAGTCTTTTTTAATTCTTTCATCTAGATTAGACATTGGACAAATTTAGGGGTCATACAATGTATTACAGCCAGGCTACCTGGCTACCTGCTCTTCTGTTCTGAAAATGGGAACCTGAACAATCAGTAAATACATCCTTACATCAGTGTGTGCTGACTAGGAATTACTGCACCAAAAAATCAAGCATCACTGGGAATCAAGCCCTGCTTGTAGTAGGCAAGCCTAAACACAGATTGCAAACAACTAGGGAAGGCTTCCCACAACTCCCGTGCTTTAAGCTCCTTTTGAAAGCATTTAATTCCGCCTTTGCTTTCTACTCACTGAATGATGTTTCCCTTTTCTCTCTGGTCTTTCTATACCACTGTAGTCAACGAGTCAAACATGAAGAACGCAGACATGAAATGTGACCAGCCTGGGTTTGTTTGTCCTTGAATTTATTCAACAGCTATCTCCTCCAACATTGATCTGGAAGCGCATCTACTCACAGACTGTTTCTCCTCATGATATTGATAGACCCACATCTAAACAAGTATGTTTTTTAATGAATCCCTCAGACCATTCATTGATTCCCTGAGCACAAAACTATTTCACTAGTTTATTCGCTGTTTCACATTTTTCACAACAGCATAGGAAAAAAATTGAGTAATGTGCTTCCCTGGGAAAACAGACTGTTATTCATTCCCTGATGAAAGACTGCTCATCTCAGCTGACAAAAAATGCCCTTTCCACAAACTTCTCTGATTTAAGATTGTGGATTCAAGACAGCTCATTTATATGTATTACTCCACAGTTTTTATTATTGACTTTATTATACCATTAAAACACAGGTAAATTTACCTAGACAGGTAAATACTCATTGGAAAGCAGAGAGAGAGAATGAGACTGTAGAAATGGCCCACAAAATCTAGGCCTTACATTATCTTTGTAATGCTTTCAGCTGAAACTTTGATGATGAGAGTAGATGGAGTCTTACAAAAAATGTGTAGCGAGTGCTTAAGAAATTCTGGGAATGGCCAGTGGCTCATTGACCCCTAAAATTTTGGAACCATTGATCTAAATCCACTGCCTGTGAACATTAATATCACATACTGAGGAATTTGACTACCAATGTGACCTGTGCAGGTCTCAGTGCTGTGGGCTTGTTCTATTGTCCAGGAGAACAGTAGGGAAATACCACTCATATTCTTCTTTCTTGCTTGTTTTCCATAACAAGGCAATAACCTTCTGCATGTATGCAGAAAAGAGAGAATTGTAGTAGAAATTCAGGAAGAATCCTGTTGAATAACTTTATAGATTTCAAGTGAGATTCAGATACTGTTTGTAGAACAGAGGGAGTTATCAGTGAACCAATGTTAATACAAAGAACCAGGCTTGATTTAAAGTTATTCTGTCATAAACTGGTGTCATTCTACTTACTTTCATGGAGCTGCTGCAGGTTTATACTGACATACATGAATTCAGAATCATAGTACTTTACCGAAAAACTCAGATTTAAAACTGAACAACAGGCATGCTGTCGTATTTGTAGCAGGGACTTAATTACTATAATTAAAGAAAATCTGCATGAGCTGAAAGATAGGTTGCACTTTGAAGCATTCAAGTGAAAAAAACATTACTGTTCTGATAAAATCTTTAATTGTACCTACTTACCTTTCCCAACAATTTTTTTAGTCCAAACAGTTTATAATCTTTTTTTAGCATACACATGACAACTGCTTCAGTGCATTTCAATTTAGGCTATGGCTAACTTCCCTTCCAAAGATTTTAATAGGTACCTTGAAAAAATTCACTCAGACATTTATATGTGGTGGCCAGTTCTCATCTGAAAACTCTTAGTTTCAGTAAAATTTATCAATCTGAAATGCTCCTATTCTTTGCACTTGAAAAGCTAATATTCCAAGGGTGACTTGATGTGCCGTTGGCCATTGACTTCATTTTCATTGCTGCTGTTTCAGTGCTGCCATACAACCACACAATGAAAAGTACAGGCTGCTTAGTTTCACTGGTCTCTTTGAGAAAACCATAGACAACGTGTAAATGTCAAGCACTGTATTGGCTCTGCCCTACATCTGCTGCTGAGGAAAACTGGGCAGCAGCAGAGGTACCAGCAAAGAGCCTTGGAGCGTTGGCAGGCAGGAGTTTCATGGGAGAGGCCTCTGTCTTCCTGCTGCTGCAGCAGTGAGGAGGGACACATACATGTAGTCATCCTTCAGCAGCTGGAAAATCTGAAAGAAAGATAAAATAACGTTATCTCTTCTTTTTGGTAAACAGGAAGCGCTGGTTCAGAGGTAAAAGAGACTTCTCTTTCTTCTGGGCTGCAGGAAGTGGAGCAGCTTCACACAAGCATTAGGGAGTTTGCTTCAGGGCAAGGACTCCCTAGCCCAGTGTTGGGAATCTTGGCTCACTTTCCTCTCCAGTAGTTGCAGTGCCTGCTGGGATAGACTGGACCACATCCTACTACATTCTCCAGGAGTTTAAAAACAACTGTCTTAAAGTAGGATTTAGTCTGCCTGAATTAGCAACTAAGTGACATCTAAACTCCAGAGCATCAAGTGACCCAGTTTTCCCAAAGTCCCTAAGTTCTCTGTGGCCACTGAAGAGAGCTGGGTGCCCTTGAAGGCCACTTGTCTCTCTGAGCTGACATCTGGCCTTCCCAAGAGTGGGCACCTAACCAGGGGCAGAGTGGTGCGTCGGGCTCCTTGCTCTTCCTGGTTTTAGTGAAATACTGGTGTCACTTGCCTAGGACTTTTTTTTTTCAAGTATTTAAGACATTTTCAAGTGAAGAAGTGTTGTCTATGTGCCTAACTTCCAGAGCAAGGCACTGTCTTGGCGACTGCACAGCTGGCCCTTGCAGAGAACTTGCTCTCTTGGCTTGGACCAGAGGTCCATTTAGCCCAGTGCCCCTCTGACAGGGACAGGTTGCTTCCTGTTGATAAGGTGAGGACCAGCACAAACAACAGCCAAAAGCAAGTGTCGAACACAAAAATAAGAAACATAGCCATAAATAGATGCCGTGGGAATGAGTACAAGGAGCAGGGTGTACAGGCAGATTGAAGTTTGTATTTGTAAAAGACTTAACTGCTGTTACCTCGTGTGTATCTAAACTTACTTTGTCAGGTGGGTCCTGGGATCCTTCTGTCTGAAGCATTCCCAAGATCTGGCTCTGTCCATCTGTGTAATCCTTGCAGGCAGTCTGGCTTAAGTTTTACAAACCCACTATGCCACTGAGGTAGCCAGTGGGCCCTGGATGGTAACTGAAATGCAGTCACAGAGTTGAAGCAAGTCCTCACTGGGAAAGACAGCAGAAGTCAGGGAGCGGGAGGCCAGTGCCCCAGGGAGGGGTGTAAGGATGTGAGAAGGATGCACTAAGGTAAGGACACTTGCGCACCCTTCGTACCTTCTGATTCCAAGAATCAGGAATGTTATGCCAAACCTGGGCATGTATGAGAAGATGAAGCGTGTGCTTGTTAACATTGCCTTTCAAAACCAAAACACTTCCAAAAAATTGGTAAGTGCCCTGGCCACGCGAGGTGGATTCCTGGAGAGGGCAAGAGCAGTGTCATGAAGTCAGGGCACGATTTATTGGCACATGTGAACCAGCCCTGACAGGGAGCTGATCGAGCAACACTCAGGGCAAACCTTTCTTCCAGGCATCTCAGCCAAGTGCAAAGCCCAGATCTGCAGCCGTAAATCTGCTCCAAGAATTTACTCAGAGCAAATACCAAAGCCGAGTGCAAACTCTCCCGCTGCTCGCAAGGCCCTTCATACCCAGAGCCCCTCATCGTGACACGAGTAACGCAGCACAGCATAACTCGGGGAGCGGGTTGCAGCAACCAGCCAGCACCAGGTACGTGCTCCGGCACTGCGGGCACTGATGCCAGCAGGTGTCCTGGGTGTGGATACGTGTCACGTATGTTAAGAGCGGTTTTAAATTTTGACGTTAACGCTGGGGTGGGTGGGGGGCGGTTGTTCTGAACCGGCTGACCCGTTAGGTGGGGACCCCAGTGGGCTCTGGAGCAAGAGCTGCCGGCAGGCAGGCAGGCAGGCAGGCAGGCAGGCAGGCAGGCAGGCAGGCAGGCAGGCAGGCAGGCAGGCAGGCAGGCAGGCAGGCAGCCCATGCAGCACCCGCCGGGCGCAGGCGCTGTCACGACCCGACCACGGGAGCAAGCGGAGCCGCCGGCCTCAGGCAGACCGCGGCGCTTCCAGGAGCGCCCTCCCGCCGCCACCGCCGCCGCTCACTGCCGCGGCCCCGACCTCGGCCGCGGCCCCCGCGAGGACGCTGCCGCCCGCTCGGCCGCCGCCTCCAACCCCGCGCCGCTGGGGGCGGAGCGTGGCGGGAGGGGCGTGTCCCCGCGCGCCGAGGGGAGGGTGAGAAGCCACCCGGGGAATGCACGTCCCCGCCCCCAGGGATTGCCCCGCCCTCCGCTTTGCCAGGCCGCGCCGATTGGCTGGGGGCGCGCGCGTGATGCCTCCCGCTGCACATCCGCGCGGCCGCGCTGGCGGAGCGGCGGCGGCGGCGGCGGGAGCGGAGGAGCCAGGTGGGGCGAGAGGCGGCGCGGGGCGGGGCGGGCGCGGCGTTGCCGCGGCGACGGGGGCGGGCGGCGGGGCGGGGCCGGGCCGGGCCGGGCCCTCCCGCCATGGGCTGCCGAGCCGCTGTCAGCGGGATAAGAGCGGAGCGGGCGGCTGGGCGCGCTGGTTCCGGCGGGGCGAGGAGCGGGTAAGGGCGGGGCGGGCACCGCCGCCTCTGGTTGCGGGGGGCCTGCCTGGCGGCGCGGGGCCAGCTGGGAGGCAGGCAGGCAGGCAACTCGGCGGGCACAGGCCCTGCCGCGGGGCGCGGGCCGAGGCCGGCGCCGGGAGCCGCGGTGCGTGGGCCGGCGCGGGCTGTCACGGGGCGCCCGCCGCCTTGGCGGCGTGAAGATGCCCGCAGATTGCCGCTGGGGGCCGCGGGCAGCCGGCGGGCGCGGCGGAGGCTGTGGGAGGCGGAAGAAGCAGCCGCCGGTGGCGCAGGCGGGGCCCTGCCCGCCCCGAGGCTCCCCGGGGCAGGGGCCGGGCCGCGGTGGCCGCCGGCGGCGGGGGGCTGGTGGTGCTGGTGGTGTGTGCGCGGGGGGCCCGCGTGTTTCTCAGGGACGGGAGTCGGGGCTGGGTCCCCGCGCGTGGGGGCTGTGTGTGAGGCGGTGGGTGGTCCGGCGTGCCCCTTCCGAACTTGTGGCCTCTGCTGCTACCGAAAGGCGACATTTGAGGCTCCGTGTGCGCGGGGTGGTGTCCCACGCCGACCCGCGGTCCGGGGGTGCTGCGGGCTCTGTCCTAGAGCGGGCTGCGCTTGGCGGCGCGGTTGTGCAAAACCGGAGCACAAAGCCTCGCTGTCAACAAGGCGTTTGGTGGGGATGGGAGATAACAATTGAAAGAAAGCAGGTGTGGGCCGTTCGCGGAAGCGTGATAACAGTCGCGGCACTTCACCTGAACTAGGCTTTTTTTAAAAAAAAAAAAAAAACACTATTGAAAGGAGTGGACAGAGGAGCAATGAGAACTCTTCTAGGTGTTCTCTGGACGTGGGAAAGAATGTGTGAAGATACTCTTGCGAGGGGAAAAAAGTAATCTAAGAATTGGACGTTACCTGGTATCCCCAACTGAAGAGCTGCCTTTTGCTTACTTATACAGTGAGAGAGAAGGCAGGTGCATCAGTGGAAGTAAGAATAAGACTTCTTGTATCAGAGAAAGCAGAGCAATTGGAAGAAATTCAGAAGGAAGATCAGATGACTCAATGTGGTAGCCTAGGAGTTGGAAAAGCATCTAATGTGGTTATAAATGGGAACTGGCTAGAGAAGAAAATCTGGATGGGAGACATTTTCTTTTCCATTTTAGTTGTACTGCTGCATGAATCAGTAAGGGTTCAGTATAAGGATCTAGAGAAACTTGGAGTTAGTGTCACAAGCTTATCTCGCTAACCAAATTGTACTGTTGCATCTGAGGTGGTGGGACAACCTTTGGCAGAAAAAACAGCAAGTAGATTTGTTCTAGTCATGTGTATCATAATCTTATGCTAGGTAGCAGAAAAGAGATGTCTGGAACACTTAACCCTTCCTGAAGGAAGGATCTGAATTTGCTTGCTTGGATGAGAGACCACGTCTGCATGGAGCTTTTATCCTAACAGGACTACAGTGTGGTAAGGAGTCAGGAAAATACTCTGAGTCTCCTTTTTGCCTTCAACTGTAGGCTAACAGACCAACAGTGCAAAGAAGAAAGTATCCTCGTAGATATCTTAGAAAATCTGTAGTTTACTGGATCTGAGAGTTTCAGGTGGATGTTTAAAATAGAGTGAATGAAGAATTAGAATGCTTTCATATATTGTCATTGATAAGAAAAAAAAATAAGCTTTTCCTGGGGTATTTTAATTTTACTATTCTTTCTTCCTCATTGTGCTTTGGGCAGAGAATCTTGCAAGCTAAGAGCAAGTAGCTTTTAATGCCTCACTTCTAAAGTTAATAATAAATGAGATCTCAGGAAGACAGTTGTCACTTGGCTTGTAACACTGTATACAGATTTCTTAAGAGGAGTTTTTTTAATGTTACTCCCTCTCTTCTTCCCCCGTTAGTTTTTACTGTACTGAAAGACAGGTTTGCATTAAAAGTGTTTAATTGTAAGTTTTTCTGTTAAGTTAGTAACCATTTAATTAAGAGTTGTCTTAAATGCTCATTTTGCTTCCTCCTTTCTCTTAGTCCCTGGTAGGTTTTTCATGTGCCTCCACATCAGTTTCTAGAGCAGTTTAAGACAATAAGAAAAGAGACTGTAAGCATCTTGAACAATAGTATAGGATCTGTTGGAAAGTTACTTAATGTGTGAACATTAGAAAAGAGAAACTACATTTTTAACATTTACTAAAAGTAAGTTGCTGCTTTTATATAGTTCTCTTTAAAGTTAAGCTCAAAGGGTGTAAGCAAATACTATGAAATATGAACAAACACTTCAGGAGCCTATCAGTTCTGCATTTTTATTGTCAGTGACTTCTCTAATAGACCATGTTATTAATATACAATTGTACACCCATGCAGCTTGTGCAGGGGTCTAATTTCCTTTGTATTTGAAGAATTTTGCCATTGTCATGGTGGTCTCTTTTCAGATATGATGATGTTGCACATAGAGGAATTCTGAAGCAAAACTGGTTTTGATACTTGTCTTTTGGAGGCAGAAGGGAGCAGAGGCAATATAAGGTGAAATGATTATTTTGTAAGCGGATTCTGGTGCACCAGGAAGTGCTTGCTGTCCAGAACATGCTTGCTTGTCCTCTGCAGGCAAATTTAAGTTCTTTGGAGTGAATGTCTCATCAAGACAACCTCACTAATATCCACTTTATTTCTGTTTGAGAGGATGGCAGGCTCTGTGGGCTTCCTTAATGAAGAACTGTAGTAGCTATTGCCTAGATATCACTGTTTTATATTGTTTATTCAACTTTACGGTCATCTTTTTTGTTGTACTTGTTGGAAAATTGGATTATAATGTTGGAAAAGGATTGTAATATGCTCCAGAGGGAGAACTGTATGTATATATGTATGGGATTACTTTGACTCTTGCTTTCTTTTCCAGTGCAGAGACAGTTGTGAGAATGTCAGTTACTCTAGCAAATTATTGCTTGATGAAGACTGATAGGCCTTTAGACAGTATCAAGTAACTGAGCTGGTGTCATTGGAGCTATCAGCTCCTGAGATAGCACTGATCTGGAGATGATATACTTGTTTTTGGAATGGGACAAGATCAAGTAGAAGAGATCTGTGGTTGATTCTCTTCTGTCACCTGGACTGATTTGTCTGAGCTGGCTAAGCTGATTGAACAGCTTGTTACTGCTGAAGGGGGAGATCTCCCTCCTGCCTTCTTCCTTTTGCTGGCAGTGGCAACTGCCTGGATCCCTCAACACAGCAATTCCACAACAACAAAAAAATCCAGCTGAAAAAACTAGTTGTCTGCAAACCTGTGGAGATGAGTCACATCGAGAAGGAACTGGATGAGTGCAGAACTGGAGGAAGAGGAGGGGAAGAGTACCTGGGGAAGAACAGAAACACTTTCTTGCTAGTTGTGAGATGTCGGGTGGGCTGAGCTGTCCTGTTTAACTGTACCCTAGCTGCTCCTCAGGAGGTGGAGGTTTCTGCTTAGGCTCCACAGGGTGCCTGCTTCAGCTGTCATGGTCATTTGAGAAAAACTAATAAGGCAGGATGGAATGCACTAGATTCAGATTTTCTTTTCCTGTTTGGATTCAGGTCTTGCATTTGAACATGTCTTTCGGACTTGTTGAAATTAGTGCATGGGAATGTCTTGCCTCCAGACAAAGCACTCTGTACAGAAGTGATAGTGGAATGTGTGAAGGAGAAGGGAAAGGAGAAGATGCTATGTGCAGTCTTGAGGTTTTTCCTGCTATAAACTATTAGCTCTTTATAGTTCTTGTTTGCAGCCTGGGGTCTGATTAAAATCCCTTTTTTCTTAGGAGTTGGGTTTTTTGGTGCTATTAGAGTAGAAGTGTGAGTCTTGCTAGTGTGATTTTTAGGTAACTATGCTATGCTCTGTGTGACGATACAGCTTAAATCTGCTGAGTGTGAGAGCAAGACAGAACAAAATTAAATGCAAAATTCATTAGTTTATGTATGTGGAAGAAGGGATAGGTCTGTAATACTGTGATCAATGTAGTGAAGTCCTGGAATAGTGCTTTATCTTGATACCTCTAAGTGCTGAAACTTCTACTATATCTTTGTGGATATTTTTCTCAAGCTCTACTAGCTTTATTAGTCACCGCTGCACATTTCATCTTTTTTCATATTCTGTAGCTGAGGTATTTTGTGATTTTGGTGTGTTACAGAAGAGCAGGGCTTCCACTCTTCTGCTTCTCTGACTTTATTTCTTAGCTCTCTTCTACACCATAAATAACTCATTACTGCCTGCTGTTACTGTGGGTGGGATTTTGCACTGGCCACGCAGTGGATAAGCGCTGAAAAGGTTGTCCTCTGCGCTTCAGAGCTTGTGTAGTTCACTGCAGGTATCTGGGGCTTGCCCTGTGACACTTCTGTTTGTATGAGTTTCCTGAGCCATGTGGAGCTGAAGGCACTGTGAGTTACTGTTACATGGTGAAAGAGCTTTTCTGCACTTTCTGGATAATTTGAAAGGTGGGAAATGGAGGGCAAAAGTGTTGAATGGTGGTTTGTGAAAGATGGTGGAAGAGGAGTGTCTGTTAAACCCTGTCTGTGTTAGAGTGGTTGAGCAAGCATCTGACAATCTCAGCTAATCCTCATGTTTATGCATTTTTTTGCCCTCTTTTCCTGCATCCAGAAAGTTGAGCTCATGGACTTCAGTTAAAAGCATCACTGTGCTCAATGGAAAAGTATGAGAGCACAAAGTACTAAATGTGAGATGGGAGGAGAGAATTCCTGGTTCTTCAGACTTCTGACTGGAGAAAAATCTTTCTGAAAAGATTGGGAAGATGAAATATCAGAAGAAATTACTGTCAAATGCAAGGCTTCATTGGAAGCATTAAAACTGATGTTAAGTTTGTCCAGTTTTAATTAAGAAAATGCCTGACTTCATCTATTCCTCTTTAGTATTGTGGAGGCATTTACTGAAGATTTGTGTTCTTGGGGGGTAAAAATAGCAAAAAGCATCTAACTAGATCTGTTAACCTCAGTAACCAACTGATTTGGTTAGGTTTTAGTGTATTAACTAAAAAAAATGAGGAATGAGTAACAAACAGCAATCTGAAGGGATGAATAGTTCTCATTGTCTTAATTCTGGAAAAGAGTCAATTAGTAAGGAAAATATTTTAAGACTTAAGAAAATATTCCTGATAGCTCATAAGTATATTATAGGAATTGATGAAAGTCCAGCAATATACTTTGATTATAATATTGCAAGAGCTGAAATTTGTCCAGTTTTGATTCAGTAATTCAGACACGAAATAGTCTTAAAATTAACCAAAAAATCCAAGTCTTTCACCTTCCTATTCTCTTTCAATTGGAAGGCAAGAGAGTTTAACAATCCTAATTTCAAAGAATGGAGAGGAAACATTTCTGACTTGCTGAAAAGAAACCAGAAGCTGCAAAGTGTAAAACTGTGTATGCTACCTGATATTTATCTTTATTACTTGCATCTTTCAATTATAAGGGGAGATTTGAGTCACTCAAGAATGTGTAGTTTCATTCTTGGTTTGTAGTTTCAATTAACAAAAGATCAAAGGAAAGCAGAATTTCCTTTATGTGTCTGGATATATAGATGAAATGCTGTGGGGGGGGTCTTTTCAACTCCAGAAGGTACTCCTAATTAATCTAGAACTATTTTTAGAAGCCTAAATTACTTCAGTTACAAAGTCAGCTTGATTATTGGCGTCCTGCTAAATCCTTAACATTAGCAGAAAAAAATATTGTGTGATGTCTGCTTACTGAAAATGCTTCTTGGCTGTGTATGTAGCCTTCATCTGGCACAATTCATTCATCTCCCCAACCATCTCTCAGCAGTGTAAAATCTTGTTTGTGTGTGCATGTGTGATAGACATCTATCGTTTGGGTACTGCTTAAACATAGTTTGGCTATTTTTTGCATTGTGGATGGATTTAGAGTTTTCTCCAGTGGTTCAGAATTTTCTTAAATATTTATCTATCTGGTAATAGGTATACTGGAAAACTTTATACTCTTAGTCATTATTAGTGAAATTATATATAATTATTGATTATAGTTTCTCTGTTGGAGTTTATATTGCTTGGCTAATTTTGAGTGCTGTTTCAACTTCAAGAATAAAATAAAAATCCCAGCTGTTCCTTATTTGTGTTCCCACTGGAGAAAAGCTACCTGAAGAAAGATGTGAGTCATTTTGCTTGTAGTTCTCTTGACTGTTGACTGGGTCTTCTGGGGCTGGTTCAGTGCAAGAGGGTCAGCACAGCTGGAACAAATACCTCTGTTGTAAAGCCTGGGAGAAGTACAGGGTCTGCTTCTGTAAAGCAACCAAAGCTGTTTGCACTTTATAAAGAAGCTGGCAGACTGACCTTAACTGGAATAACTGTGTATGAAACTCTCATATTTAGGTCATTTTTTAATATCACCTTCAGAATAGCTACTTGCTGTCTTGTCTGCATCTGACTGCTAATAGAAAATATGGACTTCACTGCCCAGTTTTAAAGTTCCAGAAGCAGAATTAATCTTCTGCCCATCAATGACTTTTTTTTTTAAACTCTGATCATTGACCTTCCCCTCTTGTTTAATTGCCCTTAGTGGGTACTTTAGACACAATGCCAAAATTTATCTTAAGCACTTTACTTTCTAGTTTTATTCTTCTAACTACTAAGCTTTTTGTTTCCGGAATAGCCTTTACTCCTTCATATCCCTTCAGCAAGAGTGCCTCGAGGTACTGCTCAACTTTTTTTGCCTCTTCTATCTCTCTGAGTATTGGTGCAATCAAAATGCATAATCTTATAAATTACAAAAAGATTTGTGTGGTCCTCCAGATCATTATTTGAATGGTACATTTTCTATTTGTTTAAAATTTCCAGGTACATGCAGTGTGGTCACAACTACAGTGTTTTTTCCCAGTTGTACTTGGAGACCACACTATCTGCTGTACTGCAGGTTAATGTAAGAGGGTATTCAGAAAGTCTGCCTGGTCATGCAGGGCTGGTCTGTGTAGGCTCGCTACTGGAGAGGCCCTGAACTTCTGACTTACCTTCTGTGGTAGAATCCTTCTTTCCTTTCACTCTACAGAGTCTGTGGAGGTTAGTCTTAATCTTTAGATTTAGTCATTACTGTGCAGTCGTGGCTGTCAAGACTTGCTTTGTAGTCTGTTTTGGGGTAAGTACTTGTTAGCACTCTTGAGTAGTGTTCAGAGCAAGCAAGGCTCATGTGGGAGCTATGCTGTTTCAGCCTTTTTGCTGCTGAATGTTTTACAGATCTTCATCCTTCAGTTTTCTTTTGGAAGAACTTGCTGGTGTTTCAGAGCTTATTTTCTACATAGATTCTGTCTTGTGGTGGAATACTTGTCAGTTCCTTTCTCTAGTACCATGTGTTTCTTACAGGTGTTGTCCTTTGGCACTTCAGATAAGATCTGGAACAGATCCTTGTTTTCAATTCCGCTAGCAAAGCTTGTCTCTTGCATTTTCATGGTATTCTTGGTATTCTTCAGTGCATTTTAGCTGGTTTCTGTGATAGCAAGCATATTTCTTTCTAACACAGTTAATGTTGCAATCATTATCTTTGAAGGCCCCCAGCTTTCCCCATGCCTATTCTAAGGCATCTTTATTCTCTGTGCCTGCATGCAGTGGTCTGAAATATGCAAATTTTAAATGAACTGGAATGGATTTCACATGGCTAACAACTTTGGATAGTACAAGACCACAAGCTAAGCATAAACTTGAGTATAACATATGCACAGTGTTAATGCATTACTTGAGTGTAGGTGGTTGTTTGAGAGCCTGTCTTTCATTAGTGCTGTACTTTTTATCTTGTAGATGAATCATCTCATCTTTTAGCTTGATTTCAGGCTCAGCAAGAATGCATTCACAGGTGTTTTACATTGTTTGATGACTAAATAAAATTCCATGTTAAGTTGAGAAGCTGACCCAAAGCACTTGTGTAATATGCAGCTAGCATGTGGGATTCTTCACCATTAACTCTGTCTCAATGATATTTCATCCAGACTCAAAAGGAGGAAATTGTTGATAATCTGTTAACTTGTAAAGGGGATACAGATCTTCATAGCTCAAGGCAGAACCTGATAACCTGCTGAATTTTAGCAAGAACTACTTTCCCAGCACTGATCACTTAATCTCTGGTGCCTTTTTTTAGCACACAGTTGGTATTGCATTGCTCTGTTCCATTACAACAACTTTCATTGGTCATTATTGCAGTGAACAGTTCTTAAAACTTTGCGCTAAAGACTCCTGAAAATCTTAATCTAATATAATACTTTTTCCAAGTAAGGGTCAGATATGTCAAGTAGTAGGTATTTATATGTGGAAAATTGAGGATGACCTAAAACTAAAATACTAAAACATACTATTTTTCTGCCAACATGTTTTCCCTTCCCCTTTCTTACATAATGGTACACATCAGCTTTTGATAGTGTGTTGTATAAGTAGACAGTTGACACTTAATTCTAGTCCCTGATGTAACAATACTTTCTAAGAAGTAAATATTAAGTTGGAATAGGGTTTGCTTGTGTTATATGTGTTAAGTTTAGCAAATTTACTTTTTAAGCATCCTGAAGTTATAGTGACAGAATATACTATTTGTAAAGGCCCTGTCATGAGTTAAACAAGTAATACAAATGAGTTTTTTCGCAAGTAGACTTTAAAATGATGAACAAATCATGTTGTGAATACTTCACAACCAAGTAGGACAAGAATTTGTAGTTTAAGTTAAATGTTGATTAAATGCTGTTTGTGTTTCACTGCTGTGAATGTTTCAGTAGTTTGATACACAAAAAACTGTATCAAAAAGTCACTGAATTGACCTTAATGAGACAATCTTAAAAATGACTCTCCTGTCAAAGTAGACCAATTAACTCAAAGTAGCTATACAGAATTATGCTAGGGATTTCATGTAAGACATGTGGAAAGCTGTTGTCCATGTTCCAGAAGGTATTATGTTGCAGATGTGGTGTGAGGATGACTAGCACTCGAGGAGCTGGGATGAGAGGGGGATGTTAGCCCTCTCAATCTCTAAAGCTTGCTAGGCTTGAGTAATGTGTAGTTTGGCCTCTACCGTACCCTAGTATGGACTTTGCCATGTATTCTCTGCCTGAAGCGTGAAGCCCTGGTAGGCTTGGACTGTTGCTGAAATCCTAAATTTTGCCAGTAGCTTCATCATGATAGGTGTCAGAAGTAGAATATTCATTATAATCATAATGATCGTGGTTTTAACTTTTGGAATTATAGACCTCTATAACACCATACAAACTGCGTATGCTCAACTTTATTTGTAGATCTCTGGTGCATTGCTTATATGTGAAAAAGTCTGCAGTTACTTTGGATGTGAACTGGCTTCCTTTGGGGGCACTTGGATCCTGCATCACTTGCTCTTTTATTGCCAAGTTCTCTTTTCTGGTTTTGGTAGTTCATATTTTGTCAACCTTTTTAACACAGCTTACTATATCTTAATACTGTCCTTTCTTGGTTTCTGGTTACCTGTGTACTGCTACTAGTTTTTTCTATAGTCAGTGGCAGCTAATAAGTTAGAAAATTGCTGTTTTGAGTTAATAGTCTCCATTGGCCTTGTAGGACAATCTTATGCACTTGAGGGTTGTTAGTAGGTTTTCCATTTAAGGGACTGACATCTGTCAGATACACAGAATAATGAAATGACAGTATACAGTGGAAATGCTAGGGATGTAAATCAGAGTTCATTTAATGGAAGTAATGTCCTAAGATCACACTTTGGAAAGTGTTGAACAGAAAAACTGAATTGTGGGTAAATGGGATTTGTTTTTTAGTAGTATGTAAACAAGAATATTGTATAAGTGTTAATCTGTTACACCTTTCTGAGTTGTGCTTCTATCATGCATACCAATAATTATGCTAAGGAACAGTGAGATTCTAGAAATAGTCATGTTGGGGAGAGCAAGTTTAAACACTTGTGGGTCAGAATGTATCACCAGGACCAGATTAAACTGTAGCAAATACATTTTAAGTTGCTTCAAAAAAAAATACACTGGCCAGATTTAGGAAGAGTAGTGTGGAACAAACTTTGTGCCCAAAGAAATTACCCAGGAGTTTAATTTCTAACTGTCAAAAAACCACTGAGGCCTGAAAATACATAGCAGATGATAATTTTGGGGTAAGGAAGGGTTTGGGTTTTCTTTTGCACTTGCTCATGTGTGGTGCACTACGGGTCTGTGTCTCAATCAGAAGAACGATGTCTCTGAAACTGTTTCTGAGAAGTTGACCTGTCTGTACATGTAATGCCACTTTGTGTGTCTCTAGGTGCCTATAGCCTTAGGTAGGTTTGCTAATTACAGGTTTGTTAACTTGTTTATATATATGATAGGTATTTTGGAAAGTGCCTGTTCCTTTAATTTGGCCAAATCTAGCATAGCATTTGTCTGATCTTGTTTGCTTTTTACATTGGTATTCCTGTTCTACACTAGGAATGGCTGGTTAGCCATCCATGTCAATGTTTCCTGAACACACACGATAAGAAAATGAGTATTTCTATTTCTTTAAGGACTGTTTTTTTAGCAAGCACAGACACTATAATTCCTTAAAATTCTGTCTTTTTTTCAGTGTAATATATAATGCTTTCACATCCACTTAAAGGTAGAAATTTTCTAATTCTCTGGTTGTATAAACACTGAGCTTCATGGATTAAATTTTGTTTTAATACCTAGGCAGCAGAACGTAAGTAGACTACATACTTATAGGAGGCTTAAGATACTTGTAGAAGCAGGCCTCTCAGACTTTGGGTATTGCAAGACAAGCATCCCACGCAGCTGAGGTGTGGGTTAAATATACTTTTGATTTTTACATAAAAATGGCATTAGTAAGGTTAAACACACATAAACACAGTTGTATATACAGCAACAGGATTGCTCTGAAGGTCTCAACATACCTTTCAGTGTTCATTAAAATAATACTTGTTTACCATCTTGTGAACTTGACATACTTTTCCCTTGTTAATTTAAAGGACAGTGCATGTGTTATTTATCTAAAACTACTAAGCGTTTTTGTTTTTCATTTGTTTCTTTATTCTGGGGAGAGAGATTCTGAATAACTTGTTTGGCAATAGTATTGATATAGTGGGTTACCCAGAAGACTAAAAGCTAGTTACTGAACTCCTTGATGAAATCAAGGACTTTCTCAGAAGTAGAACTGTGCCAAGAAAATTGACATAAGAGTAAGTAGGAGTTCTTCTGCAAAGATGGAGTGTTGCCTGGTATGTCTGTTTTGAGAATGAACCAAACTTGAAGTGTCTTGGTTTTGCTCTTGTTTGCTCATGCTTTTGAACATCAGGGTTATCGGATGGTTAGCTGCCATTTATAGGCTCTGCTTTTGGCTGATTGCCTTGCATTGGTAAAACAAGGCATCAATGTGTCTCAAGCTATTGATTCTCTGCTTGAATTGCAGGTTTCTGTTTTCTTAAAGGCTTGTGTGTTGGTCCTGCTGTGTAACCTACTTCAGCAGTGTCAGCTGGCTATTTGTTTATAACCCGTTTAAAGTTTTGAATAATGTCAAAAGGACAGAAAAGGAAGAATGCTGAGTTCAGATATGTGTTAGCTTGAGGCTTTACCTGCATTTCACCACCAAGTAGAGATCTCAAGGCAGCCCTGTAGGATATGTTCCAGTTTTTTTCCAGGCCATGCTAGATATATATTTCTCCATTGCACTCTCATATGCTCTAGTTTATTTTCCTTCTGCAGTTGGTGCAGAGGAATTAATTGTAGTATTCCCTTAATGTTATTGTTAACAAATGTCTTTAAACAGAAGGCAGTCAAATTTGGTGTCTGCTACTAACAAGATAAACTTAAGTTTCTGTAATAATAAACCTGGCAATCTGTCCTACAATTGCAAAAACCTGTTACGGAGTGTTTTAGTGTTAATAAGGTGCCAGTGCTCTTCACTATGCCTGTTATCTGCTAACAGAAGCTTGAGCTTAAATTGAAAGTTTAATCCCAAAGTAAACCTGATTAAAATCATTGTTGATCTATTCATATTAATGTTAAAATCACTGAAGGGGTCACAAGCATGTTTTCCAGAGCATAAATGCTAAGTACAAACAATGAGGCTGGGACAAGTAATTTCTAAATGGAATGAATACTGTGTAATGTAAATGTAGCTTTTATTGACCAGTGGTGACTTGCATTCCCAGATACTTTATTCTAAAGAATGGGTAAAAGGGCTACAAGTTTTGGCTTGGAGGCCAGAAATAACTGTATTATACAATGGCTTATAGAAATTACACTGTTGTCAAAATTAATGACTTCATGTAGGTACACATTCTCTATTCCTCTTTGCATGAGCCGTAAAACAGCTTCTTGTAAGTTTGTTTTTCTTACGAGTGTGGCTGTCATTCCTTTAGTGTAGTAGGATACTCGTATAACCTGGTAGTCAAGACTGCTTTTATTGAAGATAACATAGTGAACTTCAGGAAATTAAGGTTTGCGGGTGGCTAGTCTGTGCCATGCGTGCCTCCTTAGGTGCATTATCACTTTGTTTTACACAGGCACTCAAGTCTGACTGCAGTTGTATGAACAGCACTCTGTAGCATGGTTATTTTAGACAGGTACAACTATTTGCTAATGAGCAATTTGAAGAAATCTGACATCTACTTCACAACAAATAGAGATGGTAGAGAAAGTAGTAGAATAGAGAAAGTAGTTCTTTTTTTTACTAATACTATAAAATTGCTTAAAAAAATGTGGGGAGGTAGGTTTATTAGAGCACTAACTCAGGCTATTGTATGAACTGGAGACCATCACCAAACTTTCTGCCTCTCCTTTACTCTTGCTGTAGCTGTTGGACAACAGTTACTGAAAGTAAGAATTTAAATTAGTATTCTGGCATTTTGACTTCATTTGGCATAGTACTGCATTTTACTAAATTACTACAGCAGCATTCTAATAATTACTACTGTTTATTGTATTACTGGACATTCCAGGCCTTTCTGGGCAATGCATTACTGAAAACGTGATCAAATAAAAGGCCCAGTTCACTCTCATGTATCGAATATTAGCTCTGACATTAAGATTTTGTTGCATTTTCTTCCTTCCCCAAGTTGCACTGATGATAGAGAGAACACCATCTAATCATTAGCACTATATAGAGTTAGTATAGTCATGATTTAGTATCCAAGACTGCTAAATTGGTCTTATTTTTAAGTTTCATCCTTTAAATTATTTAAAGAATGGGTTTGGTATTTTTCTTCTAAAGACTTAAAGTACACTGAAGTAAGTACAAGGCATTCCTATACTTTAAGATGCTCAGCTGATGAGCAGCTTCATAAAAATGGAAAGAAGTCCAGAGAAAATACAAGTTTCAAGTGCAGAAAATGGATTTATACCACAAGAGGAAACAGAAAATATGTCCCTCGAGAGCTGGTACAGAAAGGGGCCAGAGGGCAGACATGATATGTATTGAATTGAGGATGGTAAAGATGGGCATGGTGAGGGCAGATTATATGTGAATGTCTGATCATTCACGGTTAAGTGATTTATTCTTTTTAAAGCTTGTGGATTTTTTCCTTTTAGAAGTAAATACTATCTTTTTGAGGTGGTTTTTATGCAATATGATGATTGTATTCTTCTAGAGGGTGAAATGGGATTTAAGAATGTGAATATTTTTCAGGGCTAGCTATCTGAACTCCTCACAACACATTGTATATTCCAAGACTGTAACTGTCCCATTGGGACTATACTCAGCAGAGGTGAACTGAGATTCTGGTAGGTTTCTTTCTGCTTCTTGTGGCTTAGTCAATGTGTGATATTTCAGTTTCTGCTTTTTTCCATAGTTAAGATGACATCCCTGAAATCCGAAGACAGGTTAAGGCACTCTACCTCAGTACAGGTGTTTTGTGCAGCATCTGCTTCCATATTACCAGGCACCACAGCAATTAAAGATGTGTTACTTTAAACAAAAGAAAAATTCTGTGTTAGAGTAGTACCTACTTAAACCAAATTGGTTGGCATACTTTCTTGGAGTAAGATGAAATGCTATGCTGCGTAGGATGTAGTATCAGCGTACCACAATCTGCAATAGAAGGCGACAAGCAAGCTGAAACCTTAGAGCGCGGGTGGATTTGTTGTTTTTAAAAATAAACCCACACCTCTGCAGAGTGTTTGCTGTGCTAGAGCATCAGCAGGGTAAGTTGTTCCGAGTTCTTTGAAAAGCAATGTGCTTTAAGTGCTCAGATCTTGTCAGGTAACAAATACAAAAGGGGAGGTCATCTGTGCATATGCAGCTTATTTTTGATTCTTCTTAATTATTTTTCAGTTCTCCTTTGTATTGTTCTTTGTCTCTAGCTTCAAGATGGGATGAATAATGATATATCTGAAACTGCTTCCAAAGGCACATTTGTACCATCAGACTGTTTCAGAACTTAATTGTAGAAAAAGAAACAGGTACAACTGAGAAATAGCTAGCACTTGTTGGAATAAGTCCTTGAAAAAGTGCTTCATTACCCAGCATGGTATCTCTTCACATTTTTTTCTGTAGAATGAGAGCATCTTAATTCCTTACCAAATATATATTAAATTCTTGCATTAAGAAGACATGCTTGATGTCTTTTTGCATTAGCATCAACAAAATAGTACTTTATCTTACTACTGATGTTGGGAATTCATCCTTTTGCTAGAATACAGCAATATATGTTAAATCCATGTAGAGCAATGCAGGAAACCTGGAGACTGAGATTCCAGGTGGAAGGACACTAAAACGTGATGGACAGCATCATATTACATAATCTAATAAAGTCTAGTACAACTGCAAAACTGCAAGCTATTCACTTGCAATGAATTGTGAATGTTAGCTGTGTGGATTGGTTGGTTTTCTGTGAGGCTGTCAATGAAACTTCTTGTTCTGAAGCACTCAAAGGGAGCCCAAGTATTAGGAGCTTGCCTGGGGAACTTGTAGTGTTTCCCTCCTTCCTGAAGGAGGTCTTTCATGTAATGTTCATGCTTGTCACAATGTTAAGCTTAAAGTTGAAGTTTTTATTTAATTGTCACCTGAGAATACTAAAATAATGAAGTTAGTCTTTCTTCTTTCTCTTTTGCTATTGCCATCTTACACACACACCCCCCCACCCCCCCCCCCAATTAATTGTAGATGAGCACTCAGAGACCTTTGTAGTTGAATGTTTGAGGCTTTTCTTGGTTGTTACCCTTTGCATTCCTGATAGCAAATGCATTTTTGGTTCTTTACTATGTCTAGAGAATGAGATTTTAGTGTTTAGACTAGTTTGCAACCGGAGTACCCCAATCTGTGGATGCTTCAGTAAACCTGGGTTTGGATTCTGTATATGCCTGATGTGTCAGTGGATATAACTTCTGAGAATTTTAGGGCTTTGTTAGAAACTGAGCTCAGGTCAAATGTGCTCAATGACACTGAACATGAGTATTCTAACACTAATTTAAAAAACTAGCGTTAACTATAAGGAAGACTGGTAAGAAGTCCTGTTACCATTGAATGGCTAAGTAATTAGCACTTGTTCAATATTTGAAAATGATAACAAAAATTGCTGAAAGGTTGGAGAAATAAACATTACCTCTGCAATTATTAGTGTCTGTCTTCTAGGAAACAACAGAGGAAGTACTCAACCAGTCAGGCTAAACCATACATTAGGATTTAAAGCATATTTAAGGAGTTCTTCAGTCTTGTTTAAGTAAATAAGAGTATTTCAGGAGGATTAAATTTTTTTTTTAGATTGAACACACTCTAAGGATGAGGGGAACTGTGATAACTGAAACCTGAAGTTTTCAAATGAAAAATTGATAAACCCTGTGACAGATTAGTTTACAGCAAGGAATATGGGATGTTGGGGCTTTATGAATGCATACTTTCTATAGCAGTCATTTTCATGGAGTTGTTACAGAAACTTTTTGCCCTTTGTGCAGAGCTCACTAAGACAGGACTGGTGTTATGTGTTGTGTTTTGATTTTTTTTGTGAAAGCATGTAGTAGGGGTAACTGTCTTGCTCTTTTTGGCCATTCTGGACTAAATTGGGAGATTACTTCTCCCCATTGTTATCTTAGTCTTTTCTTCATTGCTAGTTACAGCTCAGAACAGGTAGCTTAAAGTATTTCTCTTAGGCAAAAAAACCAAAATGCATTGCCTGTTCTGATCCTCTGTTAAGACTGGAGGGGGTTAAAGGTTTAGTAGAGAAACAACTCTTAAATTGCTTTGGTGGACTGTACAGATCAGATGCAATGCTCTTCCTTTCCAATCTTATTAATTATAGTTTCCCCAGTCTTTAAGGTAATAAAGACTGGTTATCTGTCAGGACAAAACAGAACAACAAGTTTAAAATGCATTTACATCAGCACCTGACTACACAATTCAGTTTCTCATACTATCTATCACTGGTACCCAGAGCTGCAAGTGCTTGAAGTATTATGTATGCAGGTAGTGATCACTCAAAATTCATACTGTTTCTAGGGGGAAATGTTTAAACTTGCATACATACCTAGCTCATTTTACATTTTAAAAACTAATTAACTTTATGTTAACTTACCTTACACACACAAATTATTTTCTCTAATAGAATTTTGGTTGTGCAGAATCATAAGCAAAATGTGAAAACTAAAGCTTTAAAGCTCAAAAAAAAAAAGAAACCCTCAGGGACTCTTCATGAACTTCAAATAGCTATTACAAAAAGAATTTTAAAAACAAAGAAATTGCATATTAACCATGATGTATTTTTCTTGGGTTTTTTTAATAGGTGAACCAAGGGTGGTATTTCCAGAATATTTTTCTTCCATATAGAAGATAAATGTGTTAAACTGGCAAAGTAATTCTGGTAAGAATCTTCCTGTTACTCCTACAGAGAATGTCATTATATGTGTAAGGACTTAGTCTTGCCCCAAAAGGAGCTTTTTGTACCATTAATGCTAACAAACTTGCTCTTTCTTACAAGGTCTTATTTTTGACCTAATAATTGCATGTAAATGTTTCTCGATCAAGCAGTATTAATTCACCTGTTAACTTTCAATATAATATTTAAATATATTTGGCTCTCTTTGCATGTTCTATGCTTGGACATGATGAAAATATTTGAGTTTTGAGTTCAGCTGTTTATACAGACATAGAGTTAAATATGCTGTAGTATTCATTAAGTGGGTTTTATGTGGATTAAATGTTCTTGTTTCTATAGTTGCCGTCACTGATTCTTGTTTTTGTTTGGTTTTCTTGATAGTTTTCTACAGCTGACTCTTGCATTTCTTTGGTCTTGCTTGTTTTTGTTTTAAACTTTTCAACATGTACTAGTGCTGACTGTGTACTATATTAAAGTGATTTTGTAAGATAGAATGAATAGACAAAATGTATGAGTACCTTGTGTGCCTTATCTAAAGTAAAATTAATCAGTTTGGGAATCAGCTTTTGGTATTTTCTCCTGAACACATACAGTAGAATTGTATGTTGAATTAAGTAGACTTCAATAGTGACTGCCACTCAGCCTTGCTTGAAGGAAAACACCATGAGGGCTGGTAAATCTAAAGTGCTGTATTTGTGAAACTCCCATATTTATCTTAATTCATTAGTTTTTTCTTTTTTGCTCTTGAAACAATTTGCATACTGTTGAAATATGTAACAGGATAGAAGATAATGTATTCAAATAAACTATTAAGGAACATATTTTCTGTACAATGTTGTGCAAGAGCTGCCTGTTTTCCCCTTATGCTTCAGTTCAAATAGATTTTAGAAGCAGACAAAGATTGAAGCTTACATCTAGGTTACAAAGAAAGCTGAAATTAAGTCATTAGCTTTCATTTAAGCAGTAGGAGGGAATGCTGAGTGTCATGGGCTTTTACCCGATAGGTTTATAAAATGAGTGTTTGGGGATGTAGGCTGTTAGCTAAAGTTTCACTGAAATAAATGAAATTCTCTAAGCTCATCCTTCTCACTCCCTACCTTGGTATGTTGATTTCTCAGTCCTACAGACCATTCCATCCTTTGGTGAGGGGAGGGAGGGATACAGGGAAGAAACACTCCTCTCTTCCCCCAGCCTTTTTTCCATAAGGAATGTATTTTCTGATGGATTTAATTTCTGTACTTTCCTCTATTTGCAGCTCAGACATGAGCAGTGCCAGTAACTCACTGGCACGGGAATTCTTGACGGATGTCAACAGACTGTGCAATGCAGTGGTCCAGAGGGCAGAGGCCAAGGAAGATGAAGAAGAAGAAACTCATATGGCAGCACTGGGGCAATACTTGGTTCAAGGCCGTGGGTTTATTTTGCTTACCACACTGAACTCTACTATTGATCAAGTAATGTTTTTTCTTTACTGGCTATAATTTCTGTGTTGAGTTTTGACTGTGTGGATTTGTCTGGCTCATGTTCTTCTTGGTGCTGATTTCTTGCCTTTTTATGGTAGAGTGTATGAGTTAATTATGAAGACTAGGAATTCAAAAGAATATGCTGCAGTTGCATTCTGTCATTCAGCAACAACAAGCAGAAAAAATAGTTAATCATATAGCTGTTTGCTAGCTCACACTGATAGTTCCTAGCTTTTGTCTAGTAATGTGTGTGTGAAGCTCAAGTGGAGTAGCTGGGTTAGCTACTGGGTAAGCAGCAATAGGTTAGAATTTTCAAGAGAAATGAGTGTTTACTGAACCTGAGTACAAACTGACAATTTTTAATTTGAGAAGGTCCTCCTGGTTTAAGGCAATAAAGTAAAATTGAAATATACACCTTTTGTTTATGGGCTATGAGATATATTTTTGCCCTTTTTAAAGTAAGTTGCTATTGAACATAATAGAAAGTAAATATTCTGTAACTTCAGCTCAAAAGAGAATGCATTTTAGAAGAGGTGATCAGTTTATACTATTTTTTTTTAAAAAGTCTAGCACGTATCCCTGTAGCTGCAGATATCCATTTCCTTCTTTCTCTTCTCATTCCCTTCAACACTATTGGATAGATACTAAGCAATGGGTAGGATGAGATGTGCATTAAGTCTTTGTGCATTAAAACTGCAGATCCCAGTGTTTAAAAATAATGAACCAAGTGAATCTGGGCTGAGTTTATTCAGCCCTTGTCTTAAGTGAAGTCAGCTGTTAATGCTGGCGAAATTCATCTTGGAGGTTTGCATTTCCTTCATGAAGTGACTTGCGCTAAGGCTCCAGTCAGGTCTGCTGGCTTGGTTCTGGATGCCGGTAGGTGCACAGGCTAAACAGTAAACCCACAAGACTGCAATTATATATATTTGCTAAGAAGAATCCTTACGCTTGTAGAACTGTGCAGGTTTTTTAGATGTCACTCGAGTTCTGCGTAGTTGCTGTTAATAGAGTATTCGGGACTAGAGCTGCTGGAAAAACAGCTGGCTCTTGTGTAAGAAGAAAAGGGATGATTCCATGTGCCTCCCCTCCAGTAAAAATCCACTGAAGTAGTAGAAAAAAGCTTGTGGTGTTCTTTATGAAACATCTGCAATTTAACAATTATTTCCCGAAGAAATATCTTTTTTAAGAAGGCGGGAGGAAGAAGAATTTGATTAATGACGAAAATCAAATTCTGAAGTATAGCACTGAAACTTGAAAAGTTATTTTGCTTTTTACAGTCTTGTTATTGTGCTTTGAATGCTATATTGCTGCTTCCCATTCTGAATTAGTCTTGCTGAGAATACCTTCAGTATCAGAAGAGTTGTGAGAATGACTTTGAAAAATGTTAGTTTTCATGTCTAATTGCATTGCATCAATTGTTTTAGATTTTTTAAAAAATCTTAATTTAAATTGATAGTCTTATCAGACAAATTATCTATTATATAGCACTCTCTATATAACTATTTAAGTTGCTTATCACCATGTATTTTAATTTCATTGCTACTTTGAATTTTTGCAGAAGGATGTTGCTTCAGCTGTATATCCGTAAACTATGTTAACTGCCAAAATGCTCAAGTCAGCTTTTTGTGTTTGAAAATTTTTGATCTTTAGGACTGAAACCATTCTGATAATGCTGCATAGCACCCAGTAATGGAATTGTGTTTAAATTCTATGCCTTCTACTGCACCTCTCTGCATTGAAATTCTTAGTGTTGAAGTCTTAGAATCCCAGCAGGAGTGGGGGGTTTTTAGTGGTTTTTCTGTTTTTTTAATTAGAAGTAACCTTCCCTGTTTCCTCCCATACAACTTCACCTTTCTATTGTGAGTCAATAACATCACTTGATAAATGTAAGCTTTTTCATTTGCTTAAAGGTGTAATTTTGGAGAAAGCAGAAAGTTTCCCATAAAGTTCTTCCAAAGTTACATTTTTGTAGCTACAGATGTTTCAGACTTGTTTTGGGCTTCATGTTGGCTTTGTTTAAATCAACAATTTACTTGCTTTTGACTCTTCTGGTTTTGTTCTTTGGGTGAAGAATCCCTTCAACAAAAGGAATTAGGAGAGCTTTGTATAGGAACAGTTGCAGAGGTGTAACATATCTTAGATGCTTTCTGATTGGTTCTAGTTAATGATTATAGTAGTCTGCAGTGAGGTCGTTTTTGCAATGCATAGAACAGCAGAAACGCGGGGGGAACTGAATGTTGAATAGCTTTGTAAAATAAAGAAGGCTAGTCTATTTCTTAAAAGTGCAAAAACTTTTGTTTCTATTTTGTTTCTAACATAGGAGTTGACATGTCGGGAAGAACTTCTCACCCTCCTCCTGTCACTTCTGCCACTGGTGTGGAAAATCCCTGTCCAAGAAGAAAAAGCAATAGGTATGCTTTACCACTTAGAGTATTAAGGACCTAAAAGTGATTTGTGTATTCCTACAGAGCCTAGGACTCCCAACTGAAGAGTAGTAGTTCATTGTAACACCTATCCTCTTAACATAAAACAAAGATGTGGTTCTGCAGAGAATTTAAACTCAAAAATACCAATGTTCTGTCAGATTACAAGGAAGATCAAAATTGTACAGAGAAGGTGAAGGCTCTTGTTTGGTGTGAAAGGCAATGTTCACATCACCGTGTGTAGCTGAACTTGGTGGTGAAAATTTTTTCTTCTTTTCAGGTTATTTTTGGGGAAAAGATATTTGAAAGGGTATATGATATATTTGCTAATGTGAAGTATTTCATGAGTAGAAGGGTAAAAAAATACTAATTCTTTTTAAAAACAAAAAGGTGATACATGCTGACACTAGATTGGACAGAGACAGAATGAGATAGACTTTTTCTCCTGAAATTGAAGAAATGGGAAGTAGAGAAGCAGCTTAAAGCCAAACAGTGGACAACAGAATGAAAGAAATACAATATAATTAGGGAGGCAGGCCCTGAAAAATAGAATAATACTGGATGATTAGGAACAGAACCAGGCTTCATTCCTTAGAAAATATGTTCTGTGTCAAACTGATGTGCTAATTGAGGAGTTGAATCACGAGGGTTCAACTGCCAAAGAGGCAGTTTAAAGTGAATTAAAGAAATGAAAGGCATGATACAAAATAAACTCTGTGCAAAAACTGAACCAGGAAATGACAGCAATTTTTTGGGTTTAGTGGGGTTTATTAAACTTTGGCCTCTTGCATTTGTCTGATGCATTTTTTTTCCTGTTAGAGGATTAAAAAAAAAAGGATGAAATGAAGTTACCTTGTCTGAGTTCCTAAAGATTCTTGCCTGAAGCTCTGCCAATGTTTTTGCTGTTGTAAACTTCAGCAAACCAAAGGCTTTTGTTAATGTTTGTAGACCTGAAGTATTTAAGGTGCCAGTTTCACAGCACTATTATATAATGAACTTTCCTATTTGCTTGGTTGCATCATTCTTTCATTGCTCCTGCTTTCAATGCTTGAATTAAATGTTTTGGTTATCTTCAGAGCTTAGTGACTTTTCCAGGTTTAGTTTAAAATGTTGTTGTGTAAATAGGTTTTAAGATGTTCTGGTTTTCCACTCTGCATAATATACAGTTTTTATTTCTACGAATTTCCCTCATAGCACTGATGCATAAACATGATGTATCCAGTTGTGCACAAGGAACTTTTTTCTCTTGGACTGAAATAAATCCACCTGTATTAGGCAGCTTTTTTCTTTCCATGCAGGAAATATCCTTTGTTTGATAAAGTACTGCTTCATTTGCTGCCTCCAAAGCAGATGATGTTTCTTCCTTAAGCATCACAACTATGACTATGAAACAAGGCACAGTCATGCCTGCACATGGAAACATCTTTTCTTTCAGTTTGATTAATGATTGTAGCTATTGCGTGGGCTTTTGGGGTTTTGTGGCAGTGAGGGTTGTTATTAACTATCACATTTTTCTAAATACTGAACTGGATGGTGGATACTTAGAGTTGTTTTATACTATGTATTTTACTGCCTAAAGCATCCAGAAAGAGTTGTGTCACTACTTAAAAATGACAGTGGATTTTATCCAAGAATGTAGTTTTTTCTCTACTGACTTTTTTGACAGTTTGATCTGAGTTTACAAATGAACTGGTAGTACTTGCATTTTATCCATCAAAATCTTGCCCGTTGAATCAGATTTAAATTTTTTATTCGCTGTTATATACTGCATACTTGAAAGTGAGTTTTTTGTCTTGTCTTTTTGTGGGAATATTCAGCACCCTAAACATTATTCCTTTCCATATGCCTCTTGTCCCTGACTAATTTAAAATCCACTACTTTTATTTCTGCTTTTTGTGTTCAGAGCAATGCTGAAATAAAGAATAAGGTCTGTATATGTGAAGATCCACACTGTTTCTAAGTAGAGAAATTTATTTTTTCTATTACCCCTAGTATGCTAACAATTTCTTCGTGCATTCTGAGAGGACTGTGAGTTAACACACCCAGTTCCTCTAGCAGTTGAGTTGCAAAAAGTGACAATGGGTCATCAAGTTGAAAAAGGCCTCTTCTTCCTCCCCTTAGATTTTCTTCATTTGTTGTGGGATAGGGCTGTTTGGCAATGCTTATCGTGAGACTTCAGATATATCAAATGGTATACACAGAGTAAATACTACTTGAGTAACTACCTAAACTTGCTTCCATAGCTAAGTAATAGAGGAGGTCTTGGAGTTGGTATTCTGCTGATTGATATTCTACTTCTACTGTATTAGTATGTCTAATTTATCCAAACTTAAATTGAATACAACTAGAGACTTGTAGCTACATTTTTCCTTTATATTCTATCTGTAACAGACCAAAAGATTTTCAGACTAAGCTTTCTTCCTTTTGCTTACTAAAAAGTTCTTTCATCTACTTTGACAACATCCTTTCTTAAGAGAATGGAATAGCTATGCCTACAAAAAAGTTTTAGGAAACCCTCTAACACATTTTTGCCTAATCCTGATTAGAAAATGAACTAATTTGTCTAGGCTTTGAAAATAGCCAGTATGATTCCTAAATGTGAACTGTTGCTTACTCTTTTATACTGAATGTCAGACACAGGTATATGCAAAACCATGACCTATTAAACTAACTTGTTTCACATTTTTAAGCTGGAAGTATTAAACTATAAAATTAGGAAAAATGCTTTACATGTTTACATGCTTATAATGTTCCTCAATGTGCATTTGATGTTCCTTTTTGTTATCTTTGTTTCAACAGATTTTAATATACCCTTCACAGTAGACATATGCCTGACCAAAGAGAATAATTCAAGTTCTGTGAAATCTACTCAGGAAAAACTAGGCTTAGATGGAAGCACTCGTTCATCTCTTCAGACTTCTGTGAAACTAAATCCTCGATCTCGAAAAAGTGGACGTCTGCGCAAAACCACCCATCGTTATTCAGTGCGAGATGCAAGAAGATCTCAGCTGTCCACTTCAGATTCAGAAGGCAATTCTGATGACAAGACTACTGTAATAATGAAACACAGACGCTCCCAGTTACTGCAGCCTTTTTTAACATACCCAGTTAGGGACAGCTACCCTGTAAGTAGAAGTGATTGCCTACCTGTGGAAGCAGTACCAAATTCTAATCCTGATGCCCCTAATCTAGAAAATTGCAGCAAAATTGTTCCAGCACATGAGCTAAACCCAGAGATTTTGAATGAACCAGCTGCAGGAATTGCTGAGAGCAACATGGATAATTCTCCTTTTGACTTATGCCATGTCTTACTGTCTCTCCTAGAAAAGGTGTGCAAATTTGATATTACTTTGAATCACAGTTCTACTCTTTCAGCTAGTGTGGTGCCCACGTTGACTGAGTTCTTATCAGGATTTGGAGACTGTTGCAATATAAGTAGTAACACAGAAAATGAAGTAGTTTCTGCAGGGTGGACAGAAGAACCTGTGGCTCTGATCCAGAGGATGCTCTTTCGAACAGTGCTGCATCTTATGTCTTTAGACATTAGCAATACAGAAACAATGCCTGACAATTTACGAAGAAATTTAACAGACTTACTTAAAGCAGCATTAAAAATCAGAATTTGCTTGGAGAAGCAACCTGATCCTTTTGCTCCAGGATACAAGAAAACACTACAGCAGCTGGTTCAGGATGACTACATATTTTCTAGGTATCGTCACAGAGCCTTGCTTCTACCTGAGGTTATAGAAGGGGTCTTGCAGATTTTGATCTGCTGTCTACAAAGTGCAGCCTCCAATCCATTCTACTTTAGCCAGGCTATAGATCTGGTTCATGAGTTCATACAGCATCAGGGATTTAAGCTGTTTGAAGTAACAGTGCTTCAAATGGAATGGCTGTGTATGAAGAACGAGGGAGAAACTGAAGAAGCCTCAGAGCATCTGAAAGCCCTAATCAACAGCATCATGAAAATAATCAGCACCGTCAAAAAAGTGAAATCGGAGCAGCTCCATCAATCAATGTGTACAAGAAAGCGGCACAGACGATGTGAGTACTCTCACTTCATGCATCACCACAGAGACCTCTCTGGGCTCTCTGTATCTGCTTTTAAAAACCAAGCTTCCAAAAGCCCCTTTGAAACTGCTGATGGAGAAGTTAATTATCCTGACAGATGCTGTTGCATTGCTGTTTGTGCACACCAGTGTTTGCACTTGTTGCAACAAGTTTCTTTGAGCAGTACATGTGTTCAGATTCTCTCGGGTGTACATAATGTAGGAATATGCTGTTGTATGGATCCAAAGTCAGTAATTGTCCCATTGCTTCGTGCTTCCAAGTTACCGATATTAAAAAACTTTCAACAACACATACTGAACATCCTTAACAAGTTTATATTGGATCAGCTGGGTGGAGCAGAAGTTTCTCCAAAAATTACACAGGCAGCATGCAATATATGTACTGTTGACTGCGATCAACTTGCTCAGCTGGAAGATGCCTTGCAGGGCAACTCTAGCGATGCTGGTCTTGCATCTAGTTCCTCTTGCAGAGTCCAGGGAATTCTGCCTAGCAGTGGATCTGAAGATATGTTGTTGAGATGGGATGCATTGGAAGCTTATCAGGACATTGTTTTTGAAGAAGACAAACTACGCGGCATGCAGATTGCAAGCCATATTTGCCACTTAATTCAAAAGGGAAATGCAGTGGTCCAATGGAAACTATATAACTGTATTTATAATACCGTGCTTCAGAGAGGGGTTGAGCTAGCTTGCCATGCTCAACAACTCAGACTAACTACAGCAGATAAACACACATGCAATTACCACAGCCAGTGTTTGCCTTCTGAAGTACTTCAGATTTATTTACAGATGCTCCCTGTGTTGCTTAAATCCAGGTTGGTTGATTTTATATTTATTAATGGAAAACATGCTAATTATGTACAGAGCTGTGTATGTTTCTAACTGATCAGAACGTAAGTTTTATGTGGACTGTAGGCAATACTTGGCTATTGCAGGTGTGGCAACAAGGTAAATGCTTAAATAACATAAGATGTAATCCTAGATTCATAAACCGTAGAAAATGAAGGCTCTCTACTGATGACTTATGGTCTTTAACAAGCCAAAGTGTGTAGAAACAAATAAAAATCTCTGTCCAATGTGACATACTCTTTGCCTCTTCATTGCTCATGCTAAAGTGAGTCAGGAATGTTTAATAGATTGACATGTCACTCTTCTGTGGGAATTAGACTGCTTGGTTTTCTGATCTGTTTCCCCTTTTCCTTCTAGAATGGTCTTCATAAAAACCACCTTTCAAAAATAGGGCTTGAGAGGTTTACTTGTCCCGAAATTATTGTTTGCTGATTTACAAAATCCTGTTCATTTAAACATACCCACAAACATTCTTTCAAGACATGAAATAGAAACTGTCCTATCTATTGTTGAATTCATTAAGTAGTTGTTTGATACAATATATGGAAGTTTATTCAGACTGTGAATGGTTCCTTTTATCCAGGAAAGATTCTGACCTTTTCTACTGGAATCCTGATAAACTGAAGTGAGTTTAGTAGGGTTATGTGAGATGATTACAAAGAATAGATTAGTATACCAGTGTATGTAAAGGACTGTCTAGTACATTTTTCAGTTTTATCCTAACCTAAACTGTATCAGAAGCTATTAATTTTTGAAAGTGCACTTAGTGGCAAAGAGGGAAGAGAAGTAAAATTTAGATTTCAAAAAAAGTTTTAAGATATCCAATTTCCTACTGGCATAAAGATGGAAATATGCAAGTACATGATTCATTTGATTCTAGAGTGTGTAACTTGGTTACAGTAAAAGCTATCCCTGTGGGAAGGAGACGGGAGGGTAGAGAAGGTAGATGTCTACAAGCAAACATAGTACACTAAGAAGCTTACAGACCCTCACCCCAAGTTCTGTATGAACTCGGTGTAATACTTGGGAAGTAGAAAGAAGGGAGAAATATACTTGGGAACAAATATACTGTAAAGTTTTTAAACATTGGATGTCCTGGCATAACAATTGCACAAAAAGTTGTTCTCGAAAGGTATTCCTGAATTCTATCTGAAATGCATCATTCATGCAACTAATAGCTAGTAAAATGTCTTAAAACTTCAAGTTTATTTGAGAAGGAATCTCTACTTTCTGGTGAAGTCACAGAACTGAGAGAAATAAAGATATTTACTAGCTCCAATTGCTAATTAAAAGTTATGGGAAGGAAGTACCACTAAAGAGCAAATGTCATAAATATGGTTAATTAAACACCTTTTAAGGTTTTGAACATCATACATCTTTTTAATGGACTACATTTTAAAGGTTAATCAATATTTCCTACATTATATCTTAAAAAAAATTTGCATTTTCTATTACCAGATATTTGATACTTGGGATTCTAGAGAAGCGCAAACAAGTTTATCTTCTCTTTAATTTACAATTTACAGTAATTTTTAGCAATTACTGTATACATGATCAGTCCTTGGTGTTACTCAGGTGTGTAGAACAGAGGGTTATTTTTGGATAAGATGTGTTATCTGAGCTACATGAATTTGTGACTGATTTATAAGGTAACTCTCTTATGCTTTCTCTTGCAGGGTAATTAGATACTTGTTTCTGAGTTGTAATGGAGTGAATCAAATGACCGAGTTAAATTACTTAGATACTTTAAGAAGCCATTCTTTAAAAGTGCTAGAGACTTTGATACTCTGCCTTGGTGACCAGCAGAAAGACCAAGCAATGCCAGAGTTGGAAGGCCTGAACAGTGAACAAAAGGACTCTACATCTGGCTTGTCTGCTTCTCTTTGTAGCCAACATGCTGTTTCAGAAGTTCCTCAAAGCCTGAGCAAGTTTTATGCTGGCTTGAAAGAGGCCTACCCAAAAAAGAAAAAGTTTGTGAGCCAAGACATTCATGTCAACACAGTAAACCTGTTCCTCTGTGTTGCTTTTTTATGTGTAAGTAAAGAAGCAGATGGTGATCTGGATTCAGCTAATGACTCTGAAGATACGTCAGGATATGATAGTACAGCCAGTGAGCCATTAGGTCACAAATTACCATATCTGTCACTGGAAAGCCTTACTTTGCCCTCTCTGGAAAATATTCACAGGGCTGCAGACATTTGGTCCATGTGTCGTTGCATCTATTTGTATAGTTCAGTTTTCCAGAGGCAGTTCCATAGACTTGGAGGCTTTGAAGCATGCCATAGATTACTAATTCTGATAATTCAGAAACTTGCAAAAAATACGGAAAAGGAGCAAGAAAAGAGGGAGAGAGTATTGAGTGAAAGCAGCAGAAGTTCACATGGGAGTCCTCGTGGTGAGCTTCTCAACAAAGATGATGCTGTTCAGTTTGCTAAAAGCAGAGAGGTGACACAATTGGAGCTCGATAGTTCTGACAGTCTTGCTGGTGCAGAACAGCTGGTGTCTGAATGTGTCTACTGTGACAGCTCTCTGAGTAGGGAACACACTTCAGTTACTTCAGTTCCTAATCTTGAAGGGATAAAGACTTCTGTAAGAGAAGAGACTGAGTGGGCACTCCAAGGTATCAGACTTCTAGAAGCTCTGCTGACAATTTGTCTGCACAGTGCAAGCACCATGCAGCAGAAGATGGAAGTGGAGATGTTTCACCAGGTACTGTGCAACTTCCCTTACCTTGCTTTACTCATATTTGTTACATACAATATTCTTTCAACAGTAATTTAATCAAAAGTTTTTAGAGATGAAAAAATCTTACGCTCTTATGGTACCAAATTTTTTTGTGTAATACTGAAAGCATGCAGTTCAGTGATGTTCTTAGTAGTCAGGTGTAGTGGTCAGCAGGCATGAAAGAATGGGAGTGGGTGGATGAACAAACTGGCAGTTGCTGTTTCTGAGAAGGCATCTTCCCATGTGTCAACTTGTCACTCTTTGTATTTGGTAAGATGCTGATAAGGATCCTGTACCCCTTTGCTCGTTCTCCAACATGATCTTTGTTTTCTGCTCTTCTGGGTTGGATCCCTGTTCATGCCAATTCTCTACTGGTTGTGGGCTTGAGAGGGCCTTCCAGAGTGGGAGATGGATCCAGACGAGATGAGATTTTTACCTTGTTTACTTTTTTGAACTGTTTCTGGTTTATTTTTTCATCTATTTGTTACAGTTTGGGCTAGCATGGTCTATATGGCTAAGGGCTGAACTGAACATCAAATGCTGGTTTCTGGATCAATGTATCTTGAGTCCCAGGGAAGACTGGTCCTGGCAGATGAAGATTTTGTTTATCTTTTTCTGCATAAAATGATCCTGACTAGAGGAAAGGAATGATTTCCTCTGACTACAAAGGCAGTAGTGGATGTCAACAACTATGAATTGCTGGCTGACTATGCCTGTATTTTTTCTGGTTAGTTATGGCCTGCTTTTTCTGTTTGGTTTTTTCCCTGTGTAGTCCATTTGTCCAGTCTCACATTCTCTGGAGGCTGTCTGAGCTGATGGGTTTTGAATGGTGGGAGAAACTGTGTTTTTTTTAAAGAGTATTCAGTGGAGAATGTGTCATAGAGGTGGGATTGAAGGAGAGCTGCATAGGCAAGATGTGAGCATTATATATAGTGACTCACACATCATGTTTTTGATGATGGATCTGAGCAGAGCATGGCACTTAAGACGTATTATAGGGCACAGGTACTGAAAGGACACCTGAAAAAAGTATTAAGCCTTAGAGATGAACTAATTCAGTGTTCAACAAAAAGTTGTTAATTTACAGAAGACACCTTCACTGTGCTTTAATGTTTTAATTGCTATCTTGAATTTTACTTGGCAGTTTGTTACAAAAGCAGGAGGCATTAAGTACAGGAGAGAAGTGGGAACTGGAGTTCTGTCTGAGCCATTTGCTATTTTTGTGAACTTGGACGTGTCACCCTCTGTCTTGTTAAACTCTAGTAATGTTGTGGTGTGGTTTGAATGCATTGTTCTTGAAACTGTTTCAGGGATGTTTATTTTTGAAACAGTGCTTTCACTTGAAATGTTTGGGAAACGGCATGTTGCCAGATTTTTTTCAGTGTGGAGATTGCTTAACCAACTAAATCTGTCATGACAAACAGGTTGAATCCTTCTTATTGCAAGAGACTGGATGAAGGCTGGTTTTAGCTGAGAAGTCAGATTAGTGTAGGTGGAAGGGGGACATCTTAAATGAAAGCACTAGGTCAAACAGAATAACATGAATCAAAATGTTTGTCTCCCCCAAAATGCAGAATACCTGTGTGGATGATATCTTACTTCAAATAAGAGAGCAGCTTGCTCAATCAAAAGTGATAGAAACTGACTTGGCAAAGCCTCTGTTTGATTCACTGCTTCGTGTTGCGTTGGGCACTTTTTCTGCTGATCTGGATCATTCTGAAGAAAAAACTGAAAAGGTATGGAACACCAACTAAGTAGTCTAATTCTAAATACTGCAAGGTTTGCTCAGTCAGCTTTATATTGTTTGGGTCTATTTTTAAACTTGATAGGACATGTTTAAATGTGTTTGGTTACTATGGCTGTTGAAGATTAATTCTGATTCTCATATGTAAGTGTGTAAATTGAATGGTGGTTATTGATATGGTCCACACATTTACTGCTCAGAAATGAGTCATGCCCCAAAAAGGACCAAGCTGTGTTATGCTTTGTGGACATACCTGAAACCTGATGTACTCTTTACTCTTTGACTCTTGAGAGTGTGACAGACTCTCAAAGGGAGAGCTTCAAACAGGGCTGTTGACTGACCTTAGTGGCTGCAGACATATCTTCACCTTAGAGTGACTGTCAAGGTGCGTGTTTATCATGGTAGTGGTTTTTGAAAACACATTTATTCTTAATGCATTGGCTACCTGCTTATCAAAGCATTGGTCAGGTAGGTAGTAGGAAGAATCCATCTTTGCAGAATCCATTTTTTTATGTAAGAATGAAGTATTCTTCAAAAGTATCTCAAGTTTCTTGAAAGTGTATGATTAATTTGTTTCTTTTGGCAATGGGCTTGGGGAAAATAAGCACCTGGAGGGTTCTAAATTGCTTGCTTTTCTGACCAAAGATGGTAAATTTGCCTGTACAGACCCATTACACTGAAAAGGAGCCTGTGTCACAACCCGGAGATATTTCTGAAGAAACTGAAGAATCACAGTGCTGTAGTCTTAAATTTTTTGCTGAAGAGGAAGGATATGAAGCAGATAGTGAAAGTAACCCAGATGATAGTGAAACCAAGAATGAAGGTAATTGTGAACTTTATGAATATACAAAGCAGTCTTTATGACATAGCAAAGCTTGCTTGTCTTTTGAGATGTGCAGAAATAGGGTTAGCATCAGACCTTTAGCAGATAAACATAGTTTAACTTTTTTACTTCCAGTAGGATGAAGTTACAGATGGAGAGATGATGAATATTCTTACTGAGTGTTACAGGAACTGTTCTGTTTTGGTGGTTTTGGTTTATGTGACTCTTGCTCTAAAGTAATTTTGCTCAAATGTATTATGGTCTAAAAGCAGTTTTCTCCAGATATGCTTATCAGTAATTTGTTTCAAAATCAGTGCTTAATTTCTTATTTAGTATTATAACAATCCTGTAGAAATTGGATAGTCTAATTATATCATAGAATTGTAGAACACCAGGTTGGAAGGGACTCAAGGATCATTTGGTCCACCCTTTCTTGGTAGAAGCACGGTCTAGAGAAGATGGCCCAGGACCCTGTCCAGGTGAATCTTAACAGTGTCCAGTGTTGGAGAATCCACCACTTCCCTGGGGACATTATTCTAATGGCTCGTTGTTCCCATTGTGAAAAATTTTCTTTTTGTGTGCAATTAGAACATCCCCAGGAGTAACTGGTACCCATTACTCCTTGTCTTTTCCATGTGACTCCTTGTAAAAAGGGAGTCTCCATCTTCCTTGTAGCCACCCTTTAAATACTGGAACATGGTGACAAGGTCTCCCCTAAGACTTCTTTTCTCACGGCTGAACAAACCAAGTTCTCTCAGCCTTTCCGCATGCAGCAGGCTTTCCAGTCCTTTAATAATCTTTGTGGCCCTTCTCTGGACCCTCTTCAGCCTGTCCACATCATTTTTTTTGTATAGCAGGGACCAAAACTGAACACAGTATTCCAGGTGTGGCCTGACAAGTGCTGAGTAGAGTGGGATAATGACTTCATCTCTGCTCGCGATGTCCTTGTTGATGCAACCCAGGTTCCTGTTGGCTGGCTTTGCTGCTGCAGCACACTGTTCACTCACGTTGAGCTGCTTGTCCACCAGGACCCCCAGACAGATCCCCTTCCACAGAGCTGCCCCCCAGCCAGGTAGATGCCAGCCTGTGCTGCACCCCTGGATTGTGTTTTCCCAGGTGCAAGACCTGTTTGCCTCCACCCTCTGGGTGCAGCCTGTCAGCCAGTTCCCCACCCACTGCACAGACCACTTGTCTAGACTGTAATGTATCAGCTTATCTAGGAGGAGGCTGTGGAGAACTGTATCAAAAGCCTTGGAGAAATCTAGGTAGGCAGTGTCCACTGCTCACCTCACATTGACCAAGCAGGTTACTTGTTGTAGGAGGTGAATGTGATTTGCCATTGGTGAATCTGTGCGGGCTTTTCCCAATTACATGCTTCATTTGACTTGTGATAGCCCCCTTGTGATAGGATGTATCTCTTTGTATTCATTCAGGGTTTGATGTGCACATCTCGTGCTGTATTCTGTTTGTGTAATTAATTTTGAACATGTGTTTGCTTTAATTTTTCCCTTGTGCTGAATATCTGGATGCTTACATTCTTGTATGTGGTCAGCATGAACAGTAACAGCCTTTAATGGAACTGCATTCAACTGTTGCTGTTTACCTGTGTGACTAGGCTTTATTGACAGTTGTACAACACTTTAAAAGCATTTCTGAATTAAAAATTTAACCTGAAATATTTGCATGAAACATATGTCTGTACCAAATAGTTTTTTTTAAGTAACATCTTTTAAAGTTTCTCCAAGGTCCAAGAGGAGAGACTTAAATGTTGTGGTGGTTTTGCTTTTTTTGATTGTCATGTAAATATTCTCTCATGTGCATTTTCTGAGTAAAATAACTAAACTGCTTCCCCCAACCTTTTACATAAAATAATTTCAATTTATCTCCTTCCTTAGCAGGCTCAGACTTATGTATAGAAGCTTGAGGTTCTATTGCAATGATTTTACTGTCATGTTTCATGAATTGTGTATTTCATGATTACTCTGTGTGTCCAGTTCCCAAGAAATGAAGGCACAGTTTAAGAGCATGTAATGGAAGAAACTGCATCTTTGCTCTTCTGTATTAGCAGGAAAATATGAAAATCTGAAGCAGAATAGAAGATTATACTATTATTTTGAAAACTGCTTATAAGCTAGTAACTATTTTTGGTTTGTACCTGTGAGAAGGCTGGAGAAACTATGTCCTTGGATGTTCTGCTTAAATCATGCAAACTGTATTCAGCTGAGTAAGTTTCAGTAAGACAAGTGTTTTCTTTCAGGAGCAGACACAAAGGCAGAACCAGGATGTACTGGTCCTTCAGGTTATTTTAATGACCTAGCTGAAAACATCAGTCAAGGAGAATTAATGTATCCTGAAATCTGCATGTTAGAATTAAACTTGCTCTCAGCTGGTAATGCAAGTTTAGATGTGCTTGCTCATGTATTCCAAAGCTGCCTGAAAATCATCACCCAAAAGGAGAGGAATGCCACTGTACTTATAGAACAGGTAAAAATGTTATTAAAGGCAACAGTTTAGCAGTTGTATATCTGATTTGCTTCAGTTTTATAGTACCAGTATATCTAATAGAGTGATCTCAGAACTATTCTCACTTGTTAATGGCACTTGGTAAGACCTGTAACAATGTAAAGGACTGATATTGCCAGCTGCATTGCATTTATTACCTTTCAATACACTAGTTAACTAAATTTTCTGGTATCTGACCTATAAAGCTTTTGAGTTTCACAGTTACCTTATTTTATCAAAACTGTTTGATAACTAGAGCTATAGATACAGATTTCATGAGTGTCAGACCTTTGAAAAAGACAGAAAAGCTAATATCTTCCTGTATATGGATATATGTAAACATTCTAAATATATGTATTCCATATGTACATTTAGAAACTTTCAGTGGTGTACCTCAAAAGTATTTCATACTTTTATTCTTCATAAGTTTACATTAGAAATTAGTTATGCATATGTTGATGTTCTCATGATCCTTTGGAATTTGATTGTTAGCTTGTTTTTTGCTTTTTAATAACTAAATTGAGTATGCCCCTTTTGCAAAAGAAGAAAATATGGTTAAGTAATCTAAGCATAAAGAGCTTGTTTGTATGATCATTTGATTAAGAAGCAGTTAATGCTTTACAGCTTAAACCAAAAGCAGGAAAGGAAAACATTGTTTTGTTTCAGTACTCCAATTCTTTGTGTGAATTATTAGCTTTAAATCACTAGCACACATGTATTTCTTGTTTCTGAACTTCAACACATGAAACTACTAACAGTTCAAAATCTCATTTTCATTACTCTTCAATATAATTTAAAGAGCATTGTATCAAACTAATCAATTTAGAGATTTTGAATATCTTTAGATTTTTTTCAAATTACCTTTATCTAAGATGCATTTGTGAAGGATGCTCTTCACTACATGGGGATTTTTTGTAATTATTCTTTAATCTTGCATAAAAAGGTTGGGGAAAGGTTGAATTTGCTTTCAATATTGCATCGGTATGTAACGACATGCTGTGTTCTGTCACCACTGTTAAATTCTGTAATTCTGTTATGGGGCAGAAAACAAGGGAGATCCCAGCTGCTGAACTGATAATGGCTGAAAGGTTTCTTTCTAAAATAATTTGGATTTCAAAGTCTGTCTTCAGCAACTGAACTGTACAGAACACAAAAAATGTTCATTAGTAAATATAAAAAAAATTTTCATACAGTAACTGGAACTGTCTTTAAAATCAACAGTAGACAAGAATTGACTGAAAGAAATTATTTCCTAGTTCTTTGAGCTGGTGTATATTCTTTAGATATAAACTTTCCCTGTGTCTTTTTTTTAACAGGGAGCTGTCAAACACCTTTTGGGAGGATTTCTGAACATATTGACACAAACGGAATCTAGTTTTCATGGTGAGTTCAAGGTCTAAGTAACTTAAATACTGCTTTTTATAACTTAATATATACAGACTCAAGTTTTTAGTTCACAGTGCAAATGCAAAATTGACAAAGCAAATTCATTGGCATGTGTGAATTTATGCAGCTGCTTCTTTAACTTGTGACAAGTATCTAACTTATGTGTAAATACAGGGTTATTTCTGAGCTAGTGGAAATCTGTTATTTAAACACATGCTGGCAGATCTGAAAATGGTAGTTGAAATCGTAAACCCTAGGGTTGACAGTGTTAACAAACATTGCTTGGAAAAATAGCAGTTCTCTTACTGATTGAATCTGACTCCATCACAACCTAAGTTTTTATTTCAAATTTCATTGTAACACAAGTCTTAGTGATGTCTTGATTGTGTTCTATTTCTAATCAGAAAACAGCTGGCTAATCCATGAATGTGGAAGCAAATTTAAATGCTTGCCCTAAAGTAGCTTCACATAATGAGGTTGCTCCACAGCAGGAGATGATGTAAACCCATTCCAGGACTTTGATCCCTGACTTTGTGGGGATAGCTTTTGCAATGTAGATGGTAGGTTCCCAGACTTTCAGACTCCAGTTTGCAAACCTAGGAGCCAGGCTTGGTGTAGCCATCTAGATTCATTCAATGAAATTTTGAATGGTAGTGTCAGGAAGTACTGTTGGATCTCTCTAGAATTCATCTTGTAATAGCTACTGCTTCCTGAATTTTAAATGTTTTGCAAAACACTCTGCATTCCAAATAAATCTTTCCTCATAATAGTATGGAATAAGAATTTCTAAAGCTTTTAAAATTCTTCTCAAGAATATTTTGTCTCCTTATTTTTAGCATGTCAGATGGTGCTGGTAGACCTGTTAGTTTCCTTAATGAGTTCACAGACATGTTCAGAAGAGCTCACACTGCTTCTGAGGATATTTTTGGAGAAGACACCTTGTACGGTATGTATGGAGTAGCACATAGCAAAATTCAGAAGCTTAATAAGAATGAAGCAAAAATAAAATCCTTTTGTGTCCCAAGAATTTTGGTAATGTAACAACAACATTCTAACTGATCAGAGCAAATGAAATTTGGTTGTTAAAACAGATCATTCTTAATGTGGAAAGGAAATAGATAAGAAAAGAGGGGATTTTTGAAGTGTGTGTTAGTCTTGGGAAGTCTCTTCAGCATGAGAAAACAAGATTCCTCTTGGAGACTGATGTGGTTATGGGTGACAGAACACTCTTAATACTGTAAAATTTGAAGAAATTTCTGTAAAGTTATAAAACATTTCACTATTTCAGGAATGGTTTAGCAGCAGAAATTACTTTCAAAACTGTCTTAAGTTGGTTTGTGTAACACTGGAATCTACTGTGTGGGATATACTGCTGAAATACCTAGCTATTCGTTTGTATGGGAGTCCATAGGAAAAAAAAAGTCAAAGGAAATAAAAAGACTGTGGAGTCTGAAATAGTACCAAACAAGGAGACACAAGTAAATTTTTCAAATGTGGCTTGCAATAATTGGCTAAGTAATTAGAGAAACTTTTTGGCTTAAGTGCTCAGCTAGTTTTGTTACTGATCATGCAATAACAAAGTGATGGCCTGTGTGTGCATTCCTGACCAGCCTCAAACATAGGGTAAAAGGTGTGGTCTTTTGTTGAGGTATAAGTTAATCCGTTAGCACATAACAAATGTGGGATAAGATTGTGCAATGACCACCTGTTGTGGTTCAGCTGATTCCTAAGCATGGTGACTTGAAGCTTGATCTGCCCTAAATCCCCAGAACTGTTGGGTCATAGTCTGTTGAAGTTACTACTTGATGCTTTGTAAATGTGTATCAGTTTGAATATGGAAGTCCACCTCCTGTTGGGAAAACAGGAATCCAAGTTTAAATGAAGAGTGGGTTTCTGTTTAGTTAGATGACACTTGACTATGTGGTGTAAACAGTTTATTTTTTTCTCATTTGTTTGGTTTATTTCTTCTAGGAGATACTACTCAAGGGTGTATTGAAGATTATCGAAACTAATATTTATATGAACCCATTACAGTACCTTACCTTCCCTTTGCTACATGGCACAAGTTTGAGTATTAGTTCTTCACAAAAATCTGCTAGCACTTCCAACAGCAAAACTGCGGGACTATTAAAAAGAGCAAAATTTTCACAGAGCAAGAAAGAGGCAGATGGTGAAAATTTGAGTCACCAGCTGTTTTCTTCTTGGCATGTAGCCCCAATTCACTTGCCTTTAGTTGGACAAAACTGTTGGCCACACATGTCTGAAGGCTTCAGTGTCTCACTGTGGTTTCATCTGGAGTGTGCTCATGAAACAGAAAATTCAACAGAAAAGGGGAAAAAAATCAAGAGAAGCAGCAGACTGGTAGCTGTAAGAGAGAACAGCTTTGACAGCACAGGTGAGGATATAGTACTTCCTGTTTCTATTTAGGTAGCACCGAAGAATTCTGGTTACAAGTATTACTAATTGACATTCCATATACAAAAGGTTGAACTTCTTTCTTATGGATATTAAACAGGAGTGGTAGTCTTTCTGATTTTTGAGTACTGTCATATACTTTTCCAGCCTTAGTTTTTAAGTTGGATTAATGCCTGGTTCCTTAGAAATTTAGTATTCTCGCTGAATTTGTAACTTCAGTAAAAAGCCTTCATGCTACTTCATGTTATGATGAAAATAGTAAATGCTGCAGCTGAAAGGTCATGGGAAAAGACTGCTCTCAAGTCTATTTGGTCTCATGTATTGATGAAGTGGCTTTTGTGTTCTTTTTCTTTAATAGAGAGCTAGTAAATCTTTGTGATTTAGGATTTAAATAGGAAGTCTTAGCTAAAAGATGCTCTGAATCCATCAAGTCAGAGCCTGAGGCTGACTCAGTATAAATCCTCTAACTTTCCTTGTGTGTGCCATTGTAAATGTTAATAGCTGTACAACACTTCTGTTTATCTTTGTAGAGACCCACCTGCTTCCAAACTCTTCTGAGCAGAATCTTTTGGTTTGTAATTTGTAGGAGGAAAAATTCTTTGTTATTTAAAATGCCTCCCAATCGCAACACTTGGAATATCTTTTACTGTCCTTTTTTTTCTACTGTATTTGAATAAAAGAAGGGACAACCCTGCCCTGAATCTTGGAACTCACTAGAGCTGCTTTTGTTAGGTCTGTGCTGTTGCTTGGTGAAGTAAAAATATTAAATGCAAGATCATACTTAAAGGGTAGTATGATTTGTGAAGAAAAATCTAAACATTTCTTGGTGAACACTGAGCATGCCAGTTCAACGTAGGAATATAATATGATATGGCATGTTGAAAACAACACTGAATTAGACTATATTCATGCTTAGTGGCTTTACATGGTTACAAAGACATCTGAAGAGCTGAGTTAATGTGGATCTCCTCTATTTCAGTTTATAAGAGACCTAGGTCTCTGAAGAGAATCAGGCAAGGTGGGGGAGTTTGGAAAAACGACCACAAAACCCCTATATAGTACCTGAACTATTTCTTTTCACACTTGATAGCTGTTAGGACAGGCTTTGTTGTTGTATTGTATTGTAATTGTGTATAAACATGTTTATATTTCTAGAAGAAATGAAGTCTATAGGAATGGAATACCTAAGCCTGGGAGATAAACTTGTTGAAGATGGCTGTGTTCATATCATTTCACTGGGTTCCAAAGCACTGATGATACAAGTCTGGGCAGACTTGAACACTGGAGCATTCATATTTCGGTATGGTGTATTAGTCCAAAAGCAATCTTGTGAACATACGTATTGTTACTTCCAGTAGCAGCTTGCAGAGAATACTGATGGAGAGTAGAAAACTAATTTCTATAGTAGAGTCATCTTGCACACTGATGGCAACATCAAGTACATTTGGTGCATACAGATCTACAGGTTTACTTGCTTAAAGTGTTAGTCTCTGGTCTTGCATGTTTCCTGTAGCCATATATAAATAATTGGCCTAAAGAAAGATGCAAGATCAGTCATAAACATAATGCAATGCAAGGTAGCAATTCAAGTGTTAAAGGATGTAATAAATTTGTGAAGATAAGCAAAAGCTTTTGTGGCTGTAGGTTTTCACACTTGAAGTGTGAAAATTGCTGTTACTTAATACTTACTACAGCAATCTTGGTTTTAATCTTCTGAACACATTTTAGCTCTAATTTAGTTCTTGTAAGTAATGTATCCTTAAAATGAGTCTAAAGCTGCAATTTTAGAACACTATTCCACAGCATTCAAAGCACCTGCACTTTTTCAATAAACTGAATTTAACTCTTCTCTGTAAAATAGAGATAATATCCTTATGTTAAATGTAAGCAGATTAATGTAAACAAGTTAAAATAACTAAGTTGAAACTAATGTGAGGATTTTCCTAGCTTATGTTGAGCACTCTAAATATAGCATTGTGATCAAAAATATTATCTGTGAAAGTTAAGGAATGCAATCTCAGAGTAACTGAGGCCAAAAAATTGCAAATTTGGGGCTTAAAATGCAAATTCGAAAACAAACATGCACACACTTGTTTTTCCTTTTCTGTTGTTTTTATAGTATGTGCATGGATCCAAATGATGAGATGAAAGCTGGTCTGCTGGCACAGGCTGAATCTCCAGAGAATGTTTTCCTTGTGGGCAGGTGGCAGCATTTGGCAATAACATATCGGCAGCAGCCAGAAGGCAAGAAAAATATCCATGGAAAGCTGTTGCTGTGGGTTTCTGGTCAGAGGTAAAGTATATGTTAGTTGTACCTATATATTAATCTTCTTAAAAAGATGTTTTCTGGTAGGAAAATATCTGTACTATGTTGGTGTAAGTTGAAGTTATGGTTGAGTAGTCTTCTGGGGTAGGAGAAGGATGTCTTACACTGCTAGGAATTCCCTAGAAATATCCAGAATTGTCTTCATTGCTTTGAGAATCATCAGTTCATACCGTGGACCAATTTGTCACAAATAAGTGAAAGAGGTAAGTACTACAAGATTTTGAGTAAGATTCAAAAAAAGCTATGGTATGAAGTTAGCAGTAGGTATAATGTGTCTGGTGAAGAATTCAAATTGAGGAGGTATAGTTCAGGTACTGAAAATATTGTTGAAAGCAGGAATGAAGAGATGGAGAGAAGGCAGTCATTTTGGTCCACTGAGAGAAATGGAGAGGGGAGAAGTTAAAAAATATTTCAGACGAGATCCGAACTAGCAGTGGGAAGTACTACTTCTTCCACTGAAAACTTAAGGTCCATGCTTCTAAATGAGGTACCTGATGCTAGGTTGGGTGGGCTTGTGCCTGCATGAAATATTAACTGGTTAGAGAAAAAGGAATTTATTAAATATTTCAGTTTTTATCCTTTCTTCCTAAAGTCCAGACTATGAAGACTTCCTTTGTGTCCCAAATATGAAGCAGGTGGTCAAAATACTATCATGTAAAACAACTAGATGTATCACAAACTCTTTACTATTCCTCTAGAATTTGGTCAGTAAACAAGCAACATTATTAAAGATATTCTTAAAGCTGTATCTAGGAAAAAAGCTGTTGCACAGTTTTTCCTCCTGCAGTTAAACCTATAGCTGTAAAGTATAATACATATTTGACTTAGTTCTTGAAACTACATGGAGTTAATTTTTAAGCAACGTGATTTCCTCCCCTCCATTGTTCAGTCTGTGCATGCTGATATGCAGTAAAGTCCAAATATGGAGATACAGGAGAAACTAAGAATACTACAGTGTTCTGCACATGTGTAGTTAATGTGGCCCCTCTATATATAGAGTTAGTTGTCAATTGGCTAATAGTTAGGCTCTTCCAGAAAGTTGCAGATGACCTTTACAGTCCAACTGGTCTGTCTGTAAATGCACACTAGGCTTATTGCCTGTGGCTGTACAGCACACTAGCTCTGACACCTCCCTGGTATAAGCAAATCCCCGACATGTTTTCCATATGTGAACCACAGTTTTCATGATGTACACTAGCATATTCAAAGGCCTTTGACTTTTTAGGAACAGTAGAAATTATTGAAAAACTGTGATATTTTACAAGTGTGTATAGTGTTATATACAGCTTCTTGTCTAAGGTCAGAGGGAAGAAGAAAAGAATTCCGGATCTAGGAAATCTTGCCTGTATGGCAACTCTAGTTGGGGACTCTATTCCTCTGTTTTGTGCAGTATTTGAATACATACATTATTATGTAAGTGAGTTTTAAGGTGCCTAGAAGTTGAAGATGTCTTTAGTAATTTAATGTTGATAACAGCATGGCTTCTCATCTACTAAATATTAAAATCTGTTTTAAGCCTAAGCTGAATACCTTAGCAATTTTGATCATTTCTTAATGTTTAAACTTGTTTCTTTATATGTATTTTTAGGAAATGTGAGATTAATTTAGATTACGCACTACCAAGGAAATCAAGCTTATCATCTGACAGCAATAAAACATTTTGCATGATTGGCCATTGTATATCATCTCAAGAAGAATTGCTTCGATTGTCGGGTAGATGGGATCTTGGAAATCTGCTTCTATTTAATGGTACTTTTGTATGCTTTTTTTTCTTGAGTAAGTCTTCATTTCCTCTTTCCCCTCCAAGATCAAAGGCTTAGTTTGATTTTTTTTTTTAAACATACCAAGTTTTTACAGTAAAAACAATACATTTTTTTACCAGCATCCAGCATAATCTATCAGGGAGAAAGCAGGTAAATGTTTCAGTATTGGGTACTTTCTAATTGTGTCCTTCTGCCGCTATTCTTTTGCTTTCTTTTTAGTTGCTGTAATTGGTAATTCCAGTTCCTTTAGTGTTTCTTTTATTTTCTTTAAATAATACCTTTTTGTAGGGGATAGAGAGATGGTGGTACTTGTTCTGTTTTTTTCATAAAGCACTCAGTCTCTCCCAGCTGGAAAATTGATTTCACTTACCTGCTTCTAAACTGCTACTTTCAAATTACTTACAGCATATTAAAAAGTAAACAAAATCTGAACCACTGAATAGCAAGTTAAGCATGCTTATTTCTGAAACTGCTGAAGTTACTTTGGGGTTTTCTTAGATGTATAACTCTCCTCCCTTCTCGGAAAGTTTTGTCCAGGACTTCTGGTTGTTTGCTTAGAGCTGAAGACTGAAACTCTGCTGTTCATCAGCTGGCATTTCTTCATGTGCAGTGGTCTGGTCAGGACTACTACATAAGTGAAATCAGTTTAACAGGGTGTGTGGTGTGTAACTATACTAGCATAGTGTATCTGTGTGGGCCACAGGTGGGATGCTCGTCATAAATGTAAGCTCCACCTTGTGAATCTACATGGTCTGATCCCCGTGTGCCTACAGCCAGTGTAACTGGTGTATTCAGAGGACACTGGATTTTCTGCTACACAGTTGTCATGTACCTGTACATCTCAGACTTTGGTCTTCCTGGATGCTTCTTTTGAGTTTGCTTTCTCACAAACAGATGACCTGAGATGTGCTGTCTAGAAAGGGGAGGGAGGTTCATTTGGCTTTCTACAAATTTTTTTTTTTCCTCCCTGTTAATTTTAGTGAGCTTTTATTGTTGTTGTGTCCTTGGACACTCTACCCAACTGTCCATGATGTTGTAGCATGTTGTTGCTATCACTAATCTTGTTATGCTTTGAAAACATTGAGGAGGTGTGGACTCTTCAATTCTAAAGTGTAATTGATTATTCACACCTGTTGGTCTTCAGTTCATGCAGACATTTTCCTGACTTCATTTCAGTTGCCTTTGCCACTGAATTGATCTGGCCTGTGATGTGTCAGAAGTCACTGATCTACAGTAGCTAATAGCAAGCATTAGACTGTACTGATTGTTTTTCATCAGCAGGGCCTATGAAAACCAGCCAGCGGTCCTCCTTGTAAGATCTCTGATGCAGTCTACTAGCCAATGTATGAATTTTGCCTTATTGCATACTAAAGAGTTAACGGCTTCTTTTCTGGTTTTTAGGTGCAAAGATTGGACCAGAGGAAGCATTTTACTTATACACATGTGGGCCAGACTTCACATCTGTAATGCCTTGTAAATATGGCAAAACATTGACTGATTGCTCTAAGTACATAAGTAAAGAGATTCTACAATGTGAACAAATTAAGGAGCTCTTCATGGCAAAAAAGGAAGTGGATGTTGGGCCTTTAATTGTAAGTTGCTACTTAAAAATGGTTCTTAATCTCTTGTAACTGATTAAGAAACTGGGAACACATTTCCTGCTGTCTCCCAAGTACTTCACTTTCTCAAAGCAGGCAGGAGCAAATCCAATTCTCATTAAAATCACTGCAGGGTTCTTCCCACTTATTTCAGTGGGAGTTGAACCTCACAGAGGGTGACTATTTCATCTTGCTTTAGGTTGGATTCTGACAACTTCTAGATGTTCCAGCATCTATAATATTGCATATTTATCTCATAAGCAGGCACCTCTAAATGCCCTAGGATGATTATGTCGCTCTTCTCTCCATTAGTGTAAAGGTAGCCAAGGCTTAGTTAACCTTTTAACATTAAAAGTGAGAGGAGAAAGGAGGATTTATCTGGCTTTAACAGCAAGCCAAAGACTTCATACCAATTCTTTGAGGGCTTTGAGGGAGTAAGTTTGCATCAAGTTTGACTGAAAAGTCATTTTCCAGCTGGCAGTTCTTAGCTTTTTTCATCTTTCATGACTGAAACAGCCATGCCAGATGCAGGTGTAAATATAGTTACACTAGAAAAAAAATAAAATAAAACTTTATTGTCAGTGGAGCCTGCTATATCTGGGGAATTGTGTTCATGCATTGTTAATTTCTGCTGTATGAATTGTTTCCACTAGAGGGATTTTCCTGATCTTGTTCTACAGCAGCTCTGTAGCTGTAGGCAAAGGGTCATTTTGTCTGGATGTGATCCTTGTAAACATCAGTACTAAATTTTGAATGGGTTAAGAAGGAATGAATGGAATAAATAAAAAGCCTAACAAATCAGTCATGCAACTTTTAAGCCTATTTTGCCTTACGAAACACCAAGTAACCAGAGAGAAGAACTATGTGCCCAAAGTGATGAATTAATCTGTGCTTTTGCATAGAATGCAAGTGCCTTAAATGTAATTATTTATCTATTTTAAATAACCTCTCAGATATGATAATTTTACATTTTCTGTGAAAATGAGTCAGTTGCTTTCCAAAGGAGCTCTGGTTTTGATCTAAGTCTCTTCATTAGTAATGAAACTTCTATTGAGATCCTCTTATGGCAAAGCTGATTAAAGAATAGACTTAAAATTGGAGAAATTTTGAAAAAATAGCAGATAACTTCCTATTTTGGACTTGCCACTTGAGAAAGGGAAACAATTTGCCCAATACCACTGTGTGCTCATTTTCTTTTAAATTTGTCAGTAATTGTTTTTATGCAAAATAGTTGTAATTCTTCAGGAGATAAGAGGGGGATCCTTGGTGGGTTTTTTAGTGCTTTCTTAACTTTGTGTTGTAGGTATTGCATACGTTTGCTAAAATTTAGGAATACTGTTGCATTTCTAGTGCATGTGCATCCACGTGAAACTTAAGACCATGCTAATGGTAAAGTAGAAATGAACTGCTGAAGCTGCTGCTGCTTGCTGTTAGGTGGCTTTTGTGTGTGGCGTTTTGTGTTTTGGGGGAGTGCTTTGGTTTTTTTGTATTAAACTTTTTGAAAAAAACCCTATAACCTTCTCTTGTTTCAGGAGAGTCTCGCTGTTGTTTATACCACATGCTGTCCTGGTCAGTACACCATATATGAACCGGTTATTAGACTGAAAGGTCAAGTGAAAACTGTATCTTCTCAGAGGCCTTTCAGTTTAAAAGAAGTTCAGAGCAATGTATTGGATGCTCATCAGCTGAAAACACTTCAGCCTGTTGAATATAGAACTCTTCAGGGTATACTACATGAAATTGGAGGAACTGGTGCATTTGTTTTCCTCTTTGCTAGGGTAAGGGGGCTGGAAGAGGGGGGTGCATGTATGTGTTCTTCCATATAAAATTTTCCTTGGATCTTGGGTAGCAAGTCACATATTCTAGCTGCCTTGCTCTAGTCTGCCTGTGATTTCTTTTAAAGAAAATTTGTGGAAAATACTTGTGGCATAACACAAACTGCATCATGCAGGTTGTCTTAGATTGGAAACTTAGTTATAATTCTATTATGTGATGTTTTTATAACACTGCTGGTATGTAAGATGTGGTGTTACATTCTGATTTGAGATGGGACTTCTAGATGTCAAAAGATACTGTTTTTAGGAGTGTTGTAGAACTGGTCATATTTTTGGTCTCTAATTTTCAAAAGCACTTAAATTTATTGCATATCTTTAACGCTCTAAACACAGGATATTCCCAATGCAAGTATAAACAATTGTAAAACTATGTAGTGTGCAGAGCTTTGATTTTTTTTTTTTATCTAATAAATAGAGCTTTTTTGAGAACTGTTCAGCCATGTTCAAAGGTTTATTCTGTCTAAAAAAACCTGTAATTTCAAAATTAAGGGTATGAGCCTTAACTTAGTTACTACTTAGCCTCTCCTTGTAAAGGTCACAGTTAATATTTGTGCTAGGAGTCTCTGAAGGACTACAGTTAATTCAAAATACTAATGTAGGCCTAGAACACGTTTGGTTCTGTGTACCTCTGGCAATGGTAGTGTTCTGAAAGGTGTGTGGAGAGTAACCAATGCATATGAGGCTAGAGACAGTCTGGTGTTTGGACTTCTGGTTTTGAAGACACTGTTGTAATTCTACCATTGATAGTAAAATGAGGAGAAAATCCTTATTCATGTTATTGTATTACATAAATTTATGCTAAGTATGTGCTACAGATCCTGCTGTAGACTCTATTTGCATCAGTTAAGCAAGCAACCAATAGATCACCTGTCAGACAATAGAGGTATACATGTGTATAACTAAGTGCAGCAGAGTTAACAGGCACACAGCAAGAGAACCTATAGGAACTGAAATTCCATTCATGTGAGATTTCCGTTTTGTACGTTTTTGCTAAAAATACTATTTGCTCTTTCTTGGGATTCAAGAATTGTAGGAAGCAAAGATTGAAGAATGGTCCGTGGTCTTCATCTGTCAAATAGCTTGTCTCTTTATGGACAAAATAAAACTTTAATGTTTGATACTTCCAGGTAGAGATAGTCTAGCCCTTCAGGAACTTTAATTTAAAGCTTCCCTTAAACATTTGGGAAACATACCTTTCCAGGGCAAACAGGGTCTATTCTTAGTGGCTTATGTATTTCATGACCTTGTGACTTCGTAGTATACCAAGAATGAATTGGTGCCTTGTACTTAAATTTTACTTAGAACAGATTTTTTTCTTAAAAGGGGATTCTTGTAACAGGATTTTTATTTTCTTAGCAGGTCATCATTTACCACAGTAAGAATTACCACTTCAGATATAATATCTGAATGTACGCTCATAGGCAAAAATGAAGGTTGTGTACATAACCTCAAAATCTTTAAAACAGATTTAATCCGGAAATTATAATTTTAGGTCTGCAACAAAGCATTTTCAAGGCTTTTTTCTAAATGTTTCTCATTTAAACTGTTTTAAATTTGTCTTTTCAGGTTGTAGAGATTAGCACCTGTGAAGACACTCAAGCCTTAGCATTACAACTTATACTATCTTTAACAAAATACAGTCAACAGAGAATACAGGAGATGGACAATTGTAATGGTTATTCTATGATTCATCGAGTGTTGATCAAACCAAAATGCATTGTTGGATTTTGCATGCTGAAGGTAGAGTGCTCTTTAAACCTGTTATTTTGTTCAGTGTTAGCAGAAATCTAGAAATTTCTCTGATTTTAATTCTACATTTGAAGCTGTCTTCACAAAGGTAGAACAGTGTTTTACCTTAAACTAGAAACTCATGATAAGTAAGGGGAGAAAAAGGAAATAAAGACCCTGATTTCAGAGATGAGGAGTGGGAGGAAAGCAACTTTGTTTCTCTGACAGCAAAGATCTTCAAGCAAGCTTAAACTTGTAAACAATTAATAAAAGTTGCTTGCATGCACTTAAATATTTTTTTAAAAAAAGTTTGTACTGGTGTTACAAGAATGAAGCCTCTTAAATGTCTCCAGTGGGGTTAATAAACTCAGTAACTATTTTCGAAGTTGACCAGGTAGATATATGCCTTCCCTATCAAGAGTTTGATGTCTCTTTAAAGAATTTTTTAGTAAATTGGATAGAACTGTACTGCTTTGTGCTTATGACATTCAAAAAATTTTTTCATCTCTTGAAGACTCTGCTTGAAGGATGCTGCAGTGATGAGATTCTCTATATAAATGAAAATGGGCAATTCATGCTTGACACAGATTCTACAGCAGTTATCCAAGATGTTCAATTGCTAGAAAAGCTGCTGCTTGACTGGAAGATATGGTCTAAAGCAAAGGTAATTACTTTCATTTTTGAAAGATTTTAAGTCTAAAAGTCAATATTAAGAAAAAAAATATTAAGTATTATGAGGTCTGAAATTAATTTCTCCAGCTAGATGTCAGTAATTACTAAAATATTTTTTTTTAATTAATGGTCCTTATTTTTCTTTGAATAGCTGGTAGTAGTATCAAGCTCCCATTATCAGTGATGCAGGTAGCCTTAGTATATTAAGTTCTGTAAATGTAACTTATGTAAATGACTTGTTAGTTGAATGGATTAATTTTCTAGGGAAACTTGTTAAGACTGAGGAAGACCTGCTTCCCTCTGGAGTTAAGCTGTTGAAAATAACCATGCAGTGTTAATATAGCAAAAAATATACAAAACTAGTTTTAGACAAGAAGTAGTTTTTTTGTAGCTTAATCATCAAAATATGCTTCATTTCGTATGAGCATAATTTTTCTGATAGTTTGTAGTTCTGACCTGACCATTTGCAATCATTTAGTCTTTGAGGGGCAAAACTAACTTTATCCTAAACTGTTTGTGGTTTTTTTTATTTTCAGTGTGTAGACTCAGAAATATATTTTTGAAGCCATGTTCCTGTTTTGTTTTTCAGCAAGGTGTTTGGGAAACTCTGTTAGCAGCTCTAGAAATCCTTATCAGAGCTAACCATCACCAACAGATGTTTAACATTAAACAGCTATTGAAAGCTCAAGTGGTACATCACTTCCTGTTAACTTGTCAGGTTCTGCAGGTATTTTCACTCTGAAATCCTACTTTGGGCTTGGCAAATACTGTTTTACTTGGTGTGGGGGAGACTAAATGCTGTAGGAAAAACTACTTTAGTAGACTCTATGCTTTCAGCCCCCCTTTGCCTTCCTCAACAGGCACTGTTGCTGTGAACTGATACAGTTCCCTATTGGGTGCTCTGTTTACTGCTGGACAGAAGGGGCAAGAGATTTTAACCATTTGGTACTATTTGAAACACTGGGTGCTAGGTTACTTGCACAATCCATACATGAGTAGGAGCTGAAATGACCTGTGACCCTTTTATAAAGACCTGAGATGTCTCTTACTAGTTCAAGTCTTCATGACTGAAAAATATAGATATTGTGTAAGTACCAGAAACTGTCCTGTATCTCACCAAAGCTAATAGGGCACCTGGCCTGTAGTGCTCAATCTGAGAACTCCTCTTAAAATTATTGACCCAGTAGTAGCTTCCTCCATGGCATGGAGATAGCTGTTCTAAAAAGGACTTTGAGGAAGTGCTTCAGCCCTTGCATAGACATTTCTTAGGAACATGTTTTTGAAATGGTTTCCTGCTTATAGTACATACCTGTTTGTGAAAACATAGATTGTAATCCCTTTTTTCTACACTGTATTTTTTATCTTGCATTCCTTTTTGAGTTTTTCACTGTAACACATGAAATGCATTCATTGTTTTTCCTTCTAATGATTTTTCCAAATGTGTCTTTTAATCATTTTCACTGCTGTAAATTTTTAGTTTCTTCATTTTTGTGTGGTCTTCCCTACCTTTGGAGCTTGTTAGTGGTATAGTTAACTTTTAAAATTGTATATTAATGCAAATGCCTAGATACAGAATGTTACGAAGTATTTTCCCTTTCTTTTGCACATGAGTAAAAACACTAGTATACATGCCTATTGGGAAAAAATTAATTTCTTAGTTTAAAAAAACTACTCAAATTGGCCAACAGTGATTTGGCAATTTTTTGGGAATGATGGAATGAAAGATTAAAATTATATAAATGATTCGCTTTGGAAACCTCACTTAAATTAACTTCATTTAGTCTTCTCATACAGCAGTCGCAGTTAAGGTGTTTGGGTACCAAAAAAAGAGGTAAAATTTGGAGAAGTTAGAAACAAGTTAATTGCCATACTCACATTACAATGAGGTTTCCCACAAGTTTATTGAAGTCCTCTTCTAAAATCATTGTTCAGTTAATAGATTTTTTTCAAAGAGCCATTGTCGAACTATCAAATGCTTGATCAAGCAGAAATTATAAATATAATTATCAATGAAATATCAAATGTGTCTGTTTATAAAAGTGGCTGTTGAAGTGGAAATTCAGAAGACCCAGTGTGGCACTGTTCAGAAAGTTTTTGTTTGAAATGTTAGTATCAGCAACTATTTTAATTTCTCTACAAATATATAATACGATGGCAGTAAACTACACTTCCAATGGTGATTTATGCCCTAAGGCTCCAGCATTTCAAATCAGGGTAGTATAGTATGTGGAAGATGTTAATTTTCTAAAAATAAACTTGCATAACATCTGCAATGCTTTGTTTGTGCCTGAATTTTGAGTGTGCTGGACTTGGGTAACGTTGAGTAGGTACAGTAGCTCCTCTGAAGTTAAAGAATACGGGCTGTATTACTTAAGCTTTTTTCTTGTCTGTTCTATGACAGTGTGACAATTTTTTTTAAAAAGACATTTTGCCAATTTAAAAATACAAATAACTTACAGTTGTACTACTCTTCATTTCTAGGAGCATAAAGAAGGGCACCTTGCATCCCTGCCTCAGGAGGTTTGCAGGTCATTTGTGAAAATAATTGAAGAAGTACTTGGATCTCCACCAGACCTGGAATTGCTGACACTAGTCTTCAATTTTCTCTTAGCAGTTCACCCTCCCACTAATACATATGTTTGTCACAATCCTACCAACTTCTACTTTTCCCTGCACATAGGTAGATATGTCACATTTAACTAGAAGTAAAGAGGAAGATAAAAATCTAGTCATAAATTGATATCTAAAAAACCTTTTCACTCATAAAATACTATTCTATGAATATAATTTTTGATTGGTATATTGTAATAACTGTATATAAAAATTATTGAACTACTGGGACTTAATAGTTTACATTGAGAGACATTATAATGACACTTTGTTGCTTGGCTTACTTCGAGATCTTTTTTCTGTCTACAGCCATAAATAATTTCATTGGTGGTTATGTCTTTAAAGTTTGATGCTAAACAGAATGCTTAACATTTAGCTGCCTGTATGGACACATTTGCCTGTGAGCAAATCTTAGAGAAAAACGTCTAACTTAGCTGTAAATGAAGCTTATTCAGAAATATGTGTATATGGTCCTGTCTCCATCTCTACTTTCTTGTTTCCTGTTACTGAATTCCTAGAAAAATAAAAGGCCTGAGGAGCACTTGAGCAAGCTATCAGTTGCACTGCAAGACATCATTGGGAGACACCATCAGTGCATTGCATACATGTTATGGAAATTACCTGTGTGCTTTCAGGCATGCACATCTAGAGCGAGCAACAGGTGTCTTTAATATATCTGTACTAGATGATCACTTTGGCAAAATGAGTGATATGAGCTTTAAAAATTCTTCCTTTTTCTTTTAGAAGATGAGAAACTAGTACGTGTGTAGTTCATGTTTTAATATTAGCATTGTACAACCTTAGCCATAACTTATGTAAACATGGGAAGTATCATCCAAGTTTGAAATGTTTTCTCCTTTTGCAGATGCCTGTGTGCCTCCAGTTTTAGTAACTGGTTTCAAAGGCAATACAGTTTTTATCTGTATCTGTCATCTAATACTAACAGATGTAAAACTCTGAGTAAGAATAGAATGCATTTCTTGATACTTCGAGCCCTATTAGATCAATCTGTTTGAGAACAGTCACCTGTTTTTGACATGGCAAAAAGTCAAATTTATTACTGCTTGTATGCCTGCAAGGACCATCTTTAAATATAATTACTTTAGAACATCATACTACTTTCAGTGTTCTGAAGTAAATTTTAAAGATATATCACTAAAACAAAAAGTGGTTCTCAAGTGCTTTTTCTCAGATGTTGGTGAGTTGAGGACTTCTCATTAGCCTCCAGTGATCAGCTTGAAGTGTAACCTGGCTACTATGAGTCGAAATATATCAAGAATGCAAACTTAAAAAGCTTGTATGTAACTTTTCCCATTATCTTGTCTTTCTAGATGGCAAAATTTTTCAGGAGAAAGTTGAATCGCTTAGGTACCTGAGAAATTCCAGCAGTGGCGGGAAGTCAATAGATACTTCTGCATTTGTGATTACAACTCCAACTGGATTTACAGCTTTACCACTGGGAGGTAAAACAATACTGTAAAAACAAGGACATTAAGACACAGTCCTTTGGCAGATGACTAGAGTGCCTTAAAGTGTTAGTTTTCCACAGATATTTCTTACAAAGCTCCCCTGTCCCTTGGAGCTTGGTGCCTGAATGACAGAGTAAGAGGGATGGAATTAAACATGCTACGTAAACTGCTCTTCATTCTCAGAATGAGAGATATTGCTGCATTGATGGCTCAGGCAGTGAAGTGGACCAGATAGCTGAACTTCATTTGTTAAATAGACCTGCTAGAGATGTGTGAGAATGCCTTAGCAAGGCAATAGTTGAAATGGTGAGCCATAAGCAGCTATCCCACCTGTGCAAAAAGCACCAAGCTGATACTGTTATTAGTGCATAATTGTTAACATCCATCTAAATATAGTATTAAAGTATTGGCATTTAGTTATGCTGCAGGTATATATACTGTTCCTACATGATAGAGGATGGGAAGATATTTCTAATAAAGAACAACATAGATACCTTGGTTATATAAATTAACATTTAAGAGTTTCCTAGAAACAGTCTTATTATGTAGCATGCCAAACAAGTTGAGGTCTATAAAGATAACTGCTTAAATCAGTTTTGAATTCCTTTGCTATAGATGCTGAAATAGTGTGAAGTTACTAGTTCAAGCTGGTAACTTTTCGGTTGGCATTCTGTCAGTGTGATGTTTTCTGCATCGTTATTGAAGTAGATTTTTAATCATACTTTTTAGAGACTTGCATAGGCAATCAACAAATATCACCTGTAAAACAGAAGCTAAAATGTATAACTTAAGCCTTTATTTAAGCTCATTGACAATAAGAAATAAATTCTAATGAAAAATGCATAATCTAAGCAAGTTTACCAATATATACAAAATAGGAATGAAAACTAACTTAGCTGCTATATTTTTCAGATGATGTTTGACTTAACTATATTCTGTGTATCACTCATGTAATACCTTTTACAATTGATGTCTTGTTGCTACTTTGCTTGGGAAAAGCAAATTGAGTCTTCGTTTGAAACAGTGTTAGTTCAAGTGTCCTTCACTAAAAGCAGTGATATGAAGAGCAGACCACAGTAGTAATTGTATATGGAATTAATCATTCTGCCATATGGCATACTCTTCTTAAACTGAGTACTTATTAATAACGATAGTACCAAACTGTTATTCTTGAATAAAGATTATTCATGTGTGCCAGAGGAATACTCAACATAAATTTTTGTGAAAATTAGGTGTTTGAGTGTTGTGGTTCTGAATTTGAATTTCGAAATTTAGGGAATATATTTGAAATAGTATGTTCAGTAGATAACTGGCTACCTGCATGTGGGTTTGCAGTTTGTTGCCCTACCTGCTAATGTGTGTGCAAGCTTGACTGTAAGATTGTTGCAGCTATGTAGATTCCTTCTGTTGTCTGAAGACCAGCGTGGTCTGGCTATATTTGCATACATATGTGTGTATACATATAAATTTGTATATCTTTATATAAATCTCATTCAGGGAAAAAAAAATCCTGATGCATCATCATTGCATTAGTACTAACTGGTGCATAGTTTTCAAAATACTTCTGAATGAACAAAGTCTCCTTTTCCCACATGAACAGAAAGCTTCTTCTACCAGTCTGGTATAGAGACTGCTTTCCCTCTACAAATGTCTTTCATAAAAATATAATTTTAAATGTGCTCTGAAAGTTTGACTGTTTCAGGTCAAAATGTGTACCTAAAAGGAAGTCCTATTAAATAAAATATGCAGTTATAAAGTTATAAACCTGAAGTACATGTAAAACCTTCATGCAAAAGGGTTGGTGAATACTATTTCAGTATCTGCTGAAACATGGTAGATTGGTCCTCTTACACAAGAGCTCCAAATAAAACAACCTGCTCTGTTTGACCCTGCTTTGAACAAGGAGTTTGGGCTAGACAATCTCTAGAGGTGTCTTCCACCCTCAGTGATTCTATGATTATGTACAAATTCCTGCTGAGGGTTAGCTGAGAGGATCATAATGTAAATCCAGAAACTCCAGTATACATGCAAAAAATGTTTCATATTTTATATATCTTTCCAATTTGTGACTTGCTAATTATATGGCTGCATAATAGTTTACTATCTCTACTTGATCAGCCAAATCTGAGCTATGCCAGGTGTTGAATCAGTTTTGCCATATAGAATTAGCTTGGGCCATCACTGTGTTAAATCTATGTGGAGTGTAACGTTGAGGGGAAAAGCTTGTTTCTAGCATAAAACGAATGCTAAAGATATCCTTATTTCCCTAGAGAACACTTCCAGTGCTGGTGTACAGCAGAAGATGAGCTCTCAGGCACCTAAAAGGCTTTGCAGAAGCTTGCCAGTGTCTCCTACCTCCTCACCTCAAGTTCATCAAAAAAGACTATCTGTAAGGATGGGAAGGAGTGTTGATGACCTGCAGATTATTGGAAAGCATGACTACATTGATCTGCAGGGTAGAACTGGTTTTGTAGGAAGTTCTGAAACTGTAAAGAAAGTACAAGAACTCTTTCTTAGCAGTTGTGAGTCTGCAAAAACAGTTTGTGACTCAGAGTTAACATCTGCGGAAACATTTGAAGATATTGCAAAAGAAGAGTTATCTGAAAACACATTTGAGAGTAAAGAAGCAGATGCAGACCTGAAATGTAATGAAGGTGGTGGTACTGCAGCTGAGACATCCCTACGTCGTCCAGACAATCTGAAAGGGCTGCCTTCATTTCAGAAGAGTCAGGGTAATTTCGCAGGGTTGGGCTTAGCATTTTCCATTCATGGAGGAGAATCATCAGCCATTGCTCGCTGGCCAAGCTTTGCTGACAAGAATATACTTCCTGAAGACTGGGAGAGTCTTGCTTTTTCTTCAGCTAATGAGAATACCCAAAAACCATCTGAAAGCCCTGATGACCGGTAAGCAGATAAACAAAATAATAAATAACCGATAGCTCAGTATGAGCTTTAATTTCACAGTTCTTGGTCTTGATTACTACTCGACAAAAACTGGAAGCCTGAAAATTAATGTTTTCAATGGCTGTCATAAACAAATTCATTAAGCTTTTAGTCTATAGAATTGCATTTTTCTAATTTTTGCGTTATTTATATAACAAACTTTAAAAACCAGGAATTTTGCTATCTTCAGTAAGAATGGGAACTTGTTATGCTAGCTCACAAAAAGTCTCAAGCAAGTAGTTCTAGTCAGATTATCATTTTTGCCATCTGCTATCCAAAAATAAGTGTTAATGAAGAATGGCAATAGGGGTATTGGAGAACTGTTTGCCAGATTTCCTGTTCTTCCTGCCCCTCAAGAGTAGCTGACAATTCTGCATTTTTTTTAATGTTTCCTGTTGTAGACAAACGGTGGTAAAATATATTCCTCTGTTTTCAGATGTACAGAAGACTGTCTCGTGCTTATCTGTTGTGGATTATATGACCTCTTGCGTGGAGTTCTCCTAATCCTACCAGATATCATGCTAGAAGATGTGATGGACAAACTTATCCAACCTGATTATCTTATAGTTCTTGTGAACCACCCATCTCCTCTCATACAACAAGGAGTAATTAAAGTAGGCCTATATGAAAAGCTTTTGGCTAAAGAGTTGTGAACAAGCATAGTTAACTTGTTAGAAACATGAAGTTTTGTTAGTATTTTTCTATTTTGCTTGCTTCAATTTTCTAGGTTTACTTTTAAGTTATGTTTCCACCCCCCCAGATTAAAAACAAACCAAAACCAAACCACAACACAAACACATAATCTTTCAACAGATATAGTCAATGATCTAATCCAGAGGCCTTAAGAGCATATGACAGTGTTACTGTTGTAAATGGAAGTGACAGTGCAGAAAGTTGGTGACCATCTCTTCAACATTAAACACATGAGGTACTGTGTTAAGGTGCAAGCAAAGTTTTGATGTCTAACACAGTTGACTTTCAGTTATTGTGGGGAGTTACCCACACGTATTTTTGGCATGAACATGGACTTGAGGCTTTGAAATGTTTTCAGAGATTTTTGTAGTATTGACAAGGACAATGCTTCTGGATTATAACATCATGTAGATGAAAAACTTTGAGTAGATTTGTATTTTAATTTGAAGAGTAAGATTATATGGCTTTATTAACAAAGTGATCTAAAAAAATGTGCATGCACTTGCATACATACCAAAGTTCAGGATTTAACAAGTGTAAAAAGTCTGGATGTATTTATGTATGCATTATGTAACTGTTATGTGTGTGATTTAATCTCCTTCAAACTTGACTAAAAACCTTAGAGTTGTCAGGTTAAAAGGATAAAGTCAGCTGTCAGTTGTAACAGGGGCAGTGTAGATTGCAGTTGCAATAGTGCCGTTGATGTGTTTAATCTGGAATTCTAAAAATTTGGGTTTCAAACTGTTCAAATTGCACACAAGAACTTTAACTTTCAAGGGAGTTATATTAAATATTTAAATCTTACATCATAATTGTGCATTTATTTTTAGTTGTTGGATGCATATTTCAACAGAGCAAGGAGGGAGCAAAAGGAGAAGTTCTTAAAGAATCGTGGCTTCTCCTTGCTAGCCAACCAGCTGTACCTTCACCAGGGGACTCAGGAAGTTGTAGAGTGCTTTTTGGAAATGCTCTTTGGCCGCTCTGTTGGCTTGGATGAAGAGTAAGTGATGCTTTGCTTCTGTGTCCTGTAACTTAATATTTGAACTACAAGTGTTGTACATTGCTGGAGGCAAGGATGTGATAGCTTTCCAATTCCTGTTCTCTTCCTAGTAGTCAACAACCGTAAAAAGTTTCTTCAAAACTGTTTTGAAATGTTTTGCTTGTAGCTTTAACATTTAAATGTATTAAACTTATGACTATTTTATGGCCCTTAAGCTGTTTGTAAGCAACTTCATCTGATGGGTGCTGTCAGCTGGGACCTTCTAAACCCTCAGCCCTTCTGAGGGCTTCAGAGGCATTTGCACTTCAAATGTCCTTGTAATAATTTTCATTTTTCCCTATCCTTTCTGATCCTACATGAAACTGATTTATATTCTTAGAAGTTCTAAGTAGTAGTCACTAGACTTCTACTGGATTTTGGTAGGTGATTAAGGACAAAGCTTGATGCAGCAGCTGCTTCCTTGGCTTGGCCCTGAGTTTAGATCCCTATTTCCCTTAGGGAAAACCCCACAGATACACCATTTCCTTGAACCAAAGAGCCACCTCATATTGACAAGGAAAGGAGATTACCTTTTAAGCAGACAATTATTTAAGTAAATGATTTTTTTTTTAGAATTAGTCTGACTACTTAATGATTGTACAGGAAGAACATGCATGTAAGTATAGTCAGCAGTGCAAAAATCTTGCAAAAAAAAAACTCAGTTGCTGCCTCTGCAGGATTTGTAGCCAAATTACTTCTGGCGGTTGGCCTGATCTTCACCCCCCAAGAAAATATTCCTATTTAACTGCCAAGATTTAAACCTGGCTGCTTAACTAACCCCAAAGCAGAGAACTGTTATTTCCTCAAGACTGATTATGGAGCTGGAAAAATAATTTAAATGTCTTAAGTTTTTAGGATTGTGTATAATAGTCATGTGATGGGCTGATAACCTTAGAAGAATAATCCAATTTCTTAATGCACAAGTAATACAAGGTCTGAATCACTGTTTTGAATTCAACAAATGCAGTAAGTCAGAAGCTGCCAAACTTAATTAAACTTCAGCAGTAATGGATATAGGATATCAAACCTGCTGGTAGTCAGTATATCATTATATTGATGCCAAGCTGTATCTGGTTTCTTGATAGTGTCTGTGCCAGTTGTAATACTTACCACTGGAAAGATGTGTCAATTGTTTTCTGCACAGATTAAAAAAAACTCTATTTTCATGAAATCTATATTGTAGAGTTCATAGTTAGCTGAAGCTTCAGATATACTTTTTAGGCACTTCATTTCCTTGTGGTTCTTTGAAGTGTTTATTTTACTATTACTTCCCTTAGTAGACAGGCATTTTTACTGCAGTGGAATGTAGGAAAATTGCCATCTACGTCTCTGCCAAAATACTGGCATAGACTGGTATTCCAGTTGCATATACCAGCTTGCTATTACTTATATTTACTTGCATTACTTATATTTATGTTAATAGATTTGATCTGGAAGACGTCAAGAATGTTGGACTCTTTCAAAAATGGTGTGTCATTCCTGTTCTGGGTCTTATAGAGAACTCTCTGTATGATAATGTTCTGCTGCATAACTGCTTCTGTCTCCTGCTGCAAATCATAAATTCCTGCTCAAAAGTTGCAGACCTACTGCTTGATAATGGTTTGCTCTACGTGCTGTGTAATACGCTGGCTGCTCTCAATGGACTGGAAACAAAGTGAGTATTGTATGGGTTGCTATAAAATAGTCCAGGCACAACCTTAAGTCTAGCAAAAATTACTGTTGTATTTGTTCCACTTGCTAAAATGATCAGAGAGCATGTACAAAATAACACTGATTTTGAGGTTTTCAGCTTTTAATTATACCTGTAAGTGAAAGCTACTGTTTAGATACTCAGTTCAAACAATGGAATATAAAATAATTTTTCCATACCTTAAACTTTCAAGTGAAATGAAATTTTAAAAAGCAAGTATGTCACACTGTGTGCACTTTGGATGCTTTTCCTAGTAAAACTCACCTGAACAATAAGATAAAGGCCCAGGAGATGGTAGCATTCTACTGTATCTGTAGCCAACATCAAAACTGCAGGAAAAGTCTTTCCTGTGCTGCCTGTGATTTAATATTTGAGATTGAGTAACTTAAATGACTTCATTAATTACAAACATGCTGTGCAGTGAAGGAAGGGAGAGATGGGGTTTTGTTAATTTATTTTATTAGTTGGTATTCCTAAGAAATAGACTAATTTCCTTTTTACCCCAGTATAGTTTTAGTTCAACGTAGTTACAAAATGAGGTATTATCCTGATCTTTTTTTGAGAAATACAGGATTTCAGACTTGTTCTTTAACTTAAAAATCTGATAATAATGTATCATTGCTTTTCCAATAAAACTTTGTTACAATCTTAATGTTAGATTGTCTCAAAGATTTGCAGGCATCCAATCTGCCACAGTTAACACTAAAGAGGTGTCTGATTACAATTTTCTAGCCTTCAGCAGTAACATTCTTGTGTGAAGTACAATATAATATTAGGCATGATTGGCAGAAGTAGCAAGGGGCATAGTAATGGGTCTTATTATGGGTTACAGTCTACTAGAATTGTCATGTTTCTGGTAACTACAACTTTGTTTGCAGCATTCCCTTGAATGACTACAAGTTACTTGCATGCGATATACAACAGCTGCTGGTAGCAGTTGCAATTCATGCCTGCAGCTCCTCAGGTTCTCAATATTTTCGTGTTATTGAAGACCTCATTGTGCTGCTGGGTCATCTTCAAAATAGTAAAAATGCAAGGATGCAAAGTAAGTTATCTGCTTATTTTTGGGGTCATGGGACTGGAGAAGTAAATCCCTTCCCCACTGCTTTTTGTTTAAATTAATATTCCTGACAAGGGAGAAGGGGAAGTTTTCTGGTGACGCACCTTCTTTTCTAAGTGGTTCTCAAAGTAGTAGTTTTCTGCAGGAGCCTGCTTGGTGGTAAAGAATTGTGTACTGCTAATCTGAACAAAGTGACTGTAAAAGTTCATTAAGTGTATTTAAATGGAAATGTTTTATACAGTTTCATTTAGCTTATTTCAGAGTAATCAAATTCAATAGCTTTACCATGAGAACTCACTTGTGTACTGTCTGTATCTGGAATAGTGAGGTGACTTTCTATGTGACTTCTGTGGAATTTAAAGTTTTACAGCTCTTGACACATTTTGTGTCTTTACTTCTTACAAACATCTAGTAAAAATTCTTGGACACGTGCAAAGAATGTCATGTGTCCTTTGTATGCCTTTCTCTAGATATGGCAGTTGTTCTGCAGTTAAGAGTTCTTCAAGCAGCTATTGAATTAATAAAAACTACAGCAAACCAAGATGCTCAGGAGCAGGCTGGCTCAGTCCCATCACTATCTGCACCACATCGTGCAATGTTTCAAAAGCGTAAAGGCATTGCTGGTGAGTAGTAAAAGTGTAGTATTCTTGTACTTTCCCCTATATGTATTACTTTCAAGCTGTAACTTCAGTGATACAACAGAGTTCTGTTGCTTTGCTTTTTCTGTGGATTTGCTTTATAAGTGTGTGTATATTTTTAGTGTAGCCTTGTACCCATTTTGAACTTGTGGGGTTTTTGTATTAGGAGGAGGGAGTGGGGTATGAAAATGAAACCTCAGTCACCTTATTCTCACTACAGTGTCTAAAGCCAGATAGTACCACCTTTTGGAAATCAATTCACGAGTTGCATAGTAAAGATGTTTTTAAAGTAATTCATTAGTAGTTTTATTAGCCAACTCCACAGTAAGGAAATATCAAAATAAAGTTAGTGCTTGTAACTTTTAACATAGCTGTGATGTGGGGATTGCATCCTGAAGTAAATACCTGGCACTCTAAATTTATAGTTGGGAATGTGAGATTCCTAGATTCCGCTGTGGTTGTGCTTGTAAAACATTTGTGCAGTTCTAGCTTTAGCAGTAATACTTCGTATTTGACAGCTTGTGAATCATTCTGTAAAGATTTTTGAGTTTTCTGGCTGGAAATTAATTTTGTATATCTCATAAATGAAGCTGCGTTTAGGACTTTGTAGAAGATACAATTTAAAAATCTGATATGCATTTGAGGTTTTTTAAAAAACGAACCACTATTATTCCCTGTTTACTGTGGGAATGTTTCTCTTGATATTATCAGCTTTTCAGGCCCCTCTCCATCAACCTAGTAAATATAGTGAAAATATTTTTATATTAGTGAATCTGATAAGGCACTAAAGATAAAAAATAGTTATTTCCAAAAGAAGCAAGTACAGTCAAGGCCTACCAGTTCATTTCAAGAAAATATTAAGAAATATTCTTCCAAATTAGAAATAGTACTTCTATCAAAATTAGTGACAATGGGTATGGTACAAAACGTGTTTGTTTAGAAGCTGTTAATAACTGACTCCTCATTTAGCTGATAAAGCTACTTTCCAATAGGCAATATTTTTTTGTTGTATCACTAACTTTTAATCCTTTATCCTAATTCTACAGTAAAAGCAGGAAAAAAGTAACTTTTTTAGAATCTGCTTTACACAAAAGTACTTGTACAGTAAATTTGATCTTGAGACTAGTTCATTTCATGGTATCACTTCTTGAATTTTATATATTTATTTTCAAATAGAAAAGCTTTTAAAAGAAAGAGACAAACACCCAAATAACATTATGTCCTGGTTTAGCTAGGATAGGGTTAAGTTTCCCCAGCAGTGGGGGGAAGCTCTAGCTGGGTTATTCAATACCATGTTGATGTCACCTCTGGGCGCCCAAGCGCGGGAGAGGCGGGAGAGTCGGTGATCGCGTGTGTTATGCCATCTCTCTGCTCTCACTGCTGTGTCGGTACATATCTTGCTCTGTTCATTGTTATTACTGTTATTGTAGTTGTTTGTTGTGTTGCTGTTGCACTGTTGTATTAAACCTCTCCTTATCTCAGTCCTGGGGCTTTGTATTTCACTCCCTTTGTGGGGGAGGGACAGCGGCCGCGTGGTCTCAGACCCCGGCAGGGGCTAAACCACCACAGTTCCCTTCAATGTTAATGCAATTCAAATGTATTTTTTTCTTCAGTGATGTGAACTCTCTGGATGAAAGCAGTTGCTGAGTTGATTAATTGTTTGTGCATCTTAGTAGAATGCTATTAATGCTTCTCTACTTAAAGGCTCCAGAAAGTTTTCACTTGCTCAGTCTGATGCTCTGCTGATGAAAATGCGCTCACTAGCAAGTGAGGAATTCAACATGATGATGCAGCGGAGAATGAGCCAAGAAAATCCTATCCAAGCCACTGAGACTGAGTTTGTACAAAGGTTACAGAGGCTGACTGTTCTAGCTGTTAACAGGCTCATCTATTTAGGTGGGATTTCTTTTTGTTCCTTTCGGTTTTGACAGAGCCAATGTAGGGCTATATGAAAAATGGATTCTTGCTTTTGGAGTGTTGAAGTGTTTGAGAGAAAAGTAATACCACTGACATTAGTTTAATGGATTTAACTATAAAACATCATTCTCTTGGTGATCTGTCTCTCAGTATTATGTAACTGACAATCTGGATACAGTTTGAATGAACTGAACAAGTTGTTTTAATTCTACATTAGTCCGTTCATGTGTTAACTGCCTGAATTATTACCTAAAGATTTAACCCTGCCAAAGGGAGCATCTGCTCTCTTAAAATGCATCAGTTGGCATGTTTCTATGAAGTGGGCACACTTGTTAGCTAGACTTGATGACTTTGGGGGCTAGTTCAAATTCCACAGAAGCAAGAGAAAGTAAGTATGGTAAGTATAGTAGTAAAGACAGTGTTTGATTTAATGCTAACTAAAGGTCTTGCTTGAGATGGTACTGATCAATATGTGCCTCTTAAATTTTAAGCATCTACTGAAGAGTGCCTTGATGTACTGGGTATAACAGAAAACACAAGTCAAAGCAGACTCTCAGCATCCCAGCTGGAAGTTCCTGAAGAGGAAAGCCAGCAAGAACTGCCTAGCAGAACGAATCCTTTTCTTAAAGAAATGTTCAAAATGTTGGTGGAAGGAATCAAAGTATCCATTGTAAGTAATTAGATGTCCACATTAAAGGATATTTCATAAGGTTCCTTAATTTGGAACTTTTCATGCATAAAGTCTTCTGTCCATAAATACTTTCCTTACTGCCTCTCTCAATTCAGCTGTGGCATTAAAAACTTTGTTCAGCTTCCCAGTTATTTTGCAGTTTTAAATTAATAAATGCTTCTGTTCTGATTTTTACCTTAACATTTAGCAAAATTCTTCTTGAACAGGCACACAAAGGTTAAATAGACAGAATTCTGAGAAGTCCACAAATTTGTGTTGTCTCTTAAACCTCAAGGTTTGTTTGCTGGAGCCTATAAAGTAGGATCTGCTGTGCATCCATAGATGAGGGAGAGTTTCTGAGCAATATGTGTCTATAATATATTTTAGAGTTGGGAAGGGGAACTTTCTCTTCAGTTGTTGCTAAAGGGCTGAGTTTTCTCTTCTAGCATACAGGTGTTAGCTTATCAACCTTTCCAAGGTGATCAGGTTTCGCTTGGGTAATTTGAAATGGTTTTATTGGAAAACTTTACTGTTTCTTGCCTCTTTATTTCTCTTAGGTTGTCTCTATAAAAAGTAGCTCAACCTAATTTTCTTTCTAGCTCTGGAAAATTAAGTTGGTTAGGTCTGTTATCTTTCCATCATACCATACTTGTAGTACTTTTCAAAGATGGCAGGTTTCTTTTTGTAAGCACAAGCACCTCAATTCAGTGGCTGGTTTCTGATCTTCTGAGGTAATCCATTCAGAAACTAGTTATTAACGTAGAAGGGCTATTCATTAAAATAAGCAAACAAAAATCCCCTTTGATTTTTAAACTGTCTACATCACTATTTACACTTTTTAGATTGTTCAAACTGAATATTCAGTTTAGCTAGGAGTTGCAATCCTAATATTGGCAGATTTAGAAAAATGCTTATTTTATTGGAATGAACAAACCCTTCTTGCAATTTTAGTAGAATGTCTTTTAACCTGTAATAATCAGTAAACTAAAATGAATCACGTTATTTTGGTACAGTATTCTTTATTGTCTTACATTTTGATGATATTAACTGTGTTTGTTTTGCAATGTGAAAACTTGGTAAAAGGAAGCCCTAACCCTGTAATATTAAAAAATTGTCTCTCTTAGGGCACCACCAGAATGAGCACACCGAAGCAGCAGTGGAAGAGAATCCTCTTGTCATGTAAGGACACATTCCGTACGCAACTTGGGAGGCTTCTTGTGCACAACTTGTCTCCGGCAAGGCCGCTGCAAGAGAGAAAGCAGACTTTGGAGATGGTACATGAAGTAAACCATCCAGAGATCATGCGTGACTGTCTTAGCCCAAATTTGCAAGTAAGCTCGAGTGTTTGAGAAGCTTGTAAAACCTGTATTCATTTTTTGTTTAAATTTTACAATTACTTAGAACTGTGTACGGCTGAAGTTGTTCATTGCTGTTGTAGCAATGTTTAGTGGAATGACAAAGTTATGTCATACAAAATGGCTGTGTGTACCTCTGCAATTGTTCTATTATCCTGAGGGTGCATAGTTTTATAAGAGGCAAGGTAAGATTATGTCTGGGTATGTTGACTCTGTAGCATATCAAACATCACATCTCCTGTGTAGTGCAGAAACAAAAGGTGGTACTAGTTTTAATGTGAATAATTTTACTGAGGCTGCTAGAAGTTAAGGTACCCTGAAAAAGCAGATTAACGAAGGAATTACCCTTGCCTTGGAACTCTTAACTGCACACTTCCTGAAACTTAGAAGAACTGATTGCCACTAGATTTTAAGAGGCAGTCAGTCCTCAATCAAAGCAGTACTCTATCTTTTCTTACTTAGCCTTTATTAATTCTTAAAGTAGAATTGTGTATTCTATGCTCTTAACTCAAATAGCTGAACAGTTTCTCCCTGCTCTTCTGGGTTTGTCAGGAGAAAGCTTTTTTGATTGTGCTCTGTTAGTGCAAGCTTGAGAGAAAGCATTTCTTAGAGCCATGATCAGGAATTGGGTAGGAATGTTGCTGTTTGAGATCTGAAGGAACTGCAAGAATGAAATAAATTATGTAAGACACGCCACAGTTTGAGTCACTGTGTATACTAAGGAGAGAAAGTACTTATTGGATGAACCTATGACACTAATATGTTCCTGATCACACATACATTATTCAATTAAACTAACACTTTCACGGGTAAGAAAAGAGCTGATATACTAGCAATGGTTTCTCTGGGGGAATGTCATGTTGAGTGCATTTATGGCCTGTGTCTGCTTAACTTCATTGTCTGTCAGCTCTAATTTGATTAATCAAACAAGGTGTAACATTCTTGGCAGGCAAAATTAAGAGTCTCTGGCACATATTTCCTGAAGTATAAACAAGACTGCAGGAGCTGAGTACTTGGAGAAGAAACTTAGGTTTCCTGTAAGCCATTTGAAAAGTCACAAGATGCTGGGGCAAGTTTTATGTGGAGGATTAAATTCACTGTGCTCCTTCTCACTTTATAAAGTTCAAACATTAAAGCAGCCATTTTCTTTAAATCACCAAAAAAAAAAAAAAAGTAGAAGAAATCTGTCCAGGCTGACTAGAAAAGGGAATGAAGCTGGAGGAAAGAACTGCTCGGCGTTGTATTGTGGAAATGAGAATGACAATATATCTGATTTTCCCCTCTTCATCTTCTAGCATGGACCTAAATTAGTGCTCTATTTATATGAGTTAATGCACAATCACACTGATGAAATGACCAAAGAAGAACAAAGAGCAGCAGGAGACTTTGTGAATACATTGAAATGTTGTGGCTATAAATGCGTTCCCCTGAGCCCACAACCAAAACCAGATGTAATAAAAGCTCTGAAAGAGGTTTGTGAATAAACTTTACTTCAAAAACTGGATATATTTGAGACAATTTTCTGTTGTATGGGGTCAGAGTTTTACTGCAGACAGTGATTTTGTTTCCTTGGTGCATGACTTATGCTTTTGGGGATTCTCTTTGGGTTCTGAATATTTCCCTGTCACAGAGTCAACACTTCACAGCAAGCTCACATATTAGTGCTTCTTGGTTAAGCATCTTACTTAACCCAGGCGAAGGTGATAGTTTGTAATAAGCTACTAGTGTATCTCATTGTGAGGAAAATAATTTTTATGGTTCCTTGTGAAAAAAAAATTGTATCTAAATATAATAAAACTGTAATGAAGTCTTGATGGTTTTAAATGCTGTGAAGATATCAGTCGAACAGTTTTGTCAGTCTTCCTTTTTTAAATTGGCGTATCCTTTAATGTCTGCTTCCTTTTGTCCATCTGGAAAAAAAGTAATGTATAAAACTTCCATTCAGGATCAGAAGAAATATGAGATGGAAGAAGGTGTAAACAAAGCTGCCTGGGAGAAGACAATGGCTAATAATCGGCAAAAGTAAGTGACTTCTAAAAGTGGCTGCAAGAACTCTGTAAGAATGTTCTCTGTTCAGCACGCCCCATTGTGTAGTTGCCTATATGATTGTTATAGATATTTTTCAAATTAACAGCACTGCTAGCCTTCAGATGTTTTTTACCATTATAAAAACAGCTCGGTTGTAGGTATGTGCATTTTGATAGGTTGTATAATAAACGACACTGTGTGAACTTCAGAATACTGAATTGGTTTTGCATGTTTGACACTTCACCCTTAGTTTTACAGCTATTGTATCTGTCCAATCACCTCTCCTGTTGCTGTGGTCTGTGCAATTAGATGTAAGGCAAATGTCTCTACAACTAACCCTGATCTTCAATGAATAAAATATTGTTGTATTCAGCATAGGATTTGAACACTTCTGTGAGCTACGTAGACTGCTGCTACTAGGCATAATGTGAATTTCAGTACCTTGTGGTAGATTAAGAGGTTCTTCCCATTAATTTACATTTCAGGCTTTGCTATAAGGAGTAGATCTGAGATGCGCACACAACATGCTTCAATGTAGGCAACTGTAGCAGCTGTAAAGGTTGGCTTAGTCAAGTCTGTCCAGATAAGTGATAAGACTTTACTATGTTGAAGAATTTGAAGAGATTTGAGCAGTGGTAAACTGCTCAGACTGTTCTTACTTGAGATTTTTATTGTAATGAGTAGTAAAGCATGCTAATATATATCCATTGATCTTCTAATTGGCTTGTCTTTGGCCACAAGTGATAGCTGCTTTGAAGGCTAAGCAGCAGAAGGTCTTAAGTCTCATGAAAATTAGGTAGGCTAAGTTGCTCTGCATCTGCTGTAACAAGAACTATGGATATCTACAGCCAAACTGATTGTATTTTAGAAGGGTTTTTGGTGTCTTGCCTTCCCTTTTCAGTGTGTTTATCTGACATTTTAAAACACAACTCTTTTTTTTTCCTCAGTCTCTTTCAACGTCTGGATACAAAATCTAAAGACATTTCTAAAATAGCTGGAGACATCACACAAGCTGTGTCTCTGTCACAAGGAATGGAAAGGAAGAAAGTAATCCAGCACATCAGGGGGATGTACAAGGCAGAGCTAAGTGCCAGCAGACATTGGCAGGAACTTGTTCAGCAGCTTACCCATGATCGGTAAGTTGTTCTCTCAGTGAAGAAGCAGGAGAGGGACTTGATGCCTGACATGTGCTTCTCATTCTACTTAAAGGCACATGAAATGTAGATGATATTAAAACTGGAATTACTTAGTTTTTCTAATCATCTGATGGTTAAAGACTTGTAAAATACTTGATTCTATGCCATTGAGACAGGCTTTTTGTCAGGTACATTTTGCCTGTGCCTAACAGAATGAAGAATGTCATAAAGCTTTCATATCTTGTATTGCATTGATGGAGTAACAGAGCATTTCTTGGGTAATGTTCTTCATATTAACATCCAGATACTGTGTTCACTAATCTGCATAGAAAAAAGATGTTAAGTCTTGACAAGAAACCAAACAATGGTATTTTTACCACTGCAGAACTAATATGTCATGTTTGCAGCAGCTGAGTTTTCAAAATGAAGTACTAGATGCATTGTATCACTGTTTTCATCAGAATTAGTAACTTCAAGAGCAGTCTTACAGTAGTAGCTCATAAGTAGTCAATGGGATAGCTCATGAGAATAAACTACAAAATTCAGTCTTTTAATACTTTTTCAGAAATAATTGCCCAGTGTCTACTACTGTGAAACTTCTGCCTTTCTACTACTGAAAGAAAAACAGAATTAGTAAGCTATGTATACTGTCTCTGCTACCAAACTCTAACAGATTTTGTTTTTTCAGAGCACTCTGGTATGACCCAGTCTATTACCCAACTTCTTGGCAACTGGATCCAACTGAAGGCCCAAACAGAGAGAGACGCCGCTTGCAGAGGTGCTACCTGACTATTCCGAACAAGTACCTTCTCCCAGACAGGCAGAAACAGGAAGGTAATCATAACATTTTCTAGGAGTATATCTGAATTGTAATGACTGCTAGTGCCTTATTTGTGGGGTTTTTTTTATAGGTGTGATAAAAACTCCGTTATCTTACCTATTTGAAGACAAAACACATTCTTCTCACTCTTCTACGGTAAAGGACAAAGCTGCAAGTGAACATATAAGGTAAGGCTTGGGTTAACACGTACCTCCCTTTCCTAACTTCTCCCATTCCAATGAAACAGTTCTCACTTTTTTTGTCTAAACATTAAAAATAATCAAGTGAGAGGAGACAAATGTCAAAAATGGTAGGGTTTTTGCTATACTCTTAAGCAAAAGTTCAGAGCTACCAACATACACATTTTCTGAGTCTTAAAACAGTCTATCTCCATGACTTCAAAAATCAACAAAAGCAAATACCATCTGGTGTGATATGGGGATGGGGCTTCTTTCCTTACTTGTCACTTAGATAGCTAAGACAGGCAGTGCTACTAGATCTGGTAGGTCTTCCCATCAGTGTTCAAAAGCAAATTGTGTTTCCATCCTCTCTGCCTTTACTACTGTGTTACTCAGCTCTGCAGTTGTGTCAATTTATCACCTATTACAGGCACTAATACTGCCTAAAATAACTACGGAGAACACACAAATAATTACAAATACACTAATGTGCAAGTCTAGAAGGTTGAAGTTCTATTTTCTTTCCCTCCTTGAGATTTAAACCATTAGTGTCAAAGTCTTTCTTCAACCGTAGTCTGTGAGGCTGCTAGGTTTAGGTATGTGCTGAAAGGTACATAAATCCATAAGCAATAATACACTTTGAAATATTTCAGAGTTAATCGAAGATGTATAAGTGTAGCACCTTCTAGAGAGACTGCCGGTGAACTGTTGCTAGGTAAGTAGAATTTTCAGTCTCCATAAATACCTTTTTTGTATAAGATTCTGCTGTATGTATAAACTTGGGTGATTTTTTTTTTTTACAAGTAATTGAGCTGTTGCCTGACTGCTTATTGGTGATATACTTTGTAGATCAGTTTTGTCTGTCTTCCCTACTGTTTGCATGAGTGCTATTTGGACTGTAGTTAAGTTTTAAAGTCGCAGTCCACTTGCTAAAAGATATGGAATGATAAATTCTATTCCTGTCACGTACTGTCTTGCCCAGGTACTATTATTAGTGTTCTTAACTCCTGGACACTGTTTATATAGCACTAAGATGCATTGTACAAATAGTAATATCACGCACCTTTTCGCAACTATTTTTTCCTGCAGGAAAGTGTGGCATGTATTTTGTTGAAGACAATGCTTCAGACACAATTGAAAACTCAGTAAGTATTAGAGCATATTGTTCAGCTTTACCTTTTCCAAACTCTGACTATGACTATCTCTTGTCGCCTGCCACTGAGACTGCCAAAGTACTAGAGTTAGAGGTCTCAGGACAAGGCCAGCCAAACTGATTAGTTTGGGTTCAATGTTGCTTCTGTTGCCCCTGGCTGTGGAATCAGTGATGATGGCAGAAAACAGGAAAGGTGTGGGCCTGGGGCTGGGAGGGAGTGAGGAGGGGGTGATGTGGGGAGGCTTTGGCACCTTGCTGTCCATTGCTCTGAGTTCATCAGCATAAGTGCACAGAGCTTGCTTTGGTCTGCCCCTGAGATAATGTGACTTACTGGAAGCTGGAGCACTAGGAATTACAGAAACTCACAAGTGTATGAATTGGGCTTTACTTTACAGTATCTGATTCTTGAATTTTCCATTATGTGGGATGTTCTAGCTCCCCCTTATCCTATACAAGAGAGGACTGTTTCATGGAGGAAACTGGAACTGACCTCATCCTTCTGATATACAAAGGCTCTGATGTGTTATTTAAGTGTATATATCCAAGACTTAAACAGACACTTAAAAAAAAATCAAGATACAGGTTATACTGCTGAAAGTTTTAAACTGGTTTCAGGGAGGTCTTTCTTGCATTTACTAAGCACACAGCTCCTGTGGTTTAAGATGTTACCAGCTGTTTTGCTGTTTGGTCCTTCACAGAACTGTCAGAATTGGGATTCATGGCAAAGCTTTGCTTGCTTTGGTTGACTGTCCAATGTTTTAGCTTAAGAGCCAGTGAAAATATGACATTGTGTGCTAGTGCTGGAAAGGGAGCTGGAGCAGCTGGGAGCACGCATGATGCTCTGCCCACTGCCTTGAGGAGAATGAAGGATGAGAAACATATGAAGAAAATCTCAACAACGTCTTAAAGCAGCACAGCAAAATTAAAGTTTGCCTTACGATATGCTATATAGTTATCAACTGACTGCATTGAAGAGTTTCTTGTTTGGGAAATCTGCTACTTCAAATAACTTTTTCAATTGCAAATTCTCTAGAGTTTTCATGGAGAAACTGAACCAGCATCATTTTCTTGGACCTATGAGGAAATTAAGGAAGTTCATAAGCGCTGGTGGCAGTTAAGAGACAATGCAGTGGAAATTTTTCTAACAAATGGCAGAACTTTACTCTTGGCTTTTGATAATACAAAGGTAATGTGACACTGATGCATAATAATATATCAAAACGTTTTGCTGTGTCTTCATAACATGTACATTCATGCATTAGTTTTTAAGGAGACCTGTTGCATGGACTACTTAATTTCTGCCTAATACCTTTGAAAAAACTCTGCTTGGTTAGACTTCTAGACAAACACAATCATGTTGTAAAACACATCTCTGATGTATTAAGACATTAAAGAATCTTAGTAATACTGAACATTATTCCATTACAGCAGATATCTAGAAACTTGTGAAATAAGAGAAATGTACTAAGTCATGGTAGTTTGAAGCTTTTTAAATTATATGATTAAAACTGTGGTGTTTTCTTTTAGGTCCGTGATGATGTGTACCACAACATCTTAACTAACAATTTGCCTAACCTTTTGGAATATGGAAATATTACTGCTTTGACCCACCTGTGGTGCACAGGACAGATTACTAACTTTGAATATCTGACTCATTTAAACAAACATGCGGGCCGTTCCTTCAATGATCTCATGCAATATCCAGTATTTCCTTTTATACTTTCTGACTACACCAATGAAACGCTGGACCTAAATGATCCATCAGTATATAGGTAATATGAAATGTTTGGAACCCGTTATTTCCAAATACTTGAACTGATCACCCAGTACAGCTTTTTAACTTCATTGTACTAAACTGCACACATACATGAATGGAATTATTCAGGGACAAGCCTCATCCATAATAACTTGGGCTTTTTACAATAAGTGGCTGTTTCACCTCAGATACTTAAATAAAATGTCTAGCTAGTACTATGAGTGTATATTTAAAGAATGCTGTGAATTGAACTTACATACTGTCTTAATAGGATATGGATAGGCCACAGATTTAAGTAAAAGCTGTATGTTTAAATTCATGTGATTAAAGACTTCAGGCCAATTACCGAAAATTAAATAGAAAAGGAAATAGTATTAAATTAGTTGGCCAGTTATAAAATCATATTGTCTTCATTGTGATAGATCCAAGTGAATTGTCCCACCCTAATAAATTTCAGTTAAGCCGATTTAACATTTGTGTTCACAAAATCTTTGCCTTTTTCTGATGCCTCTGATTTGACAGAGGGACTCTGCATTTGCTTGCCTGTTACTGTGCTATGAGGTAGCCTGTGGGTCTGAGCGTGCCTTTAGCACCAGAAGTGGCCTTTTTATTTTCTGAACTCTCTTGTAAAGTGCTATTAAGTTTGCTTGTCCTTTTCATGATATTAAAACCATTGTTCTTAGTAATGCATTACTAAATGGTATGACTTGACATCTTTATAAAAATGACAAGATATCAGTACTACTTCTGTTACAGAAATCTGGTCAAACCGATAGCTGTGCAGTCTAAAGAAAAAGAGGATCGTTATGTGGATACTTACAAGGTAATTTGGCTAACTTTTGCTTCTTGCCTTTTTTGTATAAATGATATAGAGGCTTTAATTTTTTAAGATATATTGATGGGGGGGAAAAGAAACCACAAATCCAGTACTTGATGTCTATGGGATTCTCATTTGCAGTTTCTTGGGAATTGTTTTATAACATGCTTGGAACCTGGGTTTGTCTGTTCCTGTACCTAAAATCATAAATCAGTTCAGTCTTTCCATGTGACACTGCTGAGGAGGTTAACTTGGTATCTTCTTACATTAGAACACACATATATTTAAAGATTCCTAAAGATCAGGAAGGTAACATTGCCGTTTATTTGAAATTACTTCAGTGGAACTTCTGGCTATTCTTCCTGTTCCATAACAGAAAAGCTGTTTTCCCTGGATTACTCTGTTATTTTAACATGCCCTACTATGATTACAGTGCTCTTTGATTTTTTTGCTCTTTAGAATGTTTGAAAGGCTGTAGGAAATAACATGCTGGGGAATTAAAGCATCTGCAGCTGGACCTTCAAACTTACACTAAACCATGATAATACAGATGTATTATTTGCAAACATTGGGGTTTTTTTCCATTTCCTATTGAAAAGCCTGTGCAATGACTTCACCATGTTAGAAAACAAGGGCGTTGCGGGGGGGGAAGCCAAAGTAATAAACAGCAGAAAGCAGGTAATTTAAATTGGTTTAAGACTGATACCTAACTGGATATAGAAGTGATCATGTGTCTTTAGACAAAGTGTATTTGATTCCAAATCACTTTTAAATGTTTGTTCCTCTAAAAGTTTTAAGTGTTATTCCTAAACAACTTAAGCAAGCTCTTATATTTGTTATTGGAATGCAGTCTAAGTAGGAGGTTTGTGATTATTTTTTTTCTACTACTTTTCAAGTATTTGGAAGAAGAATACCGTAAAGGAGCACGGGAGGATGATCCCATGCCCCCTGTACAACCATATCACTATGGATCTCATTATTCCAACAGTGGAACTGTGCTTCATTTCCTAGTTAGGCTGCCACCTTTTACTAAAATGTTTTTAGCCTATCAAGGTAAGGTTACTTCTGCTTGCACTTGCCTTTCAGGTCAGGGCCTTTCAGATCTGGGTCCCAGTGACCCAGGAATGCTCTATGTTACTCTGTTTAGCATAGTATATAAATTCCAAATAGCTGAGTTCAGTACAATTAAATCTAGTGTGCTTTCACAGTAGACCCCTTCTGAAATTATCAAGCTAGACCATAAAGCTGAACATCTTACAAATATATCTTAGTGTATGTAGAATAAAAAGCTGACCTGCATTTGATTTGCAATCCATGTGTAACACAGTAATTGAGATAGCTGAGAACACTTAGAATTCTAACTGGAGAGCAGTTAACTGCTTGAAGTTGCAGATGTGTAACTGTTGTGTCCATCATCAATGTAATAAATTCAGTTTGGATTTCTTTACAGATCAAAGTTTTGACATCCCAGACAGAACTTTTCACTCTACCAACACAACCTGGCGACTCTCTTCATATGAATCCATGACTGACGTAAAAGAGCTAATCCCAGAATTTTTCTACCTTCCTGACTTTCTAGTTAACAGAGAAGGTATACTGAGAGAATAACAAAACTATATACCAGAAACAGCTGTATGGTTGAGCCTATGGGTTGAAACTGAGAATGTTTATATCCCTAGACTGAATATGCTAAGTAGTAGATGTATGGGAGAATTCTAGCACAAATTTGCAGGATATGTTAAAAAAGCTGTTATGTAGGACTTAAGGGAAGCTCTTTCATAATTGTCAGAGGTGCAGAGGAGCTTCCTGTTGCCTGATTTTCCCACTTGAAATGAGTATGTGTGGCTTGAATGTGTTTGGGGGGGGAACTTGTTAATGGTGTTGCTTTGTTGGTCAGCAATCACTGTGCTTTAATGGTGAGCTTTCATAGAACCCTATAAAGACCTTTTTGAAGTTCCTGTCAACTGAAATGTTGGAACATCTACTCCCCTGTTTCTAGGTTTTGATTTTGGAGTACGTCAAAATGGTGACAGAGTTAACCATGTCAATCTTCCACCCTGGGCTCGTAATGATCCTCGTCTGTTCATCCTGATTCATCGTCAGGCTTTGGAGTCTGACCATGTTTCCCAGACAATCTGTCACTGGATTGACCTGGTGTTTGGTTATAAGCAAAAAGGCAAGGCCTCTGTTCAGGCTATTAATGTCTTTCATCCTGCAGTAAGTATTTGTTAAGCAGTGTGTTTGTTCATTGTACTTAGTAACAATGGGGGAAAGTTCAGTCTGACTTGCTTGGAAAGCATCCAGCATGAAGCAAGATCCCTTGCTCCTGGAGTACTGAATAAGAAAAGGCTTTAAACATTCCGGTGCAGAACTGATAAGATCCCAGGGACAGTTGTGAGACTTGGTGAATTTGTGTTTGTCTGCCTTGCCTTGAGATATGGGCGTGGGGATGATCAGCTATGGGGTTTAGACTGCCTGGATAGTTGTTTGCAGTGTATACGGGTGTCGTGTTTGTGTGTACCTGCTTCCACCTCAGTCAAAAAGAACCTTTCGTTTAGGTAGATTGTGCTGCAGCTTTTGATATGATTAAAACATTTCAGTTTGTCCTGAGCTCATTATTTGTGTTCTTCCCTTTATATACATCTTGTGTTTTGTCCCTCTAATGAACACTTTCCCCTCCAGTAAATTTAACTTCAGGTAAGTCCTCATTTAACGTAAAGACTTCCAGAGTTTCACTGCTTAATTGTAACACTGATATCTTGGATTGTATTCTTTAGCTTCAGTCCTGACTATCACAAGGCTTGCTCAGCCAGACAGTCCTGGTTTCAGACACGTTCAGATGTGTTTAGTGTTCATTCTATAGCTGGCAGAGCTAATAAAACAGTAGTGGTTGGTGGTGGTGGCTTTTGCTTTTCAAGTAGCCATCCAGATGCTTTCCTCTTTTTTTTTTTGTGCTTAAGTATTGATTTAGTTATTACCTTAAATTTCAAATATTGTTTGTGTATGTTCATTGTTTTTTAAAGTGAAAAGCCTTTGTCAGTGTGACTGAGGAAAAGTATGTGTACACAGAGGCATCAAAAAGACAAGAAGAGAATTTCTACTCTTCTGAAATCAAAGGCTCTTCCTCCCTACCCACCCCAAATCAGAGCTTTAATACATTAATTAGAAAGAGCTACAGAAAACAAACTTTCCAATTTTTTTGTTTATCATCAGCAACCCTTCTGGTTTTGCACAGATCAGTAAAAGTCTACAAAGAAAACCTCTTTGCCAGAAACCAGGCATGGAATACATGTAGGAGCAGCTCACGTGACAAATCTTGAAGTGGTAGTTCTCCAGTGAAGAGGTGCTGACAAGGTTACCGTTCTCGATGGCTCTTTAGTCAGCACAGCCATTGTGGGATGGCTTCTGGTCCAAGTCTTAACCAAACAGCTGAAGAGTCTGCCTCTAAACTTGTGTGTGTGTCTTGAGAAATCTTTCCCAAAGACAAACTGGACAAGCTTGTTCTTGTTCCTCCCCCACCCTTTTTTTTCCCTTCTCCCTAGACCTATTTTGGGATGGATGTTTCTGCTGTGGAGGATCCTGTTCAGAGAAGAGCTCTTGAAACAATGATAAAAACATACGGGCAAACACCTCGCCAGCTGTTCCACACAGCACATGTTAGCAGGCCTGGATCCCGGCTTATCATGGAAGGAGAGCTTCCTGCTGCCATGGGATTACTGGTGCAGTTTGCTTTCAGAGAAACCAGAGAACACACCAAAGAAATAATATATCCAGTATGTCATTTTGATTTGCAAAATGGTTTAATTAACATTCATATGCTGTAGTTATTGTACCCATATGTTTACAGTTTCCTTCCTAAAACTGAATTTACTACCCATATTATACTGTAAAGAAAATAAACAAGATTAGTAAAGTGATAGTGAAAATTATTTTCATGCCTTTGTGATCTATCTTAGTTTGACACAAAATATATCTGAATTTATCTTGGTTATAGCAAATGGGTGTTGGAAGGCATTTCGCTTAAACAGTTTTATACTTTCAGTGACGAATTCTGGAATCTGTGTGCAAACCTATAGTAGGTAAACATGTACTGTGCTTTCTTCCATCTTCAACTTTTTCATTGTCTGTAGGACACTTCAACTTTCTTCACTTCAAACACTTGTTTTCCCTAAAGTCCAGTGAGAAACTGAATCCTTGCATTTAAAGAAATCAGTATTTCTCACTAAACTATCTGAACTACAAGCTTGCTATCCCAGCCCTTAAAGAAGTGGGAGAACTCCCTTCAAGCTGATAGTTTAACTGATGATACTATAGTGCTTCATACTTACCTTTCTAGTATTTTTAGAATTCTTCAGCAGTCCTTACCATGCGATTGCTTACAGGAATGTGATACGAATGATTCTTCCTTACTAATGAAATAATATTTTTCTGAAAACTTATTTGTTCTTGGTTTAGAGCCCATTACCGTGGATAAAAGGCTTGAAGTGGGGAGAATATGTTGGTTCCCCAAGTGCTCCAGATCCTGTTGTCTGCTTTAGCCAACCACATGGAGAAAGGTTTGGCTCTCTCCAGGCTCTACCAACGAAAGCTATCTGCGGTTTGTCCCGCAAGTTTTGCCTTCTGATGATCTATAGCAAGGAGCAAGGTATGAATATGAATTTGCTTATGCTCTAGATGCACAGTATCTGCAAAAATGAGCCATAAAAAAATTAAGTCTAATGTTACTGTTATTCTCCAGCAAACTATTCTCCAGCCAAAGACTGATTTATAAATCCAGTATCAGCTTCCGTATGTGTGGGATCTTTCCTGGAGGGTGGATTTTACTTTGTAATTTTCAAAACTACATAGAAGAATCCTGTAATTGAGTTGATATTTTTCATTAAAGTGACTGAAGCACGAGGATTTAACTTTAGAACTTGCCAGCAGATTCAGTCCAAGAACTGAAGAACAGATGAAAAGAATATGTGGTAACAGACAGGAGAATTAAGGAACATGATTTTGGAGGCAGAGAATGAGGGAAGTTATCAGTAAAAATCAGAGGTGAAGAATATTCTGCTTTCAGATAAACTCTTTGGGGGGATTCTTATTGATAATGTACAAACAGGTTCTCATACTCTTCTTTTGTTTTTCTCTAATGTGTACTAGTGAAGGTTCTTTAAAAACAAATGGCTTCACACTTACTCAACAAAAATAAGATTCTCCTTGAGGTTATGAACAATTATTTCTCTAGCTGGGAAGTATTGTCAGCCTCTGCTCCTTTTCTCCACTCCCACTAGATGCAACATTTCTTCAAAAGGCTTTATCCATGTTGCAAACTGTCTTTGGAGAACACTGAATTTTACATACTTTCTGAAAACTATGTTTGTAATATGTTACGGATTAAGCCGTAGCCTAACAGAGAATAACTTATTTTGAAACTTTGGGGGTTTTTATAGTCTAGCTTGTGGTGAAACACAGACCTGAGATTTTATTGTTGACTGTCAGAGTGATCAACTCTTTGATTGCATGTGTGACACAATATTGTATGCCTTCCTCCAGGTGTGAGAAGCATGCACAGTACTGATATTCAGTGGTCAGCTATCCTGAGCTGGGGATATGCTGATAACATTTTACGACTGAAAAGCAAGCAAAGTGAACCTCCAGTAAATTTTATACAGAGTTCACAGTTCCATCAGGTAAAAAAATCAGTCTTTTGGTCTCCCATTCAATATTGCTAGTTTAAGTGGTGGCCTGACTTGGCAGTAGGTACTTTTGCTTTCATTTTTCTTGGAGATGAGCATCATCATTTGCACAACTGGTTTTAATCTGATTCTCCTTTGGAATGTGTCCCTCCTTGCTTCAGTGTAGCTCATTCTTGGATATGTTCCTGTACTAGGCAAAGATCCCTTTTGAATGCATTTGATTTCTGTAGCTTTTCCCTCCTGTAGAATTTTGGTGTGGATTTATAAAAGCTTAAGTTCTGGGCCAGAAAAATGAATACAGGAAAAAATTATAGATGCTTCACATTAGAAGCAGAACTCCACTATAGTTTAGGATTCCTCTGAAAAAGATCGTCTAAAAGATTGTTAGGTAAGGCTGTGTAATCTCCATCACACTCCAATGACTGGCGAGATTCTACTGAAAAGATTTTGGCTGATGATGTGGCTGTAGATCTAGAAGTCTGCAGTAGTGTACTGCTCTTGAGCTGTGAATTCTGGGGTACACAGAATTTCCCTCTTTGCTTTGTTTCTGAAGTAACAACATGACCTAGAGCAGATATATTTTAACGCTTGGGTTTCTTTAGGTATCTTACATGGCTTTTCTTAGGATAACCAATAAAGAATCAATTTGACCAAACGCAATGGCATAATGAAAATAGCAGTTAGAATAGTTTCTGTTCTAATTTTTTTCTGGGTTTGTTTTGTCTTTCCAAGGTAACAAGTTGTGCTTGGGTGCCAGACAGTTGTCAGCTGTTCACAGGTAGTAAATCTGGTGTCATCACAGCATATATGAACAGATTCACTAGCAATATGGTAAGTTCCATTGGATAGAATTTATATTTAAGGATTTAGCTATATTCACTGTTATAGTCTTCTAACAGGGAAAGTGAGAAAAGGGGAGCATGTTATATTCAAGACAATTGCTAAAAAGATCAAGTAGTTGTTGACTATTTATTTCTGAAGGATCCTCTTTGACATTGTTAAATAGATTTATCTCAGCGTGTTTATTTCTGGCTTTTTCTTAAGCTGTTGTTCACATACTGCTAGCCCTTAGCCAGCCCTCTTCATCTGGATGCATAACTGATTACACATACAGCTCTGACTGTATTTAGGCTAGGGCTTGGAACTGAAGCTCTCTGGCACAGTGAAGCTCCCCACATTAAGGAGTAATTTTTTTCTGTGAAGGAGACAAAGCCTTTCAAAGCCTTAACTGAAACTGTGGAATGCATTTTCCCAAAGTAAACAACATTTCAAATGCAGAAAACACTTATACTATAGAGAGCCAGGGTGGAATCTCAGACAGTTTGTATATTAACCACTAAGCCTCTTCACTTTGTCATATTTCCTAAGGGGAAACTAACTTGCATTGCTTAATGCATTAGTGGGAGATACTGAGATACTAGTAGAAATTGTCCTGATAACTATGTGGTGATAAGCATGGTATGAAAGCATAAATAGAACTCGAAATTCATCTTCTGGTTCAGACTGAGTTCCTGAGCTTCTGTCTGACTTTCTCCAGCAGTAACTTCTACTCTTCATAGTTTTAACAAAGAGTTTGCAACTTTCTTGACAGGTCATTTTAGGTGTGTCTGCAGGATTAGTCATAGCAACAACTGAACTAAACCGTTTTCTCAAATTTAGCTTGATACAGATACAGGTATTGGCAAACACATTTGTAGTATTGTACTACTCAATGCTCTTGAATGGCTACCTTAGCATGGGCTAGAGGGAACCTTGGTATGCTCTGCTATGCCTGCCCAGTTTCCTGTTTTCAGGCAAACAGCAGATGCTTAGACTGGGAAGAGCACAAACATACAGTGATTTCTTCCTTGGCTTTCTTCCAGTTTCTGGTGACCTGCCACTCAGACTTCCTGAACTCAGCAGCACTTTGAGTTTAAAAAATTACATAGAGCTTGAAGCCTGCAAGCTTCAGTCAGTTGGATCTTAAGTCAGGCACCGTAACTGCTCACCAAAATAGTGAATTTGTAAATAGCTGGTACTAAGACTTAGATTCCAGTTAAAATGTTTTGAGGTACTAAAATAGAAATTCAGTATACTTGCCTTCTGCATTGCTAAAAAGAACTTCTAGTAGTGGAGTTGTTACTGTTCAGTTCCCTGCACTTCCTAGAAACAAGTCATTTTTGTTCAGCTGCACAGATGTTGTCTGAGACCATCTTTGCTGAATTTCTCAGCACGGACAGTTTTACATGCCCCAGGCAGACTGACCTTGTGCCAATTTTGTAGCTCCCGTTGTTGAGTCAGTTACCCAAGTTAGGGCTGCAGGGAATGCAAATGTGCTTCCTAGCATCTGTTCTGTATGCATCTTGTCAGCTGTTCGGTGATAAAGTGAACAGTCTGTTATAATGCAGTACTTGAAACGTGAATATCTTGCCCCGTTTCACATTTATATAAATTCAATGCATAGGTATAAACCAGATATCATGTTAATTGGATATGGGGATTCAAAGGCATGCTGTCAGAATTCAAAAATACCTCCATGTTGTACTTCAGATGTTCTGTTTTTCCTAGCCTTTGAGATGGTCAAAAAACCTAATGAAGTACTGCTTTGAAACTGTGATCTATCTTGACAATAAGTCATACCTTCATGAAAACCTCAGCCATTACTTTCTGGCTGTACAAATTACTCCAGCATTCACTTGCTGACTATTAAGAGTTGTTTTGCAAACAAAGTGCTTTAATGATCTGTTTGAATAAAACTGGGTGGTGATCATTTAAATTCTCCACTCAAGTGCTGTAGGTGATCATTTGGGATAACCAACAGAAAGAACTGCTCTTTAAAGGTAGATACATACCTGCATGTTTTTCCACATCTAGATACTGTTGTAGTGGTTGTCATCTAAAAGCAAGTGAGAAGTAAAAAAGGTATGGTATGTTAGGCATGAGGGTAATTATTTCACAACTTATTAGACCTTAATGCAGTTGGTGCTAAAATGCCAGCTTGTTTCATTACAATATTATTACAACAACCCAGTGAAGAATCAATAAACCAGTACTATAGAGGGAAGCTGCTAAAGGTGAATCCTGCTTTCAGTTCAGGTGTTGAAATGCAGATCAACACCAAACACTTAAGACATGGGAGGAACACAGGGTTATCAAAATCAGTTCTTCAGAAAATCAAAAGTCTTGATTTTTTTTTTTGCTGTTATGAAAAAAAAGTGTAATTTTTCTCTAAACGGAGCAAGGATTAAAGGATCTGCATGTGTCAGATACCATACTGTTCTGAGAATGACAACTAGATATGTTCATAAGTATATCTTTCTTGTATGAGATGCTCAGTATGAAGAGCAAAATAGCAGGTCTTCCTGTTGTCAAAAAGTATATTGACTTTTGCAATTTAACATAGATTATACTGTCCCTTTTAATGCAGAAAGACATACAAATTTTCTATAAACTAAGAGTTAAGCATATGTGTGTTTTGATCTTGTATGTTTCTACTTTTCAAGCTTTTTGTAGATGTGTTATGCATCTTCTACCCTCTTACAGAAATGTAGTGTGCTCTGACACATGTGAGGAAGCAAGCAGAAAAATCTTCCTTTCTTTTACAAAGATTATTCTAATCTCTGTACAGCAAGTTGTCTTAATTAAAGCATTAGTATTCTGATTAAGGAGCTCCTTCAACTTAACCAGTTTTCAGGAAGTCTGAATCATTTCAAATGACATAACTTGAATAAGAAGTGTTATTTGGTATTAAATTTGCTGCTTTAATTTTTATCTAGTGGTTTCTATATTTAAACTTCCTGCATATTTTTCCAACTTGGTATCACTGAAGGACTTGGCACCAACTTGAGGAATTCCCAGTAATTTACTGTACACAGTGTGATAACTGCTGAGCTGGGTTTTCCTTCTGTGTTTCCAAGTGCTTCCTCTAGATGCTAAAATATTGAGGACTGTTATTTTGCTGTCATGTGGAAATAGCAGTCTTGCAGAAAACAAATCAACTGATTTCAAGGTGTGTAATTGAGACAGAAGTAGTCAATAGTTCTTCATTTATATTCATTGGACCACATCAAAATGTTTGCTTAGACTAAAGCACTGGAAGCAAAAAGTTGAACATTAATGATATTGTATGGCTTATTGCATTATAAAGCATTAAGCATAATAGAGCATTAATAATGTTGCTAAACTGATGACATTAAAAGCAATGGGAACCATTTTCTGAAATCCAAGAATTAAACTTGTCCCTAGGCTTAATTATCTTTTTCATGAGAGTTTGTGTTTTATCTTGCTGTTTTTCAGCCTTCAGAGATAGAAATGGAGTCACAAGTCCATCTGTATGGTCATACAGCAGAAATAACAAGCTTGTTTGTGTGCAAACCATACAGTATAATGATAAGTGTCAGCAAAGATGGAACCTGCATCATATGGGATTTGAACAGGTACAAGTATATATGTAACTTTTTCCAATGGCTTTCTTGTTAATACCTGTTTTCCAACTTTTGGGTATCTTTACCCTCTTAACTGAATCTGTTCCATGTATATCTTAATGTGAAGTCAAACCTTTACTGTTCTTCCCATGAAGGGTGCTGAAATTCTGGAATGAATATGAAAAATACCATTATCATGCAAAATGTTGATTGAAATTCATCTAACTCTTTAATATTTTCCTCAAATAATCTTTTCTGTGTTTGAACTTTAGGCTTGTTCTCTTTTTTTCAGGCTGTGCTACGTCCAGAGTCTGGCTGGACACAAGAGTCCTGTGACTGCAGTTTCAGCTAGCGAAACAACTGGTGATATTGCAACAGTGTGTGATTCAGGTATATTTGGCAGTTGAGAAAGCTGTTTTGACTTGCAGACCAAACACATCATGAGACTTGCTATTAAATTAGTTATTGAGTGTGTGTTAATCATCTAAGGATGCATTTGGTCAAATAGGAGTGCTCTTTTTTGTAACATAAATTCCTCTAGAAATTATTAGATGGGTATTGAGTAAATGTAGAGATATCAAAGCTTGATCTCTTTATGAAAAGACTTGAAACTTCAACAGATTCCTGGGAGACCTAAATTCTGTGACGTTGGGTGCTTTTATTTTAAGAGATTTGTTGTCAAAAGTACAGTTCTTCAGGGAGTACGGTGTATTGTAGAGCAACAGAATTTGTTATTCACTCTATCACTTCCATACACTTCCATATACTTCCATATCCCCGGTGTAGATCCTTCCCCATCTTATTTTAAAGATGGTTTTTGTACTATCTTGTTTTCCACATAGTACTGTTTCTGGACGAGAGCATTAAGACATATTTAAGCAGTGGGGTTTTGAGTATTTCATAAATTGGGATGCTCATTGACTTGAAGATTGACTGTGTGCTACAAGACTGTATGGATAAAGCAGGGCCAAGTCAGAGCCCTCACACCGTTCTGCTGTCTATTAAGGATACTTGTGTGTATTGTGTTAACTTGAGATGGGAGCTGGGGGAATAGGCTTCATCTAAATGACAGAATATTGTTCTATTGATCCAAGGAGGTACAGAATAAGAAGGAAGAGAGCTTAACTTTGTTTATCCATATTATTAGAAGAGTTATTGACCCAATTCTCACTTTGTTTGGGCTAATTTTCTTTCTCTTGCCTTGAGTAAGATAGGTCTTACATACTGAAGTATCTTTTAGCCACCTTTTCTTACTGTACCCCTCCATAGACTGAACTGAAACTAATACTGTTCCAAATCAGGGGAGGGGGTTGAGGACCAAAATAGCACAGTCTATAGTAATAAAAGACAAAAGGAAATTATTCTGGCAGTTTCAGAAACCTAATCTTTAGGTTTTAAACTGATGTGGAGACTTTCAGCTCCCTTTCTGTAGCTCACAAACCAATTTTTTTTTCTGAAAGACTATTCTTTTCTAATTGGTAAGGGACATGAGTTTCAATCCCTTTCAAGACAAAGCAGTAGCTGGGTTATTAATTCTTTGATAGAATCAAATAGTCCCAGATAACCAGGTAAAATAACTGTGCGTGCTATTTTTAAGTATTTTGCTTGAAATGCAAGCCAGGGTACAAGAACTAGCTGTTCAAAGTAGAAAGCATGAATTCCCTCTTAATGCTTCCTTGTTAGTACGTGAAAAATGGTTATTAAAAGTAAATTCATATAGCATTTTGTAAGTACAGTGTTCCATAAATTTGAAGTGATGTTTTTCTAAATCACTGCAGTGATTTGGTGGTTTGCACACTCCCTGTCACAAAAGGAGGGAAAGAGGTAATTGTTTACTGCAGCACGTATCGCCAAGTTGTTTAAACCTTCTGATCTTTCAAGAAGTTGAATTCTTTAAAACTTAAAGATTCTGTTTCATAGACCTAGCTGTGATCTGGATTTATTTTTTAATACTCCCATGCTATGTTCTGTTGCAGTTGGAGGGGGTAGTGATTTGAGACTTTGGACAGTTAATGGTGATCTCGTGGGACATGTGCACTGCAGGGAAAGTATTTGCTCTGTTGCTTTCTCTAACCAGCCTGAAGGAGTGTCTGTCAATGTGATTGCAGGGGGGCTTGAAAATGGAGTTGTACGGTGAGCATTTGAAACTTTTATTTATTAAAATGCTTTATAACTTAGGTTCATAGTTTGAGAGCCTGTAGCCAAACATCATACTGATATTTGGCATTAAATAAGGTGAACAAGCTGTTGTTCAGCTTCCAAACTTAGTAGTTGCTAAATAGGTTATGTTTATCACTGAATATTTGTAAAATTAAATCTGAAGAAAAATTTATTTCTTTCAGACTGTGGAGTACGTGGGACTTGAAGCCAGTACGAGAAATAACATTTTCAAAGTCAGCCAAACCTATTATAAGGTAAAAAGATCTTAAGTATACAATAAATGGATTTTTCTCTTTGGAAAAAAACAAAACCAAAAACAAAACCACAACAAAATAGCCTTGAGTGTTGAATATGGATTTGACATGAGAACAGGAGGTAAACACCCATGTCTAAAAACAGCAATGCAATGCTACTAATTATTCATGAAAGCAAAATGAGCACAAGTGTACTGTATCTGTAATGACAGTAATAACTAGGTTTTGCTGCTGGCAGATAGAAATTAGCAGGATTCCCTTGAGAATGGAACAATAACTACTCTTCTTAAGTTTAATATTTTTCCCCAGAATCTGTGTAAAAATCAAAAGATAACTTTAACTTTGTCAAACTCAATAGACAGGTTTTTTCTCCCTCAGAAGTATATGAAAACACTGCATTTTCCCTGACCATTTTTTTTTTTCTGACGGTGGAGAAAGGAGTAAAGGAAACTCCAAGGAACCTGGAAGCTGCCATTTTGGAGTTCTTGTGTAATTTTGAGTCCCCCTGATGATTTATATAAGCAGAATTATTCTCATGCCAAAATGTTTTGAGAACGCAGTCAAAGGATATCCCCAGCGGTACAGTAGTCTGCATAGAGGTCTTAGAGTTATACCAAAATTTTATCTTCATGTGAGCATAGTAAGAAATCGCCCTGAAAAATTTTGTTTTGACCATTGCTGAAATATCATTTAAACCCAAACCACTAATCACCATTTTTTGGAAAGGAAAAACATTGTCTGATCACAGTTATTGTCTTTGTTACCTCCTTTAAGAAGCATATTTCACTAAGCTTGTTGATAATGTTTTAGTAGCTACTGAATAATTTAAAGTTTCCAGCTTAAATGAGACAGAAATGGATGCTGACCTTCATGCTCTCTGACATTACCTATGGCCTGACTAAAGAGCTTTACTACTGTTATAGCTCAAGAAATGCCTGGCTGAACTGAAGTCCTATGCTGTGCCATGAAATCCGATGTGTTTAGTTTGTTCCTTTGTCAGCAAGCAAGTTCAGTGGGCACTGTTGCTTCCTTTCAGAAGTCGAAGGGGCAGCCCAGGGGGAGAGTAGGATGCTGCTACTGATCCTACCCTTTTCTTTGACACTGCAAAGAAATGAGTGCTAAACTGCATGGCATGTTGAAGTGCTGGACAAAGCTGTAGTTCAGCCTGTTTGGTTACAGAAACGAATAAGCACGTATATGCAAACATATAACTATGTTCATGTACTCACTGGGTCTCCCCTGAGACCTAATCTTTGTTGGTTGTACTCTTACGGGTTTTTAATGTTTTCTAGCATTTTAAATAGTCAAATCCAATATAAAAATAGATTGTCTTCTTGTTTTTCAGCCTTACATTTTCCTGTGATGGTCATCACTTGTTCACAGCTAATAGTGATGGAAATGTTATAGCTTGGTGTCGCAAGGACCAGCAGCGCTTGAAGTTACCCATGTTCTATTCATTCCTTAGCAGCTATGCGGCTGGGTGATGACTATTTTTGCTGCTAACTCATGTCTCTGATGCACTTTAAATCCAAAACAGATTATAGAATCTTACTTAACTGGATTTTGAAGTTGTTTGAATGTCTCTAGAATGAATAGATTTTTTTTAAAAAAGAGCAGTCTGAGGTGGTTGTAAAACTGTGTATGTGCATGCACAAACTTGAAGCATATCCAGGTCACCAGGAAGCTCTGGTCATATACTCCAATACCAGCAAAGTGACTCATAAATGCTCTAACATACAAGTCAAAATGCTGCAATATAAAACATAATAGTATTTTTTTTAAATCACTTCTTGGACAGAAGTATTTAAAAAAATTGATTGGAAATGCTTATTCCCCCTCTTACGTTGTACAATATCAGCAGCATAAAGTTTTGTAAATATCTATTAAAATCTCAACGTATGTATATCTGATTAGTTGAGCGTAGTGTAGTTAGCTCTGGGATAAGCAACCCAAAACTTTAAAATCCAAGACCACTTAAAATTGCTTTTTTTGAGAAGCAAAGAACTCAGTAGGTGCTTTTTGCACCATCTTACGGTATTGTAATTGGTATTGAATTTCTGTTATCTCTAGATTTGTAATTTTTGCCATCTTCTCTGTTAGTATAATAGTCTTTACAACAGGCAAAAATAATATATTTGTCTTAGTGATGGGTAGACACCTCATGACATCATGAAGCAATAGTTAGATCATGGTTTGGTTTGTTTTTTAAGGTAGTGTTAACTCCCTAACTTCGTAATACCTAGCTATTGCAATTCTGTGGCAGAATATATATTAGATAGACACACAGCTTATCTTCCAGAGCTCTTAAAAAAGGTGTTAAAGAAGGCACAGATGTGCTCCTGTTTTAGTGTCATTGAGGCTCAATAAACTGTAAAATGTTTGAATTTAACTGCTTGAATAATCAATGTTCATAGGCATCAGATGATTTAGAAGAGTTTACACAGATAAACTGTGCAAATATGTTATTTATTCCTAGGTGCTATTTTTTGAGAGGAAAAAATAAGCCTCCATTGTGAAAGGCTTAACAAATTTTGAATTCTTAAACCAGATCAAAAATTAACATTTCAGCTGATGGATTTGAAGACCTCTAAACCTGGGACCATGAATGAGTGCCTACTGTAGTCATGTGAATGGTAAAACAAGAACGCTACGCAAGTCTGATGGAGTTACTTTGTTTTAAATTGCTTTGCTTTTTCACCATTGATGTGCTCTGCTATTGCCGTACAGATGAACTGCTGTATTGTCTCACGTTTAAGGTTCATCTGCCTTCAAAACACTGTATATGAAATTGTCAAGTTGTGATGAAGATGACATACATACAAATCTTTACATTTTTGAAAATTCCAAAGTCTTCAGAAATTCTTGCAACTTCCTGATTGAAGAACTTTTCAAACTAGAAAAACTTAAGAAGAATATTCTCATAGTCTGTGACACAAAGGCTGATCTGGTTCCGTTAAGCAACTGGCTACATACTGTATGAATTGAGTTTTGAACTGCATTTATTGTAGCAGCGTTGTATGGGATGGCTATAGTCATGTTTTTCACTGTCTAAATGTTAATGTAAGGTCCAGACTGAAAAGCTTCCTGGCTCATGTTGAAGTGATGTGCTTTATTTAAGAGGAAAAAATAAAAATATTGTGGTTTTGGGGTGCCTTTGTGCTCCCTGGTTTGGGGTGTTGCTCACAAAGGCTTATTTTTATAAAGTAGAATTCCACTTGTTACAAATCAATATGCAAAATGCTGGCCTTGTAAAGAGTGCAATATTATATATTTTTATGTAAAAACTGAAAATGATTTTTTGAAGCAAGGACTATTTATTCAGCTTAACATCCTGGAACTATTAAAATAACATTGCAATAGTATCTGTGCATGATGTACTGAAATTTCCTGTAAATGTCACATTCCACACTGTCTTAGTATATACACTGTCACATTGTTGGGTAATAAACAGATCTTTGTACCAAATTGTTGGAGATTACTAGAAATGTGGTTTTGGCTTCATTTCACCTCTCTTTTATGGATCTTGCACACCTTGCTCCCGATCTATTTCTGCTGGTTCTCATGTTTATGACCTACACCATGTGACTGTCAGAGAACGGGGGTGGGGGGGAAGCCCTGCTAAGGCATATTGCTTGGCCCATGTGTGCACGTGTCCTTCCTTCCCATAGGATGTGTGACTACTCTTTGGATGAAGTGATGGCTCTCAAAGCAGAGACATTCCCCTTCCTCCCAGCTGCCTCCTCCCTGAAAACCTGACTGAGCTAAGGAAAGGCAGAAAAGCAACTCCTCTGGATTCTCAGAGGGAAGGAAGAAAGAGGGAGACTGGGATCTCTGGGAGGCAGCTGAGAGAGGCTGCAAGGCTCTTCCTAGTGGAAGCCAGGGTTTGGGAGAGGTTTGTGTGGCAAGGCCTGACTATCTGATGCCACTTGCAGGATTCTGGGGTAAACCCTGATCATTCTGTTCTGATTGTGGAATACATGGTGAGAAAGGGAAGGGGAGGCAAAAGCAAGATATTCACTTGTGGGGAGAAGCGAGGGAGTCTCCAGGCCATTACTGAAAAAGTGAACCCTGATCTCAGGTTGAGAGATCCACTGTTTAGACAAACCCATGACAATGAATAGGAGAAACAACAGTTCTCCACTGATTTTCTTTTATCTGTGAACTGAATTAAACATGGTAAAATTTTCTGCAGGAAAAAGGGTTTCCATGAGGAAATAAAAATGCCTTTCAACTTCGAAACATCAACTTTAAGGATTGTCTTTGCATTTAAACCACATCCATCTTTGGAGAAAGAGTTGAAAGAGGTCCTTCATACTGAGCGTGAACCTCCCCCCAAGATTTCTTGATTTGCTATGATTGCAGGATTTACTATGCATTGTATGGACAGAACTTGAGAGCAGTGGAGGGAAAATATCACCTGGTTTGCTACTAACAAACTATTAGTTTACCTTTTAGTTTTCTTCATGCTTTGTTTTGTTTAAAGCTGTATTGGCTTATCTTTTTTTTTTCTTAGTGCATATGCAAATAGAAGTCATGCTTCCATATGCTGCCACTCCATCACAAAAAATATAATTAATACTATTTAAAAGCTCTGCTTGCCTTGACAAATATCCACGGGAACATTAGTTAAGCTTCTAGAGGTACAGACAGGACTCTTCTTTGTTACTGTAGTAAGCTACAGACTACTGACAAATGACCTCTGTAGAGATTTACTTGCCACTGCTCTGAAGTGGGGTCAAAGCCACTGATTTTTGCATCTGGATTGCTGTAACAGGATGTGTATTGCACAGTTTGGGCAGGTCACTTTTGAAAGAGGATTAAGAACTATGTGTGACTAGTCTGAGTAGACTCTTAAACTGTCCTGGGCTACCCAGCAGAAAGTAGTTGAGTAAAAACATGACCCTGCTCACTCTTTCCAGCTTTTTGCTGGGAATGCTAGCTCAAATTTTAAAATTCACATTCTCTAATGCAAGTGAATGAAGCCCATATAAGCCTCATCAGGGGGGTAGTTCATGTAGATTCCAGGAACAGAAACCATGCAAGCTGTTACAGGTACTGCATTCAGACTATAGGCCAACTCTGGTAGGGCACTTCAGGTCGTGGTGGAACATTTGAGGTTGCAGATTAAAAAGAAAACACGTCTATATAAAAAATGATGAAAATACATTTTAAAACAGCCATTTCCCTCCTCACATTTTAGCTTAAAAAATAAAATTGTTAGAATTAGTGGTAAAAATATTGTGTTCAGTGGCAACTGTCTGTTTATTTGAACCATCTAGCATGTGTTCTTTGTCTTATAGCATGTAAATCCTTTGGTAACTAGAGCCTTCTGTAGAATGATGATGCAATTAAATGTGAATGAAAGAGCAGCAGCAGTGGCCAGATGAGTTTCCAATCAGTTTCTGGAACTGTAGTTAAGATAAGCTTATGAATTTATCTATTTATGTTCAGTCATGTTTACCTTCTTCCTGCTGCCTTTCCCTCTCCCAAGCCATCATGCTAAAGGCCACTGACTCAGACTTTGAAGAAGCTGCCCTTGCTCCAAAGCACCTTTAAAAATGGGGTGCTTCTCTGTTCTCTTTTGTATAGAAAATAAATGTGATTTGGAAATGTTTCTGCTCTATTGAGATGGAATGAGAAAAAGTGCTGATAGCAGGGTAAGAGGAAAGGGTGACAAATACACATCTCTCCAGAGGGAACAGCCACCTTATTGGGAAACAAATGAGATGGCAGTGATGGTACTCCTGCCAATGCGTTAATTACTGGGGCAGACAACTTTTTCAGTTAACAATGTTAACTGCCACTTTAACTGCCACCGCCCTTTATGGGTGACTCTCAAATCTGTAATGAAGAAGTATATAAAAATCGATCTGTAAAGCTGAATCGTTTTATTCTGACATACAAGCCTTGACAAGGTGAGTCTTACCGGGTCCTTTTCCACAGTGGTTCCTTTTTTCACCACGGGCATTTTTTTTTTAATTTTTTTTTTATTTTTTTTACTTCACCGTTCCTTGCTTGGCACGAGGAAGGCACAGGCAGTATGGGCTCTTACCCAAACCCCCTGTGTCGTACAGGCAGTGCCCGTTCCATGTTTTAGAAACACCTGGATGACTGATCCTGAGTGCCCGTTAGTAATCGGGGAAGGCGGTGGCTGCAGCAGTAAGAGGAAGGCGAGCGCTGCTGGCAGGTCCCGCTGCCCGGGACGGAGGCAGGTGAAGCTCGAAGGCGGGACAGGGCGGCGCGGGGTGCGGAGCGGTGCCGGCGCCTCAGGTTTCCCTCAGGGCCAGCGCCAGCTTCCCGCCCTGAGCTCCGAGGGCGGCTGCCCGCCGCGCGCCCGTAACGGCCGCGCCCGCCGCGCGGGGGGGCCGCGCCACGGGAGGCGCGAGGGCGGTGGCGGCCGTCGGCGGTGGCGGCCGTTGGCCGCGGCCGCCCCGCCCCGCCCCGCCCCGCCCGTCAGGGCCGGCCGCGCCATGTGCTGCCGCCGGGCTGCCCGCAGCCAGCCCGCCTCCCTGCCCGCCGCCGCCTCCCCACGGTGAGTACCCCGGCGGCGCTGCGCCGGAGGCGGGAGAAGGTGCAGGTGGGGCGAGGCGAAGTGAGGGTGGTTGGACCGGTGGCGGGGGCGCGCAGCGTGGGGCGGGGCGGGGCGGGGCGGGGCGGCGCGGCCCCGGCCGGGGCGTTGACCCGGCGGGCGGGCTGGGAGCGGCGGTTCGGTGCGGGGGTTTCTCCGTCGCGGCGACGGCTCTGGTGTCCCGGGAAGCCTGCGGCTGTCTCCGGCAGCCCCGTTGGCCCCGCCGGCTGTTAGTAAACAACGCCGCTCTCCGCTGCCGGTGGCCGCGCGTCGTGGAGTTACCCACGAAAGTCAGCTCCGGGCTTTGGGTTTCGCTGTTGTTGTTGTCTTCCGAGGGGCATCGTCCTTCTCCAGAAAACCAGCGTTGACCCCAGGTACCCCTTCTCGCGGGCGGTGGTCTGGGGTCTCTGCCCAGCGCGTTCTCCTCCTCCTTCAGCTGGCTGGTGTGAAGCCGCAAGAAAGCGGCCGCTTTTCCTGCTGACTGGTTCGCGCTGATGGAGGAATAAATCTGACTGCCCGGCTGCTGCCGGCGGTAATTATTAATGTGCGGTGCTGTAAACTGCTGCACAGCAAAACGATGAAGGTAGCGCAGTGAGACAGAAAACTCGGAATAACAACTTGAAAAATATTTCTGTCATGCAGGTAATAAAGTGCCAAGCTTCTCGGAGGCGTTTTCTCTAGTTTGTATGTTACAGATCAGTTCAAATACATTTTAAACAGGATTTAAATGGAATAATCAAACTTCCCCATATATTTCTTTAAAAGGTCACAACTATTTTTTAAAGTGAGCTGAAGAGGTAAAATAGTAGGTAAGTCTCATCTTTTTGTCTCAGACTTTCTGGATCTCTGATGGTTTGCTGGACCATACATGAACATAACTAGTATGCTGATGATAAATATATTGCATAAAAAGATTGTCCTTGTGAAATGTCATATTGGTTCAGCCATTGTTTCCTTAGATTTTTAAATGTTGAGAAGCAAGATGATATTTTGGGATAAAAGATTTGGGCATGGTGGCAAGAATTTTTGGAACTTGACAGTTGGACTGGGTACAGTACCTGTTAGATGAAAACAGAGCTGTTGAAGTTTGGCTGTTTTGCAATTACATGATTAGCAGTTATTTTTGAAGTCCTCATATTTATGGAATGAAAATTTTATTCTCTCCTTACCATGACCAATAGTCTTGCCTTTAATCATTTCTGATTGTACTACTACGCGCCTTAGTGGATGGAGTGTAAAATTGTAGTAATTTTCTATTATTTATTCGTGCAGTCCTGGGATAGAGAAAGCAAAAGACATCCTTAGCCTCCCTCTCTGTTTACAGAGCTACCTCAGGTGTGCTAAATCTTGGAGTAGAAACTGAAATAGCAGGGGCAGTTGTTCCTATCCCCTTTGTGGCCTGCAGATGAAGGGGAAATTACCTATGAGGTATGGACAGCAACGCTAACTCAGATACCTAGTGCTCTAAGTGCAGGGGTATTTCTTAAGTTTCTCTTACCTAAATAGCAACTGTAGAACTCCTTTTTTTAATCTTTTTTTTTTTTTTTCCCCTGAAATTCCTTTGATATGCCAGTTTGGCATCAAACAGCTGTGAGGCTGTAAATTTTGCTGCTTATATTCTTGGTCTGTTTGCAAGTAGATAATGAAATGTGAGAATCTTTCCACAATTTAGGATGTGATTTGCAGGTCGTTATTCAGGATGATTCCCGCTAATATCACTGGGGCTTAGTTGGGTGATTGAGTTAACTTTTCTGTTGATCTATGTGGCCCAAGAAGTACAGAACTGGTGCGGAAGGTGATCTTCAGAGTTGCGAACCCCAGGTTTTCTAGTTTAGTAATTTCATCACTTTAGATTGCTGAAAGAAAATAGAAGGCATCAATTGGGTTTAGAGCTTTTTAGATTTAATTCTACAGGTCACTCTTTTGGTATGGCATTTTAAGGTTGTACTTGGAAGCAGAGGGGGGAAAATTTGCAGTGCAGCTTTTCATCCCTGTTGCTTGTAGAAATCCGTACTGAAGAGTTTGAAAATTGTATTTTGCTTCCGTGTTACTCAAATTTTGAGACTTTTTCTGCATTTTACTAACAAGTATTTATAAAGGTTGGTAAATGTAGGTTATATTCCTTACCCCTATGCAAGGTCAAGCTGTACCTGCAAATATTTATGCAACTTCCTGGGTTATCATATGATAAGTTGGCCTTTGAAGTGCTGTTGGGTACAATCTAATCTATTCTAAAAACAAATAAAGAAATGCTCTTCACAAGCATTTTTATGAACCCTGGAGATTAAGATCTTTGGCACAAATGAGTTAACTGCACCCAGAAAAAGGATGAAGTTTGTGGGGGGAAAAAACCCCAAAACCCTAGAAAATTCATCTGGCTGGGAGGCTGTCGCTACGCAGCTTTCAGGAGCAATGCTTTAGGAAGCGGCTGGCTAGTGTGGTGTGCCAGTCAGCAGAAACTACTTGGCTGCAAAAGGCCGTGTAGCTGCTGTCACTATTCTTTGCTAACGCGATCAGTGTTCCCCTTAAAGAAAAGAGTCGCAGAGTCTAGATTAATGAGCTCAGTGCGCTGCAGAAAAACACACTGGATAAATGAGCTCCTATATAATCTAGGTCTGCTGGCATGCATCAGTAACATGTAGGCTGCACGTAGTCTGATCACTAACATAGTTACTGTAACTACGGTGATTATCAGGACCTGTGTACGCGTGTATCAATCTAACTTAATAGGGGGCTGCTGGAAAAACAACCAGGAATGAACATTAGCAAAGCCAGCTGAGTAATTTCTGGTTCAAGGCTTTTTAGGTAATTTAAAAGATGGGGAGATTGAGCATCAAAAAAAAGTGCAGCCAGCAGGTCACAGGAGGTGATTCTGTTCCTCTGCTCTGGTGAGGCCCCACCTGCAGTGCTGTGTCCAGCTCTGGGGTCCTCAGCACAAGGAAGACATGGACCTGTTAGAGTGGGTCCAGAGGAGGCCACAAAAATAATCAGGGGGCTGGAGCACCTCTGCTATGAAGACAGGCTGAGAGAGTTGGGGTTGTTCAGCGTGGAGAAGAGAAGACTCTAGGGAGATCTTACTGCGGCCTTCCAGTACTTAAAGGGGGCTTATAAGAAAGAAGGTGACAAACTTTTAGTAAGGCCTTTTGCAATAGGACAAGGGGTACTGGTTTTAAACTAAAAGAGGGTAGATTTAGGCTAGATATAAGGAAGAAATTGTTTAGGATGAGGGTTGTGAAACAGTGGAACAGGTTGCCTGGAGAGGTGGTAGATGCCCCATCCCTGGAAACATTCAAGGTCAGGCTGGACGGGGCTCTGAGCAACCTGATCTAGTGGAAGGTGTCCCTGCCCATGGCAGGGGGGTTGGACTAGATGACCTTTAAATGGCTTTTCTAACCCAAACTATTCTATGATCCTGTAGGCTACCCCCAGATACAATACAAAGCTAACTGTGCCTTCCCTGAAGTCTAAAGGCCTCAAGAATAAAAGGAGGTGTTTTAGGAGAAACGGTTGGAACCATTTGTCAGGCTGCAGCCTCAAAGGAAACACCAGGAGTGATCCCACAGGAGGGTATTTGAAGGAGGAGGCTTTCTTGCATTCCAGGGGACAGTCGTTGAGGGAGAGGGTGTGTAATCGACTCTCTTGTTATTAAAATTTCTTTTTTCTCCAGAGCTTTATTTCTAAGGAGCAATATTATTTCATTAGAGAATATTAAGCTTAAGGTTATTAAAGAATATCACAGGTCCCAAGGAGAACAGAAACAGGTCTCAGCCAAAGCTTTGTCTGCAAAGAGGACCTGTTCATCGCAGCCTGGTTTGAAAGTGAGTACAATTCTCATTGTCAACATCACTTCATATGTAATAGGGCCTTAACTGATGCACAAATACGTACCGTATTTGCAGAGGGAGTGAGAGAAGGCAGAGGTATATGTAGCTTGGTAAGTGAAATGTGAAAGAGGAGAAATCCATCTTACAAAGTTCTGGAAGCAGAACTGTCTGTATGAATAAAAGAGATTAGGTACTTAAATGAATGCTAAGTATTTCCAGAAATATGATAGTTAAATATTTAAGTGCGTGTAAAGGCCAGGGTAGGAGCAGGATTTGGAACAGAACAAAGGTTTGTGCTTCAGAGTATGAACAAACCTCTTACTCAGGATAAGTGGAAATTTTTTCCAGTGGCTGAAACACCTAGTGTCAGACTTCTTTCTTTTTTAAAGTTCTTTTTATGAAGCCTCTTATTCTGATTCTTTTCTGATATCGTGAAGTAGTTTACCAGAAAAGATAAATATTTTCTTTATTAAATTTTTCCCCATTTGCTGTTTCAGAATATATGTAAGGACATACTATGTTTGTGGCATTGTTTTGGAAATGGTTTGGATTTTTTAAAGTATTCTTGTGCCTAATAACCTTTTCAAAATTCCATTATGGTCTTAACTCAATCTCTTATTCAGTAGGTACTTAAAAACTGGCTGGAAGTACTAGAAACAGTGTTCTCGCCAACTGCGATGAAGCCAGTGAGGGTTCAAATTGTCTAGCTCTAGTGTTTATAACTTTTATGGTTTGAGTGAATGAATTGCCAGAAAAGCTTGGGAGGTCTGGAATTCTCTGTACTGTTCATGGAGTTTCAGTTGCTTAATTCAGTTTAATTTAAATGTATTATTCCAAATTAAATTTCTAATTTGCCTCTGGTCTTGGGCTGTCTGTGGCAAATGTAGAAATGGCTCTGTGACTTCATTTAGCTTTGACTTTTTTGGCTCTGTGTTCATTAGTAATCTAGCCGTGGAGATTATAACAAAATTTAAATGATTCATTCTTGTGGGGTATCATTTTGTAAACACAGATAAATGTGTTTATTCTTATCTTTATGGATAGGTTAAGACTTAAAAGCTAGGATATTGCATCAAAGAAAACGTCCAGAGATGAGCTGTAATTCAGAACCTTCTGCTCTTGTGAAAGTCTCGTATCCTTTCGGCTTGTCCACTGCAAGTCAAAACACATCTGAAAATTGTTTGGAGGCTGTTGGTTGGCTGTGGACTTTTGTACAGTACATGGCATTTTACACAAAGCCAGTTCCTCCACATGTATTTAATCCTGTGCCTTGTGAGGAACATGAATTAAAAGATTGTAAACAAAGACCAAGACAAGGAAAGAAAAAGCTACTGTGTTCTGACATGATTTTAGTTCATCAGAGTGCATGCAAGGAGGAAACCTGTGTTCCATTGAAATGACACACATGTGTACAGAAAACCTGTTCTTTGTCTTGGCATATATTAAAGCTCTTGTTTTATTTGGCACAGTTCATATATTTTAAGGTAGCATTTCCCCTGCCTAGACCTACACAAGTGCTGAAAAAGATTGTTTTGCTGCTTCAAATTAGTGTTGAACGTGGTTCACCATTGTATTTGTATTCCACCATCCCATTTTACAGCACAGGTTACTGATTTTTAGAAAGAAGAAACAGCTATCTTTGCCTTGTCTTTGAACGTCTGTGTTTTGCAAAATCAAAGCAGTTAAAAAGTTATTCCTCCATTCTTTTTGTGCTCTGGATTGTGTACTTCTATTGACTCTAACACATTTAAGACATTGTAGATACAATTTTTTGTACAAGAGCATTTCCTGTGTCCTACTTAATTTCCCGTTTGTGTCTTATACCTCAGTGATTGGATCAGGTAAGCTATTGAGGTTCAAGAAGGGAAATTTGTGTAGTTCCAGGTGTTCACTTCATGTCCAGAAATAAGCTGGAAGTATTCATTTTGAAAGACCCGAGCCTAAAACTCTTTTGGCAGCAATACAAAATGCCTCTTTTTGTGTGTTTTCTCCTGTGTCCCATCTGTTTCTCACACCCTGCATTCTTTGCATTGCTTGTGTATTGGTTTCTAGCACTCGGTGCCAGACTAACCTTGCTTCAGGTGTCACATGTGGCATACCATATGTAGAGGACCATGGGCAAGTGTTTTGGCTGATGGAAGTCTCGGCACCTAGTCTTACTAGGGAGTATAACTAGTTCAGGACCTGTCTAGGTTGTCTGTATCCTATGTTACCTTTATTTCCATGTGGGTTTAGCCCAACTTCCAGTGACTTCAAAACAGTAACTGTTACTTGTGCTGGAGCAGCAGGGCACAGTGGTGTCAGCAGGAAGTCTCTTACCATGCAGACCACCCAGGGCATATGTGTTGTAAGTTTATTCAAGGTTCCAATGTAGTCATTTTAACTCATCTGGTAAAAATGCTGAGGACTGCATGATAATGAGTCGACTTACCCTCAAGCCCTCAGGGAGTAGCCATGCAAGAAAACCAAACACTGACATACCTTAATTAGATGTCCCTTCCCAAGAGCTGCAGATCTCTTAAAAAAAATAAATAAATAAAAATAATGCATTCCTGTATTGTATAGTATACTGTACTGGTTTTTAGTCACCTGTAGACCACTGGGAATGTGTAAGCAAGAAGTTGGAAACCACTGCATTATTTCTTCTTAATCTGTTGCTTCCTTTCTGAAGTCCTTAAAGCTGTAGTCAGAATTTTGACTCGTTCTCTATCTTAAAATTTCTCTCTTTCTGATGCTGTGAGAGCAGTGTGGCATTCATTCCCATTACACACGTTTCTGAACTTGCTTTCATGTTACTAGGTGTAACTGGGGTATACAGCCAAACTGAGTAATGGCTGCAAGGTCTGTTTGTGAACAGCAGTTCTGCATTGGCAATCTGAACAGGCACAACCATTTCTACACTGAAATAATGGCCATGCGCTCTGTATTTGTATGTTGTTTGCAGAATTAAGATTGAATACTGGCAGAGGGGGATGCAAATATGTAATGCAATAAGGTGCTGTTGAACAAGAGAACAGAAGTAAATGGTGTCTGGTTCTTATTTATGACCTGCAGCCTGGCAGTGTCAATGTGCGCAAGGGTTGGTTAGATTTCAGATAACTGTCCTCTCGCTAATTGCTGTATTTGCTACCTATACTTTTAAATTGTCTCAACTTTGTCTCTTCTAGGCAAAACAAAATGAAGGAACTAGTGTCAAACAGTACAGCCAGTATATCTCAAGCCAGGAAAGCTGTGGAGCAATTAAAAATGGAAGCATACATGGATAGGATGAAGGTAAACTTAGACTTATTGTTGATATTTTGAATTCACTCACTAGTTTGTGGCACAGCCTTCCTTTAATATTGCAGAAAGACTCAATCAGCTGAAATAAAAAATCTGTGTTGAGCTATAAAACAATATTCAGTACTGTGAATTAGTTACATAGTAACTGCTTGGTTCTAATGAAGCGATTTCCAAAGACTGGCTTCTAGTCTGCTTCTATGTGAGTGCCTTTTACGTATGTCAGAAGTGGTATTTTGTGAAATATTTAAAATCAGCTGGCAGATGCATAGGTGCTTTTCTTTATCGCCTGTAGCAGAATATAAGTGCAGCTCAGGTTTCTCTGTTCTTCTCTTTTAATAACTGGAGTAAGTCTTTAAGATACTGCAATGCTTTTGAATAATGATGAGACAAGCTGAATTGCTTTGATTTGATTTGTTTTAGCACAATGTTATTGCACAAATTAATATGTATGATTGCGATGTTCAGTTACGATTCTTCGCACTTGACAGCCTGTTGTATGTGAAGATTTGGTTTTATCGTGCTTCTAAAGGTGTGTGGATTAAATATTTTAACTAAAGACACTATTAAACAGAAGCTCTCAACATTTTTGACCAGAAGAGCCAGTGGATTATTCTTCCCTGTCATTCTACCTTCCACTAGGCTAAAATTTTGTAGATAAATCAAGCACCTAAAAACTAATAATGTCATAAGAAGTTTTAAGAAAGCAATGATCATCTATTTTGCTCTCTCTCTGCCTCTGAAAATAGGGAATAATGATTTAGATGAAAAATCCAACTTCTGTGAGTAAGAAGAATTTAGCGATGGAAAGACTAGAAAAAGGAATGCATTTAAATAATCGGTTTTTCCTCAAACAACTGTAACTGAGTAGTTATAAACTGTAACTGAAGTTACAGACTTAGTAAGGCTGTTTAGAAGTGTTGTACATTAAATTCATAATGCAGTCTTAACTCAGTCTGTCCATCCATCCCGTGTGCTGAAATTCTGTGTGTAGTCAGCATGAGGGCAATAGTATATAATTACGATTTTAAAATAGTATCAGCTCATAAACTTACTAATTAGAAAGATAGTATTTATCATTCAGAAATATTAGTGTAATTCCCGTGAGTGGTCAATTTTGCTTATATGAAAATACATTACAGTTTTTAGCAATGTCTTGTAAGACCATTGAATTTGCAAAACTATGGTTTCTATCTCGTATAGTGTCTTGACAGATTCATCACGTAATAGATGCCTAATCACAGGGACAGGTATTTCTGTTTCCTTCAGTAAGGGAAGGTCTGCCTTTTCACTGTTCAATGGGGTTAGTTCCCTGATTCAGGTCATACTGCGGCTGCACGAACCACAGAACTGACAAGAAGGAATGGGTGTGCATGGGTGGCAGAGGGAAGGGTTGGAAAAATATGGCCCACTTTATTGGAATTTGAAATTGTTGATACTTAATAGATTGTCCTAAATTTGCTTTTATATAATCAGTGGTAACTTTCACATACCACATCATTGGCTCAGTTATGCAGATAGCTTCATTAGTTAGATGTATAACGTTCTTAATTACATATGTAAGAAAGACGTAGGTTATTTTTACAGTTAGTTCAATTAATAAAACAGAGTTATTGGCAAGTGTGGCAGACCTACAAAACAGAAAGCTTGAAAGTGCAATTATTTCATCTTTCAAAACAACTTGGGACTAAAAAGGTACCAAAGAAAATCTGATGTGTTTCAGTATTCTGAGGATTCCTGTACTAACATAAATCAGATACAATTTGCAAAATGTTTATTGATTTCTAGAATTTCTTTGAATAAGTATAGGAGGGATTGTGAGAAGAGGTTGGTGGGCTTTTTATTCCCTCAAGATCTGCTTTGCCTTTTAATCTTGAAACAGTTAAGTGCATGTTTCAGTATAGCCATATTTTACTGAGACTTTCCAGTGGTTTCAACAATAGATTCTGAGTTCTCAAAACATATCTGTAAAGGCAGAGAAATTAACTTATTTCCTTTTTTTCTGGTGTTTTGCATCTGCTTAAACTAGTTAGACATTTAACAAAAGATTGGTGCTTTCCAAATAATTTAATTAAACACTGTTTTGCAAGTATAGCCAAGTGGTTATTCCCATAATAGACAAGACCACATTGTTAACATGAAAAAGGTGCCTGTGTTATTGACTAGGGAAATCAGAAGTTCCATCTCATTTTTCTACTACAGAGGCACTTTGTTTTCTGTGCACAGTAGCTGGTGTAACCAGCAAGAGTTGGGTCTGTTCAATTAAAATCTTGTAGTTGGAAGTAAGTTGATAGCTGCCCATTCCCCGCTGTGTTCTGGATTTTTCAACTGATTTAAAAATCAAGTCCTATAACCAGTCAGAGCAGCAAGCAGTGCAGTGTTTTGAGGTTCCACAAAGTCAACTCGCTGTTGAGGTGTGAAAGAAACAAGACAACTTAAAAGGGGAGGATGAAGTTATTGGTGTATTGGTATCAGTAGCATTACTGTGGTGGGGTTTTGTAAACCATAAGAATCCCAGAAGGATCATCAGTTGAACTTGCCTTACTTCCCCACAGAAGGATCAGCTAGAATTGAAATGGAGAAGTAAGTAGGAAGCAGGAGGCACAGATTCCAAGCTAGGAAACATCAAATGAAATGAGATGAACAGTGGCCTTATGACTAGTAGTATAATGCATCTTCCAAAGATGCTAGCAGTAAAGTTGAGAAAGCAAAGATAATATTGGTGCTTTATCAATTATCCCCAGAATAAAGTAATTTAATCTTCTCTTTGCAAGCAGAAAAGCAAGGAGGAGTGCATTGACATTTAAGAATCTTGGTGTATCAGTTGTTATTCCATTTTCCTTTTTCTTAAGAAGGTAGAAAATATTCCTAACTGGTTCTGAATAGTGTTGGGAGATAAGCAGTGGGATTGCCAATAGATGTGTGTGAATCCCTTTGTTTTAGATGTAAAGGATAAGCAGAGTGGGTGTCGTAGCAAGGATGGTAATTAGTCACAATCCATGACAAGACAGATGACATAGTAATTGCAGCATTTTGTCCTGTCATTGAAGCTTATAATTATTAGTGCAGCTAACAGGATTATGTTCTAACTTTGGCTGTTTTTATCACCTCTGTTATTCTGAAATATAATGGTAAAATTCCACAGTCCTCCTGAGACTAATTCTTTAAAGCATCAGGGTTGAGTGTTTTGTTGTTTTTTGTTTTTTTTTTTTTCTTCTGGTAGTTTGACAAGCTGATATATCTTTCACTACACAGAATAAAAATAATTGTATAAAATGTGAGATTGGTGTGATACCTATATACTCCATCCCCTCTATCTATGCACTTTAAAAGATCAAAAAAAATGAAATGTTAACTTTCCATTAGAATTCATCAATCAAATTGGGGTCTGATTTTTTTTTCTTTAGCCACTTCTGCAATGTGTATAAATTACTTTAAATCTGCAGACCAAGCTGTATTGCGTAGGAGACCTGAAATGATAAATATGTTAGCTTCATTTGAATATTCAAATTCCATGCATTTATTTTAATTCCTGATAAAAGCTATTCTGAAACTATCCAGCAGCATCCAGCTACAAATAAACCTAACGGTGAGTAAAAGCTATGACAGTGGCCTTCATTTAACTTCCTCCATGACACAAAGAGGACGATCAGCATGTTATTTTGTACCACAGCACTGGCCATTAGGCAACCCGTGCGTGCTGACATATGCTAGAGCAGCCGTCTCTGCTGTAGCCTTAATGCGATGCTCAATGCAGAGGTCTTCCGCCACTGTTGTTCTGAATAATAACACTGAGCAGGAAACTTGCTGGAGGCAACACTGTAGTTTGCTCTCTTTTTGGCCCTGGTTCTGACTTTGCCAGCCCTGCTCACAGCCACAGGAACCGATGTATTCATTGCTCCTGGAATGTGATCAGCTAACTTAACTTTAACTCCCCTTCAGAGTGGTCGTTATTCCACTGTGCAAGCCTTAGCAACTCCACTTTTAGGGAAGAAATTGTCATAATTCACTTTTATAACTACTGTAATGCCAATGGGAGGATTTCTCTTCCCCAGACCTTTTTTTAAAGGATGAAAATACATGGCCTAATGCAGGTTTAGTTAGCAACACTGTGCTGAAATGTGATCATGTTCCTCAGTTCCTTGTTGCAGGTTTGTTGTCTACTAAATCATACTATGGTTTGTCTGAAAGCAAGCTAATTTGTGATTTAAACACTTATGACGTTGAAGAAAGTGCTTGATCTGCTTCATGACATTCCTGCCAGCATTAGAGGACGAGTTAGATACAAAAATTTATGTTGTGCTTTTGCTAGTGAAAATCCTTTTTATTGTTATGTGATGTCAAAGCACAGTAATATGTAGAAAAAGTTAGAAAATGGTATTACTGGGTTTATCCCTTCCAAGAATGATGATTGAAATTGTACTCCTCTTCCATTGGACGAAAAGCAATATACTCGGGCTGATGTTGCTTATCCATACGTGGAACAAACAAGATACTTATGGGAAGGTTGGTCTGTTGAAGTCCAGTGTTGGTTCTCTACTTCTGTACGGTCAGTCTACTTCAAAAGGTTGTTGGTTTCATGAATAAAATGACTTATTCATTAGCTTAATAATTGAAGATGAAATGTGCTGGGCATCTTTAATAAACCCCATCTCTGGGACCCAGAGAATTAGACTAGCTCCCCATTAGGTTTTATGGGAGTAACATTTATTATGACATAGCACTGAAAATGTAAATGTCATTGAGCTTTTTGTGGGCGCCTGTGGCTCTGAGTTTGACTTGCTCTGTTTGAATGCAAGAGTTCAAGACCAGCTAATAAATTAATTAGAGTATAGAACTGCCTTAATTTGAGACAGGCAGCTGAGCCTGAAAGACAATAGAAAAGTGAAAATGTGTCTGTTAAACAGTTATGAATGTACTGGTGATTGTCATTACTTGAAAATACTTATTCAGAATGCTGTGGTGGAATATTCCTCCTAACGTTACTGGAAACATGCTAACCTCCTCTTCAGTGGATGCATTCTATGCTAGTTTATACTTTGTTGAGGTACAGCATAAGTTATTAGCCAAAAAAAGTATGTTTTCCGTCTTTTGATCTTTTTTGGGTATCATAGGAATTTCATAGTCTGTCTACACTGTACCTTTCTTTGGAGAATCTGCTTTTAAAAAATTCACAAGTAAATTTAAATTAAAAATGGGAATATGATAGGATTCCTAAGCTTTTGTTTGTTCATTAGAGTTATACCTCTCTATTCTAAACAGTGCCCTCACACCCGAAGCCTCATTCTTTTGACATTGCTTAGTAAGTAGCTAATTGAAGTATGTCTGACAATAATTACAATCCTTTCTTTGAAGTTGTCAGTTTCCACACATTTTTGTTTGACCTGCTTCTCTTTTGAGAAGCACTGGTCCTTCTAAATATCTCTGCTGATTTGCTCAGTTTAGTGCTCAGTCTCCTGCTTTGCATTGGCCCAGCAATCTGTTGTTCACATGTAGCGTCTCCTCTCCCCATTTCTCTTTCAGGCCAGTTCAAAGGCAAACTAATTTTAAGTAACCTAAACACCCTTGCTTCCTCTGATAGGAGGATTGTCTATACTGGCATGCCAACTATATGTACTTTATGGATTTAAGCATTCTACAAAGGCATGTTTTAGAGGATATTTTAAAAAGTCAGTTATTTTCTCCAGGAAGTTAATTTAAATTTCATGCGAATCCCGATCCAACACCCATTGACTTTGTAGGTCTAATCTGAAGCTTACTATGGGCTGGACTCATGCCAAAGCAAGCAGGGTGTGGGGAAGCTAAAGCTAACAGTGATGACATACCTGCTAGAAAAATACCAGAAACCTGATTTGTTTTTCCTGTTCACTATAGTTGTGCAAACATGTTGACCTCAGCGTTTGACTTAGGAGAAGCTGTCAGTGGTGCTCAGAGAAAAGACTTTTTTGTAAAGACCTCCTCATTTTCTGAATTATCATAATATTGAAAACACAGTAATTTGAACAAAGCAGAAAGATACAGATAGTTGTAAATATCTTGCTAACTGAGCAGAACAAAAATATTTCATATATACGCTCTAAATTCCTGAAAAAATAAATGAGTCACAGTGGCCTAATGTCACCAATATTCTTATGGCACAAAGCTGCAAAGGTTACAAGGCTTCAGCTACGGCTCAAATGGCTTAATATGTCATTTTTCATTTAATGCAAAATATCTTGTATGCTAACACACTGTTACATTTCTGTTGGACTTTTCAGTAAGCATAAACCAACATTCTGAACTTTAGAATTGTTCATTGTAGAAGTATAAAAATACTAAGGTAAAAAATATTGAGCTAATGCTCAAATTTAAAGTAAAGCTATGAATAAAGTACTACTTATAATAACTTACTAAGCAGGAGATACTAGTCCAACTTCATTGAAAAGAGTAATATTTAGCTTAAATGAGAGCATGACACATGATGATCAAGTTTTGCTCCTGATTTCTTCCTTTTTAATCCCAAGGTCATGTGCCTAAAGAACCTTTTGCTTGTTTGTTTTGCATCCAGAGGAGCAAAGGGTAGAGAGAGTATTTGTGGAAAACCTTACAACCAGTGACTGGGAACAAGAGCTGAAGCAGGCAACCTCTACAGAGCACACGCTCCAAGGAGAATCCCTATCGCTGACGGGCCACTAGCATATACGTGTTTTAATGAGAATATGCTCCTGACCTTCATTCTGATGGAGAGGAATAGCTGAACATGAATCATATAAATTGATAACATCTTATGTCACTATGTTAAATAAAATGTATATAAGGATTACTAGGCTTAGTAAGAACAAACTCAGAGTTGTGGTCTCTAGTAATTTAAAGGATAAACCAATGTACTCCTATTTTATGAGAGCCTCCATTATTGTATGTTATATGAAGAATATTTATGCAATGCTGATTGGTTCAGAATTCAGTGTTACAGTAGTTCTCTCTTCTCTTCTATTAGGTATCCAAGGCTGCAGCAGATTTATTGGCATATTGTGATGCTCATATTGCAGAAGATCCCCTTATTATTCCAGTGCCTGCATCTGAAAATCCCTTTAGGGAGAAGAAACTCTTTTGTACTATCCTTTGAGTCAGTTTTCAATTAAAAATGTCTCTGCTAAAATTTGGTATCAGTGTGCATGCTCTTAGTTTTAGCATTTTTTTCTTCAGATGTCAATACTTAGCCTATAGCTACAATATTTTTAGAACATAGTGCATTTTCTGGTAAAAACTAAAAATTTTTTTAAAATCCTAAAAAATTGAAGGCAATCCTTATCTTTCAGACCAATGTACAAGTTTAATTTCAGTTCTTCATAAAGATTCTTTTGGTCTTAATGAAAGTATTGAGTACAGTATCAAATTGTAGATCTCTTTGCCAGTCATAGATTTTTCTGAGACCTACATGAGTTATACTGATTCTGAAGCTATTTTTAACATTCTTCTTTTCTTTGGAAGGTGAATTTAACTCATTTGTCTTTACAAATTCATATCTAAAAAGAGTGGTGTGACCTTTCCTCAAGTAGCACTATGTAGGAAGAAATACCAATGATTTATGATGTTTGGAATGATCAGTCTTATACAGCAAGTGGTGTTTAAAATTATGTTTTGTGAAGACTGTAATAAACTTGACTACAAAAACAATCTTAGTAAAGCAACATTGTAACTACAAGCAAAATGAAGATGTAGAGTTACACACCAGGACTGCATCAATAAAACTGTAGAAAAATGTGGCTGCTTGTACCTTATTTTGAATGATAACGATATAGGTGATTTTAGAAAGTAAACTGAACTGTAATGTATCAGCTGTTCCTGAGGGTTGTAGTGGAGGGTGTAAATCTGCCCTGATCAGTACAGGATGGGGATTACCTTTTCTAAGCAGCTCTCTACGTGCTTTTGCCTGTGAGAGCAAGACTTTATGGGGACGGAGAGTGATGGTAAATGGATGGTGGTGTTGAATATGCAGCGAGACTACTGTGCCAGCGACAGCCACTAAGTTTGAATATTGTGTAGCCACAGATTAGCTGTGAGATAAGTTACCAGCAAGTAATTTGTGGTGGTTCTGGGAGGTTTTTTGTTTTGACTTTGTTTAAAGTGCAGCAAGAGGTATGGAGTACGACTTGATCGATCTTCTTCAATAAGTAAAATTAAGGTCAATCAAGGTATCTGATGGAAACAACTGTTACATTAGTGACTTCTTTTAAGTTCTTAAAAAAAAAAAAAAGGGAAAGATCCTCTCTGATATATTCCCTCACTGCAGTCCTTTGTAAGTACAGTGTGTCAATATACTGGAAATGTCACTCCTTGGAAATGCCTGTGAAGTCCCACACGTAAGGCAGGAGACAATTTTGTTGGAGAACTGCACTAGTCGTGAGTGGAGGCTCTGAACGGCCACCCATAATGGAGTGTGCTTCCTCCGCACAAACTTGTATCCCATGAGCACCTTCAATACCTGCAAGGCAAAGACTAGTTGAGCAACTGAGGGCCTTGGGATATAGTAAAATGCTGAATTCAGATGCTAAAAAAAGGGCAGTTTGGTGAATGAAGCCATTTGCACATACCTGCTTACATTTAGCAGTTTCCATCAATGTTTGTGACACTGTTTTGTGCAGTGGAAATACAAGATGTCTGCATCATCTGGGTTTTGTTTCCTTTGCCAATCAACTTGAATAATGTGCCGCACTCAACTGCATTCAGCTACCAGTCCTGTCACACAAGACAGGTGGCTTTGGACTGTGGTTCTGCTGCCGTCCAGCTCATTCACCACATCTGCCTAACATGGAACCTCTGTGTTAATTTACTTCTTGCAGTGTTATTGTAAAAAAACAATATTCCTTCTAACCAATAAGCTTTTGGGATGTCTTTCATTTAATGGGTTTTGGTAGCTGAAGGCATCAGTAGTCTAATAGGCACAGAGATGTTTCACAGTAGCTATTCTGAAAAGCATTCAAATTTCAACCAGGTCTTGTCTTGGCTGGGTTTGTCCTTGGTTCCTATTTTAAAGTTTTCAATTTAGGATTCCCCTTCTTAACTTTTGACAGGAATATTTCTTAATGCGTGGTGAGTTCAGCTTTATTTTGGGGGGTAGAGAAATAGGCTTTAGCTGAGTGACTATTTTATTGACAGTGAAATAAAAATGGCTTTCTGAAAATATTGGTAAAAAAGGAGCAACAAAATGCTTAATAAGGTTCTTTAGGGAATCCTTCCTACACTGTACATGATTTGGTAACTGCTCTGATCACCATGGCAACATTTTCATTTGTCCTTCCGCATGTATGGTTTTAGCTGGAACAGCAAGGGAGGGAAATATAGGGCATACAGCTTTATTCTCAAAGGCTTTGTAACAACTTGCATTTGTGGCTCATCATTAACTTTCCCATCTAAAATAACAAAATTGCCACAGCTTATTACAGTATTGCAAACAGCTTGCTTTCTGTTTCCAATTAGCATTAGCATCTGAGGTCCTGAGATCGAAACATTTCACAGTAGTTTTGAGCATTGATAGTTGTAAGAGCTGCATTTACAAAAATCCAGTATTATTTTTCAGAAGAGGTGAATGTCATTGTTTTGGACTTAAAGGTTTTTCTCCAAAATTTTTCCTGAAGTAGTGGTGAAGGTGTTGTCACTTATGTTTTTAATAGCTGGCTCCCATATTTGTGGTTTCTTTCACCAGTTCATAATTTAATCAGGTAAAGAAAATTTTTATCTATTCAAAAGGTTTTATGCTTCTAGTTTTGAAATAGAAAACACTTGGAACACTGTAAATTGCATCTTTATTTTAGCAGATGTCTATAACATATCTGAAGAGTTTATATAAGCATAAAACAGGACAGCTTTCTCTAATATCATTGGGCCTTATTTACCAGTTCCTTGAATGACTATATACTACTGGCAAATTGCTAATTTGAAGGGTAAAAAAAGGGGGAGGGCGGTGGGAAACCTGGAAGATCAGTTCAAAATAATTGTAACAGCTTTGGATCACATATGAATATATGCCTTTATTCAAGAACAGCATCAATATATTGAGTCTCTGAAGAGAATGGCATCATCTAGTTTTTTTATGCCAGCTTGATCCACAAATCAACATTTTAAAAAAATGTCCTTACCTCCAACCCCTCCGAACCATAAAATGTTTTTGTCATTTTTTTTTTTTCTGCTTTAACCTTTTATGTGGTTTAGATACTCTGCTCTTGATAGTTGAATTTCATGCTCAAACCTCTTGCCTCAAACTCTAAACAAAAATACATGAAAATTCTTGGACATTTTTCTAAAAATAAATACATATTATATCATGAAGCATAGCATGATTTTGGAAAAAAAAAAAAAAGCCCTCCAAAATGTGGCTTTGTCTCACAGTAAGGTTTCCTGTAGGTTTGAAGCAATGAGTTTTTATTTTCATCAAACTGCCTGATTTGATTCCCACTAACTTCAACGAGAACAAGACCAGGCCTGTTACCCTCCTAGTGTTGTACTGTTTTCTCTCTCTCAGTCTTATTTCATATGCCATTAAGCTTGTTGCTTTGTATTTCAGGCCCAGAAAATAATGCATGCTCACTGCTAGCAGTGTGAGTTGGGGCTGTCATCTCACGGAATGAGAACTTCAGAACAGAAGTTGGATTCAAGAAGTTTTTGATGTATTATTAGCAATCGTTTCTTCGTATCCTAGTGCTTGCTGCTCTGATGAAATGAGACTTCCCAATGGTGGATTAATGGTAAACTATAACGTATCAGTAGCGCTTGTGGGGCCAGGTATTTTGCATTCCTCAGATTAATCTCCTTGGTTTACCTTGAATTTAAAATGTTATCACTGTAATACAAAAACTATTTCTCTCCTCTCTATTATTGTACCAAATTCCCCTTCTTTGCTTCCTACACCACGTATTAAATTAGTAGCAGTGTGCTTGGCTGGTACTGATAGGCAAGATTTTTAAGATAGCCTCTACAAAATTATGGTTGAAAGAGGGGAAAAAATGGAAGTTTAAATTAAGCTATTCTAGGTCACACCATAGATTAAAATAAATATTAACTTTGCTGTCAGTGAACAAAGGTAAATACAGGGGGTGTTGCCAACTGATTCAGAAGGACATCGTAACAAAGCATTTTTGCAGTGACTCAGAATAGGATCAGCTCCAGCAGAAGGAAAGAACACTTTCAGAACAGTCTGTAAAGGTGCATATTAAAGCCTGGAACTTTAATATACCAGTTGTTTATCCAGTCGGATTTCTAGTATCAAAGGAATAACAAAAGATGTACTTTGGGTGAATCTGATTATATAGTTTCTCCTCTCTCTTTGTTGTATAAGGGTAAAAAGTCTGTGCACATAATTCTAGAAAATGCCATAGTTATGGCTTTCCTTTGGGGCTGCATCAGAATCTGGATTTGTTTCTTCAAGAAGACTAAAGAAAACTTGGGGGAGGAGTGGTTCCTAAGAAACAGAGGTTTCTTGTACTGAAAACTAATAATACTTAAAGTCATTAGACTGACTTAAATAGTACTGTAATGTGTGAAAAATAGTGGGCAAAATTGCCAGAATAAGTGCTCTATAAAATGTTACAGGCACCTGCATATTTAATCTTTAGGGAGAATGATATTTGGAATAAATATTGTACATTTGCATTTAATTGAATTCAGCTTTATAGCTCTATTTAATTAAGTACAGCCATAAATACCAGAACTGGTATAGGAGGAACTTTTCTGTCTGTCAGAGGAAGATGTATGTCTGAGTTTGTCAAGTACATTTACACCACTCAGTTGTGAACAAACAAAATGAGCAGCTTTACCCTAAAATAGGGTCTTTTCTTCCCCAAATTCCTATCACAAGTTGCACAGCATCGTCTATTACTGCCACCTACTGATGAAGGGATAAACAGCCGACTGAAATAGAAAAAAATACCAACGTCAACTAGAAATGACGTCAAAGGGAGATTTTAAATTAATACACATATTCTCAGAAACCAGCACTTCTGTTTTCATGGTCTGCACCCAGTAGGGTGTTGCCTGTCACTGTGGTACTGCCGGGGTGTAGTTCAACCTCAAACTTCTCAGTTTAGGAAAAGACAAAACTCAAATACATGGTTTGGTTACCTGGTCAGGTGACTAGCTAAAAAACACTTAAACAGTTGTGAAAATCTTTGGGTGTATCAGTTGAAGTTGGTGCGTACACCCTTCTTGAATTTCATTTTCCAGTTTCACATGTAACTCGGATGCCCGTTCCTCATTGCCACTATGCCACCAGTTGTGCCACCACTCACACTTTTGCCTTTTGCTCCCTTGAGCGGGTGAGGTGACCGCAGGTGGGGTAGGGCCTGGCTCTAGGGCCGAGCGGGCCCCCGCACAGTGAGCCGACAGTAATCTCTCGTGTTTGCCTTCCTCTTCACAGAACCGTGCAACAGCTTTCATGTGACTGACGGCTGCACTATTCCTTCACACTCAAACTTTGCTCCTGGCTGCTGCGTTTTTTATTTCAGGGTGGGGTTTTTTTTTCCAATTATTGGAGTCTAGGCCAAATTCTTCCTTGTATGCCACTGCATAAATATACAGCCAGAACAGCTTAGGCCACTGCTTACACTTAGAATAGCATTTTATGGAAAATGCACTAGGCATGGCATAAGGACATGTTTCAAAAGACCACCCATTCCACAAAACCAATTTGTTGCATAGCCTCTCACTGTACCATATTCTGTTGTGCCCTTGAACTTCAGGCTGCGTGCTTGAGCCCTTCATTCTTTCTATAGCACGCTCTGAAGAGATGCACAATTTTTTTTCAGTGAAAGGAAGGAATGAGCCCAACTTTATAGAAAAGAACCACTGTGACTTTTTAAAAACCTTTCAAGTAGCAGTGACTTTAAAGATCTTTACAGTGTAACAGTTTCTCTCTGGCAAGTGTGACTTACATGACTTTTGGCTGTTATATTATCCGTAACTTTATTGTTGCAAAGACTGTTCACCACCCTGGTTCTTGTACTGATTCTTGTCTGAGAGGTTTTCCCCTGGAGAGCACACCAGCTTTTATCCTACTCATCAGAACACAACACACAGATTTCCAATATATATACCTGCAGTGCTGATACGAATGTTAGTCATATCCTTAAAAGATCAAGTGAAAAAACTTCAGATGCTAAGGTTCTCATGAAAAAATACCTCAACAGAAACTTTGAGAATATAAAGAATGTTATAGATAATAGTCTCTCTGAGGTCTTCCTTCTCAGACAGCACGTGCATGTCTTGTTCTGGGAGTTTCCTTCAGACTCTGGAAAATAACTATAGAGAGCAACTATGAAATATCTATTCATGAGAAATTAGAAGGCTGTAAAAGTAATTGTATTTTTTTACAGTTCTGCCCATACCAGCTAAACAAATACTTGCAGCAAGGATGTGAACACATTTGAGGATATTTAAACAGAATCTGAATAAATGCAAAAAATACATTAAAAGATCATTAAAGAAACTAAGTTAAGCACTCATTTAAGAGATGTCAGAGTTAAATTTGCTTATGCATCTTCTGTTTGCCTCTCTCATTTGTATGCACTACTATTCCAGATTGCCATTGCAGGAATTCCCACAAGGCAATGCTCAGTTAATGAGCAGTTACTCGATACTGTTCTGGTGTCTTTATTCATTGTGTAGCCCCAGGCCTGATTTACTCACAAATTCTGTTTTCAGTGTAGAATTATTCCCTGATGAGCTTCTCTGTGGTGCTCATCACGGATTGCTTCACAAAGTATCTCCACAATATCCTGGAGGAATGTGAGGGTGGAACTGCTCCCATTTTACAGTGGGAAGCTGAGGCAAAGCCCGAACAGAACGGGTGAGATAGATTGTCAGTACCTGCCTCTTCAGAGTAGTTAGCTCTTTCAACGTCTCAGACAATGTTCCCATTTGCTCAAGCTTCAGCTATGAATCCTCAACTCTACAAACTGGAGTGACTCTTGCAAGTCAAGCACCCAGAAACTAAGGGAAAAAAAACACTATTTTGTGGTCCCACCTCATTCACCTCGCATCTTCCACAACAAATGAAGCAGCCATTTGGTGCATTTTCCAGCAGAGTACATGCGTCCTAAAGCAGAATAAGTACCATGAGGGGAAAATAGCACCGAGTCATGTAAATTTTTTTTAATGAACTATAGCCTGAATATTGTCTATCCAGTGACAGATAATAATGAAATGATAAATAATGTGGCCAATCTGCTTTGTAATCCCACCAACAGTTTAACTCTTTACCAGGCATGTGATTAAAAAAGTATATTTGCTGCCATAGGTCTCAGCAGGACTTCCTATAAACCTTATTCTCTTCTGTACCCACATCCTGAAGTCTTTGTGCCACTTGTTAAAAATAGCTGTATATTAGCTGCACATGAGGTTTAAAAATAGCTGTATATTAGCTGCACATGAGGTAGCTAACCCCACCAGCTGGCTGTTGCCTGATTATTGGATATTTGGTGGTGTTCCACATCTCTGCAAGACATTTCCCTGTTTGCTCTCTGAGATGTGCCTGTCAAGATTTAGCTGCTACCATACAGGCAATTTTGAGTCCATTTCTATTTTTTATTGTCATGAACATGACAAGGACTTAACTAAGACTGTAAAAGTTAGTATTGCTGTATTGGTACGTTTGGATAACTGTGATGTCCTGTAAGCCAGTTTTGTATGGTAGTCATCAACTCTTGTGTAGGTTAAGCTGGGTGTGATTAAAAAAAAAATCCAACTGATCAACACCTTTCCAGAAGATGACAAGGATATTCTAATTTACCCCTCTCTAGAATAAGGGATGGTGACTTGGCTATCTACCAGGATGCTCAAGTGACCACTTTGTGAGAGGACATGTCACTTGAAGCTCAACTTTTTTGTAAAGGAAAATAAGTTGAGGGAAGTTGGGTTATTTTTGTCTGAATACAATGTCAGAGCTGTTTTGGTTGCTAGGTTCTTGTAACGCCAGTGAAAGGAAGACCCTACAGAATATTCTTGGACCTCAGAGAAGTCAGTCTGAACTGTGGCTTCTGCCACAAATCAGAGCCATGTGCCAAAACTATTAAAACTTCTGCACAGAAAACATGAGGGAAGAAGAGCAAGTTACAACACTATTTGGCTGACCTAATTCAGCAAAACTTAAAGCCACTTCTCCAAACGGACATGAGGATACAAAAACTTCATTTAAAAAAAAGGGCCAGCAAAAAAATAGACAACTAATTTTAGAAAAAAAAAGACTATTTTTTAATTAATATTCTTAGTTAACTTCCTTAACTGGAAATTAATTTGGAAAAATTAACTGGAAAAATAATGGAGAAGATTATACTGGGTACTGTTCAAAGGCATTTAAAGAATAATGCAATCATCAGGCACAGTCAGCATGGGTTCACAAAAGGAAAGTCCTGTCTAATGAATTTGATATCCTGCTATGATAGGGTCATCCACCCAGTGGAGGAAGGGAAGGTGGTTGATGTAGTGTTTCTACATTTTAGTAAGGCTTTTGATATTGTCCCTCACAGAATCCTTCTGGACAAGTTGCCCGACTGCAGGATGAGTAGGTTCACGGTGTGCTGGGTGAAGCACTGGCTGAAGGGCAGAGCTCAAAGGGTTGTAGTGAATAAGGCTATACCCGGCTGGTGACCAGTCACCAGCGCTGTTCCTCAGGGCTCAATTCTAGGGCCAGTTCTGTTCTATACATTTATCACCAATCTGGATGCAGGAGTTGAATGCACCATTAGCAAGTTTGCTGGTGATACCAAACTGGGAGTGCTGTTGGCTCTCTTGAAGGACAGGAGGCCTTGCAGAGGTATCTACATAGATTGGAGCATTGCGCAACGATTAATGGGATGAAATTTAACAAGTTGAAATGCCAGATTCTGTAACACCAGGCACAATTATAAACTGGGAGAGGAGTGGCTGGCGAGCCGCCCTGCAGAAAGGGATCTGGGGGTGCTGGTCGGCAGCAGGCTCAGTAGGAGCCAGCAGTGTGCCCTGGCAGCAAGAGGGCAAATCGTATCCCGGGGTGCATCAAACAGCATAACCAGCCCGGCAAAAGAGGCGATTATCCCGCTGTGTTCAGCGCTGGTGCGGCCTCACCTCGAGTACTGCACACAGTTCTGGGCCGCACAATTTAAGAAGGATGTTAAGGTCCTTGAATGTGTCCAGGAGGGCAACAAAGCTGGTGAAAGGGCTGGAAGGAATGTCCTACGAGGAACGGCTAAGGACTTTGGGCTTGTCTAGTTTGGAGAGGAGGCAGCTGAGGAGCAACCTCATTGCTCTCTGCAGCTTTGTGAGGAGGGGAAGCGGAGAGAGAGGTGCTGATCTCTTCTCCCTGGTATCCAGTGACAGGATGTGTGGGAACAGTTTAAAGCTGCATCTGAGGAGATTTAGACTGGACATTAGGAAGTATTTCTTTACCAAGGAGGTGGTCAAACACTGTAACAGGCTTCCTAGAGAGGTGGTTGATGCCCCAAGCCTGTCAGTGTTGAAGAGGCATTTGGACAATGCCCGTAGCAACATGCTTTAACTTTTGGTCAGTCCTGGATTGGTCAGACAGTTAGACTAGAAGATCGTTGTAGTTCCCTTCCAACTGTTCTATTCTATTCTATTCTATTCTATTCTATTCTATTCTATTCTATTCTATTCTATTCTATTCTATTCTATTCTATTCTATTCTAACTTTTGAGAAATTATTATTTTAGCTGGAACTTACCAAATATTGCAGTGTGAAGCAGGTCATTGTCACTGCAACCCTCAGCCCAAAGAAACAAAGTGTGGAATAGCTTCAAGAGAGTCCATTCTTCAACAGGGAAGCACTGGGCAGCCTTAACAAAAAAGAAAATTCAGTGCAACTCATGATACCCCATAGTTCTCTAGGTTCAGACTTTCTTACAGATCCCAGCTATGGGCTGTTTTATGATCAACTGGTATGAAGGGTTTGCAAGATTAAGTTCTGTTGCAACCATGCCTTCAAGCATTTAACCACTGTGATGGAAAGAGTCAAATCAATGTGGTTTCTCTAAAGGAAATACTGCCTCCTTGACCTTTTTTAGTTCCTTGAATCTCTTAATAAAGGAGAACATAGAGTAGAATTGGTAGTCATACCCTATCTGGATTTTTTTCAAGTGACTAGTAAGTCTCCCTTCAGAGACCATTAAGGATAATAGCCATGGGCAAAATCTTGTTAGATTCTTGCCTCCATTCAGTGTACAAATGAGCACAGGCCTCACGCCACATCGGCTGCGTGCTGCGTGCTACCCAAAGATTTCTAATAGCATCTCTCTCATGCTTGTCCATCACGGTCCTTAGAGCTGGCTGGTCACATACCACTGACTTTTCTTTGCTGCTGCTAATGATATGAACTGGCAGGCCCGTCGGCAAGACAGCCTGTTTTTCAGAGATCAGTTTTTGCAGGATTCCTTTGTCTGTCCTCAGGAGACCCCAGCGACACTGATGGCATTAATAGCCCAAGCCGAGGAACCTGGGAATTCCTCTGCATCTGCACTTCATCTGGATCAGAAAGCCAAAAAGGGAGGCACGGAGCCATCTCTTCTGTTTGAGAAAATAAGCAAAATCTATTTCTTCTAAATATCCTAAGGAAGATAAGGAAAAGATTGATAATTCCTCAATACAGACAGTGAATCTGTTTAGGTTATGAACACCAGAAAAAAAAAAAAAGACATACTCTTGGGATGCAAATTTACAACCCTGTAAACTCTAATAAAATCCTTTGTACCCTGATTTGTAATATCTTTTAATATTTTTTCTTTAAATAACTGAAGGCACAATGATTTTGTGAAATGTAATATCTCAGTATTACTGCAAGGTGTGGAGAAAGTTAAGCCCCAAATCCCTAGAATGGAATCTCCTTCCTCTGCTTTCAGATGGAACAGACAGAGATCAATATAACACACAAATCCCTGGGGATGAACTCTGCTAAAACACACACAGCTCTACCCTGCTTCTTGCTCTTCTCATCTGCAGCTAGTGTCCTAAAAAAACCCGAGTCACCCACTTGGGGCAATAATTAGGCGAGCAAACATCAAAAAACCAATTGCTACAGACTGGCTGTGGTACATCACTACAGCTCTGGTATCCATCATGTCTTCTCTGTCTCAGACAAGAGATGCTTATCCAGAGGCATTATGCAAATTTAACAGAAGCATCTTAAATTTGCAAGCAGACTGGAGACTAAAATTTGTGTCTCTTCTATCTCCAGGTCTTGTGCCCAACATGTTGTGCCTGTACTATACTTTATGTGCCAGAGGTACCATCTGAGTCTGTAATGTCAGAAGAGTAAATCTGTTCAGAAAGCACAGAATGAAAATGGTGCATTTTTGAACAAATGATACCTAGAATTGGCATAACCCAAATCAAAATTTTCTGTCTTCCAGGAAAATAATTTAATGTTATCTAGAAGTTATATTCCAGATCTGTTTGGGTTTTCATAGTGTATATATTCATGATTCTTAAATCTCTGGAAAAGTCTCATTTTTATACAGGCCAAGACGTTTCAGAAAGTGTGCTTAAAACTCGGTGCCTTGAATTCATGTTTAGACACTCTAATATCAGCTTGCTTCCCCAAAATACTAGGCCTCATAAAAGCCCTCAAGAATGCAAACTGAAACTGCTTTGCTAATGGGAACTTCTGAAAACCGGGTTAATGGTTGTGATGTGCGATTATGAAAAGGAATGTTAAAAGGTGAGAGGTCAGCTTTGTTAGGAACACTGTAGAACCAAATGATTAATTGTTAGGATAATGGTAGAAACAAAAACCTTGAAACAATCTGCTATTGTATATGCATGACAAAAAGCAGGAGCCTAGGTAGGATTAATGGGAAGTAGAGACAACGAGCTGTGACAACCTGCCTATGCCTGCCGAATTCGGAGGAGACTAGGTAAAAGGTAATTCCGGCCACCAACCCATTGACCAACCCAGTGACTCTAATCACACCCCAGACTCAAGAGGGCGGAGAGGGCAAACTAGGCATGCGTGCTAATTTACATGCTAAACGTAGAGATTATGACCAATCACTTAGTAGAATATTAATACATATGTATCAGTGTATTGCACATGTAAGAATTGTGCATATGAATAATTGTAGTTTTGGGGACCATGGTGTGCTGTCTTGGGACAGGCACCCGTGCATGCACATTCACGGGTAATAAAGGAAAAATACCTCCATCCTGTGTGTGAGTTGGGCATCTGCACACCGGGTGATGAACCCCTGCTTTTGGGACAACAGTTGGGTGTGATCATCTCATGATGTACACACAGGTGCACACTGTCAGTGTCATACCCAGCGTGAGAAGGCTTGCATCTTCTACAGTTGATGAAGTTGGGAGGCTTAGGTTAAATCTTTGGCTTTAAAAATCTTGCAGAGAGTGTGATAGAAAATAGAATTGTGTCCTCTGTTTTGTCTGCAAGGAAGTAATCACTCCCAGACATGTTTATAAGATCGATCCCCATCAGTTTACCTGGCCTGGGAAGAGAACATAACATACTGACTACAAGGAATACGGGTAAGTGTACAGTAATATTAGCAGTTGGACCAGGTATTATTTCTGCAGCTGAACCTGCTGAAAGGCAAGTTACATTTAAATGTTTTTGTGTGTAAATGCTTTCCCTAGTACTGTTATTTGCTGGCAAGTACATACTCGATTGCATATTAAATACTGTAGGTGTGCAAACAAACTAAAGTTGATGTATTTCCAACATATTTTCCTTTTGCTGTTTAAACCCAATATATAAAGGTTAAAGTCGATGGTTTTCCTTCTAATCTCTCACTCCAGTTGATGAAAAATGAATCTTAATTAAGCTGTTTGACAGGACTTTAAGCATTTTCCAATCACTTTTCACGGCTTGGGGATTTTAAAAAACAGAATTTAGTCTTCTTTTTGTAAAAACTCAATCCTCTCTTTCAATTACGCTTCATACGTATCAGGTTCTATTACTAAATTACGTGTTTCTGATACAATAGCATCAGTAAGCGTTCATTTAAGCCTTACAGCTATCACACACAAACTTCTAGTTTATACATTAACTTCTGAGAAGCCTCTACTTATTTATCCACATCACTTTTTTGGGTAGATTCCCCCTAGTCCAAGGAAACACTTCTCTTTGTTATCTGTCTTCAGAGGGACCAGAGACAAGTAACTAACTTCTCAAGGTGCCGATAATCTTGCGCTCTCCTCCATCCAACCCTGTGTAAACCTGTTTAGTCAGCAGGCGTTCTGCAGGTGGTTGCCCTCTTGGCGGGTCAGTCCCTCGCTACCCGACTTCTCAAAGTGGTGGCTGTAGGTGAGGTGCAAAGCTGAGCTTGGACTGTTGACATCTCGTAACATACCTCTGCGGGAACAGGAATGCTACCAGCGATTCTTGGCCTCGATCCAGTCGCAGTTAAGGACACTGATTGTCTAACCCCCCTCCCCTGGAATTTCAGTCAAGCGACATGTTCCCTGCTGGAATAAAACACCCCAGAAACAGCTTGCCATGCCGTTGCAGTTCTTCGCCAAAGCGAAGCACTCTCTCCGCCTTGTTGGATTAGTAAAGGACTGTTCTGGAAAGCTATTTTGTTACTATAGCACGCCTTTTTGAAGGGGCATTCAGCAGACAATCGTAGTGTTGCACGAACAGCGATTAACGGGGGAAGGGTCTCCTCACAGCCGGTGCCCCGGCCCCGGCCGGGCCGCGCTGCACCGCACGGGGCCCGCGGGCAGGGCCCTCCCGGCGACTGGGGCCCACGGGCAGCGCGGCCGGTCACAGCGGCAGCCCCGCGGCTCCCCTGGGGGAGCACCCCGCGGGATAACGCGCTGCTACCGCCCCCGGCGACCCTCCCCCGCCGCCCGCGCTGCGCTGCCCAGCGTGAGGTAACCCCCTGCTCCCGCGGCACTGCCCCGCGGGGGAGGACGCCCGCCCCGCTCCGCTCTCCCCGCCGAGCGCGGCAGCCACGGCCCCGCTCGCCTCAGCCCGCCGGGGCCGCCCCGCGGCATTGTGGGGGCTGTAGGCGGCCGCCGCCGCCGCCCGCGCCGCCGCTGCCCGCCGGGGCCGGGGCGGGACTGCAGCTCCCGGCGGCCGCGGGGCAGCGGAGCCCGGCCCGGCCGAGCGGCGGCGGTGGCAGCGGCGCGGGGAGGAGCCGCGGGCGGCCGACTCGGCCCGTCGCCGCTGGGAGAGGCCGGCGCGGAGGGGAAGGGGCCGGCTGCGGCGGCGGCCAATGCGAAACTGGCTGGTGCTGCTGTGCCCCTGTGCGGTCGGGGTCGCGCTGCACCTCTGGCTGCTGCTCGGCTGCCCCGGCGGCCCCGGGAGGCACCCGGCAGGTAGGGGAGGGGCGGGGCGGGCGGCGGGGGCTGCCCGGGCGCGGGCACCGTGGGCCGGCAGGGCTCCCCCACCCCCGGGGGCCCGGCGAGGAGGGGCAGGGGGCAGCGGGGCGGCCGCGGGGCGAGGAGCCGGGGAAGGGGCGCGCTGTGGCCGTTAAACGGGCGGGGCCGGCGGCTCCGGCGTTTCTGTGGCTGTGGGCAGCGCTTCTGCCGGCGGGTCTGCCAGCCGGCGGCCGGGCGAGGGGGGCTCGGGGGTCGGCCCGCCGGGGCAGAGCGCCGGGAGCGCCTGCGTGGGTTCCTGGGGCCGTAGCCCCGCGTTCCTTGGGGCTGCGGCCAGCGGCGCCGGCGCCGCGATTGAAACTGGAGATACCGGCGGCTGTACGCGGTCGTGGAGGGTGCTCTGCACCGCCCCGTGGGGCGGCAGCCCCCCCCGAACGCCTCCTGCGCCATGGGTGCGCTCCCGCTCCCACCGAGGAGCGTGGGGAAGCGATGCCCGCCGGCTTCGCGTGTGTCGCGTCATTCCCGCTGCTAGGAATAGCCCTTTGTGCTGTGCCGTGTTTGCCACAGACGCCTTTAAAAGCTCTGCGGTGCGAAAAGCTGTTCCTGGGGTGGGGTATGAGCCAACACGAGTGGAATCACACCCCTGAGGGCTTATGCTGTGCTCCTCGTGAAAGGAGTTGTAGTTTTCAGGCCGCAAATGTGTGTGCCTGGTAGAAACGGGCATCTGTAGGAACAAACTTTTGTCAGCTACCCATAGGTACTGTTTGAGAACGTTAAGAAATGCTCTACGAGACATCTGAAACGATAAAGAAAAAATGGTGTTTTTTTACTTGAGATCTGCTTAGAACTCAGTTTATCAACCCAGTAGCCTGTTCACCAACAAACCCACGCTTTGCAACTGGTGCCTGTTCCCTGTGCAGAGTGTACACAGCTGTGGGGAAACGGGAGTCTGCTGCTTTCCAGTGGTAATTAATAAAGCAGGTGTGAAAGGAGCAAGGTCAGTGCGTTTGCGTAGTCTGAAGGCCGCAGAGTTGTATGGCTCTGTCTGTGTCTGCTTTCTGGCCGTTGCGCACTTGAATTATAAAAGAACGGGAGTTCTAGTTGTTAGCCTGAAGTGTGTTTGAATTGTCTGGTTGGTTTTGTTCCTCAGCTTCCACGGTGCTGCTTTTGTAGCTTCAGTGTGTTAATTTGGAGTTGGAAGTGGCAATGTGGAATCTCATGATGACCTTTCCTGCAGAAATCTTTTCCACTAGCAAATGTTTCTAAAGAAAATCCAGAAGTTTCTCAGTTGGGGAGGGAAGGAAGAAGTTCTGCTCTTCAGAGATTCACTGTTTCAAGCAGTTATTATTGGAGTTTGTGTTTGTTGCTGTGACACTATGTTGCACTGGATAGTGTTAGGATAACTAAGATTAAAAAAAGCTGTTATTTTTTAATACTGGAAAAGTAAGTGTGCACTTTGTTTCTTCAAGGATTATTTAGTTGTATTCACACTGAGGAGAGAAAAACCAATGCCTCTTGCAGAGAGAACTTCCATCATCAGTAGGAGAAGGCTCAATACTGTACATGCACAGCCTCTTTGTAGGCCTGATCCTTGCATGATAATTTAAGGAAGAGTCTGCCTCTTCACCTTCCTAGTATCGTGAAATGAACAAGCTGGAGGTATGGCTGCCTTGGCAGACGAAAGAAGGATGAGCTAAGGGACCTCCTTTATCTCTGATGTCTTATGTGTTATATTTTTTAATTATTCAGAGTGTTTTAGGAACATAGACAAGAGTAAGAAATGTCCCTATTTATTAAAAGGCTTCTTGAATCTGAAACTATTTAAGAGGATCTGGTACTGCCTGATAAAGCCAGTCTTGTTTGATTTGATTATTGAGTAATCTTTTTTTTTTTTTCCTTGTTTACTGCTCCGGCTGCTCTTTATTACCTACTACCTGGCATCACTGGTATGAATAAAAATTAAATCTGATCATGGGACAGTGTTTTACAATAGCTGTGACATAAAAATGCATTATTTGTGTGTTCTTTGGTATTTGTGTGTGGTGTCTCAACAGTTGCAAAATCGGCTACCAGTGGAAGTCAAAGGCAGAGTGAACAGCAGTTCCTTTTTTTTTTTGAGGACTTTAATTTCCCTCTCAGTAGTCATCGTGTACACGTACACACACAAACAGAAATTTGTTAAAAATGTTGGTAACCTGTTTTAGTGATTATTTACCTTGACATCATTGACTCACTAACACAAGACTGGAATAGAAATCTCCGGCCATCAATTCTGTTTTCTTTTTCTAATAAGCAACTCTTGATCTCTGTCTTAAAATGGCAGCTGGGCAGCCTGCATTTATTTAGTGAAAGGTTGGGGTGGATTTTTGTTTGTTCATTTGAATTCCTAGCAGTCTTAGGCAGAGGCTTTTCAGGAGCTTGCTGTCCTGATTAAAAATGTTTTCTCATTTCTGGCCTAAACTTACTTGCAACTGGTTTATGCCCTTCTGTTCTTAAGCATTTCAGTTAAAAGGGCCTTTCTGCTCCCTCAACTACACCTCCATCGTGTAACCATAGAGATCAAAGGTATCTATCTGTTTTAAACCTTTGGTTTTTTAAGCTGAGCGAATCAGGTACTTCTACTGGCAAAATAGGCTTTCCATTTCTGGAAAGCAGTTAATATTTGTTGTGCATAGGTCGGATGACTTTAAATGTAAACAGTGTTCCAGTCTTCACTCATTCCATCTACTTCTCGTCCTGTATTGGAAGTACCTCCTTTAATGAAACCTTCTTCTCAACTAACCCGTGTGAAAGGCCTGTAGTCTGCCTGTATGCTTTGGCCCTTGGTTATGTCTCTCCCTGTTCAATATTCTGACTTCCTCTGTGTTCACGATCACCTTCACCTTGGTGTCACAGAAGGTAAAGTAACTTCTTGTAGGCAGTACTCATTAATTGGAAAAAAATAAATAGGATCAGTTCCGAGACCAGAGGCACTGGCCTTTGCTTTAGTGTCCTGACTTTGATGGCTCCCTGCTTTCTTCTTGTTCATCAGTTAACAGGACTGTGATTCACACTTCTGAGCAAGACTCGTGCAAGAATATGCTTTTGGGTTTAATTGAAGCCCTTGTCTAACTGGTTACAAACAAGTGCTATCCAAAGGAAGTTGGTGGGTAGGAAGCTTTAGTTAATTTTTGTAAAAATCTTAGATAAATGCTAATTATAAAATGACCTCAGAAACTTGAGAAAGAACAGACAGACCTGCTTTTAGCACTCCAGGTGGATTCCTTGCTAATTGTGTGTTTTAATTGATGGCACCAGTCTTATTGAGTAGGAAATTACTCACTGTAGGGCTTCAGTTACAGTGCCTAATCAGAAAGCCCCACACATTCAATGTAATATGCTGATACTTTGCTGATGCTAATGCCCTTTAAGACGTTATTCCTGCTACATTTCTGGGGGTGTGTGGCAGCAAAGAATTGGCCCTTTTGGTTTTGTTAGTCAATCTTTTACTAGTGAATAATTATGCAACAGATTAAAAACCACCATTTTCTAGAAACTGCTTGTATGCCATCTGTTGTCCTGTGGTTCAGCATGTACTTCTTCAGGCAGTGGCCTGATGGATCCGTATACAGGGCTGGTCAGGCTGGCGTTTAGTGATCTGCCCTGCAGAATTAGGGCTGTCGTCCTCATGGACTAGCCTGTGTATGTGACAGGTGAGAGAGAGGGAGGGAGAGCTTAACCTGCTTTTGGCTTTTCAGTACTGAAATAACAAAATGTAGAAACGACGTCTGAGGTTATGAGTGATGCCATCCTCTGTGAGGAGAAATTCTGCCAAAATGCGATACTTTCTTAAGCAAAGATGTTGTCTGAAATCTGTTAAGCCTGTCTGTCAGGGTGTAGTATGCTTGGTCACAAAGTTATTTCATCTTTTATAGGCATGTAAAGACTAATAGGCTTCTGGCCTTGGAAATTGAAACCTTCCATCAACAGGTCAGGTTTGGCATTGATAGCTGTTCAGTTCTGCCTAAAATGTCAGTTGTTTCCCAGCCTTCATCTATGAGATCTTACTGTATAACATTGTTCTCTGGGGATGCGCCATCTCCAATGAAAACAATCCCCTCACCTTTGATGGGCATAAAATAATTGACAAAGAATCCACAATAAAACTGACAGTATTTTCCAATTGCATTGGGATTTTTTTTTAGTTTGCGGTTATTCTGTGGACTGATGTCTGAGACATTGCAAACTACTAATGAGCAGCACTGGAGTTGCATTTTGTGTTTTGGCATTGGAGCAAGGGGCAAAGAGTACCAGTTCTGCCAGTGTTGGAGAGCAAGGTTTGTGGTTGAAGGAAGCTCTTTATCAGTTGTCTTCTAAATTGCCCACTGAGTAGAACAGCCAGAAGGGAGCAAGTAGCTTTCCCAGGGAGCAGGCTTTTGTTCCATGGCATCAGGGATTGGTAACAGCTTTTCAAAGTTAAAGGTGCTGTGCTCCCCCTGCCCTGTGTCTGTCTGTCTGTCTGTTGTGTCCCCCCACCCCCTCCACCCCCCGAAAAAAAAAAAAAAGACATCAGGATTTGCTTTATTCGTTTTGTGTCTACGCTTCTGATGTTTTGGCCATTGTTCCCAGATTTGTCTAGAAGTGTTCAAATGCTGTATCATTAATGGTGTTCAGAGCACCATCATCCCACCGGTATTACTACTGTCACTTTGCAGCTCAGAAGGACCCTGCTGTCCTGTTTCTTTAAGGGAATGCTGTTGATGTTAAAAAAAAAAAAAAAGATAACTGCCTACAGAGGTTTTCCTGTTTGAATCTGTAAAGCTTGTTTAAAAGCTTGTCTAAAGGCTTGTCTGTCTCAAGGAGTACTGTGCTCCTGCAGAAACCAGGGGTGCACATCTTGGCGATTTTTAGCTCTGGTATAAAATAGGTACTGCAGGGGGGTCATGTAGCGCTGCTTGCAGGGAAACGTGTAATGCAGATGAGCTATAGCAGATTAAGTGAAGAAGATTAGAGGGGGGAAAAGAGCTGCTTTTGCTCTTTGGTTTGTTCTTTTTCTGCAACTGTCAGCATTCTGTGAATACAAACCTTTATATTCGGTTAATTCCTTCCTTCGTGTGTGTTTGGATCTTTCACAAAGCAGCACAGAAGAAAAAGGCATTAAAAAACAGGAATATGGTTGCAAAGTTGCAAGAATGAGCAGAGATAACAACCTGGAATGGGAGGGGGTGGTATTGGAGGGGTGTTGTTCCTTTTTAGTCTTACTTTATGAAGTGGATTAGTTGAGAATATTCTAAATAACTTCTGCCTGACCTACTTAGTTCCATTCCTCGATCCTTTTTTAAAAAAAAAAAAAACAAAACCTGTGTGGGTAGCAGAAGAGACAAAGCCCAGGCTTCTGTGGAGCTTACTTATTCTAGCAGTCTCCAGTGGAGGTTCTCTGGTGCCTGATAGTGCAGGTAAGCCTACACTGCTGTGTTTCTCAGTGCAGTCACTAACAATGAGTCTTTCTCTGTCCAGTCCAGTTTCATGAAACATGGGAACTTAATCACTTTGGGGACTGCACACTATGTCAAACTTGACTGAAAATGGCTGGCAAATTTAGTAGTTGGTAGGGGACTCATCAGTAGAGATACATGCAGCAAGATCATATTTACCTTGTTTGTTGACAAAATCAAGCTAAATGATCTCTTAATCTTTTCATCTCCTTATAATGACAGTAAATATAATTAACAGCTTAACTTGACATTTTACTTGCGAATCAGTCTCACAGGAAGAAGAGATGCATGTTAATCTTTGTAGTTTGGGATTCTGAAAAACTTCAAGAGCTGTTGACTGCTGTGGAGGTGGTTAAAGTCTGACTAGGGCCAGCACACTGCCTGTCATCAGTGACTTCTTCCTGTGGCCAAGTCAGCAGGAGACACACACTTCTTTAGCCTTGTCTTCTAAGGGCACAGCTTTGTCCTCTATAGATGCACTTGTTTACCTTTCCCTGTGTCTCTCCCTAACTTTGATCTGTTGGTAGTTCTCAGTCAAGTTTGACAGACAGGTGGAGGTCTGTTTCATGAAAATTGGTAACTGAGAATCCTGTGAAAGCTTACTGCAGCTCATACTGTAAGAAAAACTGTACTAATAGAAATACATGTATGGTCATATATCAGAATTGTGTGGGAGCCTGTCCTTACAAGTATCACAGCCCACAAAGGCTTCGGTAAGTAGAAGCGTGTTATTAACCATGTGACACAAGACTCTGGCAGACTGGACTTCAGTAGCCTTAGAGCCTACAGAAGTACCTCGTAGAGTTGCTGTACAGAGTTATACGGATCTCAGCAGCTGAGAGAGGGCTGCTTCCTTTCAGGTTTTTGTAGTTTTTGCTGAGGGTTAACAGCCTTGAGCAAAACAGCAAAGTGAAAGCAATTTTGTGCCTGATGCTAAAGGGTAGGCATTTGGCTGTGTCTGTTCCACTGAGAAGTCTTGGGCTGCGTGATGCAACTGAGATGCAGATTTAAGACAGTAAGAAGTCAAAAGCAAGGGAACTAGTTATAGGGTGAGCTTTGTATTGGAAAGGCTTCCTCTGCTCCTGCATCCCTTTGGTTAGCAACACTTTTAGGGTTTATTGTGGAATGTGATATATAGCTTTTTTCTTTTTACACCCACCCCCCCACCCCGCCCTTTCACAAACCACAGAATTGACAGGGGTGTTTTTGTCTTTGTAATTGGAAAACTTCAAGGCTTAACTATCTTGCAGAACCAGTTCAAGGTATGAGTGATATAATATGTATTTTTTAAGCCTATTACCAATACTTAAAAATTTTGCCTAAGAATGCACAAAAATAGAACACGAGATAAGTAAGTTTGGTCCCCAGTGGCACGTATTGATTGCTTGTATAAATTGTTATTATTGAATTGGAGGTCAGCAATGTTTTCTCTTAAATTATGCTGGATCAGAGCATATATATGCACATATCTGAATTATTCTTATAAATTAATAATAGCCTTAGTCTTTTTTTCTCCCCTGTGCCTCTCACTTTATCTCCCATTTGTTTAATAGTGCTAGTTCAGAGAGAGACATAGGAATCACTTTTCCTGAAAGTTTAGCAAGTGTTATTCCTACTTTTCCATAGGAAGTAGAAACCTTTGCCAACAAGCAGAGAGCTTATTCATTAGGTTTTTGTGAAGGTAAGCTTGCTTTTTTTTTTTTTTCCATTTTCAGTGGTTTTAAAAGTAAAATGGCATAACCCTTGAGACAGAGAAGACAATCTTCTGAATGTAGACTGCTGTAACGTTACCTTACTAAGCCTGAAGATGGCCTAAAACAAGAAAGAGCTGTCTGTTCTAAAAGCAGTAGGATATCAATTCTGAAGCATTTGTGATGTTAATGTTGTTCCCACGTGAAGGGTTTACAAGGAAAAGCTTTGCTCATTTTAAAATATAAACTAATTAAAAGTATGTATATTTGATTTGAGTATCTTATTTTTAGGTTTGTTTTTTTTAAATTGATTTAAGCCAATTTATGCTATTCTGAGTCAAGTCACCCCATAGACTTCTACTCTTAGTTTTATTTTTTCTTTAATTTTAACTTAATGAAATGATTCTGCCTCTAATTAAAAGTGATATCTTAAAAAACAAATCTGTGTAAACAATACCTTAAGTGCAGTATACAAACATGTTAGTCCTCCTGTGAGATTTATATCAGAAGGCTTGTGGGTAAGGCTGCAGAGGCTGTTTAAAGAATAATCAAAGGATGGAAGAAGAACACAGAAAGAAAAGGAATGTATGAGGAGGAATTATGAGACTACAGAGGAATTTGCTATAATGTTGTGGTCTTACAAGCTTGTGGCTGTTTCATGTACCTCTGCTGTCATGGACACCTGGTGGATCTTGGCTCTGTAATGACCTCTGAAGACATACAGACCCTCTGGATAGTTGGTATTTACCAGCGTAAAGGAAAACTAAAATTGTATTTGGATTGAGCAATGTGTTTGTTTTACAAGTTTCTTCAGATGTTATATAGGGCAGTAGGTTTGTTGCTCTGTCAGCAAACAAATCATATTCCTGAACCTTGCCACCTACTCCATGTATGGTTGTTATAAGAGATGTAACAGTTGAGTTTGGTGAAAAACCAAGGAGGGGAACTAGTAACTTGCTGCTTGGGTTTTTAAGTTGTTCTGAGCATAAGCTGATGTAAACTTCTCTTAATAGGTTAATGTTCAGCTTAACTTATTGATAAGCTTGTAGCAGTTGTCAGTATGGATTCATTTAAATAGCTGTGGAACTTAACCTTTTTCTAGAAAATCAGTGTTTGCATGCTTAGAATTGAAATATTTAATGGGAAACAGACTTGGAAAGATTTGCTTGTGGAAACATCACTCTGCTTTCCCTGCTCTTGTACTGTTCTGAGAATCAGTTGCAGAGCACTGTTTTATTTGGCTTTGGGACTAGGGAGTCAGGTGCAAGACATTATCAATAGCCCCTAAAGCAAAAAAAAAAATGTTCTGAAATCTCTTGATGTTGATTCAGCACAGAGCAGAGCAAGACCAAGGTCTGTCCACTGCATGCTGCACACTGAAGATGGAATAACATACGGCTAGATGGATGCATGGTGTGATTTGGCACAGCAGTTCTTGTGGCGGGTGCTGTGAAGTCCTAAGTTAGTGAGCAGTTGTAACAAGACCCATCCATCTTCTCAGTTTCGAAGTGGAGAAAGGGAATGCTGGTACAGGAGGTAGAATCTGGATTATAATTCAACTCTTTCTAGTGGGAGTACACAATATAGACTTGGCAATATTTTTGGTCTGTTTAAAATTAGATTTAAAAAAATCTTGTCTGTGTTGTATGCAGTAGTTTAGAGGGCCCTCACATTTACATTTGTTTTCTTTATCTGCAACCTAATGGAAAAAAAAGTGAAGTGAGAGGAAAGCAATCCTTTGCTAAAGCTAAATATAAATCTCTCTTAACTCTAGAATGTCTGATAAAGTAAAAATTCACTGGCTACTTGCCTCACTGTTTGCAGGCTCTAAGTCAGAGCTTCTCAGGTCTCTATCTGGTCATAATCTTGCTTGAAATCAAGTCCAGCTTTCATGATCTCTAAATTAAAACAGCGCAAGCTAAATCATGGATTACAAGTATTGGCGGTGACATCCAGCTATGAATAAAGCCAGAGCATTTCCCTGCATAGGAATGTAATACCCTATGTGAAGGCAGAGTGCCGTTCAACTTCAAAAGGTTAGAAACGATAGGCCTTGACATGCAAGATTGAAATGGTGAGGCAGAAAGGTAGTCCAGCAGTTTTAAAAAGAAGGGGTGAAATGGGCATATTTCTGAATCTGATGGGCCTTGTTTAAATACATTTTTTCCCTAGGTAGAATAATGGTGAATTCTAATAGTGAAGGCCTGGTACCAGTGATGACAAGCCTGCAGGCTGTAGGATAAATCATGCTGGAGGAGGTATCCGTGAGCAAGCAGAAGGCCCAGACTGTCTCAAGAGTTTTGCAGAGGGAACAGTAAGACCTTGTGTCTTGCCCACAAGGTTTCTGGTGGCTGATAGAAAAGAGAAGACCAGCAAGATCATGTTCTCAGGGGGCAGTTTGCTCATAAGACAGGCAGGCAAATATTTGAATGGAAGATGCTGTCAGTCAAAACCAAGGCTTATGTTCTTGCCTGCTTTGTGAGTCAGGTTCTTAGTTTTGTTTACGTGCAGTGACTTGCTTAGTTCATTGCAGTAATGTTTTCCTAGATTGCTAGTGAAAGTTTTGACATGTTGAAAATATTTCCCCGATTCTGAAACAAGAATGTAATAGTAGTTCTGTTGCTTGTTCTTAGTGTTTCAGGTTTCCAGTACTTTTGCTTTTGAGATGCCTTTTAATTATTGCTTGCAACTCTGGCTTGTGGTAATACACGAATATAATAAATCTTTGTTGCTTTATATTTCTAGGTCCACTGGCCTTCTTTCATCAGTGGAAGTTGAAACATTATGATGTTATTGTAGGTGTTCTGTCAGCTCGACATAATCATGAACTGCGCAGTGTTATAAGGAACACTTGGTTCAAGCACCTGAAACAACATCCTGCGCTAAGCCAACGGTAATCTCTAGTGTTTTGTAATTTGGGGCTTTGACAGGGAGAGAAGGCTATAATGCTTAAATATCTTGATTTAATACTCTTTTTTTAAAAAAAGTATTTGCTTTTTTTGCTTTATTTGTGAGCATCTTGTACTCTGATAATTTTTTTAATCTGCTTAGTAATATATAAGAATACTTCTGGGCTGTAACTATTTTTATATAAGGAATAAAATGTAATTGTTAGACTGTTAACTGCTGTTTGGTTTTGCAATTAGTTGCCACTGTTCATTAGCAATGTATAAGACTTTCCCTTTTTTCTGTTGCAATGTATACTTTGTATGGTATGTGACTTGAAATGCTTAGTAATCCAGGATACTTGAAAGCAGGCAGGTTCGCATTTGGTGAGAGAAGCACAAAAAACGTCTCACAATGGCCTCAGCTGTAAAGTTCAGGTTTATTTCCCACTGAACCAGGTGCACCACACTGCTGCAGTGTGAGTGACCTGCAGAACCCGTCCTGATTGCTGGCATAGACCTGACAGTCTACAGACAGCTCTGTTCTTGCTGAGAAAGTTCTGCTGCAGTTCATTCCTGGAAACATTGTCATCTTGATAGGCCTCACATCTTGGTACCTGCCTTGCGCTCCAAGCCATTTACCATCCACAAATTTGGTGCCAGCATGCAGTTTGGAGTGAAGCACAGCTACTTCAGTCATCTTGGAATGTGACCTTTCATAGCTTAGATGGAGTTCCAGGAGGATACTTAGCTGCTAGGTGAAAGACTAGGCTAAGGTTGATCCTCTCACTCTTCGTACTGCTTGTTGTCTCCTGACTGTGTCACAACCACGGCTGGGGCTGGGAAGAGTAGCCTGTTGTTTTGCTACAACCCAAAATTGAGACATTTCACTGTAACAGCTAGTCTGGAGTCCTCGTTCCTCCTTTGATGCTATGTGTCTTTTTTCTTATTATTATTTTTTTCATTGCCTTTTGAATGCAGAATATTTAAACAATCTTGAATTAAGTAACAAAGCCAGGCAGGGAAAGGCAGGTCTTCAGGATCCTTCAGTGTTGCCTTAGGTCTTTTTCTGTTTAGTGTGCTGGCTGTCTCGAATCCCATTCCTAGTTGCCAATCTTCCTGCGTCCTCATTATGAAATGTAAAATGCTAATGTGGGTTTGGACTTGAGCCCCTATAAGGGGATTCACGTGGTTGCTCTACATACAGACTCATTTCAGATTTTTAAGGGATTCAAAATTTTAATCTTGTGAAAGACAGGCTGTTCTGCTGAAAGAAGTTTATTGAAGATGAAGGGAGGAGGGAAGAGAACTGGTGTTAATAAAACCAAATTATTTTAGTGTCCTTGTGAAGTTTATAATAGGTGCGCATGGTTGTGCTGTGCCAGTGGAGGACAGAGAAGACCCCTACTCCTGCAAACTTCTGAACATCAGTAACCCAGGTATAGAAGTTAACTTCTAAACATTTTATGATCTGAACTAGACCTAATCATCTTTTCTGAGAGTAGCTCGGTGTGCTTAACTGAGACAGTCAGTCTTGAAAATAAATGCTGCCTAGAACTTGCTGTCTTAACAGTTGCATAATCTTCCTGTAAGTACCATGTGCAGGTATGAAAGGGAGGGATCTTTGGGGGTTGTGAAGGGGAGGCCGTTGACTTCTAATGGATTTGCATTTTCTTTGTGTCAGGGGACAGTCTCTCCCATATAACGTACATTTTTACTCGATCCCTGTGTAAAATCAAGTTAGCGAGAGCCGGAATGACCCGGTCTAGTGTCATATGTGAAGAAAGTAGCAAGGCACCCGAGTCTCAGTGCCAGATGGACTTCTCTGGTGACAAAAGTGAATTCTAAGCAAGTCTGGCTGATAGGTTTTTCAGATTCTGCTCCAGAGAGAGAACAATTAAGAGATGTACCATGGGGAAAAAACAAATTTCTGCCATACAAAAATTCCTAACGAAAATTGTAAATTCTTCCTGTCACCTTTTTTTTTCTATTTAATTTTTGCTCTTTGATTGCAAGTTAACTAAAGGACTGCTTGGCATGGAAGCCATGATTCATCATAAAATGAACGTTCTGTTGCTATCTCTTTGAATGGCAACATCCACTGCTTAACCAATCTCCCAAGAATAAATGGTACCTTAGGGCTTAGGGAGACAATAATGCCAAAAAGCAGGCAGCTGAATTAAGTGGAGGTCTATGCCATTTTGATACATGAATAATTATTTTAATATGCTAATATGCATATATTCATGCAGTCAAATAGCATTTTTGTCTTTACTGTGGATTTATTGTGTTTCTAGTCTTTTCCCTGTGGAGATGTAGGCATTGACTTGCAATTGCTGGTAGCCTGCAGATTGCTGCATCACTCTGAGTTTCTCCTTGCTGCAGTCTGCAGCCAGTTGTATTTGCTTCTCCTCCAGCATTTGATTATCCTTGTGCACTTGTGAGCTGTGCTAATTAATCAGAATGCTTTGCCTGTATCCAGTATGCTTTGTGTGTATCCAGTTCAAGAACTATGAAGTCTTCTCACGTTACCTCTGTCCTTTCTTTTTCCTACAGTTTTGAATCAGGAAATTGAAGCATTCAGTCTCCCTGAGGACGTACCTTCTGTGCTATCTGAAGACAGAATTGTCAGTGTGAACTTTCGTGTACTTTACCCCATTGTCATTACCAGTCTTGGGGTATTTTATGAGGCTGATGGGGTGGGATTCCAGAGGAACATCACTGTAAAACTGTACCAGGCAGAACATGAGGTAGAGTATTGTAGTTATCTTTTGCAAGTGAACTAAAGCATGTTGTCTCTTTATTGTGGATTAAGTTCTTACAGAAAGCAACATGCTGTGTGGATGATTTAGAAGTGAAGTACGTAACTGGCAAGCATGTGAATTATATTTTTCTTCTGTTGTGTTGTAAGTTCTTATTTCACATATATATACACACACATGCATCCCGGATGAGGAAAAGATGAAATTCACAAAGTGCTATGAGTTAATTTAAATGCCCTTTTAAAAGAGCATTTATATCTAATTCCAAGACACAATTTTGATTGCAGTTGAGTTGTATTGATAGGTATTAAGGAATAAAAAATAAATCGTTTGATATATTTAAAACACATACGCAGAAAGACAGACTTGGTGCCTTCAGGCAGAGAGGTGCAGGACAGCTGTAATTTTTTCTTGTCTGTCTTCTGGCAAGACATTTTGAGATTTCTAGAAACTGGTATTTACAGGTATTATTTACAGGTAGTAGTCAAACTTCAGTGATAATTCCCCCCATTCCCAAGCCATTATGGGTTTGATAGAATAGCTTAGCGCTAACCTGGAGGAAAAAAATCATTGAGCATAATTGTTGCATTTGGTACATTGTATTTATCTCTACCAATAACTTGATAGGCCAGTTTCAAGACTTCTGGCTATGCTACAGTAGAAAGAATTTTAAATCTGAGCTGATACAGACAATACACTTTTACAATATGAAAATGTGGCTTTTATGATCAACTTCCAAAGAGTTTGGTTTATAATAGCAAAAATAGTATACTAAAATAAGGTTTATGTTTGCTAAATGCTAGAATTCTAAACGTTGAGAGCCTAATAACTTGATCTGCATTAACTTTTTACTTCCAGTGAAGGAGAGAAGTTAGTATCATAGGAATGCTTGGGGACTGTTTTCTGAAGACTGGGCATGTGGCAGTGCAGCATCTTTGTCATTTGTTATCATCTAAGAGCCATTTGGTGGCCTCTGTAATATAGTAGCAATTAAGTTTTAGGGGTCAGCATCCTCAGTTGCAATTAATAGTAGTCAGCTATTTAAACAGAAGATAGAAAGTCTGTAGACTGGGAGATGAGTGAGTCTTCCAGATGATATGCACTGTTGGATGGATTCTAGCTGAACTTGCACTTTTGTTCCATTGTTGGTTGCTTCCATCATGCCAATCCAACCCTTGAATTCTATGGAGTCTGAGACTGTTCTGAGGAAAAAACTCCCACTAAGGTTTATACAACCAATAATCCTCTTTCCATTGTAACTAACTGAGATGATCAAGATTTGTATGATCTCACAGCACTTTTAATGTGTTTTGGTTTTTTTTTTTTCCTTTTCTGTGGTTCACAGGAAGCTCTCTTCAGTGCTCGCTTTAGTCCACCAAGCTGTGGAGTGCAAGTGAACAGATTGTGGTACAAGCCCGTAGAACAGTTCATTTTGCCAGAGGTATGTGCAGTATCAGAACTGCTTGAGAGACTGACTGATAAAACTGGTCTTTGCTTGAGGCAGAAAAGGGCAAGTGAAAACCTCTAGAATGTTAGTTGAGGGAATATGCTGAAATCCAGAATTTCTTTTTCACCATCTCATTATCACCAGTAATTATAAAGCAAAAGCCTGAAAAATAAAAATTGTTTAAAAAATTACATTGATGAATAGTAGCAATTTCAAAAACCTTTCCAGTTTCTGACTGAAAATTGTACCTTCTTCAATTCTGTGGGAGAGTTTACCAGAGAATGGGACACTTCTTTCTCCCTCCTGCTTTTTTAGACGTTAGTACACAAGATCGGGAGGGGGGAGGATGGCACAGATTTCTAGGCAACAGCTGGAAAAGAGGTTTCTGCTTCTGATGTCTTGGACATAACAGAAAGATACTGTGTCTTATGTTTGCAATTATAGTATTAGTTGAATAGTTGTAACTGAGAAGCTCTTACTGAGGGCTACTGAAATTTTGGTTGTTCCCTTTTTGGCAGCACTAATGATGAATTTTTCATTCATTGAACCATGCAAGGATTCAAGAATTAGAACTCCAAGAAGATCTTTAGCAGGGTGTCTCCGTAATATACAAGATGGAGTTATGTGGCACACAGGAGACTGACATTTGGATTTTTAAAACCTGTCAATGTTCTGTGGCAGAAGTGGTTGTCTTTTTTTTTTTTCCAAATGGTCACCCCTCAGAAATTTGGGAGAAGACTGCTTTTTGGACAGTAATGAGTGTTAGTGTTCTTGCTTGTCCTGAGATACTGTTAGCTAACGAGGCAGGGTCTAAAGTATTAATCCTCGTTGGGATTGGGGGATGCAGTCCAAGAGTAGCATTTTGGTATAGGGATATAGAATCTACTTGTGGCTGCCTAGGAAGCAAGGTGATTAAACACAGAAGGAACAGAATATAGGTAGGGAAAAACTTGATATTGTTAGAGTGAAGGTTTAGTGAATACAAGTTGACTCAGAACGACAATTCTAGTTCAGCAGACAAGGTACAAGGTATTGTTCCCAGTGGACCAGCGATCTCTTGGTAGATGTCAGCTGTCATTTTAGGCTGTTTCCCTTCATTTAAATATTCTCCTATATGACTGGACCCTTGTGCTATTTCTGTAAGTTGTCTTCGGATCTGGGTTGTTTTGTTATGCAAAAAATTTTTCTATGAAAGAATGGAGCAAGAGAAGACTGAAGGGGGAGGAGAAGACATTTGGGGCCAGTTTAATCCCGATTTATTCCCCTGGCTCTGTAAGACTGAATGCATTTGGAAACCTGCTCTTTTTAAGGGGAATCTGTGGCTGATTGATTGGTTTATCATTTTAAACAGTTTTTACGGAATACTATGCAAGGTTGTTATGCTGTCAGGAGACCTTTTGGGTGAGCAGACCTCTTGCAGTATTTTGTGCATATGCTTTAACAATCTAATTTGATATCAATATGATCCAGGGTTTTTTACTTTTTTAAAAAAGAGTATTGGTTACCCAGTAATTTGGTAGTATAACATGTAAGCCTTTTCCCTGTAAGACTTTGTTCTGAGATACTAAAATTGTAGGCAGTTGTAATTTTGCTATAAATGATTGCATTTTTCCTGAGAGGCAGGTGGGAAGTATTTCATTTAGAAAGGGGATATTAGTATTCATGCATTTCTTTGTGCAGGCTTCCTTAATCTGATACGTGTCATGTGCTGGATGCTTACAGGATAACATGATGTTTCTAATGTAGATTAATAGGGCTTATGCACAGCATGTAGTCTCCTGTGATACTTAGGATGCTGAACCATACAAGATGATTCAGAGGAGATAGAACGCCCACGTGTTCCTATCTAGTTGTTTGAGAGCAGTAAATTTAGTGAACTGTTTAATTGTCACAAGATGGTTTCTGAGACAATATCTATTCTCTGCCTTTCCACCTTCAAGAAGTAATGGATTGTACAGACTGCTGAAGAGCTTCATTCATCTTCCAGCTGAAGTGCTGCTCTTTCTGCTTGTCTCGGGGAAAGGGAGGGAAATGCAACATTAGAATAAGCATCTGGCAGGCCAGATTGTCTAAGACAGAATCGATCATTCAGCTTTGGAATGACTGAAAGCGCAAAAGAGCAGAACCACTAGCAGATAACTAAAAGTCACGCAGGGGCTCTTACAGCCAAGTCTTAGCAATGCACTTATTTTGTCAAAAAGCCACGGGTCGCTTGCATGAAAATGGGACTCCATACTATGCATGCTCTGTATTACTAATGGGGAGTAGTTGGAGAAACAAAAAGCACAGCACTGTTTAACATTAGGAAAGGAGTTTGGCAGGGCTGCATTATGTCAGTACACCTGTTCGGTATTCACTGTAAATGCCACTGCGCTCTGGCAGCAACAAGGCTGGAATTTAAATGGAGAAAAACAGATGATGTAGTCTCAGGTGTGCCACTAATGTTTTGCTTCAAGCATTTTCAGGCCTCAGCTTTCATTAAGCGGCTTAGAGTAAGAATAGCTGAAGGCTAAAGTCATTAGAAAATTTGCTTACAAGTCTCTCAACCTGGAAAATAATGATAATTTGCAGCTTTAGGACACCTTGCGCTGAGGTTCACTGGTAATAACTGATTAAGACTCTTGGTACATGTTTGAAGTCAGTATCAATAATAGTCAGTGGTGAGAATTTTAATGTTTCTGGTTGCTGAGGAGTGAAAGGACTCTCAGGCTCACTAAACGATTTACCAAAGGTTGTGTCTGTAAACAAGGCACGGAAGTGGGATTAGAGTCTAGTCCCTACAGCAAAAAACATTGGAATGGGAGATGACAACCACTGCAAATGGTTGAGCATGTGAGTTTTACTGTGCCGGGTGTTCAGGCGTCCTGCCACTAAAAGAAGCGTTAGTAGTGGTCCATTTGTTTTGATAACTGTAATTAAGGTAATTAAACAAACAAGGGGAAGGGATTGAGCATGTAAGTCAGGCTTGAATAAACACTGACTAGCTCCATTATTAGATTATAAAGCTGGCATTATAAATAATAGATGGGAGACATCTGAAATACGCAGCTGTCATTAAATACCGAGACTGCTGCAGATGTTAAGACCTACTTCTAGAGGAAAGCAAAAAATTGCGCTGAACTCTGAGCTAGACTTAATGGTGTGTCAGTAACTGGAGAGTTTCTGGAGAAGGTTTCTAGAGTACAAGGAAGCTAAAATGGGGAAGAGCTGAGAGGTTAGTACAAGTAAACAGACTTTTTGCAGCAACAGAGATGCATCCACAAATAGTTGAAACAAGTTGTTTCTTTGTTCCAAGGTCCACACTAGTTACCAGTGTTTTTACTATGAAATTGGGAGAAACAAAACAGAATGCGCTCATCTAGCAGTCAGGAGTATAATAACCGTACAACTACTCTATACTACCGTGTCATAAGAGTGGAGTTGCTTTAAAAAAATGTAATGTTACCAGTACTATTACCTGTACAACATGCTACTTGTCCCTTTGCATGTTCCCAGAGGTCTTCAGGAAAGCCTTATGTAAAATGGGTAATAGTTGGACTGTTAGGTGGATTAGTTTCAAGTTGAGATGAAATGCTTTTAAATGCAAGAAATTACACACACACATATGTGTGTGTGTATATATATGCATAAAAAACTGATGTAGTGACATAAATTGACAGTTAAAACCAGAAAATTTTGAAGATACTCACTTGTCTTCCTCCTCCTTTCCCTACCAGCCAAGATGTGAGGTCAGAGTTCTGTGACTCTCCTACAGTAGCTTGTGGCAGCTTTGCCAGGGTGAAGGTGGCTGTATTTTCCTTTGAGTTTTGCTGATGTCAGGATTGAGTCTCTATTCTCTGTTTTTGGCAGATAACTAAAAAGCAGCACTTATTTCCAAATCTGTTTTAACGTATTCTCTTGGTAATGCAGGATTTTTTTAGTTGATTTTTAAAAATTCACTTCAGGTCACCTTAAAATGCCATCTTAATGATGTTAGAATGCCGAAGCCTTTTACACTGGACTTCTGTTAAAAGTTTAACGTTTCTAATAATTGAGATTCATGATTAGTCTTAAAAGCATGATTATATGTTACTGAATTTCACAGATGTAGTTCTTTCACATGACTTCTTTTTACTAAAATGTAAGTAAAACATCTATGTTGTGTGTTCAAGCTATATGTTGTGTGAAGTTGACTATTTTAAAATAAAAAAATCCAAACTGTTTGGTTTTCATCCTCTGAAGTGTTTGGATGCCTGTATAACAGTGTTTTGCTCTCTTCCCAGAGTTTTGAAGGTACCATTGTGTGGGAAAGCCAGGATCTTCAGGGCCTTGTTTCAAGAAACCTTCATAAAGTTACGGTGAATGATGGAGGGGGTGTTTTCAGGGTCATTACAGTAAGTCACCTCACCTTCCCTTCTACCATGTTTCTATTTTTCCTATAAGGCTTGGGTAGTTAGCATTTTGCTTTCCTGTGTTTCTCTGTAAATTGCTAATTCAGTTGGGCTTCTCCTGTTGTCTTAGAGGGAAAGTTTGCTTTGCCTGGGAAAAGGACAAGGGCATGCAAAAAATTATGCTACTAAGTGGCATTTTCTTTTATTTTGAAGGGAGTAAAGTTCACCTATTGTCTTTGTCAGGTGTGAAGCAGTATCAGTATATCAGAGATGGCAAAATGTGGGTCAGAAATCCTGTGCTGAGATTCCAATCGATGGGGTTAAACCTGTTTTTTGCCTTTTGGCAGAGTGTCTATTTTCCTGTCAAAACATTGCTTGCTTAAACATGCTATGCTGTTGGAATTTAGCCAGAATAACTTTTACATTTTGCTCTTAACTTTTAAATTAGTTTTTTAAAAGTTTGTGGTCCTTTAGGTGAAACTTCAAAAAATGCCACAGAACTTTACGGTTAAAACTGTTAGGCTTAGTCTTTCATTATGCAGGTATCTAAACCAGAAGAGCTTTAAATTAATTTAATTCTCAGTTGCTAGAAAAATTCACACCTTAAAATTGTAGGGAAAAACACATCAGGAATGAGAGATGAACTAATTTATTTCTTTCCATTAATCTGTCTCTAGCAGGCAGGGGAAGGGTCACTGCCACATGAACTCACAGAAGGTGTGGAGGGAATAGCAGGTGGTTTTATCTACACTATTCAAGGTAAGTCTGCAAAATGTAGCATCAAATTTGATGTTATGATAAAACAGGAACTTTAAATTACATTTCTGAGGTAAAATTCGAGCTATCTCTATGAACTTGATCACCTTGAGTTTTCTTTTAGTAGAAACAATTAATTTCCTTCTGTGCTTTTTATGCCTAATGTCAATGTCGTGATGTGGTTTCTTTGCTTGCCCTTGGTCAGCCACTCCAATTGACTCACATCCCTTTGTCTTTTTATTAACAGAAATACCATTTTTATCTAGACTCTCTTCTCTGTCCTTGTTTCTTGTTACCCAAATGCAAGTTAAAAAATGTCGTGCAATGAAATCTTTCCCTGATAATTTTCACATTTTTCCTGTCCTACTCCTGTTAGAAGTACTGTGTCATTATGTTTAATATTAACTACTGACAAACAGTGACTACCTAACATAGCCTGCTTTTCCACCCCTGTTGTTGCTGTTTTACGAATGTTCAGAGACTGTGTAGGAGCCTTTTCTAATGTCCAACATTTTGGCAACGTAGCACTAGAGTTGATGTATTATTATCGGTCCGTCATAGCCAGGATAAGGAGTGAATTTCAGAGTGTTATTACTGTGTTTTTGTAGCTAGGCCTGGCAGATATAATTGGGCAGTCCTGTTGTCTTGTCATCTCTGTAGGAGCTTAAACTGAGGCTTAGCCTTTCCATCCTGTTTGTCAAAAAGTTCTTCAGTACCACAAACTATCTCCTTACCAAGAAGTTCAGTATTATTGCAATATTTTTTTAGCTTTTACCTGCAGTCAGTTATGTGATGTGGTTTAGCAGGGACCGCCTATGCTACATCAAAGCAATGCCAATTTGATTATATTTAGCATAGGATTTTTGTTTGTTTGTTTTGGGGTTTATTTTTTTATGCTAGATATATATGTTTAGGATATAACAGTAACCTTTTTACCAGTAATAATGAAGTCCCAGACAGCTCTTTATGTTAAAGAACCTTAGAAAGTTGAATCCTTTTATTACTGAAAAGGAAGAGAATATCTTTTTACTTTAAACTTTATGTATCAGACCTTATGCAAAAATATATTTCTTTGTTCTGCCACTTTTAACACTTCATGGAAATGAATTGTAGGATTTTCATAACCCCATTGAGTTGAACATTTCTTCAGATTCATGTTGTCAGTATGTCCTGTATAATCCAAGAGAAACATGTACGTAGGTATGCATCTTTGTTTAATGATGGGTGTTGTTTCTTTCAGAAGGTGATGCTCTTTTAAAAAGCCTCCATACTCGCCCAGAAAGGTTTACAAGTCACATCAAAAATCTTGAGAAAGAAGATGCTTTATTGAAGGAAGAAAGCAGTACCTATGATGATATTGTTTTTGTAGATGTTATTGACACTTACAGAAATGTTCCAGCCAAACTGCTGAACTTCTACCGATGGTAAGTTGAAAAGAAAGTATTTTCTCTTACGAATGTTGCTGTTTGTAGTGCAAGATGATCCAGCATGTTATGTTATCTGACAGGTTCCATGAAATACATACCTGATGTGATTTACTTCATTAAGTTGTATTTCTTTCTCACAATTTTGGGGGCACGTAGTGAGTGAAATAACAGGATCTGTATTTCCTGAATGCTGACCCTTGGTACCCCAAATAAGCATGAGCTGACAAGACAGGCTTCTGCTCTAAGAGTCCAGGTGTGAAAATTTTCACATCTCCTTGCAATTTCTTTTAATTTGTTTCTGACTGAAAGCCAGGAGCTTTAGTCTTTTAAAGGATGGCTTTTGGACAGCTTGTATTTTTAGTGCTTCAGTTTGTGGCCGCTGGCTCTTGTCCTGTTCCTGGGCACCACTGAAAAGATCCTGGTTCCATTTCTTTACAGCCTCCCTTCAGATATTTATACACATTCATGAGCTCCCCCCTAAGCCTTCTCTTCTCCAGGCTCAACAGTCCCAGCACTCTCAGCCTTTCCTCATAGGAGAGATGCTCCAGTCCCTTAAGCATCTTGGTGGCCCTTTGCTGGAGTCTCCATCCAGTCTGTCTGTGTCTCTCTTGTACTGAGGAGCCTGAGACTGCCCACCATACTCCAGATGTGGCCTCAGCAGTGCGGAGTAGAGGGGAAGGGTAGGAAGCTTGTGTACAGGGGGGACAGAAGGTTGAGAGGAAGAATTTTCATAGTGTGTTACATTGTCTGTGATAAATCTAATAAGTTATTACCTCTAATTTGCAATTCTTTCCACTACTCTGAGACAACTGTTTCAATTAATTGATGTTGCTGTGGAGTAAGAAATATAGCTCACGGTTTTAGTTGCTTGCAAGATTACGCACTTATTTAACAAATTTTATGGTTACGAATGTAACTGAAAAACTGAACCGTGCTTTCAGTTCTAAAAAGGGAGTTTAAATGTCAGGATCTTTGTGATAATTTCTTACAGGTTAGCAATTTTTTCAAGATTTAGTAATAAGAGGCTTAAGGAAATTGCCTTTCTTGTTAAGAGAAATTACCCTTAAAAACAATGTTAATCAACCTAGGAATAATCCCTAGAATCTTAAGCTGCTTTGCTTATTTTACAAGTGACAGATATTCAACTATTTAAGACAGTTAAAGATTACTTTTTTCATATTGGAAGGGTGCTTTACTGAGGAAGAATAAGTACCAAGTTGTTTCCACAGATGTTTCTTACAACCTTCTACAGTTGTATTGCCCTTGAACTAACTGTCTCATCCTGAAGAGTAGGCTACTGACATGTAGCCACTGGCTTTTAACACCTGTGTCATCAGCAGGGATTCATATCCTTCTGAGGTCAATACTGTGAAGATGGATTTATTAGTAAATCCACCATCTGTCCTGGAGAACAAAACTTCAGGTTTGTTTTCTTCAGCTCATACACAAACCCATGTTGTAAGATCATCGTAGGATGCAGCTGCATCTCCTTTCTGTATGACAAACAGTCAGCCTTGGTCAATAGGGAAAACATTTAAAAGTCAAGGGTAGGAAAAGCATTCCTTCCTTCTTCCTTCCCCCTCTGCTTCCCAAAAAACCCTTGCTGAGTGTTCTGTTGTGTAACTGTACTTTGTGGGCTGCAGCTCAGCATCTCATCACTTTTCTCTTTGGCTACAGGACAGTTGAATCAACGAGTTTTGATTTGTTGCTGAAGACAGATGATGACTGTTACATTGATTTGGAGGCTGTTTTTAAGAGGATAATGCAGAAAAAAATGGACAGGCCAAACATTTGGTGGGGAAAGTGAGTTGTCGTTTTTTAACTTGTCTTTAGTGAACAGTTTACTGCTTTAAGTCTGTGTTCATGTGGGTTCCCCTTTTCTGCATATGAAGCTAGTTATAAAAATCAGGACTTTTGTATGTGTAGATCTTTGAATCTCAGAATACAGAAATCAATCCTTTACAATAGCTTTCCAGAGCATGCCTTTGCAATGAGTTGAACTTGCTGAATATCTTACCTAGTTTTAAAATGTGTTGTGTATGTCTTTGTCATGCTACTGAAGTAAATAAAAGCATTCCAGCAGTACAGTAAAGTTAAAAGGCAAGTACATACTAGAATTGTAAACATTCCTTTTCTTGAAGCTGCTGTGATTTTTCTGGTGGGCTTGAGAAAATGGGGTAGACAGGAGAAACAAAATTGCCATTAGAGTCTGCACTTTATTTTGAAATCTGTGAATGACAGGCATTGCTACCCATTTTGCTGCTGTCTGAAATGGTAGATCTGATTCATGAATTCTTGAGTGAAGTTCCCCAAGCATGTATTACACTTGTGAATAAGTAGGAGGGTCAAAATAGCTCATCTCTTCCCTTCCATCCATGGAATCCATTGATACACTGGTATAACATCTGATATAGCAGAAATGCCATGCTGCTGTAACATTCAACATAGCACAATGGCATGATGTGGCTTCCTGTTGCCATCTGCTTACTGAAAAAAAGCTGGCCTTTGCTGCTGAAGGTGTCTTGCTTCACAAATCTGGTACTGACTCTTGCTTACTCGTAAGGTGATTTAATAAGGTGTGTGGAAGTGTGTGTGTGTGTCGAAGTGTGTGGAATAGCTGCCTGTCTTGTGATGATCTCAAAGATCTGAGTCATGGGCATGTGTTCTCTAGCCTGTACAAAACCCTTGATTGCCTGGTGCCTGTTAAATTTTCTTGGGACTACCTTTACCACACAGCAATGCTAACAGTGAATATAAGATAGGTTCATTCTAGCAGTATAAAAGGTCAGGAACTTGATGACAAGATGGAAACCAACTTGCAAAAGGAAAAATAGCACTAGGTATAAGCTGCCTGGGCTGCTGTTCCAGCTGATGTAGGGGGGAGTTCTTCTGGAGTAAGTTCTTGGCTGTAAGAGCTGAGGATGTGATACCAGAGAGATTGCCCCCCTCCTCCCTGGTGTCCCTACTATGCAATGGTAAGTGTTCCTACCTTTGTGTTGCTGCCTACCATGGTCCTGCTCCTTGGCCAGAGTTTTCTGATTGTGTTCAGCTTTGTGGGTAACCACTGAGTGTACAGGAGTCTTCTGAGTGGTTTGAGGGGATCCATCCAAGCTCTCCTACCTTTCAACTCAGTGACAACTTGAATATTGAGTGTTCAGACTTGAGCACTGGAGAAAGTGCAAATGATATGCCATTAGGCTTCCCTGAGAGCTGGTTCTGGTGTGTGGAGACCTTAACTTCCTGAGCCCTTGAGGTGACTTTACTGATGGTCTCCCTTCCTTCTGCTCTTCTGAGCATGTGTCTGAACTCAAACTTTGCATTCTTCACCTAGACCTTATTAAGCACTCTATAGTTCAGACAAGTTTATTGTGCAGTGTTCCTTATAATCTGTTAATACTTAATTCCTGGATTCTTAGAGAAACTTACTAGCGTTCGGCTTACCCTGGCAGAAAGCAAGGATGAGATCTCAGTGAAACTGGGAAGGGAATGCTTTGAATTGAGGAGTACTTATGCATGCTGCCAGTTAATAGCCGTTTTCTGATGCCACTTCATCTTGTGTGGTGGTTTTGTTCATTAATTTAAAATCACCATTTAAAAAGCTTATTTAGCTGATATAGAGCATTTCGGGACTGCAGGCTGGAAAACCAAATGGCCCAGGTATCCTACTAAAGAACTTTGACTTATCTTGGAGAGAACATACTTACCTTAAGTTACTGCTACTCTGCTCTTTTAAAACTGCAGTCAAAAGATTAGTCACCCTCCGGCATTAGAGAGATGTCTTTGACAGATCACTGATCATGTCTAAAATGACTGAATTTATGATGGGATAGAACATACCAAGCTGTTTCTGAGGGGAGATCGAGTCTAATACGAATGCTGTAAACAAAAAAGCAGTTCAATGAAGTTGGCTCATCTACCGTGCTATGGAAAGCAGTGGGAGTTCAGAATGGCACCTTTTCTTGATCTTAATTAGGCCAAAAAGAGACTTCAGATACTTAAAGTTTTCTGTAAAGATAGGTTTGTTTGTAATATGAACCTCCCCTTTTCCTGGGGTGTAAGATATGCTGTGGAGTGTAACATGCTTCATGTTCTAGTAACATATTTCTAGGCTTGTCAGAGTAGCCCTTGGATGAACTTAGAAAGATCGATAATGCTTTCTTGTGCAGACTGAAAAATGAATTTTGCTGAGTCTTGCTGTTGAAATGGTGTGTTAAGGTATCGAGTAATTTTATTAGGTTACTGACAAAAGGAAGGAACAAGTCGTGCTGGGAGAGAAGAGTTGGAAAAAACATCATCTTTTCTGTCTGTCTGTGGAGAACCTTATGTAGGGGTGACATCTTCAAGTATAAATTCTCTAATAGTCACAGTCTTCAGGTAAGGCAAGTGTGAGGTGTAGTGAACAACACTGACATCACTAGAGAAGTATAAAATGATTAGCAAAGTAGGTGCCCCTCAGTCTCGAGGGAGTTGCACCCCTCCTGCTCTGACTCGCTAGAGTGGAAGATACTTGTCAGCTTCAGCTGTGAACATGTAGAGTCTGATAACAGATCTGCCACTCAACTGTAATTCCTTCCTTACGGGACTGTTGTCTGAGGTGACAATTCTTAGTAGCTCACTGAAGCTTTTAGCTGCTTGTGCTCATGACTGAGTTCAGCAACGCTTGAACCTGTTTGCAAAAACGGAGAGAACCTTCTGCTTTGGCAGTTATGCCACTTAGCTGTGAGTGCATGAAGTACTTGTCAGGCAAAAGGAGTGTAATACCAGCCTGTTCCTGAGCAGGAAAAGCAGGGCCCTTCTCACCGCCTGACACAGCAGTTTAGCAGGGGGTGCGGCAGCATGTTAAAGCTTCAGCTGTGCCACAGTGCCTGGGGACAGGGTCAGTGTGGAGAGACGCTGCAGACAGAGCACTGCTGCCTTTCTGCAGGCCTCTAGTTGTAAGTAGTCTTCTGTAGAGAAGACCACTGCCAGGAAGGTGTTTTGTAATTCAGCGATGACAGCCTTTGAACATCCACTTTGTTGAATTTCATCTGAAAAACAGCTTAGAGAAGGTCTATAAAAAAGCAATACTTTGCTTCCTGGTTTTTAAGCAGTCACTAGTTTTATCAGGAAAATGGGTTGTGTAACACTGCTGTAACCACATGCCTGCTGGAGGCACTGACTTTGTGTCATGTTGATTAACCAAAGGAGGTTGGACGCAGACGTGCTTGTTACAGAACAAGTAAGGTAAGGAAGCTTGCGCTTACCTGGGTCAAAGCCCAGCAGCGGGTACAGACATGCAGTGTTGTGTTTGTTTCTGTTCTGAGAACTTTTATTACCCAAAATTGAGACCAAACAATAGTTATGCTTTCAGCTGTTGATTTGATGTGTGCCTTACGGAAATAAGGCTAGGAACTCTAATACAATCACCTTCTACTTCTTCCTCTAATATTGCTTATTATCAGCATTGCTTCATCTGTTAGCAGTGTTCATAGGTTTCACAGAGGGCTTTGTATAAACATCTCACCTCTAACATGGTCTTCAGTTTCAGACTAAATTGGGCAGTTGATCGAACTGGGAAATGGCAAGAGCTGGAGTACCCAAGTCCTGCGTATCCAGCCTTTGCTTGTGGGTCCGGCTACGTCATCTCCAAAGACATTGTTCAGTGGCTGGCAAGCAACTCTGAAAGATTAAAGACATACCAGGTAGTAAGGCCTTAGTTCAGTTTTTCTATCTTAAACTGGTCTGGGGAGCAGCATGTGTACTGGATGAGGTGAAAGGAACATTGCTGAAGCGTTGGGTTCTCCAGGTTAATGCTGGCTTCTTGCAGTGCTTTTGGTTGCTATGCTTTGTGTCCGTTCTTGGTCAAAGCACAACTGTTTTGGACTGAGAACCTCTGGAGCTGTAATCTTGTTTTTTTTTAATAACAATGTATTATCACAGGAAAGCTGGGAGGATTAATTTAACACCTCTAAAATAGTGAGACATAGGTTTTTATAGTTATTTTTACTGCTGTTAACATGATGCAACTTATTCTAGTTTGCAAAGTCCTGCTTCATGTTTTCTTGGTGCTGACATATGGTTTTTTTTGTTTTAATATGTTGTCTCAGGGTGAAGATGTGAGTATGGGCATCTGGATGGCAGCTGTCGGACCCAAGCGATATCAAGTAAGTCTGAAGAAATTCTCTGATCTTACGGAAAGAGAACATGCCTCCTGCTCCAAGCAGCATAAAATAGGGGAAATGGTTTTTTCTTCAAAAAAAAAATTTGAAACAGCCTTTGGATTAAAACCCAGAAAAATCTTGAGATGTATTTAAAAGAAAAAACACAAAAAACCCACAAACCAACTCGCCCCCACCCTGCCAAGTTCTCTGCATAGGTCTGGCAGACCAGAGAGGGACATACACCTCTACTGGGTGACCTGTGTGTGCAAAGTTTGTTGCTAAAAACCTGACTATTGGAAATAAAAATTGTTGAAGACAAAATTCTTTGTAAGAAAAACTATTGAAATGGTTCTCTCTCTAACAGGATAGTCTCTGGTTGTGTGAGAAGACATGTGAGAGTGGCATGCTGTCTTCCCCCCAGTATTCCCCACAGGAACTCAGAGCGCTCTGGAGATTAAAGGAACTGTGTGGAGATCCTTGTAGATGTGAGGAAAGATGATGGACTTGCCTTGGAAAACAGGGTAGTGTATCATGATCATGGAAAAGTGTACATTTGGATTCATTCTTGGAACAATAAGGAATATTAAGGTATCTTTTAATGTTGGGTTTCAACTAAAGTATAACAATATTTGCACATCCCTTTTGATAAACTGGACTGATACTATTCATTTTCTATAGTATAGGTGTTGATCTGACAAAAACCAAAATGTTTAAGATAAAAAATTTCCTTTTTATATGAAGTCAAAGACCTACTTGTAATTAATAAATGCACATAAGAATGCCAACTAGCCTGTCTTTTGTAAATTAAAGTACTACTGATTTAACTCAGTCTAGAGCCGTACCAGGATCGAGGGGAGAGCTGTGCTCAGCACCAGGGCATCTGGTAAGTCTTGCTGCAGCAGGATTGGTGCTGTCTGAGGGGCTGCCCTCATCTGTGCAAGGGCTGGGACAGCTGGGGTTAGGATTTATGTTTAGTCTGTTTATACCATTGTCATATTATAAAAACAGTATCAGAGTTTGCTTATACCAAATCTTGAAGTACTGCAAACTTGGCCTGATTAGGAGGGATTTCTGATAGCTCAGTGTGTTATCAGATATGAATCTGAGGGTACACAAGTGAACGTAAAATAAGATTGAGGAACAGCACACTGAAGAATGTAAAATAACTAGCAATGCCTTGCAGAATGCTGAGAACTTATTTATACTGTGGTATGTTAATGCTGTAGAATAGAATAAAGGTCTGTCAGATTTTGATCTTAAATAGTCTAGGGCTGTGTAGTTACTTCTGTTTTACTCTTGTTTGCTTTAAGGCCTTTGGAAGTAGGTGAAAACAAAAAGTGCAAGTAGCCTCTTTCAGTGCAGCACTAATTTTGTCCTATTATAAGCAAAGAGATCACAACTAAATCATGTACTCAGTTCAGTAAAACAAATTCTCACCACAGCAGTGGGAAGGTAGTATAAAATCTTGGCAAAAGGGTTACCTTGAGTTTTATTTAATTGAAGCATTTAAGCACTGTTTGGTATCTCTCAAGTAAGACAGTTCAGCCAAAAACAATTGCTCTCATGGAGACTGATAAGTTTAGGAGCTGAAAGTATTATTGTATAGCCCTCTGGTGCCATGTATGAAATTCATGTTCTCCCATAGGTGTTTTCAGGTGTAGGCTGTCCATACTGTCTCTGGGCAGTCTGTAATTCTTCTGTAGTTCCAGTGGTGGCTTTTCCTTCAGTCTATCACGAGAGTCCCTTCTTACCACCGTACTAACACACAGTCTCCATTTTCTATTGAGTAAAACTGCAAAGGCTTTAAGTCATTGTCTAGTTCAACTTCTTTTCCTTCCAGCTAGAGTAAGAAAGGAGAAAAAACCTGATCAGACTTAAACTGAAATCTGTTCATGTAAACCAAATATAGAGCAGGCACTTGTAGTCAGGGACGATCTGTCATACTACAGGAATGAAATTAGGTCCTAAATTACAGCATGAAGACTGACCTCCATAAGTGAAACTATTTGATTAGGCAGTATTTTAGAACATGCTATTGACCTTTCGCAGCATGCAGTATTTTGTCGTTGAATTACCCATTTTTAACTCACTTTAGAACTTTCATAGGACAGTTTCAGTTCTGAACCAGGAATTTTAAGTAGGCGATACAGCAATCCTTTGACCCTCTGAATAGTCATAGACTCTGTCAAGGGGAAAGAAAGAAAAGTTATTACAAAAATGCTGCTACCACTGAGCTGTAGCAAAGCACTAGTGTTTCAACTGTACTTGCTTATAGCAACAGTGAAAGACTGTACTGCTGCTTCAGTTCTAACACTGCAATAACGTCTTTTGTACCTGAAACCATAACTGCTAATATCAAATTGAAAATGGTTTAATCTCTGGGGGAGAGGACAGGATATGCTACTACAGTTTACGTGCTTTGATCCCATATACCAAATTGAAGTGTTACAGCTTCCTAATTCACCTTTTTTGAGCTTGTATTTAGATGTTAAACCAAGTGACCTTTGGGACACATACCAGTCAGGTTCTGACTACTTGCATCTGGCAACTGTTCCTTGAAGTTTTCATTACCAGGAATTGGCTTTCCCGGCACCAATACGTGAGTGTCACTGTGGAGCTAGTGCCATTCTTAGAAATGGCATTTGCATTGGTTAGTCCAAAACAAATTGCCAGCAGAGTTGTAGAGGGGTTTATATTATGAAGTCAGTTACACGAAGGGATATTTTTTGTAATGGATCTTGAATGAGCAAATGTAGTTTGTTCTGGAGGTGATACCTGTGTTTGCAATAGATATACTCAATATTTTGGTTGAACTTCTTTTGAAGCTTTATCTAAAGGCACAGCAATAGTGAGTTATTCCTGTAATACCACACATTGTACTTAGACAAATATTTTTCTATCAAACATTTTTGTAAAAGCTGTATCTATCTGATTTTATGCAACTTGTGATAATAAATGTGATTTTTATTTTAGAATAAAGCTTGAGTAAGCCTTTTCTTTCACACTCCATTCTGACACATCTTCCCAAAACATCAGTTTGATTTAGAACAGAGTCCATTCATTCTATTCTCACTACAGGCACTAAAACTTCAAAAGACAAATTTGATACAGGTCAGAATTAGATTTCTAACTTAAGGTATTAGATACTAGACCTTGATATCTAGAACTGCAGACTACATAGTTGGCTCTTACAACTTCAAGTTCTTGTTATTTCATTAACACATTCACCAGATTTCACACCAGTTAATTAGCCTTTGATTGCCTCAGACACATAAATCATGAAACCAGCAGCAGAGGTCAAGACAAGCATCAACTTTCAATCTTCAAGCTGGACTGAAAGTAAGTACGAAGGGCAAAAAAATGACTTTTTCAAACAATTTCTACCTTTGTCATTTCTTTATGTGACAGAGCCTTCAGGGGAGAACCTTCAGAAGCTGACAAAGCCAGAGGCAGCTGCCATTCTTTAACACAGTTATTTGAAAAGGAGCTACAGATCAACTGCTTAAACACAAGCCAAGACTTCTTACCTGGTAGCTTTTTCTCTACTGGCTTCTGTTCAGGTTTCTCAGGACATTTAATTGTCAAAGCTTAAGGAAGAACGGTGAGGCATTAGTGAATGAACATTAAGCCCTGTTCTGTCATGAGCACCGAGTCTTTCTAGTCTGTTGTTACTACAAATCATTTCCCCTAGCTCAGCCTGATCTTCTAAAAAAATTAGGATGTAGCCTACATCTGAGCAGCTAAGATAGCATTTAGTCATTCTCTGAAAAATTAAGATGAATTTTATTAAAATAATCAACTGTTTATTCATCTTTGTTAAATTAGGGAAAATATTTTAAAAGTGACTCCCTAGCAGTTAACATGTTTTTTGGTCAAAAGGAGTATTTACCTAAAAATGATTAACTTCTAGTTAGCTTTTTAAAATAACCTGCAGTAGAATGGAAACTGCTTACTCAATGTAAAGCAGGTTTTTGACCCTCAATATCTCAAAAGCACTGTACAAGCACATTTTCAGGAAGTTATTAGCTGAATTCTTTTACAGCAATTGAAAGATTCATCCTTTAAAAAGGTTTCTGTTATGTCTAGTCAACTAGTTTCCTTGTTCTATTTGGTTTTCTACCTAAATGCATTAGAATGTAATGCCTTAAAATACTATTTTGCCCATGGAGTAAAAAAAGGTTCAGTGGGAAACAAAGCTAAGTGAATTGTAAATCTGGGATGTAACCTAGTTTAAATATGTAGACAGCCCCAAATACCAAAGCTACCCATATTTTTCTTGACTGTCCTAAAGTTAAGAAGCTATAAAAATAAAATATCAGAAAACAGTGCAGCTGCTGAGGTTAAAGTCTCAAGTGGATTCTGCAGAGAAGCCATTCACACTGTCAGAATGGAGTATTGATTACCTCTATACTCTCCATTAAGTCTTAATTAAGAAAATCATTTGGCTTGAGTTGAGGGGGAAATGAGAGTGAATTTGACTAGATATCTGCTTCTGTGTACTCTTTGATACACACAGTTCAGAGAAGCAGAATTACAAGCTGGAATTCTGATGTCTCAGAGACTTTTGAACCTTTTGTTTTCCATATACCCCTAGGAAACACTAAGCTCATAAGATACTTTAAATGCAGAAGGAACTCTTTTGACCATTTCTGGCCTCTTACTCAGAAGCTGGTTTTTCAGAGTCAAAGGCTGTTGTCCCTTCAGTTCTCCTTCTTCAGGTGCACCATATTCTGTTTGAAGAGAAGTGCACATATAGACATGAACCTTTCAAAGACTAAAACCCAAGAGCAGACCTAACAGCACTGTGGTGCTGGATCAGGCACAAGCCTGTTGGATCAGGGGGAGGCTGCTGCCTCAGTTCCCTCAGCAGCTGGGGTACCGAGAATAGAAACTGGGAGGCTCCTGCACCCCCAAGTGCAGACATGAACCTTGATCAACTGCTAGAGCATTTAGGAAGGGTGCCCAGGCACATGCGATGGGGTGGGGCAGGTGACAGGCACAGGGAGGTGCTGCTTAACTTTCCCACTTTAAAAAAGGCCCCGGTGGGGACAGCCCCTGCCTGCTCACCAGTGGAGTTACAGGGCAGATGCTCACAGGTGTCGTCCCAGAGGCAGCAGTGCCCAGAAGGGTGCAGTACAGTGCAGCTGCCCCACCAAGCAAAAGCCCTTCGCACCCAGGCCAGCCAGCGGGTGGGCTTTCCTGAGGTAGTAGAAGCACATGGAAAAAGCATCCAGGAGAAAGGCAACTGAAGAGAGACCAAACCAGTGCTACCACAATGCCAGAAGTGAGGAAATGCTAGTTTTACTGTACTTGGACTTACTAAGACAAAGCGATAGGTATCTGGGATGGGCAGCGAGAAATTCTTCACTTGGTTTGTTTTTCTCTGGGTTCCAATTCCCACCAGCTGCTAACCAGTCACTTCCAAATATTTTGCGATAATCAAGCTCTGCTCCTTTTCTTTCTGCAGGAAGGATCTGTACTGACACAGGAATGGCACATAATATAATTGTATAACTTTCCAAAGAAGAAAATCTAATTAATGACACTGACTCCTTGCTCTTACTTAGGTGTTCAGGATGTTTTAGTGCTACCAGGAATCTTACAACCCCTACCTTCATGTACTGACTGATCCATAAATGAGTATTTAAGCAAAGATGCTACTGTATATGGTGACGCAAAGATGTTTTTTGTAGCTATGGAACAGATGATGCTTCTGCTCTCTTATGATAAAGATTTGCTGAAAGTTTGATTTGGTTTAGATAATGCTATTTTCCTATTACAGAAGGCAAATGCTTGTGTTACATCACTGAAACAGATTCAACTATGCTGCTTTTTCTTTTTTTTTTTTGGCCAGAGTATGGTTTTTGTTAACAGTCCTGCAACTTCAATATGACTTGGGTGCTTTAAAAAAACCTGACCATTCCTCGATCTTGTCCTAGTTCCCACTGAGTTAGCAGCATTCACAAACAGGGCTGGACCCTGTAGCCCTAGTGACTGCCCCACTGACTAGGTGATGGAATAGTCAGCACTTGCCCTTCTCCTGCACTCAAACAAACAGTAATCTTAAAAGAAACTGAAAACAATTCCTCAGGAAGTGATTCAATGTTTTTCCCCAGACTCATGCAATCTGTTGAAGTATCACATACCTCAGACTTGTTCAAAACCTTCAATTGACCTATCTTGGCAATAATTAGCTGTCTCAGGGTCTCTGGGTTCTTCTCTGTGTCCATGAAAGGGTTATTGTGACACTGCAGTGACTGCAAACTTGGCAGTTTATCAAGCTCATTGATAGATGACCACTGAAATGGAAGGGAACAGTCTTTTGAGGAAACATTAAAATATACTTCATTTCAGAACAATACACAGTAACATTGACTTTTCCTGTACAATGACCATAACTGAAACTATTCTTTTGGTCAGCAGAACCAAGAACTGTCATCCTGTTCATTTAGCTAAGAAAAAAAACCTGCATTGCATTTAATTAAGTAAAAAAACGCACCCAACCAACAAAACCACTCTGAAGAACTACTCAGCATTTTACATCATTAGAATTCTGCAAGAGGAATGACGATGTAGCGGAGGGATATGACTAGCTACCATAAACACGTTTAACTGAGCCATTAAGAAACGTTTTTCAATTTTTAAATTATGCCTCTGTGTTGAATCAAAGTATTCAATAGTTACCTCAGGACCTTACACATACAATCAAAGAAAATTTAAAAAAGCAAATTGCAAGTTTGTCTTACTCAAAGATACATGTATTTACAAAATGTGAAACTATCACAATCCAACCTACCTGTGATATTTTATTGTCATTTATTGCAAGGCGTTTTAGTGAAGGAAACATTTTAGTCTTGCATCCTAGGAAAAAGAGTAAATTTACAAGACAATAGTGAAAACTTCAAATAAAGAGAATTATACATCTAGAATGTACTATTTTTACATACCAAATCCAGCATCAGGAAAGTGTATAGAAGATATTCCAGTGTTTCTAAGTATTAGCTGTTCTAATCTGAAATTTAATGGATACAGTGGTTACTGTACATGGCACAGGAAGTTTTGTTGTGAAGAAATACTACCTCAATTATTTATTTTTTTTTTAACAGAGATTAATAAACTTTTGACACAATACGTAATCACTGGCAAATGAACAATTTGTTTAACAAATTTGTTTAACAGCTACCTGGGGAGATGTGCTATTAGATGCAGCTGATTTCCATCCAGTAACTGGTTGTCTGAAAGGTCTAACAACTTCAAGGTCTGCAGGACATTATCAGGCCTGCCACATTGGAAAAAAACCAAACAAATGCAGAACATTTGAAGTTATTTGTGAATGAAAACACTAGTTTTCTAAGTATATAACTGCATGCAAATAAGTGTGTACATTTAGAAATGTTCTGAAGTACATCACCTGATGTTTGCATCATTCATTTTAGTCACGTCACGGTGATGTAAACGTTACAGGAATGTAACTTCGTCTGCTATATAACTTTTTAGTACCGGTCACAAACAACTGACTGATATTACTCATCTTACCTTTCCAAAACTGTAATATTATTAGAAGTAAGGTACAATTCTTCAAGTGCTGGCCATCCTGGAGCACAAAATAGAACCTAAGAATAAAACTTCATTTAATATAACATAAGTTGGCAAAAATTATTCCAGAAATTATACTTCATGCACATTTCCTCAGAACATGTTCAGAACAATCCATAGCTCTCCAAAACAGAGAAACAAGTATTATGGACTGCCTAGCCCTCCCTTTCTTCCAGCTGGCTCTTTCCTGCATCTGGATCTACCAGCACAGATAACATCAAAGGGGTTTTGCACAGTCACAGCGCTGATTTACACTTCCAGGCTGGAGGCTAGTAGCTGCCCTACCTCAGACTGCGTGTCCTGGAAACTGAGTTTATTTAATTCAACAGGGTTGGAGTGATCAGATTTTTCCTATGATGACGTGAGGAAATGGCAGTGTATACTCAACTCCTAATGGTTCTGGAACTTCTGCACATCTCATCAGTTCTGACAGACTTTTAAAATGTCTTAATTTATCAGAGCTTGAAGGCTTTGCTGTCATGGGACTGTGCCAGCACATGAAACAACTAAAAACCAAGAACTGCATTAAGTCAGCACATATCCTGAAGTTTTCAAGTACTCTAAACAAATTAGTTCAAAAAGGCTACAAATTGAACAAAGATGCATTTATTTTAAATCTTATGTCCTGAAATTACATGAAAATTATTTTACTATATAAAGACTTATTTTTTGCAAACATCTACAGCAGATAACACAACTTTTAAAAATAAACACTTACTACAAAGCAATAGAAATTGCTGGCATAAACCCCAGTTTTGTATGCAATTGCGTCCAAAATTTTGCAGTTTAAGCACATGGAGTTCCATAAGCACTGGAACTGTCTGGTTTTATACAGATTTGTGCCTGTGAGTCACCAATTCTTTCTTTTGCTGAGGTTTTTCTTGTGTGTATTCTTCAGAGTCAAATTAAGCGTGAGCTCAACCTGCTACTCCTTCCTTGGTTAGAAAACTTAAGAGGGGCTCTCTCCTCCATCTACATTCCTATTTTCTTGAAACTTGTAGGTAATTAATATTTTTCAGCCCCCACCTCTTTTCAAAATGTGTCTGTAATTGGTTAGCAGATTCAAAGTTTTTGGGATGCAAGAACAGAGACATAAACATTCACACCACAATCTCCTAAAGCTTGTTTTTACAGGAGGTTACAAAGGTTACAAAGCAGTGAAGTTGAGAGATCTAGACAATCAAATCCAATTTTTTATGTCTATAGCTAACCAATTATCCTATAAATGTTCACTATCCTAGACACCAAAAAGCCTCCTTTCATTAACTATTCTTCATTCTGTTACAGCTGAAGTTATACAACTGCATCTCATGATATATATACACATTACATATGTAATATAAATATATTAACACTGACATTATACATAATATATATATTAACACCACTTCAAGTAGTGAAATACGATTTGGGACTTGACTGCTTTGCACCCAAAAATATGAAACATCATTCTGCTGCCATATCTGCAACACATTTAAACTTACAAACTCGGATAGAACAACTTTTCCTGCTCCAGAGAAAGAGCAGAAAACATCAATATTTTATCTCTTTAATTTGGACAGTCTTTTCCTATGTCAACAGGACAGACCAGAGTAGTCTATCTATTAGCAATGAGGAAGCATGAAAAGAAGCCTGCAGAGTCAAGAGAAAGTAGGTGCACTGCATTGTGAGGGATGGAACTGAAAAACTGCACCAAACTGAAGTATCAGAAGACTTTTCAATAGACTGACCAAATGGCTAGAAAATTGCCAAAAATCAAGTAACAGTCACATCACAATTCTCAGAAACTCAAACTGCCAAATTTTCAGCTATTGCTTAAAACAGCTTCCATACAGAAACAAAAGTTCACAGATCTGACACCAAACACTCAGGAAAGATGGGGGGGCTTGTTGTGGATAGCTGGTGGGGAGGTTGCGACGAATTGCCAGTGGAGTAGCCACTGCTGATCAAAAAAGAAAAATGGAAATCCAAAACCTATTGCAAAAGAAATAAAGACAGCAAGAAACAGCTGTCACTGTGTAAGTCCATGATGTTCCTATATTTTTAGTCTCTTTATGTTAGGAAGCAAGTAATATAAGTGGGAAAGGCATAAAAAAGCTTAACAAGAATCATCAAAGCTATGAAACAGACAATAGCCGTTCTCAGTTACTTGCATATAAAATATCGGGAATTATTAAATGAAATTATCAGGCAGCAAGATCAAAAACCAAAAAGGGTATTTTTTCACACAGCACAATTAAACCAATGTTAAAAGATATGGATATCAAAATTTTCAAATGGATTCTTAATACAGTTAGATAAATCATGAACAAAATATCCACAAAGATTCATTAAATACAGATACATAGTCATCAGCTCAGGAAGCCCCAGAATTCTGGATTGCTTTATAAGCAGCTCTTACCATGTGCTTGCCCTTTGCCTAGAATTTTTCCCAACTACCTGCTACTTGCCAAAGTCAGAAACATGACCTGTACCTCTGCTCTAACCCAGATTTTTCTTTTAGCCTGTATAATAGTAGATTATTTTATATTTATAAGATCTTAGTTTGAAAACAGAATGACAAATACAACATGATGATGTAAATGCTGAATACGAAAAATTGGTTTTGGAGCCATAAATATGAATTAATTACTCTTGAATGCATTAATTAAATTCCTAAGGCAACGGTTTCTAGCTGTAAGATATTTTACAGTACATCTTTCCCCCTTGAAGGTTATATGTTATGTTTTGAACAATCAATTGACAATTATACAGTAATAAGCTCTTTTACTGATATATTAATAGAAATCTCAGATGTATTTAGATATGTACATATAATATACTAATGAAAGAACATTTTGGAAAACTGATGCTCAAGGCATATAAATGTGGAGTTACGCATAACTGCATAAGTTAAGCATGTCCCTTTACTGTGAAAAATATTTCAAAACAGAGGAACAAATGAAAAAACTCACAAGTCTTTTTCTTTTTTAAAACTATCCCCATGACATATGGCAATAAGTTACTTTGAAATGCTGTTCACCATTAAATTGTTTTAATTTTAATTAAAACATTTCTAGGATTTTCAGACTTTGCTTATATTCCCATTGACAATCACTGTATTTCTCTTTTCCCTGGATCATATTATTTTCTTTCAAAACAGTGAACTTTCAAAGTAACTCCCATATAGCTTAATAACATTTTCAAGTGGTTTGCTTACAGAATATTAATATCAGGTAGGTCCCTTTATTTCTTCCCTTTTGTTTGGCTGCCCTGGAACACCACTTTTAAGCACACACTTATGCTTCCCCAATTAAAGGAATGAATCAAACAAATTTCAATTTTATAAAAAAAGATTTCCGAACCAAAAATGTTTTCACCACCTATGATTTTACTGTCAGCCAGGGCAGAGTTTCAAAAATGAATGCAGAATCTACGTAATTTTAAAGTGCTCTGACTAACCTGGGGCTTCTCTCAAACTTAGTTACCCCTCGAGAGCTCTGATCTGCCTGAAGCAATGGCTCCAACCAACCTTTCCCACTGCCCTGGTATGGAGGAGGGCTGCTGGCAGCTGCCAACATTTTCAACACCACGAGGCACAGATTTACTTTGGTGAGCACTAGACGACATTTAAAGTGTTTGTAGCCACTTAATCCTTCCATAACAGCAGCAACATGAATGGAGAAGTGAATGTTAGAATTATCAACTGTGCCAGCATAAAACCCCACTGATGGTTTAAGAGCACACTGAATGGACACTTAAAAATACAGTAATAACCCTCCTCTAGCCCTGCAGCAAGAGAAGAGAATGAAGAAGTTTCTTTCTACCTAAACCGCAGTTTTGGCAAGTGCTCTATTACTGGATAGTGGCTGGCAGCAAAAATCTGAAAATTCATGTAATTTCACAATGCAGTACATACAAAATCTGCCCCTGAGAAATCCAAATAATGGGCTGGAATTTACAAGCCATTATAAGTAATATGGCACTACTGAGATGTGCTTCATCAGCTCCACCTCTGAAAAAAGGCCCACTGCTAACATATTTGACAACAGGACTTCACTCTTAATAAAAGATCATATTAGGGGAGAGTAAATGTTTGCATGCTTCAGTCCCTGAAACAAGTCAGAGCTTTGTTTATCCTGTGCTGTATCTGTGTTGCATATAACCAGGCATCAAGCATTCCAAGAATTGTCAGGATGTGCAAAGATACTAAGCCAATCTCTTGCCGATGCAAAGTGATGCCAAAACAAGCACTTTGGGTCATAATGACACACGTTCTTTCCATTTGCATTGGAAAGATTTACATGTGTAAAAATACACACAAACCTTTAACAACAACAAGGAAACAAAAAGTTTTAATTCACACAAGCCTTTGAGACATGAAGTTATATTATATTTCAGCTCCTTTATCTTGATAATTTACAAATGTAATGAAGTTAAATGTTTCTTATTAGACTCCCGTGCCAGCATAACTTCCTACATTATGTAGGAACTACGTTAGTTACTGCGTAACGAATACAGTTATGCCACAGTACCTTTTCTAAGGATGATTACATTTCAGCAGAATAACATAATGCATAAACATTTATTGTGCTTTCCTTGCCTCAAAAACCTAACAATATAAATAAAAACAAAACCAGGAAAGGTTATTACCTCTGTCCACATTATCTCAGTTTGATTAAGTGCCAGAATCCTCAATTTTGAAAACACACCGGATACAGAAGTTGATGTAGATGGAAATTTCATTTTGTTTTCACTGTGCAAAACCAATAATTATTAGCATAATGAATAATTGCATTTATTGAAGTCACTACTTTGGAATCACATATTAAAGAAAAACAATTTACACAAAAAAAAGTCACTGCCAAAGTGTCACACATTTTAAAATATTATAAAATATCCTTCTAGTTATATTCTAATGTACTCTTTCCTAATTTACTTTCCTACTTCATGAATGCGTATTTATTCATCTGTGGCCTCCTTCCCACCTTTTCCTCCCCTAATTGAATATGAAAAGAAAGATCTGCATTAATATTAAATGAAGCAAAGTCAGATTTTTGGGCTTAAACTCCTTACTGTCGATTGCAAATAATGAGCCTACGTGACAATCCAGACCCCAGTAAAACAAAAGTATGTCAAATCCACTCTCAATAGCAAAATACCACTATAAAATAGTTAAGAGTCTCAAATCTGCAGTCTTCAAACTCACCCCCAAACAAGAGTTTTTATTTCTTTCCTAAGGTCTGATCTACCTGCATATATTATGCTAAAAATCTCTCGGTATAGTTATACTTACATACTTAGGGGTTAAATTTCCCCATTTAAACAAGCTCTTAGAGAGCTGGTGAATAGGTAATCACTTCTATTCTTCTTCTAACATTCCTTGTATGAAAAAATTCAGTAACAGACTTACCTGTTAATGTCTTTATTCTTTAAAATAAACAGAAGGTCAAAACAATAAAAAATAAATTCAGAATATTTCCGTTTGTAGTCATAAGCATCACATTCCAGCATCAACGCCATTTTGCTTTCCAATTTTATTACAAATAACTTCTGAAAACCATTCCACCTAGACTACAGTTCTCAGCAATGAAAAACTGAAAAAAGTATTCTAGGTGAATTAAAATAAATTATCTGTATTCTTATGCATACTGATAATAATCTTAACAACATATGCTCTAGGCAAAGTTAGGTTTACAACTAGCACCCAGGTTGCAAACAGCTGTTCTGTGCTAAGTATTGAAGAGAACAAAACACCTACATCTACTTAAATACATTTTTGTCACGTTAACTATAAGAACAAATACAAAAACTGGGGTCACTTTTTTATTAAATTCATTTGGTATTTATTTCAATTTAGCTTACATCACTTTCAATTGTTTTAGCTACATCGTGTGTACCGACTGTACAATGAAGGCTTTGAAAGCTGCTAGTCTCAACACAGATCTCCAAGACTCTACAACAAAAGCCATATTCTGGGTTTCTGCCTTCAGTCCTATCGCCCTGCTGCTGTCCCCAATGGCTAGTACGACCTCCAAAACAGCTAAACAACTCTGCTTGGAGAGAAAACAAACTTCCTAAAGTTGTAGCTATAACATTAATTTCTCAAAATTAGTGGTTTAGGCTGTTACTATTCACAAACTTTAATTCATTGTGTTATTTCACACCAGAAAATTATTCTGGCATGTGCCAGATACAGCATATAGGTGTGTACTAGAAATATTCTTTATTTTGAAATTATTTTGTGAATTCTTTCTTGTTTTGAAGGAATTGCAGCTTCCTTTAAAAACATCCTCCCTCCTTTTCCAATGTCATCACTCTACAAGAGACTTTCCCCTCGATCTGTCACCATGATCCACAGTTCTTATCAGCACCATTTTAGGACAGGAATAGACTGGGTCTTGGGATACTTAAGGTTTGGTTAAAGCATTATGGATATTTTAGTTTGGTGCCAAGACACTGTTGGTAAAGCATCATTCTTAAACAGAAGTGGGCTCCTAAATAAAGACTTGCCTGGGCAATTGAAATATATCAACAATAATAAAAACCAAAGATAAAGTCTTAAGACACTTGGAATGACTTGAAAAGAAAATGAAAATATTTACTTTACAGTTTTTCTATGTAGAAAAAGAATTTCTAAGCTCATGAAAAAAAAACCCAAATAGGTTTGAAAACCCAGAAGGCAAACAGATAGCTAAACCTAACTAAAAAGTGCTAAGCGAGATTTTCAAGTGATAAGGATGTGTTACTAGTGCTTTCACAGGCAGGCTGCGAACTCCTGCAGCAGTGCCACCAAAAGGTCTTGGCTTCTTCTGAGGGGTCCATCTGCCAGCAGAGTCCCCACACCCTGCCAGTGCCATGCAGACCCCACGCACAAGTATCCAGTGTCTGACCTGCTGCACATGCACACAGCAAACCTGGCTGTGTCTGCTGTGAAGCTGGTCTCCTCGCTGCAAACCAGACCCATTGCACACATGCAATGTGGATGCATACACACATCAAATCAGTTCTGCCTTGGGGCAGACTAAGCTTTAAAAATCAAGATAATTGTCTTAGATGTCACAGAAGTGTATAGGGGCATCTTAAGATGCTGTAAACCTAAGTTTCTATATTCCCCGTTTCCTCATTTCTAGAAATGTACTCAGAGTAATTTTTTTTACCTTCAGTCTAACTGCTAAAGAGTCTGTTATGTAGAATACATTGACAAATGCCTAAATTCCTGTAAAAGTTTAATGGCTGAAATCTGTATTCTATTTTTCAGACAGCTGATTTTTCTAATTTTACAAAACTCCAGCCAACATCCGTCTGTCCCAAGCACTTCTCCAGAATTTAGTTCTACACAGATTCTAAACTCCTAGGGTTCTAGCCTTTCCTTGAAAAGGATTGTCTGAAAAATATAGCACACACGCGAATTGTTTCAGGATTAGATTTAAAAAAAAAAAAAATTAAAAAAACTTAGCTCACATTAAAATGAGTATTGAAGCATTCAGTTAGCTACCTTTAGAAAGTTGACTCCATATCTAAAAGAGCCTCTTCTTTTTTGGCCCTACCTAAATATGAATATATGAATATGAATACCTGATATTAAGTGTTTCCAGATTTTGAATTTGAGAAGCAATAGCTGTTACCGTCTCCCAAGATGATATCAGATTTCTTGATAGATTTATATGCCTGATATCTGAAATTTCACATTAAGAAAAATAAACTTCTCAAATCTGAACTTCCTTTTCCAGAAATTAGAATGAGGGTTTGTTTTTGAATCAAATAAACAAAAACAGAATACACTTGTTTGGGCTAAGAGATACTACTACTAAGTTACAGCAAATTTTATTTTGATTTGTGGTATGAAAATGGCTTATAGTTTTCTAAAAGAGCTTAACTTTACAAATCCTAAAATGGATTAATTTCTGTATTGACAGGAACTCTTACCAGTCCTTACAAATGAGCAAGTAATACCTGCTTTGTATTTCTGTAACATCACTACAACATGCAATGTATTAAATACATCATTTATTATATACTGGAGACCTCTGGTGCCTACAGAACATATCAGCTGTATTTTTATGGGGAGTTAAATTTTTAAAAAATCCCATTGCTGAAGCCTTCCAAAATTGTAGTGGCAGTAGCAACCTATGACGTTTCTATTTTTATCCACAATTCACATTCCCTCTCAAAATTTGTAGGCATCTACTTTTCAACTCTGTAAACATTGCATTAAGCTTCTAAATATAAACTGGAGTTTTAAGCATCTTTTTTTTAGTAAAAGGATACAAATATCATTCATTGAAGTGAACACTTGGAATGCTAAAATATGTACTTTATTTGTGGTATCACACAAGATAGCAGAAAAGGATACTAGCACACGTTCTGCTGATTTCCTCTTTCTGACCAGCATGGCTTACTGCACACTCACACACTGAGATATCTACAAGTTGGTTCAGCTGGCTGAATGAGAAAGAAAATTGTTAAGTAATCTTCAAACAGAAATAGGTACATTATATAAATACCTGGTTGTTACAACTAAATAACATCCTTTTCATACATATTGTCTCCTTTAGAATTAGCAATGTGCGGATTGCTACATTGCAGTGCCTTTCTTACTCAAAACCAGACACATCTCCTCTATTTTTTGCCCTTACATTGCTACTACAAAATAGGTCTGGTTGAACCACAACCCCCACCCCGCAAAAAAACCCAGCCAACCCTCATCCAACTGAAAATAAATGATAAAACAGACAAAATATAGCTATGTAAATTCAAATTTAATTAGAAGTTCCAAGTTAAACAGGTTTCTTGTAATATGTTTTGCAAGAGGTTCTAAGTTATTGGGGCATTCTCTGTATCATTTATCAAAAAAGACGAAAAAGAAGTATTTTTGAATGCTTTGTATGTCCTGAGAGACAAAGGGAGAATAGTTGTGGAATATCAGCTCAGAAGGAGACTGCCACCTACTGAACTGATACCTCTCTACTGCTTGAAGTCATTAAAACTGCAATCTACTACACATCATTAAGTTACTTCCTTTCTTACCCTTCCAGGTAAACGAACATGGCATGAGCTGACTAAAAGACTTCTTCACTAGCAGTACAGTAACCTTCTGCCTTCCCTCTCTCAGTTACAAAGTCATTACTGATACGAGTAAACAAAGATGAAATAATGCTGTCCGATATTAAGAAAATATTAAAATACATTTATTTAAAAAGGACCATGCACGTATAGAATGATTGCCAATATCATGATAATTTATCTCACTCATTCCTCCCCAAATATCATCACCTCCTACTTTGTGAAATCACAATGAGGATTGTGAGCACTCAAGCATGACATAATCCCAGTTCCTAGCTGTAAAAGAGGTAAATTATGAATCCACAATAGGAAGATCTCTTGTTTCTTTCAGCATAGCACAGCTGCAAGGCAGCAAGCTTCCTTTCCTTGCAGTTGAACTATTACTCAACTAATCAATCGCTAAGAGCATATCTTAGATTCTCTTATATATTACACTTGCCTTTGTTGTTCTGCAATAGAATCCATTCCAACAAATTCCACAGTCTTCTTTCCAAATACTAATGTATTCTCTGTCCCATGTTGAACATCTTGTTCATCATTCAACCCGTACCTATCCTTTACTGCAGCAAGAAAATCTACTCCAAAATTTGCCTTGTTTGGCCGGATAAATGATCCTCCTCTAGGATGCCTAGAATAGAGCAACCAAAATAAGGTGAAATATGAAAAGTTATCATAAGAATGACTAGTCTCAAAAGTACTAATTATTACTTTTTTTAAATACTGGGAACTAAAGCAGTCAAAAGGCAATTCTACGGGTTAATTTTAGACATAGTTTCCTCTCAGTGAGACCATGTAAGACTTGCAAAGTATCTTTGATGGTATTTGACCCAAGAAGTTCACATTGTGAGATGCCATGAGAACTGAAGCACCAGATTTCCAAATGTACTTACAAATCAAAATTACAGTATTATTAGAAATAACTGCTCTGTCGTTTCCAAACTCATTCTGAACTCAGTTTTTCCAGAAAATTAAGTTTCTACCTATAGATAGACACAAAGTTACCTAAACCATACAACAAATGTGTCTGGTGTCTTACCACTGCCTAAGGCCCATAGGAATACTCAGAATAGGCATTGCCTCATTATATTTGACTGGAATAATTCACTTGTAATTTCAAGAAAATGCAGCCTTGTCCTTCCATCCACACAAATGACACAAGACACAAATTGTACCACTTGGAACTCTTATACAAACTCAAACTTTTAAAAATTCTGATACTAACTCAGTAACAATTTTGAAACTGAATATTCAACAGAATTATCCAGCTAATATATATTCCACACAGTCCTATGAAGTTTCTTAGTTTTTCTTGAGCAGTGAAAAAAACTTTATTGCGTGGCAATTTCTTGCCATGCAATTGCTTTGACAATTTTTATCAAAGTTAGTGAGGAAACAGTAGCTAGGAAGAACTGGCAGAGACAAGTTGTGGGAATGGTATCTCAGAGCAGATGGAGGATCTGATAGGAGGATCAGCCAGAAAACAGTAGGAAGAAAATTGGTAGTTATGATTACCTGCCTGCCTTCCAGCTGAGAAGAGTACAGACTTTGGTTGGAAACTACCCAGGAGGAAGACATCCCTTATGTAAATAAAATTCCTCTTTTCAAAACAGCATGTAAACGTCAAGTGGCTAATTAGCAAACCATAATATAAACCACCAACACTACAGAGTTCCAAATTCTCTCAGAAAAACAGTAACTAGAGACCCTGAATCCTATGGACCTATTACAAATAGATGGAATATATTCACATTTTTATTAAAAAAAAAAATCAGTACTGGAAATTGCTTGTGCCAGTTTTATTCATTAACATTTCTAATACTTATTTAAGTACTCTCATATCCTAAAGAATAGGATAGAATGGGTAGAAACTAGATACTATTTACTTTAAAAATATTTTCAGTCTACTTTTGTAGTGAGCAATGATTACAAAACAAGCAGAAAGGTATAATCTTAGAGAATGTAAATCCAGTGTGTACTTCCATGTTTGACAAGCATTTTCAATTCTCTACGTTTTTAATCTAGTAACCTTCCCTTAAGTCTTTTGTTCCATTCCTTCAAAGTTCTTTATAGCTTCCAAACATCTAGCTAGAAACTTCCTCAAATGTAAAAAAGAGTCACATAGTTTTTAACACCACTTCTTAAAACTGTAAACTACATTTTCACCATCTTAACTATAAGATCTTTTACCTGTGAAATACATCACTTTTGTATTTAATTAAGTCAAACAGCTTCCTACATGACAGCCAGTGCAGGATTCTACTTGGAGCTCCGGAAAGAAAACTTGTACTCTTGTCTATCTGTAATTTACCCTAGGCCCTGCTGTATGTTTATTCTGACATCTTCTGTCCTCTCAGGTCACCATTTCTATTGGCATCTCCTTTCTCATTGTCTTTGCAGAAGACAGTTCTATCTCTAGGAAAAAACGCGAAGGAAACTAGCTACCTTGCCCCTTACCATCTGAAGCTACAAGAGAAGTATGGTGCATTTCTCTCTCAAGACCCTCCTATTTTTCGTTTTGATCGTAGCAAGATCATAGGGTTTCTCTCTCCTGTTCCTATCACTTCCAAGCACTATGCATGCTATCTTACTAATGTATACTCAATTCCATTCCACAGCCTAAGTTTCTTTTTCAGTTCCACTCTATTAGTTTGATCTACTTTTTCAAGAACTGTCACAGAGGAGGACAGAAAAAGAGACTACAATAGGAACCTATTTTCAGGCAAAATGTGCTTTCAAGGAGAGAGGTCACTTACCTGTAACTCGTTTTCCCTAAAATACACTGCCTGTATTAGCTTTCACACTAGGCAACATGAACTGTACAAGCTGTATGTACATATCAAACAACTAATGTATAGCACCTGCACTCATGAAAAAGCATACCCATTAGCAATCAGTCTCCACAATTGGGAAGTAAACAGGTAAATCCTAACCCAAAGATTCATCCAGCATGCATATCATGAGGCGGAAGAGCCTGCAGACTACTGATCAACCTGACATAAGCTGAACATTCAGAAGTGATAACAAGGATTTTGCTCCCATGTGCGTAAAATGTCCTGCAGCCAGGACAACGTGCAGAAATGAAGTGGTAGAAGATATGCCCCAATTTTCTTAAACAGAAAATCTGGAATATGCCCAAGTGGGGCTCTGACAACCAGTTGGCTCTACTTAATACAGACACTTCTTACTGACTTTTAAAATAGAGAGGTTGACCCCAACCTCAGAAGTCAGTTTGTAGGATGCTTCCTATTCATGAATCAGTAGCCTGAAGCAATAACTGCCCAGGGCCCTTGAAAGATATTAATTAGAATTTAGATTACTTATCAGCTTCCACTGATTAGCCACTTCCCTGAATAAAGAGGAAATCTGGCATCATTCTTCTTTGCTGATATAAAACAAATGGTGGTACTGCTCATCATTACAGGTACATTATGGTTCTTCATATGCTAGAGAAATATCACACACATACACTTCTCAGTACCTGAAGAATAATGCAGTAGTACATAAACTATATTCTGCCAACAGTTACACACCTGAGCTGTCTGACTGCAGAAGCAAGCTTCTGAGCCAAGGAGAGAGATCACAGCTTTATCAGCCTAGATAGTAAAGATGGATGGAAGGGGTTCTTTGCCCTTTGAAGGCAATTATTATCATGACTGAAGCACACGTACTACAAAGCTCATAAGGTGTCATAAAATACAGCCAGTTGAATCCACGCACATCTTTTCTAGGTAGGCTCTGAACAGTTCTCTTTAGGGAAGGTGCTCAACAGACCAGACTTCTTTTAGAGGAATCTACACACTGTAGTAAACAAAATACTTCAAGTTTTAGACCAGTCTTTGGCAGCTCTGGCATCAAACAATGCTTGTAAGTGACACCTAACACTAATCTGCTATGGTGTATCAAACTCCTGACTGCACCGCAGAGGCTTTGCAAGCATCAGCAAGTATTTGAAGTTCTCGCAAGTTTACCTTAGTCAAACAGACATGAAAGCTGAGTCTGAGCTTTCACAAAACAATGAAAGGAAGCTAGACATCTGCAGTTCCAGATGCTATCTTAAGTTTCTGTGGTGCACAGGACGTGTTTGAATAGTGGTCAGGGACAACAGTTTTGTTTCAACACTGTTCCACTGACAGCGGAGAGCAGAAGTCTCTGATGGGTACAGTGACACAGTGAAACAATCCAAACTTCCTAACCGAGACCTTCTGAGATTAAAAGGAATCTTGGGAATGCATTCTCCCCTTGCTAAATGGCAATCGCTTTTTCTTTGTAGACACTAAAATGATACTGACATCTTCATGTATTTGAAGAGTTTGTTTGTGCTCTAAGGAGACACTCTTGAGGGTGAAACTGTCATTCTTGAAGGAGAGATAGTCTAATTTAATGTAAACAGATCTTCTTTTGGGCAGGAACATAAATTTCATGCAAACAGTAACATCTGATTAGTCACAACTGCTCTCTGTAGATTTTAAAACCTGTCCATACACAGCTTATAAAACTCACTGAAGAAGGAAAAATTGAAAACATGTAATGTCTTTGCCAGGATAACCTGGCATTTCAGGAATACACACATATCCAAAAATCAGTTCCCACCAGAAGAAAACTTAACAACACAAAGGGGGAAAAAAGTCCACAAAGATCTGAGAAGGAATCGAAGTTCTGCCAGGCTTAAAACATTACAGAAACAAGCTTTACTATACTTCCATTTCTCTGGCTTGCTGTGAAAGTCAAACCTGATTTGCACTACTGAACGTAATCTATCCCTTCCCTGCTTATGCCTGTTTTGCTACAGGTAAGAAATTGTATTCCCAGAAAGGATTTCAAAATAGCTACTTTTTAATTTTGGATTATTTAATAGATAAATTCTTCTGCTGATTCAGTCTGAGACCAAATGGCTCTACTTGCTAGCTTGAGAACAACTTTGATCTGAATCAATTATGAATTATATTCTTTAACAAGCCCTGAACTGCTGTCAGATCTCAATACAAACACAGCAGCCTCCTTTGCTACCTTAGGGAACTCCATTTGTTTCCAGAAGGCCTTTTGACAGATACAAAATTAGACCCACTTTCCCCACAATATAGAAATAATAATTTTAATCTCTTCTTTTTTTTTCTCTGCAACGTTTTACAGCAACAGTTCTAAGTCCCTTCCATATCATATTCCTATTCAAATAGGAGAAAGTAACAAGACTCTACTTATGAAAATGGAAATTATCACAATTTTCACAAGATGAAAACACATGCTCAAAGCTTAGCAAATGCATGCACTGTTACTACATGCCTTTAATTATTCTTAGAGGAAATTCTTATCACAAATTTTTCCTGTTGAATCATCCATTGAGAGCAAAACAAAGTACATGTACAAATACACCGCCTCTGGCTCTGGAAAAATCTTTGAACCACGACTAGTCAAAGCTAGTGAGATTCTGGAAAATTGCCACTATGTACTTTTCTTGTTCTTTCACACTTCTCCAGTCATCTGCTATTAACCAATGTTAGAGACAGAAAACTAAGCAAGACAAATCTTTGGACTGACTTCATCCAGCTATTCTTACAACTTCCATTTCCATGCAAGTTGAAAAAAAAGATTATTTGCTTAACCTCTTATTGATAGCTTTAACTTTTTCAAGATAATTAACATGAGGAATTAATTTCAGAGAAAAGTCTTCTTACATTTTCCAACAAATTAAAGCAAAAACACATCCAAAAGGAATACCACAGACAAATTAAAATTTTTTTTTGGTTTGTCACTTTTTTTTCATACTTTCAAAAGCCTCCTATTAATTCTGAGTGCTCAATGTCACAGGATTTGATTTAGATTAGATTCATTTCACTTGAATGAACACTTGAACTGCTAGGAACAAACTGTAATCAAACCGCCCTTTTACAGTTATTACCAGCCTTGGAAGGTAGGAGGTGGAAAAAGACCTAGAAATCTCTCTGTTTCATGTCATTATTGTAAGACTGGCTGTGATCCAGTGGTTGAAACAAACATCCATGTAACACCACATCCTTTCTCCAAAAGCTGCCAATAGAAAATGGTTGGGAAAAGTACAACAACAGGGCAAGTATTCTAATAATATAACCACAGAATATTCTCTCATCCTTCACCACTTCAATGCTCAGGAACTTACTGAGCTAGCAGCCTTTAGTATTTAAGAGCCATTGATTACTTTTCTTCTGTAAATTTATCCACTTATTTTTTTAACTCACAAACTTTCAGCTGCTGTAGTGTCCTCTGACAAGGACATCAACAGCTTGCTGTTAGCATCAACCCTAGAGTACTGTAGTCCTCAATTTCAAACATGCTACAGTCTGCAAGCTTAAATGTAATGCATGTGTATACTTTAAAAAAGAACAGCTACACTGCGTTTGCATGTGTCAAATGCAAGCAGACATACTTAACAATTCCTCAGTGATACAAATATAATCCAAATCATTATCAGGAACTTAGTATTTTCCCTTAACAAGATACATGCAAGTCATCTTAAGCCCAAATTCAAACTATATTTGAGAAGTTAATATAGACCAATATTTCACTTCAGAATCACCTAAAAGGTAAGTAGGATACACTGATTTCCTTACTAAGGTAGAAGGTCTAAACCTACTACAGGTAGTATTAATAACATCCAAAAGTCGTATTTTATTACATACCTCTGAAAACATGACTTGTATTTTCTAATTATTTACCATATTCTAATCCCCATAACTGGATTAACAACTCCTGATAACAAAAGGGTTTCCTGTAAAAATTGAAAAAGGGCCATTTTCCCATGACCATCTTGTCACGTGACATGCCAACACTGGGAATCAACTCACCTGCACTTAAAATACTGTGTTCCTTCATAGGTACCATCATGCTTTCCTCTCTGAGGATCATCCCATTCCACGCCAAGCCAAATTCCTGAAAAATATGGTAATACATTTTCAAATTTATGGCATCATAGCCATGGAAATCATGGTTGGAAGGAACCTCTAAAGTTCATCTAGCCTAACCTTCCCTCTCAAATCAGGAAATTATCACCAGCACTAAAAACAGGTCAGCCACGTAAATCTTTATCTAGCCAGATCTTGAAAATCTCCAAGGAGAGCAAGATTCTAATTTATCTGGACAGCCTATTCCAGAGCTGCATTACTTCTGTAGAGAAAAAGATTTTTCTGCTGTCCAATTTGAACCTTTCCAGCCACAATTAGTGGTCATTGTCCCTTATTATATAATCTAACACTAATAAGAAGAATGTGGCTCTGTCATCTTCGTAACCATCTGTCAAACAGCTGCAGGCACTTCAACTCCTCTTCACCACACTAACAAAACCCAGATCCCTCAATTTCTCTTCATGATGCACTTACATGGTCTGTGCCCTTGACCACCTTGGCAGCCCTCCACTGAATCCTCTCGAGTTTATCCACATCCCTCTTGAATTGGGACAGTCCTGAACCAGATACAGTATTCCAAGTGCAACCTTATCAAGAACCCCTGCCCCCAGAGGGGGATAACAGCTTCCTTTGATCTGTTGGCTATGTTCATTGTTCTAAGGTAACCCAGTACAAAACATATCTTGCTTGTGACAAGAGCTCACTGTCGGCTCACATTCACGCCAGTATCCACCTCAACTCCAAGTCCTTTACAACAGACCCTGTGGGTTGCTAGTGCTTCCCTGTCTACACTGATACATGGGTTTATTTCACACTACATGCAGAAATGTATCCTTCTTGAATCTCTTAGGCCCAAACCTAAAGTTCATAAAGCTTACTCTGGATTGCAATTCTATCTTTTGTCACATCAGCCAGTTAAGGGTGAATACTGCACATTATCCAAGACACTGATGAATATGTTAAACAGACACCAGCATCTATTTCTGTAGTACTCGTGCATTACCAGATATCAAATCATTGATTACCACTTTTCTACTTGACAGACCTGCGGACTTTCCACCCACTTAACAGTCCATTCATCTGGCTTGTACTTCTCCAGCTTCCAAATAAGCTTCTTTATAGAGACGCTGTTAAAAGACCTATTAAAGTTAAGGAATATTACATCCCCCATTCTCCCTTTGTTCACATTCCCAGTCATATCATCCCTGAAGGTAATAAGGTTTGCCAAGCACAACTTGTTCTTCTTTACAAGTACTCTCAGCTACCATCTTGCCCTTCATAGGCTTGGAAATGGACTCCAAGGGAACATGCTACGTGATCTTTCCAGGAACTGAAATGAGGCTGATTATAGTTCCCTGGTCATCCTCCTTGCCTCTTCTAGAGCTGTATGCAAGGCTAGTCTCCTTCCAAGTATCAGCAATCTCCCCACCCCGTCACCACAATTTTTCAAATATGACATATAGTGCTCTCACAATCAGACTAGTCAGATCTTTAAGCAAGCTGTGCTGAGTCTTATTTATCCCCACGAATCTGATTATGTTATCAAAGAATAGCCTGGTCCCTTGATCTGCTACTGCTGCCTGTCTCTCTCCTTTTCACACAATGCCAGTACACAGAGATTAGGGAACACTGTTCGTGAAAACTAATGGAAAAAGGAAGGCACCAAGATCTTCCTCCTGTAAGAAAATATGTAATCAATTTCAACCAAAAGTACTGGTGTAAAGAATGTAAACTCCTTTTGACAATTCTGACTTCTAAAAAAACTCAACAGTTTCTCTAGATTAGAAGTTGCCATATTCATCCAAGAACGATGACGAAAAAACGATCTGCAAATTATCACATTCTACCTGACCTTTTTTTTTTTTTAAATTAAGAAGAACATAACTAGAATTTTTAAAACCACCGTTAAAGGTAAAGGTTATTTACTATTGCGATGTTTACCTGCTGTAGGAGGAACACTGCCAACGTAGCGCACAGTTGCACGTTCTGTGCCACACAGGATTCTGCGCCCCAGTGCATCAGCAGGCACGCAGGCAGTCGTCATCATCCCGGGAATACTGACACCTGAGCTACTCGCAGACCTGCAGAGACAGAAGCAATACCCTTAAAACACACAAGTCACGGCTTTCACCATCCCCCTACTTCCTCGGGGTGCTTTTTTCACCGCCTAGCAGCACACCGGCCTCCTGATGGCAAGGTCTGCCCTCCCAGCGCTCCCACCAGCAGCTCTCACACACCCCAGCGCTGTCGCTGCCTCGGGAGCGGCCCCGTCACGGAGCACTCTCCTGTGTGGGTGCTTTCAAGCCACAGACCGCAAGCCGCCCTCTGCCCTCCCAGCGGCGGGGATCGCGGCGAGCCCACGCCGCTACAGCACTGCCAGAGAGACGCCAGGCAGCCGTCCGCCGCCCCCAGCAGACCGTTACTGCGCAAGGCTCAGGCGGGCTGCCGGCCGTTAAAGTAAGGCACCGCCTCTCGGCCGGGGGCGAAGCAGCCGGAGGGCAGCTGCGCACCAGGTGGGCGGAGCAGCCGCGGGCCGGGCCGGGCCGGGCCGGGCCGGGCCGGGCCGGGCCGGCTCCCGCCGGCTCCCGCCGGCTCCCCCCTCCTCGCACCTCCTTGCCTGGGGACGAACGGCCCGCACCAACCTCCCCTCTTCCGTCCTCCGTGGACTGACAGCTATCACCCCGCCCACCGGCCTATCGGCGCGCTCCCATTGGCCCCAAGCCCCCAAGTGCCGCCCTAGCTTAGCCGCTATTGGCCTACCGTCGTCTTCGACCCCGCTCAAGTCACCGCCTTCACGGGCGCTGGCCGTGGGGCGTTTCCGCCGCAGAGCTTTCTGGGTAATGCAGTTCGCCCTGCCGCCCCTGGACTACATCTCCCGACATGCCGTGGGGCGAAACGAGGGCGCTCGGATGGGGCGAGCCCGGCGGGGCTGGGAGGAGAGGCTGCGCGGGGCGAGCTGGCCTGCCGCGGCAGGGAGCGGGTGTCCCGGCCGCTACCGGCCGCCGCTGAGGGGGATTCGCCCGCCCAGGGCGGATCGCCGGGGTCGGGCGCTGGTAGGGCCCCGCGCGCGGGCCTTGGGGCCTCGGCCAGCCTGGGAGCAGCCGCAGATTTGCGGTGGGCTTGTAAGGAGGCAGGGAAATTCCCCCAGGAAACTGCTGCCGTGATCATGTTTTGAAGCAGCATGTGGTAGGCAAGCCATACAACTGCCACTCTGATATCGAGCAAGGTGCTATAATAACTAAGCACGTGGCTGATTAATAATTAAAAGCAAGCAATGGATTCAGCCTTGAGCAGCACAGGTTCACAGGGCTTAATCTTGCCAGGCTACTCTGGCTGGGCTCCTCTGGGATCAAACTACCTGTTTCTTCATCTAGTGTCACCGAAATCCTGCTTAGCACGTTTAGAAGCAAGCAATACGCCTTCTTCTGCCTCAATGCAAGTTGTGTGTTGAACAAAGGCAGTCAGGCCGCATTTAAAGGCTGGGGCGCTCCTCGAGGAGACAGCGACCAAGGAAAACTCGTGGGCACCTTGGTGAGCAGCAGTGAGTACTCCTGGTGCAGCACCTGGCCAGAGGAACAAGTGTGCTGCTGGGGTTTCCATAAGCAAGCACACACAACAGAGAAGTGTATTTAGCACTGCTGCATTTGTTGCTACATTTATTTCAACATTCACTATTTGAGAAAAATATCACTGAACTGGAATAGCTTTAACAATTACAGAAAACAGCTTATAAAAAAAGAATCAAGGTGTCCAATGTGTGTAGATTACGAGCAAAAATTGAAAGACTTGACTGCACTCTTTAAGTAGCAGTTGCTGGGGAACAGAAATTCAGTGCGAGCTCTTCAGTTTCATAGAGACAGATATGACAAGATCCAATAGCTTTCACAGTTGTATGGTTATAAAATCAAAGTATCCTAGTTGACTTTTTCCACATTTGTTCATCTCTGATGTGTTTCATATTTCAGTCTTGTAACTTAATTCAAACAATATTATTTGAATTTTGGGACCACAAAGACTGAACCAAGCATAACAGTAAGTAATCAAGAAGCTATTTCAGTGCTGTGTCTCTGCTGCTATTACACTGAATAATTCCATACACACTTTTGGCAGGCAGCATATTAGTACTCTTTGTTCTGATTCTGTAATACTGATTACAGAAACCAAGTACAGATATTTGGTAACACTAATATATTCCAATCAAAGTAATCTGGATAGTGAGTAAATTCTTTGACAGGCTGATAGCTTGTATCTTCAAGCAACAGGCTTTGAGGGCATGCTTTACTGTCTGGCATTAAGCAGCTGCTCCCCAAAGGAGCACTCAAGTGAAGATCTCTGTCTTTACCTTAGAGCCCTCCTTTGCCAAAGGTATTATGTTCTCTTAGGCCAATTAATATCTTGGGGGGGGGGGGGGCGGGGAATAGATACCCTAGTCATTCTTCCACACTTGGTGGTGTTGCTGTCTCATCTGGGTTCCTGAGCCCCTTTATCTCCCGCCAAGGACACCCTTCGAATGATCTGTTCCGGTTTTAAACGATACTGAAGCCACACAGATGGTAGTACGACAGCAGAAACAATGGCAGTAAGCCCTCTTGCTCTCCTTTTGCAACTCATTCACTGTTCCCAAGTACAAACCTGAGAGCATGCTCCACTTTGTTTGGCTGCATGTCAGGAAAGGTGTTGAAAACAGCATACTCTTCACTAGACCCCAGCAGCATGTTTGATAGGTAATTCAGCTATTCTCAGAATTTACATGCATGTTGTTGTATTTATTTAGTATTTCTAAAATGATAATGAGAATAGCATAACTTACTGTTTATTCTTTCTATTTTGTTGCATTTCTTATTTCTTCTGTTTTAGCACTGTAATCAGCTACAATTCATCCAATGTACTTGACAAGAAACAGGACAGCCTCAATGCCAATAAAACAAGACCAATTTAACATTTTCACCTCATTACCTAGAATTGCAGCTTCCTCATTTTATAAGCACTTAAGTGAAAAAAAAGATTTAACTTCAGAATTTACTGAACATTCATTTCTGTTGGTGTAAAATATAAGAGGTTATGTTTATAGCAGTTTTTACATTTCTGGGAATAGCAATGACAATTCCTCCATACAGTTTCTACTTTGACCTGTACACCCCATCCCATCCCTCCAAAAAAGAGAGCATAAGTGGCAATAGGTTCTTCAGTTAAAGCCACAGAAAAACTACAGGAGTTAGTTCCATGCTTCATGTATTAACACTACAGTTATCTGAAATTCTATTTTTAGAGAACTTTGTGGTTTTTCCTTGCAAATACTTTTTTGCTTTTTCTTTTAATTTGTTCACATGACCTTGGTGTCAGTCTGATTTTAACAACTTAGGTTGATGAAAAGTTGTTATGCCTCCCTCAGCTAACAAATTCACTGCGGAAAAACATATACTAGATTTCAGCAAGAGAACAGGCCAGTTTGTGTATTTCAAAACACCATAACCAAAAATGTATGTGTTTGTCATTTGCCCTTTTTACAGACTTCAATAATTACTTCAATGAAGGATTAACTTATACCATATGCTCCAGAAATAGCAACTCAAACAGTATGAAGAGTGAAAATAATCTACTGTGATCCAGAAAAGACGCAACTGCTTACTGACAGCCTATAATTCATATACCAACAGAGAGTATTTTCATGGAGTTAAAAAGCAGAAAGTTATCTATGATTTCCCTTTACATCAGAGTTAGTCTTCCACACAAATTCATTCCAGGTTTTGCAGTGGTCTCCATGAAGTGTCATGTTAGGCCTTCTTGGGGTATCTCTCACAGTTCTCTGTGCTGTAGTAAACACCTTTTTCAACAAGTGAGAACTTACTTATTTCATAGGGCACACAGGTGAGGAAACACTATCAGGATTCATGTTTAACCTGCATCTTTAGTATAAATTTTGCAGATAATACGCTTGACACTGAATTTATGAATTATTCCCAGCCACACCTCACAAAGGTGCTTTCTAAAGTAATTACAAAGAAAATGATGCAGAAAAGGTGAACACAGGTGCTCAGCTATGAGCTTCCCAAAGTTATTTGGGAAGGATGTCAGTGTGAGGTAACAATCAAATCAAGTAGGCACATAGCAGATTATGGTTTACTGGCCTCAAGAATAGAAAGATTGTTAGAGAAAAAAAATACAGTAATGAAACAATGTACTCTGTTTTAGCTGTACCTTTAATCAAAACTTTAAGATGACATATGCAAGTTATTTAGATAACCATCAGAATAAATAATTTTTAATTTGAATATCCCTTACATTCTGTTTGGAAAGCACAGAGGGAAGCTCAGGGAAACTAACCACACTCTTCAGCCTTTGTTAGAAAAGTGAAGGAGATGCTGTAAGACAAGGTGAAATTACATGAGAGCCTAAAATGTATTTTCTTATTCTCTCAAATCCTTTCCCTGGCTCTGTTCTTGCCTCTGTCCACCTGCCAGCTCTGACATTCATCAGGCTCTTGCTGAGTGGGATAATTCATTAACCCAGACAAAAATTAACTTCTCTTCCCCAGGGGTAGCTAGTTAAGTTCTTTCACAAAAAGGCCTAACAGGCATTATCACCAAAGCAAAACAGGTGTTGAAAGCAAATGGGTAGGAGAGGGAAAGGAGCTCAAGCTATATGGGACAGAAATAATTTATGGCAGTATAAAATACATTACAGTCTTTCACTTGGAAAAAAGTTCCAGGCATTTCAAGACTGCAGAAAATCTTGGATTACTTTTGTGAAGTCATAGGATGAGCCAAGATTTAATGTCTGAAAAGCAGACCCAGGCTATTTTATTTGTCCAGGATCAAAACTGAGTTTGATGGTATTGTGTGTGCTATGGTATTAGTAGCAGAATAGAAATATATCTGAGAAAAGAATTACAATGAAAGTACTGAGCAAATAATACAAAGAATATAGTAAATACCAAACCAGAAACATAAAATAAGATTAAGACAGAACAAAGAAGAGCAACAGATGCCTATATAGCTCTTGCACATGAATAAAAGCCTGGCCCAATTCAGGGGTTCAATGCAGTTTTATATAAGAAGGTGCAAAAAACCCCCCAGATCCCATGTTTTATACCATATTAGCATTTAACAATAACCGGGGAAAGAAGCCCTTAATACAGGAAATTTCCCTATTTCCTGCCTGCCTGCACATGGAGGCATTTAGATATTTAATAATTAGCAAAATCAGCCATAAAGTTAAAAGCATAAAGAATTGTCAACAGCTACTTTCCCACTGCCATTAACACTTTCAGGCTGTTTGTATCAACAACTGGCTGATACATACAAATTTGCTCTTAGTGGGTACCTGAACAGCCTGAGCTCAAAGGAAGACAAGCTATCTCCTCACGGAGGTACTGAAACGATGCAATCTTCAGTATAATTGATGAGGATAACATCAGCCTTTGAAGAAGCAGACACAGATGTCCTGTCCAAGGGCTGGCCACTCAAGGACAGGTGACAGCATTCACTTACATCCAGGCAAGCCCAAAATCTGAAAACAGACTGAGGTAGGGGAAAATGCTGGAGACTGATGAGCATTTGCATTTCTCTTTATACACAGTGCAAGAGCTAAAGCCCCAGGAAATGTAGTAGTAACCTGATCAAAACAGAACTTGTTGGCAATGGTAGGAAGATGAGGGTAACAGTTCTGGCTCAGAGACTGACATTGAAACCAGCATCCCCTTTGTTTACCCATAGGCATTTCCACTTGCAACTCAGATTTCCATTCCACAGCAATGCAGCTCTTGGGAAGACCACGAAAAAACCCTACTCCCTGTATTGTGGGAGGCATAGCAACAGAGAGCAGCACTTACACAACTAAACTAATTTCTGCAGCCATGAGAACTCTCATGCTGCTTTATGAAACTGATTTTCCTAACATGTCTTAACACCAGGAGCTTGTACCACAGCCAATACTGGAGAATACTGATGAGGATGCATAGCCTCATCTTATGGCACCAAATACAAAATCTACCTTGACTATGAAGTATTATCACTGATGATGCTTAATACTTAAAGATGCTCTACCTGCTTAACAGATGAAGGGGAAAGATCCCAGCCTCTTCCAACTCCTGAATACATCAAGAAAAACCCTCAGAGGCCTCAGTTCATCCTAACCAAAGTGAAGAGCAATGATACTCTGCTTCTGGGCCTTTTAAGATATACCTTCAGAGTATGATTTGAATACTGGTATCAAAAGCCTTGAAGGCAGAAGAATTAAGACAGAGCTGTATGGTTTCTTGTTGGTTCAGCTTTCTTTTCTAGGGGTACTTTTCCCTTCTTACCCATTTGTGGTTTAAAGGGCCTACAGCTGGAAAACTTCCAATGTACTTACTCCTAAGTTAATGCAGGCACATCATGATATGGTATTAGAACAACACTGGTGTGAGTTGCCAAAATGAACCAAATAAGTGACAACATAGAAATCTCAGATAGTAGAGGTTTTATACAAAAATAAGAAAAACTACCTCATTAAGAATGTTCGATTACACAAAACTGTTTACATCCAGCAACTGAGCAGACATGAAATGGCACTAAGTGCACTTCGCATTGTATGTGTCAGTTACAATATCCTGATAGGCACAAGGTATCTTTTACAGTAAAACTAGGAGATTCTCCTGACAAGTTTTTCCAGTGCTCCCCCCCATTCAGTATCAGCTGCAACAGTGCTCAGAAACTCCCAAGACATGGCACAAAATAAACATTGTACTTCGCTGCAGATAGTATTTTCTCATAAAATATTAAAGATTTAACAGGCTTACCACTAAGCACTGGAAGTTATGAAAAAGGAATTATAATTTACTGTCATTAACATTAAAGGAAAGACACCTTTCACCAACTTTAAGCTATTCAGCCCTGGCAACCAGGTCCATTCAGTGAAAAGGCTATTATTCTGTGCCTAATCACAGAGCAGACAAAGATTTCTCCTCAGCATGCAGATAAAAGGGATAGTCTATCATCCATAACTGCATAATGTCTCTGACTGAAAGCAGTCATTCGGAATTTTTTTCATGCTTGATCACTTTCAGAATAATCTTAATGCTGCCCAGGGAAGACATTATAGCAACCTTCTTCAGTTAGTTTTCTGTGGGTTGAGACTATGACTCTCCCTGCTTTCCAGGTACAGTAAATGAACACCTGCATAAGACTATCCTTTAGCTGTCAGAAGCCAAGTACCTCTGGACATTTCTTTTGAGAGTATGCTTGAGCTAGAACCACTGCTAATAGCACCAGTCCTACCTTTGATCCAAACCATTACCTCCCTACACCAAAGCAAAGCTTTATGTACCTGTGAAGACTAAGAGAACTGAACCTGATTAAAGCCAGCCCAGCCAAGAAGAAACAAACACCTCTGCTTACACTTTGTTCACCTTTATATATATATCCATTTATATACAGATGAGCAGAGAGTTTTGTCACTTGTCAGCCCTCCTCCCCTCAATATCCCTCTGAGTTCTAGTTCTATTTCTGTATGTCTATGTACATAGTTTTAAAGCATTATTTAAGCAATTAACAAAACTGAAATGGTATTATAGCTTGTGGAACAAGATGCTATACTCTGTTTTAGCAAAAAATTACAGAACTTGTCTCTTTGGAGAGACCTGTAACATGCCTCCAGATAATAATTCAGAACAGGAATAAAGTATGAATTATGACTCAGCTCCTGGAAAAGCCCCTCCCAATTATAAGCAGAGCTTAGAAACCTGCACCAGTTATGGTGCCCTAAAGCTACCTGGTGTGAATCCCATTCCATTTCTAGCAGAGCTTACTATGTTGCTATTTACAGTTACATGTATGAGCTCTAATGCATAGCTTTAAGTCTCTGGCTACAAAATATTACCGTTTAAAAATCTAAAACCAGGAGATCAAAATTATTCACTGCAGAGCTGGCATCAGCAGCAAATTTACGCTTTGCTGATGCAATGAAAACTTTTCTCTAAGGTACTTAGAAATCTTTATAAAGCTGCTATTTCAGACTAAACATTAGTCTTATTTGCATATAAAGTACTATCTTCCTTAATTCACATGCCACTAAAAATATCCCCAGAAGCTGGATAGGATATTCACTTCAAACTTAGTAAGCTGATCCATCTGATATTCCCAAGTCTAACTTCAAAATACCACACAACAGTTCTACATGCATTGTGGTAGCAAGTATCTTTTGTTATTTAACATCATACATTTTGGTTTACTAGAGCGTTGTTTGAAAATGCACAATACTCATGTCAACCTAACTTAACACAGAATTTCTGCCAGAAACCTACAGTAGCATGGTTAAAGACGTGAGAGTTTTAGGCCTGAAATAATGCTGATGATTGTGTAAAGAAGATCACATTTAGATTCAAAACTTGTTTCAGTTCTAGTACATCTGCCTTAACAAAGCCATCTGTAAGCAGTTACAGTTAAGACTGTATAGATAATAGGGTATATATTTCAATATTCAATGAAAAATTGTTTTTAAGAGTAATTTCTGTAACATGGCTACAAGAGAAAGTTTTAAGCAAGACTGATTATCACATCTCTCAGATAGTGTGGTTATTCTCCTACTTTAAAAAGACTTTGAATCCACCCCAGGAGTTAAATTTTTAATTTTCAGTTTCTTTGAACATTTTGCTCAGCTGTTCAACTAGTGCTACAAGCTCAGGGTTTCCCCCAAGTGATTCAATTTGTTTATAGGCTTCACATTCAAGCTCTTTCAACGTATTTCGAGTGTACTCAAAGGAACCCACATTTTCAAGGTAATGTACACAGTATTTTTTTATATCTATGTTCTCTGTCCTTTGACGTAAAATGTTTTGCACCTGAGTACTTTCAGGTCTTGACCAAATTGCATGAATGGTTGGGAATGAGAACTTGCCCTCAGTTAAGTCTTCACAAAAACTCTTGTTTTCACTATATTCTTTGGAGTGCAAGTTGGCATAGTCATCTCTTATTTGGAAGAAGAGGCCAAGTGTGTTAAGAAGTGGCTTTAAGTCTTTTTTGTAATTTGAGAACAGCTGCATGAGGCCTACAGCTAATCCAAAGAGACCACCTGTCTTCTGCAGTACCATAGCTTTATATTCAGCTTCCGTAGGACAGGTGTAAGTATCCCTCCAGTAAATATCCAAGCCTTGACCTTTATGGAGTTCCAGAAGTTGACGGGTAAAAACTTTAACAGCATCTGGATGATCAAGGGTTAAAACCTTCTCTAAGCCAAGGAAATACACATAATTAGCACAGTTGATTACAGATGGAATTCCATAGATACTGTGTGCCACTGGAAAGCCCCGTCGTAGCTTTGAGTTATCTTCAATATCATCCACAAGTAGGCTTGCGTTGTGCAACATCTCTGTCACTTCAATGATAACCTATTACAAGAAGAGAAAGTTATTAAATCTCCCAACATAATTTAACCTCCGGTTTTGCAAGATTTTATTTAAAATGAATAAGGTTTTAAAGAATGATATTATCTATCACTGAGGTTCCCCTTTAGACCACTTGCTTTTACTGTTAATACAGATTTATGATTCTCTTCATCAGCCAGTTTGCTCTAAGTCCTGGATCATGTGGTCTGTCTTGTGTAATGTTTTCAGATTCAAAGCAAACTTACTGAAGTGTTTTGACTTGCATGCTCCTCTTCATTGCTGCTACAGTTCTAAAATATGCCACTGTCTAGGAGTCATGCAGTAACTGTTACTAGAAACATGAATAGAGGAAAAGAAAAGCAACTCAATGTTGGGACAAGTTTAGATTCACTAACCTGGGATCTTCCTAAGTCAGTTCTTGAGAGTGTCAGGTATCATCCATTAACACATTTGTTTTATAAACCTTGTTTTGATAAGTGGGAAGAGTTCGTCTTTCTTTCCCCACACTTCATGTAGTTATCTTCAGTACTGAGCTCTTAAAGGACAGACTATTCTCTCTGAAACATCATTTGGAAAATTCTTGGCAGAAAGGTAACAGCTACAACTTCTTTCGGGAAGCTTCCTACACACTTACTACTTGTTACTAGGTAAATCAATATCATACACCACCTGAAGTACACAATAAACTGTTAAGAACATCAAGCTTGTAGCTGACTGCATTTGACTAAAAATAAACCTTAACAATTCCAAAGCAGGACAATTCAACAAGAAATTAAGAGTTTTAACACTATATACTGTTTTTATTGCACAACTGCCATGCAAGGAACAGGTATATTCAGTACTTGCTTAAACGGAAATAAATTTAAGCATGTAAAACTGCATGCTGCATAAACTCACTGCAAAACACATCTGATTAAGATATGATTTTAAAGCTAATGAACGAATTGCGCTTGGTGGCTACAAACATCGCACTCAGTCAACAATCATCAAAACAACTGCTTCTAAAAAATACTAAGGCCACCATTAAATAGCGACAAGTACCTAGTATTGTCCTACTTGGTGGGTGCTGTAGGAAGTAGTAAGAGGGACTTCACAGCAAGCATTTTCTTGAGCAGCAAGCCACCTAGTGTTCAGTGACTACTGTCCCGAAGATTAAAACCCAAAACCCAGCAATCTAATTGTTTGTCCAAGATATGACTGCAAGAACAACCTACTTAAAAAGCACTGACTCATCTACCAGTTAGAAGTGAGCCCTACTTTGACCTGTAAAGATACGTTGTTGCCCACTGACTGTATCAGAGGACAGAATTGAAAGTAAGGAGCAAAAAGTTCAGACAGCAGAAAAAGCTTATTTTAGAAAACAGGAAGTAGCCTGAGGAAATGAAGAGACTGATTTTCATAACGAAAGCTGAAGAACCAGTACAGAATCTTATACTTTCTTACAGCCTTAGCCTATCTAATCAGTAGCTGCTGCACTATCACTTCAACACACAGATTTCTACCTCCTTACCTGCAATAGCTTGAAAATTTGCTTGGTCCTGTACTAGGCCATTTCAGTGCCTTCTTAGAAGAAAGTTCATCTGTCAAACCCAGTGTTCTCCAATTCAACAAGCTGAGTGTCTCAGTGCAGCATCAGATGGGTACTACAGATGCAGTAAGTTGGGGGTGGGGAAGAGATCATTTGGCTGAGAAAAAAGTGAAATGGTGGCAGCCAATAGTGAAATGAACTACCATGGAACAGTAGCCTCAACTGTATCATCTAAACAAGCTACATGAAGATCTAAGGTAAAAAAAAAGTCCCATAACAAGTGCCAGAATTCAGATTTTTAATAGAAGAATACACATAGCAGGAAGGGAATCAGGCTGCTGGACACCTGGGATGTCTTAAGAAGATTACAAGAGATGTCAAAGATGACTAGAGGTAGTCCTCCAGACTTCAACAATCTTAACTTATTATAATTAGTACAAGTATGCACAAAATCAGTAATAATTGTGTCAGGATGCAGGTTAAAAGACAACAGGGCCTTTTGTTCTCAAATGACCTGAAGAATAAAAATATTAAGTTCTATCACAACAGTTTAAGTGGTAAAGGAAACATTAAAGTGTTGGTTTTCTTCATAAAGATAACCAAAACAAGTGCTCTAAGTTTTCAATAATGGTTACATGATTATCAGTTTAAAGTTGACAGGTAGAACTGGTAACTTCTGTTCAGAGGCACTGCATCTTTAATTTAGTATAGTGCATGAGAGAAGATGGACCCATACTGTCACAGGTGCTCAGCAAAACAGCAAGAGGCAACAGTCAGACTGCAGCATAAGAAAGCCCAGTTGGACAGAATGGAAAAGTTTGTTATCATGGAAGGGGTTCAGCACAGAAAGACAGGACCTGAGAAACTGAAGAATCCACATCCTCAGATTTTCAAAACTTAGCAAGGCCCCCAGAAGCCTAAAGTAGCTACGAAGAAAGCCCTGCTTTAAGCAGAGGGTTATCCTAGATAATTTCTAGTGGCTTCTTCCAGTTTGAGTTCTGATCTATATTAAGACTAAATCCATGCATACAATACACAGGTTGCTATATAATACATTTTATTTGGGTATGTAGCTGAGCACAAAGGGTAAGATGTGTCTAGCTGGAAGCCAGAATAAATCTGGCTAAAGATATAGACAGGTTGGAAAAAGAAGAGTTACTAGATGAATGCAGCCTCTTCCTTCATTGTTTAAATCACTTAAACCATTTTGCTACTTGAGGACTAGGAAGTAGCCTCCTCTCTTAAGCCACCCTAAAGAAGACTCCTTCACAAACTCAAGATACTTCTGCCAACAATTAATGAAATTAACTAGGAACCAGCTGAGTAAGAGTCAAAAAACATAACTGGTTATTTTTATTCCTTATATTGTCTTGGACACAGGGAATCTTCTGCACTCCCTATGTGCAGTTTAGCAAAACTGTTAGTCTAACCAAGAAGATAATGTTTCATTTGACAAGACACAGTTTAGATACACAGCCACAAATCTTGCACAGATCTGTCCAACAGAAAAGCAAAAGGGAAGAAGAATTCCTAGTTTAGTTCTTCTCATTAGAGAGTAAGGACTCTAGACTGTATGATAAACCCACAGTTTTAGGTCCAGAACATGAAGCGCTTTGTGAAGTTGATTTAACTGCTGTCTGTTATTCTTGTATCACAGTCATAAGATTTTTATTTTCAACCATTATATTTGTGTAGTTTACAAGGTAACTGTCTAGCTTCTTTCATAAGCAATTTAAAACTCAATGTTAATAACTGAGTGATGTTAAGTGGGTAACAATGGTAGCGGCTTATCTATAACTTAAAAGGTTGAGCACACTTGGAAAGTAGTAACTATTCTACATAAGACAAGTAATTTCTTTAGTGCTACATCACAGTCAAAGCTTTGCACTAAAGTTGTTTTCCTGAAAGTTTACTTTAATATATTCAGAAATTAGTGCACTTAAGATTTCTGATCATTTAAGCTATGTTAGAGAACCATCTCTTATCAGTAGTCTTGGAAGATAGATAACAGCCCTTTAAAAATAATTAGCCAGTACCTGTATTTTATCTTGTGGAACATTCAGCCAGTGATTAAAGGCCTGTGACAGTTTGGTTCTCACTTGCTTACCTACAATAAAAATATTATAGGCATTTATAAAAATCACGTAGTTCATTATTAGGGCCAACAGTTTGTCTTAACAACTATAGCTGACTTGAGAGCAGTAAACTGATCAGTGTGATAACCTGAAAGCAGAAAATATATCTTAGTGTGTAGCTTATTTCCTCATTGTATAGACATCAATTATCAGCAACTTCCATTTTAAACATTTCACAGTAATACGCAAAGCACATTTACCAGTTACTGTATTTAGTTGTGGCAGTTTAATTAGTAAGTGATCCTGAGTATGTTGGTAACCTGTACAGATCAGCTTCCTACATCTGAAAGTAAGCCCTAGTTTGCCAGGCACGTTGATTTTGTATATGTACAGATTAAGAAGTTTCAATTATGATTCATTATTAGTTCGAGATACAGATATTTGTTGAGTATCTATTTCCATCCATTTTTAGGTCTTTCTCCTGTAGTACTCTTCACTTGCTATTCATAATTTGTAACACAGGAAAGTGACATTTGATATACTTACTAAATAACTCTTAACAAAAATCTGAACAGAACATTCCAAACAGAATAGAACTTTCCAAGAATTCAGACATTTATACGCGAAAAGCCTACCTACAAATAATAGGATTTGTTCCGCTTTGGCTAATTCTAGTTTGGTGGAACCAAGCAGTCACCCTGTTTCACAGGAATGAAAGATCAAAAGTCCAAGTTCAGTGTTAAAATAAGCATTACTATTAAACCCAGATAAGATCAACTGTCTTGTAAAGTGTAATAGAAGCTAACCTATATGCCTATAAATTATTGATGCTAGCTTTCTTTAATAAATTGCCAGAAGTCATGTACAAATTCAGTGTCTACTGATGATCAATATGAAATAAAGTTATCCCCTACACACACTGAGACAATGCTGCTCTTAACTTTGAGAAGTTCAGCTATGTACAAGATCTCTGAATAACTGCAAGACAGGTTTAGACAAACAGCTCTGCATACACAGCTCACACCAACAAGGCCTCTGGAAAGAGTTTTACATAAACTTCAAAGCAGTGTGACCTAGACAGTGGGTTCCATACCCACTCAAGATGTACTGAGACTTAAACCTAATGATTCTGCAATATTAGTCCTCACATTGATGATGCATCTTGCCCATAGCACTGAGGAAATTTCTACATTTGAATCTCTCCCTAAGGCTTCTCTATCACTGTGTGACCAGCACATACAGAACAGAATAATAAAAATGGGTAGATTCACTTGCAGTGTTATACCCTGGAGAAACCAGACTGAGGATTTTTCCTTTTCTAATTAAGTCACCACCAGGTTAGCAATAGCTTTGTGGTTTGGGCTCTGTAGCAAGGGCGATAACCTTCCTCCCTGGCTCAGAGGGCTTCAATTTTTGCCTCAGTTCTCAAAGATTTCTACTGTTTCCTATCACCACCATCTTTTAGTTTTCATCAGAAGAGACTAATGAAAAGGTGCGTCTTCTTTCCTCTAACAGCTTTGTCCTCTGGCTCTGTCCTGTGTGAAAGGGCACTCTTACCTGGACATACACTGTCATTGGCTTGCGTTCTCCATTTTTGCTTTCTGTGCTCAGTTTTAAACACTAACAGATTTCTGCAGAAGGGAGGGATTGTTTTGTCTCTCAAACATCAGAACAGATATTTTACGCTCCTCATGGCAGGCTTTCTTTCTATCAGGAAAGTACATAACTGGTTCTAAATTATTTTTTTAAAACCTGTTTATTTAAATCAATAATTTGCTGACTTAGAAGTTCAGTATTTTAACACAGGTAACCAGAATTCAAATTTAAATACAAAATTAGAGTAGTACCCAAGAGTTTAAAAACCTCTTACATTAACTAAGCACCACCACTAATTCAAGTTAGACCTGCTTCTGACAACATCTGTAGATAGTAAGGATTTGAAACACTTCAAACACTGATATTTCCCACCTTTCCCCCATGTGGTTAGACCAGATTTTAGCCAGATTGGCTCCCTGACCTGACTCACTACACACTTGTGACCACCAGTACTGTGTAAGGGGAGGGTCAAAATAACCTCCATCAGAGGTTCAATATTTTATTTTTAAATAATGGCATGAGTTAACTGAGGAGAAATTTTGCTCAAAAATATTGAGAATAACTATTACAAACATCTGCCAAACTACATGGCTTGCCAGTTAAGTATTAACAAATATTTCAGTACATCCGTAAAGAAAACTACTCAGACAATATCACATTAAGGAAGTGTACCTTATCTTCAGCTCTTTATTCACTTCTAAGTTACATTGATACAGACAACACCTACTTTTTTTACATTAAGCAGCTAATTCTGTTTTTCTGAATGTGTTTCCTAGAAAATATGCTTATGGAATGCTGGATGTTCAGCAACAAGTGTTATTTCGTCATGGGGAACATAACTACTAGCACACACTCTAAACGGATTATTAACATGCACAATGGATTTAGCCACTTCAGTTCCTTAGTACAGGCAGCATTTGAATTGTTAACTTGTCTACCTTGACTAACAAGGCTGTCTAGACACTGACTATTCAAGGAAAAACCACTATCTGTATAGGGAAGCATCCATCTTTCCTTTTATAGGTGCAGATTTGCTTGTGTGAGCCCTGTTAAAGGACATTATTTCTACATAAATGTTATTTTATCTTGTTCTGAAGTCAATCCTACCCAATCTATATGATATTACAACAATTTTCTGTATGCTTGTTTTATGCCTATAGCCATGCTATGATGGCAAAAGACAAAACCCCTCTAATACTGGTCTCAAAAACTTGGATGCAGAAGCCTCCATTCCTTGCTACACCTCTCTTCTCGCCAAACTAGAGGAGACAACAATCCAGGGACACTAGGACAAAATCAAAATGAGTAAAACTTAACTCTGGCAGAATTATCCAGTTTCTTCACTGTCATGTGTCACTGCTCTGTTAATTATTCTAAGCAGACTATTGTAAAACTGAAGAATATAGAGGTCTGACTTCCAAAATTAGAAGCTCTTCCTACTGTATAGAGCTATAACAGACATTACTGCACCAAGCTTTTATCAAAGTTATGCTAAATGCATTTGGTTTAATCTGCTTAGGACCCCAGTATGACCCAAATCAACAGCAACTATGGGAAGATTTTCTCCTTAGTAATGCCGGATGGAAAAGGTGAGAAAAAAACCATTCAGAACATAACAGACTCACACTGATGAAATTCCTTCTACAGATAAGAATGTAAAACCCTTATCCTTGAAACAAAGACCAAGTTAGATTAAAGATGTTGTACTGAGGACAATCCCTCCCACCCCTTCAGACAGATAAGATGCTTCTCTGAAGAAAAGAAAAAAAGTCAGCTTGACTTACTTTCTATATACCCAGTTGTTCTTGTGACAGGGTACAGACCTAAAACCCACAGACCTCCAGCTCTGGACAGGGTCCTGATTAGTATTTCTTCACTCTTGCTGCATTAAAGTGACCATAAATTATGCCCTTAGGGCAGCACCCCACTTACAGTGAGGGTACATAAAAGGGCTAGAACAGCATGGTAAAGAGCAGAGGGACTATTAACCTAGCCCTCATTAGAGTCTCACTAAGCTAACTCAACTCATTACCCCAGCAGAAAACTGTCTGCTTTTTGCTAGGTTAGCTTTCTGCCAGCTTTATATACTGAGTCAGCTTGTAAAGTGGATCTGCCAGAGTTAGTACAGGTTAAGCAGCAGATGCTGAGAGCCAGGGGAAGGGGGCATTGCCCTTCTGGAGGAAGCAAGCTACTGTATTACCTCAGCTATATTGTACACTTTCATGTTTAGCTCTGTCCTCTGATGGATTAGGGTTAAACGGATAAATTCCCCAAGCAGACCTCCCTACACAGCTACAAGAACACTACAGCCAGCATAAGTGAACTGCAGGAAGAGAAGCAAAGAGAGCAGCCATATATACTTTTAAACCTGGGCAGCCACTTATTACAGATCAAGGTCACTGTAGAATCGTTTAGCTTAGCTCTCTGTTCAAAACAGGGTTAACCTCTCCAGGGTTGTGATGCTGATTTTTGTCTTGTTCCTTCTCCTCAGGATCCTGAATGCTATCATCTCATGGTCACTACAGCCAAGGTTGCCCTGGTCTTAACGTCCTAACCAATTCTTTGTTGTTTCTAAGTGTGAGGTCCAGCATAATGCCTGCCTTTATTAGCTCCTTTATCACCTGTGTTAGCAAGTGGTCACTAGTGCATTCCAGAAACCTCCTGGGTTGCCTGTGCCCTGCTCTGTTGATTCTTTCACCAGATACTAAAGTAGCTGAGGTCTCATGAGGACCAGGGCCTGTAAATGAGGCATCTTCCAGTTGTCTAAAGGCCTCATCTACTTCTTCCTGCCCAGGTGGTCTGTAGCAAAGACCCACTACAGCGTGACCCCTGTTGATCTGCCCTCTAATCTTAACCCATAAACTCTCAACAGGCTTATGTGACCAAAGGCAGAGCTCCATGCAGTTCAGCTGGTCTTTCACATAAAAGGCAACTCCCATTCCTTGCTATCCCAGAGTGCCTTCCTAAGCAGTCCATATCCATTCCTTGCAGGGCTCCAGCTATGTGAGCTATACCACATCAGATACCCCAATAAAACTGCAACCCTGCAACTGCCTGCAGCCATCTAACTTCTCCTGTTTATTCCCCATGCTGTACGCATTTGTGTAGAGGCACTTCAGAGAGGCACCCAATCCTGCAGATCTCCAGAAAAAGTGCGAGCTTCCCCCATCATGTTGTCCTGTTCACACTTCCTTGTTTGAGTGCATCCACCTGGGATGGGCTGCCTTCAGGTGCCTGTTGTCCACATCAGCCTACAGCCTTTGTCTGTAAGTTTACCATTTCCTTACTTGACTGTGTGTAGGCATTCCCCTCTATTGTAATACCTACTTTAAGTCCCTTCTCATCAGGTTGCTCAGCCTGTTGGTAGAGACGCTTTTGCTCTGACTTGGGTAAGGTGGATGCTATCTCCTCCTGGTAGTCCCATGGTCATAAAACCCAAATCTCTATCAATATCAGCTCTGCAACTAACTAGCTGTTGACAGGCAGGATCTGTCTGTTCCTCTTGATGGTGAGGGGAAGGGGGTTGAGGATCATGGAGAAAAGTCACCTGGTTTCCTGTGCCCTTGGCCCCCATTCCAAAAGCCATATAGTCATGCTTGATAAGCTCCAGGCATCCCCTTGCTATATCCATTAGTGCTCAAGTGGAAGAGCTGCAGGGTTAAGTAGTCCGAGGGTGAAACACCTTGGCAGTCCCTCCATAACATCCCTGATGAGTTACCCACAAGCAGCAAACTTCCCTAGGACAGAAGCTCAGAGAGAGGCCTCTGTCCCTTGCAGGAGTCAGTCTCCCCACTACTATCACTTCTACCGCCACTGATGCTTTGTTGTACACAGAGCTTCCAGCCATGTGTCTTCTTCCAGTGCACTAAATTTATCTGACAATTATACATCTACTCAAGGAACAGGAACCTTTCTCCTGGTGCTAGAAGCCATCAGCTCCCAGTCTTCACCATTGTGAGAGTATCCATTTCCCATCCTGATATACACAGACTGTTCCTGCCATTCCTTCACTATACCTGGAGGTTTCAGGCTCTTGCACAGCATCAGAAATTACAAAAAGCAAGACACTGCAGATTCAGTCTGCTGACCCCCTTTTGCTGCTCCTTTGATTGGTGACACACATTTTCCACCACAGCACACCTTTTAGGGGCAGGGACGTCACTTTCTTCTGGTCCAGTGGGTGCCCTCAGGCATCCCTGCAGCCTCTCTCAGGAACTTGACCCAAGTTGAGGCCTCTGATGTGCTAAGTGTAGATGTGCCAGTGGTAGGAAACATGCCCTGCAGTGCTTACCTCCTTCACCAAGCTGGTCAAGTGCAACAACCCAGTAAAAAAAGCTGAAAAACAAAAGCCAGTCTTGATTGTTTAGCTTGTTGAACAAGCCCAGGAAAGGCTGCAGCCAAGACCAGAGGGACATGAAAGGGAAGATGCACAGTCATCAATGGGATCAGAATCTACCTCCTTCAATAGCAAGCTGTTTACTATGTCGGTTTTACTGCAACTGAAACTCCACATTCTCCTTAGTGCTGCAAAACAGCTACTGCTGTTAATCCAGCCATTTAGAGATAAAAGATTCATCGTGTGAATCAGGGCATTTTTGAGACAAACCATATTGAAATTCATGAACATTAGTCCTGTTTATTGCACTTTGTTTACAAAACTGAAGGATGGAATACTAGATTAAGCAGAACACCACTATAAACTAATATTGCACTGTTCTACTACAGTAAGATTTTGCAAGAAAAGTTACTGTTTCAGAATGTATGTTCTCTCAAACACTAAATCGTTACTGAAGGAATAAACATTAATCACCACACTAGCAGTTAAAATAGCCACATAGTAAAAAAAACCTTAAACCTAGTAGCTTCTCTATCCTAGTGCTGTTGAAGTCAAAGAATCAGACAAGCTTAGTTTCAGTATCAGCCCCAAACTGTTACCATTAGAAGTCCCATTTCATTAATGGGAAGCAGAGTAATCAGCTTCAGTATTGAGGAATTAATCCTTAGCAGTTATAAAAATTTGTGTTCTTACACCACAGACATTACCAGGCACTTTTTTTTTTCCAAACAACCTTAATACTGTTACACAATCCCTTTTTATGTAAACAAAGTTTGATATGTATCTAAGTTCATTCAAGTTCTCATAGGTTACTAAACCATCTGGAGAGTTTGTTTTTTAACTAGTCTTAAAAGATAAGCAAGTGGACTATTGTAGGGCCACAAGTGTATGTATTTGATACTCAGCCAAGCTTTCTGCAAAAGCCCCTCAGAGCTCAGGCTGATCCAGCACAAACAGCTCCTTGTCCCAGATCACTAACAAGACAAGAGAAAATTAACTAGGCAAGTTTTTAGCAGGTTGGGTGATTGATACTACTTAATCATTTGGCTAGCAAGCTGAGAACTGGCACCAGTTAAGAAGCAGGAGAATACTGCCAGGAGCACAAGGAAGATGGAATGAAACTGCCTCTTTCAGCAAGTTTGTTAGATTAGCTCAGGCATCTCATTTGGGCTCCACCCTAATTATGAACAGCTAGCACATGCCCAACTTTTTCCTCTCACCCAGAATTGGCACTCATACTGATTCCAAGGTTCACACAAGTAACTGGCTCCTACTGATCTGTACTTGGCATAGCTGACTTTGGGCAAAGCCAGTGTTTCAGAAACAGTAAACATCCAGCTATATGATTGCAAACCCTCACTGCTTCACCAGTTACTCGGTACAAGCTTTCCACAGGTACACACCACTTTTACCTGCCTGGTTTAAGAGAAGTCTTCCCTTCTGAATCACGTCACCATTTCTGCATAGAGAGAAGTGTATCTTATATCTCACCTTCCCCAAAACTTAAATTAAATAAACACAAGATCAACGTGTTGAAGTGAACAACCAGATTTATGATAGTTTAGCAGGAGAGGACATAAAATGCTTGCACTGTCAGTAAGTAAAACATCAGCATAGAGTGATCAGGGTTGAACTCACTCACAAAGTATAGGAATTTAGCCACAGGAGTCAAGGTGGGAAGGTTAAGTGTATATCCTAGATGCATCATTTAAAGCAAAAGCTAACTGAAGAGATTAGTCAAGCACTTTTGCCCATGGAAGCTTTTGGGTACTTTTTGACTGTTGTGTATTTCCTACCAGGAAGCTGGGCTTCTTTTGCTGGTACCTACAATAGCCTAAAAAATAGCTAAAGCAACTAAAGATGCAGAGGTGTTACAATATACTGTGGTTATATGAGATAATCTAACTAAACAAAAAGTACACTTAAAGATGATGTTGGAAGAAAGTAAATTTCTTCAGGACCAGCTCTCAGAATGCTCTTCAGGATATCATAGACTCATTCTCAAGGTAGTTCCCTAGCAAAACCACCACCCAGTTCAACATACCCAAATGGAATATACTGTAAGGAAATGGGAAACGAGCTTTCTGGCATTAAAAAGGCATGGTACTGCCAAATTCTTTCCTTTTCTTATTTTTCAACTCAAGTAATGCTAACTGCCAAGTCAAATGAAATCACTAATGTAGACAAGACAATCCTGGATATTTGTAGAGATTAATAATGAAATTCATTATACACAGGTATAATGAATTAGGACTCACAAGACCCACCCTGCTGATATACAGGTCTTGTTGCAGATGTGCAAAAGCCACTTTGTACTATGCCTGTAATTCATTATAGTACTTGTCTAGACAGAAGGTCTTCTACCCCAGACATAATTTTGGTCAGAATCATTTTCCTTAATATTTACCACATTTTGTACCTTCCTTAACTCCACCAATATGCAGTATAAGCTGGACAGAATGCAACCACATAATAGTCCAAATGGCAAAGTAGTTCCACCACTATTTTTACAAAGTTAGTCACTTTGATAGCTTGTATGGTCTTCCTTATGCTTTAGGTGTAAAGTAAAAGCCAGAGCAAAAAATCTGTCTGTTTAGTCAAAGAGGCTTCCCAGAGGCATAACCATACAGTAGTTCTCTATCAAACTGCCTCCCAAATTCTGTTACAATAGGTACTGTTCAAGAATGAAAACTACATTTGAATGTGTTGCTAGTCACCTGATACCACACAAGGACTGGTTGATCGTCTGGCAAGTGAAGCAATCCAGGGACAGCCAAAATTGGCTGTAAGAATGCCTGGCCCTACAAATACCAGGGAGAAGAACTTACACAAAAGAACAGGGCTATTAAGAAAAAACAAACAACCCACACTACTCCATTGAGTCCAGTATAGCCAGCAGATAAACTCAGGGCTGATGACATTTTGTTCTTTAAGAATGGGATCAAGTCTTCAGTACTTGCCCTTATCAGTTTTAAAAAGTAGCAAGTCAGCTACTCTGAATGGAGAACAAGAGTAACTGAAACACTACTTATACTGCAATATTCTCAAGAGCTATTGTACCAATCTCACTAAAAAGGGTGGTTCTACAAGAGGAAGAAAAGAACAAATTTTAATCAAGAATGGATAAACTTATTGGCTTATACTTCCTGAGACAAAAGTTGCTATAAAAACAATTTTTATATTTAAAATCAACACAGTACAAAGAAACTTGCCTGGTAGTTGAAGTAAATACTGGTATGGCTCTAGGATTCTTTTAGATGTTTCATCCATCTCATCCATTTCTTTATTTTGTAAGAGGTAGTTCACTGTTAAAGAAAGTGTTATTAACACTATTTAGATCAAAAATAAGGGAAGTAAAACAGATGCATACAATTAATAAAGTCAGCTGACTTCAAGGTTAGGTGCAAATATTTGAATTTTGAACATGCCACCTTCAGTTAATATTACCTTCACTACATAAAAAAGTTTTCTGGATGTCATTTAGAAAAGAAACAAGCATGTGTACTAAATACAGGTTTTTTTTCATTATTCATGGATAATGTTTAAACCAAGTCCTAGACTTTGTTTGCTCTTTTATATGTATTACAGGGCTTAGATGATAAAGTATTTAAAACATCAGCATTCACAACAATGAAGCTCCACTGTAAGTCTTTAGAGAAGACACTCAGCACATACAAAACCTCATATGATTAATCTGATTAGACCTCCCTAAATGCTTTCCCCATACAAAAGTGGAGACACCTAAGAGCAGAAAATACACCTCACACCAAAGCAACCTAAACAAGTTGAACACTAGCTTCAGCCTTCTGATAGAATTCTTCAGTCCTGTTTTAAAAGGTAGAACAGGAATATACCATTTTCTTACCTCTGTTTAAGTATACAGACATCTTTACACTTTCTCATATACTATATACATCATAGACTCTTATGATAAATCTTTTAGGATCCATTCCCTACATAGCTCAACAATTTTCTATTGATTATGTTTCAGTTCACATACCTTTGGTCATCTATATCTGGATTTTTTTTTCAGACTGTTTTCTAGGATAGATTTTCTGTCCTTTCACCTCTAGCCTTCCTTGCTGCACTGCAGATGCAGCAGCTCAAAACAATTCTTCTAATGTCATTTTAAGACAGGAACTGCAGCAGTAGCATAAAGTCTCATGCTACTTCAGCATCATTTCTCAGCTACTTAGCTGGAAAGGATGTACTTTTTGCCCCTGGAGAAACTGAATAGTTATATAAATTATCCATAAAAAGGACTATTTTAAAGTGATATTTGTAAGTATGGATTGACACGTTTTTAATATAGGTACACTAAGGGGAGTGTTTAACTGAGTGGAATAAACTGTGTTCCACACTTGCCCAAAATAATCCAGCAATACTTTCCCATCAAAACCGCAAAAGATCAGCATTAAGATTACTGCTTCCACTTGAGCTACCTGGACACACTGGTATTTGTCATCATTCATGACCCTTCCCTTTCAGTATAGCTCAGTCAGTTCCCATCTACTCCCATTTCCACCACACTCATAAGTATTTGTAGCAGCCCAAGCTTGGAAACCGATCTGCATTAATAACTACTTTCCAAGCTTAGGTGTGGATCAATTCCTTTATTCACTTCACTGCATATGTTAACCAAATGGATCAGCACTTCAGGGGCAAGGAAGGCTATTTAAGCAAACACAGTTGCCAACAAAACGCTCATAAGACTGCACCTTTTGGGAAACCTTTGCATACTTTCTTAGCAGAAATGCCACAATAAGGAGTACAGCCTTTCCATCCTATCCCATGGTGTGCCAGCAGAACTAGCTGTCAGGCCACACAGTAATCTAAATCAGATTTGACACCCTCAACTCCCTGTTTTGTTTTCAGCTTGTGGGTAGAGCTGAAGGGATAGGAACTGCTTTTAAGCCGGCACTGCCACTGAGAGTCAGCTGTCAAACCGTACCTTTACATATCAAGCATAAGTCTCAAAGGACTTCGCTGAGGAAGTGAAATCAAAAAGATTATCACAGTCCACCTCCAGATGTTTTAAGCAGAAAGAAGCTGGTAGAGATGGATATAAGGACATACTATCAACTTAGCAACTCTCCTGTGACTATTATTTGTCAAAAAGCCACACAGATGGTTTAGAATTGAAAGTGCCTAGCTATCCAACATAGCTGGGAAGAGATGTTAGGGTTGGAATTGCTCCTCTGTAAAAGCTACCGCTTAAAAGTTAATATTAAAAGTTCTTCCTCTCCCCCCAGGGAATTAGGAGGTTTCTTGCCTGTCTGTAGGACACTAAGACAATATTCAGAATCCCCAACTAACTTGAAATTCACTAGTATTACACAGCATGAAACTAAATATTTGCTTCTTTTGTCACAAAGCTAATAGGAGCCCACCTGAAATGCTGCTGTGCTTATCACCAGAAAATTAGTCAGGCACTTATCCCACAAGTGCCAAGATCTATTTTTTTTTTTTTAATAAAAGGGAAGCAAAAAAGTAACAGACAAAGAGTGGATGGTAACTTAGCTTAAATCACTATAGAGTTCAACTTTTCTAGACTGCTATGCTACCTTTAAATGAAGTGATAGGTAACCTCCACTACGGGAAAATGTAGCTGTCTCATGAACAATCAGACTGTTTCTCATCTAACACACCCACCAAAGCCAGAACAGTGAGCAGAATCTCCCCCAAACTTATACAAAGAAAGGGACACTTAAATAAATATGTAAATGACGTTGCTTATAAAGGTCTGTAAGCAAGAATACGATATGAGACTTGTAGTATTACTTCTCTTTGACACACTTGGGAAATGCTTGATATTAAAGGTTTCCTGCCTAGGTGACTGACCAATTTACTATGGAAGTTACACTGTTGCAGAAAGTCTTCTCAGTGAAGACATTTAGAGGCAAGATCTCAGTCAGCACCTCCTAATAAAAAGTAGAACTGCCAGGAGTTAAGCAGTAAATTAAAAGGAATGCAAAGCCTTTTGTTAGTGAAAGTGCAAGAATTGATTACACATACAAGGATTAAAGCAGTTAAGGGCATTTTGCCTTTTAAACCAGTACACACACTTGGTGCATTTCAATTTACGCATGACTAAGTTATTTTTCCAGTTATTCCTCAGTATCCCCACATAAGCACACAGAACAGCTGTTATGGGCACAGGCCATGCAATCACAACAGAGAGCCCACAGAATTGCTTCAGACTGCAACAAACCTCTCTGACAATCTCTTTGAAAATACACAAGACACTAGAATAAAATGGTGACACGGGCTTCCATAAGTCAGAACTACTCTAAAACTATACTTGAAGCTGTGATCTGTGCCTAGGAGCTTTCTAGAGAGGATGCAAATAATTTTAATTCTAGGTTACACGTCAAGAAACATCTTCACTTTGGAACTTGGTAAAACGGCTTCTCACCCCATCCCTTCCAACCCATTCTTCAGAATATTCTCTCCCTTCTCCAAATTAAGGGAATACGATCACTGAAATTGTCTGGGTTAAATATACAGATGGTATTTTAAAAAGCGATGTTATCTCAGTGGCTTCAACAGTACGGTTACACAGAAAATAAAGAAGATCCACCATAGGAGCAGAGAGCCATAAGTGCAAAGAAACCATCCAGAAAGTTCCTAAATCGGCTCCATCACAGAATTTAAAGAGTGGAGACACTGGTTTCATTGTAACCAGTGAAAAAGAAAGTCCCAGATAGGGGGATGTAGGAGTGAGAAAGTGTGTTTCAGAAGGAATACACAGAAACTGTTCTGAATGTGTATTGTTTCAAAGAGGCTATCAAGGCTCTCAATCCAAATGTAATTTGGGCAGGATGCTTGTCACCTTAGTCCACATTCTCATTCTAATTAGTAGAGTCTTCTTTACAATCCTTCCTAGGCCGATATCGAACAAAACCTTGTATTCAACTTAAGGGTAGGCAACTTCCCCCAAGTGTAAGGGTAGTCACACACTTTCCCCGAAGATGCAGCTAAGTAAACAAGCAGCTTTCCACATCTCCAATTTCAACACTAACGCCAGAACAACAACAACACGCTATTGATGGAATTGGGCTTCGATTTTAATAGGATTTCCAGATACAATGGAGCACGAACGTTACAGAAGCCAGACAACACCACCTGGGCTGTCAAACTCCTGGCACTATGCTGTGACAGGTCACAGGCAGAAGACAGAAAACGAGCAGGTAGAAACCGTGACTACTCCTGAATCGCTTCTCAGATTAAAACTGCCATTTTGCAACCAACATAAAAGTTGTTGCCCTGCTTGCAGATACCTAACCCCCGCCCAAAACGCCAGTGTCAAACCAAAGGAAAGAGGGTTCATTTTCCAGAGCTCAACTTAAGAGATGTAAACGCGACAGAGACGGCACAGCCTCCCCAGCTGCTTCCACAGCCCCAAGGCGAGCAGCCCAGCCTCGCCAGCGCCATTTTAGATAAAGCGAGACCGAGAGCCGAGGGCTCCTCGCTCCCCCTACCCGCCGTCCACCCCCATTTTCTGATCTGCGCTGCCGGTAGCCAGGCTCGGTCGCCGGGGAGGGAAGCGCCGCCCGCCGCCACTCCGGCGCAGCCCCGGCCCCCCAGCGCTCAGCCAGCCCGCCCCGGCGACGGCGCCGCTGCCCGCCGGCGCCGCCCAGCACTGACGGCGGCGGACGCCGGCTCCGGCCGCCCTTCCCCCGCGCCCCTTCCCGGCCCCCTTCCGGGCAGCCCGCCAGCCCCTCCTGGGCGGGGCGGCCGCGGGACCCGCTCCCCCCGCAGCCGGGCTGGCCCTCGCCGCCCGACCCTGCGTGGCGGGGAAGGACCGGCTCCGCGGAGGAGCACGCTCCCACTTCCCCCGCCCGGACCCGACGCCGGGCGGTGACAGCGCCTCCCGCCAGCAACGGCCGGCTAACGGGCACCCGGCCGCAGCCCGGGCGGCCGCCGCTCACCTCGCCGCCACCGCCAGCCGGAGCCGCGCCCCGCTCTCCCAAGCAGCCTCCGTCCGCAGCAGTGGCGGCGGCAGCGCTCGAAGCGCCGCCCCCTTCCGCTCCGCCGGGCGCCACCTTCCCCTCTTGGGGGAAAATGCGCCACCAGCGCCCCACCGCGCAGGCGCCAGCCTTGCCCCCTCGGCTCATTAGCATTCGGCGAGGGCCCCGGCTCCTCGCGGCGGCCGCGCGCGGTGCGCCCTGGGAGGCGTAGTCCGCGCGCCGCGCCGCGCCGCTTCGCGGGCCGGGACGAGCGGCGGGCGGGAACCGCGTCACCCGTGAGGCCCCTCGGCGCCGAGTCTCAGTTTCCATAGAAGTGGAGAAAAATGATGTCAGTATTTCCGATGCGGCGGCCAATGGGGATGTGGGGGGGGCGGGCTCTGCGGGCCGGGGCCCAATGGAGGAGGCGGGGAGAGGGGCGTGCCCGGGTCCGTCCGCCCGTCCGTCAGTCAGTCGGTGTGGGAGGGGGAGGGGGACCGAGAGGCTCTGAGCCCAACAGTCACCGCCGCCGCCACCGCCGGGTCCGCGCAGGACGGATCGGCTGCGCCGCGCGGAGCCACCGCGAGCAGAGCCGTTGCCGGAGCGTTGAGCGGGGGCTGAGGCCGGCCGAGGGGGCCTGGAGCTGAGAGGAGGCTTCGCCCCGTTCCCTTCCCTCCCCCCCGCCTCGGGTCGGGGGAGTAGCGGGCGGGCGGGCGCCGTGGAACAAAGGTAACGGCGCCGAGCTGGAGAAGGGGCCCCCCGGCCCCGCCGCCGGCGGCCGGGGAGGCGGCGCGGGGCCTCGGAGGGGCGCGGGGCCGGGCGGCGGCGGCGGCGGCGGCGGCGGGGCGTGCGTGCGGGGGGGAGGGGGGCGGTTGTTTTTCTCCTCGTAGCGAGACTGCGGCGGGACTCGCCGATCCTCCTTCTCTCCCCCCCCCCCGCCCCGAACACCCAGCGGCGGGGCGGGGGGGAGGGGGATCGGGTGCCGCCTGCGTGCGGGAGGGACCGGCGGCTTCTCCAGCCCCCTCCGCCGGGAGAGGACGGAGCCCCCTCCTCCACACACACACACACGCTCACGCACACACGCTCCGTGTCCCCGCCGAGCAGGTCGGGCCCCTTTCTCCCCGCCCCCCTCCCTCCTCGTCCCCGCTCCCTTCTTTTCTTCTTCTTCCTTTTCTTCCTCTCCGCCGCCTCCCGCCCTCCCTCCCTCCCCCCCCCCCCGCCCGGACCCGCTGCGCCGAGCCGGGGAGTTGCGGCTGTTGCTGCTGAAACTCCTGCCGCGGAGTCAGCGCTTTCCTTTATTTGAGGGGGGGGGGGGGGGGGAGGAGCCGCCGCGATCCAGAGCCGCAGCCCCTACAAAAAGCTTGTGTGTGTCGGGGGGGGGGGGGGGGGGGAGCTGCTCCAGACACCCCGCTCCCCCGCCGCGCACACAGGCACTCTTCCTCGTACAATGGAGGAAGAGCCTCCCTTCCTCTCTCCTCCTCCCCTCTCCCCACCGTAAAGTGGGGAGCGGGGGCTTCCCAGGGCTGGGACCCCCGCGGTCCCCCTCCCGCCGCTTGGTGCCTGGGGAGGGGGCGCAGCTCCCCGGGGAGGCAGCCGAGGCCGCCTCCCCCCCCCCCGCTCCGCGGCAGCCGGGGAGGTTGGGGGTGGGTTGTTGTTGTGGCAAGTTTCTCCTCCTCTGACAGAAATGGCGTCAATGGCAGCGAGTGTAGGGGAAGCCGCGGTGTGTGGGAGCTGGAGGGGAAGCAGCGGCCGAGGAAAGAGGGGAGGGGGTTAACCGGGGAGAAAGGGGGGATCCGGGGAAGGAAAGGGGGAGTTTCGGGAGGAGCCCAGCGCCCCCACCCCGATCCCTGCCTCCCCTCCCCCCGCCCGGTGCGAGCGGCTGGTGCGGTGCCTTAGCGCTTTGTTTTAAATTCCAGGTCCAGCCTCGGCCGCTCAGCCCCTGTCGAGGCTTTTACCGCAGCCTGAGCTCATCATGAAGGTAAAACACTCGCTTGCGTGCCTGGGAGGGGAAAGAAGGGAGGGTTGCATGAAGAAATGCTGTCCTATCTGTCAGTCCATCTGTCCCGACCCCGGTGCGAGGCTCGGTGCTGGTGCAGATCCAGACTGCGGGCTGCTTCGCCCCCACTGCTGTGTTTTGGTACCTTAGCTCGTTTGCTGACGGTGGGGCAGGCTTTGCTCTGCCGCGTTACGCTGGGGGAGCCTCTAAGTTCGCTGAGTGGGGCTTGTTCTCCTTCAGAAACATTGTTCGTAGGAGAATAAGGACATGGCTGCCTGGGCTGAGCTTGCTTCATGGAGGAGCAGGGGACAGTCACCCTGCTCGAGAAAGTAGCGTTGCAGGGGAAATGCTGGCTATACAACCGAGTTTACTTGAATAGAGGGTAAATGGTAGATTTACTTACTTTCTATTTGTTAATAGGAGTTTTGTTGAATGAATAATCTTGCTATGATCACGGAGGGTGCATGTAAGAGATTCTCTGCAGTGAAATGATTGCTGTAAGGTGCAGAAAGATTTTCAAACAGGTTCTAATTTTCTTCTCAGTGCCGTGTAGTAATCACATACCTCATTGTCACTGATTTTTCTCCTCTTAGGCCTTTCTAGACTACTTATTTTCAATATATTATGCAGGTTTTATAGAAAAAAAATCATATCAGTGGAATAGAATGATTTCTTCTGTGTGTGGCAAAGATCTGTGTACCTAAAAGTAGTTTTTTAACAACTGGGTTTGTTAGTTTTTTTTATCATGTTGCTGATATGCCTTGTTCAAACTGCCGTTTATGTTACCATGACCCCCATGTAATTCAGCTCCCAGTCCTGCTGGGCTGCAGTAAATCTCATTTCAAATTACTGTAAATCTTATAAAAAAGTTGGTACAAACCTTTGATACATGATCTCTTTGCTATTTATTAATAAGAAGAGCAGTCTGTATGTGGGGTCTTGCACTATCAGAGTTGTGCCTACTGTCTGTGAATGAGTATTATGTAAAATGTGTACCTGGTACTATATTCACTGCTGGAAATGGTAAATGATACGGACTGTTTTAATTTCTAGATTGACCTGAGTTACTGAGTAGCAAACTAAGTTTTTTTGAATAGCTGTTAAAGGTTTAGCATGTTGGGTTTTTTTTATTTGGTGACTTAATGAGAGTATCTTTCAAAAAATCATGTTTTAATTGCTCTCCCTATGATCTCTCTTTAACAAGTGTTAAGATCTAAAATACTGCACACGTCTTTCTCATTAAAAGTAAACTATTTATGAATTTACAACAACAGGCTGTTGAAATAGTATGATACGGAGCTTTCCAAATGTGGCTTGTTGCCTGGTGGAGATGCAGGAGATGGAAACAAGAGAATAGGAGGCAGTATAGGGAGGTTTTTTCCTCCAGAATGAAAACCACTTACTTATATGACAGTTAAATTTACATACATTTCTAATATTCTTTTCCCATGTAAACAAATCTTACAGTTACCATAGAGATTACGTTCAGATACTGTGGTTATAGAGCCATATAAATATGTAGATAGACGGTTGGGAGGATGAGGAAGTCGGATCACAAGTGGAATGCAAAGTGTTCTGTAAAATAGTGATAGAGACGCACTTCAGGCTGAATTGAACATACAGCAAATGTTTAAATTTGAAGTAGCAAACACAGAAACCTGTTAACAGAGCCATATTTTTTTTAAAAAAGATCCCAGTTTGCTTATTCTTTGATCAGGTTTGAGCTACTGTTGCACTTTATTTTTTAAAATCTGGATTAATTCTGCCAGTGTTCAAACGCTAAGTTTAAGTCTGCAATTTTTGCAATTTGTGTGTGTGTGGCGTTAAACTTACATATACTTGAGATAACTCCCCAGTACTTTATTTACTGTGCCCTGTAATGTTAAGTGAGGTTAATCTGTAAGTCATTACATTAAAGCTTTAGTTATTACAGTGAAACTTTTAACAGAAATTTCTAAGATTCAACAGTCTAACCAAGACTGTTTTTTAAGATTTTAGGAGTAATACAGTACATTAGGCTTTCTGCATGGCTTAAATTTGTAATTTATTTTCTAAACTTACAAGGATATAAATTAGTCCAATAAGAAGCAGTAAGGGTGTTTAAGAGAATTACTAGCTTTCTGTTCGTATCACCACAAGGTAGCATTGACTATACTAGATCAAGATACTGTTTAAGTATGACTGTATGTTTGTGTGCATTTATTTTGTAAGTTATTGAAAGAGTATGCCTCAAGGACACTTCAGCATGTAGAGGATTTAATGCTTTAAGGCCTAGTCTTACTTTGAGTCTGCTGACTTCAGACTTGCTGCCGACTGCACGATTGAGGCCTCTGTTTTGATTTATGCCTTGGTCATTCTTTCAGGTGCAGAGGGTTGTGTATTCTGGTGCATAGAGCATTAGAACTGGATTCCTTGTCAGTATCTTTGTCTCTTTGGGTGAACTCAAACAACTCATTTAGCTTTATTCACTAGCTTTTCCTATCTGTGTAGTATGGAGAGAATGTTTATCATTCTTTGTAAAACACAGGTATATTTAGGAAGAGCACCAAATCGTATGGAGAGAAAGCTGTAAGTCACTCCTGCTCTTACATTTCAGAACCCTGTGAGACAAGAGAGGTGTGCTGCCTGCTAAGAGATTGCCACCTCTAAAGCTGTTGGTGTAATTGTTCTCCCCACAATAACCCAACTTAATCCAATCTAAGTAAATAAAGTTCCTTGTATAAACTAGTAACTTTAGCCTATGAAGTAGTCCTCCCGTGGACTGCAAAGACCACTTGAAGGCAGTCTTGAAATATCTTGAAACCTATCTTACAAGAAGTATTCAAGTCTTGACATAATTGTGCTCATTATTTTGATGTTCTACTAAATCAGGCTTTTTCCTGTGTTGAACAACCTCTGATAGTAGTTAATACAGTTGTACAGATAATGTCTAGGACAAGTCATATGTTGTAGTGAAGCTTTTTTTTTTTTGTTTAACTTAAGCACCTTCTGCTTAAGGTCTTTTTGCATTAAGTATGCTTCGGAAGCATGTAGAATCTGATTATTTGGAAACTAATTGCGTGCCATCAAATTACTACTTACTAAGTAGGTAGCGGTATATATAAAAACATTATTATATTTTGGTTTTACTTTTTCCCCAAAGTCAGGAAATAAACTCCAGGAAAGCAGAGTTTCTGCTTTTAAAGAAAGAAATAAACACAAGCTCAGTTTCACCAATGATTTGTACTAAGAACTACTGTAAATGCTCCTGAGATTTTTAATATGTATAGCGGCATTTGCTTGATATTTAAATATGTGAACGAGGGTAATATACCCACTGTGGTTAAAAAGTTCACTGCTGACTGGAGATAAAAATAGTGGATGTCCCAGAAGCTAAAGCAATGGACTATGAAATAAGTGATCTGAAATGTTTTTTAAAATGTTTTGATGCTATTTGCATGTTAATGTTTTTCAGTCTGCAAAATATGTAATATTTAATGGTTGTAGATATTTCTGTTTGGTAGTCCTAGATGTTCCTGAGTGCTTACTCAAAGCTGCCACGCTAACAAATTAAGGAAGCCGTGTACAGTTTATGATGGATTTTTGTTTTGTTTTTAATTCATCCTGAATTTATATTTTTTTTCAGTAGTCTTTCCTAGTGACTTCTCTAGCTATCCACAGAGATCACTGGTGCACACTGATGCTGTAACTGCTTTCCCTTAAAGCCAGTCAGTCTGTTGCTCGTATTCTCTGCCAGTATAGCAGAGGACAAAAGTGAAATATCTAGTAAACTTTTCAGTCACTCATTTCCAACTTCGAGCACAAGTCAGCTGAAAGTCCTATTGCTCTTGTGCAGGCTGGAAAGCAGTCATGGAATGCAGTGACCTTTCACTTTCTGGTTAACTATTTGAATTACAGCAGAAATGGAGATTTATAAAGGAAGAGTACCACTAGTTTTTGTACTGGAGGTAGGAGAACAGGTAAGTCTTAAGAGATGGTGTTCCCCTGTCATTTGTTTTTGCGTTATGAAAAATGATTTTTTTAAATTCTGATGTTTCAGTTTGAACAAGTGATCGGGGCAGTTATTGACTTCCTCATGTTTGCATAATTATGTAGAAAGGAAAGCAAACACCACTTGCACCAAGCAATTACAAGGCATGTTGGAATAATCTATGTTATTTTGAAATTGGTTATTTGCACTTTTGAAATGCCAATCTTAGTATATTTTACAGTGGCTAAACAACATGGAAGTCTTGAACTTAAATCTGCATGTTTAGTATGTTGATACTGAACTCAGTAGTTGAGTATGTTGATAAGGACTCAAAGTTAATTAGACCCACCTAGTGGAAAACAGGCTGTGCTAGACTGAGAAGACTGAAGTTGTAATAAACTACGGGCAATAGAAAAGTTAAGTTGCCTGTATGACTGTCTTCAAAGTTGGTGAAGGATTTTTGGATCAACACTCTCACAGCATTGTTGTAGACTGTGCTGTAGACACAGACTATTGTATCAGGATACTGTCTAAGAAAAATGTTAGTAGACAGAGTAATGAATATGCATATCTTCACTAGAAAACTTTGAGGTGGTTATTCAGTTCACTTTGTAATCTGAAACAAGTATTGTATACATGTAGTGCAGAAGCATGCTGTGATACACATTGTGTGTGTGTTTTCAAAGAAATTCTGCATTGTAGTTGAGAAGTCTTTCAAAACAAAATGCAATGGTTTTGAGGCATTAAGCTTTACAATCACTGTCAAATAATCTGAATGCTCCGCTGGTCATGTAAACTGAAAAAACAGGGCTAACTTTGAGAAAGGTGGAAATGATACTGTTGTCGCAAATTGGTTTCAAATTTTTGTTTAAACCCTACAGATACACATATTTTCCTTAGAAATACATGCTTTTATAATAGGTTGAAGAATAAAAATAAAGGGAGCTTGAGATTTGCTCATTTGAACAAGGTAACATGTTTTATAGAAAAAAATAGAGCTTAAATTTACTTGGCACCCTAATGTTATACAGACCTGTCCAAATGCTAGATTATTTATCACGTCATACTTACTTGAAAGTAGTTAACGTGTTGTGAAATGCAGTAGTAGGTTCTCTGCAGTTCTACTTACTATAATAGACACTTCAGCTGTTTTTACAGAAATGTACAAATCTGAATAAACATGGATCTTGAACTGTTTTTGCCCTAAATATGATTCAGATCACAGTTGAGAAATGTCAGTAAGTCAAGACTTGTATGGCTGGTTGCTTTTTAGTTGATGTGTTTCAGTAACAAATACTTATTTTCTGCCTTTCCTATTTAGCACTTCCAGTGTTGTTTGGTTACTGTGCTTACTACCACTCACTGGATATTTGCTTGTGTGTGCATGGAATGGATTTTTAAAGACTTTCAGATTTCAAAAGGCATCTAGGGAACTAAGGAAAAGTGTTTAGCCCTATGCATGAACTAAATGTTAGTGATTTAATAAGCATTAGAATAATTATTTTAAAAGGTTTTGATGGAAAGTCATAAATCTAGATGGTTTGGGTTTTTTTGTTTGTTTTTTTTTTGTTGTTGTTGTTAACACGGGGTGACCAGATGAGAGAATATTTCAGGGAATTCAAGTATGGAAAAGACAGGAAGCCACTTTGATATTCTATACCTGACAAGACATCTATTTTCCTTCCAAAGATTAGTTTGAACCAGGGCGAAATTCGATAAAGCGCCATTGTGCTGCTTTTTTTTTTTTTTTGGCTTGGAAGGCAGCATGTAAAGCAGTCATGACCTGTTTAGCAAGAAGTGTTTGTAAGCAAGCTCTGGAAAGGCAGCTGTGAGACTGTCAGAGCAGGGTGTTGCTGAGTTACCTGTAGAAAACTAGGACTGAGGTGACCTGCCTGCATTATGTGTGACCACTGTGTGACAGTGACTTCCTGAGTGAGTGTATATTAATTAATTTAATGGGGAGTATTGTGTTTTGAGGTTTCCTGAACCTGTGGGGAGCACTATGAAGAAGATTTTTCTTATGAGCTAAGCAGAAACATTGTAGTACTTAACTGTGAGAAGGCATTTTCCTTACTGTGAGCAAAAGCAGTAGTCATCTCCAGTTAACCTGGAGTTATTTGCTCCCATTGCTGTTGTCTTTGAGTCTCTTTGTGTTCTGGAGCAAAGAGGGTAGTCAGTACACCAAAGAAAAGATCTTTAAGCATCCAGAACTCCCAAATTACATAGTCTTTGGTGACATTTGCAGACCACCTTAAGGAACATGCTATTTAGAGACAGCATTCATTAGTTGTCATTTCAGCTAAGTGTGAATGCAACATCTATAGAGCTCTGTTGCAGAGCAGATGACCCAGGTTGGACTACCTGGTGAATAACACTGTTCTTGGGCGGAAGAGTGAGTTTGCTGTTCTTCTCATTGTTTAATCTGTTGGTTTGTTCCCCAACAACCTACAGCAAAGGATTTGGTTTCATAAGCAGTTTGTCAAACTTGTATGGTCATGGAAGAATGCAGTCTTGTCTCCTTCCACTCCTGGCTGTTTATTCTTGTTTTTTGTGCCAGCAGTCCATTGGTGTGGTCCCAGAGTGGACCGGATCGAACTGAAATTAACTCAATAACAATCATATATATATACTCTTCAGTTGCAGCCAGTCCCTGACCTGGCTGACGCCGACCATTGAGGCAGAGGAAGGAAGGAGAGGAAAGCAGAAGTGCACTGAGACTGATTTGAATTAGTTTAAACTGCTTGTGAACACACGTTCTTCCCTATCCCTCTGCCAAGTTAGCAGCTTGCAGTCATTAGGCTAAACATTTTGTAAACTGTCTACATGTGAAATTGCCATAGAGGTTTTTCTAGGCTTGCTCACTAACTAGAACCCTGCACTTTTCTATAGGTTTGAAATCCACATTTTCTAGAAGGTGTTAAGTGAAAAGATTAAATTGAATTGATGCTATGCCTGAAGGTGACAAATAATTTTTTTTGATATGATAAGCATTAATTTCAAGTTCAAAAGATGGAGATGTTTTTAAAAAGAGATGGAATTAGACCATAGAGTATTTTAAGTATTTTTTAAGGAGGCCAACATAAGCTTTGCTTCCCCGCCTCCCCCAAGTTCTAATTTAATACTTGGAAAGAATACCATTAATAATAATGTCTTCCCCATCCAAACTAGAGAAACAGTTGGTATTATAGTTTTCTACAGAAAAATACTTATAAATATCACATTTCTATCCTGTAAAGGTGACAGTCTTCATGTAACTAATACCTATTGTCAGAATGTATTAACATAAGTATTTTTACCAATGGGTGGAAGAATTAAGCAATTGTGCTACCTTTATTCCAAAGTAAAACGGACAGAAATGATAATATGGGGAGAAATTACATCAGTCTTACTTTGATAAGGAAATTGAAGAGAATAGAAGTCAAGCTTTTGATTCTTTCTATGTTAAGAAGGCCCACGTATTTATGGGTAGATTAGTGGTGACGCAGTGACAGTCAGGAGTTAGTGGCAGTTGGAGATGGTAGAGTAAGGTGTACAACAATTTCTGATTATTACCAGAAACTTAATGCAAGAATTGGGATGACATTTGTTATCTTCCTTTCCAAGAGCTGGCATTCTCATTGAGCTTTTGTCTGGGATCCTTTCCCTTTTCCCTCTTAGATGCCCTTCTAATTTACTATTGTTCATTGTTTACGCTGTCCTTCCAAGGGCAGGGAAGTGGGATTTGACTTCAGCAAAATTCAGAACCGAGCGTATCTGATGCAAGGTTTCAGCTGGTAATAAATAATGCAGTAGGGAGTAATTTTGTTTGTTCGTTTGTTTTTTCACATTCTCTTCTGATCTGAAAAAAGTGTTTCAGTTTGTGGCAGGGCAACCTGATCCACTGTGATAATTTTTTTCTCTTCAGATTTTCAGCTCTCCTCTCAGCAGATTGCAAGTGCTAAATCTTTTATTTGTATATTTAAAATAGTCCCCTTCATGTTTTCTTAAAGATACATGTAGAATACATTCTTCTAAGATCACGAAGAATGCTTTAAATTAATATATAATGGTGAAAGACAGACTTTCCGATATCTTGTATGAGTGTTTTAAGTGAAAGAGTTTTAGCTTAATCTTTTTGTTAATGCTGTGACACTTAGGTTAATGTAACTCCTTTCCTGGGAGAAATAATAAGGGGTTGAGACATTTTGGAAATGAGTACATGTTATACCAGCATTTCAGCATTCAGGAATTTCTAACGGAATATGTGTTTTCAAGTTTTAACTTCTTTTGCTGCACTCCTTATTGAAAGATAGACGTTGCTCTAATATTAAATGAATATTACCTCAAATTACATTACTAAGAAATAAAATATATATAATTCTTAATCTTTGCATTCCCATAAATATAAAAGCATTTTTGAAAACAGCAATACTTTTATAAATTTCTGCTTTAATTTCTTTAGAAGGTTGTCATGCTAGATGTGTGCATTGAGGGAGATAGTGAAGTACTTCAGCATAAGTAAAACCGCACTATAGTTTAAAAATTAGAGTATGATATGTACCAGTATCTTACTGCCTGGAACAGACACAAAAATGGAGACAATAATTCAATGTTAAGTCATTTCCATTTTGTGAATGCAGATTTATTCTGAGGTGCTCTTCCAGAGCTTTATAATGACAATCCACATATGCTTACCCATAGAACATGATTTGGGTAACTGTGCAGTGTCTTTGTCTTCTTCGTGGAATTTCGTGCCTATTTGCCTGCAATGTTGGACAATTTAAAAGCTTGGATTCATTCCTTTACTTACAGATTACTAGTACAGCTTTTACATTCCTAAAAATCAAGTAGTACAGAAGATGATGTCACCTGATGATGGACAGTATTGGATACATGGGCTGGAACCTGCAAAGATTCACACTTCAGATGTCTTCTATTGGTCTACTATTCTTGATCCATTAAAACAGGCTGCTGTTTTAATTGTCTTCCCTGAAATAATTTTAACATTAAGCTCCAGAAAGTATTAGTATGTATATTAGATGTCTATCTGCAGTAATTCAGTTTTTCTTTGTTGGTAATTCTTTGGCTGTTGAGCAAATATTCTGATTCCAGTTTACTTTGCCTGATGCTAGCCAAAATGTTTGTATTGATAAGTTACACGTATTTCACTGTATTAAAATAAATCTCTTATTTCATACATTGACTTTTCTCAGATAATACAGAGTATATATTTATATGTACACTTACTAGTGTAGGGTGATTTACCTTTTTAGAGGCAAGTAAAGTGAATGAGTTGCTTTTGTTACATTCAGTATAGTAAGAAAAATTCTCATTTGACGTCAGCATAATAATCATATATCAGTGATAGATAGGTGTATGTCCTGCTATGACAGGCTTTTTTCACTGGTAATGTACATGGCATCGGTAGCATCTAGATAGCAACTCAAGTGGTAGTAGGTCAGCTTTAAACAAGTGGAATGTTTTTATTTCTATCTCTTCAGTAGCACTGATTTCAGTTCAGTAAAATTATACTTACTCTATTTTGCATTAAAATAGAGAACAATCCTACCTGTTTCTGACTGGAATAACTTGTTGTGCAACAGCACTTAATTGAACATTTGAAATGGTGTAATAAAATCTTAATTATGGTCTGACAATAAATATCAAACATAGCATCTATTATGTGGAATAAAAATCATTCACGGTACTTAAGCTAGCCTGATCAAGTTTCTCTTGTTGTGTATATTGTATTCACTTATTTGGAAATTTGAGGAAGCAAATCAGCTTTAACGATCTTCATAGAAATATATACATATTAAAAAAAAAAAAGAGAAAATGGTAAACTTCAGGTGCTGGATTCCAGACATATCCAGATATAGTCCCAGAACATCTTATTGCTGTAGCTGAATATCCTTACTATGCTTGCTCAGAATTAATTGGGAAGAAAAAAATACACTGTGATACTTGAATGCCATCTGTAAATGGGACTACCCTGTGTTTACAGGAAAACTACTTAGTCTTAAAGGAACTGCAGCATCTTTTCTTTTGTCTGGCAGTTTCTCTTAATACAGCTTTTGTGCTCACTGAAACAACACTCCAGCCAAGTACACAAATGAGCATGTGGGCACACATCAAGTGCTTAGAAGGGTCAGTGTGAACTCTAGCTGGATATTCTACTTTTGGCACTGGTGATGCACAATATTTCTGTGAAAGCAGATATTACAGTGGGCCGCTTAGTCATATGATAATATTGGAAGATTAGGTTTATTCTTTAAGCTGTGTATTTCAGAATTTCTCTTCAATTATCTTCTTAGGCTTAGGGAAAAAATGTTGATCATAAAAATAGAATTTCATTGACGTGTAGTTGATACTGTAACCTGCTGATTTGACAGAGACACTGATATTTTATTGATAGGCATTGTGCAAATGCTGTGTTGTGTTGGGTATTGAGGACCTCTTGGGATGCCTCTTGTTGAACTGTTGAGAACAGAACAAGGTTTCATGTGGGAAGTGGCAGTAGAATTGTTGACGTGCAGAAGACTATCAAGTAAAACTTAGATAGACTTTTCTCTTTCACTTTAGTAATCCTAAATGTTACTTTTTGAAAAGAGGCTAAAAAAATGAAGGTTTTAGTATAAGAGGCTTAAAGACTTTTAAGAAAAAAACCTGGGCTTTACAGAGTAACTTCAGCACACTTGAAAGCAGTGAATAGAGTCTTATATCACCTATGCGACTTCAAAAATTTTACTTTCTGTTCTTCAATATGTTGAAGAGTTTTGTGGAATCAGAGCAAGGATCTTTCCTTAAATAGCCACTCCCTGGAAATGGCTGCCATTAGTCACAGGCTAAGCTGGCTGAAGATGTTTCGGAAACAGGTGCAGCGATGAGTAGCCAAAGAAACTGAAGCATTCTGGGTAGCTAAATTGGATAAAAGGTATGAAACGAGTAGTGTAGGTCCTTTAATTCCTTAACTTTTGAAAGGTAATCTAGTTGAATGCTAGCTGCTTGTATATTGTTCTTACTTCCTATAGTGCTACAGTGGCACTTTTACTTTCTCTGTAATACACATCTAAAATATGTTGAAACTATTTGTAATTATGTAGCATTTGACAAATCTCCTTTTCAATTTATCGTCAACTGGTTATTTCTCTTAGTATCTGTGTTACTTTTAATGCTTGCACTCTTGGTTTGCTATGGGTATTTTCTGATGGAAATTTCTTCAAAGGGTTTTCAAATAGTAGAACTTAATTGGACAGGAAAAGCTTGTATCTCTGCTTTGGATAATTGCCATATTGATTATATTTATTTTTTTCCCAAAACCTCCTTTCACAAACATAAAGCTTCAATACTGAACTCTTACATTTAGGTAAAGAATAACTCTGGAAGATGAATGCTGTTGTGGAGAGGGATAAAAAAGAGAAATGATCAGTTTTCTTGTAATATCTTTGCTACTGATTATGCAGGAATATTTGGTCAGAAAATGTGTTGAGATCGGAGAGGAGTTTGTAAGTGTGCTTATATTTGTTAGATTTCTGTAAGTTACGAATTGTGTTCCTACAAGTTAGGAAACTTGTAAAACTAGCTCATAGAAGAATATTCTTAAAGGAACACTGTAGTTTTTATGAGGAAAAAAGGCAAAAAATAAAAATTATGGACTTAAGATTTCAGTCATAACTTTTTTTTTTTTACCCATGTACAATTACACTGGGTTACATACGTCTTCCTTTAGAAGACATAGTTCTAGTATTTCTTTCTCTGTTAATCTGGGGTAAGTGGAATATGCAGATAAGTTGTTGACTTTTCACAACTTGGAGGATGGGGGGGAGTTGTTACAATTTACTAAACAGTTTGAGGAACTCTCTGAAAGAAAAGTGCACTGTGAAAAATAATTGTCTATATTTTTCTGGCAGATTACATTAGTGAAAACAAAGTTTATTCAGTCGAATGTTTTGCCACAGCAAGGCTTTTTAAATTTAGCATCACCCATAGCAGCTCAACCAGAAGTTCATTTTAGGTGTGGGTTGCCTTGTGCTACAATTTAGGAAAGCAGCATTGCAATTTCTGTTGGGATAACTTCAGGTTTTCTTATTTGCTGCTTCTCTTGGGAAGTTTACAGTGCAATGTTGTGCAGAGATACCTATGCCAGTATGGAAGTTGTCTGCTTGTCAGAGTACAAAGCTCAGCATGAGTTATAGTTTACCATAGTTTTTTTCAGGTAAATTACTCACTGTAATAATTTCTATGCTGCCATGGCTATCCAGTGTCCGGCTTAGTTAAGGCATCTATGTTCTGCAAGAATGTACATATATATCATATGTCAACAGTAGCCCAGTAGGTGCTGGTGAGAAAACACCAGAAGATTTAACAGAAAATAATGTTCTGTCTTTTCTCTTCTAGGCTCAGATAATTGGTTATGTGGATTATATAGCTACGTTCTTAACCAATCTACTGTCTGCTCTTCTTGACTGGGAGCTTTCTGTAGTCTTAACCAACCATTTTATATTAGTGGCAGACTAAACTTAATTTGAATCTGTTTCAGTGCTGCTTGGATGTTTCTGCATAGTGCAAGTGTGTGTACAGTTATGCTAATACTTCTCTTTAACCTTGCTTGTGTCTGACTCCAAAAGCTGTCTTCTGAGTGTCTTTAATGCAGTGGTTTTCAACCAGTGATCTGCAGGTGCTGAGGGTTCTGTAGCCTGCTTTTAAGGAGATCTGAAGATATAATTAAGACAAGCAAGCTTGTTGGTAGGTCTGTTCATTATTCAGGGACCTATAGCTTCACTAGAATTTTGGGGGAAAACCAGTACCTTGAAAAGTTTGAAAAAAACTTTGTCTAATGCAGCTTTTCTTTTGTAATTATATTTATTTGCTTATATATATTCCCCTCTTTCTTTGTACACATAATAATAGTAGATACCTTAAATTCCTGGGTTTTTTTCCCCTCCCTTTTTTTTTACTGGGAGAGGAAGCTGAAGGATTACTTGACTATTTTGAAAGATGTACTATCTTTCCATAAAGATACATAGATATATCTATATCTGTGAAGAATGGTATTATGCAGGTATATATTTGTATTGTAGTAAGACTTACAGGCAGTTCAAGGATGGTAAGACTGTACTCCATACATCATAAAAAGATAGCCTCTGCTTGACTAAGCCTAAGGTACTACTGATGTTTCGCATGTGTATAGTTATTTTATGCTATTTGTATCTTAACTAATGTAATGTTAAATAATTGTTTATTAGGAAGAAGAATCCTCTTTATTGGAAGCTTGGAGAGAAAAATCAGTATTTGCTAAGTGTGAAAGAGAAAAAGCATAGGAAAGGATGATCTTCAGGACACTGAAAAATAGATCAAGAATGTATCATGCCAAATACACTGCAAAGAGATCAGTATAGATATTCCTATAAAGCATAATAGTTTTAATTTATGCTGAAAAAGTACTAGTGGTCAGGGTGACATTTAATTATATACACACCCCCTACCCCAACACGTATCTAGAAATTATCTACAGTTCTTCAAAAGGTTGTTGGCTAGCTTGCCTTTGAATTTCATTCCAGTTTTATTCTGTTAGCTGTTTCAAGTGCATTATTGTGTCATAGGGAATTCCAGGAAGACCAAATAGAAGGGCTAACTATTTTTAATCCAAAATATTGCGTGTATTAGTTGTTTTATCCAAATGAGATGTGTTTTGTTAGCTCTTGTGTAATGTTTTCCCCTGGAGATGTAGCAGGTTACTGACTAGAAATACGAGGCTAGTTTAGACCAGGAGTGGAGATCTGCCAAAATGTTCCAAATAAGGATTCGCTTACACTAAAACTGAAGAAAAGTCTAGGATTAGGGTATATCTAGTTGAATTCAAAGATCATCCAAAACCCAAAACAAATGAAAAATCTTTGAGTTTGGCTGGTTTGCAGAATGTGAATCTGAAAAGTTATTGCTGGCACTGATCTAGAAGGGAAGAAAGATTATTGGTCTGTGTATGCTAAATCTGCTGAAACCAGAGGAGAAATTTGAGGACAGTTCTTGCAGAGCAAGTCACTGGAAAGGGAAGGAGAGCCTGGTTTGACTGTTCTGAAGTGCATCTTCAGGTTACGTTACTTGTGTTTGGATCTTAGTGAATCTGAGCCTTATGCTTTTTCTGAGATGAAAACAACTTGTCTGGAAAAGCAGAAGAAAAGTAAAAGGCAAGTTGGTGGAGAGAACAGAACTTTTTTCTGTAGATAAGGTATCTTTGTGCTATATGCTTTTAATTTAATATAGTCTGAAATGGGGATTTAGATGACTATCTCCACCAAGTCTGATTTTTGCAGAAGAAACTAGATGCTAGAGGTATAATTGACTGAAATGACCTTTGTAATGATACTTAGCCTTCCTTTAGTTGAATTTTTTTAATAGCAATGTCAGGCTCTGTGAAGGGGGGAGGAAGTCTGCATGGCCATATTCCTGTAACTGTAGTGTGTCTTTGAGTGCATGTGCTGCGTCAAATGATGCTAATGGGCTCCCCAAGTTAAGTCCACGCAAGACCATGAGACCGTTGAAAGAGGAGGTCTGAGGAATCTTGCTTGTCCAGCTGTATGGTTCTGGAGAGTTTTCTTGTTCTACTGTAGATCTCTGCTCCTTGAAGGCCTTTTAAAGATTGCCTTAACACTGGGTCATCGTCTTGGTACAAGTTCTCTGTAGTCCAGTCATTAAACATCACACTTTCTGGAATGTCAGACCAAACATATTGTTATTTTTGACAGGATCGATCCCATTTATAAACTGAATTAAGCCAAGTTTCTATCTTGTGGGAAATTTTAATTTTTTTAAAAATTCATCTTGAAACTAATTCTCAGTTTAAGATTGGACTTCTTATTTTATAAAAACAGATTAATGAGTAAAACCCTATTTTGTTTGGTTCTGTAATACAGTGGTAACGGTGCTTTGCTAGATTCCTATAAAAATCAACGTTCAGTCTATCCTTACAGAATGCTCAGTTGAATCAGTATTTTTACATCTGAAAAAAATGTTTTACTGGAAAAGCTAATACCTGCTTTGTTTGCAAATAGTGCAGTGGATATAAAACTTAACATAAACTCGTTTTTTGAGTGCTATCCAAGTAGATTAGACTTCGAATACAAACTTGCATTTGACTTTGCATATACTTCAGTACTGAAGTGCTTTCAGCCAGTTTAAAGCCACTTCAGGGATTTAGTGGAGATGTTGGACTGAAAGCTATTTGTTAGACTCTCAGATCTCTGACTTGCATTCAGGGATGAAACCCAGTTTAGAGGATCATTTGAAGAAGAGGTAGTTAGCTTGATTATCTAGTTATTTAAAAAAAAAAAAATCAAGTAGCGCGGTAAATGTCATCTTCCTTGTCCAGCTGGGGGCTTCATACATTTAATTTTTAGAATTTGGAAAAAAAGAAGTTAGAAATCTAGAGCACGCAATGGAAAGGTAAATATAGAAAATGCTATCACATGAAATGGCGGGGAAGAGGAGAGGAATATTTTCTAGTTTTGAAATTGCTGTATTTTATGCAAGAACCTTACAAATTCTAAACAATGATTATAGAGTGCTACTTCATGTTGTAGTTTGAGGCAGACTGCCAGTTTACCCATTGATTTCTCTTCTTCTACTTTAATTATGGTGTTTGATCTTACAGTGAAATGATTCAACTCACTAAAGTGGAAGAAAACTAGTTTAGCAAAAGTAACAGAAACAAATAGCTATTTGTTGAATGGGTGAATTGAATCACTTCAGCCTTTAATCAAAGGCGTACCAGAACTGATGCAAAGGGGAGGATGGACAGGGAGAGGCATCATTCATGCAGATCTGAGTTTGGAGGGCCAGGGCCTTCCCCTTTCACACTCATGACTTGTTAATTCAACTCACAAAAGAAACATGAAAGAACACACCATTTCTTTAATTGTTGGTGGGTGATCCTGTAGCAGCACACAGCTCCTGCTCCTACCCACCCACCCCCCCATTTCAGAAATGAAGAACTACGGTTCGCAGTAGGTAGTGTCTGTCACCAACTTTGATTGTTTAAACCCATTTTATTTGTTTTATTTTTGATGGCTACATTTTTTTTGTTTTCTGCAGGTAGACAAGACATCTCAGAATATTTATCCTAGCATTCTCGGCTTCATTCCTGAAGGACTGAATTGGTTCAACCCTTTTTACTAGACTGGTTTTCTAACTTTGCATAATGATCAAAACTGCAACCTGATGATCATTCAAAGTTACCAGGAAAAAAAGTAAACGAATGTGACTTGCATTCAGAACAGTTCTGTTGGATTAGATTTCTAGCATAAAGAAGCCATGTACTTATTTTTGTACCAGTTAGGTCTTAAAGCACTGAAGTTTTTGTAAGTTTCCTGTCAGTTCTGTAGCATTCAGGGCTGTTGTGATGCTTTGCTTCTTGCTATTTATTTTGTCAGCTCATACAGATCTATACAAAACAAATTCATATTTTGATTCTTATATAGGCAGTTGTGTATTTTGGGTTGCGAATACAGCAGAAACTGTGTATGTTAGTCATTTCTCACGTAAAATCAGATTTCTTTTTCTTTAAATAGCCCCCATTTTTCTTCTTCCACTCCTGAATTTAACTAAAGGGCCTATTACATCTGTTGCTTTTAACAGATAAAGCATTATGAATATTGCCATTTCAGAAATCTAATAAGTAATGGTATTAACTACAAGCTGTGTTACCAGGTTTTTTGTAAGTACTAAGAAAAATGCATTATGAAATTCTAATCCATTATAATGGGATGCCTTTGAGGCTAGAAAAACCACAGCTGTAATAGCCACAAGATTGCAGGATTTCAGAGCAGTGAATATGAGGACAAGGCAGCCAGCTTTGGCCTAGATAATTTGTTGAGAGGAAGTGGGGACTGACTGCAACAATTGAGCTTTTAAAACTAAAGAAGGGAACAGATTGTTGCTGAGCGGAGTTGTGTACAGTGTATTTTTAAAATTAGTATTATGATAAGTAAGTTGAGCTCTAACCAGAGATGAAACCATGTGCATACTTCCTCTCTGTCTGAGACATCGCAGAAGTGCCTGGGGGTGGAAGAATGAGTTTTGACACACATCAGCACATATCAGAAGTGGTAAAGCTGGTATTTCTTTTGTTGGAGAAGTATAGAATGGTTTTCCTGATCACTTTGATTGGCTATTTAGTACACGGGGTAATTCACAGAATCTTGAAAAGCACAGATAACTCTTCAGAAGTCTTTCCTATTCTGTAGTTGCCTTTATCACAATATTTTGCTTTAATTGTGGGAGTTTCTTGTTGATTCAGAATTTGTATGTGAATACCTGTAGCTAGATTAGGTTTAGTCTGAACTACTTTGAACTTTGCTTGATCATTCTTTTAATGTGTATTTAGTAAGACTGTTGATTTAAAGCCTTGAAGAGATGGAATATTTATTTCAACCCTTATGATCTTTTCAAGTAACTAGTTACACAGAATACTAACATCCTTTTTTTAAACCTAAAAGCTCTGTTCATCCTGAAGCCATAGGCTTTTTTAATGCCCTAGACTGCAAGATTAAACAATCTTGCAATATTGCTTCTTTCCTATGCAATGAAAGAGCACTTTAGTCTGACACTTTTCGGCCAAATTTGGTGAAGGACTGTAGCTAGCCAACCTGTGGGTGTTTGTGATACTTCTCAGGACGAGTGGTGACACTGCAGAAGTCTTTTATATTATGAACATGTAGGCATGTGGTACTGGATGCTCTGGGCAGAAAGAAAATCAGTCAGGTAAGAGCACTTTATGAAGTAGGATAGAATCTGTTGGATGGTTAGCACAAGACCTATCTGCAAGCACCTATGACTCATTCAGGCATCCCATTTCCTTTAAGGTGGTTCATGTCACAGATTTGCGGTAGTCCAGATCCTCTGGAGGAGCGAGACAGGTGCTTTATTCAATAAGCCAAGATGCCCAGGACATAGAATCGAGAACTTTGCACTAGCTGCCTTTTAATCTAAGGTTTTAGTGTCTGGGGTTGAAGACAGCCAACAGGCTAAGCTGGGGAGCCATCAACAGTCAGCACACTTGCTAGAGTTTCATGGTATGGTATGTGCCACATTAACAGTTTGCTGCTATTGAAAATGGAATGTGCTGCACGCTATTTCCTCCTCCCCTGGGGGGCAGTTCTTGGGGAAAAATAGCCAAAAATAAATGGAACATGAGGCAATGTCATAGTTTTGCCAAAAAAGCCAATGTCATGCTGGAATGTTAAAGTATTATTTGATCATTGTGTGAAATAATCTGCTTCTCTCACAATCAGTTAGGCTATACCTGGTGTCCATTTTTGGGCACCAGCTTGAAGAAATACATGAGGTAATTAAATCAAACTCCAGCGGAAAGCAATTAGAAATACAGGGTGTCTTAAAGATATAGCCTGTAGGTAAAACTTGCACAATAACTTCTTTGGTGGTTTTTTGTTTGTTTGTTTGTTTTCGTCTTGTAGAGATGAGCTTACTCTTAAGGAGTTGCATCTCTTGAAAGCTGCAAAGCAGAAGCACGCTGGTGTCCATGTGTGGTATTGATAAGACAAGAAATAACAGCAGCATGGAGTTTTTAGATGAGATATTATGCAAAACTCTGTAAGCACTGGAATATGTTGTACTCAGAGAGTGTGGAATATTCACTCCTGAATTTAAGAATAGATATGACAGACATCTGTTGTGAATAATACAGCTAAAATGATCCTACTGAGAGGAGTGGCCTTGATAACCTTTTATGTGTAATTAAGTTTTTGTTTGTTTTTCCCAGGAATCTCATCCATCCTAATTGAATCTTTGATAAAGTGGTTAGATTAAGTTATTTCAGTCTCTTTGTAGGTATTTTCTAAACTAATTTTCATAGTTCTTTCTGAATGTCTTGTCCCTGGCCAGCAGTTTTACACTGAATGACTAGGGAGCATGGCAGTTAAAAATCCCCTCTCCTGTCTAAAATTTCTTGTGTTGCTGTATGACGTTAGCCATTTTATACTACCGTGCTTTTGGTAGACTGTACAGTTGGCTATCTGCTACAAACACATTTTCTCTTTAGAACCACAGTGCACACATTTAGTTCCTGAATGCCTGGATTTGTGCATAGCTTTGATGTGTAGATCGGTTGTACTTAATTTACTAAATAATCTGTCTTTAGGAGGGATTGATTCTTAATCAATAAGAAAAATAATGTATTTTACTTCAGTTTGTATTTACATATTTTTGTTTCATATTGGTTGACAGTTGCACATAGCTTTGACATTACTTTAGGTATACTCCCCCACTGTTCCCCTAGTTAGCAACAGTAGCAAAAGCCAAATCCAAAGGGTACATGTGATTATTTTTTTTTTAACCAGTGTAATTATGTAATTTAATATGTTATGATGATATATTTTTAATGTGATATTTAAAAAAGTCCTTTATATTAAATTACAGATCAGCTACAGTCATGATTTCATACAAATTACAGAATAACATTTAAATATAAATAATTAGAATTTCAGAATATAATTTTATCAATACATATTTAAACATTATAAGACTAAGAAAATAACAACTGTAATTAGTGAATTGACTTGGGTCAAGGTTTGAGAAATCTCATTCTGCTGAGGGATTTTGAAATGAGTACGTCATCCCTTTAGCTTTCCCTTTCTGTTCTAATCTAGGAATAAAAGTAAATCCTCCCCCCTTTTCCTTCACAATAATTAGTTTTGAAAGTGGTGTACTAAGTATGAAAATAAACCAAAGCAAGAACTTTTCTTTTGTATGTGCAGAAAAGGCAGTCACAGTTTATGATTTGGAGGCTTTTTTAAAATTTTTTTTAAGGTTCACTTTTTTCCAACTTGTTATGAACTTGCTTCTGAAGTTTTACGCAATAGAAAATAGTTTTAAAATTATAATAAGCAGAAGCTTAATATGCTACAATTTCAGGGAAAAAACCCTACATTCTTAGATAATGATCTGATTTTAATTTCTGTTCACCATTCTTGTTCTTGCTATCAGTTTTAGTATTTTAAAATATTATCTTCTTCTGTTAACCAAAATGTCAGTATTTTTATCAGTTATCTAGAAGAGATTTGCTGTAGAAAACAAAGAATTCCTTTCACATATATGGATTTTCCTCATCTGTGTAGTTACGCTGATTTATTTATTTATTTATTTAGAACTAACTTATTAAAAAGAAAACAATCATTGAGTTATCTTTGCCTGGAGCTAGAAATATTGCCAAAGAATTATTAAATTGTTTTAAAAACAGTGGGGTTTTTTTCTCTTGAGATTTCATTGACTGTTGATTTTTCAGACTTCACATATTAGTCACTTCATTATTTTGCTCAGGAACAGCCTGGACTAGTTTGTTTGATTAAACTATCAAATAATCTTTGTTCCAATCCATTTGGAACACAAGCATATCATTATCATATCATTCTTTTCAGTGCTTTGAAACATCCGAAGTTTTTTATAGCATAAGCAGCATCTCTAGACAGAATTGTGGCACATTTTTAAAACTGAGGCAAGTTATTCAGACCTAATAATTTCAATAATGCTCCTAAGCACTATCTGGAGCTTTTAGTTGGAAAAAGTGTTTGTCATTTGAAAGATTTAATCTAACTTATTTTCAAGTGCAAAACAGGTGTCAAGGACATCCTTTTTACTACATTATTTTACCCTCTAATAACAAACACATTATTGCTTCCTTTTTTTGACTTAAAATTCTTCATGAATACATTTTGGTTCTTGCACTAAATGCATGAAATCTGAAAGAAGTCTTTCAAATATCTGTGACTAAAAAAGAAGTCTTCAGTGAGAAGCTCCTTATTTCAAGTTGATTATTACTTTTAATCTGTACATATGTAGAAACTTACTGTTCAGACTTAGCTAGGAACATACAAAAAAAGTCTGACCATAAGTAATGAAGTTGCACCATTTGCAGTACTGAACTATAATGCTAAATAGTTTGAATATTTAGTTAAACCTTACAGAAAAATTGCAATCTGGTAGCTATGGCAATGATTGACTTCAAAAAAGATTTTATATTCAGGGGGATAAACAGCAGGAGCAGGCATTCAAAATATCTTTCCTTCATGTGGTCTTTCAGCAATACAGAACAAGAGAAGAGACCTGCAGAAGGAATTGTAAAGAACTGGCATTATTTTTATAATGATGGATCAGTAGTTCTGGGGTGTTTGATTAAATAAAACATTTTAAGAGTGATATGCTATACTGATAGAAAGAATACAGATTTCCATTCTTAGGTCTCAAAGTACTAGAGAAACATCAAATGCGTACTCGCCTTTGAGTAAGATATGCATTAGCCCCATTCTGCAGACTTGAAAGTTGGTACATGCCTGCTGGGTTGCATCGTTTTGCAGGAAGTCTGTGACCAAATCAGGAACAGAATCAGAATTCGGTGGGTTTTATTCAGTGTGGTAGGAAAAAAAAATAAATCTAAATACTATATATATATTTTTTTTAAGCATAGTCACCTTTCTGGATTTGCTGTTTTGAATAAGAAATGAGGTAATTCCAGTTTGAATGCTTGGAAATTACACTACTCAGTAAATTGATGCAGAATCAAGTTGCTTTTTGACAACAATTAGGATAGAATGACTTTTAAATCTTTTTCTTTTAAATCTTTCTCATTTTCTGAGTAAAGTAGAAATAAAATATTTTTATAACTCTGTAACCATCAACTTAGCATAGTTCCAAAACCAAAAATAATGGGATTACTAGTTCCATACAAATTCAACTTTACGCAGATAAGTAAAAATAATTAAAATCCATTTTGCATTTAAAACAGATACATTAAATAAAGGAAGTATTACCTGTGGTTACTGAATTAAACCTCTTGTTTTGGGTCACTTGGTCCTTCATGATCTTAGAACCTGTAAATCCTTTCCACATAGCTCATTTTTATTCAGAGAGGAAAATCAGCTTTTGCACCTTTTCAAGTCCTTAAGAACTTTAAATAAGCTAGGCATTCAACTGATCTAACTGAATAATTTGAAATAAAGAAAATATCCCCTTTGCACCTGTAAAGAATGCTAAAGTTACCAGAAGTTGGTTTAGTATTTCCAGGCATCTGTGCACTAGGTTCTGGTAACTTCCAAGCGGGGAGTGGGGGGCAGCGGCAGAATATATGCTGTATAATGTTTGCTTACAAGACTAGTGAGGTGTTACGTGAAACTTCCTGTAGATTTTCAAATGAAACTTGAAATAGGTTTCATTATAAGAAGCCTGCCCCCCCCCCCCCCCCCCCCCCCCCCATCAAATTTAGAAATATTCAGTTTGATCATGATGTTGCTACCATAATTTTGATTTGTGGGCAAAATGTTGATAACATTTCCTTCAGAAATTTCAAAATTGTTAGTTTTGCCTTTCTCTGAAATGTACAACAGTAACAAAACAAAAAAATCAAGCCAAAATCTGATTTTCAGACAGAAGAAAATTTGCCCAAAGCACACTCTTACTCTTGGGCTTTCATGTAATAGGCTTTTCATGTGAAAAAAACATCACTGCCCTTCATTCTGTGTTGTAGTTTGGAAGTTTCCAGAAAAATTCCTCCTTTTTCCTGTTGCACTGTTCTTGTTTCTGGGAGGTGGAAGATTGGCTAATGGATTTACTTTTTTGAAGTTTATTTTCTGAGCTTCAATCTTTGTTTCAGATGCTGCATTTGTCTCTGAGGAGTTATGTGCCTCAGTAACATAAGGTCTGTAGAAAGGTTTTAGAAGTTTCTCATCTTTGTCGCTCTGAAAATACATGAGGAATGTATTTGAAATCAACTATATATATATTATTATCTGACAGTTGGAGTATATTAAATGTGCTATAGTAGTAGTTTTTTCCTGAAGATGTTTGCTATTACTGTAAAGTTGAGTGTCCTAACCACAGCAGGTTGAGCTGTAAGCAAAATCTTCCACTCTTACACTCAGTAATTTTCTTTATTAAGAGATTGATTCTGCAGTGTGTGGGCAGATCTCTGCTATTGGGTGGAACTTACTGCAGTTGAAAATATTTAGGGTAATAATCTTTAAGTTAAATCTCTTTGTAATTGGGGAGAAAGTTTTTTTAATGGTTTCTTCATAGTTTTTTCACCTATTTTCATGAAAATAGTTCTTCAGAACTTGTCTAGGAGATACTGGATTTATACTTGTTTTCAAAAAAGTGTTATTTTTGAAAATTGAGTCTTTTTCAAGCATTCATTGCCCCAAAAGTTTCTGAAACCCTATTGAATGACTTTGGGGTGGCTGCTAATTCTACAGTGTGGAATGGGAGTTTTAAGTCACCAGCTATGTGAAGCTTTTGTTCTTTATTAGAAGACTTAAGGATCTGGCTGTGTTTTGGGTTGAAGTAGTGGGGTATCATTTATCATTGGTGGATTTTCCTACTAATCTGTGGGATTGAAGATGACTGTAATTGGAATAGTCAAGTACGTATGTGATGGTTCTGCTTGCAGACTGGGTGCTTCCATCTTAATTTACGGAAGATGCGCAAACCATGAGAAAACACTTCCTCTGGAAGGATAACTTCAACATACCGTAGATGATAGAAAAAAGTTAGCCACTGTTCCTCTTGCTATTGTGGATGAAAAAAATAAATTGGATGTTGAGCCTTATGATGTTTCTTTTTTAAACACAACAATTAATTTGGATGCCAGGTGGGGGAAGAGGGTCTTGAATCATTAACAAGCTTTTTCTGAACCTTGGTTATTGAAAATAAATGGCTGTTAAATTTGCATTTAAAAACTAAAACCAGTCATTTCAGTAGCTGTGGGATTGTTGGGGTGTTTTTGGCTTCTTGAAAATGTTTCACTAGTTTCTTGACTCAGGAGTCTTGTAGAGTAGATAAATGCTGAATTTTGAGTGTTTAATACAAGCTGAAATCCTGGCTCTTCAAACTTTGTATATATGAAAGACAAAGGGAAGGTACAGACCCAGTTTTTTCTTTGCATATTAATCTGAAAGCAGTCCTGCAGGCTTTCCTGCTAAGCATGTTTGCTATGTTTCTAGATTGAATGCTTAATCTTGTTTTCATGTGGTTTACTTGGAACATCCTGTGTGTGGTGCAGAGGAATACAGATTAGGAGATAGAAGTAATATATTCACACACGCTGTATTAGACGTGCTTATAGGCAAGGGACAATGTAAAGCAGTTTTATCAGCTGCTGTATGGCATGACAGACTTTACAAAGGAATTTGAATATAGTAATGCAGCACAGTTGAAAGAGGAGGTGTGAGGATGATTTCATCCCACGTAGATGGAAAATATCTAAATGTCTAGAAAAACTGGAAAACTGACCTCTTTAACAGCCTTAAAAGGTATGTAAAAGCATGATGCTACCATTTTAGATTGCAGCGTTAAAATGTTTATTCCAAAGGGTGCTGGAGGGGTCTGTGTGTTTCCTCCCTCACACTTGGAAGACCAGAACTATTAATACAGATATAAATGTCCAAGTTCCGAAGATGTACAGGTTGTTTTATGATGTGGGCATCTAGCCATTTATCAGTCCTTCCAAGTATAATCAGCTCGAAGGCTGGAGCAGAACCCTTCCAGCAGCCTGCTTTGCCTGCCAAAGAAAATTCAGCCACTGAATTGGTGGAAATTGCTGACTGGTCACCTAGAGACTGCTCCTTATTTAAGTGGTAAACCAGCTTTTCAGCTGCGGCAGCCTGTGCTGCATATAGAAAATCCTGTATGTCCACAGCAGTTGTGAATTGAGATAGCGAAGGAACTATTAATCTGATTTCCATGAATAACACAATTAAGTAGTAGTAGTATGGCGGCTGCCCATGAGTTTGGATTTCCTAACGGAAAGTACAAAACTGCAGGAAGTCCTTCTCTTTTTATCCCTTCTTGCTCACCCAGGAGAACGCCAGAAATCACTGAAGTTGTGTTTTGGCTGTTGATCCAGGACACGCACCATACACGCGTTTCGGCACTGTCCGGAGGAGCTGCAGGCACAGCGGCAGCGCCGGGCCGGGCCCCGGCGGCAGCTCCGGCGGCAGCAGGGCCGGGCCGGGCCCAGCGGGGCGGCGCGGCCGGGGCGCACCGCGCTGAAGGCGCCGGCAGCGGCTTCCCGGTACCGGCTGCAGCGGCGCCCGCGCGCCCGCCGCCGCTCGGTCTTCCCCGGGCCAGGGGGGCCGAGGCGGCACCGGGCGGACCCCGGGTGTCGGGCCCTGGCGCTGCTCGGGGCGCGGTGGCGGCTCCAGCAGCGGCCGGTTCCCGGGGAGCCCTGCTGTGGCTTTGCCCGGCAATCGATTTAAGGGGACAAATTCAGCTGGGCAGCAATCCGCGCTTAATCTGCCGGAGCGCCCGGCGCCTCCGGGGAGCGCGGGTGGGCGGCAGCGCCCGGCGCTGGCTCGGGCAGCCAGAAACTTCTGGCAGCTTCCCGGCTCGGGCCCCTCCCCTTAAAGCGGCAGGGGCCGCCGCGGGCAGCCGGGCTGGCCCAGCACCTCGCGGGGGGTCCCCAGAGAGGCGCTGGTGCCGGCCTGCTCGTCCGCCGGCCCTGGTGAGCCGAGCGAAGTCACCCGGGCTCTGTTTTCCTCCGGCAGCCTTACCGGAGGTAAATCACGGAGCACCCGTCGCGGGGGAGCTGCTCGAACCGCTGGTAACGCTCAGCAGTCAGCACCCCGCTTCAGCGGGTGCTGGGGAAGGTCTCGCCCCAATCTCTTTCCAAAACGGCCCTTCCGTGCCCCCCGCTTGCTGCGCCCCGCGGGAGCGCGGCCTCCCGGGCAGCCCTCCGCCGCTTTCCCTTTGGAGCGGGATGTCCAGCTCCCGTTGTCACCCAGCGAGAGCCTGCGCCCTTCCTGGTAGCCCGACCCCAGTCATTCGAGCAAACGAAACGGTGATCCCTCGTGTAAGCGCCCGCTTGGCCGGTAGTTTCGACGAAGATCTTAAATAACAATAATTAAAAAAAAAAAGAGGCAAATCTGGAGATTACCATCAGCTTCACTTTTCCCTTTCTTCTTCCTGTGTGAGCTGAAAGATGTTTTGAGAGAGTAGAGAGACATGGAAACATAGAGAGTAAATCTGGGGTGCATACTGGAGCTGCTCTGAGAGAAAGGAGTTCATGATCTCATTATAAATGAACGATGGCTTGTGCTGGGCATACTTTTCAGTTTCCCTGGTGAGCAAAAGTTTATTGATGGTTTTATGATACGCTGCTGAAAAGGTGATTCTTATTTACAAATTATAAAGTGCAAGATTATTAAATTATTAATTTATTATGTTCCAATATAAAATGTAAATGCAAAATCAAATTATCTTGTGTTTTAAAATAAAATGAAAGCTGAGACTGCAGCCCGGAGATTTGGAGACAGCAACATATGAGACTAGTAGAGTTGTCTCAAAATGAGGTCTTCAGTAATTTTAAACTCAGAATTTTTTAGTGTAGGTAGTACAACATTGCATCCCCCTCTTCCCCTTGAAGACCGTTGCAGTGCTACTTGTTAAGATAATTTCAATATGCTTGTAATACCTTTTCCAAGATTACTGAATCATGTTCTCAGATTTTAGCTGCATTTTAACATACTGCTTTTTTTTTTTTTTTTTTTTTTCCTGGTAACTTGCACTGGAAAGCAAAGAAAGAATAAAAACAAATCCTGCCAAAGCATGTCAAAATGAAATAGGCAAAGATACATTCACTCTGAGTGCGAGGATGTCTATTAAATGACGTAAGCACAAAGCAGAGAAGGGATAACAGAAGGGTAAAAATAGCTGTATACTTATTTTTAATCTCTCTCTAATTTTGGTGGAATTCAATAAAACCTGCTTGAGAACAGGTGACTCACTGAGGGTTGGTGAAAATGACAAAGTCGTGGTAAGTATTATTTGAAATTAATGCCAGACTTTGATCATTACTGTTTACTTTTCTAGTTTGCATTCTCTGATGCATGACATCTTGCTAGTTGTTTTAACTTACCTCTTTCAGCTGATACTATCAGTCAGAATGAGGGAAGTATTTTGAAAATTTTAGTTAAGTGATTTTTTTTAAAAAAAAGTCCACATAATTTGTGTTTCAGTGGAATAATAAAATTGCAGAAAAATTTCCTATATGTATCCACTGAAGATTTCACATGGTTATTTTAAAAAGTAAAATTATTCATAGCAGTAATTAAAAAAATTCATTTCATCAGTATAAATTTTCCTCTCAAAAGCCACTCCAGTACTGTATTTTTAGTAAACATACCTGCAGTGGTAAGAAAATGGTCCATATGTTTGCTATTCTTTGAAATTATTTACAATGGTAAATATTAACTAATTCCAGTGAAAGGAGTTAGCTGTTGTAAAAGTAACTTCAGGAGATTTAGGCTAGGGATTGAAATTAACTTGTGGTGGTAACAGAAATCTGTTCTTACAGATGTTCATTCTTCAAATGAATGTTCTTTTTGGAAGAAGCTTTTAAAAATAAGCCAGAGTAGTGATAATCACTAATATTGGTGATTATAATAAGAATCTAAAATCCTGTTTTAAAGTTTGATTGTTGACTTGCCTGTTTCTCTGCCATAAACTTCCAAACAGACAAAGATCGGAGCTTCAAGTTGTCTTGGTTCCAAGTAGTGGAGACCTTTTTTTTTTTTAGTTAATATTTAGTAATAGTGAAGAAAAAGTGTTCTTTATTTTCTGTAAGTTAAACTTAACATTATGTGTTTGTCTTTGAGATAATTTGTTTGGCTGTGTAGGGAGGTATAGACTGATACTGACACAACCAGCTCTTGAAGCGTTTGTTTATAGGAGAATTCTAGCTATGTGCATCTGTGTGGACCCATCTGGGATCTGTCTGTCTTGTTAAAGTAATCTCAATACTTCGCACTTTCTTTTAAGTTTGGAAGATCAACTGGCATGAAAGACTGTCAACACTGTAGTGCTGAAAGCATTTCTTCATTGAAGAGTCAGGGAGAGCAGGAGGGATGCTCCCCTCTTGGAGCTTTACTGACTTTGCAAGAGAATGCATCGCTGCTTTCCCCTGTTCAGATTTATATCGTGTGAAGCAGCCACTACTTAGTACGCTTTGCTGAGAGTACTAAGCAAAACCAAGTTTATCACCATCTGAGTCCCTGTTTCAGCATCCTTCCAAGTGCAGTTGCAAAAGCATTGTAGCCTGCCTTGGAGGCAAGTACATTTACAGTCAGACAAGCAAGGAGGGAATGAATTTCAGAATCCCAACAGTCTTAACAGATACCTCATTAATCTCAGTTGAGTTTTATTGTTATTAAGTCTGGAATAGGAACGGGTATGTGTTCATGGATATACTACCACCAGAATAGTATATCCTACTACTCTGCATGCAGTCATGTACTGTGCATGCAGAGAGATAAAGAGAGGGAGGGATGCATTAGAGCATTCATGTTTCTGATGATCTTAACAAGTGCAGATTGATAACAGTTTTCTAGTAGTCTGAAATGTATTCTATTACCTGAAAATGAGAGGTAGACCTGAACAGAGGCAAGGTAAAAAACATCATTAATATGGAGTTAACACCTCATGTGTCTCGATAAATTTCTGAACAATCATGCACTGAGGCATTCAGGTACATACGTGTATGCCTTTACTTCTGATGTATTGGAGCTGGAAACAGCCAGTGGGAATTACCTGATGCTGAGCGCAAGCACCTTGGTATCAAGTAGTAGCTCTGAGACCTGTGAAGGAGATTATCTCTATATTCTTCCCACAAAGAGTCTGGATATGTCAGAGTTGCCTCTTCTAAGCTGTGTTTGAATCAGTAGGGGTGCAGAAACATGATGTGGGCTTAGAAAAGGGCTTAGATCTCCCTTCCTAACTCTTGTTTGGGGCTGTATGGAGGCCTGCAGCTCTTGGAAACATACCTCACTCCTGTTGCATGTCACTCTCTGTCTTCTCTCTTCTGACTCACATTCTATGAAGTGATAGTGATGTGGTTCAGATATCTGGCATCTCATCCCCCAGATTACACCGGGAGAGTTTGGGTGAGAGAAGATGGACCTCCTTTGAGGGAATAGAGTAACCTTAAGTACTTGAGGGAAATAAACACCAGCGTCTTCACAAGACTCATCAGATCTTGAGGCAATTAAAGGAGAAGTTAGAACGCTTGGTTGGCCTTCACTATTGCAGCAGGACTGGCCATCTGCTGTGTCTGCAGGTGGTGCAGAGGCTGGAGACTTACATGGTGCTGTTGCAGACAAGTGTGGTGTCAGTTTATTATATTCATGGTAGTCATTGTATGAGCTTAGTGTGGCGTTCTGTGTTTATACTGCTGTGATATACATATGTTGTCAAGTTAAGTTTTATTGGGCTGTTTTGTAATGCTCTGTCCACAAAAGCTAGCAAGACCATGACAGCTATATTGCTAGTGGCCAGTAATTAAAAACCAGTTGTTTTCCTTTCTGTTCCAGGCCATTGATGAGCCTCCCTATCTCACAGTGGGCACTGATGTGAGTGCGAAGTATAGAGGAGCCTTCTGTGAAGCCAAGATCAAGACAGCAAAAAGACTTGTCAAAGTCAAGGTATGTGGTTTTCCTGCAAAGACTGTTTTTGAGGAAAAAGTCATCAATGTTAAAAATAGCACTATATGAAACTTCTTTATAGTTTCAAGACAGCTAAGAGGCTGTCCTTTCCTTGGAGGCTGGCAGTGCAGCCTTTGAAATAACAGCTTATTTTTGTTGGGAGGGAAGGGCTTCCCCCCACTCCCACACAATTAAATATGTTCTGTTTCTTTCACTGTTTTGTCATCTCCTTGCATCCAGTATTCGTGGCCTTCAATGCCATAGGCTGACCTTAAAGTAATTGATCAAAATATGGCAAATGTAGGCTTATGTATCAGAGAGTATTACCAGAAAATAGTTAAAACTCCTCAAAGTAAGTTCAATATGGTTTCTTTTACTTCAGGAGCACAGGCCACTGCCATTTAGCATTGGCAACTAGATAATGCTTCAGGAATAAGATGAAACCCTGCTGTCTTACAACAAAGACTTGGCATATTGAGTCCTACAGAATAGTAGGCAGGGGATCTCACATAATCTTTATGATGACTAGTTAATGATTGAATGAATCAATATAAGCTCCATGCAGTACAAATAAAAATTGTGGAGAGGGAATACAAGAGATACATTTTAACATCTCTTGAAAATTCAAAGTATAATTTCTAGAAATAGAGAACAATGTTTGGGCTTGTTTTTATTATATATAGTAAGTCTACACTGCAAAATGGCCTTATATTTCTGTTTGGGTAATGTTGTCCTAAAAGCTTCTAATCTGGGAACAGGTACTATTTTTCTGCTCTGCCTCTTAACCTCATACAGAAATATAACAGCAAGGATCAAAAGCACTTACAAAAAATAAATTAGATTGTTGTTCTGCAACAGAGTTATAGTGGCAGAATATTTTTCTTATATCTACTGTAAATATAAGTGAAAATATGTGAATTGTGAGTGGTGATAACCTGTTATAAAGAGCCTCCATTATAAACTGTCATGCATTGCTTGAGTCTACCCTCATGCTATGGCTGGTTTTTAGTATGTATGAGGGAGAGAAAAAGCCCAAGTGGGCTTTTTTTCCCAAAAGCCCTAGCAGGAAGGACTGTTGTCACTTCTTTGATAATAATGTTAACTATAACAAGAAAATGTTAATCTTAAATCTGACATCTTTAAAAAGCCTTTAGAGCAAATTAGTGGTCTTTTCAGTTCATTAGTCATAACTCTTACCAGCATCAGCTGGTTTATGTTTTACAGCACCATTGAGTTTAAGCGACTAAGTATTGGTATTGAAGCTGTTAAGTATCAGTATTTAAGTATGGGAATTGTGTTGTGCCTAGATCAGTGAAATCTTAACTCCTTTCAGTTCTTTAGAGGTCTTTCAGCCCATCTTCTTAGATGTCCACTTGCACTTAAGGTTGTTCTTCATTAATAAATATTTTCTTATGGATTTATTACTTGCAGATTGGTCACTGCAATGTTTTGCAAAAAGATCTTGAAATGAAATGGAATAGATTTCCATTTGTTTGGAAATTTGTTTGTGGAGGCTGTGCCTAAAGCCCCATGGATTCATGTTTGTCTGTGTGTGTCTTAGCTGTTACTGTATAGCTTAGGGCAGTTAAGCCCCAGTACTGTTGTTGCTTTGTAATGTGATTTGTGGTTGAGGGTTTTTTTTGTGTGTGAGTGCAGTAACAGGATCTGGTTACATTGTCTTTTCTCCACCAGGAGTGTATATTTCCTAAACTTAAGTGACCCCTTAATTTTCTCTAAAAATCTTTTTAACTCTTTCTGGCACATGCAGACTTTCCCCAGTATTAGCTCTAATCAAGATTCTTGCTATCAGGTGTACTTGGTCTGGAATTTTGGTAGTTTATCTGCTGCATTTATTTACCACTTGTTTAACAGTTTCTTCTGGCCCCCATACATTTTTATGCCTAGTCTCCTTGGTCTGCTAGAACTACTAGAGGAAAAGTAAAGTCAGTTAACTTTGTAACATCAAGTTTTTAGTTTGAAGCTTTCGTTTAAGTTTTATAACTAGATCCTCTGTCAAAAAAGGAGGATGGTAACAGAATTTTTTCAATATGGAGTATGTCATCTTCAGGCAAGTGAAGTACATTTAATTGTGTCTCTTACCTATTTTCTTCTGTCAAATTCTGCTTCCTAGAATATTTTGAGGGATACCTTCCTAATAATTTTTCCATCATCAGTATAATTTAATAACCTCATTCAATATATCGCAAGTGCTATGTATTTATTATTTCAGTATCAGTAGATACTGTATCTCACAGTTTAGCAGTCTTTGGCAGGTTCTGTACATGGTACAGTATTTTATATTAACAATGTAACCGCATTACACACTTCATCATGGAAAGTAGTAAAATTTAAGATTTGCCTGGACTTCTGAAAAGTGTTGAAGGCAGTACGGCTTTGATTAAAGGGCAAGACTTTTGGTGTTAGAAGAGTGGTAGTATTGTCCCTCAAACAGGGTTCGTTACCCGGTGTGCAAAAAGCCAATCTTAGACACAGAGCCGAGATACCAGTTTATTCCATATTTGCGCAAAGATGGGTGCTAGGTGGTAATTCTACAAAGCTAGCACACTACACAAAAGAACTTTAAGGTATTTATACACTTCAGTCTACATGAGTACACATTTACTATAATGACCATTGGTTAGTTTCTTACCACTTTATCCCTCATTGGTTAGTAACATTCCTCATCTCGATTTAAAGTTACAGTGTGTTTTAATTTTTCTGTGCAAGCTTAAAGGGTGAGGGTCTTTATTCGGGCAGGGGTCTTCAGAGAGGGGATGTGATTTTTTTTACTACTATAGTGAGGATAGATCCTTCAAAGGACACTCTAATCTCTAAGCTGATTTATGGTATACAATTTTAATGAGCTTCCATATTTCAGGATCTTCTTCTTCAAGGGCAGTAGCTCCTGATTAGAAGTTCCTCACCAAATCATTGCTGACGTTTAAAGAACAGACTGACCTAACTGATACATCCTATATGTCCTTGTATTTGACGAGAAACATCTGTATGGACTACAATACGTCCTATATGTCCTTGTACTTGATGAGAAACATTTGTTTGGGCTACAGTAGTTCACTTCATCTTCATAGAATCTGTTATAGTGTTTCTTAGAGAGCTGTTTAAGCCAGTTTATTTTGGCAGTGTCTCCTAAAACAATTAGCACCATCATCCACACCCACTTGTATTTGGGCACTCTCCACCAAAGTTTCAGAAGAAACTTGTTTTCTGTGTAGGACTTTATTAAACAGAAACTAGTGAAGCATCTGCTGTATAGAACCTACCAGGACTTGTCTTTTCAGGGTGGTAAAGAAAAAGGGAAATCCAACTGAATCTAAATGGGTTGGTGATGTGCCAAATGTCTTAATCTTTTGCCTGAGACAGAAAGTATCCACACTGACAAATACTATGGGCATTAAAACTCAAGCTAACAAATACCCAGATCACTTTTCTCAGCTTCAAGAAAGGCCAGTGGTGTCACACTGAGTTTGGAGTTTGAATATTTCTGCTAATAACCAGTATTTTTTTGAATATGTATGAGTATCTCAAGAAGCAAAAACTGTTGGTATCAAAAATCTTCTTCCCAAAAAGAGTCAAAGCCCCGAGGCATCTTTAAAAAGGAAAACCATTCTGGAATACACAATAGCAATTTGCTTTGTTTATGTTTCCTCATAGTACATTGTGGCTTGCTCATGGTTTTGGATAGAGCTCCTTTTTGCTGTAAAATACATTTAAGATAATTACAGAAAGTAAATAAAAACAGATGTCTCTAAATCAGAATTGATGTACTTGATATTTCATATGAGCCAGTAGTGACCGCAGGTTTCAGATTACTTTGCATCTGAACTGAACTTTTGATTTCTAGATAAATCCCTGAAAGAAGAGGAATAAATACCTGTATCTGTCGGGCTGAAGTTCAGAAGGGTAGTCTCTGCTCAGTTAATTCTTAGCCTGAATCCTTTGTCTGACTTTCAGGTTACAAAGTATGATTTTGTCTGCTTGGTGGACAGAAAGTATTTATCATCAGTAGGTAGGATGATGCAGCTCTGAAAAAAACATATTTTCACAACAGTATGTATTGCTGTGGTTCTAACAGAAGGTGAACAAGGTGACTGTTTCATGAAGTAGAATCTGGAAGGCAGTAAAGCATTTTAGTGCATTTGCTTTCTAATCAGCCAGTCAAGGTAGGCTCTCCTTATTCCTGATTGTAGGTGCTGTTCTCAGCTCTTTGCTCATTTCAAGGTTTACAGAACTCCTTAAACTCTCCTCCTAAGGAGACTAAGTAGGAGAATTAGTGTTAGAGAACGCTGTTGTTTTGAAGGAAATTTTGCTATTGCTGTGTGCTATGGAAAACTCTCAACAATAGTGAGAACATAACCTTGGGTACACTTGTGAACTAAATCTTCAGATTTAATGTATGATTGCTGTAGTTGAGAGTTACTATAACACAGCTGAATCTCATGTTACATTCTTACTTACTGTGAATACTAAGTAAAACAACACATACTTAAACCAAGTAAGTGTGTTCTGGTGAACATTAGAACGTCACTTGTGTGTATTAATAAAATGTACATATGTACATAAAGTGTAATGTCAGAAGTTTCTCAGTTTCCGTGAATTTTAAAAGCAGAGTGGAAATAAAACTTTAGGTGTAATTGCTAGGAAGATCCTGTGAGTTTCAAAGGTGCGACCAAGTTAATTTTGAGTGAAATGAATGGTGTGAATATCTGTAGCATCTGATACAGGTAACTTAATCATAAGTTTGAATTTCCAGACGATTTTTTTCTGAGGACAGTATGTGTAGCATTAAAGACACAGCCAATGACATGGGAAAATACCTTGGAAATACTTACGGGATTTGCTTACTCCAGTTTTGAAAGACTGAAAAGTTAGCCATCTATACATTTACTTCCAACTAACTAGCGGTGTGTAGGTTAGGCTGACATCAATTGAAAGGCTGTTTGGGTTGTTCATTTTGTTTAGTTGACAGTGTCCTGACTTTTTTGTGTGAGTCTTTCAACTGTGAGTGAGGGAAATGCACTTCAATAAGCAAAAGCAAAAAAAACAGATGATATGGGGTTAGATACAGGTGCTAAAACTGTTTGATTTCAGACCATTGAAATATAAATGTTTCTTAAAAATTATTTATGCTCTCAACTCTTGAAACTTTCTCCTTTCTTGGTGTGGTACTACATCAGTACAACTGAAATCTTTAAGAGAACTGCAGAGGTCGTTCTGAGCCATTCAGCATTGTTAGTAAACTGTTGTTTGTCACTTCCTTTAGAGGTAATGGTTCTATTCTGAAAGGTAAAAAATATTTTAGAAGTTTTGATGACTAAGAAATTTTCTCCTCATATTTCTAAAATATATGAATGAAGCTGTTTTCAGCAGGTGGAATGGTGACTAAGATGAGAGTAAGAGAAGGGCTATTGACATCTGCATGTGCTTATGCTGCTCAATTGTATCAAGTGATTGTCAGTTGAATTATATTTTTTAGGTAACATTTAGACATGATTCTTCAACAGTGGAAGTGCAGGATGACCACATAAAGGGTCCGTTAAAGGTAATAAATTTGTTTTATATTTTGCTAACACTTTGAAAAGCATTCTTTTTCAGTATTTGACATAAATGTGTATATGCAGTATAAGGTGAAGGTGGAAGGTTCAATTTATTACACAGGCTAGATAGGATCACGAAGTATAAAAGGTGGTGCTGCAAAACTTGAGTTGGTATACTCTTCATGTTAACTTTTTCCTTTGTAGTTGAAGTGGATGTAGCACACAGGCTGATGCAAGCCTCTTTGTTCTTTTTGGCCTTAAAGCTAAGAAGTTTGGCTGGATCTGATTTTTAGTCACCGTTGATTTGGAAAACTCAGCTGGAGGATTTGATGGGCAAGCTCTTATACAAGAGAATGACATCACTCAAATTGGTTCTCGTTCCCCACCTGCTGGCAGGAAATAATCAGCTCGGTTGGTTTATTTTAGAGGAATGAAAGAAAGAAGTTTTGAGGGATATAAATATATTCAAGTGAAACTGTATGGTATATTTAACATAGAAATAGGTTAGAAATTAACTCTGTTTGCTAAACACAAAAGTGTTAACTTCATTGCCTGTTTTAGAAGCTCTCTAGTGCTAAGTGGCTTTTTTATTTTAGGTGGGAACTGTTGTGGAAGTGAAGAATCCGGATGGAACATACCAAGAAGCAGTTATCAACAAATTAACAGATGCAAGTTGGTACACTGTAGGTAAGAGAAATAGTTATGTATTTGAATAAAACTCATGACTTAAAAATAAGCCTGTGGCCTGGACATGTCTTAAGCATGGTAAGAGATTTTTTGGAGATGTTTAGGTGTTCAAAGTTTGTATAAAACCCCCAAAACCTAAGGTTCTTATTCTGAGTTTTTATAAGAAACTGTACCCCTCACAATGTGAAATTGGGACTCCAAATAAAGACCTCGTTAATTGCCCTAAAATTGGTAAGTGCTTCTTAGATATTTAGCATACTATTGTTAAATATTTTGTAGCAGAATGTGCTGTCATATATCCTTAAAAAGGAAAAGTGCTTTTAAAGCACAAGGTGCAATACTTATTTTTCCCTGCTTTCAAACTTAGCCCTGATAACAGCTGCTGTAAAAAGACATAGCTTGTTTTTTAAAAAAGTCTTTTCATATTTGTTTTCCCTATTTTCTCATGTGACATTTCAGACCTTAGATGATGTTTCCACATGCCTGCAGGTTGTTTTTTTTTTTTTTCCTTAAAATACTTTTTTTAAAGGCTTTACTTCCATGGGTTTACTTGCTGGTATGTACCAGCAGGTCAATCTGTCTTGGGGAAAACTGGTCAACTGTAGAATTATAACATATATTCCATTTGTGCACTGGTAGTCTTAAAGGTATGACAGGAAATGTATTTTCTCAAGAATCAATACATACTCCTCTCCTTGGCAGATAACTGGGTCATGGGAAGATAAAGAGCAGGTCTTGAAAGAACCTTAGCAAGACTTAGTTGTTTTGAGATATTAAGGCTTGTTAATGACGAAGTGATGTTGAACAGCTAGGGAAATACTAACTTTCCCTAGTCATAGTCCTTTTAGAAAGGATTAGAGCTGGAAGTTTTTCTTGTTGAAGAAGTGGGATGTATGAGTAGAGGAGAGATCAGGTTAGGATGGGGTGAAACATGAGGTATAAAGACAAGAATTAACATTATTGATAGTGTTTTGGTAATTAATGTAGAAGTGGATCAGATATGAGAGCTTTTAAGAACAAAACGGCATAGCTGGTGTTAGAACTATGTTGTTAAAACTATGTTGTATGTATATGTTTATGCTTCTGAGAAAGTGTGAGGTTAACAGTTTAGCAAGAAGAATAAGATAGGAGTCCGTGCAGATTAAATTTTGAAGGTAGGTGTCACAGAGTTGCAGTCTGTAAATCAAAGTAGATGTCTGTCAAAAATCCTGAACTTGAGAAATAGGAAGAGGAGATATAAGAGTTGAGACTGAAAACCATATTTTGTAGATAAAAGTAGACAAAAGCATGTTGACCTTGCAGAATCAGTAAAAGTAGCACAGCTGCTGGCTATGTAATGTACTTTGAGAGAGAAGTGACTCTAGTAGTGGATGATTAGAATAATCTTTCTCAGGAGGGTGAGTGGCATGAGACTGAAATTCTCTTTACAGACAGTGATGACTTTGGAGATCTGAGTGAAAGCCCTACTTCAAGGGATAGTTGCCATTACCAGATTTCAGAATTAGTACACATTTTAACCAGCAGTTACCTCATACTGTTCTAGCAGTTGTTGAAAAGTATCTAATTACTTGCATTGGTAATGATTTTGTGAATAAAATTACTATGATTTGGTCAAAAACTTTGTGAAGGGACAGATAGTTCTGAAGTTATACCCTTCCAGAAGTTGTTCCTTAAGACTATTTATGCCACTGCAGCAGTAGCATGTAGAATTTAGAGGAATAGCCATTTTGGGGCTGCTTGGGAACTCTTTTCACACTGAAGTATGGCCAAGGTTGCTTTAAGAGCATCCCCGTCTATCTTATATTCATAAGATATTGTCTGAATAGAAATTGTACATCAGTTTGTTTATATGTCTTTTTGGTGCTACTACTTTCCTACCAAAGGAAGATAGAAACTAAATTAAATTTAAAAAAACCCCAAACAACTGATGCAGCCTTTTAAAATTAGTATAGTGCAGTTATATAGACACATGAAGCGTCCTTAGTTTATTTGCCTGTCCTATAAAAATTCCTCAGTTCAAGGAATTCATGGTAAATACATACTGTTTTGTCATTCATATAAATGTGTCTTTAGAAAGTCCAAGGATACTCTTAACATTTAACTCTGTGTTTACTAGGAGGAAAAAAAAAATCATAGGACTGTTTGCTTTGCTGAAAATGCAGAACTGTGCATGTTCAAAAGTAGTCTTAGCACCTTCTGCACTTTTTTGTCATTACATTGCTTTTTCTCAGAATGCAGTGGTTTTATTTGCATTAAGTTGCCTCTCTTTTTCCTTTTCCTTAGTTTCAGAATAGCTGTTTTTAAATGCACTACACTCCTGTGTGTCTGCTCGGTAGATTGTTTTGAGGATGTTCCATTAGATTAGAATGTCATATGTATTGCAGCCATATGTGCTATGCTGGCCACACAGGTCTTTCAGGGAGGTGAAGCTTTTCCTTTGAATGTATTCATGTTATGGAACAAGATTAAGAACCGCTCTGGCAAGCCATAAGCAGATTACCACATAGGATACATAATGTGGCTACCTACCTAGCTTTGAATAGGTTTACCTCTGTTGTAGTCAGCTTATCCCTTGAAGTGGATAGATTTTTATTTTTTTTTTTAGTCTCTCATTATGTAAGGAGACTATTATGTTAATTAACACAAACTGAATTAGGAACCTGCTGCCTTCTACTTCACCTAACCAAGGGGGGGCTTAATTATGTGTTGACCATTTGAGATGCAACTCCAAATCTATGTGTTTTCTTGTGCCGTTCTTGCCCTTGATACTTTTCAACAAATTTTGAAGTGACAGATGTGCATCTGTAACTGATACTTTATCACTAAACAGTACTCAACAATTACTGTAGTATAAAACACAGACTGGGGAATAGTAATCACAAGGGGAAGTCTGTTCATCAACAGTACTGAATTTAGAAGTAGGCAAAAATTACTTTTATACCAAATAAATACTAGTCAAGAATTTTGAAGTACCTTTTTTTTTGGTATTTTTTTATTTAAATTAGTAAATGTTGAAAATAGCACCCACTATCTGAAAGCCAGATGTGGCTGAAAATTAATCTTTCTAATCTTGTCAGGCATCTTTTGCCAGTTGACAGCCTATCACTGTTATTTTGACTCTTGTTAGTGATAGTGTTTCCGTATTTTTAGTTTTTTACCACACGATTGAATTCTAATGAGACTGACAGAATCAGTCTTGGCAGTACTGTTGATGGACAGAGGAGAAGATTTGAATGAAGGTGAAAGACATGTTAAGAAATTGCTGCAACTTTTAATGTAATTATTTTAATCTAATCTTGGGGTTGTTTCTGTGCCCTCAAAAGTCTTCAAGGTCACTGCAGTGTGGGAACAAGAATATAATTGTTATCACTGTTGGGAAGGGGAGAGGAGATGAATTCTTGTCTCCCTGAACAGCTTAAGCATAGCGAAGAACTTGTCACCAAGTTTTCACCTGTTAAATATCTGTAGAGGACTTGACAAAAGCTTACATTTTTTATGACCAGTTTACCAGCTTCTGAAGATTCCACCTTGAATGTGTGCAGACCATTTCAGGATTCAAGAGGATAAAGTATGTAGCTGAAGCCAACTGTATTACAAACTTGTTTCCAGTTGACCTATTGATAGCAGACGTAGCAGGAAGTCCAGAAGCCAGGAGCTCCACAGTTCTCTCACTACAGCTGGTTTTGATGATTGTGTGCACTTCAACGATTTTATCTTCCTTAGGCTGATGTCACTGTTGTTTTATAGCGTAGTTGAATGAAGTCACTAGAGAAAGGTGTTGAACTTTCCTGTAACATGAAACTGTAACCTTTTTCGCAAAATCCCATTTATGTTTCTCCATAGTAAACATAGCTCTCCCATTTGAATATTGTAGTTCTGGTTACATAGTAAAGTTCTGTAAAAATTGAAAATGCATGAAGAATAGTTTTTCAGTTCTAGCTTGCGTTGATTTTTAATTTTGTGTCCTGATCCATGAATTGTTTCAGCTGCTGATTACTTAATGTTCCATTTAACGTATGCAAGCATGGATTAGCTCTGGTGAGACAGCAGCTAATGTATTTGGTGGATCTATGCGAATGATTTACTGGATATGCAGCAGTATCCAGGTACTGCTTTGTTTTAAGGACTGGCCTCAAGAATATATATCTCATTCTTTCTGATACCTCAATCTATCACTTTACTGATACTGTGATTTTTAAAAAAAAAATTTTTTTTTTTTTTTCTTGCCTCACTTCTTACCTGGTGACAGTATTTGATGATGGTGATGAGAAGACTCTTAGACGCTCTTCCCTGTGTTTAAAAGGAGAAAGACATTTTGCTGAAAGCGAGGTAATTGAAGAAATTTTATACAACAATTTTTGTATTTAGAAAAATTTTAAAGTGATATTTTTAGTACCTTAGTCTTCAGTGTGTTATGTACATCCATGCTAAAAATGGGGATTATGTAAAATATGGTCTACAGGGTCTGGCTTACTCTTTTTTAAAATCAAGAAATACAATTAAATTTCACCAAATTCTGTAAGTTAAGAAACAAAATCGGCATTTTGTAGATTTCATGTCTATATTATTAATTGTTTATAGATTGTAGATCACACACAAAACCTGTGATCACACAACTACTTTGCTTTATATAAAAAATTTATCTGTAAGCATTCAATTGGAAAATTTCATTGGTACATGAAAAAATTAATGTACATCTTTGGACATAATTAAGTTCTGCTGGATTTTAGGTAGGTGATCAAGTCTAATTTGTAATAGCTCATAAACTTGAAAAACCACTATTCTTTTAAAAGGCAAATTATAAGTTGCTGTTATTGTTACTTTGAAGACAGTTATCAGTATTTTGAAGCTGGTTCATGTCTTAAAGGTGACTTGCATATTAAAGTATGCAGACATTTGTAGCAAATTTCAAGTAGTTGAAATTTCAGAGTGAGGGTTATTCCTCCTTATTATGTAAGACAATCTGGACTGATGGGGCTATTTATGTAAACACGTTAGCTTACTGGAAAGTACTGAAGACAGGGGTTTTTGCTATACATAAATATGCTTTATAATTACAGTCAACTGAGCTTGTTGCCTGCTTACTGCGTTCTTGTGAAGGTTCAGATACCTTCTAGAATCCTAAATCAGGATTACACATATGTAAAGAAGAGGGCCTAATTAGATGCCTAAATCTGGATTCAGATAAAAATGCTGTAATATTAAAGATTACATTGTTCCTTTGATTAGCTCCTTGTTATTAAGGATCAACACTCCTGAAAATTAAATTGCTTCTGTTTCATAAATACTATTTTAATATGTTTTAGGAGTTTACTTTATAGTAAGCAGGTTGAAAATTTTAGTCTATTCATATTGCTTTGCAACCTGTTTGGCTAAACGAGAGTAACCTCAGATTATTTTGTCAGATTCAGAGACATCTTACATTCAGGTGATTCCTACTTTTTATTTTATCATCATTCTTACTGTCTCAGATTTTGATGTCTTGCCAAAAGTCACTGATATGCAATTCATTGTAACCAGCCCTCAATGAAACGTTGTGCATTTCCAATAATTACCTCATGACTGCATAGCTACTCAGCAAGGAAAACTGCATCTCCAGTTTCTGTTGTAATTAGACCAATTCCACAGCATCGTCTTGTTCTCGTGTTTCTTAAGCTTCATCTCTGACTTCCCAAGTGTGTGGGACCTTTTAGGGTATCCACCACACTCAGAAGTAATCATGTATTTACGTTAAGATTTAAGAAGACAGTTTTATTGTCTTATATATCCAGTTCTGCCTGATATGTAATACTTTTGAGATTCTTATTCATGTTTCACGTCTAAAAATTCATACACGACTCAGAAGTGTAATTTGGAGGACCATGTTTACTTTGGAAGGGTTTATGCCTTCTTGCAAAGAACAAGTGCCTATACAAAAAACTCTGTGTACCAGGAGCCTTCAAATCTGTAATGGTTATTATTTAAACAGATAACAGCAGTCTTAGGGAAAGAAGATACTGCATGTCCATGAAGTTCTTCTGTTGACCCTTTAGCATTCTCCCTGAATGGAGAAGGTTCTTCTTTATCTCCCTCTCCTTTTGTTTTGATGTTAATAGAGCATCACTTAGCACTCTCTCAATTATCAATATAGCAACATCTTTAAAATTGTTTTAGAATCTTTTTCTCCCATTTCAAATTATGAATTGCTAACAAAAATACAGTTAACTTGTCATGTTTGCTGCCACTGAGTTATCTTGCAGTTTCATTTCATAGGGGACCTTTGTTCATTTTTAAGTAGATGATTGGGTGTTTAGTCTGATGGTAGGAGAGGCAGAAAATTCATCCTGCAGAGATGGAGTATCCCAGGTCAGCAGAATACCTGATACTTAATTCTTTGTTTGAATGGTCCAAAGACAGGACTTCTGGGAAGAATTGTCTGTGTGTGTTAGACAAAAGTTAATTAATCGGATGTGGGGACAAAGTGTTTAAAAAAAAAAAAAAAAGCCCAAACAAAACACATTACTTTTTTTAAATTAGTGATCTCTGCTGTATTTCTTTTGTAATGAGAAAGTCTCTTTATTGACAAAAATTACTTTAATGAGATTATACAAACTTATGGTTTGGAAAATAACTTATGCAAGGTTTTTCATATGTTTATGTACATGTATTTTTTAATTTCAACAGACACTAGATCAGCTTCCACTCACAAATCCTGAACACTTTGGGACTCCTGTTATAGGAAAGAAAACAAACAGAGGAAGGAGATCCAATCATATGTAAGTTTAACATCTTTATATCTGTGCTGTTTGTATTCAGTTCTGAAGCTTTTGTTGTGTGTGGAGTTTTATTAGTTGTGGATTCAGGCTTCTCTTATTCAAAACCAGGAAGCTATATGAAAAGTGTTGTTTAGCACTCAGACTGAAAGTCAGTTTTACATGTATTGTTGCATGCAAGAATTCCAAGTCTTCATGTAATCAGTATTTGAAATAGTACTGGGTATAGGCAAGAGGTTTTTTCTTGGTTTTGTTACTTAAGTGAAAAAAGAAAGTGACATACCAAGTGGAAATGTGTTGTTAAGCTGTCTTCAGAAGCTTTTCTGTAGTAGCGTATTGGTATTATAAAACGTGTTGGACTCAAACTAAAACCATTACAATGCAGTCTTTGCCCAGCTGATACAAAGTCTTTGTAGAAGGTAGTAGAATCTTCATGTAGACCTTTGGTTTCTCATTACAGGTTCTCTGAAGGGCTTTTAGAAATAGGTTAACTGTATTATGGTTTGCAGCAAAGTTTATTGATAGAAAAATAAAGTTCAAGAATCATGACTTGATTTCCTAGGTGCCAAAATTCTTGGTAGTTGTGATCTTGAAAAAAACACTGTTAGATACTCCACTGACTGTTCGGGGGGGGGGATGTTTGTGGGGTTTTTTGGTTGGTTGGTTGGTTTTGGTTTTTTGTCTTTAAAGCTTTGAGGTGGCAGTGGCTGGAGTGGGAAGGGAATTTGCATGCTTGGATTGCCCTGATGCTCTGTCTTCTTGATAGCTTGAAATCAGTATTGCCCTGTATATGTTGGGGTACTATAAATTTACTCAATTATTGATTGATTGATTGATTTGTGATGTATTGAAGGAAAATGATGGAAAAAGATGGCATATACCACAGAGAATGCAATCGCAGCATTCTTGGTGTCTGTGACTGGGTTGTTGTCTTCTCTGTTTCCCTAACTGTACAGGACAATATTATGACAGAAACAACACCTTTATCTTTATCTTATGATTAATACTCACCCAACTGAGTAAAAAGACAAATTGCACAGATACTGGTATAACTGAGCTAGGTCGTTGTCTCTCTAAAATAGTCCTGGCTTTCTCTCTAGTCCTTCACTTCTTTGTCTTCTCACAAGAGATTCTCAGACCCCAGAAAGCAGCCTGAAAGACTTTCATACCGTGTTTTAAAAGAAATGACTACTTTAAAAAAAGGATGTTGGGGGGAAGAAAACTCCAATGCTTTATTAGCACTGCAAGTGGTGATGTAAAATTAGGGTAGGGAAAATGAAACATAATAATTCACCTTAGACTGTAAATCAGTTATCTTCTTTTACATGAGTGCTAACTGTGAGTTTTCTGTTAATACTGAACTTTATACTCAAAAGTAGTTATGTGAAAAATGGAAGATAGTGTTTAAAATTCTGCCTGTTGTGGCCATTGAACATGTAAGGTTATTTTCTGAGAATTAACCTTCAAAGTGACAAGTAAAAAAAGTAGAGCCAGGAGTGCTGATTTTTAATTATTTTTTTTTTTTAATCAGTTGCAGGTAATTTTAGTTGGAGCAGTTTTGTACGTTTAGACTCCCCATATGGGTAAAACCAGGGGGAGCTTTGTACTGGAGCCAGAACCTTTTTAAATCAAAACGTATTTGCACCTTTGCCCGTCTACTTACATTCCAACACTTTGTTCAATGTGAAATTGAAACAGTCCTTGAAATGCTTCACTGCACATCTTTAAAAGAACTGTTTCAGGATAAATGGTCTTCTTTTTCTCTTTGTTCATTTTCATAGCCCATGTTTCTTCTTCAGAAATTCTTCGGTCCTCTTTCAAAATAGCTTTTTATTGTGTATGGCTGTTAAAGTAAAAGCATACAGCGATTAAGAGGAAAACCAAACTGATTTAGCTTAATGTTGGTCCAAAACTACAACTGCAACAGTATTTTTGAACAGTGCTTCACTGGGGCAGAATTCATGTTTTGAATGTCCTGATAGTGCATTTCTATTCCTCCATGTGGATGCATGGTGGTGTTTTGTTTGTTTTTCACATGTATTATGTGTAGATGTGCATTTTTGAGTTTGTAAAGTTTGAGTAGTTGTTATAACATCCTTACAAATATTTCTACTCATTTTTATCCTAAAACACTTAACAGGCAATTCACTATTATTTTTGCCTCTTTGATAATTAGCTTTGGATCTCCTGTAACTAATAGGCAAGTTTTGAATAGTTGAGTTTTAAGTCTTTTTCTATTGTTTAGTCCTGAAGAAGAATCTTCATCCTCTTCCAGCGATGAAGATGAAGATGATAGGAAACAAAGTGATGAGTTATTAGGAAAAGTTGTGTGCGTGGACTGCTTCAGTGTGGATAAAAAGAAAGCTCTGTGGTTTCCAGCCTTGGTAAGAGTTTCATCTTTATTTTAATTTTGTAAAGTTTCATTTACTTTCTAGGCACCAAAGAAAGGTGGGTTTTTAAATTTTTGATTGATTAACCTATATTTTTATTAGAACATAATATGTTTCTTCAAATTGAACTGTATCATAATAGTCAAAGGAAATATATATGTAAATATGTTTGTTTACAAAAAGTAATTGCTGGCATGGCTTTAGTTTTTCCAAACAGCCAGAGCTTGTTGTCCTAATTCCAGCTCAACAGTGTGTTTAGTACTTTGGACTAAAATTTCAAGGTGTTTTTCATAGGCTATTGCATGTCATTTTTCTGAACTACCAAGTTTTATCAAGGAAGAAAAGAAGTGCAAAGAGAGGGGAAGTTTAGTGATTACTTAAATATTATTTTTCTAGATTCAATATTAAACACACTTTATAATAAAATCAAATGGAGTTTTTTTGTTGCTGTGGTAGGTAGTAGAGAATTGTCAATAAATTTCCTTTAAAATAGTATTGTAGTCTTCTAGTACAAATATTTTCTATCTTCCTTTATTCTGGTTTAAAGACACTTTTTTACAAATAAACTTCTAGTAAAATATCACTGTTAATGTAAGGATCGCACATAGAGTGACTGATGTATTTGGAAGTTAACATATTTCCATGAGTGGTATGTTCTAGTACCATGCTTTTTAATTTTTATTTTATTATTAATTGTAAATATTTGAATAATTTCTCCCTGGCAATGAAAACTTAAAATGTTTATCTAATTTTGGGAAGACTTGTGCTCTGCTTTTTGAAAAGATGCGATACAGTAACATTTAACTCCCTTAGTGTGTGCAGTAGCTTTCACTTACAACTCTCTACTTGTCACCTCCTGTGTCTTGTTATGCAGTGCAGAGGCTTTCCAGCAGGACTTTTGGAAAAGTTGGTGGGAGAGAATGAGTCATTGAAGTCTTTTTTACAACAAGGGAGAGAGCAGAATATATAGCAGGGAGATATCATGTTAATGACAGATAGCTTTAAGACAGGTTTCCAGTAATGGACAAGAAAATTGAGCTGTTTCTTTACTGAAAGCTGTCATCAAGATTGATGCAATATTGCCTACATCACAGTTGCACTCTGAGAACTGGTCAGTTAGGACTGGCTTGAACTGGTTTGTGTCACACTGTTGGGTTAGCCCTCCTGGTCATGCACATGACAGATGGTAGTTTCCATGGCAGCCTCTCCAGTAGGTATTGGGCTTGCACGTGACTGATATAGTGCTGCTTAGTCTAGCTATGGGTCAGACCTTAAAGATTAACTGAAATGTTGTTTATGCTCCCAAGGTATGCTAAAGATACACATTGTTATTTCTTGGCTTTCATTTGGAGATTGGAATAGCTCATTCTCCATGGAAAGCTTCCTGCGATGAATGAGAAGCAGTAGGGGGATAAAGTTTGAGGGTGGAGCTCGTTAACTCTGAAATAGCTTATCCTAGATTAGCTCTTATTTTAGTAATCAGGTTTATAGCTCTGCAAATAAACATCATATTGCATTTAACCTGAAAGGTTGTGCCAAAGAATAGATTTATGCCCCAAATAGGGTTTTGTTGTTTTTGTGGTTTTTTTAATACCCTGCCTTGTAGCTATGCTTCTCAGTTCTTTTACCTTTTAAGCAGGTTACTTCTGCTACGTCAACAAAGTAATTTTGTCTATTACTGATAAATTTTGCTTTAAATTCAGGTTTAATATGCTGAAGAATACATATCCCAGAATTCCTTTGTTATTAATGATATTGTGTACTGATGCACTTTGTGTATAAGCACAGAAGACATTGTGCAAGTTTATTATGTGTAAAGAAGTCCAGGGATTAGTCTAACTTTTACAGCAAGTAACAGTTAAGATTAGTAATGGAAACTGATTCCTTTGGGTATCAGTCCTACAACCAGACAGCCTGTCACTTATAAATGTAAAACTGTAGAGGTATAAATGTGGTAAAAATTATTCTGACGACTCAGTGATTGACTACATTCTTTTAATTCTGCATGCCTGGGTGGGGTTTTTTGTTTGGTTGATTTTGTTGGTTTTTTTTTTGGGGGGGGGGGGGGGGGGGGGGGGGCGCGGTGTGGGAGCAATGGCTAATTGTAAAAAGGCCTGGCAGTTGCTCCTTATGTCAGAGTGTGATTTAGTGAGCCTTATAGCATTGCTTAGTTTTAATGTGTACTTAAAGGCTTTTGGAAGGTGCAACGAGGAAATCTGCTTGCAGTGTTTTCAGAAAATTGAGTTTACATAGGATCATCTCTTTCATCCTCCTATGACTCCAGTGGAGTTTGTTTTGCAAAGAAATTGAGAACTTGATTGAGGCAAAATTGAGGTGATGTTGCTTGATGTAAAGGCACTACATGAGGTTGTGGTAAACTGTTTTCCAACCTCTGAATGGATTTCTGACTACTAAGATCTTGCTGCTTCTGGAAAACCAATAGCTAAAGCCAGAATGGCCTTTCTCCATCTTTAGAGAGCTAGGAGATTGTACCTGTCTGTTTCAAATGAGGGATGATAATCACTGTGTTTTGCCTTGATACTAAAACACTGTTGCAAACTATATCTCAAACTGCATTTCAATTAGTAAGTTGTAGTTCTGTAGAGTAATTTCTTTGGAGACTGTAGAATGCATTGACTCTGGAGATGTAGACTGTTAAGTTTTATTTTTCTATATTGCTATACTCTGTGATACGCAACTTGTTTCCAAATCAGTTGGAGCTTTTGACTTTACCTTCTAAAATGCTGTATGGCTGGTGACCTATGTAAGGAGGGGAAAAAACCTTTCATGCAATATCTTTGTGTTTGGAAAAAGTGGGACTGAAAGGAGTTGGTGTAAGAGAGAAGAGGTATTCACCAGAGCTAAATTAGGACTGTGATCATTTGCTGCTCCTTGGGGTAGCAGCCAGAATTTTCTTAACTTTCAGGGAACTTCACATGTTTTGAGAGAAGAGAGGTGAGTGATGGAGAGGTTTGCTTTTCTGTTCTGTAATTCTGGAAATTCAATATATATTTTTTTATTAAATTCCTGAAGCTTTTTAATAGCAACTTGTATACTGGTTTAACAAAACTTAAGGGGCTTTTAAAATTGCAACAAATAATATGTTGTCTCAGTGCTAGACTTGATTAGTCTACTTCTGGAATTAAAGAACCTATCATAATACTTGTACTTGAGGCACTTTTCTCTCCTAGGTAAATAACTTATGAATCCTCCATTAGCAAGTTACATTTCATAAATCTTGTATACCTTTGTTTTTGAAACTGTGTGATTACATCCTTGCAATTTCTGTAAGTTTTTTCAGAAGAGGTCTCTAACTCAGGTGGCAGCACTTGGTTAAATTCCTGTCCTTTTAGGATGAGGAGTAGAATAAGCTGTAGTGGCATTACAGGTACTTAACTTCTGTCAGCATTCTGTTCTTACTTATGTCTCTGGCAGCAGCTGTCAATTCCCTCCAGGAAGAGAGCATGAACTCAGGAGGTTGTCACTCCTGTGTTTTGAGGGATCTCAGTTGCTCTTACCTCAGCGTTGCTAAAGACGAATGAACCCAAAAGGCTTTTGTGAAGCATTGGTATATACTATTACTCTCTCTTTTTTTTTTTTCTTTTTTTCTCTCTAAACTTTGCATTTGTAATATCTTTGCAGGTGGTTTGTCCAGATTGTAGTGATGATATTGCAGTGAAAAAAGACAATATTCTTGTTCGCTCTTTCAAGGATGGCAAATTGTGAGTAGGAATGTACAGGTTGACAACTGAATAAAATCTAAACCAGTCAAGTGAAATGTAGTATGAGATGTGTTGGGTAAAGTATTGATAACATCAGTAAGCTCAGAAAGTTTCTGCCAAGATTTTTCTAATGTTCAGAAAACTGTTAACAGCCTTACATTGTGATGAAATTAGTCTTGAACTTTGTCATTATTAAGAATGGGATGTATAAATCTGTCTTAGTTTTAATTTCATTTTTACAATGGTGGCAAACAAAGGTGTATATTGTGACTTCAATAATGGCCTGAAACTCTTTCCTGCTCTGCTTGGAACAGAGCACTGCTTTTCAGAGATGTGGCCATAATTTAACCAGCTACAGAAAGAGGTGGTTGGGGGTGTGTGCGCGCATGCACGTACACCACATGCACACACACAAATTATTTTTCTTTTTTTGAGGTGGTAAGGCATATGCTTATCTCAGTCTAGACTACAACTGCATATTATCATGTTCTTTGAAAAGAGCTGTAATACTACTCAAAGTAGGAAAGAAGATAGTGAAACCTAGAAAACCAGACTGTATGGTATTTGCAATAGAATAAGGAACTTTGTGTTCTTAAGCTCATGTTGGCCAGGCGAGGGGTTGATGATGTTGGCCAGGCGAGGGGTTGATGAATGACAATAGAATTCTTTTTTCTAGGTTTTAGTTTTTAATTTAAAAGTTGCAGCTATTTATTGTGCTTGGTTCAATTTAACAGAATGCTTTTGCGGAAAGGACATTGAAATATTTAACAGTTTTGTTGTGGCTTAATTACTTACTAAGTCTAGGCTATCACTTTACCATTTGATAGTTACTCAGGCATCAACATGTGTCACTGAAGAAATACACATGGACACATGCGCACACAAGTGCATACCCCCCACCCCCCAAAGCTGAAGTTCAGTAGAAATTTAAAAAGTGCTTTGTTCTTTCAGTTTGGAAGTCTTTCATTTCATACTGACAATTTATACTCGTTTATGTTTTAAGGAAGGTAGGGTTTTGTTGTTTGTGGGTGAGTAGTTACCTGCTAAATTAACATGAGGTTTTTGTTAAGTGATATATATTTGGGAGATTCTGGAAACTACTAGTGGAAGAATGCTTTCTTTAATATGCAGTGATTGCATATGGATGGTCTAACCAAATTTATATAGAAATTTGGTTTTTAATCCACAAACTAATACCGTACCAGACTAACACTATAGAATTGTCAAGATACAGTTCATATTATTATTCTGTATGTTTAGTAAGTGTGTTGTAGTCTTAGTGATAGCTCTGTATTATACTGTTAATTTAGCTTTAAAATATTTTTTTTAACACTTTCTGTATTATCTAGCGTTTCTGTGCCAAGAAAAGATGTTCGGGAGATTAGTGAAACTTCACCAAAGCCTGATGCTTTGTTAAAACAAGGTAAAAATAACTTTCTATGAGAAAACACACGTGTATGTATTTACTTTGTTATGTAAATTGGACCAAATTTATGGTAGATTGGTTCATATCTTAAAAATGCTAAAATACAGGATCGTTTCCTATAGAATAATATATTGAATATATATACTGCACTTGTTTTAAATGTAGATATGCCAGACAAAATATATAATCATACAGTGCACACTGGCTTTATTGGTTGATAGTATTCAGCATTTTGCATTAGACCTTAATAGAGTTATTCTCACCATAGTACCCATAATAGTTACAAGTTGCCTTTTTGCACTCTCAAGAAACTGGAATTGTGGATTGATTTGAAAGTTTAAGTTGGCATGATCCAAGTCTTAGAACTAGCTTGTGCTTATTTCTTCTTCCTTCTCCCTGTTCAGTATACATAAACCACAGTGTAAACCTGTTGGAATAGGGGTTCTCTCAATTAAATTTTCATATATGCCCTAATACAGAAGATCCTTATTTGTGTCTTATAGACAGTGACATGGTAATAATCCTAATAATAGCTCTGAATAATTTGAAGTGCAGAGAACACTAGGCCAGTTTGGCTGGGTAAGACAAATAAGGATGGACAACATGGGGTTGTTGTTGAAGTTCCCTGAATTTGGGGGTGGAATTGTTAATTAGCAGTCCTTCCTCCTTCTCCCCTACCCCCCTCCCCCACCCCCAACTACTTTTTCTGATTAAAAAATTTGGTCAAACTGATACTTCCTGCAGTGCTAACAAATGCTGGTCCTTTTACAGCTTTTGACCAAGCCCTTGAATTTCGTAAAAACAGAACTGTTCCTAGTAACTGGAAAACAGAATTGAAAGAAGACAGCTCCAGCAGTGAAGCTGAAGAAGAGGAAGAGGATGAAAAAGAAAAAGAGGATAACAGCAGTGAGGAAGAGGCAAGTGAAGTTAGTAAAGGGCATGGATAACACAGCTGATAAAAATTTAGCAAGACTAATATTTAAGTAGGTCTTTTTAACATTTGACAACATTTAACATGTTAACATAGGCAACATTGTTGACATAGGCAACATTATTTCCTCTCAGCTTTCAAAATCTTTAATCAACAAAGATCAGTTAATGTGAAAATTGAGTCACTAAGCAAAAAACACATAGTCAAAAGTCTGAGTCATTAGGGACTAAGGAATTAAAACTCAAAGGAAGATCCTGTTCTGGAATCTTTCTCATGCTGAGCTTAATGCAGTGGCAGAAGGGGCTGCAGTGCCTACTAGGGACTGAGCAGGATGAAGAAGGGTAGATACTGGTGTCTGCTGTCACATGCCTTCTAAACGAAAAAAGCGTTTCCTTTACTTGTATTTCTAAATGGACCTTACCTGCTAGCTCTTAAAGGTCTGTCTGTCTTCTAACTGGGAAGATCTGTGTAGGTAAAAGAATACTTAAGATGTTTCTGATAAAGAACATGTGGTGCTTAAATTATTTTTGATAGCTTTAAAACAAAGATCTCTTTACTTTACAAACGCCAGCAATTATGTCTTGCAACTGTATTTAAATCCAGACTGGCCTTTTCTTTGTGCATGTTGTTTCATTATTGGAAGGCAAAGGAGTCTTTTTTTCACTGATGTAGAACTTTGGGGTTCTTAGGGTGATACTAATTCCTGGACTATAATGTCAGTCACGCCCCAGGTGGGTTTCCAGTTTGTAGTTCACTCTCCTTCCAAATAAACAGTTGTTTGTCCTTCTATAATAGTGCAGTGTGTTGTAGTGTGCAGAAGGGTGTAGTTTCCCTCTGTACTTTTTCTTGCATCTGCTTTATTGTGTATTATGACAGTGTTGAGTTGTTTTCCCCTTTGTGGCCATGGAATGAGTTCTGTGCATGCTAAAATCATGCTACTGTAAATAACTGCTCACATAAATGATGATAAACTTTTCTCCTGGCTATAGAGCAGTTACCCCAGTACATACCCATGACTTACCACACATTCCAAGCCACAGGGAAGTTTGCTACCTTTTACACAGGAGTTCTATATGAGAAGGCAACTCTAAGCTGTTACTGGCCTGCGTTCTTGACATATTTGAAAAATCAAACTAGGCTGGCATGGTCCTGCTGTTGTCATCTCCTCCCTTGTGTGTCTGTCACCCTGTCTTCCTTCCCTTTATACCTTACTCATTCCTGCCCCCAAATTGCTATGCTAGGCCTACAGCTGTAGATCCTCTTGTAAAGCAGATATTGCAAGTAGTTTGCACTGTTCTTTCCCTGTTTCTAGCTGTAGAAAATGGAGTTTACTGGTTTTTGGAGTGGTGAAAAGTGACAGATTTTGAAGCCTTTAGAATAATTACCGAGAAATCTGAGTAGTTGTACCTCTCTCTTACCCTGGTCCACTGAAGAATTACTTCACTACAAGTTATCTCTGTGGCTACCCTGATGTAAAGAAGCAAGAGAGCTTTCAATCAAGGCATTATCCCATGCACTCCTCTTCCACCTTTCTTCTCTCTTTTGTCTTGGAAGTATGGAGTCCTACATCATCTTTGGTTTTCTAATTATGTGCTCTTCCCTCCCAGCCTTCTGTCCAGAAAAAAATGAAGATAGGAAAGAAGAAAATTAGTGGAAATACTTTTATTTTACAGCTGACTGTGAGGCTGGAAGCAGGACTTTTGGATCTTTTACACTTTCTGGTGGTACTTAAAATCTGTATCTGCCCATTATCACTTTTTCTCTCACTAGGGTTTGAGACTTGTTCTGTAATTTGTTACACAACTGCCATTAATACAGTAGACTGAAATTGACGTCAATAGTGGAATTGTAAAGGAGAAGCTGAGATGGTTTATGGTCTTTCTCTCAGTATATCCTCCCTGGAGACTGTGGCTCTGGCATACCAGAAGATGGTGTTCCATCTTTTATTCATTCATTTCTTTTAATTCTTTATTCATTTATTTTAAGATTTGGGAGACTCCAAAGGTGTGAAGCAACAACTTTGCCACCTCTCCATGCTCATGAAGTCAGCCTGCCCCTTAAAGCTCACGGTTGATGACACAGCTCTGATCAAAAGTTATAAAGCCCAGTTTTCAAGGGGCTGTTCTCTGCTTAGTGTTTTGAGAAGCAAGGAGTAATTCCTTGTACTCAGCACAATCTCTGAACTTTCAGAGCCAGGTTTGTGTCCAGCCATGGGCATGATGAATGTACATAGATTTGTACCTATGCAGGTTCACACACAATCTTTATATAGTGATCATTCCCTCACTACTATTAGCTGAAAAATTCACAGTCTTCAGCTACAGTGTTTGTAAATATTTGACCTTGTACCCTTTGTACACCTTCTCTCTAGCTCCTCCTAGTTGCATGTGATGTATGAACTAGTCTTTCCATGTGCTAGACATGAAGATCTCATCTCAGGCAAATATTTTGGGATTTGCTGTGACATCTCTTGTGATAACTTCTTCTCCAGTATCCAATGTTTCAGTCACCTGCTGAACTAGGAGGTTTCTAAAACAGAGGCAAATTTTTTTTTTTTTTAAATTTTTGTTTTTCTTTTTCCTCTTCTGTCCCCTCAGTGGTCAATGGATGTGTGCCTTCTCTCTACTCCCCTTTTAGCAGTTTCTGCAGCCTCCTCTCTTTTTTTATTAGTTTATGCCTGGAATCTCCTGGCTATCAAGCAGCATCTCTTCTCAAACAGGACCTGTGGGCTTGCTCCTGGGACTTTATTATCCACCTGCAGATTGTTCTACTGCTTTCCAGGACGTGAAAATTCTCACTGGTGGCCCTTGGGCCATCTGTGTGGTGCTGGTGCCCGTGAACCAGAACAAAACAAAACAAACTTCCAAAAAAGCTCTTAAATATGTCACTGCAGGCTTCATATATAGGTGCTCCTATCCTATATATATATTCACACACACTCATAGATATATAGATGCTCATATATATCTCATATATCTATATAGAGCTTCTATTCTATATAGATAGGAGTTGACATGCAAATTGTCTCTAGTTCTCTTCTAAGAAGAGGAGCTGTCTTTTTTGTCTTTTTTTTTTTTCCAAGTGGAAGAGACTGCAAAACAGCCTTCCTTTCCTTTACTAAATCTGATGGTATGTAAAAAAAGTTGACAGAGACCCTCTCTTCTGGTGCTGGGCTATAATACTGTGTGAAGAAAATCCAGAAAAGCAGTGACGTGCTTTTTGCAACACATAAAGTTATCATACATATAAGCCACTTTATTTTACCTTTGTGATGTGGACAGATACATTAGAAACTGCAGAGTGACCTGTTAGCACCATGGTTGTCTAACTTAGAAGTAAGCAAAGATAACAGAGTATGACATGCCTACTTCAAACCATTATCTAGGAAACCTTGTCATCTAACTTCTCATTAAAGAGAGTCCATAAATGTTTGGAGATTATTAACTGGTGTTAGCATAGTATAACATGTACTGATTTTGTAGAGGATCTGAGAAAATGAAAATGTTGTTCAGAGGCATGCAGGGTCTTAAGCTCTCCCCTTTAGCACACTTTCTTAAAAAGTTGGGAAAATTAATAAGGAAGTATCCACTTGCCATTCTGGCACCTCTGGATTATCATGCTTGAGATTTAAGAGTACTCTCCAGTCATTGGATCTGATGGTGTGAAAGGAGTGGCAATATTTCATTCAATGATACTCCTCCCCTCCCCTGCCCCCCCCCCCCGCCCCCAATGTTCTGTGGGACCCTTTTCATATGGCAAATGTTCTCTCATTGGTGAGGAACATGAGGAACCCAGCTAGGTGCTCGTGATTTCTTTGTCATGATCCAGTGTATGCTGGTAAAAGTCCTTTCCAAGTACCTGTCATGTGAGATTAAAACAAACAAAAACAAACTCCAAAACTATCGATTCCACTCAAGTCCTTTGTTCTGTATAGTCCTAGTCAAGTTTTATGACTGCAGGCTGAATACTTTGCTTGCTAGCAGTGTTTCCTTTACCATCTTTGCCTGTGAAATGAGACTGTTCTTAAACAGGCATTTGGCTGTACTATATGCAGGGCTGCAGCATCACCTCATAGCTCTTGGTGAAGAATTGCTAGATATGCCTGATTTCTGATGCCCCTGCCCTGTGAGGATGTATCTAGTACACTGGTTGCAGTTCTCTACCCAGCCTGTCCTTGCTCATTGAAGTATCCTGCTCTGAGCTCTGCTGGTATACTGGGTATCAGATAGATGCTCATCACGTAATGCCCCTCACAGAGACTTTCGTCTTGCATTGCCTTTGCAAGACTGAAATATTTTCATTGCATTTCCACTGGTAATTATACCTAAATGACAACTGTTTCAGCATATTGTGAATACTGGGTTTTTCATTTTTTGCCTGTTTGCTCCAATATGTCCTCCAAGTGCATTTAATGAAGAAGAGGAGGTACAGAATAAGAAAAAAACCCTACTCACTGGTAGTAGTTATAGCCTTCCTTGACCTTCTTTTCAGCCATCCATCTCTTTATTAAATAGCTTCAGCAGATGTTGTGGAGTTTTTTGGGGTTTTTTTGGTTTTTGTTTTCTGTTGTGTTTAATAATAATATTTTGTTTCTGTTGATTTCTCAACTGTTTTGCTATAACTTTAAAGACAATACGTTTGGTCCACTTGCTTCAGGGTAGGTGAAGCTGTAATATTTAGTACAAGGAGCCTGTTGAAGAATGGCAAAGATAAACACCAAATAAAAATACACTAAAGAGAAATAATTTCTTTTAGATTTACTGAATAACTTTTATTAGTTATTTTTGCAAACTTTTACAGGTTGTATTAAAAAAAGTATACAGAAAATTAATCAATTTATATTTGGCCTGTTGTTTTGAAGTAGCTTAGTCATGAGAATTTCTAAGAATTCTGATTTTATTAATATCTTATTGCTACTGATTGTGGCAAGTCACATTTCCTAAGGTAATTATGAGGTGTTATAAAATAAGCCATAGTGCTTTGTTATGAAACTCCACTGTTTATTAATCTAAGTAAATCTAATAGGAAATGTTATTAGTGCAATGAACTGAACATGCAAAATATCCATTGTTATTTCATTTCTGGGATTGATCCTACTCACCACGCCTTCAGCCGGTACCCCACGGCAGTGTGCATGCAGTGCCATTGGTTGCAGTTTGCCAGTACTGTGGATTAGAACTCCTAAGAAAGTGCAAGCACCATTTTCTTTCACTTCATCCCTGAAAGTGACATAGTGTATCCAGGCATCAGGGAGTCACTTAACTGCAGTAGAAATAGACCTGAGATTTCTGATATAATCTCTTGATCATTAATAGTGGTGTCTCCCAGACTTCCTGTGTAAATGGACAAAATTGAGAATACATCTTGATTTATGATATCACTTATGATACTTGAGTGATCTATCAAAAATCCAATTTCAGTGTGTCTTTACAGTTATTGTTTTATATATTTTGAAAAACTGTTTGTAGTTTATAAAACTTACTTCCATGTGGCATAGCACTGAGCATGTGTCTCTTTGTATAGTATCCTGTTGCTGACTACAGTAAACAAGCCTTGAACATTTGAACTTAAATTATCACTGCTGTATGTTTCTCATACGTAACTCAAAATGGTGATGATTTTCTTGTGTGCATTACTTTAAACAGGAGGAAATAGAGCCATTTCCTGAAGAACGAGAGAACTTTCTTCAGCAATTATACAAGTTCATGGAAGACAGAGGTAGGCATTTTATCTTTAATTTGTAGAAGCTGAAGATAGATGTATTGCTTAGCAGTACTTCAAAGAATTGAGTCTGTAAACTAGTAGTGCTTTGCAGTTCAGTTTTGGAAACTGAGACTGTGTTCATCACTTCTGACTTCCCAGTGATTTAGAAGTGAAGTCTGTCACTTGACTCTTCTCCTAAAATAGTCATTTATTCCTGCTTTCAGAAATAAATGGGTAGTACTTCATATATGCTAGTGTATTTTCTACTGTGTACTTACAGTGTGTATAATCAAGCATTTAATATCTTCAGTCATATTAATGTGTATGTTCAGTTTAATAACTTTAAAATACTTTTTAGGATCGTGGAAAAAAGCATTTACTTTGTGGTAATTTTCTTGTGTGAATCCTGATCACTTAAATGCATGAACATTATCAGTAAGGTAGATTGAACTGTTTTTAAAAGCAAATGCCATTTATTATATTAAATCTTGACCAGGTATTTGTACACTGCAAGAAAAGTGCAGTGTCTGTAGAGGTAGGGGTGAAGGTGTTTGTATTTAAATTAGTATTATAACTAGTTAAATTAGGATCTCATTACATATGAATATGAGTTGAGGGACAATTGACAAGAGATGACAATGTGTTAGCTACTGATAGTACATTAGCATAGAAAGTTTCAGATCTTTGAAGCATCGTGTGATTTGTTCCTGGGGAGTTGTAATTTTTTTTTATTGTAGTGAAAGGACTGTGCTTTTTTTTAGATGTAATTGTTTCAGTGGGTGAAATAAAAAATAGGTATAACATAGGTAGAAAGAAAAGTTGCATCATTAGTGCATGTTCAGTAATATATGGAAGAACGCATATGTATGAACTAAATTACATTACTGAACTACAGGGAAAATGAGTTATTAAGACTCTTGAGTTTGTTTAGTTTCATGAAGAAGTAGTACCAGATGCATGAGGTGGTCAGAGGGAGGGGTTTACAATACTGTATTTAATAGTGTAGTAGTGCCTATGCTGTGGATTTCATGTTATTCAGAAAAAAGTACTTCAAAACACTGAAATAACTGTCTTTGTTCACAGGGACTCCTATTAACAAACGACCTGTATTAGGATATAGAAATTTGAATCTCTTCAAATTATTCAGACTTGTACACAAGCTTGGAGGATTTGATAATGTGAGTATTGGTATGATGAGTATTCCAGAGCCATAAAAATCTGAGGGTGCTGTTTACTTTTGTTTAAGTACTGATAAAGAAGAATCTTACACAGAGCTTTAGGCATATGAAGATTGAATGCTACAGCTATGTAAGACACCCTGTAGCTCTGAAAAACATGTTTTAACAGGAACCAGAATCTAATTATATTCTAAATAAACTACACATCTTCTCAGTGTGTTTACTTATTGCTGCATAAGATCAGCCATCATGTGTGGTTTTGTGGTATTTCAGGAAATGTTTGATAGAGTTGTCACCTCAGAAAGTGAGAAGAGTCACTACTTAATAAATAGTCAAAGATAAATAACCTAGTTTAAGGTCTGATGTGAGGCCCTTAATTCCTGTCTATTCTGGGCAGCATATAGTAGAATGTGCTGACTGGGATTAGTCGGATTGGTCTTGGAGCAGTAACTGAAGCATATGGAATTCATGGCCAAGCAGATTCTGTTACTGCTTTGGACTGCTTCCCATAAATTTAGCCTGTCGGTTGAAGAGGTATGTTTGTGCAGTGACACCTTTCTGATATACAAGGGAGGATCTTGTACTTGGTTATTGCAGTACACCTGCTTTGCCTTCACAGATGGTTAGAAATGAGCATATCACACTGTCACAAAACTTTGACACCAAAGGGCATATTAAGGACACAATGAAAGACTGGTAGCCACTGTATCTGGTGCGGTATTGCCAGGGCTGAGTATTGTTAATGCTTTGAATAAATTTTTTCTTTCCAATTTAATTAAAATTCTAGCTCTGATAGTTAAGAATTACTTTAAATATAAAGTATAAGTGATGTATGGATTTTTCTGGTCTTTGTATTTTCTTTCCTTTTTTTATTACCACCTGGAGAGGAAAGCCTGCTGTGGCTCACTGAAATGCTGAACTGCTTAAAGTAGTTACATTAGACTATAGTTTGCATTACAGTAAAATACTGTGTGTGTGATAAATAGTAATTTTCTAGATCAGAGAAAATTACTTAATTTTTTTCCAGAGCTGTAAACTTTGTTGACTTAGTCTTTTTTGTATCAGTGAGTTAATTAAAAAAACATGACTTCATTTTCCTTAACAGATTGAAAGTGGAGCAGTGTGGAAGCAAGTTTATCAAGATCTTGGAATCCCTGTATTGAATTCAGCTGCAGGATATAATGTTAAATGTGCATACAAAAAGTAAGTAATAAAAGTACGAAGTTTGTGCTAAAACAGCACTAGAATGAACTGAAGTGATCTTGTGGTAGTAGTGGTAATACACGTAAAGTCCATAACTTTTCCATTGTAATACAGTTTTCTGGGCTTTAAACATACAGTTCATGTTTAGCTTCTATTAGGTAGCATGTTCTTTCTTGAAACAAACTTGCTTACTGCAAGCAATTTTTTTCTTTTAGATATCTCTATGGTTTTGAAGAGTATTGTACATCAGCTAACATTGAATTTCAAATGGCATTGCCAGAGAAAGTGACGAGTAAGCCTTGTAAAGACTGTGAAAAAGAAAAAGAATTGAAGATGCGTGAAGAACCAGAGCAGGATGTAAAAGAAATAAAAGTGGATAAGGAAGAGCGCAAGCAGGAGGAAGTAGCAATAGTGCAACAAGAAGAAAAAAAGTTAGCTGAGAATGATAATGAAAGTAAAGAAAATGATAAGCCCTCTGTGCTGGTAAAATATTTTAATGTTTATGTTATGTACTGTTTATAAAGTCAGGTGGTGTGTTGATAACCGTGAATTCTTGTCAAGATTGAAATCTCCATAATGGATTTAAAACAAGACAAAAATGTGCTGTAAACCTAATTCAAAACAACACATTTGAGCCATATTTATCCCTAGGTGCCTGTTTTAGGGGATCATGGTGTCAAAATGCCTTACTTGTTAGGAAGCACCTGCCCCATTCCACTTGTTTGGGGGCCTCTCAAGTCAAATGGAGACTAATTAGTGTGCAGCTTTATCCTGATCTGGGTAATGCATGCTCATGTCTAACTACAGTGCTGATACTTTTATTTTGCATTTAGCTGTGCTTTTAAGCCCTCATAAATCTTGCTTTTACTTCTCTGCTCCAGTGAAACCAGTGAAGCTCTACGAAGACTTGGGCCATATGATGTACACAGTGATCTAACGTAGTTCAGTGGTCCAGAGAGACAATTGTTTATAGCTTTTCAAAACCCAGTGTTGACTCAGTGGTTTTAGCAAAGGAAGCCCAGGGTGGTAAGCTGATGTGCTGCTCTGTGCAGACTTAGCACTTTGCTCTGGAAGCAGTGTAGCTCCTCAAGTCGATGTGCAACACAACTGTAATGCTTCTGTGTGTAAGTGGCAGCCAGCCCTGGTCTGACTGCTGGTACTAACTCTGGGGTGAATACCATGTGGGCCGGTACTGATATCTCTGCATCTGAAGTGGAAGCATACCCTGTGAAGTGTTCATCTTGGGGACTGCTTTGCAGTTCAGGTCTAAGAGCAGCATGCCTATATCATTGTGACAAAATTAGCTAGGACACTGGCTTCAACTTTAAAGTCTGTTATGTTTAGCTTGAGATTTTCAGAAAAAAAAACAGTGGAGGTGCTGTAATTTTAGAACAAACCCTAGGCTCTAGGGTTTTTTGCTCATATAACTTCAGTGTGTTTTGTTTGCCTTGTCTTAAATCCTTTGTATTTTTATTTCACCTTGGAAGTTAACTAAAGGTTTTATTATCCTAGGGAAACAAAAAAAATTTGCCAGATTCTGTGTGTACTCAGCCAGATCAAGAAAAGGACTTAAATGTAATCAAAACTGAAGATGAAACCAAACTAGAAGATAAAGAGGAAGAGAAGATCAAAGAAATGGACAATCCTACCGTAAATGCAGATACTGAAGAAAAAGAAAAATCAGGGTAAGTTGTGCTGTTTATAATCAGCTAAGGCATCTGATCTGTGTTCATTAAATTCTACTCCTGTAATTTAAACTTCAAATCAGACATCCCTGTCATGAATTAGACTCATATCTTCCAGAGGCCCATGTGTGCTGAACTTTGTCATGGTTAGAGCCATTGAAGTTTGTGGATCTAATTTAAAAACCAAAAAAACAAAAAACCAAAACCCTCCAAAAACCCCAAAACAAACAGCTTAACATTTTACAAGGTCCAGGCCTAAGTATTTATAAGCTGAGTGAGAAAATAACATATAAAGCATAGGTGACTGATTTAAGACAAAAATATTGTAGCCATTGCCAGTAATATTTGTCTACTTAATTTTGGTGCAAGTATATCACATACTTGTGGTTTCCAGCTTTTGTTGTTGGACCGTGGTGTGTAATGGATAATGTGGGAAAAGATGGAAGTACCTTGCATTGCTCAGTAACAGCTTTGTCATTGAGGAGGCATGATACTGGCAAGAGTCTCTTGTGCAGTGCTTCAGACAGGAGTTTTGGAAGTAGGAGACTGAAGTAATAGGGATGCTCAGGACCATGTAATCACTGGATGTGTGCGGGTGACGTCTCATTTTCTCTATGGAGTGGGCAGGTTTTCCTGTTTCAGTGCAAAAAAAACCCATGTGTTTTTTGTCAGCCACATAAAAAATACCAGGTTTAAAACTGAATATAGTCCTCACTAATCCCCAGCATTTTAACAATTTATATTGTTGCAGTTAGGACCCTCATACAATATGATTTCAAGTGATAAGAACAAATAAATGGCCATTATAGGTCAGATCAAAGGTCTCTGAAGACAAGATACTGTATTAAACAAAAAACAGTAACAGATGCTTAAGGGAGAAGCTGTTAGAAGAGGGGAAGCAGCTAATGACACCTCCTTATACTTTCATGGCAATCTGTGTATCAGGGATGGGTTTTTTGTACTTAATACCAGCTGTTGCCTGACCACTAATTCCCTTGTTCATTCCATCAATCTCTGCTGTTTAGTAGATCAGCTGTCTTACTCTTCTGTCTAAATATCATTAACTCTTAATGCTTTTTTCTGGCCCATTAAGAGTTGTGACAGAATGGCGTAGTTCAGTATATTGATTTCTGATTCATTGGTAGTAGTTCTTTTTTACTTTATTAAGGGTTTTGATTTCCATATAACAGATTCTGAAAGGATCCTTTTGTAAAATGTTTTTGTCTTCCTAAATATTTTCAGTTGAGACTACTTTGACAATTTCTGTAACTCAGAAATGCGGAATACAGGAAAATCAAGTTTACTTGAACTCGGAGCCTTTTCTCTGTGGATGTGATTTCATTTGTATTCTATGTGAATTTTTCTTTTTAAAAAGACCAATTGGTGGAGTTTGTTACATTAGTCATTCTTAAGATGAACTAGATGAGTTGTACTGTAACAGATTTGCTAGATTTTCAGAATTATTAAAGACTGATTTTACAATGCCACTTTCAAAATATGTAATTAAACAGATGGAAAACTTTGCACTGCTTAGAGAACAGCAGTTTTTAAAGTTCCCTAAACTGGATTCGTATGTGTGTTTGTTTGTGACGTTACTTTGTGTTTATTTATATACTTGAAGTGTACAGTGACTTAGTACTTACCATGCAGCTATAGTAAATGGTACGTAAGGTTATAAGCTGCATTTGCTTTTCAGTAATCCTTTATTGTTTGGGATTTTTTTAAATCTGTATTCATGTCCATTTGGGTTATTTATGACATTAAAAAATGTTACGAGTTTTCTTAGTTTGTTATTTATGAAAACAACAAAAAACTAGAAAATGCTATTTCCTCTTAATTTTCACCAATTCATTTTATTCGTAATTGAATGAGTTCTTTTCTCTCTACTTCTCTTTACTCATCCAGTAAAAACTCTTTTAACTAGTATTTTGCTATTCTGATTCATGAAAGATTGTAACAAGTTGCTTAGAATAGAAAGCATAACTCTAAAAATAGATGTAGGTGGTGATGTGGTCATTGCTGGGGCCATATGTTTCAAGGAATAATTTAAACTTACAAAACTGAAACATTTGTAGCAGTTAAGTCTGTAAGCATTTGTAAGCAGTAGTGCTGTTAGTGTGATTATTTCTCCTTTCTTCCCTCTGAGGTTGATAGGAAGTACAGAATGCACTTGTATGAACTTTAAAGAGATTTTAAAAATGCCACTGTCATCCTAAATGCTAAACAATGTTTTTAGTGTTTATACCATAAAAGGCATAAAAGGGTTTTGGGAACCTGGTATGGCTGGTTGGGATGTTGCAGTAGACATTGTATTCCCCCTATCCTTAACTTTATGGGTGATAAGTGGCAAAGGTTATACAGAGGGGAAAATGCTGTGATGTGAGTTCTTTGAACGGAAATACAAAATGAAAAATGCATTTTTGTAGGTGGAAAACTAATCACACACACAAAAAATAGCCAAAATGTAATAAAAATAGGTGACTGTGGACCGAATTTTTGTCAGTGTATTTAAAATGTATTCCCGGAAGTCTTTTTAAGCTGTGGACCATCTGTCTTTCACAGTCCTAACCAAATAAACAAATGAAAGCTAATATAATATAAGGCAAACTTGTAGAGCTTGCTATTTGAATTTATGTCTGTAGGACTTTTCTCATCTTCATGTAGCTTATTTGTACGTAGACACAAGGAACCAAGAGTGCAGAAAAACTTCTGGGCTCTCCTTGCTGAATTTCTGTTGGGTGGACTGGATCTAATTCCCAGCTTCCAGATCTCAGGAAGTACTACTGGAAGTCAGGGTTGTTTATTTTCCACAGGTTTTGTTTCTCTGTGCAATCCTGTGTATCTTGACCCTTTGAGATTGCTGCCACTTGAATCCTATGGTCCCTTGTGCACAGACCGTAACAACATGATGAAGAGGAAGAAAGGCTGAATGTCGTTCTTTTCCTTTCTTCCTTAGAGTGCTTGTTTCTTGCCTGCTTGCGTGTCAGTGAACACTGAGAACAGAGATGCAAAGGCAGCTTGCCCCTTATTCTGTACATGCTTTTCTTGGTTTTTCCATGGCTAGTGGAAGAAGCATGTGCTACATACAGTTTTGTGCAACTTCTAGTCATAAAAACAGTAAAAAAAAAAAAAAACAAAACAAACACCCAACAAAAAAAAAAAAAAAGGCCAGTAATGTGTTATTTTTCACTGGGCTGTCCCAGAGAGATCTTTACAAAAATGGCTTGCTAAACCCATCCTTTTTCCTAACATACAAAAAAGTATTCATTCTTGATCAATGAATAAACAAGAAAGTTTAAAATCCTCCTTATTCTGAAGTTCCTGCTAACTTCATGTTGTGGAAGTAATGGTCTTCAAATGTATCATTGCATAGTTGGTGCAATTTTCCTTTGTAGCATCTAACATTAACTGTTGTAACTATTCAAAGAATTGAGTGAAAGCCAACAGATTAAGAACTGAGAGGCTTTTCTACACAATGAACAATGTAGACAGTTGAACATGTTCCCAAGAGACTGAGGCCAGGAGCCTAGCAGAGTTGTTTTTTTTAAAGGTGTGGGTTTTTTAATATAAACTAATAAAATAAAAAGTAAGTCTTTAAAAAGTTCATAGTAGATGCAGTTTGTGAAGTGAAGAGTAGGTTAACTGCTAGTTAACCGATATTAGTAAGAAGTTTTTTCCAAGATCATTAGCTCCATGGGTTTTTTTGTTGTTTGTTTTGTTGTTTTGGTTGTTTTTTTTTTTTAACACTTTGCTCTAAAGCACCTGGGACGGGCCACTGTCAAGATCTTTATACTGAACTGAAAGATTAAGTGCTCAGAATCCAGATAATTTTGCTTTACAACAAAAATTTGCATCAGACTTGTTTATTGGTAGTACTTGGATTTTTGAGGTGACCAGGCAAAATTCTTTGAAGTAATCCCAGTTACAGTGCAGAAAGATTGCAAGAGGCTTTGTTCCTGTGTTTTCCTTCTTTTGGCTGATGTGCCAACCAGGAGGGGCTGCCATCTCTGGATCCTTACCCTGCCCTTTCTCACCAGGCTGTCATTTTCAGTACTCACAAGTAGTTCTTACTTGGTTTTATGAAACTTCTTGGATTTATTTTTTTTTTCCTTCTTGAGAACTGCCAGCTTTTCTATTTCCTGCAAGGAATGCATGAGCAAATGTTCTTAAAGAATACTTTAGAAACCTAAACCCTTCTGTTTGTCTCATACTGCTGGTTTAGGTCTTCATGGTATGGGGTTGTCTCATATTGCCAGTTTAGGTCTTCATGGTACGGTTTTCTGGGAATTGGTACTGTCATATTTTGACAGTATCAAAAGGGAGAAAATGCTAAACCTCTTTGGCTAATAATCTTGAATGGAGTTAAACCATTCATTCACATGCAAGGGAAAAATCTTAATCTTTAAGCTGTTATATACATCGTTACATGCAGTCATAGCATTTGCCCTCCTATAAGCAGTAGGAGGGAGCTAGGAATAATAAAAGCAGTAGTTGAGAACTAGGTTAAGGTGGTCATTGTTTCATGTGAAGGGTTTTACTAGGGCTTATTACCCATGTAGGGTAGGGTGACTGCCTGCTGGTGCCTGTGCTGGTGGTGGCTTCTATTTGTAGAAGAGTTAAATTTTCTGTAAGTGCTTGATGGGGATTTTCTGATAGCAATTTACAACAGGATTATGTAATAGTCAGAAGCTCCATTTCACATATGGGAGATAACAGATTGTTAGAGGCAATGTTTTCTTCAGCTCTTTATCTGTTAAAATGACATATCAAAGCTTTATGGTGGTGAATCTAAAATGGTAGCAGGAAGGTTAAAATGTTTTGGAGTGAAGGAGATCTGATACAGAGGGCATATCTTCTATCTTCTGGATTAGTGTTGAGAACTATATATTGAGATAGCTTTCTCCAGTCTGATTTAGGCTTATATGGAATTGATCAGCTTGGAAGAAAGGAGAGAAATGCGTCGTGTTCAGTGCACAGTTGGTGTGAACATCTGCTCTGAATCTTAGACTGTTGGTGTGTATGCAAAAAAATACATTTTTAAGAAGTGTACTTGGGTAGTTTCATTTATAGGAACATATTTCTAGGCTCTTATTTGTGATGTGGGTTCTATTTATGTATTCCGGCTGCCTTTGTATTGGGAAGGAAGTTTTTGTGTAGTCATGTTTTCAGAAACAAAGTCTATTTGATTTAATTTTTTTTCTTAATATAGAATATGCACTGATACATATATGTAAGAATTGCTTTTGATATAGCAATAAGATGCTAATGACACAATAATGAAGTGTAGAGTGGCAGTGTAAATGTACCAGTTCTGTGTGTGCATCACGTTGAATGGAAGGGAGGTGTCTTTGATGTGGAAAAAGTGGTTCTGTCATCACATTTTACATAGCTTATGGTCACTACGGAGGTTGTTAACCATGGTAACTGTCACTGAGGCTTATGTGCATGGGTGAGCCCTTAAGCATTCATCAAATATTAGATGTTTTCAAGCTGACTGTGAACCACTGCCATAAAAATGAAAAGTGCTGTACTCCTCAGCCAGACTTCTGAACCATTAATTGTGCTTTTGAGGAATGTTTCAAAATACTTCAAAAAAACTTGGCTGAATGATTAGAAGCAATGAGATCCTTTCATTTGTCTTCTCCATATTAGCAGAGAAAAACACTAGTTACACAGTATATGCTTGCATGGTTGAAGTGAACTGTACTACTCTCAGATGTGATTCAAATCCCCTTCCCTCAGAATGATGGACCATAAATGTGCATTTATTCATATTTTCCATGTGTGCAGACAGAAGTCCTTGGAGCTTTTATTTTTAGGTTTTCTTTCCAACTTCAGAGGGGAGACAAATACTGGTGAATTTTGGGGATTTTGTTATTTTGATTCATTAAAGAGATTCTAGTGGCATGGCATAAGTTCAGGTCTTAATGGCCTCTCTGCCTTAAAACATAAGGGCATCTTAATACAGCTGTAATTGAGAAGTCAGAGTATGAAGGAGACTCGACATCTTCCAGCTCTGTATATGAAGTAGAGGTTTTCTAGGATGAGAAAAAGGGAAAAAGGAGGGAAACAAAAATAGAAGCTAATTGCTAAACTTAGAGTGTCAATTACACTGGAGTTTATTTCTGCTAGTGGTTCAATTAACTATAATGACTTAATTGAACCAATAATTGAAATAATCTTGCTTCCTCAAGTTTTAGAATAACCCCTGAAAAAAATAATCTTGCATTTGTCATCTCACCTGCTGTGTGTGCTAGCATGGTGTGTCAGGGGAAGTGTATTGGGGTAGGATTAGGTTTGCTGCAAAACAGGCATCCTAGGAGGCAGATCTAATGCTCCAAATCACACCCTGTCTTATAGGTTTCACCCAGGCTTTGTGATAATGCTGTGTTTAGTGCCAGAGATTGTGGATTGAAAGACGTTTGCATGATATTGCAGTTTCTTCTGTGGTATAACAGCATGCCCTATTTCATCTATTAATGACATCTATTCGTTGATATACTTACCCTTATTACGGGCTTGTTGGTGTTAAGTCTTTATATTGACTGAGAGTTACCTGCCATATGTGTATTTTTGAACACTTGTAGTATTTTTAGCCTTTTAATGATTTCACGCTGTACTTTGGAACCAATAATAAGCAATATTTGTATGATCTAAATGTTTTAATGGTTTTACTTTATTAACAATTAATTTTGCATTTTAATTCATTAATTTCCTGCTTCTGAAGGTTTATATCCCATTGCATGGGAGATGGGGTGAGGTTATTCTTTAGTCTGTGGTTGTAATTGGAAATGCTTTCGAGTCTTCTTGATAAGCTTTCTGGTGATACTTTGGTTTCTGGAAGTTACACTTGCATTGCTGTGTCTCTTACACAGTGTTCATGCACATTATCAGCTGCTGCTGCCGCCAAGAGGCTTGTTTGTTTGTTTTTTTACTTCTCTTCCCCCCCCTGCCATGGGATTTTGGCTAAACAGCATTAAAGGAAATCCGATGTTCTCATGCATACATACATGGACAAATGAGCTTATGACTGTGCATGCTGGATGGCTACAATCACTATTTTATCTCACAAACCTCTGTTTCATGACAGTCATAGCTTCTCCTTCATCTGCACTGCCAGGTTTGAGCTTTTTTATGGCCTTGTAAAACAACATCTTTTCTTCCTTGCAACCGTTGGAATATGTTTTGAGTTTTGTTGTTGTTCCAGGAGCTATACGAGTATGCTGTTTTTTCTGCTCCAAAATGATGAATGTTCTTTGCTTTTGTTTGGTTTCCTAAAACCTCCAGTTTATGATCTCTAACCAAATCACTCTTCAGAACACTTCTTAATTGCAGCCGTCTCTGCTTCCATTTTGCTTTTGTTTCCTGGCATTCCCTCCACCTATGTACAGTCTGCTCTTCACATCTACTTGACCATCCACGTTACTCAACTTCACAGTGAGGGTTTCACACATCTCTTCCAGAGAAGTTCTGGTATTGTCATGGAGTCTTTGTAGGATCTCTTGTTGGGACACCAAAAAAGCCATAGGGTGATTAAAGGTGAGAGAGACTCCAAACTTGTTCAACTTCCACTGGCACCATCAATTGCCAGTGTCTGGAAAATCCTGATTCTCCCCCACAGGCATGTTTTTCTTTGCAGAGAGCATTTAAGGATTGTGCCACTAGTTCTTGGGGGAAAAAGAATTGTCAAAATTTGGTTTGTTCCAATTCTGAAAAGTCTTGTTAGTAATGGGAAATCACAAGCTCATCTCGTTCTCAGAGCAGTGGTGGCTCTGCTCCTAATGCCAAGGTTTTTTAGCTTTTGTATGATAGTAACTGTTAAGCTGAAATTAGCTAGGAATTTTTGATTTAGTGCCGCAGAGAGTATAATTTAAAAGCATTTAAATTACTGGTTGGTACTTTCTGTTGTTAGCTGTGGAATTCTGTTCAGGAATTTTTCATCTGAGTCTTTGGGGACCTTTTTAGTGATTTCCTTGGGAAGTGAATTTTGCCATGTGATGTGTAATGGAGATGAAGTAAGCTTTCAAAGCTCATTCACTTAAGTTACATTTTTAACTGGTGGTTTTAACTTCACTAGCAAAGGAGCCCACTGAAAGTACATAATAAATTAAAAGTCTTGGCCTTTCAGAACAAAACTGTCTGGTACATGCTGTGTATCGCTGAATAGGTGCATCTTATGTGATTGGATTTAGTTAATACACCAACAGAAGGAATATTTAGCATTTGTCTCAGTGTTTACACACACACACACACATATATTTATGTGTATTTATATATTTATATGTGTGTGAGAGTATATGTATGGCAGCATTCATTTCTGAAGTAATTTCATTAAATCAGTGTGGTTATGCTACAGTTGAATTTAGCTTATTGTTCTGAATTCTCTTTTGCCAGTTAATTACATAATAATACTGCAGTTTTACTTCGACAAAGAAGCATTTGAATAATTAAAATGCTATTTGATCCTTTCATGGAGAAAAAGTGGCTTAGTTTATCTGAGTATTTTTTACTGAAATTTCATTGGAAGATTTAGATTACTAATACAGACATTTGTGTTTGTGACATTAATTTAAATACTGGTATGAATCAGACTTGGAGCAGCACTTATCTTCTCTTACCCAGTCTGTAATATATCCAAACATACCTGTTCCATGATTCAAGATTTTAAATCATTAGTGGTCTGTGGCTATTTAGTAAGTGGCCCTAATCGGTTCTGTGTTGCACAGAGCGTGGTATTAGAGTGATGTGAGGGCCAATAACATTGGTTTGTAAAGCTATTTAAGATTAAAAGATTTCCCCCCCCCCCCCCCCATTAACTTTTGTAATGTAGTCTGCCTCTTTAAGCTGGTTGGAGATAGCTTTCAGAACATTGAGCAGTCCATAACTGCCACTGACTGAGACTAGCAAGATTTGTGGATTCTTAGTGCTTCTGAAAATTGGTCCAAATATCTAAAATGTGTTCAAAATAGCTTACTTTCAAGAACAGTGAACACCTGCTTGTGTATTTATATAATAATCAAATGCAAGTTTGACTTATATTTAGAAGACTTTTAGCATAATTGATGAGTGACAGGGTCATAAATTAGCACAGGTTGCTTGATTTGCTAACTTGCATAAGGTTGTTTTGGGATTTTTTTGCCTAAAATCTGGCTTTGGTTGCAGTCACTTCAAGGTGTTGAGATTATTTGTTATAATAAAGCAAGGATCTTTTGGGGAAGCAGGTTTCAAGAAGCACTTGTAAAACTTGTAGGTTGAAAAATGGAATTTAGGGAAATTTATATTGAGAAGGATAAGTTTGAAGTGAAAAAAACGTATTTTAGCCAAGGGACTGCATGAAAGAATCATATAAAGATGAGTTTGAACAACTTCTGCTCATACAGATTTTGATGGATTATTTTTTTCTTTTAGTCAAGTCATTTTTGCACATTACAGTCACTGGATTTTGTGTGTATTACTATATCCTGTTTTGCTGATATTACTCGGCCATAGTGCAGTTTCACAAATTTGGAGCCTGCTGTTTCCCAGTCTCTAGTGCATCCACAATATTTATCAATATATGTGGGTTGGAACTGAAAAGCTTATGAAGTATCTCATATTAACTCTACAATTTTTTAAACCTTTCAAGAGATGACACGAATAAGGAAGAAGATGAAGATGAAGAAGAAGCAGAGGAGGAGGAAGAGGATGAGGAGGAGGAAGAAGACAACAATAACAATGAGGAAGAAGAATTTGAATGCTATCCACCAGGCATGAAAGTCCAAGTGCGGTATGGAAGAGGGAAAAATCAAAAAATGTATGAAGCTAGTATTAAAGATTCTGACATCGAAGGTGGAGAAGTCCTTTACTTGGTGCACTACTGTGGATGGAACGTGAGGTAACTTGAGTTTTAGCTAGTGATTACTTCTTGAATTACCTCTAAAATACACTTGTGTATTTTAAAAAACTAAATTAATAGACATCTGGAGTCCTAAACTTTCAGTATTGGTGTTCTGTGAAGGTCATTGTACTGTATGAAACTATTAGATTTTTAACACTATATAAATGCAGTACTTTAGTTACTTAGAAAATCATCTTAAAATTACTTGTTCAAAGAAGGCTTCCTTCATTCCCCATCTTGTTTTTATATCTCTCCATACAAGTGACAGCTCACTCTTTCACAAATTCCTCCTCTGGCTCTCTCAAGCCGATTTTATCTCATACAATATTTGAATAGTGCACTTAGCTGAGTCTGTATACACGCTCTTCTCAGCAAAGCAGAGAGTACATTAGCAGTATGGTATTTAACAAGAGAAGTACAAGATTCTTAGTGGCAAAGTAGTGTGCAGCAAATAATTGCATTTCATTCAGATCCAATTTCCACCCCTTCCCATCCCTCCTTCTCCCATGGCTGCCTCAAGCTTCCAAACAAGACTCTTCTTAGCCTAGTGGCTTCATATGCTTTTCTTAATGTATGCAGGAGTATATGCTTTTTATTGCTTTAATCTAGCATTAATAGAAATAAGTTGAAGTATTAATATATTTTTGCCATTTCAGATCACTTGTCATTTAAAACTTGAAGCAACTTTGAAAGCAGTAAACTACAGCTTCTGAGTGGCTTTTAAGCCATTTACCAAGTCACCTGCTTTTTTCCTCAATGTATCTGCTCATTGTCCTCAGCTGTCATCTTTTAAACTTTATTACAGTGTTTATAAATCTTTAAAATATAAGTTTGAGGCAAATCTGCTGTACTTCCTATTTTTTTTATTTTTCCTCTTCTGGAAAATCTGAGGCTCTTGTGACCTTCTTCTGTCGTCTGGACTTTGATAACCATCCTACCTCTGACCGAGAGGGCAGGACAAATCTCATTTACTCTGTGCTAGCAAGATCTGCTAGCAAAGGTCACAATTATGGAAGCATGATACTTATCTCCCTCCCTTGAATACACCTCTTTGCATCTAGGCCTGGTGATTTCCAGGACCATCTAAGCCACTGCTGAGGTGGAATGTGTCGATATTTCTGGTTTTGATGTTGATCTTCTGCAGAATTTTGATCTACATACATAGCAATCTACTGGAACATGATCTTTCACATAAGCTGTCTTCAGGCAACACTTGTAAGCGTAGTGGACTATGAAGTTAAGATACTAGGGGAGATGCAGCCTGCTCATGATGGGATTTGGATTGTGACTAGCATTTTGGTCATTACTGGGGAGGACTTCCTTATGAGCGTAAGTTGCTGAAATTTGCATCCTACTCGCTGAGGATTACTGTGTACCATTGCAAGAGTTTTCTTGCTTTTAAACTCTTGTTTTGGAGTTTACATGTAAACACAGAATTTATTTGCTCTTCTGAGTGAATACTATGCTATTATACATGCTATGAGGTGAGATGATCAGAGTTTTATTTGAGCAGTACCGCTTTAAATCTGAGGAAAGGAGAAGTGAAAAATGAGCCTTCACCTTGGAGATCCCAGCACCCTGGTTCTTAAAGGAGAAATCAAGATTCTGTTTTTTGAACTCTGCATTTTAAACAAATATGTGGATATCAGACATCATTTCTGTGACTAGGATATATTTGATAAGAAAAGCATTTTTAGTAAACTTGCACTCATTTGAGAGGTGAGGGGAGTCGTTTGGTCTTTCTGGCAGCAGGACTTGCAGTTATATTCTTACCTGGTGTTTCAAAAGAGCCTCTGAAAGAGGGTGGGAGAGTAGGATTCTTCACTGAAAAAGATATGAGTGATTGAGATTTAGCTATGAGACTTGCGTGCGGACTCTGCTAAATGTGGCTAATTTTTTTAAATTCAAGTAAAATTACTTAAATTTTTGGATTTGACAGTAAGAGTGGGTAAGCCTGAGCTTAAGGCAACGTCTAAATGTTTTGGTAGGTTAGTATTGTGAAGACAAGTCTTGTATGATGTAGTAACTTGATTTGGCTTTTAGTCAGTCACAACCTGGAAAAATAACTGTTTTACTTGGATAGGTAGCAGTTCCCTCCTTATTCATTGTAGCTTACATTTAGTGTTTATCAGGGACAAGTACTGTAACATTAGATCATGGGATGTACTGAACTAGGATTTTCTGATCATCCAGGATTTTTCTAGTTCTGTTGTTCTCCTACCCCTTAAAGCTGACTTTCCTGCTTTTCCTTTTGATCAGTATGCCATTTAAATGGCCTGTTCTTTATACCCATAAGTCTGAGCAGGAATCCTAAATAACTGCTAATGTTTCTTATCAAAAGGTAACTTCAGTATCTAGAATTCAGAATAATAGTGTGAGCGTGTGTGTGTGTGTGTGCACGTGTGCATGCTTTGGGGTACTTGAAATGGAATTTAGTAAACTTGGTATTCATCTTTGTTAGTATTTTTTAAACACTCTGGAACCAGTGACACTAACCACTGTGGAACTTTTTTTTTGTTTTAAAAAAAGTAAATAGAAAATACAGAGATGGAATATAACTTAGCAGCATTGTACAGCTGTGCTACTTTATGCTAAAGGATGTTGTTATTAGCTCCTGAGATTCAGGTGATATGTGTCTCTGATAAAGGTAAAGAATTGTGTTCAGTGGAGCCTGACTTGTAGTGAAAGGGAATGGTAAAAATCCCTACCCTGTTGGAGAGAACTGTTTACATTGCAACGTGTTAACCAGAAAAAGCTCATGAGAGAAACTGTATTTCTTCTAACAGTCCAGTCGTGTTCTGAATTATGTATGCTTTATGTGGAACTAAAACTTCCCTGGGGCCCACAGTGCCAGTTCCTTCTGTCATAATTTTAATTTTCAGCTGCCAGTGCAAAGAAAAGTTCATTGTATAAGTGTTTGAGGTGAATTTCTTCTGCAGTATGTTCCCAGTAATTAAAGACAGAGAGTGCATATTCAAAAAGAGCTTAGATTGTTCTAACTCTGTGTTGTATGGTACAATATCACATGTTATTCTTGAATGTTTCAAGTGTTAAAACTAAGAGTTACTATTTTCAACATTTTTTTCTTTACTTCAGAAATCTGAATGTGAAAGTGCTAATTTCTGTCTTGGTCTGTTTGAAGCATTAACAATGTACAAATTTTATACTTAACAGTCAACCACTGAAATGAAAGGAACATATGTTGCCATATTTCAGTTTCCTGAGAGTAGTGTATGTCATGGGGGGGAGTATTATAAAAAAATAAATGGAACAAAAAAACCACCTCAGAGTCCTCATCTAATATTCCAGTATTTGGTTATAAGACTAAATCTCTTCCTTCTTTGATCACAGCCGAAGAAAACATTTGATTCTTCCTTGTTAGCAGATACAGACAGTACACTGGAACTTTCAGTGAATTGCCAAGGCTTGCTAGTTCCTTGAGGTCACTTGTCTTCCTGAGAAAGTGGTACCTTTGCTGGTATAAATCTAGAGGCTGGAAAAGTACACTTTCTTCCTTGTTTCCCCTCTGGTACTTATGTGGAGGATTGACTATGCAATCTCTGAGAATATGTTGTGGTTTATTTTAGCCTGCAATCAGTACACATGAATGTAATAGAATCAGTAAATACTCTTACGCAAAGTGCCAATTATTTTTTCTGCTATATAGGTATTAATTTCATTCTTCCTTTTTTCCTTCCTTCCCATTCACATCCACCTTTCTGACAGGCATTCATTTTAACCAGTAAGGTTAAAAGCATAAAAGCTTTTCTCCTTACTGGGCTCATCTTTGTGTTCATTTTGGTAAGGCAAAGGGGATGTGTCTTCTGAGGGCATTCCAGCTTATCATATGAAGCCTTATTTAAAAACCAAGTAATTAATAATTTCTTTATCAATCACTCCTCTTAGTTCTCAAACAAGTCTGTGCAAACTCTTTTAAGGAACACCTCCCCATCTTATCTCCTTCCTCTCCACAACTAGCTGCTCACTTTAGGGAGTTGAGGTAAGCAAGTGTGAAAGACAGCACTGCAGTAAAATGACTCAGGTCTTCTGGAAGCATGTACTTCTTGTAATGAGAGCCAATGAACTTCTTTCATAATGTTCTTCGTTTTCTTTTGTGAAAGACTGTCTAAAGCAAGATTAATGATGAAGTAAGTTTTCCTCTTTTAATAAGGTGCAGTTCTATAAAGAAAGGCTCTAGTCTCAGTCACACCCGCTGTTCAGATGCAGCTTAACATGTGGTGTGCTCGCTCTGCAGCTTTCAGGGTGCTTCTCTGTCATGCAGTAGAGGAGACTGTAACTTAGGGTCAGGTTGTCAGCGGTGGCTTGGGATGTATCCCTTTTGCAGGATCTGTTTCAGCCTGCGGTCCAGTTGTTGCAGGTTTAGGCAAACCATATGTATCTGATATGTGAGTAGTGAAAGGAGCTGTGCCATGCAAAGGTGTGAAGTGTGAGTATCTGATTGCCTGGAGAGGAATTCGCCTGTGATGCTGAGCCTCCTTGCAGGGTCTGACTGCAGTTCCAGGTGTGGTCAGGAGTAGAGCAGGATATGCTCTGGCCAGGAAATGTGGCTGTCACACATAGGTTTTCAATTTGTGCTCCTTGAGATGAGTAGTTGTGACCACTGCCTCTGATGTATAACATTTAAGACCCTGTGGTATCTACAGATACTCTCTTAAGATTCTGCACTTCCTCTCCTTCACGTCAGTATGCCCCCTAGTCTATCAGCTGTCGTTCCAACAGGCATTACAATTACCTTGAATCGCAGACAGTATGTGCAGTGCACAGACTTTGCACAGGGGGAAGGTTGTTTTCTTATTGGAAATGCATAGAACGAGTGAATACAAATTCTGTATTATAGCAACATGGTTGAGGCAGAAAGGATGCTGTCAGAATAATTGCTTTTCACCGTGTATTTGTCCAGTCCTATTGCTTTTTCCTGCATGCATTCAGACCTAATGAAATACTCTTACATTTATGTGGATTGCAAAGTCCATTTGGCAGTCTACTTAGCGGTATTCCTTCTGGAAAGCACGTCTTTGACTCTAAGAATGATTACTTCAAATAGGGTTTCCCACAGTCTCACAGAATGAGGGATTTTTCCATACTGGAAAGTACTCTGCAGAGTTGTATTTCAGTTTCAGAGAGAAATCTGAGCCTGTTCACCTATATGTCACCTGGTAATAGTACAGTTACAGCTGTATCTGCAGCAGTAGAGGTAATTTTTTATGTTGTAGTCTGCCTGGTCTGCTGCTAGATTTTGTGATTTTTATTGTCACATGGAGGGGAAAAAAACCCCCAAGAAATTGTTTTGGCAAACAGTTTTTCAGAGACTACTACTACTTCATTTTTCACTGTATTATTATGTGAAATATAAGTTAATAAATACATTATTTAGCTTCTGGAATTCCTTGCATTAGTCTTAACTTAGAGTATATAGGAAAGCAAGTTGGAAACTTGCATATTATTCTCTCATCCTTTTTAATTTATATGTCAATATTGTAGATATAATTGGCAGTAGTTGCAAAGAAGCTGAATTGAGACTGTATTAGGAGTCGTCATATATATCGAAATGGTGACTAAGTAGGCCCAGCTGGAAAGCCAGCATGGTCATGAGCGCATTGTGCTTGGCTCCGTTTTGTACTAGTTCTCTGATTGAGTGTGGTTTTTCTGTTTGGTTGGTTGGGGTTTTTTATTTTTATTTGAAGTTGGGTTCTTTGGATCTGTTTTCATGTTTACCTAGGGGGATCAGAGTTTGTGTGGCTGTACATTGAGGCAAAAGTTAATACATACTAATTTTTAACTGACCTACTTCTTATTCAGACAGTTCTTGAATTCACAGTTGAAGTAGAACAGCAGATTATGCTTATTGGGAGAAAAAAATTGTTTGATTCTTGATGTTTTTCAGAAATACACAAACTGACAAGTACAGTACCATAGTTACAGTATAGTCTTACTAAGAATGTACTTCTCTGGCCTTGGATTTGTATTTAAAAGGTCCAGCCTTAGATAATAAGACACCTGTTGTTAATATCTTGGTGCTATTTAGTATGTTTTTGTCTAGTATCATACTGATATAAAATGGGAACCTTTAACTGAAAACTAATAGAAAAGTGTTAGTGTTAAGTGACTCCTAAGTGTCAGTCACTCCAAATATCAGCTTGCAGACACTCAGGCTCAAAAGAGTTTATTTTTGTTAACTGGTCACATTTTATGTAGTTGTAATAGTTTATTGTTAAGGTTTTACAGTGTATGTTCAAAGTATACCTCTTGGAGATCCACATAGAATTACTTTGGTAATTTGTTTTACCTATATACATGGATTTCTTGCTGTTCAGTGCAGACTGGAAAAATACCAGCTTTCACTCTTATCTATCAGTGTGAAAAACCTTTGTCCTATATGTCCCAGCGTACGAAGAATTGAACCTTAGCAGAAACTTCACATACTGAAAAGTACACAAATGATGACTTTATTCAAATTCCAATTCAGTTTTTTATATGGCTAATAATTTTCTTTTTCCTCCATTAATTTCTCCTATGATGTTGTGATTATCTGCTTAAAAACATAAATGTGTACAATTTTTGTTTGCTTTTAGGTATGATGAATGGATAAAGGCAGACAAGATAGTGAGACCGGCTGATAAAAATGTACCAAAAATTAAGCATCGAAAGAAAATAAAGGTAGTTTCTCTCCCTTTTTCTCCCTAACTTTGCTTTAATATATTCTTAAGTATTCCCCACTCTCCAGCCCCCGCCCCCCCCCCCCCCCCCCCTTTCATTGGCCTAAAAATGGTTGACAGTAAAAGTGACTTCCTAGCCTTTTAAAAACTAAAACTTTTTTCATCAAGGTTTTATTTTGTCACTTTGGGGTGGAGAGGGGAAGCTTCACTTTCCTTCTTTCTTATATTTTTAAATGAAATTTATGTATGCGTGTATAGAAAACAAATAAGGAGGATCCATTTTATCATCAGTGGTGAGAGCCAGCTCTGGGGGGTGAAATTTGGGAGCTCCCTCTGCTGATTCTGGAGAGCAAACCTATGACTAGTCCATGTGTATGTGACTATCATTTTATTTCATAGCATTTCTTTCAAAATCCATTCTTTTTAAACAGATATTTAAGCTTAGGTTATGATATATTCCATGGGCAGTGGGATGTAAGGAAGCTTTTCCTTCTGCTGTAGATGTAAGTGCTCCTCCTGCCCTGCCCCAGCACCGTGGCCCCTCTGGAACCTGAGTTTTGTTCCAGAGCTCCCTGCTCATTGTGACAGAGCAGGGTGTCATAGCCCTGCCCTGCCACTGCTGAGCCTGGCATCCTGTGGTGCTGCTGCTCCTACAGTTCTGAATGTGTTCGCTTTCCCATTTGTTTCAGTGGTGACAAAGTTCCTGTTCTCGGTATAAATGTCTTGGTATGGGTGTAGAAATGTATTTGTAATCTTTTAAACAAAGAGGAAAGCTTCCCTCTACAGGTTACTGTTTAAGATGACTGTAAGCATTGCTTGATTGTAATCTATGTTAAGATGTATGCTCAAATGAGAAGAGTTTTTAATCTTTTCTTTCGCATAGAATAAAACTGACAAAGAGAAGGAAGAGAAGTATTCTCCTAAAAACTGTAAATTGCGCCGTTTGTCAAAACCACCCTTTCACACCAGCACATCACCAGAGACTGGGTCCAAACTAGACAGCACTGAAGCCAAAAATACTGAACAAGCTCCGATTAAATCAATAGAAATTACTTCTATCATGAATGGGCTACAAGGTATTGTACTTAAACTTCTTCTAGTTCTGTAAATGGCCTTTATAAACAGTAGTAAATTACAATGTAGAACAACTGATGCAACTTTACACTTGAGTCTGTCTGGCTAATTATAACATCATGTTCAGAAATAACCCTTGGATGAAAACAATATTGACAGTTTTTGAAAACGGGTATTGTGGATTTAGTGTATGTTAAGTGTCTTAAGAATTACATCCTTAGTTTTGCCATCCTTTTTTAGTTTGATAATCAGCAAAGCATTTTTGCTTCCTATACTATTTCTAAATTTTTAATTTTTGATTTATGTAATTTTAGGACCCATGGTGGTTTTTTTCCTTGAAAAATTGAATTAATAAAACTAGGTTTCCTATCAGCGTGTCTGTTGTTCCTAACACTGTTTTCCTCTTCCCACATGTTTACAGCAGCATTATAATAACTAGTTGCTTCTCTTCATCCTTAGTCTAGTGCATGCCTCCAGAAAAAGAAATCATACATAGTATAGATAGTTTGGGTAACCACCAATTTTTGTGAAATCTGTATGAATTTAATAATCTTTCAGACTTATTTGAACTTGGATAACATTCGCCACTGGATTTCAAATTCGTAGGTAGAGTAACAGTCAACATACTCTATTAAGCTTAGTTTCCTTAGGAAATGAGAAACAAAAAAGCAATTAGCGATGATGATAATGACACTATTATTAGTGCTATAATTAATCTGTAATTAACTTCTGATTACAAAAGCACAATTTGACATACACCCTCTAATATTTTGGAAAGCTAAATGTTTTCCATATTATATTTAATTTCCAAAAATGCTTTCAATTGTATGCAATTCTTTTATAGTTTAAGTCCACATAGATTCATGCTGGGGATTATTTTTTTTTTCCCTGTTACTTGTGGGGTTTTGTTTTTAAGTATGAAAGGCTTTAATGTTTAACTATTTCTTTTTCCTCCTATTTTGGAACTGCTTGCTCAAAATTTCTACAGGTTTTTCTTCCTAAACTGGAATGATTAATGCTATTGTATTCATCTTTTCTTTGAAGGGCACAGCAAGGTAAATAGGTTGAGAGGAAAACTTGATGGACCTGATTTTTGGTTGTTTTTCTGTGTGGTGGTCTTGGCTTTTATTTCAAATGGCAAATTTTAATACCTCTTATAATACTAGTGTAGTTTTGTTCCTCTAAGGTATGAGAAAGGCAAGTCCATTTAAAGTGATAGAGTTCTTGGAGCTCTAGGCTAAAACGTCTATTATAAATGTTTAATTAGAAAAAAGCAAACAACATTGAAAGGGTTGTGTAAAGCTTGATTTCAGATTGAGTTTTAGAGTAGAATTTAACATCCTGCCTATCTTAAAACAAACCAAGAAGAACATCTGAGGCAACATTTCTCAAGGTATTTTGTCCTGTACACCTCTTCTCTCTGTTAGTGTGCTGTTCGCTTATGTGCGTCCTATTTCAGTAAACCTTTTTTAAATAAGTGAATTCACCTTTGATCACTTCAGTGAATGTCATTGACAGTGTTGCTTTTTTTCTCGTTGGTTACATTATCATATTTAAAGAGGTGGTGAGTTTTAGTGAGGAATTGAGAATGAAATATGGGAAGTAGGATGAGAAGAGTTAAACTAGCTATGCCAACAAAAATGGGTGAGTTACAAATCAAGGAGTTAGCCATATATTTGAGCCAGTTCTCACAGTTCTCACAGTTCTCATTGTTTCTCCTTGCATCCATATCTTTTCCCATTGGATGGGCTTGTTGTTGATTCCTTCTCCATTATATCTTTCTTTTTCTTTTCTCAGTTTCTTTATTCCTGACCCTGAATTTTGTTACTGTTGTCCTACACTCATTGTTCATATATTTCTCCAAGTGCCTTTCATGATTGCTTTCACTTCCTTTTTCCAGGCTGGTCATCAGGTTGCTTTGTTAGAGATTATCCACTGTCTTTGATGTTGTTCTGTCCTTTTAGACTGTGGATTCTCCAGGGAAAATGCTCTCTCTGTTCTGGGCTTTGGAAAAAGGGCAGATAATGGTAGTATTTGTAACCCATAAGAAATATTTAGAGTTTTTATGTTAAGCACATCTTTCAATTTCTGATTTGGTTAATTAGGCAGAAGTTTGTATTTTATGGATTGATGGACTCTATGCTTTCTCCACCTCTTCAGAAATTCCTGGAGATGTACTGTATAATTCAGAATTTTCCTAGTTCCTAATCTAGCCCTTATACCTTCTAATAGAACAGGAAATAAGTTTTTGAGGTCTTCAGGAGGTACCATTTAAAATATATACTACTAGAGATCCCTGTAGCATGTGTTCATATCTGTACAGTTTTCTTTAATTGTTTTTTTAAGAATTCTTTGTAACCAGAATCAAGACAAACTTTTCTTGTTTTGTGTTTTTTGTTTGGTTTTTTTTTTTAATTTATTTTTGATCAGCTTCTGAAAGTTCTGATGATAGTGAACAGGAAGATGACCAAAGTGCCCCGAATGTACATGCTGATGGCAAAGAGGAATCTCAACATGAAGCTGTAAGCCAAGATAAAAATGAACTCTGTCTAAAAGAAGAACAAAGCGGTTCATCCCTCCCAGAAGAAACTAAAACTCTGACAGATGTAGTAGTGCCCAAGTCAGGATCGAAATCCCCTGAAAGACTGCGAAAAGAGGTGGAAGAGTTATCTGAAGATACTGACTCTGATGGAGAAGACGAAGCCACAAAGAAGAGAAAGGATGTGAAAAAGGAGGTAGTGGATAAAATAGCAAAACCACAGGTAAAACGTGGTAAACGAAGATACTGTGTTGCAGAGGAATCTTTAAAGACTGTGTCACCTAATAGAAAGGATGAGAAGTCCAAGAACAAAGACTCCCTTAGTTTAGAAAACAGCAGTAACAGTTCCTCGGATGAAGATGAGGAAGACAAATCTAAAGTGAAAATCACTCCAACTAAAAAGTACAATGGACTAGAGGAGAAAAGGAAGTCTTTACGGACAAGTACTTTCTATTCAGGATTTTCTGAAGTGGGAGAGAAAAGAATAAAGCTTCTCAATAACTCTGATGAAAGGCTTCAGAACACCAGAGCAAAGGATCGAAAAGATGTCTGGTCAAGTATTCAGGGACAATGGCCAAAGAAAACACTGAAGGAACTGTTCTCGGACTCTGACACAGAAGCTGCTGCTTCCCCTCCACATGCTGCTCCTGAGGATGCTGCAGCAGAGGAGCAGCTTCAGACTCTTGCAGAAGAAGACATTTCTTTGCCTAGCTCTGAACTTGAAAAATCTTTGCCAGCTAGTGTGGACATTAAACCTGTTGAGGAGAAACCCACTGAAGTGGGTGAAAAGAAAGTTGAATTTCCAAGCAGTGGCAGTAATTCAGTGCTAAATACTCCTCCTACAACTCCTGAGTCACCTTCATCTATAACCGTAACGGAGTCCAGTAGACATCAGTCCAGTGTCACTGTCTCTGAGATGCTGCCACCAAATCAAGAAGAGATACGAAGCATTAAAAGTGAAACAGATAGCACAATAGAGGTGGACAGTGTGGCAGGCGAGCTGCAAGACCTCCAGTCTGAGGGAAATATTTCTCCAACAGGTTTTGATGCCAGCGTCAGCTCCAGTAGTAGTAATCAACCAGAGCCAGAGCATACTGAAAAAGGTAAAGGAAAGGGTAAACAGGGCTGTTTTCAACCTACCCAGCTCTCATTTTAGCATTGCTGATGTATTTTCATTCTGCTATGGTTACACTTCTGGAAAGTTAGTTGTTGGAAGAAGTAGTAGCCTGCTGTTTACTTCAAATGTGTGGAAATGGCATAATCATCTAGTGAATAAAATTTAATTTGCCAGGAAGTTTCTTGGCCTTTCATTAGGAATTGTGATGGTTTCAGTGCAGAATAAAGTATATAAAATAAAGTTTATACTGGACCTGGCAAGAAAAGCCCAGAGCAAACTGTAATACATTGTATAAGGAATTTTTGTAGCAAGATGGATACATTTTGAGAACCGTGCTTACAAGTAGAAGATACTGTTTCTTACATAAAATTTTGATTCTTTGTAAGCTGTTTATTTGGGGGGAGAAAGTGCCAATTATTGCATGCTCAGGCAACCATTTTGAACTTGCATCTTATGAAATTAATGTTTTAAAAAAATACAAGTCAAGCTGACAACAATCATTGACCTTATTAGCCATGTTTCACTTTCAGATGTGATTCTGCAGATTGAAGTCCCTATCCTGAGACCACTAGAGAATAGGGGATAATAAACACTGCCATCACTTGTGCAGGTGATGTCAGTGTACTGCTGCCTGCTTTTTAACTCTTTACAAGGCTGGATCAAAAAGCTTTTTTGTGAAAGTCACTGGCTCTTTTACAGTTCCATCAAAAGTACAGCTACTTTCACTGTGTTAAAGTGCCTAAAAAATGATTAATACAAATTTAAAAAATAACGTGTCTGAATATAATCCTGAGATGACAGAACTGATTTCTTCATCTCAACAGATTCCAGTTGATAACTGAATTTTTTCAAAATGCTCTTAATGTGTGTTACATTCATCATTCTGTTTGAATTGTTCTTTTGAAAGAATGCAACAAAATGTGTTTTCTTAAACAGAGGAGAGAGTTTGGAAGAGGTAAATATGTAGCACTCAATAAATACTCCTGTATTGCTTTGTTAATTATATATGTGTAGGTTTAGAACTTTGATTTGTTTGCTTTTTTATATAAAAGGAAATTACTGCCACATGAGAAAAGTTCTACATTATTGCACAATACTACTTCTACATGCATTAGACTTTAACTTCCTCTTTGATTTTGTCAGCATGCTGTCTGTTTTAGAAAATGGGGTTTCTTAATTTAAAATGGTTTTGTTACAGGAGTCATTTTTAATCTGTAAATCAGGTGGTTGTGGAACAACGTTTGAACAACTCCTAAAATTTGCTTTTTTAACAGGTGTACTAGAATTCTTTTATCTTCCTTTTCCCCTTGTAATCACAAATACCAGTAGACTTTTTCCTTTGTTTTTTTGTTTGCCTTTTTTTGTTGCTTTTTTAACATTATCTAAGATTACTGATCACAAGTGATAGTTCCAGTTTTTTCTCACAGCTTCCAAGTGCAACAGGCTTTTTTGAACATTTTTCAGTTCCATGAGTTCTTGATAAGTTTTTCAAATAAATGTATTTTAACTTAATTTACTGTAATAAAAAAATAAAAATCCATGTGGTTCAAGAGAAATTCTGATGATGCATAGGGGGAAGTATTTGCGATCATCTTGCATATGCACTTTTAACCAACAAACTTTGTCTGTTTTCTATCCTCCTTCACCACCTCTTGTTGATATAAGTAGAAAGCTGAGCTGTATTAAAAGATAGGCAGGCACAATCGCATTGTTGTCTACAAACTTAAGCTCTGAAGAGGTTTTTTTAAGACTGAGAAAAACACAAGTGCAAGTATTTATTTAATTTGTTTGTTTGTTTTCCTAATTATAGTCTGTACAGGCCAAAAAAGACTTAAAGATGCTCAGGGAGGAGGCAGCTCCTCAAAAAAACAGAAAAGAAGCCACAAAACATCTGTGAACAACAAAAAGAAGAGTAAAACTAGTAAGTACATCAGTTCAGTGTGAAATGAAATGTGTGTCATTTGTTTGAACGATTGTAGGAGATGAAGTCCGGAAATAAAAAATGTATTAAGACAAAATGTTCTCATCAGGGAATTCTTAATACTGCTTAAGTGAAGAATCTATCCTTGCTGGATGTCAGAGTGTCTTTAAATGTTTTGTTATTTCTGGACCTATTTCTAAGAGGCTGTTAATATCATATGAATCAGGAACACTAAGAGAGCAAGAAGAGCAAGTATTCCACACTTGGTAGAACTGGGACAGGAATCTCTGTGGCACAATAGCTGCATGTTTTAGAGGGGATCTGGATGAAATTGTAGTTTGTATTTCCTGCAAGATGAGTTTTTAGAGGTTAATATCTCTTCCAGTAGCAAATATGAGAATAATTCCAGAAAAATATAGGCTCTATTTTCTCCTTATATCATCTGTTACATCTTCAGTAAGTAATGCAACTTTTGCAGCTTTTTTGTATTTGTAGAAGCTAATTGGAATAGAAGCCACAATGCTGGGGAAGAGAAGCTTAATAAAAGCAGAGGTGTATTAGAGAGACACATGCACACAGTTCAGGAGACGGCAAGATCAATTACTGTCTCATCTCACTGTTAATAAAAAATACCAGGGAACAGTCAGCTGGAGTGTGAAGCTGGGAGGATAGCTCTGTTAAATCAAGGATAGAAAGCATATGCTATGCCTTTTTTCCTCTCTCTTTCACATCCTCCCCCCCCCCCCCCGCCCCCTTTTGTTTCCTTTAACAGGTTTTACTAAAAGTCTGTACTTTCTGGTCTGGTATTTGCTTTCACCCCACCCATCCTTCATGTTGATTGATCTCCTTCACGTTCTTTAATCCATTTTCATGCCATTTCACTAATCTCCTCCTTCCATAATCCTTACTCCTTCCCTCACCCCAGGAATTAAAGAAGCAAAACAAACTGAATTTGCAGAACTAATACACAATTTTTAGCCTTGCCATTGTTTCCTTGGATTTGGTGAATTTATCCCTATTTCTCAACCTATGTCTTTGTCAGGATGTTTCATGATTATTTTTTTTTCGTGTTTCAAAGTCATGATCTTTTGCACTTCAAAGCTAAAATTGTTTCTTGTACCATGTACAGTCCTTGGTGTGTACGCACTCTTTTTGTTAGACTTCAGGCACTGTTGTATGTAATAAGGGGAATAAATAGATAAAATGTGGAGTCAGTTGCGAGCAAAAAATGCTTTTTGCAAAATTCAGGTATATCAGTTAAAGCTGCTTTTTTAGCAGCTTCCACTCCTGCCTTTGGATTAAGCCAGCAGAAAACATCAGCTCTGCAGCCAGCAGAGTTCTTTCATACCAGATCGTAAAGACCACAACCAAAAGAGACTTTCAGGGTTCATTTTGTCAACACTTAGGGCAGGTACAACTAAGACATAAGGTTCTCTTGATAAATATTAATTGAACATGTTTTTTAGACATTATCACGTCTTTTAGACAGATTTTGTTACCTTTGATTAGGAAGCTGAATTCAGTTCAGCCTGTTGCTTTACAGTTAAAGTTATTTCAGTGTGAGGTGAAATTCTGTTTTGAGTCACCTGAAAATGTTTTTCTGCAATTAAAGAATTTGATCATCATGTCTGAGGAATTTTGTAGATCATGTCACGCAAATCCACATTATTGCTAGTTGTTTTAGCACAGAAAACCTAAAATGTTTACTCTTATTTCTGCTACATGTCCTAGGAATGCAGTGAAAAGCTTGTCTGTAACTAGTACCTCTATAACAGGTCAGAGGTTTGTATATATTGAATGCTGTATTAGAAATGAATATTAAAAAAAGTAAATGGAAGATAGGACATAACAATCAGTCTTGATAATTGTTTTAGAAGAAGTATAGTCCCATAAGCAGAAATACATGGGTAATTTTTGCACCTACATTGATACATGGACTTCCTCTTTGCCTTGTTTTCTAATGTAGGCAATTTATTTCTGGATATGATTTTAAACCAACAAGTGTGATGCTGTCTTGAACTGTTCAGGGAGTGGAGTGTTCCTTCACTATACAGACCTTTTGAGCAGCTAGATTGTATTTGAGAATTTCCTTACAAGTAGTGTGTCCCTGCCCCACCCCCTTACGTTCTTGCGTACACATTTTCAGCAATATCCTTACCAGTATTTGGGATGGGTTGTGGAGCCACAGTCTGGTACTTTTATTCACCCTCTAGCTCTGTTTGGTTCCTGTAGGTCCACATAATAGCTATGAATCTACCTGCACAGCAACTCACTGGACGGTGTTTCCAGTGAAGGTTTCCCTTTCACAGCATGCCAGAATTAGCAGGGCCCCATTCTATACCTGTCTTTAGGCGCTAGTGATGCAAAGAGCTGTGTGCTAAGCTTCTATACCAGGATGGATTATATCATTTTTGAGTAAAAGGATTTTGGTCAAATAAACTGATGTTGTATGAAAATCAGCACAGGGGTAGCTTCTGATAAGGTTTGGTTTGGGCAGGAAGCTTGCTTTGTTTTGTAACAATATATCTTCTTGTTTCTTCAGCAAATACCAGTGACAGTGAAGAGCTGTCTGCTGGTGAAAGTGTGTCCAAGTCTCAGTCAGCAAAATCGGTTTCTACTGGCATGAAATCTCATCAAACCAAATCACTCGCAAGAACACAATCTCCAGGAAAATGTGGGAAAAATGGAGAGAAGGAGTCTGATCTCAAAGAACAGAATAACCGTTTGCCCAAAGTTTACAAATGGAGTTTTCAAATGTGTAAGTACTTTCTTCAAAACAAGCCTGGTGTGGTCTTGTGGTATAGTATAAGAAGGCTTTCTGAATTTTGATATTTTTTTTTCCCCTAAAATTATTCGATTTTCAGTTTGCTTGATTTTGTGATAAATCCTGATTTAAAAATTTTAAAAAAAGAAAAGAAAAAGAAAAAAAACAGTTGTTTGGTTTTTTTGCAATTGCAATGCAGGAAGCTGTCTATATTGTACTCTTCCAATACTGCTTTTCGATATGGCTCCTATGCTGACTTGCTGTTCTTGCCATCCTGTGCAGACCTGTCATTGTGGCATGAATCCACTATATGTGCTTCTTGTGTTGATATTTCCGTGCTGTTTTACTCCTTATTCTGTAGTTATTTTTCAGACACGTACATGATTGCTTTGTAACTTTTTCCCCCCTTCCATTTTTGCCTTAGTGAACCAGGACATGTTTACTATTTCTAGTAATAAGAACTTTCAGTGTGTTTGTGTCAGTCAGATACAGGTACAGTTACAGTTAGGGGTGAGCAGTGTTGAAAGGATCATGCATTCGCCTGTCAGAAAAACAGTTCAGTAGCTTATTAATGCCTTAATATTAATACATCTTCTTAATTGCTTCTGTGTGTGCGTGTATGCTATTGCAGCATTATTTGCAGTGAGGAGAAAAGAGAGGTATGATAAAATAGTAGTTGATTGAAGCTTTCTTCCTCAATATAACAATAAGCAAACAATTGAAAATAATTATTTAAAAACAAAAATTTGCTAGTTTTAGCCCTCTCTCTTACAGTATCTGGGTATTTAATTGTCTAGTCAGCAATAAACTGTCCTTAGTACTGACCATGGATGTATAGCATTGCATGAGTTGTTTTCCCCTTGCTTTTAAAGGTTAAATTGAAACTATGTGCTGTGGCTGATTTAAATTACTTTTTGAAGTAATCCATAGCATCTCATTCAGTATTCACAGATGACCTTAGCGTATGTCAATTTTCTGAAGTTCTCAAAGCGTTATGCTCTGCACTTTTCTGCACTCTGTCCCAGGCTGTGTGAAGGCTGCTGTTCCTCACGTAAAGTGGGAACAGGAAGGAGCTGGCACAGCACACTTTTTATTTTTTTGCAGCAGCATTCTTTCATGCCCAGGGAATTCTCCACTTAGCCACCTGTTTCTGCAGTGAGAGAATCTGACCCTGCGTTATTTTCCTCTCCAGCCCTGAATCTCAGTGTTACTCTACTTTAAAAGTGTTTTTCTCCTAGTACTTCTTCACAGTCAAGTTCCATTCTTCCGCTCTTCAGGACAGTGTAATGTAATGGGTCTTTATTGTCACTTACCGGCCTGCTGAGGTTTGTGGGGCAGATTTCCTGTGCAACACATTTAAAGAGCTTTTGCTCCTTCTGTCCTTTCTACCTTGCTACATTGCACGTGCTAAATTTGCCTGGCAGAAGTTGGGCTTTGGTGTGCTATTTAACACATTTCTGCTGTTGTGGAGGTCTAAGACACTTGCAACGTCTCTGAGCTTTCCTCATCTTCCCACAGCCTACTGTAGTTGTGGCTTTTCATCCTTTGGTGCTACCTTCATTATAGGTTGATGAAGTGCATTCTGCACCCCACATTAGTTTAAATGATTCTTAAATGTCTTTGAATGGAGTGTCTCCTGTGTGGCTTACCTGAGGCTGAAAGGGCCTGAACAGAGATAGTTCCTCCTACCTGTGCCCCCCACAGCAGTGTGCACACTGGGGAGAGTTCCCAGCTGGAAACAGCCAGAGGGGCTGTTCCTGTGCTGGCTGTGTCCATCGACATCCCCGTGTGGGATGCCAGCAAGAAGGTCCTGTAGAGTTACACCTTATGGCCCATATGCCATGGACTCGATTAGAACCACCTCACAGCTATTCTGATTCCTGTTGTAACCTGCTTGTTTTGTAACAACCAAGACAGGTTGGGCAAGACTGACCTTCCTGGTGAATTAGGCCAAACTGACCTCTAGTGAGGACTCAAAACAACAGGCTCAAAGCTAGTTTTGGCCCCTATGTCTGCACCAGTTGCCTTCATTTTTTTTTTTTTCTTTTCCTTCATACAGGGAGGGAAATGCATGCATTTTCTTCCTCTCCCATTTCCTTAAAAAAAAAAAAGTGTATCTGGTGGTATCTTTTAAAAATAATAAAAAAGGAACAAAGTTTGTGATAATAGACAGCAGCTGCTGTTGCTGTGTTTCTTGGCTTTGTGTTGTGCTACCTCAAAGCACATCATAAAGATCTGAGCACTTCCCACTTCACTGAAATTCAGAAGTTTTTGTAAATGCTTCAATACAATAATTAACAGAGATTCTTTAACTTGCAGCTGACTTGGAAAATTTGACTAGCGCTGAGCGCATAACAGTCCTCCAAGAAAAATTGCAGGAAATCAGGAAGCATTACCTGTCCTTGAAATCTGAGGTGGCTTCCATTGACCGAAGAAGAAAGCGCTTAAAGAAAAAAGAGCGGGAAAGTAAGTGCTGGGAACTAAATTCCACTTCTAGAGGATTAAATTGCATGTCAAGTTATTAAGGTGTCAACAAGAGTTGGATAATTTTTAGGGAGATGTGTGCCATTAGGAGTGTGGTTTTGTTTGGCTTTTTTTAAAAACAATGTGTAGAGTTATTTTATGATCTTTAGAAGGTATGGTTCAGATATCCAGTGACTATGTAAGGGAAAAAAACATTAAAAAGGCATGCAATCTATTTAATTCTGTTTAGACAGAACTACTTAATACAGAAAATATAAACAGAAAAAGAAACTTTTTTAAGCAGTGAACAAAGTATCTAAGGTTATTAGTAACTTACAACTTTTCTTCAAGTTACACAAAAAGTTACTATAGCATTTCTTGTGTGTCTAGTTAGTGCCTTGCCTTTAGGATAAGTGATTTATTTTGAGTTCAAGGAGACTATCAATTAAATCTCTCATTTCCCTGAAGTTGCTTTACCTATTGCTGTAGGGAATGTTCTAGTGTGCCTGATTCCAGCAGCATTAAAAGGATTATTTTTTCCATGTCTTGTTTATGTGCACATAAACGAGTGCACTGAGTATAAGAAGAAAGACTGAAATGCCATGTGTAGTAAGATTTTATGGCTGCAACCATCACATGGGAACTGCAATTGCTTCTTGGTTGCCAGTGTAGGGTGTTTGTGCAGATTCAGGGCTGGGATGCGGCCCTACCTGTGCTGATTCCCACAGGAAAGAAAGGGAGCAGTTGACTGTGCTTGCGGGTCAGGAATGAGCTCTGGTGTCCACTGGCAGGGCCCTTGATCTGGGTGACCAGTGAACCAGGGCTGCACAGGGCAATGCCATGCTGTCTTGCACACAGCCGAAGCTGCCTCTCGGAGTGTTTCCCACAAAAACTAGGGAATGGAGGCTTTTTTCTTTTTAATTACTAGGCATTAGTTGCAGTATGTACGAGTGCTTCTTGTTGAACAGAAAACATTTTTATTGCTTAATTCGTAAATTTTTATAACCTGTGTTTTTCTCTTCCTGTGCAGGTGCTGCTACTACATCATCTTCCTCCTCATCACCTTCCTCTAGTTCCATTACGGCTGCAGTTATGTTAACTTTAGCAGAACCATCTATGTCAAGTTCATCACAGAATGGAATGTCAGTTGAGTGCAGGTGACAGCAGGACTTGCCAAAGCACTTTGCACTTAATGGCTGCTGAGGGCCACTCTTATTTTTTTGTTTGTTTTTTTTTGTTTTGTTTTTATACTGCACAGTGGCACAAAATTCAGACAAGCACTATTTTGTATTTAAAGTTGTTTCTTGACAAGCTAACTTTGCACTTAAGTGCACTTTTATGAAGAAGAAGTACAACAAACTGCTTTTCCTCAAGCAATAATTGTTTCCAACTTGTCTGGGAATTGTAAGTCTAGTGACTCGAAGGCCTTCCACTGTGGCAAATGGAGGCTGTTCACTGCCTGTAGAGACAGTACAATATGCATATAGTTGTTGGGTTGATCTAAATAAACGTGGTAAGGCTTACTGTATTCCCTGGTATTTTGTTAAAGCTGGAACATTTGATATTTTTCCATTTATTTATGACAAATATTGAACCTATTTTCATTTGTACAAGCTAATTGTTTTTTAACTGCTAAGTCACCTTATAGTGGCTTTAATTGTATACGTCAAGCACATGTATTCAATTCAAAACCTGCAGTTAGTAGGATGTTTGACATCAGTCCTGATAACCAAATACAAGGATTCCTTTAAAAAACAAAAAAAGACTGACTAATGTTTACAGGTTTGAATTAGGCCTAAATAGGTTACTCTGGGTTTTAAGAACCCATTAATTGGAATGAAACTACTGTACTTTGCCATTTTTCTATAAAACAGTATTTTTTTTTTAATTTTGATAAAATACATTATGAAAAAGAAAGAAAATGGCTAACAAACTGTATTAAATCTTAATGTATAAAGATTGTATTTAGCCAGTTTAAAGTGTATATTTATTCATATGGATTATAACAGTTATATTTTTGTGTTTTCTTGTAAATGTTTCTTTTCCCTTAAAGCAACAAATATTTCATTTGTAATGCTTATTTTATTACGAGCTTCAAGGAGAGGACTTCAAGACGGAGTAAGGTGTGAGGTTATAATTTGTGGTTGCTGATATGAACACTGCCACAAAAGGGTAGTTGTTTTTAAAATAAATAGCTAGCTGAGTGGTAGACATTTAATTTTTTAAATGCCTTGTACAAATTCCAAAACCAACTTCAAACTGTTTTCACTTGTATTGATTTTATGTTGTATGGATCCCAAGCTCTCTCCTGTTAATTATATACCTTTGTAAGACATTTGTATATTGCGGAAGTGTTCATTCAAGCTATTTAATACCTGGCACTGTTAATACACAGTACTTTATTGTACAGATTGTTTTACTGTTTTAATTGTAGTTCTGTGTACTTCCTTTGCCTGGGGAAATAGGGGCTGGCATGTTTTTCTTTGTTTTCTGGCAATACAACATGTAAGAATTCAAAGCATTTTGTTTGTAGATGCTAGTGTCAGAATCCTTTACATTTGACTTTTCTAAGAAAAGCATTTTCAGTCTTCGTAGTGTGTGCTTAAGGTTAACTGATTTTATTGAAAATGGTTTCAAAGTATTCAGAATTGTACAGGACTGTAAAAATTTGTTGACAAACGTTGAAGGAAAAGCTTATAGAAAAAAGCTATAAAATATATATTAGGTTCTGCAGAAAATGGAGAATTATGTAATATATTGTACAAATGTAAGCAAAGGCCTCTGAAATAAAATGCCATAGTTTGTGAATCCCTGATTTCGTTTCTAACAGTTTAATTAAGCAACCATAGTGTGTTCATTATAATGACATGAAGCTGCAGAATCAGTTTAGCAAATGATGTTTGATACGGTGTAATAAGCATATAAAGATAACCTAGAGCAGGTACATTGGCCTAATGTTCCTCTTACTGATTATTTCAAATTCATCCTCTTTTTCAGCAGAGTGAGAGAACGTGGCCCATTGACATCATTAAGACAGCACAAGTTGAAAAAAAGGTGAATTTTGATTCACATTAATTCAGGTAGTTTGAAAATGTAAAAGCAAGCTCCCGAAGATATTTGCCAATTTCTAGTACCAACTGCCTCAAGTTCAGATTCAGCAGAAGTGAAACTGGAATAAAACTTTTAGTGTTAATCTGCTTACATCATGTGTGGCTGTACTTTGGTTGACCAAAATACTGTTACGCCTGCAAAATAATAGATTACTGATGAGACTGATAAATAACAAATGATAATAAGCTTTAGAAACACTGACTGTATTTAAAAATTACCAGTGATCTGAGACTGACAGGAGTAACTTTAATACTTTCAGTGGGGGCTACTCAGAGGATATTTACTTATGTTTTAAGTTTAGAATTAATAATCAGTCGTAATAGTTCAGTTCTGCCTTTCAGGCTCAGTAGGCATAACTGGTATTGATTTAACTGGGAACTACATCTGGGCAAGCAAGAGCAAATTCGGATCTCCACTCACTAGTTCTTGATCAGCTCTTAGTTTTAGGCCCATCATTTTTCTATGAGAGGATTTTTTTGTTTACCTGTTTTAACAGGGATCGTTAGTCACTTCCCCACTCCTAAACTGAGCTTTGTGCATAAATAGATTTTTGCTGAGATGATTTTTGTTGTACTTCATGTGCAGTTTAATGAATAGTCAGAAATCTGTTCTGGATGTTTTATATTGGACCTCGTCTGTGAAGTGTGTCTATAAATCATACTCTCCAGGTCATGTTACTTGCGTCCCAGTGGTTACAAAGGAAGGTCTTTGGCAAACTGTTAGACAAGCAATTTTATCCCATGTTCCAGTGAGTCAAATTTGAACTTCTTTTCAGGTTACGTATGGTAATGTATCTTTAAATGTGGGTGTGCTCCCTGCTTGGCATGCACACTGTACAGCTGAGAAAGTGTTCCACTGGCAGTGATTGCTGGGCTGTACCCATACCCTTGAGTGCCAGCTCAGACCACGACCTGAAAGGCAAAGTGAGACAAACTACTTCTCCTTTATCCTTTACACCTTGGCTCAGCAACAGAATTGAGTTTTGCATGTCTCATGTTTGATCATGTTGAGAATAGCTGAGAGACTAGACTATCTGCATATGCCGAGAGAAAGCACGCCTTGCTTGCGGGCTGTCTGCGTTGCCCCCGACTCCCTTTATTTACAGTCTCCACCAGTGCTCGTATGGACTTGTAGTTTCCGTCATGCTGTGGAACTTCCCTGTTGCCACAGGGCTTAAACTCCCTGGCAGAGTTCTGGAGGCTGTATGCCTTTTCAGCTTGTCAAATGTAATTTTGTTGTATTTTGATGGTTCTGCATGTTCTGCCCCACCTGTGTCACCTACAAAACTGCTCTGTTGTGTGAAGGTAGATTGGAAAAGCCAATACAAGTAATGCAGCAGCCACCTGCCATTTCTTAAGAATTTGTGTATTTTCTTGGGCTGACCCCATCAATGAGGGCCCCTAGCTTTCCTGGCCTCCAGAAGACCAGACACAGGATGCCTGGTGTGTGTGTCAAGACTAATGCTTTTACCTTTATTCCATAGCTGGATTACTTGTTTTGCCTTCAGTTGGACATTGGTGCCAACAAAATTGCTAACACTGGCAGTTCAAGAAGTGCATAAAATCTAACAACAGTTGAGCTGTTTGTATTTGCCTCAGCCTTTAAGTGCCTGGTAATTGTCTATGCCTTTCCAATTATTATCATCTAGCATTTAAAACTACATTCCGGACAGGCAGGTCTTAAAGGGAGATCCCAATTAGGTGCCTAATTTTGAAGAGTTAATAACAGACCAAACTTTCTTATGCACCAGCTGCACTGTGGCCTGGGTTGGAAAACAATCTGTTTGAGAATTAACTTAACAAAAAAGGGTCATTTCCAGTTAGATCAGTTATCTAGTCCAACCCATGTAGCAGCAGCAGCAAGATGATCCAGAGCACTTGTCTCTCCTCGCTACAGAGCAAAGCTGGGAGGGAAGAAGTATGGCTCCTTCCTCCTTTTCCTGTCCCCCAGGCTACAGTCCTCGAATCCCCTGAGAGGTACCAGGTTTCAGGGATTTTACAGGCTTTAAAAGCCTCCTGCGATCCCAGGTACAGATGAAACAATCCAGAAGGAAACTGGATGCTCAAGTGGTGGTTTGGCATGACCTCTCTGGTGGTCTCACAACTTCTTAGTGCTTAAATAGTCTTAACTGCTTAACTGCCGGTGGCTCTGTGCTCTCTCTGTAACCCAGTTTTGTTTGTAATGCACACCAAGCCTGTTTCAGACCTACAAGTCATGGAAACTGTTCAATTTTGGGTGCTCTTTACACCCCTTCCCCCTTTGCATTTTCTAGTCCTTTTCCAGGTTTGTCTCAAGGTGAGCTGGTTTAAAAGGGGCTGCATGAGCACCGGAAGGATGCTTTCTGCCTGTGAAGTCAAGCATGAGGTCACGCACCCTCTGACAATTGCACACCTTAATGAACTGTTTTGAGGAAACCTGTACTGTAGGCTTTAGTTCAGCCTTGCAGCGGCAGCGCTGCTGGAGCGTGAGGCAGCCTGGCACAGACGAAGCTTTCCAGTTTCCGGTTTCCGTTTAATCTGTACTCAAGGATAATGAGCTCATCTTGCACAGACTTTAATTGGGGACTTGGAGGGGTTGTTTTTTGCTCAAAAAAAGAATAAAACGACACACTTAATCCTGGATGGGGGCTGGATAGCAATCACGAAGGTAGAGTCAGACAGAAAAGAAAGGACACGGTAAGAGGTACTTCCACAGCGTAGTCACACTTTCTGTAGACAACAGCGATGTTATTTTTTAACCACGCGTGGCACTCTGAACCACTTCAGTGATTTTAAGTAGAAACAGCTTGAGAAGACAGGCAGGAGTAATCACTCAGTAATTTTTGTCTCCTTTCAAGCACAGCCGCCGAGGAGCTGAGGGCCTTGGAAAACAACGGCAACAACGTATCCCTCACCCGTGCACCAGCCCCAGCTGGTAGTGTATGTGTTCGTAGTGCTGCCACGCCCCCACCAAACCGGCGTGGCTGGGACCAGCGCGCCCCTTTCCCGCCCCCCGCCAGGCCGGCGGTGCCGCTGCTGGGGCCGGGCCCCGCGGGGCGGAGGGGCCGCCAGTGCCGCCAGCGCCTCCGCCGGGCTCGGGCGCGGCCCTCACAGGGCAGCACGCGGGCGACCCCGGCGAAAGCCCCGGCCCCGCCCTCCCCCGCTGGGGCCGCCCGCGCCGGAAGTGACGCACGCCGCGCCCGCTCCGGACAGTCGCGAGCGGCAGCCATGCGGGCCCGCCGGCGGGGCGGGGGGCTGCGGGGGGGCGGCGGGGAGGCCCTGGGCGCTGAGGCCGCCGAGGCCGCCGCCGCTGCTGAGGCCGCCGCCGCGGGCGCGTCGCGTCGCGGTGCCCGGGCGGAGGAGTACGTGGTGGGGGAGGTGGCGGGCAGCCTCTGGCCGGGCGGGGCGCCCGCCGCGCCGCTCGCGCGCCTCTTCAGCGCCGCCGCCGCCCCGCCGGTGCTGGTGGCCGTGGCGGGGGTGAGTGCCGCGCTCCTCCCAGCCCGCCGGGGGTCGGGGCGGCGGCGGCGCTGCCCCCAGAGGCCCGGTCAGTGCCGGGGCTGGCGGTGCTGGTAACGGCGGAGTGGTCCCGCCTACCTGCGCGTTGGTACCAGAGAGGGGCCGGAGACCGGTCGTGAGCGATGGCGGGCGGGCGGGCGGCACGGGGAAGCCGAGCGGTAACTCGTTGGCGCTCAAGGCCGCCGGTCGGTCCCCGCGGCGATCGCCGCGAGGCTGAAAATGCTGTGATGAGGGTGGGTGAGACCAGCAGGGTGGGCGCACCGGTGAGCGGGTAAATCTGGGTGTGGGACACACCGCTTCTTGCAGTTGTTGACTTTAGTTAGCGGCACTCCAATTTCTGGAATTTTGTTTTTCAAGTTATTTTTTTTTAAAGGAAAATAAGAAAAGAAAGCATACAGATGAAGTGGAAGAAGTGTCAGAAGACCAGAGCTTATCAGTCGTGCAAGAACCTCCTGTAAAGGCAAAGAAAGCCAGAAAAGCGAAGAAGGAACTTTCAAAAGCAGAGAAAAAATTGGCAAACAGGTGGGTAGATGATACCTTTTCATAGTAAAATTAAAAAAAAAAAATCCAGTGTAATTATAAGATTATGGGTTCAGTGAAACAGTACAGTTCTGTTCAGCTCTTCGTCTTGAACCTTGTGTTTTAGAAAGTTATTTTTAAGAAGACTGTGAAAATTTTCTGTGGTTTTCCCCAGAAGATAGTAAATACTTCCAACTTCTTGAAGTTTGAGGTCCGTGAAGTGCAGATCCCCTGTTAAGAGCTAACAGGTCCAGAGGTTGTAGATTTGGACAAAAAGTGCTCTCTGGCATGGGGTGATGCTTTCTAACTGTAGTTGGCTTTGTCCAGCAGACTGCCGTCAGAGGAGCAGAGGTGGTTTCAGCAGCAGCAAGGTACTAGGCAGAGTTAGTTGTCCTTATGCTTGCCCCCTACTGTGGCACAGAACTGCTCCGATGCACTGTCCGTTCGCGTAAATACTCAGGGTTAAGCCAGGACGCGGTCGGTGCAGGCAGGAAGCTGGTCTCCATACAGCAAAGTTTGGATAATGAAGTTTACTTGATGGTAGCTCGAGGCTAACGCCTTGTCCTCTCTCTGGGGCTGTGCGTTGTTGCATCTTCCATGCCCACGAAACTTGTTTGCTGTTTTGGTGTTGGTAGCCTTCAGAGGCTTCTTCAGATCTGCTTCTTGTTCATGCTGTTATGGCAGGTTTGGGTAGATGGAGAGTTGTTAGTGCACGGATGGGTCCCGAAGGATTGTTAGTTCCGAGTGTCCTGGATACTGGGAAGAGTTAAATCTCGCCTTAGTTCTAGCCTGCAAATACAATTTTTTTTCCCCCTGCAATTTTAGAGCATGTCAAATTATTTAATTGTGAATTCTTTCTTTATTACTCCTATGAAATAGCAAATGCAATGTCCTGGGGCTAGCAGATAGTTTTCCATGTTACGGAATGATCAGATATGTTTGTTTAATGCATAATAAGCATAGTAATGTTTGACAGTTTATGTTGAACATAATAATTTAAAATGCAAGTTAAAATATTTATTTTGGAGGCTTCAGTTCTTTGACCTCAAAAACTCTTTTTTTTTTTTCCCATCAATTACAATTTGCTTGTCTCTTTCTGATAAGAGAGCGTGCTTTGGAGCAGGCAGACGAAGAGGAGGAGCAGAAACTGTTTCAAAACAAAGCGAAGCAAAAAAAAAGGGCTTCTCATGAGATCACCAAAAGTGTTGCTAATTCAGCTACAGGCACTACTGTAAAACAACAAAAGGAAAAAAAGGTGCCTGATGAAACGGTAAACAGAAGAACAGTGTTTGTTGGAAACTTGCCCGTCAACTGTACTGCTCAGGTACGTGAGTGGATTCTGTCAGCTAAAGGAATGAGAAGAATTACAACAGTCCTTAGTTTGGAGGGATGTTTCCAGCTGAGGAGTCACACATATTTGTGACTAAAATTGCTTTTTGGGAAAGTAGGAAATAATGCTCATTGTCAGAAACCTTTAGAGGCAATCTCTTTTGTTTTCCTGGAGTTGGGCTTTTTATGGCAGTGGGTGCAGTTACTCTTTCTTTAGTAGAATAGGTGAGTTTCTTTTTCAGTGAAAAATGACAATAAATGAGAACTACAATTATAAAGTTAGTCTGCTTCCAATTTTGAATGTAAATAATACTTCAGATTGTTGTATAGCATCTGTTAAATTTATACTTCCGTAGTAAGGGGTACAATTTCAGTTTTGGCAATCTGTAGGACAGAAAACTGCCACAAGAAACACAGAAACGGTGACATATTGCTGGTGTATTTTTAGTAGCCCTTTAACGGACTTTGTATAATTAAAATAAAAATAGTGTAAAAACAATCTTACTAATATTCAACAATAATTCTTATTACCAGAATGCAAAAATGTATTGAATATTTGTAATATCTTCTGTTTAGGCACTGAAATCTCTTTTTAAAGAGTATGGACAAATAAAATCCATTCGATTCCGGTCTTTGGTACGTTATTTCCTCTAATGTTATATAACAAAATTATTTTTTGATCTTAAAGGGTAGTATTCATAAGACTTGTATCTTCATTAGTTCGGAAGTGGGTTTGGGGGTGTATTTTTTGCCATTAGAAAAAGCCTTGGAGACTTTACCACAGAGTCACCACAGATGTATCTTTTTCCTTTCATCACATTTTACTCTTCCTGTAGCAGCAGTTGATAGTATCAGAGCTGTATTTTGTCTGGAAGAAGAATGCCTTTACTATTGCTCGTTTAGCAAAGGTATTACTTACCTGGTTTTAAATCATAGTGGCAAAGACACACTGATTGTAAATCAGTGTACTCTGTAAAACAGTTGAAGATAACAGTCTTGGAATTCAAGAAATGTAACATGAAGTCAAAGCAAGCTATCTTAATTCTGAGGTCTTTCTAGATCATCTCTAGAAATAGCCGCTTCCATTGTTTGCTTGCTGTACTGGCTACATTGCTTTAGGTGGGAATGTTACTGGTTTGAATTCCTCTTTGTCTTCAAGAACAAGTATTTTGAAATAAAGTGACACTAGGCCTATTTAACTAAAGCTCTTTTTATCTTAAAGGTTCCAGCCGAAGATACTTTATCCAAAAAGTTAGCAGCAATAAAGTAAGTTCCTCTTGTGAAGTTTGTGCTTTATTTTTCAAGGTAAAAGTAATTTTTAAGTGTTGGTTGTTACATGCTTGTCCATATTAATTTTCTTATTTTGTGTTTCTTTGACTTCTGCAATTACCTTTGTGTGTAAGTTTGTTTTTTCTTGACAAGTGAAAAAGAATTATGTGCCTGGTATACTAGTAATTCATTATCTTAGGTTGCATTTCTTATATTTATTCTTATATTTTAGGAAGGAGGAAGATGCTAATAGTCTTTAATTCCCTTGGATATATTTATGAACTGAGGAAGGTCGATCAGGGCTGTATAAGATGTACAGTAAGACTCCCTCGGACATAAGGGGCTAGCTTGATCTGTAAGAGAAATGAAGTTGTCAGTGTGCACAAAGCAGGAAGAGGCATAAATGTGTTTGACAAGAAGCACTTGTGCACTGCACACCATCAGAATTACTTAAACAATATGTGTTTTTTTTCATGTTCCAGGCATAAGGTGCACCCTAATGCGAAGTTCATTAATGCTTATATTGTATTTAAGGAAGAATGCGATGCTATTAAGGCTCTGAAAGAGTAAGTCTCCGTTTTGTTCCTCATTCCCTGTTGAAGAGGTAGATTTATGGATACATTTAAACTACCTCCTCTCTTTTGCTTGAATCGGAATAAAATGCATTTTTCAAACTTAAAAGTAAATTTGGTTTTGGAATAATGCTGTGCAGTAACATTGTAAATTAAGTAACGCTTTCTCATTTCATTTTTAAAACTTTTTGCTTTTGGCTACAAAAGAAATGGAACAGAAATTGCTAGTGGGTTTCACATCAGAGTTGACATTGCATCAAAAAGCAGTTCGGTAAGTAAGATGTGTGACTAGAAAACCCTTTTTCTGTTTTTTGGTGTGGTGGTTTTTGGTTTTTTTTCCTGTAACAAATAGTTTACTGTCTTGTATCTCTTGTTTTCTTCAGCATGACAATAAACGATCTGTATTCTTGGGAAATCTCTCATATGGTAAGTCTAATATGGATTGTTATGCATCAGTACTTAACATTTATGGAATTGGTTGACATTAAGGGTTTTTTATTTATTTAGGGTAGTATGTTTAGGAAGTTAAGTATCTTTTGCTGGAATTAATTTTTTTAATAGTGGTTTTATTTTTTAACTGAAATGCCTAAAGGGGCTGTAAGTTTCTGGCAAGTTCTGCAGGTTGTTTTCTTTATTGTAGGTAGAACTGCAAGCACTTTCAGTTCTTGTTGTCGCTTGATATTTTCTAAATAAATATGACTAAACTGCATAGGCCATAGCTTTCTGAACTGTTCAATGTGTACTGGTACCTGTTTGTGAAGTACTTCCAAGTGATACATGGTGATGGCTTCTCATTTTGATGCTGTGAGCCACAGGGTGAGTGACTGTCCAGGCAGCTACTGGCAATCAGTTGTTACCTGTGTGGAGGTGCTTACTGTGTAGTTGTAGTCAGTGCTTGGTGAATATTCAGCTGCTTCTGAGTGGACTGAAGAGTGGATGAAGGGATCACCCTCAGGTGTGGTCCATATGAGGGTATTAATGGAGTCAGGAAGCTTGGGACAGCATCTTCCTTGGGGGTGGTGTGTATGCATAAATGTACAGGATGGCGGTGTGCCCTGTGCCCGTGGCCTGATGCAGAGCCAGTATCATGTACTGCTGACAGTAATGCTGAAACAAACAGGCTTTAGACTTTGGCCTAAAACTTGAACCTGTCTGAAATTCTGGATAGGTGACAAATCTGATCGTGGTGATGTTACTGATGCCTGTTATATAGAGCTTGTGTCAGTACTGTATGTTCCTCTGTGCATCCTGCAGAAAAAAAACAGTTTGGATATTTGCAGTGCTCTGAAAATGACTTCAGCAGCTTGAACCTTTCTCAGCACATCTAAGTCCCATTGCTGTAATTAAACCTGTACTATTAAATTCAGCTCTCCCCTTAGCATGGATACCATTATATCTGTGTAAAGGGATTTACCATAGTATGAAGCGTACCTATACAGAAAAGAATAACCTGTATTTTTGTGTTGTTACATGACGCTTGTCTGTTTGCATAGGCATGAGACTGAGAAAGCCTCACACGTCTGGCCCTTACCAGAATGATGGTGTGGCAACTGTGGTTGGAAACTGTAAATCCCTTCTCCCCCATTCAGCTAAAATTCAGGGTTCAGGCAATGAGTATTAGACTTCAAGAACTGCCAGCTCAAGCTCATTATCAGCAGCATTAATTCTTAGAAAGAGATTCTGGCATAAGAAGGAGCTACAAAAATGTAGCACAAATCTTAATTTCAAGCCATAAATGAAATTGTTTGAAAAGTGTATTTCAGTCTTTGTCTTCATTCTCCCTTGTGACTTATATTGCACTCTTCAAAGCTAGAGAATCAGTAACTGTGAAAGTAAATAGCCCTTTATAAAGTCTGCGTTGTTAACTTGCTGGAATTTTTCTGAACCACTGATGCTTGTGTACCTATATATATTTGATATATTTAAATGTATGTGTTTGTGTACCTGAATTGGCAAATATAAAATACTGGGATTTGGGCCAGGCTTCTAAAGCTGTGTGTCTGACTGAAAAGGCATCTGTGTCATTGTGCTTGCCTGCAGACATCAGTGACGATGCTGTGCGAGAGCACTTTTCTGTCTGCGGAGGTGTAGTAGCAGTGCGAATTGTGAGAGACAGAAAGACCGGCTTGGGTAAAGGCTTCGGCTACGTTCTCTTTGAGGTATGTAAGAATGGCGTGCTTCAGGACACTGGGAATTCTTCAGAATCTGAATTGGGATTTGCCTTTAGGCTTTGAAAATGTTTTTCTTCTTTTTCTGTTAGTAATTTTTTGGATTAGTATATGAAAGGTAGCATTTTTTATGTTAAAAGCAGCTCGGAAGACCAGTTCTGTGGAAGCAGATACAAAGCCAACTATTTTAGATTGTACAAAGAAAAGTTGTAAAATGTTGGGGTGAAAGAAGTTAACTTTAAGGGAAAGACTTAAAGGAGGGACAGATGAGTTTGCTTGGTATAACTGCAATGTTCTCCCATTTCTTATGTATCAGAATATGAGCAGAATTCTCTCCTGCAGCTGGTTTGCATACTGGCTCTCCGTTTTGGACTCAGTACAGCTTGTTTTCTCATGGCAGTCTCCCAGCCTCGTCTTCCTTAGTTTATTTCCTGCAGCCCAATGCTTTTTTTCTCCCCCAGTTTCCCCTTCATCTCTCTGCCTCTGTCTTCCACGTCTCACGTAAGCTGTTTTATAGCCTGTTTTCAAGTGTCTGTGCCTCAGTGCATGGGCTATGTGGGTGTGCAGGTGTTTTTGAGCAAAGCAGTGTCATTGAATAAATAGAGCAGTTTGGGTGCTCTTTATTGTAAAATTTTGCTTACAAAAATTACAGGAAGGGAAATACTTGAAAGCAATCAATTGGAAGGAATGCTGCTTTTAAACTGAATGTCTGTTCTTGTAGAATACGGATGCTGTACATCTTGCTTTGAAACTGAACGACACTGGTCTGATGGGAAGAAAGATACGTGTGAAGCGCTGTGGAGAGAAGTGGAAGGCACCACAGAAAAGTCAAGTTCAGTCTCGTGCTCCTAAGGACAGAGTTGATACCACATTAAAAAACAAGAGGTGCTCTAATGATTCATTTGTTGGTGAAAAGGCAATCCCATTAAAGAAGAGCAGTAAAGCAAAAAGTCTAAAAGCTATTCCTGGAAATAAAGCTGGGAAAAACAAACAATCTTCTGATAAAAATCAAATGTATAAGTGTTAGATATTGTTATAAAGATTGATGTATACAAGAGTGTTCTGTCATAAACAATGTTTCCTACTACAGCTGTAGTTGTTCTTGGTATTCATGCTGGGGTTTTTGGCTTCTCCCGGCAGGTGGTACGCGGTAGGTGTGTCCGGGAACTCGTCCCTAGCCGGGGTCTCGCTGCCCAGGTTAACCGAATTCTCTGGGGGTTGCGTAGGATGGCTCAAAGTGACTGCAGAAACAGGGGCTCGGGTGCAGACTGTGTCTGATGATGCGCAAATTATTACCTAGGTAGGGGGGGTGTTGGTTTTTAACTGTTAACCTTTAGTTTACAAGACATAGGTCTTTCGGGCGGCGGCGGGCGGACCGCCGCGCATGCGCCCCGGGGGCGGGCGGCCTCCCTGCAGGCACTGGGGTAGGCGCCCTCAGTCGACGCTGGCTGATGACGTCAACGGAAGCGAAGTGGGGTCCTTTCTGGCCGCCCGCTCGCCCCAAGGTGCCTGCGGAGCTCGGCGCCGGCCGCGCGGCGGGAGGGAGGGAGGGGGCGGGGGGCGGCGGCGCGGCGGGACCTTCCCCTCGGCGCCGGGCACGATGATGGTGGGCAAGACCAGCGCCATCGCTGCGGGCCTCTGCGGGGCCCTTTTCATCGGCTACTGCATCTATTTCGACCGCAAAAGACGGAGCGACCCGAATTTCAAGAACCGGCTGCGGGAGCGTGAGTGTCCGGGCCGCCCCCTCTCCCCGCCCCTCCTGGCGGCCTCCGGCGGCTCCCGCGCGCGCCCTGCCTTCAGCGGCCGCCGCCTCCCCTCCCCGCCGGCCCGCGCGCAGCACGTGGCGCCGCTGCAGCGCCCTCCTTGCTCCGGGGCTCGGCCGCCGCCACCCCCCGCTCCCCTTCCCCCCCAGCCGCGCCGCGGCCGAGCGGCCCGCCCGGCCTCTGCCCTGCGGGGGAACGGCCTGCAGCCCCCGTCGGCCTCCCGGCCGCCCTCCGCTTCGGCCCGCCTTGTCGCGGTGACCGGGCGGGAAGGGCGCGCCAGGCGCCCGGGAGGCTGCGGCAGGGCCGGGCCGGGTCGTGGGCGGGGGCTGGCGGGCGGTGTTGGCCCAGGCGCGCTTGTGCGAGGCCGACCCCGAGCCTCCGCTGCTCCTCGCCTCTCGTCATCCCCTTACCTAAGCCAGGGGACGGATCTTCTTGTCGGAGCGTGTTTTCTGCAATTTGTGTGGTTGTCGGGTAACTTGTGGTTTCTGCATCAGAAGCTGGGCTTGGAAATAATTCACCTTCCTCTTTTTTAAAAATCTTGTTATCCTACACACTCAGCCGTGCTATTACCGCCACTGCAGTTACGTGGTGGCGTTTATTTTTTTGCTTTTGGAAGACGATCAGATAAAACAACGCGATCTTTTATAGTGAAGTTGTTGCTGCGGTAAGGCAAGAGCCGGTGGCAGCCCTCAGGTATTTAATCCGCTGCATTCTTAACCCTCCTGGCAGCCCTGTTATTAGCTTCCAGGATAAGAATGAATGCCAGAGAAAACTGTTGATTAATCCAAAATGTAGAGCTCTTCTCCTGTGGCTCTTCATTATTTCACATCTTCAACACTTGTTTAAATGTTTTAATGATTAGTGAGGGTTTTAAATGCAACTGTGTGAGTACTCAAGGTACGCAAATTCATCCAAGGTACTCCAATGAGTCATGAAAAATAAGCTGATATTTGTTGTGCTGGGTTGTTTCTGACATGGGAACATGTACAGTATTCCTTTGGTAACGAATCTGAAGAAATTACCATTAAGGTAAACTTTCTCAGCAAGTAAACATAATGTAATTAGCAGTTTCATGGATGGAAGAGTCAGTAACTAGATGGGTTAAAACCGAATATTTACCTGATGATGTACCTTTAAATGTAACTTAGATGCTTTGACCTGTTTTAATGGATTGAATTTGTTGAGTGACCAGTGTTGATGCTTACCAGCTTATTAATTCTGCTTCTGGTAAGCTCTTGCGCAGCAAATTATGTCTTTCAAATACTTCATCTTCAGGCCCTTGCTCACGTATGTAGGATCTTAGATGCATACTTGTTGAGTGTCTTCCAAGTACTTTTTGCCCTCTGGTGCAAGTCATTCATTGGGAATTTTTAGTATAGTAAGCTGGTATGTGCTTGTCTTGCACAAGCAAACTCAATTCATGGCAGTGTGATCAGCCATGTAAATAAGTAACAGGGAAAATACTGGATTACATAAGATTTTTGCAGAAGAATTGAAAGTTATTTTTGCATCCCATTGTTTTTATTATCCAAGCTCCTATCCAGTAATGTTCTGAATAAGCCTTAGACTTGCTCTGATTAAGATTTAACCTTTTGGAAAAAATCCATTGTGGTTTGATAGGGGATAGCTATTGTCATTTGGAGGACTGATATCACCATATGACTTGTGATCTTTGGATGTGATACACTGGGCTGCTTTTAGTTGTAAGGCTTTAGATAATTAAGGAATTTGTTTTAATTTTTATTTTTTGCTACTGTAACTGATCTCTTAGTATGGAGATCCCTTAGTGGTGGTGCCAGTGATCTGATTATTACAGTGCTTTTACTGTTGGAGAGAAAGGCGTCACCTGTAAAATATTTGACCAAAGAAGGCCCAAGGCAGCAGCCAGTTGCAGTTCTTTAGATGAAGATAGACTGTTTCTCGGGCAATTTGATGAAAAACTTGTAGAAACCACCTTTACAGAAGATCTTTTCCACTAAAGTTGTTAGGATAAGATTGTTTTTCAGTCTTTGTGATGCAGTGTCACCAAAATTTGGGAAGGACAGGAGATCCAACATGTCAGTGGATTGGCTGTCATATTTGGTCAAGCACAAATGAGGAACAAATAATTTTTTTGCCATCCCAGTTACATTGTACTTATCTTTGGGCTGCATTAGGACCAAAGTAGTTTATGTTGCATAAAAGAAGTGATTTCATGGGGAGTTTGAAGGACGGCTGGACTTTGGTTTTCCAGATGTCTTAATCTTACTTGTTTAGCAGGTTTTGTGGTTTTTTTTTCAGGTTTTGATGTTGCTAGTTTGGGGCATGTCCATATTTAACCTTCGGACCAAAGGATAGCAAAGCTATAAACATCTGGAGCTCCTTAGCTTCCACAGCTAAATTTAAGATAAGATTTTAGATGTGTTTGCTACTCATGTTCTTGAATGTATAAACCAGAACTGTTCTGTATGCAAGTATAGACACTCATCTCTTCGTTCAGAGACAACCAGAATTTCTGACCATGCTGAATGTTGCCTCTCAGAGCACCTTCTGCCTGGACAGCTACGTGAGAGGAGAGCAGTAGGCAGACTCCACGGATGGGAGCTGAAGATGCAAACGGCTTTTTGGTCGTTCTGCTCCTTGGTGGGACTGCTTGTGAAACTGCTGGGGCAACTTGGGATTTTTGCAACCCATGCCAGTGCGTCAGGTTATCCATTGGTTCCCATTCAAAATTTACTTGCTGTGTACAAGAGCTGTGGCCTCTGATGGACCTGCAAGTCACGTGCAGTTTGAGAGCTGCAGTTTAGCTTTCTGTTATGGATGGATGCATGTGCATTAACTAAGATTCCTTCTATGAAAGATTGCCCTTCCCCTTTTCTAAGTGCAATAATGTCTTTAGAAGAGAGTGAAGTTTTTCATTTTCTTGGAGGTCCCTGAGGGAAAACAAAATTTTTGTAAGGTAGATTTGTTTTTTTTACCCCAAAGCCATTGCTTTTTGCTTGTGGTATTAGAAATGTAACTTTTGGCTGTTGTTGCAAAGATTTTTTTAAAACTAGTGTTACGAACTAGTATGGGAAAAATTCCTAAATATCCTTCAGAGCTATTTGTTTTCTGTAATTGTTCTGGCTAGTGGACTTTTAGAGAGACCTGTAAAAAATGTATTAAGAAGAGGAAGAAAAATTGCATAGTAAACAGACTTGAAAGGTTCTGTAGATCAGTGTTCAGTTTTAAAATCTTGGTGATTCTTTGCATTCCTTTACTATCTTCAGGTTAAAGTATATGATTTCATATGTGTGTGATCAGTGGTCAAAAGCTTTTATTAAATAGTTACAGTTTCCAGCATGTCTTTTTTTCGTTATCTCTGAATGCTTAACCTGGTGAGTGATACCTGTTGTACTACTTTAGAAGATGTTATAGTCACAGCAAGAAAACACAGTTTTCTCCTGAAAACAATGTACAAATGTTAAGCTGTTACTCCTTGTACTTTTCATTGATGTTTTCACTGATTGCACTACAGTTGCAATGTGGCTTGTTTTGATAGTGAAACATTTAATGTACTATTTTTTAAAAATTTTTATTTCACCTTTAAGATTTTACGTGTTGGCAAAACTGGTTTGCATAGTAGTGCAGTTTAAAATTTTGTGCGAATTAATGCTTCAGAAAACTTGGAGTGAGCTGATTGAAGGCACCAACTTTCAAGAGACAAATTCTTCTTAGTTCTGTATGACACATTTTTCTGTATGTGATGTTGTAAAATAATGTATGCAGGTCAATAAGCTATACAAATTCAGGTGCTAAGGGTTATTAAGGTATTATAGAAGGTAAAAGAGTGATCCGTGTAGTTAGAATGGGAACTCCCTTTACATAAAGAACACTTGATCTTGTTCATAAATTTCACACCAAGTAGTCATCACTACTAGGACATAGTATTCCTGAATGTCTTCATCATGTGGACAGTTGCAGATTTTTAACTCATTGCCATTAAAACTGCTAGTCATATTTGGAAGTATTTCCAGCTTGTAAAATTGTCTCAAAAGAAAAATCAGGACTGTGTGACAGTTGTTCTTTGTCAACATAGATGTTCACTGAGGAGACACTGAGGACAAATAGTAAGAGTACAGTTAGTTACACCAGTATAACTTCTAAATACAGCCTATGGTTAAACATGTCAGTTGATGGTCTTACAAAAATGATTATTCTAAGTAAGTCACCAGTATTACTATAATTATTATTTCTTGTATGAATAGCTGCTATTATAAAATATCTTTATACCAGCCTAATTGCATTAAAAGCAAGCTATATATCATTTTCATTACACTAGTTTTGCTGGAGTAGTACAACTTTATGTTGCAGACTGACTTTATGTCTTTAGGATGGGCAATTGAATCTGTAAATGTTTGTTTCATCTGTAAATGTTTGCTTTCCTCAGATTTCAGAAATGTATGCTCTAGTATTGTGCTTGCTGTGGAATGGTGAGATACTGCCACCTATTTAACTAGTTCCCGAGTCTTTGCTATAAAGCAGCTGGGAAAGTACAGTTACGTACTGTGACCTGCTAAAGTTCCTGGTGGTGGTGTACCGTATAGTTCAAAATTAGACAGCCTTGACTTGTAGACAGTTATTCTGTGGCTTATCATTATTAGAAATCATGTAGAGAAATCCTGTATTACTCCATTTCGCTTTCCTTCTTCGTACCTCTAGTGCTTGAGGTGTGCTCTGGTGCAGGCTCTGCACAGTTGGTGTTTGCCATAGCCAGCAGCAGAAGAATTACTGTTTTGAGTCAGTATGCTACTGCCAGCCCTCATTAGACCCCTAAATGATAGTCGGTTGCAGTCTTGTGCTCAGTCTTCAATATTTGCAATATATTACCAGTTTCTTATTTTGAAAATAACTTTGATTTGTTCACGGTTTCAAACAATAATCTGAAGGCTTTTTTAATTGCAAATTAAAGATGTAAGATGTTTTTATTCTTACAGGAAGGAAGAAACAGAAGCTTGCCAAAGAGAGAGCAGGGCTTTCCAAGGTAATGCTGTGTTCAATAATGGAGTGCTAGTTTGAAAGGTGTTACACTTGTATTATTTGTAAGATTTGTTTAAGGATCTGTTTTGATTCTAGCATTACAAACACTTTTGCAAATATGCAGTCTTTAGGTTTTTTTAGTGCTCACAAATAACCATACGAAATGGTTGTTCCTTTTTTGTGTCAGATAGAGGCTTGTACTAGAAAGTACATCTACTGTGTGATTAGATGGTGTTTTCCTCTGTAGCATGTGCAAGGACTTTTCAGACTTAAAAATCATTGATGGGATACACCTATAGCTGAACTTGATATTTTCTTGCTATAAGTATTTGATTTCTCTTTCCTTATTGCCAGTAGATCCTGGAAAAAAATATATATAGTTGTGATAAACATAACACACCTTTGAATTTATATGTGCTACAAAATTGTGTGCTTAATAAACTGAGTAGACATATTTCAGGCTCCGTCTCTCTACAGATTTGTGATGTGATGATACAAGACCTCAGTCTGATTTTCAGAAACATTCTGTGTACATTTAACTTAGTAGTAACAATTTTAATTTTTTTGCCAGTTTCAGTGTAACAGTATGGTGTTGTGTTTGATTTCAGTTGAGAATGTTTTCTGCTAACGTGTTTATTAACTGATGTTTAAGGACCAACTTCAGTTTTACTTTGTGTGTTATAGTTGCCTGATCTGAAAGATGCTGAAGCAGTTCAGAAGTTTTTCCTTGAGGAGATTCAGCTTGGCGAGGAACTACTAGCTCAAGGTAATAGCATAATTTTTTTTGGAAGGGTAAGTTGTAAAATAATTTTTCTTTACCTTTGTTAGAAGATGATTTTTATATATTAAGATCTTTGGGGAGTCAAATTCACCTAGGAAGACCTTTTTACTTGTTTCTAACCTTCTGAGTTCAGAAGATCCGTCAAGGGAGGAGGAAAGAAAACTGTGGATTGAGTCTCAGTAATTTAATCCACCGTTGATGGATGTTTTATGGAAATACTTCACGGTGTGGAAGAAGGTTGATTTCAAAACATTATGGTTTGTCATACAGGTGAATATGAGAAAGGTGTTGATCACTTGACCAATGCCATTGCTGTGTGTGGACAGCCGCAGCAGCTACTACAAGTTCTACAGCAGACTCTTCCACCACCAGTGTTTCAAATGCTTCTAACTAAGCTCCCTACAATAAGCCAGGTATGTGAAATGTCCCTGTTGTTTTGTTTTGAAAATAATTGAACTACTTCTCTTATTCACTACATCAGTCTCGAGTATTGGTTTTTGTAGTATGTTTTTTGTGTGTATTCAGTTAGATTAAAAGAAGCTTTTTTTCACCTGGAACATTAAAAAGTGTACATGAAAAATGTCATGTAGCATTAATAGCAAACAGGCTAAAACAGAACTATAAAATTTCTGTCATGCGTAGGGTACGCTAAGCTCTTCTAAAGTAGGGACATCTGGCCGCAGCTCTGATACTATTAAGTGGATCCACCGTTTCCAAAATAAAAGTTGGGGGATCAGAAAAGTGGTAACTTTCTTGCACTGGGTCTTGAGTTTTATCTTTTTTTTAATTCTCTATCTACAAGCGTCTGTAAGTGCTATAGAAGTCCATTGGAATTTATCTGTTGCCTTTGCTAGCCTATTGCTTCTGGGCCAGCTATAAACACAAAATATTAACTAGCACCAGAACACATGACAGTTTTGGAAGCTAGGGGGTTTCCCTGATGATAAAAGCGTTCGTAGTTCTGTGTATAAAATGCCCTCCCTTTTTAGCCTGAGTACTCTGCAGGTAACGTGGTAATACACTGGCAGGTGAGTCTATTGTAAAATAAATAATATGTGTTACGTTCTTGGAAATGCAAGGGTACTCCCTAATGGTGTTACCTCATATAAAACAGAGACTCGATGCTGTGCATCAGTCAGCTCTCTTTACAGCTCAGGCCTGGTTATGTTTCAGTTCAAGGTCCATATAGTTAGTAAAAACACTGGAAAGTGTTGGGTTCACAAGGTGTAAATGTCTGGGAAACAGTGGAGCAAAAATGTTTCCTTAGAGAACAGGGCCAAAAACCACACAGAGGTCATCACTTGAGGCTGATAGGATATTATTTGTCTGACTTTGACATTGTTAGGCATTGCACAGTACGTAATTTCTGCAGAACTGGCTTCAAAAATTTATGTCAAATAGATTACCATTTTTAACATTAATCAGTTTGCTCAGTAATTACACTGCTTAATATTCAGTGTAAAATTACATTGCTTGATAATCAGTTGCCTACTGTCAATTTTATGTAATTGTGAATGAGTTTTTCTCCTTCTTACAGAGAATTGTAAGTGCACAGTGCTTGGCTGAAGATGATGTTGAATGAGGTCACACCACAACAGGGGGGAAAAATGTTTTCTTACCCCAGAAGATGAGCATCAGTAGGGGGATAAAGGGGCAAACATAGTAGTTAATGGACTGTGTACCACATCGGGTTCTACCAGAGTTAAAATTAACTTTGTGTAGGTGGGTTTCGCAGGATTTTATTTATTATCCCAGTGAAAAGTGTATTTTGATAAGAATTCATTTTATAAATACACTGTGGTGAGTTATCAAAGTATCACTAACTTCATTATTATTAAAATATGCAGTTGTAATGTTGTACATATAAAGACATAAAACTACGACCTATTAAAAACCCAATGCTCATTTTTGAAAAAACGAAGTTATGGCAATAAAGATTTATCTGCACTTGTGTGTCCCTATAGTACTACTTTAAATTTCAGAACATTTGAGTGTCAGAGCAAATGATCTAAAATGACTTAACATTAAAATTTATTTTTAATGTTATGGCTGGTTTTCCAATGCTTTTAATTAAGTTTAAAACCTTGTGTCCTGAGAAAATAGAGATGTGATCATTTAAACGGTAACCGATCAGCTTAGAAAGAGATGTAGATCAGAATGGTAATAGATGACTGGCTCTAGAAAGGATGACAAATCTATTTCTGTTAGGAACAATGACATCTAAAGTGATTCAAGTCAAAACTGTATCTGGCAAACACGAAATCTCTGTTAATGCAGGTGTCTGAAATAAAGCTGTTTGGAATAGAACCTAGGGCAGATTGTAAGAGCACAAAGGTTGTTTTTTTGGAAAGCTTGAGACCTTTTTGCAAGATAGGCAGTTAACTTTTCAGTCTCTAGTCTTCAAGACCATAGAAAATGGTTGTAAACAGTCTTTGGCATTTGCCTTAAAAAATTTGCACTGATAAGGTAAGACCTTGATATCCACAGGCTAAACTAGCTAAAGCTAATGGAATTAGAAAGATGATGTAGAATTTCAGTATGGTGTGTTACTGTAAAAAATTTAGGTAAGTGTTCCTTTGCCAGTGAACATGAGGCAAATAATACACAGACTCAAGGGAGTAGCAGAAGCATGTTTCTGAAACCAAGTTTTCCATGGATAGGATGTTCCAAATGTCAGAACAGATTGGCTTGTACTGTTCTCTCTTTTTGTACTGTCACCACTCAGGTGGCAGAAGAAACAATTGAAAATGTGGCTTTGTATGTTTGTCATGGTGACTTGCTTTAACTTAAGGAGAAGAAAGGAGGACAATGCTTTGAGGTGTCTGTCTTTCAGACCAGCTGATAGTTTGTGCTAATGATGCTGATACATTAATAGTGAGGTACTAGGTGGCATAGTCCGAGTAGAAGTGAGATACTCTGAAAGCACTTTAACCAACATTCCCATCTGTCTTTGTCTCATTTCAGCCTGGTGTAAGTTTCTTTAAAGGCCGATTCTTCCAAACTGTAGGTCTCAATGTTTCAGAAATTGCCTCGTACAGAATTTTTGAGAGGTGAAGTGGGTAGTTCATGGTCATCTAGCAGTCAAATAACCTGAGTTTGGGAATAGAAGTGGCTTTTACTAAGTCAATCTGCTTAGTTGGTTTGCCATGGAAGAGATATTTCCCTCTTAACACCTTGAAAACACAATTTCCCAAGATTTGAGGTGCTATTGTCATGCGACAAATACTGAAGTTAATTGCTGGTACAAACAAAAATTTCTTGGAACAGCTGGCTGTAGTTTAGACTTTTTGGTGTGCTTGAATTGTTCTGGTAACATAAGGTAAAACTTAGTAGCCATGATCTTCAGGTGACAATGACTGGTTTGGTCTTTTCCTTTGAATTTATTTTAGAGGGAAAAGTTACTGTGCACCTAGTATACTTAATAAAAATACTGTGAAATTGCAGAAGGTTCTATTTTTAATGAAGCTTTCTGGAGGAGTTTTTCTTTTCCTTTCTAACCCTGAAAAGTAAGAATTCATAGGTTATGCTGACAGAACTGTTAGCATATCTACTTGCTGTCCTTGCTGGTGGTGGTCACTTCAGTGGAATATCTTTTTGGTTCAGCTTTTAACGTTCTCTTAAGGTAAATCAAACTTCCACCCTGCCTTGAAAAACAAACCCAAACAGCATAAGACAAAAGTGGCACCTTTCCTCCAAACCTGAACAATTTTCTACTCTCTTTGGTACAATGATGACAATTTGAATTCACAGTTTAGCTTACAGCAAAGCTCTCCTGAACTAAGTATGTTTTAGCAAACCTGAGTGTCAGTTCTTCTGATTTTGGTGGAAGACTTGGTGATAGTCCGATTATGTCTACAAATGGTCATTGCTTTAATAAACATCATAGACACACATATTACTCCAACCACTTTTAGTTTTCTTGGTCCTGCAAAGTTAGATGCAAACAAAATTTTAGATAGCTTAAGTTTAAATGAAACCTTAAGTATAAATTTGTTCTCCTATTTGATAATCCAGAAGCACCTGCTTAGTATGTAGACCAAGCTCTGATGCCTGTTTTGAGTGCCTTGGCTAATAGGGTGGGAATTGTGAATCCTTTTAACAAGGCTTAAGATCTTTGTTTTTCTTCCCAAATCTCTTGATGAAGCTAATACCTCACAAACTGTGAAGACTTGAAGATACCATCTAGAATGGGAATTTGCTGTTGCTCCAGCAGTGTCAGGCTGACGCTGGTGTAGCTATCATGCACAGCCCACAGATGTAGGAGGCTATAATTTAGAACTGGTTTCAGACATAACAAAGTGCAGGTCATCGGAAGTACCCTGGTAATGATGGATGTTACTGCATCAGTAGTAGCAATGCCATTGCATTAGCTGTGCATAGTACCGTAATTCTTTTCACCTACGCAAATTAAAAAAAGGTGGAAGCAAGCCATTTCAGTTGTGGATTTGCTGCTGCTGAGCTCATGGCTGCTGGTGAATAAGATCTGTATCTTATTTACTGAGGGTAAAACTACTGATCTTTCTCCCAGAAAGAGCCATTTTCCCTTCTGTGGTGCTCCAAGAGCAAGGCACTTGTTTTCAGCACTAAGAGGGTTTCTCATAAAGGAAATCTGAGGTCTGTTAGTTTTATGTTGGGAAGTCTCCTGTCATCAGTTACGAGCTTCTTGGGCAGCTTTTACAGAAAAAAACCCAGCTAATTTCATGATCATGCAGGACTACCTTTGATGTCCCACCATTAAGTTTTCTAGATAATAGAATCGAATCCAAAACCAGAGTGATCAGGCACACACTGAATCATCTGGCACTAATTTCCTTACCCTGGGGAATGACAGAATATTATTGTTGCCCTTAACTTGAAAAATGGAGAAGTCCCAGCCTTGCTGTGTAGGAGGCCAGACAGCCATCATCAAAGTAAAGCTGCAGTTATTTATGCACCCAGAAGAATCTTTCTAAAGTTTCATTTGTACATCTGTTGATGGTGTGTTTGAAGTCTCTTAGGCTGAACAGTGGCCCTACATGACCGTTGTGTTAAAATTAACATGAGTTAAACTTCAAGGGAATCTTTGAAGTGGTCACTAAGTGCTTTTAGTGAGTGTTTCAAAGGCATGTTGTACTGTACACCCATGCTTCTGCGTATTTTAAACATACGGATATGAAAAGGGCTGATGTGAAAAAAGATAGTTTCTTCAAGGCTTCCGTTGTACCCAAGTCTTGGTTTGGTTTTTAATTTGTGTATTTACACAGACCAGTATAGCTTATGGTCCCCTTTATGCAGTGACCAAAAAAAGCTTGTCGGCACAGCAGTCAGATCTGACCAAAAGCCTGTTGCAAAGAGCCAAAATTTGTGCTTAATTCACGAGGACTGGGCTAGCTTTCATCAGAGGCACGCTGGAAACTGAGCTTCTGGTGTGGGTAACAGTACTTGTTTTCTTCATTTGTACCAAAACAGAGCTTCCCAAAGAAGATGATGTGGACATCAGATGCTGTTCTCGAAAGGCAGAATTTGTCGTGTCCGGTGTATGAATGTGTGAGTGAAGCCATAGAAAACAGCTGGCCCTTCCGTGATGTTTCTATACCAAACTGCCCAGCATACTGGCACTAGATAATGGGCAGCTTTTTCAAAGTACAGTGGTTTCTGTATGTTCTCGAAAAGAAAACCCAGGTTCTCACTTCTTTCCCTGCAGTAGGGGCTTACAGGTGCTAGTTTTACAGAATATTTACTGGACGTCTTTTGATAAGGTCACCTCCCTACTTTCTGATCACTGCTGTAACCTAATAATCATGAATTCTTAAAGGCCTCTGTGCTGTAAGCTTCTGACTCCAGACATATAGTTCTAGTTCCTGTTTTGTGAAGGTCAGGCCTTGATTTTATGGGTTTACAGGTGCATGTCCTCCTGCAGCGCTCGCTCACAATTACCATCATTTCCCTTACACCCTGAGAATGTTCTTGATTCATCTTTGGGGTGAGAGGATGATGGGTGCTGAATGGAGTGTTGTTGCAGCTGGCACAGTGTTGCTACAGCCTGCAAATCTGTCTGGATGGTCCATGCTGCAAGACAGTTATGAGTGGCTTTCATGTATGAAATTTCTACTGTGCATGGAGGCAGAAAACAGCTGAAGTTGGATAGTTCTGCTGTTTCACATCTTGGAACCTTACAACTGAAAACTGATTTGGTCACAGTATCATTTATTTGAGCAGGTCTTAATCTAAACAGCAGAGGGCAGTTTTGCACACACATTCTGTGCAAACTCATCCTGCAAAATCCTAATTTTTAGAATCTTCCTGTCTGGTGAGTTGATGCAATGCAGCATTTTGTCCAGACAAATGTGTTACAGTGTTTAAGACGGGATCAGTGGGGCAGCAGTGGCATGTGTTTCTACTGATACCTAATTTGGCTTTTTAAATCCTGTGTGTTTGGTTTATTGTGCTGACATGATGAGAAGAATTTCCATTTTCTTTTCTCTCCATCCCTCAGCACAAACCAGGTATATAGATAAGCCAGCTGCATTGTACAACTTAAACACCACAACAAAATGCAACTGAATCTCATGCCCAGCATGCGAGAGAGGAGTTTTCCCCTGCCCAGCTGTGATTTTTCTGGATGAGCTTTGCTAGCTGGAGTGAAAGGAGAGCACTTGTTAACTGCAGTAGGGGTGGAAGAGAAATTTGCATCTTGAGACTCTGCCTGGAGTTGGACTCTGCCTGTGATGGCCCGTGTGAGGAGGGACAACCAAAAAAGAAACCAAAAAGGCAAGATGTTATAGGTCAGTGACAGGATGCAGTTTCATTGCTCATTGAATTCCAGCTTAAGGTGGCAAAATCTACTCACCCTATTGCAATCCTGTATCTGACGTGAAATGAGCTGGTGGGGTCTCTCTCATGCCTTGGAGGCAGCTGTTTGTTTGGTAGTGGCACCCTGGCCTGAAACCAAATCTTAACTACTCCTACACCTCAGAAGTGGTTTTTCTCTGCTTCCTGGGCTGTGTTTGCAGGGGGAAAGTGTGTGTTCGTGCCATACAAGTAAATGGAAGTTTTCAGCCCTTGTAGCTGTCAGTCAGCATTTTTCCAAACATCGAACTCGTTAGTAGGAAATTCTTCAAAGTCTGCTTAAAACATGGCAAGTATCTAGAGGAAGAGAGCTGTTTAATAAAAGATACTGTCTCTGCAAACCACGCTTCTCCTGCTTCCTTAGGTCAGTCTGGATATGTTACACCCTGTAAGATAGCCTGTAAGATACAGAAAATTGCTATAACAAACCAATATTTGCCTGTTTTGGCATGTATGTAAAAGAGAATTTCCTGAAGCTCTGAAACAACCCGGTTAGCATCTTTTGTTGTATTTAATATTATTTAATGAGAAGGAATGTACATTCAGCTTTGATGATTAAAATGACAATGATTATTGCATGAATTTGTTAATTATAATGCAATGACTAATTAAATGGAGAAATGGAGAAAAGGGATTCTTGAGCAAGCATGTTCTTTGAGAAACTCTCCTCTGGTGTTTTTAATTGATAGTACATGCCTAATCAATGCATAGCAGTATCTCATTATTGGTGGGAACAGTCTGGTTTTGATGGAAATTTACTTTCACCACACATTGACCTGGTATAATGTAATTGCTTGGTCCTGTAAGTTACAGCAATGAAGACTACCAACTCCTGGAATTAAGGAGGTGGAAGTTTTTGCCTATACAAGGAAGAGAAGCCTCATCTGACCCCAGGTTGCAGGCTCCATGTTTATTGAGTTCTTCTAGTTCAGGTGTTTCCTATAGTGACACTCACCTGAATTTGCATAACCATGAGGGGTTGCTATTTGATTTACATTTCATTTGCTTTTATCTCTCCATCTAAAGTTTTAAGCTTTAACATCAGGCCCCTTGGCTTATGTTAGAAGTTGTCTGACAGAACTAAGGGCCCTTTTTACTTCTCTGTAGGGATGTTATCTACTGGCCATTGGCACTGGCAGAATTCTTAGCATGAAATTATTATTATTACTTCTGTATCAGCAGAGATGTGTGTGGCACTCTGAAGAATCTGTCAAGATGAAGTCTCTGCTTCTGCAAGCTCACAGCCTGCGGTCCTGATCCTGTAATTTACTCTGCATGGTCCTTTCCTCATGGAAACCTAAGCAGTCAAGAGCAGGACATTGGGACAGTGACACAGGAAGGGAGAAGGTAAGGTTTAGGATAGTATGATTGTTTTGGCAGTTATTGGGTGGGTGTTTTGTTTATCTGAATTATTTACGAAGCTCTAAAGCTTGCTCCCTTTCTACATCATAGTATTTTTAGACTGGTTGGCTAATGAGTGCTAGTTACTAGTATCATCAAGAAAAATCAGACCTCAACCGATCATAGACCTGCTTATAAATCATGACACCTACCAAAAGGAAAAAAAGTATTAAAGACACTCTCTATAATTTAAAAGATTTGAAGCGTAACCCACCCCAACCTGAAATCAAATAACATGAACTGTTGAGCACTAGGTTAATTACTCTGCTGGTAGTCCTACAGTTCATAAGTGGCTTCCGCATTGTAAATGTAAGAAGCAATCTTTCAGAAATCTGGCTTGCTGTTTGATAGCAACTTTAAAAGGAACTCTGACTGTTCTGTCAAAACTTAGTAATCAGCCTACACCATAGTGCCTGAAATTCAGCGATGTCATTATGCAAATAGGAAAGCTGGGACATAGGTATTAAGCAGGCATAAATAAGGCAAACAGCTTAGAAAGCAGTGCAGTGAATCAGCGTCCATCCTAGATGTTGGATTGCAAACTGTGAATATGTGACAGTCTGGTAAAATGGGTGAAAACTGGAGAGGTACTTTACTGAGAGAAAGTTGTAGTCCAGTTTTAGACAGCTGACGCATCGTTAAAAACAATGCAGCCTTCTAAATCTTGCTTCTGACACCCAGAGTCCTCGTGGTTAGAGCAGATGTTATCTGTTGACCAGGATGACTCTATCCTCCTTTTTCTGCTCTGGAGCTGGTATCTGGAAAGGAGAGGAGGATATGACTGGAAGGAGTTGGTTTCCAGAAGATCAGATGATCAGACTGGTGTGTCCTGCCACCCTCAAGAACCAACAGACTGTCTGGTTCTTAGTGGGAGCTTGAGCTAACCACTTGGGCACTTTGGCTTCTCTGGGCAACCATGGAAGTAAGTGCTAATAAGTTAAATTGGTTTTCTAAAGGGCATGGAGACTCTGGGATGGAATGTACTGATATTTGGGCAGTGCTCTCCCCATGCCTTTTGCTGTAAAATGTGAAGCAGGGAAAACGATTGGTTCCTGTGTAGAATCCCTCCTTTCACTTTGGTTGTTTCCAGAATGGTGTTTGTTATGAGACTCTGCCAAGGTCAGGAGCAGTGTTTTCTCTGCTGGGTTGCCCTCAAAATTTTTCATCAGGTCTGATAATATTTGTTATTAGACTGTAGATCTTTTCACAGATGTATGTCTTCTACCTCAGGCAGTACATTTTCAATAAAAACATGATCTCATGCTGATTTTAAAGAAAAAATTAAGAAACAGATTGCAGTCTGACAGAACCAGCAGTGGTTCGGACTCAGGTTCCTTTGTGGCCTTTCCTTTTTTATAATCTTACTGTTCAAATTCTGCCTCCCCAACTCCTGGTAATGTTGCAGGTGTTGTGTGTTTGGTCTCAGGGGGTGACAACACAAGCTTTGTGGTTGATTGATGAAGCAGGGATTTTGTAAATTCAGAGTATTCGTAGGTAATCATAGTATTCGTAGTCACCAAAGTATTTGTAGAGGTTGTCACTCTTGGCTTTTGAAGATGTGCTGCTGTAAAACTGATTCACTGGAGCAGCATAGATTATCTTCATTTTGGGGAACTTAACTGCATTTTCCCTTCTTCTTGGAAGAAAACATTATTTTTGCTAATATCAAAGAATATCACCTTTGTTGACCTGGCTGTTTAGGGCACATGCAGTACAGCTGTGCTCTTGTGAAGCTTCACAGGACTCAGGGGCCAGAGGCACAGAGCTAATGATTAGCTAGACATACCGTCCTTTGCACCAGGGCCAAATGCAGTCTGCTGCTGAACATCTTTCATTGCCCATAAGGTGTGAGAGTGGTCATTTATTTCCAGTGGGAAGTGCAAGAACAGAAAGCATTTTGCCACGGGGCAGAGCTTTGTGGGCGGTCTTGGATGCCTGATGCAAGTCTTCTTCCATTGCTTCCCAAAATGATCTTTCCTGGCAGAGTTCAGGCACTGGGAGTGTTTTTGTTTTCTGGCTAAATAGAAGCCTGCTGCAGCCAGAACCTTCCAATTTAATATCTTTCAATGAACGTCAGAATTCACATACACCAAAGCTCTTTTTACTTTTTAACTTGCTGTGTGAAGGTCATACAAAATAATTCATTCGCTGCCCTTTGCTGGGTGTCTTCCAAAGGTGGAGTGCCTGTCTTTTGCTATCTAAGGGGCTTAGCATTTTGGCTTGTCTTTTTTTTCAGTGTTGAAAGGTTAATATTTGTATTCTTTTTGGAATACAAAGGAAATGTGTCATCACAGAGGCATATAGTGAAGTTAGATTTTCAGGGGTGGCACTGCAGATAGCATCTGGGCACACAGGTACTGAGGCGTTTGGTCCAACAGGATTGGGATCAGGGCATCAGCTCTGGATTCAGGCCTGTCTCCTTGGGACAAGGTAGTGCTTGTTGTTCCTGCCAGCCCATCATTTTGCTGCAAACATCCATATGACAATTGCAGAACATGCAGAGGCTGCGATAGTTTGGTGTGCAGCAGCAATGAAAGATGGGAATCTGTGGGCCTCAGTGTAAACACCAGCTTTTCCCAGCAAAGCCAAGTTTGTCTTAAACTTCCTTTTGGAGGAATTTTTTGCTTTTCCCCTTGCCTTCCTACACCTATCTTTTATAGACCAAGTGGTTTTGCAGTTGTCAAGCTTGCTTGTAAAGCACCGGAAAGAAACTGGGCCCTATGTTCAGGTAGCATGCCTGCTGCCTAGAGACAGGCACCAGAGAGGAGGGGGGGCATGGAGAGCCTGCAGAGCCCCAGAGCTTTCCAGAGCCAGTGCCACTAGATGGCAATGTGGTACTCCTGCAGCTGGGACTCCTCTTTCCTGTAAAATTTCTTGCTTTTTCTGTATTTATCTCTGCCAAACTGATGATTGCACCCACCACCCCGGCAAGAGAACAGAACAAAATCATTTCATAGAACATTACAGCTGTTGTGCCTCTTTCTTTTCTTTCTTTTTTCCTTTTTTTCCCCCAGTTCTTTGTCCCACAGCAGGGTGCAGAGGTTTAAAAACCTTCTTTCTTAATTGCTCTCCTTCTAAAAACAGAGAAAACACAGCCTCTTGGGAGCAATTAGCTGTGAGAAAAGCATTTCTTAAACAATTGCCAGGAAATATTGTCTTGACCGATATTCCTGATGTATCACTGTCGTTCTCAGTACTGTTATTCTAAGATACTCAACTGCAAAAACAGCAGGGTACAGATCTGTAACGTACGATCTGCAGCTTACCACCTACCTTACCTTTTTATATCCATTTGCTTTCAGTTTGTGTCCTCCCCACACCCCCTGTAGCTATTCTGTTTAGGAGAGTGAAGAATTATTTGTGACTTTCCTCTTGTGCCTAGAGTATCAGGCCAAGGCTGTGACAAGACACGGCTGAAAATTAAGGTTATGTCTCTGCTGCCCGGGTTCCTGATTGAAATTCAGTGGCAGTGTGCTGAGGAGGAGGTCAGGCTGCATGCTTACAGCGATCCCTTCTAGCCTGAAAGACTGGCAGCCCGAGAATACGTGAGGTTGGTGAAGCCTGAATTTCAGTGGGAGCAGCTGAAGAGCAGGTATATGTGAAGCAGGCAGCAGAGGCACACTGAGGCCAGGGTCTCAATGCTGAAAGTCCTCTCCCCGTTGTTGTATTCATGGAAGATGGACTGGGCTGTAGGGCAGGGAAAGGTTGGAGGAATGGTGGTAAACTTCAAGCTCTAAAAGCCAGAGTTAGCAGTGACTAGGAACTGCTGCTAGCTAGTCAGCTAGCTCGATGTACACGCATGCATGCCCATTCGCATACACCGCCATAGCTGCTTGTATTGTGTGGTTCAAATATTGTCCCTCTTTACATAAATTCATGGAGATTTGAGAGACGAGCCTCGCTCTGTGGGACAGGGTGTGAACTGAAGCACCTTCTGGAAGACAGACAGCAGTGTAATCCTTTCATTCAACCCTGTCTGCAGCTGCTTTTTATAAACTTGGCATAAATACGTACTCAGTGAGGCCAGGCCTGTGTAGCTGGAAAATATTTTCCACCATCCAAAAAAACAGAAGATTGGAAAAAGAGCCCAGAAATTGTGCATAACATGGAATGGCCTCGCTTGTGGTTTTTTTCCATGACTTCCTCAGCTCATTTTTCTGCTGCCAATTTTAGAAGCCCATAAGTCATACTTGTTAAACTTTCTCAGTTAAAATGTAACTCTAAGAACAAAGTCATATGATATGTTGCAGCCAAATAATCCTTCCAGAGTCTCTGACTGGAGAAGAGCTACCCTGATCTGGCCAGCTTGCGAACCTGCGTGGGCTCCTGTCCGGGGAGAGGCAGGGCTGAGGGGGCAGGTTCGCAGCGGGAGGCCCAGCTGTGCCGCCCTCCTGGGTGAAGGCTTCCCCATGGGCTTTAGCAACTATTTCTCCCTGCTTTTGCTAGGGTAGTCAGGCCTGTGGTGCATGAGGTTGCAGAACGGTTGTTGCAGAAATTTCAGCTCCTCCTCTAGAAGGACTTTGAGCAGAAGGTGAAGCAGAGGAGGGAGCGAGGGGAGGCTGGTGGGGTCTGGCGATGGAAGGCTGAGACACCATTGTAGGAAGGTGCTGCTGCCATCAGGGTGAAAGTGCTGAGGGGTGAGGAGACAGCAGGTTGTCAAGAGCGAAAGTGAATTTGCTGGAGGGTTTGAAGAAAGGGCATCCTCACTTCTCTGCATTTTTAAGCATTGAATCAATATGGAAGTACTTGCACGGCAGGAGCGATATTTTTGTTTGCCAGTTTCACTCTCTTTTATAAGGTGATTGTGCTTACACAGAGCCCCAGATGGTTGTCTTGAAGTGCCATCCCTTGTCCAGGGTCTGCTCTGTCGCCTCGCACAGAACAAATCCCTGGTCACTGCTGCAGGGGGATTGCTCTAAATTTACATTGGGGCAGCAGCAGGATTTGACTGTTGGCCCTGCAGGCAGTGGTGCTCCAGCCTGCCTCCTCCCAGCTGCAGCCCTGGCCCGGGTCCCTGCGCCTGGTGGCTTGGGAAGGTGGGGAGTACTGGTGTCCCACCAGGGCTGCCCTGGGCAGCGCCTCTGTGCGAGGGTGTGTGAGTCCGGCAGGGCACGAGGGACTGGAGCAGGCAGAGGAGAGGCAGGTGAAAGAGGGAGAGGAGCCGTGAGGGGCTTCTCAGTCACTCACCCTTCCTGCCCTGCCTCCCCCTTGTGCTGGGGATGGAGCAGTATGGAGAATTTCCCTCTGGGAAAAAAAATAAGAAAATACCTTTTTTTTTCCCCCTAAATATCAGCTTTTGAGTTTGGTTCTGGCCCTCGGTGTAAACTGGGAGAGCGTCTGGAGGAAGTCAGGGGAATCACGCTGCTGCAGAGCGGCTGCCAGAAGCAGCGGGCCCCAGAGACCGCCTTTCTGCAGCAGGGCAAAACGCCCTCGCGAAGCCTGTGTGGTCTTCACGGGAAGGGAGGAACTGAGCAAACCCACTGGAAACCGGCGAGGGTGTTGTAATGTTTTTTTGGACAGCCGGTTTCAAAAACCAGCAACTCTCTCTCTCTCTCCCCTGGCAGCCGCTTCCCGTGCCATGACATTGAGGGAGGTGGTGGTGACTGATGTAACTGCAGCCGGGGAGAGTCACTTGCCCAATGCACGGAGGCTGGCCCATGGCCAGAGAGATTTGCTAAGGCCGGGTTTTCTCACAACAGGCTCCCTGTCCCTATGCGCATACCTGTAACTGGGCCAGGTGCTTGGCACAGCCGCCTCCCCAGCCGAGTACACGAGGTGGCAGAGCTACCTGAGCCAGGAAGAGAAGAAGTAGAAGAAGAAAATTTTGTTCTTGTCCCACTTGTATGCAGGCCCGATAACATCCCTAAGCATGCACCATTGTTTGTATCACCATATTGTAATTAATAATGACGCCTGTTCGCTGAAGCCAGCTGTTCTTTGCACTAATGGCGGGAGGCGTGAGGAAGAGGGTGAGGAGAGGCCTAGTAGTGTTTTTGCTGGATCACTACCTTTAAGTTATTGTGACAGACCTTTAAAAGGATCTCTTTGTATGAACTGGAATATAATGCTCAGCTGGGCTCTTAAATTCTGGCTCTGTTGAGAAGAGAGATCCTTTCATATCGATTGTCATTTCGTATGCAGTTCAAGCACCAACTTGTAGAAAATCTGGGCCAGGAGAGATATCATTAGGTATTTATGGGGGTTTGGTTGGCTCAGCAGTCAGCTTTTCCATTGTCATGCCGTGACAGTAGTGCATTACATATACCCTCAGGAGACATCCTTCTGCTTCCACAACAATAAAGGACTTTTTTCTTTTTCTGACTCATCTTCAGCTTGAAAAAAAAAAACCAACCACCACCAGTAAATATAATTAGCAACAGGCAGATATACTGTATGTAGCTCTCAGAGCCCATTGGGATAGTTACTGTTAAAATATATGCTCGTGGTTGCTCACCCCATGCTTAGACCTCCAGCTGCATTTCTGATTATACTTAGATGTTTTAACATAGCCTAGTGATGTTGTAGGCTGAGGAGCCATTTCTAGTTTGGATAAAGAAGAGGAATATATTTAATGCTGGGATTGTCTTTCATGCACACACAGGAGCTTTGGCCAGACTTTCAGCTCACAAGGCAGGGGAGTACAAATGGCTGTGCTGCGCCGGATGCAAGGTCCACTTAGCTCTTTATCCTACCTCTGGCAGGAGCCAGCAGCAGATGCTGTGGGAAGGAGGACAAGAAACAGAGCAAGACTAGACTGATCCTGCCCCAGTGTGCCCTCTTGGCTCCCAGCACAGCTATTCTCGCTCACCAAAGGACGGGGGAAGAGGGAACCACTGCCTTAGTCTTTCTCTTGCCAGGCCTCCTCAGGTCTCCGCTGCACAGTGGCCCCTGTTTGCTTTGCTTCCCAGATGTGGCTCCACATGGGACAGAAAGCAGACCCAGGTCTGGTCTTCTTCTCTTCGGATCCATGTGGTCACGTGAGGATTTCTGGGTTAAATGTGTCCTGGCCCCCTCAGTGTTTCCCTTATGTAAGCGTGATGGAGCCGGGAGCAGGTGGTGTGCAGCTGGGCTCTGCTGTCTGCCAGGTGGGTGTTCCCTTACACTGCAAGCCGGAGTCTGCGCCATCCCAGTTAGGGGCTGCTGCCCGTCCCGCGTGTGCCATTGGAGCACTGCGAAGCCAGGACCCAGCCTTTTGGTCCATATTTCACCTCGGGGTGAAGGCTGATGCCAGTCACATGGCTGCAAGTGGGCCAACTGTGAGATTAGTACAGCTTTGTTTATTTATTTATTTTAACCTGTGACTAAGATGGGGGAGTATTTGGATGGGAGCCGCTCCTCCCAGAAAAGTGCTGTTTATATTTCAGTCTCCTGAGCAGGGTCAGTCAGATCTGAAGTGCTCATAACCCAGCAGCGGTATGTGGACTCTGCTGGCATGTCCTCACGTAACCTGGCATTCGTGCTGCTGGACAGAGTGTGGGCTGGTTGTTTGCTCATCCCGAGCGCCAATGGCCAGAAGTTTTCCTCTGTACTCCTGATTGCTGAGCTCAGATGGGTGGAGGAGAGGAAGAGCAAGCTTTCATCTGAAAGTGGCCAGGCATTGCGTAGGGCCATACCTGGGGTTACGCTGAGAAAAACGTGACGGCGTGGGTGCGGTGGCTCTGTAGCCACAGACAGTATTGCAGGGCTCACCTGCGCAGCATGTGTTTAGCACAGTTACTAGTAACACTGCTGTGTGTGTAAGCAAGTCAGTACCTGCTGCCATGTGATTAAAAGGAGAGATGCTTTTAGAAACATGGGAGGGTGACATGAAAAAACAAGTCAGCTGAAACATCCTTAGCTTGTAGGGCACCTGTGGGCTAGCAGACACAAGTGACACAGTGCACAGAAACTCCTCAGATGTTGAGTTGGTGTTTATTTCCATTCTCTCTACCTAATTCCACCCATGTAAGCTACTTACTTCTTTGAGATCTTGTCAATCCAAGACCCTGGCTGTAGACATACCTGGGGGAAGGGCAGAGCCAGTTCAGCCAACTTTGATGAAAAATGATTTCACAAAGTGAGTATCTTGTTACCTATGACAGGGCAGAGGGCAATGCAGAGAACTAGCCAAGAAGCATTTAAAGCCTAGGGCTTTAAAAAGCACCTGACTAGGTGGCTAGTGAACTAATGATCTATGGGGAAATAGGATTTTGTGTTCTTGAGCTAAGGGAAGTTTGGAGGATCCTGTCCCCAAATGTCATCAGTTGCTAAAACAAGTCTTCTGGAAATGTAAAAAGTCTGTCTCTCTCCCCTCCTTGCCTTATAGCAATATAAGTATCACAACTTCATCAGAGTTTTGTGATAAATAAATGAGTAATCCTGCCTCCAAGGCTGTCTGGGACTTCTGCACCACATCCTTGCTCCAGCTTATACCACAGTACAGTATTTTACAGTGTCTGGGATGGAGAAGCTTTCTTCTGTGTAGCATGCTGCGGTATGTTCACTGGTCACAGCATTGTCTGTGGGGTGAGAAATGGGGCAAGACTCCTCTCAAGCCATCGGTCTTGGGCATTTTCTGTTTTAGCACTCTATAATTCTCAGCAAATCACCTGGACAGCTAATGACTGGGGTCTGGCCTGTTGGCCTTTGGTCAGCAAACTAAAACCTGTTTTTTTTTTCTGAGCCAAGCTTGTAAACAAGGCATAGGCCGAAACTTCTTTTTAAGCTGTCATGGCAAGGGCTAGAAAATAGGAAGAAACCAATGCTAGCTCAAGTGCAGTGTATGCTGAGTGGTGCTCTCATTTCCAGCAGGGAAGACTCCGACATCCTAAACCAGCAGCTCAGCCATGTCAGTGCAGCAGAAACCCTGCAGAGAGAGGGGACTGTGGCAACTTTCCCTTGTGTTGGTGGTCCCCAGCTGGTCAGGGCCCAGCAGCTGTGGGACTGTAGGGAAAGTTTGCATGATGCTTGCTCACGTTTTTAGTGAAGGGTCTGCAGGCTCCAAGCTGCCTGTGCCCTCCTGTTCTTGAGCTTCTTGAACTATATCTTCAATGGAAAGTAACTGTGGGAGAAGAAAAACAGCTTTCTAGCCATGTTGAGGTTGGCCTTTTGTCAGTGAAGAAAGACCTAGATGTTAGTGGTGCTCAGAGGCGCTGGCTGAGGCAGGTTTGATCTTGGGAACACCTCTGTAAAGGAGGAGTATTTCCCAAGGAGGAAAATCTAGTGTAAATGAGGCCAGGCTCATGGGGTTCTGCTCTCCAAGTATGAGTTTTATACTGAGGTCAGTGGGAAGCAAAGGTGTGTCAGTCTTTAGGTGGATGATTTTTCTGCTGCTGCTTGAGCACAGTGGGGAACCTCGGGGAAGCCTTCCTGAATGAGTTGACTACCTGCACCTTGTCTGACTTACATCCCGCTGGCTTGTGCTGATGCACAGCCTGGCATCAGCAAGCTTTCTTGGTGACTAGATCCCTGCTTCCATTTGGTTGAAACATGCAAAGTGTCTTTCAGAGAGAAGGAATGGGGTTAGGAAGAGGAAGCTGTGAGAGGCTTAGTTTGCATTACTGAATCAGGCTGGGCTTGGTTTGGTAATTCCCTCTCTCTAGGCCTAGAGCTTCAGTGGTTTCAGGTTTCAGCCCAGCGTAGCATCAATAAGTCCATTCTTCCAGGAAGGTCAGACTTACTTTCACTCCATCCCTCCCCTTCTCTCTGGGAGAATAAAGCTGTTTAATGGCAACAAGGGTTCAGGGTGCAGTCTGAGCAGGAGGAAGCACCTTTATTGCTTCTTGTCCTTCTGCAAGCAGGCAGGGACAGCTGTCTCCTTTCCCCACGTAACCACTGAAGTGTCCAGCTGCCCCTGAGAGGGTTCGGCTGCCTGTTCCTCGAATGGAGGCCAAGGCCAGTTGCAAGTGCTCAGGACCTCCCAGGACCAGCCCTTGGTTTAGTTTTCCCTCTGGCCCTACCAGCTCAGGAGAAGCCCCATGCAGTCACGATAGATTTGGAGGATGTGGTTTTACTGACAGTGTCTAAGGAAAATTTGAGGTGTCTGATGACAGTGTATTTGTGTCTTAAAGCTGCTCTGTGGTACTAAAGGACAATTATTGAAATGAATAAATACATGGACCAAAATAGAATTCAGGAAAGAAAACAGCTCAATGGAGAAGTTATGAATGCAGCTGTCAGCCTGGTTTCATTCATTTTGGGCCAGGTGACAGTCGCAGGCACAGGATTCAGTGACATTCAAACCTTTCTCTACAGGTGAAGGGACACAAAATAAGATCAAATTTGTTCTTCATGGGGCATCACTTTCTGGCATTCTTCTTTTTTTTTTTTTTTTGGCATGAAACTACAGGTAATTTATGTCAATGTTGTCAAAGACACATTCTTGTTACTCTCACAACTGTGACCTTGTATCCAGCTAAAACAGTTATAGTGGGTAACTAGTGAGGTGCTCAACTTACATCCACAGGGCAGATTTTCCAAGCAGCAGCTATGCTGGCAGGGCTACCTGCCATGCTGTCCAGCCATGTTGGTGCCAAATGATTCTGGGAAAATGCAGGCAGTGACGCCACAGACCAGTAACGATGGAGGTGAATTCCTGGAAGACACCTACCAAGAGCAGCAGCCCATGGTGCAGCATACCGTGGGATGCACTACTGTAGGGACAACTGAAACATGGGAGGAGGGGTCAGACCAGTCACACCAGCACATTGCAGTGTCCTGTCTGCACAGCAGGCAGCAACCTTACTGAACCAGTCACAGAAAATTGGCTGCCTTGGCTGGGAGGAAACAGCTTAGCTGTCACAGCTTTCACTCAGAATTAGCTATGAGCTGGCCAGGCATAAATTGCTTTTAGAGTTAGCCCTGCCAGCTGCATTACCAACAAAGCAAAAATTGTCTGAGGAACAGGGCTCGGGTTCACACGCTTAAACCCTACCTGTCATAAGGTTGCTAAACTTTTCCCTAGGGCTGGCACTACAATATTTACTGTATTGGCATGCTGTCTTTTCTGTTCGACTGCTGCGTGATCGTATTATAACACGTCCTGTTGACAAGGACTAAACTCAGATTGAACTGCATGAAGAGATAACTGTGGCCTTGATCGGTGAAAGCAGAGTAAATTACTGGATGCCAAATGAGTTGTTCCCTGTTTATTTCAGATTAAACAAGCTTAGAATCTGGCCTTCAGATCATGTTATTTCTACAATTCAACTGGGTCATATTTATAAATTCATGTAGTGGTCAAAATGATCCAATAAATGCCAGCACACAATCCTAGCACTTGCAAAACATCAAATGTATATATTGGCACTTTTCCTGTTTGCTGACTGCAGGACAAATAGGTTTCGTATTGGGACATCAAAGTCTGTTTCAGCAACTGGATGCATGACAAAGCCATGTTATAATCTGGGTACTGATTACGGCATTGAAACATGTTGGCTCAGCATGTGGTAGATTTGGATGCGTAGATAGATCAACTTTTTAGTGGCCTATGGCTTGATTTCAGCATGGAGAAGGTTGTCAGCATATTTGTGCTAATTAAGGAAATGGCATGGGAAACTCCTTTCCACTGCAGATACAGCCAGAGCTCAGGAAATGTCATTGCTCCTCAATGTTTTTTGTAACAGCCAGATTGTCTTGAAGTAGAGAAGCATTAACTGTGTTTCTAAACTGCACTGAAGCTTGTTTGGGTCTTGCCCAATTCTTGTGTTTTTACCTGTTTCTGAAGGATGGATTGAACAGTTAGGTCACAAACACATTAGAGAGGAGCGTTTTAGTTGTATTTGGGGCTGGCAGCGCAGGGTTAGTTTCTCTGCCTTGATTGGGTTTATTTGTAATGTTGACAGTAGCTGAACACCAAGAAATAAGCACGAGTTAGTGCTCATGCTTTGCTAGAAGAACTTCCTTGCTGCTGAAAATAACGCTTTTGCCCAACAGTAACTCTTTTTTTTTTTTCATTCAGGCAGTGTTTTGGTTATGTTATGCTACTCTTAACATATTCCCATGTTCAAGTTCCCGAGAAGGCAGGCTGAAACGTTGCCAACTCTATTAAGTCCTTTCTGTTACACTGAGTCAGCTGCTGTGATTTTACCTTTGCTCTTGGTCAAAGTATTACACTCTATTATCTTTTTGTTCTTTTTTTAAACATAAGAAATTGCAATACAAGTGTTTGTTCCGTGTGCCTACATTTCCGCCTACTTCAATGACAAAACCAGCACATTACTTTTATTATTAATAAGACAGGTACACCTAGAAGCCCTTGATGTTTTCCCAAGGGATTCACAGCCCAAACATAAAGGACAAACAAAAATGGGAGAAATTAAGTGCCTTTGTTTGCACTTATGAACAGGGAACTGAAGTAACCACAATTAAAGGGGCACTTAATTCCTTCTTATTAAAAGGCCAAAGAAAGAAGTCTTCAGTGAGGCTACAGATAGACCCAGGACCAGCAGGTCTCTGTTCTGCAGATGGCTCTGAACACGGTTCTGCTCATGGGCCCCAGCAGTGCCCAATCCAGTGCCCCTCTGCCTGAGCTCAGGCCAGCAGCCCAGGTCTTCGCCAGCACCTTCACTAGGTTAGCACAGTTCTCCTGTTCCCAGTACAAGGTGCTCCCAGAGCTGCTGGCCTTCTGCCCCCTCCAATAAGAATTCTTGTTGAATCAATGTCTGCATGAGGGCTTGTGTGGCTGCTTGTACTGACCATTGATGGCCTCCAGAATGGCAGCTGCTGAGAAACGGCTGCTGTGTGTAGGAGGTCATGGCAGACCTTCCCCAAATGCCAGTCCATGGGAAGAGTTTTGCAGCTCTTACAAGTTGAAGGTGGAGTCAGCTATAACCTGACTTACCTTTCTTGGCATTTTGAAGTCTGGTGAAACATGATGCATAATGACACTTATTCTGCCTTTGCAAGTAGGAGACTGCTTTTATGCCGAAGTGTCTCATCAGTGAACCTCACCTCAGTGCAGAGTGCTTATTCAGATGTAACCACAAAAATGAGGGCTGGCTAAATAATGCCTCCGACTGAAAGGATCCACTGAAGCTTGTTATAATGATCTTAATGACTTCCAATTCAGCTATGTCTGTGATACCAGAGTGCAAAGGTAATTATGGAAGTGCTAAATACTATTATTATTTGATATTAGTGACAGGGTGGGGGTGAGACCTGGTGAGTCCTTCCCCCATCTGGCCTAGAGAGGAATGAGGGTTGCCCCCTTCCCTCCACCCCTCTCAAGGCCTGGGAAGGAAGGACTGTGTGGGCAGGGTGGAGCCAGGACTCTGCTCCCTCTTCCAGCTGTGGCAACCTTGTCTCTTACTTTGCCTCCGTGGTGTCAGGAGGTGGCTCTTTTGCACAGCATGAGCTTTGGTGCACGTGCAGCAAACCGGGAGAAAGGAGAAATGCCTCCACACCACCCTTCCTGCCTCCACCTTGGCAGCAGAGGAAGTAAACAGACCATCTCTCTCTGTCCTCTGCTGATTCTGTTGGTCTTTTCCTCAGTTTACTCTGTCTCTCCTGTTGCCCTCTGGTAGTACCTGATGTTTCTGGATTTCCCCTTCATGCTCTCTCCTCAGCTGTTTGATCTCAGCTGGCCCCCACCAGTGCTCCTTGGCTTGCATGGGGTTTCTATTTCATCTGTGCTGGCAGCTCAGACTCTGAGGATGAGGAGGGGGGGCATTCCAACCTGGCTTTTTAGGGGTCTCGGGCCAGATGACCTCCTGAGGTCCCTTCAATTATTCTGTGATTTGGAGGCCCTGACTTGCTACTGTCATTGCTCTAGTCCGGGAAAGTGCTAACCCTTTGACCTGTGAGGAGTTTTTAAGGAAACAGTGATAACTTACATGGTTAACAATTCGCTGCCTGACTTTTGTGTAGGGCCCAACAGACTACATGATCTGTGGGAACCCTCTCTGCTGCCACGGTCTGTACGGCAAAGCTGCAAGCAGCAGCCTTGCAGGCCCTCCTGGATCACGGGTGAAACGGTGAGAGCGCATTCAATTAGCTCTGCTCACTGACCATGCCAGCCTGCACTAGGAGAAACCTGTGCAGCGATGATTCAGACTCAAATGATTACTTGTCCCAAAGGAAGACTTGATGATACACTGAGGCTGGGACACACCAGCAGTGATTATAAGATGATTCACTGCCTGTGCTCTGCCATTCAAAACATCCTCTGTATTGCACAGGCAGGACCATTCATGGAGGCTGCAATGAGGAAGTGATATTTGCACCTTTAGCTGCCACCTTCTCACCAGACCTTTCAGTCGCTGCCTCTGGCGTGGTGCTTGTCTCCCTCTGGTCATGCTGATGCTAGAGAGGTTTGCTGGCAGGGGCAGCTCCCTGACACTGCCATGTGACTACAGCCAGGCACCTCCTGCTGATAATGTCCATCCTCAGCCTAAGAGGGTTTGGCCAAAAGTGTAGTGTGACCAGGCATCCGGTGTCCCCCCCAGTGCCATCCTGTGGAGTGTGGAAGCACATCATTGGACTTTAATGTGAAACTGAAGGGCAGGTGGGAACTCAAAGTCCTTAATTTCTCTGTGCTCCAGCCCATAATTTGCACATCATTCTTCAGAACTCTCATCAATTCTTTGCACTGCTGTTCCCACTTCCATTTTTCCTGCTGTCAGAAACACGGAGCTCACACAGCCCAGACTGCTTCTGTGTTTCTTTTATAGAGGGACACATTGTCTGATGTCTCTTTTCGTTTCTCATGCTGCTGTGTATACTTTCCTGCTTCCCATTCCACCCACCTTTTTGTCCTTCACTCTTCCTCTCCTCCAGATTTTCTCTTGCCAGATACGTGCACTAATAGGATTTCACCAAAGTGGTCTGAGTGCACTGACTGCATCTATCTCGTCCTGCTAAATGCTTCCCAAAGCACTGATATTACTGCATGCAGAGCAGGGAAGTCCTCAGCACCTGGGAAATACCATTTTTCCTGACCCAGGAACTGATACTGCTTGTGGCAGTTTGCTGGAGGCACTGGTAACATCTGAGGCACGGAAAGTTTGCTCATGTTGGCTGGGACTCACAAACGTGTTGGGGCTAATAATGCACATGGTTTGTATTGTGCTTTCCCTGAAGCTAAGTTGAGCAACATGTTAGTTAGCAAGTTAGGCATTACTCAGAGCTCCTAAACCTCGTGTTTTGCCAGTGACGAAGGTGCAAACTTGTAGTCCAATGCTCCTGATATTTTCTGCGTAGTGTAATGGCCAAGCTCCAGCGGACTTGTGATCCATCCTCTTCATCTTACAGTTCTGCCTGGACTTTTTTCAAATTTAAGGCTTCAGCTGTCATGCACTCTTGCCAGCTATCCTATACGTCTAAATAACTAGGTGAACTATCTCTGGAAAATAATCTATCTGGTAAATTTAGCCCTTTCTTCCTGTGAGTGAACTGTCTTCAATCTGTCTTTCAAATGTATTTTACGTGCAGTAGTATTATTTGTGCTTTGTCTTAGCGTGTGCTAGCTATGGATTCTCTGTGTGCTCTTGGATATAACTGTGGTTTTAAGTACCCACTGCTGGTTATTCATAGCGCACATTTAGTCATTTAACAAACATGGTGTTAGTTCTGCTCTCTAAGTGGATGACTAATACTCTTATAAATAGGAGGAATGTGATCTGAAAGGTCACGTGAATGTTCCCAGTGTGAACATATCCCCAAACTATGAGACTTCTCATTCCAGGAGCACACTTGCAAAAAAGAAAATGCTCACTATTAGAAAGAAGAAAAAGGGTTCAAAATCAATCCAAGCAATTTCTCTGCTTTAACTCAAACAATTTGCAATTGTTTGTTGAGTTTTGCATTGCAAGAGCTTTTTGCAATGTTTGTTTTTCTCTGAAATCTCTCCTGACCTGCTTGGGAACATAGGAATTGCCCTGTTGGAACAGTCCTGATCTCTCTCCTGTGCCAGTGCCCTCCTTTGGAACATAACAGGACCTGAATGTTTCTTAAGTAGATATAAGAAACATCCTTTAACTTTCTTCCTAACCTCTTTCACATCTCATTGGAAAGCAAGACAGTGCCGAACACTGGATTCCAAAGGAAATGAGAAGAGTGCATGGTACAGGTTTCTGCACTGCCTGTAAACCGAAGGCTTTCCTCAGCTCAGTACCGTGGAGAGAAGATGCTGTGCTGCCCAGGTGGTGGAGAAGGAATGGGGGGTGCTGCCTCTGAGGTGGGGTGCTTACTAATGCAGCCTTCTGAGAGGTTGGGTTTCTCTGTTGGAGAACTCAGGAGGTAAAATGCAGCTCCGCTATGCCGGCACCCTTGTCTTTTCATTTTTATCAAATGAAAACAAAATAACTGAATGCCTCTGCTCTCCTGCCATTGCAAGGTTTGGTTTATATTCACCGGAATACAGGGCTAAGGAAGGGAGGATCAGTGGCCTCAGGACATCCAGTTTAATTTCATGACTGTGCCACAGACATGGAGGCCACGTGCCAGGGGTTGGGCTGCTGCTGCTGTGATGCCAGCCCAGTGAGGCACCTCTTCTGCTTGCTGCTGTGTGAAGTCAAAATGAAGCCCTTGCAGTGGAGAAACAGGCAACCATGGAACTATTTTCCCCCCTGTCTACAACTCAGGTACTCCCAGGTGCTCACCTGGTGGTGTTTGGGCTGGTGGAGCAAAGCAGGGTGAGATGTTCCTGGGAGCAGGTTCAACTCCCAGCTGGGAGCTGGTGCTGGCTGCATCAACACTTCTTCAGTGTCAGATGTGATGGTTTAAGCCACCTGTAGCCAAAGTTAGTTTGTACAGGAACAAAGTGGAGGAGAGGACTTGCACGGCTGGCTCAGAGGTGGCTCACTGGCCAAAGCCCGAGGCACAAGCCTGGGTGGCATGTGGCTATGTCTGTGCTAATAAACCAGGCAGGGGCAGGAGCTGCGCTCTGAGTGACTAACACCGTCTGGCCATGGTGTGACTGATAAACCCTCTTGCCCTCCAAAACCATGTGGCTGCATATAGATTACCTATTGGGAACAGTCCTGGCCCATGCTAACTCCTGGACTGTGCTTGGGAATGTTTTGGGAGAGCACTGGTTGTCATGGACCAAAATTATACCCGGGACTGCTGGAGGGTTGGAGGTTGAGCTCCCCTACTCCTGCCCTCATTCACTGGCTTGACTTCTGCTCTAGATGCTGCCAGTGTGGCTGGTGTCAGGCAAGTCACCTAATGCATGATACAGGAAAGAGAAGACTATTCCAGTTTCATTTCTAGCCTTCATCCCTTCGTGCCATCTCTCACGTGGGGGTTAGAGTGCATCCTTACCTACAGAGTAGTGAGACTGCCAGAATTGGGTACATTGGGAAAGTGGGGTGTGGTACAGGTGAAAGTCCAAATTCACTGCAGAGATTTATAGAAATTTGATTCAGGGAAGGGTTGAGCCATAAGGATGGTATTCCCAGTTCATAGACCTATTCTAATTTTGTCCATGCTTATAATACAGTTAGAGAAATGCATTAGCATTAAAATATGTGGACTAAAAGCAGTCACTTGTGTCCTATATTCTCCTCCTGCCAGCCTTTGACTTGACTTGAGGTTGCTGATTAGAAAGGACAGCTTTCTCTGGGTCCCCCCAAGCAGTCTATACACAGTCAAGAAGTCCCAGAGATTTGATAGATTGTACATGATGTTTCTTTCTGAGCACACGACATGTTTCCTAACTTCAGCAGTCTCAGAGGTTTGATTTCAGTGGAAGATAGTATATATAAATGATACTTGATTGAGAAGTGCATATGCAGGGCTTATGAAACAGTGTGCCTGTCTGCATGTGCGTGCATTAAAATAACAGGGCAAAGGTGACTGTAATATATTATTTACCTACTGGCTCAGATTTATCTGCCCGCCTTAGGGACTCCTGGCTCTTGTCTCTCAGATTTTGTTCCTAAAGAAAATTTTGCTGTGAGGAACTGTGTTTGAGGGTGCTCTCCTACAGCTAGCATCGGGGGGCTAAGTGGTACATTTAAACTGAAATCAAATGTTCCACCCAGGTTATTTTGGGTGTGCCAACATTCGCTTGCTTGTGGGTGCGTCTGGATTTCTTCTCTCCCTTGGTCAGTAGCAGAAGCAGTTTTCTTCTTGATGGCAAGTAGGTGGTAGTGGTGGGGGCAGGTCTTGTTTGTGGCTACTGGCCAGATAAAAACGGACAGTGATAAAAACACAGAAAAACATGGGAAGAAAGGAACGGATAGTGTAATTACACCTGATAAGGATCAGCGTGACGCTACATGTGCTATATACGTATTTGAAACCTACACACACAAGCACATAAAAGAAAACACTCAAGAATCAGGTTCTTCCACAGAGCAGCCGCAATTACATAAAGAAACAAAAAAGGATTTTTTTAATACTGCGGTGCTGGCAGTCAGAGCCTCCCCTCTGACTGCGCCTGGGAGAAGAGTGTGTTAAGTGTGAGCGGAATAAATGATCCGTTTGTAACCAGCATGGCAGACACCTGTGTAGCACCTCACTGCAGCACCTTCCTATGCCGGCTGGGTATCAGGGGTAGGCATCACGACTAGTCAAAAGCAAACCTAGTTACAGTAGATCTTGAGCAGGATCCTCAGAGGTGACTGTTGGAAAAGTGCACCTACATGTTCCAGATAGATCTTTTTTCAACACTGTTCAAATCTTGCTCTCTACACTTGGACAAACGCAGACATGGTTTTGCATGCTGCGGGCAGTTGCAATTCTGAACAGGAGCCATTTTGCAAAGGAGGAAGGAGCAGCACCTACCCTACTCCCAAGCTGCCATCTCTCTCCTGGGTTTTGAGAAAACCAGAAAGCAAGCCCCCAAAGCTTTCTCCTTTTTCACAGTGACACAACAAAACAGGATTTCCTTCGAAGCAGTAACAGGACAGGCTTTGCAGTATACCTACAAGGGTGAATTTAGATGCCAGAGAGTGGAATTTCCAAATCCATTTCCCTTCCTACACCTTTTCTTTTTCATCTCCATAAATCTGTGTCAGTTTTTAAAGAACCTATTTTGGGAGGAGGGAAAGGGGACAGAACGAGTGCTGAGCTATTCAGAGCTAAAAGAAGAGATTCGTGCTGCCAGAGGTAAGACTGCAGAAAAATGTGTCAGCGTAGCAGATGATAGTTCTCCTCTCTTAATGCCTCTCCTGAAGCATCAAGGTGTACGTGTTTCTCAAAGGGGCTGTACATCTCAGAGGTAGTCTATGAACTGCACGTTGAAATGGTTGCCATGGCAGTGACTGAGTATAAGTTAGAAAGCGTGATTAGCCAGAGTTGGCCTAAATAGCTGAAGGGAAGGGAAAAAAAAAGAAAGGAAAAAAAAGGCCAAGGACTTTCTGTTATTTCTAATACAGATCCATCAGCATTAGACCGTGCCAGTAAGAGGAAGCGGCGCTGATGAAGAGGAGCTTGCAGGAGCGTGCTCCGCACCCCAGCCCCAGCTGGGGTACCACCAGCAGCACATGCTGCGAGGGTACCTTCGCCCCCTTACAACGTGCCAGCGCAGCAACTGCACACTGGGGAGGGGCCATTAGTACAGCGCAGTCCTATTAGTGTTGATATTGTGAAATGGTACTTCTCCAGAGTCAGAGGCAAGACTAGGGCACTGCTCAGCCTTCAGCAACCCAGAGAGCCTGGTTACAGCACTCTTCTGGCTGATGTGGGGCATAGTCACATTAGAAAGTGTGAGACTGGCCTGCAGAGAGGCTGCAAGGCTTGCCACAAGTGACACAGAGGGCTGCTACCCTGGGTGGGGTGTTAATTGGTGAACTCCCAGTGCCTAGAGCCATTCCAATTCTTCTAGTCCCCTTGAAGCATGCCTCTGAAAAGTATCCCATCTTCATTCGGAGCCTGAGAATTAGAGAATGAAGCCCTTTTTGTTAATTCATTGCAATGGTTAATCATGCTTGCTTGTTAAAAAAAAAAATAATTGCACCTTATATCTAATTTAAACGTGTATGGTATTAGTGTTCAGCTTCTGGTGCGTGCTGTATTCTTCTCTGCTATATTTAAAGAAAAAATAATCACTTCTTGAGATCCTGTGGGTTTTTGCTGTGAAGGTTTCTTATGCACTGGAGTTACATTTGAGCTTGTTTTTGAAGAAGTGAAGCAGCAGAATTCTTTCTATCAAAGGGTTTTCTTTTAGCTTTTCTCAGGGAAAATGGGAGACTGGGAGACTAAGGTGAAGACATCTCAATACGAGGTCTGAATGGAAAAACAACCTCTCTAGGAGTGTAGAGTGCCACATTTGGGGGCCAGATGCCCAATGTAAAATCAACAGAAGAGATTTATGCAAGCTGACAGTATGCAGGTAGGTATTTGCAGGAGGAGAACCTGTTAGCCTGATTCTCTTCTCTCATAGCTTTCTAAAATAGAGAAGTTCAATTTACATTAGCCTGGAGTGCTTCTGCTTCTTAGTCCTTTGAGTGAGATATGAATCTACTCAGGCCAATCCATAACACTTGACCACTTACCAGGGATATTTTTCTACCTTCCTGTCCTAAGGGATCTTTAGGTTCCTCCTTCAAGGGGAGTACAAACCAGCAGTACTTATGGTGGTGGTTAATGGGCATCTGTTTTGGCTGGCAGAACTGGGGTGAGAGAGATCATATGGCCTGCACTTAAGAGGAAGAAAAGAAAAACCTGCAAGACACCTATTTGCCCTGCATTCAGGTTGGCTTTTGCTGTTATTTGCAGGAGTCTCTTCCACTTCTTGCACCTCCTAAATCCTTGTCATGAAGGTTTGAGAGCTGGGACTATCTTCTCTGGCACCAAGTCAATGATACATTTTTCAGCACCAGCAGCCATTCATATTTTACATTAGTGTTCCTCTCTGTTCCTCTCAAGCAATAATCATAAATATCATCTTTCATTCCTAGAGCGCCTTTCATCCCAGGGGCTCCCAAAGCACTTTCCAAGCTTAACAAGCTTATGGTAGAGTACTCCTTTAGAAAGGGTGAAAACTTGCTTCCCATTAAAGCCTGATTTTGCGAAGAAAAGCCCCGAATTATAATGTCTTCAATACATGAGGGAGCCTTTGCAGCTGTTATTTACTGTACATGTTCCCTTACCAAAAAAAGATTGCTTCTTGCTCCTCCATCCCCCCCATCTCCCCTAACTTAATCCAACAGTGCTCAGTTACCTGGGGGAGAAGAGTGCAAGTAATGAGAGAAGATCATCCCCTGTGATCAAGGAAATGCTTTTTTTCCGGAATCCTATTGCTGCCCTCAACCGTTTCTTCTGGTAACTCCACTTCTATCCAGTCTATTTTCTCTTTATCAGGGCAAATGTTCTAGGGCAGAGTTGAATGTCCTGTGGCTTTAGCCAGAGAGGTCACCGGCCACAGTTGGGCTCTGCTAAGGATCATGTGAGAAACTGTAGTCCTCTTCAGGACAAAGTCAGCTGGCCTAATTTAAGTCACATTCCGCTGCAATCAAAGCAAAGCTGGTTACTTTGCACTGAAATGAATCACAACCTTTCAAATGGTCCTTTATTTGGCTCTGCTGTGGAAACAGTAAGCCCAGAAGAGAAGATTGTTGCTGGTACTTTCTGAACTGAAGAATTTGTTTCCTAATGAATCATATGATTAATTTTAGGGCAGCTTGAATCTGACTAGCGTCAATTTGTTTTCATTGGTTTGAGGAGGACTGAGTATGGTGGGATCTGTCCATCTCATGATGCACAGAGCTTTCTTCCGTGCTGGCTGTGTGGGAAAGTGGTCTCTCCTCTGCTTCGCTGAGAGAGGCCCAGGAGAGGCACACGAACTCCCACTGCTTCTCCAAGGACACACCAAGAGCCTGTGGTAGACATGGAAACAAAAGCCCTATCTCTGGTTCAGTGCTTCAACCACACAAACATAATTTATCAATATAGATAGCTTCAGATGAAAGACACATCAAAGCATATTTTTGTCTGCTGCCTTCAGAGGTAGTACTAAATCTCCTGGGGGAATGCAAGCAGTGAGATATGATCCAAGTATCAAAATCCCCATCTTCTTACTGTCTCTCCTCCTCTCTCACACTGGTTGGGTTCACAGGGAAGCCCTTTCTTGGGGTTGTAATGTCATCTATTCCCATCAGTAGATTTTGGTTCAGAAATACATTTTCATTCTTTTCCAACAAAACGCTGCCTATTTCAACACTAACTCTGAAGATCTGTAAATTGGCAAAGGATCCTAAAAGAAGAGTGGATGAGCAGTTACTGTTTACATTGGCCATCTTGTATAAGTGCTGATATTAGCATTTCTGAAAGGATTCATTCATCACTGAAAAAAGGTTTGTACCTGTGAATAAGAGCTTGCTTGGAAGGGCCTGTGTGCCTCCTTTCCTCTATCAACAAAGCTTACAAACATCAAGAGATGGTTTTGCAAGGGATGTTAATGCATACCTATTATTTCAGAATGAGAATAAGCCCCTGAAAATATTCCATGCCTATTTCTGATGGTGTAATGGAAGCAGCAGTAAATTTAAAGAAAAATCTTATTTATTTTCATGTGTCTTATTCATTCCTTTCTTTATTTAGAGACCTGAATATATATATATATTGAAAGTGGCTCTCTTGGGCTTTTTTTAAAACTAAAATCTTGCGATACAGCCTCAAGCCCAGTGATTAGTTCTCATGTCATGGAAAATCAAGTAGACCTGCACTAGAAAGAACAATGGCTGTTGAAAATATTTAGCCCTTTCCAGACTATGACCTCTTCTGGGGATGTCAGTGAAATAAATGTACTTTTATGATGTACCCTTAAGTCTTCCTTACCTCCTGCTGTTTGTCACACTTGCTGACTTAATTTGCCTGAAATTAGTTGCCTTCATACCGAGGTACGTGATGCTGTTTTGCTTTAAAAAAGAGGTTTGTATGTTCTGCACTGGCCCAGCTGGCATGCCATGAGCCATGGCTCAGAGGTGGAACAGGTCCTCTGCATGGCCAGCAGCCAGCACTTGTTTCATCCTCATACTGCAGGTCAGGGATCTCTCAGCAGCAGAGGACACATAACAACAGCGTTTGTGTGGGAGACAAAAATGTTCAGTCTCTGTGGGATGCCTACATTTTGACTAGGATTCCTTGAGATTCTGTAGGATGAAGATCAAAATTTTTCAGGTACGTTATTATGTTATAACCTCTAATACACTGGTTTTCTTTCAACCTTTTGACTGCTTCACTTTTAGGCTGACAGCAGCTGAGGGCTAGGGCTCTTCCTGGGCACTCACACAGCTCCTGGCATGGTACAGCTTCAATTCTGGGAGGAGACTTAGGCCATTGCCTCAATCCAAATGCACATTTTAAAAAAAACCCAAATGTCCAGAAGTTAACCTGCTTGCAAGTGCCCCTTTCATGCAAAAGATGATGCTTTGCGAGCACTGTGTTTATAAAGCAGAGGAAGAAAGCAAGCATGAATGAAATGAGAGTCCAGGGACCAGCCCACTGCCTTCTGTGGGAAGTCCTCTCAGAGGGGCGTGAGTCTCTGAGACTTCCCTGGTGGAGTTTCTTCTCAACCTTTAAATTTTTGGGTAGGGAAAGCTGGGCTGATGGCTGACGAGGAACCATGAGGGCCATTCCCCCACCCAAAGAGGTAACACTCTCTGCCTCTCAGGGCTGTGATTTCAGCATGCAGCTCTGTTGCACGGAGGGAGCAGAAATAACACTAGCAATCTCTAAAGGAGTGAGTGGGTGTGTAAAAGGGCAACGGTGCACATACGGGATTTCACGGTAAGTGGTTGGAGAAGAGATGCCTGCTCTGCACCAGGGAAACACTTTTCTGCAGAGAACCAGGATAATTTCCCTTCAATCCAGGGCAGATTGCCAGCAGTCTCAAATGTAATCCTCATGGTATTACTTCCAAAGATAAAACAAGGGTATTATGGGTACCGCCACTGAGGCAAGTAATCTTTAAATATAGCTGCAAATTGCCTGGTTTAATGCTAACAAACCCTAATGGTGAGGAAGACAAGACAGGTAGCAGCACTGATACAGCATAATATAATGTGATGGCTGATATAAATGTGACTCATTCTAGCCAGAGGCTTTAGTATAGGAAGTTGGATAAAAAGATATAAAAACAAATCTGAAGTTTTTTTCCTTCCCGGTGAAGGTCACCGCCAGGAATAGCATGGGAAATAATTAATGGAGGAAGAAATGTTCCCCTTCGAATTAGAAGTATTGTCTTGCTTCACAGTTTTGTTCTTCTCTTTGGGCTCCTGTAACAAACACCGGCAAACACACAGGGCCTTTCTCCCTGAGGCCGCTGATGGATATCCTATCCGGTGGGTAGTGAATGCGAGGGACTGGCTGTGCAATGCTCACGGTGTCTGTTAATGGGTGTCCACCCACCAGCAGTGCGCTGAATGGAGCTGGGAGACTGAATGGGGCTCTACGCGACGGCGGCCAATTTTCCTGGTCAACATGGAGGCGCAGTGCCAAGGCTGTGTGTGAGAGCCCATGCAGCCTGCTGGGGAGGGGGTTTCACCCCTTTCCCTCTGCTCCTGAGCCCTCGGGAGGTCAGTCTTCTTTCCAGCCCCAGCACAGGTCCCTCAGTCCCTGTGCTTCATGTGGGAGGACATAGATAACACAGCGACCATTGCACTTGTGGTGGCACGGGCTGTTCTCTGCTCATCCTGCAGAGACCTGGGAGGCTCTGGGCTGCTCGTTTGCTCCCCGTGACCAGTGCTGCACTTACACATGTGCAAGGGCAAGGGGAAGCCACACAGCTGTGCCTGTGGTGCAGTGTGCATGCAACGCTACCCAGGGCAGGAGCAGTCCACGATGGAGCCCATCTGCTGCACAGGAATGTGATGCTGCAATTAATTCCCTTTCCTCAGAGTGCTCTTTGAGTGGGGATGGGTGAGGAGAGGAGAGAGTGCCTCTGCTTCATGTCACCACTCTGCAAGCTGGAAACCAGGCAGCTGTGGGGGGGCTGAGGGGCTGCTTCTCCCCGGGGCACTGGTTTGTTTTCTTCCAGGTGGCCGTAGCAGGGAGGACTGCTGGTAGGAAGCTCTGAGCTTCGCACTCCCCGCTAAAATCTCCTGTGCGTGACTGTGTCCCTTCTGCCATGAAGGACTGGTCACATTTTCCATTCTTGACTCCATGTGGCTGCTCTGAACATCCCAGGTTATCTGAGCCAAACCAGTTGCCTTTCACACTGCTGGCTCTTGACAGCTCACCAGGCCTTCATTGCTGCTCAGTGCCCACATGCCGGGGCCATTAAGGCAGTTAGCACAGCGTTAAGATACATTCATTTTCAGAGAGCTTTTCTTTTGGGAGCCCAGGAGGTGAGACTTCAGATCCTCCCTCCCTCAGCAGGCTCCTGACCCTGCAGTGGACTTTCAGAGGTAGAAGCACTGCAGAAGTCCTGAGTACCCCAGAGCTCCCATATAGCACAGGAAAAACCTATTACAGGAAAGCTGCTAATAGCAGAGGTAAGCACTTACCCGCATTTTCTAGTGGTGTTACAGACTCTGGAGAATCAGCGTGTTTTGGCCAGGTTCCCAAACTGCTTTTTAGTGTTTATCCAAAACAAGCCTGTGCATTGAGGTTTCCTACCCTAAAATCATCTAACCAAATGAAAGGAATTACCTCAGTTGCACAGATGCTCCTCCATCTGGTCTTACAACTAGAGTGGGGCCAGGACACAACCCCAGCTTGACTCCCCTCTTCTTCCCCAGAAGGAGCCATATGAGGACATTGGAGCCCAGTCCAGATCTGACTTTCACAGCTGACCCCTCTCTGTGTAGCAAGTAAAATAGTAATGCAGAAAGCTTTAAGGCAGTTCAGAAATGTGGCTGTGCATAAATGTTGGGAATTTGGCTGGTAGTGCTCATGATGCTGTTCAGTCTGGAGTATTTGGGGAACAAAGATCAATCCCATAAGGATGATCTGTCACTTGCATGTCTTCATGTTGACTTGAAGTTTGGCCCTTTCATTCTGCTTGCTTTCTCATTTTCCAAGGCATGTGTGCTGCTCTTCTAGCCATCTCCTTATGGTCATAAGATTTGGGGTCACACATTCTATTACCTGGGGTTTTCACAGCTGCTGCTCCTTGAAGTGGTTGCAAGGGATGCTGAGTGGGGTGGGATGACCTGTTGCTCTCAGGTTTATTTCTTTATAGCATCTCTATTAAGAAAGACTGTAAGACATATGATTCAAATACTCCTAGATAACCATAGTCTTGTCGAATTCAAATGTTATGACTCCTTGTGAATGTGGGGTTTGTGAGCTGGTTTACCACAGCTTTTATTTTTTTTGGTGAATAAAGAAGTTACATAATTCAAGCTTTTCCTTCTTCCTTCTCCCTTTTGCACTTAAATTTACCATATGTGCAGATAGACTGTGCCTATGTTCGCAGTTGGTATGGTGCAGCGGGAGCAGATCTGTAGAGGTGGCTGTTTGGTGCTGAGGACTTGATATACCAGGGGATTAAAAATCAAGACTGCCTCTGTTTTGGTTCCCAGGGACTGGACACTCATTAGGGGTTTGAGAGCAGGAGGTGTGCTCCTGGAGTCCATCTCCTGGTTTCCTTTCACTCAAAGGGAATCCAGTTTAAAAAGTTGCTCCCTGCGTAAATTGAAACACAGAGAGACAAACAGGAGATTTGCCTCATAAACACACTCCTGATGCAAACAAAAATGGGCACATAGAAAGACCTGTCAAGAGACCAAGGTCAAGAGACCAAGCCTAGAGACATTGCTTTACCCTGAGGTCCCACATGGTTCGAATGTGTGGCAAACAGGTCAGTTATTTGGCTAGTGAAACAGCTGTTTAGCTTGGCTGAGCTGTCTCTTCTTCTTTCTTGGGTATAGCTGCTAATCTATTGTTCCCTCCTTTTACACTTCCCCAACCTTCCCCTTTTTCAAACCCTCACTAAGCATATACATGTATGTATATATATATATATGTGTGTGTGTGTGTGTGTGTGTGTATGTGCGTAGGCAGTTGTGTCTGCTGCCGGGATTTCCTCCCAAACAATACCTGTTGTGCTGGCCACAGCGATTCTCTTGGTTCCCATGCCCAGAGCAGTTTGAGTTTCCTGCTGGCTCAGCAGCAAGACTTTCAGGGCTTTTTATACTTATTCTTCTTCGTGAGCCAAGTGGAGGAGCACAGTTTGCCTGTGAATAGTGAGCTGGCTGGGCAGGCGACAGGAAGCTTGCATACTAAACCGTGTGAACTTTGAGGAGGGGAGGAAGGGGGCTGGGGGCTGCTGGCTGGGCTTCGTCGTGTGTTTGCTGTAGCCCTCTCCCTTATAAACTCATCGTCTCAGCATAGGGATGCTCCCCACCAAAGGAATGAAAATATCTGTAAAATGAGGGTGGAAAGAAGCGAGAGCTGAAAATGGAATTACAGAGGAAACACGGGGAGGGCTCGGAGAGTGGAGAAGAGTGAGGGGGCTTGGGTTTTAAGTATTTCTGTGAAAAGTTGTGCATGGGTTCCCTGCACAGAGTGATGGCACAGCACCTCGTGCTGCACTGCAGGGCTCACGGGCCTGCTTGCCCACCCCCTCACTGCCCTGGTAGTGGCTGCACCATCTCCTCTGAGTAGGGGCAGCTTTTCTGTATTGCCCAGGCAAAATCAAAAGCACAGAAATGAAAACACACTTCTCTCTTCCCCCTGCCCTCCCCCCTCTACTCCTTTCTGTTGCTGTCAGCAAAAATTAATAAGTGGGTTCTTATTCACAAGGGCCAGGCATCATGGTGCGGCTATGAAAGAGGGGTTTGATGAGCAGCACGTGAAACGTGGGCGCCTGCTTGTCGGTCACAGGCAAAGCCATCCCTGGAGCTGGGAGAGGGGTGTTTCAGCAGGTGCTGTGGCTCCACTGCAGGTACAAGTGTGCTGGGAGCATCCTTGGAAAAAGGCAGGAGATGAGAGGAAGTAAGGAAAAATGGACTGGGCTCATCTGCCCACAGACAGGCTACCTGCTTCCTGCTCATGTCTGCACAAACAAGGAAGAGGCTTTGCCTGTGCTTTGAAAATGAGACAGCAGAGGATTGCATGTGCCACACAGATGCTTCCTGAGCAAGAGTGGCCTGATGCAGGCATGGTGCCATGGGGATGTTGTCAAGATGGCCCTGTGCAGTGAGGGCTGTCGCACTGGCTTGGCAGGTGCTGCCTGAGGGGTGGCAGAGGATGCAGGGCAAGCACGAACATCGTGCATGTGTGTAGGATCTATTTTTAGGGTGATGGCATGATAGAGAGAGCCGGTGAGGGTGGAAATGCTCAGCAGAGTGATAGACTGGGAGATGGGGTGAGGCTCGGCTTGGTTAGTTATGCCATAGCATCATTGCAAAGTGATGCGGCCTTCCTGGCCTGATCCAAAATAACAACCCACAGCTTTCCCTCTGTTTGGCAGCACCCTTCTCTGAGGGTTTTCTAAGGTGCCCATTACTCCAGGCTCTAAATAACCCACAAATACACAGTCAATCTGAGAAGATGGGGCCCTTGCTCCCCAGCCCAGCTCCGCAGCACTCTGTGTCTAGCTCCCAACCAAGCGCCAGGCAAGGCGACATGTCTGCTTGGCACCTGCATCCCCCTGGTGTTCCCCAGAACGAGTAGCCTTGCCTGGAGGTCCACAAGGGCTGGGGAAAAGGGAGAGATAGGTCCCAGAGTGGGCTCGTGAGGAGCCAGCGGAGGTCCTGGGGAGAGCCACCTGCTGAGCTTGTCTACCTCCAAAGGTAACCAGTGCCTTCCATATGATCTTCTTAGAAAGTACAAAAGCAGTCACAAATTTGGGGAATTTGCCATCAAATTCGTGCATTTTATGTTCATCTCCACTCTTGGCTCAGCAGAAGCTCAGTTTAAATTACATGTAATTGATGACTTTGGTGCTTCTGTTTTTAAGTCTATCCAACATTTCTTATAAGACCAAATGTTTAGCTGCCTGTAAACCCCTGAAAACTTTAACCGTTTATCACTTAGCTGTTTTCTTCTGTGCTAGGTATCTGTCTCAGGCTGAATGCATCTGGGAAACTTCAGCAAAAAATGGTTTTTGCTCGCTTTCAAGAAAGAGACGAAACAATTTTTTTTTTTTTTTCATATTCAAACATGTTCTTAAAGTGATCTGTTGAGAAACTCTAGCACTTTCTGTCCTTGGCAGGTATCAGGAATGCGCCTTTGGTTGTTCTTCATGGGAGAAAAAAAAAAGTTGAACTAAGAAACCTTAGAAAAAAAAAGCCTCAGATCTCAGACACTCAACAGAAACTTCTTAAGAGTTAGAAGCTGAATTCTCTGAAGGCACTTGCTCAGTGGAGACTTGTTCAAGTCTGTCAGCTAAATCACAGATGAGAGTGTGGCAGGCACATTGCAGCCTCCTGCTGCAGGTGCAGAGCAGCAGCTCTTTGAAATTGTTTTTCCATGCTGACAGGGTCGCTGCAGTACTGGGGACCAGAGCCCGGAGATGCTGTCAGATATGCTCCTTTGCTGATACTTCGGCGAACACGTGGGAAGGCTGATGTTGACTAGGGCTAGGACCTGGCCGAGGGAGGGAGGGACCCCTACTGCAGCGAAAAGGCTGAGGGCCCCCTGCCGAGAAAAGACGACTGATGTCAGATGTGGAGCAGGACGTGGGAGCAGGATCAAGGCAGAAGACAGGCTGGAAGGAGCAGGAGGAACAGGAGGAGTAAGGTTTGGGAGTATCTCTCCCCACCAGATCCTACCTCCTGCAGAACCTGGGATACAGCAGGCCCAGGGATTTCTGCTGCACAGTAGTTGTCTGTTGTCAGCAAATATTTGGGGAAGCCATTGGCACAGGCTGTGACTCATTCCTGCCTGCTCCCTCAGCAGAGGCTGAAGGGCTATCAGTATTCCCAGTTATTCTGCTTTTCAAGCACGATGGAATTAACATCTGAGAATAAGAGCCAGTCCTGCCGGTGAGTCATGCCGTGGCTGGTATGATGCCACATGATAGGATTCCTGCATTTTTGTTTCAGTTTGCTGTCTGCAAATCAAGGAAATGACACAAACCCAACATAGATTGAAAGTATGGGAAGTTTGTAGGGTCAAGCACTCGGCAGTTAGGAATGCTTGATTTAACACTGCCCTTGCCATCTGAGTGTGGCTCCGGTCTTCACAGACATCATAATAGTGTTGCTTTTAGCTGCAGGATCAAATGCAGATGTAATTTATTTTTTTTTCCCCCAACAACTCTACCTCTTTTAAAGCCCAGGGTGGACAGTTCTTGGCAGGTGAGTGGAGGCTGTGCAGGGAAGGGTCCTCATCCTGCCTTGTTGTAGCTCTGCAGGATGAGAGGATCCCCGCCCGCTCCGCCTTCATGCCACAGCAGACTCCAGCCCTCAGCAATGGTGTCAACAGCCAGTGTCCCTGGCCTGCAGTAAGACCAAACCAGATGGAGTCCTCAGATAAATTATCTGCCAAATTCAAGTGAGTCCCCATCAGGCATGTGCAGAGTGAAGTTTTGTAGAACTTGAAACTTGACTGCAGGTGGGAAAACTTAGGACCCTTGCGAAGGCACGTCCCTCTTCCCTGTCTGAGTATCGGTGCCAGCCCCTGAAGACAGAGGAGCTTAATCTCTCGATCTGAACAGAGCAAGCTAACATATATCTTGCTAATCTTATTCTAGGAGACAGTTGAATTATTTTAGCTAAAAATTATCAAAAGAGTCTGCCCGAGGCAGACATCCAGCATGGAGTATTTGAGCTCGAGCAACTGAGCTTTGGCAAAGCTGTGCATAGCGGAAAGCAGTCATTAATGCGAAGTGTTAAGCAACTTTTAAGTCCAGACAGCACTCACAGGGGGAAATGAGAAACATAGGCTCTGTGGATGGCCCCACCAGAAAAGACATACATGTACGCGTGAAATGCTGCTGCTACGCGTTCGGTTAGCTGACCACTACAGGCTAATACTGACCTGTGTTTGTAATGCGGCATTTGCAGGCTCCAGGGGAACAGGGACACTGGCCCCAACCCTGCTGGTGCGTGGCACACATGGTGTTTGTGGCAGTTTGCTTTGTGGGCAGGTCTTGTCACCGTGGCTGTGATCAGTCCTGGGGACTCCTCCCTGCTGGCCTGACAACCTCTACTCCGATGAAGGTTTTGGTAGGGGGTTGAGAGGGCTGCAAAAGTTAGTGGCAGGGGGCTGGCAGCTCTTACTGCCAGTCTGCATTTTCCTTTTCTGCAGGAAGAGGTATTTTCCTTTCTTGTTACGCTTCATCTAGAGCTGTGTAAACAGCAGTCTCTCCTTGATGTTGACACCTTCAAATGATTTTATCTCCCTCATAGGGATTTATTTACCCAAACTGTACTATTTAGTTATTTAATCTTCCCTTTAGCTATTTGATTGTTGTTCGTTACTGAATTCTTTCCAATATGCCAACATCTCTTTGACACATGAGTGCCTGCAGTTGCTTTCTTTGTTTAGAGGACAGCTCAGTCCCAGCAGCATGCTGCAGAGAAGTCATCTTCATTCTTCTCTATTATACGATGTTCTTCACCTCTCTGTAGGTCAAAATCAGGCCCTCTTATTTTATAAACCAGCATGTAGTTTGCTACTCGCTCATTCCTATGTTAGACCCTTTTCAGTGGCTGCTTCAGATTATTTTTCCAAATATGTTTCCTTGCATTGCCCATGTCCCAGGCAGGAGCTGTTAGATGCTGTTTTCCTTCCCACTCCCCCATCTCAGAAACACTTTTTTGTGAGCTTGAAGTCATATCAAGAAACCGAAGCTTGTGGACTCTTCTCTTCCTCATTACTAAATCCAAAATGATCCTTTCAAAAAAAAGAAATGCTTTAAAGGTTCATAATTCTCCAGCCTGGGGAACAATTCCTTTCCCCTCCACAGCCACAGTGTGCACCCCCTGGGGACTGGGCAGGCTGACAGGGGCAGTTTTGTTACATAGAAAGGAAGGGGCATTAAAATGGTGAGCAAGGCTTTTCTAGAGAAGGATGGGCCAGAGCCCTTGGTTATTCTGGGCACTAATGCATTCTGCCAAAACTTGGGCAGAGGTTTTAAGAGCTTATTGTTTGGACAGGTAGAAGCTTCTGAATGATATATGCATTTTGTATGTGCAGGCAACGCTTCATTTTTATATTCAAAGTGCATTAGGACATGAAAGGAGCCAATTTCAACCTAGTCTGTAAATGACACCTAAGCCCGGACTGTGAAACATGCGCTACCTGGGATGTCTATGCAGATTTAATTTTTCTTAAGAAACCTTTTTGACTAATTTCTTTCCTGCAGGCATTAGAGGTGAAAATAGGATAGGTTTTGGACCTAACCTTACAATCAGAGAAAGGAGAGAGGCAAAGAGATTTGTCCGGGTGGCTCCCCAGTACCATTGCGTTAAACCGGCAGTGAACTGGAAGCTTCTCCAAAGCTGTGGGAGCACAATGTCCCACCCTGTTTGCCTGTGGCTGCCGGGTTAATTTTTCTCCTTTTGAGGTCTGAACCCTTCAAAGCTTTGTTTTGTATGGGTAAATAAAAACTAGCTACTGCCTATGGAGAGACCTGGCAACCATTTGGTGCAGAAAGATCACAGGACTCTGAGAATGAATGCAGACTTCTTTTAAACTGAAAATAATATATACATTTAAAGAGCAGAACATGCAAATGCATTCATAATGGCCGCTATCAGGAGCTGCTGGCAGTTTCTCAGAGCAGAAAAGTCCTTGTCTTGGAGATTTCTGCTACCCCTCAGGCTTCTGTCCATTTCTATGTTGTTACTTGCAGTGTTTAAGCCCCATTAAGTTTAAGTGCATAAATTTTCTTTGGCTATTCAACCCCAGCCACTTTTGGGAAGGAATTGGCCAGAATCCCTGAACCTAAAATAATCAAATGTCTGTCTTTCCATTAAAAAGGCTGCCATTTATTTGACAAGCAGTGCAAAATGGAATAGGTAGCGCAGTACAAGCATCCTCCGAGAAACCTGTTGTTGCAAAACCAGGCAAGTGGTTTGCACATAAGGAGATAAAGTACCTTTACCAATACCCAGGTTGTTGCATGGCATGTCAGTATATTTAGTTTCATAACACGTGTTACTTTTATTATCAGCCTCTTGGTTTCTACTACTCTCTTTAGAAATACCTCAGCCACAACTTGTAACCTTTGCAGGCTCATCCAAGGAGCATGGCCTTTCAGACACTCCTGTCGCAAGTATTTGTTATGCTCCAGGAGAGGATGTCTTTGTTTCAGGATTGTTCTGGGCATGAGAAATAAAAATCAAAATGGAGATGGTGGCCAGCACAAAGAACCAACCAAAGTAATTTTAATGAATTTCTTTCCATACCTGCCAATCCACCCTCCCCTGCAGGAAAAACAACTCCCAGACAAATAAAGCATATGGCACAGAAGATGGAGCACCGATGCCAAGTTTGTCTTTGCCTTAGCAGAACTTGCTGCAAAATGCTGAATCTGCAGATCTCCTGGAACGTGCTCTTCAAGAGAACAGGGAAGGCATATTCCCACCGCCTTTTTAGCTGGGCTTGTGCACTCTCACTGTTTAAATCCTCAATGAATAGGACATGATTGTGGCTGCAGTGCTGGTCTGACCCACAGTACTATCTTCAAACTAGGTGCCATGGATAGTAGCGCATGTGGCAGCAGCAAAGAAAACCCATCAATCAGGTGGGCTAAATATTTGAGAAGGATCTGAAGCCCACACGAACCTGCCTTCTGCATGCCCATGGGCTAACTAGCTGTGACAACTGCCATTTTGGCAAGCAGGCATGCCTGCTGCCGTCTGGTTAGACACCCTGTTCCTGGCCATGGTTTGTTATCCGCTTGCTGTTTATGCTGCTGGAAATATTTGAGGACACGATCGTATTTGAGCTGTCCAGAGTGAGGTGTTCAGTGTAAGTCCCTCCATCATGACTTGCTCTACAGTGAGCAGAGGGACAGCCACCCTCACAGGTTATTTATCCTAAATTAGGTGTGGAGTGCTGAGAGAGGGTACCTCTCTCTCTCTCTCCATAAGCTCAGAGAAAACCCTCAGTGCCAACTCGGCCTGTAGCCAGCCATTACAGGTCTGTCTGCTCCCAGCTCAGCCCCATCAAGTGAGGCTCTGGGAAGACACGTTGCTGGTGGGTTCTGATGTGGCACAGGTAATTAGGACCTCACCACCAACCGGCTCAGCTCTCTTCTGAAGGATGTAGGATGCTGGAGGAACTTTAAGTGCCTCTCAGCAATATGCCTCTCCACGGTTGGGCAACAGCTGAAGAGGAGGTTTGAGTGTCTAAATTAAGAAGTTAGGCATCTAAGGCGTTTATTGGACCTATCTCTGCAGGGACTGAAGCTGAGCAGACTTACATAAAAGGAAAAAATCCCCCGCTGATTTACTTTAATCTTCCAGACAGCTATGGAAATGTTTGTGTTGTGTACTCTTACAGACATGTTTCTTCTATAGGCGCTCTCAGACCTGAGAGATGAGGCCATCGTTTTACCTGGACACATGCCATGGAGATACACCATGGGTTGGGTGAGGGGTGCTGCTCTCCCAGGACCTTTGGCTTAGAGATGTTTTGTAAGGTGGGAGGTGAAGTCCCTGCTTTTGGACCCATGTGTCAGGAAAGCCTCCCACTGTGGGTAAGCGATGCCTCTCTTTCCATGAAGCAGAAGATACCCAACAGGGTGATGAAATTAATGGGCTGGGGAGCTCCTTTGTTTAAATGAATGCTGGAAGAGGCGGGGGAGGCTTGATTTTTCACATGGTTAATGTTCCTAATCCTCTTTTTAGTCCTCTCATGGCAACCTGTGTACTTTGCAGTTCAAAGTCACATGAATCTCTCCTCAGCAGAAATGTAAATGTTTTGATAAAACTGTTCTTAACAAATTTGATTCATTTAATCAGCTTGATTAACTGCAGAGCTTTATGGTCTTTAATTGGGAAGGATTTACTATAAATTACCATTTTTTGTAATTTCATGAAGAACGTGGCAGTGCGCAGGATCTTGCTGCCTTGGCGGTGGCGTGGGAGGTGCCTGTCTCTGGCACCCAGCCATTCCCCTGTAGCTTCACATGTTTCAGAGCCCTGGAGACCTCTGGGTGGCCAAGCCTGCCTGCAAGGCCAGGCAGATGCTGGGCAAGGGGCAGGATGGACATGCAGCTGGAAGCGTCTCAATAGACCCTATTTCTTTTCTCTTGTGTTTGCATCTCCCAGATGATTAATCTCCCCTTCCAGTAAAAATGCAGCATGCCTCTTCTGACAAGTCCCACAAGAAAGGAAGCACAGTTGGCCACAACAGCCCTCTCCTTGTTTTGGTTCATAACCAGCCTCAGCCTGCACTGCGTTTTCAAAGGCTGGCTGAACAAAATCCCCAGGTTTACCAGTAGAAAGAGAAAAAAAGGGTTGATCAGAAAATCTCAGCTTGGGTACACGTCACACGTGGTCTTTCCCCTCTTTCATTTAACATGGCAGACTGACAGGCTGTAAAATACATCCAGCTGGAAAGAAGATAATTTTGTTTTACTCTGCCCAGCCTCATTTTTCAGAGCTGAATGTCCAGTCGTATACCTGTGTGAAACCTCTGAGGCCCTGGAGGCTTAATGCAGCAATATTTTTTTAAATAGACAGTTTGTTGTCCACATTACATTTTTCAGTGCCTTTTGGTCAATATCCCAGACTAGAGAAACCAAGGAGAGATTGAAAACAAATGAACTCTCCCCTTAAATTTAGAGTCTGCCCAAAGCACCAGAGCAACCAGAGCATTGACACAGTCTCTGCACCAGCAGGTTTGCTCTTTGCTTGGCGAGCACTGTTCTCCTGTCGCACTGCTGTGCTGCCGAGCCACTGTTCAGCGGGTCTCGGGGGTCTTGTCATCAAAATGCACAGGCTAAGCAACATGGTTTCACAGCTCTTTTCAGACAGCTTTGCACTTTTACTCCCCCCTGACTCTGAAGTGGAATGGTCCCTGAGAAGATGGTGTATTTCATGAGAAAGGAATGTTTTTCATCCTTTCCTAGGACTTCCATGGTCCTTCTGCATGTACGGCTCTCACAGGCCAGCGTGATGCAGGAGGAAACATTTCTAACAGCAAACAGCCCAGTTCCTCTTTCACCTTTGACATTTCTTCACAGTATGAAAAGCTCTCGGCTGCTCACCAAAAGTTAGTATTTGACCCTTTTTTTGCTTTTTTTCTTTTTTTTGCACAGACTAAACATTCACACGTCATATCCTGTATGAGCAGTTGTTTTAATGGATGCGCTGCCAACAAAGATGCTTGGGTTTAAGTGGCTGATCCTTTGCAACCGTAACGGCTTTTAATGAAAGGTTTTGTCTTCGTAAGGCCAGAATGTTCTTTATCCAGCTTTGGCTTTTGAAGGAAACACCACAAATGTTTTTTGATTGGATGTGAAATGTTGTGTAAATTCTGTAATACCAAGTTGGAAAATCTGTCCTTTCCTTGTTAATAAGCTATATATCAAAACAGGGGGGATTTAAAGCCTAAATGGTTTTATACACTATGAATTCATCCAGAATTTTACATCCCCAGCAAGGGGAATATTTAAAAACAGAAGAAATGTGTAAAAATAAATTAAATATGAAACTAAAGAAATATTTGTGTGTGTTTGGTGTTTGGTTTTTTTAACTAGGTTTAGCTTTTCTTTTCAACTCCTCTTCTCTGAAGTTGCTTGCACTTTGGGGCTGTGCATCCTGACCCCCGAAGGGCTCTGGCAGGAGCAGGCAGGGACATGGGAACCCTGAATGAATTTTCACAAAGTCAGAGATTCAGAGCTGTCCTTCAAAATTGCTTCAGTTCATGCTGCAGCTGCTGCGGCACATCTTTGAGGCTGAGGAGGCCACAGCTTACTGGTGCAATCAGAGCAAACTGTGAAAAGCTCCATCAGTGTTCAGGATGCAGCTTGGTTAGGGCGGCTTGGAAAAAGAAAGTCTTATCGCTGGTTACTGGATCCAAGGAGAAAGCAGCTATGTGTTGCTGATTACTTCCTGGGAGTAGCAGCAGATGACTGACAACTTTTAAGTTGCTCTTTCATTGTGCTGTGTGAACTGCACATGAGGACTGGAGCTGCACTGGAGGCTGTTGCATCACAGATTGTGCTTTCAGCAGAGCTTTGCAGAAAAAAAAATGAAAGTAAAAGGTGTTATTTTCAGCCTGAACAGTGAGCAAGTTCTCAGTATCTAAATGAGAGCCCTTGAAGTAAGCTCCAGGTGTTGCAGGAAGTGGTGGAGGTGACTCAGTAAATGTCACACTTCCCTCCAAGTCAGTACTGAAGTGGTGTCCAAAAATAACATTTCATGGGCATCTGGCTGTTTGAGATGGCCCTGCTTTTTCATGGAACTCAAAACTAGTGCTACCTGGCACCTTCCTGATTTTACACCACCTTTCTTGTGACAAGTGTTTGCCTTTATCTTCCTGTCTTTGTTCTTCCCTATAAAGCCAAAAATATGACAAGTTAAGTCCTGTAGGTCTCTAAAAACAAGCATTAACCCCTTTCATCCTCATTTCTTTGCTTTGATGCATTTTCTTAAATATTTATGCCCCTTGACTGACCGATATTTCCTCCACTGTTTTAGTCCAACATATTTTTCTTTGCAACTGTCCTATTCAAGCATTGATGGGGGTGACTAAACAGCTGCCAGGTTCAAGCAGGCAGAGAGTGGTGCAATGGAAATGAAAAACGTTTCATGTCTAACCGTGCGGACTTTCACATGCCAGTGTGTGTTATATGCAGGCAGGGGAGAGGGCAACTGAATCCCACAGCCTCTGAGATGGGGTTGAGGGCAGCCAGCTCACCCCAGCCTACCTCCTCAGTGGTAAGCAAGTGGCTGGTTACTGTCATGCTGGGCTCTGGTCTTTACGGTTCTTCATGTCCTTGTAGGCGTGCTGGTGGGGAGGTGCTTCATGCTCGGCCTGTGGTTTGGTGATGTGGGAACTTCAGCAGCAATGCCAATGCAGGATCTTGTTAATCCACGGCCCAAGAGTTGATGCCTTTCCTGGGAGAAAGGAGAAACCTCTTACCCCACAACAGAGGGGGTCAGCAGGGGTAGGGAAGTCTGGCTTCTTACTGGTTACACTGGAGACTAAGAAGTTCCAGGAAGAAAGAGGAAGGGAGGTTGGAGTACAAAGAAGTCCTAAAGGTTGATGTTAGGGTAGGGGAGAGAGTGTGGGCATGTCATCCCAAATCCTCTCTGCCTGAATGCAGACTTAGGAAACCAGGTAACACATGGACAGGACCGCAGCCAGAGAAGAATCAGCTATTTGTGTATGGGTATTGCAGGCTGTGGGTGCCAGGCAGGCAGAGGCATCAGGATCTTTGCTATTCTTCATGGACAAGTCTGATAAACTTCTGTAACACTGTCTAGTTTAGATTTTGTAAACTAGTGCTTCTGTTTTTATCTGAGCCTCATCTGAGAGTGATTTTAAGGTAGTTGCCTAACTACAGGGTTCAGCTCCTGCAGCTACAGCAATGCTTTAGACCAGGTACCAGTACCTCCTTAAAGTTACCCCTAATGTACTATTACAAGGAGGGTTCTCAACCCCAAACCACCCCAGCCCTGCGGGAGTTGTCTTGCAGTGGTGGGTTAAGTACTGGGTCCTGGAGGTGGCCTTAGCCACACTGTTAGCTGCCCTGGCTGGCGGAGACGGACAGTGCTCCTGGAGGGTTGGTGTGGCTGCTGTGCTGGGGGGAATGCTCTGTGGAGGTGCAGCGGGGCAGGCAGTCTGCCTGCCCGCACCTCAGCCATCCCAGGTGACATGCAGCAAACTGCATCTCATGCCGTCAGTGAAGTCACCTGGAGCCCCTTGCCTGAGCATGAACCGTTACCTCCCGCTTTCACAATGACGAGGTTTCATATCTTACAGCAGCTCTTTTCTGGAGCTGCCAGGGCTGCAGGCCAGCTCGCTCAACCACCTTCTCCTGCTGGAGGCTGGGGCTGAGCTGGACACCCCTGTCGCACTGCCTCCAGCCCCATGGCCAGGCCTTCACACAGCTGTGGGGTGAGCGCTTGGGTTTGGGGAGCACCTCCCTCCTCCATCGCTGCAGCCTGCGGGAGCACAGTGTGGGCTGGGAATGGAGATGGGGATGGGATGGCAGGGAAAACCCTGTCCTGTCCTGCGGGATCCCAGTGTGCACAGGCAGGGATTATTCTTCTGTGTCCATCCTCCTCTGCAGCACTGGCAAGCACGTTGCCCTAAACACCTTCCCTCTCCTTCCCCTTCTCAGCCAGTGCCCACTGTGCTTGTGCCTCATGTCAGGGTGCCTGGATCCACCTGGGCTTCTTGTACAGTCGGTTAGTATCTGGTGAGCAGCGGTGCTGGGGCTCTTACGCTTCTGTGCCCAGGGCAGATGGATGATCTGGAAGTACCTGTGTTACCGGCTCAGTTCAGGCTGGCGATGCCCTTTGGAGCAAACCTCCTGGTTGCTCCCATGCACTCTGCTTCTATTCACCTTGTGGGGTGGCCTCGGGTGCATAGGCTGGATTCCTTGTGGGGGAGGACTAAACTGGAAGATGCTCTCCAGGAGCACCCCATCCACTTCCCAGCTCAGTCCATAGGGCCAGACTGCAGCTAGTCTGATGTCACCCCCCCCTAAAACGTGTGTCACGTGGATGTCATATCCTCAGTCCTGAGTGCTTTTCCCTACAGATCTGCTCCTATTGGGCTGCACTGACTTGCTCTTGTTGCCACAGACCTTGTGACTGCTGCTGGGATAAGTGAGCAAACCTGAGCTCTCCTGGTAGTGGCCACGGTCCAGCTTTCTGGGGCGTTATGGTACAGTGAAATTGGTACCAGGTAACTGACACACCTAAGTGTGAACTGTAGCAGTGGTGGCAGAAACCCACAGTGCCCAGGAGAGGCAGATAGGTGGGAGGGGAACCACTGCAGTTGTCCCAAAGCCAGCCCCTGGGGTCTTTGTCTTCAGTTCTCTGCTGCAAATGGGGGGGATCGCAAGATTTCTGTACCTATGTGTGATGGGGGTGAGAGGGGTCTTGCAGTCCTGGAAAGACCCAGAGGCACAACAGTGAGGGGCACTGCAGAAGCACTTGGGTGGCAGCACCCCCTCAGCCATGTCCCCGTGTTGTGCCTGCGGTCCCCAGGCAGAATGCAGAGGTGTGGGAGGGCAGGCAAGAGACATGGAGGCCAAGATTTTTTTTCTGAACACTCGTCACAGGCAGTGGATTTTTTGTCTGCGGGTCAGTTTAACCCCATAAGTACAGAAGATGGGGGCTGTTTTGCTTCTCACTTATACTGAGGGGATTGTGTGTGCATGTGTCCCTATTACACATTGCATTTCCTGGCACACAGAGCAAGTTTTCAGGGCTTCTGTTGTTCTGCTTCAAAAATTCCTACATTTTTGGTGACTTAGATGAAGGAACCCTTTGGAGAATGATGTCACCTGAGCCTCAAATACTCAGAAGTTTTTGATCGTGAGTTTTGGATGGCTTCAGGGTCAGGCTTGCTGATTCACAAAGCATATACACCTGCTCTTCAAAACTTGTAAAATATGGAAGCAATTTGTGTAAGGTTGGGAGAGGAGCTCTCATGCTTGAAGTTTTGGGTTTTTTGCTGTGTCTTTACAATTTCTGAGTCCCTGGGGCTTTTTACTGTTTCTTTCAAGCAGACCCAAATAGCTTATGAGGAGCACAGGGCTTTTGCCCTTTGAGTGCAGGAGTAGGTAGCTCCAAGAAGTGGTCAGCCCTAAAAGCAGCTTCTTGTGCGGACCCTTCTCAATTTTCTTTGGAAAGGAGCCAGCACAGAGCACCCTGCCTGTCCCTGTGAGCCCATCCGAGACCACAGCCCTATGATCTCCAAACTGTTGTATTAACAGGATTGCATTTGTACCCTTTTCAAGCAGCAATGGCAGCCGTTGTCACAGGGAAGACGACAGCCGAGTTTGCAGGTCCAACAGCTCCCTGAGCGGCCGGGGCAGGCTGTGCCTCTCTGACCTTTACAGTGAGCTCAGCCCTGACAAGCCGGTCAGCCCAGCTCCCTCTCTGCTGAGGCTGAGAGGCGGGCAGAACTGAAACGTCCAGGCAGATTTCTCTGAAAAGGTCAAAGCGGTGCAGCTTGGTGGTGCTGGCAAGGAAATGGCGGAGGGGGATTTCAGGCTCATTCCTGGGACAACAGCTGTGGGTGGGAGCTCACCCTGGCCCCCGGCGCTGGCTGTGGGGGGACCCCAGCTGCTGCCCACCCTGGCGGTGGTGTCTGTGGGTCTGGAGGGGTACCCCGGCATGCTGTGGGACTTGCTCGGGGTCTGGCAGCCACGCTTTCCTGCCGGGGCAGGCGGACATTGCAGGGGACAATTCAGAGCTGCTCAGCAGGGCAGCAGCTCTCTCAGGGGGAAGGGCAAATAGCCCCTCAGTGGGTGAGAGCAGCAGTGGGGGGCATGCTGGGACCCGGGCTGGGATGGCAGCATGAGTGGAAAGGTACACAGGACCACCAGCTATGCCGGTGCTCAGCATGACGCCCAGGAGGTGCTGTGGGAAGCAGCATGGGGCCGGTTCTCCTTGTGCTGGCTCAGGGAGAGCCAAAAAAATCCCCCCACAACCCATGGAGCCCTTGGATGTGCTGGCCCCTGCCGGGTGGCTGTGAACCATCCCCAAGTGTTTCTGATGGGTGCAAGCAGAGCTGTAAGCTATGGGCGATATGGCTGTGCTTGCTGCCCTCCTTATAGGTATGGTGCTACTTAGCAAGACTTTGCATAATTTCTCAAAGGGAATGATTTGGCAAGATGGAAAAGAGGAAATGCAAATTTTTTCTTTATTTTTATTTTTTTGCTAGGGAAGCCACAGCCTTACGAAGTCACCATTCATTTTAGCAGCCAAGGCAGCTGCACGCAGCAGATTCGGTGACCGGACACTGCGGTCCGGTTTTGTGTGTAGTCGATGCAAAGCTTGGAAAATAATAAACACAAGCTTGCCCGAGCAGGGCACGTCCGTTATTGCATGCATACTGTAATTCAGGAACTAGCAGATGTCTAAGCTTCGTGCCCAGCCTGACAGAGACGCAAGAAGGGAACTGGTTCAGGGTTTGTGCACAGCTGCGCTGGTCAGATGACTCTGTCAGCTGAACCTGCCCCCAAACCAGCCCTGATTTACCATAGCAGGGATTCTGACCTTTGTTTAGTCACAAAAATACCATCTTGGAAAGCTCTTTGAGGGCTTTGTAAAGAAGGAGAGTGGTGGTAATAATAGTTCAGGGATGTCCCTGTAAAGGATGCTTTGCCTGCTGGCTGAGATGCGCAGCCCTCTCTCTCCACATGCCTCTCACCAGGGTTGGTCAGAGGCAGTCACAAAAGATGTTTTCAAAGGGCCTGGCTCACAGGATGGTTAACGTTTTTGCTTGCATTTGTCCAGGGGGGACAGGGTGTTGCTCTGCCTGGTGGTCTTGTTCCCACCTTCAGGCAAGTGGTGCAGCCTTGCCCGCAGCATGGGTGGCTCAGATCCGTGACCAGTCCATGACTGCTTAGTGGCCAGGGTGACACGAGTTGGCAGCTGCCACTGGATCCTGTGCCACGAAACCAGTGTATGTTGGCAACCTCAGCCCAAGCTGAGCAAACCAGGCTATGTTTCTCACTGTCGGTGCCTCCTTGCTTGGAACATAAAACCTGGGCTCAAGCTCTTCTCTCACATGGTGGAGATAGCTTCACAGATTGGTGTGGCCAGGACTTGACTACATCTCCAAACATAGCTGAAAAAGAGAACTGGAGAAGCCTGTGGATTTCCTTTCAACCTCATCTGCTGTGTCTGGGCACATTGTGCTGCAGACCGTTGCGGCCACAGCTGAGTTGTTAAAATGCTCAGTTGGAGACCCTGAAGCTGTGTAGGCAGGGCTCTGGGGTGCAGGTAGGGCTCCGGGGTGCTTTTCCTATGCTTTGGTGAGACCGTGGAAGAAAGCAGGCTACTGCCTTGGCTGGGCCTGTTGGGTGTGAAAACTGGAGTGTTTCCTTTTAAACGAAAGTGCTACTTAGCAGAGTTACAATTCACCAACACTCCTTTTCTCTCAAAGTCCAGAGGGTAATTGTCTTTGCCTGCTGTGTAAAGTGATAGGGACTTTCCACTTGCAGGAAGAAGGGAGCATAGGTTGATGGCTAAAACTCAGGAGTGGCAACTGGAGATATGAGCTCCATTAACCCAGGAGCACTGCCACACCGAGTCGTAATTACAGATAGCTATTAATTCCTGCCATTTTTTTCTCCAAAACGCAATGATGAAGGCTGCAAATGAATCCTAAAAGACACTGTTGTCAAAGGGACCTCAGCAGGCAACTGTGCAAAAAAGGCTAATGTGAAACACTGATCTGTAAAAATCTGTGACTCGTTCCCCGAAGGCAGGTGCATGAGGAGGCACAGTGGTTGCAGCAAAACCCAGTGTGTAGCTGTGGCCCCAAGGGAATCATAGCTACTTCTGCCAAATATGACTTGGTTCAAGACCTTTTCCTCAACCTTTACAGCAGCATGCTCAGTTTCATAGCTTAACTTTAAATAAGCAGTGCAAAACACCTCTCAAGAACAGCAGGCAGAATCCTACCAAGTTGCACGGGTGACCATAAGGAAATCAGGAGATCAGGATATGGAAGGACGAGAAGAATGTGCCAAAGTCGGTGATCACATAATTTGTTTGCAGTGAGTCATGGTCTTCCACTTTCACACATTCCCCTCAGCCTGCTGCACAAAGATGCACTGTCTGTCTTTGTGGTGTTTTGTGAAACGACTGTCCTCGGCTTTCCTGGACAGTCTTCTTCCCTTGCCTGCCCTGGTGATCCTGAAACTCAACAACACCTGCAGTATCATTTCATTGACACATCTGATTTTTAATGCTTCAGTGTTATTTACTTAAGTCCTGCGGCCACACTGAGGAAAAAAATTGTTCCTTTTACCAAGAGGAGCCGAATGGAAAGGGTGTTTCATGAAAGGAACAAAAGTTTGGGAAGAGGGGAAAAGTCAGATGAGTGCAAACACCGATCAAAGCTGTTCTCTTGCTCAAAATGAATACTAAGAAAACTTGCTCAGTGGGTCATGATGAGCTCATTCAGTCCACTCGATTACTGGAAAAATCTTCCTCTTTGAGAAGTATGCATGTGTCTGTGTTGAGTCAGAACCTGGCACAGCAGCTTCAGTACACATTTTTGTTATAAAAAAGTCCCTTTTGTCTTTTGCAACCCTAACATTTCTTGCCCAAACACTTTCTGTGTTTCATGGTTTTTACATAGAAAATGTGGACACTGCAGTGTTACGTTTCGCCTGGAAGGTGATATCTTCAGGCCTAGAGTGGGCGCATTTTCCTACCTCCAACACTTCAGTTTTATGCATCCTTTTATTTGCTGTCCAACCAACTTTTATTTAGTATACAAATAACAGTGTATGAAATGGTTGCAAGTGCACACCTGCACATGCTTGTATGCAGAAATAGCATTTTGAAAAGTTTGCTGAAAGCGTAGCAAAATTTTTCTGCTGAACTTCTTGGCATATTTTCAATGCAAAGCTGGCAGCTATTGTATAATGCCTCCAGCCTACAGTATGGGGGCCTCAGAGAAAATGATGTGTTTGATGAGACAGAAAACACAGTCACAGACACCACAGAGCTATGCTGGGATGGACACAGTAGTTGTGGGGAGGGGTCATGGTCAAATACACTACTATTTCAAGCAAAATCCGAGATGAGGATGTGTTCTTAGCCACAGGAAGAGCGTTGTCTTAGTCAGAACGGTTAATCATGCAGCATGAAGAGAAATATGTTCTTTAAGTCCTCATTGATTTCTGTTTCCAACAGCTTTTTTCCTCATCTGAAATGACTTGCATATATTTTGGTGCTGCTCATTCGCAATATGGTAGCATCTGCGCTCTGGCTTTGTTGATGGAATGCTGGAGGTTCTCTGGGTGGTATGAGCCATGCTTCTGTTACAGAGTTAACCTCCATGTGCCTCTTTTCGGGAGGCAGGCAGACAGAGAGAAAGAGAGGAAAAAAAAATGTCCTGCTGACGTCAATGAAGACCACACTCTACTGGATAATATTACTGTATACCTCAGCCGCCCACTCCCTTTAATTTACTAGAAGCTAAGCAAGCTGTTTTGAAACCCATCGCTTCCAGCATGTTTGCACTGTTCTCCCTTGACCAAAGGCTATTAATTGTCAGGAGCTTGAAAGCTACCTGATTCCTTGTTCAAAGCACTGAGACAGAGGGGATTTCCATGAGTAATAATTTCAGTCTGTGCCTGTGCAGCACACCGTAGGCTAGAGTAAATTGATCCAGCTGCTTGCAAGACTAGATGGAAAAGTGCCCGGGGGGGCCGGGAGCACATCACCAGATGGAGCTGGATGCTGTTGTCATCACGTGGGGCTCCCCAGCTGCTGGGCATGCTCGGGCTCGACTTCCACCATGAGCAGGGAGCGCTCAGCCTTCCTGTCTGTGCTGACTTGCAATGCAAGGCAAATTCGCCAGCACATGTTGCAACATATTCTCTTGTAATATAAAGGATAATTTTAGATTAGCCAGAACTGTCGTCTTTTTCCTTTTTAGTTTCTTCGCCCTTTTCCTCCCTGCTCAATGTCCTCACCATGCTGACCCCAGTATTTCATGCATGTGCTTTGCTCGGCAGCAATCTTTGCTGTGACAGAGACTATAAAAGCTTGTGAGAGGCCAGCTACCTCTACAAATAATAAAAATTGGCAGGATTAACCTGTAACCCGAGGCGACGAAAATACAGATTCCACTAGCCAGATGGCAGAGTTCAAAGATCCAGTCACTTCCTGGCGGAGGTTGCTCAAGTTAATTTTTATCCTTGTTAAAAAGAAATAAGAAGTGAAAACACAGCAATAAAACGTGTGCTGCTTGCTATCTCTGGTTTTAATCATGTTTATTTTATTCCTTTGTGTTTTGTTATTAGAGATGTTAGGAAAATACATTCTTTCTCTCTTCTGGCGATGTTTAAATCCTGCTTGGGGTTTTTTTGTTATTTTGCTGGGGTGTTTGTATGATCAATTCAATTTAGTCTATTGGAAGAAGATCACTATATAGGAGGGACTAATTAATATAGCAGGAATGCAATTCACTATTTTTTTAAATGAACAATTCAATTAGAGCTGCAGGGAAAAGAGATGGCACCCTGGATTTGGTGGCTGCTTCCTTGCGGGAGAGCCTGGGACTGGCAGTGTGACAGCGGCCGCCCACTGCAAGCTGGGCAAGAGCCAGCTGTGCTCAGAGGGTTTGGGGGCTGCCTGAGCCCAAGCTCTCAGGCGGCCTCATGGAGGGAGAGATCCCCGTCACAAATGAGGTGCAAAGCCATTAACAGTGTTGCCAGAGCACGGGCTGTGCAATGGTGGGGCAGCGACGTCAGGAAGGGCATCCCCCAAAGCGCTGGCACTGCGTGCTGGGGATAAGAAATGGGGCGCGGAGGCTTTCCCTCCCAGCTGCAGAGCAGCTTGCTTGGCAGGAAAAAGTCATTTTACAGAGGGGGGCACCAGAGCAGGCAAGTGGGACGTGGTTTATCCAGGGAGTGGCAGGAATGGGACTAGTGCGGGGATGTCCCATCCTGTGCTCCATGCCCCAGGCTCCCGTGGCAGGGCTGGCCAGCCAGCGCTTGTCACAGACGACAAATCCACTCCGTCTCTTTACATTTCCTATTAGTCCCGTCTGACAAAACCAACCTATGTGGACAGTGTTGCAGCACAGGGATCTTAGTGCACCCCTACTGAAACAGCAGTAGTAAATTTACTGGAGAGAGAGGATCAGGCTGTGTTAATCTGAGAAAAGCTCTCGGTTCTTCTTTCTCTGAGCCTGACCATACGACTTTCTTCACAAGCTAAGTGTTAATCGTGAGACGAAAGGCTGCAAAGAGTGAGGTTTAGATAGGTACCTGTGTGCCTTGCTATCATGTGGCGGTTGTGAAGCGTACACAAAGGTAAACGGCTCAGCCAGCAGATTGCAGAAGCAGGAGTGAAAGAATAAAGTTCATGTGTTGTTTTTGTGACGGTTTGTCCTCCCTCACTGGCTGGGCCATTAATGAAAACAGAAGTTGAGCTGCTGGCAGGGTTTTGGAGCAGGCTGCAGGTACCCTTCAGGAGAGCAGCACTGGGAGTTCCAGGCAGGGAGTTTATGATTAATTTTGCAGGCATTTATTGTGCAATGTGAGATGGCCACCGGCCAGCTCAGAAGTTAAGCCAGACGATGACTGTCAAATGAAACTGTTACGTTTGGCAGAACTTTCCAAAGCTGCTGTGCAAAACAGGCATATTGAAGCTGATTTCTGGATTTTCCAGACCTTCTGTACAACATATTCTTGTATGGCAGTCTTCTTTTTCCCCTTTTCTGCAGAAGAATTAGGTTTGACTTGCAGGCTGCATGGATTTTAGGTCAGGATTTGTACTACAGGCAGCCCTCTCCATGCCTTACATTTACCAGCAAATCTCTCCTTCTGGTAATTCCTCCTTTAATGATCTTACAAGGAACCAGCTTCACTTGGCTTTCTGAAAACAAAACTGTGTTTTCTTTGAAAAGCCTTTTTAGCCCAGATGAAGGTGAGGAGGAGATGAAAAGGCTGGTGGTGCGAAACAAGCCCTGCCCGTGCAAGCAGATTGTGATAGAAATTTCCCTCTTGTGTGGCTTACCCCAAGCTAAGGTCAGTCAGTTAACTCTGTTTGGACATCGTCTGGCATGAATACTTCAACGATAAAGCTTAATGTGTAACCGAGGGCTTTTTTTTCTTCTGTGTCAGCAGTTGGCAAGAAGATACTGTAAATAAGGCTCCCTGTGAGTAAATAGATACGTGTGGAGAGGGGAGGGGAGCACCGCAGTAAGCAGTTTTGAAATTCATGCCAGCGTTGCTTCAAGTGATAAGGTTATTTGAGTAACCTGCAAACCATACGGATGCACAGGTTTCAAAAACAGGAAAGCGTCTTGTTTAAAAACCTTCTGAGTCAACCCGAGGGCTTAGAAAAGAAACTGGCTTTGTGGTTAAGTGATTGTACTTCCTTATTGATATCAGGACTGAGGCGGTGCAAGGCCTGACGGGACGGTGGTGCTGCGGGCAGCTAGTGGGGCAGCTGCGATGGCCACGTTTGCACCCGGCCAAGGGGCTTTCTGGAGGGATGAGAAATCTCAAAGTTTCCCTTTTCATTTCCTCTTTGGGCGAGTTGGGAGGGTTTTTTTCTTGCTCTCTTTTTCGGTAATGTAGTAAGAAATAAGTAAATAATCCAAGCAGGCTGACTTCCCCAGAGGACGCTGTTTCTGAGCTGACCCCATCCCCGGCTCCCAGCAGACGTGGCCCGGCCATGGGCTGTGCAAGGCTGGCCGGTCCTGTGCCACATGCCCATCTCCTTGGTGCTGCCAGCCCAGCTCCCGAACAGGGGTGCCTTTGGGAGGGCAGGGCGCAATGCTTTCCTGAGGGGTTTAAACGTGGATGTGCAAAATTTGCTGATGCTTTTGGAAAGCCTGATGGCTATGTTTCTTCACAGATAAACCAAAGCCACATACTTTCTGTCTGACCTTTGTTTTGGATTAAGAAAATCAGCCTATGAGATCTGAAGTTAAGTTTCCATGGGAGAGAGAAATGCATACGCCTGGGTGCATGTGACTGTCGATGCGCACATGCCTTGCTGAACACAGTGTGACCCCTGCTTGCGTTGGCAGCATGCTCCTTGGGGATTTACAGAGCCGGTACCTAGAAAACACAAGTCTTTCTTACCTGAAATGACGTAGCCGACGCAGTTCCAACACGCTCTGTTATTATTTATTAAACAGGAGTCAAAGCACAAAGCTGGGATGCAGGCTTTACCTTTCCTAGCATTTCCAGGGGATGTTGTGCTCATTCCCAAGCACTTGGGGTCGGGCAGGGACTTTTCCCAGAGGGACAGGTATTCTCATTGTGGAAGTGGGGGGGATATTTCAGTTCCACCCTGGCTTCTCATCCCTACACGCCTTACCTTCCAGGATGTCCACCTCAGCTGGTTTCCTCACCAGTGGCAGCTGCGGTGCCAGCCACAGCGGAGTTACAGCAGAGATGGCTTTGGCCTGTCAGGTCCTGTATTTTGATTGTTCTTCAACTGAAATGTCAATGGCTTCTCAGTCAGCAAAGAAAATGTTTGAAAAACTTCAGGAAATTAATTTAATTAGACTTGAAGCAAAACTTTTTGGCTAGAAATTCAGGTTCCAGCCAACAAGGCAGACTTTTGCCAGCTTGGTCCTAGAAGCCGGCAAGGAAAAGAGAGAAAAAAAGAAAGAAAAAAATCCCCTCCTTTGCCCCTTAGATTTAATTGTGCTTTTATGTAAGCCTCATAAATCCTGCCCAAAACACGTCATCAAGCCACAGGGAAACTGAAACCTTGCCCAAGGCAGGAGCCAGCAGGGCTGTTCAAGCTAGAAGGGTTACGGTCAGGGACAAGTTCAATGCACTGCAATCTTGTTTTGAATGGGAATGTGCTCATCTGTGTGTGTGAGAGAGAGGCACCTGGGTGCAGGAGACAATCCTGCCTTTTTCCTCTTTGGATGTCAGAAAAGCTACAAGAGGAAGAGCGGCACGAGTGGAGGCAAAGCAGACATCCTCACTGCCGCCCCTCGAGAGCCTTTCAAGTGCTTTTCCTCTTGTGCTGCAGTGAGGGGGAGCAGGAAGGGAGGGACAGGACTTGCACCGAACGGGCTGTCCAAGCACTTTATTTTTTCCTTTGGGCATCAGACAGACAGAGGGAGGAGGATTAAAAAATAGATGTCTAAGCTGAACTCCTGAGGGTTTTCTTCCCTTTCTCTTTTGTGGAGCTTTGTTGTAAGTTTTTTGCATGTAACTCCCAGCCAGGAAGAGAAAGGAGAGTTTTGTCTTGGAAACCTTGAGAGCGTCCTTGCTGCCTCCAGTGTGGTCCTGCAGTCACATCTCTCCTGGATGCTGGGCAGTTGATGCCCAGCTGGGAGATCAGTGGCATCTTCCCGGGGGAAACCAGGGCCTCCCCAGCTCCAGCCCGACCAACCAGAACATCCTGTGCTCAAAAGGGCCTGCAAGGATTTGGCAAACACGTTTTTTTGGCTTTTCATTGGTGGGGCCGAGTGCAGGGATTGGCCCGAAGCAGCGGCTGGCACCGCGCAGGGGCAAAAGTTGCTTGCCTGAGACAGAGGGGCACCATGTTGCGTCCCACTGTGCACCTCCCTTTGCCTCTGCGGCAGGCAGCCCTGAGGTGCTTCCACAGCCCCTCGTCTCTCTGGAAGGGATAAGGCTAACAGCAGCAGGCTTTGATGGGGCCTGAGCTATCGCCAGCAGTGTTTAGTCACCCATCTATGGACTGCAGCAGAAGCTGAAAATGTTTGGTTATTTTTATTTGACTTTTTTGCCCCACCTTGCGCAGTAAAATATGTGTAAAAGCACAAGAGGATAAGGGTCCCTCCTGCCAAGTGTTGAGCCGAGACCCCTTAGCTCTGCAAAGTCCTGGCTCCCTGACCTTTGCCTTCGGTCGGTGTTTTTTCAGACTCATCATCATTTTGGCTGCATTTGTGCTGCAGAGGAATGCAGGTGTTTCCTCTGTTCCCACCAGCATGCCCATGCTCTGATTTCTGAAAGGCTTGGGAGGCTGCTCATGCGTGTCTTGTCATGCTCAAGGAGGCATTTGAGGAAAATGTGGATGCAGTTCAGGCAAATGACCAGGGAAACGATGCATTTGCATGCACTTGCATGTAAGTGTAATTTAGGCAGGCAATGTGCCGAGCTTGCTTGAAAATCTGGCCAATGTTTTTCCATTTGTGGGCTGGTTTTTTTTAAGTTAAGAAAAGGCAAACGACTTGTTCCTCCATTTGATCTGTAATAACCTGAGCTGATTCCCTTGGAAAGCTTATGTATTCTCCTTGGCTGCTGAAGTGGATGCTGAATTTTGAGCATCCTGAGAAAAGACGGTGTGCATATGGGGTTCTTTGTTGCCGAAGCTTTTGTTGGACGATTATGAGACTCATTTATACAGCTGTTTATGTATTAAAATTGTTGGGTTGCCTGGAGCTATGGATAAGCGCTCCTTGTTTGACATATCTCTAAATAAATATAGAGGCACATTATTAATGGATATAGCTTTAAAAGCAAACACCCAGAGATGCACTTACAATAAGGGGAGGAAAAACCAAGGTTACATCATGTTGCTAGAAGCCAATTGCTTTGTTTTCTGAAATGTTTCTCTGTAGGACACAGATGATTTTTTGACTCATTCAGTGTTTGAGCATCCAAAAAGTCTCATGATTGTTCCAAAATTCTTTCAACAGCATCCCAAATGGCATTAACAGACGGTTACAGTATTTCACTGTCCAGCGTATCCTTTTTCCCCGATGGACTCATGTTTGATAGGGAGGTTTTAGAAGGAATATTTTTGTGTTTCTGGAGAACTGTGTCCCTGCTGAGGGAGGAATCAGCATTCTGGGGCTTTTCAAACCACATCATTTTGCAGTCTCAAAAAGAGTGGCTGTCCCTGGGCTTGTCCATGTGTGTGAGTGCAAGTGTACCTATGGGTGAGCGCTGTGAGTCACCAGGAGAAGATGGAAGCCTACTGCTCCCGCTGATACGCTGCTAATCCTTTACGTGCCTAGCTATGGCTGGCAGAAGGAAACCTCTCCTAAATGCATAGCTGGTTCCCTAACTGGCAGTTATGAACTGTCTTGTGCACTCTCTGACACTGCTGCTGCACCCCTTCTCTGGAGAGCAGTGTTCCTGCTGCTGTGCTGCTTCCTCCTCCCCAGTCCGCTCAGGCTTGGAGCCAGAAGGTCCCACCCGGCTCTTGCTCATGACCCTGCTGTTTGCTCCTCAGCCTCACCAGGAACTAGTTTTTGTTTGTGTTGGACCTGAAAGGCACAGATTCAAGAAGGGCTCTGACTGAGGACAGGTTGTCCTGCCTTCTTGCACAGGGAGCTGAACCAGGGGTTCAAGACTGCAGGTCGGCTCAAGAGCTGACAGCTGGAGTTCCTCTGGTCTTGCTACAGAAAGATTGATGTTTTTGCTGCCATTCACACCCTGAGCCAACAACGTGCAGTTTTAGATAGGGGAACCACCGCCAGCCGCCTCTTCCAGAGGCCAGCCACCTCTCTGCTCAGACCTCCATTCTCAACAAAACCCATGTGATGACATTTGGGACATTGGACTGGAAAGTGCCTGCCCATCTGTGGAGCTGCAGCAATGCTCCTGGGGCTGTGGGTGTATCCTGCCTTAGAAAGTTCCGTGGCTGCATCCCTGCACACACCTCAGTGATGCTGTTGTGCCCGCAAAAGCCTATAGCACAAACCTGGCTGTGGGCTGTAGTTTTTGTGGGCACAGACTAGCTTTCCACGGCACACCAGCTGTGCCCTGGGGGCAGGCTGGGACCTTGAGCCATCCCATGGCACCTGGGGCCGGAGCACAGCTGTGTACAGGGATGCTAACACTGGCCCAAGGGGGACATATAGTTGGATGAGACTCCTTCTGCTCCTCACCAGCTTTGGTCTTAGTTGTTACTGCTCACCCAATTAAAAAATAAATACACTGTGCCTGGAAAACCACTGAAGGACCAGCTTGGCTGGGTGAAGCAGTGAGACCCCTCGGTGCAGGCGCACAGGAGATGTGCTAGCTATTTAAGCCCTCAGAGGGGGTGTCAAGGCTCCTTGCGGCTCCTCTGACCCCTTCCTGGGACACATGAGTCCCCAGGCTGAGGGTTGGAGGCTCTCCAGAGGGTGGAAGCAGGGCAGGCTTCATTATTGCCTGCTTAACTGGCCCCTTCAAGTGGCTAGCCTCTTTCCTATGCGGTTGTTTTTATAGCGATCTCATCTGTAGGTGGGCGAATTGTTCTCTTCCTTGCCTGGCGCTGCTCCTGTGGGCTGGGAGGGTTTTGGCTGGGGTGCTCCTGTTTGTTTGCTTTAGGGAAGTGGTGTGCATTCACCTACCGCGGGAAGGGTGCAGGCACAGCAGCCGGCGTGCCTCCGACCCCTGCAGCAGCCACTTTCGGAGCCAGGTTTTCACAAACGTTCCTCAAACCACTGCCAACTTCTGGAAACGTGTCCCTTGGCATCACTTGGGCTGCTACCACAAACAGGGATGGTTCCCCAGCCTGACCCTTTGCTCCATGCATAGCCCCCCTGAGAGGTGCAGCCTTGCGGCTGGGTGGCTGCAGGAGAGCCACCAACCCAGCCGGACATGGGCATCCCCCTGCGAGCAGCCCTGGCTGTGGCGTCTCTGCTTTGCTGGGTGAAAGTCGCCATCCCTGCTCCCACCACCCTTGAAGCAGTGATGCGGTGTCCAAGCAGCAGCTTCTCCCTGCGGGGCCAGGGGTCCTGTGGGCTGGGGACCACGCACAGAGGTGCAACACATGGCAGAAGGGAAAGGAGGGGAGATTGAAAGAAGGCAAAAGGTTTAACAAAAAGTGTAGCCCAATTACGCTGCTGGACACCAAATCTTTGCCCCATTTCACTTGCCTGTGTTGTGGGCATATGGCAAGATGGCGAAGGGGGGATGGCCTGGGCACCCGTGGGCTGGATGGGAGGGGTGTGTGTGTGTGTGTGTGTGAGTTGGCCTCTGCTTAGCTGCCGCTCAGATTCTGAAGAACTGTGAGGCTGGCACAAGGGCGTGACACCACCAGCAGCCCACTACCATCAGAGGAGAGCTCCCGTGGCACCTCTAACCCAGCTCAGGGAGGCATTATCACCAGTGTCCTGGCCAGGCTCTGGGGGCTTTTGCAGTCCACCACCTCCAACCAGCTAGAATTTTGTTGTCCTGCATCTCTCCTGCCCCCTCCCATGAACAGCCCTCTGTCAACCTGTGGGATGACTCTCCCAAGGAAAGGGAACAGAGCTGGCTTTCATCTGCGTGCTGTTAAATGTTAGTGGTGTCCCCCTCGGCAGGCAGCCACTTTCCACCTTCTTCGCTGTGTGCCTCACCACATGCGCCCGGGGTGCTTGCGGTACGAGTGCTTACTCCTCATGTTCCTCAAATGGGCAAGCAAAATCGCCTGGTATCAAGCTGCATATATTTAACTTTTGGTTAACTTGCAGATTTCCACTACATGGAGGAACTTTGGGAAGTGGTGAAGGAGACAGAAGTGTTGAAAAATATGTAGAGAGAGAATAAAAGGGCAGGCTGAGCTGATCAAACTCCAGCCAAAAAAAATCTCCAAAGCAGCAAACCAGAGATGGAGAAAGAATTGCCAGTGAGTCAGGGGGAAGGAATGGCAGCATTGTCTCTTGTTTAAGCAAAGAATCTGTAATGGAAGAAGATGAAGTGCCAGAGAACTAATATGCCTCTACAGCAATTGTTTGATCCCTCCCTTCCCCTTCAAAAAAGCAAGTTGCTGCTGGCTAGCTAACAAGCAAAAAAACCCAGTCCAAAAGCTAATCTAGTCTCTTGTGCCAGTAAGCGCATCTGTCGGTGTGTCAGTGTTGATCCTCCTTCAGTACATGCCACATGCTCATTTCTTTACACAAGATGGGCTGGAAGGGCCATTAACTAGATTAGAAATTCTAAGGCACAATTAAAAAACATGCTGCTTCTTTGCTTTAATCTTCCCTCCTTTAGCTTCCAGGCTTGTTTTCTCCCTGGCCTGACACAGTCCTAAGTTGTTTGGCGGTGGTAGGGTATCATTACACAACCTGGGCTGGTTTCTAAACCGTGTAACATCATCATGCATTACCTTGGCAGCGACAGGCAGATCCATGAGGCTCTCCAAAAAAGAAGTAACCCCACCAACTAGCAAAACAATAGCTGCATTTACCACCTGTAGGGGAGAAGATTTGATCATTGAAGCTGTGCAACCAAGGAACAAAATCCTTTTCTGTGCAGTTTACTCTCCAGGGTTACCCAGGGGAAAAAAAAAAAAAAAAAGGAAAGGAAATGTTTGGTATATTTGTTCATAATGCAGCTATATGTCTATAGACCTATGGCAACTAGAGGTACATGGGAAAGAGGGCGACTGAAAGGTTACTGACTATGAGTAGTGCTCAGCAAGGCAGGACACATGCCTGAGCAGCCTAGACGAGGGGCCCCATGCCAGCAGCCAGGATGGCTGCATCTCCCCCTTTCCCACGCAGACCGTTTCTCTGAGGAAAGCAGCGATGCTGCAGATAATGCCACGGTGCAGACTCCTGCTTTTGCTCCTGCTCTCCATGCGCAGCTGGGGTAGGGTTGTAGATTCTCCCCATCCCACTGGGAGCGAGGGATGTTCAGGCAGTCCCTGCCCTGCAAGGCAGAGAGGGCAGCTCTTGCCCACCTGGCTGGTACTTGCGCCTCAAGGGCAAGGAGACCCTGGGAGGAGCAGCACCATTTGGAGCATTCCTGATGTCCTAAGCAACATCTGATAGCATAGGGTGAATTGCAGCCTGTTTTCTGAGATGGGGAATTGCTGCTTAATTGCTACTGCATTGTACAAATGCAGTGGGAATTTTACAGAGGACATAACATAGTCTAAAATGACTTTTTTATTCCTTGGGTAAGTGTTTTTCTCATGCAGAACCGTGTTTATTACTATTATTAATAGCCTCACTGGTCCTTGTGCTAGTTCTGAATCTTTATAGTTACTGTCATTATACAATTTTGAAGGTACAGACTGGATCCTGGCCTACCTGCATTAAAAGCAGTAGAGTTTAGGGATTCGATTTTTCACGGGTTTGGGTATCAGGATATTTTTGCATTCTCTCCTGTGCTTATTGTGCTGAAAAGCTCTCATCATCACCGCCTATAGAATATAGCAGAAAAACACCTCCCTGCTGTAGAAAATTAAAGACATCATAATTGCCCCGTTAATCCCTATAGGATTTTAGAAGTGAATGCTATAGTGTCCTAGTATTTCTGTTGGATCCTATTTGCTTGTCCTTTTTAAATGCTGAAAGATTTTTCCATATGGTTATGTTTAGGATGCATTATGGAGGCCTTTCATCTTCCTCTGAAGCACAGGATGAAATATGGGTCACTGTTAGAATAAAGCAGTAAGGCTTTGTGATCCAGTAGTCTGCTGCATCTGATATGGCAAACCCTGTGCTGTGAGGAAAGCCATCATCCTTTTGGGAACTAAATGGCTTGGTGGGGTTGCTTTAAAATTGGAGCTACACCTATTTGATACTTTTTTTGACGGAAGAACAAGATCTTTCACTCTCCTTACTGTCGAGTGTGAGCCAGGTTTAAAATTAATATCAACCGATGTTGAAGAGGGAAGGAAATGAAAGAAACATTTCTTCCCCAGAAACAGCCTTGCTTTCCTGCCTTTTCCATAAGTGCATAGACGTCTGTCAATTTTGGCACCAGAAAACATTAAAAATAAGAAGTTTTTTAAATACCGGGAATTCTTCTGCATCTTTAAATGTCGCCCAACAGGAATGCAGAGGCTGTAAAACGGACAAAAGAGAATTGAGCCAGTCAAACAGTTAACGTGCTTCTGCAGAGAGCACTTATTCCTGCTTAACAAAACATCTGAAATATCCCGTGTATTTTTGGAGAAGGCTAGGACAAGGTGAAAGACACTACCTCTTGCATCCTGGAGCCTGGAAACTGAGGAGAAGCCTGGAGCTGAGGGACAGGGGTTGAGTTTCCCACTGTCCCAGATTCACTCCAGCTCCCTAGCAGGTTCCAGGAGTCTGGGATAGCTGATGCGAGATGCCTGTGGTATTTTTTGTTAGAAATACTGAGTACCTATCATAGTCACTGATTCGGAGCACAATAAACTGTGGTAAATCAGGCTCTTGGCACTCAGAATACAGACGTTTGAAATGTGCAGAGGCTTTCTCAAGAGATATTTTTCCCAGCTATAAAGAGGGGGAATAGCTGCATTACAAGACGGAAGGCTAAATCATGGAGGTTTTTTGTAAACTGCTTTGAAGCTTTGGAGAGGAAGCCATTATAGGAGTACAAATTGCTCTTTATTTTTTATTTTATTTATTGCCTCATTTTCAAATAATGAAATTCTGAACGTACCTCCTCGCTAGCTGCTGAAAAATAAGGGAATGCGGGAGGATTCTTAATGACACTAATAAACCCAGCTGAATACTTTGCCAACAAATATTTTTTTTATTACAAAAATACCATTTTATTAATACAAATGGTCTTTATAGAATTGCATTGGTTGCCACACAGTTTTGTTTAGAAAAATATACAGGCCAAATTATTTTGTTCAAAACATTCCCTTTTTATCTGGTTGTAACGGAGCACTTCATTCCAGAATTTCATTTTGTAATGACTTTTTTCGTTTGGACAGTCTAATTTATATTCCATAATAAAAATATAAGGAATTAAAGTGATGTGATTTTAATGAAAGTGCAATGTATTAACGTAAGATATAGTTTTATGTGAGTGGAAACTTCAGTTAGTGGGAAAAATGCAAATATACTGGTGGTCCACTCTGCAGCCTTTCTGCCCTTCTCTACTAGGGAAGAGATGGAAAGCTTGCTGGAGTGTCCAGAACAGCCCTCTTTGCCTCTTCCATTCAATCTTCCTTGTTCTTAACATCTTTCTTGGCTAAAAAGTAGCATGATTTCAACCACAGGTTATTTTCTTCAGGCTGCAGTACATACATTTCTCCCTCCTCTTGCCTGTGTAAAGATTGTGGCTGTGTGTGATGGGGGGATCATTCGACCATTCAGCCCGCAGTGGTGTGGGGGTGAAAATCCATCCCTTCCACTCCTCCCTGCCACTGGCCTCCCTCTGCCCTGCCGTGCTGAGCTCAGTGGTGCTCTGTATTTTGATCTCCACGTGCTGTTCAGTCTAGTGGGTGCTGTGGGTGTGTGTCATTTTCTCCCTGCCATCCCCTTTGGTAGTATGATGCTGGCCAGACAAATTAATTGCTATGCTTCTTAGGGGTTTTGCCTGCTGATGTGGTGGTGCCATTGGGGTTTTACTGGTCTCTGTCCTATTGACGAAGGATGCTAATCGTGATGTGCAGTGAGTCCCATGAAGCACAAGGAAGGCTCCTGCCGTATTTTGGGGAAGATGGATGTGGAAACATCCACCCTTGGCAGCCATCAGGAACAGAGCAGGAAAAGGGATGGGAAAAGTGGGACCTAAATTCTGTTGATCGACAAACAGAGGTGATGTGGTCAGAGCCCAGGCAGAGCCCCAGGCAGTGTGCACAATACGTGGTGTACTCACTGCTGAAACCACTGCTGCTCTGTGCTTTTCCAGGAAAAATGGAATATGTGAGTCTCCGCAAAATGTGCACTCTGTTAGACGTTGTCTGGAGTGGCTTTTCAGGGAACGAGGGAGCTCTCTGTGCATTAGCTGGAACAACTCCTCCACTGAATGTACGCTCGGCTCCCTCGCTCCTCTGGACCACTCCCTCCCGTCTGGCTCTTAGCACTTCCATCCTTCAAAATGTTCAAATAACTCAGTTTATCCTCACAGGGCTTCTGTGGGAGGGATGGAAGGATGGGTAAATCCTTAGTTTACCAGTTAGGAAACTGAAAAATAATTGCTCATCCCTAATCTACAGTGAGACTTTGGTGTGCCAGGCAGCTCTCAGACCATGCTGTGAGAACGTGTTTGCGCACACAAGAGGAAATGCATACTTCTGGGCATCTGTATACTGATATATCTGCACATTTGTGGCTTGGTCAAGCTCTGTGAATAGTGCAGGTTCAAACATAACTTGCTTTTGGTTTCCCTCACATAATGCTCACCTGGTGTGACAGAGTCTGGGGCAAGCTGTTTGTAAGAGGTTTATTTCCCTGTTGGGATTGGTCAGCAAGGAGGAGGGACATAGGGCACGCAGTGATGTCTGTCGCAGTGCGTACACAGACACAGCAGAATGTAACCCACTGGTGGCACTAGGCAGAGGCGCCGACACGTGCAGTAACCGCTTACACGTACCGCAGGGTGCGAGGAGCCAATGGTACCGCTGCCTCGGGGCGCCCCGGGGTGCATCTCCTTCATCGGAGATGCTGATTTGCTTTTCCTGGAATCGAACTAGAACCCCCAAAGGATGTTGCATGAAACTTGTAAACCAAAGTCAGGCCTCTTTGTCTTGTGATGCTTGTTTTAATTTTACTGTGGGCTGTCAGGAAAATAATTTGTGATTAAAACTGAAAGCTGCCTTGAAGCAGCTGCCCGGCTGGGGATTGTCAGTGGAGGCTGTGAGGGGGTTAGTTAACTCCAAGTCCTCGGTGCCTTGTTTTTTCCCTGCTCAGATCCACATTGGAGGATCTATTCCCAGATCTAATCAGAATTTGGACTTACAAATGGGTGAATGCTAGACCTGTGATTGGAGCCTGGGAGGAGAAAGCAGCCTTGTGTGATTTACCTTCATGGTTCTGCAAGCTGCTGAAACCCTTTGTAAGAAAGGGGTGAGACTGATTTAACAAATTTACCAAATCTCACAGGTTTGTGGTGAAAAGTCAGTACAACAGGTCTTTGTGAGCTGTGGATTTATGACATGTAAGTAAGTTAGTGTGCTAATTGTGGCCAGTGTTACAGGTAGCAGACTGTTAAAAAAAGCCTCACAAGGTGATTTATGTGGGTTATTTCGCACATACTTGTGTGAAATACATTTATAGATCTTCTGCCTCCCTTCCCTACAGCAGGAAGGTTAGGAGCAAGGAGCAGCATTCAGCATAGGCTGGCCCACGCTTCCTCCCCAGGGTGCTGAGCTCCAGCAACTGGGAATCATTAAACTGGGGGAGGGAAAATGGCTTTTGGCTGCATCCAAGCTCGCCTGTCAGTGCTGCCCTGCAATCTCTGTGCTGAATGGAAAGTTTCCTCTCCCTCAGCCCCAAGCTTACAGACTGGGTTTCCTGCCTTCCTGTTAGTGCCTCCACCTACCCAGACAGCTCTGACACTTCAGACTTACTGATCAGCTATTTTCTACCACAGGTCTCTTAGCAAAGGGTTTACGCAGTGGTGTAACAGCTGACTAAGCAGCGAGCCTGCAAGCAAAAGAAATGAATGTAGGGCTTTTTTTTATTCGGTGACCTGACAAGGCTCCCTCTCAAAATGTTGAAGCATTTCTCCATGTGAGCAGCCTGTTCAGTGGATGGGCTGGTGTTCAGCCATGCTCTGGGAGTTGGGACGCAAGCCCTGCCGGGGCCCCCGACAAGGTAAAAAGGCAGGGGGATATTTCAAATACAGTACCTAGAAGAGAGGAGAGCAGGCAATTTGCATAGTGAAACGATGACAGGAAGATATGCTGAATATGCGACTCAGTTTTGAAAACAGTTATCATATGCAAAAGCAGTTAATATGTAGGAGAAATGTTGTGGAGAGACACTCTGTGGACCAGAAATACGAAAGTACAAAGCAATTTTCATATCAGAGAGCCTGTCATTTCAGAATGTCTTAGAATGGGACATTTTGGGGAACGAGCCAGCCAGCTCTGAACTGAATTTTTTAGTATCTATATATCAATTTCTATTTCTATTTCTATCTATATCTGTATCTATATCTATATCTATATCTGTATCTATATCTATATCATCTATTCCTTCCCCTGTGCTGAATTCCCTCCATAGCCAGGGTAGTGCAGCCATTCAGAGCCCATTTCCACGGTGCTTTCAGTATTCATGCTCACTTTTGCAAATTACATTCAATATATCTCAAGAAACCAACCAACTCTGTCTTCAGTTAGTGATGGATGTACCTTAAAACATTTAAAGGACTTGAAAAGTTCTGATATCTTTGGTCTGATCCTTAGCCAAAATATGTCTAGCCTTGTTGGAGTCTCTGTTTTTTTCAGACACTAGTGGCAAAAACATCTGTAGACTTCCATTTTAGCACTCAATCTTACCATGCTGGACAGGTGGGGAAAAAAACTGGTGCATATTCTTTTGCAGATTTTAGGAACTGGGAAAATTTATGTTACTGCTATGTGACCTGGTCTCCACTGTGAGGTTGTCTTACTAAGTGCCCCCTTGCCCAGTGGCTGGTATTTGAGGGCAGAGGGGTCAGGGCACCAACAGGACATTAACACTTGCCCGCTGATGGGATACACTCCTGGACAGGGGCTGCTCACGCTGGGAGGGCATGTTCCCTCCTCCTGCCTGTAGAAAAGTGAAAAAGAGGAGAGGAATGAACAATTATTAACAAGGCAAACCAGCAAAGGTGCTAAATGAGTTTATAAGGACTTGAGAATTAAAATGGAGGAAATAGATGCTCAGGGAAGTGTTGGTGATGAGTGTTGAGGTGGTTGGGCTTTGTGGTGGATGAAGGCTTGTTGAATGGCAGGACAGAGCAAGATTAGAAAGAAAGTCCAGGGCTTGCCTGCATGCCTGAAGACAAAAGGACCTGGAGGGAAAGGTGACATCATCTGAAGATGCTCATTCAGGGAGCTGGTCATTTCTTGTACTTTGCTTTTTAAGAACAGCAGTGGCACATTTCTATGTGTATTTGCTCCTGTCTCTGTGCTTACTGGTACCCTGATGGTGCTGAACACCTAACCTACAGAGCAAAAAGGCTGAAATATCGCTTGATATTGGGAAGAGGTGGCATTGCTGTCATTCAGAAGGGACCTCAGGGGTGAATTTTTTGCCTATGAAAAGTGCTGGGAAGACAACTCTGCAAAATTGAAACCTTTATTCTTTGTACTCGGTATCACGCACATGGCCAGGGGAAGGTTTGCCTTCAGAGTGTGGGGAACTGAGAGGGATGCTCAGTACCAAAGTTTCTACGGAACAGGTCAATAAGCCCACTGATGTGATGGTGCCTTTCATGGCATGTCTGGAAACCACTGCTGAATGTAATACAGCATTGACACTTCAGTGAATCGATTTCTCTGAAAGCCATGTGAAGCAGATGAGAAGCCTGTGTCAGCCAGTTTGCGTCAAGTCCGTCATCCGATCCCTGACCTATAGCTTGTGGGAGTGGAGTACGAAGGATGAAGTCATCAGAAAACTGCAAAGGGCTTGTGTCCTTGGAGGGGAGAGGTGGATTTGCAAGAAGAGCAATATATTCAGAATAAATCAATAAATCAAAGATGCCAGCCCTGGGCAGATGTGTTTCTGTTCTGATTCTGGTGCCCGTGCAGGAGCACAGCAGAGCAAGATTTGGCTGGGTGCCCAGGGGGGCCTTTCATGCCATAGTTTTGAAATGTACAGTCACCACTGGAGCATTAGAGGAGAATTAGGATGCAGTGCTCTGTGCCTTTCCTCCCCTGACCCAGAGGACAAAAGCCTGCAGAGTGAGAAGGATTTTTCAAAGTGGTGTGGCAGGCAAGCAGGAAAAAAGAAGGGGATTGTGGTGTTACAGCTATTCATTGTATGTAAATGCCTCTTTCTGCTGTGTTCAGATTCCGTTTTTCCCAGGCCTTCCTCTGATTTCTTCATCTCAGCAGATGTGGGGTCAGGCTCATCAGTATGTTCAAGAGGGAGATCTCAACTACTGCATCTGGATAAGATGCCTTCAGTCAAAAGTCACAGCCTGCCCATTCCAGTAAGGGGCATCACTGCTTCTACAAGCATAAGAAGGTCCCAGATCCTAATGCCAGCATTGCTGGGCAGCGTGGTGGCTTTTTGGATTTTCCCTTTCCCTCTTTGTATCTCCATGTCAATCCCAGGATTTGTGAGACATTGGAGAAGCTGGATGTTCTTGTCTCTGCAGTTTGAGCAAGAGAAGGAACAGGACTCATCTGGCTCAGAAACTCAGGATATTAATTACATGTTGGTAGGCTCTCCAGTGGGGCATGCTGACCACTTCATGTACCAAAACAACCTTGGTTGCTTTTTCTGGTGTGGATTTCAGCTCCATGCCTTAACACGTTTGCAAGGTAAGTGAGACGGGGGTAGCATTTTGAAAAGTGAGAATGCAGAGATTTACAGAGACCATTAGTGAGACAGTTCGCTTGAAGAGCTGGAAAATTAAACGAGGAGAGTCTAAGAAGAGTGATATAGGAGTGTAGGGGCAGCAAGATGCCAAGGCTATGGATAGATAAATGGAGCATCAATTTGGAGCAAATTTCAGTGTAACAGTTCTGTGCACACACATATTATGGGATTTTAAAAGCCAGGCAAGTTTAAACCTTATACCTCAGGGCTAGACGTGTTGCTGTTGTGGCTGGACTGGGTAGCTCTCACAGGTTGCAGTCCATCTGTGGCTTTTTAGAGATGGGACAGTTTTATATCTTGCTTCAGGTTGATCCATTTATGGCTCCTGGATCCTTGTGTAGGAACAGAAGAAATGAAGTGAGGAGCTGAGAAGAGTCTGGAGAGTGAAAGCCCAGAGACAGGTGAGCTGGAGCAGGAGGTGGGAGGTGTCTGTGGGTCTCCGTGGTGATGAAGAGCAGTTCAGGGCAGTGGGAGAGAAGCCACAAGGCTGTGACAAGATGACATTGTCAAATTGATGGGACCGCATCCAGATCAGGAATAGAAAAGCCATGACTGAGCCCAGTGCCAGCCCCAAGCTGCTTCACAGAGGTAGCTTTGGCCTGTGTTGTACCAGCAGTGCTGTGGTGTGGTGTGCCTGTGGCCTGGCTGACCAGCCCCTCCACCTCTATCTCATGGGGGTTTATTTGGCCTGTGCCAGCTCTCCATGGGTCACTGTCCTTGTAGGTTGGGGCCCCAGCCTGCTTTGCCCATGGGGATGCTTGTCAGATTTCGTAGAATCATAGAATAGCTTGGGTTGGAAGGGACCTTTAAAAGTCATCTAGTTCAACCCCCATGCAATGAGCAAGGACAGCTTCAACTCGATCAGGTTGCTCAGAGCCCCGCCGGAGCCTCACCTTGAATGTTTTCAGGGATGGGGCATCTATGAACTCTCCAGGCAGCCTGTTCCACTGTTTTGCCACCCTCATTGTAAAAATTTCTTTCTTATATCTAGTCTAAATCTGCCCTCTTTTAGTTTAAAACCATTACCCCTTTTCTATCACAATAGGCCCTGCTAAAAAGTCTGTCCCCGTCTTTCTTATAAGGCCCCCTTAGGTACTGGAAGGCTGCTATAAGGTCTCCCTGGAGCATTCTCTTCTCCAGGCTGAACAACCCCGACTCTCTCAGCCTTTCTTCATAGGAGAAGTGTTCCAGCCCTCTGATCATTTTTGTGGCCCTCCTCTGGACCCTCTTCAAGAGGTCCATGTCTGTCCTGTGCTGGGGGCCCCAGAGCTGGATGCAGTACTCCAGGTGGGGTCTCATCAGTGTGAATCAGAGGGGCAGAATCACCTCCTTCACCCTGCTGGTCATGATTCATTTGATGCAGCCCAGGACACGGTTGGCTGCTTGGGCTGCAAGCGCACACTGCCAGCTCATGTCCAGCTTTTCATCCACCAGTACCCCTGAGTCCTCCTTGGCAGGGCTGCTCTCAATCCCTTCATCCCCCAGCCTATATTGATACCAGGGGTTGCCCTGACCCAGCTGCAGGACCTTGTACTTGGCCTTGTTGAACCTCATGAGGTTCACATGGGCCCACTTCTCAAGCTTGTCCAGGTCCCTCTGGATGGCATCCCATCCCTCAGACACATCAACCGCACCATTCAGCTTGGTGTCATCTGCAAACTTGCTGAGGGTGCACTTGATCCCACTGTCTATGTCACTGATGAAGATAAATAGTACTGGTCCCAGTATGGACCCCTGAGGCACACCACTTGTCACCAATCTCCATCTGGACATTGAGCTGTTGACCACTACCCTCTGGATGCAACCATCCAACCAATTCCTCATCCACTGAATGGTCCATCCATCAAATCCATATCTCTCCCATTTAGAGAGAAGAATGTTGTGGGGGACTGTGTCAAAGGCTTTACAGAAGCCCACATAAATGACATCTGTAGCTCTTCCCCTTTCCACTGATGTAGTCACTCCATCATAGGCTACGCTGGTCAGGCAGGACTTGCCCTTGGAGAAGCCCTGCAGGCTGTCTTGAATCACCTCCCTGTCTTCCATGTGCCTTAGTATAGCTTCTAGGAGGAACTGTTCCATGATCTTCCTGGTCACAGAGGTGAGACTGACAGGTCGGTAGTCTCCAGGGTCCTCCTTTCTAACCTTTCTAATAATAGGTGCAATGTTTCCCTTTTCCAGTCACCAGGGACTTCACATGACTGCCATGACTTCAAATATCATGGAGATTGGTTTGGCAACTGCATCAGTCAATTCCCTCAGAACTGTGGGATGCATCTCATCAGGTCTCTTAGACTTATGTATGTTCAAGTTCCTCAGGTGATTATGAAACCGATCTTCTCTTACAGTGGGAGGGACTTTGCTCCCCCAGCACTGTCTTGCAGTCCATCCACTCGAGAGGTGTGGGAAGAGAAGTTGCCAGTGAAGACTGAGGCAAAAAGGTTGTTGAGTACCTCAGCCTTCTCCTCATCTGTTGTTACCAGTTTGCCAGTCTTGCTCATCCGAGGGGGTACACTTTCTCTGACCTTCATTTTCTGGCTGACATACCTGTAGAAGCCCTTCTCATTATTCTTTGCATCCTTTGCTGAGTTCAGCTCCAGCTGCGCCTTGGCCTTCCTGACCCCATCCCTACACAACCAGGCAGTGTCCCTATATTCTTCCAAGGATACCTGTCCCTGCTTCCACTGCCTGTGCATTTCCTTCTTGCCCTTTAGTTTGACCAGCACGTCTTGACTCGGCTATGCTGGTCTCTTGACTTCCTTTCCTGATTTCTTATACCTGGGGATCCTCTCCTTGGACCTCTTCTTGCTGTCTGCTGGGTTTTCCATGCTTGGACTGCTCTCTGTAGCAATCTTGCTCCTTCTGTGTGCCTGACTGTTTGCTGGATGTGGCCTTTCTCACCCTCAGTCTCAGTCACCCCACATCAATCACTTCAGCCTGGCACCTGAGCAGAGCCAGTCCTCATTGGAAAGGTGCCAGGAGCTCTCCCACAGTGGTGGGATTTTTGCCTCACTGGGATTATGAAAACATGCACAAGAGCCAAAACCCAACTCTTTCCTAAACATTTGGATATCTTGAGATGAGACAAATGTGCAGTGTGGGTCCTGAATCCATGCATCCCCACCCTGGGGGCCACTGTCAGCCACTCCCTGACTCCTTTGGTGCTCCATGAAATCCACTAAATCCACTCACTCACTGCAAGCCTACAGTGAGACTCACGGACACCCAAATCTGACAGCTCCTGGAGAGCAGGAGCTCTCATTGGAGGAGACCAGCATGGCCAGCTGCTGAACCAGGAGAATGTGCAGGTAGAAGATTGTGTCTATGAGCTTCTGTTGGGGCAAATTTATGCTGTCAAATGATTTGGCATTTATCAGATCTGATCTGCCCAGAGCCCTCTCCTGCGTGGAGGGGGAACTGCTGGTCTGGGACTCAATTCCCCCATGGCCTCCACCAGCCTGGGGGTTCACCACCTCTAAGGTCATGTCCTATGGCCTAGCTTCCCTCTGAGGGAGCTGTTGGCTGGGGAGGGAGCTTCTCAATTTAATTTGAAGTTTCAGTTGTTGTCGAAAGCACTGCGAGAGCAAAGGACTTGTAGTGGGATGAACCGTTGCTGTTTTTTTGCTGTTAATACCAGTGACATTGTAATTTTCGTGGCTGTAAAGATGCCCAGAGCAGAGGCCAAGCCCCCTTGGAATTAGCAGCAATTTTTTTTTTTTTTCATACTGAACAGAACAAATGATCTTTCCAGCAAGCAACCTTCACTTCTGTTGCCATGGTCTATCCTCCTCCCAGGGAAGCACTCGCTTCGGAAAGACACAGCAGCCCTGTGGAGTGTGAAGGGCTGCTCACAAAAAAGATACAAAAAAACCCAAACCCCAACCCAAAGTAAAAAGCAGCTGCTGGAAGTAAGAGCTAGGCTAATGTGGAAATGAAAGCATTTATGCAGAGCAGAGGTGGAGAATATTGGCTCCTCAGAGTGGGTGGAAGTGTCCTCATGAATGAGCAGCACGATGCAGGGCTGCCTTGAATAACAAAGAGGGAGGGAGGGTGTTAGGATTTGATAGTACAGACTTTGGAAAAAATGACAAGCTGAGAAGAGAAGGAAATCATGGCTAATTTAAAACTGCCTTGGAGAAGCAGGTGGGAGGAAGACCTTGAACATTTGCTACACTGTGACTTAAAAGTAAGGAAATGGAAAAACAAGGGTTGGAAGGCAGAGCAAGGGAGGGCTTGTCTCCTGCCTGCTCCTTAAAATGAACAATACTGACTCTTACAGAGAACATTAAGGATTTTCTGAGAAAATGTAGAGCTTCTGGAGTGAACTGTCCTAAAGGAAGGGCTGAGGAAAGAGGATGAAGCCAGTGGCTCCCAGAAAACTGACGATGATATGATGAGTCAGAGACACTTTCGGTTACGCTGAAATTTTTACTCTTTGTCTGTCTGTATCCTCAAAGCCCACATCAAGAAAAGACGGCAACCCTTCTTTGACAGGTTAGAGTTACACTATCAGGTGGCATGCTAAGGGGATAAATAACAGCAGCCAGAGGAGCTCTATCAGCTCTTCCTGCTGTTACTTGCTTTGGACCAAATTCTTACTGACTCAGTTGGGCGTGTGCTGGGGTGACCAAGCATGGAGCCTGGACACCTCTCCCCAGTGTGCCTGCGTTTCCTTTTTTGCATGCTTAACTTGACAGAGGTGACAACTTCATTATGCAAGGCACATGTGACAGTGGCACTGTGCCCCTCTTGAAAAGTTACCCAGGTCTGCATCTCACATTTTATACAAAGAGAGCGAGGGCCATCCAGAAAAAACAGGCCCAAGCAGCCAATACAATCATTTTCAATATATTCTCCTCTTCTCAAAAAAACCTGAACATCTCTCCAAAATAATCAGAACTGTTAAATAACACTTATTCTGTGTGGAGGAAGTATGGCATGATGGGACTGCCAGCCCATGCCAAGGAAAACACTTGGACTTGCTTGGCCTATAACAATGGACCAAACCGAAGGAAACTGGAAGCTGTGGTGCCTATGGGCTGTGCTGGGGGGAGTGGGGGAAAGCAGGACCCGGTGGTGGGCCCAGGGAAGGATGGGTGTGCGGTGGTCGTGCCGAGCATCCAGAGCGCTCGTCGGCTCACATGGCCACTGGGAGACACTCTCAGATGGTGTCTCCCAGTGGCCATGCCCAATTCAGGTCATGCAAGCAGAGCACCCGTCACCGTGCAGCAGGATCATGGTGATCAATCAAATCACAGTGATTTCACTGAGGGAAGAATTTGGATTTTATTTGCAAGAGTAAATATCTCTCTTTTTTTTTTTTCCTTTCCTCTCTGCTATACCAAATATTATCTGCTCGTATTCAAAAATAGTCAGTATTTCTGAAACACTGTTCATGATCCCAACACCAGCACTGAATAAAGATGTAGCACTATGTATGTGAAGGCTTTAAAGCTTGGAGTACAAGGACAAACTGAAGAAATCCTTTAAGGACAGTATCTGATCAATGCCATATTCTGCCTCCACCTTTCCCATGCAGCATTAATAACCCTGTTTCTAACCAGACTGTCTCTGTCCCACTCCACCACATCCCACTCTCATAGGTATATAGATCTTCAGACATCTATCCTCAGATGTCTGCTCAATAGTATTAGTATTTAGCAGCCCAGACTAGATGCTGACTTGGCCCAGGGTGGGAAGACAGGAAGGCAAGCAGCCTGCTTACTACAGGCTGCTGAATGGAGAGTGCTGGCTGTGTAGGGTCAGATTATATTCTCTGCTGCAACAATGCAGCATTGTGGCACTCGTGCAGAGACCCATCACAAATACGTTATGCGTCATGCAGAGAGCCATCACATGACAAATACACCACTCGCATGCATAGGTATCAGTTTAAGAAAGAATAGTATTTGGTCTATACACTTTATATTAGCTGTGCATGCCTGATGATGGGAGGGGAGGACTTCAACTGTGTCAGAGATTTTTAATGAAGCTCTCTAAGCTCATAGTCATTTTCTTGTACTTTTTGTGGAGCAGGAGGTGAAAAATGTGTATTTGATTAGTATTGCTGGATCTGTTCTGATAAAAGACATCTTTTCTATATCTTCCCATCCTCACATGAGGAAACATTTTAGCTCCTGTGTTTCTTTTCTCTACCTCTGCACATGAAACAGATCTCTCCCTCCTAGATGTCTGTCTGTAAAGGTATTTATCTTTGATCTTCAGGTGCCCTCAGTCATCCCCAGTCTCCTGTGCTGCTGTTCCTGTCTATGGCTGTGTGTGGGGCAGCCCCACTCCCCCAAAGCCAGCTCCCTGTGCAAGTGTGGGGCAGCTGCAGCAGGGCTCCCTGCTGGGCTCCTGCATCCCACCAGCTGCTCTCCTGAACTGAGTGAGATCCCAATGTGACGGCCTCCGTGCAAGCAGGACGTATCATGGTGCTTAGTTGGAAAGGGGGACACTTATTGGAACTGATATAGGGATGAGGTGATCTCCCTCTGCTTGCAGGGAGTGGGAAGAGGATGCGACACTGGGAGGACTGGCATCATGCCAGGGCAGGGCTTCTTGTGTCCTAGACCTGCTGCACAGGGTGAGTCCCTGATGCCCTGGAGGCAGGAGCAGGATGGGAGGAATGGCTGAAACACCAACTGCTGACAGCCTTATTTTGGTCAATGTCCCGCTGAAGTCAATGGGATATTGCTCCAGGAAAAACTGGATAAGGATCTGGGGATTTGGCAGTGGGAGAGGTTCTGTCTTCTCGCTGTTTATTCTCCAAGTGGAGCCCTAACCCGCTGTTTGTGACTTCATGATCATTTCCAGAGCCTGTGCTAATGATGTCATACACGGGGGATTCTGGCTTCAGGTGGGAAATTAACAGCAGGAGCAGATGAACTCTTTAATAAACAAAGTTCCTGTTTTCATGCAAATGTCTTTAGAAATAAGGAATGAGGGGAGTGAGAAATACAGAAATTTATGGTATAGAAGCAATGCTGTTTGGAAACAGACTTTTTATGAGTTTTCCAAGAGGCGCCAGCTGCTCTTTAATGTTTTCATTTAAGAGCTTTATGTATGAAAGCTCTAGCTTGTGTAAACAGCCAGGCTGAGAAAGTTGCAGGGATTGTTGTTAATGGTGAACCTAACAGGCTGGGGATTTGGCTTAGAAAAGACAGTGAGTGTTGATGTTTATTCAGAACTGAGGTTTTTAACGTGGCCAGATGACGCCTCTGATGTCCCTGTTGTTCTCTGGGCTCTCCTGCCCTTGCTCTTTGCTCTTGTGACCACCCCTAAAACCCCCCATGTCCCTCCTTCCTCCTGAGACCTGGGAGGAGGTGGCACAAGCTCCTGGGAAACCCTCCAGCCAAGGGCAGCCCCTTCTCCACTGTGCCACAGTTTGTCATCTCTCTGGGAGGCTGGACCTCTTACTCCCCCAAGGAGCAAGCCCCAGATTAGGAGGTGGCCACATCGCCCCACTGCCCCATCCCTGGCTGTGGAGGCACAGCTGGGCAGGGTGCTCCTGCCGTGGCATGGCAGAAATGCACGCCAGCCCTCCCATCGCCCGTTCTGTCATGTGCCCTGGTACTCCCTGCCCTCACCAACAGCCATCATTAATCTGCATCTATTAATCTGCTATTTTGGGGAGTGCCTATTGTGCACTCCAATTAATGTAATTGCTTTATTTTGCTGTAGAGAGTGCTGGAGCCCATGCCACAAATAGCTTTGTGCGCGTTCTTCTGGTGGGCTCCCTTTGTTTGGTAATTATCTCTCCAGGGGTGAAATGTGTGGCACTGTGTTAGAAAAAATAAATGAAGTCCCTTCAGCAAGGCCAGCAGGCATGAAGCAGGGAGCCGCATGCCCAGCACTTCCCAAAGAGGACCTGAGCAACGACCCTTGGTGCTCGCTGCTCTCCATCTTGCTGTCGTGTTTTTATGCAGCAGCTTTCTGTTTGCTCATCTACAGGAATACTCTGCATCTAGCCTGCCTGTTTTTGAAAAGGTGACTGCTGATGACAGCTAAGATAACAAGAGGGTGGGTTTTTTTTGTCTTCATGAGAACGCCTCCGGTTCTATTAATAAAATCCTGAATCTGACTCGTCCTTCTGAGAACTCCTGGCCCCTCTTCACCCATTCAAATCTGTATTTTTAAGCTGCTGTAGGTGGATTGTCGACAATGGTTGTTATGCAAACTCCGAGTGCTGGCTTCGGGAGCTTCTTGGAAACCTGCAATGAGTAATCTTTATGTTTCTGACAGGTCTACGAGGAGGGAGGGGGTGCAGTTTTGCTGAAGATAGGTTGACAAAATAAGTGCCAATTCATGACAAACTAACTGCCAAAAATACTCACATCAAACACTGGAAACAATTAGTGAATGGTATGACAGAATATCTCTGAGGCTGAAGAGCACACTGAGGGCAGATCCCCTCACTAGTAAACTGATATTTTAACCTTTTTTGGGGGGGGGGGGGTTAAGAGAAATGATCAGGTCCTTTGTTCTCCAGTGTTACTTGTAGGTTTGGTGTTGTTTTTCTTAACTCATAGTCAGTGGCTGCACTTGAAAGATGGGATAGGTATGTTTATTTCTCCAGCTTGTTGTGTGAAGCGAGTGCTGATCATGTGAGACCTGATTAATACTGTGAGGTCATAGAGGTGTGAGATGGCCATCAAAATTTGAGGAACTCTGGTCAGTACTAATGGGGATGGAGAGAGAAGGGCTTCTTGGGGAAGGAGAATCGCAGCAACATGAGTACCCTCCCCGAGTTGCATTTGGGTGGATTGCCATGTGGTGCAGTTTGCCATTTGAACCAAAGCTGTCACATCCTACACTGGCTGGAATTAGGAAGTTTGGTTTTGCGGTACCTGTTTGCTGGCTGCGATGAGTGGCTCCTGCGGCTGCAAAGCATGCCAGCAGCAAATGTGGTAGAGGAGCCAGCACAGTCCAGTGGTGGCCCGTGGGCTTGGGGCTGCTCCTACCTCTGACACCCAGGAGTTTGTAACAGCATCAGCCAAAGTGGCACAGGCTCATCTCAGTTGACTTTCCAAGGTGCCAAGCTCCTCTTGATAGCTCACACTGCTATCACACTCCCAGCCCTCCCCAAAGCAGACTTGTGTTTGGCAGAGGTCTTGAGGTGTCTGTCTGTAGCATAGTTGCATGGATGTGACCCTGGGGTCAGCAGCCTCTGAAGGGCGCAGTGCCAGATACCATATATCACCTTATATTGCTGTTCTCTGTAAAGCACCCTGTGTTATTGTCAGCTGTCACACCCAAGTACCCACAACAAGCCACATCTTTGCATCACGCTGGTAGTCACAAGGAGGCAATCCCCAGGAGTCCACCAGCTGGAAAGCCCCATCTCTGTGCACAAGCACTGCTTATTACTACCCCCATAGCTCACAGATCTTCAGAAGGCAATCCACTCTGTGAATCGGTGTTTTCTAATGCTGAGAGTCCCCATGCTCCTGCCAGTCTGCTAGTTCCATCGCTCCCCTCTCAAGTGAGTCAACAGCCATCTGTGCATGCTGAAAATCAAATAGCTTCTACTTTAAGAGGGCTTTTTCTCATTTATAATGAATCCCTCTGCATCACCCTATGTGGTACCTAGTGATGTCCAAGATGAAATCAGGAGGAAAGAGTATGATCTGAATCCACCCATAGCAGTCTGGTATCACCTTTCCATCTCGGTTGCACTTCAGCAAGCCAGCTGAAACGAGGCAGTTTTCTCTGTGCTTGGTGCCAAACACTATTCTCACTGAAGCAGAGAGAAGTTTTGTTTTTCCCTAAATAGGAATGATTTGGCCGTTGGTGGTGCTCAACTGGAACGAATCCAGCACTTTTCTGATCTTGTCAGAGTGTCTGAGATGGTCATAAATCAGAAGGGCTGCTCCAGAGATATTTTCTCTGGGTTTGATTCTCCATCCCACCATGCTGGTATAATGAAAAGAAAAATTGGGCCCACCACTGGTTTAATTTTACAGATAACTGCTCTCTTTCTAGGCAATCTTTGTGATTACTTCTTCTCATAGTCTGCCTTTTTTTTGGGATGTTTGTTTCATAGGGCTGTTCAGTTTTTTTTACTCTCCTCTCCCTTTCCATATGAGGAATAATAAAGTGAAGAAACAACATTTTCAGAGAAGAAAGACTTGGAAAGAGTTGCTGTTTTCTGGGAGTCTGCTACAGCTGTTAATTTGTGGAAAACCTCAGTGGAAAGTAAGCAATATGGCAGCATTGCTTTACACGAGAATTCAGCGATGGCCTTGTTCCAAACCATGGCTGATTTAGGTTCTTGGCTTGCACAGCCAAAGCTTCATGTAGTGTCATGCTTTTTTTTTTATAGATAATGTTGATGCAGCTGTGGAAGGCTCTGATGTTCATTTTTTTTAACGTGGAATTGTCGTCATTCAATCAAGCTTAAGCATTGTGAAGCTATGATGTTGTTTGTCTTTGCTTGTTAGATGTTGGCGGGTGAGCCTGAGACGGGCTGAGATGTTGTTGGGAAAGAAGAAAAGGCTCCCTCCCTTCTTCCTTGCCTCCTTCACAGAAATGCACACAGACCCAAACTCCCATCCAAAAAGGCAGTAACGCTGAGAAAATTTGGAGCTGGACTTAAACATTGTGGGCTGGGTCCCTTCTGCCTCTTCAGAGCACGCACGCTCTTCTCTTCCTGTAGACTTTGTTCCTCTCCAGCATTTGTCATGCATAGTTGGTGGCATATCAAGATTTTGAGTACTGTACTGAGTGCAGTAACCTCTTTTTCTTGGATGGACATTTTGTTTGTGGAGAATACAGCATGGTGCTCAGTTGTCTGGGCAAAAATGAACATTGAGGAAAATCTCAGCTATGTGACATCTATTAGATCAGAGATTAGTTTTCCAGTAGAAATTTCCAATTATTCAAACCTCTCCAGTAGATGAAAGAGCTTTTGACAATCTGTTTTGCTGAAAAACCCTGCAATTCATTTGGCATGGATTAGATGACCTATTAGAGATTAGAAAAGGGGAAAGGGGTTTCTAATTAATGTCAGCCCAGCTGTTAACTTGGAGAGTATCAGTAAGTGGTAGCACAACGCGACTCCTTCAGATGTTTCTGTGGTTACGGCTCACGTGTATATTGCAACCTGGACCTGTAGCCTTCTGCAGAGAGCGTTGCACAAGTTCCCTGTTCCCAGGTAAAGCATTACTGTGCACTGGACCAGCTGCTGCTTGGCTCTGCCTCCTTTTCTAAGGCAGGCTTTTATGAATGGGTAAGCCCCATTTTTTTTTCCAGTGCTACCTTGTCACACAATGACCGATTTGCTCACCTCTTTATCTCTGGGCCATGTGACTTTGATTACATCTTCCTCGACAACTTGGCTATGTATCTTGTTTCTTTCCCTGAGGGCAAATTAGGGCAGAATCCTTGAATCCTTAGAGTTTCCCGCAGCATCTGGAAAGAAGAAGAAAACCAGAGATAGGCCAAAAAGAGGCAGGCAGAGAAAGATGAAAGAATTTGGAGGCGGGAATTATTCACTCTTGGAATGAAGCTTCCTCCTGGCTGGCCTAAGGCAGAGCAATTTACTCTTTTCTGCAACATGCAGAATGGCCCAGGCCCTGCTCTTAGGAGTAAACATTTCAAAGGTGCCTGAGGGGCCCCCTATCTATATTTTTATAAGCTACTTGGTCTCCTTTGAGTCTCAGGCTATATCCCCATTGCCAATATCAGAGCTAGCTTGAAGTGGGGTAGTGTCTTGTGGAGATACCTGAGCTGGGCTGAAGTTTAGCTGCTAGAAGTAGTTTACCCACAGCAGTGCATTTATCACAGCATTATATCTGCCTGCTGCCATACCTTACCCTGTGCCAAGTCCTGTTTAAAGCTGCCTCTAGGTCACACTTGGGACTGTCAATGCAGCAAAGGCTTTTGCTGCAATCCTGGCTTCTCTGCAGCTGCCTGCTGAGGCTCAAGGACCTAAATGGCAGAGTCAGGGTAGAGCATGGGGTTTGGGAGCTGGAGTCACGTCGGTGCTTTTGAAAACTTTTTGTAGGTTCTGAACCCACATTTGCTATTAGCGCTGTTAAATGCTTTCCTGTTTTTCTGTGTCCCCTTGAACTCACACTGCAGCCCTAACTGACTATCGTGCTTTGTTTTTAATGACAGAGCAAAGGTGCCAAAATATTTCAGTAGCTCCCCTAGGAACATCTGCAACTTCTTTAGCTAGTATTTTTACAGCTGGTCATAACTTTATTTTACTTTTGAATGCCAGTAGTAGCAAATCTGAGATCCTGAAGGAGAACAATGGCTGATTTCCCTTGTATTAGGATTTAGAAGTTACAAAAAGCTACTCTAGCACCTTTGAATAAATGCCCAGGAACAGAGCTAAGGGGGAGTTTGTGGTTCAAAAGACAAAGTTGCTGACCTCCAGACAGAGCTTAGACCAGCCTTCAGACTTAGGATAAAGTTTGTGTTTGGAGCCACCAGGATCCAAATGTATAGACAACTCTAATGACAGTTACTACTGCTGCCGAGGTTCATGCTGTTGTGTGGCAGGAGAGCCATCTGATCACTGCCTCCAGTGCAGTTTCTGTCATCTTTGATGAAACTGGGAAGAGTAAAATCTCACACCTCTAATGTGATACCAAGGTCTAGGAACAGGAATTAGGTCTGGGAATTTGAACTTCCACCCAGCAAAAATGCTGCAGACCTTTAATTGCAGCTCAGATTTATTACCTGCTAGCTATGCTTAGTTGATCTAACAATGAAAATAAGCCAAAGGCATTTAATCATTGTATTGCCCTATCACTCATAATCTTTGTGCTGCACCTCTTCACTCCCTATACTGAGCTAATGAAGTATGAAAAAAACAAAGAGCATGCTCCAAAGCTTCCAATTTTATTTAACCACTAAAAAATCTGTTAAAACCAAAGAAGTTTTAGACTGAGCTCTTTACCCAAAGGTTTTTTCTCCTACAGCAGCATAGGCTTCAACTCCTGTTGGTGTGGAGCCTGTACCTTACCTCACACTCAGAGCTGCAGCACCGGGTACCGCTTTTGAGCATGGCCCCCACCCAGCAGTGGGAGCTGCACCCTGACCCAGGCAGCAGTTAACTGGCTGCACTCTTTCTCGATGGCAAAATGCTGGAGGGAGACAGTCTGCAGCCATGATTTGAACAAATGTACTAGTGACACTTGCAGGCTGGGAAGCAAAGAAATATGTCAGTTGCATGTTTCCTTGGGACATCCCATCTCATCAGTGGTGTCTTCTGCTGCTGACACAGGCAGGTTGCAAAGCAGTGCTGGCTGTATCTGCTCTTGGAGAAGTCCTTCACGCCCTACCTTTTGGGGCAGCTGGAGCTGCCAGGTGAAGGATGTGGGTAGTGGAGGATGGTGTGACATGCTGCTTCCTGAAGGCAGAAGACACAGTTTCCTGAAGACATTGCTTCCCAAATGCTGTATCTGTAGGTGGACCCATGCTAGCATGCTCAAACACTGATTAGATCTGACTGAGATTTCTCACAGCTCAAGGAAAATGTTGAGATGGGGTAGGATTTGGGGTTCCTGTTGGGGCTTGTTCCCCACACAGGCAGGCATCTCTGGTGGGCTGTTACAGTGCTCTCCTGGGGGCAGAAGGCCCAATACCCCTCTTGCTTGCACTGGGACCTTGAGCTTGGAATTCCCTCAGATGCAGTGGGGTTTCTTTCGATGTACCTCTAAGTGGGAGGGGAATATGGCTTGTCACTTTTTTCACATTCCCATGGACCTGCCCTGTCAAACTCAGTGGGAGTTTTGCCGTTAACTGCAACTCAAGCAGACACATTGCTGAGTGCGATAAATCCAACAAAAATCTTTAAAACTCCCCAGATTACCTCCATTGCTGCAGTTAATTTTTTGTCCATGACTTCTCTACGAAACCAGATACAACTAAAACATGCAATTCAAGAAGGCTTAGTGCCTTGACCTAAGTGCTAAGGTATTGCATGAGCTGCCTGCCAGATACCACAGCCCCTGCTGTTACAGACAGGTAATTAGGTCACCACTTGTGAACTTTTGACACACACAGACTTATGGCCTGATAGCACGGTGCCCTCAAGCAAGTAAAGGCAATTCACCTATCATCATGAATCTAAGGAGCGCTGAACTCCAAACAGTCATTTAGAATAAGATGGCTTCAGTCTTCTGTATTTTAATCCCACCTGTCTATGTGGGTGTCTTGCTGGAGGTGCCCAAGGGAGCTGAGGGAACTGCTGTGCTTCTGCGGTACCATGCAGGGACACTGTCTTGGGTCCTCATGCAGGGTCACTCGCTTGGGTCCTGTGCAGATGTGCATGCAGTGCCCACTTTGGGACACCCCACAGGGGCAAACAGCATGCTTTAGCACGTTAACACCATGGCAGGAGGTGTGTGTATCTCTGTGCTACAGCAAGCCCTCAGAAGCAATGCCCGACCATGATGGAGGAGTGTAGCTAAGGACCAAGCCTGGCAGTGCTGTGTTCTGGGTGTGTGGGAGACAGGAGGTGTCCAAAAATGTCTCCTATCATCTTTCATAAGTGGAAAATGCAGGGGCTGGTCAACTCCTTGCTGTATTTCTGTTCTGCATATTTTTTCCTCATACTCCATTTCAAGAAACTTTCCCATCGGCTCATGCTGTTATGTCACTCTCCAGTGGGTAAACTCAGTACGATCAGGAAACGCAGAAGGAAAATGAGATGCAGATGTGGTAACTGCATTGATATTCTCCTTCATTGCAGTTGCTGTTGGAAAGCTTGAACTATTACTTCGACTTTGCTCCTCCGTGGAGCACACTTACATCAAAGTGTCAATCTTATCTGCCTTTCGGTTCAGCCCGCCTGCCCCTATGGAAAGGCTTGCATCCTCCCTGGTCACCCTCCATGGGGATGACTCAGTCCATAATGCAACACATCTGGTGGGGACCACAGGGGACACTGGAACATAAGAGGGGCTTGGATCTGCCGTTCAGTTATGTCATGTCTGAGTGGTGCTTGTTTGTGTATTTTCAGAAAACCCAGATAAAGGAATATGAGAAGAGTAAAAAAGGTTTTTCTCCATAAATTAATAGTGACCTCAAAGCTCCTGTGGTGGAAAAACTGCTATGTGATGCAATGCCAGTAAAATAAAAGCAACTGTAACTTCACAGAAAAAGCAGTGATAGTCTGATTAATTGCTGTGTTTTCTGAGGTTTCAGTAAAAATGGCTGCTGATTATTTCTGAAACTTATGATGACTGTCTTAGTGCATAACCCCTTCTTAACATCAATTTGGCAAACAGAAAAGGAAATCTATCATACAATATTCCACTTGTAGGGCCAAGTTCTGTCATCTATCTGCTTGCAAAGCCTCTGTTGACTGCCTTGGGATTTCTCCTTGCAGAATGATGGCAGGACATGATCCAGACTCAATATAAATGTAACATATGAACCAGTGTATCTTCAGATGAAGAAAATGTGTGTGGAATTTCCCTGTGCTATCATGTGCATACTTTATAGGCAACTGCATCCACAGTTATTGAAAAGCAGCACAGACGTCTGTGGTTAGACATCAATGACTATTGTGGGAGGGAAAAGAGGGAGACTGTAAGGCTTAGAATTTGTGTTTGATTGGTTTACTGAGAAATACAAGGCGAGAGAAATGAAAATAGTTTAGGATAGAACTGTAAGGAGGGGAAATTGGCATTTCTGGCAACACTGATGAAATATAATGTCATTGCCAGAAGAGTATAAATAATGGGTTTCCTGATAGAAAATGTTGATGAGGCCAGTAGGGGGGAGAGTCTAAGGAAAATGTATGCGTGTGGAAACTGAGTTTTATTTTGGTGGTGACTGAAAATAACCATGAAGCCTGGAGCTTGTAAACCTGGGAATCCTGAAATTAATAATTTTCAGAGTTAACTGTTGAAGAGTGACAGGCCCATGAGGACCATTTGCTTTTCAGGTCTTGCATATCCTTGCCTATTTTAAGTCCTCAGACTCACTACTGGCTGTATAACAGGTTGTGAAGCAGTAGTTAGCTGAGACAGCAGTCTTCCTTTAAACAGCAGTCATGGAGGCTGCAGGAAGTGCTGGTGGCAACGGAATGTTTGGTTACTGGCTCTGCTTTGGGTAGGTTTTACATTGCACACATCTCTGCACTACCTGATTGATGCCTTCCTTAGGTGTGTTACATACCAAATATCTGTACTGTTTTTTTCTAGTTCTCTCTCCACAAGGAGGATGTGTACCATATAGTGCTATGTTTCAGTAGAGTTTCTTGCTTAAGTCTACACCATGGGACACACTGAAGCTCTGGAGGTCTCTTGTCCAAACCCCTGCTCAGAGCAAGGCTAGCTTCACAGGGAGATCAGGTTTTTCAGGGCCTTGCTCAGGCACATTCTGCATATCTCCAAGCATGGAGATTTCACAACTTCCCTGGGCTGTAGGCCTACTTCATCAAGTAGGATGATCCTTTATAACTTTAAATGATTGGTGCTGATCCAGGTTTTAGGGCTTTACAACAGAGGATGCTATTCATCGCCTTTGGGGCAGGCTTGGGCTGCTTGAGTAGAAGCAGATGAAGGAAAATTTTTTTGGCCTGACAGCAAACCTCAGTATCAGCCCCAAGAAACTTGATCTAAAGAGGTTTCTACAAAGGCGAGCCTTAGGCTACCTGGCAGAGAGAAAGACGCTCCTGTGGGGAATTGTTCAGAGCACCTCCATGAAGCTTCTCTACTGAAATGCCCTCAAGAAGTGCTGGTCTATCTTCACTGATAATGGCAAGCATGTAGGAAGATTAGCTTCCCCTCTACTTCCGATGTGCATCCTCTGTGCATGAGCCTTTCTACCATTAAGCCTGAAATTTGCACCCTTTTTTCTTTATCTGGACAGAAAACTAAGGAGATCTGGAAAGGCAATGGGGAGAAAGGTGCTACTGAAGGGCAGTGATTCAACAGCTTGAATTTGTATACAGTAATGATAATGCTGATGATTCACCATCCCTTCAGCTCCTCATCCTGTGCATAGGTTGCAACTGTCCTTCAACAGACTTGGGAATTTGTTGAGATAGAGTAGTTATTTGAGATCAACCACTGTTTTTCATCGCCTGGGAGCTGGAAAGTCTCAGTCTTATAAGGGATCTCCCAGCCAAAATCCCAAATCAAATCTGCTGCCTTTACATCTGGTGGCTCTCCTCTACAAATACAAATGTTTTGGTGGTTAGGATCTCAAAATAGTCCATCAAATGCATCCACACATGTCAAAGGAAAAGCAGACTGGTGATCAGTTAAAAGACTTGCTACACTGTGCCCCTGATCCCCACATAGTCAGACCTTGGTGGGTAGCAGAGGAGAAGGGTTCTAGGTGGGAAGGCTCCTAAAACTGCTTCCTCAGTGCCAGGAGCTGTAGTCTGAACAGTCAAACAGCAATGACAGTAGATAAGGAAAGACAAAAAATTAGCAATTGTCCAGACCAAGCACAGCTCCATCACTCCTTCACCACACCATGAAAAAAAAATACCAGAAGCTTCCCCAGAATTTTCCTTTCACATGCAAGCATCATGCTCTGCTTGGGGACTGTCATCGGCTGAAGAGCCATGTGGTGCAGTGATCCCAGTGGTGTGCTGCCCAGCTGTGAGTCAGGCCTCTCCATCCTCGGCAAGCTCCTGGCTGGGAGGACACTGCAGAGGTGTTTGCTAGATCCTCTTTCAACTTCATCTGTGCTTAGTTTTTCTGGCAGATAGATTCTGAACCTCCTAACTATTCATTTTGGGGGAAAAAAATAATTTGTGTGCCATGGCAAGACACAGCCGCAGGATGTTTCATTTTGCATGTGGCTCTTCCTTTGGTATTTAGCTCCATGTTGGGATTTGATGTTGTGATGAAAAATCACAAGGTGATGTCACTTTATTGGAAAACGTTGCTGGTCACACAAAACTAGTGGAGTACAAGTCACTTCTAAAAGTCCATGCCTGCCTACAGGATGCAGGGTGGCTGGTAAGCCCCTCTCAGGCTGCCAATGCAGCAGCGACCCCCTTGGTGCTTACCTTTCTGTTGCACATGTAGCCAGGCTTCCAAGAGACAAAGGCTTGTGGGGTCTTGCTTCACATGTGTGTGAAAGAAAGTCCCTGACAAACATCTTTCAACATTTGGCAGATTTCAATCAAATTTGTCAGTAGGGTGGAGATCTCAGCAACTTTATGTTCTTACAAGTTTTGTGAAAATAAACAGCCAGGTAAGGAGGAGAAAAGTGCTCATTGATATTCCTACTGTGGGAAAGGCTAAAGCAGGAGGTTGTATCTCATTACAGCATCTGGATGGGAGACACAAAGCTCCAGGGTTTTCCCTGGCTATGGAACTATTTGTTTATTTCCCCATCCCAAGGCAACGTGAAGCACTGCGTAGCAAGAGGTGGAGCTGGGGCTGCTTTCCCATCTGCAGTGAAGATGGCAGTGCTGTAAGTGCCGCATTTAGAGCTCAGTCAACAGGTGGCCTCTTTCCAGGCCCCTCTGGATGTCTTTTCCGTCCACTGTGGCAAAGACTGGTTCATGGAGTGTGTGCATGTCTCCTTTCTGGCTGCTGGCAAACAAGGATTTTTTTTTAAAACAGAGCACAAATGCTTACCCAGAGTCAACTGTCTCTGGCCTCCTGTCTGCAGAATCTCTTTTATGAAGTAAATGTTTATGCTTTCAGACTCCCTCTAGGCCTGTATAATCATTCAGCACATGGCTGCAGGATAAATCTGTTCTAGCAGTTAGCAAAGGAGTAAATGCATTCTCCAAAATCCTCAACGAAACCACGAGAATTGGAGGGACACCAAACCAAAACATTCTTCTCATTTAGGCTGTTAGAGCTGCTGGGAAACTGGATATTTTGCAAAGGAACTGGCTTTTTTCCCCCTCTTCACTCTTTTTTTTTTCCTTGAAGTCTGTAGCAATGGAACGAGTGAATTATTTCTTGGGGCAGCTGCTGTGTAACATCCAATACTTTATTCTTTGAGCTCATAAAAATAAGCACATCGAGAAGAAGAAAGTGGCAAGTTGCTCAGCATTCCAAAGGATGGGGTGGCTCCAGAGATTTCATGTTTATTTTCTTGGCATGTGCTAGATATGTCCATCTTTTTTCTTTCAGCTTCTGCAGGCACCACCTGCCCCTTGTTCTTCTTCAAAAATAGATGAAGTAAATCTAAGACATGGGGCCTCAAGGGAGTGCTTGGGGAAGGAGTGGAATAAGAAACGGTAGGAAGAGAGAGAGGCTTGTATATCTCTTCAAGGGATGGAGGTGATAGATTTTAAAAAGCCTTCAATGTCTGAATAGTTGGTGAAAACTGTCCAGCCATCACACCTTACTTGTGACACATGCCTCTACAGGCAGATTTCCATCCACAAGTTAAAGAGGCAGGCATTATATAAATGTATGGCCTCAGTCCCTCTTACAGCCCCATTCCTCTCTGAGGCATGCAAAGCGTCATGGTCCTGCAGCAATGGCCAAAGCTTAGGGCAACCAACTGGCTGTGCAAAATCACTTTGCTCATCCTACAGAATCCCTGATACAAGTTGGGGTGGAAAATGCAGTTTCTTCACCCTGGAAGTGGAGGTTGAATAGGCATTAGCTGAGGGTCTTTGCCATGGGATCTGAAACATCCAGGCTCACCGTGAAGGGGAGATCTCACTTTTGCTTCTGCCAGTGGGGTAGGCTGGAGGAAAGGGGAAGGTGTAATCAGCAGACTGGGGAGATCAGTTAAGATGTAAAAAGGAAACCAAGAACTGTGTGAATTGTGCCTCCCCAGCTCCGCAGCACATCAAAATCAGCATGGCATAAATTAGGGCTTCCTTTTGTCTGAGGCACGCTTCACCACAGGTTTCCTATCATAAATGGTATCACAGTGTGCCCATCCTAACAATAGCAGAGGAAAGAGCAAAGCGGCACTTTGGGTTTGAGGGTTGCTTTTAAGGAGCTTACACCTAAGAGGCACCCAGAGGGGGCTGCCTGGGAGCCAGTGCCAGCGGGGTCCCACACCATGGTGCTTCCTGGGAAGCACCATGGGCAAGGGACCGGCATGCACTGCCCACCTTGCCCAAGGAGGGCCCACCCATGCATGCCCAAGGAGGGCAGCATCCTTGACCTCCTCCTCTCCCTCTTTGCAAGCAGCCACAGCATCAGCTGAGGCAGAGCTACGTAACTTGTGAAAGTCCACATGGCTATGGTGATTCACACTCTCTGAGGATGTGGCCTGTCCTCGCTGCCTTCCTAGCTGGTGTCCAGATCAATGTTATCTTAGGGACTTTGGACACCTGTGCGCAGGAAGCAGCTACATGCTGCAGTTGATGCCACTTCAGAGGAACACTTGCAGTTCGTATTTCTCCTCTCCTTGAAATATTGGAGTGGCCTCCGCTACTTCATACATTTAATGCAAAAAAATCATTCCCTCCTGCTTCATCTTAGCCGTAGGTGTGGCGGAACACATGCTTGGGATCATCTTTTGGCAGTTGAGGAGGGAACAAAATATCCATGGATCTCTTTCATCCATCTTGTGCTGGTTTAAAGGCCCCTGATGCACCCTAATATCACTGAGACCTTCTTGGGTAGAGAGAAAGATGAGTGTGAGACCCCATCAGTGTGTGGGGTGGTAGCAGGTTGTTCATTACACTGCGATTTCCACAGTGTATGATTTGTGACACCCCCACTTAATCTTTCTGCTCCTCATCTTCCTGTCTGTGAAATGAGACATCTCTTTGCCTTTGGAGAAGGCTCTGAGACACGTGGAGGAGCAGTGCTTTCTTCATTGGTAACTATTTCTGTTTCTGGCTGACTTCTGGATTTACTGGTGTCAAATGGTATTTAGTATTGTCCTAGTTATCTGTGAAGGTTGGGAAGAGTGAGAAGGATATTATTTGAGGCAAAAGCAATCCTGTCTATGGCCTTCTAAGGTCATATCTCAGACCATATTACAGACAGAAACTTCCTGGCCAGTATATTTGTTTCTTTATAACAATATATGTGAAGTGTTTTGAAGAAGGAAAATACAGAAATGACAGAAGTGATGAATAAATTAGTATCATATTAATAAAAAAGTCACTTCATCCACAGAATGAAGGTTTAGACAAACATTAAATAGGAAAGAAAGTTGCCCAGGAGGAAACCAGTGCTGGAATTAACTGTAACCACATGAAAAGTACCATTATCTCTCTGAACAACGTACATATATCTCCAGCAATAGTCCAAAGTGCTGCCACTTACTGCAATGCTAGCACAATTGTTGGGGACTCTGCTTTGGCAAACTATAGACTTTTTTGATTATAAAAGGGCAAATTCTTATGAGAGGGATATGCAATGAGACATACACATTTTTAAAATTAAGAAAGTCCTTTCTTCTCCTCATGTGGGAGGAACTCAAAAAGACAAACACGGAAACTTTCTGTATCTGTGCAAAGTCCTGACAAGCTGTGTAGAAGAATCCAAAATGTCCCAGTGCCTCACCACAGGTCTGCCAGTGCTTTACTGCATGACCTTGGACAAGTGGCTGGTCACGAGTGGTGTCCTCCAGGGCTCAGTTTTGGGGCCACTCCTGTTTAACATCTTTATTGATGACCTAGACGAGGGGATCGAGTGCACCCTCAGTAAGTTTGCAGACGACACCAAGTTGGGTGTTGATCTGCTCAAGGGTAGGGAGGCTCTGCAGAGAGATCTGGACAGGCTGGAGCGATGGGCTAAGGCCAACTGTAGGAGTTTTCAATCAGGCCAAATGCTGGGTTCTGCACTTCGGCCACAGCAACCCCCAGTAGCGCTACAGGCTTGGGGAGGAGTGGCTGGAGAGCTGCCAGTCAGAGAGGGACCTGGGGGTGTTGATTGACAGCCGGCTGAACAGGAGCCAGCAGTGTGCCCAGGTGGCCAAGAAGGCCAATGGCATCCTGGCTTGTATCAGAAATAGCGTGGCCAGCAGGGACAGGGAAGTGATCTTACCCCTGTACTCGGCACTGGTGAGGCCGCACCTTGATTACTGTGTTCAGTTTTGGGCCCCTCACTACAAAAAGGACATTGAATTACTCGAGCGTGTCCAAAGAAGGGCAACGAAGCTGGTGAAGGGTCTGGAGCACATGTCGTACGAGGAGCGGCTGAGGGAACTGGGGTTGTTTAGTCTGGAGAAGAGGAGGCTGAGGGGAGACCTCATCGCCCTCTACAACTACCTGAAAGGAGGTTGCAGAGAGCTGGGGATGAGTCTCTTTAACCAAGTAATAAGCAATAGGACAAGAGGTAATGGCCTCAAGTTGCACCAGGGAAAGTTTAGACTGGATATTAGGAAGCATTTCTTTACAGAACGGGTTGTTAGGCATTGGAATGGGCTGCCCAGGGAGGTGGTGGAGTCCCCATCCCTGGAGGTGTTCAAGAGGGGGGTTGACATAGTGCTGAGGGATATGGTGTAGTTGGGAACGGTCAGTGTTAGGTTAATGGTTGGACTGGATGATCTTCAAGGTCTTTTCCAACCTAGACGATTCTGTATTCTGTGAAGTCACTTATCATCACTGTCCTTTTATCTCCTCTGAAAAAGGGATAAGCTATCCTGAAGTAGATGTTAGATAGTATGTTAAAAGCAGGATCTAGAGTCGACTACAGCAAGGAAAGTACCATGTTATTGCAAGCAGGTGACCTCCTCCAGGACAGAAGCATTACAGTGATGGTCCTTGTAATGAAGAGGAGGTGAAATAATAAAAAGGGGGACACCAAAGCCTTACCAAGAACACTGTCAGTGAATTGGCATGGGCAGCTGTCAATGGGGGATGGTTTGGGGATAAAGTCCACTGGTTCAGCATCCTGGTGGGCTTCCTAACCATGGTTTGAGCGTCCCTGTGCTATTCAGTTGTCCTCCACATGTGGTCCCATGGACACCACTACAGCTCCTGGAGCACAGCACCACTCCAGATGTGTTGGGTGGTAAGAGTCTCATCCTAAATCAATCTTCAAAACAGGGATAATATGGTAAAGACCTTTAGTGCATTCACTAAAAGTAATAGTTTTCAAATGCTTCTATAAAGTGGCACAGCTGGAGTTCAAAAAGGCATTTTATGGCTTTGTGTTTTGCTTTATAAGTAAAGAGCAGAAAGGAATACATGCTATGTATGGCTGTGTTTATAAGAGTGGAGAGCTATGGGTGTGTAGATTGAAATCCTGTGTGGAAGTGTGTGAAGCAAACCAAATATGTCCTTGGGAATTAAAATAAAAATAACCCATGACCTTTCCCTAATGAGCTGTGTGAAAGGTTGGTAGTGATGGCCGATAGACTGCACTTGTCATAACAGCATCTCATATGCTGTTTCACAGCGGGATTCACAGCAAGAGCTCACTAGTCCTGATTTCTCCATCCATTTCCAGCATAGCATCCATTCTGTGCCGAGTCCTTTAACCACACCCATCCTCACAGCTACAAATTGCTTTATGTGATAGCTCATGGTATCTGCAGACCCATTTTCTTTCAGTGTGTAGTGTATCCCATCTGGTTTCCTTCCCCTGCCCTGCATTTCACATGTTTACATTGAGATTTACAGTCCCAGGACCACATACAGAGAGGTTCATGTGCCATGATGAGCATTCTATGCATGCAGCAGTTCACTCTGCGCTGCCAGAGGGGCTGGGGGCTGGAGCCTTAGAAAATGTCGTGTGGTTGTCCACTAGCTCACAACAGCAAGGGAATGCTGGAAAGCTTCTCTTCATATGTCTAATATAGGTTAGAGATGAGTATTTGACCCACTTCTACATGTCAAGCAAATCACCTCCAATACTTCAGGCCAATATAAGTGAACAAAATCTGTGCAGTCCTTATGAGGCTAATATGCTGGCACAGCATCATTAATAACAGACTTTTTACCTGAACTGCCAATGTGTACTTGATTTTCATTCTTGGTAATAATTTTTTCTCACTCCCCTCCTCTCCACAGTGGTAGTATTTCATAACTATGAGAATGGTAATAACTGTGGGGCCTCTGTCTTTAAAGTAAGTGCTTTCCTCAGTGGGGAAATGTCCTCTGGTTCCACAAAGAGCATGCATACCACACTAAAAAGCAAGAGAAACACTTATCAGAGCTTCCTGCAGAAATTTCGGAACCTGGGTTCTCTTTTTTTTGTGTCTGTGTTTCTTTTTAATGACTGATGAGGTTTAGTAGGGAGTAAAATAGCCAGTGCGAGGGATTTTTGCTGTTTGCTCAGCATGCCCATGGGAGGGTGCAAGAGGAGGAAGGAAGAACTGTTGGGCATGAGTGCCGAGTGTGAACTTGACCTGCACTGTTGGAGGTGGATCGTGTATGCTTGCAGTGGGAGGAGAGCGGGATGGCCCCGCCGGTGTCACCAGTGACAGCAGCAGCTCTTTCTGGTGGTAGCCATAATCAGCTGGCTTTAAGCGAGCTGAACAAAGCAGTGTGTTGGAGGAAAGGCATCTCTTTTGCTACGTGAGGGGCTGTGGTCCATCCTTGTGCCTCTTTGTTGTGCTTCTGAACACTCATTAAGTATATTTGTACTGGTGGCACCTAAATATCCCCACTTCAGAGGGCAGTTTCATCTTCTGTCAGTCTCTGTCAGGTGAGCCAGAGGCACTGATGCTGCCCCGTGCAAGCTGTACATTCACCCTCAGCTGTGGCACTTCCCCAGCTCCCCCTGACACCCAAATCCAGAGTGTCTTGTCCCTCCTGGGGCCCTGGGGCTGGTGAGGAAGGACCCTGTGCCCAGAGACCCCCGCTGGGGCTGGCTCCTGCTGGCCTCCTCTGATGCTAGAGGCCACCTGCCTCTCTGCTGCTGCGACCAAAGTGTGCTGCAGCAAACACAAGAAGAGACCTAATAAAGCAGAGTTACTGGAGAGTCAAAGCAAATCCATACGGAAAATGTATCTTCCCCTAAGTTGTCTGAATCCCAGCATTTGATGTGGGAGGGTCCCTGGTGCCCTCAGAAGAGTCTTGTGCCTTGGATTTTCAGCCTGGTGTCCACTGTTCAGTCCCTGGTGCCACCAAGACCCAACTTCTTCATGGCTGTGCATTCCCCCTGCTGTCCTCTTGGAGCTCCCTCCGTGAACTAACTGAGTTTAGCCAACATGACCCAGTTGTTACTGCTCACCCAAATCATAGGATTCCGTGTTTGAGCAGGGGCTGTGTCTAGACAGTCAATTACTCTCAGCTCTCCCGTCTCTTAAGAAACTTCAGTGCAAGTGTCTTCTTTAACCTTGCATGTATAATTATTTGTCTCTCCTATAAATAATGAATTTCTTTGTTGCTGGTTGGTGCTGATTCATTAATATTTTGTTACCTCCTTGAGTTTCAAACACACTTAGCATCTTTCCAATCTACTCTTGCACGAAAGCCTTGTTCCTTTACACGCTTTCTAGCTCTTCTCTCAGCTGACATTTCTGAGTTTTCCATAATTCCCTTCACTTTAACTGTAGATCCTCTGCTGACGATATCTGTGCTATTACATCATCCCAGCTTAGCTTTTGTTCATGAAGAATGGGATGATTTTCAGAGTTTCTCCTTGCTCATGTATTCAGACTCCAAGAATCTTCTCTTCATGTTCATCACCTGCATATCAAACCCGGGAATCTCAGTTTTGCCAGTTAAGGGAGAAGGAGGAACACTGCAGAGAGTTGCAAAGTGGGACCGAACCTTGGGAATCTGCACTTCACATAATGCAGAGTATTTTCCCAGGGCATTTAATAGCAAAACCCCATGGAGGGCGAAACCAAAATGAATCCAATGAGCATGTGGAGGGTAAATTCCTAGAAGGGCTGCAATAAGAGCGGCTCCGCTTCCCAGGTGATAGCTGGCGGTCACGATTCTTCAATTTTCCCCTTTGAAAACCAACCCGAGTCAGGTTAGCACTGCGGATCTCAGGTAACCCCTCGCAGTACACGTGTGCTTCTGGGGGCAGGAGCGGTATCGTATGAAACTTGGCGCAACAGAACTCCAGCTTTGGTTAAGGCCCCCTCAGGCACTGCTCTAATTGAGACGCTTAGTACAGGTAATTAGTAAGGGCGCTAATTGTCCATTTTTAAGATTTTATCTTTCTCACACTGCAAATTGGCTGGTAGAGAGAAGAAAGGGCACAGGAACTGTCAGTACCTCTCTGCAGACAGCTCGCTGCACTTAAGGAAATAGTCTTTGAGAAGTGCAGTAAATTTACTGTAATCTGCCCAAAGGCACTATAGCGAGGTCAGCACGTTGTAAAAATGATAGCAACCAGTACCCCGTTCTCAGGCAGGACAGGAATTCATAGTGTGCTTGTCAAGAGGAACTACAAACCTGGCAAGGGCTATACCTCTCAGATGGGATCAAAAGGGCACAGCAAAGGCTGCCCAGAAACAAGGAGGTCAAGCGGGGCACTGAGCTCTCAGATCCCTACTTTAGGAGCATAGAAAGACACCCAAATCTGTAATGTTGCAGCGCACCTCACTAGTGCAGAGCAGGAGGTCCTAGCCCCACATGTGCTTTGAGCCCCCTGCTCCACCCCTCTCCCTGCATCTGGAAGAAGTAGACGACCCCTTGGGAGGTGGCAATAAAGGCACCTGGGTGCTGGGGCTGCCTTGTCAGGGTGAAGGACCCAAGTGTGGTGCGTGACAAGAGCCACAGTCTGTGTGCCCAGTGGACACCATTCGGGATGGCCCAGGCTCCCCATCCTCTCTGTCACAGGTGCCTCACCCTCATCGATGGGTAATCCATCCCTGCCTGCCCTGGGAGCACAGGGGCAGCACCACAGCACTGGGCAAAGAAACCTGAATGGAGTTAAAGTGGTTGAGGCAGAGATCTCACTGGCCCAGCATGCTGTGTAGCTGTTTACCACAGTGTGTGTGATGCACCCCAATGCCTGTAGTGGTTCACACCTGATCACACCCTCCTTGCACCACAGAAACCAAGAAATTGGCTCTTTGTGGCTGTTTGCAGCAGTGTCAGGGTGTTTCTCCCATTGATGGAGTATGGCAAAACCACACATCACTCTGCTGCTCCCCTGGGAGTTAAAAGAAGTTGAATTTTTTCTTGACTTCACTGGGATCAGCAGGAGACCAATACACAGAGCATCAGGGATGCCTACACTGCGATGCCAATGAGTTCAGGCAGATCTTGAGCTGCTCGTCCTGACAGGTTTTCCGGTGGCAGACAGCCCTCCCAACTTCACCCCACATGCAACCTTGTCCTGTACAGAGCCTGCCTCTGTTGTTGGCAGCTGCCTGTCCCAACAGCTCATGCCTTGACTGGGGAACAGGGCGTGCTGAATGAGCTACTCAAATCCACTGAGCCTTTAACCATAATTGCTAGGACAAAAATGATTTTCAGAAGTTTAAATACATTTAAAACCTGCTATATTTTTATCATCGTCTTTGACCACCCACTGCATACATCCTAAAATCCAGCCTCCTGCAAGCCCTGCCTACCTTTTTTATATTGGTAGTAAGATTTCTGCAGCCTCTCCCTCCTTTTGCATCCCCAGTGTTTTTGTGCAGTAAGAAAAAGACAAGGCAGAGATGGAGTGGGGATGCAGCACCTGTATGGCCCTGCCAGGGAGCTGGGAGGCACTGGAGGCTGTGCCCTGGCACAGGGGCCTGGCAGGGGTTACTCTAGCTGGACATCCTCATGCCTCAGGTAGCTGTGCTACAGCAGCAAGGAGAGCTGGGTTGGATTGCCAGTGGCAACTGCTAATCACACATATCCCCATCAAGACATGGGATTTCCTCCCTCCTGGGTCTTGCTGCTTACTCGGGCTCTCCAAGGCTGTTTGCTGTCTCCCACAGTGTGTGCAGCCCCAATCCTGTAAACTGTCCAGCTTGGAAATCCCAAAACTAACAACTGTGGAAGCAATGAATACTTGGGACTGCATGGTGCTCACTGGGTCCACATCCCTGCTCAGGCTGCTGGTGGCCAGCGGGTGGCTGTTTCCCATCATCTCCAGGGATGGTGGGAACAGATCATTTATTCCTGCTTCTCCTTACGCTGAGGTGTTGGTGGGCTGATCTGGGGTGAACAGTACAGCACTCCCAGTTCGACATGAACTGTGTGAGAGTGTGACTGTACATGTAGACTGCTGCCAGACAAGTAGTCTAGTGTCTTGGGAAATAGTCTTCATTCAGTGTCCGCAGCTGGCTGACTGGTCTGAAATGCTGATGTTTGCATTGTTTACAGGAGGTCCCAGCTGCAGCTTTCAATTTCTCCAGATTTAGGGTATTTTGGATCTGTGGCTTTGGTTTGGCCTCTTGTTCAGAGGCGAGGACCAGTTGTTTTAAGAGCTGAGTTCACATGATAAATCTGCTTCTCACAGTATTGGGCAGTAGCTGGATTCATCTGGTGCATTTGTGTACAAAATGCCCAGATTTCAAAAGCTGTTTGTTCCATAAGCTATGGAATTTTAAAAGTCTTATTTCTTACAAATTTGTGTCCTTTGTATTCTGCAACCCCACTGAAACAATCCCAGTGTCTCCACCATATCCCCTATGGATTCCTCCACCACTTAGTATCTTCAGCTCCTTTCCAAGTCCCTGCCTCCTTCTAACTTTCAGTTGTCTTCCACCTTATTACTGCTATAACATCAGCTCTTTTACATGCTCCCATCTCCTTGATCCCTACATCCCCTCACGCATCCCATGACTGACCATGACACTGTGTCCCAACACAGCCTTCATCCCAGCAAATGCGGGAATGACAAGCGCTGGGTGCAGTAGGCTAACACGAGCTTCACACTTGTGGGGAGGAGGAGGAGGAGAGGTCCACCCCTTTTGGGGCCAGTGCAGGGGTGATGTTCAGGCAGCATAAACTCCCTCCCAGGAGCAGGAGAGACCAGCACACTGTAAATAAGCTACTGCATTCTATCAGACCCATGTAGTGCCAGGAGACATCAGCCCTTCTCTGTTAATACTCTGTGTTTGTTCCAGAGCAGATTTCGTCAGTGCCACTGAATGACTCTTTCCTCTTTCAACAGAAGACACCCAAACCCCCACAACTTCCATTAAGCAACACTATCATATTAAAAGAAAACAAACTAGGGGAAAAAAAATCCCAGTTCTGGCAGTTTGCATCAAGATATGAAGACAGATTTTCAGACAGTTGTGTGCACAGGGGCTGCAGAGCAATTTGGTGTGCAAGCCAGTGCTGTCAAAATGGGAGGCAACAGTGTCAAAGCTATTGATGATGGGAAGTGTGCTCATGCAAAGGAGCAAACCCTTCCTGCTGCAAGTCCTGGTGCCTCAGAAATGTTCTCAGCCTGTATCTCTTTCCCTTGACTTTGGACCAACTTGTTTTTTCCTTTCTGCTTCTACAAACCACAGCAGGCTCATCCAAAAATCTGTCATCCTTTTGAACAAAAGGCTGAAATAAACATCCCAGCATCATCCTCGGCAACCTGCCACAGAGAAACTGCTGCAAGATATGACAAGATGAATACTGCCTTTAAACATTGTACGGAGAGGAAACAAATGACGCCCACTTGGAAGAATTGGTGTCAGGGCCCTGCAGAGATGATCTGCTGGTGGCAGGATGGGGTGCCAGCATGGCAGTGGGAAGGGGAGGGTGGGGGTGGGTCACCTCCCTGGCACAACCCTGGCAGCTTTCCCTGGGAAACAGCATGTGCTCCTTGTGACCCAAAGGGTCTGTTGGTCATAACAAGGGCCCTGTCTTGGCTGTCCCTGTCAAACCAGGATGAATTTCTGTTGGCCTGGGCAGATAGCACCAGTGGGGCTCTCCCAGATGGTGTGGAGACAGCATCAGGGCAACTGCACCTTATTTTGTTAAATTGCCTATAAAAAGGGCAATGCCCAAGGCAAACTGATTTTTTTGTTAAAAAAAAAAAAAGGTAATGCTAGTGGATATAGCCGGAGGCAAGAGGAAAAGGATAACTTTAAATCTGATAAAGAAAACTGATAAGAGAAAGAGGGCCTGTGGGGAATGTATTGGGTTTGCATGGCAAGGTTTGGGGGGGGGGGGGGGGGGGGCTATAGGGGTGGCTTCTGTGAGAAGCTGCTAGAAGCTTACCCTATGTCTGATAGAGCCAATGCCAGCCGCCTCCAAGACAGACCTGCCTCTGGCCAAGACTGAGCCCATCAGTGATGGTGGTAGCGCCTCTGTGATAACATATTTAAGAAGGGGAAGAAGCAGCAGTCAGGAGAGAGGAGTAAGAATATGTGAGAGCAACAACTCTACAGACACAGTCAGTGAAGAAGGAGGGGGAGGAGATGCTCCAGGCACCAGAGCAGAGATTCCCCTGCAGCCCATGGTGCAGACCCTGGTGAGGCAGGCTGTGCCCCTGCAGCCCATGGAGGTCCACGGTGGAGCAGAGATCCACCTGCAGCCTGTGGAGGACCCCACATTGGAGCAGGTGGATGCCTGAAGGAGGCTGTGACACTGTGGGAAGTCCATGCTGGAGCAGGCTCCTGGCAGGACCTGTGGACCCATGGAGAGAGGAGCCCATGCTGGAGCAGGTTTGCTGTCAGGACTTGTGACTCTGTGGGGGACCCACGCGGGAGCGGTCTGTTCCTGAAGGACTGCACCCCACGGGAGGGACCCTGTGCAGGAGCAGTTTGTGAAGAACTGCAGCCCGTGGGAAGGACTTACGTTGGAGAAGTTTGTGGAGGACTGTCTCCCGTGGGAGGGACCCCACGTTGGATCAGGGGAAGAGTGTGAGGAGTCCTTCCCTGAGGAGGAAGGAGCGGCAGAGACATTGTGTGATGAACTGACTGCAACCCCCATTCTGTGCCCCCCTGTGCTGCTGAAGGGAAGGAAGAGGTAGAGAAATCAGGAGTGAAGTCTGGGAAGAAGACAAGGGTAGGGGGAAGGTGTTTCATTTCTCATTACTTTACTCTGATTTGATTAGCAATAAATTTACTTTTCTCAAGCTGAGTCTGTTTGGCCTGCGATGGTAATTGGTGAATAATCTCTCCCTGTCCTTATCTCAACCCGTGAGCCTTTTGTTATATTTTCTCTCCCCTATCCAGCTGAGGAGAGGGAGCGATAGAGTAACTTGGTGGGCGGCATCCAGCCAGGGTCAACCCACCACAGGGAAAATAAATGCACTAGCAGGGGATGAGAAGAAAGCATGGTGTGAAAGGCTGTTGATCTGGAGGCCTTTGAGCCTCCTGAGGGCTGTGTGGGTGCCCCGTGCCCATCTGCTTGGCCTGCAGGAGTTTGGTGCAGAGCTGTATCCAGGTATCATCAGCGGCTGACTCTGGCTCCTAGGGCTGTGGTTTAGGGGGTGGTCTGACTGCTGAGCTCTCCACCACATTACCCTGCTTCTCTGATCTGTGCTGTGCAGCTCCTTCTAAGGCAACAGCACAGCATGTGAAATGCACCAAAATGTTACCATTTAAAAGTGATCTATGGTTTGTCCTTCTAGTTCTTTGTTTTTAAAGCTTCTCACTGCCAGGGACCCACCATAAAACACAAAAATGTATCACGTTCTTCTTGGAGAGACTTGAGTTATTTCAACTCAGTGTCTCTAATCTCAAAAGCAGATCGGAGAAATGTATAAAGGATGTAGTCTGTGCCCCAGAGATATGATCTAAACATAGATAAAGCATAACTAAAAAGATGACATAACAGGAGACTAGAGGGAAAGGCACTGAGGTGTTACATTGATGGGGTACTGCAGCCTTTGCTAAGTTTATGAAGACTAGCGATGACAATCCCATGTGTGTCTATGCACCTATGCACACACATGTATATGTGTATATACAACCACTACTTCAGCCCTAGTTGCTAAAAATTTGTCCCATAAATAATTTGAAGTAAGAAAGTCCTTAGTGATGCTTGATGGTCAAAGGGGATGAAGAGGAAAAGAGGATGGAAGAGTAAGAGTTTTCCATGGACACCTTGTTTCCCCTCTGAGCTCTCCAAATGCTGCTTGGCTCTGCGTACTGAAATGGCAGCTCACACATATGCTTACATATCTTCCGTGAGCTTGAGACCCTGTCTCTACCAGTTCATTGGAGGGCATTAGCTGCACTGATGGTAAAAATGCTGCCTGGGACATGCAAATCTTTGGCTTTCATGGTACCAGTGCTTAGGTTCACTAGCTCACAGCAAACCTTGGGTAGCTCTTATAACCATGACTCATTACAAAAATATTCTTCTTGTCTGGAGAATGGGGATAATGCTTGGTTATATTTTTGCCAGGAGTTCTGATAATTAATTATTTAATCTTTATAGAGCGCTTAGATATTTGGATACCTCTTGATAGAATCACATATCCCCTTAGCTGTCAAACCACAATAGCACCTTTTCAGCCCTACTGGAGATGCAGTGAGAGATAGTAAAACATCCCTGAACACACTGAGTGACTGGCTCTACCTTTATCAAAGTAAACCACAACAGGTTTCACTACTTGAATGAAATAAAGCCTGAAAGGAGATATGAAAAAGAGACAGTGAGGAGATTAATGCTAGGCTTGATAGAAGATTTCCTGGCTGGCTGCTCTTGCCCAGAAAGTCCCTTAGAGAAGAGAATTAGTAGGTTTTATGCACACATTGGCAGCATTTCTTCACTTGATGCCATCCATGTTCTGTGTGCTCTTTTCGTCTCCCTTGGGTTTGAATGCTTTGTGGTTATGTAGCCTGGGTTGCCCTTTCTTTTGTGGCTGTGCTCATCCGCAGTGTACTGCAGAGGTAGAGCAAGGTGAAGGAAGTGGACAATACTAAAATGTCACCACATGTCTGGATGGGTGTACAGCCGTGGGAAGGCTTATAGCCTGGATGTGAATCTGCGGTGCTCGGAAATCCAGTTCAGTGGCACCAAGGGACACCCTTGCGGGCACTGCTGCCATGCACGCCTGGGCAGCCTGTTTCAGGCAGGAGGTCAGGCCGGGTGCTGAAGCAGCCAACCTGAGCCACTTGCTCAGTAATCTCTAGTCCCTGTTAACAAATGGTGATGATGCAATGCTCCTCGCTCCTGGCCATAAGCCATGGCAGTACAGTGCCACCACAGGAGACCTCCACTTTGTGCTGCCACATGGCACTTGGAGCTGTTTTCTCTCTTAGAACAGGCACGAAATGTCAGATCAGTATTTTGAAGCAAAATTTGATTTCATTGAAAGTCAGACTTTGTGAACTTCAGCAGACCTGAGTTTGATTTACTATCTTAAATTCAGGGGTGGATCTCTTCTGGGCCTTATGATAGTTTCTGTTCTGTTTATTCTTTGGATAGATTGGATAAACTGAGATCATCCTGATTTTACCACTATAAAGAGACACAAAATCTGAAGCTTTTCATCGAGCCCATGCAGAACAGACTTTGATGTCTTCAGATATATTGAAACGCAGCTTTAATCTGTTTCTGGTTTTGCAGAATTATAGGCTGAGCTTGCATAAACCCAGTACCCAAACTCTTCATCTCATCTAGGTTTCCATTACCTATCTTAAAAGTGGGATTTTTTAAAGTCACATTAAAGTACAGCTTCAATTACATCCTGTTAATAGCTAATCATTTAATTATGACTTAGTGCAAGATCCCACCCCACCAAAGATTGGCATTTAAAGGATTATGCCTGCAGGGGCAAGGACAGTCTGGTTTCAGAGCTGTATCTCCTTGGTGTGACTGTTCCTGATGGATTGTGAACAAAATTGTATTGTGAAATACATGTCCTTATTGGAATTGCTGTTAACTTCATAATTGCTCTGTAATTACTACAGAGAGAGTATCTTACACTTCTGACAGCCAGGTGCATGTATTGCTTAATCTGTCTCCATTATTGACTTGGCTCAGTTCCTACGGGTGCTTTCCTATTCTCTTTCAGTTGTGCAATACCAAAACTGACTAAATGGTGCATCTGCTGTTTTGTTCCTGCTTTGGAGCTAACAACAGGAGCAAACAGAGGTGAACTCTGGAGAAACTGAAGAGGCTGGTTGGCCCTGAGCTGGGAGCGGGCCACACTGCTCCTGCTGTGAGCTCCTTCCCTGGCCAGAGGCAGGGTCCATGTAGGGCAGTGGGAAACAGCCTGGCTCAGACCAATCACTCCTCCTGCCCAACAAGCACAAAACAATACTGCAATGTCTCGACAAGCAGCATTGCCAGAAGCTGAGAAGGCTCCAGGAAAGAGGTCAAGGGTTTTTCTTACGGACATCTTCAGGCTGAAATTTGGGTTAAAAAGTTTCATCTCAAACTGTGATTAAGCGCGGGACAGCAATGAGATAAACAGTGAGTTGTCAGCAGCTTCAGAAATGATTCCTGCCCTGGGGGAAGTGCCATCCGTCTGTTTTGCTGTATACTGGGTCAGAGCTTATGCTAAAATATTGGAGATTGTCAGCTTTGCCTGTGGCTTTGGGAATATTTCAGTGGCCCTCACTGCATGCACTGGCATTCTAATACAGCTTTATGAAAGGGCTTTTTTGGTGTAATCCATCAACAGATAAGCCTGGGGAGAAAGAGAAGGAGAATCCAGCACCTCTCCCAAGAGAGGCAGCAATGAAGATTCATGTATTAAGCATTCTTCTCTCCCTTTGGGTACACCCAGCATAGCAGGGCCTTTAAGCATCTCAAGCACAGTGCTAGCTGAATGGGGGTCCTGCCTGACAAAAGCTTTTCTTAATAATGTTTTCACTTACATGTAGAGAATAAGGTTCTTGTCTTGTCCCTTCCTATATCTTTTTTTCCAGAGGAATAAATGTTTCTGGAATACATGACCAAGGAACAACAATCTCATGGGGATATTGTCAATATTTATTGACTTCCCAGTAGAGCAGAAATCAGTGAAACAGGTTACTACAGATATAACTTGCTTGTTACACATGTGACAGCCATGCAAAGCTCTGACCAGGCAATAATTTCTCCCAGAATTGATGTTACACCTCCAAGGCCACCAGTGTCGTTCAGTCCCCACACAGCAGGAGCCCACAATGGGCTGCAGAGCACTCCGGCCAGTCCACAGCTCTCCCCCCTCTCTTCTAACCAGCCCACGTGCCTGCAGGACTCAGAAGGTGCCTTTATTAGCACCCAGCTCCAAGTGGCTGCTGCTTGGGGACAACACATGCCCAATGCCTTTGTTCCTCACAGCCCAGACTGCCCGTGGTCTAATTTCTGGGCTCATTACTGGCAACTCTTGCATCTCGGGCTGACAAGTTGGCTTTGTGCTCTCATCCACCAGGGAGATGGGGTTCCCCTTGGGCTTGGGCTGTGGAGACAAAAATCACCTCTTTTTGAAGATGTTTCAGTGTCATCTTTCTCTTCAGTCACTGTTTCAAGGTCAGAGTGTTGCTCCCTTGTCCTCAGTGGGCTGAAAGCATATGAAGCATCTGGTTTCCCCTGACTTTTTCTCAGTTGTCTGCTTATCATGTAGAGTAGAAGTTGTCTCTCCAAGAGCAAGGAGTGTATTTTGTATTATAAAAGGTGAATTTTTCAGCTGCCGCATCTCCCCTTTTCCTATGTTCTCCCTTGCTAGTACCCATTTTCTGCTGAGAAACTTTTTAGACACAAGAGACACAGCACAATACCAACGTGTTTCAGGAGGCGCTACAGAAGACCAGAAGGGGGAATTTTTAATTTCAGAAAACAGTTGTGTCTTCAAGGCCTCGCAGTCAGTGCAGTTCTAGGAAATGCTTTGAACGGGAGAAGGATATGAGATTTTTTCTGAGTGACTCATGCTTTTTATAGATTACCAGTTTCACAGCCTTGGAGGCTGATAAGTCTGGTCACAGAGCAGGTGCAGCAAGCGCCCTGTGGAGGCCTTACTGTGCACGCAGGTAGTGTGCTTCAGCGTCGCTGCAGGGAGACATGGCTGTGTGGGTGTCCTTGACTTCTCAACCCCACTGTTGTGCTAGCTGTAGGGGCTCCCAGGGCTTTAGGCTGGACATCCATCCATCCAGGCACAGGGGGAGACCAGAGAGGATGGTGGCATGCCTGTTCATGTAAAACTGCACTCCTAGGGGGAGCAGGGAAGAGAAAGCCAATGTGGGGAGGCTGAAGGCTGGAGGAGAGACCTGCGCAGAGGCAGCCGTGTGCTGTGGCATAGGAAAATGAATTCCACGTGCCCACAAGTACATTGTGACAGGGACCTGAGTGTGCCTGGAGGGGCACTGAGCTCTGCCCCTCAGCACGCCAGGGTCTGAATGGAAGCTTGAATGGGCTTCGCGTACATCCCACTTTGTGCACAGTGTGTTGTTATTGCTGCTGTACCTCCCTTTCCAGCAAATTTATGGCTTCTCATAAGACTTTTGCCAGTAAATGGAAGGGGTGGGAAGTCGAGGAGAGATGTAAATGCAGCATGACTGTGCTGTATTAGATACAGTTACTAGATAGTTACTGGTTCAGCTTGGGGTTAATGCCTGAATCTAAGTGTGCCTTTGCAGTAATTCACAACACAGTAGTTTCTGGAGCTGCAACACTCCGTCTTCTTTTTCTCTGGTTGTGGCATGTGCCTAAATATCCTCCCTTCAAATACCATGTCCAGGTGCTTTCAACACATATGCAGAGCAAACACAAGGCCTGGTTTTTTTCCAGGAAAGCATCTTGGACCTGTGGTTCTCTCATCAGGCAGATGAGAGTCAGCTCCTCTATGCCTGCTCCTATTCCCAGTCTCCTCTGGAGCGCATTTTCTCACAGATGCTTGGTTCTCACTGGAAACAAATTTCACTTAGGAGCATTTTTTTATAGGGTCCTGCCAAAATTTGGTCCCACATCCAGGATAAGTGGTTGCACAAGGCCATGGGTGCTGTGCCCCATGCTCTGTGGCTCTGTGGGGGATTGCTGGCTCAGCATCACCCAGCGGTGGTATCAGGATACCCCTTGGCCTCTGAAAATATAAAAGGCCTCATCCTGCAGACCTTTGCAGGCAAGTCTTTCTTCATAACTTTCTTTGTAATGTTTGGAGGCAGGGGCTTGTGTGGAGGCAGGAGGATAGCACCCATTTACCGCTGCCTCTCGATTACCTTGAGGCAAGTTAACCAGGTTGTAGATTAACTGTGCACTAAAGCCCAGCAATTACAGAGCCATTATAGATATGCCATTATGTATATCCTTATGTTTATGACTTCATTCTTTCTTAACCCCATTTCTCAAAGAGAAATACACTGAACATGTACTGTTCTTGCAGCCTGGGCTGATGCAGGCTTTGTGTGACCTGCTTTCCTCCTGAATGGGATGTGCCCTCCTGCTTGACCTGCCCTGCTATCTGCCCATCTACCCTGGGTCTCGAGAGGACAACTGGGACTGAGAGACCTTGGGGAGATGGCCATCAGTGCTGCTGGGCATGGACTGTGGTAGCAGAGGGCCTCACTCATGCTGCCTGCAAGCACTCTGCGCTTCTGTGCTCCCCATGAGCTCAGCTGGGAGCTGCTGCCAAAACCAAAGCAAGGCTTGGTGTCAGGAAGGAAGGCATGAGAGCAGACACTGTCTTGCAACTGCTGAGTGCTGGTGATGGAGGAAGAGGGGAGTAAACACCCCCTGGGCAGAGGGAGAGCAGGGTGGAGGCTGTATCCTTGCATCCTCCCCACTGAGGCTCCCTGCACAAAAGGCAGGCAGAGCATGGTGCTGGGACCAGCAGGCACACCGTGGAGGTGTTTAGTTTCCCCTTTGTCTGCGAGCTGACAGGCTGTGTGCATGTGATATGGCTCAGGCTGGTAAGGGGAATAGCCACCTCTTCTCCCTGCTCTCTCACCAGCATGCCCGCCATCGCAAGGGCAGGCTTGCTGCGGGCTGTTGGGAGCAGGGGCAGACCTCAACCTCACAAGAGGGCCAGGGGTGCACTGGTGTGTGGGGTCATGCTGCCTGGCTGTCAGGGGAACAGTGCATGTCAGCCTGCAGAGCTGCTTCCAGTGTTTTCTCATCAGCTGGCTGATTTCTCTCTTAATGAACACATTATATTGGCATGGCTGTTGAATTAATGCAGAAAGCATTGGGAAATGCATGTTGACTTATAGACAGCTGGAGATTTAGCAGTGGTTCACAGAAACACCCATAGCTGAGAAAGTATTCATAAAAACAACCAGCCATTTGTGCTAGCTTAACACTTCCACTTCTGGCTGGGACAAGGAAGTGCCAGCTCCTCAGGAAAACAAGTGGGCAGGCTCACTCAGGTGTATCTGAACTGTTGGAGGAATTTGGCTTCAAAACATTTCTGACAGCCTGAGGAACCCATTTCCTCAGCCCTTGTGCTGGCTTCGAGCAGCCTGTGTCAAAACCCCCAGTGACATCAGGCAAGGGACGGACTTGGGGGAGTGGGAAGGAGAAAAGGGGAAAGATAAATCCAGACCCAGATTTTGCAACCCTTTCAAAACCCAGAACCAAACATTGTTGAGCTGGGGGATACTGTGAGTACAACGTTTGCCTCTCAGGCGTGTCTCCCATGCTTTTGTTTTTCTCCTATGGTTTGCTACTGAGCTTGCAAGCAGAAAATAAACTCAATGGCATCGACCTTAGCAAGTCTCTGTGCACATGGCAACAGCCCTGTGTGTATCGGCAGGACTGTGGTGCTTGGGAAAAGCAGTTGTGGCAGAGTCTGAGGCTGTGAGGCACTGGCAAGCCCTGGTCAGGGTAACTGCACTGGCTGTATTTAACACCAAGCTTAAACCACTGCTGCAGCTAGAGAGGTAGCCAGGGCAAGGCAAAGGGGGCTTCAGAGAGGCATAGCTCTTTGGGAATCCTTCAGCTTTCTCCCTGGAGCTGTGCCCTGAAGTGAGTGCAAGCTAGCAGATGTTTCACTGATGGTAGCCTTCTTCCACAGTATCAAATTGCCAAGTTCCGCCCTTCTTTCTCTCTTCTCCCCTCTGCAACTAAAAAAAAAAAATCCATCCACTCACTAATGTTTAGAGATTTTTGGGAGGTGCAGGGTTAACAAGGTGGATTTCGAAAGAGTGTAGTTTGAGCTTGAAAAAAGCAGAAAATAGAGGACTGAACGATGAGTGCAGCCTTCCTGTGGCACATCCTCACCTGCCTCAGGGCACCCTGCTGTCAGAAGGAAATACTCCCACCCAAAGCATACACTGACACCCTCTCCCTTTGCAAGCAGAATTAATCATACTTATGTGCCATATTCCATTTTAATTTTTATTGCACAGTCCAAGATTAATGGTTAATGTAGTACGTCTCCCCATCTCCACTCCCATTACAATGGAGTGCTTTGAATAACTATTAACTTCGCGGTTAACTGAAAGAAAATTGTTAATCATCTACAAGCTTATGTTGCATAAAAATCATTCTCTGTAACCTTCTCCTGACTGTGGGAGAGTCCTTTCCTCAATGCTGACCTTCAACGACACCTGGTACCTGCAGCCTGCAAAACACAGAAGATCATACTACATGGGCTTATCTGCTAGCCAAGGTCATAAACTACATGAACCGGTGGAGTGCAACTTATGTTTCTCGGTGTTGATGTTGATCCAACATCCAGTGCTCCTGCTAGCAAAGATACGGTTCTCTGGGTCCTCAGAAAGCACCTAATGAGTGGTTTGGCTTTGTTTTGTTTTGTTTTAATTTAGCAAGTTGAGGCTAATCTGTGGAGCGCGGGGCGTTGCTGGGACACACGCTGTGGCAGTACAGCCTGTCCTTCCCCTTGCACAAGAGGGGTGCAGGCCGGCGCTCGTGTGCACGCTGCGGTTCAGCGGCAGGGCCATGGCTGCCTGCCCGAGGGACCAGCTCTCATCCCAGCATCGGAGGTGCAGGGTGCGAGGTAAGCCCCTCGTGAATTAGGCATCCCCCTGTGCAGAAGAGCCTGGTGGCACCGCAGGTGCTGGGTGGTGGCTTCTGCTGCTTTCTGCCCCCTTGTGCAGCCGCTGCAAGCGACTGACTTCGGCTGCAGAGTTGCAGCTCCCTGTTGAGCGATTACATACAGGAGGCTTGCATCCAGCCATTCAGCAAATAAATCACCCACTGTTTGTGAAGTAGGAGGGAAGCACTTGGGACGGTGAAAGATTAGACTGTAAGGCTCACAAAACTCCCCTTCTGGCTGTAAAGATGGGCTGCGGATGTTGTGTTTTTTAGCTCTTTAAATGATTATTTCTGTGCCAGACTTATTAGGCAAGGTATTGTTGGGATCTTGGCAAGGAGATAAATGCGGCTGCAGGCTTCGCAGTCGTTCCTCTCTGCATCTGGTCACTGTCAGGCCGTCAGCTAATAGGCCGAGGACTGTGTGCTACAGTAAACAGCCTCTGCAGCTGCTAAGGGCTAAATGTAACTATATATTGCTCCAAATACAAACATTTCCACATTAGGCATTGAGTGTCCTCCCCCAGCACAGAGCTGCAGCCATTGACCTCGGGAGCCTGCACTGCATCAGCTCATCCTGGCTTCTTCTTGGCCAGCAAATCCCGTCTCTTTTTATGGCTGTGGCTCTCAAAATGAGAGCAACAACCCCAGCTTGGGTCAAGTTGAACGTGGCCAAGCATTGTGCAACCTCTTGTAGACAGTCTCAGCGCTGAACAGTCACGGGGTGGCCAAGGCGGGAGTCTGGTGAGGAGGGATTTGCGGGGGACAGGGGGTCGTAAGCAAGGTGGGGAGAAATGGGTGGTCCTGGGCAGCAGGGAGCTGCATTGTGAAGGGTTTTGGAGGAAGGCACAGATAGCTCCAAGATCTCCTAGGACTTTCTAGACTTCTCTGGCTGGGCACTCCCCAAGCCCTGCAGAGAGGTGAGCGAGGGCTGGGAGCTACCTTTGGCTCTTGCTTGGGCTTCAAGCAAGTTGCTTTGCATGCAAGCATGAAGCCCCGTGCAGATGTCCAAGTACAGTGCCCAGCTCCCCCAAGCAGTGTGCTTCCTTGCCTCTTCTTCCTCCCCTGCTTTGTGCTTCTCCCAGGGCCAGGAGCAATTTGGTCAAGACTGCTTTCAACAAAATGTTTGCTAAACTTGTCTCATGAGAAAGACAAATGTGTCTCATCAGCTGGAGTCTTTGGCCACCCCTATGATAAAAATAAAATCAATTTCCATTCAGTATCTGCAGGAGCACTCACTCGCACCCTAGGGGAGTCTGTGGGTGGAGGGGTTTTGGTGTAGCTGCTTGGTCTGGTCTGTTCCCAGATCGCTGCAGAGGCCCATCCTCCAGTGCCTGCTCAGGTTAACTGGGACATGACAGGGCTCAGGGGGTCTTTGCCCCAGTGCAGCAGCCGGCTGTCTAAAAGCAATCTCTCCAGAAGACATCTTTTCCAAGAGCCATCCTCCAACGCGGCAGGTGCGTCCCAGGCACCAGCACCCAGTTTGGAAGTTCAGTGCGCCGTGCTGAGCAGGGCCTGCTTAAATATGTTCTGATTAATTGTTAGCCCGTTTACATCAGCCCTCCAGCCTGCCCGTCAACTGCACACCACTGCTTGGTGCTGCAGGAAAGAAAGATGCCTTTTGCTGTTTGGCTAACTCCAGGCTGGATCAGCTGGCCAGGTGCACGGCCAATTTCCATTGCCGCTTTGAAGCTGAGAAGTATTTTGAAAAGAATAGAGCCTTTAGCCCTGTAAGTAAAAGCTATTTATCTTAGGATGAAAAAGTGCTGGCATGGAAAAATTCCAATGCTATGAAAGTCTCTTTTCCTGAATGTCTTGGATACTTGCTGGATTAGGTTCACTGGTAAGGAGCTCGGAGTTATGAATGTGTCTTTTACAGAAAGGAGCAGCAGATGGAAAAGGCAAGCACTGGCATGCTTCTAAGTGGGACAGAACAAGATTCCCCATGGACTAGACATTTCTGAGATTGCTTTTAGAGGTATGGTCAGTATTGCTGCAGTGAGCCGAGGTGGTAGTAAATACCCTATCGTAACCATAGCCGTTACCGTTTCCCAAGGGTATAGTATCAGCAGAATACCTTATATAAACAAAAGCGAAGCACTATTGGCTTTGCTCTGCACAGCTGTTTAATAACATTTTGTGCTCCATACAGAGAGTGTCAGAATGTTTTATAATGAAATTAGCCTCACGATGCTCTTGTGAGGTGAGGATGTGTTACTGGCCCTTTCCCTGGGCTGAGCGTGCATGTGGCATAGGACTCCCAGCTGCGTGGGGTGTGTGTGCCTGCGCTTTCCTGCATGAGACACCCTGTTGGGATGGGACCTCCTGCAGCACCCAGTCTGCTCCACCACCACCTTCCTGGCTGGTTTCTGCTGCCTGGAGCCGAGGGTGGGTGCAGGAGGAGGTGGTGGTGAGTATGCTGCTGTGTCACCCCCCTGCAAGGCACAGGCTTCCTCCTGGGTCAGAGCAATCTTCCACCGCCCAAGGTCTGATGAGCAGAGGCAGAGAACTCAGATCCTCCTCTCGAGTTGCTCAAGGTGTCTCTGATGCATTTCAGGACCTTATGTCAGCTTTCAGTGGTTGAGCTCCAGGACTTTTCCTACACGGCCAGTGACTCCAAATAGCAGCCTGGATAGTGGGGGTGCTAGAGTGGAGTGCTCTTGCTTGCATTGTGCATGTCTATGACCTCTTTGGGTGAAAGACAGGATGTTAGCTGCAGTTTTGCAATGATCCTGTCCTTCGCATGCACAGTAGCCCCAGTTTTGTCACAAACATCAGCGCTGGCCCTGGGGTTGTTATTGGAGCTACCACTGATGCTTTGCTTTAAATAGATCCTAAGCAAAGCTCTCTGTTTGTTTTTCTTGACATGGTACTGACTGGTGCTTTCCAAGAAACAAGGAAAAAAAAGCTGGATTCACAGTGGTGACTTTGACTCCATCTGGCAAAAGCAAACTGATCTCCTAAATGAGAAAGGCACAGCCACGAAGAAGAAAAGTAAACGGGTCACTGCCAGAAGCAGCCTGTTCCTTCTGACCCAGTGGCAGCAAGTGACAAAATCTCACTGGTGCTTGGTTAGAAGATCCCTCCATTTTAGGATTTACTCTGTCACAAGAATGCCAAAGGGCTTTTCAGGTACATGAGATCTGCATATGGAATTTCATAATGGATTTCATAAATTTTGCTGCACTTTACCCTGCTCTGCTAGGTAAATATTTTGCTCCCAAATCATCATTTGCTTTTCTGGGTTACATAGCCCATGAAGTTGGTAGGCTCATGTCCGTTGCAGGGGTGAATTCCTGACAGAGTGGACTGGCGAGCAGGGGTGCTGGGGAAAAGAAGGTGGAGACATGCTGGGTGTCTCCCTCCTGCCCCCCCAGAGTGTATTGCATTCTCCCTGTGGAGTCTGCAGGGTCGCTGTGGCCCGGGAGCTCAGAGGGAGGGCTGAAACCTTCCTTCCAAGTTGGGCACTGGCGAGGGCACTCATTTTGGAGCTCTCCTATGGGAGGTCTGGACTTAGGAGCAGCTCAGAGTGGCACTCAGGAGGTCTGCAACTCTTAGACCAGACAGGGGAGCTACTGTGCATCCTGGGGGAAGAAACTCCTGGGAGCGCCTCAGAGCCTTTCCTATCCTCTCTTTTGCTGTGTTACTGTCTTCTGGTTCAGCCAGCAAGAGCCAAGAAACTGCCCTGCCTGTGTGTACTGACACACGGGCCACTGAAAGTAGTCCCAGTGATTCAGAGTGGAGGAAAAATATCATACTCAGGCTTGAGCCCTTGTTATGAAATGAAGGGATGAAATAGCACTTTTTAGCACCATCTCCATGATCCAACCCCTCTGCATCCTCCTAAAGGTTTGTTGACTGGCATCTGCCTGCAGCACTGCCTGTGCTCTGTGGGTCCAGATGGGCTCTCTGCCTGGGTGCCCTTGGCCAGCTTTCAGCTGCTGGGGTACAGCTGCCAGAGCAAGAGGCAAACCCCAGCACTCGGGGCTTCAGCCCTCATGGGTCAACAGTGTTTGGCCAGCGGCAAGCTCAGGCTGCGGTGTTTGGGTAGACCTTTCTGAGCCTCTCCCTCTGACCACTCATGGGTGCTTGGGGATGCAGTCTGGTTTGTTTGGTAACAGGTGTTCAAACTGGGCTTTTCTACCATCAGGAAGCTGATTTCAGAAGGCTTTGTGTGAACAGCTGTGATCTGCTCAGGTATAGATCTGAGGTGGGGGAAGTCCTGGTGGGCTTCACTGCTGCTGGTTGCAGCCAAACCAGGAGAGGCAACAGCACACAAAGATGCAGTGAGAGCTCCAGGTGATGCTTCCCCCTTCCTGGGGGAACATTCTTGGGCAGAATGCTGTGCTTTGGAGGCAATTATTTTCATGATGGGCAGAGCCAAACCCCATATTGCAACACAGGCTGAAACATAGATGTACTTGAAGGCCTCATCTGGTCTGGATCTAAATTTTGTGACTAGCCCTGTCTTAATGAGTGGCTGGACTTCATGCTCCTGAAATCCAAACTGTCCACCTCCTAAAGGTTCATCTCTGGAGAGAAGTTGCCAACAGTATATCGGGTGGGCTTCTCATTGGAGGGAGGTGTGTGGTGAAAAATGCAGCTTAGTTTTATTTTAGGGCTATGTTCACACATCTTGTTAGGCATACAAGAATTGCCAGGGAGAGCTCAGGCCAGGTTTCATTGTCTGCGACAGCCAGTGAGCCGTGGAGGGAGTGTGAGCCCCCCGCCACAGGCTCTGCCTTGCTGGGCCTCTCCTTTCCTGCCCGCTGCTAATTAGAGCTCAGCTTAAGCCATGAAACTTGAGTTTGAGGGCCACTTCTACAAACTCTCTGTTATCATGACATATAATATTGGCAACAGTAGACAGTCTTGATGTGTGGGTAGAAATCCCATCCTTGTATGAGCTGACCACTGGCATTTTGTAACACTGCTTAGAATTTGGGCTTTTTATCATCTGAATGATAAGGCTCTGGTACTTCCCGCCTGGGTTTTTTCTCCTGCCTGTAGTGCCCAGAATATGTGTTGTCTATTGATGGAAATGATAATTAGGGGATTTGTCATGAGAAATGTGCATGAACTTTTCAAGCTGTCATTCAAAAAAATATTTTTTACAGTCAACTCTTGATTATCCGTGGGCACATTATCTGAGCTGCAGATTAGATGTGCCATGTTTAAAAAAACCAAAACTCTTTCAGAGCCATTATAAAGTATAATGCACAATGTTTTTTTCTTTTTATTTATCACCTCATATTGCATCTTAAACTTGTTTTCTCAAAGGTAAAGGTATTAAAGCACTATGTTCCTGAGGCCTTATTTACATGTATTTTGTATTATTTGTTTTGCTTTTCTTTCTTTTCGCTCATTACCCTGGATACTGAGAGCTGAGCATATCAGATTATAGCATCTGGGGGGGGAGGGCATGTGACACGGTAACCTTTCCCCAGCTGTTTTCTTTTCTTCTGGTGCTGCATAAGAGTTTCTGCAGTGTGATGCTGCACAGCCAGATGGGCTGGAGAGGAAGAGGGTGTGCTCTGCTGTGAAAAAAAAGTCTATACCTGAAGGAGCATGAGTGAATGACAAACAGCTGAAAGAGGAGGGATGTCTTAGAAACCATTTGTCAGGCTGGAGAAGCGTCGGCTTGTTAAAAACGTGCCTGTTCAGTTAAAAGGATGAATTGACAGACAAAGGCTCAGTGCAAATTCAGCTGCCATCACTTCAAAAGCCCTCACAGCTGAATCAGCAAATTTCTGTTTCCATACATAATGGATGCAGCCAGCATGCCATTACGATGCCCACGACAAGTCTTGCGTTAAGCTCCTTAAATTAGCTGTTTATGATAGTCACACTCTATAGCTGTAGCTTGTTTTTTCCTGGGCCTCCTTCTCTTCTCATGCCTTTTGTTTTTGCAGCCCTGGAAACAGCTGCCTAAGCAAGGATGTTGGGGAGGGAGTGGTACTGCCTCAGTGCTACCCATGCCAAGGTTTTCAGCCGTGTGTTTCATGCTCTCTTTGGCCTGTGTGTTGCCTGCAAGTCCCGCTGACCCGTGCTGGTGCTGCCTGTCCCCACCGTTAGTCAGGGGTCAGAGTCTGGCAGTGCCAGTGGACCTCACAGTGCCAGTGTGCGGATGCACAGAGCAACTGGGTTCTTTCTCCCCACACTTGTCCCCACTCCTTCCTTGCCATCTCCTCACTGGCTCTGCTGCCAAAAACATTTTTCCTCTGCCACCACCTCTTCTGAAGGCTCCCTGCATCTCCCCAGGCTGGAGCTGCTGCCCTGCTCTCCTCCCCAGCATGTGGTGGCTTGGGACATGTACTCCTCCTACCTGGCTTAGTTCTGGCCATATTGGTGTTGGGTACAGATCGTCCTAGAGAAGGACCCAAATCAACCCCATCCAGACTTTGGCAACATTTGGGTCCAGATCCCTGGTTTGATTTATAAATCTCTCTAAGAAGTGACACCTGGTTTTTTTTAGAGTTGCTTGAAGAGTTTGAAAGTAGCTCAGGATTTTCACAAAAACAAGTCATGCTGAGTAAAGTATTACTGAATGGTTGTCAACATTAATCCAAAACTTACTGCCCTATAAGTTTTACTCTCTTTTTTTTGAGCTGAAGGAATGGAGAAGGAATAAGAAACAGTAAAAAAAACCCAGCAAAAAAGGACTTTTTCTGTGAAAACAGAAAAAAATTATAAAGTTGGCACCTTTTTATTCCAACTAGAAAGTTTTATGAAAGCAACTTTTGCCTGAAATTTTTTTTAAAAAGTGTTGGCTGAGAAATGTCAACCAGCTCTAATATCTTATGAAAGATGTTGCACTTAATAAAACTGCAGGCAGGCAGGCAGAAACAATATACCCATTCATCTCTGCTGAGCCCCACGCTCCCTTTCCCTGCTGCCCCTCTCGCTCCTGGAGGCGTGAGCCCTATCTGGTGACGTGAACCCCTTGACTGGCTTTGGTGGGATTTCTTGGCTAAGAAGCAGCTAAGAGAAGTGCACATCCCTGCATGGGGGGTACACACGGGGTGGTGGGAGCTGTCACACTTCGGGTGCTACATGGAGGCCTGTAAAACACAGTGGAGAAAACAGTGGTGCTGGCTAATCCCTGTTTCCTCAAACAGGCTTTTTCCCTCCCTCTCTTGACCCTGGGGATATGTAAAAGCTGTCTGTGCCACAGGAGAAATACGGTCCCAGAGAGCTGGAGGAGGAAGGAGAGAGCAGCCAGGGCTTCGCTGGGGTATGGTGTCAGTGCAGCCCCTTCTGCAGTGGTGCAGCGGGGCAGAGCTGCCCCTGGGGGCTTCCCCTGCTGTCCCACTTCCCAGGTAAGACTGTGGGGACAGCGAAGTGCTTACGGGCTCTGGAGGCACAAAAAACCTTTCTGTTTGCTGTGCTATTTCGGGAAGTTTTCATAAGGTAAACAAGGGCCCTCTCTTGATTCATTGAGGTCATTAGTAAGCTGTAGGATGGTATTTACATTGCTAAGGTATTCGCACAAGCTCTCTCCCAGACAGCAAGTTCACCGGGGAGGAGGTGACCTTCAGCGTTTCTTGTTTTGCCCTGTATCTGGCATGCGGGGGGCCTGCCTGTTTGACTGGAGTGCCTGGGTACTGTAATCAAAATAAATCATCCTTATCATCACTGGTGGTGATACGGCAATGGAAACAGAAACAGGCGCCTACTTTGCACTTTGTGAAAATGACATCATCGCGAGGAATGGGATGGGAGGTCAGAGGATAAACTCCAGGCGGCTGCCACAGCTGCCTTTCCTGAGCAGGGCTCTCCTGTCTGGAGCCAGCTTTGCAGGGGCATGAACAAACCATTGCACACGACTGGGGAGCTGGTCTGCTGTCTATATTAAAACAAGTAACAACTAGGAGGTATTTCTAATGAGAACAAAGGAGATACCATGGTGATGTTCTGGTTCGGCCTATCGCATTTTTTGTAGCGAAATTGACAAAGGACACCCCCCCACCCCCCACCCCCCCCCGCCAAACCCTCTGTCTCTCCCCTCCCTGGGCAAACCACAAAACACAACTTTTCATTTTGGTTGCCTGGTCTGTTTTGGAGGAAAAATGTGTTCAGTGAGTAGTGGAACTATTTAGGACTGCTTTTTTTGGTATGGATTTATATGGATCTCACGGTGCTGAGGGCTGACTTTGACAGAATTCTCTAATACTGAAGAAAATGAGCACTCAGAGAATCTACTCACGCTAGCACTGCTATGGATACCATAATCACAGGAAAAAAACCTGAATTGCTTTAACGCTTCCACACTCCTCCTTTTCTTCCTGCCTCAAAGAGACAAACCTTAGCTTTGAAGCCTTTGAAATGACATCAAAGGATAAGATTTCCAGAGGAGCTTCAGGGAGTTGGGTGCGCTCGTCCCATTGATGGTCAACAGGAGATGGGTGCTTAATCCCTGGAGGTGGTTTGAAAATCTTGCCTTATGTGTACATCCTTGCTGGGAAGGAAGTGAGAAGCAGTTGGCAGCTCCGTGGCTTTGTAAAAGGCAGATCCTGCCTTTTTTTCTGAAGATAAAACGCGATGGATTTGAAGATGATGTCCAAAACTCAAGTTTGCTGTGAAAACCACCAACTGCTTTTTAAAGGAGAAGTACATAAAAACAGCCTGTGATTTTGCACCATCCAAAAGATGGTAACTCATCTGATGATAACCCAGATGCTGCCACTTTGCTCTCCCCTCAGCGTCACTGCAAGCATAGTGTAACCTTGATGGAAACCTGAAAGCCTCTCAACATGGAGGCTGCTACATGTGGAGGCAGTACCACTTATCTGCCTCCTTTTGTGTCATCTTTCAGCAGTACTTTAGTACAGCCTGTGTTACTTTTTGACAAGGGTATCACCACGCCTTTTCTTCTGCTGGTGAATATTAAACCCAGGTGGTTTAACTCTAACACCCTGGAGGGGGGACAGCAGGGTCAGCATGTACCATTGGGATCTTCTCACCACCGCCAGCGCTGATGCCGGCTGGCTGCTACCAGCTGTGTTGGGACCCTGCAGTGCAGATAGGACTTGCACGGAGCTGTAAGTGCTGTTTCGGCCGAACCTGCTCCGAGTGATGTGCCACCAGGTGAGCACATGAGTCATGGGGCTAGTGCTGGTTCCCATCCTCTGGGGTTGCCCCCGGCTGAGCCGGTGCTGGCCATGGGGAGAGTTGGTCGGAGCGGGCTGCAGCTGCGGGCAGCCGGGCGGGGGCTGTGGCCAAGGGCTGGCATTGATGGGCTCCTGCAGAAAGGCAAAGGAAACTTGGCTGCAGCCTTGCTGTTGTGCTATTTTTGTTCAAGGTAACAACAGGAACTCCACTGTAAATAAAAATAGACAAGTGAAGAATTTCCTGAGTCTGTCTCTGCTCATTTCTTTCCTGGTGAGGAATTATCCCACTCCAGAAGAGTAAATCCTTCTTGTCTGCTCCTTGGAAACTGGGACAATAACACTGGAAGGGAAAGAAGAGATTACGGAGTTGTCATGAGGGTGACAGCAACATATTGTACACTGGGTGCCAAAAACGCATCCTCTAAAGCAAATAATAGCTGTGCTCCATGGAGCTTGTCCTGACAACGTGAGGGCAGGCAGAGCCAGTCTCCGTCGCTCTTCGTGCCAGTCGCCCTGCTGAGGCTGCGCTGGGTTAAGACCCCTATCTCTTGGCTGCCCAGAGGGGCCCTGCCACTGGTGCTTGGGTTGGCTCTGCTGCATGGCTCCCCTCCTGTCTGTCACCCTCACTTCAGCAGCACCTCACCTTCAGCTGCACAGAGCATTCCTGCCTCAGCCAGTGACCAAACAAGGTGTGGGGGGTGTGAGTTCCTGATGATATCTTGTGTCTTTTCACAAAAGATGTCCCTTTGCTACAAAGTCTGAATTTCTGGAGGTACATTTTTCTTCCCAGATGAGACAGGGAGCTGATACTCTCCCACCCTTACCCAGTGAATGTGTCTTTTGGTTAATAACTACTGCTGTGATCAGAAAAGTGCATTAACCGCACTGTTCCCACAGAGCCATGGGACTCTGCCAAGCACTGGATTAACTGACCCTAACACCTTTTCACAGTCTGCCTGCCCCTTCGAGGGTGCTAAAGGGTGCTTGTTTGCTCCATTTCAAGTGTCCTTAGCATTCGAGGAAATCCCAAGTCACCAGGAAATGCAAAGACATTTTTACCAGGAGCCCTGGCAGATGCTTTGAGGAATCTGCAGATGTGCTGCAGACTACAGTGAGGATGGGATGTGGCAAAGTTGGAGGCAATGCCACACAAACCCAAATGAAGACTTCTCCCTGCCAGAGGGCTTTGTGTACAATGCGTGCTCATGCTTCCCGCTCTGGCCAGGGTTTTGCCAGGAGAGTTAGTGACTCACCAGGGGTGGGAGTCTTGTTAAAGCTGTCATACGGAGGTAGCATCAAAAGCTCACCCAGTTTCAGATGTTGATTTTTCCATTCTCGGTTATTCATGGCTACAATAATAAGATGGCTAAACCTACTATTATTGTCTGTGCAGAAAGTGAAGGACAAGTGACGTCTACCCTCAGAAACAAATACAGGAATGTTGGTGGTTTTTTTCCAAATTGTAAGCAGCAAGATAGTATTTCCAAGCCCTTTATTTTTGGGAAGTTTAATTATGCTGTAACTAAAACCAAAATGTCAAAACATAGAAGGCAATGTATCTTCTCTGAAATTGCATTACCCATTTTTTATAAAAAACAGTCACTGATTTTGGGGGATAGATGCTTTGAAGAAAGAAGAGAGGGTAGGTTCTTGTTTTTGCCCCCAAATCCCTGCTACTCTGTGATCAAACTTCTGATCAAAGTTTACGAAGTTTGAAACTGCAGAGCAAAGAGTAATGCAAAGCAGCTTGTGAATGGAGACATGTGAAACCGAGGGTGTGAAATACCAGATCTGATCTGTTGGGTCAGCTTTCTCTATCTACTGAGATGTAACCCACGAAAGACCAGGAAACTCTTCCATACAGCATTTGGACTTGAGAAGATTTTAAAAAGGCCTGGATGAATGTAGTCACTGGCACCGTGGGAGATGGATACCCAGGGAAAGAGGGATTTTCGTGTGTATGAAACCTTGCTAACAGAGGTAACTAGCTCTGAGAAGTTGAATAAGGCCTGAGAAGTCCAAATTCTGTCCTTACTTACGAATCCAGCTTTTGTCAGTGGCTGTGGATGTTTGAAGGATAAAGTGCACGGATGGTCTCACTCCCTTTCCACCTACTGCTGTCTGCATAACTGACAGAGTGGCTCTGGTGTTAAAGTTGTCTAAGCAAACGTGAAGCTCCTGTTACCCAGGTTGCCTTACTGAGGAGCAGAAGACTATTGAGACTGACAGTAAATGCTGCAGGAGAAAAAGTGAGTGGTGGTTCTAATTTAGAGGGATACTCTCTAATTTTACCCATGCTCTCTAATTTTACCTGTTTTCTCTCTAATTTAGGGATTCAGTGCACACTGGTTGGCTAAAGCTTTATACAGACAATGCAGAAAGGTGCTTGCCTTGCTGAAGCTTGGATTTTCACACCAGTCTGCTGCTCCCACTGCTCAGGAGCAGGATCTTTACTGAGTATATTATTTTTATGCTTGTCAAGCATTTCCAGAAGAAATTCGTTGTACTGAAAGATTTTTTCTGAAGTTTATGATCAAAAATATTCTCAGTTCAGAGCTTAGCCCTCTGATGTACTAGCCTTTTTTTCATCATGGCATTAGTCTAGCAAAGCACTTACATCCACACTTAAGTTTAAGTGCATGCCTAATAGAGTTAAAAACAGCTTCAGGAGTGTCCCTTGCTGCCCTACTGAACAGGCATAGGCAATGTGTAAATGTAGTTGTCTTGCTGAATCAGAGCTAAGTGATAATATGCTCCCACTAGCTGAGACGGAGCAGTGAACTGCATGTGTTAACAAGGTGAGATTTCAGAGTGGAGGTGACATTAGAGGACAGGGAAACCAGTTTTTAATAGCGTTCAGTGCACCTTGACATAGCTGCAAGACAAGAGTCTGAGCTGAGATGGTAGGATTTTAAGACGTAACTTGGAAGTGGTCTGGGCTTTTTGCATCTCTGTTGGCTTTCTGTGCAGGCATACGGTGGGGAGAATTTCTTCTGTTCTCATGTGTGCAGTCACACACCTTACTTTCTCATGGTAGGACAAATAGGCCACCAAGAACAGAAAGTAGGACATTTGGCCTCTCTCCTCTCTGGGAGGTGCAGTGCAGATTGGCTTCTGAGAACTAGGACAGTACCTCCAAAAGTAGAACAGCTGGTCACCCCATTCGTGTGTGTGTTGCCTTACAAATGTATCCTCTAAAGCTCAAGATTTAAAAGACATTTTTGGCCTACTTAGGGAACTGTTTCTGAAAATAGAGACAGATACACTGGAACAGACCAAAACCTCTGCTTTCCTTCTGGAGCACTGACCAGAGCTAGCAATCGGAGGAGCCACGTGATGGGAGAATAAACCCAACAGGTGCTCTGCATCACTTCTTGCATAACAAGTGATACCACAGTGACAAATCTGCCCTCCTCAGCCAGGAGCTGTGCGCTTTTCAGCAGCAGAACATGGACGGAGATATTGCACTGCAGTGTGAGATGATGCTTCACTGCAAGAGAGAACTGTTACCAAATCAAACTTGTGTGTGCTATATACATATGTATATATAACAACATATATTTGACCAGAAATAAAAATTTCATTTTCATTCAAGTAAAATACATAGAAACCATCCACAGAGGGTTTCATTGCCCTGTCTTAAGGTCCTTCTCTATGTGTAATTAGGTTCATAATGTCTACAATCCCATTTGAGTGCTAATGACACCAGTGGGACAGTAGCCTGTTGTCCTGGACAGTAGAAGGTGCCTGGGGACTGTGCAGCAGCCTGTGTGGGTAAACAGGAGCACAGAGTACAAACCAGGTCAGCTAGCACAGTTCTTGGAAAGATGCTTCTGTCCTCACTGGTTGAGGAAACCCCTCCGCTGGCTCCCTTAATGATGCCCATTAATGTTTCCACCTGGTTGTAGCTTGAACTAATTCTACGTGGGCTTCTCACCTTGAGCCAGAGGTTACTCAGAGTGGCTGTGCTGCTCTGAAGTCTGGGTTCACTCTCTTGGGACTCATCATTAGTCAAGTCAGGTATGAGGCTGCATCGTAATAGTTAGAGAGGGAGGCTAATAGAAAGGGAAGCCTTCCAATTTTTTTTTAATCCAGTAAGTGTGCTATGGTAATGAATTTGGAACCTACTGGCTCCAGTTGTAGTGGGAAGCTTGCTGCTTTGAGAACAGGTCTTTAATCCACATGAAGAGGTGTTTCATTAGCCATATGTGATGTCCTGCTTAGAATATTAATATCCAGAGCGCTTATTCAGCTCGCAGCCGTTTCATGGAAATGCCATGCCTCTCTGAGGCCAGACTGAGCCCTTGGGTGTTCTGATTTTTTTTTGCAAAGATAGTTTTGGGCACTTCTGTACTCTTAATTCAAAATTCTTATTCAGCTTAGAGTCTCTGATGCCACTGCATTTATATTACATAATATTAGCTGATTTTAGATTTAATGAAAATATGAAGAAGACTATAGGACAGCAGGCTTGGTCTACTTAGCCAAGTGACATGTTAGTTATATACCTCATGAAGTTACTCAGTCTTCTACAGGGCAGTCCCTTCTAAAATAAAATAACACAAGGAGGCAGCGACTGTTCTGATGAGTGCTCGTGTTTTTAAAAGCCTTCAGCAAAAGCTGGGGAATGAATATTCAGTGTGAACTGAGATGCATTCTCGCTGTGTCAGCTGTGCAGCTTTTGCTTTTTACATTTATATCTGTGGGCAGAGCTGGGGAAATTACAGCGACAGAGCCTCTGTTGTAGCACTTGCTCCCACTGAGTGCTGTTCATACAGAGCTGAGGGCACTGCATCTATGGCAGTGACAGGCTTGCAGCGAGGAGGAGGTCTTGGAAGTGGATGTGGACAACGCTGATTATTTTTAATATTACAGTATGCCTATGATAATGCCCGGAGAAGATAGTCTGGGCTGCTAATGCTGGGCCTTGGTCATACTCCAACCCAAGCAATCACAAGCTGAGCCAGCTGTCTCGTGGGGGATCCTTCTCACAAAGCCAGATGTAGTGAGCAATGAGTGAATTGTCACTTCTGCGTGGCGATTGTTGCAACTGGTTTGCTTTCCCAGTGCTGGAAAGGGATGGAGCAGGTATTGCTTTTCTCTCTGGGTAGTAACTACATTTGCATGTGCTCCCCATTAAAAAGTAGTGTTGTTATTTGCTAGTTACAACTGCAAAGCACTTTTGCTCTCTGGTGACCAGCAAGACACAGCACATACTTGCAATGTAAGAGTCCTGCTCCAAGGCAGGGCAGAAGCAAGGCAGGGTTTGATGTGCATATAGCCAGGGTAGCTAATTTGTGTCACACACGGGTGCCTAGTGTTTGCATTATAAGCACTTGTCTCTGCATTTGTTTCTACACTTTTTGCTGTCTCAAGGGAGCTGTTTGGAAGACAGTTACTCTGGATCTGAGCTTCTGGTGGTATATAAATTCCTGTCTGATACAAAATTTAGGAGATGGCTCAATCCAGTGACACTTCCTTGATATGAATATCTCTGGGAGGCACAAGAAGTAGAAAGCTGAAACTAAGAAAGGTGCATTAATATCTTTGAGATATGTTTCTGAGTCCTTCAGTGTGATAAAATGGGCAGGCAGCAAGTTGAAACCATTGCCCAATATGCAGCAAGTTTCTGTTTTATTGTTTTGTTCTGCCACTTTCAACACTTGTCTGCTCAGTCTTATGTTACACCTTACCCTTAGACTGTAAGTCCTCTTAAGGGAACATTTTATCCTGCTCATACCAGGCCTGCCCCAGTGAGGACCTCAACCTACGGTTAACTTACAAACACCTAAATACATTTTGGCCTTTTACCCCAGTGAAATCAATGAAAATTGGGTGCCTATGGATCTCCATCACAATTTAAGCTTCTTGGACAGTGTGTTCAGAGGTATGCTTCAAAGTCCTGGTCCACTGGGTTTCCCCTCCAGGCTCCTGCAGCTTGGGAGTAGGAAGTCCCACCGTGGGACCAGAGCACACCCCAGGCATGTGTAAACTAATCCTAGTCTTTGGATTGATTGAGAAAACAGTAAGAAATTGTTATGAAAGGGAACATTTGTGTGCAAAACTCAGGCACATGGACCTTACAAACTGTGCTCACCAGCAAACCCATCCTCTTTACTGCATTTATTCCTGCATGAGGCAAGAGGCTCACTTAATGCTTTGGACTAAATTCTTCTGGATTTCAGTTGTGCTACACCATTTATGATAGAAGTGGTGTTTGCAGGATCAAACAGACCAGGTGTCTTCCAGTGACTCTTCCAGGTGGCTGGGGAGGTCATGGCCACACCACCAGCCCAAAGAACTTCAGTCTGGGTAGATAAGAAGTGTTTGCAGAGTCAGGGGCCTGGAGCTCCTGTGTGGGCAACCACAGTGTTACTCTGCTGAGCCCAATGAGAAGAAGCCCCACACTAGGCCAAGGGCAGCAACATAAATATAGTAACAAGAGATAGGCAAGTAGCCTCCAGGTATTTCTTGGTACACAATGTGGTGAGGAGCTGTCCTGGGCTACGCATGTCTCCTAAGCAAGATGAAGGTGTAATATGCAAAGGCCTCTGTGGGGTGAGAAAGCAGACTATAAATAATGAAACTGTCTACCAAAATCGTAACTGTCTGCTGATGAATTCAAGGAGTATCAACAACCATCCTGAGTTTTGATAGCACGTCAGATCACCCAGCCTGAATTTCAGCAGGAGATCAAGTTGCTCACAGAAAAGAGAGGAATGAAAAGAGGGAGGCTATGCAGAGACAAAAAGAGTCAGTGGGAGTGCAAAGGAGAGGGGACAGTGGTCAGAGAGAGCTGAAAGGTCCAGACCCCCTGAAAGGGGGCTCTGACCTCCTGGGGCTGAGGACTGCTGGAAGTCGAAAAGCTGTGTACTTTCTCCCTCTTCATGTGCTGTTGGCTTGAGAAAATAGCCAGGATTCTTTGTCTTATGAATGTCCTTTGTCTGAACGTGCAGGGGAAGCTATATTGGGTGAAATGGAGATGCTGCCCCCCAGATAACCCCCCCTACCCACAGCAGCACTGGTGCCCTCGTGGTTTTGCAGCACCACGTGGCAGCCAGAAGCTGAGCCTGGGGTGGCTGCAGTGTGAGCAGGGTGGCCTGTCTTCTCTGGGACACTGGACATGCAAATTCTGTTCCCCATTTCCAGATCTGGGGAGTATCTATCTCTGTGAGCTTTTTCTGGACTTCAGAGGGTTTGCTCAGTTCTGAGCATGCAGGTACTAGAAAGAGATGGCTGAAGAGGCTGCTCCTGATGAGGAAGAAGAGCGTGTGAGGTGCTGGAGAAACCGGCAAGAAAGGAGCTTGAGCTGGGTGTAACAAATGGGTCTAGGATGGGGGAAGGATCCCCTCCTCATGAAAAGCAGAATTTGTGTCTTGAAAGCTTATTTAGAGAGTGCAGGGCTGGAACAGGATGGCAGCAACTTAAGCCCCGAGACTGGAGAGGAAAATTTAGGTCTTTCTCCCTTTGCTGCTCCAGTAGGGCATGTGCCACACGTAGGGCAGGACTGGCAGTGGGATGAATGGGCAGGGGACAGTGTGGCTTTCTCAGTGACTTGCCTCTGCCTTCACGAACACAGTGATGGAGCTGCCAGGAAGGCAGAGGCTGTGCTCACGGTGGCTCAGTGGTGAACCAGGAAGTGGCAGAAGCTCATGAGAAACAACAAATCTGAGGCGAGGGATTCGTTTTTCAACACTGAAGTAGGCACAGAAAGTTGCATGAGGGTGATTTACATACTTAAGCAGGGTTTTGGCATTTGCGCCCAGCCTTGTGGTTCATTTCCTCATTCACTCAAATGCACAAAGAGTGAACAAATGTTTGGTAAACAGGAACCTAAGGTTTCAGCAATGGAAAGCTTTAACTCTCGCCCACAGAGCTGCTTGCAGCATTGGCTTGGAAGTGTTTTTCAGAAGATGATGATTTGCGTCCTCCCCGATCTCATGCCTGGAGTAGCTCCCGCTGTCCCCCCCTACATTGCCTCGTTGCTGTGCCCCCCTTGTGGGGAGCATCCCCTCTGTGGCTGGTGGCCTGCCTGGCAGACCCACAGCACTGCCAAGGGTTTGAGCGAGCAAGGAAGGTGTGCAGCGAGGCAGGGCTCTTTGGGTCAGCCTCGATTGGCGCTGGCGAGGGCCAAGCTGGGAAACTTTCACAGCTGCTACCCGGGCTCCATTTGGCCTGTGAATAACTGGAGAGCTTTCCATCACCAAGGCTGTCGGTCCAGGTATTTGCAAGCACTTTATTTGGTGGTTTCTTTTTAGTGTGGTTGCTGGACGGGGAGGACAGGATAGAGAGAGGAACCTTTCATGCTTCAGCCTTCTGCAGCATCCGGCGTTTTCATGAAACCACAAAGGACGTTAAAGAAAAAAGAACAAGCACTCTGTTTATAGGGATTTAGACCGTCAAAACAAAGAGGGGGCTGTGCTGTTCAGTGATCACTTGGAGTCAAGGAGCCCGAAGACATAGGTTCACAAGAAATGGGCTTCCAGGATGGAGCCCACCCTGCCTTCCCACCCTCCCTGGGACACAGTTTGCTGCCACTTGCTTTTGCTGCTACAAGGGTTGGCAGAGCTGGTTGGCACTCCGTATTCAGTGTGCTGCCCAACATTGCTGTGCATATTAAAAAGTCTCTCAGGAAGATGACTCCAGCCTTCTGCAGCTGTCTGGGAGTTTGTCTTGCGCAGGGCTTTTCACTCCGAGCCCCTTGTTGGATGCAAAGGAGAAGCATGTAGCACCCCAAACGAGAACTGCACGAGGAAGGGAGTCAGGCAATCTGTAGTCCACACACCATCAGCTGCTGCTCACCGGTTGAGAGCAAATGTTCCTTTTCACCACCTGTGTTCAGTGCAGATTTTTATGCAAGCATGATAGTGGGAGGTAGCACAGAAACAGGTCTGATGGCAATAGCAGAAAGGCTGCTGCTCCCAAAGGTAGTCCCGATGCTTTTTTTAGGATCATTGCACCAGAACAATGGCAGTGGGAGGGAAAGGGTGATGACAGCCTGTGATTCTTAATCACTTGGCTCATCTCTACTCAGTGTCCAAGCTGACTGAAATGCAAAATGAAAGCAATTGCACAGCATAAATCAAATGCTGGAAGTCCTTTTCATGATCTAAAACCAGTGTCCCCGACCACAGCTCCTGAGCTCTGTGCTGAGGGGGACAGCAGGGTGTGAAGCTGACCCAGCCCACTGCTCACCCACCACACTTCATCCCTCAGGCAAACAAGCTGCAAAACAGGAAACAGCCTGTAAACTTACTGAGCCACCCAGTGCTCCTTGGCAGGTATTTATTTGTGGAGGAAAGTGTTTTGGAGGGGTGACATATGAGTGGCTGCACTGCCATTGCAGACCAAAGGTCTGTCCAGCTGGTGCTGGGCTATGGTGGTGGCTGCAGGAGCCTGCCGTCTCCCTGCTCCCACACCCTAGCAGCTGGCAGGATTTCCAGAAAGGCAGGGGTAATGCAAGGGGAGAGCGTGGGAGAGGCACAACTCCACACAGCCGTGGGTGCCCCGTGCCAAGGAGCAAGTGACCCGCAACACCCACACTCCGCCTCCAGCTCGGCACATCGAAACTTTTCCATCTGATTAAAAGATGCTCTGTTTTCCTAGATAAAGCTGCTCCTGGCCACTGCTAAAATTCCTGGTTTATTCTCACTGCTGGACTGCTGGTATCTTTTAGGGGGAAGAGCTGGAGGAGGCAGAATAAATAAATAACTTCTCACTCATATTTTTTAGTCACCCAGCGGCCATTGGACACCTCATTTAAGTATATTATTAGCAACCCAGACATTCCAAACATGAACAGCAAGACCGTATGTGCGTGCTGCCTCCAGACGCAGCTGGTGCATGTTTCTGCCATGTGGGCTCCATGCATCCCTAGAATGGGTCTCCCAAGTCCACCACTGCCAGCGGGCAGGGATGGCCGGGAAGATGCCAGGTGAGACCCCTCCTTCCCTTTGCAGGGAGGGTGAGCACCTGCTTCTGGACTTCCCAGGGCTCAGCCCCCTTCCAGGGTTCAGATCCCACTGAGTTAAAAGGGTTGGCAATGTGTGGTGCTCTGTCTGAAGTGAACTATGTCCAAATCATCTCCTATTAACCCACGAGGAAAATATTGGGCTAAGAATATTTTAGAAGACTTTGCAAGGGCGAGGACTGAATCAAGGTTAATGTTTTATTATTCAACTTTCTTTAACAATCTTTCCATTCACAGAGTACAAGTAAAATTTTGATGTCATATTTTGGGTGTGGAAGAGACCTCGTAAATTCTAGTACTTATGGAATCTGTGAAAATTATTTGCTCTTTGGGTTTACATAAAAACATTCCCAGAGACAAGCATTTGGGGATTTTCTAGGGAAAAGGTTTGGAGATACAATCTAAGCAGTCTCAACGGTTTTCATCAGCTTGGTGGAGAAAAAGTCACATGTTTTACAGGGATATTTTTTCCAAAAAAGGCTTGATTAGGAGTCTCCACATTATGTAAGTGACTTAAAGCTTAAGATTCAAGCTAATTAAACACATTTTTGCTGTGCCACGCTGCCTATATAGATTTTGTGGTCCCCATGTAGAGTCAGGTGTTCTTGCCAGGTGATTTTAGCCGATTACATGTGAAATGACTTCAGCACTGATTTTGTGAAAAGTTTAAATTTGCTTCTAGAGGTTTCTGTTGCCTCTTATGGGCAGTCACACTGGTCCACAGTACTTCTGCAGAGCTAACAGGGTGTGTGTGCAAGTGAGTTTTGAATGTGTATCCTACACAACTGTATCGCCCAATTGCGTGACCTGGAAAACACACAGAGAATCCTTACTTGAGGTTCCCTTTCAGTTAAATTCCTGCAGCAGATGTCAGATGTTCCCATCCACCAGTAGCAGGTACTAAATCATCAGCCAAAGGAATTCCTAAAGGGCTGTGGCTAGAAGGTCAGTGTGGTCTTTCAGGTTAACAGCAGCATGGGAGAGGTAACTCCAAGTATCATCATCCCAGACTTGCATGCTGATGAGTCCCATCAAGCTAGCCACTAATTCCCATGTCCTGTCCAGCATGCTATGAACTTTGTGTAGGCTTTGGGACTGACCATTTTAGAGCTCCTGCCTGTCTGAAAGTCCTGGTCAGAAAGTAGATTAATTTTCCAGACCTTTCAGTCAATATTTTTGATAGCTAAGTTTCTGTGGATCACATCTTTAGTGTTGTCTTGAAATATATTTTGGTGTCATGTAAGTGTGTTATCACTCAGAGACAACACAAAGTGCTTCAGCCACTAGACAGAGAGCCAAAACTTGTTCTTGGATGAATATTTGCAGTTCCTCTTGACTCCCTGGTATCTGAAGGTCAAGTCGGACCCAGGGTCTCCTGCAAAGCTGAAATATTAAGTGTGTCAAAGAGGTTTTAGAAGGGCAAAGGTAGTTATCAGCAGTTTCCAGTTGGTTTGTCTGGTGATGGAGAGGTAAAATGTGTGTAAGAGGAGGCAAAAGGAACATACTAACTGCATCTTGTAGGATTGTATGATCCCTTGGTGTCTATCTGTTTAAGGTATTTTGCTATCTTACCTTATAAGTTTCTCTGAGCTCTTCTGTAGCCTTTTTTGCTAACACTGAGCCCAGCTGTGGTTTTGACTGAGTGCATGTTTTTTGGTTCTCCTACTGACTTTGTCTGTTGCGTCCATCTTGCAAGCTGGCACTTCTGTGCAAGTATAGGGGTGCTTGCAAGAGGCATTCAACTGGGTCCACCTCCTCTCCCCCAATTTCAGTCAGACCTCTCCAAATGTAGTACTATGTGCAGACATCAGTGAGTCAGCAGTACTAAATACTGTCTGCTAAACATGATGTTGTGCTTGGCCAACACCTTATGAAACTCAGTCCTGTGCGTGGAGATTACAAACTAGAGAGCCATGCCAAGCCTTGGGGCATACTACCAAGGATAGGCAGAGGACCGGGCTGTCAGAAAACATTGAAGCTTTTTGGGTTTGGGTACATGCAGTAATGTGACAGTGTGCTCCAGTGTTGTGTTTCCTGCATACAGAAAGATGAGGGAATTCCCAGGTGTGTACAGGGAGAAACAACCAAGCACACCTGAATGAGCAGCAGGCTCCAGAAGAAAGCAGACTTTCCCCCACCCTGTTTCTGTCCAAGATCTTCCACTGGCAATCCCTTCGCAAACCTGTTCCTGCTACTAAGAGTGCCGGGCTTACCCAACCCTCTGTGCCTGGGCTCCTGTGAAACCTCCCACAAACTGGAAATGAGCCTGGTATTCTCCTCTCTGTTGCTGTGCCTTTGTAATCTCTAGCCTGCAGGTGTGGAAGGGCTCTGCAGCTCTTGTGGTCAGGGCAGAGCAGGCTGTCAGGCAGGAGGGGCAGGCAGCGAGCACGCACAGGAGTTGATCAGCCCTTTTGGTCTGCAGTTCTTGTTACATCAGGATCACCAGCTCTAACAGAACACAGTTACTCTTTCTCTCTAAAATAAAAATCCCGGAGGATTCACACATTTATCTACGGATCCCACCCTCCAAACTCTTGTCCTGCCTTAGGCAGCCCCTTCTGCACCAGGCTGAGCTCAGTGCAACCTACAGCACCAGGGTGGAAAGGTGCAGCCTGAAGCAACAGACACCCGCTGCTGCCGAAGAGCGGAGAGTGATTTGGTTTTAGACTGAAATTTGGAGTGTTGTGCCCTGGAAATGGGCAGACCTGAGGTAAGCTTCCCTGAGATTTCAACAGTGACAGGTCCAACAGCACTCAAAAGAAATTACTAGAAAGTCTATATATTTATTAAAAATGAGATCTTTTTTTGTAGGATTTTTGGGCTAGCAATCATTTCCTATTAAATCGGATGGAGTGATGTAAAATCCCTGTAGGAGAGGTTATCATTCTCTGTTGAATTTCAGAAGGCTTCCCTGTGAGGAGAGAGGCTGAAGTCGTTCCAGGGGCACCACAGAGCTACCAAGCGGCTGTGCCTGGGGCTGGGGCTGCTCATGGTTCCCTTTGGTGCGAGCCCCAGTGATGTGCCTCTGCCCAGGGCTGTCACGGGTAAGCACCCCCCCTGCTTCTGTACCCACTTGCTGCTGGACTGGCTTCCACCACTCTGTGGCCTGCCAGTTTGGGAGGGCTTTTCTCACCATGAAAATCCCCCCCCACCAGGCGCCGGCCTGAGGCCACTGGCTTGTTCTACACCAGCCCCAAAGTCACCTCCAAATGTCAATGACTCCTCCGAAGACTCCACTAAATGAATTTGCTCTTTACAGACAACTGGTTCGCTTTGGGTGCCAGACTATTGCCTTGTGGTTGCTAATAACCTGGGCCAGAACCGAGCTGATGATTTATAGGGGAAAGTCTTCGTATCTGCCTCCCTAAGTGCTTGCCTTGCTGCTTTGCCTCTCTCCCCGATCTCTCTCCCAATCCCCTTGCCGCTCACATTCAGGGTATTTCCAGCTACCTCTGAACGAGGCATTAATGTAGATAAATATTACTGCAAGGAAGTAATGGCCAAATACTCTCTGCATCATCTATATGCATTGGTTGGGGAGTGATTTTTCATTTCATACATCATTTGCTATTTCAGCATGTGGCAATTCTGCAAAATGAGGAAGGAGAATTAGAGAGTTGAAGAGCCCACACCTTGTTCCTGCCATTCCCAGCACTTGTGAGCACAGGCACAGGGCTGTTGCTGTGCAGTTATTGGCCTGAGACGCTTTTGGATGAGCTCACGTGAATCTTATCCTGACCCTGTATTAGCCACCCTGCGCACCTTTTTTCTTCCTGTCTTTCTGCCTCTCTCTCCTCTTTGCTCAGCTTTAACACACCCATGTAGGTTTTTTTTTTCCTTTCCCACCCACCCCCAAACCTCCACCTCGCTGTATTCTGCATTTTTCAGTGTAATTGGTGCTAGCATGTAACACACAACTATCAGTCCTTTCCCCTAACTCCAATAAGAGCTCATACACCAGTGAAGTAATCTTTCTCACCTGGGCTGCTCCTGTGGTTTCATATCACTTAATCCTCCCCCGTGAGCTGAGGACGAATTTAAGGTAACATCTGCTTGGCTTTATGTTGGTTGTGTTCGTACTGGGGGTCCCATGGTTCCCATTGTCAAGCAACCGAGAGGAACAGCTTTGCCAGAGTCCCACATTTTCTGGGAGATAACCGACTCTGCCAGGCTCACCCTGCTATTAGAGGTCCCATTAAAATCAAGTATGTAGGTTCAGTAAATTTATTCTTCTGGACCACTGTGCTTATTCCGCCTGCCTATTTTCCCCTCGAGTTTCTTTGTGAATTCATTTCCCCCCTGCTCCCTCCCTGTTGCTGGTGGTACCGGGCTGTGAGGTAGGAGCTGAGCCCCTTTCCCCTCAGCAAGCCGCAGGCTCAGGTGGTCCCTCACCTCGCTGTGGTCCTGCGGCTGGCAGCGTTGGTGTGTTGGTTATGCTGCTGAGCCTCTTTTGAAGTCTTCTGCTGAAAGAGCTACCAAATTCGCTTTGCGGTGATGGCTCCTCAAAGACAAGGTGCACCCTCACACAGCGCCCTGGCAGCAATGCCCACACTCACTGTGAAAGCTGTGGGCAACAGTGATCTCCTGCAAAACATTTCAGGTGCCTGCTGATCTGGGGGATGTATCTGAAGGTCATCTCCTCCGTCATACTGCAAGTGTGGTGGGAACTAAGGGGTGTCTTTCTGAAGATATCTCCTCCTCATGGTCTCGCACGCCATGCAGAGCTCATTCATCTCCGCAGTGTGCTGCTGCACTCCTTGAAATGAGCCATCATTTCATTTTCGGTGACTTCCTAATGTGTTTGTTCCTTTTTTTTTTTTTTCCAAGCAACAGCACAGGCATTGCTGCATTTGGCAAAAGAACAAAGCCTTATTGTTCAAAGCCTGCGTGCTCCAGTATCAGCTGGGACAAACACACCATTGCACTCCTAGACCTCAATCTCAAAAGCCAGCTGGACAAAGAGTGAAAAGGCTCAAAATCACAAGTTGGAAAAAGCCTTCACCTTTATCTTGTCTCTAAAGGACTCTGTCCAAAGTACAGTTTTATATCCGTGCTTTCTTTTTGTCAGTAATACCTCTTCAGAAACCTGAAAATAGCATCTATTTCCCTATTGATTTGTGCCCCTGAGAAGCACTGATTTCTCCCCTCTCCAATCGACACAGCTCATGTTGTTGATTTCTTTATGCAACTCCATTATCAATGAATGTCAGCCTGGCTCTGGTCACACAAAGCAAACCTCCTGTCCATCTCTTTGCAACACTGTGGCAGCAACAGCACTCTCCATGAGTCTCCTCCACACTTGTACCTCTCGAGGCAGGTGCTGGGGTGATGCCTCAGCCCTTGCACAGCTCCATCCTAGCATGGACCCCAGCAGCCAGCGATGGATGAGGCCCAGGAGGCTATTGTAACAGTTGAAAATGCTTTGTAGCCAACTGAAACATGCAATGCTAGTATGAAATATCTTATACTGATGAAATGCTCAATTTTTCTGTTATAATTATGCCTGGAAAAAGGGCACCTTTTCTGACATGCTTATCTACACTTCAGAAGTGTGGACCCAGTGTTACTTTGCCACAGAGTACCTATATAATTCTTTCCCTGTAAGCTAGTCTTCTCCACTTTCAATTATTTTTGCTGGTTCCCCCTGCTCCTCCTCCAGCCTGGCGGCCACACTGGCCAGGGGACATCCAGAAGGAACAATTGCACAACAGCAATCAGACGGTTGCTTATCTCTCTGCCCTGGGATATGTCATGCAGCTTAAAACCATCCTGAGACCTTTTCTGTTGACATGACAAATTGTAAACTTCTGTCCAGTTTCCTGTATGCTAACCCTGCAAAGTCTTTCACTGCGTTTGGGTCTCCCATAGGGTGTCTTAATTTTGGACTATTTCCTCCCTAGAGATATTAGTCTATGTGTCCTTTGAGTTAGGTAATTTTGTCCCCATGTTCCATGTCTTTTTTTGTCCTTTTGTGTTATATTCCACTCCTGGCTGGTGATTGCATCTCCTCCCCAATGTAGTATCAATTGCAGTTTTAATAAACATGCTGTCTAATGGTTTTTCTAGATCATTAATGAAGATGGTAAATAAAACTGGAGCTAACACCAGTTTCTAGTAATAACCCTACTGGATGCCTCCCTGCAAGCTGACAGTTTTGTCATTGATCACTATTCATCACCAAGCCTGAATGTCAGTGTCCCTATGTGAGGTAATTTATATTCATTTAACACCATTCATCACAGAATCAGAGAAAACCATGGCTAGAAAGGACCTCAAGAGGCTGATTTCAGAAATATTCCTGAAATTTCCAGCCTGCTCTTAAACACCGGCAAGGATAGAAGTTTCACATCCTTGCCAGGCAGGTGGATTTAGTGCTTGTTAGCCTTCTCCCTTGCCAAGTGCCTAACTTTAACCTCTCTTGCTGCTATTCAGGCCCATTGTTTCTTGCCACACTTGCAATGGATATAGAGAACTGTCTGGAGAGCAGCTTATTCCCTCTTTCTCTGGAGATATTTGAAAATTATTGTGTATTTCCTAGTCTTCTTCTTGCTGGAGTAAACAACTCCCATTGAATAAGTGTTTCTTTGCTAGTCCTGTTTTCTAGACTTTTCATTCTGCTTCCTTTCAGACCCTCCTGAGCTGGGTAAAGATCGTAGCAGCACTGAGTAAAGCAGAAGGATCAGCTGTGCAGAGCTGATCAGGCAGAGCTCCTCTTTGAATGCCCTGGTATGGTGACTGCCTTATGTGTGACAAAAAGGCACTTTTTATTAATTTCAGGTTTCTGAGTTGCTGCACTGCTCCACATCTGCCTAATCATCTGTCTCATTTTGTCCCTGTGCAGCTGATTATACCTACCTCTGTGCACAACTTTGCTTCTCTCCTTATTGAATTAGATCTGGTTTTTCAGACCTTTTCTCTAACATGTCAGGATGATTTTTGATTCTAATCCTCTTCTCTCATGTCCTTGCGGCTCATCTCAGCTTGGTGTCATCTGCATATCTGCCAAGGATGCTCACTACTCCATCATCCAGTGGCTGGACCTCTGTTGGACCCTACCCAACACTTCCTTGCATTTTGACCAAGACATCTTCTTTCTGAGTACAGTTTTTGAACTAGTTTTGCACCCCTTCTATAAGGTAATGTGTCTAGGGCATGTTTCCTTAGTTTACATTTTTTAACATGAAGTGAGACGGTGCCAAAGGCCTTACCAGAGTCAAGATACAAGATGTCTCCTGCTTTGTCTCTATCCACAAGCCCTGTTGCAGGATGAAATTAGGTCGATTTGACACGATTTGCTCCTGGCAAATCAGCGCTGAGTATGCCTCTTGTTGTTTCCTAGGTGTCGATGATTAGTTTGTTTAATTACTTGTTCCAGTGCATTTCCAGGAACTGAAATTGAGCTGACTGGCCATAGCTGCCTCGTTCCTCTTGTTTCCCCTTTCCACAGCCAGGCAGGGTGCTGCTCTGTGAGGAGCCCCACTCCCACATGCTGCTCCCAAGGGTTCCTGGGCCAGTCCCTGCACGGGGCACTGCTGCTGCTGTGCTGGCAGACTGATGTTTTCCTCAGCCTTCCTCTGACCACCAGTCTATAACCAGAATACTTCCGTGCTCATCTTCTTCTCCTGTGCTAGTTTTATGTTTCCTTTTCATGTCTTTCTCAATTTTATCTATTGGAATATGTACCAAACCTTGACGCCAAACCTTCACCATTTACATGTACCTCAGTTTTCTGTTTTCTTCCTCCTTCCCTGTCAGGCCCCTGAAGACTGAATGACTTAGCCAGTTGATATTTCCCTATCTTTCTTAACCTTAATTTTTGCATTGGCATGATTTATGTTTATGCCATTGTAATTGTTCCCATAGAAAATGCTGATGCTCCTGAAAGTCTTTGTCACTGGACTTGTTTCCCTGAGTGCTTGCTTACCAGTGCTCTGGGTTGTCTGTGAATATCTGTGGTGCTCAACAAAGCCTCTCAGTGGGGAAATGCAGAAACTCAGCTTTCAGTGAAATTGTGGACTTCACCCACTTCCAACTGGACTTTCCCAACCTGCACAAGACTTTTTGTTTTTGGCAATCTCTTTGTCTCTTAGCAAAAGTAAGCACAGTGAGCCAAATTCTGACCTCATTTACACCAGTAAAATCTGGATCGGTGCCAGTAAACTGCTGAAGTTGTTTTGGGCTTACAGTGATGAGAATGAGAGCAGCATCTGCCTCATTAATTCCCCCAATCCACAGAAAGTAAATGATTCCAAGAGGAAATAGCTCCACAGAAGGGAGCCCTGGAAAGAATTAAACTGACTTAATGGGATTAAGGGGAAAAAATGCTTTAGTGAATCTAAATCAATCCTCTCCTCAAAACATTCAAGGTGCCAAAATAAATATAAACACTGTTTTGGGAAGGAAAAGGTTAAAAAGCTATGAAAACAAAATATTTCAGCCTCTTCTAATGATGTCCTGTAGCAGAATGAGCACAACCTGGAAAGGGTTGCTGAGTCAGCAATATTGTACCTGCCGCTTGGTGTTTATCCATGGGGCTCTAAGGATAGAAACTCAAGTTTCACACTTTATCCATGGTGCTCATTCTGCATTTTCAGGTTTGATAAAAGATCCATGGAAACCAGACAGCATTACAAGTAGGGATGGGTGAACAGGTCTGGCAAACAGAAGCCTCTCTCTCAGATGTCTGGCCAATCTGATGCCCAGACCCTAGAGACATTCCTCCAGTAGTTGCTTTGGATTTTTGTTCTGTGGTTAATTACCATCTTTGCACAGCTCTGCATCCACTCCACACTGTGCATGGCACTAGGATCAGATGTGCCAAAAATAAATAAATACACACAAAGAACCTGCTCCTGAGGTATTGTCAGATATGCTAGGAGCTACACACAGACGGCCTGCTTTTGTGCAGTCAGGTGAAAGGGGGAAATATTTTGAGCAATTTGCAAGAGCCAGCACCTTTCAGGCAGACAGGTGGACCTGCGTTCTGGCAGGGAGGAGAGAAGGAAGGAGCACAAGCCTTACACTGTGCCTACTAGTAATAGCTGAAGGCAAACAGGAGCTGTCACCCACACATTCAAGCTGCTTTTTTCCATCTCCTGCCAGTGAGGTGGCTGTCCCCGTTCACACAGCCACCCTGCTCAACTCACCAGAAATGCTGGGGCAAAATAATTAGAGGATGGCCAGACTTTTGAGTGGCATGGACATTTTTTCTGTTTATATACAAGAGCACACCATTGCCGAGGGCAGTCAAATACTAAGGACGCTATCTACTCTGACAGTCTGATCACTTCTGAGGAAGAACAGGGCTCTGTGCAAAGATTCCCATGCTCCAAGGTAAGTTAGGCTAAATGAAAGCATTCAGAGGGGAACTGTGAGAATGTACAAGGGCCACAAAGCACTCCCTGTGATGGGAGACTACAGGGGACTGATCTATTTCACATAATTTAGAAATTATAAGGCAGCTTGATAACAGCATAGAAGTACTGAAGTAGAGAAGAGATTTCTCACTGGGGACTTCCACTTAGAAAAAACACCACCATTGTGCAATCCAGTGGCTAGAAGCATAGGTAAGCCAGGTGCAGAGGAGAAAAAAGGGTGCACTTGTTCTGTGAGGTAACTAACCAAAGAAAAGGCTTTTCTAATATCCTGGTAGAGTCTCCAGACCTTGCAGTCTTTAAGCCAAGACTGGGTGACTTTCTAACAGATGCATGGCAGCTCAAAAAGAAGTTATGGGCCAGCATCAGAAATGGCTGGGGGAGGTACCCTGGATCTCTTACGCAATAGGTTACACTTGATGATCATAATGGTCTCTTCTGACCTTAAACAATGAATCCCTGACATTCAGCTGTGCTTAAGTGTGGCACTTTATTGTACAGCAGTTTTGGATCAAAAATAGCTGTTATCAGTGAATTAAACAGGAAAATTAACAACGTGGTTGCTCCAGCACCCCTTGTGCTCCTTAATTTGATATTTCTTTATTTTATGTTGTCCTTAAATTTTTAGTGTGCTGCAGAACTGTGTATTGGATATGCAGAAGCACATTATGGGGTAATTAGGAGGCAGCTGGAGGGTTTTGGCAGCTGGGAAGGGGACAACAAGCACTCTTGGCTCTTTGAGAGGCAGTGTGGATTTGTGGGAGAGGGACATTAGCTGAATGCTAAGATTGTCAGCAGGGAGAGTCAAAGGGGCTGACAATAGTATTTGCATCATCTTGAAGTTAACCACTTCCAGAAGAGTACAACAGTGTGCAGCAAAATAGGAGCCTGCAGACTGGAAATCTCTTGAATCTTGCAGCAAAGGATTTTTTTCAGTGCAGCTTGGCTGGTTTAAACCCGAAGTATTAGCTCCTCTTTGCACTGATGGTGTTTACAGAGGCTTAAGGACAAATGCTTGAGGAAAGCCCCGCTGTCACAAGACACGGCTCTTGGTGCTGCATGTGCTGTAGGAGTTTGCAGTGGTCCAGAACCAGGGTCCACATCCACAGTAGTGCACAGGTGAGGTAGATAGGCTTTGCATCATTTGCTTCACTTTGCCACAATGAGTCTGGCTAGTGGTGTTTTTTCTCCTCTGCAAACTGTAGAAACTGCTACTCTTCTCCCTTGCTGCCCATGAAGGTTTAAATCTTGCAGCCAGAGTGGTCCACACAGGAACCTGGCTTTAGGAGGTGAAGTGAAGTTGGGGACGCAGGACCTGGACACATAAGGTGTCTCTCACTAGCATTTTAGCTTGGATGAATAAAACAGATCTCCTGGTTGTGCCACATAATTGCGGTTTGATGATTCACGCCATGGAAAAGGATCGAGGCATGCAAGCTGGGCTCCCCTTGGGTGCTGCTGTGCTGGGAGAGGAGCTGCAGGTGTGCACCTGAGGTGCTCCCACCCATGACTGCTCAGGCCATGGCTCCAGGCTGGAGCCAGTCACAACTGAAACCAACTGACAGCAGTCCAGTGTTGCTCCTGTGCTGCTCTACTTGCTAAGACAGACATAGTCTTTAACCTCTGTGACTGTGTCAGTCAAAACACTCTAATGTCTCTTGTTTACCAAGATCAGAAGTGATTAATTTATATTTCAGAAGGATCCATCAAAGGAACTGTCTTGGTCATGATGTGATTATCAGGAAGGCCAGTGTTTAGTCTCTGTCCTGTGACTTACTGAGAGTGAGGTTGCCTTTCTGCTGAGAAGCAACTTGTTCCTGATCACTCAAGTTTTCCTACTTACTATCCCTGTCCTGAGTCAAGACTGTGCTAATTTTTCATTAATGTCCAAGGATTAATGTAGGGCAAATATAAAGCAGTGAGGTTACACAACAGTCCCAAGCTTGGTTGTCAGAAGTCACCATAATCCTTAACTCTCCCTGGCCAACATTGCCACAGATCTGATTTCCAAGGTAAGCCACGAACTTCCAGGAGATCTGAAGCCTCAATAGTAATCAAAAAGATCTGTAGTTCCTGTGTACTGTGTTGCAGATCCTGTAATTATTTTATTTAGATCCATTTTGTTGAACTGTACTTTGGTTCCTCCTTGGTTTTAATTATCCTTTCCACCTTCCCTTGCCTCTTTCTTGTAGAGGGAACTTGGGGAGGGCTTCCAACCAGGAGGGCTAAGGTCTTACTGACATTGTCCTCACCTCCTCTGCTGGCATGTCCTTGGTGGGAACCATGCTGCAGGTCACTTTGGATGTCAAATGGGGTGTGGGTGGTCCAGTCTGGGTGAACACACTGTTCCCCTAGGGGGGTACTGATGCTCTCTGCCACCAGAGGTACTTTCCTTACAGGTACGCTTGCAGTGATGTCCTAGCCACCCAACATTCTTTAAGATACTAAAGCACTTTCACATTATGTCCATTTATTTTAGCAAAATCCTCTCCAAGGCGATCATACATTTCCTTTCCCAAACTTAAAATTTCCCCTTGATTTTATGTGGATAAACTGTTGTTTGAGTTGCTGACTATTGTTGGAGACTGACCCTCCCAATCCATTCCAACAATGGCCTATTGAATCCTATCTTATATGTAATTTCTCAATCAGAGAACAAAGTGCTTTAGCAATCTGGATCAAAGGCACTATGTAAAGTCATGATTATTGTTGTTATAGTGAAATGAGCTCCTGGAAAAATCATGTTGACTTCTTCTTTGTACGCACCATGGAGCCTTTGACGTCTAATGGCCTGGCACCGTATCTTGTGTAGGTATAGCCTATAAACAGAAATTTATAATGAATAAGTAAATTATCATTTATTATTTTTAGGACCTAAGGAAACAATCCTTTATACATGATGCAATGCATATACAAGGGCAAAAGCTGTTAGAAAGAGATTAATAGGTGGGGCTTTTCATTTGATCCAGCATGGACATTTTTTACATAATCTCCATCCCATTTTAGATGGACATTCAGTCAGCAAAAGAGGTGTTAGTTCTGACTCTACATCTCCAAATTTTATGTAGTTGGGAAACTGAAGTGAGAAAAAATGATGTTTTCTGTGAAATCCACAAAAGGGCTAGGGTTGATGGGGGAGGAAGAGTCAGGGGTCCTTGAAATTCAGCTAGCTCTCAACATTATTCTTCCAGGCCAGAGGAAATCTCATGTGTGTTGTGAAATTCCCTTACTTATATTCCTGAATCCTCCTCCCTCTCTAAAAGACTTGGGAAAAAGCAACTTAAAAATCAGTTGCCATTTGCAGTCACTCCTCTGTGCAAGGTCCCCACAATGGTCCTTCTGCCTTGCAGTGGCTGAGCAGCCACCGCAGGTCCAGGGGCCGTGGTGACCTGCTGCCAAAAGCCGTGCTGTGGTTGGCTGTCTGTGGCTCCTAGAGGGACAGAGCTGAAAACCTCCAAAATCTGCTTCACCTCCTGGGTTAGCCAGGCTCCCTGCTTTGTGACTGTCACAGTGTGCCGTGTCCCTGCATTTCTCCACATTGTTTTCCTGAACCTCTGTGCCCCCCAAACTCCTACAACAGGGATGAGCATATTCCCATGGAAACTGAAACACAGAAGCTGGGCAGGGTTTGTTCCTCTGACCGTTCCCAGCCTGTGTCTGTGGGAGCATCTCTGGCACTGGCACAAGTAGGGGCTCAGAGAGGGGACCCTTTGGGGGCTGAATTTCTTAGCAGGAAGCAGAATGTGCGGTCCTAATGAGGCATCCCTCATTAACTCTCTGTCTTCTCCAGGCTGTAAAATAGATGGGAAAATGGGGGGAAGGCATCTGCCTCTTCCCCCATACATGGGCCAGGATGGCACAGATGCTGCATGCAGGACACAGAGGCTGAGGCCAGCCTTGTGCCTGCCAGCAGAGCCAGGGTGCCAGCAGAAAACACAACACAAAGGAGAAAGCCAGCACCGGCATGGGGTGCTGGGAGGGAACACACGTGTCCCTGAGGGGCAAACTCCTTAGGACGGGGAGATGGGGTAGGTTGGATCTCATTTGTTTGCTCGAAACGTTGGAGACTGTGGAAGGGGAGTCCTTCAGCTCTCCCAGAAGCCTCTGAAGACCCTCCATCACCAAGGCTTTGCTAGGAGGCTGATATGCCCCCAGGGGACTAAAATCCAGATCTTGGGTATGGCTGGAGCAGCCCTGACCTTCCCTGCTCCAGGACCTGTCACCACCGCATGTATGCTCATCAGAAGAGGGGAAGTTAGTGCGGAAACGTTGGGAAACTTCTGAAGGTGCTAATTAAGCAACTTTAAGTTATAAACATTTTTAATTGGACTCATTTTTTGTGTCACATACTATGTCTTGATGAGACGAGTCCTAAAATTAAAGCTGTTTTAATTTCTCTCTCCCTGCTCCTCCTCTCTACCCTTCTTGTCTTTCTGGTTGCAAAGTAGAAAAGAAATCACTGAGGCTTCTTGGGCTTTGCTGAACACTGCTATTTTTAAGGTGTTATATTTGATTTACTTTAAATCTGACCAAAAACTCCACCTTGGGACCAGACCTCCTTTATCAATGTTGCAGATAACTTTCTGCTTTTGCATGTAGATTTTTAAGGGGGAAGGACAAAAATTGGGCTTGTAAGACATGCTAGCTCACCACCTTAACAATGATAGCCACATCCTTTAATGTAACCTTTGCCCAGGGATATTGCAGCATATCACTGTCTCCTTGTGGTAAATGCTACATCATCATCATCTCTTTTTCTTTTTTTTTATTAAATGTTTCTTAAATGACAGAAATGGTTTTGTATTGAATCACGAGATCCAAACACCATCAGGTTTTCTTGTGTGCTACTTTGTCACTGTCATAGGCCAACCAAAACATTCCAGGCTTTAAGGGAGTGAGGACTGTGGTCCAGGCTGCATAGGTCATGCCCTGTTCTGCCCTGGGAATAGCTAAAGGCATCGGATTTCAGCCTTCCTCTTATGAGCTGATTACTACTTCACGTGTGCCTGCCTTCATATCTATTGTGCAAGACCAATTTTAAACCCAAGGCCTTGAAATTAATGACTCTCTGATGGCGCAGCATGACGAGAGCCTTTCTCCATGGGCTGAGGGGGGGAGGACAGAGATTTAAGGGGCTGAAGGTTTCGCTCCCAGTCTCACCTTTTCTTCCCTTGTCCTGCAAGCACTCCTTAATGTGCCACTCTGCCTGACAGCAGGGCTATTTTGGCCAAGATGTCTGTGCATCTGCTAAGGACCCACCAGCCACGGATGCACAAGCCAAAGTGGACCTGTGCTGGAAGGATGCTTGAGCATGCCTGTCAGTAGCAGCTGGTGCTGGTCAAGTGCTGCACTCTTGGCCAGACAGTCCCCTCTTTTTGGGAGAGGTGGGAGGAAGAGATGGACCTGCCCCAGGGCTGCCCTGCACTCAGGCTTCAGTCTGCAGTGCCTGGGGGAGGCAGCCGTCTGGCTGGAGTTTGCTCCTTTTACATCGCTGCCACTGGGGTCTGTACATTAAACTTCAGGGGATTTATAACCTGCCCTGCCAAGAGGAGCCAGATACTTTTGGAAGCAGCAAAATGTGGTCCTGGCAGCTTCCACAATTCAACGCTGAGGCTGGGTAATTCACAGCTTGCATAACCCTAATTTGCTTCGTGATTTTTGCTGAGGGGCTATGATGCCAAGGGCTGAACTGTAGAGGTTTTATTTCGCTTCCAGGAGGCTGCTTGCCATTTTTATATTATCTCACACAGTCATGGAGAACTGCAGGTAATAGAAACCTTTACTTTTCATTGATTATTCATGGCACAGTTTGCTTTGCAGGCATCCTCACAGGCCACAGACCCTGCAGCTTCCCAACATGTGTAAGGGGACACATTTCCTTGCCACAGGCAATTTGGCTCAAAAATTCCGTTGAAGCGTTCCAGCTCTGCAGGTAACGAATGCTTGGGTGGCTTTGTCTTGGATTCACTCCTTACCAACTGCTTATGCTACCTCTAGGCCCCCTGGATGCCCCCGGCCCAGCTGCTGCCCCTGGGCAGGTTTGGTAGCCCCTTTCTGCCAGGACACTGCTCCAAGATACCCTCCCTCCTGACATCCAGCCATGAACTCCATGTGCTAACCCTGATCTCTGCCTTATGGGAACTGACTGGGGTCCCTGCCAGTGTGAGCTGGGACATAGCAAGGCCTGCAAGGAAATGTTGAAACTCAGACAGCTCCATTTCACTTTAAATTTTGGGGGGAAATCCTGAAAAGCTCTTTATGGAGCTTCTATTTTTGCAGCAGCCTGTTTCCTCTTTCCCTCTCCTTCTTTCCTTTACCCACCTCTTTGTCTGCTAAATAAAACAACCTACATTTTTGACCTGAATTACTTTACGTGTCCCTGAAGGCATGTGCAGCTCCTAGGACTGTAGGAGGGTTTTCTTCTTTGGTGAGGGTAGATACCATCATTAGAGATGACAGCCAAGCTGGATCCCCACAGTCTGAACGCTATATTTGTATTTTGCCTTACAAACAATAACCCCGTGCATTTCTGTAGTGCTGGCTGTCAGGGTGAAGCTTGGGCTGCTTTACAAACAGGTAGGCATCAATCCTGTAGGCAAAATACCTCCCCATTTCTGCAGGTGAGACGCCAGGAAGTTAATAATTGCCAGCATCGCTCAGTGAGGATCTGAATCTGCCTGCATCTGTGCTCACCTAAATCACCAATAACTCCAATGCTTTTAGCAGAGGAACCAACCGCAGACCAAATCCAGGACCCCAATCTGAAGGCGGGTCCCCCTGCTCCTGCAGCATCCCTCCGTCTGCCCCGCTATCTCTTCTCCTTCTCCCCAGGGAGCCATCAAGCTCCCCCAGGCTCCCCGGAGGGTGTCTGAGGACCGCGCATCCCTGGGGCAGCAGCAGCAGGACAGGGTAGGATGTCCTTTCCTCTGCCCTCACCTCTCTGCTGCTAGAGTTGAGGGGGCAGCTAAACCCCTCCGGAGAGGCTGTGTGTCAGGCCTTAGCAAAGCCCTGCTCAAATCACACATTCCAAGTGGTGGTTTTTTTGAAAGGACAATGAAATTGCTTGTTCTGGCCCAACTTAACACTCTGTCCTATAACATGCATGGCAGACCTGGCTGAATTAAATCAGCCATACTAATTTCTCTTGTTATAGTAGCCCTGTGTAACACACAAAATCCTTGGCTTTGGAGGATGATATTATAAAGAAGGACACTGTAATTTAGTGGCTCATTTAATATGAACCAAGAGAAATATGAGGCATGCCAATGCCGCACTGGGGCTCTATTTATATCCTTTTTGGTATATGGTATGATTTATAATAAAGGATCATTTTTATGTAGTATTAGCACAGTAATGGAGCTTACTCGGTTACCATGTCTGAAGTTAGGAAATATTGTATTAGAAGAAGCTCTGTGAACACCATGTAAGAATAGCCCTTTCTTCAGTATTAAATCATGATTCCAAGCTCCCTAAAATAAATATTAATGCACTCTATTTACCTAGGAATCTGGGCTTTTATTAATGCAGCAGGAGGATCTCCACCTCTGAGCTCAGAAGCTGTTGTGTGCAGCCTCCCAGAGTTCATTTTGTGTCTCCCAGCCCTGCATCTCAGCACCCTCCGGCACTGGGAGCATCCTCCTCTGCTGGGAGCCTGGGAGGATGGCTAAAGGCAGAGAAAGCAGAAGTGCCATGTTTTGCTGGGGAGTGTGGTGTCACAGCTTATGGGAATAATTTCCTTCTTCTGTCCCCCAGTGCATGAAGGACTGCAGGCCCCGCACCTCTCCCCTGCCCTGGGGCTGCTGGTGGGGAGGAGGAAGGACTGGGATCTACCGCCTCAGAGTTTTTCTGAAGGCCACACAGCAAGTAAGTGGTGGAGCCAGGATGAGAGCGGAGCCGCTCCTGGCACCTCGCCCTCTGCATGATTCAGAGCTTGTTTCTGAAGCGAGAGGACTGGGTAAAGTTTCATTTGTCTGTCTAGAAAGCAGTACATTCTGCTTCCCATTTAAAGCTCGGGAGCCTCATGATGATTCAGAGCGCACGCAGGAATGCGCCTGTACACTGATTTTTAGTGCCAGGCAGCGTAATGCCTGCCAGTGATTAGTTCTGCCATGCAGGTGGGTAAAGGAATTAAATTGGATTTAGAAAAAAGGGGGAAAATAATCAGCTGGAGGATGCCAGGGAGAAAGAGAGCTTGCACAGGCGTGGCAACGCCTTTGCAAATGTCACTTCCACTGAAGCTGAATTGCAGGGTGCTGAGATGCAGAGGGTTTTCTTTAAAGCAGCTGGCTGCACAGGGCACTGCAAGCTCGCTGCAGGGAGCTGGTGTTGCTCACCCCTTGAGGAAAGCTGCTTGGCCCTTCCCCTCCTCCCCGTTGGGCAGGAAGGAGCTGCAGGAGGCCACAGAACCCCTGCTGCTGTGCCCCACTGCCGGAACGCCTCTGACCGGCTTCCTCAGCTGAGGCTTGGCTTTTGGGGCACAGGGTGACAGTTTGATGCTTTTCAATGCTGATGGGGCTGATGGCTACCCCAGCCATGCTGGACCAACCTGCAGGAATGGCAGCGGTGAGGACACCACCTTTGGTGCCATCCATAGCATCACGTGCAGCTGGCAGCCTGCGCAAGCGCGTGTCCCCAGCCCAAGCTCACTCCTGGTCCATGACGAGACAGATGTCACCCCATAGCCCCTGGCACGTGCTGCCTTGGTGGAGGGGGGTCCCCCTACCACCCGCTCTCCCAGCCCCGTGGGGATACAGCCACTGTTGCCAGCTGGGAAGGTGACACACAGAAGGAGACAAAGCCAGAGCTGACTCTGCTTCCCGCTGAGCCAACCTTAGGGAAATTACCCAGCCACTTTGAATAAAAATGAATTAAGTAGCCTGGCAGTAACTCAGACCATATTTTATTAACTTGGCCAGAACCAAGTAACATTAATCCCCCCTCCCTAAAATTTCTTTTTTACAGCCAGGCTCTAATATATGAAAATGTGCTGGCAAAGGTTTCGGTAGGTTACAACCCTCCGGTTAGTAACAACCACGCAGCAGGGGATTATCACTTGGATAGGGGCTGAGCCACAGTGTGGAGCCCCACACAGCCCACCTGAGCACCGAGGCAGGGGATGGCTTCCCCACCCCTTGTCCTGTCACCTTGGGAAAAATCCCTGGCAGCTCATCACTTTTGGGGTGAGGGATGCCTGGGTGCCTGAGGGCCCTCAATCATCACTTTTGGACTAGGGTAGGGATTGGCTCCAGCCCACGGGGGTGAATTGCTCTGCAGAGGTGCCTCTCTCCATCCCTCCCCCCTGGGTAGGAAAACAGCTTTTCTTGGTTCAGCAAATGCCGTGTATCAGTTTCTCTGCAAAACTGGGGGGGCATCTGTTCAGACCGGTAGGTCTGATGCCTTGATGTCCGCCCTTGCTTTAGTTGTTGAGGTGCACCCCAGGAAGGAGTCTGGCATATAAAGAAAGGTAAAAATCACCTTCTGCACAGATTCTCCCCTCTGGGCCACCCACTAAATGTGGTGGAGGCCAGGAAAGTGCTGCAGAGCAGGACTCTACAACCTAGTGGCCCAGAGTTCCTGCCACTGGCCCTGGGGGGGCTGCTGAGGGGCCAGTGCTCCTGGGGAGGTCTCCAGTGGGCTGGTGACCCACTGGCACCCCGGGGTGCTGCTTCTTGTGTTTCATAGATGCTGCTTCTGAGCTTAGCATCAGTGAGGGGGGGTCACCTCTGTGAATCCTCAAAGAGGCTGTGGGGCAAATTAGCATCTTCCCCACCCTCTGCATTCTCGTGCCCTGCATAAGCCCTAGCAAGAAATAAAACTGGCCTGCCTTCCTTGTTTATTAGCAATAATAATCCTAATAATACTTCACACATCAGTAAAAGCTTCCATCTGAGGAAATGAAAGCACTTTGCAAGCATTAATGATTTAAGATGCTTAGCCCATCTCTGAGATACGTAAGGAAAACTATCCTCTTTTTTACAAATGGGAAGCTGAAGCAAACTGTAGGTAAGTGACTTATGGCCACACAAGAAGGCAGCAGTGAGGCAGGGTAAGAGTCCAGTCTCCTTCACTACTGCCTGCGACCACAGCTCCCATTTGCTGTTTTTCAGCCAACTTCTCCGCGCCTTCGATGCTCCAATGGAGCCATCAGAGGAGCTGCTGTAGGCTCCTGGGGACCAAACCCAGATTGCTCACACACTTGGGGACTGTGTGCTTTCCCAGTGCCTGCTTGCTTGAGGTGGCCTGGTCCTTGGGTGACTGCAGCTGCTCACTACTGCTCGTGGGATATGGGACCATGTTTGCTCCAGCAGCTGCTGCGTTTTGGGGATGCCCTTGAGGTGTGATGATGTCCTGTGCTCTGTAAATGACCCTGGTCCTTGGGGAAGGCAGGGGAACCCACCAGGGGTTTGAAGAGGAGGGTGCCCCAGGGACAGATTGGGCATTGCATCCCATCCCAGGCAGCCTTATCTGTCCTTTCACTGCAACCTCGCCTGCAAACACGCCGTGGCCGTATTGGCTGCTGGGCTGGCTGCAAACACAGCCATCATCGCCCAGCGGCTGTCCCGTTGCCTGCAGGGTGGGTGTGGGGAGAAGAAACCCATTTATAAATAGTCAGATGAACTCCAGCTCACTGGGCAGCGAACTTTTTATATATAGCTGCTTTGTAAAATGAAACTAGTTCGTGCCTCTCCGGGTGGAAAAAGAAAGCGAGCGGGGACCACACCTCTTCTATTATGTGCGTAGATCTGCCCATCGGGGTCTGGCAGGGCTTGCCTACTTATATGAAATACTCGTTATAAACATGGGACTACCAGGCAGTTGGTTGTTAACTGTTTAGGAAACAACTTGAAATAATACGATTTGGCCTGGACTGTGGACCAAAATGGGATTTTCCGCCTTGAGACGTGACCGGGTCTGGGTTGCCTGCTTCCCTCTGCTATGCAGAGCTTATAAATAACCCCCTTCTCATCCTCAGAACAGCTTCTTCTGTTTTTTTTTAACATGATGAAAAAAAAAAAAAAAAAAAGACAGGCAGGCAAGCAATAGTGAAAGTGCCACCATGTTGTTCTATTTTAAATCCCGCTTGCCTGCAATTTCACATGCAGGCAGGGGAGGAGACCACTGGGTCAGCCCACCGCTGCCTGCCCGGCCGCTGTGGTGTACATGTGCCTGTGTGCACTTATTGTTTTATCCTCATGTCACCTTTCAGCCTGTGCTGCTCGCCCTCCCTCCATCCCCAAAATCTTTGATTAATAGGTTTGCTTGCTTTTTATATCCACACATGCGGCGCATCTGGAGCAAGGCGTGCCTCTGTTTCTTGTTGTTGTTTTTTATCTATCTCCCTCTCTATCTATATGTACGTGGTTTTTGTTGTGTTTTTTTTTTACTTTACTTGCAACTGCCATGGCAACTGTTACATGTTTGGCAAAAAGCTTACAGAGAAGAAAAGGGGCTCAGAGCGCTCAGCTGGCAGATGTCCAGTGTAATCATGCCGCAGCGCCGAAATGAGGCCTTTGGCCGGCTGCCGAGCTAGGGAGAACAAAGATGTCAGTTCCCCGTGTTGGCGGCGGCGCTTGTTTGGCACCCTTATATGGTTTCCCAGAACTCCTCGCCTTGGCGGCTTTCCATTCCCTTTAGGGCAGCAAACAGGATTAGCACACACAGACTTGTTTTTCTCTTTTCTCCTCCAACTGTTCCAATGACATCATCCCTGCTGCATTCAGCTGCCAGCAGGGTGACTTTGGGGGTGTTTTTTTTTTTTCTCTTAAAAAAATCACCACTGTGCACACACCAGCAAGCACTATGGTTTAGGTAATACTTGCACACCTTTCTTGTTAAATTAAAGCCCCTGAAGTGCAGCAAGCTCAGGCAAACCAAGCCAGACACACTTCATTTTTTATTTTTTTTTTGCTTCTCATAATTGAATTCCTGCAAGATAAAAATCTCCTTTTCCTCAGTAAGCTGTAATCAGCACTCGCAGAGCTGTGGTTTCCAACTGCCCTCATCATGTGCTTCCTTATGAAACTCCACAGAGAAATCGCCTTGGCGCGGATGCCGATTTAAAGGGCCCAGGAGCGGGAAGCAGCTCCCACTGGCCCCCAGAAACGGCAAGGCTGGGACTACCCAGCCCAGGGTGCAGGGGTGCGTGGGGGCCCACGGGCCTGCTGCAGGGTGGTATGGGAGGATACCCCCCTCTGTTAAGGAAGGACTTTGTTTGGGAGAGGTTTTAGTTGCTGCTGGCCGTGGAGGGTGGGGAGAAAGATCTGCAGGAGAAACCGCTGAATTTTCTGCCTTTCCCCTCAAAGCCCAGACCAGTTTTCTAATTCTGGAGATCTCCCCCTGGCATTTTCTTCTCTCCACCTGGTCTCTTTGCCAGCCAAATAAGAGGGTCATGCCCTGTTCCCAAGGGAGCCCCGGGGGGTACCAGCATTGCACCCCGCCAGGAGGTGGGCAACCCTTGGCAGGGAGGCTGGAGCCAGCCGGGGCAGCAGGGCTGCCTCCCCGCTCCCTGCGCCTGCTTCCCTGGTGGCAGTGCTCCTGTTTTCCTTGGCACAAGCCACAGGATGTGATGCTCGCTTCCTCCTGTCGCTGCAGACCCAGGGAAGGGGCCCGAAGGGGACGGTGGGCTTTGCGTGAAGGATTGCTCAGTGATGGAAAAGCTCCCCAGCTCGGGGCTGGCCGCAGACCACTGGATATTTGTCAGCATGGGAAGAGCTGGGCCAGTCCAGTTCCTCATTGGGTTGTTCAGTTTTTCCACTGCACAGGCAGACGGATGGACAGATGGACGGACGGACAGACGTAGACGACAAAGCGGGGTTGCTAGGAAAGCTTTATGTAAGCGGCACTTAGCCGTCGGCTGACAGTGCAGCAAGTGTTCAGCTCCCAGAGCTCCACATCAAACCTGGCAGCACATCAAAACCTCTGTTTCATAACCCACTAGAAATAGGATTTTCTAACAGTGCCGAGAGGACTCGCCTTGTTGTGCAGGGACCTGGGATTTTACCACTTGTTAATGGTTAACTAGGCAATGGCCTAAAAAATTCAGTAGCACCCTTCCCCATGATGATGTACATGATTTTACCAGGTGTCTTGCCTGGTGGCAGCCGTGCCACCCTGGTCCACCTGTTAATAACATAACTTGGGAATTAATTAGCAGTTAACAGCAATCAAATAATTACAGAATCAGCTGTCAGTAGAGAGGCTGTGGTTCTGTGAGCAGCTTTGCCAGGATGGGGACTGCCCTCCACCAGGAAGGGGGTGTATGATTGTGCCCCAGGGAGGGAGCGGGGCTGGAGGGGGTATTCCCCAGGGAAGCACAGATTTCCAGGGGTGCTGAGTTTTCACAGGAAGAAGGGGTCACCAAGAAATGAAATTGGTGTACCCAACCCCAATGGCTTTACCCCCCTGCAGTCCAACCCTCACCTGCTCACCCCAGCTGATGGTCCTGGGCTCCTCTGGCTGTGCTGAGGGAGCAAGGCAAGCATTAGCCATGCCCTGAACTTTATAATGCATGTAAGGCACAGCTCAGGAAGTGCTCTGCAGAGCAGAGCAGTGGGTTTGGTCAAGCCTAGCTTTGGGTGAGGGGCTTGCTGCAGTGCTGAAGCGAAACCAGGGTGCTGCTCCCACACCCTGCCTGCTTGCAGGGCTGCCCCTCCCACAAGAGGGAGGCAAGAGCCGCTAACCTCCTCTGCTCCGGGGCACCAAAGGGGATGACAGTGTACTCCCAGCCAGGCCTCTCCCCATCCTGGCTCCATGCTGAGATGTGCTGATGACACAGGAAAGGCACTTACATTTTTTTTCAGACATTGGAAAAAGAGAGTGCATTAGATAGATAAACTCATGGAGATGGAAAAGGCCCAGGTATTCATCTTATTCATCGCTCTCTCCTTGCTGATGAAGAGTTATCCCCTCTTGGACACAATCCAGTATTTTGTCCAGCCTTGTTTTCAGTGATTCAAGTGATGGGGCTTCCTTTGGGAAACTCCGTCACTGCCTAACGCACTAGTGTTAGGAAGTGCATCTTGTCTTGCATTTGGCTTCAACAGTTTGTCCCTAGGCTCTAGATTTGCTTCCCAACATGCCAGCTGCTTGTGGACTCCTGTCTCCTCCAGGCAAACTAGATGCCTTGAGCTCTTTTCACTTTCTCCATTGGTCAGTCTTAATCCTTTAATCATGTACTGCTTTCCTGCTCTCTGCTACCATCTGCCCCATATCAGCCTGGGTCTGCCAGACATGACCAAAATATCTCTGGGTGGAGAGAGCCTCCCTGGTGAGGGGATGAGACTCTGTGGGCTGCAGCAGTGGTGTCTCCCCGACAGCTCTGTGCTTCTCCAACTCTGGGCCAGTGAGTGTGAGCTCAGTGGTTGGCACAGGAGAGCGCAGCTGGAGGGATGCTCTATTTTACACTGACTGCTAACGGCCCAGAGGGGCTGTTCTGGCCAAGTAGGACTGCTGAGGCATAGAAACACCCTGGCCACACAGAGCCTTTCTGTTGGCCATGCTCCCTGCAGAGAAGCAGGCAAGAAGTTTGGATAGAGGAACTTCTTGGTGCAACTCTGAAAGGGCAAACTGCCAGGCCAGTGTGAGCAGGGCGGTCTCAGTCCTGTCCCCTCGAGGAGCATCACCAGTGGAGTTGCAGGGTGCCTCGTATACAAGTGCCTGAGCTGGATGGAGAAAATACTTTCTGCACAGTCAAGATAACTGGATTGGCCCAAGTTACATCCCTGAGGGCACCTCACATAGAGCAGTCTCCTTCCCTCCATCACCTTCCCAAAAATGGTGTGAGCACCCATTGTCCTGCATGGAAGTTGCTGTCTGTAGCTGCTTCTCCATGTGTGTGTTCTCCTCTGTTTGGAGGTGCAGAGGTGTCCATGTTCCTCACCTGCCAGCTTGAATTGTCCCCCGAGGAATATATTTCTGTGGTCATATTCCAAGTCCTTTCTTGTTCCCTTACCCCATTTCCATTCTTCCCTGTCCCTGTACTTGCAGTTCCTTAGTATGGAGCTGATGGGGCCACGAGCACCTCTGCCCTGTGCTCCCACCAACAGCAGGGGAAGATCCCAGCCCCTGGTCCTCCACTGGCTTGTCCCCTCACACACCACGTCCCCTCTGCCTCCAGGCATTCATCACAGCGCTCAGCACAGCTTGGCCTAAGTCAAATGCCTGCGTTCCTCCTCGTGGTGGGACCCAGCACTCTCCCTTTCTTTTTGTTTCCTTTTGTTTATGGTACTCGATCCAGCTTTCAGGCCATGCGCAAATGCTCTGCTCCTGGCCAACTTGAATATGTTTCAAGAAAGATTGCACAAGAGTTCAGGGCTGGTGCTGGGAGCCAGGCCTGCTGGGCTGGCTGTTTTGTCCTCTTGGGCCCCGGTCCTGCCGGAGGACCTGCTGGCACGAACCCCTGCCAAAGCAGAGTCAGCAGGATGCCACACAGGCTGCCCGGCTGGGAGGAACCAAAGCAGCAAAGTCCAACAGAGGTCAGGGACAGGCTTTGCAAATTTAGTTTAAAAAAAAAAAAAAAGAGAGAGAGCAATAAAAGTTTGTCTGGGATGGTTTGCTCTCTGTTAAAGCCATGCAGATTGATGGTAACCCCAGCTACCTCCAGGTATAAATAGCTTTTCTTCCAGGCTTACACTGGGGCTGGGCAGTACAAGCTCTGCTGCTGCTGGCTGTGGTAGAGGATCCAGACTCTGAGCGGCAAGAAAGGGGCTGGCAAGCTGAAATAGCTCCCCCAAAGTCAAAGGGGAAGAGGTGAAGGGGTCCTGATGGCTGACACAGCTGCGGATGTGTCCAGGAGCCTGAACCACCCTCGCTCGGTGGCATGGCTGAGACACCCTGCAGATGTGGCTCACCGTTCACAGTCTGGCTGGCCTTTGGCGAGAGAAAGCACTTACAACCCCCGACTCTCAAATACAGCTTGTATTTCAAGTGACGTGAAAACCTTGCTTCCCACCTATTGGGTTTGAAAATGCTGCAGGCGAGTAAAAAAAAAAACTTTTTTTTTTAATGGTTCCTAACTTTTTTTTGAAGGCACATTTGTTATGTTTGGTTGGTTAAGTCTGTCTTTTCAGTGACCTTGTCAACAAAGATATCAGCAAAGAACTGATAGGGGAATACTTGGAAAAATCAAACCTATCTGCACGAGCAGGCTGTGGTAGGGTGGACCCTGGGAGAATTAGCTGACCTGCTGAGCCTCTGTCAATTATTTTTGAAAAATAACAGGGAACAAAAAGCTTCAGGGCACAGGAGGTTCCTCAGCAGCCTGTGGCTGAGATGTTGAAGTGCCTCGTGACACCCATTGCCATCACAACTAAGAAATTTTGTTTACTTTCCTGACACAGGAGCCTCCCTGCTTTGAAGGAATTCAGAGTGACTTAAAATCCCTTGGGAAAGCTCTGTCTTTCTCAGAGGTGGGATTCATCTCAGCTGACTGTAGAAGTTTGAAAGTCACACGCTGATCCAAGCTAATAATTCTTGTGCTTCTCATAGGGCATGAGGAGGAACAGGCATCTCACAAAGCATGACTCGTTTATATGTTCAGTGGGACAAATCTCTTGCTGGAAGTGCCCACCTTTTCCATGGAGCATAGTGGGAGCCTGGGAGGTTTTGTTAGCCAGAGCTGCCTACCTTAGAGAAGGTGAGCACTAAACTCACCCTGGAGAACAGACTCACTTTTTGGTCCTTTAAAGCCACAGAGGAGGTGCCCAATGACCTACAGTAGATGTGGAATGATATAAAAATTCTTCCTCTGGCTCCCAGGTTCTAGTGCAGCTTCTTGGCTGTTGGCGATCTCATTAAAAATCCTGATGAATGCAACGATGCGGTCCCTGAATTATTCTCACTTCCACCAATTTCATTTGAGTACATGGTAATATTGTTCCCATACTTTCCAGTTTAACATAATGCTGATAAATGATATGACAACAATAAATTTTCATTTTATTTAAGGCTGTTTATCATCCATATCTATTATGGAAAGTCATCAATTATGCAAAAAGCGTGAATGTTTAAAGAGCCTCTAAAGTGTCTCTATTTATGTATTGCATGTTGTGTCTTCTCTACTCCTTGCTTGTGCACACACTGGAGAGGCTCCTTCATTAAGTATCATTTTTGCACAAAGAGCCTGAAAAATGGAACTTGATGGGGGATTTTAGACAAGCTGGAGGTTTGTCGCAAAATGTGTCTGTGAAATAAAATCTTCACTTCATGGAAGAATCCCTCAAACCTTGAAGCTGGGTCTAAATCAGAGGACCAGTAAACTAGATGGATACGGTATGCCTGGGGTCAAAAAGCCACGCTCTACTGCTCACCTGAAGTCACCTTCTGTAGCTGAGCCAGGGCCTCTCAGTGAAGGGGAAATAAGTGGGTCCTTCATGAGGTCTCATTAGCAGAGGGGTCCACACTGCTCACAGCCCAGTGATTTCTGCAGTCTATGGTCCCTTGTAAAAGCCACAGGAGCTGCATTCCAACAACTGGGGCAGGTGTGGACCACCCTGCAGAGAATCGCTCTGGAATGAGGGAACGAGATGCTTGAAATGGCTGAGATGTTGTAAGTCAGGCAGCTATCACTTATCTCTGAGTTTGCACAGCAACCTCTTTGCTACAGAGGGCCAGATTCTGCTTGCATGGCAGTGTCTTTGGAGCCACATCAGTGTAATTGACAGCTTGTTTTGGCACGTGTATTAAATTGCAGTAATGGGGAGATTTTACAGCAAGGAATGCAGGTCAGGGAGCGAACACCAAACAGAGACCCTTTAAAGCAGTTGGAGAACGTTGGCATCTTGGATTACTTCTTTCTTTCCTTTCAAGATGCTGGGGGAACAAAAAGAGTTAAAGTAAGGAAATTAGATCACAAAAAGCAAATTAACTAAACAGCACTGTCCTGGCCCGATGCTGATCTCGTGCATGGTGTGCCAGTAAATCCCGAGTAACCCGGCACACATCTGGGTGTTTCTGGGGCGGCTCTGTCTATTCAGGCCCGCCAGGGTGTCGGAGGGAGCCCGCAGCTGCCACGGCTCTCCGGCAGCGTGCGACAGGAAAGGGAGAGCTTTCTCACACGTCCGACACAAGAGGTTGATTGTGGGGATTGCTGACGGGTGACCTCCCTGTGCTGCCGGTGCTGGAGCTGCTGGCTCCTCCAGCATGGGCACCCACTGGGAAACCTTCTGATCTTGCATTACAATGCCCGTAGCATTGGTAAGTGTCCTGCAGCTGCTGAAGACTTAGGTAGTTAAACATCTCTCCTTAGTAATTAGCTGTGGTTTTAAATTACTTACAATTTATGTAGTGCTGCAGGGGATGTGTTGGGTTGTGACAAAGAAGAGAGTGTGAAGCTGGTGGAGTGGAAAGCACGGTGGCATCTGCTATTTTTAAACATGACACGCAAGGTGACCTCCACGCTTTTCCTGCACCCAGCGCTGGTGCCCTTCACGGCACTTGGTGGTCTTTGCCATGAAATCTTTCATTTTCTTTCACTCTTCCTTTCCCCTTGTAACCATCAGGAGATGTCCTTGACAGTGCCACGCGCCTTTAAGCCAAGTAAGCAATAACACAAGAGAGGATTTGCAGCCATCGTGCCTTTTATTGAGTGCATTAAAGGCCTGGGATCAAAGGCTGTCTGCTTCCAGTGCTAGAACAGTTGCAGTGGCACATTAGTAGGATTTTTTTTCCCTACCAGTTCAAACAGCTACACAAATTTTCCATTCAGCTTCTATTTTTTCCCTAGGCTCACAGGATGAGGAAGAATGTCCTCTGAATCCTGGCTTCTCCCATGACAGACACTGCCTCTCACTGCTCTTGTCCTGATCCAACCTGGTTGTCACAAAGGTCACTGTGGGTCTTGTACCCAGTGCCCTGACTGTTGGACTGGTCCAGAATATCACTGCTCTGCCAGAGAGAAATCTTTTGCTTTACAGCCATGAGCAAATTCAGTTTCTCTTGTGCCATACAGAGAAATGTTATTATGGTTTGGTAGCTCTCCCGTTCACAGTGATAAAGAGAGAGAGGCCCCCTTGGGAGACTCCCCATGGCCCTCAACACCCTGGTACCTATCTGTGCACATCAGCTACTCTGTATTTCATATCCTCTGCTGAATGCACTCTCCAGTGCATCCCAGGATTGTGCTTGTCTTTCAATAACTGCATCCCATTGGTGCCCAAAATCATTAACTACTAGTATGCCCTTTTCCCCTTCAGCCAGTTCCAGATGAGTTCCCAGTTCACAGCATCAGTTCTTGCTGTTAATCCATAAACTATAACCTTTACATCGAGTACTGTTCAATGTAATTAGATTTCTATTACGTGATGTTCTTTCCTGTGGTTAAACAAGACTTACTTTACTTAAACAGCCAGCCCCAGATGAGGTTTAATTGTAACCTTGGCGTTAAAGCTCTGTGCTTACATGCTGTTCTCTTGAAGCCTCTGGTCCACCACACCATTGCCTGTACTTATCTTGATATGACATGTTAGCAATCATCCATAGCTTTCTGTCAGCAAGACCCAGCCTTGTCCTGCAGGACATCAGCCCTCTCCCAAGGACCCACTCTTTCCATGAAGAGAATAATAAAACCAGGATGGCTCCAAGTCAGGTCACCCTGACTGCAGTGTAAACACACTACCTGTTCTGGTGCAATCTGGAGTGGAAAACAAAGGCACAATAGACCAAACAAGGTCATTACACACAATTTGATCCAATTATACATCTAAAACCAGGGCTCTTTGTGCGACGATTTTTATTTTGTGTTGAGAAGGAGGGAAAGCAGCCTTACACATAATGGAGTGGTGCTGGGTACTGAAACATGTCTCCTCTCACATAAAGCAGCAGTAATGCCTTCTAAATCCACCTGTACCTCGTCTGAGAATTCATTTACCCCCACTCTTGCCGCTGCCATTCCCTGGGGTTAAAAAATGTTGGTATGCAGGAAAAGTTTCCTCCGGCAGCGCACAGGCTGTGGCCACCCCCCTTCCCAAGCCCAGTGGCTGCTTTGATGACACAAGAGCATGACAGTAAGAGAAATGCCTGGGGAAGTGAATCAATAGCGGCAGGCCAGCCAGCTGCAGGGTGAGGACGGGGTAAATCGCTGGAAGAAACTTTCCCAGCCACCGGAGGAGTTGGGAGAACAATGCGGAGAAGAGGATGTGAGGCACTTCCCGCCGCTGGCCAGCCCCACGCCAAGGAGCAGTGCAGCCTCCAGCGCTATCTTTGTACCTCTGTCATCATCTGGAGGCTGCTTTTGCCATTTGCTGTAGGTTTCTATGCTTGTCGTTTCTTTTAGCTCTCTCTCAGAGATGCAATTGTGGTTGCAAAAAAGGGGGACTGTGGCTGACATCTACCCAGCCCATCTGAGGCAGGCCTCTGGGCCAGACTGGAAGCATGCTGGTTCTTCTCTAAGATCTGGCTGGTAGAGCAGTGTCGATGTTTTTTTTCTTCTACCATCCCTTTCCCTTCTCCTATCCCTGAGAGATAGAGATAGTGGATTTCTTGTTTGTTCTGCTTTCTTATAACCTCTGTCTGTTACCAGCCACTCGAATCTCTGTCTAGATCCTGCAGAGCTGTTTCTCTCTATGATATTCAAGTGCCTTTTGCAAGTTAAAAAAAAAAAAACAAACAACCCAGCCCTGTGATTTTCCTCCCTGCCATCAGGAAACAGGTTTGTTTGTTTTTTAATGAATGCAAAAGAATGCAGATAGCGGTGAGGAAAAGCTTGGGCAATGAGTTCGGCACTTCTTTATTTAGGCTTCTCCATGTATATCAGCTGAGCCCAGCAGGCAGCAAAGCAAGAGCTGGATGTTATTTCAGGAAAAGCCTAGTCTTTCATGCTTGAGACAGAGTAGTGTCCCTGGAGGGGAACTCTCCACTCCTGTTGTGCATGGGTGATTTGGGTGGAAAAAAGGACAAGGAATTCCAGCAATGCTGCTTTTCTTTATCTGTCTTCCAGGCTTTGCATAGAAAGTGTCCCCAGGGCTGCCCACTGCCATCAAGACAAGTTGGAGGGGGTTCACACCTGCAGCTCTGTCTGGCCTGGTATTTCCCACCACACCGGTGCTGGACACTTATGGCTGCACAGGGCCGGAGACACAACAGGCACATCCGTGGCATGATGTGGGAGATGGACAGTGCGTGGCAGTGCTGGGGACTCTGACACTTACATCATATGGACAAGGCAGCCATGCGAGGTGGCACAGGCTGAGCACTAATAACGGATTCATTCCAGCTGCGTGCTTGCTGGAAACAATGGACTGAAATCACAGTTGCACTGATGTCAACACCAAAAAGGTAAAAAACCAACAAAGTAATGTGGCAGTTTAAGCACAACATTTCTCTTGATTTACTGCTTGGCACTTCATGATAGTTTTAGGTGTTTCTACCTTACTGAAAGTCAAATTTCAGTCTTGAAGCATCACTTCAGCATGAAAAGTAGAAGTGCGTCACATAGAGCAAGCTGCTTAAACTTAAAATTTTATTCAAACAACATATATATTTTGGCCATGGCTCTTTGCTGAATTCAGCACAGATTCAGGCTTGGCCAGCCTGAAACTGCATTTTTCAGTGCATAAAATATTCATTGCACTTTTTTACCTGGCTCTAACCATGATATTGTGTGAACCACATCTTCACAATACATCAGTACTTAAAGGCACATCTGTTCTTTGGGATCCAAGCAGCTCTGAGATAGGTCACCTCTAGTTCCAAATCCAATATTCATTTGCCCGTGGTGGGCATATTTCTTCCTTAGTCACACAGGATTTTTGCTTCTTTCAAAGTATGTCTTTTGTAGCAGATTTTTATGCAGATTTTTATGCAAGAACTTATTACTAGGTTGTTTTCTATTGATGCAGAGAAATCTTTCATGCAATTTGCATGCCATTAACAGCTTCATAAGAGACGATCCTGATTCTAATGGCTCTGCACAATAAGCCAATAAAGCCAAATATGGAAGGGATTATGGAGTGCGTGGCTGTTATACCCACAAAATGGCTTGTACGTTCAAAAGAGAGACATTGACTCCTCTGACACCTAAGGTTAGTCCTAAGAGTTACTACTACTGATATTTTTCAGCAGCACTTTGACTGTCTTTTATCTCCTGTTGGTTGCCCTCTCCATTTTCTTGCTCTGGCAGCAGAAACCAAAGAGAAGCCCCAGCCTGCAGGGACTGCTGCCTCCCATGTGAGTGTCCTGTGCAGCCTGCCGTGTGGAAAATGCTGCCAGATTCCAGCATTGCAATGAAACTGGTGCTGTTACATCATTTCTGTAGCACTGGAATAACAACAGAGGCTGCCTTGGGGCAGGTATAGGCACTAACCAGTGTCCCTGTCACTGACACCTTCCTGCAGGCATATTTACACCCTATGCTTTCCCTGTAGGAAAGGCCAGGTGTCTGCACGGAGACTTTCAGATCTGCTGCTTGTCTTTGATGCTGCTGGTGTGACGTAGGTTAGTGGGCAGACTTACCAGCTGTGGAGGATGAATAACTCTCTCCCTGGTGTCAGTTTCAATCCTTAGCCTTGGGGGCTTTTTATCGAGTTTCATAAACAGGGGATTGGAAGTGAAGGGCAGACGTCAGAAGCCGGCCTCCTGCTGCCAGAGACCCTACAGCTCTGCAGAGGGATGCGAGGGGTGCCTGTGCAGGGAAACATCACTGAGCAGTGGGGAGGCTTCTGCTCCCGTCCCTCAGGGAGCACATTTGTGTGGTGTTTCTTACCAGGGTTAGAAAATTACTGCTGTGATGGATGAGGTGGCAGAGGACCGAGCCTGGTGGGAAGCTGGCTAGGAGGAGAGAGGGAGAGTGGTGGGAGAGGGAAAAGCTACAGTCCAGAGCATGGTGGAACCTGCTTACAGCTGACTTTTCCCTTCCTCCACTAGATCCTTCCTTGTCTGCTCCTGCTTCATCTGGGAATAGCAGTCATGGGTCAGCTCAGCCATCTGGCTCCCTTGTGCCCTCTCTTTTCCTGCAGGACACAGCCTGAGATTCTCATACAAACTCAAGTAATTGCCCAGGCTCCTGGGAAATACATGAAAGGGCACCCTCTTGAACTGTGGCAATGCCCAGACCACATTCCCTCCCAGTGCGCATGTAATGCTCTGCGTGTTGTTAACTAGCTCAAGGTTTTCACATACTTGGTTGCCTAATAGAGAGAGTTTCTTCCTTCTGCAATAAACAGCACTCAAAAAAGTTTTTTACCTTCTTTGGTCACGTTAGTACATGCTCTTCTTGTGTTTCAATTGCTCAGCCATTATGGGGCTTCAGCATATTTTGTTTGCATATTGTGGCCTGCATTTTCAGCTTCGCAGTTATCAATGTTGTCTTTATGCCTCCATGTGATTTAGAGGTGGCTCATAAATGCAACATGCCAGTGGAGCCAACCACACAAACAGCTGCTGAGCACAAACTGGGAAGTGTTCAGAAATGCAGCGATGATGAGCTGAACATAGTCCCAGACGAGCTCAGCATAACCTTCCCCAGTACAGGAGTCCCCTGTCCACCGCCCTCCAACCAGCTCATGACTCTGTCTTCAAGTGTCAACCACCCCCTGCCCTTTGGCACGGTGGGTTGGGGTGCTCGGCACACGTGTATCGTGGGCTCATCTTCTTGGGCTGCTGTGGATGGAGCAAATCTGGTGTTGCCAGGCCATGGCCAGCTCTGGCACTGCAAGACTCACAGGCCGCACAGGTTTTGATGTGCTGGAGCTGGAGGTGACCTCCAGGGGCTTACACAGATCCACAGGGTATGAGCGACCTGCCCAGTCTTCTGCATGTGTGCTGCACAGGAGGTTGGACACCTTGCAGCCTCTTCTGGTAACAGGAGGTCAGCAAGCAGCATTTAAAACTTCCTCTGCACATATCCATGTGTGCACACACACCTGTGAAAGGCTTTATTTGCAGTCAAAATTTAGCACTGACATCTTTTTTTGCAGCAGCGTTTTCAGAGTCATGGAGTATATTCATGCAAGGTCTCTTTTCCTTTAACTTAATATAGTGGCTGTTGCTGCTACCAGCCTTCAAGACAGCAGCACCATGAGCAGATGACCTGAGGATTTTTCTATTTGTTGCAAAGCACTGAACAGGCATCGCTCCCCTTCCTGAGACCCACAGAGCGCACTGACTGGGCTTGGCAGTGACAGGGGCTGGATCCCAGCTTCAGCTCTGCATTAGGGGCTGAGTTGGCCCAGCTGTGGCGTCTTCTGATTCATGGTCTGATGTCTTCTGGCCTCATGTCTCCACGTGGCATGACTTTGAGCTGAATGCCCACCCCTCATGGGTGAACCTCTGGCTGCCTTGGGGCAGAGCCAGGCTCAGGAAGGTGCTTGGCCATGGACCAGCCTGAGGAGATGGTCTCAGTCACCTACAAGGGTGTAGGATGCCTGGGAAAAATGCAATTTTCATTGCCATGGGATTTTGCACTAACCAGGCTTTTGTGCTTCTTAAATCCTTCCTTCCTTCCTTCCTTCCTTCCTTCCTTCCTTCCTTCCTTCCTTCCTTCCTTCCTTCCTTCCTTCCTTCCTTCCTTCCTTCCTTCCTTCCTTCCTTCCTTCCTTCCTTCCTTCCTTCCTTCCTTCCTTCCTTCCTTCCTTCCTTCCTTCCTCCCCCTGTCTTCTTCTATTGCCCTGTCATTTCTTCTGTTCTCTGGAGCTTTTTGCCCCTTTTGCCCCCATCCCTCACTCCTGGCTTCCATTTCCTTAATTTTCCTTTCTATCTCCCCAGTAGCCTCTAAAACCATCTCTTCTGTGTCAGACATTTGCACCCCCTTGCTGGCTCTGCTGGTATCTCGATGTCCCAGCAACGTGCAGAAAGGAGGGCAAAGCTTAGTCGTCCCTTCTTCAGTCTCACAGCAGAGGCAAGGCACATTTTCCTTTTCTCCCCACAGCCAGAGATACAAAAGCTCACTGGGGCCTCCTGCCTCTATGCACTGGAGCAGATGCCTGCAGGAATTGCTCCCAACCTCCCTCACAGGCTTGTGAGCAGCATGTTGAGATTTCCTCCATCCCAGGAATGTGGGACTAAGGAGCTAGGAGGAGCGGTATCACTTAAATGTTTCTTTTTTTGCCCATCTGCCCCTCTGTTAGCAGCCAAAGAGGGATCATAGAATCACTTAGGTTGGAAAACACTTTTACAGTCACCATTAAAAAAATACAAAAGCCTGTGCTGGAAAGGTTTAGGTGGAGCAGCCAGTGAGTTGAAGGGCTGGATGATCTTGCTTTCTGATGGGAGGCAGAGATGCCTAAGCCAGGCTGCAATGCAGCAAGTGACCTGTACAGGGGACACTACATTTCTCACAACCCAAGATCTTCTCCATCAAATCTGGCCCAGCTGTGCCTGCTGTAAGGTCAGTGTAGAGAGCAGGCACCCACTCAGCTGTGTGGTGGCCCCACTTTGCTCGGCAGGGTTAGCCACCTTGAATGCCAAACTAGTGGGCACAGAGCCAGCATTCATCCTTAGAAGCTCTTGCAGCGCTGGGCCAGTATCCATGGATTTTGCCCTAATCAACACATGTCTTTGAGGGTTGCCCTTGGTAAAGAATACTTCAGCAAAATGATTATTTTCATTACAGTTAGCATACAGTTTTCCAAACACCCAGTTGGGTTTATGCTCCAGATCACAACACTTACAAGTCAAATGTTGTGCTCCTCAGTATAACTTCCTTTAGCTATGATTTTATTTCTTTGGGAGCTTCTGCTAATCCTCTCTAACATTCTCCATTGTGGCATTGCAATGCCTGTGCTGGCACTGAAAGCTTTTCTATTTGATGGCTGCAATTAGGGATGACATGCACAAGATTGGGGCTTTTGGGGTGGCTTTCTTGGGGGTTATCAGGCAGATTATGCAGCTTCTATAATTTAGGACATTGGTTGTGTGCAGATGCCTGGAGACTTCGGGGAACAGAGAGCTGTGGGACTGCTCTTGGTTAAAAGACGAGCTGATGGGCCCAAGCATATAGCTGTGGCCTTGACAGGTTACATTTCTGTTTGCAGTGTCACTTCCTATCACGCTTGCAACGGAGGTAACTGTTTGCACTGTCATAACATTTCTTCTGCTGGAGCTTCCTGGCTGGGGATGCTGCAGCAGTTGCTGCAGGGCACATCAACCCGCTCCCCAGGCGCTTGCTGGAGGCTGACCAGCAGATGCAACCCTCCCGCTAGACAGGCCCTGGCAGCACATACGCAATGTTGGTTGCGTAGGCTGAGAGCCTGCCGTGCTCTTGGAGCTGGCTTCTTGTTGCCTGCCCCAGCCTTCCTGCCTGAGCTCTTCACCGTGCACGGCGTGGTGCCCAAGGCACTGCCAGCTCTGGAGATGGCTGTCACTGCAGATCCTCCCGCAGTCACCTGGGGTGGGCCGATGAATGGGTCCCTCTAGCACAGGTTCAAACCCAGCTCTTTCTGTGAAGCCCTGAAAATGTACGAATGCTAATAGGAATGATAGTTGTCAATAAAATGACAAGCCAGGCCTTATTTTAGATTTCAAATTAAGCTGTGAGGAACAAGGACAGAGATCTGGCTGGACGGTACCCCTGAAGACGGTGGAAATTTTGTCCCTTCTTGCCGGAAGAGCAAGGCTCCTTGATGCTGGTGAGCCACATGTTGCTCTCCAATATATTGCACAAAATTCACAGAGGAAATAATTGATACTACTGATTTCTTTTATTAATACTGGAAAGAAAAATTGAGCATTTCCTGTGTACAATATGTAATGTTCTGCTCACCTGTGTGATCTGTAGCCAGTGTCCACCTGTGACGTCTCTGCATCTGTTTCCCTGCTTTGTCATTTCTATCGTAATACTTACAGCATTCAGTGTTGTGTGTTTTGCTTGCAAGATTATCTCAGGCAGGTCTGGTTTGAAATATTTGTCCTGTGGTCTCACATTTGCCTGTGAGATTTCCCAAAACTTGATAGTTTCTAGTGGCTGCTCGTTTTGGGTTTTTAAGTCCTTTTTGGGAGAGGAAGTGGGAAAGCTGGAAGGAAAGGTGAAAGGTCCTTTGTGTGTGGTTAGAGACAAGTGCCACTCGCGCCACGCAGTGACCAGATCAACCCTCACCTTAGTATGCATCTGCTCTGAGCTGCCACTCGCACCCACCTTTGCGTCCACAAACACAGACGTGCAGAGGGGATTCCAGTTGCTATATAATAAATTGGGTCCTAATTTCCTTCTGGGGACTGGCCTTAAGAGACGTTCCTTGCCCATTCATATACACACTTCTCATCTGTGTCCTTGTGTACCTGCTGATCCAGCCCCTCGACTGCCTGGTCCCCCACTGACACAAGCAAACACAGCCCCAGGGAGGGATGAGCCCGCTTGGATCAGCACAGGAATACACCTCTTCCCCCTAATTTGCACTCACCCCTAGCCACACCAACAAGTGTTGGGGGGTTGAAATCTCATCTAACAAAAATATGGTTCAGCAATGTTTTATATATCTGACATATATAACAACGTATATTGCATTGCTGAATTTAGTGTCAAATCAGCACATAGAGTTAACAAGAACACAACAAATGGTAAAACAAATGAATGTACCTGAGCCTCCAATGTTGGCATCCAAGGCACAAGTTCAAGGAATTTATTTAAAAATGTGGTGTGCTTTTACCTGTGCCACAAGCCTCCATTCTTAGATAACCTTTGGATATTTAAGGTCAGTAGGCACTATTTTGGCCGCCTATTCTGCAGTATCGGTAGGAGGCTTGGCCATGAGAAAAGAGAAATTAATCTGGTGAAGAGAGAAAGGAAATGTCCCTGGACAAGAAACAGGATTCAAATGGGATTGCTGAGGACTACCAGAGCTGTTGCTTTTGATTTGCCTTTAGCTGAGAGGGAGTTTCCCTTTTCTGTGTCCAGTGCTAGGCTTTGTGGGCAGCCATGCAAATGTCCAACACAGATTTCGTATGATGAAGTGTGGAAGTCTAAGGTGGCAAATAGAGATAACTGGGAAGAGACCAAAGCTAGAGGGAAAGAGGTTAATAAGTAGAGGGCTACAAAACTCCATGATATAAAACCTTGGAGGACTTTAAGAGGGGGCGGGGGGGGGGGGGGCGCTAATGACTTGGAAGACAACAGAACTGCATTTCTAGACACCTAAGGGAAGGCAGGGAACTGCAGGTGTTGGGGAGATTACAGCCAAAAGAGACATTTGAGGCAAGGATTTCTACTAAAGACAGCAAAGAGGCAGCATTTGCCACACCAGGACAGTCCCTACAGGACTAGAGAGGAGGCTACCATCAAGGTAAAAGAGGAGAAAGAGTGAGTGTGAGGATATTTATTTAGAGCCATGGTGTTGCTTAGTAAGCTGTAAGAGGAAACCTGTAGCAGCAGATTCCCAAAGGCTTGCAATGAGATGCCACTTTTGTCTGTGGGACAGCATCTAGTAGGCTGCAAGCAAATTCTAACATCACCCCATTGTATTAAACTGACTTGATTCATGCTGGTTTTATGTCTTCCTGTTGCCCTCTTTTTTCTAACCAAAGCTATTTCATTAGCTAAAGATACAATTACTCTTCTAGGTTCAGTTTTCCTCACTGAGAAAAGGCCTCCAGTGTTTGAGATGTTCAGATGCAGGCTGTGAGTTGAATCCCAAAGCTTATCCACTCCTGGAAATTGTTAGAGGTGAGGCTGGCAGGATCACTGTCTGGCCCAGCTGTTCCTCCCTGAGCCCCAGGTGGGATCAACTGACTAATGCTTTTTGCAAAAGTGCTTTGCACTTTCTGCAAACAGCTCAGTCTCTCTTAACTGCAGTGGCCAGAACTGCGCAGATGACACTTCAAATGAAGCCCTGACAGCATAGACAACAGGGGAAGAACAGTTTCCTGTTTGTCACAGACTGCACTTCTGTTTGTACACCTCATTAGAGCACTTTCATTTTTTACTGCAGCATGACCATGCTCATTCATGTTGAGCTGTCATCCCTAGATCTTCTTCTGCAGAACTGCTGCTGTACTGGTTGTTCCCCAGTTGGCCTTACAGTTCTTGATGACACCTACACAAACACAGAGCTCTGCTTTGCCCCTACTGAATGACGCTTCTCTTCCTGTCCCTCTCCCCCATTTGTCAGGATTGTTTTGCATTCTTCTCCTGTTCTCCAAAGAGCTTGTTCTTCATGGTGTCCTGTGCTAATTTAATAAGTGTTCTCTAGTCTTGGGTTTTTTTCAAAGATATTAATGAAAATACTGTATGCTGCCAGACATAAAACAGATGGCTTCAGACTTCATTTGATACGTACTGCCAGTTTGACAGTAAAGCATTTATAACTGCTCTTAGTCTGGTTTTCCAACCAGCTGTACACTCCTCTAATAGCAGTTTCTTCTAAGCTGTGTTTCTTTACTTGGTTTATGAAAGTGTCAGGTGAGACGATGGCAAAAGCCTTATTAAAATCAAGATCTAAGACCTACTGCAGGAGGAAATTAGATTGATTTGATGTGATTTGTTCTTGTCAAATCAGTGCTTGCTGTTCCTCATCTGCTTGTTGTCTTCTAGGCGCTGGAAAATAGTTTATCCAATTACCAGCATCAATATTTTTCCAGGAATTGAAATTAATCTGCCTGGTCTCTGATTCCTGGCTCCTCCTGTCCCACTGCCCTTTCATGGCAGGTGCTAGGTTTGCCTTTCCCAGCATGCAGAAATACACCCCCCCACCCCTGACTTCTGTGCTGATGGCATCAAGTGGGCTTCAGCTGCTTTCCCCAGTATGGGAAGAAGGCTTTTTGGGACTTGTCAGTTGGAATATATCTGACTTATTTAGACACTGTCTGACCTCATTCTTTCTTGCAGCTGGTATTCTTACCCTCAGACTGTATATGTTGGTTGTGTTAAAGGGGGCACCTTTGAGCAAAGACTGAAGGAAAAAAGTATGGAACACTTTTGCATGTTTGGCATCATCACTCAGTATCTCCTTCTCCTCGTGAAGCCCAGCTCTTTCTTTGGCCCTCCTGTTGCTACTAGTGCACACACTTCATGCCCACTGCTTGTTGCATCACTTACATCTTTTTCGTGTTGTTCCTCCATGCTTATGCTGTTCTTTTATACTTAGTAACATGACCTAGTTCCACTTTCTGTGTGCTTCCTCTGCACTTCTGAAACTAATGAAGAGCTCGTGATTTAGCCAGTTGATAGGTTACTAGCTTCCCTTAGTACCTGTGCTAAGTTGCCTGAGCAGCTCACAAGTAGTTCTGTACCATATCTTTTTTGACTGTGCTTTTCATATAACTTCCTTAGAGCACTGTCAGCTCTCCAAATGTCCTTTCTGCCTTGGATTTGTTCCTCTGGGCTTGTGTGTAGTAACACCATGAGTTAGCTAAAGCCTGTCTCCTCAAAGTCCACTGTTTTGTCTTTGGGCTTTTTCCCCCTAACTCCTTTTCTAGAAATCATGACTACTACCATTTCAAGGTCACTCTCACCCCAGTTCTCTTCACCTTCACCTGCAAAACCAGTTCCCCTGTATTACTTAGAATAAAATTTTGCAGACTAGCTAGCCAGGAAGAAGCTAGAGAGATGGCAGATGCAGTCAGTTCAGGGAAGGGCACAGACAGAGTATCAGAATAGAGCTAGACAGAGAAGTCCCTACATATTTAGCAAATTAGTATAACTTTTCACGATTATCTGCCCCTGTCTATGAACTTGTCATTAGTTTCCAGGAGTTGTGGCTAATAGTGATAGAAATATTTGTGTTATTTGTGTAAAACATGAACAGTACAAGCATGTTATTAAAAAACTTGTCAGTTCTGTCTGTCTTAGGACTTTTTTATGGTCTTTGTACAATGAGAGGCTTAGACCTTACAAACATTTTGAAATTCCATGTGTAATAAGCAAATAGCTAGAGTCTTCTTTATTCAATTATCCATTGACATTAGAGTGTGTTTTTAAACATGGAGACTCAGGCCAAGCAGAGCTGTTTTGTCATCATTGCAGCATTGAGGAGTCCTCATGATGAGGCAGAGCCTCCAGCTTCCCAATGGCCAACCAAGATACATCTGGCCTTCAAGATCAGATTAATCTTTCCCAGCCAGCTTTTTTCCAGCACACAGTGTGTACTGTTCCTGGTAACTTCTCACTCTAGCTGCATTAGTACCAGAAGAGCTTTCTTGTGCAAAACTCCAAGCCAAAAGTTTCCTTTTGGGAGCTGCTTGTCCTCTCTTCTTTGCTGCTGTCCCATCCGAGCTGACCCTCTTCCAGCCTGGGTCTCTTCCCAGGTGCCTGCCGCTGTGCTGTTCTAGAAAAGCTCACCTGAGTGGGTTGAATGCAAATTGGCTTTTGGCTGTCATCTGGCTCTGGTATGTGCCTGCAAATGTGCCTTTAGGTACTGAGATATTTGCCTGTGAATATTGTTGGCAGGGTGGCTGGTAACTCTGCTGTGAGTTATTTTAATAACATTATTGATTTCACTACTTCACTGTAGTTTTGCTTCACTACATCAAGTCTTGGTGTTAGGGTGAAGCGGCAGCTAATTAATTCAGTATAAATGATGTTTCTTTATGGGGCACCCAGAACCAAAGAGAGCTTCAGAAGCTCCCATGGATGTCTGCCCAGAGGCTGATGTGGTTTCTAAAGGAGCTGTTGACTTTCTTTTAACACTCTAAACAACCATATGAGTACAACTTTATAACTGACTCCTCTCTTGATATAATTGTATAAAAACAAAACACTCTTCTGCTGTTATAGAAGAGCTATGATGATACATTGTTAGCTGGTATCCTTGAAGGCAGTCTGATTTCTATTCTTTATCTAGCAATTGTTGGTCTGATGCATCCTCCAATAGGTTGCTCTTTGAGTCATAGGAAGCTCCTGGGAAAAGTGCAGACACCTTCAGACCTCAAGGAGAATAAACTAATCACAAGTGGTTGACCAGGTGAGCCCTGGCACTAAGTGCTGCATATTCTCCTACTCAGATGGGTCTCGGAAAGCTGATTTCTCATTAAAAAGAAAAAACTAATTTATTAAGTGTTGTCACAGTGCATGCTTCTTTTATGGTCTAATTCAGAACACTCCTGATCATGCTCTTGGACTTTGGATCAGACTTTACAATGCTTAAAAAAACTGTGAAAAAAAGGTGGGAAGATTTGAAAAGCTTCCCCTTAAAGACATGGATGGATAATGTATTTATTTTCTAAGTGCATACCTAGAGGCTTAGGCAACTGGCATATTTACATTAACCAAATGGTATTCTGGTTAAAAGAAATCATACTGCTGGCAAGCAGAGAACCCCTGAACCTTTAACTCATCTTCCCTGAAGTAAAATCAAAAGTAGCAGTTCCAGATCATTGTTTCAAGCTTCCTAAAACAAAACATCTATTAAAAGTCACTCACCTCAGGCAAAAGCATGTTGTAACAGATAGGATTTCCACTACTCCTCTGAGAATACCCGGTTGCCCAAAACACTGCACCTAGGCCCCACTGCTCAGATCTCCCACTGACTTTGCCGGGAGAGGACTGAAAACCACACATGGGTCCCAAAACTCAGCATGCTATTAGCACCTTTGCAGAAGTAGCTGGAAGGACAATTTACCCTCACTCTTCCCTACTGATTTTTTATTCCAATAATTCAGTTCTTGTCCATGCTGAAGAATTAGTTCACCAAAGAGCTGACCTTGTAGGAAACTGAAGCATGTTGGAGAGAAAATAATTCCTAGTTAATAAATACATAAGCAAACAAACAAACAGTTCCTGCTCCTCAGTAATGTGTGATACGAGTTCCAAATTTACATTTAAAGCCTTTCAAAACTAAACCATGGAGGGGAGGCCTGACTTTGCTAACACTGTTTAGAGTAAAAAGCCAGCATGGAAAAACCTAACTGAAAATGCATTTGAAAATGCCTTTTTAAAAATGAAAATCGTAAAAAGCAAACCAGAATATAAACCCGATTTTGCAATAGTACTTTGAAATTGTCTTGGTTTTGGAAGGACGCAGAGCGCATGCTAAGATCAGCTGTCTGCATAGACTATTTTATAATAAATGGCATTGCATTTTTCATCTCCAGCATAATCTCCAGCCATACAGTACTTTTATTTATTACCAAAGTGTTCAGCAGCAATGAGAGCTGAAGTGGGGAAGGAAATGGCTTCAAGAACATGGCAAGAATCCCGTAAAGTTACGGGAGTGGAATGGGGAAAGGTACTTTAAAAGTACAGGTGGTTGGTGTAAATTATTGAACATTTGAAATATTTTCCCTTGGTAATTTTAATCACATTGTGAAATCAGTCACTCACACTTTTGTGAAACACTTGATTTATTGGAAGCTTTACGCTATTAGTTGCAGCTGAGGAGCCAGCCCTGCACTCAGCGCTGTGGGCAGGGCACACCGGGTGCAGCAGCACACTGAGGCTGGCTCAGAGTCATCGCTGCCAAACACCCACCACTGTAAAGTTAGCCGTGATCATCCAAAATGGGACTCTGATGCCCAGAAGCATTGAAGTTGACCCATGAATCCTATGTGGACAGCAGAGAGCACCCTCAAATCCACCCCTACCTCCAAGGGGGATGCACTCTCCTGCAGAGTCATGCTGGGCTAAAGGCTGTGGGGTGGTGGTTGGGTCTCCTTTGTTTCGTGCAGGAAATAAGCTGAGCATGTCTCAGCTTGAAGCATCTCTGGCTCTTTTCAGAGATGCCTGCTGGGGGCTAGCCACTTCCTGGGTGCACTGCTCCAGGGTCAGGGCCATGGAGGCCCTCAGCCTCCAAGGGCACGTGGACTGTGGGGAGATGGCCCAGGAATGAAGCTGGTTTTGAAGTATCCTAGGGAAATTGTGCCTACGGAGAGATGGAAGGGCATCTCGGGGTGGTTGGTACAAGATGGGTACTGTCAGACACATAATGGTGCTTCACAGATTTGGTCACATTTCCCACCATGCTGATTCCACCTCTTGCTGTTCAAGCACTGATTTACTTTTCCACTGTATTTGGAGATTTCTCTTGTCTCTGTTATCTAAGAATAACTCATTTATTTTGGTTGATGCCTTTTCTTACCAAAAGAAGAGTTGTTGGCTCAACTCTTACATGGTTAGCAAATGCTATCAAATCCCACCTATAGCATATCACAGTGAATGTGATGGTGATTTAGAGAAATGAAGGTTAGGATAAGCAGGTGATATTTCAGTGTGTTTAATGCATGAACATATCTAATGCCCATCAAATGACTGGACCTTATTTCTGATAAGCAAGCTTTTAATAAACAAGTTTTAGCTGCAGAGACTTTGTGCAAAGGTCTTTGTAAGGACTTTGGGCAGACTGACACCGTCTCTGTGGCTGTACAGCACTCTGCGCAATGGGGTGTTGGATGTGATAGCAAAGGATGACAGGGTTTCATGTCTGCCAAAAAACAAGGGAGTGCTGGATCTCTGTTCTACCTGGGCGACCTCACTGCTGCCAGCTGCCATAGCTGATGGCAAAATTTTCCTCATCTATTTCCTTTCTTTTTTTTTCTTTTTTTTCCTCTTATTTGACTCATTTGGACCTCCAGAAACTAAGGCCCAGATCTTTTGTCTTTGACATTATTGAAGTAGGATCTGGTCTTCTGTAGTCTTTAACCACTCAGTCTGCCTGAATCCTACATCAGCTATTAACATGGGTTTGTAGCAGGCATAAGCACAGTGGGCTTGTTGGGGCAGCTTTTTGCCTTTTTCCTGGAACAGATTTGGCAGATCCATAGGCTGGAGGATTTCCCCTTTTCCCTGTCATCATCCTCTGTACAGGGAAATCCTTCCCTTCCTCTGGACAGCCCAGAGAGGTCGTGCTCTCCTTTCAAGTTCCTGAGGAACATGGATGACAGTAAGGTGATGAAAAATGCAGCACGACTGGGCACACCTCTCGCTCAATCTACCTCCTCCCCACACACCAAATTTCCCTTGTTGGCAGTTAGTGTAATTTACCATAACACAAAGACTGTCCTGAACGCCATTAAAAATGCAAATGATGCCCAGCAAGCTTGAGAAGCAGGGAATAAGCAGTTCCTTTGCAGCCTGCTTCTGCCCAGCCCCAGCACGTGTTGCGCAGATGATGCTCTGCCGCGCCACGTTTGTGAGCTCTCCAAGTGGCATCTATTTTTTTTCAAATCTTAGCAATGTAGCTGCAGACTTAAAACATAACAGACATTTAGAAACTGTATGACTTTCTCTAACTGTCTGTAACAGTTTCAAGATAAGTCATTTTAAAAAGAATTACTTTAAACAGAGACTGCTTTAAACCAGACCTTTGTACTTCTTGTTTTTGCTTTTATCTTGGCACAGATGCTTACCCTCTCTCTAGCTCCTTTGTAGAGTTCATTATGCAAAGGCAAAGAAGCTACACTAACGTTGTAATTTTGTTTGGCAAGGTGAGCCGCAAAACATATGCTGTGTCATGCCTTTTTATTACTGTGCAAGAATTGCCAAAGCAGCCTAAAGGAGGAATCAAGGACATGATCGTTGAGAGGAAAAGAGGAAACGGTCCAGTTTTACAACACTCAGGCTTGTAACCACTTGCGGTAGATAGTTTCAGATCTGGTTTAATTTTAAATTATTTTCTTACCAACCGACAGCGGCTTCGAAGTGACTTGTGTTTAATACCACTGCTTTCTGATCCACATTGAGCCATTTTTCAGAGCCCTACCTGTGCAGCAGGCACTGCATAGGCAGGGACTGCCTTGTCCTCCCCCTGTGCAGGGAGATGGCAGAGGTAAGCCAGCCTGAGCCAAAAGAGAAAGCCTCCTTGAGCAGGCACTGACAGCCCTTTTCCACTACGTGGAGGGCGGCATGTCGCACCTTATTCTGCTCATGCTCCAAGAGCAAAACCTGTACTTCTCAGTCTAGACAACCTGTAATCAGGCAATGGAAGAGCAGGCAAAGGGAACAATTAATGGGTGTGATCTCAGTCTCCTGCAGCCTGCCCTAAAACTGCTGAGGACTGGCTTTCTACATGGGCATCCCGTGTCGTGGGTGCCCCACTCCCGCTCCCTCCCCATGCTGCACTTTCATTTGAAGGGGATCAAGGAAATTTATTTGGCTTAAAAATAACCTGAAAGATAAACTCTTTTTAATTTGGTCCCAGATGTAAGCTGTCATGTAACCCCATGGCAGGGGTGGGCACAAGTAAGAGGTTCAAGAAGGGCACAAGAAAGGCAGTTTTTGCTATATAACAAAATGCCCCATTGCAACACCTCCTGGGTGCTTTGGTTGCAATGCCTGCAGAACTTCGGAAACAGCTTGAGAGAAGCAGCTGTGTGGAAGGAGGCCTTGCATCCCCAGGGGAAACAAACCCCAGGCATGGCCAGTGGCTGCCCTCCCCACGGCTGCTGCCTGCACCCTGCTGAGGGAAGACAGGGGTGGCAGGAAGGAAGAGGGGGCTGCACGGCAGCAGCAAAGGGCACAACTCCCTTCACTGCTCATTCCCAGATTTGATGAACCTTTGGAGGGGGGAGGGAGGAGAAGAGGAAGGGACATTCATCGCACAGTGTAAAAAAGAGGTAACGAAAGTGTGGCGATGCCAGTCACTCACTGCATGCCACGGAAACACAGGGGCAGTGTCACCCTTTTCGTTAAAACCAGATTGTTTGTTGTGTTGTGCAGAGCAGTGACCACCCCAGCAGCCAGATCCCATCCCTGCCTCCAGTGACCGCTCCTTGGCACAGGCCGGGGGGATGGCCGGAGGGAGATGCAACGGCGGATGTCTCTGGGGGTCGTTATTGATCTGTCATCACAGGCTGTCTCAGGCACAAAGAGGCACTTCTGTGAGCTGGGAAAACACCCAAAAAGGGAACTGAAAACGTTTTCCTCTCCAGTCAGTTTGCTCGCCATTAGCATTTTCATACCTTCTCTGTTCTAAGTAAACTCACTTTCTGTATGTCAGACTTCAAAGAAGTGATAACCAGCTTGGGGTGAACGCCTGCGGGAAAGGGACAAGGCAAGAAGGCCTTGAGAAGTGCCCTGGCCCCAGGCCTGCTCCCACACGCCTGAAGGCTAGCCCTCCACACAGGCACAGCCTGGAAAGGCAGAGGCTGAAGAGAATGATGCCTCTAAAGCGCAGCGATGCAGGGATTGATGGAGAGACTTGCAAGTCAGGGCTCTGAGAGGGAGAGCACGGCAACATCCGTGTACTGGGAATGAGAGGCAGGTTTCCTCAAAGATACAAACTAAACTTCATTGTCCCACTTTGGCGCTGCTTTCAACCCCTCATATGTCAGGTATCCAGAGCAAGGCAGTGACACTAAACATGTCCTTTCAAAGGACAAAACGCAGAAGAAACTTTCCAACTATCACCTTTTCATAATGCAGACAAAACGCCAGAGAGGCCGCTGCAGCAGGCCTGGCCTACTCTTCCCAGGGGAGGATGCAGAGGGGACACCAGCCCCATGAGACAGCACCGCAGGCAGGAGATGGGCTGCATGGAGCACCCGCTCTCAGCGCATTCACTCTGGCAGCCACTGTGGTCTCCATGGATTTTGGAAAAAAATGACCACTGCAGAGATCTGTCACTTAAATTTAATATCCTGTTGTCTGTGACGATACAGTCCTTTTGGGAAACTCGGTCCTGGCAGTTAAAAATAAAGCAGCAGTGTGGAAACAGTGAAACAAACAGCTCTGTCCCTGTGCATCCAAGCCGGCATGCCCGGAGTCCTCAAAGTCCAGTCGCGCTCAGCCCAGATCAACTCCATTCCTCACAGGAAAGCTGTGTTGGAAACCACTTGTAAGTGTGTCTCAGTAGAATGCACAGTCATCCACAGTGTTTACCTGTGGTTGATGTGGAGTTACAGTGACATAAGACTTTCCTATGGCTGCACCAGGCTATTTTAAATTCGAGGCAGGCATAAGGCATGAGACAGTACATGCTGTTCATGTAGGGAAACTCCTTTATTAATATTCAAGCCTTGGGACTGGCCTAAGGTACAGAGTTTTTTGCAGCACACATTTAAAATGCAGACTCGCCTTTAATGCCTGAAATGTTGATGCACCTATAATCATTGGTGCACCTAAAATCAGGCCTTCACAGGAACCCCATTTCCTCTGGGCACCAACAGACTTACCTTGTATGGGTGGAAATATTCTTAATCTCCAGTGATCAAAGGCTAATCTCTCTCAGAGAGAAAGAAAAAGCAAAACCTCAAGAAGCTGCAGGACACGTGGGGCTTAATTTTTACTATGTAAACAGCTATTTGAACCAACCCAGTGGTATAAAAAAATCATGTTTCCATCCTCTTTTTGCCCTGGCAACATGGTTTAGAGGATACGTGGGTCTCCGGGCCACACTGTAAGTAATTGATACAGGGTTGCACACTGAAGTGACACATGCACCCCGCGGCCTGCATTGCTGCTGGAGCCCCTGGCTGAGGCTGGAGGGCTGCAGTGCCCCTGGACCTCAGCAGCCTGCTCTCCTGCGGGTGCAGCTGGACACCAGGGCGCCTTGCAGGGCTGGTGCCGAAGCAGCGTGACGCTAAAGCAGCGCAGCGGCTGGGCAGCTTGTGTCCAGGCGGTGCGGGCAGGGCAGGCAGCTGGGGCAGGAGCTGCGTCCCCCTCATGCCAAATTGTCTCTGCCTGTGAGTCACAGCCCTGACTCATGAGATGGTGTGGATTAAGCTGTAATTTGAAGATGTTGCCGCCTACATCTGTCCGCGCTGTTCCTCTCCTGGAGGTGGCAGAAGCGAACATATACTCGGTCGTCTGAAATATTGGGCCAGACATGCTAGTTCAAACCCCAGGTGAGGGTAGGTTAGGGTGAGTGCGCAGGCAAGCACACACCTTGCAGTAATAGACTCGGGGGAGGAGGTTTCCACACCGACTCAGCACCTGGAAGATGCCTGCTGCTCCTGTCTGCTGTCTCCTGCAATGGCTCTCTTGCCTGCCCCTGCCTAAATCCCTCACCAGGCCCCAGCACCCCAGGGAAGGTCTCACTGCTCACACCACATGCCAGGGGGGTCCTTGAGCCTCTAAGACCAGGGCAGCTGTTAGCCAAATGAGTGTGTCAGTGCCCTAAGGTTCATGGGCACCATTTCTCTTGGCATTTGCACTGCCCTGGAAAATTAGTTATATTGGGGCTAAAGAGCTAGAAACATTTGCAATGACATGTATTTAACTAAAATAGCTTTGATTTAAGTGAAAATTAGACAAGTGGCAGTACCCAGGATAAGATTGATCAGGATTATTTGTGAACTCCCAGGCACATCTCTGTTGGAAGAGCCAAAATTGTGTACCATGGGCTTATTCTGGCTCTCGATAATTTTTTCTTTGCTAGCATTAAATCACCTGTTGGAAGACAGACTGTGCCTTATCCAGCATAAAGGCAGCCAGTACAGCATTAACTCGTTGACAATTTCTGAACAAATGGAAGTACACATTTGTACAGGATCAGCACTTTGCACCAGGAAGCCACTGTGTTTGTGATACTTCACTGGAAGCCATAAAGCCAGATTTTTTTTCTTCTATCAGCAGCCCACGTGTGCAGTGCTTTAGCTAAAATGATTTAACCTCGGCCCTTTGATTACAGCAGCACAACCCCTTCCCATAGGCCAGTCCTTAGCTTTGGGTTAGTCATTGCTTTTGGTTTACACTCAGGAATTTTATTTGATGTGGGAGCAGATAAGCAACACATCTGCTCTGTCATATTTCCCCAGTGTCTCTCCCTTTGTTCTTTTTGCCTTTTATCCCCCAGGTTCTCTCTGCAGAGATCCCTGCCCTTGCCCAGCCATTCCCCTGCTTTTCTCAGCCTACCTCTGCCCACCTCGGCTTCTGCAGGAGAAGTGACCAGTCGCTAGCGTTTAGCAATGCCCTTACTACTTACTGATGTTAATTCCCTCACTCGGAATTAATTTCCCCTTTGTTTGCCTGCACTAGAAAGGTCTGTGAAATTTGCAATGGTTTCTCCCAAAAGGGAAGAAAGAAACCCTGCAGCCCTGCATGTGGCAGCCCTGGCCATTCTACCCCGCTCCCCTCCCTGCTTGCAGCTCTCCCGCATTCAAGGTACGGGTGTGCATGCTGAGTCACTGCCTGGGGTTAACATGCTCCAGCCTTGCAACAGCAAACACCCATTAGTGGAACAAAAGCGATGTTGACAGTTAGCAGTGCATAGCTAACTCTGACTAAAAGCCAGCTTGTGTCTTTGGGGAAGAGCGATGGAGGCGGGGAGCAGGGGCTGGTGCCCAGGGGAACCTCAGCACTCTTCTGGCTGACTCAGCCAGAATTGCCCCGCAGGTGCCGGGGCGGGGGGGCAACTCCTGCCCTGCCCCACACAAGCTGAGGTCCAGGCCCTCCTGTGGGTGCATGGCAGCTCCCCCAGCCCCTGCAGTAGTCCTATGGCATGTGGGTCTGGTGCCTCCTGGAGCAGCCCCAGGCTGGGCCTGAGCTAGGCAGGATGAGGCAGGCAGGGCAAGAGATGCTCCTGCCCACGCCATGCACAGCAAGTATCCCAGCTGGGACACACATTCACTCGCTGAAGTATCATGCTTGCAAAAGAAGCTGCTATAGGCATGAATATTTACATTTCTTTCCAATAGATATCAAGCCAAAGTCCACGTCTCGGTTCCAGGGTGAATCAGGATGGTCAGACACACTGGTTCAGAGAACAGAAATGTAGAGGTAAGGCCAAATGCTAATGCCTTCCTCCAGAGGGGATGGAGCGCCTGGCTGCTGTGCAGCTGTGCTGCCTTTCTAGCAATTAATTCAGCAGAAAGGGAGGGAGGAATTGCAGCCCTGCAGGCTACTGGGGTTTTTTTAATCTTTGCTTGGAGGGCTCACCTGGCAAAGCTGTTCCCTGAGGTCAGCAAGTCTAGAGAACAGTGCCTGATGAACAGACACCCTGTAACTCTTTTACACAGCTCCTCTGCTGGGGGAGCATGACTTGTCGCTGCAAAATACTGCTATTCCCTGGGAATACGTGCTCTGAGCATGGGGCAGAAAGGAAAGACACAGCCAGACCTTCCCACTTTCTGACATCTGCTTAAAAAAGGGCAGAGAGGTGTCTTTAAATTCCCTTTTCTTTTTCTCTTGGTTGGCTAGACTTGTCCCAAACCCTAGCTGGATGGCACCAGCCAGACTGTATGTCTGGGTAGCACGTTCCGGGATAAGGGACACTACATCCCAGTGTGGTCCTCCAGCATTGCCCAGCACCTCCATCCCGACTACTGGATTGCTGCAGCTGGTCTGTTAAGGTATATTAGCACCAGTGCTGGCTTTCCAGACCAACCTGCCCCACACTGCAGTTTGCTCTAGTTTTGCCCAAGCTGGGCAGCCCCTGCAGCAGGCAGCAGAAGCTTGAAGTGCAGCCAGGCCACAACAAGCCATCCCCAACAATGGATCCAATGCCTGGAGAAAAAAAGTGTCCTAACCCTGACAGGTTTGCTCCTTACAGGCACCCATGTGAGCTAATCCTTCCCAGTGCATACCCAACCCCCTCCTTCCCTGGGAAAGCCGTCAGCTTTCTTACCCGGCAGTGTTGTCACTGGGTGGCTGAGCTAGCACGCATGGGAAGACTGAGATGGCCACCGCTGCCCTGAGCTGGGCTTTTGGGCTGCCCAGGCAGGCCATGCCCTGGCTCACACCTCAGCAGCTTCCTCTGCAAACCTAACAGACGCTCGCAGCAAAGAAACAGAAACCAAACCAGAAAAATGAGGCGGCTGCAGGAAAGCACACTGGTGGACTGCTGCTGGGGCTCCCATTCGTGTCAGGATCTACCTTTACTGCTGTTTGTAGCCTCCTCAGGCTGCCTCTCCAGCAGGAAAGCAAGTGGTGATCGCTAGGGATATTACTGCACGATGGGAAAAGCAGCTAAAATAGCGGCTGGGCGTGATGCTGAAGAAGTCGTCTTCCTACAGTGTCCTTAAAACAAATAGTCTTACGGAAAATGAATCAGCCCTCTTTGGGCTTTTTTCCAGAGGCCCCCTCTGACTAATTCTGCCCAAAACAGGCAGGCTGACCCCACGCAATGGCGTGATGGTGGCAGACGGGAGTTGCTCACGTTTGGGTGGAGGCAGGGAAAAACTGTTTTGCAGGCCTGCCCAAAAAATCCTTAGACTGACTCTGCCAAAAACCACACCAAATGTATGGTAAATAAAATCGCTGGCAGGGAGCTGGCTTGGACGGCAGGAGTGTTTCAGCACTGTGGACTGCTCGTTAGCTGGCCTGAATTGTATTTACACTGCTTTAAGCATCTCCATATTTAAGGAAGAGAAGGCAATGAAGAGGCCAATGTCAATTTTTTTGGTGTGCTTTTGATGCTTCTCAGTGCACGTTATTTTTATGACGTTAGCATAGTCCCAGCGCTTGTCCCATCCTGCAGTTAAGAGCAGCAACGGCATCACAGAAGGTTTCACCTCCTCGTATGGCAACAGACTCTCGTGGAAAAGCAGACAGAAGGGTTTTCTCTCTCGGAACAGGAGCTCTGCCTGTTTCACCATATGAATGTCCTGTACATTTTGTGGAGCTGATGAAATCGTGTACAGATGGGATCCATCTTAAGAAAGGCTTTTATTCACAGGGCAGGTTTCTCTGCTGTATAGCTTGGGCCACATTCCAGCTTGCATAGCCATATCAACCAAATGCATCCACAGCACCAGCCAAATTTCCAAGCAGATACCAGATGCGGAGATGTTCTGTCCCTGCTGCTGTGAGCAGCGTGACTTCCTTGTGCAGCACTGTGACCCCCCAGGAAATCTGAGGCTTGGAGTCAGCAATAAACATACCTTTCCTCAGATGGCATCCTTCCCAAGGATTCAAGTACCCGATACCCTTTCCAGGGTGCTGCCAGTGCTGTGGAGAAAGCATGGCAGAGCAGCAAGATCCTAAGAGCATCCAGAGGTGCATGATATCTTCAGTGATTTGGGAGGGAGCCATAGAAATAGCTGCCGTGGCTACAGCCACAGAAGGAGGATGAAAATAGAGCAGCCAAACAGCGGTGCCTTTTCTTGAGTTTGGACTATCATTTTTCCTCCTGGAGCTGTAGTGGTGGAGTGCTAGGGGGAGAGCTCACCTCTACCTGCATGGGCAGATTTCCACCACCCTTTGCGTGATGCAGCTTGGAGCTTGACTCTTTTCCAGCCTTACCCCATCTCCTAGCTTCTCCCATTCATCTGTAGGCCATGGCATTCTGACCCTATATTGCACTGGTGGGGGGCTTTTGTAAGAGAAGGCAGGGAGGCAGATACTTCAGAGCTGCTGCCCTGCTCTTGCCACAGCCTCTGACTCCATGCACACACCTTCCCAGGGCTGAGTGATCATGTAAACTGACGGGGTGACCAAACCACAGATAATCTGTTTGTTCAACAACCTGATCTGGACAAGAAAAAAGGAAGACTGATCAAAGTTACAGAGCAAAGTTTTGGGCACAATCTAGCAACAGGCATCAATAAACTCTTCCCCCTGCTTTTCTTTTTTTGCCGTACGTTCAGCACTCAATCAGTAGTGCCTTAGAAACATCTCGCTAGCTGCCCACGCTCAAAATGAGAGCAACAACAACAACAAAAGGAAATATATAGAGGGATGACTTAAGTGAGTTTGGAAATCGCTTCTCATCTGAAACACTCCTTTAGTCACAGGCACAAGAAAGCATCAAAATTCCCTGCCTCTGATGTAAACAGCAGAAAGAAAAAGTCATCTGGAAGGACAGGATGATTCACACTAAGGACCTGACTCATAATATACACCAGTGTTGAAATTGCCTCTGCAAGATGACTACATGTGAAAGCAGCACCAGCGAAATCCCAGCCATGAGAAGTATCATTAACGGCAAAGCGGTGTGGTGAGACTCCAGTGCCACAACCCTTGCTTGGGTGAGTAATCCTAAATCATCCGACCAGTCCCAGATAAAACAGCAGTGTCATTCAGGTAAGACTGCTTTACGTAAGGGCAGCAGCAGCAGACTGGAGCACGCTCAGGCTTTGCAGCCCTCTTCGATAGCAGAATAGAAGATTTTTTCTCAGTCTTGCAAAAACCCCTTTTGAGGGCTTCCTTACAAAGATGCTGCTTGAGTTGAGCGCTTGAAGAAGACTGGAAAATTTGGCCAGTCTTTCCCTTTATGTTAATTGCCCTGACCCAAGACGTAATAGGGCACAAAAGGCCATGCTGACTTTATGCATTGTTAGGAGATACTTTCCCTGCATACTTGAATCTGTTTACTTAATCTTCCAGGCCTTTATCCATGAATATTAAATTCCTTGATCACTATGCATTAGGAGTCATCTTTGCACCATCTGTTTGTATTTGTCATCTAACCCTTGTAAATAATAAAATGTACTTTGTTCTCAAGTTCATGGATCCTAGCAGGAGAGCAATTACCGTGGAGGAAAAGTACTGTGTGAAACTATTGGCAGTGGCAGGACTCTGCTTTAGCTCCCCATCTTGCCACTACACAGTAATTAAACAAAAGCCAGAACCTGCCTCAAAGAGTGATGCTTAGCCTCCATGGCTTCCTTGAAGACTCAGAACAGATGATGGAGGGGTCTACATCCCTGAAAGTGATGTGAGCGCGCTTGTCTATGCTTCTGAAAGAAGGCAATGGCAATGGCTGCACTTCAGGGGAGCAGCCTTTCTGAACACCAGGCATGCCAGCAGGAGCTAGCTGCCCTGCTCAGGCAAAAATACAACCGGGATCGGCTGGAACCACTGTGGTTGTTTAATACGGTGTTCTGAACAGTTGTCCTGGGCAAACTCTCTAAGGGGCACTGGCTGGAAAGAAACAACTGAGGAAAAAATGGGTAAATGAGCAGATACACAAAGTTGCTCTCACACCTGGGAGTGACAGTAAAGCAGTGAAATAGTCACCCTTCAGCTGAGAGGTGAAGTTCAGGGAAGGCTAGGCAAATATCAAGGGAAATATTGATAAAGTGGAGTAGTTACGATATAAAATTAATCCTTAGAGGGAGCTCTGCCTGAAAATTTTATTAGATCATGCAACAAGGATAGCGCTGCCACATATTACTGAGGTTCAATTTCAACTTTATCAACACAGATAAACGCACACTTTCCCTAGGAGAGCAGTCCCGTGAGTAAGAAGAAACATGCTCCACACCTGAAGCCGTCTGTGATAGCTGAAGACAACAAAAGCTGGCTGGTGAGCACACCTCACAGACATGGTACCTTGCCGGAGCCAGTCAGAGACATACCTTGCGGCAGACTCATAATGATTTACATCGCCTGAGGATTTACCTCTCTGTGCTCTTATAAATTAACCTATATGCCAGAAACTATCAATAAGCTCTCAAATTGTTGCCATCTAGTTAAAACCTAATGTAGTTCGTTAAAGAAGGGATCGTTTAGGAGATTAAATGGAAACATATTATTTCTATCCAACATGTTGGTAGCAACAAATTTAGGCAAGAAAATGGTTGCCGAATATTTGTTGAACTGGAAGAGTTATCTGGGCTTGGACAAGATGCCACTTGCCACTCTGCTCGGCCTTGCAAACATCCCACAGTAGGAGGTTACCTATTAAGTGATAGACAATATATCTTGTTAATTGTTAGAGCATGATGACCTTAGACTTTGCCCAGGTATTTAATAACACCATCTGCTGTCTAGGTCTGCAATACTATTATTTTACATGAGGATGACTCTTCTTGCTTCACAAACAAGGCTGTAATAACAGTGCTCAAGGAGAGCAGAGCAGCGTGCTATTTAAACCCGACTGTCCAAGTAAAACATACAGGAGGTGCAGCTCACCCAAAAAAATCCCAGACGCATTGTCTTGAATCTGGAAATCCCGATGTACTGAAGGCTGAGGGGCTGTGATCCAGCCTTGTGGACTGCACTTGGGAAAACATCTTGTGTCTTGTCTGAGAAAGGGCCGGGAGTGAAATCCACCCTTGTGCAGGCTGCCAGGCGCTTCACTCTTTCTGTCGCTGCTGCTGTTTCCTTCCCCAAAACAAGAGCAATGGTCCAAAGGCCACCCTTTAGGAAACACTGTGCCTTCAGATCTTTTTCTCGTTGATAACATGCTTTCAAAGCACATGCTTTTAGTGCCAAATAATCACATTTATCTGGGTTTATATCTATATCTATAAAGGGTCCAATCCTGTTCTTGCTGACAGCAATGTGATTTTTGGCTTTGGCTTCTTAGAGAGTTTAGGGGAGGGAAGAAAACAGTGAATTTCTCTATGCAGATGGTGTCCTCTGATCAGTGTTTCCACTGTCTTGTGCAGCCTGGGGTTTCATGTAAAGCCATTGCTGGTGTGCTGGGAACCTGAGCCTACTGGATTCAGTGACAGAAGTCCTAACAACCGAGATGAGTCAGTTTCTGACTCCAGAATGATGCATTTTTTTGTGCAAATAGTCTTTTCTTCCTAATAAAGAGAAGCTGAAACCTGGTAGCTGGTAAGATGCCAGATTATGGAGGAAGCATTAGAGGTGTGAACACCAAAGTGCTCCAAAAAACAAGAGAAAGAGCCCAGACCGTACTTTAAATTAAAAAGTGCACATTAGAACTGGGGATTTTAAAAATGTTTTTATTTTGTTGTACTGCTTATTGCTGCATGTCACTCTAGTGCGTGTATGAGGGATACAATGATCGTGAATCCCCCACACTCTCCATCTTAATTCCTGTATCAGACCAAAGAGGAGGAGTGCTTTACTTGGCACTCTGTCGCAACAGAGAGGTCAAATATGAAACAAAACATATGCATGTAATTAGGAGGGTATGCAAAATATGGGGGCTGGATGTCTTAACAGTGTCCGAAGCAGGCATGTCTTGACATGCTGTTGGTTAAAGAGGATTTTAAGTATTCCAGTCTGTTGGACAGCGTATCTGGTTACATCTGAAAAGAGTTTCTTAGTCTTTTGCTCATATGATTTTTCTCATATTTCAGGTGTGGAAGTTTGATTCTGAAAGCCTAGTGTGCAGAAACATTCACCTCTTTTTGAAGTACATGAAACAGTATCTTTTTGTTACCAATGCTAGTTTTGGAAGAAGATGTGAAAGTCCAGATTCTTCCCATACTTGACCTGTACCCATTCTGAGGCAAAGGCAGTTTTATGGATATTTATGTATGCTATCTGGAGGTGCATATAGCAGGTTGCAATGGGGTTTTTTTACCATTTGTAAACAGAGAAACTGGTATTTGCATATCATATAGAGTTAAGTGGGGGTTCTTTCTCCTGTTTCACAAATGACAAGGGAATGGCTAAAATTTGTGCCAAAAGTATTTACAAAAACCTATCTCTGCCCTTTGCCTACAATTTGCATTTTCTTTTAAACCTTTCCAAGTGAAGCAGTAGGCAAACCCCCGGCAACTAGAAGCATGTGCAAGGATGCAGAAAGCTTTAGAATACATTTCCACACCCTGCTGACCTATTCATTAAAAAGTCTGCCAAAACACGTAACTCTCGGTATAAAACAAAATTCAGAAGAAAGAACCTCACTTGCATCAACCTACTTCTTTCCCGGTTGTGTGCCACTTCAGGCTCTCCCAGTGGCAGAGGAGCTGAGCCCGTTATGTGACTCTTCTGTCATCCCTAGGAGTTTTCCTAGGTCCTCGGCAGAGGGGAGCACTGGCAGGAGCTACCCTCCTTCGTTGCCAGCGGTGGGTTGGGCTGCGACTCTGAGCTGAGCCGAGCAGACACGATGGTCCTCTGGGTCAGGTAGCTGTGACCTGTCAGCTGTGCAGCCTCCTGACCTCACGTTAACCGGTGCTACACATGATCACCTTGAGCCAAAGGCTGCCCTGGTGCAAATTCAGTGACTTAGCAGAGCTGCTGCTCCCCGGCAGGAATGGTGCCCACTGTGTTCATCAGTTTCCTGAAGTCAGGGGTGGTGAGCAATATTAGGTTTAGATGTGCCCAGCTCTTTCTCTTTTCTCAGCTCTCCCTCCATTTGAAACATCATGCTGGTTCAGGACCATCATGCAAACTCAGGCTGAGGTTCCCACAATCCCAGAGAGTGTTTGTGGAGCCCTAAATTTGACAGCAATGGCTTCAAATGAAACATAGTCCCCCAAACTGAAGTAGGCATGGGAGTATCTTCCCCACCTCATACCTGCCTCCCATGTGCCAATTTTCCAGATTTTAATACAAACCCCCATTTTATATTCTGTGGGCACACACATAAATACACACACACACACACAGAGCATGTTTTGTACCAGTTAGACGCTAGGCCTGATAAGAACAACAAAGGAAAAATCATGCTGGTAGTTAAATGCTTTTAGAGCACTACTGAGCCATAAGGACATCCCTCTGCAGTGAAGAGGAGGAGCCCTGTGCAGAGGTTTCCCATGTTATTGTTATTGGTGATGGAGGCAGGGTTGCCATCCTGCTCTGCAGGAGATGGAGCCCAGCTCTCAAGCTCCTCAGACCCTGGTAGGAAATCAGACCCATCTCCACAGTGGCCCATGTTCCTAGAAAACCCTGCCACCCATGCCAGCGTGCCCTCTGACAGCTCAGGGAGGGGTGGCACAGCTGGTGGTGGGTGATGGGACAGGTACGGGTGCAGCATGAGGAGCTCCTGCAGCAGCTGCAGAATGATGCCACTGCTGAGGTCCCTCCCCAGCTGCCCATCCCAACCTGCTTCCCTTCGCCCCAGGAGCACCCCCAGAGCAGCAGGATGGAGGCACTGGGGCAGGTTTAGCTGTGCCGTGGCTGTCGGCACCACCAGGTTTGCTCCAGAGGGCAGAGCCAGGCAGAACTGAGCAGCCAGGGTGGGGGAGAGTGGGACCACTTCTGGTGGCAGCGCCAGTTCAGTGTGCCCGCCAAGGCAGAGCCGCATGTGTACTGCACACTCTCCTCTGGTAGCTGACCCACGTCCAAGGCCATCTGGAACAAAGACAGGATGAGATGGTGCCCAGGAGACCAGGGCCAAGCTCCTCTCTTCAGTGTGGCCCTCTGGGGCGGTGATTTGGCCTGCTATTATGTAAGATTTAACAAAAGCTGTATAACAAAACTATTTTAAGTAAGAATGTTAATTGAAGGCTGAGTCAGGCTGCAGCTAGTGCAGAGATGTTTTTGAGAGGCTCGTACCCTTTTTCATTTAGTCTATATTTTTTCCACTTAATTACAATGTGTGTGGAATGGCAGTTAGCAATAATAGTAACTGGCAGAGAGAAAATGGATGATGAAGGTGATCATCCTCTTGCCTCTGGATCAGCCATTGAAACCCACCCCAGATCTGCAATTTCCAGAAGTTATTCACTTCTGAGGCTGTGTAGGGTGTATTGGAATTGAAGGAGAGGACCTTCACCTGACTCCTGGGCCATGTCTCCACCACTGCCAGGGAAACAACTGGAGGTAACTAGTCCTTGCTGAATCTACACTGTGTTTTTTCCCTGTTGGAGCTATCCCCAGTGGGGTTAAAGGAGGTGTGGATGCGTCTGTCCATGTCTCAGCAAGCTGCCATGAAGTCCCACGGGGTCTGACATGAAACAATAGCAGTGTTCTCCATGCCAGCTGCCGTTGGCATAGCCTCTAAAGGACTCCAAGCAGCCCATGGAGCAAAGAGGCAGCTGCTTGGTGTTCCCGGTCATGATGGCCTGCATGTTGAAACAGCGTGATGAGACGTGTTAGGGAGAGGGTTGTTGAGGAACGCCTGTCCGGCACCTTCCAAGCGCACATGTGAGACCCTTGAATCAGCAGCAAATGGCAGCTGTGCAAGCAGCCTCTGCAGCCGCCCCAGCAAGCTCACTGGCGCAGCCATTCCTCAGGCATGACACAAGGACCTCAGCAAGTCCCATTACGAAGATGACTGGCCCTCAGTCCCTCATCCAGTCCCATTTGGGAGACTAAGTGATATGCAAGACCCAGCCTTTGGCAAGTTTCTTTAATGACTGAAATTTGGAGGAGGAGACTGGGTTTAATTGCCAGTTCCAGCACAGGTCTACCGGTTATTAATGTTGCTGGTGTTCTTTTTATCAAATATGAAGTCAACTGTACTTCCTAGCAGGCACCTCTTTCTGGAGCTCAGAGTGAGCAGGAGGGATGTAGGTGCCTGAAAAAGGGATGTGCGTGATTTTTTTTTCTGAACGTACAAGTGGACAGGATGAGGCAATGCAATACAGCTCTGCTGTTTAAGTTTACAAATGTATCATTAATGCCTAAACGTGTAAGTATTGCTCCTCAGCATTGCTACACAGTAGTATACTATGCATATGACAGAATGTACAAGAAGATAAGAACACCCTCTTTTACTTGTTTTTACTTAGTGTATTAGACAGCAGTGAGCAAAAAGGTAAAGCTAGGCTTCAAAGCACAGAGAAGAACATTTACCCCTGGCTCTGACTGCCCAAAGTGCTCCCTGAGGGTGTCCCCACAGAGGAGGGGCACTGCCTGGGCATTGGGGACAAGAGAAAGGGAGAAGAATGAGAGGCAATGGCGGAGGGGGCAGAAACAAATTTCATTTGCATTTTGTGTTTTCTCAGATTTGGGCACACTTCTGTTAATTCTTTCTATGTTGCAAAATTGAAATAATATAGGTGCAATTACTAGCAGAAATGTGGGCACCCCAACCATATCTCAACGTGCCTGGAACAAAACGAGGCTGCAGCCTAATGCACTGGCTTGCAGCCTTTTAGTGCCAATGCCTGAAATTCCTCCTGAAGGAAAAGTGGCCCATTCAAGAGACTCTCCCGTAGCAGCTGCATATCGCTCCATATGTTGTAGTGTTTCCCCTAAAGAGCAGCCTCTCTGAGGTGGGTGGATAGGGGAGCATGGGCAGGAAGGGCTCCAGCACAGTGTGTCTGGCTACCCAGCTAGGCAAACACCAGCATCTGGTAACTATAAAACTTGAGCAATTGCTAGATAAGCGGAGAGGGAATCCATCTCCCCTTTCTTCTCCCCCTTCAAGTCTCCTTGAACTATCTGATCTGCATGCAGGCTGAACCCCTCATCACCTGCCCCCCCCAGCCCCTCCAGGCACCTGTGCCCTGTGGGGAGAACGAGGCAACCACTGGATGAGCAGAAAAGTGGGATTGTAAAACCGCCGGCGCTGGCAGGAAACCTTGAGGTCAGCAGAAGCAAGGACTACCTTCAGCTGGGCTGCCTCCCCCGCCAGCGGTGGTCCTGTCCTGCCCCAAAATGCGGGGCCAGTGGTTGCTGAGGCAGGGAGGCCTTTAGGGACGGCCGGGTCTTCTGGCGGGCCTGGGAGGTGACTTCCCAGCTGGAGCTGGCAGCGAGCGCCAGTTTGCTGCTTCAGGGGGATGTTTTGGCAATGCAGGAACTCCCACTCTGGAAACAGCTTTAATAACTCTGGCCCAGGCTTCGAGAAGGTCTGGGCCTTAGTTTTGACTTATTTCATGTGAAGACCTCACTGCCAACTCCCCCAAAGATGGAAAAAGTGTTTCCCAGACCGAACTCCCCAGCCCAACCAAGAAACACCTTGGCACACGCTCCCTGGGGGCTCCTCTTGTTGCTTTGCTCAAGCACACCAGCTCTTCCACACGTGCAGAAAGGGAAGCTGTGCCCCTTCTTTGCAGCTAGTCAGTGCTTTGCACACTGCAGCAATGTGGGCTTAGGAGGATGAAGCACAGACAAAGAATATGACTATCCAGGGGCTTAAACAGAAAGAGTTTTAAAGCCCTCTGTAATTTTTTCAACAGACGATCTGCTTCTGCTCTCACTTTGTAATGTTTCCTGTGAAGTTCTCGCCCCTGTCCCAATTTTTGGAGGGTACTTGGAAGCCTGTCAACTCCCGCGCAGAAGGCAAAAAGCAGAGCTGACTCGGTGTCGCACAGGGGTCACGGCTTCCCAGGCTTCCTGTTTATTTTGGGAAGGGGTCACCCAGCCGGCCGGCTGCTCTGCCTGCGCCCCAGGAAGCCCTCGGCCACCGCATTCCTGCCCCCCTCACCCATGGCTGCATACAATTGCTGACTGTGGCTCGCAATGCAGAGCACCAAGGGCAGGGTGTAAATGGGATAACCCGACATGCTTATTTACCCAGCCTGGGGATAAGGGGCGGAAGCTTTTTCACATCAATTGCCCTTTCTTCTGGCATCTGGAAGTATCTCTCTGAAGTTTTTATTTCTCTTTGGAGGGTAGTAACTTCTGAATTTCTCAAGTATTTCCATGATCTTTTCTTCACTGCTTTTTTTCTACTGCTACTCGAAAAGAGGGTGTAAAGTCAACCGCTCAGTTAAAAACAGAATTGTTTCCTTTTTTAAAGAAAGCGTGCAATTTTTCTCCAAACTGCCTAGGGTAGAGCCCACCAATGGAGCAGAAGCTGTAGCACCCAGGCTCTTGCTCACACTGCAACTCTCTGGTAAGTGGCCTGGCCCAAACTGTCTTGAGCAAAAAATCATAGCAGAATAGCAGCATACATAGCATCTCCGTATTTTGGGAGATATCCGTGAACTAATGGCACACCAGTGTCCTGCTGCTGCTTCCTCTTCTAGGCAGGCTCTGCTTAGGTGCCTCACAGCTCTTCAGAAGGTGACACCAAACAGTGGCATTCAACACAGCTGTCTTCAAGGAGTTAATAAAATACCCCCATGAATGGCAAAAGGCAGACACTGAGTGGCTGCTGGAGTCCCTCTCAATCCTCTGGCACGTCCTGCCTCGCAGGGAGCTAGTGCGGTGACCTCCCTCCGGCCTCGGTGGAGTATTTTTCTGCCAGTGCCTCTGTCAGCTCCTGCCATCAGCAGTCAGCTCCAGTCTGCAGGGCAGGGCAGCCGTCAGCACGCTGCCGCCGAGCGGCTCTCAGGGAAGCGTGCTCCCGTCCTGCGAGCACGTCAGCGCGCATGGCTTTACATTCATAGTGATGCTTGTGTGAATAAAGTTATAAGTGGTTGTAAACATCTGCAGGATCAGTGGCTTACCATGAGCCTGTCCAAAGCCTATTTATGTCAACAGGCTGCGCCTGATGATACTCTCGTTTGCATCAGCATCTTTTTTTTTCCTATGGCACTAAATAAAAGACTGTTGGACAGGGATTTTTCTTTTTCTCTCAGATTTTTTTCTTTTCAGTGTGCTGTGAGGCTGGCTTTAGGACAAGCATCAACGTAAAACCAGGGCATCACCTAAACTGCTGCCTGAATTGTACATCTTAAAATCCATACATTAAAGGGTGGAGGGATGTACTTTCAAAATGACGGATTGTTTTAAATCAGAAGTTTCAGTGTTTCTAAAATGGCTACCAGTAGCTCACTCTTATAGGCACACATGAGCATCTGTCTACAAGCAAGATCTGGCAGTTGTATTAGGGGCTTATGAACTGTTGGCAAAAATCACATAATCCTCCCCTAGGCAAGAAGCCCACTGAAACCCGAGTTCGTTTGGCTTTCTGGAAAATCCTCTGGAGCGACCTGCTATCTCCAGTAGGAATGAAAACATTAGAGATGCCATAAAATCAGAAGGCACCTCAGAGTGGAGGCAAAGACCCTCTGTTTCTACCTGAACTCTCCTCTCAGCAGAGACTCTACAAACATTATAACAAATACGTAATGACCAAACTCCCAGCCATGCACTGGCGGAGACTGTAATCTGCTGTCAGGTTTCTGCAGGTTGAGCTGGCAGGTCTTGCTTTTGGCCACGATGGCACTGCTTCGGTGAACTCCTTGGCCCCAAATCACCCGCATCTAACCAACTCCAAAACTTCAAGGACTATTCCCAGCCTCTCCCCTCTCAGTGCTGGGAGCGTAGTCTTCATAATTCATTACAGATCACAGAAGGAGAGGTGGTAGCACCCTCCAGCATAATCCCATCTTGGCTCTGGTCATTTTGCTACTACCCTGCGGGACTTCTGCCCTAACAGAAGGATGCAAATAAGACCCCTGGAGGAAGCGGTGCATATCTGCAGCAGGGGAAGGATGTGGGGCAGCCCTCGACTGGGAGGGAAAGGGTAATGCCGGGAGCACAGGAGAGTGGGTGGGGAGCTCTGGTTTGGACACAGAAGGAAAGGTGGGCCCCATGGAGAATAGGTACATGGGTGAAGTACAGGCTGGGGGCACAGCTCTGGGGCAACAGGCTGCATACAATCGCTGCCACCAGCGCAGAGGAAAGGCAGGAAGGGAAAATAGGACCCTGCAGGGAGGGCGGAGCGGAGAAACACAGCAAGACCTCAGTGTGGCCCAGTGAAAAGTGCCAAAAACCACGGGGTAGGAAGGGGATGGTCATGGCATTGATGGGGGGGGTGGCAGACAGAGTTCATCTTGAAGAGCTGCCCCGCTGTGACCTCTCCTCTCCCTTCCTTCCCTCACCCATGACACTGGGCACAACTGGGACAAGTCAGAGGCCTCCCACACCATGCTGGGCCCCCCTCCATGCCACCACGGTGCTCCTCGGCCAGGCACTGCCCCAGGCCTGCACAGCCCCCACGCCCCATCAGGTGTCCTCCAGCACTCGCTGCTCCTCTCTGTAGCGCTGGCGTGTCATAGCAAGGGGCGTTTCGCAGAGATCGGGCACAAAGGGATGGTTTCTGTTCCCAAAAAAAAGGGAACAAGAAACAAACGCATTATCTGTTCAATTCCTGTACGGTTACTGCTGTACCAGTCAGCAGCTTTGAGGCCTTTTTTTTGGTGATTTGATACATAAACCACATTTCCTATGTAGCATTGCTGCTATTTTTTTATCAGCTTTTTGATGCTGAGCTCGCTAACATGGAGTGGTTTTTTTGCCTTTTCCTCCAGAATGAATTCAAAGGCAGCAATTGCGGCAAAAACAGAATACCGCTCATCTCGACTTTTCCAAGCAGCTAGTTTTCATTAGAAATAAAAGAAAATAAATACAGATCACATTTTCTGTCCTGCAGTTAAAAGCCTGCTGCAGCTGAAAGCTTTGCTTTCTTCTTCCCCTGCAGCCTCACTCTGCTAGCACTCCAGCTCTGCTCATGATCTGAAATGTGCAAACACACTGTTTCTTGGCTTTCCACCAGTATATATAAATACATGTAATTTTTTCCTTCGGAGAACCTGGAGGCTAAAGCAAGAGGGCAAAGGAGTACGTGACTAAAACATCCAAACTTCCTCTTTCATAAGCCATCACATGATGAAGTGCAATTACAATTCCTGCCTTGTCCCTGCCAATTGCAGGCGCGTTGCCTCACCCGAGAAACCCGGCTTCTTCCCCCCGTATGTGTGTGAGTCTGTGTGCGTGTGTGAGTGCGTGTGCGTGGAGGCAGCAATCGCTGCAGCCGGCTTGGCGCGGCTCCAGCTTCGGGCTGGAGAACCAGGGCAGTGGGTGGAAGACGAAAACAAAGATCTGTTTACTTAGCATGCATGGAGAAAGCGTCTTTCCAGCCGGGGAGGGAGGGGAGGAGGGAAGAGAAACAGCTTTAAAGGACTTTGATGCAATGTGAGAGGAGGTCTGCTCGGCAAAGCGAGCCGCTCTTAACCCTTGGCTCCCCGGGGGCACGTCGGGGCCGCGCCGCGGCCGGGCTGGCCCCTTCCTCCTGCCCCCCCCCCGCCCGGCCGGCCGCTGCAGAGCGGCTACGAGCCCTCGAGGCTCCGGGGGTAGGTAGCGGGGCCAGGAGCCGCGGCCGCCTCCCCGACGTGCGGGTCCGGGCCGGGGGCCGGGCCGGCTCTTTGTTTTGCTTGTTAACAGCCCGGCGCCTCCGGGACGCCCCGCCGGGCGCCCAGTTGCAAAGTCACCCAAGCTGGCACGGGGGCCGCCGCTCGGAGCCAGCGCCGGGACGAGGAGGAGGGCGGGGGGGGGACTGGCCTCGCCCGCCCCCCCAGGGCGGCCGCGTCACCCAGCCCCCGGCCCCGGCGGGGACACGGCGGGGGGGGCTGCCCCCTCTCCCCGCCCAACCCCCGCGCCGGGCCGAGGAAGAGGAGCGGGGAGGCGGCGCTTCGCGCGGGACAGGCCCGGCGGCAGCGACCCCGGCCCCGCCGTCGGGCGGCTGCGAGCCGCGGGGAGGTACCTCCCGCCGACGGCGGCGGTGGACGTCAGAGCTTCCCCGGCCCCGGCCGGCCCCCGCCTCCCGTCCGCCCTCCCTCCCTCCCCCGTAACCTACATAACGCCGTGGGAAGGGCGGCCCGAGCACGGGCGTCGCGGGGAGCAGCCTCCGCCGTGTTTACCCTGCCCGAGCAGGGGCAGACGCGTGCAGCCGCCCGTACGTGCCGGGGTGCGCCCGGTGAGGGGTTGCTTCACCTCCCGCGGCAAACGGGAAGAGCAAACGCCCTCTTTCCCCCCCTCCCCTGCCCCCGCTCTGTGTTTTGGTGTGGATGCAGGCGGCGGCCGAGCGATTCGCAGCGTGGAAAGGGGACGGGGAAGCGTCTCCGCAGGTTTATTCTTTTTCGGGGAGGAGACGGCGTTTGCTTAGTCTGTGTGAATTTTGCTAATCTGCATTAGAGAACCGCTGGTTTGTGGTTGAGAATGACAGGAAATCTAGAACGTCGTATTTCCTGTGCACAATGACAACAGGGTTTTTTTTAAAAAAAAAAAAAGTAATCGTTGTATTTATTTATAATGGTGCCTCCTGCCCCGGCGGGGAGAACAAAGCCGGGCAGCGGCGCGGAAGGGCGCCGGCCCCTGCCCGGGGGTGGCGCTGACCGGCCGGGCGGGGGGTGGCTGGCAGCCGCGGGTCGCCGGGCCGTGCCCAAGGTGACCGGCCGAGCGGGGCGGGGGGACACCGCGCCCCGCACTGCGGGAGGCGCCCCTCGCGTCTCCGCGTCCACGGGCGGCAGGTTTCGGCAAAGCCCCTCGGCGGCGCAGGAAACAGTAATAAACCCAGTAATAATAAACATCCTCACAGAAAAGAAGGCGGGAGCTGCAGCGCACCCCCCGCCCCTCGCCTTGTCCCCCTCCGCTCCCACAGCCCTCCCCGAGGGCGAGACGGGGCGGGGGCGCGGCGGCCCCCCGGCGGCAGGAGGAACCCCCGGTGCCGGCGGCGGGGGCGCGGGCAGGGGCCGGAGCCGGGGCCGGGATCGCGGCGGCGGCGGCGGCGGGGCGGGGGCGCCCATCGCGCAGGCGCGGCCGGCACTGTCGAAGAATCGAGGCGGCGGCGCGCAGAGGCGGCGGTGGCGGCTGGAGCCCGGCACGGCACGGCGCCGCCGCCAGCCCCGGCCCCGGCCCCGGCCCCCGCGGCAGTCCCCGCCCCGCCCGCCCCGCCGCGCCGGCCCCCGCCGCCCCGCGCCGCCCCGTAGTAGCCAGCGAGCGGGGGAGCCGTGCGGGCGGCAGCGGCCGCAGCCCTGCGCCAGCCGCGCCGCGGAGATGCGCGTCCCCGCCGCCCTGTGAGCGCCGCCGGCGGAGACGGCGAGGGGAGCGGCGTCCCCCGCAGCGGCTCTGCCTGCCGGGGCGCCCGCCGCGCCCCGCTCCGGCGCACGGAAGAGGAAGGCGAGGGGGAGGGGGCCCGGCGGAAGGTCCCGCTGCGGCCGCGGCGCCCGAGCCTCCCCGTCGGGACTCCGGTGGCGAGGGGCGGAGGAGGCGGCGGCCGGAGCCGGAGCGGGGGGCGCTCGCCGCTGCCCCGGGGCCGGGACATGTCGTCGGCGGCGGTGGCGGCTGCTTCCCGCAGGCAGTCGTGCTACCTGTGCGACCTGCCCCGCATGCCCTGGGCCATGATCTGGGACTTCACCGAGCCCGTCTGCCGGGGCTGCGTCAACTACGAGGGCGCCGACCGCGTGGAGTTCGTCATCGACACGGCGCGGCAGCTGAAGCGGGCGCACGGATGCTTCCCCGAGGGCCGGGCCCCGCCGCCGCCCCACGCCAAGCAGCCGCCGCTCTCCGCCAAGGAGCTTCTGGCGCAGCAGCAGCAGCTCGGCCACCCCGCGGCGGCGGCGGAGGCGGCGGCGCGGCCCCCGCCGCAGCCCCTGGAGCGCTACTCGCTGGCGGCCGAGCGGCCGCCGCCCCGCCTGGGCGCCGAGTACGGCGGCGGCCGGCAGGTCAACGGCATCCTGGTGCCCAACGGCTTCCCCAAACCTGAGGAGCCGCCCGAGCTCAACCGGCAGAGCCCCAACCCGCGGCGGACGCACGCCGTGCCGCCCACCCTGGTGCCGCTGGTGAACGGCGCCGGGCTCCCCGCCGCCATCGGCGGCCTGGGCAGCCGCGCCGCCGCCGCCGCCGCCGCCTCGCTGGCCGCCATCTCCGCCGCGCCCGCCCCGATGGCCGTGCCCGTCCCCCAGCAGCCGGCGGCGGCGGCGCAGGCGGCGGGGCAGGCGGCGGGGCAGCCCGGCGAGCTGGGGCACAAGCGCCCCGGTTCCGTCTCCTCCTCCTCCTCCTCCTCGGGCGGCGGCGGCGGCGCGGCGGGGGAGCACGACGGCGGCGCCAAGGAGAAGCGGGGCTCGGCCGAGAGCCTGCCGGCGGCGGCGGCGGCGGAGCTGGCCGCCGAGGGCAAGGGCCGGGCAGGCGGCGAGCAGGAGTGGCTGGCCAAGCCCAAGACGGTGCGGGACACGCTGCTGGCCCTGCACCAGCACGGCGGCCACGCCGTGCCTCCCTTCGACAGCAAGTTCAAGAAGGAGCCGGGCATGGCGGGCGGCAGGCTGCTGGGCTACGAGACCAACGGCGCCGTGGCCAAGCCAGGTGAGGCGGCGCGGGGGCCGGGGGGCGGCGGGCAGGGCAGGGCAGGATGGGGGAGGGGGTGGCGGGGGGCTCTCCCGGCGTGCGGGGCGGGGGATTCCGGGCGGCTTCGAGCGCCCGAGGCGGCGGCCCGACGGTCTGGGTGGCCGGGGGGGTGGCCGCGGCCACCCGTTCCTGCGGTTGCACGGCGGTGACACCCCCGCCCCCCCCCGTGCTCGGCGGTGCGTTGCGACTGTGCTGCTTTCTCACCGTCCTCCTCCTCCTCCTCCCCTCTGCCTCTGCAGGGGCCCGGGCCGCCCGGAAGAGGAAACCTTCCCCCGAGCCGGAGGGCGAGGCGGGACCCCCGAAGATCAACGGGGAGGTGCAGCCCTGGCTGCCCACCTCGTCGGAAGGGATGAAGCTGCCGCTGACGGCCACCCCCTTCATGTCGCCCCCGCCGCCCACCGCCTCGCCCCACTCCAACCGGACCACGCCGCCCGAGGCGGCCCAGAACGGCCAGTCCCCCATGGCCGCCCTCATTTTGGTGGCGGACAATGCCGGGGGCAACCACGCCTCCAAAGACGCCAACCAGGTCCACTCCACCACGCGGAGGAACAGCAGCAGCCCCCCCTCGCCCTCTGCCATGAACCAAAGAAGGCTGGGCCCCGGCAGGGAGGTGCCGGGCCAGGGGGCCAACGCGGCGGGCGGGCTGGAGCCCGTCCACCCCGCCAGCCTGCCGGACTCGTCCCTCGCCGCCAGCGTCCCGTTGTGTTGTACCCTCTGCCACGAGCGCCTGGAGGACACCCACTTCGTGCAGTGCCCCTCCGTCCCCTCCCACAAGTTCTGCTTCCCCTGCTCCCGGCAGAGCATCAAGCAGCAGGGAGCCAGCGGGGAGGTGTATTGTCCCAGCGGGGAGAAGTGTCCCCTGGTCGGCTCCAACGTCCCCTGGGCCTTCATGCAGGGGGAGATCGCCACCATCCTGGCCGGAGATGTGAAAGTGAAAAAGGAGAGGGACTCGTGACTTGCCCGCTCTCGCCGCCCGACGTCACCTTGAACTCGAACTGCTCGAATTCTGTATATATCTATAAATATATATATATAAATATATATATATCTCCAAGACAAGGGAAATGTAGACTTCATAAACATGGCTGTATAATTTTGATTTTTTTGAATACATTGTGTTTCTATATTTTTTGAAGACGAAAGGTATGTACTTATTATAAAGGCATTTCTGCTAATTCTTCTCCTTTTTTTTTTTTTTTGGTTTTGTTTTTCCGTTTTGTTTTTCGTTTTTTCTTTTTGCCCTTTTGTTATAGCAACTATTTGTTGTGCTTCCCTGGTGACAGTTACTGTTCAATGTAGGCTGTGACTTGCGCTGCTTTTTTTAGAGAGCACTTGGCAAACCAGAAATGCTTCTAGCTGTATTTGTATGCACTTGTTTCTTTTTTTTTGTTTTGTTTTTCTTTTCTTTTCTTTCTTTTTTTTTTAAATGCCAAATACACTTTCTGACATTGTAAAGATTGCCTTACTGTCTGTGATTCCTTATTCCTGGCCCCTGTCCTGTAGAGCTGGTCGCATGCAGGCTTGGTCTGAGGCGGTTGGGGAGAAGAGTGGCTAGCCAAGGCGGGGATGCCCTGCGCCACCCCGCCGGCCAGGCGAGCTTAGGGAGCAGGAGGGCTTTCTCCCAGAAACGCGCGGCTCGGGTTGCGATGGCAGATCCGCCAGATCCAGTCCCAGATTCCTCTGTGTTTCTCAAGGGAAGTTGAGCCTCCAGAGTAGGATGTGGAGAGGTGTCCGAGAGGCGCTGTTGAGTTAGGGATTTCTGGGTTTGTTTGTTTTTGGTTTGGTGGTTGGTTTTTTGTTTTTTTTTAAGGCAAAGTTGACCGCAGTTCACGTGATCAGTTGTAAGATTACAAAACTGCACTTATTCACCAATTACATACCATAACGTGGAATTTTGATAACAAACTTAATTATACGATTGGTGAAGGCGCCAACGTAGCACTGCCATCTCAGAAGTCAGCGTCACTCCTGGGGCTTCTGTGTCTTTGGACAAAGCTGGGGAGGTGGGGGAGAGACTGGTTTTTGTTTTTTGGTTTTTTTTTTAATTTTACTTTAATTTTCAGATAGTGCAGGTGGACTTTGTGTTTGCTTATCAGTCACCTCTAGTGCTGTTGCTATTGTTACTATCGCTGACCCGGTATTTCCAAGTAGTGGCAGGTACGGTGTGGTACAGTGACAGCGGTGACTGAGGCTCTGCCAGATTGCTCGCGGGCATATCAGTGACAACCCAAATGTGGGTGGAGGAAACCTGTAATTTCCATATTACGTGTGCTTGAAACAAACCTACTGCTATTCTTTGAAAATGAAAATATAAACTGGTTGAAATGAAAGCAATTAGGGCTGCACATAATGGCCCTGGCCCTGCCTTTTAAGCTACTTTGGAGAACTCTTTTGTAAAGCCACTTCTTTTGATCACGCTTCTGCATCACCAAGCAGACTTCTAAAATCAATAAATCATTGGTTACTAGAAATAGTTCGAGTCTTATAGTGATGTTTTTGTGCTGTTTATAGTTCGTTGGCAACGCTGCAGCAGTACGAGCCCTTCTGTTGAGGTGTTTATAACTTGGTTATAAGCGGTTGTTGCTGAGCAAAAGGGTGGCGAGGTCGTCCCTTCCTGGGGATGGGCTAATAAACACTTTCAGTATCGGAAGAGGAGGAGGAGGAAAAATCTGTTCAGCCAACTATAATTTGAAAAATTTTGGGTGCTTTTTAGTAAACTGTTCTTATTGTGATAATGTTCAGACTGCAATTTAATGCAGAGTAGATCTTTTTTGGAAGACTACTTTTTTTTTCTTTTTTTTTTTTTTAGAAAAAAGAAATGGTCATTATTAGTATTTGAAGATCAGAACTGCACATGCACAGTAATTTTTTATGAAGTGTTTAATGAGCACACCCACTACATTGTGTTCCATAATACAGGTCGATGTAATATTAGATAAGACTTGCATGATAAACAAATTCATTGAGTCAATATTACGCTTTAAAACTTATACCTATAGTCAAGATTGGTGTCTTATGTAAACACATTTAGCCAATTTGAAGAAAACGCACATTATATATATATACTTATATATATACCTATATATAAAAAAAACCAACTGTAAAGGATTCTTTGGAACCACTATGATCTGTGTAAATGTGTATTTAGGCACTTTATTAAAAAAAATGGATTTTGAGCTGATAGATGGTAACAAGTTCTTCAAAGTTGCTTGGCATAATACCTCACGTGGGATGAAGCTCATGTTTTTGATTAAGGTGGTATCCCTACTCTTAAAAAAAGAAGCAAAACTGAAACCCCAAAGCCTCCCTAAAAAGGCCTCCCCTTTTGTGTTATCAGGTGGCCCAGCTCTGAGCCTGCCAAGGGCGAGACCTGCTCCTGACAAAGCATACCCTTGTTTTGGGGATGTTGGTGTGACTGGGTGGAGAGGCCTGTAAGGAAGCGCACCTTCCTCCTCCTCCCTGCCGGCTGCCCCGCTCCCGTGGCTCTGGGACTCCTGGAGAGGATGGAAACTCCCTGGCCAGTGATGCCAGGCGGTGGCCTGGGAACAGCGTAGCTGGAAGAGAAATGGCTTGTGGTGGCTACGCTCGCTTGGCTGATGTTCAGCCCCCAGACCCCGGCCAAGTCTAATCTGCACCATAAAACTTCAGAACTGCTAAAGGAAACAAAAAAAAAAAAAAAAAAAAAAAAGAAGAAAAAAATTAAAATCTGAGGGTGTTCATACATAACTAATTTTTCTCACATTCAGTGTTGCTTTTTTCCTTTTGGTTGCTTTACTGAGTTACAGTAAAGCTCTGGAGGACTCTTCCTTTATACTAGTTTACTACTTCCTGGGCTACAAACTTTTTTCTTTTTTTTTTTAATTATTTTGAAGTGCTTTAGCTGCAACAGTGCTGCTGTTAATAATCCTTTTTAAACTTTTTAAAAGGTGATACTGTAATTTGTGTAGTATTAAAAGTGTTTTAATGAAGAATGTGTGATCATTATTTTTTTTCAAACCCACTTCCATCACTTTTTTTTCCAAGATATTTTTTCCTGGCAGATCACCTGCATGGTGCTTTTGTTGATAGCTGCTGAACTAACCTGTTGCCATTTTTACATATTTTTTTTTTTTATTTCTGGCACTAAGTATAAGGAAACTGGGAGCTTTAAATACTTCTTGCACTTTTTTGTATATAAAAAAAGAAAACTTGGAAAAAGCTAGTTGCCCAAGCGCAGTGTTATTTTTTACATTTTTTTTAATGCTGTTTCTGACACTTACTTGTAACCAGGGAGTAGTGCGGGGCAAGAGGGGTGTGTGGAGCCGGTGGGTGCTGCCCTGTGCCGGAGTCCCGGGGGGGTGGGAAAGGCGCCGCACAAGGGAGGCCTTTGCGGTGGCCTCAGAAAACCTGGTATGTTTGGGAGCTCTCTTTTTAGATGTGCTGTAAACCAGGCCATGGCAACCGCGTGTTTTTATGAACTAGCGCTTAGGCAAAGGGTATAAATACATTTGAGAGTGCTCTCTAGTGGCTTGTTATGTCAACAGAGCTCCTGGATCCTTTCCTTCTATGCCTGGGCCAAGCCCTGCTTGTCCATCCTGCTGGCAGGGCAACCACTCTCAGCAGGATGGAACGCTGCTCCGGGGACACCCAGCCACCCGCTCGCCCTCCTGGGGCAATGGTTCGCCTGCAGCGTGGTACCTGCCCTGCCGCTGCCACCCGCTCCCCATGTCTAATTTGCCCCTAAAGCGGCAGAGGACACCCTGTGTGTGTGTGTGCAGGGTGTTACGGCACAGCCGCGGTCCCCGCACAATCACATCCTCTCCTCAGGTGGGAGGAGAAGACATTGGACTGTGCGGAAATTAATGGCACCAAGAGTCGCTGAGCTTGTCATAAATTGAGATGTTTGTAGCCCTGACTCCTACCGCTTCAGCACGTGCTTCACCACAACAGGGCTACAGGTGGGAGGTGTCCAATAATTAGGCTTGAAAAGGCTCAGCCCTCAGCATTTCATGTTTCTCCTCCTAGAGCATTTGCATTTAGGTAGCTCCAGCTGTGCCTTTTGAAAAATAATTTAAAAAGCCCAACACCTTTGCCTAAGTGGACTCTTGTTTGTTCATATGCCACAGTCCAGCCCAGTATAAACTACACCTTCAAGTCTGTGCTCTCAGAGATAATGAGGCAAGTAAAAAACCAAAAAATAAACCCAAAACTCTTTTCCTGTGTTAAAACAGAATGTGGGCCTGGGCAACGTATGGGTTCACTTTCTGCAGTGGGTGCGTTGCAGTGGGCGGCTCCTGCCACTTGCCAAGCAGGGCCAAGGTACGGCCCAGATGCCCTCCCCGGGCTCACATGTAGGGCAGCAGGACTCTTGAGCCACCCTCCTTCCCTTGCCCTTTGTTCCCAGGAGCGGGAGGCCTTTCCTCTGCCATGGCCCAAGGTCAGGCAGTGCTCCCAGCAGCGAATGGAGGGCATGCTTATCCACTTCATCACCTGGGGCTGTTGCTCCAGAGGTAACTCTTTCGCTGCCTTCTGGCAGCCTCTGGAGCAAGCCATGGGCTTTGAGCAGTAAGTGTGGGGATCAAATTTGAATCACTGACCTCCCTGAAAGGCTGAAACCTCCTGAAGCCTCCCTCTCTTCTGGGAAAGAAGAAACACTGATGTCTCCATAGAAATCTCCTAAGTGCACGTTAAGTGTCCATATGGCTGTCTGTCTTGGTTGGCATAGGTGCACCTAAGATGGGAAGACAACTCTGCAGTTATTTTTATACACACTTCACCTAACTTTGCTTTTATTTCTGCCACTCAAGAGCTAGTTTTGTAGAGACTGGTATAGTAGAGTACATGCTAAAACCCAAAATGTTGCATCAAGTGGAAATCCCCTATAAAATAAACTTGCGGAGATGCCAGGAAAAGTTCGTGAAAGCTTCCTGCTTCCCGTAGGTGTTTCTTCTTTCCACCACCTTTGACTTGGCAAACCCCACAAGAAGCATCCCTGCTCCTGAGCTCCCACCCCCATGCAGGGCTGGGGCAGGGCTGAGAACCCACCCTGTCCTGCACAGCGCCCAGCCATGCCCCCAGTTTGAGGTCCCTTTCTCTGCCCCCCAAACCACCGCCACTTGTTCCAGTGGTCCCCAGCCCCGGGGTGCCCCCATCCCATCCTGGGGCACCCTACTGTGGGGCTTGCCATGGGGTGGCGGGGCAGCAGGCTGCCCTGGTCCTTGTCAGAGGGCTGTGGCTTCCCTGGGAAAACCTGGGGAGCCTCTGATTTTCAGGGACACCTCAGCCGTTTCCTCTGAGAAGAAGGGCATTCACTCTTCACTGCAAAAATGCGAAGTATGTGTTTTCTTTTACCCTTTTCCACTGCAAAACACTTATTCCCCACCCCCCACCCCGCCCCAGAGATGCCTCCTGCCTTTTTTTTTTTTTTTTTTTGGCAGCCATTTAAAAACAAACAGAAGATGAGTAAACAGAGATGAAAGGGGTTATTGGTTCACCAGGTCGCTTCCTTCTCCATTGGGAGACAACTCCTCCCGTTCCTGCCATGCTGGGCGGGAGCGGCAGGCTGGCGGCTGGGCAGTGGGCAAGCAGTGGGGCTGTGGATGGGACCTCACCCTGCCACCTACTCGGCCAGGGGCACAAGAAAGCAAGCTGGACCTTCCCCTTCTCCCTCCCATGGTTTTGGGTTTTTTTCTCCTTTTTGCATCTTTATGAGCTGAAGGAGGCACATTTTTTTTTTTTTTCAAATACGTTCGCTTATTTTTTTTCCACCAGAAATCCAGGTTTTCTCTAACCCTTTTTTATAGCAATGTCATATTCTCCAACTGTCCAGTAGTAAGAGGACTTACAGATATTGGGCAACAACTGCATAATGGAATGAGGCATTTAATTTTATCCAGACTATTTACAACCTTTTTTTTTGGTCTTACTTCAGTACCTAGTGCTGCTAAGCACTAGAAACAAATAATTTTCTCTTTTAAGACGCATCACCCCTCAGATGATAGATAAGGGTACTGTATTCAATGGGAGCAGGGGAAGGTGATGCTGAACGTCGCCTTTTTCTCACTTCACAAAAATCAGGAAATAAATCAGCTCCTGCATACGGACTCATGCCTTTGTAGATGCTACTTCATGCATTGCTATGAAGCCAAACCAGCATAAGCACCACTTTTTTCATCACACTTTCAGACCTATTTGGACTGTAATAATTAAAAAACCCCAGCATTAAGTTCCCTGTGATTTTGTGGTCGTGATTGTATAGGGCTCAATCCATTTTCCCTATGAGAATACAGTTAGGGCGACCTGCCCTTCAGAAATTACAGAAAGAAGGTTTTTTTTTTCCTTGCAGAAAGTACTGTGCTATCTTTATTAACTCTGGGCAACAAAACAGTTCCTGCAGTAGCAGTGCTGGGTATTGGCTTCCCTGCACCTGGGAAGAAGGGGGCTGGATGGGCCCTGCTGTGGCTTTAACTTGTCATTCCAGGGACTCTAATTAGTTAAAAATTTCTGCTTAGACATCTAAGCTGTGCCTGCTGGCCTTCCCGGAGGAAACAAACAATGATAAACAGCATGAAGCAATGATTTTTTTTTTTAGTGGCTATTTTGATGATTACTTTCATATTGTGAAAGCCCTTCTATTCGTGAAGGACCTCTGCTTTTCTTTGGAGAGACAAATAACCTGTGCTCATAACTGAATTGGCTACTTTATACCCTCTATTAATATTTTCATAATCCAGATGGTTATTTCACCTCACCGGTTGTGCTGCTTCAGTTTACTGTGGCTCTTTGCCTGGACCTCTTTGTCTGACCATGTTAAAATTAACTTGCGAAGGTGGAGGTCTGACTTCTGCTCCTCTCCTTTTCTCCCCAATTCCGTTATTTCCTGAAATCCGCCTCTTAACCTCGAGGCTTTCCAGGTAGCGAGACTTTCTGGGAACGGTGGTGAGTGCTGGGTGGTTAGTCATTTGGCCTCCGGCCACCCCTCGGGGAGCACTCGAAGCAAGGGCTCTGCAGGTTTCGTGTGGTCCTGGCGCCGGTGGAAGGTGCGGACCGGCAGCCCAGCCCAGCCCAGCCGTGCTGCCTCCCGGTTATCTTCTGAGCAGGAACATTTTGAACTGCAGCGGCAGCATGTGTTTCTTCATCCTGTGTCACAAAAGTTTCCTGACATTTAGTGTTTTGGGGTGGATCCCTTCCTTTTCTGCGAAGAGTGCCAATTTCAGTGCTGCTTTTGATGGGTAACAGTCCACGAAGCACTGGAGCGACACCAATAAATCTGGTTTGTGTAGGCAAGCTTCCGGGCTCCCTTTTTAGCTGCTCCCTGGCTGCAGAGGGATGGGGTTACCTGACCTGCCAACCCCACATTGTCCTTCTCCCCGCACCCCTGCTGCTGGCAGCGCTTTCCTTGGGGGAGCACCTTCAGAGGTGCCTGCAGGAGAAGGGGCTGCCCAAGAGGGTTGGGTTTTGGCTATATTCACCTTTCTCACTGGGTGCAACCTCAGTTTAAGCTTTTTCTGAACAGCTTTGAAAAGGTGCTGTGGCACCGCTCATTTCATCCTGATGGTGACCAGGGGAGTTCAGCTAGTGGCTCATGGCCTATCAGAGGCTATGCATGTGGCTACTTTTGTTGGCAGAGGGCTTTCTCTTCCTTTACTGAGCCTAATTTTATTACGTGTTTTATTATATGTTTTGATCCTGCATGAGAACTTCATACAAGCCCCTCCGAAAGCCGAAGCAGTGCTTAATCCATAGGAAGAGGTACCGGTGCTGCTCCAGCACAGGCTTCTTTTGGATGAGAAAGGCAAAAGGCAAAGAGGGGAACCAGGTGCATTTGAGGTTGTTGCAGGTGGAGTCAGCCTGAGCCTCTGAGGGAAATGTATGTTTTCCAGCTCGTCTTGAGTTTCTCTCCTGGGCAAAACCCTGTCTTAGGTCAATGAAAGCAGGACTACAAGATCTGTTCCTCTTATTTTGTCCCTTTTCAAGGTGACAGTAATGAAGCATCCTTTCCATTTACTGCTTACATTTGAAACCCACTATTGCTTCTGTGATGCAGTTTGCACCTGACCAGAGTTAAAAACCAGCCTAATTTCAAAGCAGAGATAAAGGACTGCAGTGAGACCATCTACTTTAAAAAAAGGGGCTATATTAGGTGCTATCCATCCCTGCTTCTGCCTGTTGAGTGTGGGAGCTGGAAGATAGCTGGTCTAATTTGCTCATCACTCCCTTGAGCTGAGGCCCAGGCTAGCACCAGGGACAGGCTCGTGACAGCATTCTGAATTTAATCCCTCTCGCTCAGATGGTGCATGGCACACTCCTTCAGGTGCCCCTCCTCCCATCATTGGGTTTTGTCATGGTACCCCCAAGTACATCAGTTAGGGTCCACATTGCCAGGAGCTGTTGTACAGAGTTTAGTCAAATGGTAAGCAATACCTGTGAAACAGAGTTAGTGTCATCTGGATTTCATTTGCTTTTAAAATGGGATTAAGAAAGGCAAAATAAGGTGAATTTACTCTCCAGGCAGAAAGCAAAGCTCATCTTTTAGGGACTGAATTGCTGACCCTTAGTTCATTTAAAAAACATAACAGAAAAAGTGACCTTTTCCTTTTGCAATCCATTCTCCTTCTAATCCTAAACTGGATCCCATCCTGCCAACAGCTCTGTCATTGGCTTCAGCAGCTCTGTGAGAGCATCTCTGTGGGTAAAGTTACACCAGAAGTGCAGGAAGAATCAGGCCCTAAATGTAAATGATGAGTTACAACACACAGAGTTTTGCTCTAATTATTTATAAGAAATCATTTCATTATAAATAGGTTTTTCAGTTAAATGTATTGCTTGCATTGCCTTATTACTTATTCATAATTAATTAAATCATAGCAGATTTCCATGTTATTATAATTTCCATATACTATAAATAATTCAGAAGAAATGTTGGTATTTTCAGGGTACTTTGTATGTGCAGATAAGGTGAATGAGTAATCTGGGCCTGAGCAGAGCAAAGTTGCTCTATCCTCAACTTTTTCACAAGCATGTCTTTAGAAAAACTGGGATGGAAAGGGGCAGGAGGTAACCGATGAGTGAAATAAAATGCTGGTTCCTGTCATCAGCGTTGCAGGGCTCCTGGCTCCATGCAGGGCATCTTCTGGCTGCTTTTCAGAATAACCAGAAGGAAGTGCAAGACCTGTAGGGGTGAAGGACTTGAAGCTGTTACTGATCCACCAGTCTGCCTTTTCCCCACAATATTTGCTTCCCTTGATGTAAAGGAAAGGGGTTTTTTGTTGTCACTGCAAGCTTCATCGACCTTTTGAAAAACAAACAAGAAATGTTGGAAAATTCACATTTAAACTAAGTTTTGAAACACATTTCAAGTTAATTTACCTGGGAAATACAATCCTTATTCATGAATAGCAAAAGAAAACCATCATGTTTCCAGGCAGAATCTCACATTTATTTTAAGACTTTGCTCATTGGTACTGGCATCTCACTGGGAGAGTTTCTTGAAGCCATTTATTACTGTTGCTGTCTCCTTAGCAGCATCCTAACAGGAAAGAGCTTTGTGAGTCCTGGGATGCAAACTGTGTCAGGATAGTGAGGGGGGTAGCTGGACTCTGGCTCCATCACCCCCAAGCCCACCAAGGAGCTGGCGGAGGTGGGAATCTGGGTGAGCCTAACTGGGTCAGGCACATGGAAGGTGTGATAGAGTCAGGAACTTCTTCAAAGTTGAGGAAATGAAAAGAATAAGCCTGAGAACTCAGCTGAAGCAATGAGCTTCATTTGAATCACTGGATATGCTCCCTAAGTGATTTCTGGCTGCCAGCATGTCTGTGCTGCACGTGTGCATTTGCACCTCTGGAAATGTTAGCATAGCATGGCTGTGGGGAAATCACTCGGTAATAAGGCTGGCCACCAAGATGTGGCTGGCTGGAGTTGACCTGTGCTGAATGAAGGAGCCTTGTGGCTGGTCTTCTTCATCTCATTTCTCCACTGGGCAGAGGTGGTAAAGCGCCTAATGGCTGCGCAGGGCCGAGGTGGAGTGTTTCGGCAGGTACCGGGCAGGGAAGAATTGTAAGGGGGTGGTGCTGCTTCTATCAGGAGAGCAGTAGAAGGCACCTCATCATCCCTGGAAAAGGCCTCATCAGAGAGACGAGGGCTCAGAAACGTCCTGCGTACAGGGAGGTGAGCTTCCCTGCACCCAGGAAGGACAGGCTCCTGCCTGCACTCCATTCTGCCCTCGCCCGAAGTTAATGGAGGAAAAGAAGATGAAGGTGATGACAACAGACAAAAGAGCACATGGATTGGAGTCCCTCATGAAACCCGTGTTGCAGGAAATGGTTACACTGCCTCCACATTGGTTCAGCCACAGAATATGTGTGGTTGTATGCCACATATCTTGCATGCAGCTGTCTGACTTTCCTTTGGCTATAGTCACCCGACAGCGGGTAGGTTTCTTACAGATACATATTTAACAGAGCTACCCTCGGTTATTGCCAACAGAGGGAGGTTTGTTGGATGCAATCCTCTGCAGAAGGCTGTTGGATGCTGGAGACAGCTCCTTTCCTTCTGTCCCCTTCCTGATGCTCAGCCAGGGCCGGGTTCACTCCCCATCCCTGGAGCACAAGTGAGTGTGGCGTCCTCATGGGACATCTGGTCCCTCTTCAACTCCTGTGGGATGAGCAGCAGCTCGCCAGGCCTGATCCTGGCCTTTGCTCCCCCATGTAAACCCTGACTGTTCTGGAGTTGCTGTAGATTTACCGCAGCACAGCAGAGATGAGGACTTGGTGTCTGCGAGTTTGGAAGAGCTCTGCTCAGTAGCGCAGGGGGAAGCAGGGGGCCTCCTGACAAAAGAGCATGGTTGGGTTTCTCTGTCTGGCAGACGGCACCGAAACTGTGTTGTTCTTGTTCTGGAGAGTTCCCCAACTATGCTATAAAGTGGTACAGGGGAAGGAGCTGCAACATGATGCCTCTCAAACCCAGTGCAGTGGGGAGAGTAAAGCTTATAATAGCAGCTGGGACCATTAACTCTCTATATCTCCCCCTTTTCATTACATCACAGTCTCTGAGCTTTGTGTTACACCAGTCGCCTGTGGCAGTTTCCTGAAGGGATAAGATGCCGCTGAGATTAAAAAAAAAAGAAAAGGAAATTATTTGTTTGAAAATTAGTGGTTTGGACATGTGGATTTTTGTGTGGAGGCACGTCACTGCCCACTGTGATGGGCACGGGAGACTTGCTGTGAAACCCATGCTCCCATGGAGGTGGCATGCTGGAGCTGCCTGCCCTCTCGCTGCATTCATAAGGCTCCAGCTTACCCTGGGGAAAGTGAGCTCTGCCTCTGACTTTCCAGTATAGCCATAACCTGACATGTGTTGGGCCTTTTTTGGCTGCTGGGTGCTATCAAGTTTTCCAGGTAGCTGCTTGCCATGAGGGGATTGCCTTGCAGAGGGGTAGCCTCCCCCATGGAGGCCTCTCCCTCCCATGGGGGCAGAGGCTGCAGACCCGTGGCCAGGGGATTTGACCTCTTGCGGTGCCCCAGCTTGCCGGGCAACTGGTGGGCAATCAGAGCTGCATTCAACTCTGGTCTTTCCCTCTATTTCTTGTTAAAAGAAAGGATGCTCTTCATCTAGAAGGTGAGGTCTCTCCTGGTGTGTGAGGCCCCTTCTCCCACACCTCCTCGTCTCAGCTCAAAAGGGTTTAGTTGCTGCCTTGCAGTGTCCCAGCCCTGCCAGCACCCCATTCATGGCCCATGAGCTGGCCAAAGCCATCCCAGGCTGGCCGAACCCCCAAAGGTGGGACCTGCCCACCCTCCTAGTTGTGCTTACGCAGCTGCTCTGCAGCTGGCAGGGCAGCAGCAGAGGCAGCCTGGTCTGCTGGAGAGCTGTGTGCGTGCATGTGTGTGTGTGTGTGTGTATGTGAGAACGAGTGGTGGCACAAGAAAAGCGGTGGCAAAGTGAGACCAAGGGAGGGAAAGACTGCCTGTCTAAGCAGTGGTGTGATGTAGAGCTGGCTTCAGCTCACTGAAAAACCTTCCCATGTTTCTCCTCCCACACTGTCCCATCATTACAGAGAACCTGGTGCATAGGTGTGGACTCAGTGTGCCCCTCATTCGCTGGAGCTCAGAGGGGCTCCCCAGCAGAGCCGGCTTGCTTTCCCTTCACCATCCTTCTGTGTGAACTTCCATCTCATATTTTTTGCCTTTTAAAACAGATGGGAAAAACTGGGCCTAAAGGTCAATAACCCAGCTGTATCCATACAGAGGCTGGTCAGAGAGGGGGTGGAAGCAGCCTCTCCCCCGGCCCCAGGGAGTCCTTGCTCCCCTGTGGGCACAGCATCGAAGGCAGGAGTAAGCAAAAGAGAAGAAATTGCCCTGACTTAGCAAGAGGTCATGCAGAAAGATCCATGCTGGCAGACGAGACAGTGTGCTAAAGATAACTGTTTGACAAACTATATTTACTCTCCCTTTCTGGGAGGACTTACAGGGGATTTGGAGCATTGTGCTAATATAAGCCATCCAGTGCCTGTGGTGGAGGAAGCGCCTACTCCAGCTTTCTTTGCGCTTGTGTCTTTACAAGCCATGAGAGGGGACACCGCTGAAAATAGCCTTGTCTCCTAATTGTATTCTTGGGAATGCTAATCAGAGGAGCTTGCTCTTCCCACCACCAGCAACCGGGCAGCAATGCTGTGTGATCAAATGCAGCTGCTTCCCTCCCCACCACCATCATTTCTCTTGCCAGCAGCACCAGTTGTCCCTGCCCATGTTCCTCCCTAACTTGTAGGGGAGGTGACCCATTTTGGGAGCTCTCAGAGTCAGGGGAAAGCCCGTTGTCCATATTTTCTGGGTGTTCTGGGCAACCTCTGCACTGGAGCTGGCTTTCTGCGTCCCAGGCTCCCCACTTAAACAAAGGGAATGGGGGGAAGCACTAGACAAAGGGGCAAAAGAGAGAATCCTCCTAAACAGTCTTGATTTTTCAGCTGATACTCAGTAAGCTTTCTGCCATACAGGAAAAGAGGCATTTGAGATTTTGAGTATGCAGTAACCATGACAAATACAGAAGTACAAAAACAGCTCTAGGCAGCTAGAAAGAACAATACTGAACAAACAAATTAGCCATCTGTACCATCTCTAGCTCCTAAAGTAAACATAAACACAGACCCACACTGAAAAGGACTGTACTCATAATAAATCAATTAGCTCCACCAGGCCTTGGAGGCAGCAGGAGGTGAGGGGCAGGGACCAGAGGGGCAGACTTCTCCCTGCCTCCCTTCAGGTTGTCTCTCTGAACTCCTGAAAAGCTCTCCTGTGGGCTGGAGAGTGAGGATCAGCTCACCAGAGCTCTCCCCCCGCGAGTGACAGCGGGAGTGACACCATGGAAAATCTCGACCCCAGGAGGGGATGTCCAGCGTTCACATTTCAGACACTTCCTTTCCCAAGCCCTAGCCAGTGAGGGTCTTGTGATTCTTCCTCTCTCCTCTCCTTCGGGCGCAGCAGGGTGTTGGGAAGGTTATAAATATGGGCAACCGTTTGCTCTAATCCATCTCTGTCCATGGGGATCAGTAGTTCATCAGGCTCCTCTTTCCTCACTCCCAAATTATCCCTGATTGACTTGCCCATCCCAAGGCCACCATTCATAACCCTCAGCTTGTTGCGTTTCTTACTGATGTCTCCTTATATGCCAAACACCTGCAGAGAGCCACTGTAAAAAAATCATTCTCTTGAGATGGAAAGGCACCAGAGTGATGGTGGTGGGGTAGCAGGGCAGCCCTTTTGGGAGCTTTGTTCCCCTCTGTTCTGCATGGTGGGTGTCTTACTCCAGAGAAGACCAAGGGGGAATGGACATATTTGGTAATAAACTACCTCTGTCATGGGAGCCTGAACCCCTCCACAGAGTGTGAAGACCAAGACATTTGCCCTATAAAGGACCTCTGCTGTGTACCGAAGGAAGGGAGCCAGACCCTTAGCACTGCAAACAGGGCTGTGCTCCCCACAGTCTCCTCAGAAGTTAGTGCATGGTGCTGCGTCCCACCAGCTGGGGGAGGACGGCAATGGGACACGTCTCCACAGGCACATCTCAGGGGGTTGCTGACTGGCTTCCTCTTTTGAGTCCCCTCAGCTGTCCCCAGCCTCCTGTGATGGATGCAAGGGCCGTGTGTGAACTTCTCTGCTCACCTCAGGGGATACCAAGACCAGAGGCTATGCAGGGCAGGCTTGCAGAGTCGCGTTGCCATCTCATTACTGCTGAAGTCTGCAGGTGGGAAGGACTTTGCTCTTACTGTAAAGATTTGCACAAACTGTGCCTAATTGCATCCCTTGGGGGAGGGCGCAAGTGGGTGAAACTTGAGCTGGGGGCAAGGATTAGGAGAGCAATGCAGACTGGAGGAGAAAACAAACACACCCATGAAAGGGTGCCATGCTTAGCCTAAAATCTGTCACTGTCAGAGAAAGAGCAACAGCAGCATCTGTCTAATAGCACATACCGATGGGGTAGGAACTCTTTGTTGATGCGTGACCTTCAAGTCATTGCCAGGAATAGATTTTGGCTCAAATTTCAACCCTAAGTAAAGCACCTTCTGCTGTCATGATTTGGAAGCTGAGGTATTTCAGTTTCCAGAAATGAACAGAGCTCACAGGAGGCAGCCCGATGGCCCCGGCTGCTGCAGTGCCCCGCATGGTGGTGTCTCTGGAATCGGCCGGGCTCTGCACTTTGGGAATGACACAGGGCAAAGGGACTCAATGGGCTTCATCATCCCCCCTGCTCCTTGCCACTGTACAGTGTCTCCCGTGTACTGTCTAACACTAGCTGATATTGCGGTTGCATCTTTTCTCCTAGTCTGTAAGAAGCAATTAATTTTTTCAGTTCATTGGAAGGACTGAGTATTTTTAACAGTATAATTCAGTTGTTATCCCAGTTCTTGCTGCTGGTTTCCATGCCAGAGCTCTGTTTCTTTCCAAAGATCCTGCAGCCCAACAGCTGAAGGGAAGCACAATTTCTGAATGGAGGAAGACCTGCAGAGATGCAAGGTGGGACCCAGGGGCCAAACAGCCATCTATTTTGCATGGCAGCTGTTACCTTCAAACCAAATTAATCAAGCTGCCCACTTTGACACCCTCTTCCCAGCCTATTTCATCAAGGTGGCTGAGAAACATGGAGCGCTCTGTCCTTATTGGAAAGCGGCAGTCCAGTGAGTGGAGGACAACGTGGGGGGCTGGGGGGCACAAACCCTCTTGCAGGTGCTGCTGCCCTGCCCTGCCAGTCCGGGTGCAGCCACCAGCCCCCTGCAGAGGGGCCGGGTGCTGCTCCCCTCCTGCTTTCTGAGATGGTGGTGTTGAAAGGAGACAAAGCACAGCCTGTTCTGACAGTAGAGAGGGCACCCACTCTTGGTAGGGGTTTCAATAGCACTTAGAAGTGGGGTCCTGGCTCCCCTGCCTCTGCAAACTGAAGTCTGGATTCGTTTCTTCAGACCTAGCAGCCCACAATGGGGTTGCAATGAAAATATCACGGTCATAGCCATGCACAGCCTGTGCTGCTTCACGGTCTTCATGGGTGGAGGCAGCATGCGTGTGCATGCGTTTGAGAGAGCAAAGGGGTGAAAACAGCACGTGCAGGCCCATACACACTCTGCCTGTCCTCTCACAGTCCAAAAGTTCCTGAACCACCCTCAGAAAGAAAATATTTTGCTAAACATCACCTGAAATGAGAGGTTTCAGTTCAGTGGAAAGCCTGGGGAACCGAAATGAGAATCACGATGAGCTCTTGAGAGCAAGCACTGGCAGTGCAGAGGGAGGCACCTGCTTTTACCTCTGGTACTTAAATCTCTATACCTTCAGGAACATTTTCTCTGTTTGTTTGAAATGTCACTTCAGTAGCCGCAGAAGAGAATACAAGCCTTTTGTTGCTGCCTGCATCTGCTTGCTCTGCCTAGCAAACTCCGAATCACAGGGGATATTACCCACCACAGAGGTAGGATGGCTGTCTGGCAGCTGTTTAGAAACAGAGGAGCAGGGAATATTTATAAGGACTGTTTAACTTGCTGAAGTTCGGCACCATTAGTGGGCTTCACACAGGTGAGGAGCATACTGCTGCTGTACGGACCCACCATTGTAGCCCTTCACTTCGGCTAGTCAGGCATAGCAAGGCAAGGCAGGTAGGAAGCCATCAGGACAGACAGGGGAGGTTTCGTATTCACTTTGCACCACTTCGATTGAGCATGAGGTGTGTGGCAGAAGCCCACCATGTCTCATAAAAGCCCAGCGAAGCTGGAAGTAAGTGTGCGTCTTTCAAGTTGCTAAGAGGAAGCTGGGCAAGGAAAGCCTAGCTGTGTCCTGTCATCCTGAGGGAGCCGGGACGTGTCATTTTCCAGCAGTGGAAGTGGTGGTGGGGACAGGTGCTGTCATCTGCAGCCCCTCGTCTCCTGCTGTCATCAGGATGTTTAGCAAATCCTGGGATCTGATTCTCTCCCTGCAGGCAACATGCGAACATGCCAGTGAAATCCAACATAACTGGAGCTGGGAAGAAGATGCTCTGTGCACGCAGCCTGTGGCTGGTAGGAGATACAGTGACATTAAAGTCTGTAAGGATGCTGTCAAAGCTGACAGAGCACCAAAACGGTGTAACAAAAGGAAAGTAAGGCCTTTGTAGGTACCTGGTTTAGTACTGACATCCTACCCACGCACAGTAATGACTGTGGCCATTTTGCTCCATCTGAAAATGTTGCATGGGATTGCTTGATTCACAGTGGGTTGGCAGAGAACAGGGAGAACACTCACTAGGGGTTTTCTGGTCCTTTTTTAGTTTTTTGATAGAAGCCACAGCATTTCTCTGAAGTACTACAAAAAACTCTGTAACACTTGAAATTGCCTGAGCTATTGGAGCAGAAAACCTAATGCTGCTCCCGGTGCCACAGGACAGCCTGCTCCTCCCGGGCATCTTCAGATCCTGAAACCCACAGCAGTAGGGTACCGGCTGTAGCCATCCGCTGCAGTGGCCCCAAGGACCTTTTCTATATGGGGTAATTGTCAAACATACAGGGTTCAGTTTAATACCACATCCAACAGGCATGAAAGATGCCTTACAGACCTGTGAGATAATTCCCGGTAGTTAACGCTCTCCTCAGTTCCTGTCCAGCCATGGGTCAGATCTGTTCATTTGGGTGGACAGGAGCTGTGTTGTCAGGATTTTCAAAGCTTGTAATTCCTGTGTTCATACCGTCTAAGAGATCCACGCTTCCAGGCATGCAGATTGGGTAGGTTTGTCCCTCCCTCAGGTCTCCCTTCTTCAGGGTAAAAGAGGTGGGAGCAGGAGAATGGAGAGGGCTCATGTGGCATGGCAAGGAAAGCTCTCTGGTTTGTGGATTGTAACAAAGCTCCTGAAAATTAAACTATTTTTCATATGTAATGAACTGTGCATGTCCTGTACAGCAATAAAAATATCAAAAGTAGTACTAAGAACTAATACGGGCCATAAATACTGACTCGTATTCATAATATTTTTGTAGGGCCATTATAACTAAAATATAAATGGAGTTTTTATTTTAAACATTTAATATTAATCAAATGGCTATGAAAGTACATAACAAACAACTGTGACATACTCATGGCCTAAATAATAAAAATTAAATGGGTGATGAATTCCTGTGAAAATTTAATTTGCAAAAGAATGAACATTGCATTAATAAGGCATAATTATATCATCAAATATTTACCATTATTTGCTGGAATCCATTTTATTTTTATTTTACATAATAAGACAGTGGGTACATAAAGCAGCAGGCTGGGACCCATCCAAACTTTTCTCGTGCCCTCAGGTTGCACAGGCAATACACTTGTAACTCGGGTTTTGCTGCTTTGTTACACTGTTTTCCTCTACAGGTTCCAATGCTGCATTTAAAATTCTGACATCTCCTCCTTTTTGTCACTCAGTACACACCAGTACTGTTATTTCAATCCACATCCCTAGGGAAAATAAACAGTGTTCCAACGACCTTTGCAGACAGGTCAGTGGATGAATAACTCTTTCACACAGGCCGTCTGCCAGGCACTATCATGCAGCAGCCACCTTCACTTCTCCAAGGACCACTGGTGTTTCACACCACAAAAGCAGAGAGAAGACAAAACCACGCCAGAGCTGTCAAGCTGACATCCCCCTCCATCCAACGGCCAGACTGAGGCTGACAGTGGGGGTGCATTTAGCAGAGGGTGACACCAATTGATGGCCATACCACCACTCTCCATGTTTCATTCCTAGCCATGTGACGAGGTTTATTTTCTTCCTACAGGTCTGCTGGCCAAAGGGATTGGGACCTTTCCTGAGGTGCTTCTCCACCTGCTGAGGTGTACGATCCTGATGAGATTTCTATGCAAATATGTGCTTGGAGGCATATCCCGAGCATTTGGGCAGGGTCAGCAGGGAAAGGCTGGCCCGGGACAGGTGTCATCATCTTGAATCAAAGCCCTCCCTTCCGAGATGGTTGTTTTTCCATTGACTTTTGCAAGGCATGGTTGCTACCGCCCTGTTTTGTGTTGCACTTGTTTTAGACAGCCTTTGCTCAGCTCAGCCAATACTGAGAGACTCAGTGGGTTCTTCGGGTTTTTTTAGGTTAATTTGGAAAACTTCCCTGATTATACATCTGCCAGCGTAATTTACACCCATGAGGACTGGGTTGATTAGAGAATCAGTGAGAATGATTAATTTTATTCATTGAAGGCAGGGCTATGAGTGTGCTGCAACCTGCGACTGAACCGATATTTCCTTTAATTGTTCAGCTGGGTCCCTGGCAAGCCTGAGCTCAAGCTGCACAATCTCGCTCAATAAACGTTTCTGGTAGCCCAAGCTTCAGCAGTCCTGCTGAGCCAAACCAAGCCCAGCTTGTCTTCTGGCTACAGGCTTGAGGTTCAACACCCCCCCACACACACAGGAGCAGCTTTTTAACTTTGGACAGAGGCATGCCTGCGTCAGACACGAGGCTCTAATGCCTGATGCCAGCAGCATTAGATATGCTGCTGTGTGGGACAATGTGCTTTACCCTCTGTCTTCAGGGGGCTGCTGTTACTGGTGGCAAGCCCATGTCCCTCCTGCATCTCACAGGCAGGGATGCTCACTGCCCCGGTACCAGAAGACCTTGGAGGGGAGGGAGAGCAGCAAGCAAGCAGGCACCACTGGATCGTGCTGCTATTATTTATATCATTAATGAGGAGGGTAATGGGATAGAAAGCACACTTTAAAATCTGTTGGTACCTCCAGGTGGGGTAGCACACTTTGCAAGCACTTTGGAGGGCTAGAAATCAAAGCAGTCTTGACAAATGGGAGAAATGGTCTGAGATCGATAAAACGAAATTCAATACAGAGGAGTGCAGAGCACATACTTAGAAGGAGGACTCAAGAGGATAACAAAGCCATGGGGAAGGGCCGGGCTGGCAGCAGCAGAGCAGGAAAGGTCCAGGTGAGAGGCAAGGCAGCAGCTGGTGGTCTGGGACAGGGAAGGGGCCAACTGGGAGGTGTTAGTGGTCACGCCAGCTGTGAGGCTGCGGAAATCACCATTCCTCCCTCCTCTGGGCTGAGCTCGGCAGAGGATGGCATCTCACTGCTCTGAGGGTGATGCAGGCGAGCATGGAAGAGAGTGGGACATGGTGGTAACCTGGAAGATGTGGCTTATAGGGAAAGGTTGAAAGAACTGGTTTGTCCAGGCTGGAAGAGTGGAGGATGAGGGCAGACATGGCAACGTGTCAACTATGTAAGGATTGCCATTAGACCAACTAGTCTTCAGGTAGGCAGAGAAGAAGGTGAGCTGTTTCTTGGTGAGAGTGAGCTGGTTTAGAGCTAAAGGAAAAACATGTTGTAACCAGCGGGAGAGGTACACCTTGGTGGAGGGCTGTCCCTTTCACCAAAGATATTTTAAAAAGGTTAAACAAATATCAGTCGGGGATATCAGACAGGAAGAGAGGGAAGGGGAGGAGAAGAGAGGCTAGATGATCTCTGGAGGTCCCTCGAGCCGTACATGTCCATGACTGCTGTGATTCAGGTTGGGGCAGTGCCCAAAATGTGTCTGGCGAATTCCACACATGTCCAGAGTGACTCCTCGTCCCTAGCTGTATGTTGACCTAAAATGGTCCTTGATTTTTGCAGGGAGGTCATACCTCTTATTAAATGGGATATTGAGGGCATCAACAGCACCCATATCCCCCAAAACACAGGCCAGATTTTTAATATTTGAAATTATTTTCTGCAACCCTACTTCAAGCCTGGCTGAGTTTTACACTCATTCAGATCAAAGTTTCTCTACTGGCATGACTACAATGCCTGCACTGCCAAAGCTAACATACAATACAAATTAAATGATAAGTTGTATGAAATACTGTTTCATCTATATCCAACACTAATATTGTAAGATGTAGAACCCTAGCCTCCTTCCTCAAAAATAAAATAAAATGAGAAGTGCCAAAAAAAGAGCTGCCAGGAAGAAAGCAGAAGTTATTTAACATTGTGCTGGGCATTAGCTTAACTAGGTATGGGGGGTGAGATTAAGCTGAATGAAGCTGATGTGCAGAATAGGTCAAGTTAGCCAATGATATCATAAAAAAGGCTACTGTTTCAGGCATGGTCTAATTAAGTCAGGAGATTTAAGTACAACAGACTTAGGGATGTTGGAGCTAGAAGTCCGCATTTAGACTAGGAAAGAAAATATCTTCAGGTGTTTTTATTTCAGGCTCAGCTAAATTCACTCACCTTTTCTAGTCCTGCTTCGTAGACGTGCCCTATGGGACCCTTGGCAGTCTGAGCTACACTGTGCTGGGTAACATTCATCTTCTCCCCCCAAAGATGGATCAGAAGTAGCACACATACATCAGCATGTTTCACTATTTATTACGTATTTAAAGATCCAGATCTTCTGTGAGGAAGGAGAGCTTAAACAAAGAGAAGAGTTGCACATAGTGATTTTGTGGTGCTACCCATTGTCCTTGCTTTAAGCAGCCTCTGCCTACAGCCAGGTGGTAACTTCCTGACTTGTTTGTACTTCTGCTCATCCACCATTGTCTATGTGCTATTTCTTGCTCTCTTTCCCCAGTTGGCCGGGCTGTGCACCAGTGCCTTTTAGGGCAGGGCAGGAGAGGCCGGGGCTGTGGCCATGTGCCCCCAGCCTCCTGCCACTGCCCCCAGGCCACCCGTGCCCGCTCATGCCCATGGGGGTTGGGCAAGGGAGGGTATATTTAGCTCACCTCAGAGGAGCACTACAGCATGGTGTTGGCCTGGCTTGCTCCTCACAGCTGGGCTGCGCTCCACTGCCTGCCCCATGCCTGCTCCCCTGGCACCGGGGCCCAGCACTGGTCCAGTTACCCGCCTCCTGTTCTTGCCCGCTGACACAGGGCTTCGTCCTAAGTGAGAAAACAAATGGCTGAGGACCCACGTGCTTCACTTCGTACAGGGCAAAAGCTAGGGCAAGCTCTGTCACTCACCCGGCGGTATTTTGGCAGCATCGGTGAGTATCAGCATGGGTTGGGAATTTCAGTCCCTACCCATCTCCAGTGACAGGCCCTGGTGGCTCCGGACACACTCTGGCTGAGTGCGGCATTTAACGATGGTTATTCCAGGGCAGAGAGCAGGCTCAGAGTTTTTCAGTCACAAGAAACATGTTCCTCTGAGTCTATCCTTACGGCTTCACTGCCAGCGGTGTGACGGGAGTAGCGATTCCAGCCTCTCCAGTGCAGTGGGGGCTCTGAGCACCCGCATCCTGGCACAAGGCAGACAAGTCCCAGCTTGTTTCACTTCTCCAGGCTGGAGGGTTTCCCCTCTGTTTGTCAGCCGGGAGTGGTGTCTGAGCATCAGAACTTTTTTCCCCCCGAATCAGGGCTATATTCAACAGATGCCATGGGTTTCTACTGGGTCCTTCACTGTAAAAGGGGTCTGGCCCTACCTAAGGAGCTGAACACAGGCAGTGAAACGTACACTTTGTGTTTTTGAGATTAATGAGGCTTCTTTCACATGTGACATGGATGGCTGGAGTTTTGGCAGTGCTGAGCACCTACGACTACTACCACATTCATTCTGAGCACGTTGGCACGCAGCGCTCTGGAAAATTAGGCCACGCTTCTCCAGTGCAAAAGGCTTGTTGATGTGTGGGATATCAAATGTGTAAAATTACTTGCACTCTGCTTCTTAATAACAATAAAAGGATGATTCATAATTACTTTCTGAGAATATTAAAATCCTAGACACAATGCTTCTTGCACCGTACAGTGAATCTGTACAGCACAGTGTATTAAATGCTCTCCTTTATTACAGAATAGTGATGTCTAATAACTCCTGAGCTCAAGTTTCACCGCAGTATTTATAATTCACATCCATAATAACATTTTCCCATTTAACAGCCTGGGGCAGACGCCACAATGCGTTATACAGCACGGGTGCAAATAATGAGATAGGATGATGTCATTGTGTAGCGTTCCTCCTAAGCGATCTAAAAATACTCTCTCCCGCTTTCCCACCTTTCATCATTGCCTGCTCCCTCCAGCCTGATGCTTTTGCACCCGTTCCCATGGTAACAGCTTCTATTGTAGCCCAGACCCTCATGCAGATGTTGTCATTGATCCAACACCTTGCGGCAGCTTTGATGGTGCATTGTCTTCTTGTTTCCTGCTCTCCTGTCTCTGTTCTCCCCCAGTAAGGATGGGTTGGGATGCTTCCTCCTGCTCAGTGCCTTTGATCTGAAGGAGGAGAAGGGGGAAAGTATCGATCGGGTTTTATTATCAATCCTAATCCTTCTTGGGGTGCTTTCTGAGAGCTAAAATAATATGCTGTGGAGCCAGCTACAGGTTTGCTTGTGCGGTTGTTAAAATGGGTCCCTTAAATAAAACCACCAGACAAATCAAGAGCGATTAGCCCTGGGAGACCCTAATTAAAACCTCTCTCTGACAGGGCATGGAAAACTTCTTTTTCATAAGGGGGATGCTGCTGCTTTACTGCTTGCAGAGTCTGATCAGAGCCTTTTTTTCCCCCCTTTTTCTTTCCTCTGTTTTTTTTCCCCTGCTGAGCGCCTAGGGAAGTTTCCACATTTTGGCAGTGTTCATTGTTCAGGCTCTCCCCACCCAGGCTTGTCACTTCCAGCTTGGCTTGAAGGGAAAGGGAGGGAGGCGGCAGAGCTGTGCTGGAAAAGCTGCACTGTGGATTACTGCCGCAACAAAATGTAGCTGTAAGAAAAAAGCAGAGAACAAGGAAATTCTGCTTAATCACCTATTGTCTGCAGTTGTTTTGCATTCTTCACCTGTCACTCCTTGCTGAAGTCGGACGTTGTTCTGCTGCTGATGAGAACCTGACAGACGGATGGTAATGAATGTGTAACTGAAGACCTGGGCTTTTGCATCTGCATTATTTATTCACCTAAAGCAGGAGCTGCTCTATATTTAGTGTATGATGTCAGTGGCTTGTTTGCATCCCTAGAAATTGGCAGGGAGCCACATCTCACATGATATATGAAATCACTGATAAATGCTTCTTTTCACTGAAAGAAAAACAGCTTAATAAATGCAGCTCTTTTCTGCTTTCATCTCTTCCCTCCCCACCACGCTCCCTTCCCCTTCTGGGATTTGTCTCTCGGTGGCAGAGCTCAGCAGCATCTGTGAAGTGGAAATGAGCAGGCAGTACCGCAGATCAAAATGAGGCCGTGGGTATGCTCGGGAAGTCGCTGCCCTCCCAACCCCCCCTCTGCTCCCCCCTCTGAAGTCCTGGGGCTCTGCCAAAGACCTAGCCAAGCAGGGCGGAAGGGAAAAAAGAGATCGAGGGAGAGCCTCCTCCTCACAGCACAGGCTTTGCGGGGACGCTGGTATTCCTGGTATGTAATGAGTTTCAGTTGAGTTTTAGCAGGCAGGGAGCAGGGGGGACGGGGAGGGCTCCCACGCGCTTTCTTTGCTCGGCACAGAAATGGCACCATGACAGATACTAGCAGTTATCTGTCTTGAACATGTCCTTGGTGCAAGCGTCCAGCAACAAAATCTTACATTCAGACTTTCATAGGGGAAATGCAGTTGGGGCGCTTTTCTGGCATTGCTGCGAAACGAAAGGTTGTGCAAAAATAGCAAGTTTTATGTATAAAAGATAGATTCGGGTGCCAGATCTTCAGCTGCTGCTACCTGGCAGGGCTCCACCAAATCTCCATGCACCAGTTCACACCAGCTGAGGGTCTGATCCTTAATTCAAACATGGGGTGAGTCAGGGGGGTAAAGAAGCTCAGGGCAGCTCCTAGCTCATTGGGGCATGCCCATCCTGACAGCTCAGGGCTAGTTTCCCAAAGCTGTCAGGTTCCATGGTTTCATGGCATATCTCTGCTCTCCATGGCAGCAATGAGAAGACCTGAAAGGAGCTGCAAATGTATCATCAACAGATCCCAAGGCTACAGCTTGGGGCCCAAGTTGGTTGTTGCTTTGCCTGCCCCTCACTCAGATAAAGAACACAGATCTGCTGTGGGGCCAGTGTCAGCAGTGCCAAGTAAGAGGTGAGAAATAATTTTAAAATAGGCAACTGACCCATGGAAACAATCAGACTGTTTGTTTCAGCAATGATTTCTTGCAGTGGGCAAAAGCAGTTAGCCTGAAACCAAAGATTAACCCTCCCTAGCACTTCCCTACCAGGGTTTAACATAACTGCTGCCGACGCAGACCCAGTAAGAAACAGGAGGGGGAGGACGTAGCCTTGCTGCAGAGCTGCTATGCTGCAGATGAATGACTTTGCCTGTTTATTAAACAAGCCCATTCAAGCTTCCGCTCCATGGCCATTTGCTTGATGGGTTTGAACAATAATGAACTAGGATTAAAAAAACCCTGCCCCCGCGAAATTCAGGCTGCTCCAGCAAATGGGATCAAATAAAGTTGATAGTATCATGTGGCCTGCTAATCTTCAGAAATGACATCCATGTATCCTGAGCTTATTCAAACCAGCATTTTGCTTTGTTTTTGGTGAATAGGGCGACCTGCAGGTTAAGCATCAGAGAGACATTTGGGAGAAATTAAACAGGGAAAGGTGGGGACGGAGCATAAAAGGAAATTCTTTCAAGAGCTTTAGCATAAAACATCTTTCTATAAAGGAATATGTGAGACAAGGTTTTAGATGAGACAGTTGTCCTCCCAGGAAAAACATCATGAAGTTGTTACACAGAAACTCATTAAAGAAAAAAGTCAGCCGATGCCACAAGATGATATCTCAGTAGTCCCAGATGTTCGCTGTTCTGGGAAAAAGGAGGAAAGATTACTCTCAGAAATTTACCCTGTGTCAGTGGGGTACTCAAGGAAACTTGGAGTGAGTTTGTAAAATAAAGAAAGATGCTGCTTCATGGAGTAATATAGGCAGCAGCCATAAATAGCCAGCTGCCATTTCAAAACATTGAATGCATCCTGATGGCCCATACTGGGCAGGAACCAGTACGATGGCTGCTATTGGACTGGGAACTGTGGAACCTGTGTTCATTCCTGATCATGTAATGCATTTTCTGTGTGATACTGGGAGATCCCAAGAGCTGCCCTGCCTCTGTTCCTCTCAGTAATACGGGAAAATCACTTCCTTTCCCCCAAGGTCATGATCATTTTAAACACTGAGGGCTGGGGTAGTCTTTTGCCATGCCTCCACCGGCTTGCTCGGTGGCAGATGCTCTGCTCTCCATTTGGGCTTCAGCCACAGCCATAGCCATGTGGCTGTTAAGGATGACCACTTACACCTGGGCCAAATCTTGCAGAATTGCCCCTCACTGTTAATACTCTGGCAAGCTGCAAGGAGCTCGCCTCGCTGGCGTTTGACCACCATTTTTTGCAGCAGTGTTATAGCTGAGAGACCGTGGCACAGATGTGGGGAAGGGAGGGGGAGCCCCACCAATGGGACAGAAGGATGAGTCTCCTGAGCCCTCCCAGCAGGACACTGAAGGGACATGGCCGGGCAAGGACTTGTGCCCATTGTCACTCCTGGCACTAGAAGCCACGCTAGGGAGTTGCAGCCAGCACAGTCCTAGCTGCGGGCAGAGCAGGTGCCACGGGGAGCAGAATCAGCCACAGCAACCCCTGGGTGAGTCTGTGAAGCAGCTTTTTAACATGTCTCTCACAAAATCCCCACCATGATCAGCCCTCAGCCGCTGTGAGTGTAGGGCGACGTGTGTGGCTGAGTCGCGGGGCCAGGGGGTGAGAGCAATGTCTGTGGGATCTCCCAACTTGCTCCTAGTTGTCTTAAAGGTTGTGCATGCAAAGGAAAAGACAAGACCATGCCTGGCATGCAGGCGGGGGTGCAATGCTTTAACCAGCACCTGGCATGGTGGGAGTTGTCACAAGGGGTTCTGGACCTGATCTAGCTTGCACTGGCAAATTTCCTACTGCTGTCTGCAGGCCAACATCACAGCTACATGACACGCAGATGCAGCGCTCAAACACCTAGGGCAGTTTTATTTTGCACTTTTCATTATTTCAGGAGATCTTTCCATGGAGGTTCTCATTCCCTGACAGTGACTTCAGCATCATTTAACAGCTGAGGAAATGAAGTGAGAGAAAGCTGAATTGGCAGCAGGCTGGGCTAGTGGGGACACTAGCAGGTGGCCCTAAGCAGTAGAAAGTCCACCAAGGCAGGACTGAATTAAGAAAGCTGTAGTTACTTTTTTTTCCCTCCGGTGAAACTTAGGAGATAACCTGAAAAGCTTTGCTTGCGAGCAGAGGTGATGGGGAGGGTGTCCAGCAAATGCATCTTCTCACAGCAGTTCCCTGGAGCATGAAACTGCTCTCTTTGGGCTGAAGCTGGCAGGAGGGGCATCTTACACTTGCCACTTTTGACCAGAGGATTTAAGGGCCATCCAGCAGAGTATCTAACTCTAAGAACACAAACAATCAATTAGTTTTGGTGTTCTCAAATTACTGTACTAAAGCAAGAGAGATAGATAAAATGTTAGGATGTCAACAACAGAGCTGGGAGGTTAAGCCAGATATGTTGAGTCTCTCTCCAGGACATAACCAGAGCACATACCTTCCTCTTTGACCCACTGGAGTTGCATCTTAAGGTCTGTTAATCTGGATCAGTGACAGAGCTATTCTCTTCTAGAGGGTCAAAATCACTTTTCAAATATTTTCACAATTTCTTAACACAGCAATAACCTGGGTCTTTACTACTCAAGCAAAAGGAAAGTTGGTCTGGCTATTTATCTTCATCTAGTATTTTGCTTCATGTGAAGCTGCAAATGAGAAAAATATCTACATATCCTCAAAGTCCCTAAACCCAAAGCATTTAATAAGAAATAAGCCATTAGTGACCCACCATTCCCTCACATCCAGAACAATTTCCAGCTGAAACCCTGACAACAATGGAGTGATTCAAAGCTCGCAGATGTTTCATGAAGATTTTCTCAGAACATCTAGTCAGATGGATTTCACAAGTGGGCTCTGTTTGCCATCAGACAAAAATGATATATACTAGATTCACCTTTACCCATAAACCACTCGAATGAGGCTTCATCAAAGAAAGTATGCTTTTCATCATGCTTTTTACTGGCAACAGAGCTGTGCCCAGAAGCACTTTGTGCTAAGCCTTTTCTTGTAAGTACTTACAGGCTTATTGCTCATCCTCCCTCATTCAGGCCATGGTGGGGACTCAGGAAGGGGAATGACACTTCCACATGGTTGTAGGCATGGCCAGTGGGGAGCCTTTCTTATGCTGGGCTGGGGAAGAGAAACACTTAACTTCTCCCATACTTTTGGAGCTCAGCCTTAATTGCAAATGTGATGTCCTTCAGTGTAATCAGTTATTCCCTTGTTCTGAGCTCTCCTAAGTGCCTGAGTGACCTTCACTGTCCCTCTAGTTCTTTGTCCCTCCTGGCAACAGATAAGATAAAACCTGTCAATGTGTTGGAGAGCTCTAGCAGATCTTTCCTGTGTGCATTAGGTTGCAGTTGTTCCTGACATTGTGTTGCCTGCTTGTCCAACTTTGGCTCTGACTGATGGAAGCTAGGAGAAGTTGTTTGAACAGATACGGCAGCCCCGTGACATGGGAAAAGACAGGGTCAGCTTAGGCTCACCAGTGTAAGAAATTAAGTGATGAAGGAGTCACCCCCTCCATCTTTACTGCACATATAAGGAACGGTTTTGTGCACCTTACCCTATCTCTTGGCTGCTAGGGAACAGGAGAAGGTATAGTGGGACCTGTCAGGGTTGTCTTCCCTTTCCCCTTTCCTTTCCTCTCAGCCTCATCTCATCTGCTCTCCCTGCTCTTTCCTGTCCTTGCCCTTCTCATGTCTCTCCATTAGCTCTTTCCTAATAAAGACCTTAAAACCCATCTCTTTCCACATTGCTCATGGCACTGTGGTGGTATTTGCAAACTCATTTTATGACGCCTTCGCTTACTTGTTCAATCTCTTTTATTGCCTTGTCTCTCTCAAGATAGCTCTTCAGGTCAAGGACTGCCCTGTGATTGAGCCCTGTACAATGCCTTTGCCAAGTCCAGATCCAGTTCTGCCTGTCCCCTGCACATGGCTGCAGCAGAACAGAGAAACCTTACATGCATCCCCTTCCACCGTTAAACTCAAGAGAAGCAAGCTCTGTATTAAATTTGCCTTTCTGCCAAGTGGGCTGGCTTGTCCCATGGGCCAGCCCCATTGGGCTCATGGGACCTTGTGTCTCTAGAGTACCATGACTGGACATGAAGCATAACAAAGAAGACGTCACAGCGGCAGTCAATATTTCAACAATATAGCTTAAAAAGACTTTCCTTTTAGAAAAGAGAAGTTCTAAATCCAAGAAATAAGGCCTTCACCAAAATCTTGAGTAGCAGGACTTGGTCTCTTAGGAGTCTGACCTATGGGGATTGGAGCCAGGGGAAACATCTTCACTTTGCAAACTGAAGTCTCTTAATGGCATTGGACTTTGTTTTCTGGCAGGGAGGTGAAGCAAGCTGTTTGTGGCGTGCCTTGTGACTACTTGGCAGGAACCCCTCCTTCCTGGTGCCAACTGGGGCTCGGGTTAGGTGTTCATTTTCAGGACCATCTGATGGGTTCCCCTTTACAACACAACAAACAAACCGAACTCCAAAGAGCAGTACAGTTGCTGGACTCCTGGAAGCAGCTGCAGGAAAACATCTTTCTGTTGGTTCACCTACAAACTGAAGCAAATGGCCTATGCAGCACAGCAAGGAAGGGGCAGATCTGGTGGGGTGTGTCTAAGCGCCTGGATCCTTGCAGTCAACGAGCCTTGCCCAAGCAACCCTTCAGCCTCCGGGGAGGAGGCCAAGAGGGAGGCAGCTGACCGGAGGTGTCTGGCAGGGTGGGGTGGGCAGGGGGCCAAGAGTCCCAGGCAGCAGTGAGGGGAAGGAAGGAGTGCCTTTATGCAGCTGATTAACTGTTCCTCTCTGCTGTTTCCTGACTCTTTTAGAAGATCCTTAAAGCCTGAAGTGGAAACAGTGATGCAGCGTTGGGCAGCCGCTACCTAATTTTCTCCTGGCTCTCTTGCATGCCACCCACAGCTGGTGGGGTGAGGCTTCCCCAAACCGGAACCTCCACTGATACCAAATCTTCTGGCTGACAGGGAGTGGGCACACCAAGGGGAGTGAGCTGCTGGCTACTTCGTTGCTGTCCCAGGTTTTTAATTTGGGAAAGCTGGTCACTCTGTGCCTGTGCCGTGGGTGGAGGAGGCTTCTTGTCTCCTGCTCTGGCTGCCAGGCCACATGCTGCTCCCTCAGCCCTCCAGGAGTGCCCAGGACATTATGGTGGCAAAGACAAGAAAGTGCCAGCAACAAGACTGGCACACTGGAGGATGTTTAGACCCTCCTTGGGGCTTCTCAGTAGTACAAGCAAAACTGAGTCTTGCCAGCTGAAGGCTGAGCAGCCAGGGCTACTCCAGCCATGGGACAAGGGGAAGGATGGAGCTGGAAAGGGGAGATGTGGGGCAGGACCCAAGTGACCTAGAGCTTCACCCCCCCCAACAGGCTAATCATGTCCTCCTCAGCCTGACCCCTAAGTGGTGGAAGCAGCAAGCCCAGCTCTCCAGGACCACAGTGCAGAATAGGTGGTGGGGACACAGCTGTTTCAGTGCCCTGAGTTGTCTGCTGTCCTAAGCCTGTGGCTAGGGGCCAACCCGGCAATACTTACATCAGGCAAATGCCTGGCCCAAGCAGGACCAGCTGCTCCATTGCTCCCACTCTGCAGCTAGCTCCCATGCCAGGAGTACAAGATTGTAGAGTCTGTTTGGCCTGGGGGGCCACACAGGCAACAGTGCTACTCGCTGACACTTTGCACAGCCTTTAAGACTGGTGCTGCTGAATTTCTGGGCTGAAATGGAGTCTGGGCCCAACCTTCCACAGTGGGTGCAAAGAAAGGGGCCAAGCAGGGAGTGCATGAGCAGAGGGCTTGCAGCATCAAGACCGTTGCATTTCCCTGTTCTGCTGGCTTTTCTGTTCTTGCAAGCAGCCTTTGGAAAACGCTGGGTTTGAGTCACATTGGGAGCCATGTGAGCGTGGGGCTGTGGCTGCCTTCCTGCTCCTGAGCCATGGCAGGCTGACACCCGCTGTGACCTCCTCACCCCATGCCCTTGGCATGGCTCCTGGCATCAGATATCCAAGCTTTGCATAGCTGCAACTCCCACTGATGTGGGTCAGGGTTTTGCTTGAGGGACTAGAGCAATGACACCACTCTGGGTTGTTGCGTGATGAGGATGACTCACTGCTCCCCGCCTTCATGTACACAACAAGCAAGGCCTGGGCTTGTCCCTGCTCCCATCCCCTTGCCTTGGTTTCCACCAAGCTGGAGCAAGCAGGCCTGTGAGGGATGGCCATCCTTGGGAGGATCCAGCCAGTGTGTGTTTCCCAGACTCCTCTTCCATCTGGGTAGCAGTGGATACTACAATAAAGACAAAACCTCTCTTTCTTTAATTTCATTCTTCCATGTCAACTGCAGAAACGGCTGAGGGAGAAACCAGGTTTTTCACCCACGTCTTGTTTTGGGGAGGGTTGCTCCCCTCGCACTCAGGTGGCTTGCAGCTCTCTGAGCTCTGGGCAAGGGCTGCACAGCAGCTGCAAATGTCACAGTGCCTCTGTCTCCCTCCTTCTCTTAACAGCCTGTCATGGCAGAATTCACTTGCCATTGCCATGACTTAGCTATTTCCCTGAAGGGTCTGGCCAGCATCAGATATGCACATGTGCAACATCCATTTAAATTCATAATAAATGTGTGCAAACATTTTGTGCAGTGACTGGCCCCCTGACTCACACAAAAACGTGTATTAAATGGGCTTGGAGGATTTGAGCAGTCATTAAATTTCAAGGAACAAGGCCCACTCCCACATTCCTGTGCACCAGGGACTTGGGGATGTACATGTCGTGAAGGAGCAAACTCACGCCGCCCTTGCTGCATCCCCCCTCCCTGGCCACCTCCCCGGGATGAAGAAACCCGACTCCAGCACTTTCTCGGTGGCGTAGACTTCCTGCTGCAATCCTTCCCTCCCTCTCCAGTGCAGGGGAAATCTGCTTAGCCTTTACTTTCTCACACATGTTTCAGATGTGCAGGGGTGTGATTGTAAACAATGTCATCGGCCGTGCCAGAGCTGTCTGCTCCTGCCGCGCTCCCTTCCCAGCACCCCAGGGGTTCCCGTAACAGGGCGTAAAGCAAACAAAGCAAAACAGTAATCTGCTGTTCCAATGGCATTTTTTTGTTTTTAGAAAATGTTAATGATAGGTTATGTGATTACCCTAGGTTTGGCTCCACTTACTCTTTATTAAGCACATCTGGTATTTAGTAACAGTGTAAGTAGCAGGAGTTTTTCTGGCGCGCAAATGAGATTATCCAATGTTGCCATGCAGTATGGAAACTCCTCAGGGAAGCCAGTGAACTGCGTGGAGATACAAGACTTTCTTGTCGGCTGGGCATCCGGCCAGAATAGCTAAAAAATGTGGATTGGCACAGAGCTGTTGCCACGCAAACACTTCTGGAAATTTCTGTGTTCAGGCCTGCCAAATCCTTCATATGTAACATGAGTTTCTGTCTTCCTCAGCAGCCTGTCTGAAGCCTGAGCTCTCCTGTACACTTTAAAAAGGAAAAATAAAAAAAAAAAATCCAAGGCAATCTTTCAGTCCTGTTTCCAGTGCACCACTGCCAAGCTAACAATTTCACCGAATTAGGGGGAATTTCCTAAAACATTCGTTTGAGCTACATTGAGTGCAACATGTGGGAGACAACTGTGTTTCCTGGAGAAGAAAGGAGAGCTGTCTCACTTGGTGGAGACTGCCTAACGTCTAGCGGGAGAAAAACAACCAGCCATGACAAGAAAATGTTTTTTAAAACTTGGCACAAGAAGCGGGTGTTATTTATTTTGAATGCCTTTTCCAGTCTGGTCAATGTAGTGTATGAAGAGAGGGATGGTGGAGGGAAGCCGTTGTTTTTGTTAGGGCCCAGGGCTTGGAGTCAGGAGGTCTGGGCTCTATTTCTGGCTCTGCTGTAGCCTTCCTGTGGGACTTCGGTGAAGCTCTTGGAGGTGAGTTGCTCCAGTCTCTGAGCTTCTCCGTGTGTTTAATGGGGGTATTGTTTGCCGGTTTCATACATGTTTGTGTGAACTCAAGCTCTGTATCCAAAAGTATTAATCCTCTACATTTCTCAGGGAAAGTACTGGGAAGCATATGAAGCAGAAAAGCAAATGTTCATATGTTGCTTGACCGTGCTTGGCTCCTGCTGTTGCAAGACGCTGGCCTTTGGAGCTTTACACTTGGTTCCTCTGTGTCTAGGGATCTTTGTGGGTGTTCCTGACAAACCCCTGTCAATTTTGGCTCTCCAACCCCTAACAATGGGACACATGCATTTATACCGCAACTTTGTTGACTTAGTGATGGTGCCCTTGGGAAGGAGTTAGTCCGGGTAGTTTCTAGACTTTTTCACTGTGAAGAGACCATTCAGCATGGAGGCTGGCCATGAGCAGAGGGGATTCATCACAGCAACTTAAAAGCACACTGTGCACAATTGGCCAGTGACCAGCTCCAGCACTTGGGTTGTACATGGCTGTCCTTTCTGTGGATCATCTCACAGCATGGCAGGGAACTACGGGGGTAAAGCTCATGAAAGAAGTCCAAAAGCACCCTGCCAGGTGCTGGCTGGCTGCTGCCTGGTGGCTCAGCTGTCCTCTGCGGTGAACTTCTGATGCAACTTCCAGCCACAGGAAAGAGCATCTCATCCAAAGAGCTGACTCGGCTCCAAACTGCATACCAGCATAAGTGGAAGAGGGGATCTGGCTCTGCTGCTGCATGCCTTCGACCACAGCAACCATCCCCACCTCCAAGAGAGGCAAGGGAAGGGACAACCAGCAGCTCTTCATTCGTGCAGTACTGACAACGCTCTTTGGGAAAGCGGGAGAGGATTAGTAACAGTGACAAAACAGGCATAGCTGTCCAAAGGAGAAATAGATAAGCTTGGGATTTTCCTGTCTGCTGGCCCACCCTTTGATAAGCCAAATCACCCCATGAGTTTGCTTGTGTACAAGCAGAGGTTCTTTTCAGCCCAGTCTTGTCTCTGTAAACATCACTCCCATGACTGTGGCTCCTGTGGCTGTACTGACATCCGTAGATTGTGACAGACATTTTGCCGTGTAGCTAATGGGTAAGGATACAGAAAGTTTGCAGGGTACTGAGGTGTGAGGGAATGACAATAAACCACACTGTAAGGAATAGAAGGACTGCAAAAATGGGGAATAAGTAGGTGTAAGACTTGGTGTGAGAGAATTTAATTTCCTCAGGGATGATTAAAGAAGAGAAAACATCAGAGAGGGAGAACTGGGGTGGAGAGAAGAGCAAGGGAGAACTGACCAGCCACAGCAAAGAAACTGAGGAGGATGGTGGCCAGGAATGAATGGGAATGACCAGGGAAAAAAGAGATAAGTAGGTAAAATCACTGTGAAAAGAAAAGGAGTGACATAATGAGCAAGAGAAGAAAAGTATTTTCAGAAGAGGGAATGCAAACCAAGAAAGGAGAGAATGATGTGGAGAAGACAGAAACTTCAGAGGTGGAAGGAGGAAAAATAAGACAGAGACATGGGAGAAAGCAGGTGAAATAAAGAGACTTACACTGTTCTTAGATTAATGAAGTTTCTTTTTACTAGCTCAGTATTGTGTTGCAATGTCCCAAGAGGCATTTTGTTTCTGTGGCTCTTTTGAGCACTTATGGCTGATTATTCTGGGTTCCATGACTAAGTAATTAGAAGAAAAGGAAAACAGCCTAAAAATCACCCGGATATGTCACAAGGCTTTGTCTGAAGGACTGCTCCCTTCCGAGGGAATTGTTTCTAGAAAATAGCTGAGACACTGACATCCCCAGTGTACATGTGGTTGGCCTCTATGTTGCCTGGGCAAGCTGTTGGGACTCAAAGATTTCTGAACCCTCCCCACCCACTTTGTTGCAAATGACTCTGTTCTGCTTGGGAGGGATGATGAAGAAGGGAGGATCCCAGCAAAATCCTCTTGCCAGCACGTCTCAGAATCCCAAAGCTGGCTCTGATCCTTCAGTATTTGACCAATATTTGTTGAAAGTGGAGCAACTCAGAGTGCAGGGTGGCTTGGTTCTACACCCCACTCAATGGGAAATCAGAAAAGCAGGAGTGGATAGTAGATTCCTCTTATGATCTGACACTCCTTTTCTTTCCATGCTTTGCTCATATTAACTTGCTGACTTTTATTTACTTATTGAAGTGAGACATAAACATTTTACACTCAGGAGGCAGATGGACCTGGCAGTTACTGCATCACTAAGAAACCTGAAGCCCTGGAGTAAGCATCAAAGGAGAGCCTTTGCTCTGAAATTATATAATCCCTGTTATGCATATGGGAATTAAACAACACCTTACAGTAGAAGGACAGGGCAGCTTAGTTAATATAAGCAAGGCATGTAACCGCACTGTACATCTTAAATCACAGTTCCATGGGATAGAAAATCTGGCATAAAAAGTTCCCTGTGCTGGACCAGGACATCACAGCCAAGCACTGAACAAGCACAAACTATGCTGGTTCAGATATGTTTGACAAATTCTGGCAGACACTGTACCGAATCAGGTAATGTCTGTCCTCCAGTCAGCATAAAACTGGCATAAACACCACATCGTGTGCTCTGACTAATTCAACAGAAACATAATTGTGTGCTTACGCCAGATCCAGATCCCGTATACTCAAGGAGGTGCTCCTGCAGTGCCAAAATCTCATATTAATGAAGTTGGAAGCAGAGCCATGTGCATTAACTGCATGCTCTGGATTCTTAGGAGTGGCAGCAGTTCATGGCAGGGGGGGCTTTTTCAGAACAATCATGAAAGGACATTTTTTTTTTCTGGGGTGACAAAATTATTTCCTTTGTTTCCAATAATCTTAGCATTTGCAAATACTGAATTGGTCCTTTTGTTTGCTGCATTCATTTATTGCAGATTGCAGTCTTAGTGCAGCTCATGTTAGGATGACCAGTTCCCCTGCTCTCCATCACTGTCATATTGTCAAAAGCAGTTATGCCAGTCTGTTTAAAGATGCTGACCAAGCATAATGTTGGCCACATTGCCATGCAAGTAGTTTGCCATACCAGAACTGTCACTTAAAATTTAACATTTAACTCCTTTGAGATTGAAGGAAATAATCTGGTCAATCAAAACACTCCCCTTGGTTTGTCTTAATGTATGTATCCCAGTGATGTGCCAGAACAGCCCTCGGTATTTTCTTGTTAAAGTTTCATGACCAAATTGAAGAAAAGCTTGGAATGATTTCTCTACCTCTGGGGAAAATCACAGACTCTCAACATTATGCTTAACCATCCCTGCTAGAGATGATTTATTCCTGGGGCTCATAAAACATTCTTGAAAGAGTAAAATTTTTGCCTTGCAACTGCAGCATATTGCACCAAGTGTTGGGCACTTTCAAAACAATTTCCTGAGAGGATGTGAAAGGTAGATTGGGATCCAAGAGGACACATTTTTCTCCTTTTCTCTCCCAAGGCTCCTTCCCACTTCTGTAGGAAATGCAGTGCAGAACACTAATCTTGGGCGACTAAAAGGAATACTTTTCCTCATTTCAAAGAGGAAAGCAAGTCTCAAAAATTGAAGCTAAACCTGGGTAACTGTAATAACGCTTGGCACTTACATGCAGGTTTTCATCTTCTAGCCACTTTACATTAAGTAATGAATCCTCAGGACTCCCCTGTGGAGTAGGTGGCTGACCATTATTAGCCCCTTTCTGCAAATGGGAAAAGCGAAGCGGAGATGTTAAGTACCCTGCCTAAAGCCACCAAGGGATTCTGTTGTAGAGACAGGATCAGAGGTTAGGAGTTTTTGTGCTTTCAATTCCCATATCTACTGCGTCACTTAAGTACAGAGCCATAATTGAATATTGTAATGACCCAGGGGTGGAGTGATTCTAGCTACTCAGATCCAAGCACGGTTTTTCTGATGGTCAGAGACTCGGTGGCACAGTCCCATGCAGCCAGACAGAGCACAAATGCGTAATGGGTAGGATAAAGAAGTGTTGTTCTCTTTGGCTTCCTCAAACACACTGTTGGGCAATGTTCGCCTAGCCAGGTCTCAGCCTAGCTCTCCAGAAAACTGTGTCTTCATTTTAAGGCATAAGGCCAAATGCTTGCCTTGATGGGTGTTTTCACAGTAAGAAATACACCTTCGGAGGCAGATGCTGCTGTTAAGACCAAGGTTAGTGTTCCTCTACTTTTATGTGAAGCTTGTTGTAACAGAACAGTGGAGTCCCTCTCTAGCTAATTGATACTTGAGTGTGAAGAGAAACCCAGACCCCAGTGCTCTGCGCTAAAGCAGATTTTTCACTAGCTTTAGGAATAGGACTTCTGTGTTCCATGGTCCTCACATTACACATTTGGAGGAGCCTGGTTGTCCATCCAGCAGAACATGTGGGAATGGATACAGCCCTACTCTGAAAGACATGAGCTGAAGGAGTGGACAGCCTGCACAGTCCATAATCACATCACCTGACTGGGAGAACAGGTCCTGCTTTTCACAGGGGTGCTAGGAGGATTCACAGATCTCAGCCTTGCCCCTTGACTAGTGTGTGTCTGGGACAGGGAACCACGTATTGAAAAAGAGAGTATAACATGAAAACGATGAGGAAAACTATCATCAATCACCACACAGTTGTTATCACAAACAAATGGAAATGCATTCCCATGAATTCAGGAAAGAATGCTCCCATTTCAGCATTTGTCAGGCAAAGAAATGCTTGGGTTGTTTAGCTAAATGCCTATTTCCATCAGCAGTATTTCCTGCATGTTGTTGAACCATGTTGTTGTCACATCATGATGCCATCAGGCATTAAAACGTAAGAACTGGCTTTTATCTCTCACAAGCTGCCAATGTATATTTATGTGGCATAGGATGATACATCATAAAGGGAAGGTCCATAAAATGTTCTGGATCACTAATGTTTCCTCTCTGATCCTTCCATTAATATGGAACCAGCACAAATCCATCCATCCATCTACCCACTAACTCTAGCTCTGCACGTAACACACATATTATTCCAGTTGGAAAGTGGAGTCTATTTTGCACCTGACAGGGCCTTCATTTTGGAAAGGAATCAGAGGGTTTGGAACTGGAGATGGATCCACACCCCAGGTTTATTTTGTTTACGTATGAGAAAAATGTGGAAATCCCCAGCTGCTGCATGAAGTGGCCTGGGTAGGGATGATTCTTGCACTGAAAACACAGGACCATGTATACTCTGAGAATGAAAAACTGACATTTTCTCACTCCTGTGAATTTTGTCTAAGGATTTTGCCCTGAAAACCACCTAGTTTTACTAATTGGTCACTAAAGATTATGAACATCAGCCTTGCATGAACATTTTTAAAACAAAATAGTACGATGATCTTTTTGGAGTTCTTTGACTAATTCTAGGAGTACTGCAGTGAAGTAGGGCGATTAGAGTAAGAAAGATTGTGTGATAACACCTGAGCCACATTAACTGTATTGTCAGAGATTACTGGACCACACCGTAAGTGTGAGAGAGGCTGGGAAGGCAATGAACCTTCCAGGGCACTGACGCTTGTATTTTAAAATACAAGAATACAAACTCCACCTAGACCAGAGTATGAACTTGTCTAGAATCTTCTCACTTGGCTTTGTGTCCTCTGAAGAGGAAAGCCCTCCATGCTGCAGTGCTGGACCCCAAGGACCCCAGTTGAGCTGCACGCAGATGCAGAATAGGTCCCTTTGGCCAGGCCCTTTAAGTGGCCCCTGGTGATCACCTCCCATGATCAGAGTGCAGACCATTTGCTGCAAAGGAGGTTCTCCACATTGTATTTGATGGTGGTGGGATTTTTGCTAAACATGAATGTTTCCAACTGTGCAAAGTGTTTATAAAGCACATAACACATGTCTGACTGAGTAGAATATGTTTTTAATATAATGTAGCATGAGCATGTGGAAAAAATAATAGAGACTGTTCTCCATTCAGAATTCAAGCACAACAAACTGTAATTACATCAACATTTTTAGAACATGTTTTTCTTAAGCATTTCATTAAATAATAAGGAAATACAAACACATATGTTAAAAATTGTGCAAATGTCCTATGGATTGCATAGGAAGGACCTGGATTTTCCTTTCACATTGGTGTTGCATCATAATTCCATGAGGTCATCTTTGATTGTCAGTGAGGAGGACTGGGCTTGCAGTTTCCTCCCTGTTACGTGTGTTCATGCTGCAAAGGGAGGGCATGTCTGGAGCACTGATGTATATATGGTGTGCTAAAATGTATCTTTGTTTAACCTCTTTGCCTCTTCCTTACTTATTTTGAAAGGGAAATACACTCTCTCCTCCATTGCTTTCATGTGAGCAAGTTAAATGCTTTATTGGAGAAGGGAGGATCTTTGGTCATCAAACATTTTACCTCTTCACAAATCTAAGAGAGGGTAATATAATTATATTAATGCTCTCAACTGTTCTGTTTTATGAGTCTGTTGTAACAAGACCATCCATTCACTTAAAGTGTATTCTTTTTGAAAACTAAAAGCAGAGGAGCTGATGTTGGGCCAGGCAGCAGTGTGCACCTGAGTGGGGCAGGTGGATGCAAGGGGGCTGTGGTTTCTGGGGACAAAGGTGTCAAAATCAAGGAAGAAGTTATGAGGTTCACCTCCCCACACCTGCCCTGACCGTTTTGGTACCTCCTTCCCTGCTCCTGTCTTCCCTCTTTTGTTTCTTGAGCCTTTCTGCTTGCTGGAGGGACCCAGAAAACCCTCTCTGCAGACCACAGCCCCCACAGGCAATCCTGCCTGCAGCTACTGCTGCTCCAGTCAGGACCCAGCCGGCGGGGAATGAAAAGCAAAGAAGGGAGGGGTGGCCAGCAACATCATTGTGCCATGGCGGCTTCTGGCAAAAGGGAGGCAGAAATGCAAGGAAATGACTGATGGATGTGTGAGGTTGCATCTGGGTGCTGGTGAGCATCTTCAGGGGAGCTTTATGCCATGTGGTTGCTTGAGTAGGTGTGGGCTAAGGTGGATGGACAATGATTTCCTTCATTTCTGGTGCCAGTGAAAGGTAGGGGCAGTTTCTTGGTCCAATCAACACCAGCAGCTGTGGAAAGGTTGTCTTGAGCATGGCCTGGGAAATGATGTGGCTGAGATTGTTGCCTTTTTAGTCTCCACAGGCCATGTAACTGCATTTTCCCAAAATACCAGCCCAGCTCTCAGGCTGTTCTGTGAAGCTAACCCCCACTGGAAACCCTGAATGACGTTGTTAATATTCTTCTCACATCTGCCAGGAGTTAACCCAAGGACTAATATTACTGGAACATCAGCTTCTATTTAAAGGACTGTTTTCCTAATATTCCCCTTAAATTTTATCTGACAAAGGAGGAATAGAAGCAAACAATGTATTGGCCTGCATAGGTCCTCATCTATGAAGTTGGTGTTGGTCACAGGCTGGAATTCATCTATTTTGTTAGCCACAAAGTTTATCTCAAAATTTTATCTGGGGCAAGAACACCCTTAGAAACTTCCTTAGAGCAAACCAGTGCTCTAGAGTGGTTTTAGGGTGCCAGTTAGGCACTGGAAGGGCTTTCCATAGTGGAAGGTGTAACACCAGGACTATGTTCACTGGAGGTTACTGAGGATTTCAAAGTTTTTCTCTTGTGAGCAAGCCAAATTACTACTCAGATAATTACCCGGTAATTCAGGATCCCTGGATTCCTCTCCTGCTCATTTCTTGTCTTAAGGTACTGATTGGTATTGGTGTCTGCTAGGAAGGAATTGACACACTGGTTGCGGGGCTGACAGGTTTTGACTGCTAGTGACTCGTTGTGAGTCTTTCACTCTGTCTTGATGCTGTCTACCCTGTAAAGCTGCTGTGAGACTTCATTTATCCCCACAGAGCCCTCTGGTACTCACGGAAGTAAAAAAATGTCATCATTATTACATTAAAAAATTTTATTCCATGCCATAACTGAGAGCCCATTTTATTTTCCAGTCCCATTTTGCTTGTTTTCTTCTGCTGGTACATCACTTAATAAAGGAATTGGAAAGCTCTTCTTATACGTGATGAACATCCAGCACTTTCTCAATGTGTGGCCCTCGCCTGGACTTGCCATTATTTGAGGTGTAGATGGGTTTGTGTATTAGCCTGCATACACACGTGCACGCTTGCAAAAGCACACACTGGGTAAGCTCCAGCCTAGCCATTAGATTTCCCCTGCTATTACTCTACTGTACATATTCCTAGTAGATTAGAGCAGGATTTTTTTTATACACTCTTCTATAAAAAGTGTGCTATATTGATTGCAGCAGAGTGAGCTGCTGTGGTTGATATCTGAGCGCTAACCCAGATAGGGATTAGCATTACATCAGCCATCAGGCGAGGGAACCTGGCGAGCTGCCAGCCTGTAAAAATGGAAGACATTTGCGTCACTGTTCCCTTGGTAATGCTTCTTGGAGCCGTGTCAGCTGTCCCCCGAGGTTGTTTCCTTAATATGTCAACAGACATTCCTGAATCTTTAATGCTGAATAGTTCTTTTTCCTCTTCCAAAAACACTTAGGTGACAGAGTAGCTAGTGTCTCCCACTGCCCTATGCATTAAAAAATTACATACCTGTGTAGATCAGGCTTAATACCTTTTGGGGGAGGGTCACAGCAGTTACAGTCAGATCAGGGTGAAACAGAAAGGCCATCTGCAGCATGATTGCTGTTTGTACGTACTCAGGAAGCGGCAGCCCTGTTCAAAACCACTCCTCTGCTTCTGAAGCATCCCACTGGAGGGAATGAAAGGGTCTGTGTTAGATTAGTTGTTGGAATTTGCTAACATTTGGGATAAACTATCTGACCTTGCTTTAGGAATTCCAGTTACACACAATAACTTCAGGTTAATGCCTGAAAGCTGTAGGACTGTGTGTGCAGTGACCTCTAGCTTCCGGAAACCATTTGTTAGTGCCAGTTGTGAGAAATAGTCGGAGGTTTTACCCAATGACATTTTCACCTTTCTGCTTCTCCATGCAGCCAGCTGCTATTTTCAACTTGAAGAATTAAAATGCAAGTAAGGTACACTTGACCAAATTTGAGCATGTGCCCTTTCAGCTAAAAGTAAACATCCCCTATCTAAAAGACCTTTTGTTCTTAGGTGACAGTTTTAAGTTTACTGTGCAGTTGCTGTAGTAATTAATCACAGACTTGTAATTTAATAGTTCGGGAGAGCAAGCAAAGAAGTCATTCTAAGAAATCACTTTGTGAGTAACTTCATTTTGGTCAAGGAGTGTTACAAAATGTTCACAATAATTCATCACTGTCGTACGCACTTCATGCAATCCACTGACCAAGACTGTCAGAGGAGAAAGCAGCTCTGCTGGTTAAAACTCGGTTCTGCTGTGGGGACTGTGAGCACTGTTATTTTGCAGTCTTTGTCCAGTACTGACAGACTTCCAGATTCCTTGCTTGAGGAATTTGAACCCAGCGGTGGAATTTGCCTCCTGCGTAGCACCCCACGGAGAGCGATTTCCTTAAGCTGCAGAAGGTATCCGTATTCCTGAAATGGGCAGGCAGGCAGCTTGGGGCAGGGAGGTGCTTGCTGGGGTCCAAGCGGAGGCAGGAGGTCCCTGCCTGCAGCTAGACCAGTGCTGCAGGGCAGGAGAGAGATTCCTGAGGACCCTGATCTGTCAACCTGCATTAGCAGCAAGGAAACTACCAAGCCCTTCAGGTCAACCTTTTGTATATGCCCATGTACTCGTGAGGGGGACCAATGCTCCTGCCTAAGCCCTGTGCCTGTCTCTTTACGGTTGCCACCTGGCAGGTCTCCAACTGGCACAGCCGGCTTTATCCTCAACAGACAGGAGACCAGTGACTCAGTTCAGTGGGAGAACCATGGGGCACCCACTACAGGGCTGAGGCCAGAGGCAGGCAGCCCTAGGGAGGAGTAACCTTGCCCTCCACTGTCTGGAGGTGCTGGGTGAACTGGCTTTCCCCTGAGTCCTGAATCCCACATAGAGATAACCATTGCTGAGCTGCTTGGTCCACACCCCAGCTTCCCCAGAGCCTGCTGCTCATTGGGGTTGCAGCCAGATAGTGGTGGGTGTTTGTTCTACACTTGTCCTCGTGCTGCCGCTCTGCTCTGCTGGGCAGGCTGGAAGAGGGAGGTGGGGAAAACATGACTCATGAAGCTAATCCAAAACTGGGACAGGGTCATATGCTGGAGGCAGGTGGAGAGTACCGACTTCCAAATCGAGGGGTGTTTAGCTGTAGGCTACCAGCCTGGCAAGAGAGAGGAGCAAGGCCCCAGCTGAGCAGCTGGGTTTGACTCAGATGCTAGAAGCAGAACTGAACCCAGCTGTAGCTGCTTTTGCCTCTTGGCTGCTGCAGAGGCCAGTGCAGGGCTGTGGTTGCCTTCTTGAGGAAGGTTGCCTCTGTGCTGTAGGTCTCCCTGAGGGACAAGAAGAGAAGCAGCCCCCACAGCAGGGTCAGCAGTGTGGGGAGGGCAAGAAGTGTAAAGGTTCCTCCTCTGAGCCAGAGTTTGTAACTCATCTCTCCCAGGATCACCTCCTTTCCTCCATTCACCTGCTATAGACCCCAGATTTCTCACCAAGTGAGATGAGCCCCAAATTTTCCTTCAAAGCCTCAACCCTTTCCTATTGTCAGCCCTGTGACTCCTCTCTGTCTATTGCTATCAAGCATTTCAATATATAACACAAGGCTCCTGTCTGCTGCAAAGGGCGTTTTCTGAGGTAAAGTTAAATACATGGCAAAACCTTCAGAAACAGAGCCTTGAAAACACGATTGCTCTATCCTGACTGCTTGTATCATTATTCAAATAGTCGAATGAAGGTCAGCTCTTGAATAGGTTTGAATTTTTATGGTGCTGTGAATGAACTGTCTCCTAGTCCCAGAAAGCTGCAAGTTGAGGTCTTTTGTACTGCTGAGAGCTAGGCTTTGAAAATCCCAGTGATATCTGAATCTCTGAAACTTCTGTCGCACAGGAGTACTGCTTACAGTCACTGAGTAGCTGCAGCTGTAGGAGGTGGGTGCCATCTTGCCCTTGAGCTCTGCACATCCTATCAGCTTTCCAAGCATGCTTCCTCCCCTTCTCTGGGTGCAGTTTAACACTCCCTGCCTGTGTGCCCAGAGAAGGCAGTGGGAACCTCGCCACTGACCTCAGTGGACGTAGGAGTACCCTCACAACACTGACAGCAATCTACAAAGCCCCATATAAGTTGCACTTTTTATGTCTTCTTTCCATGCATGATGCTAGGATGAAAGGCTTCAGGGACTTTGCTGACCAGCTTTTAAATCTGACTGTCTGAGGCAAGCGATCCTCAGAGGTTGGCGCAGATATGTCACATCATGTTCTTACACCTGATCTAAGCATGCCAACTTAACTGGAATAGTTTTGATCCAGTATGTTCTGAAACAGCTCACTGAAACTGGTCACTGGAGGACGAGGCAGTATGCCTGCGTCTGTGCTGCAGCAACACTCCATTAAATTAGCCCTGGATGCAAGTCTGGCAAGCTAATGTACATCCATACCAATTTGCCAGGCTGTCTGCAGGTACTCCTCTGGGGACTGGATTCCACCGTGACTTACTGTTAGTCATCATTTCCCCATGACTTTGTGCTTTTTAAGCCAAATGCTCAATATTCTGGGCAGGTGTCATATGGTGCAACTTCCTGCTGCTGTAAGCAGAGAAAGTCAGCAGCAGCCCAAGGAAATACTGAGTTAGGAAGGTGTGGCTTTCTGATGGTTAGCACAGGTCCTCAAGTTGCAATCTGAAGGACAACATTGCCTTGGCTTCTCTTGACTCCCTCTCTCACAGAAGAGAAAGCACTAGCAGTAACTAGCATATCTAGAGACCCAGCACTGAGCATATTGCCTTTTGTTTTCAGACTATAGTTTGAAATGAGTCATCCACAGGTGAGTCAACACATAATTTGCATGGAGGGGGTGACAGGCGCTATGGTAGCATGGGAGGAGCTACACTAGGCCCATGAAGAAGGGTATCACGTGTCCTTTTGTGATGCCAGAGTATTTAGAGACTCAGGCCTGTTTTTTGGGATGGCTGCTCAGCCAAATGTTCCCATTAAAAATGGCTCGTCAGCTAACTGTGTTTGTCCACGCAAAGTAGAAGTTGTGTTCAGCTGTTTGTCCTAATGCAGGAAAGAAGCTTGGTTCACCTCAGCCAGTCAGCTCTGCTCAGAGTGAAGTACGGCGGAAATTCCATGAATATCAGGGAACTTGGGTTAAAATAGTGTGTACAGAGACTTATTTGAGATTCCAGATGTTTTGAATTGTCTTTGTAAAAATAAAATGATCTTTTAATACTTCATCAACATTATAAAAATATTTTTGTTTGTTTTTAACCAAAACTCATGTTTGTCCTGGACATTTTATAGGTCTGTGCTAATGGATATCAACAGTGCTATGACTCTCTCTGTCAGTTGCAGAAACCCAGCTTGTCCTCCTGTGCCCCGACTTAGGAAATCTCTTGCTGGAGACTTGGGCCAGGAAAAGGAGCAAATGAATGTTCCCTTGCATAGCTGCAGAATGTGGGTATAGTGAATGCTTGAAAGACCAAAGGGTAGATAGCCATGCCGAATGGAAACACTAGTTATTTCTGGCTAGTACGTGCCTCATGTGAGCAGTGTATGCTGTATTTTTGGACACCTCTGATGGAAAGTGAGTGTTCTTGAGGGCGTGGATGGCAACAGGAGGTAGGAAGATTTCTGAACCTTAAGGACATCCACAAAGGTTGTCTATGAAAACGCCCTGACAGGTCAAGGAAACAGTGCTGTGGGTAATGAATATATCCCAAGCAAGGTAATGTTTCTAATTGATTTCTCTGAAAAACCACAGCATGTGCTGGGTGTCACGTTCATGAGATGAGCTGGTCCTCAATGAAATCTTTCAACCAGCTTGCCTGTGATAAATATAAGCAGCACATGGCTGATGATATGAACAAAAGCTGGTAAATAAAAATACCATACAAATGTAGGGCAGATATAACTGAACCAGGGCTAGACTTCAGCAGAATTCACAGGCTACTGATGGCTATGAACTGAGATGGGTATCTACTGTAGGGAGACAGGCCATTGGTCGTTGGGTGACATGTCCATCCTCACGTAGGTGGAAGGATGTAGCAGAGCACTGTGCCAACAGGCGCTCTGCCACTGCCAGTTCCCTGCTCTCTGTGCACATCAGGTCTCCAGCATTGGGAACACACTAGGAATCAGCCTCACCAATACCTGCCTTCACAGAGCCCTGTGGGGGTGAATGCAGGAGTTCTCCAAATGGATACTTTCTTTTCCTTTTTTCTTGGGTTTTGTGAAAAATTCAAAAGCTGCTGATAATCGATAACTCTTCCTTTTTTTGTGGGCCCTGCTGTTGCAGTTGCCAATGGAAATGAGGATGCCCCCCAGCCCCTACCTTGAACTGAATGTCTTAAATGGGATCCTGTCTTCCATGTCGATAATCGTAATTCTTTTCATGCATGTTACTCCAATTCTACCCTTCCATCCTGGGATTTCCATCAACATAGTAATACATTTCCCAATTATTTCCCCTGTTAATTTCTGTAGATTCTTCTAGCAAAGACTGGTGTTCAGATCCCTGTGCTGGCTTTGGGTGTGTAGTGGATTTTGGGGTGGGACCATGAGAGAACAACTGTCCTGGTTTTAGGCTATGGCACAGATGAGTGACAGACAGAGGCAGGGTAATGATTGCCTGTGCAGAGGATGTTACCTGAAGCTGTTTCCCAGCAGGTGCAGGGTAAGAGTCATCTGACCAAATGTAGATGTCTGTATCTGAGCATTCATCTTGATTCCCTTTATAGTCAATGGAGAAAAATAAGCACTTCTCAGGTGTGATTCATCTTAGTCTAAAGGAGGTGTATAAAGTAAACCAGATGATTCACACCACAGACATGCCTATTTCTCTTCATTGAATATGAAAGGTGACTGGCTCAGATGTAGATATCTAAAGCAGGGTGAGACAAATCCCACTCAAAGCATTATGTCTGAAATGGCAACCCAGGAAAATATGGAGAAATAATGTGCTCCCAGCAAGGCAGTGTGCAGAGAATACCTCATCCACCTTTTCTACAGCTTTTCCCTACACCTGCCATTATGAGAAGCTTGTGTATTGTGGAAGACATGCCACAAGTTTTTTTATTTGTTGGCTTCTTGAGCAGAGAGATTAGGAGATTGCTGTGGGCCTGTAACGTGGAGGAGAAGGTCTGTAGGTCTAACCCACTCAGGAAACATGGTGCAACGGTGGCAAGCATAGTCAGTAGTTCAAGACTCAGTACTGTGGGAAAGCAGCATGCTGAGGCTTGCTGTTGTCATGGTACATGTCTCTTGCATCTCACAAAGTGGGCCAGGGAGTATTAAACACCAGCCAGGATGAAACAACCTCCAATCTTTGCCCATAATGATGGAGAGGTTGTAGCTGGGAAAAGGAGTTTAAATGCACCTGATGCTGTATTGTATTTTGTACAAGAGCTTCCCCTTTCAGCCATTTCGGGCTGAACGTTGGCGACGCTATCCTCCATGCTGACTTCTGTCCATCCATCCTCGTGGAGTTCTTAAGCTCTGACTGTGCTGAGTCAGTCAGTGCTTGTCCGCCCTGATAAATCCTCCTGTTGACAGTGGTAAACTATTGCAGTGAGCACAACAGGAATAACAGGCCTGAAGTCAAATTAGTGCGGAGGCAGGCTTTAGAGACATAAACAGACTCCTCTTCTTGTTTTTGCCCAGTAATGTTCTATGGATACGTGCATTTTGGAGAGTTTTCTCCAAGTGGGAATTTCCATCTGGATGCAGTATTTTCAAGAGGGCAATCAAGCCAGGGCCCTGCTGGTTGGATGGGGAAACATGATGGCTCATCAGTTTCCTCTGTTGGACAGATGCCACCATGGCTGCTCACCAGCCGCTGGATGGAGGGTGACATCCTCTCAAGGTGATCCCTAAGCAGGAAAGGGCATGCAGAAAGCAGACACAGCCAGACCAGATGTGCAGTGACACCGTTTATGATAGAAGTGGGACAGCAATGTTGTAACCACATGAACTTTAAAGGGACCATGATCTCTGTGACACAGTTGCTCTTGTTCCAAGGGCAGGGGCTGTTTCCTGCAGTTAAAAACATCAAATAATTAAAGGAGAAAAGAAGTGGTGCATGGAAGGAAGACACTCTGAGATGCATTTTTATAAGTCTTTGTAATATTACACTTCCAAGACTGTCAGGCATCAGTGTCAGGTCCCTCATTTGTTTCCAAATATGCTGACTGTCAGAGCACAATGCCAGGCTCCGTGTTGGCTCGGGCTGGAAAGGATGATTTTGGAGGTCTTGTACAATTTAACTCTGTAGTGAGACAGAGTTAACTTAACTGTCTGCAGGCCTTTGCTGGTGTATTTTATTGATTATTATATGAGGCCAGGGATTTTGTGATGGTACCTTTATAAACACCTGAAAATAAAATGTTTGCATTTCACTTTGAGGTCTGACGCTTAACATCTGAGGACCGTACTGTAGAGCTGCAAGGTGAGAGGCTGTGGGGCTCCAGAGGTTAACAGGGTGTCAGGGCATGAGGCCAGCAGCCTGGTTACACAAAGGATCAGAGCAGTGGCTCTTGCCTCAGCACCAAGTCCCCAAGAGGCTGAGAGCTGGAATACTGGAAAAACTGGACTGTTCCCTTCTCTTTCCCAATCAATCCTGTGTAGCAATCAAAGTGAAAAATTGGCACATGACTCTTAATTGCTGGCCTAAGCTCCTGCACTAGTGTTCTGGAAAGGGGCTTCAGTGGTGTTGCGAGGCCTGTACCTCCCCCAGAGAGCCAACAACGCTGTAGATTCATACTGCCTATGGGACATGGAAGAAAAAGCCAAAACTTTGGTGCATATCTTCCATCTTGTGTGTGCCAGTAGTGAAACAAGACTTTGCGCTCCTTCTGTTCGACTTGGACAATTCTTCAGGAAAATGACCCCATGACCTTTTAGAGTTTAGATGCTGCAGATCTCCATAAAGACCTTCTGCTGCTTTGTTGAGCAGGAGGTATGCCAGATTAGGCTGAGAATAATGTCGCAGTGACTGGAGTTACACAACTAGTAAAGTGCATGGGATTGACATGATGTGGTATGAGGGAACCCTCAACGGTTTCCATTAGTCTGGATCAGGAAGTTCCTCCTCAGCCCCTCTCTCAGAAAAAAATAAGTAAAAAACTCCCACATGCAACCCGAAGTATAAAGAGCAAATCAGGTTTACAAAGTTCAGTTCAATCCTTGGGAAAAAAACCCAAAAACAAACAAACAAACAAAATAACAGAACTAATAAAGATTTATATTGATAAGTATATTTTTAATATGGCTGTTTTGGTTTTCACAAAAAGAGAAAAAAAAAAAGAAAGAAGAGAGTACAATTGAGGTAATTGGGGTGTAGATCAATGCCAGGGGATTTCAACACTTTAAACACATGCTTTTTTAACCTTTCCCTCTGTTTCCAGTGTTTTCTTGGGCCTTTTTTTTCATAGCACAACCATTGCCCTTCCTGCTGCATTCCCTGTGGTATGGGCATATGGATCTGAGAGCAATCAGTGGGCAGTGAAAGTAATGCAGGTAAATGAAATGGCTCCTGAAGCCTGGGAGAAGCATGTGTTGGGGAGAGTATTTTGTTACACAAAATCCACACTGGTGGAATGTGGCTTTCTTCCCCAGAAATCATTACTTCATGTGATCAAGGCTTGTGCAAATGGGGGTTGACTGTGTATTTACTCAACGAAATGAACACTGAGATTACATTTTGGAACATCTTTCTAACCCCTTGAGTAATGTTGACTTGTTCCCATTCCCTACCCTTTGGTTATTATCTGCTGTTTAGTGTCTCTTGTTTAATCTAACTGCCTAATGGGTCATCTTTTAGTGTTACCTGCCTCAGTAACAGGGTTAAAAGCCTGCAGTATATGTCAATACAAGCAGCACAGAAATGAGCGGCCAGCAGGATTAAACAGGGTGGACTGGTTACAGAGACAGTCAAGTTCATCAGATAGCAAACTGCCCATTTGCCTTCTAGCTCTTCTGTAAGGGGTGTTTTATTTGTTTATTTTGACTAATTCTTAAGCTGCGCCCACACAATCCCATTGCTTTGGTCAGAAGGCATTTGGTTAAAACTGCTGCTGGATCACATACATGTTATTCATATGGCTTTGGGTGCATGACTGAGAATTTTCAGAAGTATGGACTGATTGGAGGTGCCTCCATTTTTGAATGTTGTGCTTAAGCCACTTGGAAGACATTTCAGAAAACTGTCCCCAAACTGGTTCCCATAGTATTCAGTAAGAGGAGCAGTCACTTTGTTCTTTGTGACTGCATCATAACCTGGCAAAACTGGGTCCTTAATCTCACTGTCTTCCTGACTTCTCCCACCTGTAATGGTATATTTGCCCCCTTCTGATGGAAGTCAAGAAGGTCTATTTGGTAATGCTTAGAGTACTAGGGAACCCAAACAAAAAAGTAGCACTGAGCTGAAAAGCACTGGCTGTCTTCAAGTACCACTATTTTTTTTGCCAGTGAACAGCTTTAGAAAAGTGTCTCTGATTTTCAGCTGGAATTAAAATTCCATATGCACTATATTAAGTGGCTAATTATGTCACTCATTTTACAGCCTTCCTCTGAATGACTTGATTGAAATGAATGGATTTTAATCTTGGGGTGGGGAGGGAAAGGAAGGACTAAATACTTAAAGGTTTGTTCTGTTTCAGCACTTGCATTCTGGAACATAAGTTAGATGTTTAAAACAAATATGGAATGTCTTTCCTGGAACTATAAACTGGCCACTTTTGCAGTTTGATTATCCCTGCCAGGATGTGGTTGATTGACAGGTAGTTTAAACGGGCAATTCTCTGGTTCAGGGAAGCAAAGTAAGGCAGAGGGGCAATAGGAGGAGAGGAAAGTGTGAAGGGAAGTGTTCTAACTTACAATCTTATTTATTTGGCCATTAAAATCTATTCAGTCATTCATTAAACTTTATTCATAAAATTCATTATTCATCAAAGCACTTTGGGGAGTGGGGGGGAAGAGCTGAACAGCAACAGTCATTATTTAACTAGCAATTTCATCACAGAATTAGATCATGGGGCCAGATTCGCCTCTGCATTTCGGCAGTTCAGTTTCACTGACATCATGGAATAACTACTGATTTAGACTAATCTGTGGCAGAACAGAACCCAGCCCATACTGCTTCTTTAAGAGGATGCCTTGGGCAATTTCTTTGCTGTTTTATTGCTGGCTAGGTTTTGGGATGCTTTACAGATGGATAAAAAATTAAAGAAGTATGACAAATGGATCTTCTCACTGTGCAATGTTCAACTGAATCATTCCATTGAGATAGTTAGTAGGAGATGGATGTGAAAAGTATTCACATTAATAATTAGTAGCTCATTTTTAAGAGTTTTTTCCCCTGCTGTCCTGACAATTTTAAAACTAACAATTTAGATTTTCCGTCCTCACATAAAAAGTTCAGGGTGACAGCAGGGGACAGGAAGGGATCACACCAAAGCCCTTATTTTGTTAATATGATATACAGCATATAATATCACAGTAGTCAGTAATGGGAAAGAACTACTAAATCGTTGAATTCATGCCTTTGCAAGGAGAGGTGTGTTAGGTAATGGTCACTCTTCATAGCAGCACTGAAATTCTTCTTCCTAACTGTGATTTTTAGCTATATCTCACTGATGGAGCAGCCCACATGAGGCTGAATGGGTGACTTAACACCTATTAATTGGTGCACAGAACTGTCTGCAGGCTCTCTGCCTAGAGGCGAATGTCATGCTTCTGGAATTTCAGGCAGAATTTCTAAAACTCCTTTCCCTTCATTTTGCTCATCCTAGAAATCCTACATGTTATTTTATGATTTGGGTTCTCACTGTAAGACTGAGATACAAGATATTCCTTTCTATATTAATGAACAGCAGGTCAAAAGACAGCAGTAAGGAAAGCTGCTTTTAAGGCATTCTTTGTCTGTACCTGATCGTGTGAGTATTGCATCATGGATGGTGTGGGACTGGCTAGAAGAAAAGCCATAGCACAGCTGCTCTGTGGGTCCTTGACTTCCCCCATTTCCGATGTGAGTGAAAGACTCAGCACTGAGATTTGGCACCAATCACGTGGCACCTGAGGATGTGGGAAGATACTGATCCACAAGTCTACTAAACCATGTGGTATTATGAAGGCATAACATGAACTTGAGCTTTTTTTGGATTTTTTGCTTTGCTTCCTTGAAAATCCTCCTACACTGGGACCTTGGACTCTCCTTGTAGAGCAGGGCGATGATGCAATTCCCAAGGAAACAGCCATGTGGAAAATCTGCAGCTCACGGTCATGGGGCCAGGTTCTCTGATGACAGAGAGTGGAGTAGTTCCCCTGGAGTCAGTGGACTTATTGTAGCTGACAGTCCATCCCATTGAATTTCCAGTTCCTTTTGTGGGAACAACTCAGTACATGATTTGATCTAAATTTCTGGGGCAGGGCAAGCCAGGAAGATTTCAGACTTCTAATTGGCATTAGAATGGTTTTAGAAATTCAGCCTTTGCCATTTTATCTTCTGATCATCTTTCAGACTGCACAGCTGTCTCTTGCTTTGACTCCTGTACAAAATCCACAGTCTCCATTACAGCAGTCTTCCCCTGGTTGACTGTTTAGAGCCTGCAAGGCCACAAAGGAAGAGCTGGCAATTTCCTTTTGGGATGGGCTGTGTGAGCTCCAGAAGAGGAGGTAGCTCTGCTTGAAAGCAGGGGAGCTCCTTACTGCTGTAGCACTCCCAGAGGGGGAGGGAAAGGGGATAAGATAGGGACCAGCAACCAGCATTGGCTCCCTGGTTCTCTGTGTCAGGTTCATATTCAGTGCCAGTATGGACATTGGATATGGTGGCAAAAGAGATTAGGCGGGCATGTGTTATAGGCAGCTATGAAGACTGGGAAAAAACAGTTGACCCTACACTTCCCCAAAACACAGAAGTACAGAGAAGACATCATGGGTTCATACAGGTTCCTGTCCCAAAGCTGCAGAAAATGAAAGAGGAAGTATCGGCAGCAGCTCTGTAGCCATTCCTTAAAGTCTCATGGGAAATGTAACCCATTGCAAAATAAGCCCATTCATGCTGCTAGCTGTACAGAGTGGTGGCTCCCACGTGTTTCTGCAGCATCTGGATGTATACCAACTGAAGACTGGAAGAACCCCATGCAAAATCCTAGAAATGTCTCAGAAGCATTTCCAGTCCTCAGAAAAATGACACATAGAGAAGGTATCTGCCCCACAGTTGTGTAATCAAGAAGCTGGAGAAACAATAGATCGGTATGCTGCCAAACCGTGCAGAAAATGGCTGACTCATGCGAGTATGCAATCTTAAAACCTGAAGTAATTAGTGGTAGATTCTTAAGTGGGAAAAAAGTGCAACAAGACTGCTGAAAGAAAAGCTGTCCTTACTGCTAGTAAAATACAGGAGTGTCTAAAGCTGCTGTAAAAGCACCCAGCCAAAAGTGGAGCATAGGTGGGGTGGATGCAGTTAGCTCAGAAGTTAGAACTGAGAAGCATAAAATAATATCAAAAGCAAATGCATAAATATGAAACAGAGATCATCAGGGAAGACCTTTAGTGCTGTGAGAAAAATGTGCACAGGATAGAAAAGTTTGCACAGCGATGACGTTAATATGGTGCAAAAGGGCAAAAATAAAACTCTGAGCTATGTGCCAAGAGACAGCAGCAGCACTTAGTTAGGAGAATGAATGCTAGGGAGACAGTAGGACATTACAAAATGTGTTAGATTGCAAAGGCTTCCTTAGAGCTATGCCAAGGAGGGAAAGGAATTATAACTATGCAAAGCTGAAATAAAGCAATGCAATGACCCCATGCCATTAGGCAGAGTAAATTACAAGTCAAATCAGTGATGCTGGCAACACCAAATCGTCTGCTTTCAGCTGCACCCAGTGAATTCGTCACCACACAAGAGCTCTAAGTTCAAAGCAAACAACTCATGCAGGCAATGCAAGCAGAACAAATTTTAAAAAATATTATATGTGCTGAGCTGGCAATATTCACTCGCATCCCTGCAATGAAGCTGTTAGGAGGCATATCAAGAAGTGTTTGAAGGGGAGGATGTCTTCCAGGCATATAATTGCCTTCATCTATTTCCATCTTTACAACTGGTGCCTCCAGGAGTGACTACAGCATAAAAGGAAAAAATAATTGGAGCAGTAGAGGGAACAGAAAAGGAAGACATCTTTAACTAATGTCAGGGGCCACCACAAGTCACAGAAGCAGTGAAGTAACTTCAACAAGCACTAAAAGAGTGTTCAACTGAATGGCTACAAGTGAGGAAATATGCAGCTTGGCGAGAACAAAACATGTTCATGGTACATGGGGTATTGACAAGAACTGTTGGATAAGGAAAGAAACTACCTCACCACATCCAGGAAAAGCACAGGTGCAAATGGTTGAGAGCACCACTGGGATCAGATGTGAGGTGGGAGAGCATCAGCGCTGTCAGCAAGATGTATTAAAAGAACTCTCCGGGATCAGTGTAATGGCTGCTGATGTTCTGGGGATGGAGGCAGAGATCATGTGGCAGAAGCTGTGATACATCATGATCCCATCTTCATCTGTCAGTTAGAAAGAGTCAGGGAATAGATCTAGAGCTGGATAAAACCATAATGGTGTTAGGATTGTTTGCACTACCCTGTATGAGACATCTGTTGATCTCCCAAGGGCCAGGACTGACCTCAGCAATCTAGAGCAATACAGCAGCTTCCTACTCTCACATGCACAGACTCCATCCAGAGTCTGTTGGGATTTGTAACCTATCTGACAACTTTTCTTCCACAGTTTTCACATATGTGCAAGTCATTGATATAGCTCGTGAATAAAGATGCAATATAGACAACTGGTATCATCATAGGATGCAGCTATCACACGTGTGAAAGAACAAATCCCACCTTTAATAAAGAGGAGATATGTAACATATTGCTAATGAGGAGTGCTAGCCCTTAGAAAAAGACACATTCCACTTACTAAACTGTAGCTCGATTTTAGTATCTCCAGCAGAACAGAGAGACACAGCCAAACAGAAAAACGAAATCTTTCAATAATATCTACAGGTGGAAGGACTACAATTCAATAATATCTACAAGTCAGTATAACCATGACTGGGAACCCACCTGAGCAGAGAGTGATCATAAACTATTGACAAGCATTTTAGTTTGCTGCTGGCAGCCCTGCATCATCTTCAGCACATGCCTGTGAAGCATTCATGCTGTTTTAGGTATCCAAAATGAAGAAAAAGGCTGACATGGTTATAGCTGCCACTGTACACAGCCCAAAAATATGTCAGCTGAATGTGAATCTGACAGAAACAATGTAAAGACACAGAAAGCCTCAGTCAAGTCAAGTTTACCACTTAAAGGATTTGGAAGCAACCCAAGATGAAATCTTGTGTGACCTTTATTTTTTCTATTGGAAAGGCCAGAAAGCAGGGGAAAATGTCCCAGTTTTCAAGAGTAATGGATCTACTGAGACAGGTTGAATGTACAGGAAATCACAATACCCGGATTGTGGGGAATGGACATTTTCTTTGAAAATTGCCCAGCTCTTCTCTGGAGCTGCAGGCTGTGCAGTGGAAGCCAGTAATACTCTGTCTTGGCCAAATATGACAGAGGCTAGCCAACATCTGACGGTCTGTTGTGGCATGTATAGGCCAACCAGCAAAGAACAAGTGGAAACACTGCTCTTCCCACTGTCCATGGGGAGAACAGGAATGCACCTCCCCACCCCAAATCCAGCTATTTGGGCTGCTACTCAGACTTCTGGTCAGTGGATGAGTTTAAAGCAATGAAGTACTTCAGCGGGCAGAATATCCCATGTGGTGGGAACACAGATCTGTTTGCTTGCAGTCCATCCTCAAATTCACTCACCGCGATCATCACCACAGCATCGCCACCAAATGGCAAAGCCCAACCAGCACTGAAATACCTGAAATTTTATTAATGCCGAAGACATGAAGAAAATACATAGCATCTCTGTTCTTGAATGGAGAAACAATCTCACAGAAAGCCTGGCTCAATCTGCTTCCATCTTCTTGTGCCTTGAGCGGTGGCATCATTATTGCGACTAGCAACAATGAAAGGAATCACAGACAAACAGAAGAAACATGTGAAAGCCAAAGCCTCCCATGAGTGATGAAATAAAGACCTCCCAGAACTATCAGCAGGAGAAAGTATTCCTATCAGATTATTTCCTCTGGACATAATCATGTTCTGAGATGCAAACTATTTTCTTAAGCAGATAAGTTCTTGCTTATGTAATATAGCATTTGTAAACACATATTTCCATGAAACCTCAAATACATTAACCTGCTGTCCACAGAGGACACAGAGATAGCAGTGAATTATGCACTCTGCAGACCTGATTGACAGGGCATGGATCGAAGCAGAAGAAAAAGAGCAGTGATTGTGGGAACAGATGCAATACCCCAGAAAACACATTGATGAAGAACTCAAACAGAATGCAGTCATCTGTGATCACGAGTGAGTGATACACCGACTCCAACATCAAGCCCACTTCCAGGTGTATGCACGAGGCAGTACAGTACTCTGGCATGAAAGAACAGCCCCTTCAGATGCAGAGGAAAATAGCCTTGCTCCCAAAATAAGTGAACAGAAAAAAGAAAAAAAAGCAGTACATTGTCTATAAAACGAGACAGATGTTGAGCGGGTACAATGGTACCTTAAAGGTTCACGCAGATTGTGCTGTTCATGTTTAATGCTGTGGTCTCAAATGTGACCAAAGCTACAAAACTGAAGCACCCAACTGGGACTTGTCATGGACTTGGATACATAGGCAGAGGATCATGTCACCTTAGCAAGCATTGGATGAGAAGCACAGGAGGCTCAGAGAAAGGAATAAACCCACAGCACTGCAACGCTGTGAGCTTCAGTGAGCAGGCAGCTGGCAGGCTGGGTGGGAGGCAAAGAGGAGGCTGGGAGCGGCAGGGACCCGGTACACCAGGGACCACGGCTGTGGCTGGTCAGGCTTCCCTGCCTGCTGCAAAGGGCAGGAGGAGAAATGTACCTGGTGACCCTGGGAGACCTCAGAAGTGCATCTTAGAAATACATCCTTTTAGGGAACTGCACTGAGGGCAGGAATAAGCAACCACTCTTCATCTCTGAAGACTGTAAAAGATGGTGTGCTGATGGCAGGCTTTTCAAGCTTGAGCGGTGGGTGTCCACTGGCTATGGCCACCAAGTCTGCAAAAAGTACCAACCAAAATATACCCACTTAAGAGTCACTCAGCTGGAGATACAAGCCCTGAACAGAAAAATGATAGGACACCCACTAATCAAAAAAGGGCCTAAGCTCCCATCAATTTTATTTTCAGCCTGCTGTAATAAAATAAGCCTAGCTGTTTGAAAACTATTTGGAGAATGTGTTTTTATGGGCCTTCTGTTAAGGCCAAAGAGTGCTTGGGGTGCTTGTGGGACGGCAGATTCAGGTGCCAAAATGATGAGTAGGAAGAGGTGTGTCATACTGACACTTTAGACCTACCTCCTGTCATCCAGTGCTTCTGCAGAACACTGCAAAAAGGGGCTCCCCATTGCTAGCATTTCTGTCTTAGTATTTCTGAAGACCATTCTAATTACTGAAAGTGCCACCAAAATTGCAGTAACACTGATACTGTTTTTTATGCTGATCCTTTGCAGAGAAAAATCAGGGTGCCTTTGATCTGGATCACCTCTCAGGTGCTTATGTCTATCTTGATATGGCATAAGCCAGACATAGAAGTTAGAGAGAGAGAATATTTAAAGAATGAACCAGCTAAAACAAGATGTCAGCCCCCAATTGTACATTTCTTAAGATTACAGCAGACATATTGCTGGATTCCAGGTCTTTGCTAGCACTCACGACAGGAAGCTGCTGCAGTTAGGGAGCTCTGCAGGGTCTTGTCACTCAGAGAGCAAATATGGGCTGAAAAGTGTAATGTCTTTTTCTTTTTGTTACATCTTTGGGTAATGCAGATATGATCTCCAGCTACCAGCTGAACAGTAAATCAAAATGCTTGCAAAACAAAAACACGCACACACACAAAAGAGAAAGACAAATAAAATACATTCCCTTCCCAACAGTAATTAGACACAAAATAAGAGCAGCCACCAGTATTTTTATTCCTTAAGCAATTTTTTACTGTCATTGATGTCAATTGGCTTTAAAACAAAGCCTCAGCTCCACAGTTAAAAAGAATGCATTTGCCATGTTAGTCAAAATCAGTCTTACAGGATCTCACGTAAATTTCTGGACACAAAATGCATAGTCGAAACAATTCTGATCCTATGTTTGTTTTAAACACTTACATTGCATTATGAATTACAAGACAGTAACTTCCTCTAAGGGCTAAAATCCATAACTGGAACAAAATGACAAGCGCACCTCTTCAGCACTGTGGTCTCCTTCCACCATCTGCTGGGTTTCCTTTGTTATTGCAGGAGTTAAAAGTCAGGCTCTTTTTTAACATGATTACTTATTTTAATCTTCTCCCCTTCCCTCATCTCTCAGGTATATTTTATCACTTATGAAGTTCTGAATGATGAAGTTTTGCTAATCCTTACTGAAATGTCATATCTTACCAAATTTATTGCCAGATATGAGGGTATTTTTTAAGAGAAAGGAAAGGTTTAATTTGTTTTTGTGAGCATAAACCCATTCATTTTTGGTTATTTTTCTTTCTAAAGTGAAAGAACATTTTACTGAAAAAAGTAGGTTGTTTCCTGTCTCTAACTGACTCTTTCTTAACTGGGTATTACTCCATACCAGCATGAACAGGATTTTGGCTTGGACTTCATATCATAAGTCATGAGTAACCAAGTATCTCTTGCAACATTTTATGAACAGAGATCCACAAATTAGAAGCTACACAAAAGTTTATTTTCTTCAGAGTCCAGGATGAATCTGCCTCAATGTTGTTTAGGTGGGGAAAGTATTTATATAATATGAACCGAGTATATTTACATAGAATTATCAAGAGATGAGAAATGCTGAATTCCCCTTCCTCACACAAAGTCAAACATGCACACACCTCAATTCTATTTTCAGACTTGTTCTTCTTAGTAGCAGACATTTTAGGATGCCTCACAGTCCAGAATATGGAACTAGTTAGCATTTGTGCATTTAGTGTCAAAAACTATGTATCAACATGGACGTTTAGGACCTTTTTGGTATGTGAGAAGATCTCATCAGAAAGGTAAAGAAGGAACATGCATTTTGGCCTGGTAATGATGCTGAATCTAGAACAGGATTTTAAGACAGTTTGTCTGAGAACTTCCTTGCAGAGCTAACCAAAAGTTGGGAGTTTTCTCACTGGCTTTTGTTTCCCAAATGTTGTTGTGAGGAAAAATCTGCACCATGATCTGTAAACACCATTTTTTTTCAAGCACAGATGGTCAGAGATCTCTAGAGTGGACTTACCCAAATGTAACTCCAATATGAGCATGTATTATAAAACCAGTTTCCCGTGAAAAAGATTGCAAGATCTCCAAAGAAACAGCTTTGCTCAGCATTCATATATACAGTAATTTCAATGGAAACCAGAAGGCGTCTAGGCTAAGGTCAAATGCTTCTGGAAAATGCCATTTCTTTTTTTTTTTTTTTTAAGAAAGCAATTATTTTACAATATAGTGTTATGCCTCTACAGTGGGAAGTTTCAAGAATTATGCAACACTGAATAAAAAAAAAGAGAACTAAGTAGATGCAGTGACAGGAGATGGAGGTCGAAGAAAACATCTTAATGTCAAGATTCTCAAAGATGGAGAGCTATTTTGGATGCCTCCATTTTTGGGTAGCTACTAGAGGAGAGTCATACTTTCAGAAAATGATTCAGCTTCTGAATGATGGGTTCCATTAAAGTGTTTCTATTGCCCAAAACCTGATGACTAGTTATTGTGGTCTTCAAGTTGTGTGATTATTGTGGTACATTTTCCTGAGTGTAAAAATGGGTTAATGAATACCTCAGCAGTGTGCTTTGAGGCTTCATACATTATTGTCTATAAAATGCTTTGAATGGACTTTAATGGAAGACCTCATAAATGTGTAAAAGACTACTATTATCATTTTTTACAAGATTGAGATTTAAGGGATGAAGCAAAAAAGAAATGTTGTGACAATATGATAAATGCCTCTTTTTTACTATTCCTGTATGGAGAGCGGGAAGAGAAACCAAGGTAGACCTGCAAGGCCAATGTAATTAATTAATTTATAACTGGAAAATGCTTTAAAAGAAACACCCACTGCCTTTACAATGAAATTGTAAAAGTGAGGCATTTCTAAAAATGAGCTGATCTGTGGGTTTGTCCTTTGATCCCACTACCTTTAAAGTACACGACAAAATCCAAAGAGATTGTAACCTCTTGGAAAACCTTTTACAGCATCAAACAAGAGCCCTCCTCTGACTTTGAAGATATCCTGCAATCAATTAAGAAGGCCCTAAATGATGTTGGAATGAGTCAGGAGTTTTGCAGAATAACTGGCAGGCTTCCACTTGGAGAGAATCACTGGGAATATGAGAAAACAGGGAAGATTAACCATCCCCATTAAAGACAACAGCATTAGGAGCTGTTTTCAAAACACCAGAGCTTCTTCTTGCCTAATGCTTTCAAAGCTGCTGTTCTCAGCTAAACAGATGAGTTGTTCTATGTCTTTAATTTTAGTATGGGAAATTCAAAATAAACTTGGAAGAAATTCTTTGAAGTCAAATGCACAAGTCAAAATGTGAAAATTACACCTTGACACAACTGACTCCAGTTTCTTTCCTTGTGGGGTTAGTTAAACCAGCGTAACCTAAACTACTATGGAAGATAAAGGAGAATATTTGAAACCTGTTTTCCCTTGCTTTACACTGATGTAAAAGACTGTGAGAGATGGAAGGCAGCAGTGGTCTGGGCCTTTCTCATGACTTCCCACTGAGGAAACCTTGCTCTCAAGTTGGTCAGTGCCTGACCAATTCCTCCACTGATCTGAAAACCGAAGATAACTTCTCTGTACCTAGTGGACTATCTCTATTCTCCCAGAATGGACTCATCCCTGAAAAGCTACTCACCTACGGTTATTTTCTGAAGCTGAGGAGCTACAAAGTTCTTCATACCTGGCATTCTGAAAAGACAGTGAGTTGCAAACCTTCACATTTGCAAAGAAAAATACCTAGGAGCTGGAAATAAAGTGAGAGCTTCCTCCCTGCCTCCTGGCCTCTCTTCCTTTCTTCTTTCCTCCTTCCCCAAAATAAAGCGGCATTTTGCTCTATTCCCATGGAAGTGAGAACCAGATGGGTCCTTGTGGTTTGCTTTCGTTATATTTGAGAATTTTTTTTAATCCACCTTCCTGTAGTATTACTCCCAGTAATAACACCAGGGCTTTAGAAAGACTCCCAGGGTTGCAGCTGGTAAATTTTCAAGCAGAAGCTACGGAGTATTTTCCCCACTACAGTAGATCCTCTTATCTGGTTCATCAATAGAATCCCCTGTACACTAAAATCCAGAGGCAGCAAAATACCCAGGCATGTGCTCAGAGATAAGCTCGTGTTTACATGACTTGGTAGATGAAGACCTGGAGACAAAAGCTGTTATGGAGAAACTGTGATACCATATGGACATTCTCTCAATTGTCACATTTCTTCCAGATCTATATTTGCATTTCAGGCTGAAAGCTGGAGAAGCATGGATTACATACATTTTAACAGCCCTTTTGCTCCCCTGCAGAGCAATGGTAAAATCTATATAAGCCTTAACACCCAGCTCTGAGTCCTACCAAGGGGGAGAGGTCAAAAATGAATGGTGCAGCCTACAGCTGAATGGAAAGTCCTAATTTTTTTTTTTTTTTTAAAAAGGAAAGCAAACAGGGTCAACAAATGGGAAAGCTGACCGTTACGGGGAAGCATTTTAATTCTAGTCTGTACAGCAAATGCTCTTCAGCTACATGAAGCAGATAAAAAAAGACTGCAGATTTCAGTAGTGTCCTGTCAAGTAGGTTAGCAAAATAAAGACAGATGGCAAAGGATTATATCTAATTATTTTTCCTAATTCATCTTTTCCTGACCATTCCACTGCACTCAGTCTAACTAGAGATTTACCAGTTTAACTTCCTCTCTATAGCTCACAGTGACAAACTGCATAGTATAGATTTGCAACTTCCCATCATTAGGAATGTTTAATTGGACACAACTGCTTTTCATCAGCTGCTTTTAAATGCTGTTTCTGAACAAAGGATTTTTACAGTGTTCCAACAGTAGAAGTCTAGCTTCATTTTTAAAGCAAACATCCTAAAAAGCCCAGGTCTATCAGAGTGCTTCTGGTGAATGTAGCTGTCCTGCACAGTCAAAGAATTTCAGGCTGGAATCTCTTACCTAGATGTGGGTAATCCCACAGCACTGCCCTAAAGATACCTTACTGGTTTTTTCCTGTGCTCTTTTTTCCTGTGCAGATAAAGAAAGGAAGCCAGGTAGTGCAGTCCTGATAATGCCAAAAGTGCGCAGTCCGTGATTCAGTGCGAGAGGACCTGTTGTGCAGTCATGGCTCCTGTCATTGCCTGCCTGTCTGATTCTGTTCTTCCTCCTTCTCCACTCGATTATTTAAAGTGATTTTTTGAAAATTCCCACTGGTTTTTGATGTCTCTGTTTTCCAATGCCTGGTTTGAGACACATTGAGCCTGATTTTCCGAGGTGTTAATGATCGATAATAGCTCCTTAGGTAGACAATGGGGAACTGACCTATCTAGCACTTTCCTAAGCCTGTAGTATCTTCAGTGAAATGGGGAGAGGTGCATCTAGCACACATCTGTGCTGCCTCTCTGCTTCTCCTAATGGCTTTTACACCTCCCTCTGTATTAACACCTCTCGAAAATTCTGTTTTAGACAGTCCTTTTGTTTTCTGTGCAGTAATCATTCTTCTCTTTGAGTTTCTAAATTTCTCCAGTAAAATTCTGGGAAACGTCAGTTACCTTTCTTCCTATATCTTTCATCTTAATTTCCTCTCCTCTCTTTTTCTCCACTATCACTTGCTTGCTTTCACCAGAAAAAAAAATTGGAAGGCACATATCAGTGACAACAGCACCATCTTTTGTTCTGCAGAGATTATGAAGGCTTCACTCTCATGTTTCTATGAGTCCTTCAAAGATGGGTCTGGTTGAAAAACTTGGAGCTAGAGCTGGATCTGAACTAACTCTTCATGAGGTTCAATATCTGAACAAGTCTGAATGTATGTGGGGAAGTATGGGTATATGAAAATCTACAAAAACTTCAGCTCTCATAGCACTTATCTCTGTGAGCCACCTTTACATTTGTCTTATTGTCCTTGTAAAAGCTCAGTTGCAAAACTCAGGCTACTTTTGCTTTCCTTCCCTGTGGCTTGACACATTGCCAGTTTCTGATTTTGTTTATTTTTTGTTTATTTGTTTATTTATGACAATTAGTGTTATCCTTATTCTCTACCGATTGTCACTGGGCAGGAAATATGCAGCCCGAATAGATGACAAAATACACACAGACAGGGGATCAGCTTATCAGGCCACATAGAAATCCATAGACCACAGAAGGTCATAAACCATGTGCTGCCTAAAATTTGTGTCACTGTTCCAAGAAAGGGATGTTTGGGGTATAAAAGAGGAAAATGAGGTGGGAGTTAGCATGAGAAAAAGCATGAAGCATGAAGTCTTACTTGAAAGTCTAATATATGGACAATCAAGACTGGCAGCATGGGTAGGTCAGTGTGCAAGTCAACGTTTTGGTATTAGATAAGAGGATGGGGAAGGACAGGCTAATGGGTCTGGAAAGGAAAAGGGAGAAGAAGCAGCATATGTTTGATGTAACAAGAAGAGGGAGCCAGCAGAGGGACATAAAGGGAGAGGTGGAGAGGTCAAAACAGCAGGCTAAGAAACAGATCTTCGCAACAGCAAGATCTAATTAGGGTAAGATTGCTTTTGTTAAGCCAGGGAAGGGGATGAGAATGTGTTACGATGACAGCCCAGATAGTAATTTTAAGTATGTGGGTAGATAGGAATGGGCCTGTTGGGGAGAAATTCTGCAGACAGAATTCACAAGATACAGCGTTTGCTTGTCTTTCACAATGGAGTCTAGGAATAGAAATGTGGGGCTAGCTACTCAACAGGTAGCTTGTGAGCAGTGATAGCTGGCATACTATAATAACAGTTGACATACTGTTACTGTGATTGGGATATAAGCATCAGACTGGAATGCAAGTGTTGAAATTAACACTGAAATGGAACTGGAGAGGACAAACTCCAGGCTCACTGTAAGTGGGTAGTAAGTTCAGCCATGAAAGGAAGGAGGGAGAGAAGGTGAAAGCTGGAGGGACAAGCTGAATCTCTTTTTAAAATGGTAAAGATTAAGACATGCTTGCATTTTGATGTGAAACAGCTGGAAGAAAGGTTTAAAGGCAAGGAGGAGGGGGGGGGAGTGGCAAATGAAATTAGTATGAGAGAATCAGGAGATAACAGCACAGCCACCTTGTGGAAGTGTTGTGACTAGCTTTTCTGGCTGCGTATCAATTATTTCCTCTTCCAGTTTGAACACTTCTGCCTCTATCCCTCTTAGCAAGGGGGTTCAAGAACTTCAGGGCAAACTGACTAAAATGAGGTGACTTTCTGCTTTCCCTTTCTCACCTCTTGTAACTCTCTTTTTCCTTATCCCCTGGCAGGGAGCAAAAGTTTCTCAGTAATAGCCCCTTTCTATTCCTCCACTTCCACCTACCTTGTCCAGCTTATATATGTCTGTACTTGGGTACAAACCTTTAACATAGTATCTGGTACCCTTTTCTCATCTATTCTCTTCACTGCAAGTGCTGTCTTGGAGCGAGATTCATGTACAAGCTATGTGCACTGCCAGGTTTTTTTTTGCACAACAGCACTGAGGAAATCTAGAAGACGATGCGACTATACCTAATTTTCTGGTAAGATTTATTGTATGGAGCACATCTGTGCTCTTCATTTCATTCTCCCATTTTATTGTGGCATAGGCATGTGGTGGGAAATTTTCTGCATGACTCTTTTTCAGAAATCTCCCATCTACTTCTCCTGCCTGCAGTGGGAGAGGAAGGAAAGGGCCGTGTTATGTACCTGCCCCTCCTAGAGATCTTACACTATGCAGACATGCTCCTGTGGACTCCAGCAAGGAAAGAAGACCATGCTGCGGGGACAGCTAAGCCATCCTCCTTATGAACTGTGCAGAATTACCTGTAAATCTGCAGGTGATAGTATGGGACTATAAGAGTTTTCATGAGAAGAAAGGTATTTTGTGTGATCCACCATCAACACGAAACTTTTTAAAGACATGTACTTGGCCTGGGCTCTAATAATCTAATGTGGTGCCTCAGTTCAGCAGTGACTTTACGGCAATGGCATGACACATCCTTCCAAAATTCTAAGTGGGGATTTCCAAGACTTATAACTAATTGCCTGTAGTTTATACTGTAGTTTTGTCCATGATCCTTTTCCAGTACAACCAACCGCTGGAATGATGATCCATGGATTGCTCCTAGTACAGAACTGCCTGATTGTTTGATCACAGGGGAAAATATTTACATCAGAACAAGTATACGTTTGTCTAAAAGAGTATGCAGTTAAATAAGGTACTGATTTTTAAACTAGGGGTGTGAGGAAGGAAACTCAGTCCTCTTGCATTGATAAATTGGTGTAGCATTGCGGGTCCTGATGAAAACCTATAAGGTACTATTAAGTGTCTAAGTTGTAAAATCAGCCCCAACTTGGTCAGCTAGTTATCATGTGCTGGAAACCCAAACCATCAGCAAAGGTGTTGTCATAAAATTCAGATAAGAATCTGCAATAACATGTGTTTCTCATCTCTGTCCTCCCTCCCATAGGTTCAGTAATAATATTAAATGGCAGAGAGAGACTCTGGTTTAGGGAGAGGAGTGTGTAGTAAGCCCTACATCTGTTACAGGGAGTTGAGGTGTATTGTGTGGCCTGTGAAGAGGACATGTCCAGACCGGCCATTTATTTCAGGGCTGTCCACTATTGTGGTGGACTGATTTTGATGTCTCAGGTAATTCCTCTCAGTCTCATGTTTCTAAAACAGATTCATCTGATTGAGGGAAAATATCTCCTATGGCAGAAATAAAGCAAGCAGCCGCAGGCTGTCCTCTTTAAAAAAACCTGAGCTATTTCAGCCTTTGATCTAGCCCATATGCTGAGGTTGGAGCAAACTGGGACAGGTCAGGGAATACAAAATATCTTCTAAATAGGAGTGTGGAGTATATGAGAAATTGGCAGGTGTGGGATGTTCTGAGTGCTGAGGCTGGTGCAGTGCAGTAGGCCAATGCTGGAAGGGCTTTGGGAGCCTAGAGGAGGCTGCAGCTGGCAGGCTGGGGCCCTGCGGGCAGTGTTGGCTTGGGAAGAAGGCAGGGAAAGGTTGGGATAAGCTTGGAAAGTGGAGAAAACGGAACAGGACATGGTCTTTGGTGAGGTATGGGTATGTGTTGGAAATGTAGAGGTATAAGGCACAAATTTAGGGTCCTAGCATGAGGACACTTAACCAGCGAGGGTGTGAATGCTGTGGCTCTTGCCACTTGAAAATTACAAAATACTGCTCCTTGCCCCTTTTCTCTCTTAATTCCATATCCACCTTTCTGATTTTAGGGGGGTTTTGTTGTTGTTGTTTGTCTTTCCACATCTTGTTCCACTCAGAAGCTCCCAAGCCTGATCTCCCATGGACTTAATTTCTCACTTACTTCTTCTTGTCTGATAAGATGATCTGCAGTGAAACAGTTCAAATTTAAATGCTGATGTTTAACTTGATGTAATAAGACTTTAGATTCGGCGCCCCACTGTGATAAAAATAAAGGCAAGGCAGAATTCAGACAATAATGGAGAAATGGCACGGCACCTAGTATTTTATTCCATTTTGATTACTACTTGCTGCGCAGACCTTTAACGCTTCATTTAGTTAAGTCTTACAGGTGCCTGCAAGGGAAGAGTAAGATGGTAATAAAGAAGGGATACCCTGCTTGGCACTTTTTCAAGCCTGATAAAAGAAACACCCACAATTCATCAGGCTGCATGCTGTAAGTAAGAAATGGAAGAATTACTAAAGACAATGGAAAAGAAAACAAAATGTATTGTGGCATGAAGGAGATTTCAACTGTAAGCATTCTATTTACTCACACACAATATACTCATTCCTCTGAAAAATGTTTTTGTGTCTGTGAAACAAAGTACTAGGTTTTACTTTACATTTAAGTAAATGTATCTGAAGTTTTCTTGAGTTTTTTCTGTATTTTGTATGTAATGGAACACATGCAGAGTGGTAAGGCATACAGAAACCATGTTAGCTAGCGGGTTTAAAATAATTCCTTTCCACCTTCTTTTTCTAGAATATATCACATATATAGTCACACTACATGTCCAGTTCTAATAAGAAGCTTTTGCAATCAGTAGACTCTCAAAGATAACAAATTTCCAAAAAAGTTTGGGGAAAATAGACAGCTAGGAAAAGGAGAGACTGTACTCATGTGCTGTGGAGAGAATGATCAAGTGGGAGCCAACACTGAAAACTTTAAAGAAGTCTTTTTTTCTTCCTTAGACGCTTAAGCAACTACAGTTTAGCCAAGGTAGCTGCCACACCCATTGGAAACTGTGTTGTACCCGTGCTGCTGCACAGGGAATTTGCTGTCCATTGCTTTCGTGGAAACAGAAGGTTCCAAGTGTGTCTTTTCCTATGACCCTGTCTTCTAGGAGAGGCGTTTGCCACCATTTTTGATGTGCCAATCCCTAAATTCTTTCAAGGGGATTGTAATCTTGTAGAGTGAATTTACACGTACTGGAAATCAGCTTGCTTTTCTTAGTTACGCTTTGGCTGCACCAGTACATTAACCAGCTTGGGAGTCGTTCTCTGGCCCCAGTGCCAGCGGCCTGCACCCTCGTGTCAAGCCACCAGCAGGGCACCAGCGCCCAGGAACGCCTCCGGTCTCTTTCTGAGGCAGACGCAGGGCCCTCGGGCAGACTTCTGGGATGCTGTGATGACAACGTAGACTCTTCTCAACGACTTCTATTGGCATAAATGGCAACAGGCATGACAGATGAAAAAACCCGAGCGTGTTGTGTTATTGCATAGCGCTGAGGGATATGGTGTGGTGCAGAATGTCAATGTTAGGTTAATGGTTGGACTAGATAATCTTCAAGGTCTTTTCCAACCTAGACGATTCTGTGATCTTGCGTTGTGACGTGTGAAGTGTAGTAAAGAGAGTTTCCAAGGCATACAGTGAAGGAACGTCACCCCCTCCAATGTAGCGCTGACGCCTGGGATGTCTCCGCCAGGCCCTCCCGCGCTCAGCCCCCGAGAACACGCAGGGGGTCAGGCCTTGCCTCGCCGCCGAGACAGCGGGAAACACGCGTGCGGACCCACGGCGCCGCGCAGGCCCGGGGGGTGGGTGCGGGGGGGTGTGCACGGCACCCGCCACCCCAGAAACCAGCGCTTCCAGGCGCCTGCTCCCCGCCCCGGCGCCACCGCCACAAAGCTCGCGCGACTTCTGCGACCGACCCGCGGGATCTGCCCGTCCCTGAGCTGCTGGCACCCCTCGGCGGGCCCCGGCGGGAGGACGAAGAGGAGAAGGAGGAAGAGGCGGTGGCCGCCTCGCCTCGCCTCCCACCGCCCCTCAGCGCCGCGCAGGGGGCCGAGGCGCCGCCGTTGGCGGGCGCCGGCCGGCCGGGCCCCGCCCGCCCCCGCCCGCGCAGGCGCGCCGGTGCCCGCTGCCCCCCGCAGGATGGAGGAGGTGCTGGCCGACGCGCTGCTGGCCGGCGGCGGGGACCCCTGCGCGCTGTTGCGGGCCGTCTGCGCGCCGCTCTCCGCCGAGCGCGCGGAGGCGCTGCGCCTCCTGCTCCAGCGCCTGGCCGCGGGCGGGCTGCCGCCGCCGCCGCCGGGCCAGGCCGAGGCGCTGCGGAGGGCCGCCTGGGAGGTGGCGCTGGAGCGGTGCCGGCCGCTGCTGCGCGGCGGGGAGGCGGCGGCGGCGGCGGGGGGGGGCTGCGGGGAGCGGGTGCGGGTGGCGCGGGCAGCGCGGGGGGCGCTGCGGCACTGCGTGCAGCTGTGCGGGGCGCCGCTGGCGGCGCGGCTGGCCCGCGACGCCCTGGCGGAGCTAGCGGCGGTCGGCGGGGCGGGGGCGGAGGCGGCGGTGGAGGCGCTGGTGGCGGCGGCGCCGCGGCTGGAGGAGCCGGCGCTGGTGGCGCGGTGCGTGGCGGCGGCGCTGGCGCTGGTGCGGGAGGAGGGCGAGGGCGAGGCGGCGGCGGCGCTGGTGGCCGGGCGGCTGCTGCCGGCGCTGGGCGGCAACGGGGCGGCCCTGCGGCCAGTCTGGGAGGGGCTGCTGGGCGCCAGCGGGCCGCCGCGGGCCGGGCGGACGCTGCTGGCGCTGAGCGCTCTGGCCGACGCGCTGCTGCCGGGCGGCCCGCCGGGCCCGGGGCCGGGGCTGGACGCGCGGCTGTGCCCGCGGTTCTGGCGGGTGGTGCAGGAGGGTCTGACCGAGCGGGACGGGCTGTGTCGGAAGCGGGCCCGCTACCTGCTGAAGCGAGCCCTGGACCTCAGCGGCGGGCAGCGCGCCCAGCTGCGCTGCCCCACGGACGGCGGAGACGGTACGGGGCGGCGGGGCGGGGCGGGGGGGGGGCGCGGCGCCGGCCGGGCCGAGCGGCCGGGAGGCAGCCGCCCCCCCCTCTGTTGGTGTGTTCTCCCGCTAGAGCCGAGCCTGTTCTGGTGGTCTGCTGAGAAGAACGAGAAGCTCCTGCAGTTCTGGGAAACTTACATCTTGATAATGGAAACTTTGGAAGGAAACCAGGTAGGAGCACCGGGAAATCTGTGCTTGTCGTCGTTGTAGGTGATGCCTTACTTCTGGCACGTGTACGTAAATATATTTAATTTTTTTGGCAAAATATTTCCAGTTTTGGTGATTGAGGGTATCTTAAGTAAGCATTAACAGGAATATTTTTATTTCGAGTTTCAAATATTTAAAATGCAACGTGTGTAATCCATTTGGAATAAATTCAGACCTCTCCTCTGCCTTTGGAATAATTCTGGTGAAAGCACTGGATTGAACTAAGAAAGAAAAGCCTGGATGGCAGGTTGTTGCAAGACCATGGGTAACCCCGGGTCTTAGTGAAAATGGGGCTATTGCACATAATAGCCTCTTTTCGGTGGAGGGGACTACATCTGTGTGCGCTTGTGGCCTTGCGTGGAAATACCGAGTTTGACTCGGCGTCCAGTGTACTTGGCAGAAAGATTCCTGTTGTCTTGAGGCTTCTGTAGTTGTGTCATATTGTGGCGTTAACTAGTAGTTGTGACTACCTCTTTGTAGGTATTTTATTTGTACGTAATTGTCCTGTAACTAAGAGAAGTAGTATTTACCAAAATGTTTAATTTTAGAGATTGGTGCTCTTCTTACTATAATTTTGGTGAATAGAATGGTTGGTTATTAGGAAGTATTGTTCTTATGATACAGTAGCATGGAAGTATCAGTTTTTCTTTAGTGCTAAACTACTATTGAGTGTTACACACCCAGTGCCGGGATCAGTTGCACAGGCGTTGCGGATTTATTCAAATGCAGTTATATTGTCAATTACTACGTTAACGCTATTGATAGTAAATTCTAGCCCATGAGTGCCAGTTCCTAGGTTTGAGAGATAAGCTGACTACTTATATTGCATCTGATTTGCCTTTCAGATCCATGTCATAAAGCCGGTATTACCAAAACTAAACAGTTTATATGAGCATGCTATTTCAGGGGAAAAAGGTAAGACATAACTTTTTCTGGAATACCTCCTAACTATTAGGCAGTTCAGTCACTTTTTTTTTTTTTCTTCTGCTGTTTTAGTCGCAGCTTTTTCTCGTGTTTTGTTTCTCAAACTAGCTGTCTTCTGGATAGCTGTTCCAGTTTTTGTGGGTCTGCTATATGCATAGGTTGCTTGACAGACATGCAGGCAGCACTGCTCTGCTCCAAGAAGAAGAAATTCTATCACTTCTTACTATGTTATCTTGAAATATTTTTTTCTGTCAGCAAGCCCAACTAAACCATCCTTTTCCCCTATGTGTTGCTTTACTTAAGCTAATGTGAAAATAAAACAAAGCCAGAGATTCTTGGGGCGGGTCATATGAGCCAAGTCACCTGCACAACTCTGTAAAAAAGGGAAAAAAAAACCCAACTTGTTGAAAGTGGGAAGAGAAGAAATAAAATGAGTGCTGAGACAGCATTTTGAAGGATGTAATGTCATCTTCTGTATGGCAAAATGGAGCCCATGTAATTGGGTAGTGCAAGATGTTAGAGATCTGTAAAGTGGGAAGACTACTAATGCGAAAGTGTTGCAGGTGAATACAGTGTTGGTGTGAGGAGAGTTGCAGGAAAAAGGACGTGGTTTTTGCACTTGTTAGTCATTTTAATTTGTATCTACTAAAATATAGAAGGTAGGTTTTGAAAGCCATGGTATTTTTTTTTTTTTTTGTATTGGAGATGGAGCAGGGTATCTTTGAAAATCTAATAGCTATAATCGTCTTCTTGTAACGTCCTGTGAGTTGATGATGATGATGTTGTGCAGAATGTCAGTATGTTGTGTGTTAGTATGTTCATGTGTTACTGTCATTCCTGTGTCATTTAGAAGAATTTGGTTTTGTAACAGGTTGTTGGTTGTTTCACCCATCATGGCACATGTGCATTTATAAACGAATGTTTGAGAGCGAGAATAAAACATTGACAAAGGAAGGCATTCTTCATTTTCTGGAGCTTTATGAAACAAAGCATCTTCCAAATTCACTTGGTTTTTCGGAGGTAAGGATGTTACTGTTACGTGCCAGAACAAACAGATGTTCTAATTTGTAATAGATCTTAACACTAATTGCCTCAGTAGTGTTGGAATTAGACACGGTCTGTAAAAATATCCTCTTATTTAGGTGTGCAAGTGATAGCAGTATTTGTAAGTGGCGTCAAATATATAATTACTTGAAAAATGGCTAGGCTAGAGGGAATGCATTTTTGAGTGCAGTCATTTGTTCCCATATTTCAAACTAATGCTCTCTAATTAAAGTTGGCTCCCAATCTATTGAGATGTGTTATCAGAAGTGAAATTCTCAGAGGGGTGATTGATGCTTCAGATTTTCAGAGCCTCCTGAACCTCTCCAAAAGTATTAATTAATATTAATTGATTGAACAGGGTCTTGGATACACCTGGTCAACAGACTTCAAGTCTGTGCATATTGTTTCCTACTCAAGGATGGATTTTGAAGATCCATTGCTTGATAACCCTGTGAGGAGGTGAACGTCTTTGTATACGAGTGTAATTGGTATATTACTGTATCCTATTAAAAACCACACTCTAAAATATTCTGTATGTGAGAAGAAATACTGTAAGTTTAAAGTTACTAATTTTTTAAAATTAGTATCATATGTAGGTTGACTCCCCAACCAGCCTACACCTTAGTAAGGAATGATCTATATTATACTATTATTTCTTTCTTCTCTCCTTTATAGAAGGAGTGTTGCACTCAGAGGTTAACATTGTTGATTTATACAAATTAAGTCAGCCTATTGATGACTAACTTGAAATCCAGTCAACCTTAAAATACACCCTAAATCTTTCTACCTGTGTTGGCCCCTAGTCCTTCTTTTATTTCCTGTTTAAATATAATTTCTCTGTCTGTTTGCTCAAAGGGTTTCTTATTTGCCTGCACCTTTCACAGTGCTCTGTGAAATGTACCTAGTGAAAAAATCGCTTGCTTGTTTATTCTCCTGCTTCGCTTTCTCTTTAGCTTCCTCCCCTTCTTGCTCCTACTGTTTACAATTATCGAGAGTGTTCTCTAATTTCTGACTCTGTCCTTTTAAAGTCAGGTGAAATAAGTCTGGTTAGCCTCTACGTAACAGTGTCTTACAAGTGTACATTTTGCTATTGTTCTTGTTTCCTTTTATCAGTTTATTATTGGACCATTAATGGATGCCCTCTCAGAAAGTTCCCTCTATAGCAGGTAAGCCACTGATTTTTATTTTTTTTTTTTTCCAAATGTACTGATTGTTGGAAATGTATTTTAATAATACTGGTTAGCATATGTGGGTAAAATGTTGGATAAAGGAAACCACACTAATAAACAAATGGTGTTGCTAAACTTCCTGACAGGTAAGGAGTTTTTCAGGAAAGGTGGGTGGCTGCAAGTAAGATGAAGTAGGTTCAATTTAATCCTAGTAATAGCAACATAGGGATGCCTCAAGGTCCTGTTTTACACCTGATGTTGAAATATTAATTTGGAAATGAAGTGAGATATGATAAATGAATAACTTAAGTATTTTTTTTTTCCTTCTCATATTCTTGCCGCACACAGAAGGGGCTGCTCTGATTGTTGCCAGTTCATAACTGGTTCGAGTGGTTTTTTGATAGTGCCTGATTATCTTTTGGGAAGTGAATACTTTTTCACAGGAGACTATTTGTGGTCGACAGATGACAGTAGCCGCTCTTGGTGAAAATACACAAAGAACGGATAGAAGTTTGAGGAGTTGCAAGTCGCTCTATATTCAGTGTACTGATGGTGTTCAGTCCTTTGGGCTAGTTGCATGGAGAGTACTGAGAGTGGGGAATAAAGTGCCGAGTGCACTTCATATGCTCAGCATTATGCCAGATGGCTTGGGTGATTAAGTTAGCAATCTGAAACTCATTTTAGAACAATGTTGGAGGAGCCTTGACTGGCTGACCTTGTTAGGCAGCTAGAAAAGTTGACACTGTCTCTTCATTCACTTTTTTTGGGGAAAAAATGTGATTGTTGTTTATTAAACTAGTGATCAGTTTGGATTGGGTGACTCTGGATAAAGTGTAGTCGAAATAGGTTGTTTCCTGTAAACAGGAGAAATGTGACCTCTTTGGGCTCTCGTCTCGGTATGCTGCAGTTTGCTGCCGTATGCTTTCCATGGACATACATGGATGGGAAGTCAGAGGTTGAAGCAAGTGCTGAGTGTTTTGGTGTGTATGTTAAGAACTGTGTTGAATCCATGCTTCATAATCTTTCTTAGCTTCTATATTTTTGGTGAAATGTGTTGGCATATGTAGAGGAGGGTACATGTTTGTGTATATCAAGAATATACAAAGATGTTACAATTAATGTCAAGCTGTATGAGAGAGAACTGTAAAATCTCATGACTGATGCTAATCCTTGATAGCCCAGATCCTGAGACTTCTGGTGAGACACAGGTTGTCTCTGTTGGTCTCATGGAGTGCTTCTTGCATCTTTACTTAAAACCTTCTGTGCTGGTCAGTAGTTTTCTTTATACTGACTTTATAATCTTGCTCCCTAGCACGCTTGTGTAGGTAGCTTGTCTTTGCTGTTCTCCAGATCAGGCTGGTTGCATTTCCACTGCGTGCAACTGATCTTATCCTGTGGGTCCTGGCAACCTGCTCCCTGCAGGCCCATGTCATTCTGTGGGTGTGGGCACGGGGTTGAAAGGACAGTGGGTGTGGGCTCAGTGTAAGATACTGTCAATTCTGAGTAACTTGACTTGAGGCTATGCTTGAATGCTGGAGTGTGCCACCACCATGTCCTTGTAGGTGGCCAGGAAGAGTGATGCTGTTGTGACTGTCCCCATCCTTTGTGTGTTTGCTGTTGGAATATTGGGATAAGTGGAGGATGCAAACTGATGCACTGCCATCTCTATGGCCTGTTGGAGCAGTCTCTGCAGTGAATTAACCACTGAACTGCACTTTGTTTTTGTTTAGGGGCAATCCTACTTGTAGCTGTTAACATGCCAGTTGTGTATTTGATGTTTTAAAACCCAACAGGACACCAGGTCAGTTAATGGGAGCCTGTCCTCCTTTGGGAATGAGGCTACAGAAGTTTTTGGCTACGTATGTCATGCTTCTTCCAGAGGAAGAAAAAGGTATGTTTCAGTTTCACCTTTATCTTTTTTTAAAATGCAGAAACCAAAGAAAAACTATGGACCCGTTTTCTGTATCTCATGTAAACTTTTACCACTATTTTTCTACATTGAGAGAAAAAAGAATAGTTCTACTTGTGGCAGTGGAGTTTCAAGAGGAGAGAGAGGTCTTCAGAGGTTTTGAGGGATGCTGCAGTATTAAGCTACAAAATTGTTTTAGGGGCACACTGGAGCAGACTTACTTTTTTTAATGAAAAAAACCCCAAACTAACTCTTAAGTTCTGAAGGTGAACAGCATTTGCAGATTCTTTTTTCTTTGTCAGTGTAGATAATACTGTGCTGAGCAAAATCTTTAGAACTATTCTTTTTTTGTTTGTTTTGGAGGTCTTGGTGTGGGGTTTTTTTGCTTGGGTTGGTTTGGCAGATACGTTAAAAAACTTCAGACTTAAAGTCACAACCTGTGTAGTAGGCATTCAAAAGAGCCAGTCCAAATGCTGAAGCAGAAGCTGAATAAGGATTCTTTTATTGTGAGGTTAGATGGAGGAAGATTTCTGACATTGTTCCAAATGTTGGTGTTAGTGTAGGCTGAAAAGAAGGAGCAACCTTTGACAGGCCAGCATTTAATATCTGGTTTAATTGGATTAAATAAGGGTAGAACCGTCTCTGTTCAGTACCCTGTATCTACAGGTACATATTCTGGTAGGAAATACCTTACATGTTTGTAATGCCTTAGGTGTCCTGTTTCTCTGCCCTGTCTCAAGGCATATATTTTATCGCAAAATGGAGGGTCTGTGTTTAGCAACTCTGAGACTGGGTAACGTGCTTTTACAGATTTTAGCTGTGGTGTTTTGTTGCAGCTTGCTTTGGCTGTGCCAGCATCTATTAATCTGGTTGAATTGCCATGTACTTTGGTCTGCCATCAAACGGACTGAGTAGCAGCTTAGAAAAGGCGTTGTCCAGTGCTTGAAACAATCAGAGTTAAAATTCCCTTACTAGTTATGGTGATTATTGTAGATCACCAAAGCCAAACTCAGGTTTAGTTCTGGTTATCTCCTTATCATATTGCCTTACTGACAGACTTCTTTGGAATGTACTTTCTTCATTGAAATAATGAGGAAATTATAATGTTGTCTTTCATTTAATTTTCAGAAATGATTATAACACTCTTTTGCTGGAGTCCATGTCATTTAAATACATTGGAGAACAAGAAATCACTCTGTATTGTTTGTTTTGTTTACTTTTAAGGTAGTTTCCTGCTAAAATTTATTCAGAAGATGACAAGTAGGCATTGGTGTGCAGTTCCCATTTTGTTTCTTTCCATGGCTCTGGCATATATCCCTGCGTGTAAAGTACTGGGCACTGAAGGACTTCATGCTTTAAGGTAAAATGTATACCGCATTGTGTTCTTGCAGACTTCTAAAAAAATGCGCTGAACATCTGGAGAGCCAAGACTTAATTCATGTTTGCTGCTTCTGGGAGGATGTGATGGTTGTGTATGGGAATGGAAGGTTCTCTCTCCTTTATGTCTAATTCACAGAGGAAAGCAATTTAACAACCAATGTATTTATATCTCTGTGTGACTTAAAAAATGAGTGTCTTGCATTCCAGACCTTTGTCATTGCTTCTTTTTTGGCATCGTTTTTCCCTGGTCATTTTTCCCATGCTTCCTAACTGATAAATATCAGACTTCTTCCTTTTCTTCTAATTATATTAAAACCTTGTTTAATGGCAGTTGAGTCTATATCAGGGGACGGCCCACAAAACTGAAAACTGAAAGACTTGTGAATAAAAGGCTAGATAAAAGTTCTTGGCATGTGTATTGTCCTTAATCACACTGATGTTTCCTGTCTGCTTTCACTTCCTAGAGCCACTAAACATCAGTCATTACTCCAGTTTAATCAGATTGAGCTTTGAAATAAAATCATAGTGGTGGTTGAAGGAATATTGGATAAAAGTAGTTTACCAAAAAATAAAAAGGGCAAAAAAAAAAGTTAAGACACACCTCTGCTGATAGAAGATTGATGAAGGTTTCTTTCAGTTTTGTGCTAGAGTGAGAATCTGATGGCAAACGTACTTTATTTCTGCATTTGTTACAGACAGAAATGCAAATATTACATTATCAGTTTGAACTTAGGTGCTCATTGGTATTGTTCCTTTAGTTTTGGTTTTGTTCTGCTCCCCCTGCCCCTAGCCATGCTTTTTATTTTGTCAGGCATATGCTTATCCAAGTTTTAGTATCCTTATTTGAAAGTACATATAGCAGTACTCTTGGTTCTGGATTGAATGCTGTCTGATCAGGCAATGATTGTGTTATACTTAGAGGAATATGTTTGTTAAAAACAATCTAATATATTGAAAATGATTAATAATTAGCAAATGCATGAAAATGTTTAAACTTCATAAGTTTATATGTGTTTTCTAGAGTGCATATTTCTCTTCTTTCCAGAGATGTCCTGAAGTGTACTATGATTACACATCAGATTTTGTTGCGTGGAGCAGCTCAGTGCTATCTTCTTCAAGCAACTATGCATTTGACAGATGTGGTGAGTTTGGTTTTGGTGTGTTTTTGTTCTTCCTGGTATAATAGAAATACACAAACACTTTCATAGGGTAAGCAGTATTCAGAAAAATTGCTAAAATCAACATGGAACAACTGATTTTGCTGAATTTGCATTTTTTTCATGACTACTTAAAAAATTGTGCTATTTAGGTGTGGGTGTGCTTCTTTTAACTTTGGTTTTCGTAAGATGTATTTTTTTCATTACCTTTTATTAATTGACGTTTTCTTGTAGGGTTTTCATATGGTAGTTATGGAATAGTATCCTATTATGATATCCACTGTATAAACTCAGGTTTTAACAGATAGAAACTAATTAGACTTTCCTGAAATAACTAAGAGAATAAAAGAATTCATTACACCAATGATAAAACTACCAATTTTGTTTAAATAGCAAGACCTTAATTATTCAGTAGTCAAAGTATTCATGTTTTGGTTTTCTTATAACACACTCGCTTTCTAGAGGAGTTGACCATCTTCCATGTTGTATGTTACGGCTATAAACTTGTACAGAAATAGTACTTATCAGTGACTTATGTATATTCAATTAAAAGATGTCATCAGTGAGTAGCACTATTCTTCTAGTAATTCATTAACTTTCAGATCGATTTTTAATACTTGGGAAAATTAAATTGTGTTCCTTGGTAAAGATAAGTTGGTCCCAAAGAGACAAAAATCGGTCTGTGTCATGGAAAGGAAAAAGTCAATTTCTTTTTCTGAAACTTTTGCCAGATGACAGCAAACTTCTTGAATTGTTATATAGATGTTATCTGTTTCATATTATGTTGGCAACTATTGTATCTTGATTAATTTCTTCAGGAGAAAGTGTCCCTCCCAGAAGTCTCAAGCTTTCTTCTGTCCCTTAGACCAGAGGAGTCCCTAAGGAGAGATACTATGTTATGGATGGAGGTGAGAACTGAATCTGGTTTCACCAGACATTGTTCACCAAACATTTTTTAATACTTATACTAATCCATGTTTTATTATTGCTACTTTAGTATTTAAATAGTTAGTTACTTTTGCGTGGGTACACTCTGGAATTTCTGGATGTGGAGTCCTGATGGATTTATGTTTCACTTGAAAGCTGTGATGACTTTTTATGTAATGCTATAGAGGTGTTAACATTAACCCTAAACAAATTATTAAGCAGATTCAAAGTGGAAGAATTCTAAGGTGGTTGGAGGTAGGGTAAGGTGGGAGAGGAGAAAAATAAAGACTTTTTTTTATTCATGCAGAAATTCTCAGTTCTGCAGAAGAAAAAGCTGTTCCTTGAGGCAGAGGTCTTTTTGAACTCCCTCAGAGCTTGTATGCACCATTTCATTGTGTTTCCTGGAGTTCCTCTTGGTGTTGCTGTTGTTGGGTGTGACCATATTGAAATGGAAATCAGAATCAGGTCTTACTCAGACTTTTGGTCCCTGACTACTGGTCCTTTTAAGAGACTTATGTGTGTTCATCACAGTCCTGGTGTTCTGCATCCTTTGCCATGATTGTAGGAACTAAAATTGCTATTAGTAACACTGTACTAGTATCTGTAACCTCTCCCATCAGGGATCCATGCTCACTCCTTTACATGGTTGGTAACTTCATGGAGAGTGCAAAGCAGAGCACCTTACGGAATCCACAGAGTCACAACCTGGGCTTTTCTCTTTTCTTTTATTAACGATGTAACATCCTCAGCTGGAGCTGCTCTTGCTCATTGGATTCTGCAGGCAGTAATTTTTGTATATTATATATATTCTCTTAATGGCTACTTCCCCCTCATTTCCGCTCAACTATCTGTTGTAAAATTTCATTTGATGGAAAAGAACACTATTTGGTAAGTTTGTTCTGTCTTTAGAGGGATAGTTTGCTAGTATGGTGCATGTTTTCCCTTTCTTTTAGTTTTGAAATTACTGTCCAAGATAATATGGATCCTGAGACTCTCTGAATTGGCCAGTATATGGGCTAAAAGAAATGTGTAAGAGCTGCCTCTCAATTTCATGTTGTTTGGATGAACCCAGCACTGGCAGAAATAACAGGGTGCTCTCAAAGGGAAAAATGTGCCTAGGGTGTAGAGTGAGATTGTAAATTTTAAATTTCCGCAGGATATATGTCTTTGCAAGATGTAAAATGCTGTGAAAAAACAGTTCAAAGAAGAAATAATTTTATATATAGGATATACTGGAGCCAGCTGAACACATGGCCATAACTTTTGGTTAGTTGTACAGCAATATAATGATAAAATTATTTTTTGCATAGTGTCCTCTAGTTTTACTGTACATCTTATTCCATTCATTTTTGGTATAAAAGTGTAAAAAAATAAAATAAAATGTAGGCCTCACTAGATAACACTTGACTGTGGGAAGCCGTTTTGAGATCAGGAAACTTTTACCAGTCTTGCTTGTTTTTTCTTAAATTGGTGCCAGTGTTTTTTTCTTATGTTGGTACTAATGATCTCTCTTTGGGTGCTCTGAATTACTCTCTGGAAGAACATTTTCCTATATTAGAAGGAAATAGTCTGCTAAGCCTCAAGGTAGCTCCAGTGAACACCTGTCACAGTGAGGATTTGCTGATGTAACAGCTTGTGTTTAACAGTGCCTTAGTGTGCTGCTGTTATGTTGTTAATGTCAGTGCACAGCTCGCAGATGTAGTTTAGTAACATACTGGTTTTAATTTAGCTTTGCAGTTGGTTGCAAGTGAATGACAGATGCTTCAGAAAGTCTGTAACCTCTGATTTTGAACATCAAGAGACATCATCATTGTGTCGATATGTATGCAGTCTTGTGGGAGATTACCTTAAGACACCAGCATCTGAAAGTAAGTTAAATGCTTATTAATAAAAAAAGATTTTGGAGATAATTTAAACAAAAAATTACAGCAATCCTTTGGATTTTAGAGGAGTTGCTTGTGTACTTATATTGTACCTATTCAAATTGTACCTAATTAAGTTTGAACTTTGTTTTCTAATTCCAGTTTTCCTTCATAAAATACAGTCCTACAGTCCTTAATTGAAAGTTAAGCCTTAATATTCAGTTCTAATGCTGTACTGATGCTTGTCCATTAGATTTCTTTTGTTACTCTTTTGGTGGTGCCTGAAAATGCTGGAGTATGGGAGCAGAGGAAAGCAGAAGGGAATGTGTATAGATACACATTCTGTAGTCTTTCTCAGCAGAGCATTGTAAAATGGCTGAGTGTTTTTATGAAGAGAGATGCTGTATAGTTAGGCATCTTGGCACCTCATTACACACCTTCCTGCGTAGTGATGTTCTTTTGATCTTGGACCACTTGCAGCAGATGAGTTGCCATGCATTATAACCAAGGAAGGTTCTTTGTACGCTGTATAAATCTACAGATAAATTCTGAAGGGACTCCTTTGTTCACTGCCACATTTTAAATGATTATAACTTCAGTTTAGAATTTTCTTTCAGATACATTGAAAGGAATGGCAGATTGGTTTTTTTGAATACTTTGTGTGGCATGCATTCATTTGCTACTTCAGTACTGCAATCATAGTGAATTTTATATAGTATTATAATGTCAAAATTCAAAACTGAATGCTTTTTAAATAGTATACCTATAAGATAAAAAAGCTAGGGCAGAATTTGCTAATGATAAATAGCTTTCAAACTTCCTGCAGCCTGGGAAACTTCACTTGATTGTCTCATTGTTAGAGAAGTTATAAGCAGATTTTGTCTGTGATACTCCAAGGTAAATGCTGTGCTAAAAATTTTGGCAGATCTTCTCTCCTTCCTGAAATGTTTGTTTAGTCCTTGGTCTGTAATATCTGTAATTCCATGGTAAACATCTGTGTTTCACTTCTAAAAAGTGATGTTTGTAATTTCCTGGCTTGATATGAATCTTATCTTATAAGCAGCTCTGTGGAGGAAAAAAAAAATCAGCTGGATATTGTTGCTTGAACCGGACCTTCAAAGTGTGTTTTGTTTTCTAAATTCCCAAATCCCAAAACATATCAGTGAAAAAACCCTAAAACCAGCTTATGTACTACTACTTAGTAAATAATTTTATAAGTACGAAGGTGTAGTCCTGCATAAAAGATTGATGAAAAGAGAAACTTCAGTTAGTTTTTTTTAATTTCCTTTTGACAGAATAGTTTCAGTTCGCTATATAACTATTAGCTAGTCAAAATCACAGCTGATATTTCTGACGAAGCATAGTGGAATTATGTTCTTGATTAACTTCATTTGAATATGCTAATGTATTTTTAAAAGCAGTAGAAAAGTCTGTTGGGAGCTACTACGTAACACCTAAAGTTGATTTCAGCATAGAGGCCAATGAGATTAGCCTCTTTGAGGCTTAGAGGAAAAGCAATTCTGTTTGAGTTTAGTTTATATCTAGATAAAAGAATGCAAAGAAATTACTAGTAATATTCTTGTTAGCATTAATTGTTATACTACTAATTTATTTTAATAAGTTATAAAACCAAAAGTTTTAAAAATGTATATAAAGTATTTTTTAAATACTGTGGAAACCTTAAAATATCTTTAATCAGGAGAAAATTGCTTTATGCCTGACTGGTTTGAAGCTAAGCTTGTCGCAACAATGATTCTGTTGGCTGCAGATGTGGAGCAGATGAGGAATAAACACAGGTAAGTATGAAGTATCTTATTTTACACTTCTCTCTTTTTCAATCCCTCATTCCTGAAGGATCTGGTAGAAGCCTGATCAAGTCAGGAAGCTGTCTGTTTTTCTCTGTGGACTTTTGGTCAGCCTGATCATTCCTTAGACCTTGTCCAACTGTTGCTGCAAACATACTGGGTAACATTTCTAAAGATACTTGAGTGACTTGGAAACGTGTGTCCTATTTATTTCCATAAGTGACTTCAGCACTTAAGGCAGATACTCAGAAGAAGACTTTCTTTTTAATTTTTGTTTTTGTGTAGTGGAAAAAGCAACATAGAATGGATTGAACTAGAGGCTTTCTTGAACCCTCTTCTGGATGTCTTGATGAAACTTGGCAGTAATGCTTACATACCAACACTGAAAACAGATAAAAGCCTACAGCTTCTCTTGAAGTTATTGCAGACCCGTTCGTTAAAATGTTCCAATACGCAAGATGGTTAGTGATATCTTCAGTATACTGTGTCTTATATTAATTATAGTCTAACTTAAACTAAGGTACTTACTGTTTTAAGGCTATTTTGTCAAATTAATACTAGCCTAGAAGTGGTAAATGTAAAAGTTGACAATCTGGCATATCTGTAATGAAATTGAGCTGTGGGTCCAGTCTTAGAGGAGCTCTTCTGAAGGTGTCCCAAGGACTGGGAATTGAGAATATGTAAGCCTTCTGAGAAAGCAATTGTCTATTAGGATTAGAATAGCAGTTAGTTAAAATCTGGGGAGTGTGATTGTGTTACAATTATTTATAGGCCTGTTTGCCAAAGTATGGATTCCATAAATCATTTAGACACTTCAGAAAGAAGTTAGTACAGAAAGCCAGTCTAACCTGCTTAGTCGCCACAAGTTCAGCCAGAGCTTTTCCTGAGGGCATAAAGTGGACATACTGTTTTCTGAGTTGACTGGTAGGTGATTTTGTCTCAACTAACACTCTTTAGACTGCAAAAGACAGGATGTCTCTGATTATTTCACAGTACTAGGCATGATTTCAGTAGGCATGCTTAACTGACTTGCTTTAGTTTGACCTTGGTTAGAAGAAAGGAGGTAAGAGGTGCCCACTTAAGCACAAGCCTGCTGATCTGACTTTCCATGAGTTTTGGCCCCCCACAGGTTGACCGCTTTAACTTGCAGACCTTTCAGGAGAGTCTGAACTGAGAACTTGGTCAGTTTGTAACCAGAATAGACCTATATTTTTTACCTGAGAGCAGATTAAAATTTGCAGTATTACTTTCATTAATTAGGATGCTGAACTGGAATAAGAGGGATCTTGGTGTTTAGTTTATGCTTCCCCAGATTATTTTTGGATTTTTTTTCAGTATTTTTGTAACATGGAATACAAGAGTAGTTTTGGAGTGGGGGCCACAGATCTAGGCTCTTATGTGAAAAAAGAATAGTTATTTCAGGTTCTGCATCCAGGTTTTATAAGGATGTCTAAATGCAGCCCTGAAGTAGATGCTTACCCCATTTTAAAATGTGCTTTATACATTCCCCCCCTCTCTTGAATTTTAGCTGTTTGACTGAAATATTAAGCACTAATTACGCAGGCTGTTAAAGTTCATATTGTGTGATGGTCTCTGACGGCTGAAGTGGATTCCTTCAAATGAAACTAAACTGGAAGATGGGCCCCAACTGCCAGTGTGCATTCAGTCTACAGCACAAGGCTACAAGCCTGAAGCAGAACCCTACAAAACGGATGGGAGTGCATGTTAGGTTTTTAGTATCAAGAGTTGAACTCTCTAAATTAAATTTCCTTGTGTGCCTTATTTCCTTATGTGCTTGCAAATGTAGGTGTAATGGGTTGCTCCTGCTTTGGGAGTTTTGATGCCTGACTTGGCATGTTAAGTTCTGCTAATAGAGTTCTTAAGGTATGGCAGGGCTGAGCATCACAGTGTCTCCATCCGTCTGAACACCCCACAGGTACTCCAGTCCAGCTCATCATCAGTAGAGTCTTCCAAGAGGCTTTCAGAATTGAATTTGTAACATTACGTATTTTTGTGTTAAGTTAAACAAGGATTATTTTCTTTTCTTACATTATTTCCTACAGTGTTTTTGTGCTGCTTCTTCCTGCAGAGGAAAGCCAAGTAATAAATCTTGTTTCTGCACCTGTGAATTGACTGCATTGAGGGGCAGGAAGAGTAATGCTGTACAATACAGAAGTTTTGCTTCTGTGTTGATTAAACAGGAGGTGAAAAGTTGTGTCTGTCAAATGGAAAATAATAAAATGGGAGGGAAGAAGAAGGAATTCTAAGCTTGTAAAACAGAAATAATAACGTTTGGGGAGTGTTTTATTTAATGGGGATAGACATGTCTGAAATGCATGCTGAAATCAGCAGCATTTTTCTACAGGTCTTGCTGTCTGTACTGTTGTTAGACTTCACTATTTTAAACAGTAGGCTTTTGCTGATTATTTTTTTTATAGTGTTACAGAGCCACTGGTAATGAATTGGATTTTATGTCCAGCTTGTTTATCTGAAGAAATTCTGAATTTTAATTGCAGATGTTTTAGTGATTTGAGATTTATGATGAAATGTGATCATAATCTGACATAGTTAAACTGTTTGTTCTAAACAAAATAAGCATTGGAAATGTAGTCCAGTGAGCCATTTTAATAAAGAACATTGAAAGTAAGTACCATATAGATATGGAACTTCTCGAAATATGTCCCTTTATATTTCTACCTTGTGAAGGTCTTCCATTTCATAATAATTTCATTACATGAAGTGTAACTCAGGGTCAACTCCAGAAAAAAACAGCAGCTGTAACCTCTGGGTATCTCCTAAATACTGAAACTAATGACTGATATTTTTAGAACAAGATGGTCATGCAGAGTATTTTAACTCCATTTTCATATTGATATGTTATTTCTTTGGCTTGCAGCAAGCCCTTACTCTTGAAGCACGATCTGAAGTGTGTTTATAGTTAAATGTTTTACCAGTGACCTACCTCCCTTGTGTAATAAACTTACGTTTTTTTGTTTGTGAAATGATATGCACATGGTATACCTTGTAGTCTAGCCTTTTCTTAGAGAAGGTATTGCATGTGGTGTTACAACCTTGTCTTTTTGTTTACAATGTTAAGCCAGGAAGCTACTTAACCAGAATCTTGCAAGATTACTCTGTATCCAAAGCTGAATTATTTCTAAACAGAAAAAAAAAAAAAACCCAACCAAACAAAAACCAGTTTTAACTTCTGTACATATTAGAAATGGATAACTGCATTTGTCTCACATGCAATTAATTGCTGGATATGGAGACTTGTTCTTTATTAAAGAGTAAATTCATTAAGCTCTTTGTGCAGAGGGTTGGGAATAGGATGAAAATGTGCATTAAAAGTTGGAAAACTATGCTTTGGTCTTCTGGTCCTGTGTGGGTTTTGGTTCACTAATTCATGATAAATCTCAGGAAAGAATATCATCTGGTTTGATTTTTTCAGCCCTATGACTGACACTGCTAAAGAGTACAGAGCTGTTTTAAGGTAGTTTTAGGTATTTGAATACTTACTACTGTATAACTTTGACTCTCTAACTTAATTAAATCTGCACGATAGAATACATTTCGTAAGGAAATTGTATGTTAATACATTATTTTTTTTTCTCTTCTCGCAGATAGGGTTTTGTTTTTTATCTGGAAATCTCTCATGATACCAGTGGAGAGTATTCTTGAATTTGTTCTCCGACGACTTACTGCAAATGAATTAAGCACTGTAAGTAATTATTATGAGACATACTTTGGTGTGGTTTTGCTTTTCAGGTTGATTTACCAGTGTTTCTAATTTTCATATCAAATCTTTGAACACCTAGAAGGTCAATTTGCATAAAAACACTTCTGTTAACTTTTTGTGAATGGACACAGTAAAAATACAGGAAAAAAAAAAAAAAAAGGTGTCTTGACAAGTAGTGTTTAGTGTCTGTAGTCCACATTGCTTGTGTCTTCCCAAATCTAAAGAGATTGTATAGTAAGAAATCATGAGTATCACATCATACTGTATTGTCTCTACTAGTACAGTTGTGGACATAAGGTATTTGGAGACTTTTAGTACTCAGCTTCATTAACATCTTTGACTATCTTCCACTGTTTGCTCATTGCTGTGGCCAGTGTTTAAGTTCATACTGCAAAGAAACCTGTGACTTTTTAAGCAAAGTGACTTGATGGTAGAGGTTCTTTACAAATACCCTGTTGAATGTATCAAAGAACTGCAGTACTTTTGAGAGAGAGAGAGAAGGTACGTGTTTCCTTCTCTAAAGAGCTTTCAAGTCATATATAAATAAAAAGACACAAGACATGTAAAGCAAAACATTTACGGATGTTTCCAGATGGAGAAAGAGCAATTAGAATTTAGTGTTGATGAGGAGAATGGTGTTATTCTTGGAAGAAAACAGATTTGAGAAAGTGGGATTGGTGGAAGCTAAAAAGGAGGCTAATTCTCAAAAGCTCAATGAAATGTGAAGTAGGAACTTTGAAAGCAAGGTACAAATAAATTAGAAGTTCCAAGAAAAGGGCGTGGAGTAAGAGAAAGTGCAAAGTTGTAAGATCTTCACAATTCTTTCAATTCTGTCACCTTTAATTTTGTATCATAAAAGGCAGAAAATCAAAACAGAGATTTAAAGAGAAGATATCAGCTTAAAATAGTTAATTCAGTAGATGGCGTGGATAGACTGTTGGGAAAAAAGGAGAAGACCAGAAAGATTGGAAAGGAAGACGTGACTGTAACAGGGCGATAGACAAAACGTAAAGTGGCGTTCTTAGAATTATTTAATGAATAGTGAGTTTAGAAAAGAAAACCAGTTCAGGCTTCAGGGAGAAAAGTACATGGACAACTGTGCAGAAATGATACTGAACAGAAGTCAGATTTGCTTCTTGTGTTTGGGATAGTGAAACACGTCTGTTAGTTGGTGGGGAAAGGAAAGAATCTGTTTCTGCAAGGGTGGAAACTTGGAGAGAAGCATGGGGTTCTTGGGTACTTTCTCAGAAACAGTATGGAAAGTACACATTACAGGGGAAATGCAAAGAAAATAAATCTGATGGTGAACAGTCCCCAAGATGTGAGTGTGATGGAAGATTGATATGAAAAGTGGTCCTGAATCAAAACAAAGGTTAGAGTTGGATCAGGAGAATGGCATCTGAAAGTCAGTGGAAACTCAAAGGTATATTTTCTCTCAAAACTAAAGAAGAAAAAGTTGTTTATTCACACGGTTCCTTGAGTGCATGGCTTTATATGGACATGTGTTTTATGATATGTGAAAAGAAGTTGCAAATACAAGAGGAGAATAAAAAGCAGTAAAACAAGCAAGATACAACCATGAGGTAAAGTGTAGCTGGGGAAGAAGTGCAATGCACACGGTTGTGTATGTACAGGGTGCAGTGCTGTGCTATGATCGGATAACTGAGTTGGCTTTGAACACTGCTTCTGATCTCAGGCTAGCTCAGATGTTTTTACATGGCATTCCTTTGGGCCCAGAAAGCGAAGTTCAGTGAACTTACCAATTAAAAGAAGTAGAGATTTCTTTAAGAATTTCACACTGTCTCTTCTAAGGCATACTCCAGAACCCTAAAACTAAAAGAAGCTGTAAATTGAAAAGATTTAAAAAATAATTTAAAAAACCCCCAAACCAAAACCAAAACACAACCCAAAATTAAAGGTTGTTCAACTGCAATGACTGCTGCCGTTTTCCTTCTGCTATTGTTGTTATTACTTTTCTTTCTTTTAAGTTTCCTCCTTTTAATGCTTCAGTTTACCTTTGTTTCCTCATTTTTAGGTTGGTGATCTGGATCGTTGTGATCTATACTTAGCTTTAATTCCAGAGATGGTGAATTTGTGCTTGCAAGTCAGCTGGAAGAAAGTACCATCTATCCAGAATTTCATTTCGTCCCTGACAAATGCCTCTATTCGTAATCTTCAGGAGAGAAATTGTGAAGAGGTAATTTAACATTACTTACAAGAGTAAATATTAATATAAAATAAACCAGTAAATATTAATGAAAATAAATATTTTATTTGTAATGCTTATATAATATTTAGATATATAAATAATTATATAAACATATGATAAATATAACTTAATGTACAAGTATTTATGATAAATACATTTTATTATACATACTAATATAACTGTATATAATATAAAATGATAAAAAGGTTTTGTGTAAATATGTATGTGTATATATTCCCTAATGCATATGTGTCTTTAGTTGGCAGTGTAACGTTAATGTAAAATATTTGTAGCTAAGATTTTTGGTACTCCCGTTTTCTTATATTTTTCAGAAGTCTACATAGCTAAAGTAAAACTTGAGTTGTAATAATGGACTGTGTGTACTCAAAAGCTTTCTTCCTCAAATACAAACCAATCTTGCCAAGGAAGTTACTGTTAAATGAAAATGTTTTTTGTATTAATGATCTGTTGAATTTCCAAGCTGGAACATACAGAGAAAAAGTCCAGAACGCAGCATTGCTTTGGCTTTTTCATATAGTTTATGTTCATTGTCCCATAGTTGTATGTGTTAAGCTAGTGTATCTGAAATAGATATATTTTCAAAAGGTAAAGAAACATTCAGAACTTCTATAACAGGAGGACATTTAAATTAAGATTTGTTGGGCAATATAATCTTTGATATATTCTGGGTATATTGATTCTGGATTGAATTGTTGATCAAGAACAGTTAATAACACATTACACAAGATTGTAAGTACAAAAGAATGTAAGTATTTGATTTGCTAGGTTTACTTTTTCTAAGGAAATGAAGAGCAAGACTTAATTTTTTTTTCCTTTGGTTGTGTGAATTATGTGCTTATTCCAGCTGTTTCAAAGTAAACACTTTCTGATTCAAACAGCGTTCGCTGGGGGCTTCTACCAACTTACTTTGAATTCAGTGAAATTACATTGTCATAATGATTTCTTCAATTACATGTATAGTACATCTTCAATTTAAGAAGAAAAAATGCTGTCTAGTTACAGATGAGAAAAATCTCTTCTGTGCTCTCGGCAGGTGAAAGTAACTTGAAGATATTTGAATAACATTGAGCTTTTAATACTATTGGGGAACTATATACTTACTGACTTTTTTTGTTGAGACTTTTTCTTTCATGCCTCTTTGAATATATGCATTTATCACACAAAATAATCATAGTAGCTGTAGTGACCTCGTAGCCTCTTGGAGCAGTTAGCATGTGGTATTCTGAATTTCCGCTATCTTGTTGCACTGGTTTTCTGACTGCATGCACCCGCATCTTTTCACAAATTGCTATTCAGCAATATATATAAACTACTACCTGGCAAAATAGAAGTGTTACATCATAGTCCAGCTAGGTGCCTACACTTAATGAACATGTGCCTGAATCTGTAAGATTTATACTTTTTTCAATGCTTGCAGCTTGTGATTGATTGCACTGACCCAGCCAAGCAGAGCTGTGTTATGCATAGGGTAGGAAAATAAGGAAGTAGAAGGTTGCAGAGTTGCTACCTTCTGATGTCTGAGGTAATACAAATAGGAGGATTATTGAATGTTCAGTAGATTATTTGTATTGTATTGAAGAAGTCAGTGCATGTTTGTTCATGTATGATTTGGTTTTAATTAGGAGCCGAAGCTTAAAGAACAAATTAAAAAGGTAGCTAGCATGGCTTCACTTACAGCAGTTTGTGAGATAATGGATCGGAAACCTGAAGTGTGCCTTGAATCTCTGCCTTCTGTGGATGCTCTGAAGAGATTTATTTCCTTTTCTCAATTCAATGAAGTATTAAAGAAGCCATCTTATATTGAAGAAAATAGTAGGTAAGTCTATGCTATAGCTTCAGTAATTCTCCGGAATAAATTCGATTAGTGTGGAGCAGTGATTAAGATGCTGGAATTTCCTGTTCTTTTCTTTGATAACTTTTTGCTAAGATAAAAATGAAGAATTCTGAACACAAATTATTAATTCAGTTGCTCTTTTATCTTAACATTCAGGTTTTGGAACATTAAAGCAGCTGTAATTGATGAGAGCAAATGTTATTTTGCTCAGTCCTCTAGTGCTGTGAAGCCAGAGCTAGCTTTGAACATTGCTTATTCTTATGCCAGCTTAAATATATATACACTGCACAAAGCCATAGAATGTATGCAAGCAAGTTTATATGGAAATTATTTACTTGGGGAAGGGAAGCCCAGAGCAAGCCTGAGGGCCAAAAGACAAATATTTGAGTAACAAAAAAAGGCAGCCAGCATATAGTGATGTTTCCACTGAATAGTCTCCCAGATATTTATGACTAAAGAGACTACTTGAGCCCAGAACTGATTTTTCTCTGTTTAAAAAGCTTTTATTTGTCGATTTCTCTTCCATGGACTTGTCCAGTCTCCCCTTGAACCTGTATAAAATTTTAACATCTTGAAGAAGTATAGTGAGTTTGTACAGTTAAGCTATTCCTGGTGGAGTAGGAATGTGCAGGATAAATTAATACAATATATATTAAGAATAATATTCTTCTTACAGCTCAGGCGAAGAAGCAACATCTCAAGGATGGGGGAAAATTGTTGCACGTTATATTCATGACCAGTGGATTTGCCTTCGTTTCATTTTAAATTTGTTTCCAACACTGGCTCAAGAGTATGAAGAAACTTCAGAAATGTCATTATCTACAGTTGAAAGGTCTAGAAAAATTCTACAATCTGCATTAGAAGCCCTAACTATTCTTCCTTCAGACCAAGTTTTACCTGTGTTTGACTGCATGAAGGTCCTTGTTCCCAAGGTAAAAGATAAAACAACTGCATGATATTAATAGTTTTGGGAGTGTTTTTTGTCAAATGTAACACTTTGTTCTTCTCTTTATTTTCAGCTTCTGGACTCATCGGAGTCTCTCTGCATAGAAGCATTTGATTTGGCTTGGAAAATTATATCTTCTTTGAGCAACACACAGTTAATATTTTGGTCCAATCTAAAAGCTTTTGTTCAGTTCCTTTTTGACAGTGAGGTTCTAGCTGTTGCTGCAAGTGCAAAGGGTCAAGCATATGCCAAAATAAAAGAGGTCAGTTTTAAGCATTCTTTTTTGGGAAGAGAACATAAATTTTATTTAGATCTAAAAATGTATTTTACTTTTTATTTTCCTTTCAGTTATTGTGAATTTTTCATTTTCAAAAAGGTACTAGTTTGAGAGTGATAAGACAAAAGATCTGAGAATTAGATCGAAGATAAACAAACGAATTGTTTGTTCTTGTAACACAGAAAATTAAAAATACTGTTTCTTTGATTTTTAGACTGTTCAGTATCTTCTGCATACAGTGAAATAGCTTTTTTGATATTTTATTTTTACATTATGTACTACTTCTTCTTGAATATCTTGTTCAGGATTTGCCACCTGAACTGTCACAAACTATTAATATTCTGGAAAAATTATGCCTTTTTCTAACAGTTTAGTCTTTATGAAAATACTTTCTTAAATGAAAAGTTAGAACCATTCAAAACTTCTGTAGATGCTATTGAGTAAGCCAACTTTAATTGCTTCTTCAGAGGCTTTTTTGTCTCTCAGGGTCCAGGTGTAGAAAACATAATTATAGTTACCTTAGTGTTTAATATAATACTGCATGGTGGAGTTGCCTCCATAGTTACGAAGAGAAAAAATTAGTTTTTACTCTTTTTTTGTAAGATGTAGGCAGCTTCCTGTACTCCAAAAGTTCTTGCATATGTCATGGTGTTCTTTTTTCATTTTAGATCACTAGAACTGTATTCAGTACTGGGTACTGGGATTTTGTTTCATCTTGGCTTTATACACTGAAAAGTTGTTTACTATTTCTTTTCTAAATAATCTTACTTGGGTTTTTTCTTTTTTCCCCTCTGAGCGTCATTAAATGTTTGTGCAGAACAGTCCACAATGACAGCAAGACTTTTACCAGAGTAGTAATACATTATATATTAATTACAAGTATATATGTATGCTTAGACTTATGGTCTCATGGGCTGCTTTGCACTTACTCAAAAATCATACTGGGAGGGGTTGCAGTTTTGCTTGAAAGTCACCGTAAGTAGCTCTGTCCAGGTGTCACACTCATAACTGTAAATAATAGCAAATGGCTCAGCTGTATTTTCAGCCCAGACACTTCAAAATGGTTTTTAATATAGAAAAATGGACAATTCCTAGCCATGTAAAGCTGCTGTGATATCTCCATATTAGCTTTAAGTATCTTAAAATATATTCCCATTTATTTTCTTTGTTCTTTCTGAAAATTTGCTTCAAATTAATGTTACTGTCATCTATTTTAAACAGTGGATAACACTTTGCATTTGTAGTCTTTATGTGGACCCAAGCCAGAATAAGATACATATGCAAAGATGGTAAAATACCTCTTCAGCTCTAGGAATCGGTTAGCTTTTTCTTTTAATGGATATCTGTAATGGATAATTGTATGCTCAGTGTTGTAGTAACTGATAAACTTTTTCTTTGATCTTAAAATTTGTTTAAATTCTTATAATTACTGTCTTAACTTCATTGTTAGTATTTTAAGTATTATGTAAGGTGTATTTTGCCAATGTTGAGAGTCTTGAGTCTGTGTGACAGCTGTCCCATTGTCTGCAGTGGGACATACCATGACAGCAGGCATCAAGGAGCTAATGAAGGTCTCCTATACTCAACAAAGGGCATCTGGTCAAGCCACCTTCTGCCCCCTCATAAGAAAATGAAGATAAAAGTTCCCAAGCAAGTGCCTGCTTACATATATTCTTATCCCACTCCTTGTCAGTCTCTGTTGCCACTGACCCCTTATGCAATGGCTATATAGTTTAAGCTAAAGAAAAAATGAAACCACCTGATACTGATTTGTCACAGAAGCATAATTTTAATTTTGTCTACCACAGTGTACTCTGTCTTTTTAATAATAGTTAGAGGGATGGAACAAAGGGGTATTTTTGAGCAAAAAAGGGAATATTGCTATGGTAAAATCCAGAAGGGCTTCCGCAGAGGTGCTCAGAGCACTGTGTTCTTAGGCTTCATTTCTTCTGCTGCACTTTTCCTTTTCCTTTGCGATTATTCAAATGTTTGTTGTGCTAGAACTTAAATTTCTTTTGTGTGTGCTGGACTCTTACTATGTTAATGAAACAATTGAACAACATTCCAAGATTGAGAAATGCACATCATGCTGCTTCCTTACAGATGAAACACAATAGTTCAATTTTGGAATTATTAGGAAAGTTACAATGCCTGTCTTTGTACTAAAAGAAAAGTTTGAATTCTTTGTAAAAAGACCAAATGTTTCTAGGGTGTTCGGTTTTTTTTCAGAAAGGTGTTTCTTCAGAGCACACCTCAATATTTTAATTTAAGCTCTTCATGAGCTACTTGATACTTTAATCCTTATCAATTCAGAACAACTTTCTCTATAAAAATGGAGTTACTGTCAAAGAATTGTCACATTATCAAACGTATCATTTCAGACCGGGGAAGAGAAGAAGCTTTGTCTTGTTAGAGCTGTCACACTTTCTGGAAAACCATTCTCATGGACAGCGCTAACTGATGTTGTTTAAAGAGGAATTTATAAAAACCCCACCTGTTCATTCTGAATCTCCCTGTCCTCTCCCAAATGCTTGCAATTTCTTACAAAAAATTTAGTTTGTAACTGAAGTTTACTCTTGCACTTAGCCTGATGAAGAGACTAAGAAAGGAAAATTTTGGGGCCATTTTTCTTGTTTTGTTTTATTTTTCTACTTTTGGAGAAGTTCTAGATAGCGGTTTCATATATCTTAAATGTCATCCAACAAAATGTAAATGGTACAAAGACATATTTCCACTAACTCAGATACGAACTTCAACATGAATGTAAACCTCATTAAAGAAGGGGATTAGTGATATGGCTACCCTGTGGAAGAAATTTTGTTTAATGTTTATTTTTTTTTTTCCTAAATCGATAAGGAACGATTTAAAAACACCAGGTTTGTACTCATGAAGTAAGCCCAGGTGCATTTTTTTCCAGTTATCAGGAGATTCAGGTGAAGCATCTGGTGTTGTATTTGTTTAAGCAAAGGTCAGTTCTAGCTTCTGTTAACATAAGCATGTACTGGGCCATTCACCAGCCCTTATAATCAGGGAATTGTAAATGGGTTGAAGGCAGCATTAACCTGAGCAGAGATAGGATGCAGAAGATGATCAGACTTGATAAAATAGATATCACTGCAATATTATTCTAATAATTCTAACACTTCTGAAAACTAGATTTCCAGTCTGTTATTTCTTTTTCTTTTCAGATAATTTTCAAGCTCATAGATATGTCCACTGCAAAGACTGGAGTCTTCAATGTAGTCCTTAGTCATTGTTGTCGATCTTGGATATTTTCCACTGTTGATGAGAGAAGTGCCTTGTCTAATACTTTCTTAAATGCTGGAAATTATTGTGAACTTATCACTGAGGCTTGTGTCTTTGGAACTGTATTTAGGAGAGATCAAAGGTACAAAAAAAATCTTTGTGATTATATTTGTTATAATTGTGTGCTTTGTTTTCTTTTAAACTGAGATAACTGTTGAAAACTGTTTTTGTGTGCTATTCTGCTAATTTTGTTGCTTTGTCTTATTTCATCTGTGAAGACTTATTCAGGATGTGCATGCCTTCATAGAAAATCTTGGAGAAAAATGTGCAGCAAATGTTGTTACAGAAAGGTAATGATTTTGAGGATACATCTTACAATATTTGGTGTGAATTGTGTCTTCATTATGATTGATGCTACAATAGGAAAGATGGTGGTTTTGAAGTCGGCTTCTTACCATAGAATATCTTGAGTTGGAAGGGACCCATAAGGAGTATATTCATAACCTTTTAAAATATTGGTAAAAGGAATATCATTATATTCATGATTCAAATACAAAATGTAGAAAAATACTAAGTATTTTCAGGAAGATATATCCCACTTGTTAACTCAGATGGGACTGAAATAACTACTTCCTTATTGTTTTACTTCATAAAAGTAATACTTTTTAGGATGCAGAACTGTTATGTACCTTATCGTTGTAGGGCAGAGTTGGAGCTTGGCTTTCTAACATTGGTTATGGGTCTTTTTAGCTTGCGTACTGGCAATAGGCTCAGCCTCCAGTTTTTGAAAGAGACACTGGCTACTGGATTATTGAACTTTTCTTGTAGTTTTACTCCCACCTTTACTCAGTGGAAGAAAGTCAGAGAAACAGTTCTAACATAGTGTTTTGAGAATTGTTAGTAGCAGATAAAACCTGAGCTTTTAAAAAAAAAAAAAATCTGCTGCCAAAGTTCACTATTCCTGTATTTGCTCCCAAAAGCTACTTGTTTTTTAAATGTCTGGTTGTGGCAGTCTGCAACTATGAAGGGTATAAAAGGCATGTAATCTCTGTGGCTGATGTAGAAGTTTTGAGTAGTTTCATTCTTTCAGGCCGAAGTCACACATCAGGCTTTGTTACCTGTAATGTCATTAATTCTGCTCATGGCATTAATTATTCCAGGTTTCCCTGCGTAACTAATAGAAATCAAGCATTGTTTTGGACTAGAACATTTGACCAAAACTGTAAGCATAAATTAGTTGTTCTAAGATTACAGTGTATGGGCACAGAACTTCAAAAACTTTTTATGATACAGCTGTTTCTGTAGAAAATTATTTTAAGCACTTAGATGCTATTGAAGACCTGTAGATAGAAGCAGAGGCAGGTTATCTGGAACTCACTACTTTTCTTTATCAGCAATGATGAACAGACTTCATAAAATTCTGGTTCTGGGTATTTGCATATTGTCTCACTACAGACAGCTTGATGGCTGTATGTTCAAGATGATGTTTGGTGCTTTTTTTAAAATTCAGAAATTATATTTATGTCTGAACAAGTAGAATTTGATTTTTGTTTTTTAATTAATATTTTACAGTGCAAATCGAGATGATCACTACGTTCGGGTTTGTGCTATTAAATTTCTGTGCTTGCTGGATGGATCAAATATCTTGCATAAGACATTTATGGAAGACATTTTCATCAAACTACTTGATAAAGTAAATTTCATTTCTCATGGTATAAAAATGTAATGTTAGTACAACTACTAAAATGCAAAGTATTTACAGTTGACAGAATGTATTTACAGTTGTTTGTATAGCCTGTCTGGATTTGCCTAGTTTTTTTGGTTATGAGACAGAAGTCAGTCAGTTCAGCCAAACCAACATAGTAAAAAATGTCGTTCGGGTTTATTTCTCTCTTTTTTAGTGGATTTTCTGACTTCACGGAACATAATCCAAATTGTAATAATTGTTCCATTAAGAATCTTCCTTTAGGCTGCATTTTGAAGCACTGCATTTCACTTTAACAATTGCAGACTGACTACCCTTTGAATTGAGAGTGCTATTTTCCCCTTAGAAGACCTTTATAAATAGAATTAATAGAGAAAGTTGGGGTCTGATTTTCATTTATATCGTATCTGCTTATGTATTGGTAGTAGTGTAAAGTCACTGCTAAACTACTGCAGCTGCTATTAAGACATCACTCATGCATTCTGGTACTACAGAATTCTGCTTTTGTCTGAAGAACAAGAAATGGGTGGTCCTTCACTCCTGTCAATTAACTACTGGAGAAAAATGGATAATATTTGTGTTGTCAGATGGACCAAGTGTGAAAAGTGAGCTTTAAAAGTGATTTCCTTACTTGCTTAAATATGAAGCTTAAACATGTAAAAATAAAGCGTATTTGCATTTTAATATTAAATATTAACTTGGATCACCAAATTATTTTATTTTTTAAAAAGTTAAGGAAATAGTTTTGAGTGTCATGTATTTTGAAGGCCAAAACAGCATACATAGGGAAAAGAATCTGAGCTATATGGCAACATGAATTTCAAGCTTCATTTATTTAATCTATTTTCTTTCACATAAAACATCTTGCTGCAGAATATCAATTTCTATATCAATTAGAGCTGTGGTTACAAGCTGATCTTATTGATAGCATGACTAAACCTGTTTTTTAAAAGTATAAAACTAAACACTGAAGTAGAAATGTTTTCATTTATATACTTATCTCTTCAGGATCATTAGTTCTTATATAACTAAATGACAGCTTGAGTCTTCCTGCTCCATTTTATGTAGTACTATTTTAATTGTTCGCATACAGTAGATGCTGTAAATTCTTCGACTTTCTGCTGTTTGAAGAGTCTTAATACCTAACATTTTTTGTGCTCATAAGTAAAAATACTAAGTGGAATTGTATTTTTTTTTTTCTACTTACTCATCTTCTCATGGACAAGCTTCAAAATTTAATTCTAAATAAATGAAATTAATATATTTTTTCCTAACTCTATATTTAATGCTGATACTAGCTGGGCAGTAGATACTGCTTTCTCAGTACAGTAAAGTATATTTCCATGTATTCAATTTTAAAGGAAGAATAGGTAATAAACCTTTTGATCTGCTTTTAGGATGAACTGGTATCCAGATCTAGAACACGCTATTATGCAAACTCTTTACAGCATAGAATTAAAAACCGGGTATGGCAGACACTTTTAGTTCTTCTTCCGAAGCTTAACCAGGTATTGCTCTTCACTATGTATTTTTAAATAAATAAATACCTGCTTTCAAGAATAATTTGGTGTCATGCAAACTGCATATGTTAAACTACAGCAGTGTATGAAAGGCATGTAATCTCTGTGGCTGATGTAGAAGTTTTGTGTAGTTTCATTCTTTCAGGCTGAAGTCACAGATTTGTGATACATCTCTAGAGGTCACAGAAAACTGGTTCTTGGATTTGTGAATTAGAGGAGACTAGATTGTTCCTATTAAAGCTAGCTAAGACTCTGTACTGACTATCTGATTTAAAGCTTTTCATTTAGTAAAAATGTTGCTATTTTATAAACACTCAGAAGATTGAGAAATTTGTTTCATCTAATGCTTCTTCATAATAAAATATTTGAAAAGTATAATATGGAAATTAGATGGTTCTAAAATGTTTTCATTTGAGTATTAAAAATATTTCTAGTATCAAAGCTGAGAATGTTCTTTTACTTAGAATTTTTTTCTTCACAGAAATAATATACTAAATGATTATTTGATTTTGTTTTCTCAGAATTTTTTGTGTGGAAGCCTTGACAAAGTTTTTCAGGCTGGATTTGGTAACAATCAGGCATCTGTGAAATACTTTATAGAATGGATTGTTATCTTGAGTCTACATAAATACCCCCAATTCCTTAATAAATTCTGGGATTGCTTTTGCTATGTAAGTAAGAACTTTGGCATTCACTTGAAGAGTTACTTGAACAAAGAGGGTACAGTTTGTCTTTCCATACCTTATTTTCTGTGTATTCCAGTTTTCCTTTAGAAGCAAGTAGGCTGTTGAGCCAATTTAACTTGGAAGTGAGTCTGAACTATAGCCTGAGACATTTAGAAATTTGTGATATAGAAGTATCTGAAGACAAGTGAATTCCTCCGGTTGAGAGATTTCCATTTATAATGTACTATTCTGGGCAGGGTAGAGCTGGCATAGTGGGTCAGAGTACTCTTTGCAGTTGCCAATGTAAGAGCCATCGGGAACACATGGATGCCCTAGATTCTGAGTTTGGGAAGATACCACAAAGTCACCTGTGGCTTCAACACACAGCTTTTGTCATCTGCATCTTGTTTGTCAGTGGGAACGTGACTTGTGTAACACACATTTGGTTTGCAGCTTTTAATATATGACTTCTCTCGCAGTGGAGTTCTGTAATGTGGTTCCAAAACTGGAGGCAGCGTTTGAATTATGGTACCCAAAAGTTATGAAAGGGTTGGCTGAGAAGTGACTTACTAGCATTTCATTTTTGTCTTGGATTCTTCTTTAAGTAATTACCTGTAAGAGCTGACCTGTAAAAATAGTAATTGTGTGTACTGATATCCTTGAACTTACAAGCATTGTACGTTTGGGCTGAGTAGAAAACGTACATAGTTGCCTCTCCTCAGTGTATAGGAAGACATTACTACATTACTTGCAGTGGTGCCTCTGCTGAAGCTCACCACTCATAGTAGTTAAATGTAGATGACTTCTTGTTTATCAAATAGTCTAATTGCTACTGTAGCATTTTTAAAAGCCAAACAGTAGGACAAGAATTAAAATTAAATAAAAAAATTGGAAAACTGTATACATAGATTTTTTGCCCCAAACCAGGCAGGCTTTTAATAGTGCTCTGAGACAACTTTGCTTGCTAGTGATGCATGCTGTGGTTTTGCGGACTTTTGTGGGGTTTTTTGTGGTTTTTTTTTTTTTTTCTGCACAGGGGAAAAAATTTTCTCTTGGTTTACCATTTATACTTCTTAAGTGAATAAAGATACCTTGTCTTGCCTCTCTGAACAGTTGAAAAGTGCTGTAAGGGATGTAGCCTTTTCCTATTTCAGAGTTCCTTCCAAGAGCTCAGGTAGTTGGAATTGCTGTCATCTTAGTAGATGATAATCTATTGGATCAAAGCGATCTCATGCTGATAACAAATGTACTGAATCACAGTGGGCCCATTCAAACAAACAGAACAAGCAGAAAACATGTAGATTTATGAAAAAGGAATGCAGATTGTATTTTCAGAGGCTATCCTGGAAAACATTGACTCTGAAAAGGATTTTCAGGATCATATTCAAAAATAAGCTGAACTTGAGCACCCAGTGTAATGCTGTGGCAGAATGATTGAATAGGAGCTGTATCTGTAAACAGAAGTGGTGAACAGAAGTGTGGAAACTCATTTCTTCCAGTACAGAATGTGTTGAGCTGATGCCAGGCTGTTCATGCTGCTTCTGATACCCATGTTTGTGATGACATGGAAAAGTGAGAGCACTGTAAAGAATCCCCAAGGTTTTTACTGGGTGTAGGGTTTTTCAGGGGTGGGGAGAGAATGCAGAGAATTTGGGTTGAATTTTAGCTCGTTTACACTGCTGTATACTTTGTTCTGATTGATATGTTAGTAAAAAGCAAATAACATGCTAGGAAAAGTGAAATCTTAGTATGAACTTGGTGTGTTAGCAAATTTTGCTGTGGAAACACATAGAGGTTTGTATTGATACTATTGCATCTGCAGAACATGGTGTGAAAACTTCTAGGGTATAAAAATGTTTTATAGATGCATATTTCTTGTTACATTCTCTTTTGCTTTAGGATGAAGAAAAGCTTAAAACAAGCATCTGCACCTTTTTATCAGTATTATCACACTTTGACATCGTTCTTCAAAATACCTCAGAGAAAGTAAGTTTGACTAAAAGTGTTCATTCTTTATTCACTTGCACTGTATATGGATTTCTACAATAAAACCCATTTTTGTAGTCTATTTGCAAAACTTTTTAATACACTTCCTACTAAGGTATCGAAAAGGTTATGGAAAACACTAACTCTTCCTGTCACCTCTGTAACATGCTGAATTAATGAAAATTAGCTAAATGGCATATGTTCTGGATACATAGGGCCTGATTACCTGTGAGTTTTTTCTAGAATAGCTACTCCAGTTTTAACTGAACATGTGGATGCACCTGGGTTTCTTTTCCTTGCTGCTCTTGTTTAATCTGAATGAAATTGGGCAGAGATAACCTGGAAGAAGGTGATCTTTCTGTGGAATAATAACCTTTAAATATGGAGTACTTTGGCAGTAGCTAGTCCATATTACATTTATAATTCTTTATTTGAAATTCTCAATTTTTTAAATTGAACTTTAAAATAGAGGATGGAATACAGTCAGATATTACATTAAATCAACTACTTCATATCTGTAGCAATCCAGGCATTTGCTGATATTTTTTAGTGTTTGCATACATTTGCAAGATCAGCTTTCTAAGTGCTAAAAAAGTCAGCTTTATAAGTGGTAGTAAATAGAGGTTTCTGTGTATGCAGAATAATAATTTTTAAAGCAAATTAACACATTTTCAAAACGCAAGTGGGGCTGTAGTGCCCTAGTGAAAAGGAAGAAAGGAAATCAGGACCATGTTCTGAAGCCTGTATTTGCACATATACGTACTGTTAAAGCTTTGGACTTTCTGAAAGTCTATTTTTTGAGGAAGCCACTGTTTCTTGGGCCACTCTTACTTTTCTACTTCTGAACGATATGTTAAGACTTAAATGAAAGAAACTTCTTTATCTTCATTTTTTTTTAGAAGCCAGCTTTGAAGAAAGCCCTCATAGTTGTTCTACAGTGGTGTTTCAATCATAATTTCAGCGTTCGACTTTATGCATTAGTCGCCCTTAAAAAAATTTGGGGTATGTGTAGAATGTTACATGTGGAAGAATTTGAAGCTCTGACACCAGTTATTGAATCTAGCCTTCAACAAGTGGAAAACATGCACGGCACAGGGTTAGTAACACTCTTCTGAGCCATTTGCAGCAAGTCTAATTTTCTAATAGCAGTTGATAATTTTTGTGGGGCTTTATGGGTGTTTCAGCTCTGTTCAAAAAGAAACCAAAACTTGGAAGTTGAAATCTAATTATCAGCAAAGAAAATGAAGTGATAATTCAGTGTAGTGTTACAGTCTGAAAGCGCAAGAGGAAAAAATCAAGGCATGTTTGAACAGTGCTCATAATTTAGAGGTGGGGTAAAAAAAGACAGTCAGGAGTACTTAATTTTCTTACCTGTTGGGTTTTGAGGCAGTAAAATTCATTCTTCCAAACTACCTGATGCGAGTAAATTCTCAAATATAAAAATCCAAAATGTTTTCAGTGTTAATATTTGAAAAAACTTCTGTGGGAGAAAAATGGATAGGGAAATTACTTTTACGTGATTATTAAATGAGCTTTACAGAAATGGATTTTTTGCTTATTGACTTGGAAATAAAACAAATCAGTTAAATTTTGTACTATGTGTGTTTGTTTTTTTAGCTGGTTTTAGGAGTTAATTAAAATTACTTAGAATTTCTGACTGTTGTCAGCCAACAAACTTGGGACTGCTGCTGACAGGCGCTTTTTTTTTTTTTTTTTTTTGAGAACCTTAGTATTCATTTCCCTGATCAGTGTTGCTATGAAATCATCCAAGCTGGCCTTTCAAGACATGGGATAGAACAAAGCAGCAGAGAGAGGAGTCTGCCTTTTTTTTTATTGACAGTTAAAAGTTGTCACTGAACCACAGGCTAGTATTCAGTTTCCTTCAGAGGCCTAGATACTCTTTCTTGTAAATACAATCAGGTTGCCTTATTCCAATTTGACAATTTAAAAAAAAAAAACAAAACAGTACGTTGCCTTTTTTGTGCATCTTGCATTACTTTCTGCAATTGCAGGAACGCTAGAAGGAACTGGCAGCGAATCCAAGATCACTTCTTCTTTGCAACATTTCATCCACTTGAGGATTATAATTTAGAGGTAAATCCGAGACTGTTGCTGATCATTGTATTTCTGTAGTTTTACAACTATATTTTCATCTTTCTTTGTATGTTCTAATGTAGGATGAATAATGATGAACTATTACTCATTTAAAACTCTGAAAAATTGCTTCATCTAAATTGTGATGGATTTTAGACTAAGATTGCAGCTTAATTCTCTAATTACTACTGTGTTAAAAACCTAGGTCAATTAGGAGGAGATTTGTGTAGTGAATGTGCCCATCTGTGTGGGAGTTATTCAGGTTTTATATGCATGTCTAATAACTGAAGAACATCTACTTAATCGTGTGTAGTTTGTTAGGATTTTTGAGACATCTCCTGTTCTTACAAGTAACTTGAGGTTGCTTAACTAAATTGTTGTTTGATGTGAATGGGATACAGATTTATAACTTCTAGAGCATATTTTTCAGCTATCCTTTTTGCTGTAACTTAACTAACAGCTGAATAAACACTGAGTGAAGAAAGGCAAAAATAAGGGTGCAAATAAAAAAGAGAGAGGAACTAAGCAAGAAAATACAAGATAAATGAGAGAAAGGGTACATGTGTTCTGGCACAAACAGTGCCACCTTTCAGAGAAGGAATTTTTTTCTTTAACTGATGTTCTGTGAAATATTTTTGTGAACACTTAAATATGATAGATACCACTTAGTAAAATTCAGAAGTAACAATCCTGAACAAGAGAAAAAAACCCCAACAAACTAAGGCTAATACTTGCTAAGTATTTAAATGTATTCAAGGTGCATCCTCACCTTCATCTTGAGGGTGCATTGAGATAAACAAAATGTCTGGGCTTTAAACTCTTCATCTTATTCAGCCTTTCCCTTGGGGCATGTGTTTGTTCCTCCTTGATAAATTGTGGTTAGCTGTATGGGTAGTACTGAGTTGGATTTTATCACTAGATTTTAATGCTTTTGACTATGCTCCTTTTGACGTTAAATCAATCCACATTCTTTACTGAAAGTTCGTGAGAGCGTCTGAAAGCTCTTTAGTGTTACATGTAAAACACTTTCACAAGACCTCTGTGCTGAGAAGCAGAGCATTAATTCTTTGGTATTCTAGAATTTCAGTGCAGTCCTTAAAAAAGGTCTAATCAGAGGGAGAAAGAGACTAGGCTTATGAAAGTTTGGGATAGCACTATATTAAAGTGATGAATATTGAGAGATTTATTTATCAAGTACCAAGAAAAACAAGTATTAAAATCATGGAATGCTAGATAAGACATGTGCGATAATAAATTAATCTCTGGTAATTTGATCTGTTTTGCTTTAGTGGTGCTCTGCTAATAACACTGTGTTACCCTGCAGACAATATTTTACACTCTTCCCCGCCTTTCGGAACTTGCTGAAGATGAATGGATCTCACTGTCTAAATTTGACAGATTCACCGACGTTCCTTTTCCACCAGCATTTCAGTGGTATCATTCTCGAACGGAACTTCGTGATCTGAAACCAAGTGACTGGTCTCAGCAAGACATGGGTAAAATATAGTTAATCTGTATTAAATATAATTACTTGTATGTAGTAGCTGCATACATCTGTATTCAATCTGATCTCTGTGTTTTTCAGATGAAGTAGACTTGTATCTATGTAAGCAGAGTATATACCATAAAATAAGTGGATGACTAGTGGTGTCTGCACTATTACCATTTAGATAATCTCCTTTACTGAAGCAGTAGTTTCACTACCTCTTGCATATCCATATGACTACTACTTGTTTTTATAGGTGCAAATTCAGCTGAAACAGATAGCCAGACAGAATGGACTGATGTTCAGAAAAAGATAATACCCTGGAAAAACAGTACTCCTAGTTTAGACCTGGAAATGGTACTTCAGGATCGTGCTGCTAAACTCGGTAAATCAAACAGCAGACTGATTGTGGTGGCTTCACTTATCGATAAGCCTACCAATTTAGGAGGTAAGGTGGATCACAAATTTTTAAACTTTTATTTTGAACCTTAGAGCCCACTTGGATAATAGAAATGAATTTCATCTGATGTTGCTAATTAGAAAATTATTTAAGTACTGCTCAGAGAAGTAGATCATTATCCTGAAAAAAACTGGTAACCAAAAGAAATACTACCTGCTTCACAAGAAGGGGTCTTCTCTAGTTACATTTTAAGAAAAAAAAGTACTTACACATAGCATGCATTAGTTCAATACAACTTTGCTGTAAATCATGCTTAGTTTCTTACTGTTTCTATATTCTTTGTTACAGCTGAGTTTTTCAACTGTTTAGGCACTTAAAGGAAATAATTTGCTTTTACATTTTTTCTATAACTGTTAAAACCAAATCTTGTAGACCTACTAGTTTATCATGACTGTTGGACGGGAAAGTACCTGTTCCTGATTAAGTACTCTTTCAAAAAGTTGTGCAAGCTGTGATACAATAAATCCTGCAAATACTTTATTGCATTGTGCTTGCTCTTGTCAGCAGTTTAAATAACCGCAGTGAGGCTGTTAATGAAAAATAAGCCCACAAGCTGGTGCTGTCTGCATTGAAATGCTGTAATGTGTCATTCTCAAGCCTTTCATTTAACAGGTACTGGATTTAAAGCTTAAGCACATATGTGTGTGTGTCCATCTCTGCCAAGGCTTGTACACTAACCCATTACTTTGTGTACAATTATTATATAGAAGCACATTGTCAGACATAGTGCTTTTCTAATTTTTATCTTTCTGCTAAGTTACAATTTTTGTTTTCTTTTTCTGATAAATTATATGGAACAAGGTGTGTCTAGGAATAGAAGCAGCACCTGTAAACCGATTAAAAATAGGGGACTGAAGTAACCACTTCTTTCAGATTCTTTGTCCTTTTTCACTTGCTAAAATATTCTCGCTTGGTGTTTATTTTCTACACAAAAATCACTTCTTCTGTTCTTAGGTTTGTGTCGTACAAGTGAAATATTTGGGGCATCTGCACTCGTTGTTGGCAGTCTTCATTATATACAGGATAAGCAGTTTCAGCATCTTAGTGTTTCTGCAGAGCAGTGGCTCCCCCTTGTTGAGGTGAATGGAAACATTTTAATAGCTAAAAAGTATACTGTACATCTTCAGTTCATCAGATAATTATTTCAGTCTTTTTTTTTTAATCTTGCAAAAATTAATTGTTTATTGAACAGAATCTCGCACTGTTATCTGAGATTTAATCTTGAGTATTTTGGTATAAACTTTGGGCCAACCTCATAAAGAATTTTAAAAATACTTTTTTATTGCTGTGATAAACTGATTATGTGAGCTGCCATTGTTACATCTTACTCTGCTTTATAGTGGTGCATTGGAATTTAATGTTTATTTATAAAAGACAACATTTATCTTTCTTGGTCCATTGCTTTTGGTAACTTCACGGGGATAATTTTTGAGTTTGCCTGAAGCTAACTTGTGCCAAGGTTTTAGAACCTATCTAGCTTATAAAAATGAGAGTTTCAACCTGTATGTTTAGTATTTGGTAGAATTTGTGATATTTTATAATAATCAGTTTTTCAAGATCAGCTTTAAGTCATCTGAAAAAATCAGTGCAAATTTTTCTTTTTCCCCACAGTGTTTATTTTCAGCCTATTAAGATTTTTCTTCAGAACAAGATAGCTGTAGTGTGTTTTGCCTAAAACAGAATGCTGATGGACACGTGTTGTCGTGCCTCATCTCTGTACAGCAGTGTACTGATGATGGAGCTTCTGTTGGATGAAGAAATTGGCATTTAATACAGATAAGCAGTTTAGAAAGTAGGATGAAGACAACTAAGAAATTCTTCACTGCAAGCTGTCACAAGTTGTAATGCAGGCATGTAAGGCAACTCAGCTTCAGTACTGGCTGTTGCATTGTTCTGGGAAGGAATGCCAGGTTAAATAATAGCTATGCACCTTGTCCCTATGCAAGACTGATTCTTTTACATTCAGGTGTAAGGCTTCTCACTGTCAGAAGCATAGAAAAGCCTTTGTTCATTGTATTCATGGAGTGCATTTTTGTGGCATTACTTAACCTTTTGTGCTGTTGCTAAAGAGGTTTTAAAATGTTAAGCTATGTATACGGACAGAGTCTTTGGGGATAAAAGTCATTAATCTCAAAAGCTGTGCAAGTAAATTGATTTTTACAGTAACTTCAGACGTTTACAAATGGTAAGATTTAAATATTTGTATCTTTCTCTCTACTGATGGACAGGTGAAGCCATTTCAGCTTGTTGATTATTTACAGCAGAAAAAAACAGAAGGCTACACTATTATTGGTGTGGAGCAGACAGCTAAAAGTTTTGATCTTACAGAATATTGCTTCCCAGAGAAGTCACTGTTATTGCTGGGGTAAGAACACAGACTTTTTTGTAAATCTACCTCTTGCAGTCCATCTCTTCTACTAGTCAGCGTTCAGTCATATGAAAACCAAGTCACACTGGTAAAGGTGGATTTAGAATGGGAAGTGATTATGAAAACATCAGAGCTTGGCTGTCTGTGTTAAGGAGCGGGGGGTTTGATATCTACTCCTGAATGATCCTTTTCCTCGTACTTAACCTATCCATACACTATAACCCCTCTTTTTATGGGTGAAGGTAGCAACAGCATGGATTGCAGTTTTGCAGGTGTGATAAAGACACCATCTGTTTGCTTTAGTAATATGGGGCCCTGTATGTGTAGGCTGTGGTGAGCTCATCAAGGAGGGCTGCCTGTTGTTTGCCCTGCTTAACTTGGTGAGGAGGACTGGAGCAGAACGGGAGCATACGTAGCTGGGAGATGCTTTAAATATTAAGGATGAGGCACAGGACGAAGTAGTAAGTTTTTGCAGTACAAGCAGAGGCTGGGATGACTTCAGAGAAAAACCATAACCAGTTCCTATAATCAGGCAAGCCTGATGTGACAAAGGGGAGGCTGCTTCAAGAAATGTAGAGGGAAGTGCCTACAAGTCAGAAAGCTAGTGGAACTGCAGGGCCATTGAGACCAGGAGGAAGGCCCTGCCTATCCTTTTAGGACAAAGCAGGCAGAAATACCTGCTTTTCAAACCTTTTTGTATGTACCTTGTCTTCAGAATGTAGTTCTTATAATCACTTTGTTCTCTTCTAGTTAAAAGCATAGTTTAAATTACTGATTAACCTTTGGTATCTTCTGGTGTGCTCGTTCTGAAAAGGTGAAACATTTCCAGTTCAAGGCTTCTATCAGTCTTGATGTTCCCTCATATGAAGACCTCACTGAATGTGAAGTGGGCAGTTGAGCATCCCTGCTGTGCCAGCAGCTTCATGCCCTGGTCATTCAATCTATAGCTGTTTATTTTGCTGTATATGGATAGTTTCAAAATAAAGGCAAAGATGGAGTCCTTGTTTTGGGTGTTCAGCTGTTGCTAGACCAGTGAATTAAAGTGCTCTAACAGTTTTCCTACATCAAAGCTTAGTCAGGTCTCCCATGTTTTCTTTATAATGTGTTACTACTTTTAAAAAAATTCTTGTCCTCATCAGTTATATCAAGGGCAGATGCATCATTTGTGAAATGGTGTTTGGATGCTGTTGTGACTTTTGCATCTTCATTCTGGAACACCTGTCTCTTCTCAGATACAAGTTACTGTTTCTTCTTTACTAGAAATGAACATGAAGGAATCCCAGCGAACCTGATTCACCACCTGGATGTCTGTGTGGAAATCCCTCAGCAGGGTATTATTCGATCACTCAACGTTCATGTAAGTGGAGCTCTGCTGATTTGGGAGTACACAAGGCAACAAGTGATCAAGCAAAAACAACAAAAATAACTGCCAAGAGTTTTGTGCCTTATAGTACAGTTGGGTGACTTCCTATGGTGCTACAACATGAAATTCTGAATAGATGTGATACAAACTCAGGGTGAATGAGGATTCTTAAGTTTTGCATGTTTTGTTCTCTGTAGTGTTCAGACTTTTAAATGCCTTAATACTTTACCTCCTTAAATAAAACTGTTGCATTGAAATAAATACTATTTATATTGCATGTGGTGTGTGATTTTTCTGTTAGAACATACAGCATAGTGTACCGTGAACAATCCCAACCTCAAAACATAAGATTTTTACTGCAGTTACTTCAATTGTGATGATCATGCTTAAAATTGAAGTGGTGCCTTCCTATAATAACAATCAAAACTTATTGTAGCCAAAGCATTTAATGCTGTATCTAGATATACTACATTATAAAATTTTTGCAAGGTAAATTCACTTACATTATTACATTAAATGCTGCCCTTTGTTTAAATGCCTTCCACAGTCAAGTTTATTAACCCTGCTGTAAACAGTCTGTATCTTTAAATGGAGTTGCATCAGTAAGGTAATCAAAACCACTCAATTATGTAAAAGGCCATAATGTGAGAATCATGATTGATAAATGTCATACTTCCAGCAGAGATACTGATCGAAAACTGTTACTGCTACTGCAAAAATTCCTACTGCTTATAAAAAATGAACATATTCAAAATATGTAAATTACATCAAATGCACAAGATGCATTAGGTCTTCTAATGCCTGCTGTTTTATTTAACTGATGTCTGACTGCCTTAAACTGTATTTTAAAATATTCTGAAATACTTTGTAAATGACAAATACAAATTACATTATACCACCAGCCCCTTTTGCCAAAGAGGGGATGTTAGACTGGAGGTGGGGTTTTTTTAAGGCACAGCTGGTTCACTTACTGAAAAAGTTTTATTGTTCTCTTTAGAATACATACATTGCACTACTAAATAATCATTTATTCCTGTGAAACAATTTGACTAATTATACATTCAAAACCTTAGATTTGTGAACAGCCCTGCACCACATTTCTTTAACTTACACACATGAAAAAGCTGTTGATGACAATCTTTTTTTCAGCAGACACATGAGACCTTGCAACAAGAACAGCAGCCTGCATTTCAGGGAGACAGTCATGTTACCAGTTCTTGAGCTCAAGCAGCTTCTGTTGCTTTCTCATGCTTCTTCCTTTCATAGTTATTCTCCCTAGACTTATTCTGAAAGCAGAGTACCTAAGACTTTCCAGCATCTTCTGGAGGATGATACCCTTCTGTTTCAAGCTTTCTTTTATATTTTAAAAAGTCTCTTCTTCTATCAAAGTGTTTAACCTGTTTAAAAAGAGAAAAGATGTTCATCAGAAGGAACCAGCAGAAGGGGCTTTGTGTGCATCACAAGACTAAGGAATAAACAGTCTTTAATCACTGAATCTAAGGAGCATTTTAACTAATACACTAGTTAGGAGTTTCACATACTGTTGAAGTGTTGCTACAGTTGGGCTGGGGTGCGTGTGGTTTTTTGTGTTTTGAGGGTGGTTTTATCATTTTGAAAGTGAATTCCAGTTTCCTGTCATAACCACTTCCATGATGTCCATGGACACCTAATAGAAGTTTATCACTTTACTGTTTTCACTGGTATGAGCAGAGATTATTGGTAATACAAAGATAAATCCAGCAGCTTTTCTATGGTGTCACAGACTGTGTAACCTCTGAATTCATTGCCTAGAGCCACTGATGTGCATGGTACAAAGCACTGGCAGGTGAAACCACCATCGCTAGAGAGGACATATAGCAGAACTGCAAAGTGTAAATCAGTGCAGCAACTGTGAATGTACTTGTTTTAACTGACTTCAGTCTACTGGCTCCAAACTGTTCAGCCCCCTCAGGCACTAACGTTACTAAAGAGCAATGCCTATTAAAAAAGTTAAGAATTATAGCTTGAGCTTAGGAAACTAAAAAGTACAACATGAGTTACATGTAAGTAGATGGTTCACTGTGAAATTATACTGTAAGAAGTGTATTTTTATGCAACAAGAAGGTATCAGATGCCAGTCTTAAGATGCCACGCAACTGCAAGCCCTGCGTGTCACCTCCCTTCCCTATCAGACTTTATTCTTCAGTAACTGTAATTTCTGTGCACTTTAAAAGCTTCTGAGTATCTTCCAGAAGTTTTTTTTCAAAATTAAACAATAAGCCTATATGCTTGTATAGCTGAACATCTATCTTGAAGTTTGAGATTGTATTTTTATTTTCCCTAATACTATGTATATTATACTACTGTCCATAGTTCCCGGGCCAGTCCGCGGTCTGCTCAGGAGTTTTAATTTCCCGGCAAGACCTGGTGCAGACCAAGTTACATTTCCCAAGCATAAGACCGCACGCGTTCTGCAACCCGAGAAGCGGGAGGTGCGGTCATTAACAAGGTGAGCGTAACGACCTGTCGAAGCTGTTACAAACGTGCAAAGAAACGCCCCGTTCGTTTAGTAGGACCCCGGGAGAGGAGGCCGAGCCCCGGGCAGCTGCTCACCCACTGTTGCGGGCACCGGGACTCGAAGGACAGCCGCAGCTTCTCGCACTTGGAGGCGTCGTCCGCGTGCCGATCCAAGCACTGCCAGAACTCGTCCCGGGCCCCCCAGCAGGCCTTCCTCTCCTCCATCGTCGGCGCCGACATCTTCGCTACCGACCTGAACGCAAACAGTGGTTTTTCCGGCGCCGGCTGCAAGCCCTCGCCGCTTCCTCAGCGGGACCCGACACCGCCCTGCCCGCAGTCCCAAGGCACCGGGGGAAGGCCCCGGGCCGCGCACCGCACCCACTCACCCGCCGGACCCGGCCCGGCCTCCCGCGGCGAAGGTCGCGGCCCCGGAAGCGGTACCGCGCCGGAGGGGGGCGGTGCGCCGCTTCGCCTAGTGCGCATGCGCGGCCCCGGCAGGGATTGGCGCGCGGGACCGTGGTCGCCATGGGGACGGAGCGCGATTGGGCCCCCCGCGGGCCGGTCCTGGTTCCCGTCCCCGTCCCCGTGTCCTTCCGTCCGCAGGCCCTCCCGGGGTGCCTTTCCCGGCTGTGGCCTCTCGGCCGGAGGAGGGAGGGTTAACAGCCTCTAGAGCCTTGGTGTCGACGGCTGGCGAGCAGCTGTGTGCGCCTCACAAAAAAAACCCGCTCCGGAAAGGTTTCTCGTGAGGGACTCTGTCGCTAAGTCAAGCTGATAATAAAATCAAGGAAGAGGAACTGGTTTTACCCAGTGGAAGAAAAATTCAGCCGTAGCGAGGGTGATAATACCCTAAACCTGGGGTCCGGCCGGGTGGGCCCCGGTGAGCCCAGCCTAGCGGCCACAGGCGGCACGAAGCCTGCAGTGCCGGTGAAGAGCATTCGGGAGCAAACTCTCCTCGTTGTTTCATTTGGGATTCGGGGCGTTTCCTCGTGGCAGCCCCAGTAGCCGAGGACTTAGAAAGTTCCATATTGACCTCCGGGAAACGCAGAGCAGTTTTGCAGTTTCGAAGCTGCGGCGCGTGTTCCCGCAGCACCGCACTGCGGCTTTGCGAAGGGGATGTTTTGGCAGCTGGGGAGGTTGTAACTCTGCGAGGTGCTGGGCCCCTGGCGGCTCCCAGGCCGGCGGCTTTCCCAGCAGCTTGGGGGTAGCCAGTGCTCCTCCTGGAGCGAGGCTGCTTGGCAGCCGCGTTGGGGAGCGGGTGTAGCTGTGACCTACCTTGAGCTGCTTTTCTTCCTCAGGTAATGATTCTGACTGGTGGTGGTGAGCATGCTTGTCTGGTTCTCCTTGCAGGTGACTCGCTTGTCTCAATACAGGGAAAGGCATTTTAAGAGAAGACCAAGGATTTGCGCCCCTTCAGCAGAGCCCCCTGTAAGCCAGACAGATCTCGAGGGGAGTTTGTCTCTCGAAACACCTAACCGAGCCCTTGGAAGGGATACTTTTTTGGAGCAAAGTGAATGCGACTGCTGCTGTACACTGTATGGTGTATAACACAGCCCACATTCTTTTCCTTGCCTATTTGCTTAACAACCTTCTGTTTGCTAGACTATGATAGGTAAGAGATAGAAATGCAGTAATTTAATTTCTAATAGAACAGGCATTTTAAGGCAAGTGGAAGTCACTACAAAAGTGGAATTTCAATTACGTTTTTCTGTTGAAAAGAATTTAGAAGTAAATTTATATTACGGCTCACTTATGACCCTTTTGTATCCAGGCTATTGCGAAGCAAGCTTTTACAAGCACAAATACTGAAAAGAAAATGAATGTTAAGTCTCAAGACTGAAATGTGATAATAGGAAATGTCATTTGTGTTTTAATTTTTAAAATTTATGGTGCATGTAATGCTGTTCAGTTACTGCATTCACAAAACAGAGGGGATAATGTGATTATATATAATTAATTGCAAACCCCAAATAGCACATCTGGGATACTTGTGATAAATAGTTTATTCTTTAATGACCTGTAGCCCAAGAAATACTCACTGGAGACAGTTGTAAATAACTGTGAAACGCATATTATGGAAATTTAGTGATCTGGTTTTAGAAAGTGCACGAATATGAAAAAAAGATTTATCTAATACATTTTTTTAATGGCAATATTTCCATTTGGTTAAACTGCTACCATAAGGGGGTGGATTTTTTTGTTGTTAGTTAGCCAGTTCTAAGTATCTATCTTTAGTCTTTTACTTTTGGGAAATGTGCCCAGTAAGTAATAAATGGGATATTTATAATAGCCAGGCAGAGGCAAATGTTCTAGAAAGATGGGAGGCTGAAAAAATTCCAGATTTGTTAGGTGCCTTGGTTGCACAATTGAAGCCTTTGAATTACATTTCCATTTAGCGATTAGTGAGATAGATGTTAAAGAAATAGATGCACAGCTCCCACTGAAACTCTTGCCAGCAATGCGTTAAAGTGAATTGTGTGGAGTTTATACAGTGGTTCAGCTCTCAAGCTCTCTTGTGCCTGTTCTTGCTAATTGGGATACAGCATTGTGTGCACCTTGTCTTCCAGCTGATCCTGACAGATCACTCCTCACCTACAGCCTTACTTACCTCATATTTAATTGAAATTTGCCCAGCAGATTCTGGATTGGAACCATAATGATTTCTTCTTTCACTTTGGAAGTAATTAGCATGTTACAGGTGTCCCTAGGACTAATAATGCAAGCACTCCTTGAAGTACTATAGCTGTGTTCAGCTTTGTGCTTATACCAGGAGCTCAATTAATTTGTTGTTCTTGCACTGAAAGGTTCTGATAGATGATCCTTATCCCTAATAGATTTTCAGGGAACTGAATTTAAAACGAGTTCTTTAAGCAGTATAGCCCAGTGTCCAACTATTTGTTTTGCTGGAAATAATAACAGAATCTTACCTGAGGTTGCCTGGGACGTTTTCTTCTGTTGTTGAGCACCAACCAGGTTTTTATAATAAAAATTTAAAAAAATATGTAATGCAAGAGAAACGTATCTTTTCTCTTTCTTGCTTCTCAGATGTCTATTAAGGATGTAACTCTTGACTCCTTTGGTGTTACAGTGTTTCTTGCTATGCCTGGTGAAAGAAAATAATTAAACAAAAGCAAAACAATCACAATGATTAATTGTCCCTGGTTTTATTATTTAAAAAAGGAATAAATAAGCAAAGAAACACCATGAACTGCAAACAGTAATCGCCTCTTTCTGCTTCTCTTTGAAAACATTTTAACAGAGATTACTAAATGGTTGAACATCAAGCATCTCTCTGAGTGGATCTCTTGAGATCCTGTGTGACCAAATTTCAGGTTCTACTTTCCTCCTTTTACTGGCTAAAGACCCTCGTGGGTTACTCCTGCCAGTAGAGTCAGCTTTGAAGATGCACTCTGCAAAGGCGAGTGTAGAAACACTCTTGTTCTTGTGGAGGGGAAGCTTTTATACATCTTTATTGTTTAAAGTCTTCCTTATGTTGCTTTCTGAGGTTATTTTTGTAATTATTAGGGTTCAGTGAGACTTCGGTTCTGTTTCAAATAGGTCCTTCTTTAACAGAACAGGTAATTTTTATCTTCAAAATAGCTTTTCAAAAATCTTTTAAAAATTAAATATCCCTCTTGAAGAATCAGGCTTCAGAGAAGATCACTGATATTTTGAGTGATAATTTTCTACGCTTTGTAAGAGAATTGCTTAAAAACTGGCAGGCATTTAATTCCTTAGTTAATAATTAATGAGTTCATTATTTAGTAGTCACTGCTAATGCTAAATGATCTGTCTCTGTTTATAAATAAAACTTCTTTCTGTTTACATAACCTTGCATTTGATACCGAACATTGGCAAATAAAGATCTGAAAGGGGCACATTAGATTCTAAATGTTTAAGAAATATATACTGTACTTTCTATGGCCATATGCAAAGCACTCCTCTTCATTATTTCATAAAGACTTCATGTCAAGTTTTACTTTTATTGATTTCCTTTTAACAATAGGATGCTGAAACTTCTGTGGATGAGTTAGCAAAAATTTAGGTTTTTGAGTGACTAAAGAAGGAGGAGTGTATGAGAAAGAAAACTGTAGCTTTTGTTTGGCAGCCTTAGCAAATCAATGTTCTGAATCCCTAAGAAAATGTGCATTATTACGTTATTTTTCACCTAAATGTGTGTTGGGGCTCCTACCTTGATTTTCTCATAATGCTGTCTTTGCTGGGTGTGGTGATGAGCATCCCTAGACTAGGGAGTGCCAATGTGACATGAATATAGAGAATTAAGCACATGGCTTGGGACGGTGAGGGAGAGACTGACCTCTCTGTGTGTATCAGAGGGCTGGGTGTGGGGGTCCATCAGGTTGCGCTGGAGGGGTTTGACTAGGAAGGACTAAGCCATCTGTGCAGGCTGGTATGGAGATAGAAGGAGAAGGAATAGACAGAACAGTAATTTTCACCTGTGATCTGAAGTGATCTGAAGCCTGCTGAGAAAAGGCTTGCTTGTCTTGACCTCTCATGGGCATTGGTGGAGTACTCCGTGGAAAGCAGTCTGAAAATCACTAGGCTACCTAGAGGAGTGGCCGTTACAGTGAAGAAAAAAACCAACTGGAGATTTAGGATTCTTTTAAGGTGATGAAGTACTTTACATCAATTATAGGCACTTGTTTTTAATGCCAATATTCCATTTTTGTTCAATTGTTAGGAAGGAAGCAAACAGAAAAAGGAATATTTTGGGAAAAGCAGACTATGGTAAGGTGGGAAGACTGACTAATTCTTACTCTTCTGTTGACTCCTGATTAGCATTTCTCCAAGCCTACCAAGGATGAGACAGGCTTGCTTCGCGGCAGTGTGGATGCTCATCTTTTTGCGAGAAAGCTAGATGGGAAACTGGGAATCTGCCTGTTCTACAAGCAGACTCTAATTTTCAAAGCTATGTAAACAGAAGAAGAAAACTCATCTTTTGAGTTTCATTTGGATGCCTTCAAATTTCTGTGCATGTTATGTACTAAAAGCAAAGTAGTGGTTCCTAGTTCTCTCTGAGACTGAAACACATCCTAAAATTCTTTATTAAAAATCCAGCTGCGTGCTTGCATTCAGGTATTGTATTTAACAATCCATCAGCTGTACCGATTACCTTATGTTCACTGTTAACATTGTCTGCGAAGCGTAGGTGTACTGTACCAGATGGGATTGCTTACACATGCACAAAGGCAACACCGCTCTCAAACATGGTATTTGTTCCCAAGATCAATATCAGTTTTCTTAGCAGCCAAGCTAGCAAGTGACATGCCTTTGACCAAATCCAAAATCATACAATGAAAGAGAAGACATTTTTGTTTACAAGTCAGGAAGGCATTTAAAATGTATAATTGGCCAAAAATCACGTAGAGAGTATTATGCAACTTACTCTGCTCACTAGGCTGCAGTCATTAAAGACTTGGCAGCTTCAGAAGCCAGAGGGACAGTGAGACCTATTGCTGGGAGACAGCAAAGCTATGTACACTGGCCCGTAATGTATGCGCATAGCCAGCAGGGCAGGAAATCCAAGCTGAAGTTCACATTTTGTAAGTCCTCACAAATCCTGCTGCTTGGACCTCACTGGAATCCAGCTTTTAGGATTCTCATAAGAATCTTATAAGAATCTTTTAAGCATCTGGGTCAGTTGTGGGTATGTGCAGAAGCTGGAGTTTGGTTAAATAATCTGTGGAAGTTAGCCAAGGCAGCCCTCCCCTAAGGAACAGCAAAGGAGAAGTCTCAGGCTCTCAGTGGTCTTGTCCTTTCATGTTAAAAGGAGTCTGAAGGATAAATGACTTTCCATAGATTTGTCTTGGCCCTTTTTTTGAGAATAGAAAGCACTGCATTTAGATTTCTGAAGTTTCTAATGATGCTTCTTACCAAAGAAATGAAGCTACTGTGGATCAAAAGGTTTTCTTGTGGACTAATAACTGGTTAGTGAGGCAGGAAACAGAGAGCAGGAATAAATTATTGCTGTTCAAAAGGAGAGAGATTACCAAAGGACCAGGGCTGAGGCCTGTCTTCTTGTATGTACTCATAAATGACTGGTCAGAAAAAAAACATTTACTGACCATACTTTTTTACTGATTCAGGAGAGTGAAGACTAAAACAGAGAGGATCTCTCACTGTCATGTGTCCAGGCAGTAAAATAGCTGGTGGCATTCAGCATTAATAGACACGAGGTAACAGACGTGGTGAAAAGGTCTAAAATACATGGTGAGGGGCTCTAAATTTATTGCTGTCACTCATCAGAAAGATTCTCAATTTATGGTGGATAGCTCTGTTAAAGCACATCTACTTTAGTTCTGTTCGTTTGGGTGAAAGATGCTTTGCAGGTTGATTGCTGTTGTTCCCAATCAATGCATTGATGGCTATCTTGAGATGTTAGGTGGACTGAATCTAGAACTGGAGGGAAACCTGGAGATGATGAGCTGCAAAACTCTTGAGTTCTCTTCTGAAGAGATCATCTAGTTCAGCAGTAGGATTAGAGAAATGTCTCTAGATCATTGCAGAGAAATTGCATCTAACAGGTTCTTAAATACACGAGTAATGTGAGCTCCACAACCTGCGTTAAGTCTTTTCCAGAACTGTAACCCTCCTTCCAAGTTCCACTCTTCATTACTGAGAAGTGAGTTGGTTGCATCCTAGTGTAATGTGCATGGAGAAATACTCATTGCCACGTTCTTTAGAATGATCTTGTGCATATATAAAGATCCCTCTAACAGAGTCAGGTAGAAGAGAGAAATATGAGTCTTATTATTTTCAGAAACATTAGTTTGAGCTACCAGTCCTGTTCTTAGGAATGTGATTTCCTCTTAAAAGAAGATTTTTGGACTGTAGGTGGGCATCTGTTCATTTGACTTCCTTTTTGCTTTCACAAGATCTTTCATCTTTTTTTCTTATTTCCCTTTTTAATGTTCAGGACTTTTAGATAAGGTGCAGGTTATTATGGAAATGCCCTAGAACATGCCAGCTAAAGAAGAAAATCTAATTGCTTCTCTTTACATAGTGATGAGCTAATTAAACTCATGCATCAAAATCCATTACTGCTGGCAGTTTCTGCAAAGCAAGCTTGCACAAGGACTGGACTGTGAAAGATGCTTCTCAGCATTGGCCTTTGCCAAGGAGTAGCTCAGTTTTGGAGGCCTTGAAGGAATTCATCCTTTCTGCAGTACAAATCAGGGAAACCATGGAACCAAACTCCCTGTAATTTATGACTTTACAGCATGTGCTCAGAGCCCATTTCTGTGAACTGGGGTTGTAGCAAGGGACAGGTGGGCATCTTCCCCTAGAAAGTGTTTCCCAAAAGGCACTTCTGTCCTGATCCCATCAGCAGTTCTCCTGTGTTCCTGCTTCACACCTGTTTCATTGTTTCTGGCTTCTGTTCTTTCCCCATTCCTTGAAGAAACCCCCAGTCCCAGCCTGCTTTCTGAGTCCAGGTGGCCCAGGGAGGTGACCGGTGCTATTCCTAGGACTTCTGAAGTGCTGGAGACCTATGACATCCTGTTCAGTGAAGAGGAGGGGTGTTTCACATGTGTTTCTCTTGTGCAAATTTGTGAGTTTATTTGGAATATGATCCAGAGCTACAGAAGTTGATTCAGACTTCTGTATTCACTACACAGGGAAACCTTCACTTTCTAGTGGGTTTGCAGGCCTGCAAGCACAGTAGCAGAAAGGTTTTTGTGCAGAAATGGCATCAACCTGGTGATGTTACCTTCACTATAGGTTGAAGATACTGCCTGTATTAACCCTGACCAACTCAATATTGTGCTAGCATTGTTACAGAGCACTCAGGAGAGCTGGGGATGAGTGACTTGTCCCCGAGTTTACAGGAGACATTAATTCAGCCCAAGAACTTGGTGATCTACAGGTCCTGCTAGTCTACCCTCAACCTCCAAAACAGTTAAGCTACACATTGGTTTCAGTGTCTTCTGTTCATCTGTTGAGTATTGTGGTTGGATTTCTGCCTCTCACAGCTGTTTTCTGAAGACTACTGATATGAATACAACCATCCTAGACAGAAGAGCAGGAGAAACTTTTAAAAATAAGCCCATCTGTGACTCATGTGCTCATGCAGTCACTGTGGAAAGCTGCAATAAAAAATAAAAAATTATGATAAAGGTAGCAGCAGGAGACAACTACAGAAAGGCCAAAGAGAATTACATTCAAGGGAGGGGGAGAACTGTTCCTTCCTCGGATTCCTTGCTGCTGTAGGAACTGTTCCTTCCTTTCCTGCTGCGGCAGGAAAAGCCGGCAGCTGCAATGGGGTCTGGTGATGCTATTTACTTTCCTGAGATTTTTTTTCAACTTGCTGTTTTAACAAGTCCGCTGGATCATTACTGATTTCCCCCTTTGCTGGAGCCAAGACACTTTGTGAGGGCTAAGCTGGGACAGAAAGCAGCTGATCCAGGTCAGCCCTTGAACACGGCTGCACATGAGTGGCTGGTGGTGCTCTATGAGGGCAGGACCCACGCAATGACGATGAAGCTTCAAAGACACCAGGCAGCAAGGCCTAATTCTTCAGGGACCTGCAGTTCTGCCTCAGGAGGAGGTTTGAAGTGGCCAAGGGTGGGCTAAAAGTCATGGTTCCTGCTTATGTTGCTCTTCTGCAGAGTAGGTATGGCCCTGCAGAGCTGTGTGGGCTCCATACAGGCCAGGGGTGCTGCAGAGACTGTACCCAGTGCTTCAGCCCATGAGGGCAAGCAGGGGAGCCTGCCACAACTCCGCCCTCATCTCCAAGGCACTGAATTTGTCCTGGGAGTCCTCTAACAGTCCGAGATCATGAGGGCTCAATCTTGCCTTCACCTGGAGGGTGGCCTGGTTATATCTAATGCCTTCTCAGAAGGGTTTACTCTCTGCCTTGTCCTTCTGGTGAGAGCCAACAACTCCAGTTCCTTTCATTCCTCAGCTTCAGATCTGTGAAGCTTTGGCACTTATAGATGCACACATGCACCCATATGGACATGCTGCTTTCTTGACATTCTCCTAGTCACATCTCGAGCTTCACTGTCTGGAAGGTTTTGGTAAGCAGCAGTGTGCCATCAAGTCAGGTATTTATCCTTAGGGCAAGGTGTTGCCTGAAGAAATATAGGTCACTTAATCTGATGAATTTGTCTATATGTAGTTTAGAACTGCTTAACACGGGTAAATCTAGTTTGCTTAGCTCCCACTCAGGAGAGAGACTGTAATAAACTGCTGTTTGAAATCCCAGCCCTTGTGTGTTTAGCCTGTTCTCAGGAAGGATGAGCCAACAGAAGCAATGACAGTTGCATCTGGTAAATCACAGGGTTTTACTGATGCTGCTATCCATTCTGATGCATAAATTCCCCCACAATCCATACTGAATGTTAAAAAATCTGCTGCCGTTTTAGTAACAAACACACATTAGTTGCAGTTTTTAAAGTGGCATTTAGAACCTTTTGGATACCTACCAGACTGCATCAAACATACAGTAAAATGGAGTGCAGACATAACAGAAGATGCCACTTATTGGGACTATGAAAAATGGAAGGACTGTCTGTACATTCTTCTCTGGCCTTGCCTCAGACAGGGGGCTTGGGGAGGGGTGTGGGTACTTCAGGCATGACAAAATGGTATGATGAAGATGGAGTAAGCGTTAATCTGGGAGCTTTGAGATCAAGTCTCTGTATGTGCCCTTCAAACCAGTTATTAGAGTTGTACCTGTGCTCCTGTCCTATGCCTTACCCTCCCTTGCTTCCCAAAGAAATAGCTTTAAAAATTCAGGTGTGTAACACTGAATGGGACAGTGGTTGTGAGCAGCTTCCCACAGCCTGAGATTTTTGCCTGTGAGTGTAATTGCTGTTAGTGAGTAGCATCTGTTTGGTCATGAAGAGATATGCAGGGAACAAACATACAGCCTGGACTAGGGCCTAATTATTAATGTAGAAACTCATGTCCCATACATAGCCCCTAAATACCTGTTAGGTCAGCCTTTCCTTTTGTCTACTTCTGCTGGACATGTGTTTCCTGACTGATGCCCAACATCAGCCCTCCGGACTGATTTGTCCAGGAAGTCTAGAGCAGACTTTGCTGTCGAGGACAGACTGGCAAGCAGTGCATTGAGTTGCAGCCTTGGTTGCTTTGATGATCACGTATCTCCCTTCTGATTGCTTTGGCCAAATAGTACCCACAGTAAAACTGGAATAAAGGTGCAGTCAAGAGAAGGAAACAGCACTGACCAAGGCTGAGTTTAAAATCTTTTATTATTTAGCTTTGCCAAACAGATAATGGAGTCCGAAGTTGATTTGCTAAAATGTTTTGAAGTGGGTGCCACCCCTGCCTGAGACAAAGAGGACCTCAGTGGCAGCAGGGACCCTTAGGCTATGGCAGCAGTTCAAAAGAACACTTTTAATTTTGTATGCAACAATGTAAACTTCAAAAATAGTAAACTATAACCTTTCCCCCCCCTTTTTACATAGCATGTGGTCTATCACAGATAGAAATTTAATGGCGAACCAAAATCGCGTAAGTAAACATCCTGGTGCTTACAAGTTTCATAAAAAGTGTTACATTTGATGTAAATATCTTACATTTTAAACTCTTAACACTCACAATTATGGAGTAAAAGCAACTGGTGATTCACCCCCTTAGTCCGTGCTCTCAGACTGTACATCAACCACGCTCTTGCCAGCCCCTTTGATCATTTTCGGTCGGGTTGTCCCACACATGACCAAGACTTCCCCTTCCTCACACTGGTGTTAATCAAGCGCAGCTCCACACAGGGGTAAACCTGTGCAAGTGAGAAGAGAACCAGGTCTCCTGCATGCTAACTTGCAGTCCCCTGGGCCCCGCATTCCCACAGAAGCCACGGCGCTTATGGGGGGCACATCCTGATGTCGGTGGGAATTTGGGGTCCCCTGGGGCCGCAAGCCTGAGCCCTGCCATTGCATGTGCCTCGCGGCGGGACCTGGTTCTGCGTGGGTAAAGACAAGAGTTCTATAGAAGGCACTGGATTTCTCTTGCATGATTTTAAACGTGGACTACAGTCATGTGCAGAATAAGGAGATTTGGGCTCTAGACTGCTTTCTCTCTAGTGCTTTAGTGCAAGCATTTTTAGTGCTTGAATTTTCTCCTGGCTGCAGCGCAACATGCGCTCATCTACATAGAGTGATTTCCAAACCTCCTTCCTTCCTCTCTTCCCCCCATCTTCCCGCCCCCCAAAAGATTCCCTTTTTGTTCCTTGAAAACTTTCAGAGTACAGCTCTGGTCAAAAAATAAATGTGTGATGTAGCATAGCGTTTGTTTCTTTTAAATCACAGTGTGCAATGCATCATTCAGTACCTAATGTTCAAAATGTCTGCCCTGCTTTTCATGAAAATCATTCTTTAAAATAACCTATGCAAATATATTTTGACTATATATTACATTCATTTTAAAAAGAGAAGAGAGGTTCTTGGTTTGCAGTTTTTTTCAGTGTACTACTTAAGTGAAAGGTCTGATGTGAAAAAAGTACAAGCAAACTGGACATGCCAAGACTCGATGCCTTAGATGGTGATCATATCAAAACTGTACAGGTATGTACACCGTGTTGGACAGGTGTGCTTCTTCCCAAGGAAAGACCTTTGCATCATCATATATAAGGTTAACCACAAAGTTTTGGTAAAAAGAGCATTTAATGAGCAAAGGATGACATGGAGGGACGAGTTCTCCGGCTTTTGTTAGGCAGTCCTGAAGCAATGTCTCCATTCCCTTCGGGGATTTCTTCCTTCTTCCGGACTTTGAGACGCGTGAGGAGCTTTATTACCCAGACATCCCATTCCTCTGGTAAGAGCAACAGGAGGAAGCCCAGGCCAATAATGATGATGGCGATTACTCGGACACTGTTGAAGACAATTTCACTCGTGTAGTGATCAACAACTGTGTGGGACATTGAACGGGTGTTATTACATGGGACAAAGCATTAGGGCAGTATCCCCTTCCCGCCCCTTTGCCTCCCCAGCTTGGAAGGCTGGCTGTGGCAGGAGAATGTGGCTGTGGAGGTGATGGTGGCAGGGAGACCACCCTTGATGCTGGCTTAGCACACAGCAGGGTACGGCCTCCCTCAGAGCAGGCAGAGCTGGCCTGTGAGCTCAGGGTGCAAAAGGGCACGATGCCTGGAGCTGCAGTTGTTGTCTGCAGCAGCATCTTCTCCCTTCCTTGCTGACAGCACAGGAACTCCCGCTGAGGTCCGGGTATGCAGAGAAAGGGGTATTTCCCTTCCCCAGCATAGCAGCTCCTTCGTGTAAATTTTTCCTCTCACCTTGACTGCCCCACTGAGTAAGAAACCCTGCACATGCTAAGCCGTGCACACATTCTGGTGGGGATCTCACTTCGGTACCAAAGTCTGCTGGGGCAGCCAGCGGTGCCCAGCTCTGTGTGCCTGTAGTCAGCACAAAGCTGGGAGCTACCGCCTGCACAGTGACACCAGTTCAGCATGATGGGTTTTAGGAACCTGGTTTGGGAGATGTTGCTCTGGTCTGGGCCAGGGTTGCTTCTGCACTCCCCTGCCCAGCCCTCTCAGGCTCTGCAGTCTGTTGGCTTTAGCTAAATTTCAGAAAACTGTCAGAGAAATGTACCAGGCCATTCCCAAAATTGAATCGTCCAGTGCTCTTGATAAACACCTGCAATGTTATTTACCAAGGCAAGCAGAATTACTAGTACATACTTGCTGCAAAATGTAAGCAGTTTTATTTGTTTCAATTCAGTGTTAAGCCTGCCTTGAAGAAATAATTAATTGATTTCTACTTCATCCATGAGTTTTCATCCCAGCCCAGAGACAGATGACTTCAAATCTACTTTGTTTTTCAGTATACAGGCTTCTTCGCACAGTAATTTAAAAAGCAATTCTGGAGATTATGAATATTCATGTAATATTATACAATACATATTTAACACATAAAGTATACATTTTTAATCAGTGTCACTTCCGTAAGTCTTTGCGAGAAGATGCAAAACGTTTAATAAAGCTATTTGCTTTTGTCCCTGTTGTGTATTTGAAAGGCCACAGATTTAATGTATTCATTAAGATGTAAAAGGCACAAATTCTTACCCGCATTCACTGGGACACTCAGTACAATTCCAAGAGAAATCAACGTGGGGTAGGTAATAGCAATCCCAAAATTTAGTAGAATATTGAATGCTGAAGAAGGAAAGAAAAACACCTTTTATTACAGTGAAACTAGGCAGAGGGCATGTCACTTGAAACATTTATGCTTTATTACTCCCTCTGTATGTTGTTCAAATAGAAGGCATATTAACTTCTGTGGTTATTCGTGGAAGATATCTGTGGAGAGATGTCTGTCTGCTGCATGTCCATCTGCCTGAGACATTGCTGTTTCTGGAGAGCTCTATATCAGGCTGGAGTCCAGTGGCAGGATCAGGGTGAGGTTTGGGTACCACCTGTCTCTCAGTGTAACATGCAGTGATTCCCACCCTCTATACAAAGCCCCTTTGCCCCGATGAAAGGCTGAACACTTTTAATCCGGGAGATTTCAGCCAAACAGTCCCTTCTGTCTGGATACTTCTTTTGTAGAAAAGCTGCCTCCAGCCACAGGTGAAAGATGCTGTAAATCTAACCCTCTTCCAGACAGGAACTTGCTAAATACGATTTCATGCAATGAAATTATAATATCATTATTAATATCATTATAACTGATTGGTTATAGTATCACTCCATTGTAATACCATACACTGTTCATGGAGTGTCTCATGAGAAATTAATAATTGCTTTGGGCCAAATTCACCCTTGTTTTAAGGTTATTAGCTTTAGCAAAGTCAGGAGAGCCTTGCCAATACTGAACTTGTCAGGAGCTGGTGCTCTCACTGTCCTCTAGTAGTAGCTATACATTGCACACCCCAGGGATTGCTTGTGAAGTGTTGCATTGTGACTTCCATTGAGTCCACTGATAAGCAAACGGGAGGTACTTCTGGAGTCAAGTGTTGTGACTGTTCAGGGTAAGAGGAGCTGGGACTCAACATAGGGATGGAGAAGGGCTATTTCTAGTAGAAAGGAAAGGAATGTTTTAGGAGATGTGATGCCATCATCCAGTTTAGGACCAATTGTGGCAGCACAGTCAACACATTAGTTTAACAAGGAACAGCATCACATTTCTGATGACCATGAATCATTAAAGCTTAGATTTGGCATCCCTCCCAAGCTGGGTTCCCTTGGTGGCACAGCAGTGGCAGCAGAAGAGAGGAGTGCCACCTACCAAATTCCCATCAGCGCTATGCAACGCTACATTTTCAAAAGTTTCCTGCTCTTTAGGAACAGCAATTAGCTATTACTGAAGTCAGCAGAGGTGCCGGAGGCTGGCCTTGACTGGCCTGGCCTAATCTGCTTCCTCGGGGGATGCTGATGAGTACAAGGTAATGACCTGTGGGCAGGGCTGCTTCATGTCATAGCCTGGGCAAGTGTTGCTTGTCTCTCTGAAGCAGAGTTCATGAGTAGGAGTTAGGAAAAGCTTTACAGTTTAGTCCCACAGCACCTTCTAATGACAGCCACAATATTTTGGTTTGGTAATAACAGCAGGAGCAGGGTCTACATTGCCACCTAGGAATGGACACTCTGCATGATTTCTCAAGTTAATAATTAGGTTGAGAAGAAGGGAAGACAACTCCAGTACTTCAGAGGTCTGCAGCTTCCACCAGCAGCCAGCTTCTGGCGCCCTCCTCCACCCTGAGCAGTGTAGAGCCCCCCGTCTACTCACTCAATAAGAGAATTGAAAATCCGCAGAGGTTTCCCCAAGGAACGATGTCAAAAGAGCTCCAGTACTCCACTTTGGTAAAATAGAGGATGACAGGAATACAGGTAACGAAGAGGACGTTGAAGACAGCTAACACAGACAGGAATAAGGCAGCTTCTCCAAATTTAGCACTGCCCAAAAGAAGTTTGAATAAAACCTACAAGAGGAAAACATGAGTTTTAACTCTCTTGCACCAGCCTGGTGTCCTGACTCCAGTGGCTCCTGACATCCTGGCCCACTGGCCAGTGCTTGGGGTGGGGTGCCGAGCAGCGTCAGTCAGCAGCTAAAGCGGTGGTGCTTGCTGGGCACTTGAGGTGGCTGCTCGTGAAGCTGTGGGGAGCAGCTCATGTGCCTCAGCCTTCTCCCTCCTGGCACTCCCCTGGAACACAGGCAGGGTCAGCTGCCAAATGAGCCCGTGTGGGAAGGGGACTCAGCACCTTTGGCCATGCACCTCCCAAAAGGGAAGGCCGTTCACGCTAGCCTAGACCCTTCAGTCTTCTTTCTGCATGCTCCCTTCACGAAAACCTCCAGAAAAGTTGACATGAAAAACAGAAGACTTGGTGGAGCAGGGCAGGGGGAGGAGAGGAAGCAAAGTGGGTGATCTCCCTGTGTAAGATATCACTGGTCCAGGCCTTGAGCTGCCACCTGAGGAGCGCTGTGGCGGTGAGCAAGCACAGTCCACCATGGCCTGCCTGCAGTGCTGGACCGCATTCTCCCTGGGAACTCGTCCCCAGAAGGCAGATAGTGCCACAGCAGCCCTACAGCCCAGACCGCAGCTGCAGCCTGACTAATGAGACCACAGAGGGATTTAAAAGCTTTGGTTTGTCAGTGGGAGAAGGGGTAAAGAGAGAGGGAATGAGGGATGTGAGTGGCTCATTTGGGGAGCCCCCACAGATGGGTCTGGTCTGGAGTATGCCTCAGTTTCCCACCACAGAACTGCAAGAGGATCCGGTGGATCCCATGGGCTCTGGGTACAGCTTTTTCTTCCACGGGCTGAAAACCAGGAGAGCTGATGGACTCTGACTTACTGGTTTGTGCTGGGATGGCAGGCCCCCTCACCAGTGTCAGACGTCTCTTCCCTTTGCCTACCCAGAGCCCTGCGGGCATGTCTGCAGGGCTGCTGTGCTCGTGGGGCTGCTGCCTGCTCCCACCACCTCACAGCCGTTACTGACCAATGCAGCTGTGTTGCTGCTCTGCATAATGGAGCAAAATGTCCCGAAAGCCACTTACTCCTCATTTGCCACCTGAGGACGGCGTGTTACCCTGGCAGGGTAGGTAGCCAGCACAGGCAGACTGAAGCATCCATGCCTGGGGTAGGAAGGCAGGTCAAGGCAGCTCTGCTGTACGTGGCACAGCTTTCTGCCTGCAGATCTGCCTGCCCCTTCAGCATGCACAGCTCATGGAAACTGAGCCAGGCTGCAGAAAGCAAGAGCAGAGTGGCAGCAGCAGAGTGGCATTCATTGCAGAACAAGCTGCACAGCTCCATCTGTGCTCGCATGCTCCATCTGTCCTCTACACTGCAGAGTAACACCCTGCTGGCACTGCCACTGTCACCTCCCCATGCACCGGCTCTGGTGGAGTGGCCCTGAGGCCCCCACCCCTGCAAGGAGCTGTGGTGCCATGGGAGAGGGGGCAGAGGTAGGCTCTAGCCTTGAATAATCCTGTCTGCCTGCAGATGACTCCAGAGCCATGGTGTTTCCCTGGGTCTGGAGGGCAATGTTTCCGGTCTTGCAAGGAAATGCTCTTTTAGAGGAAAGAGCTGTATGAAACTTCATGAGCTCCCTTATGTAAGACATACACTGATCTGAAAAAGTGAACAGAAAGCACTGCAGCACAGTGCTGAGGGACACAGACAGATGCTTCTCAGTTTGGCAAGTTGTGTTAAGGATGCAGGGCTTGCCTGACAATTTTTGTTGAAGGACTGGTATGGTGCAATTCATTAGACCAGATGGAGACATCTACAACTCATCCTAGTCTACACGTCCGAGCCAGGGTGGGTGAACCACCCTGCAAGTGCTTATTCCTCAGTGTGGACTGTGACTCTGAGCAGCACAGAGGCAAATGCACATACATGTCTCAGGCTAAGTGAAATGGGTCTCTGCCCAAGCAGAGAAGGCTGCATGTCATCTTACACATAGTGCAGCTTACCCAGCTGGTCAGGATGAGACCTTGATTCATAGGCATGTGCTTTGGATTTTAAGCATGTGATTACTTCCATGATAAGTAATACTTTAAGCCCAATGTAGGCTATGCATGCCACTGAAGGAGGACTGGCAAGGGGAGGTAACAAAGTAACTTAAAAAAACCTAGATCTGCAGGGCGCTTCCAGAGTGAGTGATTAAATCCAGAACTATGGAAAAGCAGCCTCATTTTTCAAGAAGGTGGGACAGCTGTAAGTCCTCCTGTGGGCCCTGGAGAAGACTCTGCCCAGGAGGTAGGAGTTTTTATCATAAGTGAGGGCAGACATCAAAACAAGGGAATACCTGAATGCAGTGCTGCAGAGTCAGTGTTTATGGCAGAGCCCCTCAAAGAAGGGCACGTGGCACTGAACTGCATGAAGGTTTGCAAGTAAGGCAGGAGCAATTAAAGTGAGTGATGGGGGTGACTGACATCTTTCTGGGGGTAAAGACCCAGGTGTGCTTACCTTGTAGAGAGCAGACATTGAGGCAGAGCCCACCACCAGGGCTATCCCAATAACAGAGTGGCTGTGAAACCCATCAGCATACGTCATCATAACTATCCCCGCAATAGCAAATATAGCAGCCACGATCTGATTGAAGGCAAAGAAAGAAATAAAGTGTTACTGAACAACCCCCAACATGGGAAAACACAAGAGAAGCTTTAAATGAGAGGGCAGTACTTCTGCATCATCTGCTTACATAGAAAACCAGTAGCAAGCCCAGGTCAGTACCGGCAGAGCCGACATTGCCTCCCCTCGCGGTTTCCCTGGCTGCAGAGAAGCTGCAGGCAGAGCTGTGGAGGAGCGGCTGCCTTGGGGGGTGTGCAGCAGGCCAGACTGCACGGCCCCCTGTCTCAAACTGAGCTGAAGTGGGGATTTCATCTCCGTCACTGAGCCTCCCCATCAGTGGGTCCCTGCAGCCTGTGCGTGACAATAATACACAAGTAATAATTCCCTGGTTCTTGCAGGAAAGGCTTTGAGTCCTGTGGAGGTTTTGGAGGAAAAAGGTTTTTGAAATGAACAAGGGAATAAAACTCATGCAAATACTTTCCAGTTCAGAAGTGTCATTTCAGAGAGTAGAGGGAGGTTTAGTCAGCCAGCCTGGCGCACAGAAGTGTCTGAGGGGGGTTGTACAAAGGGAGGTAGCATTCACGAAGTGGGGGGGACAGGCAGCCCCTGATTCAGCAGGGTCAGCAAGAGACCCCCAGCTTCTCCTGGCAGATGCCTCAAGCCTCCCCAGGTGGTAATTCTGGGGTGAAAATGGCTTTCTGCATGCTCTGTGCTTCCTGGCTCTGCAGTGGTGTGAGGGATGCCCTGCATAGACCACATCCCCTTTGGCTGCACAGTCATGGTGATGCTTCTAAGATGATTGGGATAAATGAGTTTATTTTGACTCACAGCTGGGCCAGTGCCAGCCAACTGTCCCCTCTCCTGGGGCCAGACCAGGGCCTTATCCACAGGCTACAACTGCCTACACATCCAAGAGCAATGGTCTCCTCTCGCCTTTCCCTTTCACCACTAGCGATTTTGGGGCTGCAGGGGGAAAAGCCTGTATGCCAAGCTCTGCTGCCACCTGATGAGCAAACTGTGGTGGGGGGGCACCCCTTTACCAGCTGCAGATCCCCTTCCCAGCAGCACCAGCAGCCACTTCCATGGATTGAGCTGGGGCTGGTGCCAGGGGGCACCTATAAATCTTCCACAGACAATCACCCAGCACATCCCTTCTGCATGCTGACATCAACACCTTCAACCTTCCCTAACTTAAAAAGGCCTCATTTTTGCAAACAGAAGGGGATCAATTTCTCCAAAGGTGTTGCTGTAGAATGGCAGGGTGGTATAAGGGTGGAAAAAAGCCCAAATCAGCAGAAGCTGACACTGCCTGGAAAAGGCAGCTGCTAACAGCATCTCAACAAGAAGGGGCTTGAGTCTAGAAACTGCTGTACTTCTGTTCAAGAGGCTGCAGGAGCGCAGCTTCGGCAGGCTGTGGAGAGGCAGGGTTTCCCCCAGCAGCTCAACCCCTTGCATGGCCCAGCCAAGGGGCAGCACATTCTGAAGATGCTGATTTATGACCTGATCAGAGCGGAGCCCGGTGCAAGGTGCAAAGGCTGGGTGTGCACACTGCAAATTTGGAGAGGTTCAGATACAGCATCTTGGCTTGCAGCCCTCTTGGCGTCAGATCTCTCTATGCACAGCTGTGGGGCACCATTTCTAAAGCAAAGCTTGGCGGTGGTGTAACTGGGTCCCATGGTTCTGGACAGGCTTCTTTTTAAGGCAAGGAGAGGAAACCCCCTGATGCATGGCTCTACAGCAATGTGGGGCTGTTTCAGATAGGCAGGACTGAAGAAGCTCAGCAGCCCTCAGCAGTTCTCTCATGTCATCGTGCTGGTGCTTGTCAAATAAAAATTCAGACACTCTATGTGTCTTCAGAAGCACAAGAAAAAAGGTCACTGAATGAAACTAGCATGGGGCAGGTGCAGAACAACAAAAAAGAGATTTGTCTTCACCCAACATATAATTGAGCCAAGGAAAGCTTTGCTGTTGCACACTGTGCATGTGAAAAGTTTACATGGATAAACTCATGGAAGAAAAAAAAATCCATCAAGGACTATTAACTATAGGAACATCGCTTCCATCTCAGGAAGTCCTTGAGCCTCAAATTGCTGGAGGCTGGAAAGTCTCATCAGAAAATATCATTATAGGCTTTTCCTGTTTAGACAGATTTTTCTAGGTGTCCACTGCAGGCAGCTGCTGGAGCCAGGCTCCTGGGGCAGCCGCACCTTTGCTCTGACTCAGCATGGCTCTTTGTACAGATCCAAGACACATGGCTTGGGCTTATCTGAAAGATGGCAGCTCCAGCCCTTCAACATCACCTGTGCTACAGACCAGGTGACAAAGAGTGGATGATGCAGTGTTTCCTGTAGCATCTGCTCCAGGCATGGCTGTCTCCCGTCCGAGATGTGTGGGGCTTGTCTGGCTTTCACTGGAGACCCAGGTGGAGACCACAGCCACGTGCCAGGCTGTGGCAAACTGGGTACCTCCATGCGTATCAGTGAAGGGAGCCTGCCTGAGCCCCTGCTGGCAGCTGCAACTCCACTGCAGTGGAAATTTGAAGGGTGCATTAATGAACTGCAGAATAAAAAGCATCCAGTTTTGCTTTTAACATCAGTGACTGACTGACTTCAGAGCATCTCCTGGGAGGCTGGGTCTCTGCCTGGTTAGAAAGGAAGATTACGATTTGGGATTTGATAGTGTATTTATTTCCAAGTCCCACTGGCAGGTGTGCTTGTCTATACATTATGTACACAGGAGGTACTTGCAAGCGATGGCTCTCTTGGATCCTGAGCTGTTTTATTTACTGTAGCATGGAGGGAAACACCGAAGTCCAATATCAAAGCAAATAAATGCAGACTGCAAAGAGTTTTGATGGGGCACAAGTCCTTGCCTCTTCTGTCAAGCATGTCATGAGTGTCAGATGAGTCTTGGCCTTGCCTGTTGACATGCCAGGCATGTCACATATGCTTTCTCTGGAAGCCTTTCAGTCTGTCTATCAAGCACGTCGTTAGCAGCAGTGACAGGCTGCTTGCACTGCACCACACCAGTGCTACCAGTCTGCTGTTACTTGCAAATGCCTCAGCACCACAGGGCTTGCAGAGGCACTTCAGACACTCACAGCTTCATTACATGTGTGTCTTCCCTGAAAGCAATATGACAGCTCTGGGCACAGTGAAGGAAAGGGGGAGACGTGCAACTGCATTACATGAGATGTAGGCACTTGCAAGTGCCTGAGTGGCAAGGGTGGGATTTTGTAGCTTGCTCTTACATCTAAATTCCAGCCAAATTGTGATTCAGTGCTTGTAGAGCTAGTAGTTACACTTCTGAAGGCCAAGTAAGATACCTGTATGTGCTTAAACCCTGTGCTGCTGCCTTTCCCACCTGGCCTCTCCTCCAGTGGGTGTGAACAGGGACACCCAAATGTGCAGTCAGAGCTTTGCTGTGGCATGTCCATCCTGCTGCACTGCCGCAGGGATGGAGAGGAAGTGTGAGAGGGCTCCTGCTCACCACAGGGGAAGGCACTGTCCCCACTGCAGCCTCATCTGCCAGATACCCTCTCAAAGGTTGCTTCTGAAAGGGTCAGCAGCTCTGACACAGCGTGGGCCCGAAGGACCACGAGCTTTGAGGCTGTGCTGTGTGCTGGCTCACAGTCCCTAGGTCCCTCCTGGAGAAACCCCAGCAGCTGTCCCTGCTCCTGGTTGCCAGTCCCAGGAGGAGAGCTTTGTTTTGGGGTTCATCCTGAGGCTACCCCCCAGCATGCCAGGCAGCGCCACCCTCACTGCTGGTTGTTTTTCACATGGGTTGTACAGAAATAGGAGGAAAGAGGGAAGAAAACGCATCTCACTGAAAGACTTCACACTACCTCCCTCTGCAGACAGGAGTGTCCCCAGCACTCCCACTGTGTCACACAAAGTTGGGTGGCAGGACTGCTGTGCTGCCCGGTGCCCTGACAGTCCCTAGGGACAAGCATCTCCTCACACATGTCTTGCCATATGTCAGGATGCCACATCTGGTCTGCCCAAGACCAAATAGCTCAGTCCTCCTCTGAGTCCCTTCCCCCTGTGCCCAGGCCCCTTGCTGGCCTGTCACCAGGGTGGGAGATGGCTGTGTTAGTCCTTGGGTGTGGAGATGGAGTCTCAGGAAGCCACCCCCCCCCCCCCCCCCCCCCCCCCATTCCAATGTGTTACTCCTGTCAGTGCCAGATGCCACTGTGAGGGGCTGGGACATGTGGCAGGAGCATCCCATGGCCCCCACTGCCCTGGCTCCTGCTCTGCGTCTCTGCTTCATTTCTGCTTCATTGCTGCTGGGTTTTGAGAGAGTCAGCCTTTCCCAAGGCAGTGCTGATAAGAAATGAAGGACAGCTGGTCATGACCGAGACCACCACTTGCGTCTGCTTCCCTGCTCCCTCTGCTCCTTCCTGCCCCTTTGGGAAGGGGGGCATCCAGAGCAGGATTAGTCCCCCAGTGCCTGTCACCTGCTGTGGCACAAGACCTAACTTGGCTGGGAAGCTGCTCGAGAGCTCCTGACCACCCCAGCTCTTCACACATGACCATGCACCTGGGAGAGCATGAGAAGTGTCTCTGCTCCAGCGTGTGCGTGCCCATGTGGGTATCCCTACACATGGGTGGGCTTCTTCCTCCCAGACCTCAGCTGCACCCAGCGGTGAGAGACGGCATGTACAGACCAAGGAGCAAGCTGCACACGCGCAGGAGAGCCGCGGTCAGCCCTCCGCACACCTCCTCTCTTGGCATCCTACCAGCACTACAGCTGACAGCACCACAAGACAGCTGAAGAACACAAAAATACGCATTTTTTTTTTTACTTTTATCAAAATGGCCAGCACGTCCAGCTGGGATAACAGCGGCACTTCTCTGCTTCTAGGATAATTTCAGGACACCCTTGCTTCTGTACTCAAAAAGCCTAGTTTATTTGTTTTCAGGGTACAGCTACCTGGGCAGGTGGGTGGGCAAGCGCAGACACCAGCTGGGCTTTGGCGGGTACATTTTGCAGCCTCTTGGCTGCCACCACCACAAGGCTGGCCAAGTTCTCCTGCAAAGAGGAGTGCTTCCCAAAAAGTTAACTCTTGGTTGCTCTACACAGCGAGGTATAACAGCCTCTTTGGAGCACTGAAAGCATTGCCCAGGTATGTGAGCAGACAGTTCCTCAAATGGTGGGCGGAAAATAGGCATTATTATCATTATTGCTGCTAATATTAATAAGTGCCTGCTAGTGCAGAGAGGCAGGAGAGACGCCCTGGTTCCTTTTCCTTGCAGTTACTCCTGGCCCTGGCAGAGCCCCCTTGGCACTGGGGCAGTGGGATACTGGGGCGGATGCCAGAGGACACCTTGCGCTGAGGGCTGCCAAAATGGCAGCAAGGTCAGCAGGGAGACACGGGGGTTTCCAATAACCCCCACAAGGTGCAGCTCTGTTGCTGCTGTGACATGGGTGTTCACATAGGGTGTAGGACTAAGGGCGTAAGCAAACATTTGGGGTGCTACAAGGAAAGCAGTCCCGGGGGAGTGGACCTGCCACCCTGCTGCATACTGTGCTGCCTGGCCCCGTGCCCACAGCCACTGGGCAGCTGCAAGTCCCCATGCACCAGCATTATGCTGATCCTCCACCTGCGACACACACACATATGCCTCAGCCACAAGTGGGCAAGGGCAGCCCAGCTCTCCTCACCTCTCCGCAGCTGCTGCTGACTGACATGGGTGCAAAGGATAACTGTGCCACCCTGCAAGCCTGCTGTTGCTTGTAGGAAAGTGAGGCCCCTATTAAATTTACAGGTTGGGAACAGAAACACATAGTGCGCAGCTGGGGCTTGCAGGAATGTGCCGTTAGAAACAACTAGGTCTGGTGCCACAGCCTGGCAATAGTCACTTGGAAGGGCCCGGCAAAGGCTGACACATGTCCACAGCAACATGGAGATAGCAGCTATCCTTTGTATCACACTCTGGAGCAAATTACCTCTTTTCTGAAGCAAAATGTGCAAAGCACCAGGCTGGGGGAGACGGGGGCTCTGGGAGCTCACGGATGCCTGGGCAGGCTGACGGGCAGGATGTGTCCCTGCTCTGCAAGGATTTCTGTGCCCGCTCAGCCATCTGTGTGGGGTCCCACTCGGCCAGCGGGACAGAAGAGGAAAAAGAAAGGCAGAAGGGTGAGGGGGAAGAAAGGAGACAGAGATAAGGAGTCACTTACCCTCACTCCCATGAACCTGTCCCTCAGAACGATCCATGAAAGCAAGAACACAAAAGCTTTGTTGCAGCAGAACAACACGGAGACATCCGTAGTGTTTATTTTCTTTATTGCATGTAAGTAAAGGTAGTTTGTGAGTGTCCAAAGAACACCAAAGGGTGCTGCCTTGGTAAAAAACACCTTCAAAGTCAAGCCATTGTCTCCAAAAAATCGGCAGCACTCCCTAAAACAAGGAGAGAAAGGCAGCGTTACTACACAAGCCAGTCACAGTCTGCAACAAATATATGGGTTTCTTTTCTTTCTTGCTCATCTTCTTTTTCTTTGGGGAAGGAGAGGCACACACCTTAAAGAGGAGAAAAACAAGTTTCAGCATCTGCTGCAACAGCCTGCACCTGCACAGGGTATGAACACACGGGGGCTGCAAACACAGAAGGGACAGCAACGGAAGAGCGAGCAGAGAGGTGAAGCCAGGAGGTAAAAATCTCACTTCTGCCATGAGCAACTTCACAGGGGACATCTTGAAACAGCATGGGGTTATCCTCCTCCTTTCACCTCTGTGGGGATGCCGAGGGAACAGGGCTGGCAGCAAAGCCCCTTGCTCCCCACTACTGCTGCAGCCATAGGACCTGGCTCAAACCCCTGGCAGTAGCAGGGGCAGGAGCAGGAGGAGGCATCTGGCAGCTGCCTGCTCCCACTGGGGCAAGGACATACACTGGCACATGGCACAGTGGCACTTGAGGACAGTCAATGGTGGTGCCATGGCCCGTACTGGCCTTCCTTGCTTTCAAACCTGCAAAACGCCTGAGGCCCTAAAGTACTTTAATGAGGTGCTTTGACAAAATTTGAGCAAAATTAAATTTTTCACTGACAATCAATGCCCAATAGGTTTTCACTGCTGCCTTGAATTTCAATGTTTGTTTCCTGAGACTCAGCATGTAAGGCTCATTATTTGGAGTCTGGTGAAAGTGTGATTTTGATTCACTTTCTCAGAAGATGGGGATGTATCAAGCGATTACCTAAAGAAACCAATCCATGCTCTGAGCCTCTTCAGATTTCCCGCATCACTAGCTCTATGGCTGTCTATATCCCCTCTGCTGCAGCAGGTACAAGGCTGCAGGGCAGAGAAAATGCATTTTTTGTGTTTGCTGCATTTTGTTGCCTGCCAGTCTCTCATACAGGGTTATAGCTGCACAGAACTTGACCATCTCTTGTACAGAACTTGGCCCATCTCTGGATACGATGACCCTGGGCTTTGGCTGCTGTACACGGACACTTTCATCTGAGCTGCTGGTTCTGAATCGTGTCACTCGGTGTCACAGCCAGCACATCAGTGTCCCTTGTCCTGTACAAAATTATCTGCTGGCAGCAGCCTATTCCTGGCTAAACCTCTTAACTGCATCTCTGTATGAGTAAAAGAGCTACCCCTCTGCACCACAAACTGCAGCCTGACTTCCCACCTGCCAGCACCATGCAGGGCTGTTCGGGGATGCACGCAGCACTGACAGATGCTGCCTGTGCTCAGCATGTGGCCTGGATCCACTCTCCCCTTCCACAAACACTATACCCACTTCAAATCTGGTTTTTAGCCCTGTGAAGCACTGTCTGGTCCAGCCACTTGCCACAGGGGTTGCAGGCAGTGCATGGGGATGCAGAGAGACATTTGAAAAACCCAGTCCTGAACTTCACTAGAGGCCTAAACCTGCTTCTCAAGACACCAGGGAGGGTTTGACTGCCAGGGTGTCACAGGCAGGCAGTCTAATGCTCTGAAGACAAAAAAATGCAGGCACAGTTTAAATTAAATGATGTTAAGTAAGATTAGTATGAGAGGGACAGGAAGGCCGTAGTCAAATTAAAGGACTAAAATGCAATTTATATTTGGATTCATTCTGGGAAAAAAAGTTCCTCCTGTCAAAAATCTGTTCCCCACATATAGAATTGGGTACCACTATTTCATATACAGTAGAAACACATGCTTTTACTGTACTGTGGGCCTGATTCTTGTTTAGCAGATACCACTGGATCCATACAGTAGCACAACCTGACACTCACCCCCATACCTGAAGCACCCAGTGTAGTGCTGTGATGCCCTGAAGGACAGCCTTGCCCTGGCACAGATCAGGACTCTGAGCTGCATTTCCCCCTTTGGGAGTCTCCTCTCACTGGCCTAGACAATAAAGCTTCCTTTTAGCTGTTTTGGCTGGTTTCACCAAGTTTGAATTGCTTCTTGTAGGCTAGCTCCAGCTTCCAAAGGAGACCTCCTTATGGCAGAGGTTCCTCCATCCAGCAAGGGGTTGTAAGGGAGCTTCTCCCTGAGGACAGCTGGGGCTGTGGAGGATGCTACCAGCTCTGCACCCATGTGCACAGCAAGCACCATTGTCCAAAACGGGTGCACTGCTGAACCGTGGGCTCTTTGTGGAGGTAGCAGATGGGTTAGATGGCTTTCTTGGACATGGCATCTTCAGCGAAGCCTGAGGAGCATTAGGGGAAATGTGGTATGTTTTGTGTGCCAGGATGACTATATACTGTACAATAACCCCCTCACAATTGTGTCCCCAGGTTTCCTACTGCTTGTCGGGGAAACTGATTTTTCCTTGGTGCCATAACGCAGCTTGTGAAGCCATACAAGGAAGGATTTGATGAAGAGATTTATCAGTAATGGTAGATAAATAGTTATGGGAAGCAAGACAGGACTGTGATATAACCTACACTGTAATCCCAAAACAGTTGGGGGATGAAATCACTCCAGAAAAACCAACCTTCAACTTTAAATATTTTGACAGAACATTTTGGACACAGTTGCTCCTGCTGTCCAGTAATTTCAGTTTTGCCCACAAGGGTACCTCGTACCCAACGAGTATCCTGATGTTTTATGGATAGTCTTTGGCAAAAACTGAGCTTGTGTCCTGTGGTGCTTCAGGCATGCCTGGTTGTGCCAGAAGAGCCTGTCTATGAATATTTTAACAATCTCATCTGCTAACAAAAATGTTATTTTTCAAGAAAGACAAAAAACACCCTACCCAGAGGGCAGTCTGAAAAGCATTCGGTGCCCTTTGAAGCCCAACTCAGCACTGTGGACTCTCATGTGAGGTCTGACCCCAAGTCTCCCGAAGCCACAGGACAGAGTGGGAGCTGGGGTTGATTTCTTGATGACAAGACAGCCTCTTGCAGGTCTACCTGCCCAGGGCAGGACACAGAGGGAGTCCTCTGCTCACACCAGAGCAAGCTGGCTGACTCTGGGTCAGTGGTGAGATGGCACTGGGTATCTCCTCCCGGGACAAGTGTGCAGTGGCAGTGGAAGAGCTGCTGGGGAAGCACATCTCTCTGCAGGGAGACCACCAGCCCCCTCCAGCTTTGACTGCTGGGGCCAGCAGTCAAGCTGCCTCATTTCCAGGATAAAATACAATTTCTACCTCAGTTTATTCAGGCTTTGGTGAGCTGGTCTTGCTGCACAGCTAGCTCTAGCTCATCTGGGGTGAAGAGGGAAGGTTACTGGATGCCTGGAGGCTGCAGACTCTTCTCTTTGTTGGGTTTGTCTCTGGGACTAAATCCCTGCTATTTGCTAATGTGGGCAGAGGTGCCAGAGGTGTGCTTTGCAAAGAAAGCAAACAGGGATCCCCAGGTGCTCCCCTCCCCTCTCCTCCTGGCACTTGCCCCTAGAGTGAGTTTTCCAGCAAGCAGAGCTGAGTGGGGCTGTCTCAGTGTGCACACACAACCAGCCCGTCAGTCACAGTCCTCTGCAGGCTCCCACTCCCAGCTCACACAGAGTATGCGCTGTTGCCCATCATACCTTAGACTCACTGGGGAGCTCTCAAAGACCTTCTGGGCCATACACCTACAAGAGCGAGAGTCCCTGGCCTATCTTAAATAATGGCAGTTAATAACAAGCAACCTTATTTACTTAGAGAGTGTATATTTATAATGTACCTTCAAGACATCCAGCTGGAGGAGGCCCTGAAGATGCTCTGGTAGTGCCCTGTGAGATGAATGTGCATGCGTGTGGCTCTGAGTCCCAGGGACACAGAGTGGTAGTGGGGAGCTTCTGCCCACTGACCTTAAGGTATGTACAAGCAACTTCTGATGTCTGAGCCGGGACCCCAGGCTCTTTCAGAGTCACTGGAGATGCACGTTCCTGAGCTGCCTTTGCTGCCCACCTCAGGAGGCACTGAGCCCAGGGAAACGCTACTTCTGTTTCTCTCCTTCAGCTCAAAAAGGGACCCCTGGGCGAGGAGCACAGACACAGGCACCTCCAGCACACCTCTGGAAGGAGAAATCCCACCCCCTGTGTTATCATCAAAGACTGACCAAATCTACTTCTGCCCACATTACCAGAAATCCTGTGCCTGACAGACTCACTTACCACCTCAACCCAAAAGCTGCCTTGCTGCTTGCTTACTGATACGGTTTCGTTTGCTGGGCTCATCCTGCTTTGCACACTGAGCTGTGGGACTTTGGGTGTGGACAATGGACAGAGAGGCCACGGGGAAACGCTGATGGAAAGTTCAGGCATGCCCTGGCCCTGTGCATCCCTTGGTCCTCCTGGGCAGGGAAGCTGCCCGGCAGACATCCTGCGGAGTCACCCTGCTGAGATGAGCTCTCCTCAACTCTGTGTAATCCTCCATAGGAGGAGTAAATTCCTACAACTGCTGGCAAGGAGCTTTGGTGTTGTGGGGTCTAATGCTGTATTTTTGAGATAAACCAGCTGCCTGCATTATTTTCCTCGATTTTGCCCTCATGAGCTAGAGCTCCATTGTAATCACAGCAGTTGGTTTAAAAAATAAATGCAAGGCATTAGCCAAGGGAACGTCAAAGGCCTGTGTAAGATTGGAATGGGAATGTCAAAGGAAGGGAAATGTACTGGATTAATCGCTGCAGCAGCAATAAAGAAAAGCTTGCTCCCACTCAGAAGTGTCATATCCATGTTCACAGACAAGCTGAAGGCTCATGACTGAAATAAAAGGCAGGATTACACTGCTGGGAGGATACATGCAAACTGAGAGAACTGCAGCCTGGTTTCACGTGGCCCTTGGGAAGTGTTTCCAGAGAGATGTTACACAGTGGATGTGCTCACCGTGGGGTGTTGCTGAGGGGGCTGCTGCAGCAGGCATCTTTGCTGTGTGTCGGGGTAACAGGAGGGTGCAGGTGAGAAAGAGGGGGACACGCTTGGCCTGGTTGCTCCCCACTTCCTCAGGATGCCAACCAGGATGGATGACATAAAGCCTATAAAGCCCAGCTGGGAGCAGAAGCAGCTGCCTGGCTTTCAGGGCATTCTCTGCATGGGAAGACAGCCATGGGGACAGACAGAAACCTGCCTGTAGGTATGAAACAAAGCAGTGAGCAGCACATGGCACGACACAACCCACCTTACTGCCGCTATGTCACAAGCTCCCCTCAGTAACAGCCCCCAAACAGGGCTTAGCAAGTCCTGACCGGCACTGGCCAGGCTGCACATACCAGCACTCCTCTCTCCCAAATGGGGATTCTGGTCCCCTGCTGCTTGTCACAGGGTGCCCTGACAATTTGGCCTGACGGAAATGTGTAATGTCACTTGGGAACAGCACGTAGCTGCTATGGCACTACAGGAACTGTGCTGGGATGGAAGATACTACAGAAAAGCCTAAGGCACAGAGATCTTACTGTTTGTATTTTTACTCTAAATTGTTTGCTGGTTCTTTCACATCTTTCACATACTAGTTCTTCTTTTTCCTCATAATCTTTTAAGTGTGTATCTTCATCAACCCAGCAGATGGCAAATCAGCTATGCCCCATTAGACTTGTCTCCAGCACAATACTAGCAAAATACCTCTGCCACTGGAACCGAGCATCCCCAGTGAAGTAAATCAGAAGTCATCAGTGCCAAAATTGCATGCTAAGTAAGAGTTAATCATATTGAAAGCAGGTGTTGCAGTCAAATAAAACTTGCAAATAAAATATGACAGTGAAGCTCCATTTTTATCCCCACTGAGCTCACAATTATGTTTAACACTATTCACCTTCCACTGCCTGTTTTGTCTTTAACTACTGCTATGTAGTCAGGATGTTTCTCCACTGCTTTGAACCTCATGCAAATGAATTTATAAAGTTCTGTCAAGACTAGAAGGAATGCTTTTTCCCCCCATTTTGCAAAAATATCCCACCTATGGAGAGGAAAGGTAGACAAGAACCAGAAAAAGCACACACAGCGTGTTCCCCCAGGCTGGGGGTTTGGTCTCTTGATACTCACTGCAGAACAAACCTATGCCAGAAAGGATAATAAGCCATTGAGCTGTTGTAACATCTTTGAGAAAGATGCAGCAAAGTAGAAAATATCTGGGAGAAATACACATCCTATGGGAATACTTTGCACAAGTCAGTTATTTCTCCTTTCCAGACTGTTAACTTTTGTTACAATTTTCTTATTGCATCAGTGTTCATATTAGAGCCTTCTCCTCCAAAGCAGGTTTGGATCTGTTGTTGCTCCTAGCAGGTGATATTTTTTCTTTGTAGACTGTGCTTCTTACTTTGACCTTGCAATGTCTGTACCTGCAAATTGAATTTGGCTAAATTGCTCCTGATTTTCAGCAGAATGAGCATTGCCTCCCTGGAGCACAGCAAAGCCGCCACTGTGCCAGTGAATCTGGCCTCTTGATTAGAGATTGGCAGGCAAAACATGCTTTGGTAATCCCTGAACCGCTAAAGGCCTGGATAAATAATCTGCAGATCCACTGTTAACAGTCATACATTTTCCGTTCAACGTACGGAAGAAGAGACACGGACTAAAATGTCATGCCATGCCTTCTGGGGGGACTTGCAAGGCAGTTGCAGTAAGAAAAGCAAAGAAGACAGACGAGGTGCTCTGGCTGTTAATAGGAGGGAAAGAAACTAAAGCCAAGTTTAATTTCTCCCAGTGAAAAAAAATATCCTACGACATTTTTTCATAATTCATCCTGTTAGGGCCACAGCATCCCTCATGCATTACGCTCACAACTGGAGGTAGGTAAAAGACTGCTGTACAGATAAAAGACACAAGTTGAGCCGAAATATTCCTCAAAAATTCTCTCCAGGAATGTACATGATGTGTTTCCCAGAAAACAGGATCATGCCTCCAGCTCCGCTTCCCTCACCCTCGAGCCAGTGCTGACTTGAAGGACAGTCATGACAAAATCAGCCTCTCAGGTGGGCAGATGTCAAAGCAGTGCAAGTGAAGGGTGAGCTCATGAAACCCATTTTACAGATGTGCAAGCTAGGGCAAGAGAGGTGAAGTCCCTGGGTGCAGAGGCAGGATGAGGGCTGTCTGTAGGCCGCACCTTCGGAGAGCTGAGGATTTGCTTTTCCCGCATGTTTATTTTATAGCCAACTCCTGTTACTTATCAAGACAGCCCCTGAGCGCCTTTTTCCTGAGTCACCGCAGGTTCACATGCCAGCAGAACAGTTGCACGGAGGCTCCTGTGGTGTGTCCCAGATCATAAAATGCTGTGAATAAATCTGCTAGCCTCAGCACTTTGCAGAGAGGTACCCAGGATCCTGCCATGGCTTTTATTGCCCCACTGGTCTGAGGCTCCTACAACAAAACCTGTATACCCCTGCCTCCAGCTTTCCTCCCGTGTACCCGGAACAGCTCAGGAAAGCTGCTTCCCAGTGCTGGGAGGGCACAGGTTCCTCCTTGGCTTCCACCAGTCCAAGACCTGCCCTGGGCGTGCCAGTGCCCCTTGCCTATCCCACTGCCTGCACTGCCTGCTGAGGCACACCACAGCCCATGGCCATTAGTCAGAAGACAGGGCCAGGCGAGCGGCTGTGTTGCTCCTCAGAGAGGCCCTGTACTTATCCAGTCTGGTCTGTCTGTGCTGGGGACTGAACTAGGGTTGCAGAGCCTGGCCCTTTGTTCTCTCCTTATACCCTGCCTAATGGGTGAACGCAGCCCTGCAGCCTGGCAGGTAACATCAGCCCCGGTGACAGCACTGATTTTTGGACTTGGAGGCAGGGGGTGCCCCTTTTTTTCCTAGAAAAAGCCTGGCAGGTTTGATGTGGCTGCTTAACTAATACTGACCATAGTAATGGCTGGTGATGGTGCACCATTCAGCTGTTTAGTGAGTGAATCATCACAATCAGGCATTTTTCCTTTACCAGATCTGTGCCTGAGAAGAGCTGAAGAAATGCTTGGCTACTGTCAGAAAATCTCAAGCTTGGAGCACCCTGTCCTTAGAAAGGACAAGATAGCAAGCACAGCCTGTCATAAAACCACCGTTTTTGCAGCTGATTTCACAGGGAAAAGTTTCTTCAATTAATTGCTCCTGTCTTCTGGGTCAGGTCAATTTGAGATCATGTCTACAAATCTTACGTGGCAGGAAATTCAAACAGCAGGTCACTCACGGACTGTGCTGTGCTGTGCCATGCTGGCATGCTGCTCCCAGCCCAGCAATGAGCCAAGGTCCACGCCAAGCACATCCATCCACAGCCACCACAGTAAGGATCTCAGCCCTCCCTGGCGTGCCCCAGAGGGGATCCCCCCTCCTGTGCTGTCCCTCTATGTGCCTTTCATCTATTCTAGGAGTTTCCAGCTCATTTGCAGAAAATGCATTCTGATAGGCAATGAAATGAGAAAATTGTCTTTTAAATGAAACAAAAAATCTCCAGGCTGATCCTTCTTCTCTGAACTAAAGAGACAGAAGCAATTGGTTTTGCTCAACACTGTACACGTGCCAAACTAGGCATTTGCACAATAAATGGTCCCAGGAAATGCTTAGCTATGGATTTACATAATACGCCAGAATGGCTCCAAAAGAAGCAAATAATACAAATCTTACAAACCACCTGAATACACATTTCCAAGACAAGTCTTAGCACACACTCAGAAACCTTAATGAGAAACTGTTTAAACTAACATTTTTTTAAAAAAAAAGTTTAAAAGAACAAGACCAAACCACAGGGAAGATTCACATACTGTAAACTGCCTTAGAAAAACACCAGGGTGGGAGTCTTGGGCTGCAGAAGCACAGGGAAAAATCTGCAGCTTCCTGGGTGGAATGGTCCTCCATCCCAGTTTGCTGTGTCCGGGGCACTAAACCTGTTCTGTTTGCCTCCATCCATGTCCAGTGAAGAGCATTAGTCCTAGGATACTCTACAGCTTTTACACACATGACTGCAGCAAAGGCTGCATAGGATGAATATTTCATTTAATTTCTGCACCTGAACATACTGCAGAATTTTGCATCTAGGTTGTCTGTTGTGGGAGCAGGACCACCAGCCACCCCTGATGGGACATGAGGGAAAGTGCTGAGGAGAAGGTAAAGTCGAGCAGCAGCACCACTGCACTGCTGATACTTTAGAGAAAGAGCACCAGCTGTAGCAGTGCGAGCAGACATTGCAACAGATTTCCCACAGAGTCACAACTATCCACGACCACCAGAGTGAGCTGAGCTCACTTCGGGGTGTATTATCACAGTGACTAGATGGTTCCTCCAAAGTCCCTCTACAGCTTGCTGCATGGGGCAGGCTGGCATCTGCAGTTCTTCCACCAAGCCAGAGAGGACATGCCATTTTGGAAAATGCAGCAAGTATTGCTGGCAATAAGCAGCTTTTAACGTGACAACATGCACTCAGTGATCAGACAGCTGAAGTTATCACATGGTGCATTATCTAACATTTTCTGCCTTTACACCCTAGAGGCACTCAGAGCCTAAATTGCTTTATACTCTTCTAGATAATCAGCATTATACAAATAAAATGTAATACTGTTGTTATATGCAAGCTCCAAACACCCACAGACCAGGCAGACATCACACTTGGACAAAAAGATGAGCTTTCTAGTCACTCTCAAAGACTGCTTCATGGAGCAGCTGGTTAGAGCCCATGAGGAGATGCAACCCTTGACTTAGTCTCGTGTAGCATGCAGGATCGGCCTTAAATTTTAGTCAGAGGCCACCAGACCAGTGGCCAAGAGGTTCTCAGACTGGACATTTCCCCTCCACAGCAGCAGTGGCTGAAGCTGGAAGGGGCAGCAAGGGGAATGAAAGCTTCACAGGGGCGTGGGGATTACTGGCATGTCCACAGTGCACGCAGAGGGACGGTTCCTGCTGTGTTTGGGGCTGGGCTGGAGGACTAGTGTGAGGGAACTGGTCCATTTGCATGGGGGGGTGCGAGGGAGTTAGGTTACGTCACATTGGGACCTGATGTCATGCCCAAATGGAGTAAATAGAAAGGACCATCAGCTCTGACAGAGCCATGTCAAGCCACGTGCAGGCAGGCCAAAGCAGAGTGGGAAGAGCAGTTAGTGAGCTGTATTGAAGCTAATGACGATCCTTACAGAGTTATGGAGCAAACTGGCAAAATGAGCAGCAGCAAGTTGCCAGACAGTATTTACTCAAGAGTTCAAAAAAGCCCAACAATGGAAGTGGGGAATTCCTAACAGGGCTCTGTACCTTTGCCCTTAAAACTGCCTTTCTGCCCAAGCAAATATCACACTGATTCTTTAAATCTAATTAGTGTTGTGACTGTGGCTGGCATCCATTTTGAAGACCAACCATTGCTGGTTAAAGACTGCACTGGTCACCTCTTCCTCCTCCTTGGTTCATCAAGGAGCAATGAGGACAGGGAAGGCCTGATTCAAGGAGCATGCTGACACAGCTCAGGTGTTCCTGCTGCTTGCAAGAGTTTTCAGCCCAGCAGACTGCCTGGTGGCAGGTGCCCTTAAAGCCTGACCCCGGCAGGACTGTCCTGCTTTATACTACGTGCCTAATGACTGCCATCTTCAAAAACAGGGCACTGATTGCTCGGAGCAACCTAGTGTTAATGAAGTCACATCTTCCTGAGGATCTCCCGCTGCACCAGTCAGGTAGAAGTGGCCTGGGGACACTGGGTCTCCAGAGGGACTGCTCCCTCCGGGACTCTTGCTCCTCACTTTTATCATGTGCAGCTGAAATTAAAAAACCCTGCAGGGCTCAGCTCCAGCACTGCTGGCCTGCAGGGAAAGCCTCTCGCCTCCTTGGGCTCAGCTTTCCCCTGGGTGGGCAGCAGCACAGTGCAGCCCCACTCCAGGCCGGGGGCAGCACCGCCCCAGCCTCCCCAACACCCTGGGGCTGCACCCTAGCTTTTGGGAAGGGCACCCCAAGCTGCCAGAGGAGCTGCTTCAGGGCCCCTTTCCTCAGCCAGCAAGGCTGGGTGCTGTGCTGGGGAGCAGGGTCTGCATCCGGGGTGGCCTGCAGGATACACTGGCACCGAAGTCACACCTCACTTGCATCTTGCATGGCCCGGACTGTCACATGAATGTGTTTGCTAATGTTGGCCTTCAAAAGGTGAGTTAATCAAAATATTTGGGGAAAAAAACCCCAAACCCCAAACCCACATTGTTTTTAATGTTACCTAAGTGGACTAGGCAATTCCCTGCATGTCCCAGCAGTTTGGAGAGGCACCTCAAGCGATGTTGCACTTCAGTTACTGAAAAGATGGAAAGTCTCCCAGGGAAAGTGCTGGAAAGGGCACTGGGAGCCTGAATTTGAGGTCCATGGGGATGCTCTATCACAAATTCCCTGTGTGAGCATGGCCGAGTCACAGCCAGTCTGCCCTCGGCTCGGCAGCGGGGTGTGAGGGCACAGGCTCAGTGTTATTTCCCAGGTCTGTGTTGAGGTACATGCAGGCAAGCATTAGTGCGGCATTCAGCGTGTGGTGAGGGACAGCATATACAAACTAAGGCAGAGAAAACCTAAACATTAGGCTCTCAAGGCTTTCACTGCCGGAGTCAACATCGTCACTGCTCTTCGTCATCTTTCAAAATTTCCATTGACGTCAGTGGATGTTCTGGGTGTGAAAGGCCTGCAGAGTCTGAAACTGTACAGCTATCACTTGCGGATATCTTAAGCATGGCCTGATGTGATTTATATCTGGCTTGTGCTCTTCAGCTGTGACCTGAACCACTTCCTACTTTTTGGAATAGTCAAAAATTAAACTTTTAGGAGAAGATGGCCAGCTGGCCTCCTGTGAATTGGATTTTTGTAGTGGATGGTACAGGCAGACAAAAAACCATGCAAGAATAAAATGCTTTGCTAATAGCTTCTGTCTTGGCTTCTGGAAATAGGGGGGTTTGGCTCTGCTGATTTAGAAGCACAGTGCTGACAGGAGGGGGAACAGTGCTGTTGTGTCTTGGGAGAGGGAAGAAACAAGACAAGAGGCAATACAAGGAGAAGAGAAACGTCTCAGCAATAACACTGGCTACACAAACACCTTGAGATAGCTATTACTGAAACACACACATATATATATAGGTTGGAACATGTATCTAGTATACATACACTCACACGCACATTTACTCTTGGACCTTTATGCTTGTGGATTGTCAGAAAGACTCTGCATGGAGATATGGTTCCAACTGGGCATAGCCCTGCCAGCCCATGGCCCTTCTCACTGCCAGCCTTAGGCCATGGGCGTAAACTACTGCCTCTGTAAATCCTCACTCCATAGCAGCATCATGCTGTAATACAGAAAACGAGGGAAATAAATCAACTTCACAGCCTAAGTACTAATTTCTCAGCAGCATGACAGGATACTGGGACAGCTGGGAACAGGAAGTCACATGAGTCAGAAGATACCAAAAGAGACACCATCAACTTGGCAGCTGGTCAGTGAAAAGAAAGAAAGTTATACAAAAAAGAAAGCAGAGAGCTTGCTGACCTAACAGAGAAGCTGACATTTACAATGCACAAATTGCCCCTAGATGCATAGAAAGGAATAAACTTTTCTAAATACTTGTATTTGTGGTCATTTTTAGACTACCTTTTATCAAGAACAGGTGACTCTTTTCTGTCTGAAGCTTGTTTGCCTTTTCAATTGCACTGCTGATGTCCATTTAATACAAAACCAGAGCACTCTCTGTGCCATACTCCCTTACTCCCCGTTGTTCAGCAATGTCATCCCAATCCCACACACAGCAGCACAGCAGGGAGGGGAGCGAGTCCTGAATAACCCATGGAAGTGGAGCGAGGAGGTGTCAAGACACTGTGATGGAATCTACCCTCATCCCAGAGCCTGATCTAAACAGCACCCTTCAGAGCATAGCGATCTTTGAAAAGCAGCCTGTAAGAGATTGAGAAACTCGGCAGTCTTACGTCACATGAAGTGGAGGAGTACAGCTGATGAGTTTGGTGCCAAAAGGGTGGTGTTATAAAATATGATGTACAGCACTTCTGAGATTCATATTTCCAAACAGCTTTACTTGTTTTGACCTTTCTCCCAACAGGCTAGTCCTTCAGAAAACATGTTCTACGATACGTTGCTGTTGCTGGCTGCATTAATTTTGTGGAAGACCTTAGTATAAATGGTAAAAATAGAGTGAAATGTAACATGAATTGAATAGTTTCTCTGTGTTACTGGAACATTTAGGTCTCTCAAGTGGCATACAATAACAGAGAATGGCTTGGAAATCAATTGCCTGTTGTCCAAGAGAAATATGTAATTTTTGGCTCCCCATATAAGCACTTTCTTGTTTGAACAGTAAACAGGCAAAGTAAAAAATAGTGACACCCACTGTGTTTTTAAAGAAGGATTGGATAGCACAGAAATAGAGCCATAGCAGCTGAAAGTCCAAGAGACTGTGCTTGTGAAGAGTTAGGTAGATATAGCTCCAGTGAAGAGCTGTGGGAACTCATGTGGTTTGGATCTTTGAGGACATGTTCTACAAATGTTGGTTGAAAAGTTGTAAATTTTTATTTTCATTCAGTTTTCAGTGAAACAAAATGATCATTCACTGAAACAGAAGCTTCTGAAGAAGGATACAGGTTAAAAAAACTTACAAAAAATACTGAAACAGGTTTTAAATTGTTCCATTTGAACATTTTAAGTGAAATCTGCCTTTTTAATTCAAAATTAATATTAAGTAAATCTATAGTGGAAAATAATGGAAGTGATGATCAAAATCAGCACAAAATATTAAAAAAGAATAGGCAAGAATGTATTGTAGTTGAAAGGTGGTTTTATTTTCATTTCCCATCTGTGGATACTCTTGGATATTGCCTTTCATCCATTTCGGACTTCTTTTAAAATTTCAAAACGCCTCCTGGAAAAAGAAAGTCTATTAATGACCCTTTATATTATCCCTTAACAACTCTTCAATGTGACTGCATAAAAGGCACTGCTGACCCAAGCTTCATAGCTAAGGAAGAACTATGTCTTGAGGTAGGGGAGTTTTCCCTCCATAGCCTTACAATATAGTCAATAGTTATCTTCATAAATAAGACCCACAGGAGGGAATATTAAAATAAACCATAAACTTGACTCTGCTAGAGAGATCATGCATGTGCCAGTTCAGGAGCCTTGTCTCTAAGGAATTTTCTCCTCCTTTTCAGAGTTACAAAGGAGTCTGTAAAATTACGGGCAGTATTACATAAGGATTCTATGTAAAAGTGAAACTTTCTCTGAAGACTCTGCTCAAGACATAAGAGTACAGAGCATCACTTTAATTTTCTTTCTGAGCACCAGAGACAGGTCCAGAGGGTGGATGCAAGTCACATTTGTCTTTCAGTCTTCTTGCACTGTGAGGGGTCTACATCCTTGTAGTTGTTCTTTCAAGCTCTTTTTATGCCTATGGATATGGTTCAGAAGCTGAATCTGTTTCATGCTCCATCATTCTGCAGGCCATGAGCTTTCCTTCTTTATACCCTCTAAAGAAGAGAGGAGGACTACTATGTTTCATGCTGGGTCCTTCCTCCAGAGAGGAAGATGAGTTATCACAGAGCAACTCCAGGGACGTGCTTTGTCTCTGCTCTTGAAGCTCAGAAAATTTCTATCTCCTTCCATCAACTCCTTGCAACTTCCCAGACTCCCGGTTTAAGGCCCTCGACGTTTCAGAATTCTGGAAGTCGGTAACCCTTGCCTCTCCTCCTCTGCTGAAGCCAGTAGCCTCCATTTCCAAAGGATCTACAGCCCGTTCTCTCCTTGAGAGCCGTGTCATTTGCACGGGAGAAAGGGCTGCCTATGGGCTGGGTATGCACAGAGTGTAAAAAGGTGCCTCCAGAGATCTGCCATTAGCAGCCACATGTCCATATGCATCTTCTCTGGGATGCGGCCACTGACAGGAGAACTACGAAGCAGTCCATTAGACAGCAACAGATACAGATGCTCCCCAGCTGTGGCAGGAATGACAAACTCCAGCAGAGCCTTGCCTGCTGATGCTGATGTGACCTTGGGGTCCAGAAGCAAGAGAAATAGTGAAAAAATACCCTAGATTCAAAGAGCCACAGTGACCCTGTTATGCATATTGTTGTACTGGACGAATCAGGTCTTTAAAGCAGGTGTCAGCTGCCAAGGCTCTTAAGTCTTATGCTCATCTGAATTCCAGAATAGCGTAGCTTTATTTACCCCCGTGGTTTCTACTGAAAGTGTGGAGTGGCACATACATGCGTCACCCTTGTGCCCCCACTGTTGGCTATTACAGCAGCCACATTTAGTATTGACTTTTCTTCCAGCTGCTGTCAATGTCCTACTCTGGACTTTTCAGCCAATATCCTCATTAGAGACAAAATAAGAACATAAGTACCTAATGAGGTTATTAGCCCTCGATTGCTTCATTCACAATGAAGTAAAACAAGCATGATATTAAAAAGAACAGAGAAGAAATATACGGGGAGAAAGAGAGATCAGATAGCAATTGATTCATTCTACACGTAAACAAAGAGATTATGGCACTGAGGTGATTACACTGCTTAGAGGTTATAAGAAAATGAGATCTATTTGAAGTCCCTGGAGAGATCAGAAACGAGAGCAGTGGTGAGGGATACTCAGGAATTTGAAGGAAGCAGAACTTAAGGAGGTTTCAGATTCATCGAATTTAAAAACTAGACTCATAGTTGAGATGGTGGAGCAAAATGGTGATTGCGACTAAAAATTGCTGGAAGCTGTGAGCGCCCCTCTGAACGGGACACTAGCTATTATTGTTTATGTGTTTGGATGGGATATGCAGCTGATCTTCAGAGGCCAGGAAGAAATTTGCTTTGAAACAAGCCATCCACAGATACTGTGCTTCAGAGTGCTGATCTGTGCCTTTTAAAAATGTTAAATTATTTATATGAAATATTTCATATTTTTAAGGTTTTACTCTTACACAGTAAGAGATGGTGAAGCATCAAAAGTCTCTGGCCAGAGTCTGGTGCCACAGAAGTAGGAAAAAACAAAGCAGGAGGGTCTTGTCATTACCATGCATGTGTGGGGGGAATGTCAGTGTGGTTTGGATCAGGCTGTTACAGCACACACTGCTCTCCTTCCTAGTGACATTTTTTATGTACTTGTTCTTTTACTTTTATATTTTTATTGCCTACTAAACGGCTTCTTTTGGCTCCACTTTGTGAGATCCTCAGTGCAAAGAAAACGTTCTCTTCAGAGAAGCTCTTTGAAAACTGCCCTGATGAGGAGCAACCTGGTGCCTCACTATCATCTAATGCACCATCCTGATCTTGGCTGTGAATCCACAAATTGGGATTTCAACCCAGTCATTGCTGAAGGGTCTGATTTGCTTTGTGAAAGACTGGAAACCAGGAAGGAGCCCTTATCTGCAACAGTAATAACACAGGAACTTTTTGGTACAAGAAGCTGAACTCCTGAGTTAATGAACTGGAAAACCCATCTGCTGGTCCAAATGCCGTACTCATGTTTTCAGCATTAAAATTATTGAAATAATAATACAGCTTAAGCCCGGTCTGTGTCAGTGAGGCATTCACTCAGAGGTGCCTATGAAGGGATGGACCTGGACCACACAGGAATTACCAGCCTGGGTCCAGCCAAGCCCTGTCCTGTCTCTGGCAGCTGCCAGCAGTGGAGGCACAGGGAACACGGCACACATGAAGAAATCCATCCCATGGGACAACCTGCCACTTTCTCTTCCTGCTTTCCCACTTCATCCACCTTGGATGCATTAGCCATGTACCCTCACTCAGCCTGCAAGACAAGTGTAGCTCCCTGCAGTTCAGAAGCAGTGAGAATTAATTACCATTTCAGTAATTAAAGCACTCTGAACCACTTAGGTGTAAGTGCACAGCCAAAGTACAGCTCTACTGTCTTTGACAGAATGATATGAACCACTGTGATAAGCTCCTGATCATCTGCTCAGCTCAGCTTGGCCTTTGCGAGCCCCGGGGAGTGCACTGTGTGCTTGGTCTGCCAAATTTGGGACTTCTTCCTGTGACAAGGCACCATCCGTACTGGGTGCCGTGACAGTGCTGCTCCACAGGGTGGTTGGGATTCACTAAGACTACATCTCTGGAGAGAAAACAGTACCACTACCTTCTGGGAATTAGCATAGCAGACAGAGGAAGAGTCAGGATTATCTACAGTGGAGATACACCGTCTAGCGAGAGCTCCTGGAAGACTTGCGAGAAGAGCCCTTTGATGTTTAAGTGGCAGTGACTGACTGCTGACAGTAAACTTGAGGTGACCCGGGAACATGGTATCTGAATTTGTCTCAGAAATGTGATTGTGACATTTGAACCTGCTAAATGAAAATGACAGCTTTTAACCTGGATTTCCTGTAATCGGAATAGATCGTGCATTTCATGCTAGAAATGTTTCGACCATTATCTGCTTCTGTGTTTATTACATTTTGATGTGCCTCTGGTAATGGCTTTAATAAAGTGTCTGGAATAGAGCCTGTTAAAGAGTTTTCTTACATTTAGATGCTCAGATACCACGCGATTGACTGCAGCACAGATTAACATCCTTCTATGATAGAGGATTTCTAAAATAAAATATAAGAGTATCAGGAAAGACCCTCACGTACTATAATCTGATTTGGAGTCATAAAAGTAATTTCTGTTCCTTGACTATTTTTGACTATAGGAATCAAGCTCCTTTTAATCTACATCAGCGAAGCGTGCAGCACATCCATTTTTACAGCACTCACTTTTGGCTAAAATGAAATAGCTCTGTGACATACAGCTGCAGTTTATGGCATCTTCCTGGATTTAATGGGTAGAGGGAGTTACAGGGAGTGTGGGGCTGTGATTTTCTGAGTGAGATGGTAAGGGCTGTGCAATGAGCCTCCCTCCTGCTTGCTGATTTTGAAAGCTGAGCTGCAGTGAGGAGAGCCAAGTATTTGCCAGATATGAAATTACCGGGTTCATTTGTCTTCCACCTTCTCCTCCTGTGACATGCTTATTCCTCCCTTCATTGTGGAAAATGACCTTGTGATCCTTACTTCCAGGATCATCTCTGCTTCCAGAGCAGCTGCACACACAGCAGTGAAAAATCTGCTCCCTGCTATTGCAGGGCAAAAAGCGCAAGGTGTCCTTGCAGCAGGAGTCAGCTCCTGCTGAAACCTTGCAGCTTGCCACCTAGGAGAGAAGTGGACTTTATCTATCCATGATTAATGCCTGCCTTATGGGCATGCCTGCCCTGTCTTTTTTTTTTTTTTTTTAATAACGGATTTATAAAGCCCATGACTTAGACTATAATTGTAAAATGGCTTTTCTGGCCCTCTCCCAGATCTGCAGCTCCAGAGGCCAATATCAGAATGTGCTACATAATTTGGATCGGATACCCTTTGGTTGCAGTTATGGTCAGTGCAATTGCAGTCTCATACAATGGATTGCCTGGAAAATGAAAATGGTTTGGTTTATAGCAGAAAGCATGCGAGGAGGAGGCACACTGCTGTTCTGAGAGTGGTTAAAAGCAGAAGAAGAGAGGAGCATAGTTAGTTGGCCTGTTTCGGTGTGCCTGCGAATCCTTACACATGCATAGCAGGGGTGTTGAAAAATTTAACAGAATTACTGCTGGGGATGTATCACAGCCTACATATTCTGTAAGCACTTACCTCAGTTTAAGTTCAGACATAGATTAATTTAACCAGATAACTTGGTGTTATCTGGAAAAGCAGGTTTACATCTTTGTAAGGCACTCAGATTTCTTTCGACCTTGGATTTAATAAACTGCCTGACAAATTTGGTGGCCTTCTATGACAGGATTACAGCATTGGTGGATAATGGAAGAGAAACTGACATCATCAACCTGGACTTGTGCAAAGCATTTGACACTGTCTCGCATGACATCCTTGTCTCTAAATTGGAGAGACGTGGATTTGATGGATGGACCACTCAGTGCATAAGGAATTGGCTGGATGGTCACGCTCAAAGAGTTGCCGTCAATGGCTTGATGTCCAAGTGGAGAGCAGTCATGAGTGGCGTTCCTCGGGGGTTGGTATTGGGACCAGCATTGTTTAACATTTTTGTTGGGGACACAAACAGTGGGATGGAGTGCACCCTCAGCAAGTTTGCTGACAACACCAAGCTGTGTGGTGTGGTTGACACTATGGGGCAAAGGGATGCCATCCAGAGGGACCTGGACAGGCTTGAAAGGTGGGCCTGTGCAAACCTCATGAAGTTCAACAAGGCCAAGTGCAAGGTCCTGCACATGGGTTGGGGCAATCCCAAGCACAAATGCAGGCTGGGCAGAGAATGGATTAAGAGCAGCCCTGAGGAGAAGGACTTGGGGGTGTTGGTTGACAAGAAGCTCAACATGACCCAGCAATGTGTGTTTGCAGCCCAGAAAGACAACTGTATCCTGGGCTGCTTCAAGAGAAGTGCAACCAGCAGGTTGAGGGAGGCGATTCTCTCCCTCTACTCTGCTCTCGTGAGACCCCACCTGCAGTGCTGCATCCAGCTCTGGGGCTCCCAGTATAAGAAGGACATGGACCTGCTCGAGTAGGTCCAGAGGAGGCCATGAAGATGATCAAGGGGGTGGAGCACCTCCCCTGTGAGGACAGGCTGAGAGAGTTGGGGTTGTTCAGCCTGGAGAAGAGAAGGCTCTGGGGAGACCTTATAATGGTCTCCCAGTACCTAAAGGGGGGGGCCTACAAGAAAGCCAGAGAGGGACTTCACAAGGACATGTAGTGATAGGATGAGGGGTAACTACTTTAAACTGAAAAAGGGCAGATTTAGATTAGATATAAGGAAGAAATTCTTTACTGTGAGGGTGGTGAGGCATTGGAACAGGTTGCCCAGAGAAGCTGTGGCTGCCCCCTCCCTGGAAGCGTTTAAGGCCAGGTTGGATGAGACTTTGAGCAACCTGGTCTAGTGGAAGGTGTCCCTGTCCATCATCTAGTTGGAACTAGATGATCTTTAAGGTCCCTTCCATCCCAAATCATCCTATGATTCTATGAAACATCTTTCAATTAAGCCAGCCCAGCCATGCTGGGCTCAGTGATGCAAGCTTTCTGGGGAAGCTTCACAGTGAGACTTGTCATTTGCCTGTTTTTCACATAGGGCTTTCTCTTTCATTGTCATTAACAGGATCTGGACATCTTACATTATGTTCTGACATGAACAGGGTGAGATTGAGGCATTATGTTGGCAGAAAGTGGATCTCAGACAGAATAGGAATCAGGCTTTTGAAAATCCTGAGTTTATCCTCATCTATAAGGACATTTGTAATTATTTCCCTTTCTGTTCATCTGCTAGGTTGTGCTACTGTCTCACATGCTGCGTTACTTAGGTTCATGGTGAGGTCCATGCAGGGGTGAGAAAAGCATCCCCCTGATGTCCTCATCCTTCTGTCCAACCCTCCCCCAGCAGGTACTGTGGGACCACAGCCCCCCTCCACAGGGCACTGAGCAGCAGTTGCAGAAGTCAGCAATCACCAGTTAAATGAAAAATAGCAGATTTTAGCAGATATGTGCCTCAACCTTGACTGCAGGCTCTGTGGCACTGGCACTGTGTTTGTTTCCCTGTTGGAAAAGCACCTAGCACAAGCTGCTGGTGCAGATCAGGATTTGCCGGTTGCTAATTTCATACAAATATTAAGCAATAATGATACTTACATGGTTGTGTGAGCTAGGCAAAGGAGACACAGGCTTAGATAATGGAGATTTAATCTAGCATGCATGCTAAGAGAGGAAGGGAATTAGAAGTCAATAAATAGAGAACAAAAATACATGAATGAACAGTTCAACAAGGAAAATGTGTATGGACTTGAGTTAAGCCAGTGCCGAGCCTGGGAGAAAGAATAAGACAAAGAAGAAGATTAAGGCTAAGTCTCCTTATTGCTCATGGCATCTGAAGAATGTGGAAGATGATGGATGCATTAATTAGCTCACTGCATCTCAGTAGCTGAAATAGTTGGTAGGTGGGCTGAGCCATAAACCAAAATATTCCCAGCATGTGAGAGAGGCTGAGCACGCAGCTTCAAGACTATATGAGAGAAGGGAGCAAACAATGTCAGCTGCCCAACAGGAAAACATGGATACATAGTGGAAAAAAAATATACCTAATTATTCTTGCTCTTTGTTTTTGATGTGAATTTTATTGCTATGCATGTTCAAGAAAAATATGTTTAACCTTTTCTCTTCAGGATCAATAACACATGTAAAAACACGAATGAATATACCAAGTTTAGGGTACATGGTCAATGCATTCTTAAAAGAGTTTTTCCTAATTATAGAGTATAATTTGTGAAACAATAGATAAACTTTTTTTACTAACTCCTCATATCCATGTTTACTCATGCCCACTGCCAGAATGGGGTAACTGTGTTTCATGTGAGGCTGTTATTAAAACTTAGTGCATCTCCATAAATCTTTGAAAATTGAGGTTTACATGTGTTAGGAAATAGCTCACAATCACATTTAATGTATACATAAATCATCCTAGAAAGTAAACCAACAGAGACAAACGATCTGGTGTTGATGAGATTAATTAAATTTCTCATGAAGATAATATAAAAATAATTTGACAGATAATCCATAGTCAGCACAAAAGAGCAAGCTGCAAGGTATTCCTGGATTCCTCCACCTTCACACTGAAATCCTAGGAGGATCATATCAAATTAAAAACATAAATTTATATTCAGGTACCTAACGCACTGACTTTTCCAGTGGGCTGGACTGTCACCACCCACTGATTTCAAAAGGAATTATGGGTGATCAAATTGGATTTTAAAATAGAGGTAGGAATGTTAAGCACAGCATCCCTCAAACAGGGCATCAGCCATGGTGGGATTCCAGACCAGGAGAGAGTAGAAAAACCTTGCTGAGGAGGAGTTTTGCCTTTTGGAAGTGGGGACAGTATCTACATATGGCTGTGGAGGAAGGAGCATGTACCAAAAGCTAAGGATTTTTTAAAATTTTTAGGTTTATGGAGAATGAAGAGGGCTGTCAAGGGCATTCATTTTATACTGAACATGAGTGGGATAGAAAGCGGTGTAAACGGAGGTGAGAGCTTGTCCTGCAGCCCAATTCCCCCCATAGCTAGGGCTCTGCCTGGGGTGAAGGCAGCCCAGGGTGGCGGTGGGGGGCCGGTGACAAGCCACTGGGTCATCCTGTGCTGCAGGCATCACCAGGCTTGAGGGCAGGCAAATGCTGGGGGTGCCTTGTGCCCCCTCCTGGGGCTCCAGCTCTGTTCATCGGCGGGGGTAAGGGATTTTTGGAGCAGCAGCAGGCAGCACTTGCAGACAGATGCTTGAGAACAAGCAGCCTTCCTGCTGCAAGAAGGCAGGTGTCAGCTCCCTCAGCAAACAAGCTGGGGCCTCATCCTGGAGACTGTGATTTCCCACTGAGACCCACAGGGAAAGATACACATTGTGTGAGGGAATTTTTCCACCCCAGTCAATGGCACAACACCACATTTACCCTAAAGCTAGAAGGCACAACATCTGTGGCTTCATTTTCCTTTCTTCCTCAATAGTTTGTATTTCACAGGAAAGCTCCTGATTTGCAGGACACTGTATGAAGACTGTCAAAAGTAAACCAGCCTGTTACCCCTCTGTGATATCCCTGCTCTTGCAGGGTAAAGGGTCTCAGCAGCTGTATTCAAATGGTGCATATATACACACACATACATATGCACACATACACACACACATACATATGTACACAACCATATGACATTTCCAGCTGCTTTCACTGCTGGTTCACCACTCCTTCCAACTGAGTCATTACAGTTTCACCACAGTCTTCCGTAAGAGTAGAGAATCCAGCAGCAGGACCTCAAAAACGCTACCCAAAATATCCTGACACCTCACTCAGTCTCAGTAACAGAGTCATTCAGAGTCACAGTGCTCTGCAATATCCCTATCCAACCCCCCCAGCGTACACAATGCAAAATCTGGCTCATTTTACTGTAACTGTGCACTGGGTAAACTGTGTTAAATTTGGCTCTGTCAATACCGCACCTACACAACTAGAATAAAGAGATTGAGTGGTTGGGCTCATCCCTTTCTCAAAACTTAATGCTCTGTGATGAAACTGAGTGAGAGAGAGAGGTTACTCAATAAGCTTAAGCCCTTGAGAGAGAAAAACGTACTGAACAGTAGTTCACATTGTTACTAATTTTAGTGTCACGTCTGAATTTCTTTTCAGATTGTTTCCTAGGAAGAGTGACAAGAGCAGCAATGTGGTTTCAGCCTCTGTGGTGAAACTATTTGTTCAGAAACCTGGCAAAGGCGATGCCTGTTTTGCTACTCTACTTTATTCCGGATCCCTAGCAGTGAGAGTGCTGCTCCTCCAGCAGAGCACTGTTAGCACAGTGAAGGGATCTGAAGAACATCACCAATGCAGGTGTGCAAAGCACGTCCGAGGTGTGCAGGATTCTAGGTGGCTGGGGACACCAGTTTAGTTATCTCCTAGGGTTGCTGGCTACTTTCCCAGTGCTGGAGAGCTAGTCAGCTTTGCTATGCCCGTGCTGGGGCTACCCAAGAGGTACAGCCTGCTGAAACCTCATTACAGCACAAAGGATTTACGAGCTCAAGAGCTGCAGGGCGAGCCGACCGTGGGGGAGACAGGTGGCTCTTCTGCTGAAGGGATCCCACAGCAGGAACGGCAGCTCCTCTGCTCATGCTGAAAGACCAATGACATGCAGTGGCAGAAAGCAGGTGATCCTGTCGTCTAGCTGAAAACATTTTCCATCCCACTGTAAATCATCCATGCTTGTTCATTTAGTAGTGCTGGGCTAGAACAAGCAGCTGTAGTCACTGCACCAGAGCACGGGAGAGGGACAAGATGTGTTGCGAAGGCTATAAGGCAGCTATTAGGAATCAGTGAGGCATACTGAAGATGACAGGGACATCAGCATGATTTGTATCGTCTAATGGAAAAATCAATTAATTCATTCTCGGAGAAGCATTAGATAACAAAGTTGCATCAACAAATCTTGTCTGGTCAGCACTGTCTGCGTCTTTAATTGCCAGAAAAAGGGAGCACACCAGAACGCTGGAGCGGTTACAAACCGTGTCCCTGTGGAGGAGGGATTGACCAGGTAAGCACGCACTTAAATCAGGACACGTCTTTTCAGCTGTCTGCATTTTGTCAAGCATGGAGGGACTGTGTTCAAAGTCTTGGGTGAGCTGAGTCCGTGCTAATGAGCTTATCTGCAGGAGCAGGTTAGATCAGCCATGATAAACCTGATTAAGATGGGCTTGCATCTCACCTGCTGCTGCCAGTCCCGCAATATCCTCAGCGTGTTAAGTGTTTGTGAGGATGGATCCGCTCTGTCTTTACCTCCGAGAGGGAAGAGAGGCTCCTGAGGAGGGAGAAGCGTCTGCTGGAAACCACGTGTGGATGTTTATGCCTGGTTGCAGGACGGCGCACGTGTCTCAGCCTTTTTGTGGATCTAACCCTGTGACAAGCCTTGCCCCTCAGGAAGGAACGCCATTCAGCATCACTGAAAATCAGTACCAGCACCCATAAACTCCAGTAATTTAGTCAAATTAATTATTAAAGATACAGCAAATAACACTAGCAAGGAATCAGCAGGGCTTGCTGATTACTCTCTTTCAATCTGGTTCATAAATGTTGCTGAGGAGGTGGGAGCCAATTTCAGGTGACTTACACTAGTCCAGATTCTCATCTTCACTGACACCAGAGCTGCGCCAACAAGAGATATTTTTGGTTTGAAAAGAGTGTAAATGAATTGAGAGTTTGGCTCATGGGGTGAGGACTGGATAACATGATGACAGAAGGGCTTTATAAACATTTATTATTCAAAATCTTTTCTGCAAACGCAAATACGCCTAGGCAATTATCTCACTTTAGCTGCAGATGGGCAATTTTGATGCAATTATTATGCACCTTCAGTACTACAAAGCTTTCAGTGCCATTCCTTTTGAAAATGTCTGAATTAAACAGAATGACAAAATTAATGAACTATTGCATCTTTTTCCTGTCAGCTGCACAACATCTAGTAGGTGCCATCAGCACGCTTCATGCGGAGGAGCTGCGTGGTCATGGCTGTTAGCCCAAAGGCATGCAAACGCCAAGCTTCCAGCTGAAGGCAAACCCATCTGTAGCCTTCAGTAGCCGAGTTACTTGAGGAAGGATGATTTGCCATTGCACATTCGGATCATGACATTAGATTGATACCAAGACATTATTTGTCATCTCTCTCTCAAATTTCCCTAATGAGATGTTTCTACATGTGCCTAAAATCTGTGGTTATTTACTGTTCTGTGCTAGACAAAGGCTTTTTGGGTAATAAGACTCCAGACACCAGCAGCATAATAGTGGAAAGTGTCTGAAGCCACACTGACAAAGAGAACAGTTTGTTTTTAGCAGAATTGCTATGGAGGAAACAAACTTGTCTCCAGTTTCTTGAAACCACTTGTCTCTGGTTTCTTGCAGCAAACATATCCTGGAAGCCAGCTGTTTTGTTTTGGTTTTTTGGGGTTTTTTTTTTTTTTTTGAATCCTTAAAACAAAACAAAGTTAAAGAAATATAAAGCAGCGGACAACATTTTGCAACTTGCCAGCCAAAAGTAAGGTTCACAATTAACGATACATGTAACTGATGTGATTTTTCAAGAGGAATGTCCTCTTTAGGACTCCTGTTTATCTAAAAATGAAGCCAATTTGCTGCTCACTTTTGAAAAGATCCCAAGAAAACATCTTAGCAGTTTGTTAAATTTTATTTGTACATTCATTCTTGTCAAGAAACAAATCTGTTAACACATAAAATAACTGCTGCTGGTATGATTAAATCTTCACTAGATACTTCCAAGGGACTTGTTTGGATCCGTATAACTTGGATGGCTGCTGAGCCCAACCAAGTCCTGGAATATCCCACGCTAAGAACCTGCAACCAGCCACAGGACTCAACACATGAGCAATACTACAGTGAGCACACAGTCCATTGAAATCGTATAGAATTTACTGATGTAGCTTAGCTCGTAGAATAGCTACAAGAACTACCATTCATGTGAGTGTTATGTTCCAGCAGAGCTCATGCAATCTGCTCCCACAACATGCCACATTTGGCCCATCATCTCTGATTCCTAAGCGTGCACTAACCACTCTTTTGGGCTTTTCTTGTTTTCCAGCCTCCTGACAGCTCAGTTGCACACTGATAGAAACCACCTCCCTTGTTTCAAACACCTCACTCATTCTGTTTAATACCACCTAGCTCGTTCCTCACCTTCTCCAACCCATACTCGATTCAGCTGACCTTTATCATATCCCCCTACAGTTACCCCTTCTACATGATCAAGAGTCCAACTCTATTAAAAAAGCCACATGGAACTTGGTAAGGCAGAAAGTAATGGCATTATGTGAATTACCTGGAACTACAGAAGGGCACAGTTGTTTAACTCTATGAAATCAATAGAGCTCTTTGTTAAATGCTACAAGACTTTCAGAGGGTTGGCCTTAATTGCTAAAAATTTCATGAACAAGGGCAGGTCGGCAGGTGCGTTAAAATAGAAGGCAGCTGATCATTTGGCTGTATGTCACTGTATCTTTTTATGACATACTATTTTTCAACATTAAGTTTTTCTACTTCAGTTCTCTGGAGTAAAAAGACGCTTTTTAAAAAATGATGTGGGGGAGTAGGGTGGACTTCCACCTGGTCAAAGCCTGAGTTCTTTGAAAAAAGGAAAGATAAAACACATCTAAATAGTGTGAATTAGAATTTTTAATATTCACTGACCTAGACCCTTCTCTGATAAAAATCAGCATGCTGTCATTGGACTCAGTGGAGCTGTGCCAGCTAGGGTCAAGTGCTGACTGGACCCATCACATTTAATATAGAGAACTTCATGAAATGAAGTGAAAATTTTGTTTGATTATTAAAAGTAAGTTAAGCAGAAACACTTTATAGTAGCTTAATACCTTTTTAAAAAAAATTTCAAGGTTAATAAAAAATAAATCCTCAAGGTTTGAATCCACATGTTCTTGCTGAGGGCAGACAAATATTTAAGGTGGCTCTGGCAAAGAGGGGCAAACATCAGCAGAACAGGTACCATTCATGCCAACACATTCTGGTATGTGTAATTTTGGGGAACCTAGAGACAGAACATTAAAAGATGCAATAAAGTATACAAAAATTTAAATAATAATAGTTATGCCTCATTCAGTTTCTGCAGATCACTAACCATTAACAAAATAAAAAAGTAGATATGATGTGGCTCTGTGCTGAGCAGGTTGGACAACAGACCTCCCTCCCCAGGTCCCAGCAGCCAGAATTAATCTGTGTTTCTATGACCTGATGTTCAGGATATCATGGTGAGATGGTCTAACAACAGCACCATTTGTTAGATGATGAAAATATCAGACAGCATTACAGAGCTGTAGCTTCATTTTTATTCTAGGTACTATTAAGAGGTACTGAAAGTAGAGGTGCAGTTCTCGCTATTTTCTAGTGTGCTATTGAACAGGAGAGCTTTTCATAGCTGATGAATTATCTTTCTGTACTTGGAAATCTATATGTACTCCAGCTGAAAGCATAATAAGCCAGACTAGTGAAGAAAGCTGTAGTTTTAGTGCAGAAAAAGCAGGATACAATTTTCAGTTGGCCTGGCTGGCCTCTACAATAAATACAGTGAAGAGAATTAAGGAATTAAGGAAAAAAACCCCACAGTATTCTGACAAAGCAAAACATTTTTTAGATGCCAGGACAAACACCAGATGACATAGAGGAACAGAGTCCTCTTGTAGTGAACGGACTTGGGCTCATACCATCCAAGGATGCCCCATGTTAGCCATGTACTATGTGAAGGCTCTGTCACTGAAGGGACATTCACGATGACTTGAGATCCCTGGGGTTTAATATTTGCATCTGCTGAAAGAGATGGGAGATGCCATCCTTCACTTAAGACTTCCAGAAGCTCATTCCCCCTGTGGGAGTCTGAATGTTTCACTGAGGCAGGGGAAGGTCTTCAAAGATACAAAGGAAACATGCAGCAGTCTCTACACGCTCAGAAATAAGCACCTTAAGCAAATAAGTAAACAATTCCTCAGCCCCAAAGAGAAGGAATGAAATTTATAAAATAACAAGCCATGACCAAATGAAACCAGGGGAAATGAATGAAATAGGGAAGCTGGAGATACGAGGAACAGGGAAGAGATGAGGTGGCCACAGTGGACTTGGTAAGTGTAGACTTGCTGAGTACAAGAGACCCAAATGACTGTAAGGCCATAAAGTAAATGAGGCTCTTTCCTTTAAACCCAAGGACTGACAAACAGATCAACAGGAGGGTTGTTTCTTTTTCACAGCTATGCTGAAGTGAAGTGGTCTTCACTAACTGCCAGTCAAAGCAGGTGAACAAGGTAACAAAACCAGATTTTGTTTGTCTTCTCCACTTTGGATCAGACTCTCTGGTGGGAAGCTACCATTTGGAAAGGTGTTTTAGCACTGGAAAAGACAGAAATGGTGGTACATGGGTGTGCAAGTACATATACGAACCTGTCTGCCCATCAGCTCATATTTTGCCATTGTTTACCTCTGAAAAATCTATGGTTGTTCACAGACAACATTATGTAGCTGCTTGACAGGGTTTTTCAATTTCCGACGCCCTGTTCATATACCTATGTTGCTGCCAACCTTCACCTTTGGCTATTTCTCCCTTTTTACCAGTTACAGCTTTGACTAGCAAGTAAGGGTGGCCAGCTCCTGCAGACCTGGACTGAACAGGATCTTCATACAGGTACTTGTGCATTTATATGAGGCTGCCTTTTCATAAAAACACAAACAATCCTGGGAAATCTGGACATGGTCCATAACCACTAGGCAGCTGGACAAAAAGGTTTTTTCCACTTCTGTAGTACTGCCAGCCTCCAACACTTCTCACTGTATCATCCGTCTTTATTGAGAGCTGTTAATTATAGCTACGAAGTCTGTTGCCATACAGGCACTTTCCTTTTTTAAAGCAGCTTTAAAGGTAGCTGCCTTCAAGATATTTTGGCACAGATCTGGGCTGAAAAAAAATACAGAATTCCTTATCACTCCTTCCTAAGTTCTGCTGGTTTTCGTTGCTGTTCTAAGCAACATGGGAGAAGCTGTCTAGGATAGTCCCCATTCAATGAGTTTGTGCACTGTGTCAAGGTACTTGATATGACAACCAAGGTAAAACACTTTCTGCAAGAAGACCCCCCTGTGAACTCTGTCTTCTTCCATGTCATGATGACTGGAAAAACAGCATACCCATGCTCACCTCAGCTTTCTGCTTCCTTCCCCACACAGTAAACATGATCACACACTCTTTTCCCAGTCCCTTTTTCCCTTTGCCAGCCATAAAATGCAGTTACTTTTCTGTTTGTGCGTGCAGGTCATGCCTGGAGGCGGGAAGGGAGGAGGCAACCCCTGAGGTCCCTTCAGCCTGGCTTGCCTCAGTCACTGCAGAGGAACCAGCATGGGTAGGATCAGATTTGCTCTTGAGGTCTCCTGAGAAAAGCCCTAGCAGTGTGGAAGCTTGGCAGCTTGCTTACTAACCAGAGGAAGAGTCAGTTAATGAAATGCAGTTTAACTACTGACCAGAGATCCAAGACACGACATTTTTTCCAAGCAAAAGCCATTACATAAACACATTGTTTCACAGCACATATCCTGTCTGCAGGTAACAAGAACAATTACTTCTCTTTCTAGTCCTTGCCTCAAGCACTGTTACCTCATAGGAGGCATATAATGTAATTATTTTAGAGCATCTGTTCGAGCTACAGCAGAGAAGACAAAAGTAATGGAACAACAAGACAAAATTACAGGACACCACAATTCAATCATCCTTGGAATGATTTTGCAAACCAGGCTCAAGATTAAAGAACATGTGTTTCTCCTGATCGGGCAGTACCCAATTTTTATTCTTGATTAGCATTCCACAAAGGTCCAAAAGCCCAGGTGATCCTCAACAGATGAAGGATCTTCAGATTAAGGGAAAGCTTTTCATAGGGCATGAATGTTAAGCACTTTTCAGAACATCATGGTCTGAAATACAAACGCAATCTCCACGTATAAACTGGGAGGCTAAATTAGAAAGGAATGGCTTCCTAAAGAAGGACCCACGACCATTTTCTCACAGAAGCTAAGACACAAGCTCTCAAAGGCAGTGTTAGCTACCTGAACAGAAGGAATTAGTAAAGTAGTCAAACAGAATTTTAAAGAAACTCTTTTAAAGGTGTTTCCAGGAGATGTAAAAGCTGAGGTAGGTTTAGAAAGCGAGGTAACCATATAAATGCCACCTTATGCTCCTGAGACCACTATGCAGGCTTCACATTGTGAGAACTACTTCCAGAGAAGTTAGGACTCAGGTATTAATTTTGGGGCATTCTGCCAGCCACTCACATCATGAGCCCAATGTAGGTGCCAAGCTCCCATACCATGCATTTGAGGAACAGAAAAACTACCACCTTGAACACGGGCCTGGGAGCAGTTTTTTAAGCTTTTCAATGGAAAACGTCAAGAGGAGTGCCACCTCAAGTCTAGTTAAGCTCCTCACTCTGGGATGGCGGAGGGCTCCCACTAACAGCTCCTCACTCTGGGATGGCGGAGGGCTCCCACTAACAGCTAGTTTGGCCAACAGACCTTCTCTTTCTCCTCAGCCTTTTCTGCTGTTTACCTTACACACCTTACGTTTGTGTCTCCTCTGTAGGTATTTGCGCTCCCCATGCATTTTGGGAGGAAACCGGGCATTCAGCTCCAAGTCAGCAGTGCTCGAATATGCAGTGTGGCACTGAGGAGCTAGCTGTGGCAAATTTCTTGCTAATCTAACCCCTGGTCCTATTTTCAGTGTGTAGAGAAGACTTATGTGAACAGGAGGCTACTCTAGAAAAATTCTGGAGCTGGAGGACTACGTATTTTCTCAAGAACAAGCAGACTGTAGAGCATATTTTTGACAACTGGATAAGAAATTTTTGTTTCAGGAGACACACAGAGCAAGAAACCATGACATTAATATTTAATCACCTAAGAAAACAAGTCTCTCCAAGGAAGCAGCTGAAATGATAACTTACGTGATCATCTGGCAATAATGCAGCATAGCTCTGTTATGTAAAGGCAGCAGCAAGGAGACACCTCCAGAACTATCATGGGGTGACGCACCCCTATTGCATGTCCCATAGGGACATACTTTCCTTTTCAAAAATAAAGAGACAGCAGCTACCACAGGTTTCATCAAGAAGAGGTAATTACTTAACTTTGAAGTGAACAACAGCATTCTGTGGCTTGGCCTTCATCTGGGTGAAGCCCAAATGAATGCTCCATGACTGAGCTTGATGCTGTATGCGCAGCAGGTTGGACATCAGACAGATGTCCACCAGCACTGCCCCTACCACAAACACCATGCTGTTCTGGCAGAAGGCTTCACTACTACTGCTACTTGCTAATAGTGCAACTCGGCCTTGTCTTCAGCTAGAACCCCTGGAAGAAAAGCGCAGATTCAGTGAAAACAGTCTAAGTAAGTGATACAGTGGCCCATCAATAACACATCACCAACATCAGTTCAGACATCTGCAGGAGAGCTATAGATGACCATGAGTATAATAATCCTCTTGCACAATATCCACATCTTCTGTTAATTAATTGCTTTGATACCAAGCACAAAGGTAAGTCCTGGAAGTCTGCTATAGAGATTAAACTGATCTAATTTGGAGTTACTTCTGGCTTGTATCTGTCTAACTCGGGTAAGAATCAGATGCTATACCTTTTAATTTCAAGGGTTCTTTTTGTCCTTTGGTTGCTGTGTTTTTTTTTTTTTTTTTTCCCAACAAGCTAATGGGAACTTGAATTGTAAAGTGATTTTATTTTGAGGAACACAAAGTAAATAGGTATTATTTTAAGGCTAATGTACTGAATTAGACAAATAGAGTTTATAAACTGAAGTTTTTTGAAAGAAAACATGCTTCATCGGGTGACATTTGCTAAAAACACTTGCATGCATCATGTCTTGATGCCTTTGTAGCTTATTTATGACTCTGTTAATGCTGTCTGCTCTGGTGGTGAAGCTTCCACCTAAGTAGTAATATAAATCAGTTGGATGCCAAAAGTCAACCACATTGCAACATTTTAATGCTGCTGGGTAAGAGAGACTCATGAATAGAAAATGCTGAAAATCAATAGTAAAAAAGCATCCAGTCACGCCAAAACAGGCTCTGACCTTCTTCCCCCTTAGAGTTTCATCGTGGTCAGGCAGCTGGTTGGCAGTGCTGTGTGGCTGGGTTCTCTGCCTGCTGCAGAAGAGGAGGGCAGCTCCCATGGTGCAGTGAGAGTTGCACTTCTGTATGAGTCAGGATCAAACTAATGGACCCAACTCCTGGAATTACTGGGGATATCGGGCTAGTGCCTTGTTTCCTCCATGCTAGAAGAAATACACGTGAAACACACTTAGAAACTGGCCCACATTCTCCTGCACATCATGTGAAGCTATGGCACTGATAATTTCTGACCACAGAAGAGCTAATTCTTGATTCTGAGCCCATATGCGTATAAATCAAAAATGACTCTTGTGAAGTTACTATGTTGGTAATCCAGAGTAAGTGAGATCTACTACATTCGTTCTCTACCATTGTTGCCCCCAGTATTTTGGTTCAGTTTCAAAGAAATAACTATACTTCACTGTCACCTGCAACTTCTTTCTTTTCAAAGAAAATTCTTCAAATTCTGAAAGATTAGTGGCACCTAATTTGGGGGTAGTATAGAGACAAAACTCTGATTCAGTGAAAAAGAACATGTTAAAACATGGTTGCAGATCAGTGCAGGTAGGTGTGATGATTCTTTCATCCACCCAACACAGCAGGTGCATTCAAGGTTGCAGAAGAGATTTAGTTTTAGCTTCTGGTGTTTGCTTTAGCCCTAATGCTTTATGAAATAAAAATCAAGATCTAAATGATAAACAAATAAATAAATAATCATACAAACCATTTTGGAAAGTCCTATCCTTTCCTTCTCGAAAAATTCTTAGATAAGACTGTACCATGAAAATAAACAAGCTTTCTGAGGTATTCTTCTCCTTAAATGTGAACACAACCCTGTTATTGCCCCAGTGGCACACAGAGTGAATCCTTATAAAAAGTGTGTTTTGTCCTGCCTAGAGATACACAAAGCTAAGCAATATATTACAGAGATTTTAATTTAATCTTTCAGGTAGCCAGGGAGCTTTAAGCTCTAGTGCTTTTAATTTATGTTACCTCATAAATTAATAATGTAGGTATGACAGAGGGTAGCTCATCTGATTAAACGTGTCATTTTATAAAACAGTTTGGAAGCAAAAAGTATGAAGCCAAAATGAAGTACTCTTAAATGATCCATTAGGTGCATAAATCATTACATGTGTTATTTCTGGACTGGGCAATGGTTGAAATGAATTATAATTTAGTTACTGTAATTTTATTTTAAGCTAGTGAGCACTTGCACAAGAGGTAAGAGAGCAGCACTGACCCTGGCATGCTCTTCTGCGGCCTGCCAGAGCTCTCTGCGTCATTCCCCACGCATGCAGTCCTGTGCCAAGGGTGCATGGCACCCGTGGTAGTGAGCGTGGGACAAGTTCTCCCTGAACAGTCTGCACTTGGGCCCAACTCTGGCATTTGATGGAGCTGCACAGGGAGCCTAAAGCAGTTTGGATGTGAATGCATGAGCTTGGTTTGCCTTGAAGAGTGACTCTCTCCCCATGCTGTGGACACAACTCATAGCCTACTGCAGCTTAAATAGAAAGTTCCTTACCATGCAATATAGGTCAAGCAGAAATCCTTAATACTTTACATTATGGCCTAATACTCCAAATCTTATAAAGAAACTGAATAAACCTGTTCTTAATTTAATGTGCTACTACAAAATTTTGGTAGCAGATTTATTACAATTATATCATAGAATCATAGAATCATAGAATGGTTTGGGTCAGAAGGGACCTTAAAGATCATCTAGTTCCAACCCCCCTGCCATGGGCAGGGACACCTTCCACTAGACCAGGTTGCTCAAAGCCCTGTCCAACCTGGCCTTGAACACTTCCAGGGAGGGGGCAGCCACAGCCTATCTGGGCAACCTGTTCCAGTACCTCACCACCCCCACAGTGAAGAGTTGCTTCCTTATAGCTAATCTAAATCTGCCCTCTTTCAGTTTAAAGCCATTACCCCTTGTCATATCACTACATGCCCTTGTAAAATATGTGCTATAAAATGGGAAAAAAAAAAATCTGTGCCACTTTAAACTGGTTTGTGTCCATAACAGGTATGTTCTTCCGTGAGACTACAAAACATACAAATTCATATATTTACAGCACAGTACATATACATACTGGTACAATGCAATAGGCATTAAAAACCATAATAAACCATATAGTCTGTGTGGGAGGGCCTATACATCTATTCACTGTTGCTACATTTTATGATCCTTCTTTTGTATATTTTTCCTAATAGTTGCCATTCTTCACATGCTCTTTAGCTGTAAAACGAGGTAGCCCAAAGCACGCCTGCTGGCTCGGGCCCTGCAAAGCCACCCACTGAGGAAGGGGTGGTGTGAAGGCACTGCCTGTATCGTGGTGAGGGAGGGCTGAGCTGCCCAGCCTTGCTGAGGAGGCGGCTGCGCAGGTGTCCTTGGGGAGCTTTGCTGTCAAAAAACATTAGGTGCCTGTGGATTTTAGCAACCTGTGTGGGCAAGATCTGAGAATCCCTTCCTTTACTACCTCCCTGCTAAGGTGACTTAGATGTCATACTTCCACCTTCTCCCACTACCACTTTTTCATTTATCTTGTTGCAAATTCCTGACAGAGAGCTCAGATAATATATAAAATACAGATGAAGGTGCATGGAAGAAGCAGAAAGTGATTATGCAAGTTTCTTGTTAGTTCCAGGTGAGAATTGTCTTATTTTAACTATCCAGAAGTCCATGAAATGCCTCCCTAACATGTCCAACTATGTCTGGAGTGCAAGCTTTCCTGAAGATCGTAATGCCTCATATAGAGTTGAAAAGTCTCTGTATATGTCTTTCTCTCTATATATGCATATATATAAAATATGCAAAAAGAGGAATAATTAAAAGGGGATGCTGGAATGCAATGCTTGTGTTTTCTGATGTACATGCATGTGACATCTCATCTGTAATGCAGCAAGCAGACGCACAGTAATTGTTTTCACAGTAATTCTTAGCGCAGCACCACTGAAAGGTCTCAGTTTAGATAGAGGACATGCTATGTGTGAACACATGGTAAGGGAGTCCTCCCTAAAGGACTGTCTCATCCAAATGAGCAGAGAGTACAAGGAACTCAGAGGTCTGTAGTGATGTGCTCAAAACCACAAAACAAATCTGCAGCAAAGCTAGGAATCAAATGCCCAGGTCTACCCTGACACCAAGAAAAAACTCTGTAAATTAACCTATTCAATCTGCTGGTCAGATACACAAATGCACATTCTTTACTAAGCCTGCTGCAAGCTTACTTGTCATGATGTCCCCCTGCATCCCAAACAGGCTGCACCTGCTCTTCAACTCAGCCATCATTTAATTAAATGAAGACATAAAACTACCAACCATATCAATTAACTGCAGTAACAAAGAGTATAATGCTCTGGTTTTAACCCCAGGGATCTGGCAAACCGCAACCACTCACCCCAGAATTCAGTAGTATTTAAAACATTATCTGAGAGCAGCTGGAAAGAAAAATACTTAAAAACCAAAGAAATGAGAAAGTAGTTGTTTTGGACTAGTATTTGTTATTGTTTTTAGAATAAATTGTTGCTTTCTTTAATCTCCATACTTCTCTCATCTCTGAGGCAACCATGTTTGCCGTGGAGTAAACAACAAACACAAACTGAAGACTGAAGTGGAGGAAACATGGCATCTTATGAAAATGCCTTTAAAACTTCTGGATACTGCTCTAAGACCTGCAGTGAACAGTAAAATTCCCTTATCTGCAGCCCCTGAATGATTCAGAAGATGAAGAAACTCTAACAATGGCTAAGCAGCAAAATTTCAGCATTTATAATCTTAAGCCTAGTCATCTCAGGTAGAGCATTCCTGAGTACCCTGGTTTCTTAGATTTTTCCTGTAGTAAGTTTCCAACTCACTGCTGCACAGCTGGAAGCTGAGAAATATGTACTTCTTTACTGTTTACTTCCTGAGCTACTTCAATAAAAGGCTGTGAGTCCCACTGTGTAACAGAAGGGGAAAACGTTGTTCACATCCTTCCATATATTGGGGAAGCTCTCTGACACGGGACATCTTGATGGCTCAGTCATCCCATCTGTCCCGGACACTTCTCAGGCCAAGAAGAGATGAGATGAAGGAGTGCTCACCAAGAAGCAGTCCTTCAAGAAGCCAGAGCATTCTCAGCCCCTCATGGAGGATGGGCATTCAGGGCTTTCCATGAGTGCTTCAGGTTTTGTGGGTTTGCCTTGCTGTAAAAGCAAGGTGTGCTGAAGACAAAAGTGTTGCCTTTGGTTATGACTACGCTTCCTCCCAGAAAGGAACACAACAGCTCAAGTTTAATTGGGATCAGAGCTTGGCTTTTGATGTCAGGGGCATAATGCCAGGAAAATACTGCAATACTTTTTACTTGGCTATTCAAGGCACTGCACTAGTCCTGAGTTTGGAAAAGAAAAGCTTACTTAGCTTACTCAGAGATTGCCATAAAAGTCAGCTGTGGGTAGAGGAAGAAAATATTAATAAAAAAATTATGTTTGCAGAGGTTTCAACAGAAAACTTCTGAGAAGCAATTGCAGAAAATGCAGACTTGTATGTATTGGAAATAAACCTGGATTTCTTACTGTTGGAGTGAAATTGTATTAAGATTAATAACATAGCACCTAGCACAGGACAGAAAATGAATTCAGAATATCCTTTAACAAACCTGGAAAGGAAAGCAAAAGCAAGTTTGATATAACTGACTGATTTGAATAAAATGTCCACTAGACGTAGAGCAGCATGCAAGAGCCACAGGAGAAAAAACAAAAGCTCCCATACCTGTATCTTTGCTTTGGAGACTGCTTTTCAGCTGACTTAAAAACATGTCCAAGATAATACAAAGGAAAGAATAAAAAGTTCCAGTTTGTTGCAAACCACGTTAGAGTGAAGGGGGCATCAAATTTCTTAAAAGTCAGTTTTGCTAGCTGGGTTGAACCCGACCAAGAGGAGCAGACACCCAGAACCACAGCCACACCCCAGAAAATCTTCTTGAGTTGTGTCACGGAGCATTTCCAGCAACAGCGGTTCACCCTTCCACCACCTTCCGCCCCAGCTTGCATCTGTGCTTCGGCTGGGGCTGGAGACTCCCGGGAGCGCTCATCCCCTGGGGAGAAGAAAACACAAGGCTTACTAAGGAAAGCCAGCCTGCATTTTAGTCTGCAAATCCTAGGCCCTTCTGAAGTCACGTGGAGCTTTACCAGCAAAAGAACCCACCAGATCTTGCCACAAAATGTCCTTCGTTTTTAGATCATTGAAAAGCCTCTGGTTCAACTGAAGCATAATTACAATGCAAATAATAATTATCACCTCTAGATTTAGAAGCCACTGGGTAAAATGGAAATGAAAATTACATGTTGCTCTGATGTACACAAAGGCTTAACACACCACTTAAACTGATGCTGTTAGGATGTGTAAATGAATGAAAAATACAGCACTGAGTTTAATAAAGCAGCAAAGGGGATTACAACACCATTTAGAATTGTTATTGTCTTGGAAAATGCGAAAATGGGCGGCTTATGGAATATGGTGTTTCTTAAAAGGAGGGGGGGGACAATGTATTTAATCTTGCAGTTAAGCATGATCACCGCAATGTAAGTAGCATGATTAATACTGAACTTGGATCATCAGGCATTTCAGTGATCCCTAGAAAAACACCTGTCCTGAGGCTGTAGCCAGATGGCAAAAATCAGACCAACCCACAGGCTGCCCTGAAGAGCATCTCAGACTAGGCAGCCCTAACTTTTTAGCTTGAGTCCTGCACCAAATGAGACTGGACTGGAACTTTGACTCAGTATAACTGAGGCTATCATGCTGCTGGAAATTTCTCTCCTAAAAAACCTTGCCCCTTACATCCTTAAACACAAATTGTTATAGCCCTGCTATCGTTCAGCTATTGGCAGATACTGTATCCAGCTTGTGAATAAATGAGCAAAGTGACCTTAGGTGGTCCAGTTCCTATGGAGATCGAAACGTGCTGGCAGACCTCACCAGCAGGCCACTGCCTTTAGGGTTTTCACCTGCCTTCCTTAAATTCACCCCATTTAACATCCGCTAAAGCCACCAGTCACCTGCGTGCAACACTCAGCAGTGATTTCTGTTAAAGACTGACTTCAGTTTAGTTGGTCCATTCACTTGGAGGAGGATGAAATAGTAACTCATGTTGAAAGCCAGGAACCTACAACTTCAGAAGTGTCCGGAGGCCACTACATGCACTGAAAGGTGAAAGGAGAAATACAAGTACAGCCAGGACAATGAGAGACTGTACTATTGTCAAACATTTATATACATTCAAGGCAGACTAAGAGATCCACGCACAAAAAATCCTTCCTTATCCTGGCAAAAATCAGTATTTGGAATGGAAAATCTCTTAAAGCCTCTTATTTCAGGTTAACCTAAATCTGTATTTACATGAGCTAATACATTAGTAAAGAAAAGGCTTATTCCAATGGAGAGAACTATTTAATTATTTCTTTACAGATAAGAAATGCATGATCTAAGAGTGCCATTATTTTGCCTAGTAAAGCTGTATTTTGTAACGGGAAAAACTGTGGCCTCTGATAACCTGAAATCTAAAAAGAGTGTACAACAGTAAAGGTATAAACATCTAGTCTTTTTGAGTCTTTAAGAGAGATGGGGATGTTGCTGATCTCTCCTCTTATTTCAGTTTTCAGTAGACAATTGCGTGGGCAGCTTCCCACATAACAGGAGATGCACCAGCAGGCCAATGAATTATCCAAAGTTAATGTGGCTTTGTATTAAACACATAATGGAAAGGTTACAAGCTACCTGCTAAATGTTAGAAGAAGCTAGAATTGAAAAAGTCTGCCCGTGAACCCTTAGCTCATTCAAAATAATTTTAATACATTTTCTTTGTAATACATTGCTTGAAACTAGTGCTTCTAGCTGCACAGATCGGCCAGGGTTCAGTTTACTGAACAATGGTACATTCATTTCTTTTAGCTTCACCACTCAATGGGCAGCTGCCAGCGCTCTCTTTGCTGTCCACTGTACAAGTCCCTCAATGTTACTGAATTTTTCATTTCCTCTCAAGTTTTCCTACTGGGTGTTGTCCTTGTAACTCCAAAAACTTAACACACCTTAACGCACTCCAGGATCCTTCCCATGCACCACAGGGAGAGCTGAGCACAGAAAAATATGATTCCAGGCAGCCAGGGTGCCAAGCAGAAGCTTAGGAGGGGTTTGTGCTACTGTGTCAATGCAGGGAAGGGCCTTCTTCCACTCACAGTTTGCAACCCTGCAACTACGTGGAGAGGTAGGCAAAAATATTTCTCCTTCTAGAAAATAGCTAGCAGGGTACCTGCCATCCCTGTCTTCTCTGCAGTTATTCCCCCAGGAAGCAGGAAGCCAGGATTTAAACCCCTCCTGCTGAAGATATTTAACACAATAGAACACACCTTAACCACTAGGGTATATGATATCCCAAGATGAGTAGCTGCTCTGAATGACAACACTGAAGCTGTGTTATTTTTTCTAAAATAAGAATTGGTCACCGAGACAGCAAGATAACATGTCTGGCCCTCTGGCCCAGTAGTCTTGGCAGTCACGGAAAAGGGAGAAGATCACAGCTATACCATCTGATGCACCAGACACTCAATATAAAATAATGCAGTGTTTGGTGGACACCCCACAACAGACACTGGTGGGGATCTTCTTCCCACTAAGGGCTGAAACTGCCCACCCTCCTCTCCATTGCACTGTGCACATACGCATGAGTCAGTGGCTCATTTGGACAGCTTGCATGAGCATCACTGCCTTTTAACTCTATTCCATGGCAATTACTCCCAACAAATTAAAGCTAAACTTCACTGATGTTTCCTTTGCTCCACAGGCAAAATGACTTGTCCACATACATTTAATTTTGTGTTAAATGCACCAACAGAAACATTCACTTTCAGCAAAAGACAATACTGCATGTATCACTTCTAAAGTGATCTTGCAGCTCAAGGCTTATGTTTCTAGGGGTGTTCATTCTTTGGATGCATTTACATGATGGATGGAGTAAAACTTATCCTAGGCATGATGGATTTCAAGATGATGGGCCCCATATTTTGGGGTAAAAATCACTGACCCACTGATTAGCAGTTACAAGCTGAGACTTAACTATCCATCAGTGAAACTGCACCATGCCCTCATGATTGCCTGTGTTGCCAGAGGGCTAAGTGCCAAACGGGCACAGCCTCTTCCAGTGGATGCGGCACTGTCCTGGAGGATACCTGGCACGTAATCCACCCCAAACCAGACTGTCTTTGGAAATGGGACCCATGTCGTCCCATCCTCCCATCTACCATCTACCCATCTACCACCCCACCCCCCATGTTGGGGACTTGTCTGCCAGCTAGCATGAATAACACCCAGAGCTGTACCTTTCCCTGCCCAGTCCCTGCATCCCCATGGGGACAGTTTTTGTCACCCAAGTTGCAGGTGCACAGATGGGGTGACATCAAACCCACACATGGATGAGAAGATCCTCACTCTCTTTCCAGCACTGCTCAAGGGCCAGCTGGCAACAGAATATACATGAATTTAAAGATGGCAAAATGGCTTTTCAGAATGGATGAGGCAGGACTCTAAAGAATTTTATTTCTGGACATCCTCCTCCAGACTTTTAATGGGTTTCTTCCTTTACCCCTTGCAGCAGACTGCTCTGTATGCTACTGTGTCCCCCAAAAGAGTAAATGAAGATGCTGAGATAGAGGAAAAACGCCTATCTTGCTTTTACTAAATTTGGCTTTTCATTCTCCCTTTTGTTCATTCATTTTCCTGTTTCATAAATCCCAACTGGAACCACTCTTCCTCCCTCCCTTTCAGCCAACCTCTCTCCCATGGCATTCAGAAACAACGGAAGGAAATCACCTCCAGTGCTACTGCCAGTGCCATTACTCACAGGGATCCCCAACCCCAGAAAACAGCCATCCTTCTGTTTCCTCCATTATGGGTGAGACCCCTCTCAGCTGACTTTAGATACCTGTGGTAGGGACATCTAAACCTGAGCTACTCACCCCACTCTCCCAGCTGAGGCCATGGAGGAAAACAGGCACTGGAAGGCACTACACACCCCATGTAAGCTAGATGCCTTAGATGATGTGCCTTTTCTTACTGACTACAGATGATTGCAGTGGGTTAGAGAAAATCTACCTCAGCAGCGGTAACACCTTTAAATAGCCTGTCCAGACCACTCCAAAAGTGCTTTAAAGCTTAAGACTCCTGTGCACAGCTAGCCAGTTAAAGGCTTATCATAGGACCACACTGTACCTCACTGTATATGTTAAAAATGTGATACTGATAAAAACCAAGGGTGGCATTCATCTGCTCAGTTTGAGACATCTGTTGTGCAGACTTGTGTATCTGAGACAGTCATTTACACTTTCTGCATAGTTAGTAGACAGAAAAAAGACATTTCCATAGCATGATTTATCTCCTCCTAAAGTAGACGATTAAAACAAGCCAGATGAATCACCCTCTCCAAGTGCTTGTTTCTTTCCACCAGCTCTAAACAGTCTGGGGCGACAAGCTCAGAAGTAGGTGTCTCTAGCGTAGGTGTGTGAAGCTGGGTGAGATGAGTCCCACCTCTCCACCGGTACTGTCAGGAACAGAGAGTAAAGCCACTGCAGACAGCACTGGTAGGCTCAGAGCTGGGCCCCGCCACACAAACATATTTAGCTGTCACCAATCAGCTGCTTTAGCTGTTGCCTAGCCAGCTAATGAGTGAAAGAAGTATTACGAAAGTGCTGGGTGCCCTTGCCAACCCTTCAGAGTGAGAAAGTGACCCTCACAGACCAAGGTCCTGCCTACTAGGGACTGAAACATGTGCCTGCTGATAATGCACAACTCCACCAGCTTCCCCAGGCTATGAATGTGCTTCAACATAAGCATATTCTTAAACAGCTCTTTAAATCAGGCTTCTGGAAAAAAATCTGACGAGAGGAAGAATCCTTTCCACAGTTCTCCGTGGCAATTACAAATGAGCCATCCTCAAAGCATTTCCATTTTGCCAGCCTCTCAAATGTTTTGTAGCTGCTTGGGCATTGCACAGAACAAGTTTGTAAAGCTTGCAAAAATATTATATGCTTATCATAAACAGGGGAGAAGGAGCTGAGGCAAGTCCTGTAGGACAGTGCCCGACCTTCAGTGTGGTTAGAGCTCTACAAACCAGTGACAGGCAGGGGGATTGGAGCTGGACACTGAACAAGGCATATTCTCACAACCTTGAATGCTGTGTGACTTCCTCTTCTCCCAGTAACTACTACACAGAGAGATCAGTGGGAAACCATTAGTTCCAAGACAATTATTTACTAGTTACAAACATACCTAGGTACATACACAGTGACTACTGGTGGTGGTTTTCTGGACACACAATACTATTTGCTTCAGTAGCAGACTCCCAAACTCCTCAAAGTGTTCTTATCCCATTCCTGTCCACGACACTAGCTATGCATTATTTAGCTGTCCAGGATTTTTGAGCTAAGCTATTAAAAAACCAGCTGAGGCATCATCCTGTGAAGAGAAGATGAAGTGTCAAATCCACAAAGTGATTTACATCTCTAATTGCCACTGTAGTTGCCTAAATCTGAAATGTTGATATTTATTCAGATATGTTGCCCAGGCATTTTCTTCACAGTTGGTCAGGTTAAAGAATGAGGTCTTAGGGACTTGTCTGTTGCCTGGCAGATCACCTAGTAGTTAGTACAGTTTTCTCATGTCATTGTCAATGACGACCTCTCCTTTCACAGGTCATCCTGACAGCTGGTTGTAAGGAATTGTTAAAATTTCATTTTGGAAGCCAGTAATCTCCATGTACCAACGTTTCCAAAGGCCTACATCTCTGCTGCACAGATCAGTAATGAGAGCATGCACAGCCCAACTTCTGCATCACGGGACATTCTCTCCTCCAAATTAGCTTTAGCTTTGCCAAGGCTGCTTGCACCAACTGTATCCACCTCCCAGCCCCACTGGAGCTCCTCAGATGCCAAAGAATCCATTCCTGGGCATGCCTAAGCACCATGACTCCTAAGCAGGTTTGTGCCTCTCTTTACACCCAGATCCTGTCAGGATTTAAAGACACATTTGAGAGTTTCCATCTCTCATTTTAAGAGTCATCTCCAAGAAGTATTTCCATTCTGTATTTGATGTAGTCATTGGAACAAGGCCTAGAGCCTCACTTTTTCTCCTCTGGGCAAATGACCTCCTTGCTTCATGCTTTCCCAATAAATAAGGATATATTCTATTTTGAGCCGACCAGCTTTGCTGGTATCTGGGTTCCCCTGGCCTTGGAGGGCCTGTGGATTTAGGGCACCCTCTTGGGCAGACAGGAACCCTGCTCCTTCTAGCACAGGGGGGGGAAGGCTGCTCTACACACTGAGCTACTGAAGAAGAGCAAACACTCCACCTCCACTTTTTGAAGGAAAGGGTTCAGCCACTTAGCTGTCAACTCAACTCTGAAACATAATGGTAAGTGCTAGAGAGAGTGAGCAATAGTGACGAACAGGCATCCTAGCATGGCATAAAGCATAGGTCTCTGCTCAGTGTTACCTACCGGGCAAGCTAGATGATTCATCCTTCAGCCTCACTGGTGTCCTCTGACAGGGGTCAACAGGCATATTGATAAAGGAGCTGCAGTTTCACCTTCTAGGTTTTTGAAAGGCTTCTGGCAAAATCCCACTCCAAAGGGCCTTACAGAAAACAAGTAGCCAGGGAAGGTGCTCATATGGATAAAAGGCTCAGTGCAAGATAGGAAACCAGTGAGGACTAAATACAGCAATGGGGGAAGTAGCTGAAGCTCCGCAGAGGTCTGCTGCGGGACCTGCACTCTTCACCATAACCACAGGTAACCTGACAAAGAGGGCAGGCCATGAAGTGACAAAGTTTCCTAACGACATGAAGTTAGGCAGGACAGCAAGGGTAAGGGCCAGCTGTGAGGGATGACAGGCTCCGTGACCGGGTCATATATTGGCAGATGGAGAAGTGTGCCGATAAAGAGGTGCAGGTGGGAATAAAAAAACAACCCACACGTTGCAGACTCAGCAATGGGCTCTGCCCAATTGCCACCAGGGATCCTGAGCCCTTCACAGGCTGCTCCACAAAAAGGGCAACTCAGTGTTCAGGAGCGGCCACAAAAGCAAAATAACTGCCAAAAATTACTAGGAACAGAGCAGAAAACAGATAAAAAAGTTGTTTCCTACATCTGGGGAAACTGCAGCTGTCAGCACACCCACACGGCAAGAGATGCATCTTGGGCTAGAAAATACACCTTCCCGATCAATTCTACTGAGCTGGAGTCAGGACCAGACAGACCTTTGGTTGGGCCCCATATGGCGGGTGTGCGTGTGATTTCTGAGGAAATTGCTTTTGGGCTCCTACAGGGAAGCTGTGAGTCCCCATGGGTGGCTGGAGGGTGGGACTGCAATGCTTAGTGTTGCAGTGACTTTGGGTTTACACACATTTCACCAACTTTCCAACCGTGGTTGGTGGTGAAGATCTAACAGACTAGTATTATATTTTTTAATAATACCAATTAATGTATCACAATGGAAGAATGACAAAACCCCATAAACATTTATTAAATCACTTTTTAAATGAGAATACCTGGTCAAAATGGCATTGCACATATGGATTTGTAGTGCTATTTGGGAAACTAAAAGTTTAAAGCACTTTCTTTAAATACTTTGTTTTTACAGTAACAGATAAAAATAATTTTACTTAATTTGATCAAGGAATGGCATGACTAAATTAAGAATAAATCAATACAGCAGATAGTTTTGAAATCCACAGTAGAGGTTATTTTAAAGAATAAAACCAGGGTATTAACCTATTAGGTCAGAAGGTCTGAATTTGCTTGAAGCTATAGAATAACGGATGTAGGTATCTGAAAATGGGGAAAACCGCATGAACACAGATTCAAAGCAAGACAAATGCATTCTGAGTTCAGACCCTCTTCTGCTATTGGAATTTGTAATATAAATTAACTAATTATACAAAGTGAAGTGTTACAATAACCTATGCAGGATATTCAAACCTATCTGATCATCTCAATTTAATTTCCACAGGGCAGGAAATAGGTCTATTGGCTTACAGGCAATCAAGATGATCCTCCTCTCCTCTTGTCTGTGGAAATCTGTCCCGTATCACTGATACCACCAGATTATCCATCTAGCTTAACTTGTACCAAAGAAGCGTAAATTTCTTGAAACAGGCACTCCCAGATCCTAAAGTATTACTCACAGATACACTGTTTTCTATCACTAATGGTTACCATATATTGATTCCTCTTTTATCCTGTGCTAAATATTATACCTAAGCTTACTAAGAGTTAGAATTAAATAATCTGCATGTATTTGTTGAAGATATGCTAAATTCTCCTCCTTAGCATACATATGCCTTTCTTCCTCTGTCAAATACTCCAGCAAGGCTTCCTGCACAATATATATTCTAATTCCTGTTAGTGATACAGAGAGAGCTGAAAAATTAACTCCATACTGCAGCAATTTGGACTTTAATCCATTTAATTTATCTTCAGAGGCAACTGCTTAAAAATTCTACTACAAGTGCTGCATTCAAATGGGCCTCATTAAAACATGATATTCCACTTTGAATTTTGTGGGGTGGTGAGTTCCCAAAAATACTGTCCTTTTTATTAATCAGAACGCATGACTGAAGTCCAGAGTGAAAACAAAAGATACTGGGTGCTTATAACAGTACCACCATTGAGGTGCTGGAAAGTAACAGCCATAAAAGCATGTAAAGAATAATCCTGATTATGAAATTCATATTCTTGATAGTATGGAAAAAGAGTTGGGTTTTTTTCATTATTCTGCATTCTCTTCTTGAATAAAAATTGGACTGAAGCTTTCAGTGAGTTACCTAGTGAGGTCACTGGGAGTTTCACCATTTACTTTGAGAAGACCAGCATCTCCATGTAAGCATTTGTTCCATTAGAACAAAAATAAGCTATGACCAAAACTATATTCTGGACAAATTTTGATCAGAGTCTGTGCAAATAGCACCCTGAACAAAGGTTTGAGAGATGATAGTCTGTTCTGGTGAAAAAAACAGACTGGATTCTCTGCAGGAAACTACTGTATTAATTAGCTAGACATTTGAGTGCCACATGCCTTTCTTGAGTAATAGTTTTATCTCCAAGGGAATTCCACTACTTATGCTAATATAAATAGCACATTTATATCAGTACATATATACAGGTGTTTATATTAAAAGGTAAGTGAATACATGTTAACTGTGGAGGCTATGCTGGGCGCATTTTATCAAAACCAAGACGATGTTCTTTCTCCCTTATGGAGCTTTCAAAAATTCAGGGCTGCTTGGCTTTCAAGTAAACACAGTTTTAGACAGAAGATTTTGCTATAGCCCATTGATTGTTCTCTTAGAAGCTAAAGGGTTAACGTGCTATTGAACCTCACACACAATGATTTTTTTAGGTACTAAGTTCAGAACAGATAGTTGGAGCATCTGTTCTCTGTCAACCAATAACCAGATATTAGCATGGACTTGACATGGACTTGGGTGTGCTCACAGCGGTTGGAGCAATGCACATATATCCAGAGAAGTCCCCACATGATTTGCTGCTCAAGGATCTACCAGAAGAAAGAGGATGCCTCCTCACCTCTCACCAGCAAGCTCAACAAAAGCTAGGTCTCCTTTGATAAAAAAGCTAGGTTTGGCTAGGCCCATGCTGGCACCCAGGCACTCAGTATAAGTCTGAGCAAAAACACATTACATGCAAAAATTCTAGTTTCTATTTTCTCTCTGATACTTGCCTCTTCCTCTTTTCAGTAGGAAAGGCTTTTGCAACCCGCTATTCCTCACTTCTTTCAACCAGCTACAGAAGACAGACTCATGCCTTTTTCAGCCATAAATACTGAGAGTTGCACTAGGGAATTTGCATTCTCCATGACTGAATTACAAGGCTCACTTTTTTTTTTTTTTTTGTTAATTTGAGGAGGTTTTTGGCCAGACTTAGTGAATCTGAGCAAAATGTTTATCTATTACTTCCAGAAGAGTCAACATATAACTTTTGTATAATCAAAGGGTGCTAGATCCCATGGTGAAATTCATGCCTTGAGTAGGACTCACAAAATTTCCAGGCTAGGTACTCCTGCATTATGCCTAGGTAGAGTGGATCCAGGTTCCTGGCACTGGGCAGTTAACATTGGCAGTGGTACCTGGCTTATCCAACACACAGTGCCTACAGATTTGTTGGGCAGCTCTGCCTAAAAACAAGCCATCTCTGCACTGCTAAGAACACCTTGTTTCCTGTTGCCTTTGATCTTACACTGCAGTGGCTGCCAGCAAAACTCAGTGAAGATTACAAAGTAAATCTACTCTTTTATTGGCCAAATTCCTGCTTCCGCAGGATGCTATCCAGGTCTGCAGTGGCATCTCACGGTTTATAATTAACAAAGATTAACTGGGCTGTGGACTAAAGGTTGGCGATGGTACTCCAGCCAAGTACCAAGCCACTTAGTATATAAGTAATGTCCTGTGCTGAGTATAATGTGTTAGGAAAGCTACAACATAAATAATGCTATGTATGAGGCTTATAACTGGGAAATTGCTGGAGAATACATGTTGAGCTATCATAGACTTTTATGTTGAACTACCAGTCTTTTCTGAACGTTGGCTCTTAAACTGAACTGCTTCTGTGCTACAAATCCTACTGCTTACAACTGTCAACCATTAGGAAAGAGGGACATTTCTTTTACAAGAATTATAAAACTAAAATAGGAGACAATGAATGATGAGTTCTGGTGACTTAATATTTACTTTTTACTAGTGCTTGTTCCAATTTCTCATGGGGGAAATTATAAATAAACAGATGGATTCATAATCTACTTTTTGAGAGCAAATGCCTAAATTGATTCAAGACAACCAGCAAATGCACCTTGCTTCACTTAGGGATAAGTGGGTGAAATGTGACAGTCTGTGATCTACAGAAAGTCTGAGAAGATGATCCAATGGTTGCTGGTATTCTCAAGTTCTGTCATGGTAAATGAGACTGTTGTTTGTCCATAGTGTGTAGATACTGGCTCATTTCAGCCACTAAGTAAGGAAGCTTGAATAAATCTTTAATAACTTATCTTTCTGCTTCATGATGCATTAAAGCTCCTGCTCTGGCATTAGTTTAGTAACATCAAAATGGTCTCATTTTATTTTTGTATCATTTGGGGAGGGGACACACAGTGCAGAAGTAATGAGTCACCTCCAAACCTAGAGCTTAGGGGTTTGCACAGGCGAGATGGTATACGAAATAACCAGTGGGACTTGATCAAAGATGAGCTGGCGGGAATCCCCAGTGAGTAAGCCTAGCACAGCTAAGAGCGGCTCATTTTGAGGCTGTTTAAAGCCTAAGAAAGCACGGTGCCATTTGGGAAGGGAGCCAGGTGTTATGCAATGAGAAACTCCTCACGTCTTTGGAACAAGATTTTGGGTATCTGCTCAAACACACTGTTGTGTTAACTGAAAATACTGCAAGGAATAGGAGAATTGGGCAAAAGTTGCCCTGGAGCAAAGCCAGAGTGCAATTACTGCCTATGTGCACCTAACACTCAGTACCCACAGTAAACATGGTAGAGGGTACTGCTCTTCTGTCAGGGGAATAAGTCACACTGACTTCACTCTGTAATAACAGAGTGCACACTGGCAGGTACCATGGAGAAGCAGACACACAGCAAATTTACACCCCCATTCATTCCTGTAGCTGCACACAAATGTGTTACTGTTACCTTCAACCCTAGAGCATTCCCTCCATCCCAGCTCCAGTCAGGAGCGAGTGAAAGCTGCTACCACAACTATGGAGCAAGCACAAGGTGGGTTTGATGGTCTCTGCCCTGATTGTGAATGTTCACATTGAAGACTGTCTTCTGTGCAGAAAGACAGCCTGAACACAAGTGAACATTTTGCAAGATAATTACTCCACACAGAAGCCAGCACGCATTCCTTGCGAAGGCCACTTCAGTGGGGAAGCCCACACAAACCCACAGCCCTGCTGAGCCACTGAACCACCAGCCTCTCCTGCTCTCCAGCTGCTTCTGTTTCTAGAACACACAAGCACTGAGTGTTTCTATAACGTACAGCTCTCACATAAAAAAAAACAGTGGGCACAATTCTTGCTTCCACAGATGGTAACTCTTGGGTGAGGTTTTCACAGCGCCTGCCCTAATGCTCAAAGTACAAGCAAGCACTGCCTGACTACCAAAACCTCTAGATGCCACCAGCAGAACACTGCTAATAGCTACACAGTATTTATCCAGATACATATTTATGCAGCATTTGAGCTTATTTCCCAAAGAGAAGTTTTAGTAGGAACCAGAAGTCACTGATTTCAGTATCCCTGATTTCAGATCCCTATTGCATCTATTTGTGGCAGTGCCCTCCCGTGGCCAGAAAATGTGAGGGAAGTTTGGGGGTCCATTCCTATCTACTGTAGGTCTCTTCTTGCCTGCTTTGTGAAAAGATGTGCTGCCCGTTTTTAGGCAAGTTGCTTCCTTCTGCAGTTTCTTGGCAGCTCCATCTGCAAAATGCAGATAATAAGAATCGCATCTCTTAAGGCGGCAGACAGCTACTCATGAAAGTTTCTGCTGTGCTTGGGATCTTCAGTTTGTGCTTGCTAAAGAAGTGAAAAAGATTTATTATTAAAGTGATTACAGTGTTGATACACTTGTGATGTTCCTTGCAGGCATGCAAATATATTAAAGGCCAAATTAATTTCTCATTTGTACTTGTACAAATTTCCTGTAACTCCAGTGCTGCAGACAAGGTTACTCCAGCTGAGCATGTGGCAGAATCTGGTTCCACAGCAACCCAGTTTAGACATTTACATGTAATAATTGAAAGCAGAGAGGTATCATGTGCCTTATAAGCAACTTTGAGTATCACCAGTCACTACTGCTGACAGAAAAGGGCAAAGGAAACGTGCTATATGGGGAGGCTGCAATACCATTTCCTTGGTGCTGGAAGCCTGGGAATAAGTAGTTCAAAGCAGGGGCTAATTAAGTGGAGGATGGGCTTTCTCTGGCAAGGTGGTTGTCTTGCAGCTCCTCATCAACGTTGATGTTACCTATCTCTGGAAGAACCCAAGATGCAGAGCAGGGATGGAAATATTTACCTTCCCAAGGAAGGGAAGTCAGTCCTCAAAGCACACTGTGCTTTCATGTGAACATGAAACAGGGTGAAACCAGTCAATTGGCTGGTCTGAGAGGAATGGCCACTGAGGTATGGACCGAAACTAGTGACAGAAACAACAACACAAAGATGAAGAAGCACAAATCAGGCACTGAGCCTACATTTCTCAAAATACGAAGTGTGTGCAACGGTACCAGGCACAGAAAACACATGATACGGTTACTGCCTGCCTGAGTGATGCATGTAGATACAGTTGTCTTGAAAAGTGCTGGTACAGCAGGCTCAGAGCATACTGATGATTCAATCTCTGAAATAATTTGAAATGGCAGTCACGCTTCTGAAGGCGCACAAAGTCCTTATCTCCCTTTTAAAGCAAAGAAACTACTGCACTGACAGGAAAATAGAGGGAATGCTGGAAGGCTTTACAGCAATGCATATCAATGAAAGGCTCCTCTTGGCTAACTATCCTAGAGTGAAACATATTCCTTGTGGTTCTGCCAAAGATCCTTGAAATTCTTTGATGGTGGTTGATAGGGGAGAAAATAATCATGACTATGAAGCAGCGGAAAGTTTTTGCTGTCTTGCTCTTGCAGCATTGGCTACGTCTTTGAAAGGGACTTGGGCTACCAGAGAACTTTAGGAAGGTAAATCTTTGTCAGAGGTACGGCATCCAGACCAAGGGAAATAAGCAGACCGCAGTATGCCCACTGCCGCACTTTATTTTTGCCTGTAACTACATCTTGGCTTTTTCATATGGCTCTAAACACCAGCTGGCAAAATTAGTCAATATTAGTCTGAAAGGAAATGTTGTCAATTGATTTGGAAAAAGAAGTTCTCAAACAAAGCCAGTTGGTTTCATTAAAAGGAAGCAAATAGCAAAGGAAACTCTTACCTGCCTCTGTACAACCTCTGGGCCCTATCATGCACCATCAAGGCAATTTAGATTTTACCACTGATGATAAATGAAAAAAGAATCTGAAGTAAAGAAGGAAAAGTCCAACTAAGTTAACAAAGTCCCTGGTGTGCGGTAATAAGGTATCTGAGAGCTGGTAGGCAGAGCAAACACGGAAAGGCTTGAAAGGATTCAATTTTACAGTACAGGGAAAGATTGCGCTACTTCTGTTTCTATATAAGGTTGGTAATAAACTGTATTTGAACTGGTAGAAGAGGAATGAGATGACCCACATTTCAAAGCTGGAACCTGGTGGGTTATTATTATTTATGATTCATAAAGCATGTGCAGTGCACCAAAAGAAAGGGAGACGTGCTCGCTGCCCAGAGCAGCCTCCAATGTGAACCTTGAGAGAAACACTCTACTGTGCATGGGGCTTACTCCAAGGGCTTTTTAATATTCTAATTATAGTGTAATGAAGATCAGGACTGCTCTTCTTTCGGTCAGAAAACTGAGATCCCTTTTCCTATCTCTACAGCAGGTGTTTTTTATGTTGGGGGAATGCAACAGCTGTATTCTCCATGAACTGAAATAACAACCTCTGGGTACTCCTGATTTTCCACTTTTACTTGCTGATTTTAGTTCCTTTCTCCCTCTTAGGCATTTCTGCATTTTCTCACTTTCTCCTCCACAGAACTATTGCTACTATTTTTTCTTTTCCTTTCTTTGTTCCTCAGTTTTTCAATATAACTTTTTTTTCTTCTGCATAAGCTTTCTATGGAGTCTGACATTCATATTTTACCTCTTATTGTTCAATCATTTTCTTTGAGTTGTTGTTCCTCTTTGCTTCATCTTGCTCACCCCCTTCCGCCTCTCCTCCCTCCATTCCTTTCAGCCAACCTTTTTCCTCTCACCAATCCCATTCTCCTGACCAACGACCACACTCCCCAGTAGATCCCCCAAACCAGTGGCTTCCTCTTTTACCCTCCTTCAGGACTGTGCTCCATATTCACCCCTCAGATGGGCTCCTCTCCCTGACCTGCACCTTCCTTCTGTTCCTCCTGCCTCTGCATCACACCCTCCATCTCACCCGCTCTGCCTCCCTAGGGCATGGCCTACAGGTTTCTACCCAAGATCGCAGCTCCTCGCCCCAGATCTCCCCACCAGCTATGCCCAGAGCTTCAGAGCTTCTGGGAAACCCTCCTGAGCACACCCCTGCTCTCTTCAAGGTCCCCAGCCACGATCCCTGAAAGTCTCCAAAGGTCTCCATGGTCTGGCAACCCCCCACTGCTGGCGGGCTCCTAATGTCCTTCCCGGTCACTGACACCCAATCCCACGGCTACCATGCAGCTGGGCTTGGCAACCAGAGGTGAGGACGGATGGTTGCCACACGGGGTAGTGTCCCTCCCATCGCGGGGGTCAAACCTGTCCAGCACCCTCCCTCCCTCCTGCCAGGGGTCCCGCCTGGCAGGTACTTGCCCAGGGGCTTGGGGGCTACTCCCGGGCCCCGGGGGGAGCTCTAAGTGCAGAGCTCTGTCTCTGGAGCGTGGGGGAGGAAGGAGCCGGAGCCGAGCGGGGCGGGGGACAGGGGTGGGCGCCGGCGATGCCCCGCGGTGGCGGAGCTGCGCGACCCGTGGGAGGGTCCCCGCCGCCCTCCCACGGGTCGCGCAGCTCCCCCGCCGCCGGGCATCGCCCCAGCACCTCATCCGGTCGCCCCGGAGCATCCCCCGCGGCGGTACCCAGTCTCCCCGGTGCATCCCCCGTCGCGGTACCCCGTCTCCCCGGTGCATCCCCCGTCGCGGTACCCCGTGGTCCCGGAGCATCCCCCGTGGCGGTACCCCCGTCCCGCTCCCAGCGTCGTGGTTTACCTTCCACTTTGGTGAGGGTGAGGACGGGGCTGTTGCAGGCGCTGAGGGGGGCCACCCTGGCCGAATGCTTCTTCATGGCGAGCCCGTCGCCGGCGGCAGCTCCCCCGCCGCCCCGCGCCTACATCCTGGCGCCGCCGGAGCCCTCCTCGGCGGCGCTCCCCCGGAACGGCTCCCGGCCCGCCGCCCTCTGCCGCAGCACCGGGCGGCGGCGGGGGCTGGGGCTCGCCCGCCCGCTGCCGCTCGGGGCTGCTGCAAACCCGACGTCACCGGCACGGCCCCCCCCGCCCGCCCCCAGGGCTCCCGGGGCCGCCCCCCCGGGTCCAGGCCGGGTGGCGACCGGACGCCGCGGCGAAGGGCGCTGCCGACCCCCCCCCCCCTCCCCGTCCCGGGGGGCGCCTGCCCCGTGGTCCAGCCTGGGAGGGCCGGAGCCGCGGGCGCCTTCCCGGGCACCGCTCCGGCAGAGCCCGCAGGCAGCCCGGACCGTAATGCGGCTGCGGACGCCCCTGGGGCTCCCGCCGGCCTGTCCGGGCTCCCCGGGGCCAGCCGGACCCCCCGAGGCCAGCCGGGCTCCCCGGGGCCAGCCGGGCTCCCGGCTCTGGCGGCTTCTGCTGGCACTGGGCTACCGCACCACACCGAAAGGGCTCCTGGCTTTTCATGGTCTGCTTCGTTCCCTTCGTACTGGCATACGGGAAAGGATAATCTACACTCTCCAAACCATTTTTTTTAATCTGCCCATATTATATCCCTCCTTTATCTTCCTTCAAGTCCAGTCACTGTTCTGTGTCGATTTTCCTCCATGCCTTCACTAATTCCTACCATCCCTTCCACAGCCTTTCTGTTCCTGCTGCAACCTTCCTAGGAGGGAGACCAAAATTAGACACAGTGTTCAAGATGAGGATACGCCATCGATTTATCAATAATATTCCAATACTTGCAGTAGCATACTCTACAGCTTTCTTAACACCGCTTACCAACTTCTTTTTGAGGCAGGAAACAAAATATCTCCATACCTACACCCAAGTTAAATAAAATGTGGTATTTCACAACTGGATGCTGCTCGTATGTAGCAACTTCTTATGGTGGGCTTTTTTCAACAATAATTTTAAGACCCCCAGTCATGACATACCAACAACATGTGGTAGGTTTACCCTTCTGTCAATATGCAGAAGTCTAACTGGTATTAATTAACAAGGCTTAATGCAAATGGATCCAGGAGAGAACACATCCTAATGAATGAATATGAAACATGTAAAAAAGATTATATCTCTATAAGCAAAGAACCATCTTTCACAAGATGCTGAGCACAGTGAACTCAGCACCCTTTACTCCTAGTCATTTCTTCTGTCGGTATGAAAATACTTAGCACATCTACCAGGTTCCAATATGAGATGTGTCACCAGACAAAGACGCAAATACTCAACATTTCTTAAGATTTGGTCAAATTAAAATGAGTGTACTTTGCAAACAAGACTGGGCAGCCATCAATACTCCACAAACATACCAAGGTATTTGTTAATTATATAAATACTAGCTATTGAAAAGCAGCCCCAACAGACTGTTTAGCAAACCGTGGGAAAACACCACCTTACTTGTGCCAGCCAGACAGCTCTTTATATTTAAGAGGCGAGCTCTCCTGGTGGGTCAGATCCGGAATGTTAGTTTGCACAGGCCTCATCTGGTGATCTGCAGTCTGATGAAGCTCTGGGGTGCTTTGCATTTCCTATGCCTCTTCTGTGTCAGCCTTTGGGATGAGCTTTATAAAAATATCATTAGGCTCCTTTCGAAGGGATCCTTCTGGAGGGTATATTCATGTGCTCAGTGCTAAGACCACAAAAGCTCATCTTGGTGAAATGAAAAAAACTGGCTTTCATGGTTATTTCCAGGCCTTCTCAGTAGAATTATCTGATCCATTCAGCTTCCTGTGATGTTACAGATCATAGGCACATTGGAAACTGGCGGTCCATCGTGTTTCACTGCACTATTTAATCTCAGAGTCCAATTAGTTTCTGATCTTTGAAAGAAGTTACATAAAAAGAGGCAGATCTCACCTCGGATGGTTCTGTCCATGAAATGTTTTGCAATGTTGCAGTGCCTTTTATATGAAGATTTCAAAGCACGTTACAAAATGTTAATTCATTTTACACTGCCTCTGTGAAGAAACTTCAGGCTTGCTGGTGGGTAAAATACAGCCACAGAATTTAAGTGACTCCCTCAAATTCAGATGACCAAGTAACATCAGTGAGGAACAGAACCTGGATAACCCTGGCTGGCTTCTGCTCTGAGCTTACCTCTCAGGATCATCTGAGCCTCTGCTATGTAAGCAGGAGACTACTAAACCAGCATCTTACATCCAGATTTCACCTACTTTTCCTAGATGTAAATGGTTGTGCAAGGCAGGACAATCAGACTTCTCTACTGGCTATATCTTGTAATCAGTGGGACATTCATAAGAATTAAAAGGCTATTTATTAAAAAGTCTTTTTTGCTGGGCACTTACACCCTTTCTGCAAGGTTTATGCTCTCTTATTTTTTAAAGGAAAAACACAGTAAGTACATTATTTTACTTGGAGGATTGTGCTGCTTACCTAGAGAAGCACATTGAAAACCAGACAAATTATTATTTTTTTGATGGCATGTTATTTTAACTCTGCATATATTTAATATTGCAGGATTTGTGGAGTTATTAACGTGTTTCGCATTTGCAATGTTTTATTTAGGCCTAGAACTCCAAACGTTGAAGACTTGCACAGCAGTAACTATCTCCTGCGGCTAGCTGGTCCTCCGCTTGCCTAGATGAGGGTGGTGTCCAAGTGCACTGCTTAGCAGAGACTGGCACACCTCTGCCAGCTGGTGCTGCCAGAGAGCTAGGAGGCATCTAAGCCTTCAAACCTCCTGTCCTCCTTCCTCCTCTGAATGATGCCTTGCACGACCACTGCACGCAAGACTCCTCTCCTTCATGTTCAGTTTAGTCACCCCAGAGAAGCTTTTAAAGGCACCAAGGACAATTAATAGCCAACTAAGGCTGGTTTCAAATTGGGGATAGGACATCCAACCACCTGCAGGCTTTTGGAAACGCACGTGTGAAGCTTACTGGGGCTGATGCAGTCTGATACGGCTCTGCTTGACCCTGATCCCAGAGCACTTTCATTCTGTCAGTCTCTGATTTCTTTTGCTGCCCTTACAGGCACACACACTTTCACCAGAGATCCACACTGGGCCCCCGTCTTGCACTGTGCATAAAAATTTCAGCCACATATCACAATAACAAAAACTTGTGTTTGTTTAATGAAGACTAGGGTGCCTGAGGACTGTATTGCAGGGCTTCTACAGCGAGAGCTGCATTTGGCAGCAGGCTTGTTACTTTCCATAACTTGTAACATGCTGCAGCCTCCCCACCTCCCTAAGCCTTAACGCATTTGCTGCTGGATTACATTTAATTTAATTTACAGTAGGCTTCTTAAAGTGTAAGCAATGCAAAACTGATGCACTCAGGGTAAAATTTCAAGTCAAATTTATGGCTTTTTTCCTTTACAACACCATTCCCAGGATGGAGAGGAGGAGAAGAAGCTGGTGGATATCTGGGCTGCAGACAGTTTACAAATGTGGATAGGAAACTCTCAAAGCTTGAAAATTGGAGAAAGCAGACTTTCATTTCTAATCAAGAACAAGGATGCTTCATGTGAAAAAGGCAAGGTCAGACTAAAAATCCGGGATGAGATAGTTAGAATTTGCCCAGTTTGAAGAATTTGTAGAATTTGAAGTTTGATGGAACTGGTACAGTCAGTTACCCCTCATCATTTTAGATTAAGAAATCATAGTCACTGGGTTGCGTTTTTTACACGTAAACCTATATATGAGTGTGCTAACACCCAGCATCATACTGCTTTTAAACTCATATATCATCACTGCTTTTCTGAAAGATTTCTTACTGACATAGAAAGGTAGATTCAAGACAAAACTAAATTCTCATAGTTATGTGTGCTACAACCTTTGACTTTTATTCTATTAGTTAGTTTGTTTAACCAACATGAAACACGCACCCAGTTGGTAACATGTACAGTTGGTATTTTTCCAGTTCAGACGTTTTGTGTTTAGTGTACTCATTAATAGGACATTTATTAATTTAAGTGCTTGCCTTACCACTGAGGGCAATAATTGTTGTGCTTAGCAACCCTAAAGGAAATGGAGTGTGGACTTTTACTTGTGTAGCCAATTTCCTAATAGGCTCCATCTCATGCCAGAATGAATTCATCTGCCAGGAGTCAAATACATGCATGAAACCTACACTGCCCACAATCTGTCAGGAACAGAGCATCCTTTCCTCTAGTTTATCTGAAGTTATTTGGTGAAGATTCTCTGCAAATAATTATTAGTCTGTGAGGAGCTTGTTCTACTTGAATGCTGTGTTAGTTTTGTTGGCTACTGTCTAATAACTTTCTAATCTGTTTATATTTCCCAACTAGAAAAACATAGATGTCAAAAGCACATTTCCAACACAAATAATAGCTATTTTGAAAGTGATATTTGCTGTCTTGCAATCATTCTGAAATCTGCATTTAGATGCACTGTCTGGTGACCATCCACCACTATTCTGTTTGCACGCCTCCTACATTCACAACCTCCACTCAGAACAAATTCACATTTTTGTCAAATTTACATACAGTCTTTCTCTGCAATATTAGCCTAGCTGTAAGGATGACGTTTTTCCAATCTTCCTTATTCCAAGAGTTCAGTTACTTTCAGTATCATGTCTTGAATCCACAGTACAAGGTAGTGAAGGGAAGAGGAAGGATTAAGACCTGTCTGGCTAGAGGTATTTGCCAGACTTCATGGAACAGAGATTGCTATAGAATTACTGCTTTACCTGAATGCCTTCTCTTCAGTTTGATCAGGTATACAGTGCTACAGAAAACAGTCAAATCTGAGCTGCCCATAAATGCTGCAGACTGTATATATGACCATATATCCAACAGTTTCTAGACACAGATGCAAAGTCCTGGTGAGAATATCTTCTTCACAGGTTTTTTAACCTGTTTATAACTGCTGTAAGCATTACTGGAGGAGACAACACTGATGTATTTTATTTCCAAATCTCATAAAATATTAACTGTTTCCAATATTTTCTGAGAAGCTCTCATGGTTTTCTGCATAAAAATCACATGTTTTTCAAATAATACTGGTGAATTCCACAAAATGTAAGAAGAAGCAGCTAGTCTCAGAGTTTCAACACTGGACTATGTAACTTTAATTTTCAGACTCGTGCTTTAGGATTTTGACAGGAAACATTCATGTCTTAACCATGTTTTGGAAGGGAAATATGTTGTCAATTTTTATGTTACTTCGAATTTTAAAGAAAAGTTAATTCAGTGCCCATGGGCAGGTATGGGATTGTGAAGTTTTGTGAACAAAGCCTTACGTTTATAAGTGAATCAGCTGTTTGCCAAGCTGCTTCAAACCTTTCTGACACTGCTGGGGGACAAGGGCATCCCAAAGCCACTCGGACTCGGTCTTCATTTCACTTCAGGTGCAGTTTACGGGAACTGCCCACTTTTGGACCAGGCAGCTCAGGAACAACCCATCACCTGGTGACTGTGATTATTCAGTGAGGCCACCTGCAAGGTTTGCCTTTAGGAGCTGTGACCTATAATGAAATACAGTGATCAGACTACCTAAATATATAGCATTTCTTGATATTAGTAGTGGGAACACAGGAGAAACTGGAAGGGAATAAACCGGCAAAACACTTAAGATGCCCATTTGTCTTTCTGCAGTTTGTCATTCCCTGGGAACTCCAGCAGGCTCAACAGTTTTGCCTGGTAGAAGCTGCTCTTCGCTAGCTGCTCCTGACAACTCCACCAACCCTCCTTCTGTCTCTTGTCACTTTTTAGCCATTTCAAACGTCGATTCCCAGAGCTAGCAGTTCCCTGTGCCGTTGTGGCTGGAGACAAGAAAGTAGTCTTCTCATATCCTAACAACCTGGCAGTTTTTCTAATGACCCTCCTGGGTTTATCAGGCAATTGCTTTTCCTTGCTTATTTGTATATGGGACACTGTCTAACTACAAGACGTTAATGACCCCAAATCATACAAAAGATACCGTTATGCCACCAATATCAAGGATTCAGTAGCAACTATTTCTTAACCCTCTCATTATCTAGGATACATATCACATTAAGAATAACTGGGCATCACCTCTATATTTTTCACCACCAGCCCACACCTGGCCAGTTGTCTTTGTAAAGCACTGGATGTGAAGTGCATTTAAACATAGTTGCACATGCTTTCCACCATCAGAAACAGTGTGTAAATGTGTTAAACCTCTACCACTGTAACATCCCAGGTTAGGAGGACCTGACTCCTCTAGTAAAGATGCAAAGGCCAGAAGACCATGTTTGGCAGTAGCTCACACTTCTAGCATTGTAAAAAAATAGATGAAAAAAATCCAACATTGGAACATATGAAAACAGAATTAAAACATCTAAAACCTAAAAAGAAGATTAAAAAAATCTATTGTTCAGACTCTGGCTCAGAAAGAAAAGAAATAAGTTCATTCTGAGAGGCAAGCTTTTGTCCTCAAAGAAGACGCTCTTTTAGAATTGACTGAGCAAATAAGCATAGACTCCCAGCCTCAAACACACAAACAGAGACCATGAGAACTGAAGACAGATTCACATTTTTTTTCTCCTTCTCACTTGAATATTTACAGAACTCTGCACTGCCCTCCCAAGTAGTATCAGGAAGGAAAAGAACAAAAAATGAGACGAAAAAGGGACATCCAAAGATCTTTCAGAAAATAACAGTAAAGACACCTCCAAGCAAATATATTCTGTATTTCAAGTCACCCTTTTTATGGACAGTGCTCTGGGATGAAAATCACGATGTCTGTCAAATTTAAGTTTTACTGCCAGCTGCTTGAACCAAAAATTAGGTAGGATGTAAGCATTCCCAGTGGCCTGTGGACTGGAGAGGTTTTCAGTGCACATAAATAACTTGCTAGATATTTTCCAGGAAGCAAATTGCTGCCTATCTAAAATCCAAAGATGTGTAAGAGCCACCAGGTCCAGACCTATTCCTGTATTGCTCTTTTACCAGGAAGACTGATTTTAAACACTTTAAATAATTACATTTTCCCTGTTCTCCTCTGTATACTCTGCACTTTGTCTTTCTTCTTACTTTTTATATATTTCTTTTGTTCTTCTTTTCTTTGCATTGTCTTTTCCTTTCCTCTTTCATGTCTTTCCTTTGTCACATTTCTTCCAGTGCTAATACTAAAAAGCTTGGAATATGAACTGAATGCCACATCCACTTATAAAGTTACACAGACAAACAGCAAAAAACATCCAACTGTGGGTTCTTTTTCTTATTGTTCATGTCCATCACAATCCTTAATAGCTAGTACGGGGATTTCTGGATGTGTCTTAGACTTCAGAATTTACAGCTTCAAAGTAAATTCACTGCAGCTGTCCATAAGCTGTACACCTCTCAAGCTCTCCTACCATTTGCTTCGTGATTCTAAATTTCTGCCTGTGCACACTACTGGTGCTATGTCCAGAAGAATTCAAGATGAGGATGAAAAATAATGGCCTGCGCACAGCCTCTCTATAAATTTTCCAAGTCTGCCCTGTTTCCTTACAGGATTCTCCAAGCGAGGCCCAGCAGAGAGGACTTCTGGGTTAATTCTCAGGAAGCAGCAAGTCAGATCCCTGGAAGCAACAGGTTAATTTTCCTGGGACCTCTCACTGAAAGGTTCAGAGTAAGTAACTTGTGCTGATTGCCCTCAGAGAGAGCATTCAGTTTGGCACACTGAGTTCCTCCTTGAAGTGTAGATTTTATTTAAAAGGCATTATACGGGATGAACCTTTTAGCACCAAGTGATTTGTAATTACATCCTCCCTACCCTGCAATCCTTATCACTCCAGTCTCCCACCCTTGGAGAGGCCGATTGCTTCTTCTTGAGCCCACTGACTACTTCTCTCTTTTTTGGGGACTTCTCCTCTTGATTCTTTCAGCAGCTATTAAGGGAGATTTTAATATAGTTGGGCCCAAGATATTTTATTATAATATGACACAGCAATATAAACCTGCTTCCTAGAAGAATATCTGCCTTCAGATACTGGGAAAAGGAAAAGTGAGAGAACGCCGGGGTGGGACTGCCTATTATATAATCTAAAAGTACCTACTGGTGTGTTCTATGAGCAGTGGCACTACGATCCTTCCACTCCATTTCAGGTTCTGCCATTACCGTGACACAGGGCGTGAGTTAAGTTTTTGCCACAAGTTACTCATGAGTACCCTGGGACATAACTTGGCTACTTCCTTAATGTGCTTTTGAGAACCTATGCTGAAAAGCCCTGAGAACAGCTGAGCATTACTGTTATTAAACACTTGGAGTATATTTAACAGGCTTATATTTATAATTTATCACCCTTTCTTAATAAAGAGGATGAATTTATAACTAGTGCAGAGGGTGAATGTATTGTTACTGTCGTTTGTCACTAGTGCAGGGTTAATTAAAATCTTTGGGTCATACACTAAATCTCAGGTTTTGAAATGACTGTGAAACAGCATTTTGTAGACCAAGAAGTACCTCTCTTAATATTCTAGGTGTTCATAAATTTATTAATAATCTTATATATCTTTATAGAGTGAATTATTTTAACCTCATAAGTGCATTGTTGAACAATAGATGAATACCTGCAGCAAAGGTTTATTGCCTCATATTCATGGGAAACACCTCAGAAAAAGTTCAAGTCCTTTGGGCTGCTTCAAGGTGGGAGTTTTGATTGCAGCGCAGAGTTAAAGACAGGAGGAAATGAGCTTGAGGTTGTGGCTGGAAAGTTAGGAGAGCTGCTCTGTCCCTTTGGAAAGGAAGTACTTTATATGAAAGACCATGGATACAGTCAGGAGTTTCATAACAATGTAAAATTACAATGATTCCTCAGATTTCAATTCAGCCATGTCAGATGAATGCACAGGCAGCAAAGAGTATAATCTACCCCAAATAACCTGCACTGAATTCACTCTTTTACATAGACTGTAACATTATGTTTGTAGTAGCCCTCAAAAATCAGTCATGAGACTGAGGAAAACTGGAAGCTTTTTCCAACAGAAATACTTGGAATAAACAAGCAGGATTGTAACATTATATTCTCTATTTGATGAACTTTAGTCTAAAAGAAGCAAAAGCATTGTGTTTTTTTTAAAATTCTACAGTTTGGAAATTCAGTGAATATCAGATTAGCTCTAAAAAATGTCATACATACTGACCCGATATTGATGAAATGGTCTAACAGATTGCCTTTGATTTCAGCAGATAAGGGGAACCACAGCCTGGGGGTCAGGAGATCAGGAAAGGATGAAGGAGAAAGTGGTGGTTTCTCTTAGTCACTCTCGTGCTTCTCTCTATTTTTAGGTGAAACTATACTATGGCACACATTTACTACAGATATCTTCTTTTCCCCCCACCCACATGGGCACAAGGTATGTGCGCTGTTTGTGGAGGTTCTGTATGATACACAACTTTTATCCTTCATCAACTTGATTCCTGCCAACTTTTAGGAGTTTGCAATTTACATATTGTTGTAAAAAGCAGAGATTTCTACAGTCTTCCTTGGGATGTGATTGGTGGATCTTGTCTGTTTTTCTCTTGCAGTATGAGAAGAAAGCAGGTATAATGGGTTCTTGCTGTCTTTTGCTAGCCAGTCATTGCTAAATCTGTACACCTTTTGTTAAAATAGGCATGATGATTTTTTGAAATGCTGGAGTAGAAACTTCAAGTTTCACGCTTACGTGACAATGGCTGTGAGCACTGAAGATGTGTTATTCTATGCTATAAGCCCTGTATTTTTCACAATAACAAGACATCTCTTTATAAAGACCTGCTGCTGCTTATCATTAATCCCTCAACTTCTAGACTGGATTTGGTTAATGCTTTTGGGGAATGAATCTGGATCATTAATTAACAGTACCAGGGATATCTGTAATAAGATTACGCACATGGTTTTACATTCCCATGACTCAGACGATTTTCTGTTGACTTAATGGGAATTTTGCCATTGCACTCAATGCACTCAACACTGGAACTGTCATTGCTGATAAAACAGTAATAATAAAACAGCTAAAAAGGAAATTAAATTTTAAAAGTAGACAAATTAAAAATATTAGCTTATAGAGTAGAGGGAGGGAGGGTCACAATAAGCTGTGAATCCATAGAAAAGCTAAAAGAGGGCAAAGAATTAGGCAGAAGTATCCAAGAGAGAGAGGGAAAGAGAGGACCACCAGACAGGACAAGCCAAAGACAGATGGACAATAGTTCAGGGAAGTATCAGAACACAAATACAAAACACACCTGGAATCAGAAATAAGAAGAACATTGGGTTAATTCAGGAAAACTGAAGCACCTGCCTATTGGTAGGAAAGTCAATGTGTCCTTTGGACAGAGCATAGGAATTCAGCAGATCCCATTCCTTTCAGCTGGAGTGAAAAACAGGCTACTAAAAGCACAAATTTCTATTACAGGGAGCCTCCTTAACCTATAATGTGTTGTTTGGGGTTAACATGTATCCTTGTGCAAAGAGACTTCCAACTTATTCTTTAGCTGCAGTCTGATCCTTTCACCACAGCCACCAGGACAAATTCTTTGGAGAATCCAGCTGATTTGTATCCCTCCCGTCACGCAAAGCAAACCTGCCAGATACGGCCTCAGGAGTGTTCACTGGATGGCACATGGATATGAAGTAGGAGTAGCGAGGACAAGACTGGCACTTCATCTGAGGCTCCCCTGGCTGGTACGCTATGGTCTTAGCATAACCCTGGGGGAGCATCAGCTTCTGCTGTCACTTACAGTAGGATAAGGCATGCTCTGATCTTTGCTAGGAACTGGACGGATGCCTGGATGATGGTAGGATAAGGGACCTGAGAGCAAGAGACAGCCTATCCATCTCCCTCTTGACTGTACTGAACCTCCATTAGGCAGGCTCCAGCCTCTGCACTGATGGCAGATTCATTCTCCCGAGATCTGGAACAATGAAACCTTCCCCCAGGGGTGGCTGTTTGTGCTCTTTTTCCCTCGCCCACTCCCAGCAGATGCAGGTCTGGATGTCAGGTTAAATTTTCACTGAACTGTGAAGCAGCAGGAAAGCAGATTTATATCCTGCACATTATTTCCACCAGCGTTCCCCCCAGTGTATATAAAACATTACTATAACTCTGTCCTAGGGTTTTGTTGATATTAACAAATCACTTGAATTTTGCTCTAAGTAATTAAAATTAAAGTACCTTTTATTGCAGTTACAGGCAGGAGGCAAATGTGGCTGGGGCCTTGTTATTCAGATATGTGTAATAATTCAGGCAGCAGCATATATTTCTTCAGCTGCTTTTCTTTCATAGAACAGTCTAAAGCCTTCAGCAATGCAATACACAGTTCCTCAAAGCTTCAAAACATAAATCTAGGTCCCATACCACCTAATGGAAATAAATAGCACAAATGCCAAGCAATTTTTTTCTGATTAGCTATGTATAAAACACCTTCCAGATAAGTTATAGCTGTTTTCTGTAGTAACTCACTGAAAAGAAATAACTCTTCAGTGTCAGTTTAAACCTGGCTTGGATATTAGCATTTCCAGTGCAAAATGTAAAACAAACTGAGTATTGCTCATGGAGACCTAAAAAATAAAGCTTTAGACTGAGTCCAGGCTCTCTGGCTCTTTTAGACACCTCTAGGAATAAGCCAGCACTTCATCAGAAGTAAACATAAGACTTGCTGTTTGCTCAGTCTTTCCCCCACTAATGGCATTTGTCCAGGATTGACTTTCTAGAGAGGATTAAAACAACAACAACAAATGCATAAAGAAAAGAAGGGAAAATCAGTAAGCAAATGCATTTATAGGAGACTGGAAGGTTGTAAGGCTCTCAGGCCCTATTTGCTGGAGCCTTTAATCACTGTATAGGGCATAGCTAGTGCATTTAAAGGAACTTTAGGAACCCTAATTGAGAAAACATATATACTCCCCAGCCACAAGATTATATATGGGAATTGACAAGCTTTTTCTTGGTTTCTTTTTTCCATGAAAAAGCTTATCTGGTGCTCTTTTCCAGATTGTTCAGATGAACAAGGGAGGTTCCAAGTAGAGAAGCAGAATCATACCTGGAAGGCTTGCGTGAGATAGATGAAAGAAGTAAAACACAGCTTTAAATCTACAAGGACCTAGGACCACTGCATAACTAAGCTTGAGGTAAGTTCTTGCCAGTCAAACAGGAGGAAAGAACTTGGTTTTGTTACCCAGGAACTCAGAATAGTTTTTGTCATCCCAACATTTAAGAACTACTCATATAATCACTGTGTAAAATAAGGTCATAGAAGGCGTATCTGTGGGAGACATTTTCTTGAATGATACTTCTGTGTCTGACAAAGCAAACAGGGCATCAGCTGAAGATAACAATCCAACGGCAGAAGACAGGCAGAAGCATACAGAACTTATTAGTGCAATTAAGGCTACAGAAAGGGAGGACGTGAAATGCTAACAAGGCAAATGTTGGGAATGTGAGTTGGCTTTGCTGAGATAAATGCAACAGAGCTCAGTCCAAAACAGCATCCAAACAAATATTCACAGATAGCCTGCAACCATTTCATTATTTTAGGAGTTTACTTGAAAATTACTTTAAAAAATAAGAATGTTTTTGCTGTCTGGACAGGATCCAGATGTGGATCCCTTAGGCCAATCTTCCATCAACTGCAGAAGCACTACAGAGAAATTCCCCAAACTACAACTCTAAGTTTTAGAGGACTACACTTAGATTAAATGTGTCCCTTAATTTCTATATTTCAGTGTAAGTAAAACAGGAATAATATGGCTTCATCTAAGTTAATGCTATATATTTTAAAGAGTTCTGACCCTGCTCTCCCTCCTCTGGCAGTGTATAAGATACATAAAAATAAAATAAGCTGATTGCATTTTAGTCAATCTATACCACATACATTAAGCTTCACCCCATTTAACTGCCAGGTAATGTCTTATTGCTAACTGTCTAAATCCTTAAGCAGCAGGATTGGTTTAAGTCCTTTTGCTTAAAGAGCAGCCTTCTTTATCTTGTAGAGCATCGTACAACTACTCCAAAAGGTATTATTTCTCAATTAAGACAATACCTAGATAATGACATTCTATCTGATCATTTTAAGTAGGTTAGCATAGAGCCAAACTATATGTTTTTATCTCACTACATCCTTATCTCCCCTATCTTATCAAACATAACTTTGTCATATTTTATCGCTAATCGGGGAGAATCTTAAACAATTCACCCTTAAGCAGTAGTGTCATCTATTCATCACACGCTCTAATCATTGAATACCACCAGAATTAGCGTTCAGCCGTTTGCATTCACTGAAAAAGCCTTTAGCTGTGGTGTGGATATTCCATTCCACCTGTTACTCCCTTCCTGGGTCACTGCATGAAAAGTGAAAAAACCCTGTGTATTTTATTTCACAGAACTTTTACCCTTCCTATTATTAATTGTGGGTTCATTTTTTTTAAATTTTAGACAGAAAAATAGTCTTTAACTGAAGAGACACCATGTCCTATTGCATTACCATCAAAATGACTGCATTTCAGTGTGCAGAGCTGCGTAACAAGTTCAGTCAGACTGGTCTCACTTCCAGATACTTCGTAGTTTCAAAATTGTTTTCTCTGCTTCAGGGGAAGTCACTCAAAGTCACCGAAGACTTTGTTGCAAATGTTAGTATGATGTCACTATACACTGGCAACAACCAGGGTCATTATGATCTGCCTTTCCTGTCTTTCATTCTTTTTACCCCATTCAGCATGAAGTTTAGTAAAGTGTTTTAATCTTGTGGTTTTCCTGTGTTTCACATGGAGAAATTTTGTTTTCTTTTTTATTTCCAATCCAAATCAAGTACAATGCATCTGGTATGAAGAAATTGCTACCCAAAATGACTGCCAATGACTGCCTGATCAGTGCTGAGAGTTTTGGGTTTCTGGGGGTTTTTTTTAAGATTTGGAAAACTTTGGGGTGAAAGGCACTGAAGAACAAGCAGAAGTCATTACTGCTTCTCTTGTCACTTAGATACTAACATTCTGATGTTCTCCTGCCTGCTTGTATACTGTATACAAGCATTAACAAACTACATTTAAGAAAGAGATTAGCAAAAAAGTGGTACACATGAATGTACCAAATGGGGGAAGGGAGGTTCTTTGCAACTCCACTGGTGCGGAATGCCAAATGCTTAATAATTTGCCAGTAATAGAGGGGAGTGAGAGACTATCTGCTGCTGGAATACGACCATCTGAAAGAAGAAACAGATCATTTATAAAATGTTAATGACTACAGAAATTCCATAATTAGAATCACTGCTACTTCTGCTGCAGATAATACAGATGGATAAAAGGGAACAGAGAAGATCCTCCAGGCTTGCAGGAAAATTTTTTGCTGTTCAGCACTAAGGAAGATTATGAGACTCCAAAGGCTAAGTAAGAGAGGAGGAGTCAAAATACACCTGGATGTGAAAGTCAAAACAACTCTGAGTAATACATAATATATAAGATTGTGTCAGAATGGTTTATGATTAATCTCAATCAAAGGCATACTTTATTGTGTTTTCATTTTTTGTTTCAGACTTTCCCTCTTCAGCATGTAACTCAATGTGAAGAAGCCTTAGGGATTTGCCATGGATCTCAAGAACAACTTGGAAATGAGCCTCAGATTCACAAGAATGAATGCAAGTGAGCATAGCAGAAAATAATTTGTATTATAACCACATAAATTAGCATATTGTAAGTCACCCACTTTTATCTCCCATGTCAGTAACATGCCCTGATTCCTCAAGATACCCATTTATATTAGGAAGCTGGATGTTTCATCAGCTGAAGCCAGGGCAGTGGCAATGGGAGGACTGCTTTCAAATGTTAAGTCTTTTGATATATATGTGTTCTGGGTTTTTCTGCTATACTGCATGGTTTATAATTTCATGGAGAGCACACTTGGTGCTGAGATTACCTCTCAGCATGTTGCAATTCCAGGCCTCATACTCTGCAAAAGTGTCCAGGCACATAATCAAAACACCAAATAATGAAGCTTCAACTTTAACTGACTTGAGCACATCTTCAGAGATCTGTATCTGCTTACAAAGTGATTTCCTGAGTGGATCTAAGTAGATATTTAAGGCTAAGAATCTGCATCAGTGCTTTACTGATGCTGGTTAGCCTCCCTCCCTCCACATCATCCATTTGATTTATCCCTAGAGCACACGTTTCCCATTCTTTCAGTTGATGTTGTTGAGAGCACAGTGTAACTCCACCCAAAAAGTCCCATCCTCTCCTGAGTCCTACTGAACTTACGGTCTCAGTATATTTTTCATTGCAGAAGTCCCACAGGTTAGTTTTGCCCCATGTGAAAAATACTACTCTCAGTTTCACAGCTGTTGCCTGTTTTATTTGGTAAGTAATCAAGAACAATCCCCTTTTTTTCTTGTTTTATGAGAAAATTCAAACAAGACAAGTCTGAAACATGGTCCCTAAATAATTTTTTTGTTTTGCCTGCACTCTCCTATTTAACACTTCTCTAAATTAAACAACTCTGTCTTTCCATCCTCTCTTCATTCTGTAACTTCTCTATGACTCTGGTCTTTTCCCCACCTTGTGTTTCTCCTATTCCTGCTGAAGCTGGTCTGTGAAAGGTTGGCCAACACTGGCCACAACAGCTAAATATGGTGTAATAAATGATGGATTTATAGTTATGGGGAATTATGTTACTTCAGTATGGAACCCAGAAAGACTCTGTGAGAAGAGTGTTTCTTTAAATGTAATGGTCTGACTTAATGTGATTAGTCTTGCCAATAACTCTGACAAAAGTCAGAGAAAGAAAAGAAGGAACTCAAAATATTAAGTTGCATTTTAATGTTTTTAATGTTAAGGGAGATAGAGAGCTGGCTGTGTGTCTTTCTTGTAAGTCTATTTGTGAGACCAAAATGCTGTACAAGAATTGCCTTTCATAATACATAAATTGCATTTTCCTACAAGAAGGAGGAAATGTTCACAGTACAAATCATTCTGTCTGAGACAGAAAGAGACTGCAGTGTAATTAGCAGGATACAGCTGTTGTGAAAAGCCAACTCCCCTACAAAGAGAGGCTTTGCACAGTCCAATCTAGACAGGCTTGAGCAACATTACAAGCACATTCAATATATCCATTATAATGTCTCAAGCATATTTGCAGCCAACCCAGGCTGCAAATACAATACATTTCCCTAAATGGATTAATAAGAAAGCGGACATCCTAAAATTGCTTTGACATATCATTTATACATATTGTCACCCTGACAACTCTTAAATGTCAGAGAAACTCCAACACAGAGATTGTGTGCAAAGAACCCACAATTTATTATAGTCTACAATGCAGCATTCTGGATCTGTTGATTAGCCCTTGGCTGTAACAGCTAAGAGATGTCTCAGAAGAATTTTAGAAGACAGCTAGAATATCTTACATATCTTTGGTTTTATCTCATGTCTTCCTTTTTAAACATTCTTATTTATAACTATGTTTTCAGGTTTATGATCAAGAATGTAGCCTATTGCTTTGTTAGACAACGCTTATTTTCATTTACTTTATGCCTGCCCACCCTTTAAATCTCATGAGACAGATACATTACTTTCTCAGAAGCAAAAGGTTCAAATAAAGCATTACTACAGTCAGATTCTAGATGCCTGCAAACCAAGACACAGCTTGGACTTCCAAACAACAGCAGCTGAGGAAAGTGTGCGCTGCTGTGGATGAACTGTTACATGTGGAAAACCATGTGGAAATAAATGACAAAAAATGTGCATGGGCACCTTACACTGTCTTTAGAAAACTCATTTGTGACAGAGCACAGGTGTTGGCCAGCTTCCCAGGCCAAGCATGGGTGCCCAGTGCAGGCACAAGACTCTCACAGGCATTTGGGGAGTGAGGAGAGGAGGTGTGTGTGCTCCGGCACCTGGGAGCTCTGTAAGCACAAGGCCTTGCTCAGCCAGCTGGGGTGAAGACCTCAAGCCTCCTACAGCACCTGACTGATTTTGGGAAGAATTTGTGAGCGAGTACTTCTCTCTCTGCTGCTTCTGTGGATGTGTTCAAAGAATTTCAGTGGAGCAGAAAGGATCCTTTTCTCCCCTTCGGAAGGTCAGTTTGTTACTTGCAGGAGGAGATGTCCTGACTTTCCTGAGCATATCTGCACAAGCCTACTGTGTGAACTATGTCTATTGACCCTCAGGAGTAAGGTATCTGTCGTCTAGTGTTAAGGGTGAGATCCAAATTCCACAGCAGTCAACAGAAAGGTATATGCTGATATCTGTGGAAATATCACTCCTGGCTTAGGCAACTTTGGGTAACTCACCAGATGCTCAGTTGGCCTATTCCTGCTGAAGTCCATGGAATTGTAGCAGAAGAGAAAATGTCCCAGAGCAGGAAACTTTCGATAAAGTCACTATTTTTTCAGCAGTGAATGGGAATGTCGGGAGTGCTGGAAAGTGCAGAAGGTTTTCAGTGGAGGTTGAAAGAACCAGAGCAAGGGATTAGAAAGCCCAGGCTTGTCTCATCTGTGAACAGCTACCTGACACCTGAACTTCAGATAAAATAATGATATGGGAACTTCATGAAAAATGTGTAGGTATTGAGAACACCATATTTACAACCTGTACATATGACATCTAAAAATGTATTGTAAAAAAATCTTCACATAGACACATTATTTACAGAAAACTCACCGTAATTTTGCACTAGAAGGCAAGAGAGAAAAAATCCTGAGAAATTTGTTCAAGTAATTCTAGTTTTACTTGCTTCCTAATGCTGTCCTTGCATTTATACTTAAGTGGTGCGTGGTAATGAACAAACAAGAGAAGATTGTTATTAGAACCAATGATGTACTGTATACTGACTTATTTTGCACTTAAGATATGCCCTATCTCAAATACTTCTCTTTGGTTTGATTCTTACCGTAAAGGCAATAGAAACTGCTGCTCTGCCTTTTATAAAACATCTTTGTCACAGCACTAGAATTGGACTCTAACTCACCAAAATGCATTAGACTTTCACACAAAGCACGATAGGACTTTTCCTCCTCACTCAGCCATTTTGGATGGTTGTTACAATCATGCTGAGATTGTTCTGATTTGACTCCCTCAGTTATGCCTTTTAGAGCTGAGACGACATTCTGCTTGCAGTATTACTACGTATATTTGGCATTTGCTGTGGTCAAGTGTGGCTGTTGTTAGTGTGAAGCCACATAAGCAGAGACTTGTCTCAGAAAGGGCTATGATGGCAGTGAATCCCTGAGTGAAAGTGGGGGAGGATGGTGCATGGAAAGAGTACTGGTAAAAGCATCATCTGTATTACTGTATATTGTGTGTGCTGTCTTTGAATAACCCAAAACAGAAAGCTGAGAGTATGTTAGGATATGCATAGTGAATACTTTAGATACGTGACTTATAAATATGACACAGTCCTGGAAATGTAGCTACCATCAGTAATTAGCACAGTTATTATTTCACAAGATGCAGTAACCATTCAAACTTGAAGGAACGTGTTAATTAAGAAACACAGAGAAAGAAAGGTCCCACTTACTATATTTGCATTTTTTAATTTCAGAGCTTGGTCCCAGAGAAGAGGGTAAAAGGCTGCGTCACCACAGCCATTTGCTCATAAGCACAAAATTTACCTGCTGGTGGGCGGCAGGACTGAGATGACAGATCAGAAGAGGAGAATCCATCCTAAAAAGAGGAACAGTATAGATTCAAACTGTAGGAGAGCTCCCAAGACAAATCAGAGTGGCAAACTAAGTTGCCTATTCTGCTAGGCAGTTTTGGAGACCCACTCCATGGGCAGGGGATTGCTGCTGAAAGGACACCCTGGCTATCACTGCCAACTCCACACTCAGAGCCCTGGCTGCCATGCAGATGGGGTACTCCAACGCTGCAGGCTGTTGTTTTCTGCTTCGCTTTTTTGTTTTGTTTTCCGTTATCCAGAACACCACCCTTCACTGGAATAAACTTGTTGTTTGTATTTTAGGCTAATATTTGAAACAGATTTGGGACAACTTAATGACTCTTGGTTTTCCTACTTCCTGGGTAGTCTGAAATCCAAACTAAGAGGGGTGTGCAGAAACCCCTTGTGTCTGCAGCCTAGTATCTATGAAGGGACCCGTTGGCACTGGAGGTGCTTATTGCCAAGCATAACAGAGAAATCAGCCCTGCCATATCTCACCCACCACCTCACAGGCAAAGAATGCAAGGAAGAGATCATTTACCACCTTGGGTGACTCTCAGGTTAACAGAAATATATTTGTATGGAAAGATATCTATATTCCAGAAACCTAGAAAGGGTGACAAACTTGTAAGGCTGGAAGACAAATGAGTAATCTTACAAGAGTAGACAGAAGCAGAGTTTTGTTATTCTGAGCTGTTACAGGGTACATCAATTAGTTTTCAAGTAGCCTACATGGCAGCAAAGGGTAGAAACACTTCTGTTGCTGACAGTATTAAAAACAGATCAAAAGATCAACACTACAAATATTGTAAAGTGGGATTTGAGTTTTACTTGTGATTAGCTATTAGCAGTGGAAATTACCTCTTGACTGTCTCCCAAAACATTCTTTTCATGCAGTCAGTATGACCCAAAGGTGAGTAGCACCAGTGGAAAAAACTCTTAGGTGAATTTGTGTCTGCCCCGCAGTGAAGAAGAAATACTTTAGTCATGGGGGAAAGGATTTCATCCAGTGAAGATCCAGTGAAAGTTTACACCCAGTGAGCACTTCAGACAGAAATAACACATCTCCCTTCTCTTCCCCACCTCCTCCTCTTGGTTGTCTCTTGAACATCATCAGGAGCTTCTTCTGAAGATCTTGCAAACAGTCTTCTTAAGAGCAATAGTAGGTCCACACCTGCAGTATGGTTCTGGGAAGCTTTCTCTTACATGTATAAAGAATCCAGGCTTGAGTGAGCTATAGAAATGATAACATTTACAGTAAGAAAACCACGTAAGGAAACTGTCTGAAAAGAGTAATATTGAGTGTGCAGCCCCTCCTTCCACTCCTTAAACTAAGGACTAGTCATCCATCTTCAGATTTTTTAAAATAAGGTATTTTTAGAAGCTATATGAAGCAAAAGTAATTTTAGCAGCACCATTCATAAGTTTGACAGCTTTTATAAGGTAGGAAAAATAAGAAATGTGAAACAAATACATGGGATAGGAATAAAACCCCTAAACTGCCTAATGACCAGCTAAAAATATATTTTGATGCATACTTTTCAAGGCCTAAGAAAATTAGAAAGATTTCAAGAAGTAGTTATTTCAACTGGGCTATGAAGTCTGTAGGATAAAAGCTATCAAATAGTGCCCTGGGTTATATTTGTGATATTTTGAATACACTTGGTGTCCTTTTCTGTCATCACTTGCTTAATTCTATAGTCAGCCCCAAAAATGCATGTGTTCATAAACCAAGTTCTGCTTTGAGGAATGACTGCATTTGACTTTTAATTTCAGTGGCGCTTGGGTGCAAATATCTCAAACCCTCCATGTTTAATACGTGTCCTTTGTTTTGTTCCCCTCTCTAGCCCATGGTACACTGCAGAGTCCAGAATTCAAGTGCATCTCTAACTTTCCTTATCCAGTGTTACTGAGTCATAGCAAAGTGATTATTAAAATACACATTCCCATTCTATTCCTCATTCATTTCAGGTGAAAATGCCAATTTAAAGTTCTGTTTGTCTGATCTCTGCAAAACTGGCACAGCTTTAAGCGTGGCCATTTGAGATTGTCTTCTGCCTTGCACACCATCAACAATCCTTTCCAGGTAAGTTTCACTTAAAAATATCTTTAGTATGGGTAATTGTATTACAGGTAATTGCTTTAAAATCTTTCCTACATAAGATCCCCAGTGACTTTATAGTTGAGAAAGAAAACAACGTATTTTTCTTGTAAATGTACTGAGTATGAACTTAATACAGAGTTTCTCTCTCCTATGTGTTCTGGGCTGAAACCTCTGCACACCTTGTGGGGAAGATGCACAGACAAACAGAAGCTGGCTCCCTTTTAGGCTTTCTGTATTTTGGAGAGGAGGAGAAAGGGGAAACTTTCACTAAGAAAGTGAATCGTTTGTCCTGACATGTTCAAGTTCATGGAAACCCTAAAAAAACAGTTATCCTAAGTTAAAGCTTTGCCCAGTGTCAATCCTGCTCTTATTTTAAAATGTCGTTAAACAAATTAACCTACACTGATCTGGATTTTTAAAGAATGCCAACAAATCCTCAGACAGAATCAATGGCATGTCTCTTGGACATGCTGTATGACATTAGCATGTACAGAATCTGAACCAGTAGGTCAATCTCTCTCATTCTGCAAGGATGATGCAAAAGTTGCCTTACTACCAAAGGAAGGAGTTTCTTTTCCAGATGAAGAAGCTCACACATGAGAAATGCTGCTACACATATCAGTCTTTCTGCTGCACAAGGATCCAACTTACTGAAATGTCACAAGACTCCCTGTCAAAAATACAAAGCTTATTTGCCAGTGACACTCTCCTACTCTGCTGCAGCCCACAAAATGCTTAAAATAAGCAACCAAAGGTAAGCTTCAAAGCCTTCTGCCTTGAGCTTCAGTTTCAAACAAAGCAACTGAAATTTAAACAGAGGAAGTAAATGTTGTTCTGTTCACGATTTCACCCTTCAACCAGAAATAAATATAAACCACCTTATTCCTTAACTATTTCACGAAACTGTGAATCAGATGAGTATTCATAAAAGCGCATAGTGTTGTTAAAAGTTACCACTGTGGTGCAATCTTCAGTAAGAAAACAGAGTGCTCGGGTGACCCTGCCATCTTTGGTCACCTTGTAAGTATGGAAAGACTGTCAAAAAGTTCTCCAATGCATCTCTGTATTTTCTCTATAATACTACTAGGCAAGTACATAATAGTGGAGGCTGTAAAATCCTGAACAATCTCTTACCATCAGCTGCTGTCTTCAGCTATAGTCAGCCCAGCAGGCTTTACCTCAGTAACCAGACTGAGTCAAGAGAGAGACAAGGAAGCGCCTACATGGCTGTCCATACCATGTAACTGTGTTACACAGGCAGATTTATGCATTATGGTATCCTGTATCAATTGTTTTGCCTGCTCTTTCTGGCTTTCATCCCTGGTTTTTGACCCACATGCAGTGAAAGCAGAGCTCCTGCCTAACTTTCCTCTGGATTGCCCCATGGCAGGTCATGGTCTGTGCTATGTGTCTGCTGGGTGACCCCTTCCTGTCTCAGCCTATGACAACTGTGATTCCCCTTCGTTCCTGTCCCATTCTTCTACCATATTTCTGTTCCTTAATTTCAAGTCAATGATTTTGCAGCTTGACCCTCTCTTCCCTCAAATCCTTCCCAGGTTACAGGGGGCTGAAAAGCCACATTTCCTTATACCTGAGCCATAAGGAGGCACTGCTGAATGTCCTGGGAAGCACCCTGGGGAAGCAGATGTTAAAACTGAGATTGTTAAATACTCTGGATATGGAGCAGCATGAATGAATTTGAAGAGATGAGCTTCTAGCTGCTCTGTAAGTGACATGAGAAGAGTTAACTGCAGTTTGGGTAACACAGAGGAACAACTTCAAAGAAAGAAACCCTGAAATGTTGAAGAACAGTTATCAAAACAGATCATTGTTAACAAATGGCTGTTTATTGCTAACACAGAGCAAGTGTATGATTTGAAGCTGGATTCTTTCTGTAAGTGTTTACTAGAGGAAGAGACAAAAAAAGACATTTGTATCCTATCAGTTGTTCATAAAACTCACAACTGTTTCCATATGGCTCACTACTACAGCATATATGACTTCCAATTTTTGGTCTTTAAGAACAATCCACTGAGTGAAACAATATTAGTGTAGATACATCCTATTCCCAGTCTAATTTTTTAGAGGAAAATGAATTTGAGACAGTGACTGGAATAAACTTCATGGACTTGAAGTTCTCAGAATATCATGCATGCTTGGACAAAATTTACCATATCACAGTTAATCTGTAGATCTATGGAGGATTATATTGCTTAGTTTGGGTTTGTCACCTCAGTTTTCCTGTCTAAGTTCATGTGAGTATCCGTGCATCTTTGGAAATGCCTTGGCACCTCTTTTGTGGTAGGAATTAAATCAGTAACACAAAATGCATAGTAGCAAAACTACACTGCAGAACATGATCTCATGAAAGTGCTGCAGAGAGGAGGGATTGAAGTTATTCAGACAGTTCGAGGCAAATACCTTGAGACTGTTTTCAGGAAATGCTCTCTGGGACGTTTCATCCATAACTAATTTCTGTTACTGTGGCTTTTTTCAGCATGTGTTCAAGCAGATAAGAAATGGGCATCAAGTGCACATGCCAGCTGAAAGCCTCATTCCCTTGCTTCTGTGCAATACAGAGGGTGATCGGTTTAGTACCCCTCTGCCAAATAGTGAGTCAAAGATAGTAAGAAACCTTTGCTGCTCACCTCAGCTTTCACTGGCAGTCATGCAGATACAACATTACGAAGCCACATATGCCAACATCCATTAAGTGTCTTTATTGTAAATAACATTTTTTTTCTCTGACAAGCAATCTCACCGCACTTGAAGTGCCACTAACACATTAGTGTGTAATTGAAATAACATTTGCAATGCCATCTGAGAAAAGGCTTCAGCTTGAAACTTATTAACAACCTAAGGATGAAACAAAACACTTAAACTATAATTTGAGGAGTAGGTAAATATCTAGCAGGCTTTGATGGCAAAGGAGCTTATCACCATTTGGCCCACTGTGTGAGAAACAAAAAAGCAAACTAGAGCAACTCTGCCTGGCTACGGTGATATGCAAGGTAATGTAAGGAAAAAAATCAGCTACCCAGGGAGACAGTGTGAGCTCTCAAATCTTTAAAACACAGAGACGCAGAAGTTACAAACCATGGCATTGCATGGGTGGAGCAGAAGACTGTTTGCCCTCCGGGCAGGGTGCTGAGGGCTTGCTGGCACCTCAGAGCAAGGTCAGGCTCAGCTGGTGCCGGGGACAGGTCAGCCACGCCAGCCTGGGTAGCCGTGGCAGGGCAGGGATAGCAGTGGTGGGTGCTTCTGTGTGAGACAGCAATGGGCGCAGAAGCTTGTGGGGATCCGGGCACACTGGTTGGTTGCTACTGTGTGCTAAAATCCGTGTCCTCCCAGCTAGTTGGAGCAAGCTGACAAAAAGGAGCGAATATCACACCTTCATTTTATGCATGGACATGTCCCCATTTTTTTCCAGCAGAGACTATGATATCAGAAAAATCTGGAGCTTGTTCCTTCCCTTGCCTTCCAAAAGTAACGGGAGGCACCGCCTGCCTCTCCTCTTCAGGCCCCAGTGAAGTGAGAGGTTGCTGCTACTCAGCACTGCCCTGGTGTCAGTGAGACCTCACCTACACACCAGTGCCTTCACTAGAACAACTGCACCAGTCAGGACAGTGAAGAAGTATCTTGTCCATAAAGTATGTGACTTTACCAGAAAACGGCCCAGTATAGCTGTCACACTGTCAGGAAACCCTTTTGCTGACCTATGTTGCTTTATTTCTGGATTAGGCTGTACAGGCAAAAACCCTCCTGGTAAGAAGTAAATTTAGGAGTGTTGCACTCTGTTAGTGAAGCCACATCTGCAAAACCTTCTTCAGTAGAGACAAAGGCTGAGTTGGTCGATGCTTGCAAAAGAACTAGAGATCAAGACCTGGTTTTAAGTTCCAAGTAAAAGAAGCCCATTCAACCCACTGGTCACAGAACTGTGAACTGCCAAAGATTTAAATCTCCTAAAGCAGAGACAGTAGCAGGTATGACTGCTGGGGGGCAGGATTTAGGCTGAGGCTAAGATAAATCTGACATGACAGTAAGGTGGGGGCAAATATACTGAGGCTGGTGCCAAGACAACCAGATAAAAGCCTTCTGAGGTGCAATGTTTTTTGTATCTCAATATACCAGGTGTTTTATGCAACCACAAACTAAATGCATTTAAAATTTGCAACTCATACAGCAGTTCCAGAACTTGTTTCAGGTTGAAAAAACAGAGTTCGCAATAATCTCAGGCATTAGGGCCTCTTCTCAGCTGTTATTTGCAAATTACGAGTGCCTGGGAAAGCTAAACCCCATTACACAGCATGTGACATCAAATGTTTGAGATTTTACGCAGTTTTCTACATTATTAATTTTCTACCTGATGGCAGTGTGCTCCTATTATTTTTGCCTCCCACTCTTGTTCTGTGATGAAAACCCTGCAGTAAAAATTCAGGTTAATTCCTTTTATTTTTCTCCCTCCTGCTGCTGTTCTGTCAGAGCTGCTGCAGGAAAGAAAAACTGTAGCAGAACAGCCTAATAAAAACATTGCTCTGCCCCTTGTGATATTGACAGAATTTCACAGCTCCCTCTCTCAGACAGTAAAGAAAACTGCTCTTAATTTTCATGTTCCAACTATTATTTTCCCATCGTCACAGGGTAGCAGAAAATCAAACCCACGCACGACCTCCTGCACAAAAGCCACCCCCGGAGCTGCACAAAGAACACTGTCATCTTCCAGTGGCTTCAGTGATCTAGTTTTCCTGATTTGGGTTTTTTTTTTTGCTTTCTATATAGCTATTACTATCTAGCTCATGGCTAGAGACAAAGCAAAATACCAGCTTCCACCCACTCTGTAGCCAGAAGTGAAAGGTGCAGTCACCTCTGTGCGAATTCTCCTCCACGACCTGATCTGGAAGCACAGCACTGAAGGGGATGGAGCCAGAACCAGACACAACACCAAAACAACAAACAAATCCATGATGCCTTCTCTTTGCCTTGTCCAGACACAATAATGTTACTTAGTCATGTATTTTATAACAAAGAACAGAGAATGAGTGCCCTTTGTATCTAACACCAGAGATTTGTATGATTAGCAACGGATGGACTGCTAACAATTCAGGTAAGCACCTAAAAATGTCAATCCCTATTACAACCTTCGAGCTGCAAGGGTTGATTTAGGAGACTATATTACTATATTGCCCTCTAGTGTCCACAAACAAGACAGGTATCTTATTACTGTTTCCTCTCAGCACTTCTCTTTCAGTTTACAGCCTTACATGCTACTGAAGAGCATGCAAGGGGTTCACAGTATTAGGTACTAGACATGCACTGCTCAGCCATCACGGTCACAGCCTTTGCAACTGCTGCATCAAGGTTACACTTTCATTAAATCACGTAAAAACTAACAGAAACACTGTTGGTTTAGACCAGGCTGGCAAACCCAGCTTATTGCCATCTGTTCTCCTGCATGAGGAGAACAGCCAAACAACCAAGTCCCCACTGAGGCTGGCCAGGGCCATGCAGGTTGCTGAGACCTGGGGCTTTGCATCAAGGTCCCTTAGGACTCTAGGCATGCCTGGTTGTCTGCATGGGGACCTACATGTGGATGTGAGAATGTGCAACATCTGCCTCGGAGCAGCCAGTCCATGAGGAATGTCCAATATAAAACCACCCAGCTCCATAAGCAGCATTGCTTGTGTAACCTGTTGTAACAGGTTACAAGCCACCCCTCCACATCCACGTCCTGCACAGAGATGCCCTGGGGACATACCAGGCTCAAGCAGGAGTCTTTAGGTGATGTGTTCTGGCTGACTGGGGTCTGGATGGAGGACCAAAAAGATACCCCATAAAGGGGGAGTATTTCCTCATAGGTCCTAACTTTGGGGTGATGTGGAGGGAAGGTGGTCCCGATCCGTCTGCGTACAGGGTGACACTCCTTGAAGGAAAGACATATATAACACTGAAGTTGAGCATATGTGAACTTGGAGAGGTTACTAACACTGACTCCACACAGAAAAAACCCAAAACTTTCTCCTGCTCATCCTCCTAGCATTCCCATTGCCTGAAAGCAAAGATGCCCTCAGAAGAGAAGTGTAGTGACCACAATAGTAACACTTTGCAATGGTTTTATCTAAGCGTAGATATAATACTGGATGTGCAGAAGCCCAGAGAGGTTAACCTGACTTGTTCAAGGTCATAGTACATGGCCACAAATAGATCCAGACCTCCTGGCTCCCAGGCCTGTGCTTAAACCACAACAGAGAGCCTTCCCCTCAGCAAATGTGCTGAGAAGTTGCACAACCTGAACCTACTCGTTATGTTTCTTTCTGAAGTTACTAACAGCAATCCATAACCTGATACTTCAAACTCAGCGTTACAATTGGGATCTGCTGGTGGTGACCCACGCACTGTCTTTGACTTTTGCAAGTATGTCTGATGCCGTATCAGATTTCTTTTAGACAAAAACCCAATCAATGATTAACAGCTGAGGTGCACTGTATCCTCAGAGATCTTTAACGATATACAGTGACTTTCAGCATTATTCATGAGACTTAAATTACTTCAAGATCATTTTATTGTCAAGATCATAGTTTAGGTTAGGTACTACTATTTATTCTAACTTCTGAGTTGACAGAATCCTATTCACTTAACTACTTCTGGTTTTCATCTTAAAAGGTGACGGCCGAAGTTTCCTGGTTTTTTGTTTTGTTTTTTGTTTTTTTTTTATGGGGTCCTCTCTTTAATGCAGTCTGCTGAAGGAACAATTCTCCCTCCTCTTACTGATTTTTCATTCACTCCAATTTTACAGACACACCCAAGAATTGAGCTGCAGCAGCACTTCTTAGTTCTCATAAGAAGACTATTTTGAACCTTAAAATCTATTATTTAAAACTGCATCAAACTCCAAGTTCTTTTTTTCTGATTTCACAGAATTGTGTGAAAGAAATACTTAGCATTTCTTTGCTTTTCTTTTTTGTTTGGAGTTGGGGGAGACCACATATTACTAGGGTTCTGGTCTACTGAACTGCTGAAAGGGACCTGCTGTTAAGTTAGTAATAGGAAATGACCAAACCTCAGCAGAGGAATGAAAGAAAGCGGCCTCTAGATGGAAGGTCTAACCAAGCCATCATTAGACTTGGCTTCCGAACCGAAAGGAGGGACAGAGTTTTGGGGATAACAAAACAGAAATGAGTCACTGAATGAAATTCAGTTTTACAGTAGGAAACATAAAAATGTGTTTTACTTCTCAGCATATGAATGTGCCACAGTGCAAGCAGGAATGATCTGCAGCTGCAGTGAAGAAGAGAGATGGATGGCTATTAAAACTGTCTCTGCATGGTAGGCGCTGCACTGAAGCATGCCAGTACGTGCTCTGTATAGAATAAAAATGGTCTGTAGAAAGAAAATGTATTTAATCCTTTTCTCTTAATTTCTTCACCACTTATGTTGTCTTCTTTTCCTCTCACTTCAGGGTTCCCCAAACAGGCACAGACCACCTCCCAAGGACAGGAGCTGCTTACGCTGCAGTGTCAATGTGTGCTCCTGCAATACTTTCACACCCGAGAGCTTGTTGTTCAGGGCACAGCATCATTGCTGAACAAAAGTCAGTGCTGTAGCATGCGGGATCAAGAAGAACATGCAGAGGAAAATCTTAGTATTAGTGTCTTAGTACTTCACCTTCCCATTGGGAAATGCTGTAAGATCAAGTAATTGCAACCCTAATGCTGATCTTGCGGAAAAGAATTTAGAATGGCTAAGTTCAAGGAACAAATTACAAAGGTTAGTTAGCTAAACGCAAAGTACCTTGAGAGCCAGATATTTAAAAGTCAATAACCTGAAGGTACTGGCATGTATTGATTAGGAACTTCAGAAGCTGGTAATATGCCAAATTTCCACTGAAATGAATGGGTCCCCAAAACTCTATCAATAGGTGTCTCTCTGCATCTTCGGGTGCTTCACTATTTTTAAATACCTGGACTATAATCCAGCTTTCAGCAGATAGTTCCATGTGTTAGATGCATCAGGCACACAAAAGTTTTAAAAAATATTTTTACAAAAAAAATTCAAAAAATTACAAAGAAACACATTGTCAAATGTTCCTTGACTAATTCAGGAGCTGAAGATTCTTTCAGAGTAATACTAACTGAAGGGCAAGGTTTTCAAGGGTACACAGGGATAGACAGATGCTTATGAAATTATTAGAATTGGTTTTAATCCTATTAAAAAGGAAAATATCAACACAATTTGATTTATTTCATATAAACACACACACTCCTCAAGCAGGAGGGACTGTCATAGGGATAGGTATTCTAATAATATTTGCCAGCAATGTTGTTTTAAGTGTTTTGTAGACAAGTAGCCCATTGCTTCAATACACTTGATATACTCACTAAATGTATTCCAGAATCCACTTTATTAGACACTGGTAATAGTCTAAATATTGACTTTCATAATCCTCTTAACAGTTGCTGCTTTCTGCACTTGAATTGACATTCATCTCAGAACAGAGTATACCAATGACTATCCTGTTTACAAATTATTTGAGTTACTTAAATCCTAGGATGTGTTACACAAGATACAAAAACTGAAATGAAAAAAGGAAACATTAAGTTTACTGGCAATATTGAGCTATGTGAAACATCCATCATTTATAAATATAGCTTCTCAAATTCTTTCCCAATAAACATTTCAAATCAATAGTTTTATGCTTCATATGTATCATCTTGACTGACTTGCTATAGAACTGATTCACATTTCCATAGACTTAAAATGCTTATTGCAAAATCATACTTAACTCATAGAAAAAGCTCCAAACACAGAAAACTTAAAACAGAAGAAATATACAATTACTGAAGTAAAAGAAATGCTAATTTCACCTTACAAGTGGATTGAAAGTTAATTACTTTTTATCTGAAAGCAACAAGAAAATGCAGCACTGATGACATTCTCTGCTCTTCAACAAAGCAGGAATAGTAAAAGCCATATAAATTTCCTACAGTATTCTTTACAAGACTGTGGTTCCTAAGCCCATGCATTTCTTAGCCTTCCCACTGCTTGCCAATATGGATGCCCCCACCACCCTGGGGAAGAAGCAACTGGGGAAAGGATCAAACTAGCCTAGGAGGGGATGTTTCTGCTCACTCGTTCCTGAACTGGAAGGCTTCTGGACAGATACTAGACAGCAACACATTTCTGGCCCGTATCAACATCCACTATATGCAACTCAGTCAAGTACTTTCTGATTTCAAACTGAAGGCATGAAGAAAAAGAAACAAGCCCCTGCAGTGCCAAAGAAACCAATTCTTGCCTGCTCCCCAGGCAGCTACCAAAGTAGTTCAGACAGTTTACGGTGCCGAGCAGTCAGCTGGCCGTGGCCAAAAGGGGGTGTCTGTCCTTCACACTGGGCTCTCTTGCTGCAGGACTGGTCACAACACAGTCTTTCATCTTCTGTTGTGTTCATGGACTTCATTACGATGGCAACCCTTTTTAAAATTAAGAACTACTGTAGAAAACTTGTGTATCAAAACCTGTTCGAAGTAACAGGAACACATCAGTCAAATTCTGATTGTGGGTGTTCTTTCATAATTTATTTTAAAATTCAGGTTTGTTCTTTGGACTCAAGATTCTTCAGATCCATAAAGTTAATAATGTTAAGCCATGTCAAGCTGAAATCTATTCAAAATAATTGGCTTAGAGAGCCATGTTGTCCAGCACCTTTGGAAAAATAGGTTCGCCTCATACCCCCAAGATACGAAATTCTATTAAGATTCACATTTGTATTTTAAAAGTTTATCTATTTTTTGCTTGCCACTTATTGAGGGTGGACTCTCGTATCTCTTAATTGAAAAATACTGCTAAAAAGTTACTTGTAGATTACCAAGATTATAACACCAACAGGAGTCTTACATCTTTTTTCTGTCAATCAGAAACTATTGTACAAATGGACTTCTGATTGCTGACAGTGTTCACTTTGGACCACCACAAAAAACCTTCACATCTTTAAGGTGACAGTCACATGCATCAGTACTGCTGCTGAACTAGCATAAAAATCATAATTCATTTGTTATAAATAATACTTTAAAAAAGATATCTTTAAAAAATACCTTTCAAGTGAGGCAAACGTGTTTTCTAAGACGAAATTATCTTGGTTTACCTGGTTTCCAAGTAAAGCAAGTTTTCCCCAATAACCATTTTGAACTGTCTATGCCAATACTGGCACAGGATAAAATGCCCTTGGTAATGTTTCTGGTGGAATTATGGACAGATCATGTCCTACCTTCTCTCCTACACACACCGGTGGTGTGACTGTTGCACAAGTAGATCTTTATTTGCTCATTTCAATGTTGCATCAGTGAGAGATTACCTATTGAATTATGAAAGTAAAACTTACCTTTTCAATTCAGCCACTGAGCTGAGGGATAAATACCTACTTAGATGCTTGAATTTAAGCAGACAGGATTCCCCTCTGGAGCACTTCAGAGATTTTCATTCATTTGACAGAGAATGCAGGTGCTTATTTTAGGAGGCTTTCTTCACTAGACATCTAAAAGTCAGATCCAAGCTAGATACCCAGATGCAGAGTTGCAACACCTAGATGCAAGCTGGGTAGGCAGACTGGATCTTATCCCATGTGATTAACATTTTATGAAAGTAGCCTTAAAGTGAAATCTCTCTCCCAGTGGTCTTGCTGCCTTCAAATATGGCCATTAAAATCCTGAACTATTTTTAGCATTTCTTTATGATTTATTAAATATTTAAAATTTAAGTAGGTAAGGAAAATTACTGTGCATTGCTGTCAACCTGAAAAACATCTTGATATGAAAAGTTTTGGAGTCTGGAATTCAAAGCTATATTTGGATCAGCACAAGCAAAGTAATGAGGCAACTTCATCCTGGAACTACGGAGAGTAAAAGGAGGTCAAGAAGTATGAATGCCCAAATGAATGAAGAAGCAGACACTCTGATGCTCAGAGAAAGAGAATGAAACAATTGCAAAACAAGAATTTTCAGCTGAAATTGAAAAGCAATTAAATGATACAAGCTTCAGATGAAACAGTCCCATCACTCAAGCATAAAATACCACAACTGCAGTAAAAAATACACTAAACTTAAGAGCTGAAATAGCAAAATCAAAGGAAATACTTCACTATTAGTAAAACAACCTTTTCACTCAAGATAAAAGTACATATATTCTGCATGTTGCATAAAATGTTTTGGTTTTGCAACAAGAAATTATTGTATCAGAGATTTTCAGCTGACTAGATGCTATTAGGACGGTAGGAGATGACCAGATTGATGTCCAGACCCCTGCTATACCTCAGCTAGCCCTTGTTCTGCAAAGGTTCCTGACAGAATTGTTCTAACACACCCCACAAATCCCAAGAGGTTGCACTTCTCACACGTTCCCATTTCTCTTAGATGCTATGCTGAACACTTGCACTGAATTTATGCTCGTGGGGTCACAGAAAGAAGGGCTATGTATCTGTAAAAAGGACAATTAAATGGTAGCATTGGTATCTGTATCTTATGTAGTTAAAATGTCCTTAGGATTTCAAATAAAATGAAGCAATGGAATGCTGAAACATCTTCGAATGCAATGGAAAGAAAGTCTCATTAATAACAATTGGTTAAAGTCAATCAGAGGTGTACAGTGCTTTGCCGATAATTTTGCAAAGCAAAAGCTGCTTTGCTATGAATACATCTGAGTATGCTTGGCACTTGGCGGTGAGTTTAATCATGATAAATAGTGGGAGATGTAAAAATACAACTAATCACTCTGTGAGTATGAAGCATTACTCACCAGAAATTAATGCCTAGTCTGGGAAGAAACTGATTCCTGATGTCCTTTCTGAAATACATATTATTAGACTTACTAATTTTGAAAGTGACTTTCCCAAGGTACAAGATTCAAACACATAAAGTATTTGCTAGTTATCACTCATAAAAACAGATGAAACATTTAAATATGGCATAAATTGTATCACTGAAATGATCTCCTATTGTTGGTAAACTTTTAAAACTTAACCTACACGGGAAAGGCTTTCTAGAAAGCAATTAGTTTTGTGGAAGTAAGTAATCTCAATGTAAATTTCGAAGAGTTACTCTACATTTGTACATAATTTTATTTTTACATCAGTCATCCTTTGGTTGGAGTGAAGTTCCTCCCCCCGCTGTGCTTTTCAAGGACAGCACTTGCTCTGGAAGCTTCATCAGCTGCCTAACACTTCATGCACATTTGGCAGCCCTTCACGTGCCTGCAGTGGAGACTGCAGAACAAAAGCACATGTTGCCTTGGTTTTTGAGATGCTTCAGGGGTCCTCCACTTCTGTATCTCCTAGTGCCCTGACACAGCTGAAGCCCCACCAGCAAACCCCTGAGTAGTCCACAACGCTTAGGCTGTCAACAACACAAATTCATTGCTAAGTATGTGACAGGGTATAAAACCTGTCTTTGCACATGCAAACACATGAACACACCCAGCTGAGGGCAGAACAGAGTGGGTGCACAAGATGCCCACTCTCAGGAGAAAAATGTTTGGCTACCATAGCAGTTACCTAACTGAGTCTCCTTTGTGAACACATCCAGGTGGCTTATCCCTTGGAGATCCTGATCCCTGGAGAATGAGCTCTTTAAGAGCTGTGAAAGACAGCTCCACTGGAGCCAGAAGTAAAAGAATAATGAGAACAGTTCAACCTAAGACAAGTCCTCTAAATTTGATGTGATGTGGGGAAGGGAGTATCTATATATTTGGGGGAAACAATATTTATAAAAATATGTAAACAGTGCAAATTAAAAGATATGGAAAGGGTAATGACTCCTAAGAGCAAGAGCAGTACAGTGCTAAAAAGGTTAACACCTAACTAACAGAATAGCTTCCAAGGAAGATTGTGAAAGAAAAGAAAACAAATCCAAGAAACTCAAAGAGAGAATTCTAGGTTAGGGAAATGAACTATATCTTGTAAACTCCTTTAAAAAGCTTCTTAAGAGTTTCTAATTCACATTCTTTTACTCTGCCACACCTCCTCTCAACTCAATATTTTGAAGATGAAAGCAAATACACTGGAACAAGAGCCAACAGGATCCTGCTGTTTGAAATGATCAACCAAAAAGCACACATTGCACTCTAGCTGCTGAAGCTGCAGAGCTTTTGGCCACTCTAGTATTTTAAACTTTCTCTATTTTCTTTACTATTTTACCCTCTTAGTTGCCTATTATGGGCAAGTTCCTCAAATCTTCAACTCCATGTCAGTAACAGTAAAGACATTGTAGTATTGCTCTCCGTACTTTGGAAAACCTGAATGGACTTATATGACAAGCACATTTTAAGAACTACTCCTCCCTGCCGACTGAGATGGAATAATCAGATCTGTGTACATGCTCCTCTTTCATTACAATTCAGTTGGGCCTAGACAATTAGTATACAAATGCAACAATTTGTGTGCTTATACCTGCATGAATGGTGAAAAAACATTTATACTTGAAAGTGAAAATAAAGTAGGATGTCAATGTCTTGGGAGCAAAAAAGAGTTGGATGATTACCATATAATCTTATAACACAGGGATGCTGAAATACTCTAAGTCTGCAAAATCTAACTCCTTAATAATGAAAGATTCTTGCACGTAAGCCACTACATTGGGGTCACCAATATCAAAAAAATGAAAAAGTTTCTAACTCTATCCACAGGGATTTCTTTGGGCGACTAGAAAAAGATATTGCCAGCATGAGCAAACAGCTGTCAGCCCTTCATGGAGAGTTCTTTAATGTAGTTAATAAACAAAAATAGACATTTCTAATAGAATTTTGCTTGCTCCAGTTCACCCTTCCTCATCCACCATACCCATTTGTGGCTGATCTTCCTGTGATAAGATGTTGCAGTTTGTAAGTTTTACTAAATAGACACAATAGATACCTGTTTGACATACATATTTTAGCTGCCACTTTACTAATAAGGCAAGCATATTCCCTTTGTAAACAGAGTTTGCTCAAAACCACATTTCTGTTGTTGCTCATGAGATATGCACAATGTGATAGTTGCTACTGAAGTTGGCTTCATGACTCTATCATCACCTGTATCCTGTGTGTTCTTCCAGCTGAGAAAGTTGTTGAACAGGCAGTAATAAATGCTGACATTGTCAGAGCAGCAAAGTCAGAGGCTATTTACTACCAAAAAATTGTTAGTAAAGCAAAAAACTAAGTTTCTAACACCTTAGAAGGAAGAGGTCTGCAATGTCCTAAGGAGTGCAAAGCACTGAATGGGAGCATTATTCTCTTCTTTTGGAAGAAATCTACCATTGCTTTCCTGAGAGGCGAGTGACTATCTGAAAGAAGTAGGAAGATGATTCTCCTCACTTTTCAGAGCCTGAAGACTGTCTGACTGGTTCAAAACCAAATCAGCTGTAACATCATTACAGCTCTTCAGATGCAAACAGTTTTTATACTGTTCATCTTCATGGATAATATGAATTTGTTGTAAAGCCCTACAGACTACCCCACACATCAGCTCCAATTACTTTCTATGATTCAAAGCCTCTCCAAATATATTGTGGATTCAAGATGTATAGATTCAGTAGACATCTCAGCAAAAATGGCTTAGTTATTGTTCTAGGACTTAGGTCTGAATATTCACTTGTTTTGCTAGATAGTTCCCGCTTATGTTGTGAGATTCCTCCACATGATTTATCTTGGTCTGCTCTCCCAGGGATGAAAATGCAGTTCTGGTTCACTCATTCTGATCTGTTCCCCTCTTAATATCTAATAAGCATTTGCTAAGTTCATTCAAGAACCAACCCCATTTTACACAGCAGATGCTGTGTTTCACTGTGCTGCAGCACAACAGAACTGCACTGACAGGCAGCATGAGGCTTGGATACTGAGCCTCACAGACAATAGGGCAAGGTAGAGTCCTTGCTCTGTACCGTCACTCCTCAATAAGAGGTCTCATTTTCAGCAGTGCTGCCTGTAACAGGTTCTTGGCTGGAATTCTGTTACTCTTTTCCTGAATTTTTGAGCAAAAACTCTGTAAGGAGTTGAGATGACTGAATACAGCTCTAAGTTGCCAGCTATAGACAACAAGGTTTGAAACATCTGGATTCAGTACAGGGAAAAGGTGGTATAGTGGCTCCAAATCATGTTGCTTTGGAGCTGGCCTTCTGTTTTGAAATTGGTGCTGTTAAGAAATACATGTGGATCTTACCAATCCAAAACTTTCAATGTCTCTGTCAGCAATTTACCTGAAAAAGTGTGAGCACAGACCCCCAGAAACACCTCCTTCATTAACTTGGAAGTGGATGAGAGATCTGACTTTATACCTTGCCTCTTCTCAAGTTGTCTGAGTCCATCTGTGGGCTTTTAACTAGGTTAACCATTGCAGGACACTTGACAACTGGAAGAAGATGGATGATGCAGTTTTAATCTACAGAGCAGGATACTTGAAAACAAAGGTTTGTGTGACCACAAAGGTACCTCTATCTCCTGTGTCCCAATGCATGCACGGTGTCCAGCTGATGCTGGAGAAAGAAAGAAAGATCAGGGAGAGCCTCCATCCCCAGCTAGATGCAGGAGGAAACATGGTAACAAGTGATGAGGAGAAGGCTGAGGTCCTTAATGCCTTCTTTGCCTCAGTCTTTAATAACAAGACCAGTTGTATTGAGGGAATCCAGCCTCCTCAGCCAGAAGACAGAGACTGGGAGAACGACCCCCCCGCATTCCAGGAGGAGATAGTCAGTGACCTACTGCATCACATAGACACACACAAGTCTATGGGACCAGATGGGATACACCCAAGGGTCCTGAAGGAGCTGGCTGGGGTGCTCACCAAGCCGCTTTCCATCATTTACCAGCAGTCCTGGCTGACCGGGGAGGTCCTGACAGACTGGAAATTGGCCAATGTGGCGCCCAAATATAAGAAGGGTCAGAAGGATGATCCGGGAAATTACAGGCCTGTCAGCTTGACTTCGGTACCCAGGAAGCTGATGGAGCAGCTCATCCTGAGTACTATCACACAACACATGCGGGACAACCAGATGATCAGGCCCAGTCAGCACGGGTTTATGAAAGGCAGGTCCTGCTTGACAAACCTGATCTCCTTCTACGACAGGGAGACCTGCTTATTGAATGAGGGAAAGGCTGTGGATGTTCTCTACCTTGACTTCAGTAAGGCCTTTGACACCATTTCCCACAGCATTCTCCTGGTGAAACTGGCTGCTCACGGCTTGGATGGGCACACGCTTTGCTGGGTAAAAAACTGGCTGGATGGCCGGGCCCAAAAAGTTGTGGTGAATGGAGTTAAATCCAGTTGGTGGCCGGTCACGAGTGGTGTCCCCCAGGGCTCAGTTTTGGGGCCACTCCTGTTTAACGTCTTTATTGATGATCTAGATGAGGGGATCGAGTGCACCCTCAGTAAGTTTGCAGACGACACCAAGTTGGGTGGGAGTGTTGATCTGCTCAAGGGTAGGGAGGCTCTGCAGAGAGATCTGGACAGGCTGGAGCGATGGGCTAAGGCCAACTGTAGGAGTTTCAATAAGGCCAAATGCCGGGTGCTGCACTTGGGCCACAACAACCCCCAGCAACGCTACAGGCTTGGGGAGGAGTGGCTGGAGAGCTGCCAGTCAGAGAGGGACCTGGGGGTGTTGATTGACAGCTGGCTGAACAGGAGCCAGCAGTGTGCCCAGGTGGCCAAGAAGGTCAATGGCATCCTGGCTTGTGTCAGAAATAGCGTGGCCAGCAGGGACAGGGAAGGGATCTTACCCCTGTACTCGGCACTGGTGAGGCCGCACCTCCATTACTGTGTTCAGTTTTGGGCCCCTCACTACAAAAAGGACATTGAATTCCTCGAGCGTGTCCAAAGAAGGGCAACGAAGCTGGTGAAGGGTCTGGAGCACATGTCGTACGAGGAGCGGCTGAGGGAACTGGGGTTGTTTAGTCTGGAGAAGAGGAGGCTGAGGGGAGACCTCATCGCCCTCTACAGCTGTCTGAAAGGAGGTTGCAGAGAGCTGGGGATGAGTCTCTTTAACCAAGTAATAAGCGATAGGACAAGAGGGAATGGCCTCAAGTTGTGCCAGGGAAGGTTTACTCTAGATATTAGGAAGCATTTCTTTACAGAACGGGTTGTTAGGCGTTGGAATGGGCTGCCCAGAGAGGCGGTGGAGTCCCCATCCCTGGATGTGTTTAAGAGTAGAGTTGACTTAGTGCTGAGGGATATGGTGTAGTTGGGAACTGTTAATGTTGGGTTGATGGTTGGACTGGATGATCCTCAAGGTCTTTTCCAACCTAGACAATTCTGTGATTCTGTGATGGGGCGAAAAGTTTAGAGCCCTTATCCTCACTCTTCTGTAAATTCACATTTGCTCTCTCTTTGGTTTGCAAGGGCAAAAAGTTACACAAACATTGATGGAAGTCAACAGTGTCAGTGATGATTATCAGAAGAGCTCCTACTTCAGTTTTTCAGGATGGTGAGTTCTGTCAATGCCTGTTCATGTCAAATTGTTCACAAAATGGCCCTGTATTAGCTTTCTGGAAGATAATCTCCTATGAGACTTTTTAGAAATATCTTGATTGCTCAGTCCCTTTTCTTTACTGTAAGATTGTAAATGCCCAGAGACTTCACTAACAAGAAGTTCAATAAATGATGGGAATACATTAGCAGGTTGTGAACCTCTATGTCATTCAGTGAAAATAATTCTTTCAATATGAAAAACAACCATAGCCTTTTCTTTATCAAGAAGTACTAAGTATTAAGACCTTCTGTCTCATGTTAGAAGAGTGAAACAGCATCACTGTATACCACTCACTACAGGCATGGTTCTAATAAGAAGTCACAACTGTAGTGCTATTACTGAGCAATGATTGCTTCCTTTTATCATGCTTGAAATAAAACCTCTTGAGCAAATTTTGCAATATTTTAACTATTTAAAGTAGGAATCTCATTTATTTCTATTTTAAATTCCATTTAAAGGCTTTCCACTTCAAACTTAAAATATGAATATGCCATGACTTCAGGAAACTGCTTGGCAAAACATTGTTTAAAAATTGTTACACATACTACTATTTGTACAATTTAAAAAGAAAAACAAACCACCTCAAAAGAAGTATTTTGAATCTCCATCTGATTTTTTCCAGTGCAACAGAGAATAAATGATATTCTGGCTCCATAAAAACATATCCTTTTTTTTTCTGATGTCCAGAGGCAGGGCCCCAGAATTTGGGGTTGAGTTGGGAAGGCTCAATGCACACAACTCACTCTGGGCCTCAGTATTGTTCCCTGCACACTGGTGAGTTTTCTAACCACGTAGCCAGTGGGAAATAGCACCACGCACAGCAAAGTAGTAGGGACTGTGGGAGCTAAGCCTCTTGCAAGACTGACTGAGTTGATGCATGAGATCAGTCTCATATCTTAGTTGTGAGGAAATGTGATCAGTTAAAGGGCAGACATTGCTGGCAGTTTTTAGGGTAATAAGGGCCCATGGCTGTGCTCTGCACATGAAAAACAGAAACAAGAAAACTAATGTAACTGTTCAGTATGTATTGCCCATATGTGTTTGTCCATGTATATGTGTTTTTGGGCACATACTTTGTGTCCAGGAGCTCTGGGAAGGAGTAAAGGAGAGGGTGAATATACGACAATACCTCTGGTATATCCTTCTGCCTTCTAGTAGTAGTTTGCAGCCTAAGAACTTTGTAAGGCAGAGACTAACTTCCTGTCTTTGTTTAGCAGTCCCTTTCCAGATTTAAATCTGTAAAATTTTCTGTTAAATATAGAATCATATAATCATAGAATATCTCAAGTTGGAAGGAACCCAGAAGGATCATCGATTCCAACTCCCTGCTCCTTGAAGGACTACCTAAAACTAAACCATATGACTAAGAGCATCATCCAAACGATTGGGCTTCTTTTATCACTTTTTTACGTCATGTACATCATTTCAAGATAGGTGTCTTGACTTCTATTGTCATGACAAGAAGTACTTTCTAAGGGAAAAATCTGGAGCGAACAGTAACCCTGTTACCTTGATGTGAACTTCTCAGTCCTTCTGGACAAAGCTTCACATGTTTTAGGAAAGGTCTAATTTTAGTAATTTATTCTGTAATTTCATAGTTCTTTCCCTGCCTTTCCTTTGTTCTTTTCTTTAGCTGCAGTGTGCCCAAATGTTATGGGAAGAGTGTTACGAGAAGCAAACCTTGCTCCACTCTTCCAGGTTACAGAAACCTTGGGGAGAGGGCTCAGGGCATCTCTATGCCAGAATATAGAAATGCCCAAAAGAAACCAGGAAACAGTATCCTTGAAACACAGAGATGGAGCTGCTATACCTCAATTTAAATATTGATGTGTAGATCCTGAAAAGCATCAACTGCTGTAGTTAAACACAGTATAGAAGCATATGTTCAGGTTTAGGGGAGGACTTGGAAGAAGCCAGGCCATGGGTCCAACTCCAAATCCTTTGGTCGGAAGGACTCTTTAGTGGCTGTTATTAAGGCCAGTGCCTGCCCCCCAGGAAGGTGCTGTAGAGTGGCACTATAACAGGCTTAAGAGGGATGCCTCACCAGGGTCACTAAGGTCATCTGCGGAGGTTCTGGACTACATGAGAAATTTTGTCTCCTCTCACAAAAGAGTGACTGGCTTATTTCTTGAAACATAGAGCTTTTTCTAACTTCAGTTTTTATCTTCTGAAGTAATGCACCATGAGCAGATAACTAATACAGATCAATTGAAATTACTATTTATAGGTTGGAGATCTACTTCTTCCAAACTAGCTCAAACCTTCCTGCTTTCAAAAGTCTTTTTAATTTGCCATGAACAAAGCAGAGGAAATCTATCACTCAGGAATGAGATTTGGGCTTATATTTCATCATCTTCCCTTCACATAAATAGACTAACACAAAGAAACAGATATGAGCTGACAGATATGAGCTGACAGCATCTTCCTGTGTAAATCAACAGAGGCATCAGTGGACTTTACTCAATCTACAAAAAAAATCAGACTGATCCAAATTATGTTCTACATAACGACCAATTAAAATCCTTCTCCCTCAGCTACTCAATAAGAGCATTTGCAAGGCTTTCAAGAGGTAACTGTAAATATTTCGCTCCTGTGAAATGCATTCATGCTATTCACGTTACTGGTTTGTACCTGTATGTAAAAAAAGCTGATATCCACTGAATTATCATTAGCAAACTTCACACACTTTTGATTTGTGTTATTACATTTTTCTGTTACTGATAACTTGGAATGCTCCAGGTAAGAATCATTTCAGTAAAATCACAGGTATAAGGCTTGGGTATCACCTAAGTGCGAGGGCTATTTGAGAGTAATGGTCACACAGTTGTGCCCATGGAGGTACCGCAGCTCCCAGCCAATGCACCTGGCCTTGTGGGTATTCACCACCCACTCCAATTGGAAGACAAAATGCATTAGCTTAGACTTCAGTGAAACTGCTTTAATGTGCAATTGAGCACATGGTAGTTATTGCAGCTCAGTTGATTGACACTGATTCATTAAGCCACAACAATATACTTCTCTTGTTGCCCACCCCCTAACACACCAGCTAGCCCAAACCAGGAAAAAAGGGAATCCACCCTTTGTACTGACAATGTTTTCTGTTGTTTTCCAGGCACTTTCACTTTTTGGGAAGTTCTGATTGCTGACATTTTACCTATAATTTTTAAAAAAACCCTGTAATTTAAGCCTACCAATATCACCTTTTGAGTTTTATTATTTAGTAACCAGGTGTATCCTTGTAAAACAGAGGCTGCAGACTGAAATGGATGCCATGTGAAACTCTTAGCTGCTTTAGATGGTATCAAAGAGTAAACAACCTAATATCTCCAAAACTGTCTTAAACTGATGATCGTTGCAATTAGCATGTATGGTACATTAATTTAACTTGGTGGTTACTATGACCAGTAGGAAAATTAGACAGTTGCCAACAGCATAAAGAGCAAATACCTGAAACACTTCCCTAATTTTTTTGGTAAATAAGAAAAACAACTTAGTAAATACATATTTTTGTTCCATTCTCAATATGATACTGTCAAAGACATTCTCAACTCTTGCAACTATAAGAGACAAGATGATTATTTCCCTAAGGATTTCCTAGTTAAATATTTTAATAAATATATATAAATTTCTCCAGGCTTCATTTTCACATATTTGAAAATAGTAGAATAATTTAAAAAAAGGAATAGAGTTTTTGTATTTCTTTTCAGTTCTGCTGCTGTCACATTTCAAAGTAGTTTGAGAATAAAGCCTGCAGCTACTCAGTTATTAATCACTCCCAAACCCATATCCTCCTTATAGAGTTTGTCCAAGCCTTCCCAGCATGTGTCACTGAACTGACATCCACTGGACAAATTATTTCCTAGGCACTGAGGCCCAGATCATGAAAATAAAAAGAACAAAGAAGGTGCTTACACGCCAGTTTGGTACCATTACCACCTTCAAAACTGCTGCTTCACTGTCACAGGATCTTGAGCTGAGCACAAAGTGTCCTCAGGACTACTGCCTCCTGAGACCAAATTAGCTGCTCAGAGATCCAGGATGAGCTAAAACCCCAAAGCAGGTCTTGTCCTGTGAAGTGGTCCGTCTCCAGCCTTGCCAGTGACCCAAAATTTTGTGGGTCCTGTTTTGCTGATTAAGGATACCAATTAAACGTGGACACCAGAGCGAAAAGGGTAGGCGTATTTTACTGGTGATAACCAAATAATGTAACAGAGTAATACAGAAAACATGCAGTAAGAAAAGGCAGAATAATGCACCTAAAGCAATAAATAGGAAAATACAGGGTAATGCATCAAATCATTACTACCTGAGAGAGAGAATAGTGATTAAGAAAGATACATCACCACTTGCATATGTTACCATCATCCAGACCCGCAGTCGCTGGGGAGCCCCGGTTACAGCGAGGATCTGGAGAGCCTGTTCCAGCAAGTGGGAAATCCTACGCGGTGCGTCCACCCATAGGTGAGGCTTCCAAAGTCGCTGTGAGCGGGCCCAGCCTTACATACCCAAAAATCAGCAAGCCAGAATAGCTGGCACCTTTGTTTTGAGCGGAAAATTCCTGGTTTCATTCTCCTGTTGGATTCCACCCAAAGTCTGGCCAGGGCTCGGGGGGGGAAACCAAGGGAGTTTCTAACAAGGCCAAATATGTGGGTTCTCAGCCTTGAACAAGGCTAAACAAGCAAAGTTGGATACATTCTCTCAGCATTTTGTCCTCACTACTGATTATATTCTAAGCTGCATCTTTCACTAGTGAGCTTACATACTTTGTTAACGATTACACACTAAGTTAGCTGCTTTGGCTTGGGGCCTGTTGTTCAGGCTTCAGTATTTCAATGCTTTAGCACTTTTTACATCAGCATAAGTGGGTTGTTATAACTTAGTACAATACCTACTAGCACAATGGTTATCAGTTATAAAATATACAGGATTCATCTATAGGTCAACTCTGGCTTGGGCCTGTTGACCAAGCCTTAGCACTTCAGGTACCTATACAAGATGCAGAATGCAACAGATGATGTAGGATATGTGTTTCTTTAAGGATCAGAAGACTCACTGGCGATATGGAGTATCATACTCACGTCCTTGCTCCAAAGCAGCTATCCACATTCAGATCTCCCAAGCCCATCTGAGTCCAAAGGAAACCTCTCTCAGTTTCTCCACTTTACATAAATACTAAAGTGTTTATTGGAAGAGGGATTTGACCCTGTTTCTGAAAAAAAGTGCCCAAACAAGTGCTTTTCTCTGACTGAATGAATAGTCTAGTTATTTATACAACATGAAATATTTTCAACAGGAAAGACGGCTTTCTCCCATATGCCTGAAGAAATACAAGCATATCAAGATAACATCTCTCTTTCCAGCACAATATGAACGTATCAACAGGATCAGTTTTCTCTGGCAATTTGAGTTAGGAAAATGGCTAGTGTGAGGATACAGCTTCCCATCACTCAAGATTATTCCTTGAGACAAGTCTCTCTGCTGCTTTCCAGCTGTGAGACATTCTCAGCATGCTGGTGGCTTTGCACATGGAGAGACATGTAGACACCTACGAGTTTTGGCTACGGGACTAGCCGTAGCTGAGAAATGGCTTTGAGGGTCTCAGAGACTGCCTGTATGGTGGGCTCTGACAGAGGCTTGATAAAGCAGTGCACTAGGACTGAGTTGGGAGGTCTCAGCAGCTCCTTATATAATGTCTCTCTTCCCAGATTATGAAACATTGTTCAAACTAGAGATGTTTTAAAAGACAGCAGTGAAGACCACTTGACCCCAAGCCTTCTGGATCAATGGTCAACCTTCAAACGTCCTTGTGGAGCACCATACATCATTTTTATGCAAGCTTTTATTTGAAAATCATATAAAACTTGACTGATAAAATTATCTGACATGGACTCACTCACATATTTTGGAACCACTGACTAAAAGTAAGAGGAAAATCTTTAGGTTGGTAGCTGGACTCTGATCTTTCTCAGTACTAACTGGAATGTGTTACTCCCTGGCAGGTATTAACACCACATGACAAAGGACATTGCTTTTACCCATTCTGCCGATATCAGCATTATGTGATACCGTGATCGGCAGGCAGCGCAGAGAGTGGTGGGACTAAAAAACTATGGAGACATGAAGTACCCTCTGTTTGTCTGAAGGCCATCACTCATAGCTAAAGCATCTTGTTAAAAAGATACAGAGAAACTCACAGTTACACACTTCAGTGCTATGGCAGTTGTGTGAACAAAATCTCATACATGTTTCCAACAGTTATTATTATATCACATATTTTCTTCTGCTAAAGTTCCAGCTCCTGGATCAATTGATCACATGAGCATTTCAAGACTGTGCAACAAAAAGAAGAAGACAGAGACTGGGAGAACGACCCCCCCGCATTCCAGGAGGAGATAGTCAGTGACCTACTGCATCACATAGACACACACAAGTCTATGGGACCAGATGGGATACACCCAAGGGTGCTGAAGGAGCTGGCTGGGGTGCTCACCAAGCCGCTTTCCATCATTTACCAGCAGTCCTGGCTGACCGGGGAGGTCCCGACAGACTGGAAATTTGCCAATGTGGTGCCCAAATATAAGAAGGGTCAGAAGGATGATCCAGGAAATTACAGGCCTGTCAGCTTGACTTCGGTGTCCGGGAAGCTGATGGAGCAGCTCATCCTGAGTACCATCACACAACACATGCGGGACAACCAGATGATCAGGCCCAGTCAGCACGGGTTTATGAAAGGCAGGTCCTGCTTGACAAATCTGATCTCCTTCTACGACAGGGAGACCTGCTTATTGAATGAGGGAAAGGCTGTGGATGTTGTCTACCTTGACTTCAGTAAGGCCTTTGACACCATTTCCCACAGCATTCTCCTGGTGAAACTGGCTGCTCACAGCTTGGATGGGCACACGCTTTGCTGGGTAAAAAACTGGCTGGATGGCTGGGCCCAAAGAGTGAATGGAGTTAAATCCAGTTGGTGGCCAGTCACAAGTGGTGTCCCCCAGGGCTCGGTTTTGGGGCCACTCCTGTTTAACGTCTTTATTGATGATCTAGACGAGGGGATCGAGTGCACCCTCAGTAAGTTTGCAGATGACACCAAGTTGGGTGGGAGTGTTGATCTGCTCAAGGGTAGGGAGGCTCTGCAGAGAGATCTGGACAGGCTGGAGCGATGGGCTAAGGCCAACTGTAGGAGTTTCAATAAGGCCAAATGCCGGGTGCTGCACTTGGGCCACAACAACCCCCAGCAGCGCTACAGGCTTGGGGAGGAGTGGCTGGAGAGCTGCCAGTCAGAGAGGGACCTGGGGGTGTTGATTGACAGCTGGCTGAACAGGAGCCAGCAGTGTGCCCAGGTGGCCAAGAAGGCCAATGGCATCCTGGCTTGTGTCAGAAATAGCGTAGCCAGCAGGGACAGGGAAGGGATCTTACCCCTGTACTCAGCACTGGTGAGGCCGCACCTCGATTACTGTGTTCAGTTTTGGGCCCCTCACTACAAAAAGGACATTGAATTCCTCGAGCGTGTCCAAAGAAGGGCAACGAAGCTGGTGCAGGGTCTGGAGCACATGTTGTACGAGGAGCGGCTGAGGGAACTGGGGTTGTTTAGTCTGGAGAAGAGGAGGCTGAGGGGAGACCTCATCGCCCTCTACAACTACCTGAAAGGAGGTTGCAGAGAGCTGGGGATGAGCCTCTTTAACCAAGTAATAAGCAATAGGACAAGAGGGAATGGCCTCAAGTTGTGCCAGGGAAGGTTTACTCTAGATATTAGGAAGCATTTCTTTACCGAATGGGTTGTTAGGCGTTGGAATGGGCTGCCCAGAGAAGTGGTGGAGTCCCCATCCCTGGAGGTGTTTAAGAGTAGAGTTTACATAGCGCTGAGGGATATGGTGTAGTTGGGAACTGTCAGTGCTAGGATAACGGTTGGACTAGATGATCTTCAAGGTCCTTTCCAACCTAGATGATTCTGTGATTCTGTGAAAAATATTTATAGACCATAACACTGGGAAAAAAAAGCCTTGAAACCACCATCTAAGCATACCTTCATGACCTTAGAAACCAGGCTCAAAAAACATAGTCACAACATTTAGGCTCAGGACTGTAAGAAGAAATAAGTATATTGTGTTTAGTAAGGTAATGACTTTGTGAAGGGCAATTCATGGCTTCTGAGTGATTATGGCTGGTGACAGGACCACAAGCTCTATCAAGTATTCATGAAAACCTTGAGAAAAAATACTGGACACCACCTTCCCCCCCCCCAGTCCTGCATGTGCATGGTACATTTTATGCCATCCAACAAGGAAAACAGTGACCAGATGTAAGTGTTTTCCTAAGCATCACATGACACAGCAATGAAAGAATGAGAAGCTCTTCAAAAAATCAGCTGCAAAGTCAATAGAACATCTTGTTCCACTACATTTCTAACCAAAGAGATCTGAAATCATCAAACCCAAGTTGGCAGTAAAGTAAGTTTGTCGTCTTAGAAATTTTTAACTGGTTATCATGATCTTGCATATATATTGTCCTTGAGATAAACTTCTTGAGACTAGTAATAGCTAAAAGCACGGGTTTTTACTTGCAACTGATGTCTGTTCTAACAGTTGTTAGAAGTCCTATCACATAGTGCATAGCCCTATGAGGCAGTATAAAAAGTAGAATGAAAATAATGCCACTGGCCCAACAATCTTATTGCCCTCATGTGTAGGGCAAAGCAAAACAGAGAACAAGAGATGGATGATAAAGAACATGAAAACAAGTTCATCTTAGCAAGTCAGTAAGTTAGTCAGCACCCTCCTTAGTCTCTACGTTTTCAAATTTTTGCAAACATCAAAGAAAGAGAGTGCTCTCAGTGGGGGGAAGGGGTTAGTATTTGCATTGTGTTTGTTCAGATTTTTCAGAGCAAAAATTCCAGAGCCTGTGATCAGCTAATCCATGCTACTGTGGGTGATTCGTATTCATTTTACAGTAAATATGCCCATACCAATTCCTGCAAATATAGATGTGAAATCTAAAATACTCTTTGTGTGCCTATTAAGAGCGCTGCAAAGAGCATTGACTCAGAAAATGAATTAAACAGTATAAAATTAATTCCTGCAGTGCCACCTAGTGTTCAGATACAATTCCTAATCCTAACAACCCCTCAACCTTCATCCGTGCAAATGAAGCCTTTCAGCCCTGAAAACTGATTCACCCTAAGACTAGTTTAACAACTGAGCATATCCTCAGACATCGGAGAAGCTGCTCCTCACATTAACCTCCTTCCTGGAACTTCCCGGAGTCCCAGGGGCCTCAGTTCAGAGGCCAGATTCTTCTAGAGCTGGGAACCAATGCCTCAAACCGCAGCAGTATCTGGCAGTCAGGACACTCCTAGATAAACTGGGAAACAGGAAAAGTCCCTGGAGAATGGATGAATTTGCTGGATTTAGGAACTTTCAAGAAAAGGATGTTGCAAAAAAACGTTCAAGTAAATTACATTAATTTGATTACAATAGGTCACAAAGACCTATATACAAGTATAGATCCAGATTTAATCTCTCTCCACAGAGGGGAGTGTTCGAATTTCTAAGCAACTCATTTCTAACTGCAAAAACTCTGGCGAGAAAAGGCAAGCAGTCACTCTGTATGCAGTACAACACTAAAGTAGGTCACTTTTATTCTATAACAGAAAACTTGCAGAATTCCAGGGCAGTCCAGTGGGGAAAGTATAGGAAATAATTATCAAAAAAATGCTGAAAATTCACCCAAAACTAGTGGGACAAGCGAGAGAATTCCACAGAAGTTGAGCATATTATAGACATTTCATCAATATCACAAGGAACTAGACGCCCTTCTCAAACCCAGAAAGCAGCAGATTTATTTATTTATAAATTTATGTAATTTACATTTAGATACATTTCAAAAGAAGTTTAATCACCACAGCTCAGGGACTTCCTGACCACATACAGTTTCCACAGACAGCACAGACACCAATGGTGCATCTAAACTAGAGCTTACGGGTAGGAGATACATTTACAAGGTGCTATGCAGCCTTGGGAAGCTGAGGATGTGCAGAGGCATTTAGCTGGACACGGGGCTCCATTTCATTCCTTGTAGTATGAATATCCAACACGTAGCACCACTTGGTACTACCCTAGGACTGGAGAAGCTTAATGGTTCAGTTAACTGCTCTGATATACTCTTCCTAAGGAGTGTCAGTAGGCAGTGCTCATTCCTGCAGTGTTTTGTGTGGTTGCTCCAGAGAAGGGAACTAACAAGAGTATCCCTTCCAGGATGCCAAAGTCATATGGCATTGTCCTGGGGAACAACTCATGCCACATGAGGCAGAGATTTCTAAAACTCATATTTTACCAATTCCTGAGCACCTCTCCTGCCACTGACCTTCCAAAATAGCACACACAGAAACATCTGCCATGGCCTGTTAGCATCCTCATTCACATTGCTGGTCTCACTGTGACATGTTGTGATTTAGTGAGGATGAGGAAGGACAGGAGAGTGAGCAGGAAGTTCCAGGTAGCTTGAAGTCATGGAGTTGCTATCCCAGGAGATGGCAGCGTGATGCACGATCATGAGCAGCACCAACACCAGCCATACCTTGGCTGTTACCAAGTGCATGAATAACGTTGCTGGACACTGCTAAGCGCTGAACTGGCCCAGCACATCTGGGCCTACATAATGTCCTCACTCTGGTGACAGTCTGTTGGATGCCATTTCCAGCTAGAAGGACTTGAGTTAGGACACTAATTCCAAGAAAGGCCACTTTCATCAAAGACTGACAGAAGGGCTGAGGTAGGATGGGACATCTGGAGATCATTTAGTCCAACGCCTGCTCAAGCAGGGTCAGCTAGAGTCAGTTGCCTAGGAGCATATCCAAATGTCTTCTGAATATGTCCAAGGATGGAGGCTCCACAAACTCTCTGGGCAACCTGTGCCAGTGTTCAATCATGCTCACTATAAAGCCCCAGTGTGGCTCCCAGGGCCTTCGCCACCTCTGCTAGTGGGGTGGGAGCATTCCCAGCCCAAGCAGCTGAGATAACACAAGGCACTCGGCAGTCCTTGCTCCACTCCACTCTAGACTGCAACTTACTTTCTTAAGTTTTAAGAGGACTTCAGGTATTTTAAGTGCGAATGTGTGAACCCTTCCTTCACCAAACAACACAGCTATTTTAAAGAACTGTGAGATTCAAAAAAATGGAGTTCAAAAAGCAAGATGAAAAGAGTGGAGACAAGATAGAAGATTCAGAGGCTTGAGCTACTTTGAGCTTGTGTTCTGCAGACTCCTGCTGCAACTGGTGGAATTCCATTAATATTTGCTTACCTCGATATGTTGGAACTAAACACCCACATACACTGACTACTCCTTTGGCAGATCAGTCCAAATGCTATCAAACTCTTTGCAAGAAAGCTGCCGTCTTCCCTCTCCCTAACCTCAGACTGTGGCTGCAGAAAAAATCTTTATTCCTGAAGTATGAAAAGTCTCTTGTCATGTGGACCTTCTCAACATTCAGTCATGCTAAAGATTTTGCTATCCTGGGCTTTGGGATAATGTTTTGACTGGTCATTGCGTAGTCCTGGCCAGAAGAGGGAGCACAAACCCCTCTGCTTTTATTCTCAGGGTTCCATCACCAGCAGAGATGCTCTGTTTATTTGCTTTTATTTTTTTAACATGACATATTCGGTTCTAAATAATTTATGGAAGCTGTTTAGAAACTTAGAACACTCCACATCACACAATGCATGAAATCTGAAGATAAATGGATGATGATTTGAGGCCTGAGAAATAAGACATCAAAATCAGGCAGGATTTATAGTTACTTCAGAAACACCAAAAAACCCCCAAACCTGGAGTTATGACTTTCAATCCTTGAGCAAAATAAATCCTGGAGTACTAGACACTTTGTCTGTAAATGTATGTATGTATATATATTTTGCATATATATGTATGTATGCATGCATGCATATGTATGTTTTCCCACATCTAAAAGGAGAGTGAACATTTCTACCCCTTTACAAAGAAGGAAGAAAGTCTCCATTTTGCAGATGGGGACACTCAGACACCAAAGATGCAGCAGTGATCTCGGACCAGTCAGCAGCAGTGACAGCGCTGGCAGGAGAACCTCAGGGGTTGTGCTCAAGGCTGGATGCAGACCGCTGTGCACCCTCTGAAGGGCCCAGCTCAGCTGAATGTTGTTACAGTTTACAGACTAAACCATCTTCCATTTCTTAGGCTCTGAGCCCAGGCAGAGCAGCTACATGGCTTTTTGAATTGCTCTGGGCTGCTATAATCTGGAAGGCTCGACTCCCACTCTGTTGTCATAGCCTCAAACCCATATTGTCTCAGTGATGAGAAGGCGTTAAACTCTCTTGTCTGGTTAGAAAGTAGACATGCAGGGTATATTACAGCAAGAAGAGCATCCTAGGGGAATGCTCTCACTTACAATACGTGGGGGCCTGTGAGGTATACCTTTGGAAATCTCAGATTTTTAAGATAAAATTAAAAAAAAACAACCACCCACTAGCTAGTTTCAAAGGAGAGGGAAGTATCGATGCATCTATGGGTATTGCGACACAGTACCAAAAAAGAAGCATTGCTTTTGGCTGCAAAAAATCCCAGTGCAGTGATAAACACAATGAAATCTTTGTGCAAAGAATTTGTAACGGTTTTATTAAGCTCAGACTTTGAGGCAAATCTATAGCATTGTCAATTCTCCCAATTTCATGGAGATTCTCAAGACACCTCTATTCTCCTTCCACCACAATTGTGGACGTGTCCCTGTGAGAATCTGAAATACCTTTAAAAACATTCCTAGTGCTGCTGGTTAGGGGGAAAGGTTGAAAACTTGATGCACGTTCACTCTGGCATTCAACCATAGATGACAAAATGAATAGGTAAAATAAAGGGCAATAAAATGTTATTTTATTATAATATCTACTGATTTTCAAGCCCTCCCTCTCATAGGATTTCTGACTGTCAGTTCTGGAATGCTTAGTGATTAAAATACTGAACATCAAGAAAGTAGCAGATGCAGGTACTGAATTTACTAGTGCAGTATAAAGTGAAATGGAGGCCTGGATATACAGTCACAAAAATCTGGGCCTGGGGAAACAGCTGACCAGAAAGGCTTTTGCCATCCAACAGGGAGAAGCAGTAAAGGAAACAAAAATCTACATCTCTTCTTTCACCACGAGACCAAAAAAGGGAGAGCTTCAAGCTCCTCAGAGAACCAGTTAGCAAGAAATGGAAGTGAAAGACAGATCCTTCAAGCAGCACATAGGCTTTCTCATTAGTGGCATTCCCAGCATCCAAGCTAGTAAGTACCAAGAAATGGTAACAGCAGGATAGCAAGGTTTCTCACTAAGTCTCAGACTTCAAGATGATGCTAACAAATCCCACTCCTCCTCACTCCTCCATTAATTTTTCATCTCTTACCCTAGTCAGCTCATTCATCTTACAGCTAGAAGTTACCTGGAAAATAACTGCAAATCCTGAATCACCATGTGTATAATTCTCACAATATATGTGCTAGCCCAATTCTTCACTTACTTTGACCGGGAAGGTGATTATTAACAGAAACCATGCAACAATCCCAGAGCAAGGAGTGTCAGGGACTTAGTGAGCATCCTGTCACAGAGCAGCACGAATAGCCATTTTTTTCAAATCAAAGAAATGATTTGGGGTTTGAAAGGGCATAATATTTTGTTCCTGTATTGCAGATAACATTTGCCAGAATCCAGTGCTGCTGTCCTGAGAAGAAAGGAAAAGTCTCTTTTTCCCCCAGCTGGTGTCTGGAAACAGAAACATGAACCTAATCAGTCATTGTCAGGTTACACATGACCCGTTTGTCTGTCAGCTTTAGGTATGGAGAAACATCCTTGATCCTGAGTCACACTGAGTTCATTTTCAAGTACACTGGTACAGTGAAAAAGTATTAACAATGAAGAAGAAGAATATTTCCATCAATTTTAAGTTCTTGAAACTGTCAGGATGCTGTAAGGTCATCTCAGCATAAATCTCAATGGGCTATATCAAACTACTTTTCCTGGGATTGCTGAGTCTTAGGTTTATTCACCTTTCAATGCTAAAGCAACAAACTCAATACTGAGTAACAGAAATGTGCTAAAAAATTTACCATTACTTCCTCTTAAGCACAGTCTTCAAGCCTCTTCTTGTTGGCTTTTCCCATTTATCCCCTCCTTACTCCTGCTGCTTCTCTGCCCTTCCTGCCACTGCCTCTCACAGCTTCGCCCCAGCAGTTTGGCACACGGGTCTGCAGCAGTGGCCTCCTTGCAGCTGCCTTACCAGCTTCCAAAGTCCTTATAGGAAATATGCAAGCATAAGGCTTAAAAATAGAAGAAAGTTTTTCTCCAACACTGCCACTGCCACCTCTTTGGAGCACACAGCTTGAGCTCCCAACTTATCTTTAGGATGGAAGAATCTAGTAATTTGGTACTAGTGCTCTACATTGGTCTATGAAGCCTGCCGCTCACAAGAGCCTGAACCATTTCTCCACTGCAAGTCTTAATTACATTCACGCCAGTTCCCTTCACCCCTTTAAACTTCTCTCAGTATAAACTATATGTAGAAATATCTTCTAATGTTTCTTCACATTGCTAGAATTACAGAAAGAGGTTTTAATGCAAATGAGAACAACACTCAGGCTGTCTAAAATATATTTGCCTTTTGATAGGACATAACACACTTTGTTCTGAATTCTTATCTTTCATACCACCATCACATACCAGTAACACCACTTGTTTGAGAACACTACTGAGATTACATAGTGAAACGGAAATTAAAGATCAAAGAGATATGACACAAATCCTATGAATTTCAGCATAGTCTTCAAAGTGTTGTAACCCTGTACTCTTGTCATCTGCTCCCTGCTCATCTTCCAAGTTATCTATTAGTAGATTGTGTGTGCTACTTCCCTGTGAACACTGCACGGAAAGTCAAAGGAAGGTCTTCAGTGAATTTAATGTGGGACATCACACATGATAACAGACCACCCATTATGCACTGCTTTGCTGTGTGGGTGGCAAAGGACTAACCTGAAAGCTCTCTGTGGGTATATCTCAACAGTGGTGAGCACTGTCTTGGTAATACCCACGTGGGCTGATAACACATGACAGGGACTTCTGCACAGATAGATAGCTGGTGAGACCAAAAAGTACTGTGCCAACAGGCTGATTATCAGCTCCATCCCTTGATGGAGTCACACAGGCTGAGCCTGGCACTGTGCTGAAAATATTTCAGAGCTCCTGACTCTGGATGTATTGGGTTTGTGTGGTGGGGTTTTGGTAGCAGGCCAGGGGCTACAGAGGTGACTCCTGTGAGAAGCTGCTAGAAGCTTCCCTAGCTCCAAGTTGGACCTGCTGCTGGCCAAGGATGAGCCAGTTAGCGACGGTGGTTATGACTCTGTGATAACATACTTAAGAAGGGGAAAAAAAACCTGCTGGGTAAACTGCAGCAGAGAGAGGAGTGAGATGTGAGAGCAACAACTCTGCAGACACCAAGGTCAGTGAAGAAGGAGGGGGAGGAGATGCTCCAGGTGCCGGAGCAAAGATTCCCCTGCAGCCTGTGGTGAAGACCCTGGTGAGGCAGGCTGTGCCCCTGCAGCCCATGGAGATTCACAGTGGAGCAGAGATCCACCTGCAGCCTGTGGAGGATCCCACGCTGAAGCAGGCGGATGCCTGAAGGAGGCTGTGACCCCATGGGAAGCCCGTGCTGGAGCAGGCTCCTGATGAACCTGTGGTCCTGTAGAGAGAGGAGCCCACACTGAAGCGGGTTTGCTGGCAGGACTGGTGACACCATGCTGGAGCAGTCTGTTCCTGAAGGACTGCACCCCTGGTGGGTGGAAGGAACCCACGCTGGAGCAGTTCGTGAAGAACTGCAGCCCATGGGAAGGACTCATGTCAGAGAAGTTCATGGAGGACTGTCTCCCGTGGGAGGGACCCATGCTGGAGCAGGAGAAGAGTGTGAGGAGTCCTGCTTCTGAGGAGAAAGGAGCAGCAGAGACCACGTGTGATGACCACAACTCCCATCCCTGTCCCGCTGCACTGCTGAGGGGAGGAGGTAGAGAAAATCATGACCAAACTTAGCCCAGGAAGAAGGGAGGAGTGGGGGGAAGGTGTTTTTAAGATTTGATTTTATTTATCATTATTGTACACTGATTTGATTGGTAACAAATTTAATTGATTTTTTTTCCCCAAGTCCGGTCTATTTTGCCTGCGACCATAATTGGTGAGTGATCCCTCCCTGTCCTTGTTTCAGCCCACAAGCCCTTCATCATAGTTTCTCCTCCTCATCCCACCAGGGGGGAGGAGTGGGCAAGTGACTTCGTGTTGCTTAGTTGCCAGCTGGGCCTAAACCATGACACTGGAGCAGACTCATTCAGAGCTACTGTGTGCCACCGGACTGCCCTACGCTGATGTCCCCCGTGGGCTTCAAGGTATGGAGTACACCTTCAAGGTATGGAGTACACCTTCACAAACTTATTCCTTTGCTCTCTTGCTGATCAAGTGTATACTATCAAGGACAAGATATATTAAAGTTGTTTTATTTTCAGATTAGATATAATACTCCTAAACTTACAACCAGGCCCAGTCACCTTAGTAAGTGTCAAATGGCAAAAGGGAAGAAAATTGAAAACAGACTTCTAGGAAAGCTTCCAATGTCACAGATTTCTGTGAAGGTAGCAGGAAAAGCAATTCAGAATTGGGTCATGGTGGAAAAATTGTTATCATTAGCTGACATCAAAAGGCAGGTTTGAGAGATTTAATATAGTATGAAAATCCCAGAGCAAATGTCATTAATAGAACTGCTAGAAGAGAAAGTAATGCTTTTCACCTGTGAAACAGTTGCACTTAATAGAAAGTATCTACTATTTCTTTGAATAGTCACAATGTTTCTCAGGAGTCCTCAGGAAGTACAGAACATTAATCTCCAGATGAAAGACAAAAGCACCATCCTTGCAAGAGAACATTATTTCTTTTCAGGTCCATCAAATCTATTGTCTCCCATGTGTTGTGGCTAGGAACGTGTGCTTAAAACGAGAATGCAGGACCCCACAGTGGGCAAATACTTCATAATCATTGACCCTGCTAGTCTTCATCTGCAATTAAAATCTCTAGGCAGGCAGGGGCGGTGGTAGTTAGACACAACATGTAACCTGCTGGCCTCAGAAAGCAGCAGTTATTAACAAATCTGAACAACTTCTTTCTCATGCAAGTGCCATTACTAAATCCATTCACTGCCAGGAAGGAACACAGAAGTCAAAATTATCTAATACTCTCAAGGGAAAGGAAATATGAACAAAATACATTATTTAGCAACTCATGTGATACCTCATCATGACAGAAAACTCAACTCAGAAGTACTCCTTGGCTTGCAGATGTATGCTCATGTCAAGCAACAAGAAAAGAAAAATCCCAAGACCATTTTAATAAAAAATACTAAATACACAGTTTTGTCTCACAAAAACTATACAAGAGTCAAGAGAATTTCTACTCTGCATGATGGAGTTTAGTGGAGACATAAGAACTAATTCTTAATTAGCTGAACTGTGTCCTGGGCATAGTATTGGCACTTTAATATGGCACCTAAACCAAATAGCCAGTCTGAGAGGCAGGGTAAAATAGCCTAGACAGAGACATCTGTAAACATAGCTGTGGGGCTTCCAGAGCCTACACTAAACTGGGCACATATATACAATTTGTTTAAAGCTGAATAGATATAATCTGACTCATGGACACCAGGAAAACTGATGTGTGCACCAGCCGGCCAACAGCAGTGACCTGAGACCCTGGGAAACAAATACGTCACCTGATGACAGGATAAGACAACATCAGACAATCCCTCTGCTTGAAACTAAGAGGCAAAGAAAGCACAGCTAAAAGTTGTAATTGCTGTAGTGTTCCCTGGGGCACTGTATTCTGAAGCCTGGAATAAAAGCTATCAGCATCCTGAATGGAGCTGTCAGGCCACACTTGTTAGCAAAATTGGTTGAGAAGATGAAAAATCCTTTTTCACTTGCAATAGATAGAGCCAATAATTCAGGCTTGCCATAAGCAGCCTCTATCAGTGATGACATCTGAGGCAATTTGAAACCATCTAGAACTCCTTGATGGGTTTCTGTGAATTTGGCTCCCAAGGGAGGCTCAGAGATAGGCAGAGCCTTGTATAAAAATCTTTCCATGGATGAATGTTTATATAGCACAGAACACAGTATTTCCTTGATGACAGGTATTCTGTAGAAACACAAAGAAGTTGGATGTGGAAGACCTTGATGGTCAACACTCATCTGTTTGCCCAAAGTCCCAAGTTTATTATTATTTTTTTTTTCCACTGTGTGTTGGGATGATTTTCAATAAAATATTTGAGAGGCTCCTGAACAGCTTGACAAACCCAGGGAATTCAGAGTGTACACCACTACAAAAAGCTTTGTGTCACACAACGCAAAGCAGCAAAAATTAAAAACCCTAAGGCTTTGCTCTGTTAGGAAGAGGTTTTCCTGCTGTTATGCCTGACTAGATGTTAAAAGGTCCCAGCAGAGGCATTTACATCCGCTGGATGTACAGGAGTATTTCTGTAGACAGATAGATGTATTTTTACTGGTTCATATCACAAATGTAAAAGTTCCTAAGAAACCTTCTAAAGGAGCTTGGGTAACTTATAGTGATTTTTTAGTAAGCCACAGATAAGTAAGCTCTCATCTGATCTCTAAACCATGAAGAATTTCTCTTCTTGATGACAGGCTACTCACAGTATGTATCACCATCACAGGATGCAGATGCCACTTGCAAAGATTTACACATTTTCTAATGGTGTTGCTGCTTTTCTTGTGGAAGCTGACAGTTCTGCTTGTGAGTTGTCACTGCTACAGAACCCAGTTCTACACCATTTAGTCTACAGACAGAACTTGAAGACCAGGAAACATTCAAAGCACATAAATACTGTTCTTAGTGGAACAATTTATAGCTTTTCTCAAAGCATGGAGACTCAAATATTCTTAAGAGAAGTCAAAGTATCTGAAATGCTCAAGGGCAGAAGAATTGCAGGATGTTTCATGTTATGCATTTATTTTTGACAAAGGTTGGTGATCCATGCTTTGGACACAACCTATTTGTCTCAAGGCCGATAGTGGCTGCAAGGCTTATTCACACATATTCCTCCTGCAACACAAGCACAGAGATAATTTTTATTAAAAGTATTTAAAGAAACACAGAAAAGTGATGAATCACACTAAGAAAGTGAATGCACCCTCTGCTCAGCACGCAAACAACCTCAAACAACATTGCTGGAAATTTCTCTTGAAGTCAGCTCAAAAAGAGTTCACAGAATCAGGAAGTCAATCTGAATCTCCACTTATCAGTAACGCATCTAGTCAGTCTTGAGTCCCTGGGAATTAGAAAAGCTTTGCTGGGTTCAGCAAAGATGAAGATCTAGGTATGAGGCAAAAAGTAACTGAAGGTTATGGACAAAGCTGGCAGCGTGCACACTCTAACTCACTGTTGGTCAGCAAGACAGGCAGTGGCTACACAAATCAGCCACCATGACTTTTGCAAGACATTACCAAAAAAAGAAAGCATAAAGGATGATGAGAATGAAAATAATGAGGCAGTTTGCACCTCTCAAGTATGGGAAGAACAATGTGCTTGTCTGAAAGATGTAAGCAGTGGGTGGATGGCTGGCATCTGCAGCTGACTGTGGGCCAGAAACAGCCACTCAGTACCAAGAAGCACTTGGGAGTCTGTTTCACCACCATCACCATTCTTCCTTAATACATAACCTTATAGAGATGCCCCATTGTCAAGAGAGTCCTGTCAGTGTTTTGACCATGGATATTACATTAAATACATTTGTATTTTTATTTGCATTCATTAACAGTGTGGTTTTTATTATTTCACAATAAAAAACCATGCTGAGCTAATAAATAGCTCATATCCCTGTTCAAGTGCTAAGCAAATCTCCCACAAGCCTGGGGCTGAAACTGGGCAGCTCTGCGGTAAGTGGTTTCGCAGGAATTCTGGGGAGAGGCGTTTGCTAAACATAGCTGATTTAGATATCAGCCTTTCTTTCCTTTAAGGAAAACTGGCATCTGGAAGAGTCATATTTTAAGGAAGGCAGCCTAAGGCAATTCATTTTCTTAAAAGAAGCCGAATCCAACACATGAAGCAGCTGGGTTTCGGTGCAAAATTAGATCTCAAACATCACAATTGAGCCCTTCAGGCATAAGAAGAGAGATACTCAAGTCAGAGAACTCCTCTGTCTAGAGAGGCCCTTGACCTCGCTGAGACCCTTGAAATCTGCTAAACTGAAACATAATAAATATTTTTAAGCCCTCTTCTCTGGGATAAGCCTCAACATCATGGGGTCTGCAATGAGGTTTCTAAGCCCTGATGCAGGTTCTTCTTTATGGACTAACATAATCTGAGGTGTGGTGTCTAGAAAAATATCCACGACTTCACCTCCAGGGAAGCTGTTCTGAAATCTGGCTGATAAACTTGCAGCTATTAAGACCAAACTGATTAGAAATTGAAGATACAAATTCCTTTCCCAATAGATCTTTCATATTATCAGATTCAGCACAGATTCTCCTTTCTAATGATGACAAACTCATCTCCATTTTTCAGAAAGATCAACGCTTTAGTTGGAGATCAAGAATTTACACAAACCTGGCTATCTTCTCCAGCACCAGCTTCACCTGGGAGTTGAGTGCTATGTGTGAAAAGTGCAGACTAGTAAGTAAATTCCGAGGGTAAAAATTGCCTATTCACTAGCCTGAAGCACTGAATGTAATTCTTAATGTTTTTTGCCTTAGTGATACTCCTTGGGTCTCAAAAGCATCTCCACGTAATCTGAAAAGACAGATTCTAGCAAGTCAAACCAGCCTAATTTTAAGTCTACAGCAGCACGTTTTCTCAGTGGAATCCTGCTAAAATCAAGACCATGTACAATTATTTTCCTCCTTGCAATTTAATTTATTGCATTAAAAAGTAAACGTGTATCTAGTGCAGCCTTTAATATTATACCTCCTGCATTGAAAACCTGCAACCATTTGACTTCTATTCTGTGGGTCTACTGTGACAGCATTTTACCAGCTTTCACTACCCCATTAATTGCCTGATATGAAATCTAGCATACAATTTATAAGCTGTAAAATACCCTTTCTGTACTCAAGAAGTGAACACGAGTTAACAAGACACCTCATTTTAGCAGGTATATTTGGTCCACTTACGTGACTGTAACACATAACACAAACAAGGAAAAAGTGCTCTTACTTCCCTCTTAAGGCAATTCTCAGCATTTCTTCTTGAATGCTTCCTCTTCAGGCTATTCATTACTTGGTTCTAAGATGTCATTCACCTATCTGGAACACCCTTCCCAGGGACATGGTGAGAGTCCCCATCACTGGAGGTTTTCAAGATGTGACTGGGCAGGGTGATAGATAATCTCATCGAGCCTCCCTTCTCCATGAACGGCTGGACCAGATGATCTTCTGAGGTTCCTTCCAATCTGGGCTGTTCTCTGATTCTGTCTCACATACATTAATTTCATGAATCTGAGGATTCTGAGGTTTTTCAAATTGGCCACATCCTTTCTGTACTTTTTAGTCCCTTTATTCTGGAGAATTTGGTACAAGTGATGGATTATGCATAAAGTATGAGTGCAGAAGTGCAAAAGCACCTCTAAAGTTCTACAGCTAAGCATGCATGAACTACATGCATCAGGATATTCAGCAAATGCAGATCACATTAGTACATTGCCAAATTTTACATAATTATTTTTCACTGCTTGAGCACTCTGATGCTCAAATAACAAAATAATTTTTCTGTTTTCTGAGTTAACAACATTGGAGGTTCCAGACGAAGACTGATAGTTCTGCAAGCTGTGTAACAATGCCATTTTCCAAACAGAGGCCTGCAAGTGATGAGACCCGCTGTTTTTACTACTCCCACAGTAGACTCAAGCTCTCAGAGAGTGCAGGAGACCTTGTAAAGGACTGTGATTTACAGATTCATGGTCTTTTGAAGAGAGCAGAAGATGAGATATACAGAAGGAGCTGAAGCATGAAAAAAAGCAAAGATAAATGCAGGGCAATTTACAAAAGGACTTGGCTTCAAACAGAGGTGGTGCTTTCTTTGCTTGAATGTTTTCAAATCCCTATGGTGCTTTTCTCTGGCCCTAAATGGGTTTCAGTACCTTTTGCAAATGCAGCCCAACTTTCACAAAAGAATGAAAAATTCTTTTGGCATTATCTGACAGAAGTGGCCAGGATCCTTTTATCTAGCAAGCAGTTTTAGCAAACTATATGATGTAAAAGCCCAGCACATATCCTACAAAACACTTGCATGGAGGTGTCACGGACCACATCCTTGGGTTTGTGGCCACATCTCTGTTGTCTGACCTCCTGCTCATATGCAACCTGTAATTCTGCTTTAGCTGCGGAGCTGCCCAATGCAGCATATTTCGTACCACCAGAGTTTGCTTCTTGGTCACATCCAGGATTATATATATATATATATATGTGATAAAAAATTATTGTATATTATGGAACATTTATCATTATTTCAGACAGTTGTCTACAGATAGATGAAAGGAAGTAGATAAACAAGATACAACTATAACAATAGATAAAATAAACTCACAAATCAGGGTAATGCCAGAAAGGAAACAAACTACCATTATGAATTTTCTTTAAAAAAAACCCAAACCAAACCAAACAACCCCCCCAAAACCTAGTTTAAAATTCATTTACCATTTCCGTTTCACATCTTAGTCTTCCCTGATACAAGCCTGTATGAAAAATACTGTAGCTCCGTGAGCAATTGCTACTTGTGCTAGCTCTCCTATCAATTGATTTTTTTGTTTTCTCATGTGAGCAATGACTGCTTTCCTGTTTCCTTCCCTTCTTCTCCTTTCTGTTCTTCCTCCTGAATGCCCTTTATCATGCCACCAGAGCTGCTTTTTTTCTTTCAGAATTGCTGCCAGAACAACCTTATATGAAACACTGCCTTAAAAGTTTCCTGTCAATGTATTAAGCTGCTATGCTTCAGATACTGCAGAGATAAGCACCAAAAATGTTAGTAAAAAACAATCAATAATGTACTTTGTAGGTGTGACATCATGAGTATGGTATGGTTGAGTGGTAAGTGACAGCATGCTGGACCTTTCAATCAAAAGAATGGTCTCTGAAATGGTGACAAGCAATGACCTGCCAGACCCTGATTAACAAGAAATGAATACACAGTGTACGGGTTAGGATTTGATGAATCCCTGAAGACATATCACATACAGTTAAATGAAGTTTTCTAAGTTCTGATTCTTTAAGCCTTTGTGCTTATAATACTGAAAGCAGTTTGAATCCACCTTGAAAAGTGAACGTAACATTCATGTCATATTCTCCATCCGTTTACACTCTTTTTGCACAGATGTGTAAAGTATGTAAGGGGCAGTTTCTTTCTGTGTGCACCCAGTGTAGAAAGATGGTAGTATCCTTTATGTTTAAGAGAGAAGGTAGGAAGAGAAGAAAACCAGGGTAGGATCTACTCACATTCCCTAATAGACTCAAAATATGTTCTCCCACCAATTCAGGGAGCACAAAATGGACTTGAGACATACAGTTGAAACAAAAGAAAGCAAGAAAGTAGCTCTCAACCATCTCACAGAATCAACAAAATATTGTTGGTTTTGTTTACATTGAAAAGACTGAAGCAAATCCTCTCCCTCTCACATCCTCCCTGTTAGGGAAGGAGAACATCAGCTACGAACTTGTCTACCCTGGTGGGTTGTCTTTGCAGTCTCTGCAGATGCAGTAGCTAATGTGAATCAGACAATAAGCTGCAGCCATTTCCAACCAGCCAGCTGGCTCTCACCCTGGTATGACTCAGCTTCCACAGGGCTTTCCTTTTCACTAAGTTTGTCACAAATGATGGGGGCAAGTGCCCACAGTGCTCTGTCCCACTGCTGGGTTTTATATTGTGAACTAAGAGGGCGAGCCATCTGGAGGCATGTGAAGTTCAAGTGACCAGAATCTAAGAAGGTCCAGGATTCAAATCCTGAAAACAAGGGTGTGACACCTATGCATACCATTATTTTTTTTTTTTAAATCTTAAAATCTTGGAAAATACAACATGAGCATGAATCTCCACGCCAGTGTCAACAAACACAGCAGTGCCTGGGCATGTGGACCATGCCTCACAGTGACTGACTAGGTCCAGTGACCTGCTGTCTCCTCACCCACATACATGTGCATGTTACCTTTTAGGGCAGACTGGGTTCAGTGATCAGCTGTGTCCTAATACACATGCAAGCTTTCTTGTAGAGCAGATGCCCAGGCAGGACTTTGTGACACATTTATAATGCCTATCAAAGGCAGCCAAACACAAGGATACATACACTGTGTCTCAGAAAGTCCCTGAGCCACAAACCATGGAAGCCAGGGAGAATATTCTGGGGAGCTATGGCTGCATTCCTGCCCTGTCTGCAACTCTGCCCTCACAGTCTGCTGCTGGCACTACTTGAGATAAGATACTGGGCTGGACAGACCTCTGGTCTGAACTGGCATGACCATTCTCATGTCCTAATGCACTGCTGACAGCTTCATATGTTCCATGCTCAGTAATCCATTTTGACAAGGACTTGTTCTAACACTTCAAAGCAGTCATTTCCTCTAAAGATGTTTTAAGCCAGGGAAATACTCCTCTTCCCAGCTCTGGCTGGTTTTAGCACTGCAATTGTTGGAAGAGACCACATTTAAAAATTTTATTTCTCTCTGCTGACCAATGACCCAGTTTGATGCAGTGGACAGCAAGTTAAAAACCAAAATCAGGTAGAAAAAGGCAGGAACAGGGTTTTGGAAATTTAGTCCTAAACAATGAACATTTCAGGAAGTTCCATAGGAGAGTTTATAGGGGCACTGCCTAGGTAAGCCAAACCATAGGTGTCAGTAATGCTCCATCCACAGCAGGGCAGGTCAAGATCAACTCAACCCTCCCCTTCCCTGTCCTAAATACAAAACAGCGCATACACACAAGTACAGTGCTGAAGCTGGAACAACAGCCACAGACTTATATAGCACTATTACTGCCACTGCAAAGGCCAGATGATCCTGTGCCACATGGCAACTAAAGAAAGCATATTTATGAGCTCACAGAGATTAAGAAACCTGCTAAATCATCAGCCTGAGAAAAAAAAAAAACTTCAGTTTTTCATTCAAAAGGTACAGCATAATCTCTACCAGCTTTTGCTTGTTACCCACAGCCTAGAGGTATTGCCTCAGTACCTTTCAGCTCCTCCTCACCTAAACTCTCGCTGAAAAACTACCCAAGCAGGAAGGTTAAGCAAGATGTAGCTGTTCTATGCATTAGAAAGAAGTCTTCCTTATTTTCATAACTAACAACCGAATAAAGGTTGGGACATACATGGAAAAATGTATCCAGGTTGATCAGACTCCCAACCCCCTCATACTGTGTACATTCATTACAGAATACAGGAACATACTCTGGACACCTTATGAATTAAAAATTGGTACAACATACAAGGCAGAGCACTGGTTTGGAAGAACAGAGAAAAATGTTTAAATATGGATTAGTTTTAAATGAAAGGTGAATTTTAAATCTTACTGATAAAGATCAGTAAATATTAGGGAAAAAAAAATAGCTACAATTTAAGTCTAATTCCTCCAGGTAATATCTGCCCTTGTACTATTTATTTTCTCCTTTTCTTCCTCTTTCCCATTTCTTTTGTAAAAATCTCCCATAAATCAGAACAGAAAATTATTGAATGCACAGGGCAACCTTCTTATAAACCATATATGCAAAGTGAGCATATTCTGAATAAAAGATAAGTTTATTTTCTCCTTCAGTACCTTTGATTACAAGTGACCTTCATTGTTAGTTGAACTTCTAACACTAGCAGATTGAAAAGACCATGACAGACTGGGACTGCTAAATTGTAGATCTACTTCTAGGCCTCATTTTGATTTAAACAAGTTTAAGAAATCACTACATGTAGGAAAATATTTTAGCCAGAAATACAGTTTTTAAGATAACATAATTTCTCCAAAATAGGGACAGATGAAAGTAAAATTAATCAAGACAGTTTGTGTTTTGGTTTGTTTTTTTAATTTCATCTAGAACAGGTCCATTTTTATAGAAAGGCCTATAAAGTACACAGATTCTCTAAAAAACTAGCTTTTTTAAAATTCACTATCACTTGAAATAAATTAATTTATATTCTGTACTTCAGCAGAAAACCTTGCTTTATGCACTCCAGACATCTTAATGAGTTATTTTCTAAACATCAGGAAGTAAAGTCTAAGACAAAGCAAGATCAAAAATTAACTTTCACCAACACAAAGTTGTCTTGCAATGCAAATTGGAATAAGGACATTAACCTCTGAGTAAAATTACAAGTCAGCATACTAGCAACTACCATTAACAATGCAATAATCTCCAGCAAAACATTTCAGTATTTTCAAGCTAGTTTCCAAATATTTTGTATTAACAGACAATAAAGTATAGATGTGCAAAGAAAATATTTTAAGAAAAGTTTTAAAACACAGCAAAGTATTTAGCATTTTCTTATAGCTTTGAGCAGCTGAATGCTCTCTGATACTACATTTTCAGGCAGAATAACTTTCCTGATGGCGCAAGAACAATTCAAATGATCAAAATGAGGAGCATTTCCTGCAACTGCTGGTGTTTCATTTTTCAATAAAAATTAAAAACCCAGTTACACAACTGCTTATTCTAAGACATATGATTTATGCCCACACACAATTCCAACAGGCTCGAAGTGGCTAACTGTACATACATCAGTTTGGATGCTGACAGCTTAACTATTCATATGGCTTAGAAAAATTATTCTGTTTGATATTAAGCTAACTCACTTGCAGATTGTACCTCCCAGACTTGCATTTCAGAACATTAATTCCACTAATAAATTCATTTTAATGTAACCTTGAAATGAATATCTGTTGAATAACATTATAAATCAAGAGATGGCTCTTTGCTACTTCAGCGTGTTATGAAATAAAGCTTTTGGAGGCTGTCTGACACAGAAGTTAATGAAATAGACCCTCAGCTACTATACATTGTCACAGATGTATCGAGGAAAAGAGTGCAGGGGAGACAAGGTCATTATTTCTCCACACCTCCACTTTGAACTTCATTTTTGCACTACAATCTTCAGCTATTAACCTTTTAATGGTACTCAGATGCAGCTCATAAGGAATCACCTAACACAGATGGCACTCACAGGTAAACCACACCATCAATATATTAAGTAAACTTATACATATAATCATAAATTTGAACTTTCATTAAGTTTCAGGAGATTGCTGATAAAATGGCCATCAGGGTAAATTTAAGGGATTTGAAATCTGTTCTAAATTGAAAAAACTACACAGTTACAAAGTCATTCATGTTAAAAAGAGGGATTTATTTCCTGTCAAAAGACTGTTAAAAGCTACACCATCATGCAGAACAGGTAGAGAACAGGAGCGTTACTTCATGGATATCATTTCAATTACGGGTGGAATAGCTCTGGCCATCTGGCTGAATATTAAATTCTTAGACTGTATTAACTTTGGTAAGAAACTTCCCCTGACATTGTTCAGGTACAAAATGGACACAGGATAAATCTCACAGTCCCACCCAATCCATTAATGAAGATTTCCGTTTTCTCTAATCTCAAAGTTCAAATTTTGTGAGCAACAGCTGAAGCAAACTTTTCCTGACCTCAAGAGTCCACGCCTGGGTAGAAGATTAAAGGGTACTTTTGAGCTGAGGGTACTTGGCCACTTCTCTTGCACATGTAAAAAGCCACTGATTCCTTCCAAGGGAAGGAAAGGAGTGTGCAGATTTTTTTTGTTAAAAATCATGCTGTGAAGAGTCAGCTCACTAAATGCCATCTATATCCCCCCTCATTATGTTTAAATCAACACTCAAAATAGCAAAATACAGGACAAATGCCAAAAATCTTCCCCTAAAGTGTTTATAATATTAAAAGGATATAAAATAAAACCAAGATCTGGCACTTAGATCAGCAGAGAATTACAAACTTGTACCTTCTCCCTCTGATAAGAAACAGGTTAGTATCAACATCAGTGTATCCTCAGACAGAGACACTGCTGACATAAAGAAAGCTGGCAGAGTGGGCAAGGAAATTACCTTGAACCATACAACAGAAATGAGGAGAAAAAAGAAAAAAAAAAAATCCAGATCTTTTTTTTGCCTTTAATTTCCAGTCATGTTTCATTCTGAACCAAAGGACTGAAAATAAAAATCAGAAAGGTCAATGGATTATGCTAACACTAGCAGCTGAAACATGAAGACACATTCCTGATTGCTAACAAGAAACTACGACAACTCAAGGAGAAGATTGATGTCACCAAGAGGTAGACTCCAGCAAGTTCTAGCTTGGGGTTTGTGGGTTTTTTTAATCCCCATAATGCCCATACTACTTTTCAAATTTACTAAAAATTCCATCAATAGCATAGAGGTCAATACTGAGAGGATATACATGGCCTACATCAACTATTACGTAGATGTTGACTTAACTGCTGCAGTTTAAAAGAGGATCACACTCAAAATGAAGCCCATCAGATGTTTTCTACGCTTCTCTGCAGCATAGCAGGGAAAACACACAGATGTTATCCAGTGAAGAAGTTCTCTATGAAAATGATCATGAAACCAGCATCATCTAGCTAACTGTTAGGAGCATGCTGAGGAATAGCTGTATAAACAGCACAGAGGAAGGATCTTCTGAATTATAATCCCATGAGTCACTTACTCTAAGAAAGGGAATGAGTCCACTGGAGTAAAGTGTGCACTGTGATTTAACTTATGTGGTTAAGGAGAAATAGTTACTCCTTTGTTATAAATCATAATTTTAAAAATTATTTTTAGTGATTAAAATCCACCTGTCTGTAAAAGGTAGTTTTCCATAATAAAATGACATTGAAACTTTCAGTAATATATTATATCATTTTGAGTGTAGTTAAAATTATGCTATTTTGGATGAAACCTCTGTTTTCATAGTGTTCATGGCATTCAGAATTAAGAAGATTACAGAGGTATCTGACTGCAGACAATACAGTCTTGGCTGTACTTTCATAAAATATCTAAAGTAAATTTATCTACATATAACATTTGGAAGCACATTTTACAGATTCCTGAGTTGTGAATCTAAAAACACAAAGTAAATCAGATAGTGTCTATGTGTATAGAACAACTCTTTCAGCTTTATGGCACTGTCAGAAGTGAATCATGTTTCACTGTCTTTTTTCACTGAGGATGACTGGCCAGGGAGGTATAAGACAGACTGTTCTGTAGACATAAATGGAGGAAGCAATGAACCCAGGCTTAGCAAGAACTTTACTGTATCAGCTAGGAAGGAATACAGTTATATGATATATAAAGTAATATGTGTAACAGGTTCTTGCTGTTATTAGTCTGATGTAACTGTCTATTTTGTGTGGAAGTGACACTAAGAGAATTTTGTATAGAGACTGAAGTAGCATCTCCCAGGGCCTTTACTTCCTTGGGAGGGAATCCTGTGGCTGGGGTAGGCAGTAAAAGGGTCTGTAACTGCACACAACGTGGTTTCTTCTGTTTTCACTAAACTCTATAAGCACCTGTCTAATTACAAATTATCCAGAACTTTTTCAAAATTATGCTGCATAGGATACGTAAAGCTACTTAGTTATATTCACATCTTAATTTTCATTGTTTTCACCTGTACTGAAACACCCTTAAGTGCGGTGCTGAGCATGACTCATACGAAATAGCTACCTAAGGGTACCTGTTGGTGCTATGCTTCCAGAGACACAGGACAGCATGCAACCCAAAAATTGGGGACTAAGTGGCTTAAGGACCCTTTCGGGCCTTTTAGATGCTGCTAAGGGGCCACAAAGAACTGCTGAAATAATTGATAGGGGTGAAAGACTAGAATTTGAGCCAGGGATGTCATCACCAGAATCTCTGTCATAAGGCCCAGAAATTTCAACAGGGCTCCATGCTGCCCTCTGCCCTGGGGAAGATGTCCTCAAAAACCTCCATTTCATTCTTCCTACCAGATACAAGCATGCTAGACATGACAAGCTCAGCTCACATTGGTACACAATACCATAACCCAGCAATTAGTTTGCTATCTTCAAAGACCACACTGTATTCTCACCCCAACTGGAAATACCTTGGTGCAAACAAGTATTTGCCCACTTTGCTGCCTGTGTAGCTGACACAGTGCTTATGATTTGGTGGTCCATGTTACGTATTGTTTCAAATCATAAACACATCCACTTCACCCGTAGGGTAGCAGGACTCCCTCAAGAAAAAAAGTACAACAGAAAAGACAGTCAAGTGGGTGAGAAATGGATGCTTATTAAGTTTTCTTCATGCATAATGAAAAGGCTTCACCTTATTTTTGATTCCTGGAAATTTGAATTAATGAGTTGTCTGAAGCTTTTTTAGCTCCTTTATGGTCTACAAGGATGAGACACATTCTGTACCAGCAGAGTTCATGTCTCATCCCTAAGAATTACAAAAAAATAAATCTGTGATCAATCTACAGAATACAGATTGTCCATTATTAGCTATTTGAATGACTCATAAGATACCATAAGTTGGCATAAATACTCTTGCTTAACCGCAACTGCATGTCTGACATTACAAGGAGGCTTCAAAATGTCTTTAACTTGCATTTCTCTGCTTTCAGAGTTTAAAATGTAGTTAGGGTTTGATTCACAAAAGGATGCTAGATATGATGATGCTGGGCTTTCAGAGTAGAATCCAGCCCACATCCATAGAGAGGAGGAGGAGTGACAGAATGGGGTGCACAGATTTGCACCGGCACTGAAATTAGGTCGTTAAACAACTGAAGGGGAGGAGAGGACACAGGAGGAGCTGGTGTTGGCTCCCAGTGGCTCAGTCCTTACTGTGCTTAGCACAGCCAGAGTGAGATTGCTTCCCATCCTTTCTTTTGTTTTAAGGGAAACTTCATTAGTTCTGTTCATCAAATAACACCATCACGGGTTTTTTTGTTTGAATGGATGTCATGCACCAACATAACAAATTTGAATGCAACTAATAAATTAAAAGATCTGGGAGAGTTCAAAAGCTTGAAAATTAGTTGCAGATGTGTCCAGGTACTTCACATTAATGGACACTTCTATCTGTAGATACATCAAAACAAAGAGTGGGAAAGTGAAACAGTCTGTGCTAAAACATATTCAAAGGGGAAGAAGATTTTTATGTTCTGTTTGTGTAACTTCTAATGAGACATCCAACAAAAGAGAATACACTAGACAAATTAATAGCAATACTTCTTTTCTTTTATGGTAATGCAAACTTCATTTAGAAATGGCCTCAGATTGTGTTTAAGAATACAATTATGCTTTGTGCTTTTTGTTTTTCAGCCACGAATAAAATAATCTTCTTTATTTTTATGTTCAAAATAAAGACTCTGATTATCACTTATACCAAAAGCATTTTAAACAATAATGGTAGAAAAATGGGCTTCAAATTACATTTATGCTTATTTTAAGCTTTCATTATACTGGCTGAGTGGTGCAACATGGATCTTGAATAAATGAGATTTAAGGTCAAAGTCTATTAAAAAAAAGTAAAAAACAAGACATAGTTCTTTTTCTCAATTAAATCTGAAATTATTGCAATGAAATACCTAATCCATGGTACTAAACAGCGACCAATGGACAACAGATCTGTCAAGATGCAGACAAGCGGCTCAAGGTCAGTGTCAGCTAACTCGTTTTCCCCACTAGCGATGACCTAACTTTACCTTCTTACCCATGCAGATACAGGTTAGTACTTTTTTCCTAGCCAGCTGAGGCATGCGTTTTGGAGAATCTCCAGTGGATCCTAACTACTTTGTTAAAAGTATCCATTTTTCACTATCCTAAGGTGATGTGTAAACAGAGATAAAATGTACCAGCCAACACTGAACTCATCTTGACTTACTTCAGTAGTCTAGACAAATCCTCAGAATATCTACAAGGGACTCCACTTTCAACAGCTCATGTATATTCATTGTACATAAGTGATGCATATGTCAAAAAACAATCCTAGCTTCACACATAAAATGAAAGGCTCTGTGCTGATCATTATCAGCCAGAAGTGAGATCTTGGGGTCACGATAAATCATGAAAACAGCTCAACGCTCAGCAACAGGCAAAAAAGGCAATCCAATATTTGGAATTATTAGCAAGGGAATAGTCGAACACATCACTACATCACTATGCAAATTTGTGGTTACTGCACGTTGAATACTGCATGCGGTTTTCATCCCTTCATCGGAGAAAGGGAATGGTAGAGCTGGAAAGGGTTCAGAGAAGGGAAAAAGGGATATCGAAGCTACAGAAAGGCTTCTATAGAAGGAATAAATATCTAAGCTAGAGCTCTTCAGCCAGGAATAGAAATTACTTTGGGGAGTGTAAAAAGGGTCTACCCAAATCATAAATGTCATGAAAAGACTCGACAGGGATTGGTGTCCACTGTCTCTTCCTGTGCAAGAACTGTCAAGTATCAAACAAAGCCAGTAGGAACCAGGTTCACAACAAACAAAAGGAAGTGGTTTGCCACACACTACATAGTACATTTGTGAAAATCATTGCCAAAGGATATTGTGGGATGTGCAAAGCTTATGAGAATTCAAGGGGAAATTGGGCAAGCTCATAGAAAAGCATCCACTGAAGGTTATTAGGTATAATGAACAACATCTTGCCCAGCAAGTCACTGAGATGCAGATTCTGGATGCTAGCAGAGTATTAGAAAGAGGTGTCAGTATGGGCTTGCCTGATCTTCCTCATCCTTAGGTAATTGTTTACAGACATTGATAGAGTGAGGATACTAAAGGACATGGACCTTTGATATGACCTCTTATAGTTCTTCTTGTATACAAAAGACATACTCAAGGAGGACTACACCACACATCGCATGCACGTGCTTTCACACCCTCAGATCTGGGCAGAAACAGGACCACTGAACATTAAAAAAAAAAGAAAGAGGAAGTACAAGGCAACATTAAAGAAGTGAGTCTTTTGTCAAGTACTGTACATTCACACATATCCTGTAGAATGAAACAGTGAATGTTTTTATGCTAAGTTTTGGTTTACTTTGGTTTATCCCTTTGTATACACTTAATATCCAGCATCATTTACGCTCTATATCTACCAGCATTTGAGAGGCTATTTTCTGATGACATGTAACTAAACCTGTACAGATACAATGCAGAGAGCAGCAATAATTTATTTTCAAGACATCAGTTAGGCTTTTGCCTTTGGCTAAAGACGGGGAAGCTATAGCACACAAGAAGTACTCAAGATGAGAAGTTATCCAGAAAGAGAACAAATTAATTTAAGAATATAATGTTCTAAAAAGAATGCATAGGCATTTTTTGCACCAAATTTGACCTATTTAACAATCACTGCCTGGTTGGAAATGTATTCCCGAAACTAAATACCTATTAAAGAGATGTGAAGGCAAGAAATATTGACCACTCTGTTGCCAGGAAACAGTAAAATAAATTCTGAAGCAAACAAACGTCCTTTAAGTTATAGCTACAATATGTGGACTTCCATTTCTGAACATCATTGCAGTCAGATAAGGAAGCATAAGTTAAACCATACTTTCAGGGCTGTGTGGACATTGTTGGCTGTATCAATTATTACGTTGAGGCTTTAGGAAGGAACGAACTACAAAATTGGCTGAAGTTTTGGCTCCACTGGAAGCATGGGAACAAATCAATGGCAAGGAAAATGTGATGGTGTGAAGAATGCCATTCGGAAGTTTCTGAGGGGTCATTTCAAGCAGTGGGAAAAAAAAAAAAATCACAAAGAGTTATATATCAAAAACATTATGTCATGTAGGTAGGGCACAGTCTATCGTTACAGAAAAGTAATTGTGCTTTATGTGTGGATAGGTCTATAAAGAAAACTAAAGCTCTAACTGTAAAATGTGTTAGTACACTTGCACTATCTTGCATGGGGAGCAATGGGGTCCCTGTTAGTTTGTGCTTAGGTTGTCTTTGCCCTGTCATTAACTGTGCTAGCACAGCTGCTGAGCCTCATTGCGAACCACCTCCAGCACAGGAGGTCTCCGAGCAGGGAAGCGCCACAGCACTCAACAGTCTGTGGGGCTGACTTAGACTCACAGGCATTCTGCTATCACAATGTTTTACCCAGCGACTGCTGTCCACAGCCATTCCTCCCTTTCACACCATTTCGCTTCCTCTCCTCCCATTTACGTGCCATGAGGTACTGGTGCACTCTTCTTCACTGCAAAACCCCAAGACCATTAGCAAATGACTTCCAAGAGTAGGAAAGTCATTCCCTGTCAGGAAATCCCTATTTTATGTGTGTCCTGTTCTTACCTTGTTCTCAAAATATCTGATAATGCCCGCTCCAAGAAACAACACACTGGGTTAGATGGAGCTGTGATCTGGCATTTCCTCCAGTGTTCATACATTGGGTCAGAAAAAATTTGACAGGTTTGTACAGACTACAACATTCCCCTCTGTATCGCTCTAGAGACATAATTTCAGAGTTATGGCAAATGGTTGAACGAAGATTGCCAAAGCATCCTGACGGGTCAGTTTTCAAAACAAAGCACTCAAAAGACATCATATATACATGATGATTACAAAGGTTGAGGAGGACTAAAAATTTTGTATAAGTACCTGAGAAACACTATCAAGAAGAAGCCAGACCTCTATTGAAAAATACAGTTTGTTCTTACAAATTTATCATTTGTCTATGCTCACATTTACACATATCTATCACTGTCAGGTCTTGAAAGAAGATCATTTACTTAGACTTATCAGAAAACTGAACAATTCTATACAGTAGCATGCAAAAAGACCAAAGCCATCCATGATGTCATGCTAGAATTCTTCAGTTATTCAAACAAATAGTATTTTTCATTTCAACAACTTAAGGTTTCAGTGAAATGTTAAAATCAACTATCATACTAAAAATGAAAATACACATCAAAAAACCATAAACACACTTTTTCCTGTTAAGCAAAACAGAGAAATAGACTATCTGCATAGAGAAGACTGTTTTCCCTTGCAGAAGACTTCACTAAAAACATATTAAAGCAAATCCAGAGATTTCTGGCCCTTTTAAACTTACTTTAAGTCACCCTAGAGTACATTAGGAGACCTCTCTGAAAAAAGTGAATTAATGGCCATCATATTATCTATCATATTAACTATCACAAGTCTGTCTATTTGCAATCATAAATATCAGAAACCTGAGGGTTTTTCCCCAGAATTTTAAGGGAGTATCACCAAATGGTTTTTAGAATGTATGCAGCCACCAGTCATAAACACAGAAAGGTGCCTGAAGTGAGAGAAGTCTGCTTTCATTTAATTTTAACAGAGAGTTTTTGTTTATTAATCCCTACCCTCTGCATGGAGGATTTACTTCTAAAACGTGAGGCAAGTTGGGAGAACAGACATCTCTTTAAGCTCAGTGGTGACTACCAGTTGAGAATCATACTAATGTATTATTCCTGACAGAAACGTGTTAGACCTCAGCTTGAAATGCCTATGGCACTTCATGGAGATGAAGGAGAAATAAGTGTTTAGAGAGGTATCGAGCTTAAAGATAATGTAAACATCAATCCAAGAGGTAAAACATTGTTCGCCCTGATTAATAAATCACATTCAAAAGAATCACATTCAAAAGAATTCAAAATTCAGAGGTCTAATCTGAATCAATATCTGAGACATTTTACCCTATCTGTCAGAGAATCCAGAGCTCATTAAGACCCTTGGGGTCATTCATGCAGGACTCAGACTTTGCCTCCCTGCCACTGTCTGTGTCTCTGCCCTCCATCACTAGGTCGTCGCATGTTCCTGAGCACTACAGCATGATGCTCCTTAGCGGGGATGGTTTGGCTGCGTGGTGTGCTGCTGCTGCTGCAACACAGCAACTCCAGCTCACAGGCTGCCTTTATGCCATGCTCTCCACCTAAGCCAGGACATCCAGGCCTTGTGTTGCTGGTAGGCTCTTAGGCACAGCGAGAGACTCTTGGACATGTCTGTCCTACGCTTACGTTACCCTGGAATACAACATCTGCTGCACCATGACTTGTGCACCTCCCACTGCTGACAAGTCTATACTACCTGCTTAAGCAGCCCAGAGACCTTCTCTGTATGGGGATGCATGGATAAAGACAGAGAGTAAACCTATCCTACTGGTATTCATCACTGGAGCGCCCACCAAAACTAAGATTACTAACCCAATTTGATGTCTGTCAATGACAGCTGATTGAACTATAATGCTTAAAATCACTGATCTAATCATATTCTGTGAATAAACTTTGATGTGTCTACCTCACCTGTGAACTTCCCCAAGATCGTGATTCAGCCCCTAATCTGTAAGTCTACCATCTTTAGGTTAACAATTCAGAAAGCTTCTGCATTTCTGGTGCTCTGTAAGTCAAACTCTTACTTTGAAGACCAGACCATCTTCCTACTGTTTCCTCTGGGATTTTAAACTAGGATCCAAAACTGAAGAATGGCTAGATTACGGCCATGACCTGCATTCAAATAATTCCTTCTACACTCTTCTACTTTCTTAATTTCCTCTTAATTCCTGCACTGATTCTACAGCTTCCACTGAAATGAACAATTTTATTTTTCTTATTCTCAAAGCTCTCTACAAATTATCTCTAGGTGGTTGGGGGGGGGGAGTGGGGGAGCTGCATTTCCAGTATATTTTCTGGGCTCAGCTCCTGCCACATTTTCACCAAGGATACAGGCAAAGAAAGATAATATGGGGGTAGAAAGAAAAACACCTGGGAAAAAAAAAAAAAATCTCCATTCCCAGCCTCCTCTGCTATCCAGCTGAAATTTAAGTAAACAAGACTTCTTTACTGTATTTTTAACTCAACAGTTTTTCTGTTGCACTTCCACGCATCCATCTAGTTCTCCTCCCATTTTCCCTTGGTGTTCACTTCTAACCACAAGTTTCCATTCACATACACTTTCACCTACTGTACCTCTCACTAAAATGCCCTGCTTATGCTTTCATTCAATTTCTTTTGTTATCCCACAAGTTTATCCTATAACAAGCACAGTAAACACACATGGAGATCCATCATACAGGAGAATGTCCTTTTTTCAGTATTTTGACAGTAAGACTCAGCATGGCTGGTAGTTTAGTGGATGAATTTGAAGGAGGAAGAAACAGGAAGATTTGGAAATAAAGCACCAAAGGGAGAAAGAGTTTCAGGTAAGGACAATATTATGGCAAATACTGTCAAGGTCTCATTAAGATCACTTCCTCTCAAGCTTCTCAGAAAAAACCCTTTTTTACAGAGTCAGTTTAGAAAAAAGGATTATTTCTTCTGTCTGCAACATCTCAACACCCAAACCAATCATTTGCTGGCATGTTCTTCCTCCCTTAACTGATATTTGCTCTCTTCAGTCTTTCCAGCAGAGGTCACAATGATGTTCACAACAATTTAAATAGTGCTTCCTTATATGCTCTGATTGTTGAAAAAATCAGGTTATAAACACTTCATACAAATCAAAGGCAAATGGACAACACCCAGATGGGATAAAGTTTTGGGGTTTTGTGTTTGGAGTTTTAATTTTTTTTTTTAAACTTGTACTTCCAGATAGTGGATGCTAGTTTGAGAAAAACACCAAAAAGCAAAACATCATCCACCATTCTCTCAGATTGCAAGTCAAGAGCCATAGAACTGAAGCCAAGCAGGATTAAATGGGAAGTTCTTCATTTATTTTACATTTGGTCTGTATAAAGTATTTGTCTTGCTGACTTTATGACAAAATACACCCTTTGAAGGAAAAAAAAATAATCTTAATTTCATTTTACATTATCCAAGTAGTCACAATAAAATGGGTTCCTTGCAAACATCTCTAATGGCATTTAAAGTTGACAGTCTGGTCAGTCACATAACTCCCTCCCATATATAGGATCCTATTCGAAGCTTTTAATGAAAATAATTTAGCAAATATCTCAGAAATGTTTAAGATATGTTTTAAAAGTTAAAGCTGACAAGTTGCTGTTTTGTGCAAATAGAATGAAGGCTCCTTGGTTTGCCAATGAAAAGCAGCTTCAAGCTGCTAGCAACCAAAGCTCTACCTGGACCAAAAGAATTGGGCCTCTAATTCCATAGGGCACATTTAGTGCCCTCGTTTCTGAACTCCTGTGATAAAACTGAAGTCTTTAATTCTCCTTTGAAACTATGTTTCAGCCTGACTAGCTGCATGGCATGGTTTGGTCTGAGCTACGGATGCGTGCATACAGTTGCAGAGTGAGAGAAACAAGAGCTCCAAGGTGTGTACACAGTGTCTTCTCATCCTAGCTCAGACGGACACACTCTCACAGTCCAGAAAAGAGACTACAGCAGAGAGCATCCCATGCCCCTGCCTCCCTTGCAAGGTTCTGCTGGCAAAGTTTGAGTCACACTGGAATTGTACAATCTCCTTGTCATTACCTCATACAGTTTAAAGGGGTTTGTGAGCCATCAACTGGAGTTCAGGGGGAAGTTTTAGAGAAGAAAAGGAAGAGGAAAGACATGTTGATGACAGTGATGGACAGAATGCATACCTGCTCTATCGTGTGTAAGACTCTGCAAGGCAAGCAGGAGTAACAAAAATGAAAAACATGCTTTAACTTCTGAAATGAACACCCATGGCTGTACCTATCTGAGCCACATACTCATTTTTCAGTGTAGGACTACACTGACAGCCTTGGGTTTTTCAAAGCATGAATGTGGCAGTAATTCAAGTTCCTGAGCTGAAGAAAAACACAGATGGCTTTAAGGAGCTGACAAAGTTACCTGGTGAACAAATGCAAAGTATAAACACATGGATTTCCAGGCTTTATTCTGTCCTTAGCTAGTTAGAGATGAGATGAACACCATGGCCCAAATCCTAGTTCCGCTCAAGTCAGCTGGAGTTTTGCCACCCACTGTAGCTGAGCTGTGCTTCCCCCTGAAGTCAAAATTTATCATCTTCTTCACAGGAAGAAGGCTGTCATAGTTGCCTGATGTTTACACTAAATGGAAGTTTCACTGGAGGGTGAGATGAGATGCACCATATATGTCTCTTGCTCTTTTAAAAAATATTTTGTTGGAGAATCCTGTAAACAGGGATGTTTATGAAAGAAAGTACAAGAGAAGAGTTAGACTGAGTGTGGGTGGGGTGCTGTGTAAACAGAGGTTTCACACTGGAACCATAACCCCCAGCTCTTCGCAGTGCTGTCTGTGACAGTCAAAAACGGGATCTAAAGTTTGGTTTTGTTCTTGGAGCTTTCCAGAGGATGGCTGCAAGTACAGCATGAATGGATTGCAGTCCGTACTGCCTTTGCAACATGCAGGGAGATTTAGGGAATGCTAATATGAGAGCAGCAAACTCTCTTCAGTTGTGTTTTACTCCAGACTGAATCCCAGGCGAGAAAAAGAGAGAATCTGGTATTTACAGTAAGCCAGTGTGTCTGCACTCATATTATCACTCACACATATTTTAAAAAATGGTGGTAATAATTTCCTCATAAAACATCAAAATACCTGTAATCTAGAAAAATATTCTTAATATTTTCCTTGTCTAAAGAGGTCATAAAAGCTTCAGGCATGTTCTGATTAATGCAACTTATTTGCAGATGTGCTCATGAGAATACCCCTTAATCTCTACTAGAGCTTCCACCTCATCCATTTTCAAATTCCTCATTGTATTAGCCTGCATTTTTCGAAGGATTTTATTTTCCACTCCTATCCACTTGTCTCTCCTCATAATAACTTGCAGCTCTATAAGCTCCACAGACACAGTATTTACTCTCTTCTTATTCAGCAAGATATTAAAGTTTTATCTCTAAGAAAACATCCTCAATTTCTCTATTTCTTCTGTGGCAAGAAAACTGCAAAGTGAAATAACTAAGTTGCAAAAGAGGAACACGTTTCTTGGGGTTTTTTTTATTCTCATTTAATTCTTCAGCATATGGTAAATTAAGTGCACTGATTTTTTCTTTAAATACAAAAACATGCTATTGTGAACTCAGTTACTTTTTCAGTAACAGTCTCAGACTTCAGAAATGGAAACTTGTTCTGAATATTACTCAACTGTTACACTTCTAGAATAATTACTACTTCGACAATTCTAATGCAGGAAGAAACCTCAGTTTAAAAACTTTTCTGAAGAATTGCACCTTCAAGTCTGCAAAGATGACTGTTCACACATATTTCTTGACTTCTACACAATGGCTCATTACTTTTCAATTCCTGACAGGGTCATACAGAGTACCAGAAGAATTTCTGAATTCCAACTGTGGTCTTAAACAAGTTGCATTTAAAATCGTCTCTAACCACAAAATCACTTCCTATGACTTGTATCAAAGCCAGTCAGATTTAGCAAACCTCTAGTTTGACCATGCAAAAGACAACAAAGTGACTCAGAAAGTTCTAAAATTGCCTGTCAAAGGAGAATTAAAAATCTAAATGATCAACATTTGGTTCACATGCAAGATACCAATATTATTATGAACATATTAGATTACTTAGAGCTGCAAACTGGCTTTACACACAAAGCTATGTAAATAAGAAACCATGCTTTTCTGTATACCTATTTATAAAGGAAGCATGTAATCATGGATTTAAAAAAAATAACAGAGCACTCAGTACAGGGATGTAAGCAAGCTGCAAGGCATGCACATAAGAAATGCTGAGACATGGCTTTTTTTCTTTTTCATTGCTTTCATGCTGCTGCAGTCAGGCCCACACTTCTCTAGCAGCACCTGCTTAGCCTTCCATCAAATCTGATGGTCAGGACTCTGTCTGTAATACCCAGCCCAGAATGTGCCTTTTAAACAAATTCTCCATTTGGTTTACCTGCTCAAAACTCCATTTTGCTACAATGACTCTGCAGCAACAGCTCTGTCTGTACCATATAAACAGGAGAAGTATATAAAGCAGAAGGTAGAAGGATGCTGCTGGAAGCACGCAGTATCAGCTCCTCCCAGAGCTCACTATTGTAGTAGCTCCTGGGGACAGAGGTATGAATCTGCATCCATTGCTGTATAAATGTCCTGAGCCACCTTCTTCTGAATACAGGCATGTAGGCTCTACAGAGCTGCTCAGCTTTCTATACTGCAGGTAGCTGGGTGGGTTGTGAGAAAATCTAGCACCTCTTCAACATGTATAATGACATTGTTGTACTTGCTTCCTGGAGCATATGCAATGGTGGCTGCAGTTTATTCCTGTCCTGAAGCAATGGATAGATGTAACAAACAACTCTGTGGCAGGCGCAGAGAGCGCCCTGCTCAGATTGCTATGGGAGAACTTCAAGTTTTTTGTAGATGGTCGCCCTTTTTTCACATCATATTTATGTTGCCTCTGTCAGTTCTCAGAGTTTCTCCTAGTTAGCTGATAGTTTTCCTCTTGTCAAGTCTAACATATTTCTCTCTCATTTCCTCTAAGATTGGTTATAGACAGAAACATGAATATAGCTGGGTATAGCATGAGCATTCCCAGCAACATTTGAATCTCTCATGTGCCTGACTGATGTGTCTTCTCACATGTCACACACTGGGTTCAGAATATCAAGACTCTTTTCTCCCTCCCCTGTGGTATGGTCTAGGGGAAATTTAAGCAACAAAGTTTCAGCAACTGCAGGACCTAAAACATGAGCAGTGTCCTCCACCTCTTGTGTTGTGTTCTCCCGGCACATTTTTTGGTCCTTTTCAATAGGTCTAAAGTTTATTGGAGGGCAATTAGAGGATCAAAAGTATTTTATGGCCAGTGATGAGTAAAAGCACATGGAGAAGATGTAAGGTGCACTGTTTTGACCTAAACAGCTATTAACTGGCTGCCTGAGGCTGCAGTGGCCTGGATTCAGGGACCCTGATGACTCCACCTACACAGACTGGGTCACATCCAGGTTGCACAGGCAACTTGAATTCTGGCATTTGCAAATTACTGCACTTTTCTATCTTAGTGATTTCAATTTAAATGAGCATTCTTTGTACTTTGTTACTTCTAAAGTGAAAGCAAAGTGAGAAAAAAATGAATCTCACAGCATCCTACTGAAACCTTACTCATTAAGCCAGGTGAAATCCTTCTGGATGCACTATCTTTTTGTTACATGAACTAGTGGAAGAACTGACATTAGATATGCAGTTAGCACAGCTAATTAGCATGAGGCACACACAGGTTTTCACAGTTATTTGCTAACTTTGAGGAATGCTGAGATTCATAAATCCTGGACCACATTTCCACCTCTAAAAGGAACCAGAACCAGACTCTTCTGCTGTTTTTTCTGAGGACTGCTTTTGTGTCTGACTTTCCATAGTCTGGGCCATTCATAATTGTCTCCCGATCTCAGACTCATTCTTGACTGTGCTATCTCAGTCACTGTTCTGCTAGCTTATTTTCTGAATCCTAGTCTTTCATTTTCCTCCTAAAAGCAGTAAGTGAAATTATTAGAAAGTAAGTTCCTAAATTTATCTCCCATCAAAATCAATTGAATTTGTATGAATCAAGGTTTTTTTTTTTCCTGCCAGTTTATTTAAAAGATAAATTCAGCTGGTAAGCAGAAGCAAACATTTAACAGCAAATCCAATTTTAAACATTCAGTTCCTGAGAATAGCCAAGAATTTTTAACAATAAAAAGGTGAATGGCAGAATCAGAGAAAATGGAATAACACAGTACTGAGATAATAATTCTGGGCTGATCATCTGAGTTTCTGTAATAATTGTTAAGAAAAAGTGTTAAGAACAAACGCAAAACATTTCTGACCTTTCCTGAAACTGATGTAGATCATGCCAGTTACTCAGAGGGTGAACAGAGAGTCTGTATCACTGATTCATCCTAACAAATGCAGCAGCAGTCACAAGAAAGACCAGGAGATCAATTTGACCTAGCTAAATACAAATCTGTTATTTGTCAGACTCCATATGGGCAGTTGTCCTTGGGTTGTTCCAATTACATTGCTAAGAATTTTTCTTTAGAAAAGTTTACAACGCATCACAGAGATACAATTTTCCTGAGACACAATTTTTTGCAATAGACTTGATTACTAAATGCTTCTATTAGCCAGATGGCTATTGCTATTAATATTAATCATACGTTTGCTACGTTTAGGGAGGAATAAAACATTGTATTAGGCACTCTGTACACAGTGAATAGAAGTAGTGTCTTTGCCCACAGGTGATGCCTCCAGTACCTGTTACTGATGAAAACACCTTTGGTTGTTTGTGTTAGCAACTGTTCCCATCACCTGTTAAAAATAATTTGGATCATCTATTGAAAAGCTGATCCTACTGAAGCATCTGGTTGTATCCCTTTACCAGTTCTACATATTCAAGAGCAGTACAACAATGCATTCTACAGATGTATAGCCTATATATCAACGAAACAAGAATTTGTTTGTAAGCAAAATTATTCAGTATCATCCTTGAACTTGGCATTATGCCACTACCCGAAGATCAGGATTACTTATTTTTGTTGTTTGGTCACATGCAGTTTGCTATGTATTTCCCCATTATCTACCCCACCTCACTTTTCCTTTCCCAACCGCTGTAGTCAATTCAGATTATAAACAGTAACAATTTAAAGTAACAGAGTTCACTTTGCATAAAAGAATTAGCTATTGCAAACTGTTGCTAATTTTCTGCTTTGGCATATGTTCTGCAAGCTTTCATGGAGGCTTTAAGCTTAAATCTCTTCTATAAGTTCTATAAAGCTTTAATTTGCTTTTTGACCATAAAATCCCCACCAGTTTTTTTTCTTCTGGCTTGCTGGATTTGCTGGCTTTTAAGTCTAATTCAAGCTGCATTCCGCATTTTGTATGACTGCTGCTTTTATGCACGTGGGCTAGTGTATTCAAATATATAAATCAGTACAGCTTTTCTATACCAACCAAAGAATTGCTAAAACTTCCTTGTATTAGTTCTTGCAAGGTGGCTACCTCTGCAAAGCACCCCCAATCCCCTCTGAACAAATGGCCGTTGCTCAGTATCTCCCCCAGCAAAGCTCAGGTCTGCAGGAATCATCAAGCTACACTAGCTGGAGACAAAGCGGATGACAATCCTGCTTGAATTACCTTGCCAATAGCACTGCCTGACCAGTTTCCTTGAATCAAAATTTTTTAAGCCACCAAGACTGTGTGCATCTTCTGTTGCAGACAGCTTTAATATTACTGTCATTATTAATACTAAATCTGAAAGCAGAGACACAGCAAGAGGGAGCTAACCTGAATAAAATCTATCTTCAGGATGCTAGAAAAATGTTTTCACTTCATCTCACAGTCCCTTCCTGACTGCTCACCTCCTGGGAAGAGGCCCTTGGACCTCTTGGTTGGAAAGACAGCAGACATTGCACCATGACTCACCCAGGAGAGCAGCACCTCCCACAGCTCCTTGTGCCCTTGCAGCTGCACGGCTTTGCCCGGCCTGCTCTTCCTCACACATCCACAGAACCACTGTGGCCTGGGCGGCAGCAATAAGTCCCAGGCAACCATCTCTGACGGGTAAGGGATTACCCTAACCTACGTCACCTGCTTTCTTTTGGACCCAAGGCAAAGGGGCTGTGCTGGGAGATGGTGCAGCTTCTGCTCTGTGCAGGTCTGCTTGTTCACCTTGAATTCCCCATGAGCTTTCTGGCAGCGTTATTGAAATTACCAGGGAAACTGCTCTGACTGAAAATTAGCAGCAACACCCCAGGTATATCTTCACTAATGTAGATCTGAACTAATTATCTCTGCTGCTGGAATACTTTCACTGTTGGGAAAAGCACAATTAATTACATCTGCTACTCAACATACAAGATCACCTGTTAAAAATCACCTATGAATAATCTCATTAACCAACACAGGTTTTGCTTATCCCTGAATCACCTTCCTGAGAGCAGATGCCAGACACTTTATAAAAGAGTTTATGAGCCTACAGATTGAAGTCTAGAGGGAAAATCCTGCTGACCAGTCATAAGAGGTAACACGCTACAGCTGCTGAGCAGCATGTCCTTAAAATATTTGCTGCCCTGACTGCTGAAGGACAACGGTGCCTTGGAAAGGTCCCATACTTTCAAATCAAAGCTGCAGCAGACAGGTACTGCTTTTGCAGTGCAGCTTGTTTAAGCAAATCAAAGGAGCTAGCAATGCTGCATCAACCAGCAACAGAACAGTAAAACAAAGATATGAAAGAATACAGCAAGTGGGGAATGGGTGAACAAGGAAAAAGATGGCCAGCAGGAACTGAACAACAAAGAAAGCATAGGTGTCAGAGGATGGAAATTACTGAAAAAAAAAAAAACCAAACCAAACAAAGAGCAGTGAATGCACCTAGTCAGATGCAATTTTTTGAAATTACTTCACTTTTAAAAAATAATTTATCTAATTTTTTTCAAAGCCTCAAATTATCTGAATACCTGTACTGCTCCAATTTTAGATAAACTTCTATAATGAAGGAAAGTGAAAAGGCTGTGTTTCTTAAATGTTGCTATTGCTAGATAACATTACCTCAATTTACAAAAAAACCCCAAAGCAAAACAGACACTACTGAAATATTACTTACAGTTATTCCATAGTTATTACAGTGTATATATAGTGTATATATATACTATATTATAGTAGATATATATAGTATAGTAGATATTATAGTATATCCCAAAGTCTTCCACAAACTGCTTCTGTACTTAAAATTAAGCATGTGTATAATTACTGCAGCATCAAGAGCTAAGTTTTTTATTTTTTAATTTCACAAGATTTAGTTCCATCACAAAATCACATCGTATCCAGCACAGCCTTAAGAAAGGAATCATATTTTCAGCCTTTTAGCAGAGTTATGATGAACTTCTGAAATACAGATTTGTTTAAGAGCCTTTGAGAGGTTCCTGAATTCATACTCAGACACACTGATGAAAATTTCTGAAAGCACTTAAATGACATGGAAGCACAAGCTCCAAAGCTCTCACCTGCACACCTTGCTGGACAGTTGTTAATCATCAGCCTTCCTGACATGCAGAAATGAAGGATACTGCATAACAATAGTGGCTACAAGTACTGCTCACACCATTTACTTCTCAGTTTTGTCTGTACTGTTTCTGTGATACGGATACTAATGAAGCCCTGAAACTGTATTCTGTAGCCTAGACAAGCATTTTAAACCAAAAGGTAGTAGGAAAAAACCCTCTACACAAGCTGAAGCTTTAGAAAGCTCTATACAATCTGAGGCTTTCACAACTGGAAAAGTTACTATATAGATATTATACATATTAGTTTATAAAGCACAGAAAATAATGGGCATGCAAGATTCTCTTTTTTAATCACAGTTTTATCCAGGCTGTGAAAGTGTGTGGAAGAAATTAACTGGAAAAATATAAAGGCCAATTATGAAGCACAGACTTACGAGAATGGCTGCATTGTGGTGCCAGGGACAAGTACACACTTGAGAAGCTGGTTGTTAAGTACCAGCCAGAATATTAGGAAAGTAATACTGCCCCTCTGTATTTCTCCTTCTTAACAGCAAGAGAACTCTCCCAAGGAAAAAAATAATGGCATGGTTTTTGTCTTTACATGAAAAAAAGTAAAAATAAACTTAATAGATTTTTAAAAGCAAAGAAGGAAGGGTTGATGGCTCTGGTGGTGCAATTCTTAGCCCTCCCCGCCCCTCCTCATTGGGCTGCTTGGTGCTAGGTGTGATTCCACCCACCTCCCCCAAACTATACACCAATCTGTGGAGATAAGGACTGCTAAGGTGTGCTCGGAAACGGTTATAACAGGCCCTCATCTCTTAAAGGCCTGGCACACCTGTGCCTGAGATGTGGTCAAATGGGAACAATAAAAGAGCTGCACATTTATCAAGTTCTTGTGCAACTGCTGGAAAGCACCAGAATACTTTGTTGTTCAAGCTGGGTGTGAGCAAAAGGTATCTGACAAAAGTCAATTATCTTGGACCCTATAAATTGCAACCACAAGGGAGATCCTTTGAGGTCTCCTGGATCGCAGTGGGCCTGTGACCAGCATCTCCCCTGAGCTGAGATGCCTCTCAGGTATCAAAACCCTTAAGGTGTCATCTGCTGTTAGAGCTGATGGAAGGCCAGGGAGAAGTCAACCCGCTTGAGTCTCAATTAATCACCCGTTGAGGAATGCAAAGGCATTGTGAGTATTTACTCTAAACTTGAGAAGAGGGAAATTTTACTCTGAGCTAGCTTCTCTTTCACCTGCTCTTTCTCTGCTTACTGGATCCAAATACTTTTGTTTGTGTGTGTGTGTTTGTATGTTTTGTGTATGTGCATGTACATATGTATAAATTGAGATACCACGAAGTAAGTTAGCGTGAATCTTGTCATCCTAGAGTCTGTAAATAAGTCACTATTTTATAACACTTTCTAAATTATTTTGTAAATGATCAATTGCTGTTATTTATTAATAAATCTAAAATTCCTGTTACATCATTACCGTGTTAATATTTTCATCCGCAACAATGGCAGCATCAAATAACAAGTATTTTAGTTGACCAAAGCCTTTCTGCACACATTACAGACCTACAGACCACCCTGACAAAACCACAGCAAGATGCACTGGTCATTAAGCAGGCAAAAAACATATTTTCAGTACTGAATTTGTCTACATACTGAAAATTTCATTTTAATTTCTCTAGTATGAGAATAATTTTTTAAATCTCCATTATTTTTCACCATTTCAGCACTCAAACTGCTCCTTGGGATTAAAGTCAAAGCAGAGGAATCTGGCGTTACTCCTCGAATCACTAGGCACCTGTTCACTCTCTCCCCTTGCAGTGGCATAATTTCCCTGGGTGATTATGTACTTCTCCTTCCTGGTTCACTTGGTACCCAGTATCCAAATTCTACACTAAGGAAGGCAGAAACAGTTCTCCAAACACCAACTTAATTTGTGCCTTCTCACCAACCCCTTGATCGGAAGGCTGGATGCTGTTCAGCAAGCTTAAGTGCAAGGTCCTAAGTGCTGGTGGGAAAACCCAGTAACACTAATATGGAGTAGTATTTCTGCAAAAACGCGGGGTGCTGTGGATCATAAGGTGAACAGAAGTCATCGAGACCATGCTGTTGTCTGGGATGTATAAAGAGAAGGACATTGATGAAACAGAGATGTGGAGACATACTGGTACATCTACCACCAGTATGCTCAAAGTACTTTTGAAAGGGCTCAAACAAATTAATTTCTGACAATTATTAAGACTAAACTGTGATGTATGAAAATTTTGCTTGTGTTTTGCTTCATTTGTTTCTCAAGGACTCCTGACTCCTTAACTGTTTCCCTAGGCCTCTTTGTCTGTTTAGGTAAGACTAAAACGCTCGTTAGGCTCCCTACATAAATCACTGATAGCAGGACTCAAGGCCTTCAATGGCAACTCCTAGAATGGGAAAACTAGATAAGGGGGGCATGAACAAAGGGACACAGAGACTCTATTATAGGGAGGATGATTTTGCTGATTTAGGAAGGAGGCACCAAGACTTTACTTCACAGCGCATGCTCTGGAAAGAAGGTCAACTAGCAAACACCATGAAGAAGACTGCTTACTTCTTCCCTCCACCACCGAAGACCCCCACTCTATTTTTACTATGCATGCTCGGACTATGTAAATGAATTCCAGGAACTCATTTTCAAAAGACACCCCTTTCTAGGAAGTCTAATAAATATGTATGACTTGTGTGTAAGTAAACTGATGTCCCTTGCTAATTCTTGGGAGCCCTTATGGTGGAGAATCCCCAGGGCTACCCCAGCGCTGCTAATAAAGAATACCTGCTTAACAGTACAAACTTTACTGTTGAGTCAATTTCTGTGTTTCACTTTCCCCCACAGTGAGGCTATGGCTGGGAGGGTGCTCCCTGGCACATGGAGTGACTCACCTACAGTGGCCTCCAGCACCTAGACTTCCACACATGAGGTGTGAGCCTAGGCACAGCAACCAGCATGTGCTTCACTACTGGTTAAGTGCCACAGGGGCACGCACGCAGTCCTGCAGCCTGAGCAGAGTGCAGCAGGTCCCTCTTTGCACTGCAGCAGCTGGGAAAGGAGCTGCACACATTCAGCACAGGTAAGGTCATAGCTGGAGTAGCTGTCAACAACAATGCAGACCATTTGGACAGAATCCAGAAGAAAACACTGAGAATGGTCAGAAGTCTAGCAAGGATGAGCTACAAAGAGAAGTCAAAGGGATGCAAAAACTACAGAGAGAAGGCGGAGGTGAAGATGTTAACACTCTACCAAAACATGCTGCAAGGGGAAAGGGAATAATGGTCTGCAATCCATGGGGGAAAGGATAAAAGAAGTGAGCTTCAGACACAGCCAGACAGATCCAGGCTTGATGTTTGTGATGAACTATTCATCACCCTGATGGGTGGCTACCTGACAACAGCAAGAATGGGTGTAGCCCCCTTAAATCCTTAGAGGCACCCACAGTCCTCAAAGTCCAATGAACTTTCTACAGAGACGACTCCTCTTCCATGCATTTCCTTAGAAAGGCTGGCTACACAACTAGCAATTTGTGCAAGTGCTTCTACAGCCAATTGATCTTTTAGCTAATGATGACTGCCTTCTGTGAAGGTCAACAAGTCCAAAAGAAGGTAGATGTGTCAACTGAGCAGAAACCTAGATTAGTAAAGGTGGTCTTCCATTTTGGGCTAACGCCAGTGACGATGAAGCACCAGTGCTCCCCACCACTAATGAAGAGCAGCATTCACTGTTTGCTTTTTCTCCCCTGGTTGCTGGGCAACCACAGAATCTTTTACATCTGTAAATGCAGCAAATATTTTGAGCCATTTTAATATTCAGCCTGGTGAAGAGGTGATTCATCGTCATTTTTCTTCAGATGGGTATAATTAAGCTTTGCACTGTAGTATAAGCCTCTGGAGTTGCTAGTAGGTTGAAATTACAGTAGATGAAACAACAGTAGAAAAAACCACGGGTTGAGCATCGTTCGAATGGGGACCGACACATTGCTCATCCTTCATCCTCATGTGGACCAGGCCTGTATCTCAATGGCACTTCTTGGAATGGGATTCCTTAGATATATACATGAAAATTTTTTGCATGTTTAAGTTATTCTATTTCTATCTGGAAAACATGTACAAGAGATGAAGAAACATAGAAGGTACATGACTGATGTAACATTCATGACTAAATTAATTGGCAGTGTAGGGCATGCATAATTTCAATCCTGTTTAGTATCTCTCAACATCTCTTGAAAAAAACAACAGACAAGCCCAATTAATAACCATGTGGCCATATACTTCTACCACTACATGGCACCAACTATATGATCAATTGCAGTATTATGCACTATCAATAATCTCACCTACAATACAGTAAATAGTCCAGCTCCTCCACAACTCGTCCTAAAAGTACCAGCAGATGCTTTGTGGGAATCTTGCTGCAGTGGTGTAAGATTTCACTACTTCCAGTTCTTTTTTCCACTGTGCTGCCTGCCCTACCACACAGCAGTAGAAGAGAATGCACACTTAATGCCTCACTCACTCCCATGCAAAGCTTTGGTTTTAAGCATCTGAGCTGAAACTGCTGGTGGCACCGGGTTTGAGCAAAGAAAGTGCACTGCAAATGGGACTGTACTGAGGGGGCTTGCATACTAACAACTCTTGCCAGGTTTGTCATTGGGTAGGAGACTATGGGTGACATCTAAAACTTCTGCACAAAATATGTCTAAGATATGCCCTAAACCTCTCACAACTGCTCAGGAAAGTTACAACAGTCACTGGTTTGAAAAGGTGAATGGAAGATAGGGTAGTACTGGTTCTGTTTGTTTAAAAAAACCTTTGAGCTGTCACCACCTCCTTCAGGGGTACTGGGCACTGATCAATTTGTTCTTATTTAGTGCTTCTGAAAACCCCTTTCTGCACACTCATAGTTCTTGGTGTTGACTGCTCTGCAAACCATGGGAATTCTACCACTGACATTTACAGGAACAAAACTAGATCAAGACAAAAAACTGTAAGAAACTGTATTTTTCCTTTTATTTTTAAGTCTTCCAAGATGATGCAGGACACCAAAGGTTATTGACATTTTTCCTGTGATGTTGTGTAGTGCATGTCAGGCCTTCTTCATACAAGCCCCCTTTAATGCATGACTGTCCTGGTTTCAACTGGGATAGATCTAGGGTTTCTTTTCCCCGTTCTTAGTAGCTAGAATAGTGCATTGTTTTGGACTCAGTATGGGATTTGGTATGAGAAGAATGTTGATAATCCACTGATGTTTTTAGTTGTTGCTAAGAAATCAAGGACTTTTCAATTTCCCATGTCCTGCTAGTGCACAGGTACGCAAGAAGCTGTCAGGGAGCACAGCTAGAGCAACAGACTCAAATCGACCAATTGAATATTCCATACCATGTAACGTCATGCTCAGTATATAGATAAGGCTTGATCAGAAAGCTCTCTCTCGCTTCCAGGATTGTGGTTTCAGGATTCTCTCCTCTCCGGGATTGCTAGCTAGGAATAAGCTAGGCATCGGTAAGCGGGTGGTGAGCAATCACATTGCGCATTTCTCATTTGTATTTTCTATTATTATTATTACAATTATCATTATTATTTTAATTTTATTTCAGTTATTAAACTGTTTTTATCTCAACCTACAAGTCTCCTTACCTTTACTCCCTCTAATTCTCTCCCCCATTTTCTGGGGTGGGGGAGGGTAAGTGAGCGACTGCGTGGTGTTTGGCTGCCCTCCGCGTTTAAACCACAACAATGACTAAGTCAGATTCAGACAATTCACAGAAAAATCAAGAAAATGTTTCAAAACACTCGTACAAGGAAGAAGAGAAAAAAGCTATTTATTTAAGATATCGGGTTGTGACCTCATTAACCCATAGCTAGACAGGAAACAGCCTTTTGGTGTGTGGGGCCCAACTCTCAGACCCAGCTGGCAGAAGGGAGGTCTCCCAGTTTTCATAAGACTAGCTATCCAGGTCCTGCCCCACATGGCAGAAATCAGGGAATATACTATGGTACTCTCCTTCCCTGATCCTTGAAATAAAAGTCACTGACATGAAACACAGGTCAGCTATGCCATCTCTAGGTCTACCACAGTTCCTTTTACATGTTTTCCATGGCATCGAAACTGGGTCTTTGCACAGCAGAGGCTCTAGCATATTATACTGCAATATTTACAGGCTTCATTTACTGCAAAAATGACTTGACTATTAGTTAGGAAGTGAACTAAACTAATAGAGAACCTCTGCAAGGTTGCAGTAAGAATAACATCTTCTGGTCTCAACCTCAGGACAAAGAGGTATGTCATCAGTCATGATTATGGGTAAAAAGTCATTATTCATTAAATTAAATGGCCTGGAAAACAAAGCAAGCTTGGCTATTTGCAGCAAATGTCTAGGGAGGCTCACTCTTTCCTTGAGTTGCTCAGGCTTTCAGTGTCCTTGATCCATTTGCTTTGTGTCAGCCCATGCCACCTGGATATAAATCTCTTCTAGCTTCTACTCCTTATGCTGCCTTTTAATAACTTATAAGACCCTGCAGAAAGGCACAACTTATTTATATGCCTGCAAACAGTGCAGGATCTATTTTTTTAAACATGCCATTGGTAGTACACATCAACTTCTCTTCAAGGTAGTTTCTTGCACAATGCAAGGCTCAGTAGCTGCATTACAAATGATGTGGTGACTGCCAGCAAACCAAAGATGTATAACTCCAGCAAGACCTCCTGAAACATTTCCTTCCAATAGGTGCAATGTTTCACAGGCAGAAAAGCACATCAAATGTGCTCTTGAACATGCTTCTCTCAGGCAATGCTGATTCTGGTAATCTATGTGGAAAATAGCAGAACCATAGTCCCTTTGCTACTTCGAGACACAATTGTTAAACTAAGAGAGCAACAGTATTGTATTTCTGTTCTTTCTTCCTTATTTCTTAATCAAGATAAATAATGTTTAAGGAAATAATAATTTCTTCTAGTCTTCACTTACAAGCTGGTCCCCTCCAGCCACCAAATACAAATGTTTTTTCCCTAGGGCTCACTCAAGTTTCACAATATACCAAAGAAACTGTGTCCAGAACCAAACTAAGTATATATTCATTTCAATTCCATCATTGCATCAATTGTCTTTTCCCAGAATGGGCTGATGATGCATAAACAGTCACATTTCTTTCCCATCAGTATATCCTGTTGTAAATTCATGTCTACAGTATTCTTCCTACTCTCAGACCACACTCAGTACTGCTGTGTCTCATGCTTTTCCTTTTTCTACAAAATATCTGTGTTGAAAATCACTTTTCTGAAGCTGTATCAAGTAAAACTCACAAGTGTGGATGTAACCTGACAGTTTTCCAAATTCAACAGGTTTTTTTCTGCCTATATTTCTAAATGTTTTTTGTCCTGTTATATTACTTCACTGTCTGTGCTGATGCTCTGTAGAATGAGTGTTGAATGTGTAACTGTATGAGCAATATATTACTTGCTCCAATGATTCTTCTCCCCATTTAATCAGAGATGCTGTGCTCTAGTTTAACCAGGAGACCGAAGACTATGGTTTAAATGATCAAGGCTGTCACAGGGGGTGAGTCCAGAGGCTGACAGAACAACCCACCTGCAGCATTCCCACTGCTGGCTCCAAGAGACGAGTGGTGCCCTGGATCTGGCAACCGTTTTCTCCATCTCAAGAACCCTGCAGACAGGCAAAGTCTCCTCAATCATTGTCACACCTAGCCCTAGTAGCAACATTTACCTCTGCCCTGCAAGTCTGCCTGGACATCACCCACACTGCTCCTCAGCTGGCTGCATGAACTCCAGGCAGTTCCCTCCAAATGGCTCTGTGGAAACACCTCTTCATGGTTGTGCTCTGCTCACACCATTTCCTTTTTCTACTGTCCCACTCAGACACGAACTGACGTCCCTGCGTGGGGAGGTGGCCCATGTGGCACTGGAGTGGGCCAGCACATACCTTGAGCTAACTCCACAGCCATGGGGGGCAGGAACAGAAGAGTCGCTCCATGGGGCAGTTGCCCCAGCATGTTCACAGCACAGGTGATGTGAGCTCTGAGAGAAACCTCTTCAGTGGCTGAGGGGAGCCCTTGGTGCACAGGTACTTTAAACACACCAGGCTGCAGCCTCTCCGCCAGCTCCTCCACAGTATCTCTACATACAGGCTGTGCTTTGCCCCTTACACTTTTATAAATCCCCTTCCCATCTGAGGTCCCATCACACTGTGGGACTATCAAGCAGGAGAACTGCTGAAGCATGAAGGTGCTGGAGCATGTCCAAAGAAGAGCAACGAGGCTGGTGAAGGGTCTAGAGCACAAGTCTTATGAGGAGCAACTGAGGGAAATGGGATTGTTTAGTCTGAAGAAAAGGAGGCTGAAGGGAGACCTTATCACTCTCTACAACTACCTGAAAGGAGGTTGTAGCGAGGAGGGTGTCAGTCTTTTCCCAGGTAACAAGCAACAGGACAAGAGGAAATGGCCTCAAGTTGCACCAGAGGAGGTTTATATTGGATATTAGGAAAAATTTCTTCACTGAAAGGGTTATCAAGCATTGGAAGAGGCTGCCCAGGGAAGTGGTTGAGTCACCATCCCTGGAGGTATTTAAAAGACGTGTAGATGTGGTGCTTAGGGACATGGTTTAGTGGTGGACTTGGCAGTGTTAGATTTATGGTTGGACTCAATGATCTTAAAGGTCTTTTCCAACCTAAATCATTCTATGGTTCTATAATTCCATGTTTTTGTCATGTCCATGAGCAGAGCACTACAGGGCAATGTTCACCCAGATCCTCTGATGCCTCCAGGGAGCAGCAGGGTTGCTCTGTCCAAATACCTGTCCATACTTTCCCTCCCTTCTCCAGCTGCCTCTTTTCACATTTTTTAATCAATCTTCAAGCTTCCTCTTTTCATTTTTGTTAATAAAACACAAAGACAGTCAGGAAGGGGATTTGTTTGCTAAGGCACAGCTGGCATCTGTCCCGATGGGGAAAACCAGTATTATCAGTGTCCAACAACAGATGACTGTTGAAAAGTACAGGAAACAGTGTGAGCAAGCAGAGTGTGCCTACTCTCCTCACATATGTTTCAGACAGCAGACATCTATGGACTTGACAAGTTAGAGGTTGCATCTAGACTGACACCAGCAACACAGCCATTCTCTGTAAATGTCTTGTTCCTTCTCCAACATTGGCCGTGTTCCTTTTTGGCTTCCAGATATCCTGGGTCAGTGGGGTATATAATCTTATGACAAAAGTGCAGAAAAGAAACAAACTAAAAATCCCAATCAACCACAGCTGCTTGAAAATTGCTGTCTAATCATTTCATTGAGTATCTAACGAATAATTATTTCTTTATGAGAAAGACCAGATAATTTCTTTATAGGTTTGTAACATTGCCCCAATTGTCTCATGTCATATTATCTCAATCTAATTAGTGTCTCCTCAGATTAAAGCTGCATTATAGTTCTATCATACATGGTTTTTCTTAAATTACTTCTAAAAAAACCCCAAACAACAAAACCCAACAAGTGTAAGGATATACAGTCATTTAAATAGTGATGTAATTTACTCGGATTCTTAATTAGTAATAGAGTTCCTGCTTAATGTTAATGATAATTAACCTTTTATATGTTATGGTTTTATCATGCTGGTTTTCGATGAAAACAGCAACTTGATACAGGCATTGCAAAATTAGCATAAAATTTTGTTGTTAATTTTAATCAAACTATCCTAAGTGAAGTGGATTCTTGGGGCAAAAAGCTAGTTTACCATAATATATCTTGAATTTTAAAATAGTTCACTCTACACAGATATTAATTTGTTGTAATAAACTGAGCTGTGGTAATGGTCTATGTCCAGTCACTGTCTCATTCAAGAGTCCAGAACTAGTACATCCTTTAAAAAAAAAAAAATTAAAAAAAAAAAATCACATACTGCATCTTCATTCACAGACCAGAAAAGAAACTTGTTTTTGTAACCTGATCTTCAGCTTCTAAGCTTACTCATTTGATTTATTCAATCGAGAAAAAATTCTTTCCACTCCCACAGAAAAGACTACAAATACCTAAAGTGGGCTCAGCCATTCAAAAAAATGCAGTCCTGGTTAAACAGCCAGGGACCTTCACCTCTTTCATGATTGATATTTCTTAAAACTTCAACAGCAAACAAAGCTGTTACACTGATATGTTTTAAAAACTCGCCTGGAATTATCTGGATTGATTATAGTGTATTTACTTAGGTATAATTAAAGTCCCATAAATTTTCATAATGAGACTTTACTTATACTTGAGATTTTTTCATAGTGCTTTAAATAATGAAAGTTATTTATTTATTTATCTATATAAAGAAAAGAAAATTTACTGCAGTTTACCATGTCCATCACTAACAATCCTAAAATTCAGGCGAGAAACCACTGTGCTGGAGTTGAGGAATGATTCAATTTCATTTAAGAAAGTGAGGCGACTCAATAAACTTCCAGAGGCACAAGCAAGATGTGTAACACAGTCCCCTAAAAAACAATGGCAAATGCCAGGACTGCTTCAGGCTTTTGCAAATTTCATCCTTGTAAAAGGAAGAAAATGCAGTGCAGTGCTGCTAATCAAACAAATCTGTTCCCTTTGTCCAGACCCCCAGAAACTCCCACCTCAGTCGTTACCTCAGAATGTTTCTGAAGTGAAGCACAATTTCATCACTGCAAAGCTCTTTATAAACTGCCTCAGCAGGCATATCCCTACCCTAAAAAGACAAAAATCGTGGAATGTGCAGTGAGAAATATCTGTTTCAACTGTATCATACAGTTATACAGTGGATAGTTAAGCCTGACATAGAATAAGAAAGATGCCTTCCTTTCAGATGCCATGATATTGCAGAAGAATGAACACCAAGAAAAGAAGTCCTCTCAGAAGTTCATTCCTGGCACAGTGCGCCCCCTTCCCCGTGCAATGCATAAAGGAATTAAATCATGGGAAAAATCATACAGGAGGGAAGTATCATCAGCAGTAACCAGAGATGGAAGAGGCCATCACTCAAGCTGCTTACTTCCCTCACTGGGTTGCCACTGTTTCCTGCACATACCTGTTCACAGGCCAACTGACCAGGTGTTAAGAAAAAACACTGCCAAGAACAGCACTGAATGTAGTTCCCTTCTTCTTGAACTTACATTCATTAAGAACACAGAGATGGCTTTAGTTTGCTTATAAAAAAAATAAGACTCATGTCTACCCTGTCACTAGTCACTTCATATCTCAGAGTCTGTACTGCACAATGCTTGATGCTATTGATTTATGTTCCTACACTTCACATTTCCACCCTGGGAAAGAACACAGCTTGTCAAATACTTCTTGGTAATTAACATGATATAATCATTCTGAATGCACTAGCCACCTTGGAATCAGTGAAACAAAATAAATAAAAATCTGTAAAAGGTCCAAGTTGCAGAGCAGCATGCAGGTGAAAGATCCAGGCTTGCACCCTGGTTTGAGATCACTCACATCACAACATGATCATCACACACTGGCAAGTAAAGGTCCAAAACTACCCCGCAGGACAGACTGAAAAGAGAACAGTGTTCTTCTGCTAGTCATTATCTAACAAACTTCTACAGCAAATCCAAACACCCCGTCTCATATTTATAGATGTTATAAACAGGAAAGTTCTCTCGATTACCTTTTCCTATTAAAGAAAAGAGAAACATTTATGCAACTACTACAGATGTCTTTTATCCAGCAAAATCAGGAGAACTCAAATGCTTTGTCTGACTCTGTGAGCTAGTTCCCATTAAATATTAAACCACACACAGTCCCTCCTTCCCAGCTGTCACAATGTACGTCATTTGACTGGTTTGCAGGTATGCAGCCTCCCCATGTCAGCCAAGAACCACACTGACCCTTGGCCATACAACCAGTGGGCATAACTTCATAATATGTATATTGTGGTAACGTTCAGAATCCAGCTAAACTGGGATCATCAGTACTACATACAGTAAAAGCATCATTATTTAGAGCACTTTTCCCTGATGGCATACAAGCTAAACAGGATAAAAGAAGGGTATAACAAGAGGACAGACAGAACAGGACTGGGGAGGAAAGCAGTGGCAAAAATCACAGAATATACCCAATTCCTGGCCCAGTTGGGAGCAATATTCAAAACTCATTCCTGTTCTCAGGTTCTAGGGGGTTTTTTTTAATAGATAGCATGGAAGAGAAATTTTGAAGAAGTGCTTCCAGTATGTGAAAAAAACTAGCATGGGAGAAAGGGTTTATGTATAACATGCTGTAAATACATTTGAAAACATAACAAGAGCTTAAGCTATATACTTCCATTTAAAAATAAAATTCAGCAATGCACAAATACATTTAAAACCAATGCCATTCTAGGTCACCTCAATAAAACCTTGAATAAGAGAAATGGTAGAGAACTCCATGGATGCTAGAACAATTAGACTCTTCTTGTCCTTTCATCACAAAACTCTTCACCTCTTCCTGTAGTGGGAAATTTATTGAGGTAGAGGCTTTAAATAAAATTAGACTCCCTCATTTAACCTGCTTTAAGAAATCTTTACAACACATACCTGACACAAGTCTGATCTGGTAACATTCCTTGTAGTATATGGTCAGCTTACCTCTGTCTTCAATAGGCACTAAATCCCTATATATTAGAATCAGTAAAGTTGAAACTTTTTTCCTTTTTTTAAATTTTGCTATGACACAGTGGCTATTATTTTCGATGGATTATTTTTATGTCAATAAAATTAATAATATTAATATGCAACAAAAAGTATCTACATATCTAAATACATTATCACACTTTAAATTTCCTTGCACTATCCTAAAGCAATTTTCTTCCCAAAAAGCAAAGGAATTCCTGGCCAATGCACAGTGCTAAATCTTGGGATAGGAAGGCATGGCTGGGAACATGTGTCTTGAGACAAACCAAAACCCATCTTACTGCTCACCATTGGGTGGTTAATGTTGTGTTACAGACTTCGCACAAAGATGCAGATGATTAGCATAGCCTGGGTCATTCTAAACAGTACACTGTCAATTGGGCCTTGCGGGTACTCCAATGTTGGGGAAAAAGTGTTTCCAGTTAATAGTAATAATGTTATTTTCTTCATACTTCCTTCCTTAATTGTTTTTGATCTTGTGTTTAAAAAAAAAGCATTTCAATTTTGTTGGAATTAGATACTCCAGCAGATAATTTTGAACTACTAACATATTACAGGCATTATAAATACAAGTGTCCTTGCTTTACTAACCACACTTGCTATTTACATGTCATTTTCTATTGATATTTTTATTCCACCAAGTATCAACACATGCATATGGCTTCATGTCAGTGTCAATTAATAGTCTGTCAGAAGTTAGTTCTTATTTCCTTGTTCAGTTACTACAGTCTTGAAGCATGTTGCAAGTCTATTAAGCTTGTTAAATCTGTCTAAACAATTTATTCAGTTCCTACATTGAAAATGCCAGTAAGACTAAAGTGAGACAATTTACTTTTGACCTCATCATCAGACATGGAAACTTTGTTTTTAAGCAGCTGCCACATTTCACTTTTTCAAAACCCTAAACCACCATACATCACCGGTTAGGAACAGTCCTATAAGACAATGGAGTTCAAGCACAAATAATTGAAAATCTGAACTCCATTAAAGATAAAGTCAAACTTGTAAGAGCATGATATTGTGAAATAGAATAAGTACATTTTTACTGACATTTTACATTCAAAGATCTATCTGTACTTTTCAACAGTTTAAGTATGTGACCAGTTTGTTTCTTACTTAATGGGGATGAATACCTATGCAACTGGACTATATACTTTTTTTTTGTACAGACCTCCCAGTTTCAGAAAAACACACACATATTTTAATTTAATTTGAGACATAGACCAAGACTAAAATAAGTCTATCTTCTGTTGATACTTTTTAAAATTAAAAATTACCTTCTTCATCTTCCTGTCTTTCATCAAATGAAATATGGGATGTCTAGGTATCAGTATAATTACTTTTTACATTTTTAAGATTCAGAAATACTTTAGGTTAAACTCCTTTACCTGGATCACCTGCTTGTGTTCCTATTTCGGACAAGTTTGTTTCATAAGATATAAGGCATAAGGGGGGGTGACATCATGTTCTGACATTTATTCATTGTTACTTTGGTAGCTAAGCTTTGCTCACTGCTTAGCAAAACATCATTTCATGATCAGCTTGCTGTTATCATCTAATCCTGTTCTATCTTTTCAGTTATTTGAGAATTCTGAAGTAAATCAGCAACAATCTTATCAATAAAGTCCAGTTATTTGCACAGCCAAAGATAATTATTCCATATCATTTATCATAACTGGCACAGTATTTTTTATCTTGTAGTTTAAATACACATAGGCAAGCTGTTGGATTATTTTAAGGCTATATCTGAACCTATAAGACACCAGCTGCCAAAACATTCAAAACTAGAATTTAAATATGTTGACTCCTATTTTTACCAGCTAACTCTTAGGGATCAGGAAAAAAACCCAGAGAGGTTCTCTCATAACACCTTCTCAGAGTTGCCTAACCTTGCTTTCTCTTGAAGGCTGAATAACAATAAGGTGGACCACAACTCATAGCAATCATAGCAATTCTTATGTTTCTATCCACAAGTAACACCACTTGTAAGGAGTGCTCTGAGTGGTAATGGCCTATGTCTTAGTGTTAGAAAGTCTAAATTATCAGCAGTACCAGGGCAAATAAGCACATCTGATTTGGGGTTTGGCAAACGTACTAGTCGAAGCGGCTTCTTTCAGTTACAGTATCCTGTCTGTGGATCCCAGATCTTGCTGAATAAGTAGTCATTTAAAAAACTCAAACTTTCTCATTATAAGTGTATTGCCACATTATTTCATATTATACTTTCATCCATCACCTGCTTGACATTATGCATCATGAACAACCCAAAAACTTCTACAGTATTTTAAAATACTTTTTCAATGCATGTTCCATTTTCTGCATTAAAAAAAAAGCGTGTCTGAATTCTACTGAGTACCCAAGCCAGTGATCTTAATACACTGTGGGTGCTTACAGACTTCTTAGCACAGCAGCTGAAACAGACTAAGGTTTAGTCACAGGAAAATAGCACAAATTTCTTTTCTGATGCCTTCCCTCTATTTTTCCCTAGACAGGTTTACGTTATTTCTTCTGCCCAGGTAAAAAGCATAGCACACAGACAGAATTTTCTATCAAACTCCCATATTCATTTTTCCATGTCTGTATGAACACCACTCAAGGAGTGCTGTATGCAGTTTGAAATAACTAGTTGTCAAACTACAATATTCATTGCTGCAACTGTAGAAAAGGCTAAATTAAGACTTCTGCAAAAATGCCTTAGATGAACAAATCCATAGCTGTGATACAGATGATAAATTCAGTGCAAAACTAAATTATTAGAAAGGGAGGGGGAAAGCGAGCTGTAAGAACAATCAGTCAGTGTAAAGAAACCATCCAAACATGTCAGTGCGGATCATTACATAATGTTCTCTCAGGGTACTTGTTATGAGAAAACTTAACCGTTTCTGTTCAAGAACACCGTTTTCACCAAGGCAACACTTAAATTCCAACAGCATTGGCTAACACTGCACACACATGCACTTGGTTCGCATGTGTTTGAATCATGTGTTTATATTTAAAACAATAAAAAAGTACAGAACACTGTAACATCAGGATTACAATCTTGATTTGCATATGTGTGATTTTGCACATGTATAGGCTCAGCCACTAAGCAAAGGAAGGAGAGAGGACTGTGGATTCCAGTGTTACCTTGTCAAGAACAGTTTATCTGGAAAAGAGGGGGGGGAGGGGAAAGGGTAGCTTTCTCAGCCAAATTCCCAGTACATAGCACATCTGGAGATGGCATGGATCACATCAACATGTTACTCCATCCTTTTCATTCCTGTGATCCTGGACTGGTACAGGACTGAGCAAGTCTAAACAATGTCAGTAGATAGTAATATGTAGGGACTTGCTGCTTGTACAAAGATCATCCAATTGTATGTCATTTTCCTGCCCCCAAAATCTACTTTCTGTGGAAGAGCTGTCTTTCCTCTCCATTATCAGGAACAGCTGAGTTTGCTGGCCAAAGAATCTCCAAGTCAGGGAAATACTCAAAAAACAATTTAAAGCCCATTACTATTAGCAAGCAAAAAGCATAACCAAGATCTGTCCACTATTTTTGTTTATTGTAGATGCTTAGGATATAGGATAGAGAGAATGAAATGTTTTATTTGAAGGAATCTTCTTGATACTCTTCTTTAGCATTTATATGGCTATAGGCACAGGTAATTTCCGACTGATACTAGGCTGTCTGGTTTTTTTGGTTTGGTCATTTCAGATAAAGTTGCTTTCTCCTATCTGCCTACATGCAAAACAAAATAATACAACAATTGCAGTGTAGCCCAGCTAGCACTCACCTCTTAGCAAAACATGCTGGGTGTACAGTCAGTTCACGTGTTAATATTTGAGATCATAATCTATTTAAATAAGAGTATGAGAAACGTATAAAGATACCATAAACTCTGACACTTCTTATATTTTCAACAGAGGCCTAGTTTTCTTCCTAGTTCTGGCTCTTCAGACCTGTTTGAAGCTTTCACGACCTCTCCTATGCCTTTGCTGTTCTTCAATGTCTTTCTTATACTATTTATTTCCTTACGAGTTTTCACAGAACGCACACCAGATGCGAATTTGGCTGCCTGCAATCCAATGCTCCATATGGCATTCTCACCCACATACTTTTACACTTCCATAACAATCTCTTTTACTTTATGTTTTATTTTGCTTTGTATTTTTTATTTATTAAATTGATTCAGAATGTTTTCCTTTTATTTCCATATTTTACCACTGTTGTTCTGTTACTGCCAAAATCTTTTTTGTTAATTGCCCTGTCATATATGCATATGGATACTCCAGCACATCGTAACTATCAAAACCAGAACTCAGGTGAGTTATGTGACATTTGCTTTGTGAACTGACGTTCCTCATTTCACCTGCAGGAGCCCTGAGGGAAGGCCAAACAGCTTGCCCAGGCTCTCCAGAAAAAGCTGACTTAAAGGAGGCAGAGGACTTCAATATCATTTACTAACATTTCATTCTTAGAGACAACTGACTGCACACAAGCAGATTGGGAAATATGTTCCTCTACAGGACAAATACTACTTTATATTCATAATATTTGTACCGGTGCCCACGAGTTGTACAGATCCTGTCATAAAGCATGAAAACAAATCTGACTTTCAGCTTGATACCAACTTGAAACCCCCTTTTGTGATTTACAAACCTATCTTCACTCATTTTAAATGTTAAAATTAACTGGTATAACTCATGATTTCCCAGTCTCCCCCCTTGACATTTTCCCCAACTGCTTTGAGAACTGCTTTTCTGGCACCGGCCACCTTGTCGCTCTGGGCTTTCTATACAAAATTCAGAACGTGTTTGTAGTTTTTCTTCTTAGCATATCAGTGCCCAACGTGTTGTTAGTCTTCCTGAGTCTCTTTTTCTTTTAGGTCTAATCTTTACCTATCCCTGACTAGTACTGCAGCTAGTAGGGCAGCTGGCTGTCAGAAGAAACAAAGAGACCTAAGGGTGACAGATGAGAAATATAAATAGATGAAGAAAAAAACTTTTGGGGATCTCGGTCTTCTGCCCAACCATGCAAAACTTGAAAATTAGACTAGGTAATTGAAGCTTAACTATTTCTAGCTTTCCAGGCTGCTGTTGGCTGGCACTTATTATCTGAAATACTGCTAAACTGGTGTGTGTGATCTAAGAATAAAAACGGGTACCCTTTCTTTCCTTTGCCAATTTCCTCTTCTTGCCAAAATCTACACCAGGAAGGCCATTAGCTGGCTACCCAAGCCACACTGCAGCACAATTCAACTGGGAAGACTGATGTCCAAGTGGAGAGCGGTGACAAGTGGCGTTCCTCAGGGGTCAGTATTGGGACCAGCGCTGTTTAACATCTTTGCTGGGGACACGGACAGTGGGATGGAGTGCACCCTCAGCAAGTTTGCCGATGACACCAATCTGTGTGGTGAGGTTGACAGGCTGGAGGGAAGGGATCCATCCAGAGGAACCTGGACAGGCTTGAGAGGTGGGCCTGTTCAAACCTCACGAGGTTCAACAAGGCCAAAGGCAAGGTTCTGCACATGGGTTGGGGCAATCCCAAGCACAAATACAGGCTGGGCAGAGAATGGATTGGGAGCAGCCCTGAGAAGGACTTGGGAATAGTAATGGATTGAAAGCTGAGCCAGCAATGTGCGCTCACAGCCCAGAAAGCCAACTGTATCCTGGGCTGCATCAAGAGAATGGCCAGCAGGTCGAGGTGTGTGATTCTCCCTTGTGAGACCCCACCTGTAGTACTGTGTCCAGCTCTGGGGCCCCCAGTTATAAGGAGATGGACCTGCTTGAGTGGATCCAGAGGAGGCCACAAAGATGATCAGACGGCTGGAGCACCTCTCCTGTGAAGACAGTTTGAGACAGTTGGGGTTGTTCAGCCTGGAGAAGAGAAGGCTCTGGGGAGACCTTATAACAGCCTTCCAGTACCTAAAGGGGAGGCCTACAAGAAAGCCATAGAGGGACTTTTTACAAAGGCATGTAGTGATAGGACAAGGGGTAATGGCTTTAAACTGAAAAAGGGCAGATTGAGATCAGATGTAAGGAAGAAATTCTTTACTGTGAGGGTGGTGAGGCACTGGAACAGGTTGCCCATAGAAGTTGTGGCTGCCCCCTCCCTGGAAGTGTTCAAGGCCAGGTTGGACGGGGCTTTGAGCAACCTGGTCTAGTGGAAGGTGTCCCTGCCCATGGCAGGGGGTTTGGAACTAGATCATCTTTAAGGTCCCTTGCAAACCAAACCATTCTATGATTCTATTACATTCTGGAAAACGACAAGATCAGATTGATGAAAAAAATTAAAACACAGATCAATGATTATGGTGGAAAGGACAAAACGATTAAGGGTACGTAAGTATTTTGACACTGAATGGAATTATTTCTGTTTGCACAGAAAAATTATTTGGTTTATTCACACACAAATTGACTTACAATGTATATATAATAGCAATGATGACATCTTCTAGATTGCTATAATTAGCATAGACAAATAAAAATTTTATTTTGTGAAGAATATTAAATTAGCATTTTCAAAAAAATTTTACATTCACAGTCAGTAGAAACCAGCTATATGGGGCAATGCAAATAAATAACATACTTGAAGTTAATATATACAAATGAATAATTTTAGTCACACAGCTGCTGCACAGCTTAAGTTACTCATGTATAATTTTGTAGGCTTGAAACTTGTGTATCAAATAGTTGCAGAGACATTTCCTTGGAACTCTGTAGCTCCAAGGAAATATAGCTCCCTCATTATTTAAGTGAATAAAAAGCACTGAAGACCTATCTTTCAAATATAAAGCAGATGCATGACCCTGTACTTACACCCATGGGTATTTTCAGTTACTATTTTGTTTACTGGCTAAGGTCCTTAATATTTTAATAATAAAAATTATGAGAGAGATGAAGAATAGAATAAAATAGAATAGTTTCAGTTGGAAAGGACCTGCAATGATCATCTAGTCCAACTGCCTGATCACTTCAGGGCTGACCAAAAATTAAAGCATGTTATGAAGGACATTGTCCAAATGCCTCTTCAACACTGACAGGCTTGGGACATTACTTTATAGTAACTACTATAAGGTTTAAACTTCATTCATTAGTTAGTCCCAAAAGCTCATAAATGCAAAATTATTTGAGAAATACTATTTAAAGTAGGTAATAGTTGAGAATTGCTCTAATTTTAACTCTAAAAAAAAAAAAAATCTAATGAAATCATCCTTATGAGATGATAGAATAATTCAGCCTATTAGAAATAAATCAACAGCAACAAAAAAGCAAGAAAGATCAGGACTTGCAAGGTTGGTTATTGTCAGAGAAATTCTCCAGCTTCAACACAGAGCTCACATTTATATAATCAATTTTCTTTTAGTAAAATTAGCTGCTGTTGCACAAAGCAGATTACAGTGCAACTGGTTTAACCTTGTACTAGCTGAGAGCTATACATCTCAAGTGAAAGAAGCCTTTGTATTTGTTGTTTGATGTTTTTGTACCTTCCAACTATTCTTCAGTGCACAGTAATTCAGCTAGAGCAGTTAATATCCAAAGTAACTAAGATTAAATCTCTTGATCTAGATCTCTCTTATTCTTCTGGTACAATTCCTACAGCTGGGCATGCAACTTTGGCTAAGGTTCTACAATCCTCCCTCCAAAAATGTGTTTCAAGATCCAAATTGTCTCAACGGTTGAGATTGTTTCACCTCTTCCTGTTTTGAACCACTTCAGATAGACAGTTTCATTGCTCTCATGCTGTCATCACCTAGCATAAATAAAAAGGATCATTTTCTTATAAATAATTGGAAGATCACAAATACCTACTAATTGCCTTCTGTATGGAAACCAAGTGAAGAAAACAAAGGAATTCACTAGACGTTTACAACAGGAATGCTCTTAGCTGGATTTACTATACATGTTTACATCAACAGATAGCTACAACAGGAATGCTCTCAGCTGGAACCAGATCCAGCCACTCTGCATTTCCATTTGAATAGTGCAGAAGGCCTTAGAATTAGAAGGAAAAGAGGCTCTGGTCTTGTGATAGCATGTTGTGTTTGTAAAAATACTTTGGCTAATTTACTCCTGGGACTCTCTGGAGGTTTATGAGTGTCCAAGCCCGCCAAACTGCACAGCTTTCACACACCTATTACAACCAGTTAGACCAGAACCCTCACTTCCCTTCAGGACTACAGTATTCCTTCACACCATTAGTTGCTGGTTTTAGTCAGGCAAAATTCCTCTTAGCTTCTATCAGAGTTTTACCAACGTGAAGACTGAACGATTTCAGTCTTTGAAAATAAAGAGGTAAGAGGTTAATGCACTAACCCAATCAACCAGCTTCATTAGATGGATTTTAAACTTTACCTAGGAGTTTCTCCAAGCTGCATTCTACACATCACTCATATGGCTTTGTGGTGGGATAGTTTAACAATAACCAAAACAACTAAGTTGCATGTCCGACATTTTGTTATCTTTAGCATTTCAAATTTCTCCAGGAACACTGTAATTCCATCCCACTGCACACCATCCTTTGTCTACGTTTGCAAAGATGTCTGGTTTTATATGTTCTTACTCCTCAGCTGACTGAGTCAGGGCTATCAAAGCCTAACCAGCTCCCAGGTTATAGCTTATACAAATGATGAACTAGAATGCCTTTCTGTTATTGTTTTAAAAGGCTCCTACCTCAGACCCATTCAGCGTCCCCAATACTAGTATAGGCAGATTCTTTATCCTCATCTGAAGTGGAAAGACATGAACAATGATTTAGCATTTAGCAAAAACGAGGGAGTCCGGGCTTAGGGAAATATGAGTTTTCTATTGGTAACAGACCTGTCTGAGGACCACCTCGTCCTATCCCAGTGCTTCTACAGCATACCCTGTTAGAGGTCTCAATCCTTAACCCCTAACCTAAAACTGCAGATGACTGTAATATGTTCTTTCTCCTTTCAGCACCTGGGCTCTGGGTAGTCAGCTTTCTAGGCAATGGGAAGAAAAAGTAGTCTCTTTTCAATTGCTGCAGATGCTTTCTACCCATGTTGGGACAAGCTATTAAGTCCTAATTAAATACCAAGTTCAAGATGAAAGAAAATTAAAACTGCACATCTATTAAAAGAAATAATTATTCTATAATTTAAATAGAGCTCTTCAATAGTGCTCAGGAACATATAATAAAGACCATGTATGGGTAGGTGTAATTGGATGCAGTTGCCTTAGGAACAGATGTTTGGCATATAAAGCAGAAAGCCTGCTTAAAAGGCAAATTCAGGCTTAAGCCTGGTGGGTGAAACCTGGCTTGACTGAAGTTACTGACAAAAGTGCCATGGGCTTGGTTGGAATCAGGGATTCATTCCAACAGCTTTTCTAATTCTCTCATATTTGCAATATTATTATGAGTGCAGAGCTGAATAATATATTACTTTGAGCCAGAAGTGCTCTACTGGAGGTGCATTTCCCAGTTTCCTTTGTGCAGTAAGTTCATCAAGAAACAAAAAGTACCTAGGGAATCATAAGAGAGTCTAGGTTTACACTCCAGAGATTCTGATATTATTCCCACTTCCAACGTATTTTTATTATGTAGACAAGAGACTTTGTGCTTTTAGAGAAGTGTTATTGTAGGATGTAAAAGAATCTGACATGCAAAAAGAAAACACTGTCTGGTATACAAGTGTCATTTTAAAGTAATATTAATAGCAAGGATTCCTATGCAAAGATGCCATGCAAAAATCTTCATTTTCTGAGTCTTCTAGAAATAAATACAGACCTCCTAATATTGTTTGCCAGAACGATTTCCAGTGAGATTCAACTTCTACTATGCATGTGCCAGAAACAGAATGTCCAAATTACTCCTCCCAGTACAAGATTCAAGACATGTTTCTTGTCCATGTATTTCTCGACAAAGAATATATTTGTTCATGTTTCTATGATTTACTGACCATTTTTGCTGCCATTTGGAGAAATATTATAAAACACAAAACTGCTTCTTATCCTGTATGAAGTCAGAACACATATACAGCCCTCTATCTCTTGACATCACTATCTGCAAAAGATGAAGAATTTCCTACAGAAATTGAACTAGATGTTATTAAGGTGTAAAGTTTGAAATAGCAAAGGATACTATATTTTCTTACTGTCTTTGAAACAAGAAAAGCAAATGAAGAAGTTCTTTATTTAATAAGTTGTTTACTAAATGATACTTCCCAAAGACTAGGAAATAATTTCATGAGCAGGAACCGTAAGGTCAAATTCTATGCTGTACCCCCTAATAGTATCATAATAAATCTTACAAGCCAGCTGTAGGAATGCACTGATTTAAGATAAATTTCTGCACTCTTCATATATTCTCCCAGGATAACCAGGCAAGCTGGAGAAACCATCCTGGAGTCAGATAGCCTCCTGAAATCCCTGCAGCCATACATACCGTAGCTCTAATCCTCCATGTTAATCTTGTTTTCATTCCAACACATGTATTTTCCCACACTGAAAAAGAATCTTTTAGAAAAGGGCTTTTTTCCCTGTATACTGGGAGAAGGTTCATGTGGTTGGGTACAGGAGTCCCACAATATATTTACAATACCAATAAAATGTGAGCTTATGTTAATTTTCATGTTAATGTTAATGACCCACCTGTCATTCCCATGACTATAGAGACAGCTTAAATTGGTTTTGAACTCCTGAATGCACTGTAATTTGCCTTGTCTGGGCATAATCTCTGGTATGCATGAAACCTGAGCTACTAGATTCAGGCCCACAGAATATACTTGTAATGTATATAAGAAATAGCTGAAATACAAGTCCTGAACAACAGAGGCCTCTAGTCACAACACATGATGTAGAAGTGTCAGGAAACTGAATATATGGGGAAAAAAAGCCCCTTCTGTTCTTTTCTCACTCCTCTTGCTCAACTTGAAAGTGATCCAAATGCCTAACTTTGATTACAGACATTTTCCATGGCTCTACTGACTTTTAGGGTTTTGATTTTTGCCTGCCTTTTTCTATTACATTTGTTTTACATTATTTTGCAACTTCTTCTCTTTAACTAGCCTCTGAAAATCAAACCTAAATATGCTTCTTTACATTATAAATGCCTTGTTTCTGAAAGGGAGAAAGATCCACAACTGAGAAGTTATCAGGCCAGCAGGACACTGTAAAACTAAATGTTATACAGCAAAAAATAACTGCAGCAGAAATACAAAGAACCATGTTTTCTGTTATTAATTTCTGTTCCATGGAAAGTGCAACCCAAAAATATAAGCAGTAGCTAGTGTCCAAGTTGAAAAATTAAACATGATTACATAAGACTATTACCATGTTAGTTTGCCCAAACAAATACTAGTATAAATGGCTGCATATTTTACTAAATCAGTCTCAAAGCTTTCAAAAGACGTTTCATGAAGTGAGCAGGAGACACAACAGAATCATAAAGTCATGAAGATATATTTCCTGTTTCACGGTGCAAACACTGCATGGTTGATGTCAATCCTGGCACTGAATATTTCAGCTAGGGCAAAAATTTGCAAGCAGATAATCCCTAATGAACACCCGACAAACCACATTGTCTGGATACAGGTTACTGTTTGAAAAAGGAAAGCCAACTCCAGGCTTTCAGGACATGACCATGAAGACACCATCCTCATCCTCACACAAGCACAACATCTCTGAAGGGGCAGGTCCTCAGTTCACTTCCCACCTGATCACAAGCCTGTGCTCTGTTCACACAACTGCAGGGATCTGGCAAAGCCAAAGCAAGATACCAGGGTTGAAGTAGAGCTGCCAGACTGCCACAGGGCTCACAAAACCCACAAGTGTCAGAGAGTTTAAGAGTCAAATGACTTGGCCTGCTCTAGTACACATGGACAGTGGACAACAAGCTCAACTTTCATGTTACTTTGGTACCTTAGCTGGTGTGAAGAAGAGATAGTGAGGAAAAGCATCAAATCTGTGCTATTTCCAATGTACAAGTCAAGGAAAAAAAGCTGAAACCCTTTAGGTTGTCACTACCAGATCAATGCTACCACCTGTGCTACCATTATTTATATTGCAGTGGGACTGGTAGGACTTTGCACCACTGTTCAAAACTGAAAATATGGTTGCTCCCTTTAGACATATAAGGCCCCTTTTCATGAACTATTATTGCACAGGGGCCAGTTACAGTAAAGCAAAGAGAATATTTAATTGCAAGATCAAGGCCTTATTATTTCACTTAGCAGCCAGTTATCTTCTCTTGTCCTGGAGAAGCTCAAAGATTCAAATTTCCTCGCCTTGTATGACTGGCTTGCTGAGTTAATATATCCTGTTGGCTATGTGATGTCATCCTTATTTTTCTAAATGTTAGGCCACCTAAATTCCTACACTGCTGGAATAGCTTTTCTCAGAAAAAAAAAAAAGCTCAATTCTTACATTGGCCAGATATACTCAGGGAAACAAAATGACAGAAAGCAAAATAAGGCGTATTTGTTACAAAAAAGAACCTCATGAGGCCCTCAAGTTCAAGAGAAAAATAGAGGTGTCTGAAACCACTTACATGCACTTTTTTATAAGGGGAGCTGGCTGAGCGCAGCACAAGCTCGCCAAAGTTTAAAGACAGTGAAATTAGGGAATACCACCCTTGCATCCCTCCTATCTATGGCATGTTTCATGGGGTGGTTCATAAAGCAAATACTTCTCTATGGCCTTCCATGCAATCACAGCATCTTTTTTCTTCCATGGATGTGCTGAGGAATGAAATAACATGTGCTGAGTGAGGATAATCAGAGAATCAAAAATGTTAAGGGAAGCAGGTTCTACTACAAGATGTATCACGCGAAGGCTAGCTATTCCCTAGGTAGGAACCATGATCTGCAGATAAATTTCTTTCTCCAAACACAAATGCTCATTGTATTGCTGTTCTCAGGTAGTCATCATTCACTAGCAATAGTGGAAAGTCTATGGCTTCAGCTTCCAAAACAAAGAGAGGGACAGAAGTACACCCTCAGATGCTCCAGAAAAAGGCACTTTGCCAAAGGGCTAAAGTTGCCTTTATGTACTTTTCCATCCCTCTCTTTATCCTGAGGCTTATTTAACCTCAAGTAAACGGCAGCAATTACCAGCAGCTTCTGATTTACACCAGGAATATGAAACAGAAACACCTCATATGTTAAAGAGAGATTAGGACACAAAAATTCACCTTGAAGACATGAAAAAATGAGCCAGAATCTGGTCAAATTAGCTATTAGGCTAATGAGCATGGGTGGTGATGCACTAAGCAATTCCAAGAGGGACAAACATCTGGGCCCAAGAGTCTCTGTCCTTTTGTGTCTCTGTGTTTCAGTAACACTCCAGTTATACAACAGTATCTGATATTATGGTAGACCAGCACAGACTTTGCAGCCAGATTCCAATGCCATTATCTTATGCAATTAACTGCTTTTATTAAACAAGTTATTAAGCTGCAAATATACACCACACAGTACACTCCAGAACTGTTACAGAAATTTAGCCTGATGAAGGGCCTCCAATAAAGACAGTTCCAAAAATCAGCATTTGTTCATAATTCTTGATAGTTTCCAAATTCTTTTTTAACAAATTAGCTTGCTCCTTTGTTATTCCACATCAATACAGAATAGTTTGTGTTTTTAGCAACAATCCATTACTATGGATTCAACACATTAATTAGTGAACACATTCATATTTCTATTTAAAAAACATACAGTTCACCGGTGAAAGGAGTCTCAAATGCCAGATAACACTCTTCAAAACTGCTAACATGGGCCCTGACTTTACAAAGATGTACAGCTAGCTTTAGTAGTAGGTTTTCATGATGGAGACTTCAGTGTATATTCTACCAAATTAACAATGTTCAATGATAACATTTGTTAAGCATATAAAACGAATGCTGGAAGCCAACAGCCCCCTATTTGCTGTCCCATGGACTGTTTTGCCTAAATGGCATACTGTAGATGACATGTAATTAAAGCTGCACTGAAAAATGTTAAAAGAACCAATTAACTTGTTTAAACAGCAAACAAACAAAAAAGAGGGGTCATTTTGTAGATGGTAATTTTTAGTTTCTTCACTGTGAAAACTAGATACAAAATACAAAATGTTTATCCAGCTGCCTAGTTAAAAGTGGTGGTTACTTAACACTACAAGATTAAAATTATTTAGTAAACAAGTTACTAAATGTTCACTAAACATTTACCACTTACTAAACAATTCAAAATGTTTAGTAAACCAACTTAAATTAAAATTTGCTTGGCTTGACAGCAAGCAATTTAAAACTTAAAATCTGTGATTAATGAAGCTCTATATTGTAACAGGAACCAGTTTTCTGCGTAGCATTGGCCAAAAATTACTTTTCTTACCACCTGCCAAAAGCCAAAGAACCTTCATGTCTCTTCTCCATTGGGATTGTCTTGAAAAAGAAACTTCTGAAAGGCTGGCTATATTTCAATCTCCCTTTTTCTTTAAATATTCATATGGTATCTTCGCAGCTGCTCAGTATTCATCACCTGTACTCCTCTGCCCTGTCTCCCATGGCCAGATTGTGCTACTCCATACTCATTCTCAGTTGCAAGACCACCCAAAGAGTTAAAGCCCACTGGGGCAAATGGGTTCCCTTTCCCATGAGAAACATCTCCTGTAATATTCTGGGACATCCACTGCAGACTTAGGATTAGGTCTCTGAAATATTTTAAGAGACTGTCTCTGGGGACAGTTCTTCTCAGTTACAATGAGTACTATACATATGAGGAAACGGCTTTTGGAGTTTTTATATGAGCTTTCATGTGGATATAAATCAGTAATATCCCTGGTTTGTGTATAACCACACGTAGGTTTAGCTTGCACAGACAACTATAGCTAACATTTGAAACAACAATGCTACAGTACTTTTAAATCTGCAATGCAATTCATTACCACTGCTTTCATCACCTGTGGGGGTTAGCATGTTTCCTTAGCTTTTCTTTCTAGCATAATAATTAGTTATGTTAGTATTGCCAATGAAGAGTATTAAAAAAAAAAAAAATTAATGACACCTCAGGCACTATAAGCCTGGCTTAAAAAAAAAAAAACAAAAAAAGAGATAAAGCACATATTTTTACTTGTCTTCTAAGCTGAGGCGGGGGGGGGGGGGAAGGGTTGACCTATAGACTGACCCTGGGGCAGCTATCCAAATTACTCTCCCAGAGGAAGACATCTAGAGGTTACTCCATGTTTCCACCTGACCAGCAAGATTCTCATGTAATCATTTGACTCAGGAACAGCAACATGAACAATACCACCGAGTCTTGCATTAATTACATGAGCATTACATTCACTATTTATGTATTGGAAAGCAAGTAATCGGTTTTAGATGAATCACAGCTGGCCTGAAAATGGCTTTCCCCAGAGAAAACAATACTGTACAACTTCTGTCTTTGAACTTCTGGAGATTCCTGTGTATTACCTCAAAAAATAAGTTAAATTCTCGCTCAGATGCAAATACAAGAAACCAGTGTTTTAATTTTATTTTTTAATAATTTCAAGCATTTCTGTTTTTATCCTGATTCGTATCCCCACTGGATTTGCTTCTAGCAAGTGTGAAAGTTACATAGCACGTGAAAAGCAGATCACAAGGAGGAACATTGGGGATCAGCTGGAAACACTGGTCTTTAGCTCTATAACTGATACTCCAATATTCGTAAGGGTACAATGCTCATACTTTCAATTAGCTAAAACCAACGCTAAACTACTACCTGGAAAGGCTATCAAAGTTCAGTAACTGGGCCATTTTCATACTTAGACAATTATGCTTTCTGAGTAATGTCCAGGATATTTGTAAGCCAACATGTTCCAGTATGTTACTTATATTGGTGATAGCACTTAAATTCCATGTCCAGGTTAAGACCTACTGTGCTACATGCTGGAGGAGTACAACACTGAAATTCTGGGCATTAAAACTGTATTGTTTATTTTGTTATTGTTGAAATAACTATGAAAAAACATTAAAAATAGAAAACTAGTATTTAAACTAGAAGAGAGGAGCAGAGCCAGAAAACTTCAGTTAGTGGACATAATCTTTCCCTTTCACCTGAACAACAACATGCCATTTACAAGTCGACACTGGAACAACCTGGAATTACTCACAGGGCGAAAGTCTCATAGAAATGTACGTTCACAAGCCGTGAACCACAGACTGAGGTCAATTCCTACTAAACAGAATTGAGGCAAGTTGAAAGTACATACTATTCTTTTAATATTCTTTCTGCAGGTAGAGTAACATCTGTAAAGCACACAAAGAAGGTAGGTGAATAAAGGTGGGAAGCCAGGTGGTCTCTTGGGCATCTAAAAGGAGGAAGGGACCCATATAATCCTGATCTGTCCATAACACGTCTGTATTTAGGAACACATGCTAAGGATATTCAAAAGTCCCTGCCGTAGAAGACAGACCCTAATCTTAAACAAGTAGTAGAAGCAGGTGATCTGTAGGAAGAGGCAAAGATTGCAAAATAGGGATAGCTGGCTCAAGCCCACATGAATATATTTAAAATACTAATCACATAATGACAGACTGTGATACTGAATCACCACAAAATAGACCTAGTTAATGTAGAGAAAAATGAATGTTTGGCAAAGGTGCTAGCTGTGCACATTTCAGGTGGAAACAAGCACCCTGCCAATTGCTACAGTTATTAAAATAGACAAGTCTTCCATACAGATCAGTAAGGCAGTTCAAGAGTTTAGTGACACCTGATTTTCTCAAGTACAGAATTGCTCTTAGGGACGATATTTCTAAAAATATTTAGAAATCTAACTCCTACTGATAATGGCGTGAAATGGAAACGTAAAATATGGCTGTTCACCTCCAAACTTGTCTCTGCTATTAAACTGAAGTCACAGGCTTTTAGAGGCAGAAATCATTGTAATTTATTTAACCTTCAAGGAAGAGAACAGCACTGCTAATACAGCCCTAACAACAGTTTGATCTCCATACAACAAAAAGCCTGTCACTGCAATCTAAAATTTTGTGGTGTTTTGTTTGTTGTTGTTTTTTTTAATTAAATCCTTGATCCCTATGTGATAAATAAAAAAACTTAAAAGTCAATTAACATAATTCTTGCTGATAACTAGGATTTCACAAATGCTAAGCTCTGTTATTGATATAGCTGCATCAGAGTACGATTCTACAATCTGACTACATCTTACATGTGTTTCTTCCCTCCTGCCTTTGCATTTGAGAAATCAAATCAGAGGCTGCAAAATAGTCCCTATGGGACAAGTATGAATATTTGATTTAGACTGGAGAGCAGTTATTCACATAATTAGTTACCCTGAAAATCAATAGTGAGAATTTCAGAAAAATAAGAGCTGCCAGATTGGATGAGGACACACTCCTGTCCTCTTTCTGAAGGTGGGCAGACGCTACAGAGGAAAGCGCAAAAAGCCCTCAAGAAGCAGCCCCCTCCCAGCCCAAAAGGGCCTAATTTGAATTCTGAATAATGAATTTTAATATCCTCTTTCCCAGCTTACAATTCTAGATCTTGTCAGTGCTATGAATTACAAGCCCTTGATTTCTTGATCTCAAGAACAAACTTATTTCTTTTTCTATCAGTTTTTAATTGACGGCTTTTCAGCTTCATTGACTGTCCACCTGTTTGTCTCTTATGACACAATAAGAAGAAAAAATATCCATCTGCCTGAGCAATATGTGCCAGTACTTTCCATACTTTCGTTTCAACCTCTTTAAGGTAAACAGCCAAAACTCTTGAGACTCTTTATAGATTGTCTATACTCCTTCTCCCTACTCATTTCAGAGCCTTCTGTAATCTTTTTTGAGAGGAGATAACCAATATTACACAGTATTTCACTAGGCTGTACCATTAAATTCTCTGAAGGCATGATAACACAGAACTACGTTACCTTATTCCAGTTCCTAAAAGCTGGTTTGCAAGTGCAGTCAAACAGCAGAGGTCTTCCCTGAGCTGCGTACAGTCTCAAACCATTCCCTCTCACTAGCTGATGTAATGATGTGAAATTTTGCAGGTAATTTTAGTATTTTCAGGAAACATGAGGCTTCTATTTGTGATAACCGAATGTCATTTGTTGACATTTGGGCTATTCACCTGGCTAGGTCAGGTCTCCCTAGAGTAATGACAAGTCCTTTCTCATTCTGTCCAATCCCATATCAGTTTGTGTCTTCAGCAGATTTTCACTTCTTCCTCCCCTCTTTCCATCTAATGTGTAAGTATATTAAATACTGGAGTTGATACAAAACCTTGAGGTATCCCAGTATGTTTTAAATGGTCAGTTTTTTACCACAACAAAACTAGACTCCAACCAAGTTTTGGAGTCATGGCAACACTACCTGTGATTACCTCTGGTACTTTCTCCATGGAATTTTGCTAAAAAGACTAGCAAAAGCTTTCTGAATGTCTCAAACAATTTTATACATACATACATACATCTATCTATATATATAAACAGTCTAAATTAAGTATGAGAGGAATACACTCCAATGTGAAAAAAACCAGACCTGGCCCTACAGGTGATTTAGTCACAATAAAAAGAATGTCACTGAGAGAGAGACCAAATCTAGACCACACTAGATTACAGACTTACTTTCCAGAAAGCATGTCCATTATTAATGCACTCCATAATTATCGTGCCAACAGCATCTAAATCTAAATACAAAGGCACAATAAGATGACAAAAAGTACCCATGGTGGAATTTGAACTTACTAAATATCGTTTGTTCACAGTTCTTGGGCCAATTAAACCTTCTAACTGGAAAGTCACAAGGAAAGTCCATATCCCAAAACCTGGCATAAGCTCAGCTTGAAAGACTATTCAAAGAGGTTTCAAAGTAGCTCTGACAAAGCTAACTTCCTGCTTTTGATGATCTACCCCATTTACATGCAGTCAACGGTTCAACAGATGCAGTTCAACACAGCTCTTCTTCAGCCATGCCATATTATATCAGCTAGAGAGATGGGTCTTTTCTTCTGCATGTTCTTCTACATTCCTAGCAACTCAGATTTTAAATTGGCAGTGACTTCACATAACCTATTATTTTTAGACATACATTTATGAAACTCAGACACTTTGTATATTTATCCCCCACCATTACACCTCAAGTATGTAATTTTGTTATTCAGAACAAGTTACAAGAGAAAATATAACTAGAATAGCAGGCTTAGGCTTGCAATTAACTTTTTCAGACAGAGCTATAAATTTCAATAAATAGGTTATAATTGAGAAGCCAGCATGACCTTTATTACTTCAGAAGGTTCAGACATAGCAGCTCACCGAGACTTCATCTGGACTATTAGTCACTCTGTCAGATAGAAGCACTAACATCCAACTCAGTCTGGCACCAGCATATGATCTGATCCTGAAAACTGACCTGAATAAGCTCTACTCTCAGGAATAGTCCCAGTCCAGGCAATGGAATTACTCTTAGAGAAATCCCATACTCCCTGTGAGTAAAGTAGCAAACATCAGATATTTCTGTCATAAGCACAATCAAGCAAAATAAAAGGCTTTTACAGAAGTCCTAAAATATTTATCAGTAAAGTCCTATAATCTGGCAATCAAGATCTCTTCCTCAGAAAAAATGAACTAGTACCGTGTACCATGCTTTCTTGTATCATTCTCTTCCATGATTAACCACATTGCCAAACAGATAATCCATGAGTAAACATTTCAGAGTGTTTACACTTAATACTGAGGAAAGTGCAACGTGAAAACAATCACTTTGTCAGAGCCAGTCTTCCCAGCAGAGCAATGGTTTCTCTTGCAGCAGAATCCTTTCTACAACAAAATCCCTGTGATGTTATGAACGACAATAAGACAACCAAAATATTTTTATGACTTCAGTTAATGGGTAAGTTACTCTTAGAACTTGTTAATATATGCAGTTGCCATCATGGTGATGAAAGATGGACAAGAAATAGGATGCGTTACATGCAAAAATACTAGTTGATATATTACAACCACTCAAGGTATCACTTTCTTTGTAAATCATGCACATGGAGGAATACAACTAGGTCGCTCTTCATATTGATATCAGCATGTTTCTTCCTCAGCTGCAGGCATATGGAAGAACCAGTTCCATTTGACATAGGAAGAGGCATAACACTCAGGTCAAGTGCTGTGAAAATCTGACAGACTCCCAGAACAACGGAAAGACGCACTAATAACGTGTTACTTTTGAAAACAGCATGTGCGTGAGCTCACTGGGGCTTCTACACAGCCGTCAAAAACACAGCGTCACGAAGTGTGTCTGCAACATTAAGACAAATATTTGACCTATTTTCTTAACGGGACTGTCGTGATTATTGCGCGACGCTCCTGCGAGCCAGCAGCTGCCGAAGGAGCAGTGCAACACGGGCACGGCACGCTGTGCAGAGCGCGGGAGCGTTCCACGGGGCGAGGTTTTCCCACCGGGTAAAGCGGCCAGAGGCCCGCGCCCACCCTTCCCGGCCGCTCGGGGCCGCCGGGCCCCCACGCAGAGCGCCGGTGCCCGTCCCCCGCCTCGCAGCCCCCCACCCCCGGCCGCGCCGGCGACTCACGTTTGTAGCTGGCGGCCCAGGGCTGGTAGCCGTAGTAGCCGGTGATGCGGAGGATCCGCTCCTCGATGGAGGTGAGCCCCACGGAAGCGCTGGTGAGGTCCTCCACGGAGCGGGACCACTTCAAGTCCTCTTTGATGGCCTCGTCCACCACCAGGTACTTCAGCTGCCGCAGCTGCGGGCTGATGTCGGACAGCCGCCGCGGGCTGACATCGGGGGAGCGCCGCATGCCGCTGGGGGCCGGGAGAGGGGCGTCAGCGGGGCCGGGGGGGCCGCCCCCCCCCCCCGCCAACTTCGCCCGGGGCCGGCGGGACCTCCGCCGGCAGGTGAGCGGGCCCGGCGCCCGCGGCGGCGCCGCAAACTTTCCTCGCCGCCCTCCACCGGAGCGACCCCCGGGGCGGGCGGCGCCGCCGGGTGAGGTGAGGTGGGGTGAGGTGAGTGGGATGTCCCCGTCCCTCCCAACCCGCCCGCCCGGCCCCGCAGCGGTACTCACAGGGTGGCGGCTTTGCCCCGCGCGGAGCCGTTGGGGAACTCCCGGATCCCCATGGGGAGCAGCAGCGATGGCTGGGGGGCGCCCAGACTTCACGGTGGGGCGAGCCGGCGGCGCTCACCGGCCGGGTAAGAGGCGGGAAGGAAGGAAGGAAAGAGGGGAGGGAGCGGGGATGCGGCGGCTCCCGCGGCAGAGGGTCCCCGGGCTGGCGCTGGCCGCCGGCGGCGGGAGGGGCAGGCCGGGAAACGGGCGGGCCGCCGTTGCCGCCTGCGAGGCGCTGCCGCCTGCGAAGCGCCGGCGGCGGGGGCCGGGCCGGGCCGGGCAGGGCGCGCTCCGCTCCGCGCCCCCCACCCCGCGCGGTGCCGCCGGCCGCCAGCAGGGGGAGCCCCGCCGGCCCGCCAACCGCCCGCGCCGCTCGCCCCCTGGCGGCCGCGGGGCGGGGCGGGGCGGGGGCAGCCCCCGGGCAGCCCCCGGGCAGCCCCGACCGATCCCGGCTCAGGAGCGGAGCGGAGCGAGGGGCGGACGGCACCTGTCTCGCCTCGCCTCGCCGGTGGGGCGGGCTCCGGTAGGGTGCCCGGGGCGCGGCCCCGGCGCTGAGGGAGCCCCACGGCCGGGGTGCGAGGCGGGGACGGCGGCCCGCAGCTCTGGGAAGGGCCGCGTCGTTCGTCGCGGTGTCGCCTCGTCCGGCGTCAGCTAGGAAGGAGCGGCGGAACGGCGATGCGAGGGAGCCGGGGCACGGGTGGGGTGGGCTGCGCCCCCGCGGGCCGAGAGGGCTCGCGTGGGGCTGCCGCCGGGTCCCCCGGCGGGGAGGGAGCCTGCGGCCGCGGTGAAGAGCCGCCCCTGGCTGCAGCGGCGAGACCACGGTGAGGTTAAGCTTCAGTAATTGCGTGAGCGCAGGTGCGTACCTTGCACAGGCGTTTTAGTCACAAGCAGGCAAATTAAAATCCCCTAATAGATATTAGACAAAACTTGATCACCTACAAGGAGTTGAAATTAAAATAATTTTCTGTGTATATGTCTCTCATAGGAAAAACCAAATGAAGTCCAAGGAGGAAAGGTTGTTCCCTTTCACCACTGCACAAGCTCAGTTCACCTGAACATTAAAACACCAAGGTATTGAAAGTGGAAGCAAGGCAGTATCAGTTAAATGCAACCTCTCACTATCACTGAAGGCAACGTTACAGGATCACTGTACCGTTATCAGAAAGAGGAAGTAAAAAAACCGCTAGCAGATGAAAGCCAAACTGATTATCATTTTAAATACACACATACTAAAATAATGCACTAAATTTGTTTTATTTCCTCTGCAACCCTTCTTTCGAGCCTGGGAAAGGCGTCCTTGCTGAGGAGGTCGGTTTCAAAACCCCGCACAGGTGAACAGCAGTGGCCCAGCAGCGCTGGCAGAGAATAACTGTGCCGGCATTTGACGCTGCCTACCTGCGAAGTGACAGAGCTCCCCACAAGGTACACAACCAGCGCGGAGGGATGATTTAGGTTAAGATGAGAGGATGAAAACACAGCGCTCACTAAATCTACAGATACCGATTACATGGCTTGATTTAAGTCTCTTCAGGGCGTTCAGGGCTGCAGTAGTGATAACAACAGTTATGAATGGGGATTAAACATTTCAGTCAGGCCTCTGAAGTCCGGCATCATTCCGTATGCAGAGCCCATGCTCGCTCTGGCTTTAAGTGATGGACAAGGATAGGATTTCATCTGAGAATTGCCTGTAATACTTCATGTATCTAGTGTCAAATTCCTCCATTATTGTAGGTACAAATCTCAAAGTGTACTAAAAATAACATAATACAGGTCCAGAAATATAAGTCTGGGCTGGCTGTGCTCAGTACAGGGCTAATCCACATTGGTGTGAGAAAACAGTTAATATAAAGTTCTGAGTCTCAGAGCAAGCAAAGGTTCCAACAACCAAGGAAGCGACATTGTTGACCAGCCAAGTGGTGACACCTGCTGAGCACTCGCCTACCTCTTGGCATGGGCTGGCACAGACTAGCAGGGACTTGATTAGACCAGCTAGAAATTTCTCCTCCATCACTGAAGTATTAGTCCCAAACAGGAGCCATGAAGTCAGAGGCCCTGTTACACGCATCTCTGCTTTAATATGCCAGAACCATCTCATTCCTCTGTCCAATAAAGATTGTTTTTCTGCTATTTTATTCTTTCCCAGTTGCTGTCATTTCAAGGTGTAAATGGAATGATGGATGCGTGTTAATACTTTCTCCTGTCATGGAGGCAAGTGACTTTGGACACCTTGGGTGGCAGTGCTGACAAACTTGAAGTGAGCATGCATCTTGCAAGAGAGAAAAAAAAATGCATGGGAGTGAAAATTTTAAAGTTCACTGAAATGTTTAATAAAGATGACATTTCAAAAGTGTAGTAAGAGGCAACATCAACATAGCTAGCTCTTAGGATCTTATCAAACCCTGCTGTAAGTGATGTTTCTTCTTAAAAAATAGCTGCTGGAGACACAAGTGAAAGTTCTTGTGTGTATTATTTTAATTACGCTTAAGCGTTGTAGCTAAAACAAACATTACAATATGGCACTGGACATTAAAAGATAAAGTATGGGATCCTGCATGATTCAGAATTTATAGTTATGGAGCTACTTGAGATATTTTATATGAGGAGAGAAAATAGTGTAGCATACTGGCAATGCTACCAAGAGCAGGAAACAAAAAGAAATGCTAAACAGTATATATGTATTTTAAGGAATAGCAGGCAAAATGGAGCAGGATTTGCCTCAGAGTTTAGGTTTGAGCCACCTAATATGGTATGCAACACCAAACTGGAGCCACTATAAACAGCTTTTCTGAACCTCTTACTTGTACGTTACTTAAATAAAACACCTACAATTGTCCAAACACAGAATAGTTAGGAAATAGTGTATTTTTTAAAATGGCAGAGCCCTATAGCAAGGGAACATATAGTATTTATTCCAGTATGGTGACTTCTGTCCTGTTAGATACACCTTTTTATTTTCTTCCAGACAACATGAAATTATATGCTCGACAGATAGTCAGCTCTTAAAAGGCACAGCCATTAAAATATATTAGATTAACATTATGTTGTCTACAATGTGATGCCATGTCAGAGGAAAATATAATTTAAACTATTTATTTTCACCTCCCATCAATACTAGCTTGCCAAAAGTTTCTCTGGGATGGAATTTTACACTTACGAAAATACTACTCATTTCATGAGAAAGGTAAGTGAATATCTATATTTCTGCCACCCATCCACCCCCCAAGATAAGAGTTTTACATTTAAAGGATACAGTGACAGTAGTAGAATAAGATCGCAAAGATACTTCATTGGGCAACAAATTAATCACAACTGCAGAAACTACAGCATGAAGCTGATGTGTTGTTCCTTCTTCTCCAGTTCATAAAAGTCACCCGTAGGAACTGAGTTTTTAGAAGACAAGTCCCTCCTCAAGCAAGTACTCTTCTAACTGAATCTTCTGTATCTGATATATGTTCCCGCTTCTTAGTATTTTTAGGCTTAGCACTGAAGGTATATACCTGAGTCATTAATCAGATGTTCCCACCCCAAGGGTTTTTGGGTGCTAGACAGAAATACAATATGCATGGTAGAAGTCCTATATAATATATGGAAATGCTTGTACAGCAAAACTATTAATTTTCTTTACCTGGGGTCAAATTTTACATCCACAGGAATATAATGCTACTGTATATCCAAAGTAGCTCCAGCTCAATCAGTGGGTCTAATTTTAGTATGCTATTCAGACTGAATAGGAGTGCAACTTTGAACATAATCTATTTCACACACAAAATATTTTGAATCAGCAACAAAAGGAAATACGTAGCTAGAAACCTTCTAGTCTATCCTGGATAATCTTTGCTTGCATTTGTGTTTTAAAATATTTAGTACCACATTTAAATGGTTTAAATAAACCCAGAGAACCAAGAAAAACTGGTAGAGCAGGCAGAGAATGGCCAAATGCAAGACTGCGTAATAAGCAAAAATCAGACCGACCACATTCAACAGACTCACACTTGCTCCTTCATGTAGAGAGACAGAGACTGTGCTTGAGAGCGCAGTCAGATGGGTTTAAGACAAGTTGCCAGAGATTTTTCATGTGAGCTCCCACATTGTTCTGAGACCCCTGCAATGCACAGGACGAAACCAAACAAGCATGAGAATTTCTGACATGAATCCTTGCTGAAAGCAACTGAAAAGCTCTGGAAATTATGAGGTGGCTGCCTGTTGTATTCAGGAAGGGGCGTACAGAGTCAGTGTCCTAGTTCCTGGGAGGTATGCTGCTTTATAGAAAGCTGATTTCAATGTGCTACTTTGATTATAAACTGTTAAGTTTCTTCTTGGCCAGACACAGTGGAAAATAGAAGTCTCTTATATTTGGAACTGAAAATAGGCCTATTGTTTTTCTATCAATTGTTTGATGAGAAGTGCAGAAAAAAATAATTTAGGACATCTCATCATGTCTTGGTGGTGTTTGAGCCCTGCCATAGCCTCTCTTCCCAGTTCAAATCAAAAACTGAAATGTACAGAGCAGAAAAATAGTAACATTTCCTTCCTCCAGCAAGAAGCCCCAAAGGGACTGTAGGAGGTGTCGATGACAGAAAATACAGAACAGCAGACCTCTTCAGTATCCCATATTTTGAGAAATGCCAGAGGCTTGAATCAGAGTCAATCTGTGTTCTACATAGCCTTGGTATCCCTTCATATTCTGCCATTTCAAGTAATTTGTACCAGAAATAATGGGCTATAAAACAGAGGTTAAGGAAAGACTAGATACTGGTCTTGCAAGTTTTCTGTGTTTATTTGTGCATCATTCCTAGTTTGTCCTTTTTGCATCAGTTTGGCTGAGAGGCCAAAAAGCAGGGAAAAAGGAAGAGGGGAAGGTCATAGCAAGAGGGGAAGGTCATAGCAACAGCAATCTACCCTGGCTAGCCCATGAAAACCCACAGGGGGAAAAAAAAAGGCGGGGGGGGGGGGGGGGGGGAAGCAATAGCCACAAAGATATAGGGAAGAGAATGAAGGACTCTGGAGAGAACCTGAAAGAACTTGTAATGGATTTGTGCTCAGGGAAGGCAGTTGCTTTAGTGATTTAGAGCACAATATTCATATTACATTTGAAGTTGCTTATCCAGAAGGTGTGCTAGCCCCAAGAAAAACCTGATAATTCTCACCCTTCAGATAAACTTTTGTTTTTCCAGTTTTGAAGGTGGTTTTTAAAGTTGACATTTTTTTGATGCAGCAAATGTGTCGCTAGCCGTGGACTGTGCAGCTTTCTCAGCAGGAGAGATTTCTGAAGAGAAAGGAACACTTGGAGACTGATTTGACAGGCAATTTTTACTGTATAAAATTAATGGCAGCTGTTTGAAGCTGCTCATGTGTCTGAAACATTAAAAATCCCACAGCTGAATTTTTGATCTGGGAGCACAGAAGATCAAGGAGCATTACACTTTTGCCGTACGGTTCTATAGTGTGGGGCATAGCCACTTATTTCCATGTATACATTTTGAACCCTATTCATAAGTTAGCCACACTTATTTTTCCAGATCTTCTGGAAATAATTTTGGAAGCTGCTACAAATGTTCTGCTACACCAACCCAGCCCCCACTTCTCCCTACAATATACAAAAAGGTGTCCTCTCTTCACCTTTTGTCATCTACAATGGATATATTTCATATCATAAAGACAGTATCTCACTGCACTTTTTTCCAGCTGTTTTTTGAAATGAAAAGACTTCATTAAAAAAATCTGTTAACAGTATAAATTTTTAGTGAGAGTGACAGTAAGAACCATGGGCAATTTGCAGAGGTGCTGTGCAGGTCCCTCCTGTAGACAGCAACACCCCTATATGCTGTATATCCACATGGGGCAGATGTTAGCACTAATGTGAGCCTCAAGGCTGCATGGCTTCTTAGTATAAAATGATATAGCATTCAAAAAATGAGTTCTTTCATCTTGTATTTCTTTAGTAGATTCTTTTATTGTGGTGATAAATTTGGAACAATGAGATTATTTGATTAAACTTTCTCAGTCACTGCTGAATGGACTACCCTGCTTGTAGAATTAATAAAAAGGCCAAGACACCTCATTAACATGCTTGGTATTGAGCTGGATTGGCAGCAGCGCGGTTTAATCCTGCCAAAGGGCATTTGCTAAGGAAAGTCAGAAAGCTTTTAAATCATGTTCTTAAAGGTTGAGTCAGGAGAAGATGACCTTGCAAAAACTGTAGTCCTGAACTGTCCAGACTGAACCCTCCGGCCCATTCATGCTAGAGCTGCTTACTGCACAGAACAGTATGTTAAATAACATGGCTTCTCCTTGTGTAATTCAATGCATCAAGATTGATTTTGCTGTGCATGCTGATTGGGAAGCTAGATACAAAAGCTTAGTTTGGAAAAAGCCACATACGCTAGCATCCTCTAGCATTTTTTTTAGTAGCTGAAAGTACACTAGCATCACCTGATGGTCTAAAGGTAAACTTCATTTACAATAATTGATACAGACCCACCACACCACTTTCACCAATGCCTCACATTCTGTATAAGCAATTAGAGCTCAGAAAGACATGGAGAAAGTGGATGAGTAGCACCAGTTGTGCATAATCGTGCCTATCCAAGATTAATGTCATCATTGCTGTTTAAAATCATGCATCTATGGCACACACAACTACAGAAAGTTATATTGTCAAGTAAATTGCATTATAATTCTCATACACAACAGCCTGTAAAACAGATCTCAAACTTTTGTTTTGGAAACACTGTTTAGATTGTTTACTTAGACATGTAGAGTGAAAGTCCCCAGTAAATAAAACATTCTTTACAACTGGTTGTCCAGATAGAAATAGGGTTTTCTGTATGTAGACACAAGCACATGCATTTCTCAACAGAAATGGGAAGTACTCAAGCAAACTAATTTCAAGTCATTAAAATTTAAGGCAAAGTTATCCACCAAGCTCAATTAATCTGATTTATTTCATGCTGGTGAAATTTAACCAGCTTAATGGAGTTGCCTCCAACATATAGCTTCTGAATTCACAGGTAAGCTCTCATTTTGAAGAGTGACATGATTTTTGTGATCGATCACTTTATCATGTTTTCAAAAGAAATCTGACTGCAAGAAAAATTTATTGCAAGTATCTTAACTTCTTCTAAATTTGCTTAAGCTAAGCATATAAAAACGTTGTAAAAATCAGTAGGTCCTTGTGTTCCTTTGTTGGTAATGTTTCTTCAAAAGTGCATTTTATATTCCTTTTCCTAGGCTGTCTTTATGGGTTTTGAGCTAAAGGTTTTCCTTTGTATAAAAGTTTTCTTTTGTTGGCCCACGCAAAGTTCCTATTCAAGTAAAATAGGGGAATGTGAGAAAATCCAGCAAAGAATAATTAAGCTGCATTGCCAACGTGATAAACAGGAGGCAGCATGTGGAAGGCAAACTAAAAACTGTATATGAAAGTAAGGAAGAGATCACATTATGCTTAGATATCTTCATTAGGAAATGGACACTCACCTTGACTGTCTTGAAATGCAAATATTGTCCTTGAAATAGTAATCCAGAGACAAAAATCGCAAGAAGGTTTCCTAGGCTGTAGGATTACATGGCACTTCGGGAAATGACAGTGCTGTGTGAGACTGAAGACCTGTGAGAAAGACTGAAGGAGAGAAACATTATTCACGCCACTGTGGGTTTTTTAATTGAGTATTTGGCTATAAAGATAAGCAAAAGTGTTAGCCTTGATATTCTTTTGTTAGAATCTGTAGTAAATAGAAAAACCAATGACATTGCAAACTTCTCTAATAGGATTTTTTAAATGCCTGCCAGAAATATCAATTTTAGCTTTATCAAATAGCTAAAGAAAAATTAGTATAATTCATTTTTATTTTTTTTTCTCCTGCTACACAACATATGGATGAAGCAGTTGAGATTTCACACATTAAAAAGTTGAAAAACAGCAACATTTTATGCTTTACTGTGCAGTGAAGAGGTAATTTGCGCCCTCTGTATCTCACATGGGATTTTTATATTGCCTCCAAAGTATTTTTTGAAAAAAATGAAAGGGAATTAAAATAGCCCCTATAAAACACAGCCATTATTGCTGCCTGAACACTGAGCTGCAGATAGTGTTTTGCCATCCTCCAGTACTCACACACATATATACCAAGAGTTTTAGCTCTCAGCTGCTATTAAAATTAATGTCTTGTAACCTTAAATATGGTGTTTTCCTACTAAAACAAAATAAATCCTCATCACAACAGATTTTAGCCTGCCTTTTGGCACCAATTATGGTCCGAGATTGTTGTCATAAATAAAAGGGCCTTTTTGTGCCTTCTCTTCCCACCTGCCCTATTGTCAGTTACCATGATACCATTCAGGACAAAAGCCCACTCACACCATGCAGTTACTGAGGTGGCCATGTCATTCCCCACCCCTCAAGTTCACTTCGTTCTGCATTAGTCCATAAAACACTACCTTGTCCTTGCAAAGCTGAGGAAGTGCTCCCTTCCCTCTCTCCTCCAGTAGTTGCGGACATTCTCTGCTTTATCAGGTATAACACTCCTTAATATTATACACAGGCAGAGATATTGTAATGTACAGAAGCCATTTTTTTAAGCCTAATCTTGACAGTCAAATGAAAAAACCTCAACAGAAATATTCAGCTCTGCTCATGAAGTTGAAGAGCTATACAAACACATAAGTTATTAACAGCAATTTTTCTGACATTGAAATAATCCATGGGCTATCAAGCTAATTCTAGGCTCTGGTATATCTCCCACTAGAGATTAAATATTCCCCTTTCTTCTGTGATCAGTGGTTTTGCAGCATGTGGTTATATTATTTTAGTATTGAGGTATAATGTGATAGTAGGACATAGGACAAGTAAAACCAAAAATTCTACAAAAGAACTGATGAAAGGGTTCCATTGACTGAAACAAGATTTTTAAATTAAGCTGATGAACAATATTTGTGCTTATTTAACAATTTTGCCAGTTAGTAAATCCAAGTGGTGACTTTATTAGACCATTGTACAATTAGACCTTGCAAAACAGAAAACAACAGAAACAAGAACATCTGCACTAGGAGAAAGTATGCAAAAATCCTAGCTGTCTCCCAGATCTTCCAGAATGCACTTATACCCCAAAGAGAAAATCTTCTTGGCATTAAGGAAACCTGCATCTATCATGACAGCACACCACCAGATCATATGCAAAGGTTTATGAAAAAACCACACACACTCCCCATGAGGCAGCCTAGGGATGAAAGTTATTTTTCAGGCTTGTGCATCAGCAGCATGAACAAAGGTTCACCATTTAGGAGATACTTACTGCATTATGAACAAAGAAGGGGGAATTGTTTTCACTTTCTCACCTATTTTATTCTCATGGGGCAATAGGACTGCACAGGGTAACATCTCTTTTACTTAAGTTAGCAGATCAGATTATAAACAGACTGGAGGCAGCAAGAAGATGCCATCTGTGCTGTAGTTTTTAGACTGGGACTGGGGTGAGGACTAATATGAATCCCTTAAAGCCATTTATTAAGAAAGAGACAATACATTAATTTTCCTGTTTGCCTGGGACAAGAGAAGGGGCTTACATCTCAGCAAAAATTTTGTTTTGGTAAGGATAGTTACCAACATAGAAGTGCCTCACTTAGGAAGTTTGCTGGAGCTTCCATCACTGGTATGTAAGTAGCTAGACACACATCTGTCAAGACATGAATCCTGCCTTGGCCATCTCTATTCTTCACGGAGACCTCAATCTCTATTGCTCACTGGCAGTAGCCATTTCATGTGCCAGGCCAAACCATGCCAGAAAAAAACACAGACTCAGTATAAGATTTCTAGAGAAGTGTTGCTGCAGTTGCTCCTATTATTCCATCTAATGTTTTGTATTGCATTAGTCAATAGCTATCTGATTATTTGCAGCCTCCTTGGTTTTTCCATTGTATTACATTTTAGTTGTCAAACAAGATTGACAATAAAGAAATCCTGGAGCTTGGTTAATGACTTGTTTTCCCTTTTCTGAATGCTCATTTTCTGGTTAAGAATGAGCCTTTTTTCCACCCCCCTCCAGAGTTAAGCTATCATTTCATCTGATAAAATTAAGTTACTCCTGATTCTCATGCCTTACCCATAGATACTCATCAGCTCTCTCGTGTATGAGCCAAGTCAGAGCTCTAGAGAATATTATCTGTGTCATGCCTTTCAGAAATGCAGTTTGTAGCACTAAGTTTTGAAAAGATACTTTCGTGACATTTTGTAAAGGTACAAATGAAGCACAAAAAAGATTTCCCTGCAGCTTGCAATGCAGGGGGGTGTGATGGGGAGAACCGCCTGCCTGTTTCCCTGGCTCCAATTTCACCACATGCAAGAGGCAGTCATCAAAATGACAAAACAGAAGGAGTCAAATCACAAAGAAAAGTAGAAAGTACTAAGAAAACCTCCTCTCACTACTCAGAAGCAGGAAAGGAAGCTTTGTGAGGAGAGAAACCCTGAGCATCCTTAAGAACTCAGATGACCATGGAATCTAAATTGCTGAGCATCAGACAAGACGGGCTATAGCTGTCTACCAGTGGTAACAGTTGTGAGCATGACATTTCCTTCCAAAGTTCAGCCTGCCTTCTGTTACCTCATTCTGGAATAGGCAGGATGACTGCAGAGCACCCATTCATCACCTGGAGGTCTAGCTGACTGCAGGAGTTTTCATCTAGTGCCACTTGTGTTGAGGTATTGCTTGACACAGACCAACAAGACAAGCACATATACAATGGAGAGGTCAGGGAGAGACCAACTAAACTGATTTACAGAAAGTGTATGTGATAAAAAGGAGGGAAGTTAAGACCTCTCATATGACTGTGACCATTTTTTACTGGGATAAAAAGGTAATGTGCAGTTATGGTGCTCATCTACACTAAACATATCAATTATATTTTTAACTTGAGTTTTAAAAAGTTCACACCCCCACTTAATTTCTATACCTTTCCTAAACACCAGTTGATTTTATTTATTTTTAAGATATTTACCTACACAGACACAATTGCTGCCAGTGTTAAGCAAAGGGCAGTAAGAGCTGAAGGGAGGAATATGAAAATATCCCTGAGAGTCAACTGTGCAATTCTGGGGTGTGAAACTGCCCAGTGCCAGAATATACACGTTCTTACCCTCTGTTAGTGCTTTCCCAACAAAGTGTGTGTGTCTGCACACACACACTTAGCTCCAGACCACGGCGTTGATCAGCTCATTCTTGGAGCTGCTGTACCAGCTGTGGGCTCTGCTGGAGGCTGCTCACGTGGGGCTAGGGCATTTTTGCCATCTTCTGCAGGAACATGCCCAGGCCCTAAATAAGCAAAGGATCTAGCCGTAGAGCTGTATAAAGAAACTTATCTACCCTCCCTTCCTCTACCTGGGATCAAACTCAAGCATTACATTTTTAATAGAAGGACAGTTTTGTAGTCTCTCTCCTCTTTGATCATTGAGGAGGTTTTAAAAAACAACACATTGCTTCCCTTCGTTTTGAAGTTGTGCACAGCAGGATCGTTAGTGGTAGATAAGGAGACAGATCTAGTGCTCAGTGTTAAATTTTCACTGTCACCATAACAACATTTAGTAGGGATGCTGAACTACCATCATTTGAAACAAGACCGACAAGTGCTGCAGAATTCTGAGTGGGTGACATGGCTTTCATTTTGAGGCTGTTCTTTCCAGCAGCAAGCTGGGAACCTGGAGAAGAACCTATTCCTTCTGGGAAGGAGGCTGGGGAGCCTCAGCTCTTCATAGAACAGCTGGAAACTTTCAGCTCTGCTTGTCTAGTCAGAAGAGATGAAGCTTTGCAGGCTTTGGTAAGTCATTCTGCAGCTCCTGCTCTAATTGTCAAGCTATAGATAAGCTTTTGGAAATGGTTTCCTTCTCCCCCTCTCCCACTCCAACTCTGTGGGCCATCATTAGATGCAAATGTGATGAACACAGTTCAAAATCTGAGAGTCATTTATGTATAAACACTTGTGTTAGATTTTCCTTTTCTAAACATAGTACTGATGGAGGGTGGTGGCTGAAAAGTAATACAAGAAAAGTTTCCTTTTTCTCCAGAAACCAGATGTTTAAACTGTGTTTAAATAATTTCTAGGCAATTCCAAGCGTTATCCACATGAATTAATGGTCCTAGCTTATCTGCAACAAGAGTCCCTGTGAAGTTCATTAAAGTCATAAGTCCAGCCAAGGGGCAAGCTCCTTCACTGTGAAGTACAATAATCTCAGAATTATCTAGGTTGGAAAGGACCTTGAAGATCATCTAGTCCAACCGTTAACCTAGCACTGACAGACTCCAACTACACCATATCCCTCAGCACTATGTCAACCTGACTCTTAAACACCTCCAGGGATGGGGACTCCACCACCTCCCTGGGCAGCCCATTCCAACGCCTAACAACCCGTTCTGTAAAGAAATACTTCCTAATATCTAGTCTAAACCTTCCCTGGCACAACTTGAGGCCATTCCCTCTTGTCCTATTGCTTATTACTTGGTTAAAGAGGCTCATCCCCAGCTCTCTGCAACCTCCTTTCAGGTAGTTGTAGAGGGCGATGAGGTCTCCCCTCAGCCTCTTCTTAGTTCTTAGTTCTAGACTGGCAGTCAATATACATGTGTAACTAAGGACCTGGTCAAAACTGCAAAAGAGAGTTGTTTGGAATGTGTGTTTTAAGGTGAGCTAAACTGATTCCTAAATTTCTATCCCATTTGAAGACAAACAATAAGAGATCCCTGAGGTGTGACACAGGATGCTTCATGTCAGAAGGTGGTGGGAACTGGCACAACCCGCACATCACTGGAACTTCGATGATAGTTTCTAGCCAAGAATCACTTCTATGAAAATAGCATTTCCCTGTGCTGTAGGTAGCTTCAACTCTATGTTTTAGATGGTGACAGTACAGCATAAGCATATTTAATTAATATCACCAAAACTTTGTGGTGGACACAGAAATGAAATCCCAGTTCCTAGTTCTGGCACCCAAGTCATGACACCCAATGAATGATAGTGAAGCTTCAAACATGCGCTTTTCACTGGAGCTGACGCTAATTCTGTACACTTCACTGTAGGATCACCTTCTGTAACTTGTCCAAGCCAAAAGACCCACCCAAAAATCCATAAGTAACAGTCTCCTCAGGTGTGTTCACCTAATGTCAAAGACTTGGAGCTAAGAATAGTTTGACATTCAAACAATAGCACAAGAGTTTGCTGTCAGGAAGAACAGAGGGGAAATCGAAGAGGACCTTAATTTAGGACTTGCCCCATAGTAGTGTTGGCAACATTATGCTGAGTTTCTGTAAAGCATCATTTCTAGTGACAAAAAAGAATCCCAGTGGAATGAGTTTTGGTCCTAAATAGCAGCGAGTCACTAGGCTGTCTCAGTAGACAGAAGTGAAACCCCACATTTCTCTCAGTTTGGAGAGGTTCATTTCAGAGAAGCCTGCAGCCTCCAGGTGGTGCAAAAGCAAGGCTTTGAACAGGTGAAGTTGGCACAAAGCTCCATGCAGAAGGTTCTGCTGCTGCCACACTTTGCCACACTAAATTACTAGTGCTTTTAGTTGTTTCCCCTGGTGGCTCTACTATTCATCCTCTTTTTCCTTCCTCATAACAATTTCTTGTTGCTTATACAAGCTTCAAGATGTGATAAATTACTGTGGATTTGTGCAAATATATTTCTTCTTGTCTGTATAATGAACTCTATTCATTTGTTTATAATGTTGTAATATTAGCTTGGTTAAACCTATCTACAAATTTTAGTGTTGGAATGAAAATGAACAATACCACACTAACACAAACATCTTCATCAGGTATGTGTTTGTTAGAAGAATACTAACTTTGTTTTCCATTGTTCATGCATCTATTGTTTTCCACTGCTTTGCAGATTATAATGAGTATATTGGTTTTCTCATGTGCACACATACAAAACTGCAAGAGAGCTCTGCAGTGAAAAAAACCTGCATGCTAATATCCTAGGTGGTATGTCAAGGGGATGCTTGTGGGCACTAATCTCTACTTAGAGCTAAGAGAAACTGAGCCTTCATTTTAGAGTAAATTAGAAACATGACAGAGGCTACAAGACCAAATACAAGGGTTTAGGTCAAGTAACTACATCCATGTAAAAGTCAACAGTTCATGCTTACACCAAAGTAAACTCTGAGCTCATTAACTGGGCAATTTCTACCTCTAGTACTATGAAAACCTGTAGGAATTATGAGCCTCAGAGCAAGAACTTTGGAGTAGAACAACAAAACTTATGCATCCCAGTACACAAACTTTGATCAGAATAATCTCCTGAAACAGCAAAATTCTTTGACCCAATGGCCTACATAGTGCAGAAGTGTAACTGCCAGTGCCCCTAAGTGTAACAGTTGTTTGTAACTTTAATCACATGGACATCATCTGCTTTCATTAGATTTTTTTTTTAGGCTGCATCCTACCACACATGACTTGGAAACTTTTGAGAGAGGAAATAATGGTGCATGCTGGCCCTTAATTTGGTGAACATGAGAGTCAAATGCAGTGCATAGCAAGGAGAGAAGATGTAGTGCAGAAGGAAGACAATACAACTAGAGAGAGAGAGAGAGACTCTTTGCCAAGCTAATTAGATGATTTAGCTCATATTATAGAGGGTAACATCTCTACCACTCAATCTATCATAGCAAAAGGAAGGAGAAATACAGAAACAGAAATTTAGACTGCTCTTATCCTCTCCAATACCAAAGTGGAGTTTACTGACCTGGGTCCACACGCTATTGTACTTTATGGAATATGAAGTCTATACTGAACTCTGTACTCTGGGGCCTTTTGGTTACTAATTGCAAAGAGTTCATTACAAGCGTTATCATCTGAGTGCAAAACAGTTCAAAGAGGACAGATAAAGGTAAATTCTAAACAAAGAACCAGAATAAAGATGACAGATAAAAGCCCTAAGAAAGGAAGGCAAAGATCACAGAAGACAGACAAAACCCTAGGATTCCCAGGTTGACTGGGATTGTCATGTGTCTTTTATCATGCCGGCAGTGGTGTTTATCTAGTACCTCCAGCACTGCTAGGAAAAGGCCCACCAGAGCTTTCTTATGGACATGATAGTGTAAACAATTAAGTCTTCTTTTTCTTGAGTGATTGTGGAAGAGGCAGTTTTATGTTAGCACTCCGTACCCAAAGCAATGAAAAACCCATGATAAAGCAGAATCTCTCATGCCTCCATTCTGACATGAAGACAGTGCTTTTAAAACATGTACTGAATATGCCTTTAATCAGTGCTTCGCATTTATGTATCATAGCAGCAAGCTATATTTAGCCCTTTTTCTCATGACCCTGTCTGTAGCTTTCCCCAGGACTTTTTCAACATTTCACACTTAAAGAGAACAGGGCACAAGTGTCCACCTGTCAATTCACTGGAGGGTAGCCTAATCACTAATGAGAAAGTCTAGAGTTTCAAGATTATGTGTTCTCCTCCTTTCACTTCTCTCCCCCAATGGCTGACAGACTGTCCTGAATAAAAGAACTTAATAGGCTTCCTTAGATGAGCTTTGCTCTTCCTGAGTATCTCAGACATGGCTATAGCACTGTCCTAGGAAAAGAAAATGAGATTGAACAATCTCCAACATTTTCACATTGGATGTGAAAAGAGATCTCCCATTTGCACTGCTTTTATCACATCATCATCATCATCTCAGTCCTGACATTTTAAAATCAGTGGCTAGACCTGCATTTTCTGAAGGGATTAGAGTCTGCTACCCATGTTCTGAAAATGTAACTACTGGCCCCCTTGGAAGACTGATATTTCTTCTGGATTCTAAGGAGACTTTGACATGAGCTAGAGACAGAGTTGCACAGCTGAGATTTCTGACTAAAGGAACATGCACCAGCTCAATAAAGGCAGTTTCTAGAATACTGCAGTTCAGTGTCTGTTTTTCTTGCATATTCAAGGCTTTAATCATCATCATTATCCATTGCAGAAATTCAATAAGAACTTCAGAACTGATCCTTTGTCAGATTATAAAGCTAAACTCAGTATGAGCAGTAATCCATTTTTTGTGGCCAGTGAACTTGCACTCATTTATCTCAGGGCCTACTATGGGCAGACATATGAAAACACTGCAGTATTATTTTCCCAGAACTTTCAATCCTGCTTTAAGCACTTTAATCAACATCTGATCTTAAGTTTCCAACACTATGAAGCAATGTTTAAGGATCACATGGTTGAATAATATTGTATTAAAAATAAAGTCCAGGTGTCTTTAAATACATTAAAGGATAAAGTCACTGAACCTGTAGTAAACAAGTACCAAAGGATTTTACATGAAAGTGAACATTAAGAAGATAGCTCTTATCTTTGTATACTTAACTGTATGATTCTGAGTTCATGCATTTGTAGCATCATATTTAGGAGATTTTACAGCTGGCTTATAAAAGCAGCACCATGCTGCTTAGTGAAGAAATTTAATTTGAGATGAAAGTCTTATTCTGTCATGATTGCTTTCTGAAGTTCACGCACCCTCATTCAGCATGAAACAGTTCTGTGAGCAGTGCTTGCACAATCCTTCAGTGACTTTTGAAGGACCCAAGTCTAATCTCCCTCTCCCAACTTTTATTTCCATTTCTCCTTGTTGACTGGCTCAGTGAAACCAGAATAAAGTCTTAAGGATGAGTCTTCAGCAGAGCATAGAGTAGGAAAAACACATCACTGGCGTGTGAACTGCTCCCCCCCTCAGTATGCAGAAGGTGCAAATACAGAGGTTCCTCCCAGCTCTCAGTATATTTGCAGGGTGCACTCTGAGTCATCTCCTGTTGGTATCTGCATGTTCTGTACTTAGAGACAGAGCTGCACACACTGTTTTCACTAAAAAAACAAATCAGGCAACTCACCTGGTCTTATGTACCCTGTTGGGAGTCAAGCTGAAGAAGCCAGACATCTAATTTCAAAGGAACTTACAATTTCCTCAAACTTCACCTTTGAGAAATGTAAGTGGGTGCTTGTTGTATGGGGTTTGTGTGACAAGGTTTTGGTGGCAGGGAGGCTACAGGGGTGGCTTCTGTGAGAAGCTGCTAGAAGCTTTTCTGATGTCCGACAAAGCCAATGCCAGCCAGCTCCAAGACAGACCCACTGCTGGCCAAGACTGAGCCCATCAGTGACAGTGGTAACACCTCTGTGAGAACACACTTAAGAAGCAGAAGAAGTTGCTGCACAACAGCAGCAGCAGTCAGGAGAGAGAAGTGAGAATACATGAGAGCAACAACCCTGCAGACACCAAGGTCAGCAAAGAAGGACAGGGAGGAGATGCTCCAGGTGCCGGAGCAGAGATTCCCCTGCAGCCCTTGGTGAAGACTGTGGTGAGGCAGGCTGTGCCCCTGCAGCCCATGGAGGTCCATGCTGGAGCAGAGATCCACCTGCAGCCTGTGGAGGACCCCACCCCAGAGCAAGTGGATGCCTGAAGGAGGCCGTGACGCTGTGGGAAGTCCATGCTGGAGCAGGCTCCTGGCAGGACCTGTGGACCCATGGAGAGATGAGCCCACGCTGGAGCAGGTTTGCTAGCAGGACTTGTGACTCTGTGGGGGACCCACGCAGGAGCAGTCTGTTCCTGAAGGACTGCACCCCATGGGAGGGACCCTGTGCAGGAGCAGTTTGTGAAGAACTGCAGCCCATGGGAAGGACTCACATTGGAGAAGTTTGTGGAGGACTGTCTCCCATGGGAGGGACCCCACGCTGGATCAGGGGAAGAGTGTGAGGAGTCCTTCCCTGAGGAGGAAGGATGACCACAACAGGTGATGACCACAACCCCCATTCCCTGCCCTCCTGTGCCTCTGGTGGCAAGGAGGTAGAGAAACCAGAAGTCCAGGAAGAAGGGAGGAGTGGGAGGAAGGTGTTTTAAGATCTGGTTTGTTTCTCATCACCCTACTCCTACTCTGATTTGATTGGCAATAAATTACTTCTCCCAAGCTGAGTCTGTTTGACCTGTGATGATAATTGGTGAATGATCTCTCCCTGTCCTTATTTCGACCCACAAGCCTTTTGTTATGTTTTCTCTCCTCTGTCCAGCTGAGGAGGGGAGCGATAGAGTAGCTTGGTGTCCAGCCAGGGTTAACTGACCACACTTGGCTACTCAGACATCAACACAAAAGAATTTCAGTATTGAAGAGTATTCAGCTACCTGAATGCTAAGAATTGTTTTGCTTGATATAATGTCAAGGCTGACACAGGCACATGCATACTCTTTTCATTAATAGGGATAAAATGCATTTGAACAGCAGGGAAAGCAGATCTGACTTAGCAATACTTTCTAAAATACCATTCACTTGTCTAAGATAAATGAGGTTTTATCAAGATCTTTAAAAATATTAATAGAATTTCTCTCTTTTCTTGCATGCTTTGATCAGCTGTGAGGAAATTAAAAAGGCTGTCACTGTTTGACTTTAGCACTAAAATCCTGTTGAGGTGGTGCAATTAACACCTCTGAAAGCATTTATCTGACTATTCATACAGTCCAGAATATCATCTTTCTCAAAGTTTTTTTTATAGTTGGCATGTATCAATAAGTGTCAGAGACATTAAGTAGAAAAATTGTTCTAACATACAAACTCCAACCTACAGATAATTTTTTTCCTGACAGGACCACATTGTTTTTCACTGTCCTGGCCTGAATTGGAAGCTCAAATATCATGACTCTGGAGCTAGAAAGATTGCATGCAAGTTTTGATTTTCAAAACACATTAACTTAAAAGTAATTAAGAAAACCCCCTTTATTTTACTAATTCCTAGATGCTCAAGTGTTAATTTTAATTAACAAGCCCTGTTAGAGTACATTAGAATCAAACTGTATTCTAGTATTAAAGTGTTTGTCTACTCTTTATATTAAAGAGAAGATTCATAAATACGGAGGAAAATTTAGACAGGTACTACAGTTGCATAGGAGTTAATATTTGAGCTTGTTTAGGTCTTAAGTAGTTTTTGGAAAAGCTCAATCAGTTGCAACAAGGGACATTTGCCTGAATCTTTGGAAAGAATGTATTTATAGATATCTAATATATCTTTTCCCAAGATGGGAAGTTCAGAAAATATAAAGTCAGCTGGTTTTTTGTGTGTACATCTACTAGTGCCTATTTAGGACTATTTTAGAAGATTAACTACTTTATTCAGCAGTAGTCACCTACTGTGGTTCATCTTTTAGAAAGGGGTATAGGGAAGAGCTCAGTACTCCATCACGCTTTGGATGCTACCTGGAGTCCCAAGCTGGCCGAAGGTGTTGCAGCCCCCAGTAAGCATACCCAGTAACAGATAGGTAGAATTGCTGGGATTTGAAGTCAGGCATATCCTCTGAGGTGGTTGAGAAGATAATTCAGCTCTGACTCATTCAACAGGCTTCACAGGGCTTTCAGAATATTTTTCTATAGATTATCTGTCTTCAGGAGTGAGAAAAAAAAAAGAAATAATTAAAGCAACATCAAGGAGGTCTGACAATTTTACCTCCTGCTTTTCTTGAAGCACAGGAAGAGAGGACAATCTGAGAAACCAGCGTGCATAGGAAAATAAAAGCAGACTGCCTAGAGAGTTTCCCTTTATTGAACTTTTTTGGAAGCTTTCATAGCTCCACAAGACAGATCTCTTAATTTTGCAGTTCCATCAGATCAGCATTCACTAGCGCAGAGTTCTCACTGACTTTATACCGAAGCTTGTAATACACAGCAAAAACGCTGAGTTTCCAACTAAACTAAAGATCAAACACAGCTTACCCAAACAGATGGTTTGAAATAGAATCGGTTAGGGCTCAAATGGTTCCCTCAACAATGATATTAGAAACCTAGAGCATCTGCAGTCAATGCTGAGCACACAGATCACCTGCCAAAGCAAGCCTTATTAACAGCTCTGTGTTACTCCTCCTTCTGACTCCAGATAAGAGTAAAAGCTCAAACAATAACCTGCCAATGTGAGATACACATCACTCTCTCTGTCCCACTTTTCCTCTATCAAAATCAAATTTATCAAATTCTCTTATGCAAAGAGGAAACAAACCGGACTTTGGAGTAAGCAAGAGGAGACCTGCAGTCTGGTTTTATTTGCAATACAGTTTGAGACATCTGGAACATTCCTTTTTGCTAACACAACTTATATGCTTTCTATTTTCCACATTAAACATCTATACTTCAGTATTCTGTATGACAAAAATATATATCCTACTTCTTGTTAACACAATGAATATTTGTATTCCAGTAGCAACTAGTTACAGGTTCTATGAACATGAGAAAAAAATAGGATATTGCTATTTCTTGTTAAGACAGTTTAAAAGTTGTTAATACATTCCTCCTATTAAACCAGGTAAAACATACACTAGCAGCACTGTAACATGGAATGTAGCTGTTAGAGATCAGTGATTCAAAAGCTTTTTATAGTTCAGTTATGCATTATGTATAGGGTGACTTCCCCTTCCAGCTTAATCAAGATTAACTGTTTGGACCACAAATACTCTCTATTCTCATATTACTGAAAACAGTTATACAAGTACAAAGAAATTTCATATAAAAAATATGTAACTGAAAATAGGAATCAAGATTGATCCACTTAATAGTTAAGTACTGTAGTTCTGTAGTAGAAACCAGTTAATATTCAGTGGTAATATAAAACATCTTCCAGAGAGCTAGAATTGTGCCTGAAGTGTGTCAGCTTCTGAGGGAAGACGTCAGTAAATGTATCTCTTCATAAGGGCTGCTTTAAAATGAAGACCTGGGAGTTGTGTTTTTGCTAGCAAGTAACTGAGTTTCTGTACTTTCCATGAGAAATCCCTGCCCTAGATTCATTCTCAGTATTTCTCAGCATACACCTAACAGAGCTTTGGTATAAAATCCCCAGCCATAGCCCCGCTTCAGGCATTCTCAGGGAACAGTTTGTCTGGCAGCCCAGCCTTTCCTTCAGCAGCCCCTTGCCAGCCCTGTCCAGGCTTGGAAATCCAGCCTCTCTCAACCCTCACCAGCAAAGACCTTGTTCCATTTGTTTCCTCTCTTCCAGTCATCTGTTTGCAGTTAGGTGATGACAAAGGTGACCACAGATTACTCAGCTGAAGCAGAATTCCTAGCAAGAGTATTCAGACACCGCTCTTTCTACTCTGAAGATCATACCCTTTGATAGTAAGTGTTCATACAGATGCAGTAAATCCAGAGTATATTCCATGGAAACATGAAGCTAACTGTTATTCTTTAAAGGAAACTATACTTCAGAGAGTATCACTGTTACGAACAGCACATTATACTGTAAGTACAATTTTTATTAAATGTGTTTTCTCCAAAATAAGGATTAATCCCTTACTCATTAAGTATCAATTTGGTTTTCTTTTAGCCTTACTTTCTATAAATTATTTCATTCAAAAGATTTGTATGAAACTAGTACTATCATGACCTCTTGGTATCAGTACTGCATTTTGTAAACTACACTTTCATAATTAAGCAACATAAGAGGTTCAACACATTCAGCCTCTGTGACTTAGTCTTGGCTGGTGTGGGATAGCGAGGGTTGTGGAGTTTGTCCTTTCCCCTCTCACAAGTATGTTTTATGGCATGATTGCACCTTAGAACAGGGCAGATTCCCAAGCTAGCTTAAAATGGTCTATCTGTGTTGAGGGGTGCTTTACTGTGATTAAAATAGTGCTTATTTCCTAAAAGGCCTTACATTTGAGTGAGGGAGCTGAGGTACCGTGAGACATTGCCCTGTTGCTCACCAGCGCTGAGGCCAGATATCACTGCATGCTCTGGGCTATGATGCAGTCTTCAGAAGTCTCTAAATTACCAGTTTCTCACTGGATTCTCACTAGAAATCTTTTTAGAGCTGGTGGAAGGGAGAATGGGCCAAGGTCATGTTTGCTGACAGTAGACCTCAAAAAAGAAAGGACTAAATTCCATTTCACAGCTCTGATTTTATGTTGTCACATAATTGCAGAGCTTCATTTCCTGCCTATAAATTGAAAAGCTCATTGCAATACATTTTTGCAAGCATAATCGCAAACCCATGTAATTCAATCCTTACTGTATTTTATACTGCGCATTAAATGAGTTGCATAGAAAACAAACCCAATGATTGTTAGTTGTTAACACATTTAGGGAATTAAATCAAGCTTAAAACCATTGCTGAAGCATTTGACACAAATCTCAAAGGCAAATCTTAATACAAATCTCTATTGTGTACCCTGCTCTGTAGTTCCTTATTACCTCTTTGGGTAGGAAAGGGAGTGCGTGCCAATTTACTTACACTAACAACAGCTTCTAATAGAGTTGTGCACCCCTCATAAATAACGTTTTCCATGCACCTCCGTAAATGTATGTGGGGGGAGGCAGATAAAAGCCTCTTCTCCAGGGAGTCAATTGGCTGCAATTCAAAGGACGGCTTTGTCTTCATTTCACCCCAGAACAGCAGGGACTGACTGAGGTCTTCTGCACGTCCAGAATCCTCATCTGCAGGCATTCTGGATCTACAGACTGTGCAACGTAAGACCATGAAGTTCAAGTCACCTGTAGTCTAAATTTCAAAAAAAGAACATGCTGCCTGTGGTCTGACAGACTATTCAAAAAATGCCTGACTAGCAAAACAGTTTAACGGAGGCAAAGAACTATGGAGATCATACATACAGAATGCAGGTAAAGCTTTGAATACGCACTCAGCTTCAATGTATGATTAATCCTGTATCCCACAGCACCTGTCTCAGACATGATCTTTGTTTCCCCTGAAACATACACTCAGGTAAGAATATCTATTCCTTACTGCCCCAGTATAAGCAGTTGTCCCTCTTGAACTTTATCAGAACAATTCTTTTATTCACACTATTTCAAAATTTCACTCCATTGCTTCCTGCTATGCAAGGAAGGTGTAACCACTAGAAAAGGGGCCTGAACCTCTGGGTCTTACACAGTCCAGTTAGGTACAACATAGTTCTTCCCTTTCCAGTTCCCTCACAGTTTCTGGCTTATTGTCTTCTCTTGGTCCAAGTGAGTTTATAGACACATTCTTCACTGGCAGACACATCTCCTTGTTATCTCTGGTATGACTAACATAAGCGATAGAGTACTATCAAACTTAGCAAGAGTGGTTGGCATTCTCTAAGCTAGTCAATGGGAAGATATTTTGCTTAAATCAGTTTGTACAATACTCAGAAATTATTAGGTGAAGAGGGTAGGGAAGTAATAAAGATATCAGTTACCTTGATATGATTTGCTTCTCCATCATGAAAGAATCAATTATGTCTTTGTTCCTAGATCTGTGCAATTTTTCGTAACCTGGACCATTATTAGAGCTTTATGAAAGACAAAAGAAAAAAGCAAACCGTAACACTTTACACAACATAAGTCATGACCCAACAGATGAGTTTAGGTCTCTGGGATCCATGCAAACACTTTCTACAAATTTCACAGCCTAACACTTCCAGAAGCTCAATTGTCCTTCTGAGAAAAAACAGTCTCCCTCGTGAAAACAAGACTTCACTTTTTTTTTTTTCATAAGGAGATTTTAGAAAAAAAAATAAATCTATAAAACAAATAATGTAATATTTCTTTAAAAAGCAGTTTGAGAAATTGTTTGTTCTGATTATTTTAAAACCTAATATCTTTAAGTTGCAATTACAATTAGTGCAGGAACCTTGTAATAATAGGATTGCATAGGAAACAAGGATTCTTAACAAAGCATTAGTTCCAACCTATAATTGCTGCAAGTCCTTTCTTTTCACATCCAACCTTTCACTATTGTGTTCTTAATACTCAAAAACCCAAGAAGCAAACTTTATTTTGTACATTTTAAACAGGCAAACTAGAGCAAGGAACCCACAGTTACCCACACACTGAGCCACAGCGTGCCAACTGAGAAGTTTTGAGAGGAGACGGGGTAGGGAGTTGCTCTGGACTACTAGACCAAGCCAGAGGAAGAGATCATATGCAAGGGCGGGCTGAAGGACCCACATCAGTAATTAATTACGCTATACCCACCAGTTGTCGCCAGGTTAGCAACTGGCAGTTCCCAAATCATGATTCTGTCAATTATGCTGCTTCTGAGGAGGGACTCGGAGCTGAAACCTCCCACCTGTGGTCACCCTGCAACCTCCTTCAGGAACCTCCACCTGCTGTGCTACCTAGTGTGAGCACAGGCATCTCACTTTTCCCATAGACGCTAGCAGAAACCCCAAACAAGGGCTCTTTGGGGCTCAATCTCTTCCAGGTTGTCTGGGCACAGACACCCATCATCCCACCATCTAGCCATAAATAAGAGGCCACAAGTTAGCACCACAAGACACCAGCAGATACCAGAGCAAGAATGCAGGGGGATTTCACACCAGCAGCTGGACATCTGGAATCTGCAGCCCTTAGCTCTGTTGGGTTTGGCAGCCCCAGGAGAGCTCTGCAGCTCCTGTAACCTCATAACTCCATCTCAAAATGTTTACATGGACCAAGAACTTCCTTGCTACCCCTCAAAGAGCCTAAATGCAAGTTTAGGCAGGCAAACTGCTGCAAGAGAACAGCAGTCTCAACAGCTGTGATCAGTTGACCCTGTCATCTCCATGCCACTTGGCTGAAGCTCTGGACCTTCTTTTTGTTGGTATGAGGCGCATAGGAAGTAGATTTTATAAGTCCCAGCCTTGAGACTCCAACTCATAATATTAGATATGCACATCAATGTCCTTATACCACTAAGAACAAAAGAAGTACTTTGCTGTGGCTCAGAACAGTTATCTGCCAAGCATAGATAGAAGACAAGAAGGACAAAAGACTGGATGGCCTGCATCCCCTGTCCTCCATGTTGCACACCATTACTCCTGGCCACCCATTACTTGTGCAACCCTCTCTCTGTTTACAATACATGGGTGTGAAAACATAAGCAATACATACATATAATGAGAGAACATGAGTGAGCAAGATCAGCTTTGCTTAAAATAGGATCACTTGCCCCTCCCATAAGAGCCTGAAATGGGTTCTGTTATATTAATTTCCTACATGCAGATCTCATATGAACCCTTCTCATGTTTCACCGTTCTCCAGGATTGCTTTCCTACCTTCCACATCCAACAGCCTTCCCTCAGTGCCCTCCAAGCAGCCTCTCTCTGCCCCTCTCACTACCAGCTCTCCAGAGGAACCCCCAGCACCCTCACCCACTGCCAACTCACTTGTACCTTGAGAGCTCCTTTTTAGAGCAGTTGTGCCTAATAGGCAATTTGGGCAAGAGGAGGAAGCAGGCTCCCTTTAACCCTTTCCAGGTTGCTACAGGGAGAAGAAAATAATGCTTGTACCTCCACATGGGTTTCTATGTGCCAAACTTGAGCTGTTACTGTAATTTTACTGTAAAGTCAGCTGGTCTGACTGCTGGGGTAAAGCATGCAGAAGGCAGGATAACTTTTCTGTGGGCTGGCAAGGCTGATATGGCAATACAGTATTCAGCATTCAGCTCCACTACTCCCATTTTTTTAATGAATGTTGCAAAATCAAATGAGTGCAAAGAACTGTTGTGAAGTGATTCAAGGACTGGAGGAAATTCCTCACAGTGAAAGACTTTAAGAGGTAGCTTATTTATTTTGTCAACAAAGAGCCTGAGAGGAATATTGACTACAGTACATAGCTGTCTGCATGGAAACAAAAAAAAAATCAGTACTAATGATCTGTGTAATCCAGAAGTATAAAGAAATTCAAATGAGAAGGCTCGTGTTTTAACTTTGCATGAAATGTAATTTTCAAGAAACCACCCACAAAGAAAATTAATGTATTCCCTTTCTCAGTTTTCATCTTAATTATTTCAGAAGTTATAACTTGGTAGCACTTTCTTTTTTTTTTTTTTATTCAGATAAAAATCAATATAACTGAGTGCCATCAATAAAAATTATCTTAAAATTATAAATATTAAAATATATATTTATTAAACACAGAAAAACAAGGCAAGTATGTGAGCCTGGTTACTTGACTATTAATTATTACTTTGGCAGAAACCTAATTTTTAATATCTTTTCTAGATAGAACCATAAGTTTCTAAAGAGATTTTAGGACTAAGGGGCAGGGGAGGGCTAGAAATAAGCTCCTTCTCAGAGGAAATAGAGACAAAGTCATGTACTTTCCAGTTTGGATGTTATTCGATTTATGGGAGATTCCTAGAGAGTCTGATAAAAACGTTAATGGGCTTTCTCCCTGGCAGATCTCCTTAGAAGGTCTTCTGAATATCCATGCGGAACTTAAATCATCCTTCCAACTGTATTCTTAAATTGATATTCTTGAAATATCTCAGTAGAGAAGGTATTCTGTATTAACTTCTGTAGTTGACAATAGTTTCTCAAGCAGTCTACTGGTTTAATCTTCATTAAACATTGTAAAGATTTTTCCAAGAGACCTTAACTATGATTGAAATCATGTCAGCTTTTGCATAATTTTACATAATTTTACCTTCTTCATGATGTGCTGAGAGGAGTCAGCAGCTCAGCTTGCCTCCCTCGGGAATGGCGCACTGTCTGTCATTGCGCAGGAGACACCAGTGGTGGTGACCGAGCAGGTCCACCGTGAGTCCTGGCCTCTTGCACAGCCAGGCTGAGGACACAACTGGATGGACTGCAGTGCAGATGTCTTCCAGGACACATGCTGGTGTGTTTCTATCTGTGAAATGAAGTCATGAGTGTAGGGATGTGGTTGGGTGATAGGCCTGGGTGCTTGGAAAAGCTGAGAGATCCCCAGGTTAGAAATGGCCATTGCAAGTTCCCTTTCCTTTCTAACTCAGCCCCAGGGAGCTGTACCTAAAGGCCTTTTCCTGCCTTCACACAAAATTTTCTGTGTTACTTTGCAGGGAGCATTTAAAAGTTTAATGGGGAGTACAACAAGCATGTTTTTGGGTGCTCCTAGCTCCTCCCTGACTTCTAAATCCAGCAAACTCCAGCCAAGTGAATGCACTTGCAGAGAGCATGGCTGTCACCTCAGCAAGCCAGCCTTTGCTCCCAGCAAGGGATGCCATGGGTGCCAACACTATCCATGTTTATCGTGGCATGACTCTGATTCTGGAAGCTGCCATGGAGACACAGAAGCAAAAACGCTGCAGGTCTCCACACCACCCCGGGCACATCCTTGATCTGCCCTTCTGTATTCTGTTTGGCCAACAACCTGGCTCATAACCTGTTGTTCAGTGTCAAAATCCCTAAAATGGTACCTAAGGGAAATAACAGACCAGCTCTGGCTCCTGGAGGTGTTTTGCCTATGTAGAGGACTGCCTTTGATGGCTCTTGGGAAAATGACAAAGGGCAAGGTGGAAGCATATGTACAATGCTATTAAAACCTAAAAGAGGGCAGTGGTGGAGTGACAGAGGAAAGCATCCATACTCTCTGAAGCCTGGGGTTTAGTTACAGCTTTGCTAGTGCTCCTATATTAGATGAAACTTTAGTAACAATATCGTCCATCCACTTTTAAAATTCATACTTCAGTACTTGCTCCAGTGATCTCCTGCAGCAGTGCAATCCACCAATTAATGAAAAACTGCATAAAGAAACAACAAATACAAAAAAATGTCTCTTTTGGGCTAAGGATACAAGAAGACAGGGCTGTGACACACAACCTGGTGGCTGAAGGAAAGGCCCCCTCAGCCCCAGCTCTGAAGAACAACTTGCATCTCTGTCAGTCTGTTTTTTTCTGAAGAGGGCAGGAGATGTTTTTATACCTCTATGACTCTCTGCACTGTGGTTACCAGGGTCCCCATTGACCAAGTAGTGACAGGAGAGTAAAAATGATCAATGAAGCAAATTCTCCCTTTTTACCTCACAATGAAGTTCTGGATTTAGACATGTTTCTATAGTAACAATAATGTCTTCAGAAGAATTTGTTGGTTTATCTCCTGGGTTAATTCTATGGAGTCTTACAATATTTGGAATTTAAAGCATCTTTCTGCTCCACAGAAAGCAGATTGTTGTTTCCCTCATAAAGGACAACAGAAATTAAAGAACATTTTGTCTGACTTTTAATATTACTAAAATAGGACATTTTTACAATTCTGCGATGCCAACAAACACCCCAGACCAGCCCTCCCCACCCCAAAATAACTAAGCATGGGAGGAATATCTGTGAAATACGACTATAAGAATAGGGGGAGAGATTGGTCTTTTTCATTTGCTAGAGTATGGCAATGTCTCGTGACAAAAAAAAAAAAAAAGAAAAGGTGTTTTTTCTAAAAAGCAGTCACTTTAGTTCATAATTAAACCATTCTGTACATTCCAGAATACCATATAGTATCTCTTTCATAGGATGCAGGTTTTGACAAACACTTTTCCTGTCTGCAGGTTCATTTGTACAGACTTTTAGAAGCAAGTATTTTTATGTCAATGTCATATACAAACTGCTTGAATTTCCAGAAACACTTTGACATTGATTTGCATTGCCCTGACAAAAGAAAAACCACACAATGCAGTCCCTTCACACTGGCTCTTTGCAAGGGGTCCTCCACACTTTCAGAAGGATCAGTGTATTTCAGAGTCAGTCTCTGCATTGTGCTGAAGTTAACTTTGTGGAACAGACGTTTAATTATTTCCATTTATTGTATTATATTTTAAAAGAATAAAGATTTATTTTTCTAAATATGAGCTCCATGCCTTTTCTCCCTGTCTGAAGAGATATTTAGGGCAGAAGCTGCACTAAACCATCCTACTTTTAGGTGAGTTTTATGCTAAGGCTCCCTCCAGTACTTTGACCATGAACATCAAGGGTCAGTGTGGTTTACCTACTCAGAATGTATACATTGTATCTATGTGACATCCTGTACCCTGAGAATCCTAGTAGAACAGGATCCCTAAAACCTGTAGCATTTTGAAGTGTTTGAAAACTAAAAAAAAAAAAAAAAAAAAAAGAAAAAAAGAAAAAAAAAAACTATTCTAAAAGATCTTGGAGACTATTCTGGCCTTTATTTTAAAAACTGTACCAAATCTGGACATGGTCCTGGGCAACCTGCTCTAGCAGACCCTGCCTGAGCAGGGAAGCTGGACTAGATGATCTCCAGAGGTGTCTTCCAACCTCAGTCATTCTGTGATTGAAGGGTTTTATCTTCTGCCTTGCCTGCTACTTTCTGTAGCAGTGTTTCCACGCATCTCAAAGCTGTAAGACCAGGCCAAGACTTCTTGTTACACATGCTCATTTTGTGCAAAGCTGGCCACAGGGGACAGAAACTTGTCAGCTAGCTGGAGGCAAGGAAAAACACATAAAGACTTTACAGAGGATGTACAGAAGTCACCAGGGAAAACACAATTCTTCTCATTACCTGGGAAGGGGTAATACCCAGCAGGCTGCAAGGTGAGCAGCAGAGCTCTGGCAGATGTGTTGTGTGCTGCTGTGGGGCCTCATGCCTGCTCTCCACGTGGCCCTGGGGCAGTCGTGCCATCTTCTGCTCCTGCAGGGATCTGAAACAAATAGAGGAAAGGCTGAGGTGGCTCACTGGGTGGGTTTTGGAGGTCTGCCAGGAAGATGCAGAATCCTTTGATGTCCTAGATCCCCCTAAAACACTATTGAGCTCTTCTCCGTCTCCAGTTTTCAGTATCACATATCTGTTGGTTGATACACCTAAACAGATGCATACACAGATAAACATACAGATTTTACCAACTTGAAAAAAATACAAGTGTTGCATAAAACCTAGGAATAAACATTACTAAATGATCTAATGGAATATTAACACACATAACCTTTTCACTATTACTGATCAAGTGTATTGAACTTGCAAGCAAACACAAAGCAGTCAGAAAGGTGTGGTTTCTGAACACAAATAGCAAACAGTAGTGCCTGAACAGAGAGAGATCCTGAACTGTGTGAAAGCAGCAGCTACAAGTGCAATATACTCTATGATTTTCTGCATTTTGTACTCTGTAAACACTTTCATTTATGCTCTGACAATAGTGTCAATCTGGGCAAGCAAAAACTTTACAATGGATGTTAAGAAACAGATAACCTGGGAAAGTGAAGGAGAAAAACATAGTTCTCCACATGGGAGCACCCATGGATACAACAGGTGTTAATGTCATGGCTCCTACACATGGAACCAAATATCTTTGCAGGGGTGATTTTGCAGCCATACTATCTTGGAAATAACTCAGTGTAGGAGAACTTGGAACTATTTGTCCCAGGTTTAAGTATTTTTCTCTACAGAGTTTTCAGGATAATGCTCAGAGACTGACAATCACATTTATGTCACTTCACAGAAAACAGAATTTCTGCTATGATTTCAATTATTACTTCTAAATATACCCAATTGTCTATGTGCTACTTGTTTCTAAGCTGGAAATGTGCAAGATTTCAGTCTAATAAACTGCTTTCTTCCTTTTCAATCCACACTTTTGGTATTTGATCCCAGGTGCATAACAACTGAAAAATGAAGACTGAAGACCTGTTGAAAACTGGTATGAAGACTGAAGCCTCTATCTGTTTCTTCATACACTTTGAGCACTATGTCCCAAGGCTTTAGATTTTCCAGCTTCTGCATCTTTTGTCAGAGTCCATTACACAGGCTGAAGAATTATATTTCTTCTCATCATTTTTACTGAACTGTAATACACTTGAAATTTTATCTCCTAGAAGACAGCGCTATAGAAGTTGTGTGTTATTTTTCTATATGTAAGAAACATTGATATAGCTATATTTTACTTTGAAGAAATGGAGGGACAACTTTACAATGACTGTGCATAATATTCTATCCATACTGATATGGATAGAAATCTTAAGTATCAGTGAAATCCTGGAAAATGGGCAGAGATCAGATTTATTCCTGAGAAAACAGTCTATTTTAATTTGAAGACTGCTACTTACTTTTACTAGTATTCATATGAGTAGTTAAGTATTCACTGTTCAATATACATGCTCTCTGTCTTATCTGTCAAGTTCTCCTTACTTACTGAAATAACACCAGTGCTCTCCAAATGGATGGGTTTTGATTAGGTGTGCAAACCAAGACAAAGTGCTAATAATACCTGTTAAAATACCTCTACACATTTCTGTGGGATGAATCGGAGTTGATGTGGGCAGTAAGAATCTTTTTATGCAGTGTTTCCACTTCTGCTTAGACTAAAAGTTGGTTACTTCAGCCAGGAGAGTCCTGCTTTTCAGCACTTCCCTTCTACAGGTCCATTTGCAACTTTGTGAAAAGTTGTTTTTTTCCCTCAAGACTATCCTAGCTGAGTGTTGGGTCAAGCAAACTCTTTGGAAGGGTATCCCAGCTGCTCTCCAAATAGTGAACATCCCAACCCATGTTCTCCTGAAATCAATTGGGACCTGGCTTTGAGTCTGGCTCTAACTGAATTCTCACCAGCCTCTGAGGGAGCAGTAAACTAAGTTGTTCTGTCTATTTTAAGGCATTAAAAAGCAAAACGCTGGGATTTTTAAGCCATGAAGCAAACCAGTTCCAAAGTATATGACCAGCTCAAGGGTTTGGAATTACCGACATCACATGCAAAATAAAGGACTATGCTGCCTTTCTGTTACCGGTGTCATTTTAATATAACTCTTCCTTGTCACAAGTCTTGTCATGAAAACAACCCTTTATTCAAATAGCATTATCTGAGGGAGGATGAAGTTAGAGAGCTGTGACAGACTGAAGTAAAAAAAAAAAAAGTCATATTATCAGAAGGAGTCTTGTGTGACTCATTCAGTTATTCCATGCTTGTATAAGCCTATACTTGCATCACATGTTTTCATTGATTTTCATCATATAAAAATAATACTTAATTTTGAGTGTAATGTGTTCTGTATAAAGACAGAAAGATATTTAAAAGTATAATGGTAATCATCTGCCTATAGCACAGAATATTATACTTGGATGGTTTTTATTGCCTTTCTTCATGGTAGTCTCTGAAGCAGCAGCAGGAGTTTGGAGACACAGTAAATCCTCCAAGCAAGAAATATAATAGATGAAGCAGTTGACTGGCATATCCTCGCCAGTGCAGGTTTCCTTTTTTGATTAAGCACAATTTAATTAAGTTTTGGACTACTTACATGGCAGTGATTGTTCAGTATGGAAAGGTGAGACATTGTACTTAAAAGTATTATACACCAGAGAGAATATGAGAATAAAGTTCAAAAGAAAAGTGTTTGGAAATCAAGAAGTGGGAGAATTAATATTGCCCTTGCAGCCTTACCATGGTGTGCTTATATACATACTTTATTGTGGGCTGTGGCATGTGTTCATAGGCAGCGCTCTGCACAGGACCTTCCTCCTTAGGATCACAGGATGGAGCTGCTCATGTTGTGAATCAAGGTTGTGCAAGGAAAAGGACTAAAACCAACTCCTGTGCCTGTTGTAGGAACTGGAAAGCACACAGTGGATGAGTCAGAAAGGATGAGCTCATGGTTAAGGCAGATTAATGCTACCCAGGGTACAATTTTTCTATCACCACCTCAGCCACAGATGACTCTGTGAAGTGCCACAAGTCACCCACTGTAACTCTTTGTATGCAGTAATAAGATGTGCTTGATGTGATCCAGGGATCGATTTGTCCAAGTGCTGAGCTGCAAAGGGTGGTAGCACCCATGGTGCCACACGCTCTCAAACAGCCAGGCTAGTCATAGCCATACTGACCCAGGCACTCCTTTAAACCAGAAAAACTCTGTGTGTAATAATGAGCAGATGTCCCTCTATATTCAGGATTGGCCTTCCACAAGTTACATCAGGCTAATATTACAAATATGAAGACACCAGAGCTTATGGATTAGAGCTCTCTAATGCCACAAAAATATGAATTTCCACTTGAAAGCACTGATGTGAGTGGTATGAGGGAGCTGCTATAGCTTCTAAACTATTTTGTTTTGTCCAAACAACACTTTCTAATCTAGCCTGGGGCCAGCAGTAGAATGAAAACTACCATTAAAGTAGCCCTTAGTTCATTTTCTTCAGCTGTTTTCCAGCATCAGTAGTCTCTGGTATTCAGGTAGTGTTACTTTTGCAAGCCAAACACCAACATATAGGAAGCCTTGGCATTGTGACAGACTGTGAAATTGTAATACTGTCATGTTGCCTACGGATGCCTTAATGTAGTCTTTATTTTTAAATAATACTCTAAACAATACTTTGGGGGAAGGTATGGAGGCTGTGCAATAACAAATTGCACCCAGATTTTGAAGCTACAAAGTCTGCACTGCTCACCTGGCAAACTCATGACAGTCAGTACTTTTCCTTCCACAGTCCCCTGTTCCATGCAAGCTCTGCTCCAACCTCCACTGACTTCAGTGGGCTTTAACTCACATTGCAGAGGGTGTGTAAGGCCGGTTTGTACAAACTGTAAGTCAAACTGGTATCTAGATAAAGACAAATTACACTTAAATCTTCCTGATTAGCCTTAATGTGAATCAGAAATAAAGATTGTGCCTTTGTAGGTAGCTTTTCTTAGTACCGCTTTCTCATAGGCCTTTTTGACACCGTGTGTTCTCCAGCTTTCCTGAATGCACTCCTTCATATTTCCAAGACCAGTGAGTCTTTTAAGCCAATGGGAGGCAATGATCTTATTTTAAGGTCAAGAAAACAGAAGATATGAAAGCTGACTGAAAACCTGGTTAAGCAGACAGATTAGAGTTCACAGTTCTTTACTTATTTCTTTGGACCCAAGTACTTAATGTGAACATTGTCATTCTGTTTTAAATCAGATAACAGAATTTGTATAAATTAAAAAAAAATGAACCGTTAAATACAAGCAACAAAAATATTTAAGACTCCAGTTGACAATACTGGCAATATTCTTTTTGTAATAGTCACAATAAATTTAGGAAATAAAGTGGTTTTGTTGCAGCAGAACAATCCTATCTGCTTCAAATCACCAAACAATTTCAGGACAGAATGGCTTTACAAATTTATTGCTGTTGAAACAGAGTTGGGTCTCCAAAGTCTATCCGGTTGAAGCACGCACTAGCAAAGAGTCAGAGCTTTAAAACCCACATACATTGCAGCCTACGACTTGTGAAAGATGTATCAGTAATATTCATTCACAGGAAGAGCAGAAATGTAAGATCACTTCAGTATGCTCACAAAAGCTTGAAATTCTATTTTGATTTTAAAGTTATTCTCAACTGCAAACACTTTCATTTGATAAATAAACTTAAAATACTTTTTATCCTTGCAGAATATTTATGTATAATATTAATAGAAATCTTTACACTTAGTCAACTTCCAACAAGATTTGGTTTTGGAGGATACGGATTCACCAGACAACCAAGTCCTGTGTGTTGCAAACAATTAATGCTCCTAGTAATTAATGTACTATGTAAGTTGTTATTTCTTCAAGCTCATGCAATGTCCTGGCTGCTTGTTCAGTGTATGTTTGATAATCCTAAGAGAAAAGAGCTGCAGTATAATCAGACAAAAAGCAACAGCAAAGCTTTTTCAGACTCTTAAAATATATACAGTAGTACAAAGAGTACCCTAATGTGAGTTTTATTCCAAAATATTTTTCCCTTCTTGTGTATATCCCAAAATGATAAACCTCAGAAATTTTTTTTAGTGTTTTCCTTGAACCTACCAACCACTCAAGACTATGCCCACTGCTATCTCTTTGGCATTTTAAAGTAGCAAATGGGATTGAAATTGCTGGCCAGAGTGCACTGTCTGGCACACAGAGCTGAGACCAGAACCTGGTGCACTCAGAGCACTGCATCTGGCAGCAGGAGATAAGACAGTCTCTGGGGGATAAGAAGCTCCTTACACCCAGGTGTCAGAAGAGTCCTTCTGTGTTGAACTTGGCCTTCTTCCCTACTTGAGGTTCTGAAAGGCAAGCAGAGATTAAGCCAGGTTTCCTCGATCAAATGCTGTCACCATGTCCCATAGTGTCAACAGTGCAAAAGTTCTCACTGCAGCAGCAGTTTTGCTTCTCTGGATGTCCTGGTATCACCTGCCTATCTGGACTATGCCACATTTCTATGGAGCGACCTTCCGTGTTACCTACATTGCAGGAAGGGAGGTATCTGTTGTCATATGGTCCCATCAGTATAACGTTTAGACCCTACTGCAGCAAATTTATGTACAAGACTCTACAGTGCAGCTGTAATTATGACCAAAGGGGACAGCTCTTTCCAGATACATCCATTACATTACAAGCACACCTGGAATTTGATCTACCAAACACAAAATGTCCGTTGCTAACAGTTTGTAGCTAATCTGGGCTGGCAAGCAAAGGATCATAGTCACTGCAAAGAGAGCGTTCATGTAGATGGTTATTGCAACAGTGCCATGGCAAATTCTGCAGGGAGTATGAGGAAAGCAATTCTGTCCTTCATGAGGGTGCTGGCCAAAAAAATAACCATCCCAGAAGACACACAACCAGCAAGAAGACCGCAACGAGCATAACACTGAACATTTGAACACTGCACCAAAATATCGGCACAACTCACTAGAGGAGAAATAACCTCAGCTGTAGCAAAACAACACTGTATTTGCAGCTCAGGCAACAACTGCAGCATAAAATTTACCAGAGACACACTAAGCCTGAGGCAAAGCTAAAATATAGAGATGTCATTTTGCCATGCATTGATAGGGAGGGAAATACAGCAAAGCTGCACTTGCCGGGAAGTTTTGATCAAGCATATCAGTGGCTGTGTTGACTGAGTAATGAGTCCAGTTGGTAGGTTTTTAATTACTGCCTGGCACCCAGTTTGGGGTCCTGAAGTGTAAGATCTAACATGATGAGAAGGCTTCACAGGGCTTCCGGGCAGGCAGATTTTTCTCAGCTGGTGAGGTTTTTCTACAAGACATCACAGAACCATGTTGAATTACTTTGTGGGTAGCCTGAGCTCCTCTGCAAAACTGTTCACAACTCGCATATTCAGGTGGGCTTAGATTAATACATTTTATTCTCTCACAGAGGTTTATAGCTGCTGAGGCTAGCGGTGAGAATAGGACAAAGGAGACTGAAGATCTGAAATATGGTAGGCAACCATGACTGCCTCTGGTGGGGATTAGAGCAAATTTGTATAGAAACACTCTATCTGAACATTATTTATTTGTGCACTGTGGGTGTTAATACAACTCAGAGCCATCTTCACAAGATGCATGAAAGCCTTTGCACGCAGGTACTCTTACGAAGCCATTACTCTCTCAAAGCAACTTCCATCAGTTTCAGTAGGAGTTCCAAGCTGATATCATGGGAGGTCACAGACCCATTAAAATCTGCAAATTAAAACCATAGCTTCCCAGAAATGAAATACTTCTACAGAGATTCCCAGCAAATTTAGACAAAGTTTAGTGTATTCAAGCCTGTTCTAAGATCACAGGAAGTGAGAATAGTCACCATTTTTAAATCAATAGTCGCTTTCATGAGCTAGGTGCAATTTTCAGGGCAATCATGTCAATTCTGCAGATAACCATTATACAAGTTAAGAATATAAATTGTATGATATAAAAGAAAGAAAAAAAGCCAATTCCTTTTGATTTCACATAATTGCAAATGAAAGACAGCAAGAAACATCAGGGAGTCACTTTTCACAGAAGCACAGATAGCAGGGGCTTAATTAGCACCAGATCATATGTATCAGACTGAAAATGTGTAATGAATAGCTAGTACTTCCACATGAGACAAGGCTGATAATTTGCACTATTCTTTCAGAAAACATTTATGTATGTAGAGAAGTGATCCTGGCCTCAAATAATCGCATTGACTGCTGTAGACCTGTCAAAAGGTTAACTTTGAGTCTAAAACACCTGAAAATGAGCCTAAAAATGTATATTCAATGAGACTGTAGTTTGTATATGGCAGAAAAAAGAGCTTTCTGCCAGACCCAGCCACATCAGAGATGTACAGTTTACCTTTAATGAAAACAACCTACAGCAATGTTTTGAGTTGCTTGCCTTTATTTCCCTTGCATCTGACTAAGATGAAGTATGTGTCATGTTTAGGATCTATACTGGTACATTTTGGGGACAATTTGTAGAGCTCTATTAACTGCTATAGGTTTTAAAGTTACTTGAATTTTTGCACCAAGATGACAGAAAAGAGAGTGAATGGGTTGAACACTGTATAAGGAAGCTGCTGGTGTCAGGGAGAATTTCCAGACAATGAGAGACAAGTTAGGGAACATATTTACATTACTTCTTCATCCAGATGTTACAGAATCTAGCAGAAAGTCTCTGGGGACTTCTCTTCAGCCTCCAGCCTGCAGGTCTGGCCACGCGGACTGATCTTTGACAACCATTCGCATTCGAGTTAATGACCACTTTCAAGTTTCTCCTCCTTTTCCTCAGAGAAGTCTTCCGCTTGCAGATTCCTGCTAATTACTGCTCTGATGGTAATATTTTATGAGGACCTGGCTCTCCCTCACTCCTCCAAGCTGTCTTTGCAGACCTGCTCTACAGAATGAGCCCAGCCCTGGGCAAGTATATTTTTAGAGCAAATAAAAATTCGAGGCCTCTAACTTGCAGGCCCTTGCTCTTCTTTCAGGGCACTGCTGAGTTACCTGCCTTGCTCTGTCATGGTCTCAGTATTTGACATTTCCTACAATGCCTCCCTGCTCCTTGCTTTCCCCCTGTTATTGTGGTTCCTACTGCACAGCTGGGACAACCAGGGCTCAGCCAAAGCTACCGCTTGTCATCCAGTTTGCTCGTAGATCAACCTGCTTGTCTTTCCCTACTGTCATGGGAAATAATCCTTCATTTATCAGTATGCTTCTTCACACAGCACAGCAGAGTGTAGCTCTGAACACTACTATTTCCTTCCACAGTCCTGTAAGAGCTTATTTAAAGAATTAGGCAGAAAATAGTACCAGAATGCTTAAAAAGTGTTCCCTATTATTATGCTTTTCTTACTTTACCCTAATTTTCTTTTGTTCCACACTGCAAATATTGATTCTACAAGGAGCAAGACTCAATAGTTCACCACAGAAGAGGAGAATAAAAAATTCAGATTTTCATCTGTCTGTTGTTCATTTCCCTACACAACTCTAAAACAGATTTTAAACAAGAGCTTTTAATGACCCAGAGAGATTTCTGAAAATCCTACTTGTTGAAGGAGCTTTCAAATTTCATTGCACCTTTTCTATACCAGCATTTCCCCCTGCCTCCGATATTTCTCATAAATCCCTGAAACAGAGCTTTTAAAAGTACAGGGAACACTTCAGCCAGGAGGATGACTGTGAGAGACGAGAAACCGGGCCTGCGAGAAACTAAGAAAAGAAGCCTGAGAAAGCAAAAATTGAGGCTGATCAAAGAAATGCCTCAAACACTCGCAAGACAAAACTATGAGTCACAGGGTGGATAGTGTGGAGGTCAAAGCTGATAAGGCTGCCCAAATAACACAAGATGCAGCTGGAGGAGGGAGCCCTGTGGAGACAGGACGGCTCTGCTCTGGTGCACCTGGACAAATTTCAAGGGCCATCTGTCTGGTGAATGACCTTTGCTTCATTATCCACGAAATGCATATTAAAGTTAACACCCCTCAATATGCTAACGAGGGCTAACATGATCATTACATTATCCCATGAAACACCTTACCCCTCCTCCGTACATAGGATACGTAGGGATGTGGGTCGACCTGGGGGATGGACCCAAGGAAAGTGTGTATAAATCAAGGGGGGGAAGAAAGGGCGGGGGGGAAGAAAGGGCGGGGGGGGTGGGGCCTGGAGAGTGCAGTGAAGCAAAGAAGACGGATGCAAGCGAAAAAGAGGGCTGCCTCCTGGAACCCTTGCTGGTGGGATCAGCGCAGAAACCCAGACCGGTGATCCATATTTCCCCATTCCCTCTATCTCCCTCTTTTCCCTTTTCCATTAAGAAATGCAAGGCATATGGTATTGCTTGCCACAACTTGCTATATACTTAGCCAGTTATCGTGTGTTCAATTAGTACATTGTGGGTTATTAATAAATGTTTGGACTTGGAGACTTGTTGTCTGCTCCATTGGGGATTTGCGAATCTGAGTCACTTGTCTCCCTTGTCTGAGCGGGATGTGACAATGACATCTTAGCTTTGTCCAGAATTGAACCTGATTTATGATGTTTGAACAAGACCAAGAATTAAAGCATGGTCTTTGGAGACTCTGCGAGCAAACTGGACAGATAAATCAGTTTTATACTTGGATGCTTCTGTTCACCTAATTCATGATGTCTTTAGTTTAACAGCTTAATATTTCTTTGAACAATCATGAGATAAGAAGAGGATTTCAGAATTGCTTCACATCTCTATTAGTAGATTACAGGCTAAACTGCAGAATTTCTCTGAATTCAAACTGATCAGGGAATACAGAGATGTGATAGTTTATCATTAAAGCATGAAGATTTCTTTTTTGTGCTTTTCTCCCTAAACATTCAAATCCCTCTCTTATTCACACACACGGGGACCATGATCAAGTCACCTCTTAACCTTCAACTGCAGTAAGCAAACAGATTAAATTTTATATCCTTTTCCTCCCATTTAAAAATCTTTCTTGAATCCTTTTGCACAAAGCACGCTAAGAAAGAGTGTTAGCCCTAGAGCAGGTTGTTATATCCCTGCAGTGGTGGTATTATTATCCTGTACAGAAACAACGTAGTCTTTCTGCTCATGTGATATTCCCCTGATTATATATCCTTTGACACAGTACCAGGCAGATTCTTTATTGTCACAAATAGGTATTTGAATAATGCTACAGTGCACATCAGAGCAGCGTGCTGCGTGATTCCCTTTCGCTCAGGAGGCAAAATACAAATCCATTAACTAATCAGATTTCAATCCCTCTCTTTGTCTTTAATGTTGATTGACCACAGACTGTTGTTGGTGGTTTTTTTTAAATTAAATACTCTTTACAGAATACAAGAAAGGTCCATACCTGTACCTGCCAGTTTTATATCTTGACTAAATACTCCATCTATTCGTGCTTCCATTATGCAAATTTCTTTAAAATGGAAGTTAGAAATAACAATGACATATATATTCATACACATATATAAAATATGTATGTTAATAGGCATATTAATATATGTACTTGTAGTCATAACATCAGTCTGAAATAATTACAATTTTTAGATATCAAAAGAAGGATTTTAAAAATCTTTATCAACATAGATATTTTGTGACATAATCCTCCCCTCCCTCAGTTTCCCAGAAGCACATTTGCCTTTTGAGCATTACCCCTGAGCTTTTATTTGTTCCAGAATCACATTCTTTTCCTCCATAAAGCTGTACTGTGGTCATGCCTAGCTCACAGGTAGCTGTAGGAATTAACTGTTAAACTAGAAACATTTTTTGGAGATAATTCTATCTAGCAGACACAGAATAATCCTGAGCTGGTGGCAATACCTTGTTTGGAAAAATCGTATTTAGAGACTTGACAGGTATTTTGCCATTGGCAAGGATAGCCCTATGGTATGTGCCTTTAGACTTGAAAAGACCGATGATAATGCAGGTCCCTTCTGCATATGAAGGAGCTGCTTATCTAGGTCCTTCCCCTGATTTGGGCATTGTTGCAGACTCCCTGGCAGCAAGTCCCATCACTGAACCAGGGGTACTCTATGCCTTCTCTTTCAATTTGTCAATAGTTACAGCAGGTATCATCATACCCTGTGCAAAGTGCCAGTCTCTTCTGCCTTTCACCAGCTGGTGGTTCACTGGAGGCCCATCTTTTTCCTTTTTATCTTGGAGAGTGTATAAAAAAAAAAAAAAGACATCCCAACACATTGATAGATCCAGATTTATATCAAACTGAAGATGATATCCCAGCATGTTATGACTTTATGGAAACTGTCAGCATGGAATTTTTACTGGATTTCTTTTTCTATATCAGTGGAAGGGAGGCTTATGAAAGAGTTTCCACATATTATTATACAGAGCAACTTGTTTATTGGAGTATGTTATTCAAAATCTTCATTAGACACTCAACAGCTAATTAAGACTTCTGAATACCACAAGTTGTCTGTAGCTTTTGAACCTCAGGCTACTTTCTCACTTGAGGCACTTAAAAACTTGTTTGTCTGATATATATATATATATATATATATATAATGAAGTTTGCAATGGAAACTGCAATCCCAGAAGATCTTCCTTTCAAGAGCTAATGGGATTTATAAATCCTATTTTCACATGCCACTTTTATACACTTAGATACACATGAGCACAGTTTCTGGCTATTTATTTCCAGCTTTTCACATCAGCTGTATGTATTCACCTCTACTTTTTTTTTTTTTTTTCCCCCAGTAGGAGAACTTCTCTGAGCTTTCTAAGTAGATAAGCCTCATCTATGAGTATAAAGCAAGACAGAAAACAAGTAGAAATAATATATGACTTCCACTGGTCTCCATCAAACCTAGTGCCTTACAGTACTTCCATATACCACAGACTCTGAGCCATGCTCTTCTGGAAAAAGAAAATGAAGGCAGCTGCTCAGCCTGACTATAAGTAGCAGGTGGTGGGGTTGGGGACCTGTGTGTGTGCCAGAAAGCCTCAACCTGAGAAGGAGAGTGTCTTAGCTGTGACTAAAAGATGGAAATATCTCGTAGCAGGTCAAACTGAATGCAAAATCCTATTAAAACTGAAAAGGAGCACTGAGATACATGACTTAAGCAGCAGAAGGACAGGGGGCCTGTGATGGTGAAACCAGGACAGTGCTGGCCTGCAGATGATCTTTTAGTGATTTTTTAGGGCAATCAGTGAGCAGACAGCCATCATTTTGACAAGAATCATCTTTCTGAAGTTTAAACTAAAAGGAAACATACTTGACAGGTGAAGAGCAACAAGATAAGAGCATCTGAAAACTTTATCCTATCAATTACTTGAAGAGAAAAACACATTTATATAATAAATTGTGTACAACACTTGGGCTAAGTGAAGGTGGACACATATCTTCCCTCCAAAGTGATGAGGACGGCATAATTATTTTTTTCATAAGTAAATAAAAACATCTGCCTGGGAAGCAAGTTATAGCATCATGTGACTGATGCTAATTGAGCAAAGGCAAGGTGTGAAGGCACTGGTCCCAGACTAGTACTGAGGACCTGCTGGAGAACAAAAGCCTTCAGGTAAGGTGCAGAAACAAGACTCTACCCACTGCATGTGTCACCTTTTGAAGACAAGGGCAGGGAACAGCAAAGTGTTCTAAGTGATCAGGTGAGACATGGGTGATATTTCCCATATCCCTCCCAGTGTTGAAGGAAGCTCCAGAAGAACTTTATCTATGAATTTTAGTCAAAGTAAGTGGATAGTTTTGAACACATGAAAAAAATATAAATGGGACATAATGTTGTTTCAGAAACGGTTACTTTGTAAAAGTATATTTTAAAAAAACCCCATCAACTAATTTTAAAAGACCAAATTTGTAAATGTTATGAGCTAATACTCAATAAAGAAAAGGATGATTAAGAGCTCCCCCTCACAACAGGATTACTTTTCATACTAGTCTTGTCAAGAAACCACAAACCTGATTCAAGTACTTTTTTCTTTTGTTTTTTCACTCAGTCATCAAACCAGAAGGAAGAACCCCAATCCATTATCAATTCCACCCAGATGGTAGGCAGCAGATGATGACCCATTGTATGAGAGACTTTGTCTTGTGTGATGCTGACTGTACAGAGGAGACAAGTGATGAATAGACAAACCAGACCCACATTCAACTCTTCTTTGCCTCTTCCCCTACCCCTTCTATCAATCAGGTGCTGTCACTCAACTCTTATACTTCCCCACACTGAAAGCAGTTTCCAAAATGCTGTTTAGCTGTTGCTTCAGCTGTATCACTTTTATTTACAGCCTTTCTTTTATCCATCATACCAATTATGTAGCATACTGCACGGCATTGGCAGTGCAGACACTATTTGGTCCTACAGTTCTAGGGTGAGTGCCATAAATTTAAGATGGGCCATCTCCTGGCGTGTCAGCCATTTACCTTTGTAGAGAATTTCTACCGAACACGCCCGTGACAAATCTCTTTTCTCCTTCCCCTTTCTTGGATTATGAGTATAATAAAACACACCCTATGACGTTAATGGTCTTGTAAGATTGGTTGAGCTATTTGGATGCTAGGAGACACTGCAGCTGAGGTCATTTGTTCAAACAATGTATTGGATTACAGAATTCTTTTTGCTTTGCTTTTCTCTGCAGGATCCATTTGTACACTGAACAAAGTAGAAGCTTGCTTAATACAGCTGTTCAGTGTTTTATCTCACCTTCATCGTCTTGTCTAACCACACGGTTTTTCTGTTCTTTCGTGGCAGGAGAAGTGTGGCTTCTCCTGCACTTTTCTGTGCACTCATTGTAATGTCTGAATACATAATAAATAGGTGTATATTTACTGTCACAGCAATCTGGTATTGAGGGACTTTCACTTTCTCTCCCCTTTTAGGTGGAAGCTCAAGAGAAATTGAAATGTCAGACCATCCATTCATGGCATAGTCAGTTTCAGACAGGTAGGAAGTCTCCTTTTAGACCAAACTTGTAATACATCATAATTCAATAGTTCTATAACAACAGATGGGCTGGGTGCATGGTGACACTTGTACTAATTCAGATATTCTAGGCAAACTAGTAGTTCTGGAGAGCCACAAAGGACTGCAGTATTTGCATTATGCAAGTGAATGCCATGCCTCTCGTGGCCCAGCGTCATCATCTCGGCACAACCTCTAGCTTTGAAACCCAGTTTCTAGCTATTTAAAAGTGGTGTGTTTGAGTGTTAAGTGATTTTGTAAGTCTTACATCAGAAAATAGGAGGTATAAATTAAAGGATTTGTCTGTACAGCAAAATGATGTGTGTCAGCTTTTGCACAAGCTAGTATGGCTAATGCCATGGGTGAAGGAGACTCAAGTAGGCTTTGCAATATGTCGCCTGGGACCCAGGTGACTGTGGATGCTCTTGAGTTATGGCCCATGCATGCAGAAAGCTTTTTATTTATGATTCTGTTTATGACTTGCAAATACACCACATTTACTAAGTGGCTATGCATGGTAATTCTAAAACGAGGCCACTCTTTGTCAGTGCCTAAGAGCCAGCACAGTCTCAAAGCAGTGCTTCTGGTGGGGGCTGAGTGTGTGGAGGCAGCTGCTCTCCTGATGTCAGCGTTTCATTGCTATAGAGCTCCCTCTCACAGATAGGCTTAGAATGTGGGCTTTGTGAGATTTCCTCCTCAAAACTGCATCTTCCCACTAAGAAAAGCAATATGATTTATGGACTTTTCTTCACAAGCTGTCACTGACAACAGTAAATTGTAGAGGATAAAAGTCTTTCTCTCCATGTCAGTTACAAAAGGAGGTCAAATCTATGTCCCTTCTCTACGTGTCTTACTTCTCCTTTGTGGCCCCTTTTGGCATGGTGCCTGTCTCTAGTCTTTCTTCCCTTGGTGCCCCATCCTGTTCCATCCTTCTCTCCTGCTTCCCTCAGCCGCATGCTCAGCATTTGAAGGCTCCTGCTCCATTGGATATTCCCGCAGGACCTCATCCTGGCTCTGCCAATACTTGGTGCAACACTTGTGCCCAAACACATTAGAAAGTAAATTAACATTTCAAGTTGCTACAGATTTGTGTAGAAAGTCCAGAGAGAGTGGTTTCTCTCTTACTGTCTCCAAGACCAAAACTGAGAACAATTAATTCCCCTGCGAACAGTGCCTGAGAGCCCCAGTGATCTCTCTGATATGGCAAGCTACAATTAGTCCCACAGCAAATATAGGGCAGAGAGCAAGTGACACCACGCAGGGCACAAGAAGCAAATAGACCAACTGTTGACATGATGAAAACTTACAACTGATAGTGCCTGAGAAGACCTTACTACTTCCAGTGAACACCAGATATTTATTATGAAGCCTGATCTGGGTTTGAAGGCAAGTATTTTTTAGCCAAAAAAAATTACAAATGTGTGAAACCTTGAAGCCAGGTGTACTGTTCATGCTAGCTGAACAGCTTGGGAGAGACTGGCGTTATACACATGAAATTCAGAGGATTCAGAATTTCTTTTTTCCTTTTACTCAGCCTTACTTTTTGGTAGAACAGAGAATGGAAAACACCGTTTTGAAGAACACAGCCATAAAGGGTTTATACTCTGCAGTCTTTAGAAGGAAGTATTGGCTGTTAAGGTCTGCACACAGGTGGTCAGCCCTAAGGCTGAACTAATAGGAAAACAATGTAGAAAAGAGCCAGACACTGGCTCTTCCAAACATGGAAGGGGGAAAGAGGCTGGCCAGCCACACCTGGGATGGCACTAATCAATTAGGAACTGGAAAAAGCTACCAGGCATTTCAGAGTGAAGTAGGAGCATTGAGAACTCCCTTTAGGTAAAATCTCAAGAGATAGGGTTCCGGTTTATTGGCTGTCACTGAGGCCAAATCAGCGAAGCTGGGGCCCATGGGGAAAGATTAAATAGAGGCAGGTGGGTTATTTAGGAAAGGAAAAGGTGTGAAAAGGGATTGCTAGTTAAAATAACTCATGTGCTCGGGGCTCTGTGGGTTACCTGTCAAACATCCATGCAGCTGATCAACACAGCCCGGAGCAGGACAATAAGCTTGTTTTTGTAACCCTGCTGTGTGCATCTGGCTTGCTTCCCTTGTCAGAGGGGTCCAGAGGGTGTCCTTGAATGCCAAGCTGGAAGGGGTGAGAGGAGGGACTGAACTCTGCTTTAACATCAGTGGTCCTAATCAATCTTCCTAACATACACCCAACTTTATTTTGTTTATTATTTTCATTTTAATGAAGATTTAGTGCAAGAAAAAGTGTTTAGAAGTAGTTCATGTTATTGCAGATTATTGATCTAAGCCTGTTTACACTCTTCTGATGCATTGCCCTTTGCAGCAGCTCTTTGCTGAGCATAGCCATGAGGGTGATGTCTGTGCTCCAGCAACACCTTGGTGTTCTGGCTGTTCCCTGACTCATTAAGCAGCTGAACATGAGCCAGCAGTGTGCCCAAGTGGCCAAGAAAGCCAACAGCATCCTGGCTTGTATCAGAAATAGTGTGACCAGCAGAAGTAGGGAGGTGATAGTCCCCCTGTACTCTGCACTGGTGAGGCCACACCTTGAGTAGTGTGTCCAGTTTTGAACACCTCAATATGAGAGAGATATCGAGGTGCTGGAGCGAGTGCAGCTGAGGGCAACAAAGCTGGTGAAGGTCCTGGAGAACAAATCCTATGAGGAGTGATTGAAGGAGCTGGGACTGTTTAGCTTGAGGAGGAGAAGGCTGAGGGGAGACCTCATCATTCTCTACACCTACCTGAAAGGACATTGTAGAGAGGTTGGTGCTGGTCTCTTCTCACAGGTGATTAGTGACAGAACAAGAGGGAATGGTTATAAACTGCAACAGGGGAGGTTCAGACTGGACATTAGGAAAAAAATTTTCACAGAAAGAGTGGTCAGACAGTGGAATAGGCTGCCCAGGGAGGTGGTGGAGTCACCATCCCTGGATGTGTTTAAGTGTCATTTGGATGAGATGTTGGGGGATATGGTGTAGGGGAGAACTTGTAGAGTAGGGCTGATGGTTGGACTCAATGATCCCAAGGGTCTTTTCCAACCTGAATGATTCTGTGTTTCTGTGATTTGTTTTCCTTCATTAATTTACCACCCAGGGAAGGTTGAGGGACTTGCCAAAACTAGGCACTTGCTGGAGCTGTTTCCCTCAGTAAAGTGGTACCCAGGAGCTTGTGTCAGTTTGTCTTGTGTCTGTGCCCTTGTCCTCTTTCCACATTCATGTCCTCCTCTCCATGTTATTCCCCATCAAATATTTTCCCTGGTTAGCAGACCAGAAATGAGACTTCAGCAATACAGAGAACTCCTGGGGGTGCAGGCAATGATCAGTCTCTACTTGAGCAAGTGGATCACTCTGTTAATTCACCCATGAAGAAGGTTTGGGAGAGAGAATATCTGTTAGATGGAAAAAAAATAAAATATTGATGCATTTGTAGCTGACAGCAAGCTAAGGATAAACTCAGAAGCTAAAGCTCCAGCAGGCTACAGCCACACAGTGCGATCCTTTCCCAATTCAGTCATGCGAAGGGTGGTTTGACAAATCAGACACACAAAAGCTGCAGTTCTGCACGTCTCAGGCAATTCCCTCGGTGAGTTTGGTGCGATAGTAAAAAAAGAAAATAACCCCCTGACTCCTCTGTCAGGCATGCTTGGTGTGAGGTGCCACCTGGGGCATCCTGGCTTTGTGGGCAGAGAGGAGAGCCTTGCCAATATCATGGCTTCCTTCAAGCTGTAGTTGCCCTCAGCTGAGGCTGTGTGAGATGTAGGCATGGCATGAGCCCCCCTTAAGGAAAACATACCAAAGAGAACTGCTACAGGCAGGTGAAGGCCTGTAATTGTAACTACAGGTCCCAAGCCCTACTTCCACACAGGGTACCTCCAAAAAGTCTCAAACCCACATTCCAAGTGGACTTCTCCATCCTGCCCTGTGTTGGGCCCCCAGGAGCATCACCAGAGCCTCAGCTTGGCACTTTCCCTTGAGAGGACACCCTCAGCCAGGATGTTGTGACAGACCAAGCACCTTGGGCCAAGAGACATACAGCTTCTCCAGGAAACAAGAGAAGGTCCTGTCCACAGCTCATGCTTATCTGGTGTCCTGTGACCCCCTCCATAGCTATAGCTCCTGTCTAGCTGTGGGGTCAAGAAGAGCCTCAGCACACATTCCCACGCTCCACAGGCCACTGCGTTGGTGAGGTTTTCATAACAGCTCAGACTCAACCTGGCCTGGGTGTCTGCTCTTTTATACACTCCTATGTCTCAGCCCTAGATGATCACCTTCTTTTCACAGGCTCTGCATACATATCATGGTTTCTCATGTCCTACTTTTAGGGGTTAGCACCAAGCAGGAAATACATTTGAACTGTTGTATGCAGGAAATACATTTGCTCCATGAGATTTCACTCGAACTAAACCGAGACAAGCACTGGCCTTATGAGGAGATCAAACAGAGGTCATATCACTACAGGTGTGTTTTAGGGCATCAGCATATACCTCTACCTCCCCACAGGCTCGAGGGGATGTCCCCATGCAAAAACCTCTTCCAAATAAGTGTAGAAGGGTGGTATCAGTCTTCCAGTCCCTGACAGCCTACATTTTACTGAAGTTTGCTTCCATTTTTGGAACTTCATCAGCATTCATCCCACACCTCTGACACCCCACAGCAGTCAGCTGTTTGGCATTCACTTGGCATCACAATAGGGTGATTCCTTCCCCTGAGAAGTGTCCCGAGCAGCGGGGTTTCTAAAGGTGCCAGAGACTCACCATGAAGACACTTTTGCATACCAATGGGTTTTAAAGCAGCCATTCACTTGGTGAACTGAGCAGGAAAAGAGGGAACAAGAGCCCAGGGGTCCCTAGAAGGGGATGGTGCAACAGGAGGTGATCAGAGGAGATGGAGGACAAGGGTAAAGGAAAGACTGGGAAGAGAAAGGAGTGGACAATCAACTGGAAAGTAAGGAGGACTTATAGCAGTTATGGACTTAAGACAATGATATGGGTGATGGGATTTTATGAAACATATGAAAGAGTGACACACTTTTCAGACATTTTGAGTCTTTTCCACTGCTGTGTGATAAGGGAAATGCAGCTGTAAGAAGGGATATGGCTCAGATAAGAGGAGGCTAATAAACATATGGATGAGGTTTAAACCCAGCTAGATCAAAGGAATATATTTGGCTATTCTCATAACAAGGGTTTTATCCTTGCCTTGCTATTTCCCCTCAGACAGGAAACTCATCCTTTAGCCCCAGGGCAGTTCAGCCTTTTTCTCTAGGTCTCCAAACAGTACTTGTGAGAGTCTAAAAAGAAAACCGATCTCCTGACAAGAGTTGCTCCCAGCACAGCCCTCTGATTTCTCTCTAATCTCAGCTTCTTGCTCCACAGCATCACCCTCAGTCCTTTACAGCTGCACCTACCCCAAGCAGCAGTTACATTGCCCCACCAGCCCCTTCACCCCCAGATCAGGCCAGGATGTTCCACGGCTCTTGCCCTGGGCTGGGGAAAAGTGCAGCGAGCAGGAGACACATGCTTGGGTCTTACCTTTCTCCAGGGGTGAGGCCAGAGCCATTGCACATACATGGATGCACTGACCTGGATAGTCTGCCTGCAAGACTGCTAACACCTCCTGCACCAATAAAAGCCCCCATCACTGTCTGCTGCAAGTCCTCACTCCATAGCTAAAGCTGCCAGGATCTGTTTTACCAAGTGTTTTTCCTGTACACATTGCTTAGGTTTTTGTGATATTCCTTTTTAGCTAGCCTGACTCTCTGCAGAGGAGAAGCTCTTGCCCTTCAAACCACAGACCTTTCCCCACCCAACCACTGGTTGCCATTACCTACCCCAGCTGCCTGGGCTCAGTTAAAGGGAGAGCTGCCAAACCCCAGGGGATACAATTTTTGATTTAAGGAGCTCAGCAGATCACTCTGTGCCTGTTCATTCACATTTAATCCAGTAAAGTTAGCAAACACGTTTAGTGAAAAGAAAATGACAACATCTTAAAGATAGCACTGAGTGTGCTTTGGGGGCAGGATTTGGTCCATTGAGGAGTAATAACTCCCCCTTTAATGTAATATCTACTTTATCTATTGCAAAAAAGTAAGCTATGTTTACTCTCCATTGGTATTTGCCCAACAGACAATATTGTCTAGTTTTGAACACATCAGGCCACACAAAAGAGCTGCCAGATTCTTACTGAGCTGATGATTCCTTTTGTATCCTCATTTTCCTTATCTTGGGATCCAGGCTGTCATCTTTAATTATTTTAAAATGAACTCCTGCATCTTATCTCTTTTAGAATATTTTATCCTCTGTTGACTCTTGTATCTCCTCCTTATTCACAACGTTAAAAGGAAAGAATTGTGATTCTTCTTCTTTGACTATTAGTGTTGTAGCTCATTGCTTCTTAAATTAGGGAAACTTTAAAAAACCCCCCCAACAATTTATATTCAGCTTTCCTATTCTGGTTCTCTGCTGTGAGTGCCCTTCCCAGCTGCTCAGCTCTTTCCAGCGGACTTTTCTCATATGCTGGATGAGGAAATGCCACGTCCTCCAGTTTGCCTGGATTGTATCAGCGACATGACTTTGGAGAGGAAGGACTTGTAGAGACTAGAATAGGTGATACATGAGCCCACCTGCTCCATCTGCATTCCTCCGTCTGCATTCTCCTGCTGCATTAACCACAGGTCTAACATCATGACCACTATGCCCCTCACTGACAGCCCAAACACCACGGCCCTTGACACAGGTTTTGTTAATAACTGCTATATATCTATGCACAATAAATTTGTGCATGGAGTTTGCAGTCTCCAGGCTTTACTTCATACCAAACAAATACAGTATTTTCTCAGGTGCACCCTGCTCTGCAAGAAGGAGTGAATATAGCTGTCAGTGTACACAGTATGTCCATCAGTGTACATCACTGTCACAGGGCTCGGATATGGTCTTGGGAGTTGGGACAAACACCAAAGGCAGTGGCGTTTAGGATAAAATTTTAAGAACTCTTGCTGTGAGTGTCATGAAAGGACTGGGGATCTTTTTCAGATGTTTGTGAGCGTCCATACAAGCCTTCCTAGTCCCTTGGCATCTCAATATTCTTAGATCTCCAGGGCTTTCATCTGCTATCCCTGTCTGTGACAGGGTGAGCCCATGTGGCCACTGCGTTATGGACAGCCAGTACCAGCAGACACTCACTTGTCACAATAGCGGCCTGGGAAATGAGAAAGCTGCTGCACCTCGTCAACAGGTCTGTGGGGTTTGTGGGCCATTTTCAAAGGTGACTTTGGAGTGTAGGTGCTTCTTTAGAGAAAAGGCAGATGGTCTAAAAAAGTGACTGACAGAGTGCTGAGTGGGAGCGGAGGAATTGCAACACCTAGAAGCCAGCTTTTCTTTATTATTTTGATTGTGGCTTCTTAATTGCAAAAATCAAAGCCTGATCTACACAATCTAGTCCCACCATAGCATGGACGACATGTAGATAAATGCCTTGTTAGCTACATTGCTATTTGTTCAGCACAACACATGCTTCTAGTGATCAATAAAATACAAATTTGGAAAAGAAGGGATTGAGTGAAATAAGTTTTTAGAATTTTGATTATCACAGGCAGATTTTAATGAAGTAGCTCTATGCCAAAACACTCAAAACAGCATCTTATAATGTGTGAGTGTGCCTGTCAGGAGCCATTTATGCAATATTTTATCATATTAGGCTTAAAATTAAGAAATATTCTGAATAGAATTGCAATCACATGAACATGAAGAGGGTAGGTAAAAGTCAGGATACAGTGCAGATACAGTGTAGAAGTGGACCAAATATACGGATTAGTAAGAAGCGAGGATGCAACACTGGGCAACAAGCTGCACCCTTACAGACATGAAAATAATTAGAAATGGCCTAAAGAGTAGTGTACAGCACCCAGCAAGCAATCAGAGCTCCACACCAGAGAGCAGAACAGTAACTGGCATCAGAGCAGAAGCTGAAATGAAAGCTGACAGTGGAACAAATGTTGGTCGGTAAAACACAGGCTGATTATATACCAGTTAGCATTGATTCAGATGCCAAGAATAACAGCAGGCACTGGAACAGAGTGGGGGAGTGCGAGGCACTGAGAAAGAGCTCAGCACAACAGAGAAGGAGATGATTAAACAAATAAACAAACAAACAAACAACCCCCCACCCCAAGGAGGAAATGATTAAAGTGGCATGAACAGGGAGCTGCGGCCGCGTTCTGTGGGAAGCAAATTCTGCGGTGAGCTGGCAGATCGGGAAAGCCAGCAAATGGCAACTTGAAATTACTGGAGGAAAATGAGTTGGTGTTAGCCGATAGCCAGCATATGTTTGACCTTTCTGAGAAAACTGGCATAAGTGCTTCTATTAATGACCATGGCAGGGAGATGAGCCGGCATGGAAAGAGGCTTGATTTCCGGACCATCTGCGATCCTGCCTGCCAAGCGATGGTAAGACAGGCGGCCACCAGCCAGCCCTGGCCCCAGGCAGTGTCCTCTCTCATGGGCAAGGGAAGGTGAGACCTGTTCATACACACTTCTCTTATGCAGGGGGTCTCATTTATCTCTTGAGCACTGGCATTTGGATTTGGGGACCTGCTGGAAGTTGTTGTGTGAACAAAAAGCACTCTTTGCCTGGGCAGCAGCATGTCCAGGCTCTGTGTGGCCACCTCTTACCAGGAGAAAGGGGAGGATAACAAGAAGAAACACCCAATAGGTTAAACCATATCAGATCTTGTATTTCATGATACATAAAACCAGTGTCTCTGTATCCATCAAGCCATTGCCTTTTCCTTTCAAGCATGCATGGCAAGTATTTTTCAACTCCTTTGTTACATTTTATCAATGAGCATGGGTAAAGTTAGGCAGATACAAAACCCATCATGTTGACTGAAAAGAATTAGAAAATGTAATCATAGAAATAGCTAGTTATTATGTACAGATGCATGCAGATGGAGAGTGCTGCAAAAAAGGTTATTCCAGTCAATAGCATAGATTAGTTGGCCTCATCTCTACAGAAGAATTTAGTGCAGTGACTCACAAGGATTTGTTTGTAAAGCTGGGATATACTGCAGGAATTATTAGCAGTGTAAGGACTTGGGTGAAGAGGACAGTATAAGAAGATTAATCGGTAAGGGTGTTACCAGCACATAGAGCTATCTCAAATCACAAATTAGTCCATTTCTCGTCATGCCTACAGCTCAAGACAAGGCCTGTGTTTATAATGGATGACTGGATTATTTCATAGGAAGAATTACGTAGCCCTGAGGCTAGTAAAATTATGAAATGTGATGGAAAAAAGCCTTGACATAATTCAGCTGAATTCAAAGAAGAAAGTCTGTTGCTGTGTGCTGAGATGTTATCCAGGGATGCTGGGGAGGAGGGTGATCTGGGTGCACTGCAAAACGATATGCTGCTGCTTAGCCTCCTGCACTCAAGAGCCGGGGAAGACGTGGCAGCAGATCCAGGAGGTGTCAGGTGAGATGTTTTCCACAGTGTCAGGGAAGGACCTGGCACTGGCGGAGGTGCCGCAACAGCCTCATTGAGCTGCCAGTGTGCACTTCTCATCACCTGCCTTTCAAAAACATGACTTTAAACAGACAAATGGGAAAAGGGCTACTCAGAAACAAGAGATGGTTCTCTCTGTTTCTTAAGGGCAGGTTAACTAGCCTGTCTTGTGCAGCTGTGTTAACAGAAGACTGAGAGAGGGTTGGATTACGTTTGAGCAATAAATGCAGAGAAGGAGAGGAATTATTTCTGTTCAGATAAAAGCTGCTAAAGAGGTGTACACTGACCCTGAAAGAATTTGGGTTGGAAAGAAGAAGATATTTAACTTTAAGAAATAAAGTGCTGGAGCAGCCTTTGAACAGGGATGCTGGGAGAAGGTATCTGACTGTTACAAGATAATGTCAGATTAGGTTACAGAAGAGATTGTGTGAACACAGGGATGGTTCTCCATTTTGGAAATGATGGTGTAAGATATGGGGTTTCAATTCCTTTAGTACTATTCAGAGTTCCAGTTGAAAGAAGACTTAGTCACGTGTGTTTGTGACACTAGATTTAGCTGTTCAGTCCCATGCTAGGCCCATTTCCTGATTATCCCCAGGCTCCAGGACAGATTTTCTCTTTCTTGCTTGATGCTGTTCATTTTGATTTTGATTTTTACTCTTCTTTAGGGCACTATAGCTGTTGCAGGCAGCAACAGGGTTGGTTCAGGTGCATGGATGTCTCAGTGTCATAGAGACCACTTTTAGGCACCCCACCAGTTTGTGTCCCCTCTGACCCCAGAGTCATCCAGGTCAGCTGTGACAATTTTTCTTGCTCTTTTCCATGAAATTTTAACAATGGGGGAAGACTCTCATGTTTGGCAGCTGACAGAGCATGAAACTGAAAGAAAGAATATGATGAAGAAAGGCATTGCCATCTGGAATTGAGAAGTCCTTGCAACTGATGGACTTTTTCCTCTGATCTGGACTGAGTCCAGCCGTGCAAACATTTCCACACATCAGTACATTTGTCTTGGGAGAGACCCTCTGATCTTGGGGGAAATTTACCTACAGAAACCACAAATATTTGTAAAGTGGGGCTTTCAGCCTGTACCCTTCCCAAGTTGAATGCTCATCCAGACTTTATTAGAACAGGAGAACCAAATCCTATTAAGTGACAACAAATAGAAAACACTGCATATAAATACCCCAAGAGGTAACAACCCATTTAAACATAACCAAAGGAGCTGTTATTTAAAGAGAGTGTTTTTCAGCCAGGAATAGTTCCCAGCCACTAATCTGCAGTGTAAATGGGCATGAAGTCTTTTTCCCTCAGCAGGAGCACTGTTTACCCAAAACCTCCTTCAGAACCAGCCATTAAACACACTGGATGTGTTTAGACTAAACCATTTGACAGCAGCATCTCTCAGAGGACCAATAACTGAGTAAGACTTAAGCCTGTCAAAAACATATACAGCTCTGCCTTGGCTTTAATACATACCTACAGCCGATATGAAGCCTAAGTCTCTATTTGTTTTGAGTTTGTCCCTCTAGATGATAAATATTTATCCAGTACCTCCCAGCCTGTCACAAATATTTTCCTGTAATCCATTTAGCTGGACTTGAGGTTAAACAGTATCATATAGAAGAAGAGCTGTCAGTGGTATGGCTTGTACGCAGCATTAAAGCTTGGATGCGAAATAAGCCAAATTTACATTAAAATTGCTAAGCTCCCATGGGAGCACGTACCGTGACTGCTGCATGGGGGAAAGAATATGAATTGAATCTAAGCAAAAGAACAGAAATTCACATCCCACCTCACTGCCTGTTCTTGCTTCCTCATAGACCTCCAGAGACCAGTTTGTCATTCAAGAGCTGAATTTGGGCTCTTGGGATTGGAGAAGTCCCAGGTCTTGTACACGCTTCTGATTCTCGGATAAACTGCATGTGTCAATACTTCCATCTCTGGTAAAATAGTAGCACAAATATAAAGGGGACAGAAACTGGCTGCATTTCTAGAGTGTGATAGACCCATGATCTATCAGCAGCAGGATTTATAAAGTCAATAAATAAGATAAACTTGGTTACTCTTGAGACAGGTGCAAAACCACTGGCTGAAATTGGAGCGGTAATTCCTTGTATTATTCAACACATGGGTTTTCTACTGATTTTATATCTCACACCTCATGAGATGTGAGGGGTTATTAAAATGCCAGATTGACCACATGGCCTCAGGGAATGCCTCATGGAGCTGCCAACATGATGGTGTTAGGACACCATCATATTGCTGATGCAACACCTCTAAAAATAATTTTGAAATAAACTTGGATTACATTCAAGAAGGGTGGTACCCCCTGGATTACAGGATGACTGTGAAGTGCAACAGTGATAAAAAGGTAGAAAAGTAGCAGAAGCAAATGGTTGTGTTAGCTACCCCGCTTGGTCAGTTTAGTGCATATGCATCCTCTCGTTTCTTGGGACGCAGCCTTCCTGGGGTCTTACCGAACTGGGGTTGTGTGCTTTCCATTTATTCCTGCTTCTCTGCTCCGGTTATCATCTCTGAGAGTTTCACCCAGGCTTACATTTTGCAGCTGAGGAAGAAAGTCCTGGGTAACTATTTGTCCAGTGGATCTATTTTCGTTCAAGCATTCAGTGTCAGTCTCCTGTGTGCGTACAGATCAATACATTATTCTGTTTAGTCACCAAACTCACATTTAAGGGCATTCAGGACTAAAACCTTTGGAAAAACTATTGACATTTTGAGATTAGTTTTTGTTTCAATGCATAACATGCAAAGAAAAAACTATAAACCTTATTAGTCTCCTTTGTGAAAAGATGAGATAGCAATATTTGCAGCATCAAAGTTATCAGTAACTTGACAGATACTCACAGGTTTTTGGATTGTTTAGAGGTGGGTCCTTGGTGCCTGACATTGCCTTACCCACCCAAGTATCCTGGAATTAGGTCTCTTGCCCATTCTCTAAAAGGAAATTGCAGCCTCAGCTGCATTTTAATTAAAGCCAGACTTCACTAAGGGGATCACAGTACAAGTGTCCCCAGTGCACATCGCAGGGGCACTGTCTATCACAGGGGCACGGTACAGCCCTAGAGCAGCTCCAATGAATGCAACAGATTTTTCTTTTTTGGAGCTGTACCCTGAAGTTAATAAAAATACATCTTCCCTCTCTCTGCAATGCCCTCCCTGTACGGTGCTTCACTCCTGACCAAGGGTGCATGTATACTCTCAGATGTGTGCTCAGCACCTTGTTGATGCCCAAGGTGCTGCCAGGAGGGCAGAAGGAATGATGAATTACCCCTGTTGCCTAAAATTAGTGCTCTGAGATTGCCTGAAGTAAATGTGTAATTGTCCCTTCTGGCGGATCAGCCCATATTTCTCCAAGCTTGACAACTTCTTGCATCCTGAGGGTCAACACAAGACGCAAACAGCTCCGGCCCAGCAGGCTGGGCAGATGGGCTGGAAGGGGGTCACAAAGCTCCTGGCTCTCGTAAGGTACAGCAGATTGTGTTTAAAATCAGTGTCTCTGTTTCAGACACTTAGGGCCATCTGGAGCAGAGAGGACTTGGTGCTGTCGCAGCCTCTGCCCTGTCCCCATGCACCTCCCCCAGGGTTAGCAGGGGTAGGGGACAAGTACCTCCTGTGCTGCAGCCCCAGCTGTGGCACCAGCTGTCCTCCACAGGCTGGGTGAGGAGAGGGATGAATAAATCTAGGGGTCCCCAGGGAGACTGAAAGCACAGTGGTGGGGGCATGGTGGCTAATGCCATCTCCCCTTTCTGGTCCATGGCCACAGCCCAGCCCCTCTGCAGAGGTACCACCCTGGGTACTGGCAGGAGTGTTTCAGTGCTGTGCTGAAAAATGCATATTGAAAAACTGAACCAGGAATGAGCTGAGCTTTTGATGGGATGTTTGAGTTCAGAGCCCACAGGAGCTCTGCCTGCTTTGCCTATTAAAGAGGACATTGAGGGATGCTCATCTTCTCGAGGCAAGCTGATAGCTAATGTAATGTGGTCTGTCACCTAGCAGACAAAAACATAACAAAGTCCTATAGAAATGCTGCTTTTGGAACAATTTATTAGAACTTGTGCAGCCAGACAAAGGAAACAGGAAAATTTTAAGAGACAAGGTAATTAGCATCCGGGACAGGGGATGAGAGCTGGGACAGAGTCTCTGTCAGACTTGGAAACGCAATCTGTTCTAATACAGCTACTGCCAATGTGTCTTGGGTTCTCCAAGAGGTCAGGGAAGAACATCACAAGGGTCATTTCTGCCTTTAGAAGACAGAAATGCATCTTTTCTCTCAACACCTACTAATTTTTACGGATTCACTAGTTCCTACTTCTTTGTGCTTCTTTGCAGTTCTTTCCCACAGTACACTTCAAAGCCTCGCACAACTTGGTGTGGAAGATTAGAAGTTAAGTCACTTCAAAAAGCAACACCCACCCCCAGCCCACTTTGATAGTCCTGATATGAAATTATTTCACTCCTTTCTTCATGCTGCAGCAGGCGCAGGTCCCTCCCCACGGGCTGGAACCAGCTGCCTGCCCCTGCCCACTCCAAGTCCCACCATGTCCCCTCTTACCTGCCATTGTTGCTATTTCCCTTTGGCCTCAGAACAGCTGTGGTCTCTCCTCTTGTGTCCCATAGAGGCTGCTCTCCCCTCGCCTCTCCCCCAGGGCAGCCCCATCTTCTTGAGGCTGGGGATGTTGCTTGTAAGCCTTCCTGGGGCAAGGTCTGCCTGTGTCTGTGGCCTGGAAAGCAGTTCTGAGCATGGGTCAGCAGCATCAGGTCAAGCTCCCTGGGAGGTGGCATATGAAGTAAGGTCATCTTCTTCTTTCGTGTTTTTTCCTTTCTCTGAACATGCAGTAGGAATTCAAGTTAAATGGAGTGTGGATTTTCATTTTTGTGTACTAAATTTCAAACAAGGCCTTACCCCATGCAAATAGGATTAATCTGCAAAAGCAGCTAACTCAACATTTGCGGGACTTAATCTCAAAGGTGATATTGTACTTTATTACTGGACACCGATACTTTTTGCATCTCTGTTCAGAAAGCATGCCTCAAATCACAGCTGTCAATTGCTAAACAAATTTAACAGATCTTTGCCCATAATCAGGAAACCAGCCCAGGAATACAGAATTAGGATTTGCTAATTCCCATTTAAACTGATACTACAGTTTGCTGTCTTCTGTTTATGCAAGCATGCTAATTAATTTTTGCCCGTGCGTGGCAGAGACAGAAGCTTTACAGTTGTAGGATAACATGGTATTGCAGCCCAGAATAAAATCAGAGCCTAAATAATGCCCAGAAGCACAGCAATGATGCACTTAAAAAGAAAAATAAATTAATTTAATTCTTCTAGATGAGCTATTAGTTTTTATAGTCATTACATTGCTAGCAGCATGAACTTTGGCTGATGTACAGAGTGCAGCAGGATGAATCGTACAGTCGTTATATGCCAGACGTTAGAAGTTGTTTTAGAAATAAACTGATACACTGCAGCTGAAGTTAACGTATACTCATGGGCAGGGAAGGGGCTTTCCCAGTGACTACCTGCCCCCTCACCTATTCCCACCACCGCTCCTCCTTAGGGCAGATGGTATAGGAGTCCTTCTGCCCTCTTAATCTCACCTTGCTGCCTGCAGCAGAGGCCCAGCTAGGTACTGGTGAGTGCTTAGGGATGGTCAGTGAATACTGTAAGTCACATTTTTAAATGGGGAAGATAAATTCAGGAGGTTGAGTCTAAAAAAATTAGGCATAGAGAAACCGAGTTCCCATTCCATGTGCTACTCTGGATACTTGCACATATATGCTCAAGACTACAAAACTTCTGGGATTAGCACAAAATGGGTTTGGGGAGCTTTGAGCCTCCCAGGAGAGTGGGTTTCCCACTTTTTAATGTAGAGGGTTCACTTTTCTCTTTCCAGACAACCTGGGAGGCAGCCCCAGGGCCAGGCAGTGACCTGAGCCCCATTTGCCCCTGGGAAGTTTCATCAGTGGCACTGATTTACACTCCTGCTCATGGGTCTGAACATTCACTGAACTTAATACAGGAAAACTCATTATGATAACAAGCATAACTTGCTTCAGGGAGCACAGGGACCATCTACTCTGGGGAAATGCCAAACAGTTTTCCTAATTCGTAGTATATACAGTGCAACTGAAGTAAAAGTGAGACACAGATTACAGACAAATTGTGAAAAAAATAGTTCCATTGAACTCCATTTCAGATGTCTTTTGGCAATGTCCTTCCTCCTTCCTTCCTCTGGAAGCATTTTTCTCTTACTCTTAGTGACAGGCAACGAAGCCTGGTGAAAACTATGTAGTCACTTCGCAGTCTGCCAGGATGATTTTGTCCCGACGTTGGATGTCAGCCCGTGCACCTGCTCCCAGCCACACTGCCACTCCTCATTACCTGAATCTATCATTTGGCCCCAGCTGCCACATGTGAAGTAGTCTCATCAGCTAAGGCAACGGCTCTGACAAAAACCCCATCATCACCAGCAAAATAACTGCATCACAGCACTCATAATCAGTGGCAATGTGATGACCTTTAAAGATAATTGGGACAAGAAATCCAGGAAAAAAAGCAGGTAGAATGATAACTTAGGAAGTGATGAGACTAACATTGCAGGCATTAAAAATGACACACATCAAGTACCTAATATGCATTAGCAAGCATGTGAATTTGCAGAGCTAGTCACCATCATTTCGAAAACTACTGTTTGTTTGAAACGAGCAACATGAAGATATATGCTTTTTTTGGCTATCTAGGAGCTTCTTGATATACACTACAATAATGACAGTTACTAGTGCAGAAAAGAGAAACCCCATTCTTTTGTGCTGGTGCACATCTGGAGTAACACTGATTCCAGTTATAGTAACTTTATTTTGCTGCAGTAGAATCTAGAAGAATCAGTAATAATGGAATAACATTAGGGCAGTAATGTTTTTAGCAACCTATGGTTCAACTCAGTAGATTTCTGACTACTATTTACAAAGGTAGTGTAGTAATGTGGAGTTGCAAGATTTAGCATCAGCAAACAGGTTCTGTGTATGCTCCTATCTACACAGATGACATCAATGTCCAAGTAACAGTGTGTAAAAGGCATTCCCCTGCCTTTCTTCCCTTTTTCAAGAGACCATCCCATGCAGTCACACTGTTAGTGCTACCCTACCTGGTTACTGCAAAGCGTTTACTTAACTTGAGACTCCTTTTTGGGAAAGTAATAGGTAATCTTCATTTGAATCTGCGTGGGATAGTCTCTTGCTGACAAAAACAGAGAGCATGCACGTCAGTGTAGCACATCTTCTACGTATCACACCTACGTTGACTTTCCACACCTCCTAGACACTATCATAGATCCAGAGCTGCACATTGCTGGGAGCTAGAATAATATTCTGGGGAACTGTTGCTACACACTTGTCCTCTCCTTACACAAGTTCACACATGTCTGCTCTTGACCATTGCCAGAGACAAAATACTGTGCTAGAAAAACAGTTAATGTAATCCCGAACTGCTGCTCTTATGCAATTACTCTGACATAAACACCCACTAGGTAACTTTTGTAGTTCTGGCATTAAAGTCACAAACCACTTAAGTCTCTGAATTTACCTAATTAGAAAATTACTCATTTCAACCTTCAGCAATTATTGTGTTCACCCGCACTAGGTGCCATTGGTGAACCTTGGGGAAGAAACTCTTAAGGAAGAGGACATGTTCTCAAAGGGACAAACATGGCTGTCACACGGCTCCAAGATCAAAACTCAAGCAGGTTCTTCTATTTTCTTTCCCCCAACACAACTGAATGGCCTGCCAGTTCTTTCCCTTGAAATAATAATAAAACACATTTAATGTCTGAAAGACAAAGAGAAGATGACAAATGTCAGCTGTAGCATGGGAATAAAGCTATTAATGGGATGCCTTGATCAACTGAAGACAGGAGAGTGAGGATAGGGTCCAGGCAATCCTCTTCTGCATATAAGTAATTTGCTCACATTTCTTACTCCCTCTTGCAACTTTTGTTTCGGCACCGTTGTTTCACGACCCATGCTTTCCATTTGGGTTTACACACAACCACTTCACAGTTTGCCTCTAGGAAAGATACACACTTTATACTAAGGTTCTTGCATGATAATCTTTCTCATTCTAATCTTGATTCCAGTTTTAACTATTCTGATCTTGTGTGTTGGCTTCACATCACATAAAAGCTGTAGGAAATGAAAGCCATTTTAATCAGTGGTACTGATATCCTGCAATGACAGTTTTTCAGATTTCCTCAAATATTGGAGTAGTTAGGTTATAAAGACAAGGTAAATGTTATGCCACTATTTTTTATTTGCTATAATGAGTCAGCATCTGAAACAAAAACAAACACACTTTGGAATGCTTTTTTCTATAGGAATAATCAACACAATACTAAGCTACAATTAATATCAAGGTTAGGTAACACACTCTGGCATTAATGGTGCCTCCTTGAGCTGAGAAAGGCTAACTAAAGGATGCACAATCTTGACAAACGCAGACACACACACAACCCACTAAAGAAAATACTCCCCACTTCATAGTGCAGGCAGGCAAAAGCCAGACTTTTTATTTAAGTTTAAAATAACAAATACTCACCTACATCACAGTATACTGCTTAGTTTATCGCTTCTGCTTTGAATTCTGTGCTTTCATTTCATGTGTCTACATTTGTACACGCTGCAAAGTTAACTTTGTATATTGTTTAGCATCTGTGCATATCCTTTAGAGCTTAATGTTACACTGAAATGAAATCTTGAATTTTAAGGTACTGAAAACAATCAATAGAATTCCACTGAAAAAAACAGTATAAATGTTTCTTATAGTACAGTACTCAATTTTGTCAATGTCATTTTAATGCCATAGTTTTCAATTACTGACTGTATAAAGAGAAGCCTAGGGAAAAAAAAAAACCTCTAAAATGCCATTCCTAAGTCTGTTAAACTCTGGTGATTTATGATATATGTACAGTATATAAATATATTTATGTATATATGTACATATATACTGGTTAACATTCATTATAAATAGAACTGTGTTAACTTAAGCAGTATAAAAATAGCCACTTTCCTGGGAACATGCAAACACAGTATGCTCTCACCTAATCTATAAAACCCAAAACATTCAAAACTTTTAGCTCTGGTTTTCTATAAATATAAATTTTAATTGAAGACTTTCAGCTGATTTAACCATAAAGTAAGTTTTTCCAGTAAAGATATAAAATCTGTTTGATGCTAGCTGTAATTAAGCTCAAACACAGCATATTTTGGGTTATTTACTTTCAAGTATTTTTCCCACGTGCGCTAAATCTAGACACACTGCATTTTTTTCTTTTACAGTAAAATATTATTCAGCTCTAAACACTAAAAGCCAAATTACAGGCAATCCGGCATGCTTGCTTTGCAGGGAAAAAGCTCTCCTCTACACTATTCCTATGTGGGAGGCTGCTCTAATATGGCTATTTGTGCTCCAGACCTTTTGTTCATTGCAAAGCATTCTCAAGATTCCCATATCGTAGATTCTTAAGGCCAGAAGAGAGAGTACTACAACCCCTTAAGTCTCATCTCCTGCTCACTGAAATTCACTCCAAGGTCCCTGCATTCAGCACAGTGACTGGTAGCTGGACTAAAACACCTCTCCTGTTACAGCCAAAGAGGTTCCAGCTTCAGAAGTTGAGTGAGATCTTGACTTTTTAGTGACTTTTCCCAAGGGGAAAAAATTTCGGTTCCATCTGAACCAAATGTGACATTTTTCCTTTTTTCTTGCCATATGAAAAACTGAAAAATTGTTTTGCCCTGAAACATTCCCTCGTCCTCCAAAGTGCTCTGAGTACTACTTAGAAAAGCAAAAGAAGAAAAAGGGGCTATGTTCAAAGGTGACATGATTTGTGTTCCTCCACTTACCTATCAGGTCAGCAGAGAGCACACACACTGGGTTGGACTGTGGAAGAAACAGCACTGAGTCCTTCTGCTCAACTGATTTCAACCATCTACTAGGAGAATGCCATAAGCACATGGCTATGCCAATTGTAGCACATGCTGACTCTTTTCCATTTCATTCCACATAGTTAAAAACCCACTCCTGCCCATTTCTGAGGACAGAGGACTGAAATGCAGCTGTCTCCCTTCCCTACAACCCCACCTCACCCAGCACTTTGAACTGGTCTTGATATCTCTCAGAGTTTACAAAAGTATTTCATATAAAGACAAACAGCATGGAAGACTCAAGGCACACTCTCATCAGGACAACATTCTTCTTGTGATTAGGGGACCTTTTAAGGAAGTAGGAAATCTGAAGGTAAATGGCATGGGCAAAGGAGGGACCGGAGCCTTATTTTTTCATTCCTAGAACTATTATTTGCACCTGCAAGTTACTGGGCAATATAGGGATGATCTAGATACTCCCCCATCCAGCAGATCTATAGATATTGCTCTGGAAATATTTTCCAGATTAAGATATTTGGTGTGATTGGACTAAATCTGTGACTATACTTCTGACAATCAAAAGTGCACATCCCAAAATTTGCTGTCACCCAGTTGCAAGATGGGGTGTGCAACTAAATGAGTTGGATGTCAGTGAAGGCCTACTCTCTTACAGATGTTGGATGAAGCTGCTTGTGCAAGCCTTTCTCTCTGGCGCCTCTGAAAGTGGTACACCTAACTCCTTATCCCTCAAGCAAAATGCTCTAATGTTCCCAGCCACATCCTACGTTTTTTCCCTATTCCCAGGGTTGCTCCCACATTTTTCCCAGAAGTCTTTTCTATGTCAGAAGTGATGAATCCTTGTTAAAGTAGCACAGTCTTCCAGCTTTTATATTTTCAGAAAAAAAATATGAGGCATTCTATTTCTTATGGTAAGTAGCATAAATGCACCAAAACAATGGTAATACAGGATACCCCTGTATTAGTTGTTTAGAGAGCTGTCATTGGAAGTTGGGGACTGGGAAGTCACAAAAGGCTCGTTTGCCTTCTGATCGTCTTTCATGGAGGCTGCTTGGTCTGAGATGGAAGAGAAGGAGAGCTGGTCATGTTCCATTATATGCACTTGGTCCTCTTCCTTGTCCTTCTTCACATAAAACAACTTCCTAAACTTTTTGAGCTCATGGAGTTCACAGAAAGTCTCGAGAACCACCAACATTGCAATAAGACCCAGCAACAGATAACCTGGGTACAAAAAAAAAAAAAAAGTGTTTTAATTATTAGCAAATTAAGTGGGTCTGGAACATTTTTAAACCCTGTAACTTTTCCCATGCCTGTCATTGCTGAACAGTATCTTAATTTTCTTTATGACCCAGTTCCAGAGCTCTGTAACCCACTTTGGACTGTCAAATCCTTTTTTTCTTTTTTCATTCTACAATCAACAAGACTCACATAATCAAAAAAAAGTAACCCTAGTGGCTTTAATTCTGTTACAACTGTACAAGAGAAAAATAAGTAAAGGCATTAAATGAAACAGAATCTTAAAATTTGCCATATGCATGCTCCCCCACTTACTTATGACCTTCATGATTAAGTGCTCTTCAAAAGATTTTTTTCCCTTAATATTCCTACATATTATAAAAAGAAGTAAAACAATGGCAGCTAATTATGGTTATTTGCTGTTTGTACCAGTTTAGCAGGACAAATCACCTACATTTTATGAAAACATTTGAATTATTTTCCTTTAAAATTATAAGAAGATATCCAATACCCTGAGTGGAAAAACAAAGCAACCAGAAATATGTACAAACCCAATAAAATCAAAATGAAAAATCACTGCTGATATTTTAAAAACCTGATGAAGTCTCTACATCTGATGACCTTGAAGATATTTGCAATGTTTTACTAATATACATAAGCTATCCAAACTTGGAAGTGTTACTTAAACGATATTACTGATGACTTTGGTGGTGTACTGACTCTGATTTTTAAAGGTAATAGTCAGCTCTCATAGACTGAGACTTTGGAAATGGAGCTTCATATGGTTAATAGCCCACTGTGCTCTTTTTTTTTCTTCCCCTCTCCAAAGATATGCATCTAGAATTTGAGGGAAGGTGCTAAAATGAGCATTTCTTAATCTCAATGTTTCGTTAGATCCCTGCTACTGATCATTACAATTTAATGAGGAGCATGACTACTTGAATATTTTATCATTTCAATGAGTAAATCAAGCAGAAGCTAAGTGTATAATTATTAGTACAACATGTTCATCCAAAGGCTGAACATTAAATGCGCTGAAAGATCAACATAGATTAATTATTATAATCTACATATGGTCACTGTTCTTTTACCTAAAGGCATAAATATTTCACCTGTAGTTACAGATTACTCGCTGGCAATAACACTCTCCTTTTCCTTCCAGGAGCACCATTAAATCAATATTGCAATAGCAGGTACTGATCTACATCAGCACTACAGTTAAAATTTACGAATTGTTTTTAAGCTTTATCTCATGACATCAAATGGGAGGTATGCCTTAACACAAGGAAGAAGTGACAAAGCTATGCCAATTAAAAGGCATCTATAAATCTGCATAGAGAATTTTATAATTATCTCTGAAACTCAGTCCAGCTGATCACCACTTGATGTAGAACAGGACTTGTGTTCTCCTAAAAATTCTTGAAAAGCCTGTAGTGCTCATTATGCATTTTCTGATGTAGAACTCCAAAACTCTTCTTGAAGAAAATTTATGTTCAGCAAGAGAAAACATTTTATATATTCTGTTTGGTTCCTTGAATTGTTCACATGAAAGGAAAAACAATAATTTAGAAGTTACGACTTTGAAAACTGTTGAAATTAAATATTCTAAGGTCATAACTTTGACTAAAAGCTACTTTTTCCTTTTAGCATTTCCTACAATTTATTTCCTAAGTGTTTTAAAGTTTGGAAAAGGATAATCTGAGCCATAATGTTTTCTTCTGATTTTGAGTTTTCAGAACGGCTAAAATTTTTACAAGGCCTTTATTACGTGTGACTTTCTCCATTCAATTCATCAGTTAGCATCGCCAGATCGACTCCACAGATCAGCAGGGTAATAATTAAAAGCTACTGCTGGTAAAATAAACATGATGGGTAGAGGGGGAAATCTCCTGCAATGAGAACAGACCTGGCAGGAGAATAACATGAAGTGTTCTGTTGGCTAGTTCAAGGCCCTGCTTCAAGGCACGAAAATTCCAAGGCCCAATCTTTCTTTAGGGAAACTACAAAACCAAGTTAATGGACACTTTGCCTACATTAAAATTGCTGGATCGTGCACAGCTGCACAGACAAATGCATACCAGCCTAAGAAAAGGACCTGACACGAAAGGTTAGGTTAGGCCGTTCAGATCTTTTAAGCAGTATGCCTGGTGACCCCAGGACTGCGCAGACTGAAGCTGTATCAGAAATGGGGGTGCTTCAAAACACTGTCACTAGGAATATTGCCCTCAGCATACATTCATTCAGAATACCAACACAAAGGTAATTTTCTTAGCTCTACTTTGATCAAATCACTGATCACTGTGCCTCTCTTCTGTGTCAAACATAATTAACTATTTAAATTTAACATTCATGGTCTTGTTTTGCTGTCATCTCAGTTTATTTGTCTCTCTCTGACTGATATGCACCAGTGCCAGCTTCAGCTACCTTCTGTTACAAATGGAGTCAGAAACTTTGCTATTCTGCCTCATTTCCCATTGCTACACTCGATTCATCTCTGCCCACTCGTCTTCTCACCTTATGAGATGACCTTAGGTTACAAGGATCATCTGCCTGGCTCTGTGATGCACTGAAATCTTAGCCCACAATGCTCATAACCATTTTTATAACAGTAATGCGAGCATTTTTGTTACTGTTAATAAGAGAGTAAGTAGCTATGGTTTAGCACAGTGGAATTCTGGTGTTAGCTTTCTCTTTCTTAACTAAGAAAACTGACCTTATTTAAAGGTTTCTTCTTTGCACAGCTACCTACAATGCCCGGTTTGCTAGCTGACAGCTCACAAAACAATCACCATCCACAGAATGGAGTGGAAAAGTCTGATTTTTTTTTTTTATAAAATGACTTTTATTTAGCTGGTTAGTTTGATACTTACATGTAATTCCAATTTTATACAGCTCTCTGAATTTTTGATTGTAGCCTTCTCCTGGAACATAATCTCCAAGGCCAATGGTGCTCAGAGAAATGAAACAAAAGTAAAAAGATTCCAAAAAATTCCAGTCATCTTCCAGAACAGAAAATATTGCTGCTGGGATTAAGAAGAAGCACGAGACAGTGATGAACCCAAGGACTACAGCGTGGATGATTGCAACAACTTGCTTGGAGAAGCCCCAGCGAATGTGGAAATACAGTACAGGCCGCCTGGTAACGTATACAATGATGCGCTGTACCACTGCTGTCAGGAAAAGCAGTGTAAATGGGATCCCGATGACTGAGTAGACGATGCAGAAGGCCTTTCCTCCATCAGATAAAGGCACTGTGTGTCCATAACCTGGAACAAAGCAGAGGAGATACAGGTTGAGCTAAAGCTGGGAGCTCACGGACCAATTTGATATTGGCTATACTGTGTGAGAAAAAAACTGCTTCACTATTGCCAATTCTGAATTCTGCTATTCTTGACAAATACTGTTCAAAAGTCTGTTTTAAACAGGCAAACACAGACTAAGTACTAGAAATAAGCAAGTAAAAATAAAAAAAAATATTTTTGTACTTTAAAATTGCGAACATAACTGTACAAACGCTTATTTTGGAGAAGGAAGTAGTACCTAGTCAGGAGTGGGAACCTATGCCAGGAAATCTGTGTTTTATTCTGGATTTTCCTGCTGACCTTTTTGTTTAGTTTTATAAAGTGATGGAGCTTCTTTTACTCACCTTATTAAGTAAACTAATCCATACTTCAGAAAAATGTTCCTACACCTACTTTGTAGTAACACACTCTAAGACCTTTTGTGAAAATCACTAAAATTACATGTAAGTATTATAATCAGCATTCCATGCTATATACCTCTATGCTTCCGCAAGGTGTTTAGATGATAATCCACCAAAGATACCTAAAAGCAGAACATTTTCACAGAAAACTCCTGGGATCTAACCACTGTGGCTGGATTTTTGCCTAGTCATTTACACATGAGAAGTATCAATAGTGATTTGCTCAGAGTGGAGGAACATACCCACTAGTGTAAGGCTGATCATGGCCAGCGATCTCAATTCCACAAACGTGTGCAATTACACTTGTACCCAGCACAAAGCAGCTACGCTGCCAAAGCACACTCTGCCAGACAGCCTGGTTCTAAATGTAAATCATAGGCACAGGAAAGAACAGTAAATCCAGCATAAACCAGGAATGCTTTCTTCTGTTTGCCAACCAAAAAATGAGTATTTGTTTTCATTGCAGCAAGGAAGACATCTAGTTTGGGCAGTCTTTACACTGTTATCAAGCCAAGCAAGTGCAGAGGGGCCCTCGTAATTCTGCAGCCCCAAATCTGTCAGTGCATTCGGGTTACATTAGTGCTGTACAATGAGGCATTTTCCAGAGCTACTGAAATTAGCTATCTTGAGGAGCCCAGGCAGGGCTCAGTGTGTACAGGGTTATGCTGCTTCTGATCTCTGAACTGGGCTCACTCTACACTTGCCCAGTCTGCCCAGTGCAGCACTGGACCGAGCAGATATTCCCTAAGTGTTCCTGGAAACCCTCTGGGAAACTGGCTGCTCTGCAAGTCCCATCAGGTTTTATATGAACATGAGAGATTTCCCCTCTACATTAATGAATTTAATAGTAGAAGCACCTTTTAAGTTTTCCAGCAGAGTAAGAGAAGGAAATATTCTTTTTATTTAAAATGCATAGAGACACTTCCAGACGATGAAAGGTGGGCAAAATGTCTTATCATTACAACATACAAAGTCTTAGAGAAGAAACGCAAGAAGTGTAGTTTTCCGTGTTAGCTAACCTTACAGGAAACTTCAGTTGTATTTGAATTTTAATGACATTATGAATAATTTACCCAAGCTCAGTCTTTTGAACCCCAGAAAATTGTATTAATTCATGGCTTTTTTTCTTGCTCACCTTCTGTTTGCTTTATCTGCTTTGAGATAAGAGAACCAGAACTGCAGACACAGCTGAACCAGATTTATGAAGTTGCAGAGAAGGTTTCTCACCTTGTGTTCTACTCCATCCCTAATAACACTGGACATTTGACTGGTATTTCTGACTACCACTGAGCTGACATGTTCTTGGCCCTACCAGAAGCCCAGGATCTTGCCCCTCAGAGGTATCTGGGAATCCACCAGTGCAGATCCCATCACTTCATATGTGAAACTAGGACTGGTTTTGCTGTGTGCATGACTTAACACGTTATCCGCACTCATGTTCAAGGGCCATTTTATTGCCCAGTTGCCCTCCAGAGTTCTTCCATCATCATTACTGCCTTAATTTTGTGCTTTTAGTAAACTTTGTTACATCCCTCCTCCAGGTCATTTATGAACATGTTGAACAGCACAGGCCCCACCACAGGCCTCCAAGAAACAACTCTTGTGACATTCCCCTACTTCAAGAACTAACCATTTTCTTCTACTGTTTTCTGTCTTTCCCTGTCTCACATCCATATGAGGACCAGCACCAGTTGCTTAGTTTTCCTGAAAGCATTTTGTAACAGACCATCAACTCCAAGTTTGGAAGAGAAGGTGTGTGTTTTGAGTAGATCACAGGGTATCTAAAACTGAGCCGTGTGTCACCACAAACATAAAAAAGGCAACTGCAATCACATCAAGGTGTGTTCAGTAAAGCAGAACTACAGGTGTACTATTTGAGTAAGATGCAGATCAGACCTCACCTGGACTAATCTACCTCATTATGTGCATCTACACTTAAGGAATGAATTTGCACTGGAAGAAGAGCAGAGGAAGGTTACTGAAACCATCAGGGCAATAGAGACTACTTTATGAGAGGAAGATAAAAGTGGTTGGCTTTCTTGGCACAGCTGAATGGAGGCTGAAAAGTGATATAGTATCTCCCTGTTAATGCATCAGCATACAAGTACTACCAAGGGAAAAGAAATGCTTTAGATGAAGAATAATATTGCCACACAAACAAATAGCTTTGATGTAGCATGAATAAACTTAGTCTAGAAATTAAAAAAGGTTTTTGAGCTTCAGAGAAGAGTTTTAGAGCAGACATTCACGTTCAGTACTGGGGAAAGAGCCCAGCTATGTTTAAAATGGAGCTTGATGAAGCTTGATAACTTTATGGATAGTGCAACATCGTGAGGCTATACATGGCAAGCAGAAGTTGAGCTTGCCAACCTAGAAAGTCCCTTGCAAGCTCCAGGTTCCTAAATTTAATATATGTTTGCACTGTACAATTAATCCAAGCTTTCATTAATTTGAACTCAAATATCTGTATCATGTGTACAAAAAAACAACCCTACCACTCTGACACCTTTGTTGATTCATTACGCACAGAGCAGGTTGATGGTGATTTAATTCCAGACTCTGCGCTGACCCAGGCAGCCATCAGCTCATCTATTGGTGAGGAGGGGTTCTGTTACCTCTCCAATACTTCTCTCATAATTCCTTCTGAAGGACAGACATTATCCTTCCAGGTGCTACACAGTATGCACCCAGACTCAGAGGAAAATGTAGAATGAAAAAGACTTTACTACAGGAAAGTTTGCAACAAGGTTATATTAAACTGGGTGCTCAGACTAGCCCGCCTGGTTAACCCCTACAGAAATTTTCCCAATTCACAGAATTAGTTGAGGTGCCTGAAGCAGATGCTACCTTCTAAGGTCTGCTCTGCTGTTCTGGTGAGGTTGTCACATCACTTAAGGCATAGCTGAGGGGACTGTGTATCTGCTCCTCAGCTGCTGACAATTACAGGAACTATAATACTAAAGAGGGTTGACAGTTTCAAACTGAGAAGAGAATATATGCTCCACTCAACCAGCAGCAGTAAGACAATGACATCTTCAAAAAGCAACACATGAGTGATCAATGTTTGCTTGCTACTCAGGATACAGTCACTGCTTGGGAATGATTATACTGAAAGGCTTGAGCTGAAACAGTCACAATTTATGAGGTTATGGCAAGCAGGGAGGAAAAAGATCCATATTCTTCCCAGTATGAAATTGCTTTTATGTGACTTTTCCTAACAATGCCTATAATCTTAGTCATCACTGTACAAAAGTCATTAAAAAAAAACCCCAACACAGCCATACATTAAAAGAGAGGAAATCGCAGATCCGAGTCAGGAGATACTCCATGTCTGCTTTCAGACACTTGCACTCTATTGCCTCCCATCTCTGCTCCTGCACCTGTTTGCAGCTTCTTTGTAGTGTAACCTTCAGTGAAATTCCCTTCTATAATCCCTCTGTAAAGTGTCTAGCACATGCTAGTTCTACATAAATAATAGATAATAAAATGTACGCCTATTTGCCTTTTTCAGTGGAAACTACCATGTTCAGAAGCACTACAATTACAATCCTAAAATACTCTTTTTGTTATGTGAAAAGGATGCTCACAAAAAGGAGACTACTTATGAAGACATTTCTTTATTCTATCAAGGAGACTTGCTATGGATGACTAGAATTAAATTGCCCATGTAGCATATCTGATAACTGTATTACTGATTATGAAGACAGACAAGATTTACTGAATGCTGTGTGTTCATATGTATAATGCAAATATCAGATAACAATCACCTGTTTAAAAGGACTGACCTTTGAAATAACCAAACCCTCAGATAACCTGCCCAAATTCAGAAGATAAGTGATACCAGAGATAAAAGGATATTACTCGCATATAATCCTTTCTATTGTCTATTCATAGCTTGGTGGTACCACTCCTTCAAAAAAGCTCACAGAAAAAAACGTGTGCAAGACTAGCAGGATTTGACAAATTAAATAATATCAACGTTCCATCTAGCTCAGTGTCTTGAGACAGACCACATTTGATTGATTCATACAAAGAGCAAAACCCACAAGATACAGACAGTTGGGTTTCAGTTTTGTTCACATATGGGGATTTTTTCCTTAAAAGTAATTTACTCTCATGACTTGGAGGACTTCTACTGTTACGAGTTTACAAAAATATACAAAATGTCTTTATCTGTTCTGATGTAATTTTGAATGTCATCATAGTCTACAAAAGTGCTTATTTTTAAAAATAATTTAAAATGCTTAAATCTTTTTACATTGATCTTGGTGCTGTGAGTTATACAGGTCAATTATGTGTTCAACAAAATATTTACTCTTCCATTTGCTGTCTTTCAAGTTAGTCAGTTGCTCTTGTATCTTTGTAAAAAGGCTTGGTCATGACTTCTCTATACTTTTCAGTGGTTTGTCCCTCTTATGCAAGTTCCTCTTAGTTATTTTCCCTTTTGTCTTACCCATGTTTAATTGTTCCTGTTAGATCACTTTGTACAGAAATAGGCAGAATTGATCATCCTATTCCAGGTGAGATATATTTTCTCCCTCTATTTTTATGTACCATCACACTTTGTTTTCTAGAGTTTCTAGGTAGCTTACAACACCATCCAACTCATAACAGCCTATGTCAAACCCAGCATTGCGTACGAGCAATTCACACTATTCTTCCACTCTGTGTCAGCATGGCACTTGTTGGCACTGGTGTTTTCCCCTTTCATCCTTCTCAGATACTGCTTTGACCAATCTAAGCAGTTCTGTGTCATCACTGTTTTGTCTCTTTGTAGTTCAGTCCCTCCTGTAGCTCATTAATTGGTCTTCTCTCTTAAGAAACAGTGGCCGCCTTACAGGTCTTTCAGGACCCTAAATTGAGCATTTAGTGCCAGAGTGCAGAGGTGCTGCAATTCTGCATTGTGATAACCCAGCCTGGACTTCCACAGAGAATTCCCCAGAGGCTGCCCTGAAGGGCAGATGTCTGAATGTTGTAAATGGATCTGACATCAGGTGAGGCAAGCAACAGGCAAACAGGTGCCACAGCCTTCGGAAAGCTTCCCCCAGACAGTCTCTCCCAGGCTATGGTGATGAAGCGTGGAAGGTGCGTATGCAGGCTGCAGCACTGGCTCTTTCTCTTGCCCCTCTGTTACACCCCCAGGGCATTGGCCATCCATGATTGCTGTCATGGGCTGGTCCCATGAATGGGCACAACCATCCACAGCTTTAGAGCTTGCTCCTCTCCCTTCCTGACTTAAACTGTCAATGGTTTTGTCCTCTGTTTTCTTCTGCCAGGTGCTCTTCTCCCTCTTTCCTACCACAGGTTTTGTCAAGCCACTGCTCCCTCAGGTCCCCCTAGCCCCAGGTGAGCTGTTGCAACACCAGCAGCCCTATGTGGCACCACCAAGCTTCTCAGGGCAGGGAGGGGGTTATCTTCAGCACATCCAGTGTCCTCCCTGACACACCCATTCAGATGGCAGTCATAACACCCAACCCCAATGGGGTAACACAACACAACAAGCACACTTATCCCTTTGCTGGTTTGATTCAGTGTCCCTGAAGAGAAGTCAGACCTTTAAGTCTGCTCATAATCTCAAAATGCCCCAATAGAAGAAGTGAATCATGTGCTGTGTATTAAAGTTATGCAAAAATCTTTCATTCATCCCAAGCGTAACATGACTCACTGGAATATGATGATGGTGAAGGTCAATGATAACATTTACATAATTTCTACACTGTTATTTTTATAAACCTTTGACATTTTCCACTGCGTTTAACAGTGAAATACATCCTTCTTCATAACTGGTCTATTATCTTCTAAGATAGAAAGGAAATGTCAAGTGACAGTAGATCCATGTGGCAAGAGAGATTACAAACAAGTCTCAAGTATTTTTTCTATTGCAAGGGAGAGCACAGAAGTAACTAAAGTGATGAGAAACTTGTTCTACAGAGTTCAAACCAACAACATTATGATTGAAGTAGTTGATTAGGAAGTTTATGTAAAGTACAGCAGCTGACTGGGCCATAAATATGCAGGCAAAGGGCACCTACCATACAGAATGAAATAAATTAGAAAGAGATATGCTATATTATGCAGCATATCTACACATGCCAAAGCATCTGCTCAGAATCAAATTATTTCAGAAAAGGTATTTTGCCTTTCCTACTTCTACAGAGTGTGTGCACTGCTAAGGACCAGCTTTGATGATGGCTGATAGGCAGGTAGTTAACCAGCCTTTTAGCACACCATTGCACACAAGCCTTTCTGCCCTGCAATACAGACAGAAAATGTAAAGGACTGTAAACAGACATGAAAACAGGTCCACAGCTAAAAACGTGCAAAACAGTAGCATTGTGCTGCTAGAAAACTTTTTAGAACTCTTAGTCAGAGGTTTGAGACACAGCAATACCATTAAAACAAGACATTAAAACTAAATTATATGTTAAAAAGGGGTAAAAGTTGAAAGTTCACCAACTCAGTTTTGTTAAACAAACCTGAGAACTTTGATTTCCAGTCAGGCTGAGATAAGCTACCCCGTACGGCAGAAAGGAGGAGGAAAAAAATCCACTGTGTTAGGCATTTTTAAGCAGAAGAAATACATTTGGATGTTACATTTTGCTACCTCGTCAGCTGACCTAATGGAACTGGTTTTGTGGGCATGGGGGGGGGGGGGGGGGAGAGGTGCTGTAAACTGAATTGATGAAATTATCTGGGTGTAAAAAAGAGGGAAAGTGAGAAGGAGATTTGTTTGAAACCTAGTTCATTTCACTAATCAAAGCTTACAGCACAATCCTCAAAGAGTTGCATTGGCATAATTAGGGAGGTGATGAAGGGTGTGGCAGAAACCTCTTAAACCAGTTTTGCCACTGAAGAAAACATTCATTAGGTTCATCCTCCCACAACACCAGTAAGGGTGATTTAAACTGCCAGCTGAGGTGATTTAGTATGGTGCCATTCCAGTTCCCTTCAATAATAATATATCCCTCAAAGCTCGCTAGAACAAAAGTGGTAAAACCATATTTAAACAACTAACCATGAGGATTAGATCTTCTCCATAATGATTTCTCACCTAATCACTTCTCAGAATAGTTTTGTTTTGCCAATTTCTAGTGTCAAAGGACTTTGGCTTTGAACATAGTCAGTTGAGTAGTAAGGTTGTATGAGTAATTTGGATGGCTGTCAGCAGCATCTGAACCCAAGAAACAAGCCCATGGCATGTATATATTGCCTTCTATGTTCAAAGCCAGTTTAAAAACCAATTTCTACCAGAACAGCTGTACATCAGAACATTTATATCTTGTAAAGCATATGAAGTCTGCCACATCCAGTCCTGCACAGGAAGCAATATTTCACCTGCACAAAGAAACTAAGCTAGAAACTGCATCCACAGATGCTGGGAAAAGGGGACGCTGATGAATGAAACTGGGGAGAATGTTTGTATGAGGGCAAGGGATATTTCCACACTATTTCTGTGAATACATTGAGATAAATAGTTCACTTTATGGTCTTAGAGTTGGTATTCTTTAAGCTGCCCAAGGATTTGTACCAGTGCTGGCAAAACACTGATGTTCAATTCTTGTTCTGAATAACGTGATCTGCATCAGCCTAAATAACCAGTGTGGCGGTGGATACAGCTACAGATTGACATGTAACAGCACATCCACATTCAGAAAACACAGCAACTGTTAATCAAAAATAAATAAACAAACCCAACCCCTCATGCTGAGACCAGAAGTCTGATTCCAATTTCCTACTGAGTATGTTCTTAGACCTCTCAAAAGTTATCCTTTTTCCTGCAATAAGCCCAGTCCCAACTCCGTGCCTTCTTTGGGAGTCCCACATGAAGAGAAAGCAAACGCTTTTACTGACCTGGACCTATGCACAGGGTGGCACTTCTAGTGGAAAATCACTTCTGCAGAAATAAATAATTACCCATATAAAAATATATTAAAAAGTTGGTATTTAAAAAATAATTTGTGCATATAATATTTTTACATAAATGTAATAAGCATTTAGAACTTAATACATAAACAAATATTTAAAACTAAACTAAAACTCTTATATTTCATACAAGTATTTCATATATCCCACAATAAATATCACTATTGTTTATATTCTTTTCAGTTATTGTATACTTATTGTGCTACCAAAACAGAATAAAAATATTTTCTTGCACTCAAACCATACAACTTCAGTATAAAATATAAAACAGCAAGTGAACACAAATGGAAAGGTAGAAAAGACTGAGATGCTACTGCGCACTGTGCGACACAACAGCACCCATATTGCCATTTGCATCATCACTACTTAACCCACCCTTTCAGGTATTTATATTCATTGATGAGCTTCCACCGAGCGTTCTCTTCTCCAGGCTTAACGGTCCCAGTCTCTCCCACCCCCCACAGGAGAGATGCTCCAGTCCCTTCATCATCTTAGTGGCCTCTCACTGGACTCTCTCCAGCAGCTCCATGTATTTTTTGTACTGGGGAGCCCAGACCTGGACCCAGCACTCCAGGTGTGGCCTCACAGTGCTGAGCAGAGGGGAAGGATCACCTCCCTCAACCTGCTGGCAACACTCCTCATGCAGCCCAGGATACCATTAGCCCTCTTTGCTGCTGGGGCATGTTGCTGGCTCTCCTTCGGCTATTAATTATGCAAAGGAAACTGAAAGTGCATTAGGTATTTTCAGATGAGTTAAACAATTGGGACCAGAATAAAACCATACATTGTATATCTATTTATTTTCTTAACTATAGGAAAATTATAGTACCATTTGTTTATAACAAGAACTCCCAAATTTTTGCTATTATAAGTCCACTTAGAATTTTCCAGAGTGATACATGCTGTCCCCTCCTGCGGCTTAGCAGTCCTGGAAACTCCCAAGTTCCAAAAAACATTTTATAATTCCAAAATTACAGCACAGAAATCCTTACATTATTCATGTTTACCATGAACCCATTTCTATGATCTCCAAGGAATATTCTTTTTCTTTCCAGCTCGGAAACGTATTAAGATGGTTGTTGCCTTTAGTCCAACCCAGCTGCTGATGCTGCAGAATTGTCTGTTCAAGAAGAAACTTCTGTACCCTGTATTGTATTAAGGTTGCTGTGCACCTTTATATATAAACATGAGATATAGGAGATGGGAATACTGATGTTGTGGCCTGGGCATGTCTTTCCAATTCCATTTTTTTTCTGTACCAATTACGTGGCAGCAGGAACTGTTGTCACCTTAAATATTCAGGATAAATGACAATAAAGCACAAATAACCTTTTAATTCTTTCTTCAAATTCTGACATACTTTCATATGAATTATTATAAATATTTTGTACATGTTCATGTACAGATTAAAATATAGACATGCCTTTTCAAACTAGGGAAAAAAACATGTTCTTGAAGACTGATGAAAAATAGATTTGCTTTGCTCCACCGGTGAGTTAGCTGCTCTCATGATCCACAAACACTAATATTAAAATGCATAAAAACATTTTTCAATCAAATTTGAGTGACAAAACATAAAGCAGTACACATACCCTGTTGTCATTTCAATTAGCAAGAGAAAAGCTGCAGTCAGTGCAGGGGAACCCCTGAAAAGTATATATTTATAGATGGCAATTTTCCATTTTTAAAATGTGATAATTTTTGATATTCTTCATGTCCCACAGAGTAGTAGGAGAAATTACAAGTTGTCATGATGAAGAAAATGTTTTTGTGTTGTCGGGCTTGTCAGCAAAACTGGTCCTTTAAAACATGAAAATAGTTTGATTGCAACAGGAGCCGAGATCTTATTCTAAAAATCTCATCTGAATGTAATGAAAAAAAAGCACCATTTGATCAAATTACTTAAAGGATCAAGTATCTGCCAATTCCTGCCCAGAACCAATTATTTTGACTACTGGAATGTAAAGTATAGCAACAAAAAAATAAAAACCAAAAAAATTTGCATAGTCACCTTGTTTACATTAGTATTACAACACAGTAAATGTGTATCGTAGAGTGGAATACTTGGTAGCATGGACCTAAATTTGTCATTATATTTAGGGAAGTCAGGGTTTACTTCAGATTTGCTCAGCTCTGTGTACAAAGACTGGGTGCCAAATAACAGCTGAGGTGTGCTTCACTACTCTCCAGGAGTGCCTGTTTCAGGTTGTTCAATTGAGAAGTCCAGTCTGCACACTTCAAAACTGCTCCGAAAGTGTGAACCAAAACAGGGAAGTGGGAGTAATCTGGAGATTAGTTTCAGCAGTGCACTCCTGATCTGAACCAACACACTACGCAGGGCCAAGAATCTAGCAAACTTCAGCTGCCTTCAGCTTGAAACCGAAGTTAACAGCACTTCTCTAGCATCAGCTCCTGCACTCATGCTCAGCAGTGCCATGCCAGAGTGCCTTAAAAGTACTGTTCCGCATACATGAAGTGTTTCCACTTCTCCAACAGGCTCCAGATTTTTTGTAGGAAAGGCTTTCACTTATAGTTTCTGAATGGCCATCATGACTCAGCAAGAGGAACGGCAACAGTACTAACAGTCTGTGAGGCTACCTGAACCACAGGTCATTCGTGAACATACAAGGATGCTCCATGAGGTGAAGCAAAACTGCATATAATGCTGGGCCAAACCAAACAAAAACTAGTATTTTCTAATTCGGACCCAGACATTCTATGGTTCCTTTCATCAGAAAGTTCATCCATTGTCGCTCACACCACCGTGCAAGGCAGCGCATGCCCCACGCACAGACTGCAGTCTGATGGGCGTACTGAATTGCTAGCAAGCACTAACGATTTGACGATTTACAGTGGCTGCTGTTTTAGCTAGTATTTACCCATAGTTACTAGTTAATGAAGTGAAAAACATTGCAACCATATAGCAGTGATGCTAATGATGAAGTCATACCCACACCAGCAGTTAAGATCCATATGGGGAGGGGTAGAGGGTTATAAGGAAGTGCTCAGTACTGATACTGCAGAGAAGAAGGAGGTGTACTAGAGCAGCACAACAGTAGATGGAATTCACTGCACAGGAACCAAATGGAAACAAAAAAGTAAGTACCAAAATTAGTATGTCTCTCCTACATCTGAGATGATTATTAGCAAGTGTTTGGTGCAATACTGTCTCTTCTCAACAGAAGTATCAGAGAGAAATACAGCTCAAAAGTTAATAACTTTAAGTGGAAAATGATAACGTTCTTTCATGCTACCACCCAACACTGGATCTTGCTAATCCTGCCTGGATAATTATGTATGAGTAAAGCAGACATTATCAACCCAAGGGAACTGTTAGACCCTTCCAGCACAGTCTACACAAAAGCACACGTTGCTCGTCACCAAAAAAGGATCTACCACATGCAAGACAAGGGTGGCAGGACTCCAGGCCAGGCACATACTCCATTCCAGGGCTACTGAACATGCCTTTAAAAAGGGCACGCTCTCTGCAGGAAGAGCGTGGGTTCTCCAGGCACTCAGCTGGCAAAGCTTTCCCACTTACCCTGCAGGAGCAGACTTTTCAAACCCTAGCTGTAAGCTACACGGCTCCTATCAAACTGTCCATTGAGAAACTCCTTTTTGTTGTGACATGCTAAACCTTCAGCCCGACATGAGGTTTGTGTGGGCTGGACCTGTGCTCCCACAGAGCCCTGACAACTTTGGTCATGTTTTTTTGAAGTGACATGTCATTAAAGACTTCACGCCCTCTGTATGCTTCACCCAGTGCTCAAGGCAGGAGCAAAGCCTAAATATGCGAGTGCCTTCAGCAGACAGAGGTCTGTTAAACCTCCGTGGCAAAGCATTCAGACTTCTATCACAGACGATAGTCAAGAGATAGGCATGCATTTCTGGGTTGGCTGTTTAGGTTTGGTTTTTTGTTGCTGTTGTTTTTTTAAAGTTAACAGCACTTTTTTTTTTTTTTTAAACCTGAAGTCTTTATACTAGAAATTGGTTCCTCTTAGTGTTATCCTGGATTTAACACTCTATAAGGGTTAAACTGCAATCAAACCAGGATCTGTCTGGTGTTGGGATATTTTTCCCTCCACAGACCTCTCAATAACCGCATATTTCTAGAAATACCAATCCAAAACACAAACATCACTTTTTAGATCTGCCTCTAGCAAAGATTTAGCATAAGTAAAGAAACCTGTATCTTGTTTGAACAGTTATTTTCCCTGTTATCTCAGATTAATTTTTCAGTGCAGGAAAAAAAAAAAAGAAAATGACAAAAGTCTGCTGAATAAAACCCAACCAACAGGTCAAAAGCAAGGTGAGACTTCCTGAGGGCTCCTCTGAGAATTCAGTCAGGAAAATTCCAATTATTCTTTTATTGGTTTACTTGCCCGCTAGGCAACAGATGGTCAAAAATCTGTATCAAAGTAGGGGCCCCACCAACAAACTACTTCATTATGAATGTTTTCTGATAGAACAAACTCTGTAAGTCTCAGAAACTTAAATTTGATAAAAGAGAAATAGCAATGAGCTTTATTACGAAAGCTTTACTTGTAGTCCTCAGAAATGTTAGAAAACAAGACGAGGTTTTGTGCTGGTCTTTTGTCAAGGGTTTTTTGCACTGTTATGTTCAGCAATGTGTGCAGCAGCACTCCCACAGTAATGGACTTTTTAAAGCCACTGATCACCGAGATTAACATGCAATCAAAGAAACATTAAAAGCCTTCATTAAAAGCCTTAAGAACTTCAACACCAACTTCAAGGTATTGAAAGTGGTACAAGCCTTTCTGCAGTTCTTCCTGGAATCCACATCCTCAAATATTCAAAGTAGGAAAAAAATCTTAATATGGACAATGTTCTGGCAGAGAAACCATGAAAGAGAAAACATTATTGACTAGATTTAGCCAGTAGCTTGTCCATGACAGTGATCTTCTAATTTCTCATGTTAATTTGCTAAAAAGCATGATGAGACTTTCACCTTGACTGTTCCATAAAGGTGATGTGCTTTACACAATAGTAATGCTTCCAGATTTTGTCTTTAGATATGGCAGTCTGCACCTATGGAAAAACTCATTTTAGCACCTAAGACACATTTACCTGGCAGCAAAGCTGAGAGGAAACACACTTTCTGAAGGGACTGGTGGAAGATGGAGCTTTTTCTTTCCAGAAAAGGTCTGGAACCATGGTTTCATTTCATGCTACAACTTTCTCTTTCCCCACCCCCTCTAATTTTCCTGTAACAGGTTTTAAAGTTCTATCAATTACTTCAGCCTTCCACCACTTGAACGACCTTGTTTGTGCATGGTCTACCACAGGGATGTGCCAGCTGCTGTCGCTGAGCCCAGCACCTGTGCAGTATGGTACTCTACTTGAAGCCTGGTGCAATTTACTGGGAGAGGTTTCTAAAAATTGATAATTTGCACCTGTTACCATCCCAAATGCACCTTGGGATGTGTCAAAAGCTTTGAATGTGTTTCAGTGGCACTTACTGCAGTGCTTTAATCACATATCCAATTAGTGAAGAATACCTATCTAGTCTTGCTAAGTTATCATTTCTTGCACTGAAATGAGCCAGATTTGTTCTTCCTACCATCTGGGAATAAAAAGAAACAACCAGCTGCAAATTAGTATGCTTCCCACCTCCACTTCTGAAACAAAAATTGCTTTATTGCACCATCAGAAAGAACAGAGCATGAAAACAGTGAATGAAACTGGTATTGTGGGCAGTAAGGAATTATCACACAACATTAAAAAATTAGGCCATTTCATGCTGTGGAGTTAAAATCAGATCTGTAAGCAGCATCTTTGCATTAAAATGCAACCTCACATGGAAGAAAGTGTTATCTACTAGATACAGCAGGGGAATAGGAATTTATACTTCTAATCTTGTTATCGATTTAATATGTGGAACTCAGGGAAATTACTAGCATCATCTCCCTTGTCTGGCAGAGAAAGACACATAGTCCTTACCTATCTTTGTAAGATACATCAATATTTCGTATTGTCGTGCTTTAACCCCAGCCGGCAACTAAGCACCACACAGCTGCTTGCTCACTCTCCGCCCCCCCATCCCCCCCCCAGTGGGATGGGGGAGAGGGAATCAGAAGAGTAAAAGTGAGAAGACTCGTGGGTTGAGACAAAGACATTTTAATAGGTAAAGCAAAAGCCACGCACACAAGCAAAGCGAAACAAGGAACTCATTTACCATTTCCCATCAGCAGGCAGGTGTTCAGCCACCTCCAGGGAAGCAAGGCTCCATCATGTGTAAGAGTTACTTGGAAAGACAAATGCCATCACTCCAAATGTGTCCCCCTTCCTTCTTCCTCCCCCAGCTTTATACGCTGAACACAACATCATATGGTATGGAATATCTCTTTGGTCAGTTGGAGTCAGCTGTCCTGGCTGCATCCCCTCCCAACTTCTTGTGCACCCCCAGTCTACTCATTGGCAGGGTGTTGTGAAAAGCAGAAGAGTCCTTGACAGTGTAAGCACTGCCCAGCAACAACTAAAACATCAGTGCGTTATCAACATCATTCTCATCCTATACCAACTACCAAGAGGAAAATTAACTCTATCCCAGCCGAAATCAGGACACATACATAAATCAATCAGACATCATAATGCATTTGCATACAAATAAATCCTATTTCTGTCTTTGTTTTAATAGCTATTTCTTGGAAACACGAAGAATTCAACAGCACGTAAAGCAAAACAGAAGCACATCAATTTAACACAAAGAGCAAGAATCACTAAAGGAACTAACAAAACCACACAGAACTCAAGCGCATCAGTCTCCACTTTTATATGTGACATATTTCATCTGGAATATTCATTTCTAACTTAAAAATAATAAAGAGAAATTAAGAGACAATATTTACAGAAGGGTCAAAATGAGGTGCTTTTTCAGATGAGATGGTTAGGTCTAAACTCTAAATCACAGTCCTAAATATGATGCTTGATGGTACTCTGCCATCTGAATGTGGCCTAGCTGAATATACTCAGTTTCATGCTCAAAACAGAACATTAATTTGCAAGGCCCAATGGGGAAATACTTCAACTGTTGTGAGAACTAGCTTAGTGTACCATAAGCAAGTTTTACAGATACACTAGTCCTATTGAATCATTCACATGTTTATGACATCCTGCACAGCAAACACTAATTGTGGGAACCATAAATCTGACTAGTTACACTGGAATCAGGATACCCAGGACAATCACAACTGTGTGTCTTACCAATAAAGGGAAAGTTGCACATACTATTTATGTTCATAAGATGATGAAACATTTGGGTTTGCTTATCTAGAAGAAGTTATTTAGAAATAGTGATGTAGCGTTTAGAAAGGCAAACTACAGATACAAGACATTTAGTCAGCAATGTGAAGACACAAACAGAGCAACTTAAATGCTGTGTTGTTTTCAAACACTATATTGTCTGTTTAGATTAATGGCAATTTATTTTAAAATGGTGAACCTCTCTTCAGTTTGTTAGAGAAATGTGTCTTGGTGGATATTTGATGTTTCCAGAAATTCTTACAACTATAGGATGATTTTCCTAGTGCAAATACATCATTCTAGCCTCTCAGGGACATAATAAGATAGCCCTGCATATAATGAAAGCAGGCAACATTAAATCAGTAGGACAGTTCAACAAAAATGCTCCAACTGCCCCATCACAATTCCGGACCCACCATGTCAAGTCAAAAACCGTCAACACTGACCAGTAAGTCTGAGTCCCATTTCCTTAAACTCCATTACGTGAAGGTAGCACACAAGACTGAATCATACTAAGGTTTCTCATGTTCAGCACCCTCCTGCCAGTGGCCAACATGAAAAAGGATGGATCGATGCAACCTGTGACTCTCTGAGGAAAGTGGGTTGTTGCAGGTGGCATCTCAGAGATCTGTATAGAGGGAGAGGGAATGTAAACTGGTTGATAATTCCAAAATAAAGGCCTATCATTGAAGAGCCTGGGCAGCAATGCATAAATTGACAGTTAACACATCTTTTCAAGGGAGAAAAGTATTTGCAAGTGTCTGGTCCTATGAATGCATCCAGTTTCTTGTAACTGTCAATGATCAGATTTTGTAAACCAGTTACAGTAACTAAACACAACAGTATGACTGCATTACTTCCTTACTAGTTTCAAGGATAATGCAATTTATCACATAACACTAGTTACCCAGTGGGAAAAAATAAAGTTCCCCTTCAGATGTGTGTACCTGAGGTGTACCAGAGAGAAATACTGTAGTGGTGGCATCTGTATTAACAAGAGGACTCCTGATAAATTCTTTCAGCTTTGCTAGCTGTCATTTTAATCCTGCTTGAAATAATGCTCCTTTACAAGGGGCAGCCAGCAATTGTCAAATGCATTATCGTTACAGGGAACATGTTCTTAGGTTGCCAGCTCCTTTCTTACATCTGTTGTTAATTTGGCTGTGCATTTCTGATTCTTTCCATGCTTTCATCAAATTCTTACGTGAAATGTCTAATTTAATCCTAGAGTTACTGCTGAGAAAGAAGATCCTTTTCTCTATGTGGGTCTACCCTCTCTTGCATTGGCTGTAGTTTACCTGACTGCAATTGCTCAGAGCAAACTAATCCAGCAGGAAGTGAATACATTTCTTCCAGTCTGATAAACTGACTTGGCTTACTGTTGTGGTCCAGTAGGCAACAGTCCTAGCACAGGGAATAAGGTTGGACCATAGGGTGGGAATCAGGAGTCCAAGACATCTTCCTTCTGCTGGCAGCACTGTTAGGTAGGCTCAGTCTATTCTGTTTTACATCACCCTGAGCAAACATTTTACTAGGTATTAGGAGAGGCAATCAGCATGCTAAAGCAGAACAAACACTGCCTTCTTCCCACAAAGGCTACTCACACATTTGCTTATGTGGGCTGTACTAACTGATGCTTAGTTTGTTTTCTACACACAGTACACAACTGAAGGATTTCCTAGAAGGGAGTGGCAATTATTTCTGCAGTCTCCACTGAAGGAAAGATACAGAAATGTGCATTGTACACTTTGATATGCCTTCTGTGAGTCCCTATTCAAGTACCTGCAATTTCCTCTAATATTACTGAGCCGAAAAACTATTAGTGAAGGAAAGGAAAAAAGAATATCCAATACAAGAAAATTAAAGCATGCTGGAGTACATCCACAGGACGGGAAATCAGCTTACTGTATGGGAATGCAGCCTAGCAGTGGGAGCAGAGAACTGCAGGACAAAATTCACAGGCTCCTATTCTCAACTATACTAATGGCTCTTACATAATATTTCACCAGTGTTTTTCCTCTTTGTCTTAGTTCATCCTTTTTGCAAAGTGCATACAGAAATATCACTCTAATCGCACAAGATGCAGAACATAACAAAAGTGTTCTAATCAGTAAAGCAGTTCCTGGTATGAGCATGCTTCAGCTTCTGCTGATAAAAAATGGTTCAGAAATGTGAAAGATTATCACCATCTCCCTCATGGCATCTAAGGACATGGTATAAATGCAAGGCTAAAATCTGGCACTCCAACTTCTGTTGAAGATGTTGAGAGAGTTTCTATCTTCTGCTTTGGTTGAGATTCATGGCTAATAATAATTTCTAGTGTAAATGACATCTTCCTCGAAGCAGCATACAAAATTCTGTCAGGTGGCAATTACTCCCAGAAAGCATGACCTGAACATTAAGCTGGCTTCACTTAATACAAATAGCTGTACTAAAAGATATGACTAAAAGATAAAGATTTATCTTTGCACTATAGATAGGCAGAATGTAAATGCATAATAACTCCAATAATGAATTAAGGCAGGATTTTGCCCTTAGATTTACTCTTTTCTTATCAACATGAATTGTTGATTCATGCAAAGAAACATCATGTAGTGTTCACGGTTCTTTGCTTGCCCAACTGGAGTTGCAGCAGTGGACCAGAAGCCAGGTTGGAGGTCTGGATTTCTCAACAGATGTGCAGATGCATATAGGTAAATTAAACAATCTCATACCCTCACATAAGAGGGCTTCATTGCTAACTATTAATCATTCAAATGATTTCCAGCATTTTGCATTCATTTCTGTGCATCACTCTTACGGTTTACAGTCTTTCAAACAGTAACACAATGATACATCTTTGAGCCTTAGTCATTTTTGCTATACTACTGAGTCAGCATTCCAATACTAAATAAAAATATAGTAATGAAAATAAGTAAGAAGACATGCTGTGACATGTTTAAAATGTAATTGCCCATGAGTAAGTCATACAGCCTAGAGCTTCCAAAACTCTACAAGAGAAGGAAGTTCTCTGGTTTGGTTTAGGGTTTTCCCATTTCCTTTAGGCTGTAGGCTTCAAAGGGAAAGGTCTATGCTGTTCTTGTACAACACGCAGCTGGGTAAATAGCTACTTAAATAATATATACGGAGTAGAGATTTCACGGCCTTGTCACATTAATCTTTAATACAACAAGCAATTTTTAGGGGTCTTCTTCCCCTTTTATGAAGTGAGATGTATAGGATTGTCCAATGAAGTCCCCAAGAGTTAAACATTCAAGCTACTTCATTTTTTAGCAGATCTCTGAACACAAGGCTTTTTTTCACAACAGCTTTCTTTAAATCCATGTATAGTACGACCCTGCCTATTGGGGAGGAGGTGAAATAAGAATCTTTGCCTTGCCTTTGCATTTGTTGACTCTGAAGTAATGAACCCCCTTTCAAACTACATTGCAAACAAAGGAGGATACCTATTGCAGCTTGCCTCTGGACTTTGGCACGAATACTGCATGTTGCAATGTCTAAGCCTGCCAATCACATTTTAAAAGCTCGACTGAGCAAAATATGTGTTCACAGTGTGCCATATAGGTTTAAAATAACAAAGAAAGTAAAAGACCAAGTGTCACATAAGAGACAATTCAGTACAGGCTTTAAAATAAAAACGTGTAAGCCCCATTCTAGCCAGTGCTGCCATCATTTGAGGTCTTCTGAAAGAACACTTTTGCCTCTTAATGCTGAGAAATCGTCTCACATTTTAAAATAATTATAGTTTTAGTATGTATTTAGCCCTTGTGTGTGTAACAAAAAGGGAGAAGAACTTTCTGATACAATAGTAAATTTTACAATTCTTGTTGAGCTGGCTGCCTCCTTTTGCCTTGATGCAGGAGACCTTTTCCCTGCAATTCTGTGTTTAGCTTAGCTTCAGGATACTCATGCGTCACCTTTAGGCGCATTACTACAGAAAAGAAGATGCAAAAGCAGATGTGCACTTGTGACAGAATTCCCAGAAGGCTTTGCAGTTGTGTAATTTTCTGTAGGGCAGACTATTTTTTTTTCCCCAGCAGACCATGTGTTCATACTTTTAGTCTCACTGCATGAAAAAACTGGTACACAACTTTTACCAACATTGCAAGAAACATACAGAAGCAAATGTGTAACTTATTCACTATTTTAATGATATATAGTCGTATCAGCTAAATGCAGTGCCTTTACTGTAAACACTGCATGAAGAATATTTAACCTCTAAATAAAATATTTTCAGTAAAGTTGGGAAAAGGATTCCTTTTATGGTCATTTCAGCATACAACTAACAATATCATACAGCCAGTACAACAAAGAAACTAAGTCTCAAAACCTAAGTGCTGACTGAAATGAATTTTCTATTGCAAAAACCAGAATTCTGAAGCTAGATTAATCTATCATTAGAATTAAGCTTCTGCTTATAAAAAAATATGTAAAGAACAGTACAATGTATGTCTTATCTCTATCATTTCAATGTCTAGCTCTGGTTGGTCCCCCTCCTCCCCTTAAAACAACTCATATTTCTACTCTTAGAAACCATTAGTGAAGTAGCTACTGTTAAAGAATTTAAGGTTATTTAGCCGATTCGATTTAAACAGTCTTTAAATAATTGAAAGACACAGAAGCAGGTACTCACATAGCACATGTAGCATGAAATTCAGAGGTACATTTTAACCTTTTCAATTTAGCTTCTGGAATTATTTTTACCATCTTCAGAAAATACATTCAGTATGTGGAACACGAAATGCATGAGGAGCAAAGAGATGACAAAACTCTATTCTCATGGTACCAGTTCTCTCAAAAACTGCATTTGCAACAGTATTAAATTATGCTTAAAAACACTCTGTATAGCAGTTCTGATTACTCCAAAAGTTTTTGCTTTGTAGCAGTGGACAGTAAAAAGATGCAGAAAGCCTCTACTCCCTGTTAGCCTAACAACAGTCTGGATTCATGATTTTCAGGAGAAAGATGGAAAACTGCTATTAAAGTTTCTACTGGTAAATAGTACGCAACTTTGTCAGAGGGCACAGCCTCACTTTCTCACACGCAAGCAGAGCGGTACTCGGAAGACTATTAGGTTGGCTTGTTCCACTGGCAAAACCTGTTTCCCAGCCCAACCTCCTCCCCCAGCTGCTGCCAGGGAATACTGCCTGTGACCTCCTTGCTTCCGCATCTGCATCCCCCAGTTCCTCAAGGATGCTTCTGGCACAGAAGCTACTGGCACAGAATCCATTTAGAGTACAGACTATGGTAATACCGAGGAAGCATCAGTTAGTAAATGTTTGGGGTCTGGTGACAGCTGGTGTACCACTTTGATTCATATGTGCTTTCCCTGCAAGGAAGTTTTCATATTCTGTTTTCAGAGATGAATGTGGGTTTTTTTTTTTCTTTCCACAGGACAGAAAATCCATATGTTCTTGCAAAAGCCACTCAGATACTTTTCTGAAGCACAGCCACTTGAAAAGCTTTGCTCCACTCATTCCTTTCAGTCCTGGTCTTAACCAGGACCACATCACTGTTTTGTCCTCCTAAGAAACGCAATCTGTTTAAGGTTTCAGCTAGGTTCTTAAGTGAAAAAGCAAACTGACACATTTTTCCCAGGGTCTTCTGGGTCACCAGCAGTAACTACTCTAGGAGTTCAGTTGAATTTTGTACAAATATCATAAACTTCAAGCAGCTGAGCTCAGATCCAGAGAGACAGTAGGAATTTAGGTAGCTAATTCCAGAGACACTTTTTATTGCTATTCTTTAATCCTGAAGGCATCAAAACTCTCATAGGTATCCTAATTTTTCTCAAATTGCTAAAATTCCACTTCTGCACATGCCAAGAAACATCCTGGTCTTCATATGGCTTAGCAGCTCATGGTCTACTTTATAATTATGCTGCAGCAGTGGCTAAAGTAGACATTTCCCCATAGATCATGAGGTTCTTCTATCCAAAAACCCCATAGATTATTAAACTGATGATGCAGCAGGCCAAAGTGAAACAAAGAAAGAACAAAAAACAGCCAACAAATAAATGAAAACAGGAGAAACTACAGATTTGAAAGAAGACTTATTTTAAATTGCATCCACATAAAGTGAAAATCCTAGTCTGCAATGGTCAGGAACTGCAGGATTTGATTGTTAAGTTTTAGAAGTTCTGCTCTGGAAGTGTACACAACTTTTAGCTTAGGATTTGATTTGGAGATGTCAGTAGAATGGTAATAAGAATTCCAGCTTTGCAAAAGGATTACAAATAGAAACTTTTTAATGAAAAGCAATTTCTTGAGAGATTACTCTCTTCCTTTCAATAAAGATGTAAATACCACAGAGCAAAATAAAGCCAGAGTAATAATTATAAATAATAATAACGTAACAGGAGGCCATGTAATCCTATGACAAACAGCAAATAATTTTAACCTAGCTAAATCAGGAAAAAAACAGAGAAATTGCAAAGTTAATGTTTAAAAAAATGAGTCAATAAGCCAAGGGCAGAACACCATTAACTCAGTGCTGACCCCAGCTACACTCTGGGTATTATACCAAGTTCAAGGACTGGTTTTGTGGGGGGATTTTTGTTTTGTTTTTTTTTATTTCAGCATAGGAAAAATGACCCTAGACCTGACATAGGACTACAGGGACAGCAGCTGCAGTCCTTCACCTGTGGAGAGCTGCTGGGCTGTCTCCTTATCACTGGGAATTTAGCAAGGCAGGTAGAGCAGCGGGATGCAGAAGCGAGGACAGAGCTTGTAAGAGACACTCCATCCATCAGCAGCCAGCACTGCTCCAAACAATAATACGGTCATGCTAATCCACGGCTTCTCCAATTTCTGCCAGGAGATGGTTTTTACTACTCATTGGCCTGCAAAGCATAAACATCATCAGATTAGAGCTACTCTTGCCACCCTTTCTTTCAGCAAACACAAGCAGGAGTTTGGCACAGCTGATTGCTGTACTCACATGAGGAACCAGGAACTGCTACCCTGCCTGGAACACAAGACAGGACAGACCCGGATTTCCTCTCCACTACTGCCTACTTCAGTAGAGAAAACATCTCCTGTGTGTCCCTTTGTCCTGGACTCACGAGAGAGAATGTGACCGGTCTGTTGTCTGTAACTGTCAACTCTGGTAACTAAAGAGTGGCTTGCATCCTGAAGCACAGAGACTAATATCCTTTTGAAAAAGTTTATTATCATTAATTTTGACAAATACAGGTATTTTTGAGCTCTTCATACAAGATATTTTTGGTTTGTGGGGTTTTTTGTGGGTTTGCTTGGTTGTTTTTTTAAACTTGTTAAATCCCTTCTTTTCTTTGATTATTTGATTATTTTTTGATTTTGATGATTATTTTTTTAAAGTTTTCTTGAATGCTCCCATGTTTTTGTGTTGTAAGGCTGGGAGACCAGAAGCATCCAGTCTTTCTCAGTATTAGTCTATACATATTCATCTTTCTTCCTCTTACAGCTCTCCTAGATGGTAGTCTTTTGGGCTCTTCTTAAAGACAGCTAGAAAGCCTTAGTTCGGATCCTTGTCCTGAGAATGGCATTAAGCAGAACTCAACTGAAACCTCCCAGATCCCAGGAGACAGCATCTTAACCCTGGGGCCAGACTAGAATATGACAGCAGCAATTCTGGAGCTGCTCTATGCTGTATAAAATACAGGAATTTTCCCTGAGAGGAAAGCAGACACACAGGCAGACAGAATGACTCTATGACTTTGTGTTATACTACTTAATCCAAAAGGTGGGATGCCTGTTTCCAGGACAGGCTACTGATCTATCTAGAAGGAGACAGCCTAGGTGACAGCAGCTATGACTACCCTGTCCCAGAACACCCTGTAGCATTCAACCACTCTGCTGCAGCTCGGGTTCAAGTCCTTCCAGAAAAAGGAGGGAAAAGAATGTGGTTTCTCACATCCTAAGTCAGTGCCCAAACAGTTGGCTTATTGAATGTAATCCTTCTCCTCTGGCATCTTTCTCAACCTACTTCTTCATTTGCTTTGCTTTTCTTAGAAGCACTCCAGTATAAAAACCACTCTGTTGCAGAGCGCTGCACAATCTCGCTTTGTCTCCCAGACCATCCTAGGCAAATTACCTTTTCCTGTAGATGTCGTTGCTAAGTAACAAACAACTCTTAAAAGAGAAACAAAGTTCCTTCCCAAAGTTTGGCACCCCCACCCTGGTGTATAGCTGCAATTTTATCACACGTGCTTAAATGATCTGTGAGTGTTACAGTCAGAGCAGGAGTACAACGAAGCTTCAGTTTTCTGCTGGAGTCAGAGGGGACTACTAGTGAGACAGATCTGAGTTCAAACCATCACCAAGTTTGTACATTTTCATACAACAGGCAACAGAGAATCTTGACAAATCTCCAGACATACATTTAGTATGAATTATGAAATGTATTTATTTGGTGTATATTAGTGAGCTAATACAGGCATCCTCAGGGACACAAGCCACATATTCTGATGCCAGCAAAATAAAATATGCATTTTACATTAAATTCAAGTATGGGACAAAAAATTCTGTTTTCCTTAAAGCCTCTGGAAGCTATCCTCTTTCCAATTAAGTTAAATACTCATTCTTCCATAAGGTATGAAAGAACCAAGTAGCCTCTTCCACCTCAGGGCTCTACTGCAACAGCCTAAGACATCATGATGCTTTCATGGCATTCCCTAATCTTCCATGGATTTGTTAAGACCTGTATTGCACACTAATCACCCACTGGATGTGGGGTCTGTTCCCCTGAGGGGAAGAAAAGTGAGAAAGACCAATTATTGACAGAAGAATATGGAGAAAGTGATGGAGACTGACAGGTTTCTCCCTCATCTCTTCATAGGGACTGCACCTTCTTTTGCAGAACATCCGCTGACTCCAGCATAATCTCCCAGCCTGTTACTTTTCATAAATAAAGGCATAGTTTAGTTTCTCTTGCAAGTCATCAGTAGCAATGCTTATGACAATCAGACCTAACAGAAAATGCTCTTATGAATCAAATGATATATGCATGAACACCTCATACTGCTTGCCAGTAAGACTCATATAAGCTATTTAACTTGAATGCAAAACTTTCCCTGAAAGCCATGTTGTTTCTTTACGAGTCCCTCAACCAAGCAGTTTCAACAGTTTCAGTCACTGTCAGCATTTAGCTACAACTACTGCATAGATGCTCCTTACTCTCTTCAGAATACAGCAAGCAGAAATCTGAATTCAGCACATCATGGATCTTGGGTGTCACTCCTTGCAACGCAGCATAATACACCCATCCTCAGCACCCACATTGAAACGGGTATGGGCTAAATACCGGAGAAGACGCTGATACACAGTAACCACCTTGCAGACATCCACATTAGGGGCTTCAGAATACAGCGGTTGAGTACTAATAGCCCTCTCCTCCCTTCTCTTACCGTCTTGACTCCTGTGGCTCGCATGAGAGTCCAGCCTGATCTTAACCAAAAAATGAAAAACATGCATTGCCATCATAGAAGATGCAACTTCTCCACACCCTTCCTCTGCAAATCCCTAGATCAGGACAAGGCTATCCTAGCTTCCTTTTAATGTGTGCCTTGCCAACTATCACAACAGAGAAGGATCCAAAGAAGCTCTTTCTCAACATCCTTCTGGTATCCAAATGTTAAATGAAATCTACAGTCACATTTGTGATGGAGGCAAAATTACTCAAAGCTGGACAGTCACAATAAGACTTATGGTCCTTTTGCATAAAATGTTGTGGGGTATCCTTACACTGAGAAGACCCTTTCCAAAAACAAATATAAAAAAACCAGGCTCTAAATTCCTAAGTTGGCACCCCCTTTCCTTCCCCGTCTATTTTTCTTCAACAGAAGCCACTTTACTCTTCATATCTTGCAACACAATCAATATCAATTTCTTGTTTTATTCCACTCTGCTTCATGTAGTGCAGTATTCCCATATTGCACCAATATGGGATAAGGTCTTAGAGACTAACAGCATGCCAAGAACAGTGAAAACACGCTACCTGAGAGAGCGAGCATAAAAAATTACTTCATTTTTATTTTTAGAAATAGAACATATTCGTACAGATGGCCCCACAACAAAGTCAACCCGAAACAACTGCTTCAGCAAGATCATTCATGACATCTAGCACTGAGACAAGCAATGACCGTAGATGTGCATAAGGCCATAATTACAGAGAGTTTCCGAGACAGATGCTATTTAAATGCACACAATTGTATATTCTTAGTGTTTACGTTGTCAATGATTAATGACCAAATTGCTTCCTCTTGCACACTGCTCATATGGCATTCTGCATGACTGCTTAAGTTGCATAAAGAGGAATAAAGTTGTTAGAGGAGAAACCTGCTGCCAGTCACTTCTATAATCTGCTGAAGCCTCACCCCCAGTCCATTTCACTGCCCTTTGTTTGCCCGTCCTTCAGGCAGCTTGTGACAGTCCTGTGACAGTCCATGTGCAGCAATATAAATTGCTTTCAAGTAACAATTTGCCTTACTGTGTTTATTATGCAAACTCCCTCCATTTAAGAATTTTTCCAGATTCTTAACTGGCTTTATCATTTTCTTCAAGGATTTTGTCTAGTGAGTAAGCCAAAGAGTATAATAAGAATGGGAGGGAACAAGAAGTGGCGTTGGGGATGCTAAAATTAAACGCTTTCCCTCCATGCTTTATATAGAAAACTAAAAGGCTATGAAATAAGCCTTGTCCTCTGTACAAGGGGTAGGTGTGCATTTATTTACATGATGAATGACAAACTCAGTCAGCTGTACATAAGGCATATCCCAGTGTTCCCTGTAATTTCAGTCACACACAGAAGCAACCTTCAGTTGGTGCCATCAGTACCAGGGTTCTTGCGCTTACTGTACTCAGTAAAGAGAGCACGTTTCAGGTGGACAGTTTGTAATAATATAGCATTTTTTGAATGTTCAAACACTTCTGAACACCTGTTTGAGATGACCAGGCAGGTTCTGCTTCTTGCTTGTCTTTCATTTTAATGACCATTTCAAAAGACTTCAAAGATTTCTTGCGCAGGTGCAGAGTAAATTGGGGGGAAAAAAAATGAACCTCACCAGAAATCTGTGCACTCTGGGAAGAACTTGAGCAAGTGTTGGGCGTAATATATTTGTCTGGATTTATACTTGTCTACTTGTACAAGTTCTCATTTATATTAAATACAAAACAAGTGAAGCTAAAGGCCACTGCATAAAACAAGAAACAGGGATTTTGTCAAAAGGGGCCTGAGGCAAAGGACTATGGGACATAGAAGGAAGTACCAACCGTTTCATGCCTGGTCTTTTACATCAATGACTAGATGAACTTCAGTTTCTGAAATTCACAGAAATAATGATAACGCATGCATTTCGGATCTCTGTGTTTCCTAAGCATACGCCATTTAAGTGGAGTTTTCTAAAAGGTTTTCAATTTGGACAATGGTACCTTGTGTTTTCCTTGTAGGGCCTCTATGATCAAATCTGCTACCCATGCAGAGTCAGGTTATGCCTTGCCCTTAAGCAGATGTGCAGTGGAAAAGAGATAACTCTGCCTGAACTGTACCACCGAATCCTGTAGTTGTGTCTTAGCAGGCAGTACTGAAGTGTTACCAACCCAGTCCCATCCCGCTGTCCTGATGGTGAATATTTTTTGATTGATTCATCTCCAAAATCAATATTGCCAGATTTAAAAATAAGAAACTGCAGGGATTGTGGATTAGATTTTTGTCTGATTAAAAAAAAAAAAAAAAAGAGAAGCTACATACTCTACACTGTATGAGAACAAATAGAAAAGCAGGAGCTTTTTTAATATCCTTTTTTTGAAAATGTAGGTTATTATCTTACAGAAAATATAATCTGAATACAAAAATAGCTCTTGGACAAAGTAATTTACATTCTATAGTACCAGACAATGTGACTGATTAGGAATGGTAACAGGCATCATAAGGTCAATTCAGCACCTTAAGTTTAAAGCGCTTTATGGTTTTAATGAAAGAAAAAAAAGATTTACATGCTGAAGTATTATCGCAATTCCATGCTTTTCTCACCAGTAGTATTACTACACGTTCATTAATGCTTAGAAACTTATTCACTGAAAACATTTAACTGCCACAAGGATGTCACTTTCACTCTTCTTAACTCTAGTTATTAAGACTGGGGGGGGGGTGTGGGGTGTGTTACAGGGACACCCATAACCCTATTTTACTTTTTTTAAAAAAACAACCTCCTTACAACAAGCAGACAACCTGATCTGTATACTCAATGACAACTATTTTTAGGACAACCATTAGCTTGAAACTGGTCAGGAAGCACCAAAATAAGATCAAGTAAATTATTAAATGTCATTATTGATATCAGCAGATTATATTGCCCATAATAGAAAGAATGCTTACTTGGGGGCAAGAAAAAAAAAAAAGAACAAAAGCACTGCATCTTTTATAGTAGTATCAATGTACTGCCAAGACTCAAAGGCCTCTGGCTGGACTAATTTTAGGGTGATTCTTTTAAAGCTGTTCTTATTCGAGAAGCCCGTGTTACTTATTTCAGTGAGCCACATTCAAATCACCACAGCCCAGCGTCCCAGCACAATGCCTGTACTCATCCTTTAGGAGAAGGCTGTCTACTACAATCTTATGAGAAACGTGACTGCTATAAAAATCAGTGCTTACAGAAACTATGGCCAAAGGACTGTTTCCTCGAGCTTTTCAAAATATCTATGAAAATTGCAATTTGGAAGCAAGTAAGCACTACCTTTTAGTCTTTTACACGCAAATATTCGACCAAAATCGACGGTAAAGTGGGAAACTGAAATTTAACTTCATTATTATACCCAGGTTAGCAGTTGCCCCCCCAAACCCGGCTGAAAGAAATGCAAAGGAGACCAAGAGCTTAGGGAGACACCCTTAAAGGCGTTTAAAAGTTCGGAGAGAGAGGTGGGCACCTCGCCGGATTTTCAAGAGCAGCAAAGTTATCAAGGCGGGGGGGGGGGGGGGGGGGGGGCTGGCAATCTGGCTCTTAATGCTGAACTGGGTGGGTTTCCAAGCACGGCTGATGCATTTTACATCAAGTATTCCCCTCACACAAGAGAGTTTGGGAAGTAACGAGCGCTCCGGGGCCCAACCGCCGCCGCCCCCCCTCACGCCCAGGGCCGCGGGGCTGGTGCGGGGCCGGCGGTTGCCGGCCCCGCACCAGCCCCGCGGCCCTGGGCGTGAGGGGGGGCGGCAGGCCCCGGCCCCCCACCCACGGGCCCGGCTGCCCCCACGCCGCGGGAGAAGGCGGCCCCACAGCAGCCCCTCGGCCCTGAGGGGGTCCGGGCCTCCCCGGAAGGCCTCCGGCGCCGGGTCGACCTCCCTTCCCTTACCCGTGGTGGAGAGGACGGTGCTGGCGAAGAAGAGGGAGGAGGTGAAGTCCCAGTTCCAGTTGCCCGAGGCGTTGCTGAGCACCGAGACGCCGTAGTTGCTGGCCTCCAGCACCCGCATCAGGAACTGCTCCAGCTGCTGCTCCGAGAGGCAGGCGTGCTCCTCCAGGAAGCGCTGCTTCAGCTTGCCCAGCTCCTGGCGCAGCAGGTCCTCGTAGGGCAGCTCCACCGAGGAGAAGACCACGGCGCCGAACACCAGGTACAGCAGGTAACCCAGCACCAACAGGGCGAAGCACCAAGCGGAGCGGTGCTGCTCCACCAGCCGCACGCAGGAACTGCCCGCCAGCGACTGCAGCATCTTCCCCAGCCGGGGCCGGGCCGGGCCGCCGAGGGGGAGCTGGGGGTTGATAGCGGGGGGTGGGTGGGGGGGGTGCGTGGGGGAGCGCGGCCGGTGCGGCGGCCGCCGCCTGCCCTCTCTGCGGCCGCGGGCTCCGAAGGCGCGGAGCTGCGCTGATGTGGCGCTCACGGGGCGGCGCCGCGCAGGTACCGCGGCGGAGGGACGGCCTGCTGCTGCTGCCGGCCGGCCCGACCCGCCCCGGCCCCGCCGCCTCACGCCGCTGCCGCCCGTTAAAACGGCGCCTTCGCGCTTTCCCTTCGTCGTCGCCGGGTAACGCGTGAGAGCGCGAGGGGCCCCAGCCGCGGACCCGTGAGGGCGACCGAGAGCCCCCCCCTACCCCCCCGCGGCGGGGCGGGGTGGCGTGCGGCCGGCGCCTCGCCGGGGTTCCGTCCCCTTTCTCCCACCAAAGTGTCTGGAGGTTTCCTTGCCTCGCGGCTCCCTCCGCCCCTACAGTGAGAAGCCCCCAAACCAGCAATTCCTTCCTCTGGTTTAGGTTTGTTGGGTTGTTGGTTTTTTTTTTTTTTTACATTTCAAAAGGCAAAGCGGAAGAAGGTAACGCCAGAGGCGCAGCAGTGTGAAGCAGGAGGCTGAATTTCGGCTGGGGGATGTGAAACGTTCAAGGAGGAACCCCGATGGTGGGCATTAATGGCCTGCCTCAGATCCACGGGGACGAAACTTCAAAATGGGTCCTGTTTGGGGGTGCGGTTTGAAGCAGGTAACCTCCAGAAACTCCCTCCAAGCTGAGTGAGTCTTTGCTTCTTGGGCTCCTGAGACACTTACTTTTTAATAGTATGAAGTGCCCGGCTAGCGCTCAGAGCAGCGTCCATGACAAATACAAATGCACTGGCCAGTCGAACCAGTGATCTCCTGAAGTTTCACTTCAAACGCCTCTTTCTTCCTCCATCTCAAACTCTGGACAGCAATCATACGTTAACCCACAAAGAAGTTCCCCACCACGTGAAAAGGAGCAGTGAAAATTGTAGCTTCCCAAAGTGTCCCTTAAGGTGACTAAAGGCAGCTTCTGGTAAAGGAGAGCCAGGAGATTCCCTGGTCGCATCCTGCAGGGCTCTGCCGCTTCCCTTTCACATCTCCACTGGTGGCAACTTGTACAGTCACAAAGTAGTAGTTTGTAAATTAGAAACTTACTGGGGCTGACCCAGTGAGTTCGGACAGGGTATATCAAACCCAGCAATGTATCTTAAGCCGTGAGATGCCCCTCTAAGCTGTAAGGAGTAAAATGGGAAAAGAATACACAAATGAAAAGCACAAAACAATTTTTCATGCTAGAAACTGAAAACGATGTGTCAACATTTCCTTTTATATAACAGCTACACTAGGCTGTGGGATGAATCTGGCCTGGCAGAACAGCTCATCCAGTTCCTGGCCCATTCCCCACTGCCTGCTACAGCTGAGTTGTTCCAGGGGCTTAACCACTCTCCCCCTTGTTTCATGATCAGAATGTAAATGTGTTCATGCATGCAAAAAGCAGCTGCTTGAATGCTTGGTCGAATAGCACACGTGGGGGATGTGGTAGGTACCTGAGACAGGCCGGGCAAGCAGATTCTCGATGCCGTGCCAGGAGTGCACACATGTTCTAGCCTACTGATGTGTGTCTGTCATGTGCGTGCGTGTGCACTATTTGCATGCGCATTCAGTGATACAATCGGGGAGGGGGCACCATAGGCACTTGGGTGTTTTGGTAGGAAGATAAACTTTTCACCCACCGCTGAACTCCTGAACTCTTACAGGGTAAACGGTTCCATAATGCCTTCTTCATATGTATAAATCGTAGCACTGAGCAGAGGTGCAGCACAATTAAGTTAGGGGAGGGGCTTGAAATGAGCAAATGAAAAAAATCTGTGGTGTATATCCAGAAGTTCATTGACAAAAGGACAGACAAAGACAGATGTCACATCCCTACACCACCACTTCAGCACCTTTCATCAGTGTCAGCATCTCTTTAAAATGTATATTTTGCTGTAAACTAGTGATGTGTAGGAAAAAGGCGATCTAAATCAATAGCAATGACAATTAATAATGGATACTGTCTGAAAGAATGTAATGCAGACAAGTTTTTGAAGGGAGTATTCCAAACAAATGTTTTATTGCATTGAACTAAGACCACGTGCATTTAAGCATCATTACAGAGAAAGAGGTCAAGAAACCTCACTGGCCAATTTGGTATGCTTAGCTAACTCCATCCAATTACTTAATCACTTGTCCCCTCAAATTCCAAATGACTGAGTACCTCCATCTGTAATAGAAAAGCCATTTACAACAATATGTGTGACATACTGGGCTCCATTTTGATCAAGTGTACTCAGTTTGCCAGATACAATAGATTTCATAATACAATCCAATTTCTGGCAATATCTGGTAGGTACAGTGGCATTTGTGATAGGCAGTGGACGTGTCTTTGCTATGAAACAGGATTTTCCCAACCTTCAAGCCAAATATTTGTTTAAAGGTTAAAAAATATTTGCCTAAGAACACACCTCTCTTCAGTGGTGATAGGAAACTGTGGCTGGGTAAGCTGAACAGTTTTATTTACTGTCTTACTTCAGTTTTCCATTTTTATGAATCACTCATTCTCCATTTTTAGAAGTCTCTCACACTTGGAGGCTTGCTGGGCGAGAGAGAAAAGGAGGACTCTCTGCTGAACAGAACCTGCACTGCTCTTACAACTCGATTTTTCCCCCACAGGTTTTTGGAGGCGTGGGCCCATGGGAGACAACGGCAGAGCAGCACAGCTCTGTCACCGAAGTGTTCATGTGCTTGCTTCCAAAGCAAATGTGTGGACGGTCTGGGTTCTAGCCACCACTGTTTATGTTCATGTTTTAACTCAAAGCCCTTAACATAGATGATAATTTAATTACAGACTTCATTGGGATAGATGTGCAGAAAGGTGTCATAATGTTCAGATTTCTGACTTCAAGTGTATTTACCAGTATTTACCACATATAGTATCAATATTATATGTGAATGCAATTATGTCATTCCAGTTTTATTCCAGAGTATGCTATGTCTGTTTTCACATTGTTTTGCTAATCAAAGATCAAGCTAGTGAAGGATTCAGTGTACTGAATTCAGTGTTATATACTGTATAACAGAAAGTCACAAAATGCTTCAGCAAGGAGTGACTGAAATTCTGGAGCAGGCTGTTACAGAACAGTATTTTTCCAGCAGAAGTTTCATTCTACTGTGATCATCCCTCTTAATAAAACATGAATCCTGTTAATAAAGCATACCACATCATCGCATCACCCAGCCACTAGCTATGTTCAGGGATGGCTGGGCTACTTACTGCTGGAGAAATCCAGCTGCTAGCATAGTGAAGAAACCCACCATTGGTAGATACTGGTGCTCTCTATCACACCAAACTCCCCTCTGAGCTACAGAAAATGCAAGTACAAGCTGCCTGTCTATCAAGGGTAGAAGAGAAGACAGATGGTCTGATTCACCCATAAAACTCAAACAGAAACCACGTTTGTGTCCTGGGGTGCTAGAAACCATACTTAAAGTTAGTAGTCTCTCTGACTCTGCGGCCTGGGGAGATAGGATAACTCCCCTGTCACATCACTGGACTAGCAGCTTCTCTAGTGTAGTTCAGAGGCTGAGAAAATCCTCTCATACATTAGAAATGTAAGGCCCTCGCAGAGCTGTGTGAATCACTGATTCTGAAATCACATTTTCTGGTAGAAGACATGAAATTGAAATAAAGAGGTTTTGTGTTAATGGCAGCCTATTTTTCTCTGAGCTTTCTGGTTAACTAAAAAAATTCTTTTATTACTGACTGTCCTGGGCTTAAACCACGACACTGACACATTTCCAATGAAATGCTGAAGTGCTCCAAACACTGGAAGACAAGGAGATGGTGGCAGGCTCGAGGAAGATGACAGCCTGGTGACAGCCAGTGACCAGAGAGGGGGACCACTGTACTCTTGTCTTTTGTCCAGTGAGTGTAAATGACATTAGACAAAAATAGTAGCTTCAGTGAAAAGCAGCAATAGCTCAGAAGAGTGCTCCAGTGTCCTGAGACTGGCATACGCTGAATGGCGTACAGCAAAGAGGAGATTTGACGCTGGGGCTCTGCTGCTCTAATCACTGAGCTCTAGACCTCCCTCTAGAAGGGGAGTGTGAGTCTGGGGAAACACCCACATTTGGCACTGTTACTAATATCAAGACTATAAAATATTTTCATCACCAAAAAGAAATAACTGAAAGTGACTCAAATACACAGGAAGTTTCAAGTTGACTGAAAGGATTTTTTTTTTGGAGTAGTCTTATATCAAAATCACAAACATTTTGACATCAGTCTTAGAAGAAAATGTCGTTCCTCTCAAAAACAAAGTATAAATTGCACTGAAGAACCTCAAGTCCTGAGAAGCAGGGTAAATAAGATCAGTTACTAGGCAATACTTGTCCTGACAAACCTGTTCTGCTCTGGCATACCTATAGCATGAGCTCACAGTACAGTGAACAGAGGAGGTGGTGGTGGGGAAGAGTGGGATGAACCAGGACAGTGTGGGAGCCAGTAAACAGTTACATACAGAGAACATGAAATAGTATCAAAGCTGGGTCACCCTGTCAGCTGAATATTGAGTAGCAATAGGGAACTGATTTGTCTTTCAGGATTTTTCATCAAATTTGGCATGAGTATAAATTCAGTGGTTCTACCAAGTCTGAAGTCTGACTGATCTGTCCTAAATTATGCATACATAGATAGCCATAAGTGTGAGATTCTCTGAATTCACCTGCATTAAGGTTCCTGCCACATTTAACTGTTCCCATGAATATTTTTTTTAATGAAACTGAGAAGTAGAATCCTTCCTAATTTGCTGTATCTGTTAAATGAATGTTGCAACATAATACATTTCTTGTTGTAGAAGAAAATGTATCTGAACGATTGTTTTTGAACACTCAATTTGTGGGCTTTTGCAAATGTTAATATAAGGTCATCTAGTGGCTCTGATTGAATGTCATGCCCCCGTGGGCAGGCAGAATGTGGAGTTAGAAGAATCACATCCTCACAGACACCAACACAAACATAGTTAAGTTGAGAAGCAGTCATATGGGTTGCCATGTGTTCTGTTTCCAGTGGGTAAGGTGTTCTATTTTGGCTAAAGGGAATCATCTAGATTTAGGTCAAATAATGTGAATCTTACAAAAATTGAAACAACACAGCCTGACTTTATAGAAAAAAGTAATCTTTGAAGAGGAGATTCATTCCCATCTTAATGTGGTAGGAGGATGAAGATGTGATAGGAGAGTACAGACATATTTAGGTCTTTAAAATTTATCACCAAGCAAACTGGTGACAGTAGAAATATTGCTGTGGAAGAAAAAGACTCAGCGAAGTCTGTGTCCATGCCATTTCCAATATCCTGCCTGGCTGCATTTTACTTGAGAGGGAGGGGAGAAGGATTGAGATTTAGTGGCTTCCTGAAAAAGATCATTTAATGCTGTTAACTTAATGGTGCAACACTGGCCACAAAGGTTAAGACCGCTGATCTGTGATAGCAAAAGAATGAATGTGCCTGATTTGGGGGCTATATTTAGGGGAAGGTTTACGTCATGGCATAGTGTTACTTAGAATCAAGAAAGCTTATATGCATGGTCAGGCACAATTTCTTTCTCGAGTGAGTCATGCCTTGTTCAGCGTAAATGTAATTTTCCTTGGAGTTGTAGTAAGTATTCATATTTAACCAATGATTTCAGTGTCCGAGTGGAATAACTGATAGATAACTGTTTTAATAAGATAAGCATTTTATGTAATGGAAAAAGTAATTTCATGTATACTTGTCATCAGGTTTACCCAATGGCATTATCTAAAAAGGAACTTGCTCACTTCAAGAGGTATAGGTCCAGTGGTGATGAGGGCTGCATATAGGTACATGAATACATGCATTCATGTGTATACATGCATGTTTTTATATAATTATATATATATAATGTGCTTCCTCAAACATTTCACTGTTATATTCTAAGTTGTGCCATATCTTGGTAGAAAGGTAATTGCCCGTGATTTGTAGGATTGTGTTAATGCTAAAGGAATGTAGTAGCTCAAAGAATTCAGGATGTCAACATGACCGTATTAGAGCATTACATTAAATAAAATCCAGTGTTTTAAATAAAGTGACCTTGCCCTCCTAAGTCCTGTGCAGTCAGCCAGCAGAATCAGTCTTTTTAACCTCTTGTTCAAGATGTTGAAAAGAGGAAAACAGGTTAAGATACTTAATACCTTGTACTGAAGATAAAGGTTCACAAAATACTTTATATCTCTTCCTTCTGCTCTGTAGAATTTTTAGTACATCTTCCCCCTTCTTGGCAGCCTGGTGTTAAAGATGGTTATGGAGGGATATAAAATAATGCAGTAGCTGAGGTGGACTCAAACAGCTGTTGCAAGCCTCCCTCCTGATCTTACCACCTCTGGGACCAATGTTGGTTTTGTCTCAGAGATGTCTTGCTGGTTCTTGGGCACCCAGGAAATGATGGTGCCAGCAAAGCCCAACAGCTTTCTCTGGGTCACTTTCAAAACACACAGTCTCAGACAGGGTTATGCACTGAATGGCCTCTCTGTAATTACATTTTTCAGTAGTTAGGGCATATATCCATTATTTCCGTTTTTGTTTAATTGAGGCTCAGTCCCAGTTTCTTAGTTTAGTGCTGCCATTGGGAAGTATTGGTAGGTCCTTTTGCCTGTTTTAATTCAGACTGTATTGCCTTAGAATTTGTGTACTCGTATAATCAATTTTATGCAACAGGCTGAGTTGGACTTGTGTTACAGCAGGATGCGTAGAAGTAAACCTGGACCCAGCAGTGGTGACGTTTTCATTGACAGCTAACACACCCTCTCTCCTGTTCATGGAAGGTCACGTTAACTTGCCAAAATAGCTTTCAGCTTCAGGTCCATTTGACTCTGTTTTCCTGGGCCCCAGCATGTGTACACAGCACAGCACTGCTCTCTGAGGCCTCCCTGACCTGGGTAAATAGTTCAGACTGAACAGTGTGTGCACTTGGACTTCTTCATGCACTCAAGTCGGTGTGCTGAAGCCTGGTTCTGACATTGACTGCTCTTTGACTCTGCATTGGGCAGCTGGGCTCAGGTGGCTGGAGATGTTTTTGAAGCCGTTATCGTTTGTAGCATTGAATTTCTGGATGTCTGCAACCATCCTGGCCCATATAAGACCTTGTGGTAACTACACATTGCCTCCAGGCCAAGTTACTGTGCTGAAGTAGGAAAGTCTGGTGCTGGATGTGGCTGCTTCTGTGTGGATCATACAGGGGCCGCAAGGCAAGTTCTTAGGATGACCTTCAGATGCTGCCTAGATGCAGTCCAAGAAGTAAAAGAACCCTGGAGGAAGTAGGGTTGCAGCTCTGGGAAAGGATCTCTCTTTCCTGCTGTAGCTATAGCTGATAGCTAGGATGTGCAGCAACTTGGCTTTTCAGGGCTCTAGACTCCTAGAGAATTTAAATTTTAAAGAGAGACCCATCTTACAGATCGTTGCCAGTCTCTAATACATAAAACACACTCTAACCCAGATCCTCAGCTGTACATGAAGACAACACTTGTGACTGACCTTGGATATTTCCTGTGCTGGATGGATCCTCTAGTTTGAAGGAGCTTAGTGTTTAACTGTAGGCTGGCACAAGCTCCAATACTTTCCTACAACTGTCCTAGTGGGACAGAGAACCCAGGCAACCCTCTTCTCTGGGCACACGCTTTACAGCCAGCACGTGGTGGGGGTGAGCATTGAAGCAGGCATCCCTCCCTCGTCATTCCTGCAGAGCAAATCCATCTCTTTCTGCGGTCAGTCCTGATAGCTCTGAGGCCTAATACCTCTTTGCTGTGAGTGCAGCACAAACCAACACCTCGTACTAGAAACCCTCAGCCTCATCGCTGAAGGCCCACATTACCACAATGAAGTAAGCAAGAGTTACTATTCACAGATGAGGAAACACAAGCAAAACCATCTAATCTGTGATACTCCCACCTAGCCACACTACTTGGACAGGGTCATTTTCCATGCAGTCCTTCTGCCTCAGCAGAGTTAAGTTTTAATAAGTGCAATTCATTGCCTTGCTGAACCAACGTCTGGAAGAGCCTATGGGTACTATTGCCACATGTACCTGCTATAATGAATACCAAAGCCTACTTCAGTGACCTGAATCTTTTGAAAATTTAGTCCTTTATTTTTATCCACTTAGAGGGAACACAAGCAGCAGTGTCCTACTTTTTCTCAACTATGTCATCTGACTCATCAATCAAAATTGAATTTGAGTCCTATTTTCACCCACTGGCTCTCAATCAGCCTAACAAACCTATCAGAAGTACAAAAGGACAATTTTGTCACTCAGCCCAAGATACCTTTGCAAATCTTGAGTTGTGAGATATTTTAAGGTTTAAGAAAATTACAATTTCAGCAATGCCAAATTCTACACTTTCCCCTGAAAAGATACACTTAGAACATCGCAGGTCAAGAGAAAAAGTTCTGTGAAGTAAGACAACTTTAATATCATGCTATTGGGTTGATTAATTTTTAATATAATACAATAGTAGTATTGTTTTATCCACTTCTGTTGGAATCCGCTGTACACTTGTAACATTTACCAGATGTTCACGAGGGCATGTGTGCTGAGAAAGAAATATAAAAACTGTCTGGCCTACAGTCTGTTAAAGAAATGGCTTAAAATGTAGATCTATCCAGAAGAACCTCAGTTAAAAACCTGACAGGTTTTTTTCCCCTGTACTTTCAGAAATGCATGAAGCAGTTAAAAAACACCCCCACCACCAAATTCTGGTTTTCTTGCTCTTATGGCAAAACAAGTATCAGTGACCTGATACTATTCTGTCTGGCTCATGAGACATATATGGGAAACAATTACAACATATGCTAGAAGAAGATCATTCCTTGCTTTCTCTTGAAAATTCTTTCCCAGAATCCAGCCTGTTATCCTTCAAACAAGTCTTTAACCTTAATCTCTTCTGATCTCTCACACCTGATTTTAAGACAGATCTACAAAATGCTTTGAGAAGATGAGATTGGGAACTAATGTTTGCAACCCTTTTGAACATTGCCAGCTATGGATTCTGATTTTATGCTGCATTATGATTTTCTCTACCTCCCCCCTTTCTTTGTTTAAACTAATAATACCTCTGCCTGTTCTTGATCTTAGCTGAAGTTCTTTTCTTCTACACACCCCATAAAGTGAATTTAGGACTATATTTTCATAAACAGGAAAATGAAATAAAATTAACACTATGTATATTTTTCAAGGTGTCCTTTCATTAATGAAGTTCTAAGCATTAGGTCAGCGCAAATAACTAATGAGAATATCTTAAACCAGGCTGCAGAATTGACTGCTAGCATAGGTTTTCTAATGAAGCTGAATTGACATGAAATTAATTTTGGGACAGTACATACATAACTTAGCGTTTGGAACAATCTTCCTGAGAGGCTTTATGCTTTAGATGGATCTCTGTTTTCTCTTCAGGCCAACATCAGATCCCTCATCAACATAAACCAATCAAAATATTAATAAATAATAGCAAAAATATAATTAATAGTAATCAGATATATTGCCACAATGACAAATGCTCTTATTTCGTGTTTACTAAGTAAAGGGAAGTATTTTTCTAGGCAGTGCACAGAGAAGGAAAGAGGAAGACAAAACCCCTAATAGTATTGTGGATTAGAATAACGTGTAATATTATTAATCAGTAGGGTCAAATAAATTCTTTTCACATTGTACTGATGTCCTCTATTTCATTACAGTTAAGTTCTCACTGTGTCTAGTTTGACTATAAAATACAAAGGCTTTCATATGCTGTGTGCTTTATCGGCAGAGAACAATTTACCTGCAACGGTGCAAACCAGCATTGATGAGCAAAATCAAATCTGCTGATGAAATTTGGTACATCCAAAATTCATTGCTGAATTGAAAGAGAAAGTATTGTTTATAGAAGAAGTAGCTTAGGGGCTGTATATTCTTCTTTAGTTATTTTGAGGTTTGATTACAATAATGAAACGTAAGGCACAATATGTTCCGAGGAGCCAAAACAGAGAAGAATCAGACTGTAATAAAAGAAAGTTTCAGCAAGATTTTTGTAAGAATTATGCACGGTGATATATATATTAAACATTAAGCCTCAGAGATATTGAGCATTTAGGCTAGTGCTGAATAGACCCCTCAGTCCTCAAAGGATTCTCAGTCCAGTCGCACAAAGGAAACAAGCATGAGAAGACAAGAAGAATATACATCCAGCAGCTAGAGGCTGAATGTTCTTCTGTCAGAATACCAGTACAGAGAAGTCTTCCCTAACCAAAACCAGTGAAAGGATCTTGTGGAATTGCCTTAAATTGCTTAAGGCACCTAGAGGAGAAATACTACTTGTCAGCTAAAAATAATGACAAGAATCACAGAATGGGTGATATTGGGAGGCATGATGTTGATGATGAAAACGATGATGGTTACTCCTACTACCCAAAACCATAGCAATTAGTCCAGGGTTGCAAAGAACTTTCTTCTCAGTATGCTATTGTATAATTATATCAAATCTATTTGGCCAACAAATTTATCTAAGATATTATATTATATTATATTATATTATATTATATTATATTATATTATATTATATTATATTATATTACGTTACGTTACGTTACGTTACGTTACGTTACATTACGTTACATTACATTACATTACATTACATTACATTATATTATATTATATTATATTATATTATATTATATTATATGCCATGAGAATTGGACAAGCATTTATTAACATAGCCAAGAGTCCCAGCAAAACCCCACTGAAATCATTAGGAAGTTGACATGTGCAGGTCAAAGCAGTACTTTTTTGCAATCTCATGAAGGACTTACCTGCCTCCTAAACCTCTAATCCCCAGTGACTGAAGTCACTGCTTGGAGGAGAAAACAATGATGGAGCCAGGTGTCTGCTGCCAGCAGATAAGTCTGTGTATGAAGCACAGGCAAAGTGTATTTTTCTACAGCATGTGGAAGGGATGTCCAATTTCCAAGCTGGCCTCTGCCAGCAAATTTTGTCCTATGGTGGGGTCTTACCTTGCTCCCTTTCTGGGCCATGTTGTTTATCTCCGTTAGTACTTCCTGCAGTCTCTCCAGGATGTTTGTATGCATGTAGGCATGTCCAAAACTCATCCATGTCCCAGCTGCTCTGCTGCCAGTCACCATTGCCCCTTTCTACTTGACAGTCTTCCCTACTAATGATGCAGTGTCTCCCACCATTAGCCCCCACTAAGAAACAGCAGTTGTTTTCAGTTTAAATATCAATGGATGAAAAATCCATTTGGTGTGCAGGTCTTACCTTCCAGCATAACACCTCTGGCAGAGCTGGCCTTGGTGACTTACCATGGTGTCCAGGCTGTGGTGGAAATGTGCAATATATGCTAGGGCACTGCCTCCTCCCATATGGCAATATGTGGGCCATATATGACTTTCCACAGGCCAAGGGGACAGGATGGCAGACCCGAAGGAGCATTACACAGAAGGACCTGTAACAGTTTAGGAAAGCCAAGTGGTTGGTGATTAGTTGCCTAAACCCCAATTCAGAAACCTGAAGGTAGGCAGTCCAAAATTTTTAGCCCCAGGCTTATGTCTGTGTAGACGTTCCCATTCATACTCTGTGATAGATAGACAGACATTATTTTGGGAGAACAGAATGTACTACTACCACAGAATCGTATAAATCCTGACTGTCTTCTGAGAAGTTCAGATTGAAAGAGAAGCTGGATGTAACTATCCTAAAGCATGCAATATTTATGAAAAATATATATCTCACAGCATTTTATGTACAATTGTGCAATACACTTTTGTGACTTTGGTCTCCCGAGGTACTTCTTTTATATCTTAAGTTGTTGACAAATGGCACGATGCTTTGCAGCAGGAAAAGATGTCCCCTCCAGCCCCCCAAATGAACTCCCTAAGAAATATTTCTTCTGCTTGATGTTAAAGCAGAAAACTGAATTTTCACTTCATCATTTTATATTGAAATGGGTTTAGCTATGAAAGTAGAATAATCAAGAAAACTATTTTTAATATAGCTTCATAAACTACAGAGGAAATTACATTGTCTGCTGAGTTTGAAAATCTGTCTATAATTAGATTTAAATGTCACTCCTTTCAGTGCATTTTAGCATTTCTGCAGACTGTAGTCCTTATGAAGTCTATTGTTTCAGAGTATAGCCTTCGTCTTATGAAAATTACAACCCTGTGGCATGCTTTCAGGAGAGTATGTCTTTGTATTAGCTATAAAAGATAATCTAATAGTTGATGCAGTTGTTGACTAGCTTCCTCTCATTCCTGTAGCATAATTTGTTATAATTTGCTTTTCTCTATGTATTGTTGCGTGCTGTAAATTTGGGAGGAAAATGATTCATCTGTAGCTAAGGATAGTACACAATTTTACTATAAATGTCTCTATTCCATATTTTACAAGTGATGCTTGTATATATGTAGTGCTATTTACTCCATATAAACACTAGTGGAATTTCAGCAATTGTAGTATTTTCTTTTGTTCTGTGGTCTTACTATATAAATAATAACAAAAAAGGTTATTAGTATGACAGATATTTATATGGCTGTGCTTTTTCAGAAAAGATGCTAACTGACCAGATGTTGTTGGGTTTTTCATTGTCTGAAATGCCACAACAATGCTGTCACTTATAAAGTTAGGTTTTTTACTCATCCACTTGTGATGGGTATTTCCAAATTGAGGCTTGTTTTTTGAAAGAGAAACTGAAGAATAAGTGACTCCTAAAGAAGCAGTTGACATCGTACTGATATTTCATCTAGTTATCAAGACACTGCTGTGCTTTAATGCCTTCTGGGTACACCTACAGCACATAGTGTGTGAACAGGGTGGATAGCTAGGGAGAGGGGAGGGACACAAGGGAGCTGCTGTGTCCCCTGACCACCTCATCTCTCTGCAATGTGTCCTGCTGATGTGCACTCCTGTAGGAGCAGCCACAGTGCTGGGAATCCTCCGTGATCCTTTCCTCCTTGAATTCCAGTCCACTTCTAACATTTGACCAGCTCAGATATGGCCCCCAAATTGGTCTCTGAGCAGTGACAGGGAGTGGAAGGAATGGGGAGCAGAGGGGCACAAGGTCAGATCATTAGTCAGCATTGATCAGAGTAAACAAGACCAGTGTAGATGGCTCATCCCATCTGCATTTTAGATGTGGGTGCCTCCATCCCTGAGAAGAGAAGAGCAGAGCTGCACCCCACTTCCACCATGTTCTGCTCATTCTCAGGTGTTCAGCCACTGCTGGATTTATGTTAAAACCAATTGAAACATAATGCAGTGGAAATATTTTCCCTTCAGGACCTCTGATTTTCAGAAGAAATAGTTCCCCTTGTTAGCCAGGAATGAACTGTAAAAATCACACCTCAGCCCAAATGAATTCTGACTGTACTTGAAACTCCAACCAAATTAAACTGTTAACTTCAACCTCCAGCATAAAAAGAAAAAAAGAACATTTTTTACATTAGGTAGGTAAGGCAGCATCTCTCATTTTAGCACATTTTGTACCATACAATGGTGAGTTCAGATATTTCAAATCTAATTAGGACATATACAGCAGACTTTCACTAAATCGTCATGTAAGTAAAGCCATCATTTCCAGCATGAACAGCTCAGGCCCTCCTGGCTTCCAGACAATGTGACTGGGTGAAACAACACAATTTCTTTTATCAAGAACTCCTGGCTCCAAAGATCTGTCACTGCAAACAGCCATGGGAGCAAATCATATGTCAGCCTAAAAAATCAATATTGAAGAACAAGTTGAACTATAAGAGAGTGTCTGTCTGGTTATTTAAAAATAGATGAACAAAGAAAATGCAAAGGACAGAAAGCAGCCACAAGAGATTTACAGACACTACACAAAGGCAGAAAAACTGAAAAGAAACTTCTCCTTCCAGAAACAGCCTGGCTCAACACCCACTGAAACCAAAGGAGTGGCTCCTTCCCTTGACTTTGAAAGTCTCATCTGTGTGTCTTGTCAGACACATAATTTGTGAATTCTCAAACATGAAGAGATAGTACTTAATTTCCTTTTTTGCCTATATGCTCATGCTAAGGTCCATTAATATTGTCCAAATAATGTAAAGGGAAGGATCCTGGACATATAACAATCTAGCCTTCAGACCATAAACTTTCAAGGAAATGGAGCACAACAAATCTGTCAACAAATAGAGTGAGTTAAGATTGTCCCAAGAGGCCTTATTAAAGTTATGAGAGAATTATAGACACATTCAAATGGTTCTACAAGAAATGACTATTGAAACCTCTGAACTGTTATGAATATCCTTTGGTGATACTCTTGAGACTTCTTGTAACATTCTACAGAAGACACAATTCTCCTTTAAACTCCACAGGGTGCTTCAAAAGCCTTCAAGGGTTATAATTTTCTAATAAATATTGTGTATCGAACAGTTCTTTTAAAATGCTCTTTCAAAGAAAAAAGAAATGAAAAGAAAAAAGAAAAAACACTTAGAAAGCAAAGTTTTCACTATCAAGAAAAAGTAGAAAGGAGAGAGATGAAAAAATTTAGTAGGCATGTATCAGTAAGTGTGAATATTTTGAAACTCAAGGATGATAAAGAAATTAATGCATTAATGAATCACTAACAGGGATCTACAACTAATTACACATTAAAAGCTTCTAGAAGTGGCTTGGTGAAGTTCTAAGAAATATCACTAAACCTGGCTGAGACAATTACCTCCCAAAGATACGGAGGCCAAAAATTTTACTTACAAATACTTCTGTCAGCTACCTGTCCCAGCAGCTCAGAAGACACAAATATTCTTTACAAGCAGAACTAAAGTTCTTCGTGTGTCATCTGGACTTGCCATCTTGGATAACATCACAAGGATTAATTTGTGATTTCTGCTGAGCAGCATGTATGTAGGTGTTAAGCTTGGGTGTAGAAGCAGTCCAGTGATTTTTAGAGGGCTTTGTGCCTGAGCTGGTAAGACCTGGAAGTGCACTGTTAGGAGATATTAAGTCTCCCTGTGAAACCAGCTCAACTCATCTGTTTCTGCTCTGCAGCACCAAGTCTGATGAGCCAAAACACTATGAACATCTCTTGCTTTATAGTCACTGAGCCTTATTCACGGTCCAGCATAGAGCTAAGTTTAGTTTCTGGTTAAGAGGGCAGCTTGTTTATAATTGTTATTATTGCCTCATCCTTTCCCAGAGCACCCAAGTTTTTTTTATCTTTTCGCTTAGTAAGGAAAGTTTAAGGGTTGTACTTCACTAGTGATTCTCGGTGAGGAATCTAGGGATCTTGGTGGTAGCTTCAGTAAGTTCTTACAAAGCATGATTGTACAAGGTATGATAAAACACCTGCTGTCTACACAATCTGAGAAAAACTAGCTGTGATGAAAGGATAAGCCTCACTTACATTTTGTATCCTGGTATTCTGCTGCCTGGAAGAAAGTCTGTTTGGGCTTTGAAACTCTTTCTATCTGATCCTGTATGTATTTAAGGAAAAGAGAAATAACTGATATTACAGTTATTTATGTAACAATAGCCTGTGAATATTTCTTGCTTGGAGAAAAATGTCCCTTTGTTCATGGGAATTCCCGTGACTATGAATGGCTCCAGGGGATAACAACAGCCACTGAAAAGTCAGTATTTGGGACTTGTCTAATTCCTGACACTTTTGTTGGATAAACATCTTCTGAGAGCTAGACTCACAGGAATAAACCTTGCTGGATGCCATATCAGAGTGGGTAGGTTTTCTCTGGAAACTAACTTGGAAATCCTAATAATATTTTAAAGTTATTTATGAATTATTCCTAGAATTATTCTGTGCAGCTTCTCATTCCTCATCGTTGGGATTGTCCCCATCAGGCAGGGGGAACCTGTGGCCTCCAACTTGTGGCCAGTTTTTCCTTAGAGCCTGGCCAGGGGATTCACTGTGGGAAGGGCTGATCTGACACCAGTGCCCTGAATGCTGTGCTTGAGTCAGCTCCTGGCTTGGTGGTTGTCAGAAGCTCCTGGCTGCCAGTGAAAAACTTAAGTAATTAATTTCTTCCTGAAGAGATTTTCCTGAAGAAGCTGAAATAAATGAATTATATTAGCTTGTTTTACAAGAAGTCCATCTTGCTTTTATTGAACTAATTACCCTGTAGTCATATAGTTGGTTATGTTTTTCTAATGCATTGTAAACTCTGTTGAATCTAGAGCCAAGCGTAATTATGACACCTCAGGTTCATTTGTGATTAAAAGCAGTGACTGTTCTTACAGCTCGCATTTCATCAGAGAAACTCAGAGCAGCATTTTATAAACACCAATATCTCTCAGAAGAGCTGGAGGAGTATATAGGTTACTAAGAAGAAATATTCTTATATTTGAACATTACTCACTGTCTTTTCTTCTCAAAATCTTTTCCGGATATACAAATACACTAAAAGCTCCATTCTATGTGGTACTATATACAGTATATGTGGTAGGGGTTAAACCTGGTAGGGGTTAGGATAGGAATTGAAGGGGTTAGGATAGGAATTGAAACTGTAGTTGCCAGTAAAAATAGCAGAAACCATTCTGAGATGCAAAAAGTAAATACTCAAGTTAGAATTTGGCTAGGATGTGAAAGCTAAAATCTCTGCACTCTTGGAAATAAAATAATGCCATCTTTAATGACTGCCATGTCAGGGTGTTCACTTACAACTCTTTAAATACAACTCCTATTGACACAAATCTGGACTTTAACACAGAGTCAGAGAGATGAGTCATATACAGTGAAGTAGTAGTGAGTCATTGAACTCACCTATAATAGGTGTCCTCTAGACTGTTGGGGAAGGCAGCTGGTCTGCTGATAACCTGATTGAAGAGGAGTTTGACCTTGACAAGATTCTGGTGTACCCTTGAGATAGGGAAGCTTTGCTTAAAGCAAGGAGCTGCAGTCTACACAGCAGGATGAAGCAAGAAGAGGGGAAAGCTGATAAAGGTTATCCAATGAGAATGTTAAAAACAACTTTTTGACCAATTATATTGTGACACTCTGGCACCTGAAATATATAAAAACGCATGTTTTTAGTAATAAAAAAAACTAGCCACTTGTTCACCCATGTGAGTGTGTGTGTCGCTTTGTCTGTCTCTACAGCAACACTAGACTAGCTAGGCTTTAATGGCATATGACTGCTCTGCTTAAGGTGGTACAACTGCAGCGCTCAGCAGGGACAGGATGGGTTTTTTCTCTGTTCACAGCAGAGAGCATGTACGCCCATCCTGGATCACGTGAAGTATGTGCAAACAAGTGTAGAGGAAGGGGAAGGTTTAGGTACAGACCAGCAGCCACATCACTCCATCCATTCGCAGGCTCTGTGCAGTAGATGATGGTTTTTGGTAGGGGCAGGAAGCTGATGTGGGTCTGTGGCACACATGCAAGAGAAGGAAGTTCCCCTGGCATCCTGAAAATGCTAGAAGTGCTAGTGCTGGGGCAGGGGAGGGCTGTTTGATGCCTGTGTGAGGGAATGTGGCAAAGAACCTGCTGATTAATGGCCGGGTGATCAAACCAAGGCACAAGGATTTTGGTAAATCATGCAACTAGCTGATAAGAGAGAGAGAGGATGTTTTACAGACAGAGCACTGAGACAGTGATGAGGTGACTAAATTAAACCCAAACATTTGAGACAGCTAAGAAATTAACTAACATCTTCTTAAAGCAGACAGCGTTATGTGCTCCACTCTGTCCCTACGCTCTCTGTGAGAATCTGTCCCCGCCGACCAGCGTGTACCTCATTGCATGCTAAAAAATACTGTGCATGATGAAAGGAGCCAATAGGGTTGTAGCAGCCTTAATTAAAAATGCAATTAAAACCCCAGAATGAGTTACTGTTAGCCAAAGATGCTAGGAGAAACCAGAAGAAGTGGGTATGGAGCTAGAGAGATAACAGGGCAATTAAAAATGAGAATTGGGTGAAATTAATGATGACTCAGAATGGTTGGAAGAGGCTGACTTTATTTTTGTTTTACATCTGTCTATAGTGTATTAAATAAAGAAAAGAAGTTTGAATAATCAGGAAGTCAGAATGATGCTGTAAAATTAATTGCTGATTAAGAACACGGAAAGAGTAATTGGAAAGTGTAAAATATATGATGTAATGGCTCCAGTAATACATATCTCAAAGGAGCTAAATGAATTGTGGAGTCTGAATGGATTTGATGTTGTGCTGTAGGGTGTTTGCAACATCTGGCTTTATGTACCTAATGGCAGTGCTAAGTTACAAGACTCATCCTTATGTAGTCATGGTGAGGGAGTCACCTCCAGAAGACAATAGTATAAATGAAGATCCAGGAGTCTCTGAGGGGAGCCAACCCACTCACCTGGGAATCTGAACTAGTGCCTCAATGCAGGTGATGTGAAAGTCCCCCTTTGTTTCACGCTGCAACACTCCATGGAGAGACCAGGGGAAATAAAGTTTTTTCCATCAGAGATGGATGTAATGAAACCTGCCGCTGCTGATGCTACTGCTTCACTCAGGTTATTACAGTGTTCTTATTACCAGGACGTTAGAGCCTTCCTGATATTGAGTTCAAGCTGGCTCTGTATTCCCTTAACTCCACTAGCTTCCAAAGGAAAAAATGAAGGAAACTCTGAGACAGAAATGAGACATCTTCAAAGGGCAAAGCTGCCACTTCAGTTGCTTGTACCAGCACTAAGCCCAGAAGGGTAAACTTCAAAGGGAGTGAAGCCTCTTTTCTTCAGCAGATGGATGAACATAACACATATCAGCACAGATATGGTTTTCCTGACTCCAGAGCTAAGAAAACATCTTTCATGCATCTAAAGACTAGGAAATCAAAAGCGATTCCCTTTCAATTTCATCCTTGTGCCCTAATCCTTTAATCAGAAATGATCCCTGGCAAGAATCTGTTTCATTAACAGGAACCAGCAGAGAACTGTAGAGTCGGTATACCTCAAAAAGCTCCTGAAATAGGACCAATCTGCTAAAAGAGCCAGTGGTAGGACAAGACAATAAGATATCCAGAGACTAGTGGTTCATCCTTCCATTGCGTACCAGCCTTGCCTTCTTCACTCACTGCTGAAGATTTATGCATCCTTGATCATTTGCATCTGCTGCCTGGGCTCTGAAAGCAGTGCAGAGTGACTGTACACAGGGTAGTCTGGAGGGAGCATTCCAGTCATCGCATAAGGAAAGTCCCAGTGTACTGGTGTGAAAAGAGAGAAAACAACTCTGACAAGCAGACCATGTAAGAAATATTAAAACACTAACTACCCTGGCTACTGTGGGCTTGTATCCAGCATAAGTACACCATGCACTATCAACAGGTGGCACCAGGGAATTTAAGAAAGCAAGGGAAAAACTATTTTGCATACAGCTTTTTCCTATAGACTGCTAATAAAACCAAACATACCAAAAAACCAGAAGAAAGTATTTTCTTCACTGCCCTGCCCCTCCTAAGCAGCCCAGCTGGTACAGAGCTGGCTGTGTGCTGCTGTTTGTAGCAGCATGCTGTGTCCACCCTTCCAGCTCTGCAGAAACATCTCACAAAATGGCAGAGGGGTGGGCAGCATGCAGGCAGCATGTTCCCCTCTCCATTTTGAACTGGAGTAAGGATAGAGATCTCAAAGTCCCAGTTCAGTCTGGAAACAGGCATAGAGTCTCACCACTTTCCATCTCAGAGACCAGCAAAGGCCATCAGTAAGTAAGATAGGACAACAGAAGACCCCAAGCCACTGAATGGGCAAATAATCTTTATTAACTTCTGCTTCCGGGGCCTGCTCCCACTGGCCTCCACCCTACCCATTAAATCAGCTGGAGTCAGGCTAGGAACATCAAATCCCCACGGCTTTCCCTGGTTGATGCCTCTTAATGCATGTGTGCAGAGGAAGGCAGGAGAAGCTTGAGTGGCAGTTTTAACAGCTTTAGCCTCTCTGGAAAAATCTGTGGCAGCCATCAGTGGCAGATTTTTTCCTTAGCCTGTGTGCAGTTTTGAACTCCCATGCACATCACACTTGTTATTTTACAGGCAGCATTTTGGCATTTAGTCAGAAGGGAAGATCTACTGCAGACAAATGAAAGATAGCTGAGCAAAATATTTCCATCTAATTCTGCCATGAACACCACCTGGTCATCTACACCTTTCTTATTCAGGAACCCTGGGGATAAATTTGCATGAAGCTGTATAAATGCATACTGAGAAAGCAAGCAGTGCACCAACTGGGAAAAGCAAGGACCACAGCAGGAAGACAAACTGGAATCCCTTGGTCAGTTTTGGTTTAATACCTTGTACTTCTTTAGATAGAGCCACACAGTGTCCCATTATCTCCTCTGACCTGGTCTTAGTGTGATTCCTGTGACTTTACTGGCTTTCTCTCTTGTTTCAGCATCTTTATTGATGATCTAGACGAGGGGATCGAGTGCACCCTCAGTAAGTTTGCAGATGACACCAAGCTGGGTGGGAGTGTTGATCTGCTGGAGGGTAGGGAGGCTCTGCAGAGAGATCTGGACAGGCTGGAGCGATGGGCTAAGGCCAACTGTAGGAGTTTCAATAAGGCCAAATGCCAGGTGCTGCACTTGGGTCACAACAACCCCCAGCAGCGCTACAGGCTTGGGGAGGAGTGGCTGGAGAGCTGCCAGTCAGAGAGGGACCTGGGGGTGTTGATTGACAGCCGGCTGAACAGGAGCCAGCACTGTGCCCAGGTGGCCAAGAAGGCCAATGGCATCCTGGCTTGTGTCAGAAATAGCGTGGCCAGCAGGGACAGGGAAGTGATCTTACCCCTGCACTCGGCACTGGTGAGGCCACACCTCCATTACTGTGTTCAGTTTTGGGCCCCTCACTACAAAAAGGACATTGAATTACTCGAGCGTGTCCAAAGAAGGGCAACGAAGCTGGTGAAGGGTCTGGAGCACATGTCGTACGAGGAGCGGCTGAGGGAACTGGGCTTGTTTAGTCTGGAGAAGAGGAGGCTGAGGGGAGACCTCATCGCCCTCTACAACTACCTGAAAGGAGGTTGCAGAGAGCTGGGGATGAGTCTCTTTAACCAAGTAATAAGCGACAGGACAAGAGGTAATGGCCTCAAGTTGCGCCAGGGAAGGTTTAGACTGGATATTAGGAAGCATTTCTTTACAGAAGGGGTTGTTAGGTGTTGGAATGGGCTGCGCAGGGAGGTGGTGGAGTCCCCATCCCTGGAGGTGTTTAAGAGTCGGGTCGACTTAGCACTTAGGAATATGGTGTAGTTGGGAACTGTTAATGTTGGGTTGATGGTTGGACTGGATGATCTTCAAGGTCTTTTCCAACCTAGACAATTCTGTGATTCTGTGAAAAGAGACATAGATTCTTCCTCCACAGGATGTGAAATGTATCGCTCTGCCTTAACGAGGATGCTGTTCCCTGATGTGATCCCTATTCCATGTTCTCAGGGATCAGATCCACTTTTTAATGATCATCTGCAATGACCTCTGAGATTCAGGGAAATTCCCCACTCAACTTCCCCCATTTACTTGTCACTATTGAGAGAGAGTCTTATGAAAAACTGCAGCTAACTAACATTCCTTAGTATGTTCTTCTGCAGTTTTCTGACAGATGTTAGAGTGGATACACTGTTGCATTGTTACACGGAAGGTCAAATACAACCCCAAGACTTTTACCATCTATAAGTAGAAATCATCAGCACTGAATTTAAGCATGAGTTTATCACCTGCAGCGCTCATCCTGGCTTCAGGTGTAGGTGGTGTTCAAGCACACAAAAATAAAATTCCACATAAAATTCATGCTACTGATCCCTGTTTTATTTTAATTCCACTTAATAAGCCCTTAGTGCATATTACAATTGTTAGTTGTTTTACCAGTGATACCTACTATGAAGGAATCAGATCCACTATTACACACAGGTTCTGTTACCCTAATCCAGTGATACAAAATCACAGAATCATCTAGGTTGGAAAGGACCTTGAAGATCATCCAGTCCAACCATTAACCTAACACTGACCGTTCTCAACTATACCACATCCGTAAGCACTATGTCGATCCGACTCTTAAACACCTCCAGGGATGAGGACTCCACCACCTCTCTGGGCAGCCCATTCCAACGCCTAACAACCTGTTCTGTGAAGAAATGCTTCCTAATATCTAGTCTAAACCTTCCCTGGCGCAACTTGAGGCCATTACCTCTTGTCCTGTCGCTTATTACTTGGTTAAAGAGGCTCATCCCCAGCTCTCTGCAACCTCCTTTCAGGTAGTTGTAGAGGGCGATGAGGTCTCCCCTCAGCCTCCTCTTCTCCAGACTAAACAACCCCAATTCCCTCAGCCGCTCCTCGTACGACATGTGCTCCAGACCCTTCACCAGCTTCATTGCCCTTCTTTGGACACGCTCGAGTAATTCAATGTCCTTTTTGTAGTGAGGGGCCCAAAACTGAACACAGTAATGGAGGTGTGGCCTCACCAGTGCCGAGTGCAGGGGCAAGATCACTTCCCTGTCACTGCTGGCCACGCTATTTCTGACACAAGCCAGGATGCCATTGGCCTTCTTGGCCACCTGGGCACAGTGCTGGCTCCTGTTCAGCCGGCTGTCAATCAACACCCCCAGGTCCCTCTCTGACTGGCAGCTCTCCAGCCACTCCTCCCCAAGCCTGTAGCGCTGCTGGGGGTTGTTGTGGCCCAAGTGCAGCACCCAGCATTTGGCCTTACTGAAACTCCTACAGTTGGCCTTAGCCCATCGCTCCAGCCTGTCCAGGTCTCTCTGCAGAGCCTCCCTACCCTCCAGCAGATCAACACTCCCACCCAACTTGGTGTCATCTGCAAACAAAAATAAATGAGGAAATGTTCCAAAGAGCTTCTGATGGCTTTGCATTGCCTGATTATCACAAAAGCATGGTTGCAATGCACTAAAAAATCCACTCAATAATCAGTATAATTAAAACCTTATGTACATCTTCCTGTTTCCCCTGCAGAGTAGTCATTTGTTAAATTGCCAGATAAGGTTGCTGCATCAGCTTTGCATTTCAACCTGATTTCATGGTGTAATAAGGCTTGCCCGATCACTTTCTGTGCTTACTTGCATGTAGGTATGTCAGCCCTTGTCTAATAACTATTGTACAAAACAGTCAATTTCAATCAAATCTGTGTATCAAATCAGAGGTATTCTGGTCCTATAAGATTTATAACAACAGGAGACTATGTGGAGGGAGAATTTTCTGTACACGCTTTTTCTGAAAGAATTGTAAGCACCATCTACTTTATTAGATGTAACAGAATCCACACAGGAGTCCAATTAAGCTTTTTGTTCCTCCAGTTTACCAGACTGTTCATAGGTAACATGATCATCCCACATGGACAGAATCATTGCAAAATAAGGAAAACAGGGACCTCCAGAGGACTTGTAGACCAACCAACTTGATAAATGATACTGTGTCATACCTGATAAGCATCTGTCTAACGTGTTAAAGATTTCCAATCCCGAAATGTCCCCAGGTAATTATATGAGCATACATCTTTATTCTTCACCATCTTGTACTACAGCTGAAACATTGTAATACATTAGTGAAGCTCTATAAAATACATTTCAAAGCTTGATGTTCATGGCTGCATTTGCATTTGAATTTACAGAAGTCTAGGTAAGGGAAAGAAGGTAAAACAATGCTGTAACATTGATTTCTCTCAGGGACATGGTAGTTGCATAAAGGACTCTGCTAATTATAGCCACCAACTATTAACAGACTCAACAAAAGCCATAGCATCATTGCAGCAATTCATTGCCTACCATAGTCCATAGCTCTTTAAGCTGAAAGCATCCATCATGTCTAAGAATTGATTTTCAAAGGTAATGCCCCAGCAGCCCCCCGCAATAAAACAAGGGTAGGCTTGACTCCAAAAGGTCCTTCAGATGGTGAGTCACTGCCAGAGCACTTTCCTCCAATGTACCTTGTTTTTAATTGATGGGACTTCTCAGAAGGTGGATCCATTATATATGACTCACTCAACTTCAGGACCTTAATCCTAGGGTAGCTACCAGCAAAGCTCCCTTCAGTTTATCTTGGAAAAGATGTGGACCATCCTTTAGAGCAGAAAGGGCACTATATAGCAGAAATATGCTGTTCAGTAAAAGACTCAAGAATGAAATTTCTTCTCAAATCACCAGTAGCTATGTTTCTAGTTAAAGAGAATGGATCAGGCAAGGTAAAAATTACTGTCTTCATGTAGATTTGTCAATGCTTAAATCTGATATTACATTTGGAGGGTTATGCGATAATGTTATACACACTTGAAAGCAGTGCCTTGAGGAGGACTGGGAAGACTGGGAAACGCAGTCCTCTCTCTTTTCTCTGGCTTAAGGGAGTCCCAACTGCTTGTTCTTTCACTTCCTTCTGAGCTGACACCAAGTTTCTGCTCAATTCCATCTTGGTGTCTAGTTTGTGTGTATATACACCGTAAGGTTTGAAAACTGAAGTAAAAGAAGAAATGTCTATGAAAAACAAAGTCTAAGGACTTTTCCTTGACCAGATCTTAGCTCTGTGCCTCTCCAAACTTTTTCCTGGGAGTGAAAAGTTTAGTATGAAATTTTCTTTGGTGAAAATCCTTGGTTCTGTTTTCAGCACCACATGGCTTAAAATCTAAAAGCTTCTGCTGCTGCAACTTGGCACAACTCCCTCTACTTCAGGGGTGTCATGATGTTTTCTATCAGGTTTGGAGCTGCCATCACTCCAGCAATGCAAAAGGGTAATTCCTCAAATGAGGGAGATGACTTTATAGAACAAGGCAGCGATGGCATTCGTACTCTGCTCTCCCTAAGCCTGCCTTCTTGCCAAAAAATGACAAAATATTTAAGCATAACATAACTTTTAAATTGTTTGTGGCATTTGGAGTTGAAAATCTAAGCAATAATTATGCTAATGAGAAATAAAGTATTTTCTTGGCAGCAGAATGCTTTTTTGTTGGCATTGTTGTTGACTTGTTTATTTGTTGCTTTCTTGTCATCATTGCTGGCTTTGATTTGTATGCAGTAAGTGCCATTTACAGCTGTCCTTGAGAAAACTGCTGCAGCTTCCAAAAACTGCTTTCCCATTTCTTTTTTTCTTGTTTCAAAAGTAGCAGTTCTTTGTCTTTTCAGGCCTTTCACAACTGCATGACACGTAGCTATTCCCTGAGAAGGATAATGACTTTCTCAGCAGCGCAGTATGGCATTGCACCAGGGGAATAGATGCGGGGACTTGCCTTTACAACAGATATGAGAGAAATGAAGTGCCCATCCACGGAGGCCTCAGTATTGGCTTGAACAATCACATTCCCATTTCAGTTCTTAATTGCACAATGAGCAGGAGGAAATGGAGTAGATCCAGGGGGATCTGCAAAGGAAGAAAGTAAATTCTCAGCCAGAGCCTGCTGCAGAGAAATGCTCTTCTTCAGCATATACAGTTTGAACATAGACAGCAGCTATATGTAAACAAAGCCATTTTCATGGGGAAGTCCCTTGAAAAACTGGTAATTCAATTCTGCTTTCACTTGCTTGAGTGGACCAGCCCCAGTGACCTCCTCTGAAGATGGGTCTTTGCTGAGCTGGACACAGGGAGAGGTGAACTGGGGTGGGAAGGCAGGGGAGGAGAGGCTGGGCAGTTGCACAGTGTGTCCCTGCAATGTGGTGTGCAGCAGCCACCACTGCAAACACTGGCAGCAGAAAGGCTGCAGTCCTCAAAGCTTCTGCCCTGCCACGTTTAAGGCTGTATATAGATGTTCTCTGCCTGTAGAGGAGTCCCACCTACTCATGGAGGATCTTTAGCCTCCCATCTTACCATGAGGAAGGGAAGCATCAGTTCAGCCTCGGGGGAATTGATGTCTCAGTTCACTTAAGTGCTGGGTCAGAGAACTGACCCACTCATTACTGTGATTTGCACGAGCCAGAAAACTCCTTGCTGTGGGAGCAGGGTCACAAGCTCTGTGGAGGAGCACCGTTGTACAGTGACTGTAACATGGACTAGACCAGGAGAATCTTTACACAGAGCCTTTAAAGTGGACATGAGGCTGGTTTCCCAGTTTCCCCTGTCACATCTGTGGATAAATCACAGCAGGTTTTTGGCATTTTGGATTAAGATACAACTGACTCTATTCAGTGACTGAGTTATCCTGTGACACTTGTTTCAAATAATGTAAATAGAAAGTGAAATCTGTTTTACTTTTAAAAAATTTATATGAGTTCCTGAGATTCTGATCATATTTTAATGGAAGGTCTGATTAGTGGGTAATTGAGTTAAAGGTGAGATACTGCAAATGCAATTTATTAAAGCTCAAATTTTAAACTGCTAATACATGTGAAGCTGTTAGAAATGAGAAATAGAGACACAGAATAATGTCTGCTGGATCTCTACTCTCTCCGCATTGCATCTCTAGCATGCAATAAATGACATTCTTTTCATCTTTTTCTCTTCGGGGATATTGCCTGAAAAATCTATTACTTACCAGATCAGTGAATCAATAGATGTTATTTTTCTGCTTGTGCTGTATCTGCACTAAGCACAGCAAAGAAAACCTGCCTGTCAGTGCACAGAAGTTCATGATTGTTAACACACAAAATGATCACTATATAAGAGCTATATGTCCCAGCACTTTGTGTTCCACGCCACCATTTCTACACCTTTGTGTGTACCTGGTGAACAGTTGCAGGGTTTTTAAATAAAAAGGATATCTGATTTCCAAAATTACAGAATCTTCTGTAATTACAAGAGCCACAGACTGACCAAAATAAACCTTGTTGCTTGCTTTAGATTATATTAGAAGCAGCTTTCTCAGGACCTGACACTCGGCGGGTGTTTCTGAGAGCTGCCCTGCTGCATTATGAGCAGTTGCTGATAACAATCCTGCCACCCCAGCAGTCTGCTGCTACATTGACACAGCCCCACTGTCTCTAATTCTGCTCCTTGTCGGAGGATCAGACCTATCCAGAGTACACTACTGCAGGGAAAATGTCTTTGTACAGACACATAAAATAAAAACAACCAGGAACCACGCAGATGCATGTAAGAACATACACTTTGCATTGACAAACATCAATGCAAGCACAACCCACTGGAGATTAAGGCTGTACTCCCTGACAGATGCATTTTCTACTTCTATGTGTTGGCTTTGATTCTTTCCTCCCTTATTGCTTTACTCAGTAGCTATATTGTGCAATACACTTGTAATGCTCCTAATGTGAAAAACAAAATAGAGATTGAAAGAGCAGGTCACCAGCTCCATAACACAGCATTGCATATACAAGATGAAAGACATTTCCACAGGGCTTGGGGTGAGCCACTGATGTATCCTGATTTGTTCCTCGATACCCAGGTGAGCAGAAAGGAAGGGAGGAGTTGAGAAATGGCTGCCATGTCAGTATCTGTTTCCTGTTAACACCCAGCCCTGGTAATTGTTTACACCCATGCTCAGTGTGTGTAAAACTGGTTTGTCCTGAGCTGCACTGCAAATCCATTTTGCACTCAGAAGGAGCAAGCAGATGAAAGCTTAAGACCAGAGCATTTCTGTGTGCCTTCATGTGTCATTCATCAGTTGCCTCACAATTCAGACGCCTCAGGATTTTTTTTTCAGCTACCTGCAAGAGGCAGCTTTTGTGTTCAGCTGTAGGTTACTCAAGAGATTAGCCTCATGAAGAACTGGTGCCCCCTGTGCCAACCTTCTGAATCCTAAAGGTGATGACAAAGCCCACCACCAATGACATATCAGGATTTAGATTTCTCCAAATGTGTGTCTTGAAACATACCAGTACCAGAAGTTTACTAAAGTTACTTTAAGGTAAATGAGGACATTACATTGCTTTTAGAAAAGCAAAGAAGAAAACAGTGAAGCGGGACTCTATCCCAAAGTCTGAATTAATTTTGTTTTGTTGCTGGATGAACATTTGGATGATTGGTTTTGCTGTACTAGGGAGTTTTCTTTCAGTTTCAGGAGTTTCAGAATCAATTTTCCATAACCAAGTAGCATGATGTCTCTTAAAGATCTAGGAAGGACTATACCAAGTTCCTTGAATATATTAATAGCTATGTTTTTTATTGGTTTAGAAGAAGGATAAGGAGGAGGCAGGTGACAGTCACTGGACAAATAACCTTGATAATGTGGAAAAAATTAAGCAGTTTAAAAGATGCTGGCTGTAGCAAGATTTTTCCAAGTGCTGCTGACTAGCTAGGAGATAATTCACACTCGGTTGGATGAAGCTACACTTGATTTGTGCAAGACAGTGAAGGGGAAATAAGTCAAGGCAGTATGACCTGTTTTTTTGTCTTGTTTTTTTAAACCAGAAGTTCCAAGGTTAAGTCCACTGAGTGTGGTCTTCAGAGTGGAGAAACTTCCTGAAAGATGCCTACCTGCTCCAGGTGGCCAGGACTAAGCACCTCTGGGAACAAAATCAGGGCACTCATGCATGGGCTGCTCCACTTCTTGCTGCCCGGTTTCTGCCCGTGCACAGGAGGCCCCGGAGAAGCAAGGACAAAGCCTACAGAGCATCACTCTTCAGGTGCTTGTCTGCGTTTTCACATCCTATTTTTCCATATGTAAAGCTGCAAGATCTGAATGTTCATTAGTCATCACACTAAATGACACACCTTTGATTTTTGCTTATTTTGGCTATCTTTGCCTGTTGTTTTCTTTACATAGCAGAGTATTCAGCTTGTATTTTCTTTCTTTTTAAGATACAACATGTCCATCCAGGAACTTCCCTCTATTCCCCTTATGCAGCCCAGACAATACTCATATTGTAAGTCTAAAAGTCTGAAACTTTGGGACTCATCACAGAACTTAAATCTCTGGTTTATAAAGGTTATTAGATTTCTGCACATCATAAAACCCTCAGTTGAAATATGCCTTGTAATTAAAGCTAAGTAAAAACACAGAATTTTATTTCACGTAAGATTTAGATGTTTCAAAATGTGGTTTTCCTCCAGTTCCAAACAGTCCCCTAGTACTTCCAAAGTTTCTACAAACTAGAAGGGAACAGCCTACACTGAGGTAGACCAGGAGCCCGGGAGGCCAAAGAGCCGCTGCTCTGCAAGTGCCTGGAGCAACGCAAACTCCTGACTCCCTGACAGACACCCAGGAAGTGAAAACATAATTCGTGTGTATGGGAGGTGGGAGTCAGCTACTGTCAGATGGAAAATTGGCTTCTGCACAGAAGTTCAGACACTGATCAGGTTTTGCGCAGAATTTTGTACATTGTATTGATCAAAGAGGTGTTGTAGCTGCTGAGATTATTTTGGATCTATTGTACTTTGCAGTGCTATGGTTACATGTGAAATCTAAAAACAGTCCACTCCACCTGAAATCTATACAGAATATTTTAGCAGATTGGGAGCTTCATGACTGCAGAGTTCATTTGTGCTCAGCACAGTCTCATTCTTAATTTGGCTTGTGAAACCATAAATTGATTTTAAAGTGCATATACATACATACAGTAAGTTATGCCTGCCTCTTTTTTACATACTGTAATGGATGTGAACATGGAAAGATTAATTTGCAGAGAACATATACTGTAACATGGAGAAGAATATAATGAAAGGACCGAACAGTCTTCCTTGTGATTTAGCCAAAACCAGGTTGGATTTTGATATTCATCTAGTTGAAATGAAGCACATCTAAACCATTCATTCTGTTATCCGTGGTTCATTTACTAATATGATTTTATATAATCTTGACAGCTTTAAATTATATTCAGGTACTTACAAATGCCTTTCAAAGCATCTTAGCTCTTGATGTACGATGACTCAATCCCTTCCTTGGCAACTGGATTTAACCATGTCAGAAAACAACAGACCACCACAGAACTCCCACTGTTGAACTTTGCCAATTAAAGGTCTGCCTCTCCTAATTTTTCCCCTTCTGCAGAAATCAGAATTGAAGCATATTTTATTTGGTGTCTTCTCAGAAATTTCTGTGCCAGATGCAAGTTTCCTGGATACTTTACCAGAACATTCAGTTTTACATTATAGCTGATCAAAAGTTACATTATGTGAAAAAGTATTACTTATTTATTGTTTTGTCCTTCTTGTCTGAGTACCCCTTACTTGCCCTTTGCGTTCATAGCATGTCTTATAAAGATGTCCATTGGTTTTATAAGTAGAACAATAACCTCCAAAGGTTTGTAGGTATGATTTGGACAAGTGTGTTAGGATCTCACTTGGCAATTATTTTGAGCTGGATTCCAGCCTTGCTGAAATGAGGACAGATTAATTAGACTTGGACTCTTCAGCTGAAAAGAAGAGACAACTGAGAGGGGATATAATAGAGGCTTGTAATGATAACTGAAGTAAACAGGGAACAATTACTCAATCTTCCACCCACTATGAGAGTTAGAAGGCAACCCAATTATCAGGCAACAGGTTTAAAACAAAGAGAAAGAAATACCTTTTCTCATAACATCTAATTAAACTGTGAAACTAACTGCTCATGGAAGTTGCAGAGGCCAAATGTACCAATGAATTATAAAGGGATCAGACAAATTCATGTAATCATGCATGTCCACCACTGGTGAGGGAACGTGACTGTCTGCATGCAATCTCCAGCTCAGAAAGCCCCTAAAAAATTCAGTAGCTAGGAAGGTACCCCTTTGCATTTGCCCTGCTTTTTATGCTCTTACGTAAGGACCTGTTGCTGGCCACAGCTGAAGGAAGGATGCTGGGTGAACCTTTGGGCTCATCCAGTATAGTTGCTTTTATATTTTAATTATGGTCTTCACTGTGCGGCCATAGGATGATTTCAGGCATCGGTATCACGAGCAATACAGTAATAGAAGAGCTGTGAGATATGCTGAGCTCCCTGAGATGCTGTGAAGCAACCAGATGAGTCCATCATGCCCCCAGCAGTGCAGGTACCCTGAGCTGGATATTAGAATACCCAGTCCATGGCCCTGGGACAGTCCATCTAGGGCCTGACCTACTTCTGCACAGCAAAATTACTGCACTAGGATATGCATTCAAGCATCCACCACAACAGGAGGGTCACTACAACAGCATCCTCCTGCCATGGGCAAGATGGGTTCTGCAGCCTGTCACGTGGAGAAGGACATCCCTGCTCAACCTCCTCAGGCCTTCTATTATAATAAAAGAACATAAAGGTAGACTATAAAATTGATCTCTTGGTGGAAAATAATACCACCTAGACATTGGGTGCACTGCAGTTACTGTCTCAGTCCTTACTTTTCAAACTCTTGTACAATTTTCTGCTCCTCCAAATTTTGACACATTATAAACTGGGCAGGACACATAATACCTAGACGAAGACACAGCATTCAGCACATGTAACACATTTGCTTTCTTCTTAAATACCTCCAACTGGGAGGAAAGAAGGACTGTTTAACCAGTGTTACTGCTTTGTACCTTCTACTGCCTGCAACTTTGTCCCTCCTGAGAAGTGTACCACAAGGCACAGTCCTCCATTCAGTATAAATAAAGTTGTGAGAAAATCAAGATGATTTCACACTAAAATATTTTTTTTTCATTAAAGGAACAAAAGGCAGAACAAAAGCCTGTTTCTGATATAATACTTTAAGAAAAACCAAATTCTTCTAAGCCATGGAAATCACAAAATGGCGCAAACTTCAAATATGGAACACATTGCCTCACAAAAGTGATGGAAAGGGGCCTTTTAGGAGCTCACAAATCAGAGAGGAGAAAAAGCTGAAAGACACAAAACTGAATCAATATACTTTCCTCCTGAATGAAGGTTGGTTTCATTCTAATATTCTCTTTAAAAAAAAAAGAGGGAAAAATGGTAACAGAAAAACGCAAAAAAATAATATAGTTGCTTTCCATCACAGTTCTTTCCAAGCTGATTTCATATCATAATTTGCCTGGAATTGCTTCTTGAACAGTCCCTTGGTTTCCTGTCTGCTGTTCCAGGTTGAATGAAAGATGCAGTTGCTGCTGGTAAAATAAGCTTTCTCTTTTGTAAGTGTGCCAGCTTGCACTCTCTGCCATCAGCAGACAAGCCAAATCGTTCTTCTGGGGAAATATGAATTTCCAGGCAACTCAGCTGTTTGAAGCCTCAGCATAATAATAGCAAGGCCAAAAAAAGAAGTGCAAAAAAGAAAATAATCCCTTCTGTAGTATCCACAAAGACAAAACAAAGAGATCACTATCATCATCCACCTAATTGAAATCTACATGAGGAAAGCATGCAAGGAAATTGCAAAATTGCTAATGCTACATCTTATCTATACAGAGAAAGGCTTAATTTTTGACCCAGTGTAATTCTATCAATAGATAGGTTGCAGGTGATAGAACCTTCTGTGTGGCAATCCAGATTACCCTCTCCACACCCCACCCCCCCCCCAAAAAAAAAATAGAACGAAGCACCAGGCTGTGCTGTCTCTGCCCACCTTCTGCCATTTGCTTCCTGGGAGAAGCTCCAGCCCAGCTTGCTGCTCGTGGACCTGGCCCAAAGCAGATGGGAGCAGAAGCATCTCCACAGGAGCAAACATGGCAGGCGAGGCCGCAGGACTGCTCTCTTGAGGTTTGACATGATCCCAAACTCATCTGCATGTTTAGCCTCTGTGCCAGAGAGTATTGCCCATGCAGCAGGGCTGGGACAGCAAGGCACATCCCCAAACCTCCTTGAAGTCTTAAATGAGCATTCCTTTACTGTCGTTTTTAGCTAAACAGCCAGATTTTGCATGGAAGAAACCGGGAGGCAAATGCATTTCGTTCCCCTTTGCCTATTCCCTGTGGCAGGCAGTAACCTCCAGCAGAAGGGCAGTTGCCTACAGCTGGAGGGTGGAGAGGCAATACCAGCTTCAAGCATGGCGGTCATCTGCCTGGATGGCCCCCTACCAGCGCCCGGAGGCGGCTGGCTGTGTCTGCACCTGAGCAACTATGCCAGTGGCAGAGATTAATCACCAGGCTGGTTTTCTTCTGCTGAAAAAGATGTTCTTTCCCTTTTGTTGTGTCTTGTCAAGACACTGTTTCATTTTGTCAAAGAATATGAAAAAGCTATCTTGGAGCCTACGGTGTCAAGTAAGGGAGAGAAAAATCCCCCCAGCCACAAAGCCCTAATTAAAACTCTACACAGCTATAGGAATAGAAATGTTTTGATCTTAATAGTGTTAGTGGAAAAGGCTTTATGCTGGTGATTTTTGAGGATTTCTGGCTGCCCCTTGCTGAGTAGAGCTGCAGAAAGCTGAGACCAGTATTGATCACACCGCAGTGCTCACCTTCTCCACCAGCCTGCCAGGCAGGAGTTGTTTTCCAATCCATATACCATGTACGATGTGCTTCTGTGTTTCCACGAAAGCTGGAGCATTTCATCAGTAAAGCCTCATTTCATAACAAAGTCAGTTACATGGTAAGAAAAGTCAGGTCTTGGGCGGCAGCAGCCGAGGAGAGGCTGAGCCCTATCTGGCCATGGAGCTGACCCAGAAGTGAGGTCTGTGAAAGGTGGGAAGCCTGTAGCCCTGCATGCCAGGGTGGTGTCACAGGGGAAAAGCTGGTGGCAGGATGAGTGGAAGAACATAGGCAGGATCAGCAGTTACCTCAATCCATCTTTCTTGACCCCCAGCAAGCAGATCTTTGATCAGCATTCATGCTCTTGGAAAATGTGAGGTGCATTAGGATTTTCTACAAAAGTCCTTCCAAAAGCACGATGCTGTAACGTTAATGGATTGCTACTGCTACAATATAGTACTGATATACTACATTACAGAGAGAAAAACCATCATGAACCTGAGAAGTTATGTTCTTGCCCAGGAAACTGTTCAGACAGGGGGAACTTTGTCAGACATTTCCTGCATAAGCTGGTTGCAGAAAGCGTGATAAAAGGTTAAAACCCATGTCACGCCTCACCTGGCAAATTCAGAAGCACTCTGATCTAAATCAGAGGGTGACAGCACAAACCAGTAGTTCCAGTTCACTGTGGTTTGTACGCTCCAGAGGATTTTCTAATAGCAAAGCCTATCTGAACTTTACTTAGCCAGCAACACTAGACAAGAACTGGTCATATATTTCAGTCTGGAAACTTGTGCCCTGGTCTGTCAACATGCCTGACCCACCTGAACGTGAGGTCGTTAGTCAGGGAGAGACGTTGAGAATAAACAGGGGTAAATGGTCTCATAAAAGAGGAGAGACTTGATGGCACATTCAAACTGCTGTGTATTTTTAGGAATAGTCAGTGGAAAGCAGGGATATAAAGTTTATTCTACAAGATAACAGTAGCTAATACTACCAAGGCAATGACATTCCCAGAAGTTATTGTTTCCTGCTGCTCCAAGCAGTGTGCAGGATCTAGAGCTATTTGCATTGAAGATTTACAGCCAGGACCTAAGGCTGTCATCTGCATAGAAAGGGGTTATCTTAGAGTGGAACACACAAGGAATGAGGAGGGTCTGAGCTGAGAGAAAAAGAGAGAGACATAAAGAGGGAAGATATAAGTGAGCTGCTGAGTGAAGATTATGACACTTCAATGAGAATACTTTCTCAGACCACAAAAACATTTAGAGAGGAAATGTTGCAATAAACCTCAGAGAGGCACTGATGAGAGACTGTAAATTCAGTTCCAAATGTTTGAGAGGTTGTTAAGTGGACCAATATTAAGTGGGATTATAAATGTAATGGCATGTAATATAGCTTTTAAGTAACTAGGGAAGCATTATATGAACTGACAATGGTGATCTGTGGCTGTGGGACCTTAATAAATTTATGAGAGTTTATTACTGAATTTCATTTATTGCCATCATAGGGAATGCTTACGCATGAGAACATTACATGAATTGAGATAATTGATCATCCAGGGAAATGTCTAAATGCATTTAAAGCAAACTTTCAAATATCAATTTTAAATGAACAAGAAAAAAAATATGTTAAAATCTATTCAGGGAATATTGTTATTAGCAGGACACAGTCAAGCCCCTTAGGCAAGAAATGTTCCCTGTTACAAGATATTTGATCTTGACAGCAGAAGAAAAGTTTTAAATCAGCTCTCCCAGTACAGATCCTGTCCCCAAAGACACAATAGTACCCATGAGCTGATGCAACATCCCGCAGCACCCTTTAGCGCTAAAATCAATTCACTAGAGGTCTAAGTATCAGCGCAAGCTCTGGTGGCCCACGTGCCCTAGTTGCAGCTTCACATTACAGCAAGCTGCTGCTGTGCCCTATATGTTGTGCCCTACATCCAAGGACAAAGCAATGAAGTTTTCTTCAACATGAGTGTTGCTCAGGGGCACCTAGTCCAGTCTCTGCTGAGCTTTCCCCAAGGGAAAGTGATGGGGAGAGATAGGAACATGAGGGTTTTCTGCCCTCAGGCTGAGCTGGGGGGAGCACAGGGACAGGTCCCTTCCCTGTAAGGCTGTAAGCCACTTGGGGATCCGCTGTAGAGTGACCGATGGCCACAGCTGAGCCCCAGGAGTGGTGAGGGAAGGAAGGAGGAAGGAAAGAAAAAGGTGTCAGCAAAAATGATAAAAGGTAGAGAAACGGTAGAAGGCGGGAAAGGAAAGAGACTGCATAAGGCATAAGAGAAACGGAAAAAGGAAGGGTACTTACATGTGGAAAAGGGAAGAACAGAAACAGAGACTGAGAAATCAAAGAGAAAATATACTTGAGGGATGGATGAAGGACAGTAAAAATGAAGGAATAGAAAGAAGCACAGAAGTTGGGGCTGCAGACTCAATTGCAGTATCATTGAAGCCCTGTGTCAGATCTCACTGAGCAGAAATTGGTTCTTTTTATATTTGAATAAGATTTTTTGATGGATTCTGTGGATTTCCACAGTAGTCCAAAAAGCTCCTGCTTCAGTGCAATTGCAATTGTACAGGAGTAGCTGATGTCAAAATGGATATGAAAAACTAACAGGAGATAAGATTAAAAGGCTGCAGGGTATTCAGGCAGCACTATGAATTACATATTGGTCAAACCAGCCCTTGGCTAGGGCCCTGAGCAAGTAAGAAAGAAATCATGTGGTCTGGAGTCACATAACTCAGCTGGGACTTAAATGACACCGGTCCAGGATCAGAGAACCTCCTTCTCTATCTTTCCCTGACCTTTCTCCTTTTCTTCTCTACTAAGATCTCACCCATCTTTCCAACTTCCAAACCCTAAATATTGTCCCTTATTGCTTATTCACTCCTAGGTCTTGGTGCATCAATTTGTTCAGCCCTTCTCTCAGGCATTTTCATTTGAAAGCTTTTTAATATATATATTCAGTGCCAGTGAGTGCTTGTTAAATGAATTTGTTTGAAGGTCTTCAGCAAATTAAACTGTTAAATGATGTGAGATAGTTTTCCACAGGACATCACTGAAACAGGCAATCAGATCCAGCAGCAGTGTTGATTTTTACTGCAGCAGAAGCACTGTTAAAACTCTGAAGAAAGCATCTGGCAAATTAACAGAATATTAAATACAATCAAATAATGTAAAGTCAAGAGACATCTCCCATGTAGCTTTGATGGGGATTTACTGAATTAATGTATTCATTTATTAAAGACGGCTGGTGACCTTTGGAACCTCTCTGCTGTACAAGCCTGCACATGCCCTGGCTGGGAACCGAAATCAAAGGAGTTTTCCTGCACGAGGGCATCTACTAGAGGGAGCAGTGAGAGAGCAGGTCTGTTTTAACCTCCACTACATTAGAAGCAGGTGGTGAGACACTGCCATTTTAAACTTATGTTCATGCTTGGGCAAGTCTTTTTTTTGGTGATACATTTCCAATTGCAGACGCGTGTGTCTAGTTGGCCCCACATCATCAGTATGTGAACACAGGTCATCTCCACTGAGCCATGTGCAGCACAGGTGCTGGCAAAACGAATGGGGGGATCTCTTGATCACTTGTCCTCTTTGCCTTTCCCTTTCTTTTTATCTATGTGCCTTCCCCTGTCCCTTCCTAGCCATTAGCCCATAAAAAAAAATTTTTAAAAATCTTAATTTTTGGCATTTGCCCACTTGTATTTGTGAAGAAGTGTTGCAAGTCAGCAAAGTGATGTCCGAGCGCCACAGCGTGGGTTAGAGTTGCTCTGTACACTGGATCTGCTTCTCCTCCTTCATGCCTTTGAAGTGCAAATGTAAATATCCCCGGTCATGAGTCATCATGAGCCAGTTTCGAACAAAGGCTGGGCAGCTCAATGAACCAATACATTTTTAACGAAACTGTACTTTAATGGAAATAATTCAATGGACACACTGATAGCATGTTTTTCCCCTTATTTCCATGTACCTGTTGGGGAAGGGAGATCTAGGGCAAATAAGGTCAGAAGAATAAACTCTGACTGGAGAGACACTAACTTCAGCACTACTTTTGGAATTAATTTCTTGTCTTCCTTGCTCCAAAATGGGAGAGCAGGCATGCTGTGTCTTGTGTCCTATCCCTAGTGAGAAGTCTTCTGAAGCCTTTGATCAGGTTCCTCAGCATACAAAAAATTGAGTGGTGGGTGTAGGCGTCTGAATCACTGGGGTGTTCCTATGGTGTCAGCTAGGAGGCTCAAAGGACAGACTTAGCAATACTACAATTCTCGTTACACACCTGTTCCTCTCCCCAGCCCTGTGCTATCCCACGGTAGTATCCCTTACTGCTGTCTCCTGTCTGGATACATGTGTGGACCAGGGACACAGTGAAGAATAGAGCAGGCTGGCTCCATCCCATTCCCTGTTGGGTTCCTGGCAGCACCTGGCACTATGTATTCAACTCCCACTAGACATTCAGCACATATTATTTACATTCATTTTAATTGAAAAGATCCCTATCCTTCTTTACCCCTGTACCCTCTTTCTTGTGTCTTGAAGCTGTAATAATCCCTGCTTACCTCTGAAACTTTTGCATCTGCTAGTCTGAAAACCTGTTTTTAGAATAGACATATGCACACTTGGGAACTCAAGCCCCTTAGAATTCAGAAATCAGGTTTTATGAACTGATATGCTTGTGGGACCATGTGACAGTGACCTCTTTTTTGAATCTCAGCATCAAAGGAAGGAGTTCCCCTGAGATTTCATTCACAGCTCTATAAATACTTAATATTTTAATTTTTAAATGCAAATTCTTATGTATTTTCAAACTGAAATTAAACTTTTGAAGATTTCAAAATGGTTTCCCTTCTCAAAGGGAATCCAAGGTGCATGGTATGGTACACAGTATGCAAAAAAGTCCCAAATGATACAAAGAATGTGATACAGAAAGAAGTGCATTCCTTTAGTACAGGTCAGACATCAAGGTCACAATCAACAGATCTTTTGCCAGAAAAGACCTTGCAGGGAGAAAGTTTCTTGCATCAAAGAGAATTCCTGGACTACAGTAGGTGACTCTTGCTATCTGCTCAGTTTTCATCTTTATTCCCATCTAAATAATTATAAAGAGCAAAGATGAACATAAAAATAAATTCTGAGGAGCACAGGCAGCTCCAAGATTAAAATGATTGATGCACCTTGCACTGAAGGGCATTCGAGAGTGAAGGCTGAATAAGCTCTGGGTGTAGCTCTAAGTCCTGTAATGAGTCATCCAATATTAAATCTTTTTGTTGCAGTTAAATAAATTGCATAAGAAATAAGAAATTAGTTGAATGCTTTTAACATGGATTAGATCTCAAACAAAGAAAAAAGGCTTTCTCTCATAAAAAGACATTTTCTTATACAGCTCTGAGTATGATTCTGAACTCCAGAGGAGCAGTGCTGAAGAGTCACTTGAACAATGAGCTCAGCAGGAACCAGAGGCCTGGAGCTGCTGCCTCATTCAGGAAAAAGTCCCTTTTTTGTGAGAGGTGAAGGGGTTCCTGCGGAGGGGAGTGTAGTAGGAGTCATGAAACAGACTTTCATCAAACCTTTGCCTGTGATGAGGAGAAGCCCTGGCTCTTGGTTGGTGCTGAAATCAGGTGGGATGGATGACCCTAATACATCTTAACCCTCATGAGCAGCTGCTGGAGGAGCTCAGAGTAGCACACACACCACTGCTTCCCACTTACCAGCTTGCCAGAGAGCAAGCCCAGGGTGAGGGGACAGCAGCCATCATGAACTGGTTTGTCCCTCCACCCTCTCCCTCCAAAAAGAGGGTTGAGGTGTATCACCGCTCTCTATGGACCCCAGTGCTGACAATGAAATCTCAGCAAAAGGCTCTCTCAGCTCCTTCACAGCCAGTCAAGAGGGATGTTTAAGGTCTATGGAAGAAATGGGACTTTCCCTGGGTCTGAAATCCCTTTCCTTGGGAAAAGTCAGAGCATTGGAAGGATCGGCTTGAAGAAAGGAAGCCAGTGTTGCCTCCGAGCACTGTCACTCAGGCAGATGTCTCACAGGCTGGTGCATGCCTCCTTACAGCTACTGAGTTAGTCAGTGAAGGAAATGGTGCCATTTGGTACCACAAGTTCCAGTGCATTTAAGATCAAACCTTTACGAGCCTAGGAAACACTTAGCTTTCTTTTATCAGACTGTGATGCGTTGACCTTGGCTGGACACCAGGTGCCCATCAAAGCTGCTCTATCACTCCCCTCCTCAGCTGGACAGGGGATATAAAATATAATGAAAGGCTCATGGGTGGAGATAAGGACAGGGAGAGATCATTCACCAATTACGGTCACGGGCAAAACAGATTCAACTTGGGAAAAGTAACTTAATTTATTGTCAATCAAATCAGAGTAGAGTGATAAGAAACAAACCAGATCTTAAAACACCTTCCCCCCCAACTCTCCTTTCTTCCTGAACTTAACTTCACTCCCTATTTCTCTACCTCCTCACCACCAGAGGCACAAGGGAATGGGGAATGGAGGTTCATCAACCATTGTATCTTCAACTCCTTCCTCCTCAGGGGAGGACTCCTCACACTCTTCCCCTGCTCCAGTGTGGGGTCCCTCCCATGGGAGACAGCCCTCCACAAACTTCTCCAATGTGAGTCCTTCCCACAAGCTACGGTTCTTCATTAACTGCTCCAGCGTGGGTCCTTTCCACAGGGTGCAGTCCTTCAGGAACAGACCGCTCCAGTGTGGGTCCCCCACAGAGTCAAAAGTCCTGCCAGAAAACCTGCTCCAGCGTGGGCTCATCTCTCCATGGGTCCACAGGTCCTGCCAGGAGCCTGCTCCAGCATGGACTTCCCATGGGGTCACGGCCTCCTTCAGGCATCCACTTGCTCCGTTGTGGGGTCCTCCACAGGCTGCAGGTGGATCTCTGCTCCACCGTGGACCTCCATGGGCTGCAGGGGCACAGCCTGCCTCACCAGGGTCTGCACCACGGGCTGCAGGGGAATCTCTGCTCTGGCACCTGGAGCATCTCCTCCCCCTCCTTCTTCACTGAACTTGGTGTCTGCAGGGTTGTTGTTCTCACATATTCTCACTCCTCTCTCTGGCTGCAATTTCTCTTCCACAGTTTTTTTTTTTCCACTTCTTAAATATGTTATCACAGAGGTTCTAACACTGTCATTGATGGTCTCTGTCTTGGCCAGAGGCAGGTCTGTCTTGGAGGTGGCTGGCATTGGCTCTATCAGACATAGGGTAAGCTTCTAGCAGCTTCTCACAGAAGTCACCCCTATAGACCCCTGCTACCAAAGCCTTGCCATGCAAACCCAATACACTGATCTTCACCAAAGTGAAGAAGAGCGAGTCTGCCAGAGACCCACTCGGTGGATTCATCCCTTTAAAGGACTTGTCCCTTGACAAGAGTTGGTGACACAGGAGGGAACTTTTTTTTTTTTCACTTTCTTCTGCAAGTCCAACCAGAGGGTCTGAAATTGTCACTTCCACCCTTTCTTAGCTCTGGCAAAGAAATCAATCCCAGACTGGATGCTGCTGACAGAAAACAGCCACACAGCCACACTTTTTGGGGGATGCTCTGGAAAGGTGAAATAGTGCAACTCCCCCTTTGTCTCTAATGCCTCACCCCTACACAGCCTCAAGCTCCTACAACGTGCTCTTGATGCTATCCTGGCTCACCCCAGACAGGGTTGCATTTCAGAGCTTCATCTTTCAGCTGAGCGAAAACAAACCTTACAGCATTCATCAGAGGGGTCAGGTGGATAGCTGTGTGCTTATGGAGCTGTAAACCAAACAGGAGTTTGAGAGTGTGGGTATAAAACACATACAGTTATACTTTTCTTACTTATTTCCTCCACTGCAGACTAGTTTCAAGGGAACTAAAATTGCTGGACTTCTACTTTTCTTTGTGAGCTAAATAAATTAAGGCCCTCAGATTACTGCCATCAAATTCTTATTTCCAAGTATTCCCAAAACCTCTCACCCTCACGCTCTTAAAGCTTCTTCCTCTCATCTTTCAGTTAGAATTGTAAGCACAGTTGAGAAACACCTTGATAGTACAGTTATAAGAGACACACTAGGAGACAACTGTCTTGATCAACATCATCTTACTCAATGCCCAGTCAGCATGGGTTTATGAAAGGCAGATCATGCTTGACAAATCTGATCTCCTTCTACGACAGAGTGACGTGTTTATTGGATGAGGGAAAGGCTGTGGATGTTGTTTACCTTGACTTTAGCAAGGCCTTTGACACCGTTTCCCACAGCATTCTCCTGGCGAAACTGGCTGCTCGACACTTAGATGATCGCACGCTTTGCTGGGTAAAAAACTGGCTGGATGGCCGGGCCCAAAGAGTTGTGGTGAACGGAGTTAAATTCATTTGGAGGCCAGTCACAAGTGATGTCTCCCAGGGCTCGGTTTTGGGGCCACTCTTGTTTAACATCTTTATTGATGATCTAGACGAGGGGATCGAGTGCACCCTCAGTAAGTTTGCAGACGACACCAAGTTGGGTGGGAGTGTTGATTGGCTCAAGGGTAGGGAGGCTCTGCAGAGAGATCTGGACAGGCTGGAGCGATGGGCTAAGGCCAACTGTAGGAGTTTCAATAAGGCCAAATGCCGGGTGCTGCACTTGGGCCACAACAACCCCCAGCAGCGCTACAGGGTTGGGGAGGAGTGGCTGGAGAGCTGCCAGTCAGAGAGGGACCTGGAGGTGTTGATTGACAGCCGGCTGAACAGGAGCCAGCAGTGTGCCCAGGTGGCCAAGAAGGCCAATGGCATCCTGGCTTGTATCAGAAATAGTGTGGCCAGCAGGGACAGGGAAGTGATCTTATCCCTGTACTCGGCACTGGTGAGGCTGCACCTCAATTACTGTGTTCAGTTTTGGGCCCCTCACTACAAAAAGGACATTGAATTACTCGAGCGTGTCCAAAGAAGGGCAATGAAGCTGGTGAAGGGTCTGGAGCACATGTCGTACGAGGAGCGGCTGAGGGAACTGGGCTTGTTTAGTCTGGAGAAGAGGAGGCTGAGGGGAGACCTCATCGCCCTCTACAACTACCTGAAAGGAGGTTGCAGAGAGCTGGGGATGAGCCTCTTTAACCAAGTAATAAGCGATAGGACAAGAGGTAATGGCCTCAAGTTGCACCAGGGAAGGTTTAGACTAGCTGTCAGGAAGTATTTCTTTACAGAACGGGTTATTAGGCAGTGGAACAGATTGCCCAGGGAGGTGGTGGAGTCCCCATTCCTGGAGGTGTTTAAGAGTAGGGTCGACATAGCGCTGAGAGATATGGTGTAGATGGGAACCGTCAGTGTTAGGTTAATGGTTGGACTGGATGATCTTCAAGGTCCTTTCCAACCTAGTTGATTCTGTGATTCTGTGATTCTGAATGGCACAAAATGCTGTTGTTGAATGCAGTAATGATTTGATATTTGGGAAGATGCCTGTTCTCTCAGCCTTCACCTCAAACACTGAAAACTTGAACAATGCCCTAATTCAGACCTGGCAGCATCTGTCTACTGTTGGCGCAGCTCAGGGGACTAAAAGTTCACGGGCAGCACAATCTAGTGCTTTCTGGCCAAACACTTTGAAAGAATAACATTTACTTCAGCTAATGCCAGTTTTTATTGCTAACCAGTAGGCATATCAAGACCTTCTAAAGCTAGGAGACATAAAAGAAATGAAGGAAACAAATAAATAGAAGACTTTCCATAAGCAAAATTTTTTTACTAGGGCCATGGGTGCTTTTCAGATTGTGACTCTAATTCTCAGTGCTCATGTTTTAGAATAGACTTTCTTTATGTGAGCATATGCAGTTTCTCTGATACCTTTTCTATACAACTTTAGATAAACATATAGAAACTTCTGGCACTCATGGGCAAAGCATGAAGCTCAGTGGTGCTTACACAGTCTCAAATAGTAGTCTGCTGGCATAGCAACATCATATTTACATTTATGAGGGTAGCTTCATCGGTACCTGTCACACATTAGTTAAAGTGCACTTGAGGAAGTCTGTGACTGTGACTTCTTCATTCTATGAAAGTTATTGCAGAAAGTTTGGTAGGGCTAAATGATTGAAATGATTGATAGTGTTAGGTTAATTGTTGGGTAAATTATTAAAGAGCACAAGTATGGAGGAAGAAATAACACAATATGTTATTCATGTGCACTTGAGGTGGTAGAAATGCCTCAGAAAATATACCATACAGTTTGAGAAACAGCATTTGATGGAGGATGATTGCTAGTGATATTCAAAGACATCTTCTCAGTTAATGCTATGTCTTATAATCTAATCTTTTCTATCATTTGTAACACTATATTTTCCCCATTTTTTCCTTGAGATTAAACAAAATGTAGATGTGACATGTTCTGTACAGTAGAGCCTACAGCAACTAAGACCTCAACAACCTCTTTTGCTTCTATTTTTTATACAGAAATAATGAAATCCACTGAAAGATAAAAACAATTTAGGTATTTCATAGAGCTAGAGAAAATGTGTTATTCATGCCCCTTCTTGTTTTAAAGAACATCAGGCAGAATTTAGAATGATTGCCAGTCAACGTAAAATAATGTATAATTCTATACCTAACCTTGTTATGAACTGTAGGCTTGAAAGGCTATGAAATTGCTGCAATTACCATCCCCCACAAGGGACTCATTCAAAAAAAATTACAGTAGATGATCTGAACAATATGACAAAAAAATTCACAGTAAACAGCTGGTATGTTTGTATGGCTGTAATATTACATCCAATACAACAGGTGGAAAAACATGCTGTGCATATGAATTGGAGCATTCATGATGCAGACACTGCCAGAGATAGCACTTAAAGGAAAAATATTATGTAGAAATGTTACCCTTTTTTCATTAAGGAACTTTGCATGATCAGTCACTAAAACTCTGATCCACGATGATGGCACTTTTGCTATTCAAGGCTTAGGTATGCGGCATTTAAAAGATTTCAAGGAACAGATCAGTGTAGAAAGTACTTATCTTCCCTTCCTCCTCCCATCAGAATTTTGGCATAGAGTTAAATTAAAATTACCACATTTGAAACATTAATGAAGAAGGAAAGGAAGGAAACATGGTTGTGCTACATTAAACCTCAGACACTCCTGTGCAGTGTCATTAGCTTCAAAGAATGCATCACTCTGAAGGGAAAAGATAGTTCAAAACCAGATTCAGATGCTGAAAGAAAGCCTTCCACAACCTAAAAGAACGTAGTAAAAATGACAGGTGATGACAGCAGCAGAAATAAAATATAAATGGTCAAAAGAACAGCTATTTAATTTTTAAATGTAACCAGACAACTTAAGTCTAAAATTAATAATGATAATAATAATAATAATAAAGAGGCTAATCCCTGTTTTATAAAGGACAGCTAAAAATAGGACTAACTAAACTAAAATAAAAATAGAGTCATAGAATATCAGGTTGGAAGGGACCTCAAGGATCATCTGGTCCAACCTTTCTGGCAAAATCACAGTCTAGACAAAACAGGGCAAAGAATAAGAAACATTTATTAAATAAAAAAGACAGGAACCAAGAATATCTCCAAATGAACAATAGCAAGAAAACATTTCTAATTTCTTGAAGAGGTAGAAGAAAAGGTGTAAAAAAGCTGAGGGGAACAATTTATCAGCAGCCTACTTTGAAGAATGGTTGCAAAGACAACTGAAAACATTTCCAAAAGCACAACTGTCACAATACGTAGTGAAACAGTGGAATGCTTCTATGGAGAAGATTTATGATAGCATGAAACAGAACAGAACAGAACAGCTGTGAGGACTATCAAAACTCAATCCCTTTCACTTGTGAAAACGGGGAACATTGACTGCCTCTGTGATCTGAACTGCAGGGTTTAGTGCTTAATGCTGATCAGAGAATTTTACCAATGACTTTATAACAAGATTAAACCATTGTAAAAAACCACTGAAAAAATACAGCAAAGTTAGTTACTGAATTTCAAACTCTGGGAAGCTTTCTTGAGAGAACGTAAGGTCCTCTAGTAAGTTGACTGGAATGAAAAATACTGCCAGGTTCAATAAAGTCTCTGCTTTGTACAGGATAATAAACCTTAGCCACATCACAATCCAGATTTAAAGGGCAAAATACAGTTACCTGTGAGGATGGTTGAGTGTAGAGCACAACTGCAAGCAAGCCAAGGTCTCTCACTGAGCTACCAACAACGTTTTGGACCCCTTTCTCTGCACTGAAACTGTGAGTCTAATGCTATCTCTCTATATTATAACTCTGCCATTTCCTACTGAGGCAAGGGTGACATAGAAGGATTGCCCGGTTCCTGCCATCTAGCTTTCTGTTAATATTTTCCATGCCAGATATCTGGTTTAGTCTGAATTATTTGTACCCAGCAGCTCTTAGTATTTTCGTAAACTGGGAATAGCTGATCCATACTCTGAGCAGTTTGTCATTTAAGGGTGAGACCTCAAACTCTGTATCTAGAAGTGAAAGTATTACAGAGTTCAGTCTAGAAATTACTAAAATTTGGATCTGGAAGTGGATCCACTCTTGCCCACATGCCACTGGCAAAAGACTGAAGTGGAGAATTTCATGCATCCATATGCTCTAGGATTGTCAGACTGGTACCTCCCATCAGCACAATCTGTATTTTAGGAAAAAAAAAATATTTTGCAGCACTGAAGCAATTTACATAGTTCTAGACCTAAGCAAGCTTGAAACCAGTCCCATAAGACTGACCTTGATACCTCCAGCTATATCTTTTTTTATGGTGATGATGAAGTCTTCATTTCACAAGTGTGAAATCAGATTAGGAAAAAGGTGAGACATTTTTAGAGATAAGTAATGGCTAACCCTAGAAATTACCCTTGGCAGACAGAAACAAAAGTAAATGAAGAGAAACTGAGAAAGGTGTTGGAAGTCTCTACTAGTAACATTGATTTGGCAACTTGCTCACCCTGGGATGAAATAGGACACAGTGTGAGGACAAAAGAGCTGGCTTGACAAACTCTCCGTTTTAACAATAATTGATAGCAACTTGGGGCAAGAATGTGCCCCAGTCACTCCTGATGTTATTAACAGATTTCCAGTGGGCAGTAGGATTAAGAGACTTTTTAAATGTAAAGTCTATGACACACAGATTTAAGCAGAGGAAATGGAGTGCTGGAGGAAGAAATGCCTGCACTTTATTTATACCTTAAAAAGTTCTCTGAGTGTGGATTAGCCATTACAAGCACCCTGAGACACTGAGACTATACTTGCTTTCAGGCTCATCCAAGTTTATTCTTCCCTTTAGAAAAATGAAAGGCTGCCTTTCATTTACACTAGCATGGCAAAAAATATAATCTTCTCTTGTCCATACCTTGATTTATGCAACCTTGTTAATTCTGAAATAATATAAAATTATATGTTGAGAATCCCAGGTCATTGGCTGATTTGAGACTACAATTGCAATGGTGATTTTAAAGTTACTCATATGCCAGTGAAAGGAGTGTGATTGACACCAGAAGATGACCAGAAAGGTGTTGGGATGGAATAAGCATCATCGAAGCAGTAATGGGACCAGTAAATGAGAAAAGAAAGTTAGGTGTGCTATTGAAGATAAATAGGCTCATCTCTCTCCAACCTTTCATGGAGAAATTTTCATTAGCTTAGTAAGAATCTGCTTGGTATCATGTTTAGCGAAGATTTCCCTTCTGCTTTGTATACTGCACTGTCCTCACTGGGTCAGGGAGTGGGGAGTGTGGTTTCTTCTGCTTAGAAGGACCTTCTATACAGAAGATCTCTATGAATCTGTAAATATAGATTTATGTTAAATAAGAGAAGATAGATAGATAGATAGATAGATAGATAGATAGATAGATAGATAGATCGATCTGACTTTATTTCCCTCTTAAAAAATATAACCATTATGTTTAAATTCCTAAGCTCTTAATTGGTTAGGACAAATGCTCCTCATTCAGCATCAAAGAGCCTTGAGAAAGTAATAAGCCTGAGAGTTTTGAGCCACAGGAATTTTATTTGATTACAGACATTTTAAATAGCATGAGCTAATAAAATTCAAACAGCAAAAGAAATTACTAATATTGTGAACATTAGAAGACGTGGATATAAGCCAATAAAGTGGAGACACTTCACTAAATAAATAAGTGTCTGGTGAATATTATCTAAATGTTTTTCCCCTTAGGAATGTTGCTAAGCTTGATTCAATTTGTTAATACAGTTTAGTAGATGGGATTTCAATTATGAAAAAATAGTAATACTATGAAGCAAGCAAGTAGGATCTTCTTCTAGGTGATGCCTTGCTGATTTTGTTACACATTCAGTACACTGGACTTTCTGCCAGCATTATGCATACCACCCAGGGACTTGGCCAAATCACCTTAGCAGGATTATTTCCATTGGTTTTAAGTGCTGAAACATATTCTTCAGTGCATTTAATACCTCATTCAGAGCGCATTGAACACATTAGGCCTAATTAGTCAGCAGAGTAAGATCAAGAAACGCAAGCAAATTTGTTGCAGGCTTGACACAGTAGTTTTCAACAATACTACACCATAGTCCTTGATTTCAGTCTATTATAGAGGTCTTCTCTGTATGTTTTCCTCTTAGATGTGCATGTTTCCCTCTGTTCCCCATGGCTGAATACTTGTGCAACGTTTTGAAATACTTGGCTGAAAGATACTCAGCAAAGGCAGAGATTGTACTTCACATTGCCCAGCAAAATAGTCAGTAACCCACAGCAGTTCAATTCCTTCTTCGCAGATTCAAAACTGACACAGTTGTCATTATAACCTTACCAATTCTCTGAATTATCCAGTTCTCTCCTTCCTCAAAGACTGCTCAAAAACTTCAGTGTGTGAGTCACCCTGCCTTTCTAACAAGTGTGCTGAGGCACATTGAAGACATTTCATTAGAATTCTCTCCAGGCTGGAATAGATTATAATAAGATTACTGTCACCAGCAGAGCGAAAACTGTGAAGGTAGATAAGAAATTCTGAAGGTTGCTGGAGGTATAAGGGATGCTAGAAAAACAGGATTCATTCAAAATAAACAAACCAATGAAATCCCCTCAGGAGACTGTTAGCAGTAAAGTTGCAGAAATGTCTGAAGAACTGTGTGGTAGAAACCCTATACATTCTCTAGAAATGCCAGTGGAAAAGAATTTGCAGATTCACATGAACTGATGAAGAAGGACTTTGAGATTAATCACTTAAATTTCTCTAACTCTCAGAAGAAAACTACAGTAGTCTCCAAACTTACAGAATCACAGAATCATCTAGGTTGGCAAAGACCTTGAAGATCATCTAGTCCAACCATTAACCTAACACTGACCATTAAACACAATTACATAACACAATTATTTACTTTTAAAAAACAGCTGGGGTAACACGCTGCTTAGAGCTGACAAAGTATCCTAGACACAGGAGCAGAGATATGGGTAGCATGAGCTGGGAGATTGCAAGAGAAATCTAAAAAGGAACAGCATTTCTAGCTCAGTTACACGAAGATTTATTGATAAACAGTGCCAGATTTCCACCCCAGGACAACCCATAACATCTTCATCCCCTTGTAACATTTTGAAGGAGCCACATTCTAAAGCCCCTTGTGTGCCCCTCTAAGCTTGTAGGGAACAAATTCAAAACATTCAAAGCCAACTGATTGCCACCTTTAAATACTTTCTTTTCTAGTTTTCTAGTTTAACAGTGACAACTAAGAAATTTAGCAACAATTAAGATGCAGGTCTGCTGGGAATTGCTGGCTGTCACAGCAGTCTGCGTTGTCTTACTGTTTCATTTTAGCCCCTCGTCTGACAGCATCCATCTGCTGTCTTTTGTCTGCCTTTATGTTTCTGATCTTTAAGAGAGGAATCACTTTTTCTGTCTTTCTGCTCATAGAGTGTGGTGCAAACTCTGACTGAGCTGCCACCACGCCACAGCACAACAGTAAAGCATTTCCAAGAGCCAAGATTAGGCAAAAATAGAAGTGCCAGAAAACTCTTTTCCATCCATCCTTTCCATTTGAGATGGGTGACTCAGCAGGAACACAAATACCCTTTGTGCTTTATTTGCTGTTGGGGCAACAATGCGAGTCTGTGATTTTAGTTCCAACATGCATTTTATTATAAAGAATGTTTTTATTCAAGATTTCTCCCAAAAGAAATGTATATACCCCTCTCTCATCTCTCCCTATCTCCTCTTTCCATAAATGAGTGAAATTTGTCAAACTTAAAATAAGGAACCCTCTACTCATGGGAAAGTTTTTATCCTCAGTGGTAAATAGAAGTGGCAAAGAGCAGGAAAAACCAAAAGAAACGTGTTTAGTGCATTGTCTGCTGCAGGGTGCCGCCACAAAGTCCACTCCCATAATAAAACATCCTCTCTTGTTACTAGTTATAAATATTATAAATGTTGTTACAACTAGCAGTCCCCTGCCTCTTATTTTTCAAATATAAGAAATACAGTACAAGAAATATATATTATTAATAATAATATTAATATATTCTATACTAAATATAGAATTTTATTAATAATATATAATATTTTATCAAACATATATTATGTATATTCTATTTTATTAATAATAATGCATAAGAAATAATGTATCTTTATAGCACTTTCTAGCAATTATATTCCTGGGACCAAAAGTGTGGTAGAGACAAAAGTATGATCCTGAAGTATCCAGCCTGGCTAGTTGCAATGAATTTCCTAACATTTAGTGATATTCTAGTACACCTTTGCTGTAAGCACTTCAATAAAAAAAAAAACCCTATCAAGTAAACAGTTCATACAGTTCTGACCTACCTTCGCAAAACCTTCTCCCTGTTCTGTACATCACCACAGCATGGGGTTTAGTGCAAAACTAACCAATACAAAAAAATCATGAAGACAATCCTACCTTCAAATACATGTTTTATTTCAAGACTAACATATTTCATTCATTCATATACTCATCAACACCCTTGTAATCTTTACAAACTTCACTTATGCACATTTGAACTACTTGTACCTATGGATGGCATTTTATTTATAAGTGAAGATGTAGGACAGAAACATTGCTGAACAATATGCAGCTTTTGGTATAGATTTATCTCTGCTAAAATGCCATCTTTTTCTGGAGTGCAGGGTACAAATTTGTTTTTCACACATATTCACTTTCACATATATTGAAGTGCTTTTTAATCCGTATTCAGCTAGTGAATACACTCAAGCGAACTTTTATACCTGCGGTGAATGTCACAGTTTTCAAGGACCTGCTTCATTAATTACAGGATTAAGATTTTGGACTACAATTTGCACTTCTCCTCTTCTCCAGAGCCATTGCTGACACTTGCATAATATTACAATTGCAGTAGATTTGTTTTAATCACGATGTTAGTTTAAGAAAAAGAGTTGTTAAGGACCTGAGCATTTGGATAGATCTCAAGGGAACCCACTGCACAATTACAAACTCTCTTAATCTCATTTCTTCAGAATACTGTGCATTGGATCCTCTGGTAACAAGAGACTGCAGCTACATCAGATGCATCCATATGGAAATTGCAGCACATAATTCAGTCTACATGCCCATTCAGTCCTTGGTCTCTCTCTTGGGACTGCCAAAACACTAATGCCAGGGTTATTTGCGATCTGTGTGCTTGTTCACTAGGAGTGCAAATAACCTCATTGCCTGTATTCACAGAGACCAAAAAATTATTTTAACTCTCTAGAAAGGCAAAATTTGGTTCGGTAATTTGAATAATGATGTTCCCTATTGCTATACCAGTCCTTTCACTCAGTGGCTACTATGCAGAGCCAGGATGTTTCATCATTCACTGAAGAATATTATCTTTATAAATAAGATCAAAGACACAAAGTTTTTCAAAGCAAGGATAGGGTAATGGTCAGAGCTTTATAACCCTCAAAAATTATGTTTTATCATTGAGTAGACCCTTTAAGGGAACTTCAAAACATTTCAAAACATATTCTTTTTTGGTACATCAATTATTGCTAAATATGTAAATGGAGATTTCTCTACTCCAAAAACAGTCAAATTGACAAATGTAGATCAGGTCTATAGGGCTCGGTTTACAAGTACTCAGCTTATATATTTATATCTATAGTGCTGACTGGCCTGCTGCTTTCTAATCCTTGAGTCATGGCTCTCGAGAAGACCTCATAAGAGATTCTATGTTCTTGTTCTTCCACCATAGACTCAGGGAAAATGGAGGAGAAAGGGGAAATCACTTTGTCTATCACCTTACCACAAGGTCAGATTAGCTGTGCATAAGAATTCCTGATGGTTTGGCATTTTATTTGAAACTTCTAGTGATGGAGAGCCCACACTGAGACAAAACTCCAGTTTCATGGTCTTTACTATTAGAAAGCTTTTCCCCAGTGATCCACATACTCCTCTCCTGCTTGTCTGCTACACCCATAGTGAACCCACTGAAAAGTCCGTTCCCCTCTTCTTTCCAGCTATCTCCTAGGTGTTTGACAACCATTTCCATGCACCTCACATACCTTTTACTGGTCCAAGACACATTCTGACTGCTGTTCTGTTATGGGATGAAGAAAGAACTTCCTATCCCCTCTCTCTCTCTCTTTAGCACATCAACCATAATTTGGTCCTGTCCTTATCTTAGTGCATACAATTATCTTACTCCCTTTTGTTTGTCTGTTTGGTTCTTCCCTCACCCTCCTGAGTTTTGTGTTCATTAAACTGCATCACTGTAGGAACAGTAGGATCTCCATCCTCGGAGATAATAAGAATCTGACTGGACAAAACCCTGAGCAACCTGCTTTAATGACAAAGCCCGGCTTTGAGCAGCTGGTTGGACCAGATGACCTCCAGATGTCCCTTTCAGACTAAATTATTCCACAATTAATATTTGTAACATGGAACATTTAGGATGAATGTCCAGATTAGCCTTTACAAAAGTATCAGCTGCTCCACATTAATTGCCAAGCAATGGATTACATGTAAAATCCTTCTCCTCTCCGCATGATAGATGAATCATTATCTCATTTTGAGGGAAAAGTGTGACACTTTACAAAACCTAGTGCAGTGGCACTTATATTCTGAACAAGTAGTCCCTGAGGTTTAGCTGGATGAGGGCATTACACCTCCTTTTTCCTCATTCAGACCTGGTCACAAAGTCTCTGCTTCTGATTACCTATTCTGATTGATTGCTGCTGAGTTTTTCCATTTCAGATTTTAAATAGATTTTCCTTCCTCCTCACAGAGGCTGCTCTGCTCACAAATATTCATATATTTAAGCATTCTCATCTACAGTGCTGGACTGGCCTCAGCATTAGCCAGCATGAGTTTTCTCCTCTAGGCTTTGTGCTTTCCAGAGGCTGAGAACATAGCAGGAATGATGGCTCTCACTCTCCTGGGTGACTGAGTCACTGGTTCAACTATAAGAGACTCCATTAATTATGAAACAGTTAGTGGTAAATAAATAAACTCTCATCTGTGAAGATTTGCTTTATTCAGGTTTAACCATAACCAATTGCTTCTTCAGTAACTGTTGGAATAAATGAACAAAATTTTATATTGCAGCAACTGAAGTGCCTTTTTAAGAAAAAGCTTTTTATTGCTGATGGCATTTTAGCAAGTGAATATACAAATAAGAAACCTACTATCTGTCTAAGAGATCTTGTCCCTTGCTCCCCAAATATCATTATTTTAGTTCAAACTCTTCCCTTTTTTTCCCAGTAAACAATGTAACTCAGGATTTTAATGCACAATCCTCTTTTTTCCCACCCATCATGGGCGTTGTAATGCAACAGAGGTGAGTGTTCTGCCAAAAAAATCTGCGTTTCTTTCCATATTCACCCAGCTGGGACCAATCAACTATTAGTTACAAAATTAGGTTGGGAGTCTTATAGAATATGCTTCACTTTTCCAAATAACTAGAACATAAATTAAATGGGTGCAGCCACAAATGGATCAAGACAGCATCTTTCTGCCAGTCATGCCTCCAGATAAGTCACTTTTCTGAAGTGTATGACACAGCCTCATTACAGATTGCTGGAAAAAATTACAGGTCCAAGGTGTTTTCTATAGGTATGGATTGGTATAAAGTATTTAATGCACCAAGGGAAAGCAATGAAATGTAATGACTGCAATATTATGAAAGCTATTTACGAGATCTCCCCTGCAATTTTAAGCCAGTAATGTCACCACGTAGGCATTTTCCTGCTGAAGAAAGCTCTTCAATCATAGGACAACCATGAAGAATCTCTCCCTGCTTTGCTACATGAATGAAGCTGAGCTTAGCAAAACACCATCTTTGACCACTAGCGTTCTGTGTTTTCTGTGTGCTATTCACTAACTTTTAGTTCTAAGAGCTGATTAATCATAGACAACCACATCTCCTGCTGCTAAATTAGGAATAAATAACCATTAAATATCTCAGAGTACAATTATCCTCTTCACTGTTCTCCTCTCTGTGATTGTACCAACAGACAAAAATATTTATAATTTATTTGTTTGGAATTTCTCTTATGCAAGAAATACTTTAAAGAAGTCAATTTTCCATCGTATTAAAGTCCCAGGAGTGGGAGAATGAAGATAACCTTATACTTTTTCACTCCTCCCCCCGCTGGGGCTTTTATGCAACCACTAAATATCTGAAAAATTTTCCAGAAAAAAATCTCCCAGACCTTCTTTTTTTAAAGCTAATAAGAGTTTGGAAGTATTGTACAACCTATCACCTATCAAAGTGAAAGTGAAGAATGGCAAAGTTGTCAACACTTTTAAAACCTATGTATCATCTAGCCACATAGCTTCCTTTTTTTTCTTTGGTGGGCAGAGTCTGACAAGAATAAGTTATTAGTCAGAGCAGAGGGAAGGAAAGTGCTGAATGATGCTGCAGACAGTGGCATTTCATGCTAGTCAAAACCCCAGTATTGCATAATCATTTTTGGAGAGGCAAATGAAGAGGACAGCCTTTCTGCATACAGGTAGGATTGTTTTCCTCTCTGTCTTGCACATTGGCCACCTGACTGTAGGATCTGCACTTCCTTCTTGGATTATACTTGGACTCCAGGGAGGACATTCACAGGGATAGGTCCTTGTCATAGGAGGATTTGCTTGTGAATGGGTGATGGTCCTGGAGCAGAGCACAGGGCTCAAGGTACACTCTCAAACTCAGTGTCAGCAGCCCATAACCAGCCTTGTTATTCATAGCAGGATAAACTTCTGGTCTTGAGCTTCAACTGTAATAACTCACATTTGTTATTAAAATGGTGCTTCTCAGAGCTGCTAGGTACACCTTACAGCAGGAACCTCAGAGAAGCTCATTTATTAGTGATGTATTTTTAAGAACAACTGTCTGAGGAAATCTTTGATCATTGTGGCTAATAACCATAATATGATACAGTTTAATTAATAATTGTATCAGGACCAGCTAGCAATTTGAAAAAGAGAATTTCCCTGACCTCTAAAGGATTTCTAATCCATTTAGAAACTACCTATGTTAGAAACTGGACAAAGAAAAGCCAAGTTCTAGGGCTCAGAAAACTCTTAATGAGAACCCATTTGGACAGAAAGGGAAAAATCATCACAGAACCATTATATGTAATCCATCATTATTTCTGTGTGCAACCACAGTCAGTGAAACTGGAAGATCCCACCACTGCATACAATGTATATGTATTTGCAAAGGGGGAAAATTAGCTCTATAGCCTTTATTTGCAATATGTTTTTGTTCCGTTGCCTGTCTTATTTTGAGCCTCTAAATAATCTGTTTGCATATCCCCCTGAATGGACAAAAGAATAAGTACATGTCACACTGACACTGAGTCAAGTGAGAGAGCAAAACCAGGAGAAGAGGAGAATGCCAACAAAATAAAAAAAAAGAAGACATCCGTTGGTCTCAATGTAAAAGGACCTCACTGGAACAAACATGGCTCAAAGATGATCTCATACATTTATTGATTTGGTAGTTAGCTGGTGGGAAGAGCTAGTTGGATGATATTTCCTTTGAGCATAACAGCGAATATTTGGAGAATGTAAAATGAAAACATTTCAAATATATTTAGAAAAATGAAGCAACAGGTTGAGGACAATGAGGCAGAGCAGAAGAAATTGGAGATATAAGCTCTGAGGAATACAGAGCTTTAAAGCCCAGTAAAGTAAAAAGGCAAACAACAATACACTAGAGAGCAATGGAAATGTTACTTCATACAAGCAGTGGAAATACTGTAAATTTGAGATAATTGCAGGTATGTTAAATAATTGACGGAGAACGAACAGCAGACAGTTTACAATGTCTCACACAGTCTGTTTACAATGGTAATTGTCTCTGCACATGGAACAATGTAAGAACACAATGGATTTATTTATAGGTGTCTACTCGAAATTATAATGGTCCTTATGTAGCCTTGATTTATTATCTGTCATACTTTCCCAACTATGTTTTTCTATGTTGAATTCCAGTAGTGTATTTTCAGAGTTGGCTGGAAAGACTACACCAGGAGAGACCAGCAAGGTCTACCCAGGGACATGACATTACTTCCATGCTGCCACTGCTGAGACTGTGCCCATGGGCAGGTGGCAGCTTTATGCTGGTAAGTTAAGCAACACACATTTCACAGAGTACTTCTACCAGGTACTCAAAAGTAAAAGATAAGAAATCATATTATACAGAGCCTGGTAGCAAATGTTTCCAGCTGTAAAAATGACCTTTGGGTCTGAGGTTGACTGAGCCTCCTTGTTTCTTCTCCCTGCAAGGCAACATTTTTCCAGCTGCCATAAGCAGCTGCCCCTACCTGTCTCCCAGGCTGCTCCCACCATCAGAACCAAAACCATGGCTTGATCCTGGAGTGAAAGGAGACCCAGAGCCAGGACAAGGCCAGAGGAGAACCCTGGAAAAAACAGTTACTGATTCCTGCTATTTATGGCATCATGACAACTCTCCCTTACAGCCCCTGTGGAGCCACCAGACCATGCACATCTATCCTGGCAGGAACCTACAGAGCTTGGGACAGCTCTTTGGCATCTACCTCTCCCCTCAGGCTCCAAGATGCAGGCTGACATCCCTTTCAGGCTGCCGCCCAAATCACCTGCCTAGGTGAAGAGCCAGCTTTCCTATGAAGTGAACTTTAAGAGCACTTGATTGTAGGTTCCCTTCACATCATTGCACTTCATACACTTAAAAGCAACAACAAAAACAAGTGATGAGAACATGCATGTCATGGGAGATGCTTCTACTTTCCCAAAACTTTTCGCTGTCCTGCTTCCCCACCCCAAAATTGCTTGCCCATTTGTACATACGAAGACCAGAGGCAGGGCTGGATGCCTCTTCTTGTGAGCATAAGTCCCATAATGTTTATCAGGGAGAGAGAGAGAAAGAGAGGAGAGATGAGAGGTCTTCCAATGTGGATCAGTAAGAAAAATGTGAAAGAAACTACTACAGTCTGTGAATAAAATAGCAATCACAAGTAGAAAAGAAGTAATCAAATTAAAGGCTCCTCCAAACACAGCCTCCTCCTTCAGTGCAGAAAATCTAGCCAAGGAAAGTATTTCAGTTGTTCAAGTGCATTATGAAGAGACAAAGAAAAAAGGAATAGAATAAGCACCTTCCCTGACAGGTCTTGCCTTTGAATCATAGATTTGAAATGCATCTTCTGCTCCCCTACTGCTCAGTTTTCTAGACACTAAATCTCCCTTTGTTTTTCACCACTGCCACCACAGGAGTGTCAACCAGCACTGTCTTCCACTTTGATCTTTATTTAGGCTCCACATCTGCAATATCATACCTGTCTTTGTGGCTTAGTTTCTTCAGCACAAAAGTAAAATCTGAAGGGCTCTGCTGTGGTGAGCTTAACTCGGGGGAGCAGGATTTTGACCTCTTTTCCTACCCACTCTTTAGAGACTTGCATCAAGGTGAGATTTCTACTGCCCACAGCTGCAGTGCTGAAAACCTGGACTGCGCATGATCCTGCCCCTGTGCAATTCAGACACTTCTGAGGAGGGAACAAAAAAAGTATTAAAGCCACACAGAGACATCACAACCTCTGTTCGTTCTATCTATCTATCTATCTATCTATCTATCTATCTATCTATCTATCTATCTCATAATATCACCTCTTTGCCTGGGAGGAGAGAGGACCCAGAGCAGGAAGCCTTGGGGAAGCATTCACAAGACGACTCTGGCTCTGACAACCCAAGGATGTTCTGATGGGAGCAGATGGTACTGTGCTTGCCTTCAGCATGTTTTAGCCAATCCTCGGAGGACAATTGCCCTTTAAAATTATTTGCACAATATGGTCTGGACAGACACTTTCTCCTATTTTCTAGCCAAGAGGCCCTGTGAGGCCAATGAGGAAGGGAAACTAACTTCTTACAAGCTTTTTTAATCACATACTTAGGGCAAAATAAGCCAGGCCTGTGAAGAAGAGGTATCTAAATGAGCACAACAGTGACATCCAGAGGGCAGAGACCAGCAAGCAGGACTTTGCCAAACAGCAAAACAGAAAATGAAACAAAAAACCCCACTTGAGATGGGTTTCAAGCCCACTTGATGGTAGGCTTCTCACTCCCCACAGGTGCTGCTTTATCTACATATTTGACTCCCCAGGGAAAGCAAGGGATAAGGGACACTTCTTAGCTGTAAAGGACTAACATAGCTCTCTTATAGGGCAAATGGAGATGCATTTTCCTACCACAAACAGAGCAGGAGTGCACACGAGACACAGCGCTACACAAATTGGGTTGTTTCTGGAGTAGTCTCAGCCTTCAGAGCTGACTCAGGAGAGATGGAGCAGCACTATCAGTCCACGCAGACTTCCTGCCACTGCTCCAGGTGAACATCCCCTGCTCTTTTGTCTTCAGCGATGTGCATGTTGTGAGCTTTTTCTGCAGCTTTGGCTGTCTGAAATAGCTTTTTGGTTTCTCCCCATTGCATGAGTGCTCTCTCTGTCTCTCAGTCTCTTAAGCTATTCCCCCCTGTCTCGCCAACTCCTCTCTCTCCCTCTCTTCTGAACATGATTCTACCTGCTTTTAAAAAATACAGCTCGAAGTTGCACAGAAGCAGGTTGCTATTTTCTTCAGTTTTCACCAGGATTAACTTGTTTGTGCTAAGGGAACCTCAAGACTACAGGATCCCTACTATCATGCACCTAACACGTGGTGTTCCTGCTACTGCAGGAGCAGGGATTTCAGACTCCTACATACAAGACAAAGAATGCTGTACATGGGGTAGATGTGCAGTATATGTTTGACCCATCCAGATCAAACTGGGATGGTATTAGATCAGGTTAGACTTACTGAACATGTCAGCAGGTGAAAAGGTTTGGGTACAGCCCTCCTACGGGGCAGGCTTGAGCAGGTTGGGTTTCACCTGCCTGCAGGCTTAGCAAGGCTTCTATTTGCTCAGGCAGGAATAGAAATCCCAGAAGGGGAGACCATTAGCCTATTTACTGAGTCACGATGATTCACTTAGCATTCAGCCTCCATCAGATACAGCAGCTCCTGGAGTTTAAACTAAATCTGTTTCCATCCTGCTGTGATTTCAGTTTCTCATTGGTTTATCCAACTTCCCAGAAACTTCCACTTTCTGAGGCAAGAAAGCGAGTCTGGATGTTTATTTATTGTAGGTACGTTTGGAGAAGCTTGTTTTCAGTGTAAAGTACAAGGAGACTGGAGGGGGACAGGGAGAGGAAGGGAGAAAGTACACATTCTGGTTAAATACTGTAAGAACTACTCTTGTTTAGAAAAGAGCTCTTGTGTCATTGAAGGAAATCTTCTAACCTACCATGAAAACAACTTCAGTGAAATATATCTTGAAAATGGCTTTTTAAAAATTCAGTTAGCTTATGGCTGGTAGCCGGTTACAGACAGGGTCTTCCTGACGCCCTCATCAAGCAGACAGCTGTAACCCAGAGTTAGTAAAGGACAAAGGTAACAGCTACAATGTGAGTGCCAGACATAGCAGATGCACAGCAGCTGCAGCCCTGACCAACTCTGTGACAGTAACCAAACAGGTTGGAGAAGAAGGTGTGAAGATTGACACTGAAGTGACAGAGCCAAGTTCTCCTTAGACTGACCTGGAACAAGAAATCATGCCAAGGAGACACTGCTTCTCTCCCCAAAGCCCAGAGCTACAGAAAATCCCATGCTGGGCCCAGGATCAAATGGAGCCTGCAGAACTGTGGCTCTTTCCTTCCACCCTGGAGGTTGCCTCGTGCTCCATAAATTCTCAGTGGGCATCTGACTGCTGCTGTGCATATCAGATGAACACAGGCATATTCAGAGCACATTACTTGCAAATGTTTATGAGGACCTCTACTTTCAGCTGCATACCAAACCCTGCCCCTTTTGAAGTCAATGAAAATTCCCACAGATTTCAATGGGATTTGGATTTCAATCTGTAAATCCATCTCTCCCCCATTCAACTCAGAAAACATGGTTTGAGCTTGAAGACACACGATGAATTATGATTTCTGCTGAACAAGACAGACATAACAGTTTAAAAGGATTAAAATGCTATACATCTAAGCTATGTTCCAGCCACATTCCTGAAATAGATGCTACCATTCCACTTTGATATACTCTTTCAGGTTCTCCTTGCTGTCTCTGAGGGTAGAAGTTTCACAGGAGCCCTTTAAACAGTATCAAACGTTGCAAGCCACAGGAACATGTTTTCTGAAAAATACTCTACAGTGAGTAGAACTAATTCCAGGAGGAGGCAGGTTAGCACTGATAACATATTTCCAAAATACATTTTGACAGCTTGAGTGGCTTGATCTATTTTTCATGGTAAAGCAGCAGCTTAAAAAAGTTACTTTGACCTCTGTTTGTCCAGCTGGTGCTTCAATGCTCCTCAAAGACTACGGATGCTGCAGGCTCCTGTGCTTCAGAGCTGGGACAGACTCACCAGCAGGGATTTAAGGGGTCTGGGTCCCGGCATGGGAATGTTAGATTTGTGAGTGATTCAGGAGGAAAAAGCTATGCTTTTTTTTCCCCAGGCTTCTTAAGGCAGAGTTGGGACCAAGGAATTCATAAGATCAGCAACAGGTTCGGCCCTTAGCTCTGCCACAGGACCTCCAGGCACTGTGTCCAACTCCAGCCTGGTGCAGCACAGATGATCTGAAGTCTCTTCTGAGGGCTTTCAAGCATGCATGTGTGATTGATGAGAGACAGAAGACATACACCTTACTGCTCAATGAACCTGTCATTTTCTTGTGCTGCTATATTTACCCAATCCACATGCCTGCAACTGTTCAAGGAAAAAGCACCTTGCATGAATTAATAATTTTTTTGCCTTAGGGTGTATCAGAACAAGTTGTTTTCTTCAGCCAGCTTTAATCCCGAATATTCCTTCTTCCAGTTTTTACCACCTTCTATTTTGTTAATACTAATTCAGAAAAGAAAATATAGGGAGCGCAACATCACTGTTTTTTTCTAAAGTAGGAGAGATTTTAGCATCTCTTCCTATGGCAAGGTTTTCTGTAAAGGGCTACTGCCATGGCTAGTGAGTGGAAGGAGGAAGCAGAGAAGAGGTTGTTTGACAGTTTGCAAACTGCCAAGTCCTTTCCAAAAATCAGAAGCTGTCTGCTGCAAGTGTTAGCAAGTTCCCTGAATGGCAACCATTCTGGATTTGACTGTGACTAATTGCAAAGATCTACGGCAAACAAGATTGGAAAAGCCGCTTAAGTGAAAGTAAGTGCCAAACTGGCAAACTTCACAGAAACCAAGGAGCAAAGTTGGATGTTCTGCTCTTATTTATTGACCCTCAGGAAAGCTGATATGACAACTTAACCAATAAAGAGGAAAGTATAACAACGCACTCCATCTAGCTGCACAAGGAACTCTTTAAATGAGATTTTGAAAGTTAAACAGAATTAAGCAGAAAATATGAAATACATGACATACTAATGACAGCTCTTAAATATTCACACAGGCACAAGTACATGAGGACAAATCATTAAAAGTCACAAGAGAAGCTGACAGTATTCAATAACATTGTAAGATGGAGAAAGGGAGGAATTATATCCAGAAAAGGATGAATTTATCATATATTCTTTGCTTTGGTCTTCACAAGAAAGCAGAATAGTAGTCAGACACATTGTTTAACATCTCCTTTCTCTACCTGGCCTGCATTCCCTCCTCTGTTTACCTGAGGTGCTGGATGGCATTCACTCAGAAGTTACCATGAAGACAGCTAACACGGTCTGTGAACAGTCTTGAAGAACTCTGGAGGACGGGAAATGTCCCACAGCAATGGTTATGATGCTTGCTCTTCCCACCAAGTTAGAGTAAACAAATGCAAAAAAAAGAAGCTTCTGTAAAATTATACATTAGTCACCCTAACTGTGACTGGAGAAAGGCCAAGTGCAGATCTATTAAAACTACTATATGCTACTGACTTGAGTGATGGACTAGCAAATAAGCTTCTAAAGAGTGCAGACCAAAACTTAATCCTGCTGAAGGGCAGGATTAAAATTCAGAGTGATTCTCCTATTTATCAAGCTCAATCTCAAGTCAACAAACTGGAACTGATTTTGAGAAGTGCAGAATCCCACACCAGAGTGGGAAGGAAAGGGGATGGACTGTACTCAAATGGAAGGGGAGGGCTCCTCTGGGCTGCAGTGTTACAGTGAATGGGCACAGGAGCTATACCAGACATACATATACAAACTGAAAAGGCATCAAAAAACCTGATGTTGTTGGAAGAAAAAAGTAGATTTGTTTTAGGTACACGAGACAAAAAATAATTTACAGGATCAGGGAGGTGATTATTCTTCTACTCAGCACTAGATGGGCACAGAAAATAACGTGTCCAGTCTTGGACAAATCACACTTAATGAAACATGGGGAGAAATCCAGAGTGGAGCAACAGAAACGATCAAAGGTTCAGAAATATGATTTTTAAGGAAAGGATGAAAGAGCTAGGTTTGTTTAATGGCCAGATGAAAAGCAAGAGGGGAACAGAACAGTCTTCAAACATAAAAAGGAATTTTACCAAGAGAGACAGCAGTCGATAAATTATGCTCTATGTCCACTGCAAAAGGAAGGCATATAGTTGAATTTCTTCTTACAAACCACCACTACTGCTGTAAGAACGACATCTGTTAGGGATTATACAGGTAAAGCTAATGGCATCTCAAAGCAGGGCAGCATGCTTCCTGACATCTCTTTCAGAGACTGATTTCTGTGATTTCAGTAATTTTGATTACCATATTTTATCTGTCCTTGGAACATTATTTCTTTTAAGAGCTTGCACTACAACTGCTAATAAAAAAAACAGAGTTCCCTTTCCTTTGAAACTACTTTTCTCCACTGTATTACTGTGCATAATGACCATATCATTAAGTGTCAGCAGGACTAAAGGTTTTCTGTATTTTCGTTCCCGAGCATTGAAGCAATAGACTTACAGTTGATAGATGTAGCACAGTTGTTGCTTCTGCTAATGAGGGGAAGAAAAAGGTCAGCATCAATACAGAGGGAAAATGCTCCATATGAAGTGCAAGAATAAAAGCAAATGTTAAGGTCAGAAATGTAGATAACCAAAGTTCTTTAGCAACCCAGAGTGACAAACCACTACAGAGACATACAGTAGCTCACCAGGAAAGATGTTTCTGTTTCACTGAAACTCATGACACTGTCTATCCAGGCTTAACAGCTTATTTTAGCTTCCTCACATTAAATACACTTTCACATTCTCTTAATTCCTCTATTTATTGAGGTATTTATGGATCTATGCTAAAATATTCAAAACTATTTAACCTGATGAAGAAGTTATGGCAAATAGAACATGATTCCCTACAGCACAGAGAATCTTGCATGATTTTTGCAGTCCCACTTCAAAACTGTCTTCACTTCCTCCACCCTTTCTCAGCAACTGGATACCCTCTAAATGTGACATCCCTCCCTCCTCTCTGAAAATTTGTAAGTTTTCTCCATTAGAACAGAAGAAACCCTTATTTCGAGATGAGTATCAGGGCTGGTATCCTGCCATGATTTGTTCACTCAGACATGTGCCAGAAGACTTAGTCGGATCAGAGGTATTCAGCTCTGGAGGACTGTTTGAACACTTTTTCTTCTCAAAACATGACCACTGCACCAAACCTAGTTCAGACCCATTCTTCCTCTCACCATTTGGCAGACACCAAGCAGTTGGGTAAGATGTGAGAAGAGAAGGGGGATGCTGTGCTCCAGCCAGCCCTTGCTGAGAACAAAAGGCTGCAAAGAAACCCATGAAAATCACCAGTTCTGCTCTTTCAAGAAGGCTGTGGAACAACCAAGAAGCAGATATCCTTTCTCAGCCAAATCCACTTACATTCACCATTGGATTGTTAAAGTCCTAGCTATTTATTTAAGGGGGATGTGTATAGTTCTGAGAGGCAGCAGAATCAGTCATTGCTGAGTTTCAGGAATGAATAAAGGAACAAATCAGTCCCTGCTATCTCAGCTTCTTACCCTTAAAGGAGAACCTAGAGCAGTGCTCTGCCCTTGTTCAGCAAAGGCAGACCTGGGCAAGACTATCTTTTCCCAGGGCGAAATCTCTTCCCAGCACCCATAAGGTAAGAGATTAGGAAAAGTCTGAAGAGGCATGTAGGTCAGATGTTTCTATTCTCTGCATGTTTTATATCCCATCCAAATACTGTCTGAGAGAAAATTTTCTGCTTCTCCGAGAGAATATTCCCTGTATATATAACACACACACAAAAAAAGGTGGATTTTCCCCCTCAATTTCTGATCATTCTGTGACAAAGCCCTGTGCTGCATGATGTGCATCCTCTTCACATTCAGATTTGAAGGGGGAAGGGGGCAAAATATCAGCCCATCTGAAGTGCATCTATACCAATGCACACAGCATGGGTAACAAACAGGAGGAGCTTGAAGCCATGATGAAACAGGAAAATTATGATGTCATGGCTATTACAGAAACATGGTGGGATGTCTCCCATGACTGGAGTGTGCCAACTGATGGCTACAAGCTCTTTAGGAGGGATAAACAAGGAAGGAGAGGCGGTGGGGTGACGCTGTATGTTAGGGACTGTTATGATTGCCTTGAGCACAAGTGTAATGAAGACAGGGTGGAGTGTCTTTGCGTTAGAATCAGGGGAAAGGCCAACAGGGCAGATGTTGTAGTAGGAGTCTGCTATAGGCCACACAACCAGGACAGAGAGGTGGATGAAATATTCTATAGGCATTTAGGAGAAATCTCACGATCGCTTGCCCTTGTTCTTGTGGGAGACTTTAACTTCCCAGACATCAGCTGAAAATACAACACAGCAGAGCGGGACCAGTCCCGGAGATTCCTGGAATGTGTGGGAGATAACTTCCTGACGAAACTGGTGAGAGCACCGACCAGAGAAGGTGCCCTGCTGGACCTCCTCTTTGTGAACAGAGAAGGACTGGTGGATGATGTGGCAGTTGGAGGCCGACTAGGGCACAGTGATCATGAAATAATAGAGTTCTCTATTCTTAGAGAGGCCAGGAGAGGGGGCAGCAGAACTCACATCCTGGACTTCCAAAGGACTGACTTTGTCTTGTTTGGGCACTTGCTTGAAAAGATCCCTTGGGGGACGATCCTGAAGGGTACAGGGGTCTAGGAAGGCTGGACACTCTTTAAGAAGGAAGTGTTAGTGGCTCAGGAGCAGACAGTCCCCAGGTGCTGTAAGAAAAACCAGTGACAGAGAAGACCACCCTGGCTAAACAGGGAGCTTTGGAGCTTTGGCTGCAACTCAGGGAGAAAAGGAGAGTTTACAGCCTTTGGAAGAAGGGGCTAGCCACTCAGTGATTACAAAGATGCTGTGAGGCTATGCAGGGCGGAAATCAGGAGGTCTAAAGCCCAGCTGGAAATTAATCTGGCTTCAGCAATCAAGGACAACAAGAAATGTTTCTATGTCAGTAGCAAAAGAAAGACCAGGGAGAGTCTCCATCCCCTGCTAGATGCAGGAGGAAACATGGTAACAAGTGATGAGGAGAAGGCTGAGGTCCTTAATGCCTTCTTTGCCTCAGTCTTTAATAAAAAGACTAGCTGTATTGAGGAAATCCAGCCTCCTCAGCCAGAAGACAGAGACTGGGAGAACGACCCCCCCGCATTCCAGGAGGACATAGTCAGTGACCTACTGCATCACATAGACACACACAAGTCTATGGGACCAAATGAGATACACCCAAGACTGCTGAAGGAGCTGGCTGGGGTGCTCACCAAGCCGCTTTCCATCATTTACCAGCAGTCCTGGCTGACCGGGATCGGCCAATGTGACGCCCAAATATAAGAAGGGTCGGAAGGATGATCCAGGAAATTACAGGCCTGTCAGCTTGACTTCGGTACCCGGGAAGCTGATGGAGCAGCTCATCCTGAGTACCATCACACAACACATGCGGGACAACCAGATGATCAGGCCCAGTCAGCATGGGTTTATGAAAGGCAGGTCCTGCTTGACAAACCTGATCTCCTTCTATGACTTATTGGATGAGGGAAAGGCTGTGGATGTTGTTTACCTTGACTTTAGCAAGGCCTTTGACACCGTTTCCCACAGCATTCTCCTGGCGAAACTGGCTGCTCGACGCTTAGATGATCGCACGCTTTGCTGGGTAAAAAACTGGCTGGATGGCCGGGCCCAAAGAACGGTGGTGAATGGAGTTAAATCCAGTTGGTGGCCGGTCACGAATGGTGTCCCCCAGGGCTCAGTTTTGGGGCCACTCTTGTTTAACATCTTTATTGATGATCTAGATGAGGGGATCGAGTGCACCCTCAGTAAGTTTGCAGACGACACCAAGCTGGGTGGGAGTGTTGATTGGCTCAAGGGTAGGGAGGCTCTGCAGAGAGATCTGGACAGGCTGGAGCGATGGGCTAAGGCCGACTGTAGGAGTTTCAATAAGGCCAAATGCCGGGTGCTGCACTTGGGCCACAACAACCCCCAGCAGCGCTACAGGCTTAGGGAGAAGTGGCTGGAGAGCTGCCAGTCAGAGAGGGACCTGGGGGTGTTGACTGACAGCCAGCTGAACAGGAGCCAGCAGTGTGCCCAGGTGGCCATGATGGCCAATGGCATCCTGGCTTGTGTCAGAAATAGCGTGGCCAGAAGGGACAGGGAAGGGATCTTACCCCTGTACTCGGCACTGGTGAGGCCACACCTCCATTACTGTGTTCAGTTTTGGGCCCCTCACTACAAAAAGGACATTGAATTACTCGAGCGTGTCCAAAGAAGGGCAACGAAGCTGGTGCAGGGTCTGGAGCACATGTCGTACAAGGAGCGGCTGAGGGAACTGGGGTTGTTTAGTCTGGAGAAGAGGAGGCTGAGGGGAGACCTCATCGCCCTCTACAGCTGTCTGAAAGGAGGTTGCAGAGAGCTGGGGATGAGTCTCTTTAACCAAGTAATAAGCGACAGGACAAGAGGTAATGGCCTCAAGTTGCACCAGGGAAGGTTTAGACTGGATATTAGGAAGTATTTGTTTACAGAATGGGTTGTTAGGCGTTGGAATGGGCTGCCCAGGGAGGTGGTGGAGTCCCCATCCCTGGAGGTGTTTAAGAGTAGGGTCGACATAGCGCTGAGGGATATGGTGTAGATGGGAACTGTCAGTGTTAGGTTAATGGTTGGACTGGATAATCTTCAAGGTCCTTTCCAACCTAGATGATTCTGTGATTCAGTGCTCCAGATGATGGGGCAGAGCACACCCTCAGACAGCTTGCAGAAGGCACACAGCCAGGAGGAGAGGCTCCTGCAGCTGAGAGTTTTGTTGCCAACAGAGGGACCTTGACAGGCTGGAGAAAAGGGCTGACAGGAAGCTCCTGTAGTTGAAGAAGGGGAAGAGGGAAGAGCAACGTCCTGGGCCTGGGGAGGAACAAGCCTTTGGAGCCGTATGTGCTGGGGGAGACCCAGCTGGAAAGCAGCTGTGCAGAGCCCTGGGGTCATGGCAGACCTGAAGTCGACCAGCTTGGAGCCAGCAAAGTACCCTTGGGGCAAAGGCAGCTACCTGCATCCTGGGCTGCAGCAGGCAGACCACTGGCAGCAGGTGGAGGGAGGGGCTCCCTCCCCTCTGCTCTGTCCTGCTCTGGGCTCCCCAGGGCAAGACAGCCAGGGCCATGCTGGAGAGAACCCCCAGCCCGGGGCCCCACCCACTTTCCATTGGGGTCCCAATGTTGGTCAGCTGGAGCGAACAGCCACCAGAGCCAGCAGCACGGGTCTGTGCTGGCACGGAGCAGCGCTGGGAGGAGGCAGGGTCTGGCCGAGCAGCACTCCCCGGCACCCCGTTTCCCATCCTCGCTGTCGCCGGCTGGGCCACATCCATGGCATAGAGTGAGGGTCCTCCTGTCTCGGGCAGGATGGGCCAGGCCAACTGCTGCTGGCGCTCTGGGTGGGCTCCCCCTGGGGCTTGGGGACGGGCAGGCACGGTCGGGCCCCGCACCAGCAGCCTGTCTCGTGCCCGCCACTCTCTGCTCCGCAGGGAGGCTCTCACTGACGCTGAGGCGGTGCTGAGCACAGATGTGCGGCTGACCCGGGGCTGCAAGAGGAGCAAGAGGCACCTTCTCCTCCTCCAAGAGGAACTGGTCATCACCAAGTTGCAGTAAGACCCTCAGAGCCCAGCTGCCTTTCCCCTTCCCTGGTCCAGGCACCAAGCCAGGGACACTCTGGCACCAGCCCCAGGCCCTGGGGCCTTGGTGATGGATGCACCAATGTCCATCCCAAGGGCAGGTGGGGGGGGGGGGGGCTCTGCCCGGGGGCACCCCAAGGCGGCCACCTCCAGCTCACTGCCTGTCTCTCTTCTCCGCAGACGTGGCACCACTCTGCGCCCACAGCTCCGCCTGGCCCTGGACCAGCTGTGGGTGCTGAGCAGCGGGAAGGAGGCAGCGCGAAGGAGGCCAAAGAGGAGGAGGGGGAAGGCAGTGATGAGGACAGGACCTCCATCGTTCTCATCTGGCCCAGTGGCACCTGTGTTGCCACTTTCAGGTGAGTCGTGGTGCCACGTCCCATGGCGGGGCAGGAGAGGTTCCCAACCATGACCACGCCACCCTGTGAATGGCCTCTGCCCTCCGTGCAGAGCCTGGGCAGGGAGCGGGCAGCACACCGGCAGGGAGGGGTGGGGGTGTGTTTCCACACCCTGCATCCCGTGGTCACCTTTTGGTCCCCAGAAGGGAAGGGCAGGAGCAGCTGCTCTGGCAGGACAGAGGGAGCCAGGGCTTGGGCAGCAAAAAATCAGCATTCCAGGGATCTGAAAGCCAGGGGGCCTTTTCTGATGAAACTCACAGGACACTTGCCATCAGAACTCAGTGGCTGCAGATCTTTGGTGGCCTGTAACCAAACACAGCCCCCGATGGGTGCCCTGTGAAGGTGCAGCAGTATCACCTCCTTGCTACAGGCAATTCAGCAGATACTTGTATCTGGCTCTGAGGGGGTGTAACTCTGACCCATTATGGTGAGATCACCTTTTATGAACGCACACCTCATCCATCACTGATGTTGCTTGACTAAGTCTCCTGCCCCACCTCATCTCTAGCAGCTTCTAGGAAATACATTTGGATGCAATGGGTAGGCAGACAGGAATTCACTACTCACTGACGGATTTATCCCCAAATATTTGAGTTCAGCTACATCAAAGGCTGCAAGTTTTCAGCTATCACTTTTCAAGTCCAAAATTACATGCTGAACACAGAATCCTATGGTATAGCTTTAGAAAGTGGTGTCTGTTAGGCTTTCATAGCACTGGACCCTTATCAGGGCTTTCTTTTCAAGTCAGCTTTATGTACTGGTGTCGATCGTGTTTAATCATGTGCTGGCTGCTCTGCTGTACACAGTAGCACAAGCATTCAATGAGATGGTGCATTTTGGATATCATAGCACTTTGTTCATTTCACAGCAAGGGCAGGTGTCTGTGTGGGGTCAGCACAAGTATTGGCAGGTAGGTTAGGAGCCTAAAGACCCCTCCTGTATTCTGCAGGCAACTCTTGCTCACAAACACAGGGAGGAAGGGAATGCAGGCTTGTCTCGAGGAAGATATTTACAACCCCCAAAAAGAGCTAGGAAGAAAAATGTCATATGTAAAATATCACCTCTCTGTCTGACATTTCTGGCAAGTCTCACAGGCAAACAGGAAATAATACTGCTACCCAAAACATAATTTTTAAATGAAAGTTGCTAGTTATTGCAGTATTTATCTGGGACTCACCTGTAGCCCTCAAAAGACTATTTGCACCAGCTCCTTGACATTATCAACTTGTGTTATTTGCTGCCTCCTGAAATGCCAGCTGCCTAACCTTTCCAGGCTGTTCTCACACACAGTCTACTTTTCCAAAACTCATTAAGTATAGTAAAGATCTACAGTCCTCTGTAAATCTTGCGATTAAGCCAAGCTGCAAAGGGAACACTAAGATGTTTGAACCATCTCAGACTTTGTGCACTTCCAATTCCTTGCTGCAAAGATCTGTCCTCATTGTTGAGCAGTGAGAAAAGGAATTTATTTTTTTTTAAATAATATAGACAGCGCTACTTACAACCAACCAATTTTTTACAAACATATCACAATCGTAATTACTCCCTAGGTACACAGGGAGACGATCCTCAGCAAAAGTTAGCTCAAGGCTCATGATTTGGGTTTCCCAATTTCCTCTAAACTGTGACTGTTTAGATTAATCCCCAGTACAGACTGTCTGACACATGTCACTGGGTACTCTGCGACTGTCTAGGAAGTTGCAAGACTACTCCTACATTACCAGACAGGTTGATATTAGCAGCAGATGTTAAATACTATATTCCAGATAATATGCAGTATTAAATTTCTGAAGGGAGAACAGCACTATAAAAGTGGATTCCTCCAGTCCAATATCCTGCTTTTTTTTTTTTTTTTTTTGCATAAAGAAAGTAAGTAAACCAGGGTTTGGTGCTGTACCTCTAGAACTGATTAAAAATAAACAAAATCCCAACAAACTAAAACCTACCAGCCAGTGAGTTTAGTTACAAAACACTCCCATGTATTGTAATTGGGAATTATTCCATCAGTAGGTTGTCACACACGGGACGATGAAAGCCTTATAATAAAAAGCCTGAGGAGAAAAAAAATGTACTCTTCCTTCCAACATTGGGAAATGTCATCTTTAAGAGGCAACGTATAAATTACTAAGCTTCAGGTTATTTCCTACAAGTAATGAAGCACAGTTCAACAGTTACCTCACTTGTCTATTAGTTGATGCACAACTGACAATTTAGCAGAGAGTTAAGAATTCAAAAATTTTGACTCTGTTTTGTTCCTTTCCACATCCTTATCTTTCTTATCAAAACATTTAAGAAGAGAGGATGATGATTCAAGGAATTAAGTTCTGTACCTGAATTCCTCTCTTGTCCTTCATCAATGGAGCTGGACCACTAATAAATCTTGTCTTTCAATGGATGTGGGTCTCACACTGTACTTCCAGGTAGACTTTACAGATAAGGCAGAAACATTATTTTGCCTTTTTCCTCCACTGAGGACATCAGTGTACAATCAACAGCCTAAACATAACTTTGATGCCTTTAATGATCAGAGAAAGACATTTGAGTGCTAGTCAGACATTGTGTTGTGCAGTTAGAGGAAAGGCAGGTCACTGCTGGACATGGGATTAGGGCATCCACTTGCATGGGGGGAGACAGCAGAAGCATCTCATCCTAGTCAGCATGGTAGTTGGGACATAAGCCTTCCTATAAGCCTCCAAAGAGAAGTTGGGGGCCTGGCTGACCATCTTTTGTTTTCATTTTCTCTGGGGACACCAGTGTGGTATTTTGAGAGGTGGTGGTGGGGTGGTTTTCAAACGCCAGCTGAGGTCTTCAGAGATTGTGCTAGTGCTAAAACTGCTGCTAACCACAGCGTAGGTGGCTCTATCAGTGCTCAGCAGCAGAAGATTAGGTGACAGCTGAGTAGCTGCTTGATTGATAGCAAATGCCTAATGAGACAGTTAAACATCCAAGGCAATTAAGCACCTCAGAGGAACTGAGCCTAAATTTAGCCTGATCCAGCTGATTTTTCCCAATGGAAGTTCACACTATCAGCCAGTCCAGGGAAGCAGAAAGGACAGTCACCTCTAGCAGTAGAGGCAGAGACATACACAGTGGTCAGCATTTGAAGTAAGGTACAGATATAGGTAGCTCCAGAGAAGGAGACTTCTCCACAGCCTGAGCTGCTCACTCTTTGGTTGTCTCAAACTGAAGTGATTGGAGAGGGATCGCCTGAGCATTTTCACCAGCAGAGCTGGGCTGTGGCAAATGGGGATACTGTTGTCAACCAAGCAGACAAGTTTATTTTGCAGACATCTTCAGGCCAAATCTTAACTGCTCTTTTAGCCCACAGCCCTCCAGAAGAGGCGAGAGTCAGTGCCCATACTGAGCTGAGAGTCCCCACACTCAGTGGAGCAGCACTGGTTTTATCTCCCATTCCCCACCCTCTCAGAGGGAATAGGCTGCAGATTAACAAGAACTTCTCAGCAGTCAATAAAGTCCATTAGAAAGTTATTTTTCAGTATGGCTGCCCCCATGTAACTTACCTAGCTTTGACTGAGTTGATCCTGAAGGAGTTTACTCCATAATGAAGGGTTACTCCCCATGAAAAAGCAGGCTTAAAACTATTCCCCCTAATTTGTATTTGTCTGTGTCAAAGTGATTATGCTTGTCATTAAAGCAACCCAACATTAAGACTTCATAGATGCCATGGGTGCAGTTCAGCCCCTCCCAGTAAATTGGGATAACTGAAAACACACACACATGCCACCCTTTGAGAAATAAAACAAAAATAATTTTTAAGAAAATTTTAAAAAAACCACTTTCAGCTTCAGGATTCAATTTTATTGACATCACTTGTGAGGGATTAAAAAAAATTAAAAACATCAAGCCTTGCTCTCCATACTGACACCAAGAGAAAGCTTACTTTAGACACCATGCAGCTGTGTCTAGCTTTTTAAAGTTCACAGCTTATACCTGCCATTTCTCTAGTATTTACCCTACAGTAAAACTATGAGGTCAGTAAGCTCTGGGTCACCTCACGGTACTTAGATCCACAGAATGAATACCCTAAACAGTTTCAGACAAGACAAAGCAATGAAAAAGTGTTCTTGAATAACTTTTAAACCTGCAGTACTCTGTGATGTTATCCAAGTTAGCTGCCCTGCATCTCAGCTCAAAAGCTTATGCTCTGTGCAGAATAGCCCCTTCCCATAAGATGGCTTTTCAGACCGCCTTCCAGTTGCTGGAATAGTGGCCCTGGGGAGAAATTTAGCATTCTTTCAAGCTACAATTGTTCAAAGATTTTAAGGAACAGGTATTCTTAGCTCAAGAGTTGAGCAGGTGCAAAAGTGCTTGCAGGAAGATGGGACCGAAGATGCAATGTATCCCTTCAGAGAGCTTAAACTAAGTTTTTAGATTTCTAAATGCTGCAGAAAGCTCAAAGCCCTGCAGCAAAGCACGTGTGATGACCCTACATGGCATCTCCAGAGCTGGAGCCAGAAAGGCATGTTGAGAGACAGAGAGGTCAGACCTGTCCCTGGTTTTGCCCAAGAGACGAGAGCCAGATTTGTCACCACCTCCCTCACCAACAGGTTTACAGCCCTGCATGGTATCACTCCCTTTTCAGGATTGAGACATTTGCCAGAGACAAGCAAATGCTGCAAGGATTGCAGCCTGATCACAGAGCAAGTTACTTATTTTTTCCTTTAGTTTCTTTTAATCTGTAGAATTTTTTTTTTATTTATTTTTTTTTTTTTAGGGTACACTGTAGTGCAGCCAAGGTGGAGAAAGCAAACCTGTTACATTTCCTGAGGCTGATCAGTGTAGATGGTTGGGTAAAAATTATTATGCCAGCTAAAAGGGGCAGGGCAGTGGTAAACACACACATTCTGTATTATAGGTAAAGGGGGAATTCAGCAAATGTAGCTTATGATAAACCTCTGCAGGAACCTGATAATAAAAATCATTAAAGTCAATACAGATGGGGTTTTGTTGGGTTCTTTTAGAGATGTTGCAGCTTTATTACCAGTTGTCTTCATAAATTTTAATAATATTCATAATTATTAACCCAGATTCATAAGGCTCTATTTGATGAAATATTTTAATACAGCAAAAAATAACCCCACATACATACCCAACACTTTGTTGCAATTTACATTGACATCTAGAAGATCCCATTCAGGCTAAAATTCAGCAACAACAGTTGAAATAACACCAGCCACCTCATGAACTGCAGGAAAAAGAAAGATTTCCTGTCTGCTAGTAAAAACTTCCATGGCATCATTAGAGGTAACCAAGATATGGATCACGCCAGGAAAATATTAGCATTTGAATATACTTACTATTTCTGTTTGAAATATAATTTCCAGGAATGCAGATGCACCTTAACTATTACTATTTACGAAGAAAAATGTCTTTGGAGAAAAAGATGACTCTCTTCGAACATGGGGGATCTCCTACTCAAGATGGACAGAGTTTCACAACAAAAGCCATAGAGAAAAGCACAGGGCTTAAAAGCATCTCTTCTTTAAGATACTCTTGAACCAACAAAGTTTAAATATTCTTTACCCATCCTCTTATTTATTTTTATAAAAGAGAACAAAAAGCTGTTTGTTAAATTAGATCATGAATGCTCCGAAGTAAGGCTCATCAGGGAAATACTGTTGTGTCAGAAAAGCAGTACAGGCTACTTAGTGCAACAATGGCTTTAAACTAGTGGAATGCATGTTCTCTTTTCCTGACTCGGACACAAGTTTGTTGCGTGACCTGAAGTAACTTCCCTTTTCCTTGCCTCATTTTTACAGAATCACAGAAAAATACATGCTAGTCCTCTGGAGATCTTGCAGTTCAACCTCCTATTCAAAGCAAGGCTAGTTTCAAAGTCATATCAGGTTGTGCAGTGCTCGGTTTAGCTGAGTTTTGAAAGTTCCCAGGGACCGAGAGCCCTCTGAGCATTTGTTCCTGTGCTTAAGAAGTTCATCACAATACAAGTGGTTCCCTTCTGCAATTTATGACAATTGCTTCTTGTCCTTTTGTTCTGCACATTTGAGAAGAGCCTGGCTGCATCTCCTCTGCAATACTCCATCAGGCACTGAGTGACAGCAGTTAGCCCCTTCCTTAACTTCTCTTCTGGCTACTTTAGCCACACTCTGCCAGGCTCTTTCCAGTTTGTTGATCTCTCCCTTGTGCCGGCCTGCGGACATTGGTATAAAACTGCACTTAGTAGTCTGTTAGCTGTACTGGGCTATGCAAGAGAAATTAAAACCAGACCAACTTAGCAAGAGGTCAAAAATTCTTAAGTACTTGTAGCCAAGGCTCATTAAACGTGCCCAATCACCATGTTCATTTATCCCAAGTAGTATCCTCTAACATTCACATAATTTAGCAGGTGTGATGAAAATCAGTCCATTCTCCCAGCCTGAAGCTGCAAGGACACCTGACCAGCATATCTACAGCTCTCAGAGCAACAGATCTGAACCCTCACTGTAAAAAGGCATTTTAAACACAATGCATTGAATTCAGGTCCTATTTATGATACAATGGGTACATGTATGAAGCACATATTTCTATGGCCAGCTCAGTTATTTTTTTTGTCCTTGAATAAGATTTATTCAAGAGGCCCTTTCCCAATAGATGGCAAGCACTGTGTTTAGAAATTCCCCTTAATTTCACTACCAAGAAGCCCAGCTAAAGAACAGATGTAGTTATATCATTTTTGAACAGGAAACTTGCTTAAAGCTAATAAAATGGCAGTGTTTCAAACAAGGCTGAAACAGATTTCCATCAGTTGTGTAATTAGCCATACTCTGGATTTTGTACAGAACACAGATATTTAAGCAGCAGTTTCTATGACTACCATCATTCTGCTCATTATCTCTGAAGGATTAGCCCAGGGATTCTCTTTAATAGGTGCTAAGAAGGGAAAGTCATGATGGCACACTACTACTTCGGATATGATGGGTGTTAGTACAATGAATCATTTCTCAAGAACACAGCTTTCAAGATCCTCTGTATGTTGCTCAAGTATGTTTCTGCTTTTGGCTCATGACCTGTCATTTACGAACCTGCAAAAAGCTTTCCAAAGAGCAAATAGGGAGCAGAGTCCAGCAGCCTAAAAATGGTTCAGTATATCGTGTACCTTCATTTCCCCCAGCCCTGCCACTCCGGCCATGGCACAGAGAGAAAAGGTCAGCAAACTGAAGACTTAATGTCTAAGACTCTACTTACAAAGAGCTTTAATTTTAGTAAGTTTGGGGAAGTGGCTGGAGGGGACAGAGGAGATTAAGAATTAGAGGATCATGAAATGATGAACTTATCTCTACCAATTTTGCTTTTACGTCTGTATCTGTGACAAGAGGGAGTTGGTTCCAAGGCTCCAAGAGGATCATTCTCTAGAGCTGATTGAAAAAGGAGCTTCCCTCTCCCTGAGGAAATGCCTGGACTTCAAAGTGTGCTTTCTTTTCAAAAACAGACCAAAAAGCAAATATCTTGGAAACTTTCAAAAAAGAGAAAACAATTTTGTTCCAATATTATTAAAAAGATTACTTGAGCACTTCTAAAAATCTGTACATAAAAAACGCAAAATTATATAAATCAGAACATTGTCCAAACATCCAGGGAAATTCAACAAATTTACATGAGAATCCACCTAGTGCAGTTTTTTTCTTGAGTCCTGGTTTTGTGGCCAAAGCATCAGACAGACCTTGAAAGCACAGGCGAGCACTGAGCTGAACCTGAATTCTGCATCAAACCCTGAGCAAGTCTTTAGTTCTATGGACAGCTGAATTTGAAAGGCTTGGGAGAAGCTCCTCCACCTTGCACCAAGGAAAGAATCATAGCAAATGGATGATAAGTACCAAGTGCAAAATAGCTCAGGATGTGATTGCAGGTTTACTGACCCAAGTAGAAAGAATGACACCTTTCTAGATGCTGCTCACCGTATACTCAAACTAAGGCTTATGTGACTTTTCTACCAGCATTGTACAACTGCCATTAGAATGCCCGTAGGCTTTTAAATTGCTCCTGAATTCTGAAAGGGAAACTAATGGCATTGCAAAGTACGGACAAGAAACTTTGGGTTTCTTCTCTTCTGTAATATAAGTAGAAATTCACAGGAGACTAACTCCCATTAAACTAGTGCAGTCATTCTATAGCTGGTTAAAAAAACCTCAAAACAAACAACAAAACCCATCAACTAAAAAAGCCACAAACCCCACAAATCCCAGAATATTAGTTCTTGAAGATTTTAAGAGCAGTTGTGTATTCTGGAGAGTTTACAAGCCCTGCAGGAACATCATAATGGCTTGAAACGTTTAGTTATACCTTACATAATTGGGCATTAAATACAGCTTTGTAGCAGCTACTTTAGTATAGTCACAGTGGTACAGTACTATAACAGCATTTAAATCTTGTCAGAATGCAGCCCTGTTGTGCTTGAGACTTAACACTCTCAGTTCCCTGGGGAAAAAATATTTCCGCTTGCTCTGCGTACATCAAGGCAGAAAGTCTCTTCTAGGTTGTTACCATGCAAATAACAATAAGTTTTCTTATGTGAGCCTCCCCCCTTCAAACATTGACTGAAGGATACTGGCTGTATGGCAAGGCACCTAGTCTCCCACGTAACAAAAGAATATGCAAAACATAGACCTTCTCTCAAAACTCCAGTAACCTACATGAGAAGGTTAATTAAAGATTCAGCCATCTCTTCAATTTCCATGTGTCTAGGTACAAAATTGATGCTTACAATAATTGGCTCTGGAGGCCAAGAGATAGCCCCCTCTGCTGCAAACCCCAGATTTAGCACATACAGTCTTCCCTGCAGCCACAGGCAGAAGAGCAGCAACACAGCAGCCATAGCTGTGAGAACCCACAATCCATGGAAGAGTGACTGCAACCACACACTCCTAGCTTAAACTTCACTCCTGCGGTCCTACACATCTTTGCTTTTGTGTGGAGATAGTTGCCTTCATGATTATTTCCCAACAGCAGCTCCTGTTACTATTTTCCTTTAAAAAAAAAAAAAAAAAAGTAACTTTAAGAAGCTTCAATCACTATAGGCCCCCCAGCATGGGCAATAAAACATACAATAATCTTTCAAACAATTTAAGACAAGTGATGGATGGCAGATGAACCCAGTACCCTAGGTTCCTTTTATATCACTGTTAAATAGATTTGGAGAGGCATAGCGTTCCTCTGGTGGCGGGCTGCATCTCTAACAGGATAAACTTCAGCATGCTAATTGGCACAGAGTACAAATTGGCTGCTGGTGCGTGCCTGGAGGTCCTGGGCAATAGACTGAAAGAAGCAAATTTCTGCATAACTGCCCAAAGAGATTTGGACTGAAATCCTTAATCACAGTTTTAATGACAGAACAAGAATTCTGCTTTCTATCATTATGAGTTCCCTGTTCTGTGCTGGCTTTTGCCTACAAGTATTGGAGGTGGCTTTTGATTTGATTTCTGTGGTGCAATACCTAGGCTGTGCCTACACCTAAATGGACTTTGTAATTAAGGAAGGAAAGGTGGAGAAGTCAGAAACACAACAGAAATGCAGAGAGGAGAAAGAAATTCCATGATGCTTTTGTGATGTTTCAGAAAGTCCTTCTGTCCAGTGGAAGTGGCAGTAGGGAAACCACAGGACAGGCAGGGAAAAGGCCTTCAGTCCCCTGCCTCTGCAGAGCAAGAGACAGATACAGGCTCTTGCCAAATACAGAAGCAGAAATGTCCATTTGGTGGCTGAGTGGATGGATGATTGCAGCTATGGTACTTGCAGCTAAATCACCTCAGCACTTTGCCCCGACTCACTGTGTCTGCACACACAGCAGATGGATGGACACTCCAACTGTCTCTTCTAGGGCTTCTTCTGGGTGCTGTAGAAAGGGACATTCTGAAAATAGAAACTTCTTCATAAGAGCAAAGTCTCCATTTGCCTTTCCCAATGCTTTCCTTTCTGTAAAGCCATGCAGTATATAACAGCAGTATATAACCTCACCAAGGTCACAGGGCTACACTGGAACCCCAGTTTTATGACTCTGCTTTATGTTCTAGCAAAACAGTATGGTTCAGCTCCCGTTGGATAAACAAGAGTTGTGGCCTATATGCACACCCGAAAATAGCCACCTAATTCCCTACCTCCCTTTCTTCCTTCTCACCAATACATTCTTGGCCCATTGGGTCTGTATTCTCCCGCAATGAAATTTGGCTGTCTTGTTTGAAGAAGCTTATTCTCCTGAGCTGCTAACACTGTTCATGACATTCCCTTGGATCTACAGCACTTCAGAGAACATTGCTGTAGTGCCGGACACAATACCCGAAGATAACACATCTCTCCTCACACTCCTGCTCTCTCCTTTTCGCTGGCAGCAGACTATGCAACAGCCTCTATAATTGTTTTCCAGTACCAATGTTATCACATTCAGAAGCTACTGTGAAATACTTCTTTTTAGGGAACATTTTGCTTTACATCAGGCTGGCCTTGGGTAGAAAGGTATCTTGTTCCTCAACACCTAGAACCAGTAGCAACTCTTACAAATGCAACCTCCACACACACACACATCTAACGTAGCCATTTTCTCCCCATAAACAAAGAATCTCTTTTCTAGACAGAGGGTCTCAAGACATTATTAGTGACTAATGAATCTTTATTCTCTATCACAATATTCTAAGTAATGCTAGTCCAGATGTTGACAAAATGGACCCTTTTAACCACCATTTTGGACCTTATTTTCTATATATTGTAAAAGAAAACTCTTGCACATTTTTTATCTTTCAGGAAGACAGATTGTAACAAATTGGAGTCCCTTTGTGTAATACGTTACTGAAAGTTGGTTTATTAGTTTGACTACTGATTAGCTCAGTAGTAATAAGTGCAATTATTATGTTTTATATAATCTTACAGACATCTGGCATCTCTGGGATGACAAGAATATAGACTTTATCCTCTTTAGTGTAAGTTTATAGGCAAGAACAGATGTCATGCAGTTTTAAAAAACATTCACTGGTAAGAGTAAACAAATCAGACAGAAAGACACAAAGGACTGAGTTTTCATACCTATTTCTTCTTAGAAGCATGCCAGGATTATGAAAGACAAGTCAAAGAATTCAGCACATGTCCCTTTTCAGACATCTACTGCTTTCCCTTTTAGCTACAATAAAGATTTGTATTTATCAGAGAAAGAACCAAAAACATAGATGCGTTTTTCTTCATTGCCTTCCTAGAAGTGACCACAAGTCATTTTGAAACCAACAGGCTGAGAGAAGCTGCTGACAGTTGAGCATCTCCTCTCATGGAGGAAGGTTATTCACTGTGGGATACCAAAAAGCGAGACCAGGTGAACCACAGGAACACAGCACAGCCAGTAACAGAAGAGACGGCGTGCCTGAATCTAGTTTAAGATGACTAAAATACACATTTAGGAGGCCAACAAAAAAATATTGGAGAAATGCTGGCCCATACTCAGCTATCCACAGCATCCACAGGCCAGCAGTGCAGAGGGCAAGCACAGCACCAGAAGAGGAGAGGACATGTGCGGGCACTCTGCCAGCAAACAACCAAGCGCTTGCCTGTACGGTCTGTGCTGCATGAGCCCAGGCTGGGCAGAGCGCATGGCAGTGCCCAAGCACAGCTCCCCCATGCACAGCCCGACTGTGTGAAGCTACCCGGGCAGGGCTCCCTGCCCCCCGGGTATGGGCTTCCCCCCCACTGCTGATGGGCCCGACAGCGAAAGACGGCACTGAGCAGAAACCACAACGTTTTACTAGGAACTTATCCCCCTGCTAGGGTCAGCAACAGGGAGGGAGAGAATGCTGGAAGGACTAATCTCAAGACTGTAAGTGCACTTATTCAGGCTGACAACTAGGTGAAGCGTTTGGGCAGCAGCTGGAGTTTCTCAGAGGAAAAGTAAACTTTGAGCAGTCACTGAGGTGATAGGGGAAAGACCAGAAGTCTTCCTATAGCTAGTAAACGTTGCTCTGATCCTAGTTCAACTGATTTGTTTCCAGATACATGCACACTTCTGTACACCCTTCCCCCACAAATATGATCAGTGTTTCCATAGAAGAAAATTCTTACAGAGAACAGAGGTTTAAAAATTTATTTTCTAAAAAATTCTTCCTACCCTGGAGAAAAAGATTGATTGTCATCTCTTGATTTCTCTGCTTTTTAAAAATTTGCATTTCAAAGAATAAGCCAGAGAGAAAGACAGAGTCCACAGTAGCATCAGCTTAACTAAAACAACTGTTGAATATTCATTTTCCCTCTTTCCCCCACAGAAGGATTGGTACTGCTATAGCTGTTGCGTGATGCGCATGCTGAAGACAGGAGCTCAGCTGAGCTCTAATTTCAAGTGAAAAAGCATCTATTGCATTTTTTGTGCTTGTGAGCATAATTGTAATTCAATATTTGCATTGCAAGAATGCCTAAGCAATACCACTGAGATTTATTGTGCAATGCAATGTACAAACATGCTGATATGACCCCAAAAAGGGCTGGATGGTTGCCAGTCCTACCTCACAGAAGCACAGGTGGTTTAAAGGCTTAGTCTACAATGCTTTTGTCAAGACTTGTATATTTACCACTAGCAACAAGATCCCAAACCAGAAAAGGTGAAATGAACAGAAACAAGAGCTATCACATGTTTTTCTGTTGTGCTCATGCACAGACTCTGCAATTAGGTCCCCGCAGTGACCAGCTGAAGCCAGTGTGCTTCAATACAGAGCATGCGTGGATCCAGGCACCAGCCCGAAGTCCACTCAGGAGGGTACAAGCACATTCATTTTGGCTAGAGCACACCATTTCCCTCAGTGCTCACAAGCGAGCCATCAATTGCTAATGCTTCTTTCACCCTTTCATCCTCTGTCCTACCTTCTTTCTCTCTCTCAAAATTTCACCCTCTTAACATTTGAGTTTACAGCATTTTTAAAGAGGGAAACCCCCAAACCATTCTATGATTTCCTATCAGAGAAAATAATTTATTCTTAGTAACAGAAAATAAATAAACTACATTATCCTTTGACAAGAGGTCCAGCTCAGGAAAACAGGATATTGCTTAATACTTCACAGGCAAATACAGTATTCTTCATTCATTAGAGGTTTTTAGCAGAAGACCTTTCAGAACTTTGAGTGATTAAAAAAAAGCTGTGGACATGGCATGCATTTACACATACTGACACAGCTTCATGTGCATGTATAAATACATGACTATGTGTGTGCACATAAACACACACACTGCTTTGAAGACTTTTATACCCAGAGGACTGAATTCAGGCTTTGAGAGCCTAAAATAAGCAGCAGAAAAACAAAGTCACAAAAAAATCTCAGCAAGGGAATATTGGAGGAGTTGCCCAGCTACCCTCACACCTTCCCCTGGGAATGCATGGAAGACTGAAGCTCCTGCAGCTCAGTAAATGCCACCAGCTTCAGTGAAGCACAGAAAACCCAGAGATCTCTCAATATCCACAGACGCAAGGACTTAGACGGTGCTAGAGACAAGCACCCCCAAACCACAGCCCAGCAAGACTAGCACACATACCTTGACTTTCAAGCTGAAGGAAGCACACCCTGAGCAACATAATCATCAGCTGTGTATGCCCTGCCCACCACCAACAGCTCCACAGACCATTAAGCCCAACCTTGTTTCAATTAGACTAATTAATTACTACTTTGCAGCACCTTCCCCTCAGATGGACCCTGCTGTTGCTGATTACTTCACACTGACTAGAAAGAAAATATGTGCTGCAAAGAAATGTGCTTGAAACCATTTGTATTTACACTGAATAGCAACAGTAAAACAAACAAAAAAAATTGTCTTTCCAACAGCTGAAGAATTGCACAGAATTATGCAGGTGTGCTCTCCCATGGTTTGGCTCAGCTGGAAGCATAGAGGAAAATCACTAGTCCATCTCGGGGACTGCAAACTTATTCCAGAGTTAATGCTCATATTAGTTCCTGCTGTATTCAGCAAGACGTTTCAAGCTTCAGCTAGTGATGAAACTCGAGTCTTGGAAAACTCACCTTTATTATGGGCTGTGTGGCAGTGGCGCAACAGCTGCTTTGCAAGCCACAGACTGTCTTGGGCACAAAATGGGTGAGATGGCTGTCCATCAGCACAGGGCTGAGCCTGCCCCCGGCTCCGGTAGCCTGCTGCGGCTGTGCCAGGGCTCCACGGTGGGTTTTGTGATGCAGGAGTACACGTGGGTTTGCTCGGGATGAAATGGGGGCAGGCTGGAGTCCAGGGCTCCCCACTCGGGAGCAGGCATCTGGACACCTTCTCCCTTCTCTGCAAACTGCCAGGGGCAAGCCAGGGCAGCCCTGGGAGCAGCTCAGCTCCCTCCTCCCCACTCACTACCTGCAATGACAACCCGTTGTCAGTCACATTTTCAATGTATTCAATACCAATGGTGAGCTCAGCACAGTGGTCAGTGTTGGCAGCAAGGCCACTGCCTGCCTTTTCCTGACACCAGCACAGGCTGCTGCAGACTTGATGTGGCATAAACCCATGAGTCCAGAGGTTTGTTTTATCCTGGGGCTGAGAAGAGGGAAGGTGTCTGTCTCTCCTCCTCAAGCTTGACTGCAGCATTGACTGCCACGTTTCTAGCAATACCTCTCACCTCTGGCTAATTGAGTCCTCAAAATCACTTTTCTTAAAATAAAGGGGTGTCCTTTAATCATCTTCTGCTTTGTCACATTGAAATAATATTATCGGGTGGTTTAGAAAACAATGAAATGTGCCCAAATTTGGGGGTTTTTTGCAATAGGAAGACACCCACAGGTGGATTCTTATATCAGCCTTTGTCATGCACCATAGAAGTCAGTGAAATATTTGCTGCTTCTTAGTGCTCTTTTTAGGGTCAGAGTTTTACTCTGAGCAGGGAAGATTCTAATTTTTCTTCATGACCTCATTTCAATTAACCATCACATCATTAAGCACAACATTTGCTGGTCAGCCTATTCCATTCAGTAACGTGCACCACTCACTAGCCTCTGACAGAGGAAGCTTGGGAAGAACCTTTCTCAGTTTGTTTAGTGTAAGGTCTTTTATCATGGGGACAGAACAGGGGTCTGTTGAGGACAGCTGGCCTAGCCTGGCTTGGGAATCTTTGCCTTTAAAGCCTGGTAGTAAAAAGTGGTGATTCTTTAAAGCCATGGGGCAGTCAGTCAAAAAGCACGATGTCTGAAATCATTCTACAGGAAAAGGAGAAAATGTTAGAAGATGGCAATAAATATATTGTAGAATCACTGGAAAGATCTCATGATCATTTAAATAACATGTTTTCCATCACGCTGACAGCCACAGAGATAAACGGGGGCAGAAGAAGGTGCTACAGGCCTCTGTAACATTCCTGTCAGCCGTGAAGTTTAACTTGATCTTTTTATTTATTTGCACCTGAAGAAAATGCAATTCTATAATTTTCTCCCTTCCTCTGAGATTAATAATCTGTATTTTTCCCAAAGAGATTACAATCCAGTGTCAATCACAGTGACAGTTGCCAGCCTTAGTAGTCCTTAAACAAATTAAATCCATTGCGATCTAATGATTCTGTTTTGAAAATGCACCACCACCATTTAGACTCTGTGCATCTGACAGAAGATACAAGCTTTTGAAGCGGTCATGAACACTACTGCAAAGCAGCAAGTAGGAGTACCAGTTTCATCTGAACAAAGATTCTTATTAAAAACAACCTTACTAAAAACCCTGCAGTGTTGCTTTTGTTCATTTGACAAGCAAACAGCATTTCTCAGATTTCAGCACTTCAGTCAGCCTTTGGGTAATAAGTGTTCCTCCTTCACATACTTTTTTTTCTCCTGTCACATCTGTGGTGGCAGCTGATCCTTCCATCTCCTTTCACGTTAGCTGCCAGCAGCCCTCCAAAGGTCTCCATTAAGGGCACTCCAGCCTCACACTGCTCATTGACTGGTCATAGCTGATGGTTCATGGTATATTTCTCTGCAGTTCTCTGCCCCTCTGAATCAGATGCAGCTGCAGGAGAACAGCTGTGCAGCCACTGCACACCATGGGCATCTCCCCTGTGGTTCCTGCTGATGGGCTGCCCCCACCATACATCCCAGTGCTGGAAGGCAGAGCTGCTCATTCACCTTTCAGAGGCCGTTTCTGAGGCCCCATAGCTTGACAAACACCAAAAAGAGTTGTGCTTCTGCTGCATTTGACTCTGAACCTTTTAGCTACTGCAGCACTGCTTTAGCTGATCCAAAGCTTTTAATCTTGGAAAATGAGTGGTGGAAGTAGACTATAGAGTTGCCTGAACTTCTTAATGGCCAGGGAAAGCAAGGAAGGACTGCTTTGTTAGAATACAAAATTATGGAAAACCTAGTGATGGTATCAGGCTTTAGGCTTAAAATTATTAGAAAGGGATACATATTTATATAACTTAAGATTCAATTTTAAAAATCTCTGTCCCAGGATATTATGGAGACCATAAGAAGAGATGGGTTCAGAAAAGAGACTGGCAAGTTTCTGGTGAATACAAGTCCATTAACCTTTTCCTTTAGTCTGCTCTCCTTGAGAAATATTTTGTCTTTTATCAGGGACAGGGAGAGCCAGAAAACTGAAAATACCCAGCCAGTGCTCCATCAAACCTTCAAGTTTGCTGCAGCTGATTATCTCACTCTGGCACCGAATTCTTATCAGGGGCTGTGCATTTCTTTGCAAATAGGGGAAAGGATATGCCGCTATTCCTCTGCATGCCTCTGACATCTACCATCTCTGTGTATCTCACTGTATTCATAGGGGATATCAGCAGTGGTTGCAATGGAGACAGTAATTCTGCCACTTAGAAATGTCACTGTCTCCTTTGTGAGACACTGGTATCATACCACGAGGGGCTTTATGGCACAGGGGGAGTGAGAGAGAACATCCACTCATTCAGCGCTGGCCAAGGGCAGCCAGGGGCATGGGGACAGCCCCGGGCATCTCCATCGGGTCCCACCCAGCAGCCTACATGGGCACAGCTGATGCCATTCATGTGTTACCACCTCATACAATTGTTCCTACACACACTGGGAAGAAAAATGTCCTCAGAGAATATGGGCTAAAGATGAACCACTTCTTGCATTCTGTATCCATTCTTCTGTGAGGACATTTTGTCAAGAAGTCATTAATTTGCTGCATACTTAGGTCGCACAAGTTGAATCATATGCTGGATATATGCTATTTTAAGTGAAGTGGGAGGAGGTAGCATGGGACAGCAAAGGGAAGAGAAAAAAGAGGTTTATGAAAAACAAAACATTATTTGCAGCAGCTCTAAAAACTTACTAGAAACTTTTCAACAGAGTTTAAGCACTACATCAGCATAACCATGTAAGAGTTATACAACAAACATTTTTCATTTAATAATTGTGGAAATGTGCATTTAATATCTCACGTTAAGACTGTGATGTGATGCCATGCAAAGCTATTATAAAGTGCTCAGGAAAACCAGACTACAGGGCTTTAACGTTTGCAAAAAAGGAGTCCATGAGGAACTCCCAAAAGAAATCTCTTCCTTAAAGTAGTATAATTTTCTTCTTCAAGCACATCTTCAATAATTTTAGCACTCAAACATTTCCAAGCTCTTCCAAAAAATATCGTTACAGATAAATTTTTAATTAGCTTTCTAAAAAGACTCCTCTATTACAACACAGAAAGTGCTGTAACTTACAAAGAAGCCTTGTAGACAAACTGTATTTCTTTTTATGGTCTTCATCTTATGCGGTCAATCCCATGCTGCTGAATTCATTCTGACCATTGTACAGCTCTGTAACCTATTAAAACATTTTCCGCCGGTGCACACACACCACACTCATAACTGTTTTGTACACCACTGGCTTTAACTGAACAATAATTATTTTTACACTCATCAGTGAATCACTTCACAAATCTAGTTAAGTCTCGGGTCAGGGAAGCATCTGCAAACTGTGAGAGTGGAGAGGCCACATGTAATTTCTCACATTGCTTCCCACAACAGCACCTACAGCCCCAAAGTGAGCCGAAGGTCTTGGGTTGTGATCGCGGGGAGCTGCAGGAGGGGGACAGGGTGGAGTTGCCTTGTCAGCAGCAGCGACTGCTCACCAGCAGAGCTGCAAGAGGAGTGGGATTCGCAGAGGAGATAGAGTGACTCATCCCCACAACAAGCTCAGTTGCCAGCCGGCTCAGGGAGTCAATGCCAGCAGCACTGTGACACCAGCAGAAACAAGTTTCAGAAATACTCTCTTCCAAAAGAAAGGAAACTGCTGGAAGGTCAGTAACAGAAAAGCCCTTTTAATGTTTTACAGCTATGTATTTGTGACTAAATTAAGTCAGTGTGACAGCTTCCTTAATCATGTATCAGAGATTCATGGTGACACCAGATGGCTAAAGGGTCAGGCTTTTCCACGGGAAAGGTTGTCACACTGTTGGCTCCTTCAGCAGAGAAGAAAAACACTCAATGAGAAGCACCTGTAAGAAAGGAAACTGAAAAACAGAGTTACCACAGAGCAAAGAACTTCAGAAGATACCTCACAAAGCCGGTTGCTAGGAATTGAGAAACAAAAAAATCGTGGAAGACATGGGAGCATTTGGAAAACACTGGAAAAAAATTAATAATTTTGCACGTGTTTAGAACCATGTGCAGTGAGGACTACCCAGCAAATGCACTAATGCTGTATAGCAGGAGCCAGCACAGGTGGCAGGGCAGACTTCTACGGGGGAACCCTGTCTACAAGAGCTGAAACCCCCTGATTAACTCTTTCACGAGAAGAAAATTTCATCCAGATAAGCCCAGGTACTGAAAAAATACAGAATTTAGAGGAAAAAACAGAAAAACTGAGAATGGATATGAAGTATCCAATTCCTACTGTGGGAAAGATTTGATTTTGAACCGAGAAAACAAACAAAAAAAATCACGGCTCAAAAGAAGAGTCTGTTACATCTGGGAACAAAGAGCTATAATCAGATTTATTTATTTTTTTAACGGGTGCTTAGTTCTGGATTTGATGTAGAGAATGCATAGAGAATAAAGGAACAAAAAATGTTACACAAAATTAATTCTCATATATCTTTAATGGGACAGGTAGATTTTTAGCGCTCCACTGCCCAGTAATTCATGTTACTGGGAATGTCCTTTGTCATTAACTTTACAAATATTTTTAAAAAGTTTACTAACTGCATTTAATAACTACACTGAATTTACCAGCTGTAGCAGGGAGTAGTAAGTCATTGAAGTAAATATTTAGGACTTGAAACATTTAACAAATACAATTGCATCCAACTAGCAGGACATTCTTATCGTTACGATTGAAGCTCAATATTTTTAAACAATTTTTGATGGTTCTGGCACATTCCCCTAGATAAGGAGAATTCAACATGCACTTCCAATATGCCATGTGGGAACAAATACTGTTACAGACTACTTTGTGGTTAAAAATCTGTTCCTGGTACTTTTTTCCCCTAGAAGAAAGTATCACAGCTTCCTGAAGGAATACAGGGCAAAGTATCTACTGGAAGCATCCTGGAAGGACAAGAACAGATCAGAACGAAAGGCTGCAGAAAGCATTCGACAGAGCTCAAGGAGCAGAACTGAAATTTGAGAGATAACTTAAAGGTCATATAAATAATATTGCTAGGAGAAAGACCAAAAATAAGATACAACTAATGCAGAGGCATGCAGGCATATTGAACTCTGGAGGAAAGTTCATATCCATCTTGTCAGCCTGTGCTCATCTCCATGTCCTTGTACAGAGAAAAGGAGCTGGAATGTCCTCCTGAGAAGGTACTTCTCTGCTATAAAAGGCTTAAAATGAAGCTATCATCCTTGCATGGTTTTACACCAAAATACAGAGCAAGTTTTCTACCAACACCTCAAAAGGCAACATAAGGCACAGTATATGTGCAAGAATATGATGAACTTCGGGTGTGAGTGACATATGCCCCCAGAATACTTACTGAAATAGAGTGTTACTGAACTCAAGCAGAGGCATATGCAGTGGAGACCAGTTCTGGCAAAAATTGGCAATGACAATACTGCTAGGTAGAGAAGAATTACACCTTGAGAAAACTGGCCTTTTTCAACTGTTATTGTATGGCTTGTCAGCACTGCAACATTAACTGCTGATGGCAGACATGCTCCTATGAGCACCTGATCAGTCTGTTCTTGAAAACCATAAGAAAAATGACACAAGGCATACAACGTCCATGCATACGTTAAGACTTAACTAATCATGGAAACAACGTAGAATGTAGTTACAGAAGTGATAATAAAAGATGAGATAATTGCAGAAAGTCATTAAAGCTTATTCTTTTGGGTGGCTGTGGAATTATATACCAAGCTGATATTATCAATTCAAATTACCATGGTTTTCTGTAATTGCTGGCTTGCTATTTATGGGTGAGACAAAAGTGCTGCCAGAGGCACTACAGCCTGACCTGCTTCTAAGGACACATGAAGGTCACAGCGGTATGCAAAAGAAAAAAGAAAAATCATGTGATCTACTGTACTGGCCAGTACTCTGTTTTCTCTGTCAATCCATGTCAGATTTCAGCATAGGGAAAAACATGACAGGTTACGACCATGGTCTAACAAATGTACCTGCATCTTCTTCCTTCTAGAAATGAAGATACAGAAGAAAAGGCCATTTTTTTCAATATCTCCACAGAATGAAGTAAATCTGAAAGCCTTGCAGAAGCCCTTAAAGGAGTGAAAAAAAAAAAAAACCAATCAAGAAAAAGTGCCTTTTTGAGAGTAGATAGGACATAACAGCATACCTGCAAGGCATAGCATAGCTGAATGAGTTTTGCAACATAATAGTAATGTTACATAATTTTCTGTTGGTAGAATGGAAAAGAAGTAAAGAATAGCTATGATTGCTTCAAGAGGAGCCAAAGGTTAGGAGACAGAACTGATCTGAACTAGTTAGGCCAGGAGGCAAAGTCATTGACAGAAAAAAAGTGGTCTGAGCACTTGGTTTCCTCAAACAGAACCTTGCTAAGCATCTTTTATCTTGTAAACTGTATTTAAAGTCTCTTCCTTGAAAGCTTGCTTCCAAAGTCGTATAAAAGAAGTTAAGGTAAAGTCGTATCTCCTGTGTTCCAGATGGGGGCTTCAGCAAGATGACCCCTTTCCCCTTCACTAAAGAAAGTCTTCACCAAAAGAAATTTATGAAAATTATTAAATTTATGGAAGAGGGTAATTCTGCCATTTTCCTCACTCTTTTTGTTCCTTCAAATAAAAATACTTAGGATTTAATATTCCTGTCCATATTTAAAAGCCCTTTACTACCCTTAAGCCTAATGCTCTTCTCTTTAAATCAAACGGCAACTAATTGGAAAATTGAGATAATTCAGTCTCATGGCATCTCCTCAAGCCATTCTTAATCTCTGGAGGATGCAGCAAAGGCAAAAGGAACTTGTCCAAGACTAGAGCTTCTCTGTTTAAGAGACCCAGCCTGTACTGCATACTTCTCTGCTTAAACTTTGAAGCTTGCTCCCTGTCATTGCTGCAGCTAATTAACACCATTACCCAATCCCATATACAGCACTGGTAAAAATCAGTAACAGTGAAGTGTGTGAACGTTTTTCAAACCTGTACATATGCTCCCTCAGCCAATTCTGGGTGATCAGGAGTGTTCAGGAAATCATACTTTTCATTACATTAATTAGTGAATGTCTTGGGGAAGAATTAGGGAAGAGGTGGAAGAGTTTACAAAGCGCGTGGCAGAGTCTTATCAGAAGAGAAGGGTCACTTCCTTACTCAAAACGATAACATATTGCTTTTATTCCATGCAACAACCCTCTGCCTGCCATGGCTTCATCTGCTACCTGCCCATTTATCAATAAACACCAACCCCTCCACCACCACAAATTTTAACAAATCTTCCAGTTAATCAGTCTCTTAAGCAACAATAGAGGTGGTTTTTATGTGGAACAGCATACATTGGTGACATCTAGTGGGCACAAGAAACTTAACAGTCAAACCAGCTTTAAATAATTCAGCACTTAAATAATTTTTGACTTACACTATATCTCTAAAAATTTTGCCTTAAGTCTCTTGAGCTTAATTCCTACATTGTCATGAGATCAAATATCACAAATTTGAACCCAAACCTAACATCTTACAGTGTTAAGCTCCTCCAGACATTAAACAATATGCCAGAGATAGCCATCTATTCCTTGCTTTCTCTCCTTTTTCACACAAGGACTTGTTGCTGACAAGTCCTCCTGATGATCTTTTAAAAGTACAAGCAATCTAGTATATTACAAGTGTTTTTAAAATAACAGGCTTTTTGGGCAGAAAAAGTCTGCAAAATTGTCAAAAAGCATTAAATTTTTTTGCCACAAAATGATGATACTTGCATGTACTTCCACCTTCTGCCTATGGAAATTCAAGTGAGCCAACCCTCTTCAGATGAGAAATAATAACTATAAGCAATTAAGCTCATCATTTGAATGGGTGTTTGTCCCAGGGGATGGGTTTTTGCAAGTATTTTGACTTAACGTCTGAGAAAGGAAGCTGCGCAGTTTATTTGCTCTGCTAGTCCATTAACTTTTTTTGTAAGTGATGAATTGAAGTATCTGTAGAGGACCTATCCTGGTGGCAAGGACCCAGGGCAATTTCTCTGTCAGCTCTGGCTGCTGTCTTCCAGCCTCTCCCCACTCATTTCCTTTCAGAGAGGAGGGGGCTTTCCAACCAAACTGGCAGACTGAAACAGAATAGCCAGATGCTGCAAAGAGAATTAGATCACTTAGCTTGGACAAGAGAGATGGAAAGTGGGTAAATGATTAATATAACTTCTCAGGATTCAAATCCCAGCTTCTTTTGCATCTACATAGACTACCAAGTTTTTAACCTTTATTACTAGTCTTGTATTCCCAGAGCTAAAATGCAGGACTGAAGCTTCAAGGAAACTAGAGACCTTTATGCAGCTACAAAAGGCACTTTTTTGGAACTTTTTGGAGCTGCAAAGCTACATTTGTAGCAATTTTATGCTTCTTCATTCCTTTTTGGTTTAGAAAAAAAAAAGAGATGAAGCTTAAAAGTATTTCGAAACAAGGATTTCCATACTAATTCATCCCCAGAGGCATTTATGCAGCATCTGTTTAGGGATTGGTATCTTTACTTACACTTTAGTGAACTTCTCAAGAGGGTTATTTGTACAGAGGCACTTTGAAAAAGTTTTAAAAGGGAACTAAAACAGCAAGACAGAAAAACTGGGCCTCTCCTCCTTCCTGTAGCCTCAGACATACCGTTCAGATCAAGGGTAGTGGTATTATACATCCATGCTGATACAATAGGGTTCCCCTCAGTCACAGTCCAGGGAAAGAAGCTGGACCCTTCACCCAGCTACGTGTGTGCCTTCTATTTCCCTCCACTCCAGGGTCAGGCCCTGGGGTCCCCTGCAGCAGCACCACTTCCATGAGCCATCCCTTTCTATACACTCAGCAGATGGACTTTCAGATTCTGGTCTGTATTGTGAGGGCTTTACCCCCTCATATGGGAACTGTATCCAGCCAGCCTTCATTCCTTGCCCAGAAAATTTGTTTGCAATACACTCCCCCACTCTACAATCCCAGGGAAAAGACTCTCAACTAATGCTGTGGAATTTCTCTTACAGCCATCCTCTCCTCAAACCACAAAGGCACTGGTTCAGCCAGCTGTGACAACAGTGAAGGAAGCATTAAGGAAGCTCAGATAACAATTACCCACAGGTAATCTTATGATACCATACTGCAAGAGCAGGAAGACACCCCTGTGAGCTCAAAAACCATTTCTGAGTCAATTAGTTCTACTATGTTTGTAATGCAATCCTAGTTTGCTTAATTATCTCACTTGCAAAGGTGGATTCATTAATAATCCCGCTGCACTGCTGTATACATCTCATCATGCCTATTAATCATGCTGAGTAAAGGAATTCTAATTTTCTTTTAACTGCTTTTGGGTTTGCTACATCATTGTACGAACTTTTTAATAGATTATTTTCTTGTCAAGATTCTTACCTTACAGTCAAATGCTCAAAGAGTTAATTACCTAGAGCATAAGGTTCAATGTTCTACACTGAAGCTAATCTGCAAGATGATCCTCACTTTTCCAAGTGCAAAGACAACCCTTTTCTTCAGCTGATGTTGCTGTTCCCAACTTCATCACTGTGAGCAGCAGAGAAATTTGGCATTGTGCACATTCCCGTGATTACTGGAGAAATAAGGAGTCTAACTGGGTTTGCTAATTGAATGGGTTAAAGTTCAAATTTCCCCCTAGTCAGCAGGAACAAGCAGGTGTTGAATATTTATATTTGAATAGAAAACATCTGCACTCTGCTGCTATACCCGCTATCAGTATGGGGCATGAGGAAGAGGAGGCAGCATTTACCTCTGTTTGCTGCCTTGAGTACCAAAAGATGACAGTGTTTTAAATAGCCATCACAAAAAGCTGTTGAAGGGAAAGCATTTATGTTGGTATTTCAATTCTCAGTTAAGGGAAGCAGATGCACACACTAACTTCGCAGGAGCAGAGCACATGCCATTCTTACAGCTTTAAGTTGTTCAAAAGGCCTATTGTTTTCAATTAGCCTTCTTCAAAAGGGCAGAGCTGATGAGCAGAGTAAGAATGTGATCAAGACTTCTGAGACTCTGATTTTGACTCCTGTCCTAACCGAGGTTCCAGTGATGCTGGGCAAGCTACACATTCCAGTTTTCCCCACCCAGGGAGATTGGAGACACACTTAGGTTGGCAATCTTTCTTGTCTGCACTTTGCAGTCAATTTTTTATTTGTTAGCAAGTTACTTGCCACATCTTAGAGAGAGACTGTCTCTGCCCTTATTGGTTATTCTACATTGAAATATAGGCATCTTCCATTTAGCTATGTCCACAGATCTACAAGATACAAACTATGCTGGAGGGTAGGTTTTTTTGGTAATTTTTTTTCTTTTGCCCACAGCAAAGCCTCAGCATTTCTGCATCCCAGCAACTGTAGATGTCATAATTTGGACAGTCTCCAAGGTTCACCAACAAGAGCAGATTAATCTTGATTTCCTCTTTAGTCTCCCAGCAAGTCAATCTACTGCATAAAGTGCCACAGGGCAAACATCTCTGGTAGTTGGTTTTAAGTCCATGAGTTTCTAAGATATCACTTCTCCTTTACTATTTCTAATCTACTTATCACACGATTCAAATTACATCAGAAAGTTGATTATAGTAAGTCTTTCGAAAACTAGTATACCCATCCACCAAAATGAGCACATCTAGCATATGAAAGAGTGAGCAACTGAAACATCATTAAATCCAGAAAATCTTAGGCTTCCATAACACCTTCCAAAAGGCATTTATGGCATTGTTTAAAATTCTAAGACAAACATACAAGGCAGAGGGCACAGAGAAACAACAACAGTTATTGCTGAAATGCAATCAATTGTACCTTGCAATACAATGGCTCAGCTATCAACTCTCTATAGTAGTTCAGAGTAAGAAGAGTAGAATCTGTATTTGTGACCCATAGGGAATTAAAAGTATGCTGGAATGTGGCCAGGATCTGAGTGCTGTGTTTCTACCCTTAAGAAAAAGACATTAAGAAATTGGGTTTTAGCATCCTATCCAAAATATGTTCTCTTGAAGATGATGCCTCTTAGGAATTGTTGTCGTGTGTGAAAAGACTCAGAGATTTTGACACCTACCCATTTCAAGCTTTTGTGTGATGAACCTTACTTCAAAATATTTCATTAATAGGAAAATCAGTTGTAACATAAGAAATCCAAGGTGATACATGATGCTCAAGTAAATACAAGCTTTCCCTTTAAGACAGCTCTAGCTTAATAGAGGCTTATAACTTCTCAGTGATGGAAGATCTTTGGGATCCCAGAGATAAATCAAGGATTACCAAACACATGCTTTGACAGTTTTGCTTTTCTTTTGTCAAAAAAAGTATTATTGATAAGTCCCAACCTGCTCTGCTTCACAATATAACTGAAATGTAGTTTACCTTGACTTCAGCAAGGCCTTTGACACCGTTTCCCACAGCATTCTCCTGGCGAAACTGGCTGCTCGGGGCTTAGATGATCGCACGCTTTGCTGGGTAAAAAACTGGCTGGATGGCCGGGCCCAAAGAGTTGTGGTGAATGGAGTTAAATCCAGTTGGCGGCCGGTCATGAGTGGTGTCCCCCAGGGCTCGGTTTTGGGGCCACTCCTGTTTAACATCTTTATTGATGATCTAGACGAGGGGATCGAGTGCACCCTCAGTTAAGTTTGCAGACGACACCAAGTTGGGTGGGAGTGTTGATCTGCTCAAGGGTAGGGAGGCTCTGCAGAGAGACCTGGACAGGCTGGAGCGATGGGCTAAGGCCAACTGTAGGAGTTTCAATAAGGCCAAATGCCGGGTGCTGCACTTGGGCCACAACAACCCCCAGCAGCGCTACAGGCTTGGGGAGGAGTGGCTGGAGAGCTGCCAGTCAGAGAGGGACCTGGGGGTGTTGATTGACAGCCAGCTGAACAGGAGCCAGCAGTGTGCCCAGGTGGCCATGATGGCCAATGGCATCCTGGCTTGTATCAGAAAGAGCGTGGCCAGAAGGGACAGGGAAGTGATCTTACCCCTGTACTTGGCACTGGTGAGGCCACACCTCCATTACTGTGTTCAGTTTTGGGCCCCTCACTACAAAAAGGACATTGAATTACTCGAGCGTGTCCAAAGAAGGGCAACGAAGCTGGTGCAGGGTCTGGAGCACATGTCGTACGAGGAGCGGCTGAGGGAACTGGGGTTGTTTAGTCTGGAGAAGAGGAGGCTGAGGGGAGACCTCATCGCCCTCTACAGCTGTCTGAAAGGAGGTTGCAGAGAGCTGGGGATGAGCCTCTTTAACCAAGTAATAAGCGACAGGACAAGAGGTAATGGCCTCAAGTTGCGCCAGGGAAGGTTTAGACTGGATATTAGGAAGCATTTCTTTACAGAATGGGTTGTTAGGCGTTGGAATGGGCTGCCCAGGGAGGTGGTGGAGTCCCCATCCCTGGAGGTGTTCAAGAGGCACGTTGACATAGTGCTGAGGGATATGGTGTATTTGGGAACTGTCAGTGCTACGTTAACGGTTGGACTAGATGATCTTCAAGGTCCTTTCCAACCTAGACGATCAATATATCATTGAAACAAAAGGGACTGGCTGTGACTTCCTATAGGCTGCCTGCAAATGTCCCACCATTTGTGTACAAACACAGCAGGTTACAGCCACAGTAGCACTGAAGGCTCCATGCTCAAAAGTAAGGGTAACAAAAAGATGACTATTAATCAGTACAGACTTTGTAGAAAACACCTCCTCAGCTCTTCTAGGTGGCTAGCTTTAAAGACAGAGAACTGCATTTTGGCTTGTTTAAAGAACTGCCTCTTGGCATCACGCAGTGCTGCTGTGCAGTTCTTCCATCAACTGCTTTCCCTTGGAATTTGAAGCTGGAGGCTTTAAACCACACATTCTTTCAACCTTATTGACTTCTCATATCTCACATTCATACCCTTAAAGCATGCAGATACTGTGGTGGTGAATGCTGGTAGTCATGAACCATTTCTCCCACTAGCTCTGCGATGTACTACTGCACAATCTGTAGTTTAGGGAAATGAGATTTACAGCATAGCTTTAGGCATTCTATTTCTGCAGCTCAGTTATGAGCCAAGGCTTTGTAAACCATCAACTGAGCCTCCAGAGAGCCATTCAGAACTTGGTCTTCTTTCAATTCACAGCAAGTACTTATTTCTGTATAGAGTCAGATTCCTAAATCCAGATGATGGAGTAACTTTTCTCCTCCCTCAACTTTATGCTTCACATTAATTTATTAAATCCTATCCCCAATGTAAAGATGGAACATTTCCAAGAAAGAATGCTACCGTGAAGATGAGCATGAGGAACTTATCCTGATATTTGGACCAATAAGCTGTAACACCGTTCTTGTTTGGGGAATATTTGCATATTCACTGCCCTCTCATAAGTGGGGAGCAATCAGGTAATGCAGCTTTACAAGAGTAGTATTAAGCAGCAATGGTTGAAATACAGAGTCATTTTATTCAGACAAAAGAAAATACCTAGTGTGCTGATGAATTTAGGGTGGAGGAGAACAATGTAACAACATTGTTGTATGAAACAGGAAATCAATGCTAAGTTTTAATAGCTTTGGCCAATCATTAGAATCTTCTAAAAAAAACCCACTAAATTTTGTGTAATTATTTCCCTAATGTAGCGATTACTGGTTAAATCATTGCAGCTAGTTGTTCTTGCAATTATTCCTTACCAAAGTTAAACTTTAACTTGCAAGGAACCTGTGCTTTGAAAGAACAGTATGTACAGCTGCAGCGTATCCAGTTCCCAGGCTGAGTTAGAGCTCCTCTTTGTGTGCAAAGTTAAGGCATTAATTCTGCTGTAGCTGTTGTTTACCACTGAAACATGGTGCCTCTGACTGCAGCTTTACTAAGTGCTTTACAGAAAAGGATTAAATCGTTGTGCTCATCTTACAGACCAGAGCTACAGTGTAAGCTACAAAGAAGTTAAGTGACTCGCCCAAGATCAAATGCCAAGCTTGTACTGGAAGCAGGCTCTGATCTCCAGTTTGTACTACCTGGAGCTACAACTTTCCTGCTGAACTCACTGCACTGAAAACTGCAGCAAAGTAAAGCTATTTTAGAAGATGTTGTTCAATGTTACCTTTTCAAGACAAAATATTAAACATGTCACAATGTAAAAAGACAGCATGTATTTTAATCAAATGTAAGTAACTTTTTCAGAAGTTAATGTCCAATTGACCTTTAAAAAAAAAATGTAGAGCTAAAGTACTTGAATGTTATAAGCCCAAATGTGAACTAAACTGGCTACATCGATCCAATGTAATTACATAGGTACATTTTTTTAAATCTTCCTTGAAACAGCACTGTTAATTATTGTTCAAAGTGGCATGGGAGAGGTCACTGAACTGATAACACTTAGATATAGTGTTTTTAACTCTTTGATATCAGACACCTCTGGGGACAAGCCAACTAGCACACTGATTTCTTAACCTAGTGAGGAATATTTTAAATAAGGATTCAATGGGGCAGTTGACAAAAGCACACAGAAAAATAATAATAAGGCAACCTGGACATGGACCTAAAAATGAGGAAAGAGACATTTATTTATAAATATAGTCACAGTAAAGCAAGGAGAGAAAAGAGTAGATGAAACTAGTCTTAGATGGTTGTATAGAACCACAGTAAGGATGAGGAAGAGCTGGAAGCCTTAATACAATGAACAAGATTATGAGGCCACTAGCATAACTTATAAGAAGTATCATGACCAGAATACAAATCATAAAAGACAAAGCTTATTAAAAAATGGGAACAGATGGAAATGTTGCTTTACTTATCAAAGATTAATATGCTTGCTCAGTAGTCCAAAATATAGGAAGAACTGCAGGTGTTGAAAAAAATCTCTGTGAATTTATTTCAAAAGGGGACACTCCTCAACCTCCCTTCCCCAAACTGACAAAACTAGACTTCCGTTTCTGAAGGACTTGGGTATAGCTGGAAAATATAAGGGAAAAATAAGTTAGAAACTTTGGATCAAGGGCATGACTTCAAACTATTTCAGCATGAGAGAAACTAAATTATAGAAAACCACTGATTTGGGTAAATTGTGAATTCCTTATTCACAAGGCAAAAGCATGTAGAAAAAGAAGTTTAAAAAATGGCAAGAGTACATGGAGACAAACTGAGGTGAAATTTGACAGAAAACCCCAAAATGTTGTATTATAAACACAGTAGTAATAAAAACAAATAAGCAAAGAAAACCCCACAAGAAAACTGGTGATACAATTCCAGCAGGCAGGCAAAGCCTTAGTCTCATTAGTTGATGCCAAGAAATCACAAGTATTATCTGATTTGCATCAATCTTCTGCAAAAGAGTCAGATGTTAAACAGTTACTAGCACAATTAAGACCAACAAGTAAAGGTAAGACTTCAACTTAAGTAAGTAAAAAGCAGTCCAGAGGAAGCTTAGAAAGTAGAAAAAAAAAAAAAAAAACAAACCATTACCAATTAGCCGGGCTTGATGAACTTTGCTCTGAAGCTGATCTGATTAAAGCAGTCATTTCTAAAAACCACAGGAAAGCAAAAGACTGTGGAAAGAATGGATAGCAGTGGTTTGATTTTTTTTTTTTGTACGGAGGTGATACATTACAAACTAGACAGCTCACCTTCAATTTTCCTTCAAATGTTTGAAAAGACAATCAGAACCCTTTTGAAAGCACCACAAAGATGACAAGTAACAGCTACTACGTATTTGACAAGACTTGACAATTAACCTAATTTCTTTTTAAGACAGGAGAACAAGCCTTCCGGCAATGGGAGAAGCAGCAGGTGTATTTTGACGATGATAAGGCTTTTAAATCTGTCACAGATGATGCAAGCAAGGCCTCAGCTGGAGATTTTTGGACACTGCTTTGCCTCCCTCCCAAATTGTGAATGTAATAGAGAGCCCAGAGAGGGATCCAATGGTTTATCCTAGCAAAGAAAAAATGAGGTGGAACATGATAAACATGATAAAGCTAGAGACAATAAGGACAGAAACAATCTGTTCCCTTGTCATTGCAAGTAAGTAGTTTTCTCATGGATGAACCACCCTGAGAGCATCAGCCAGGCCAGTCCTGTGAAAAAAATCAGTTTACAACACAGTGGAAAATACCTCCACTTAGCCATGTTTGGCAATGGACAACTATAAAATTCTTTTGCGGTGTAGTCTACAGGATCAGCTTTTTATTCCTTAACAGAGAAGCATCAATAAGTCAAGCAATGTTTCTATGAACGGTCTGGGGTAAGGGAATGATACTACTTACTCCAGAAGGTTTGACAAAATGAGGCCCCAGGGAAACAGGATCGTCATCTCTGTTAAAATCATACTCTAGCTTTCCTCAGAACAGACAATTACCTTAAACCTCCTTCTGAGCCCACCAGCACATCTAATACTGGAAAACAACATTCATTCATTCATTGCATCAGCCACTGAACTGCTGTTATGGGAACTGGTGAAGAGCAGTAGACCACAAAAGTGATTTTTTTCTTCCTGATGCTTACACACGTCTGTAAACATGAGAGACCTGCTGCACACTGAGGTGTTTTTACACTAGAGGATCATTGTGAAAAAGGGGAAATGAGCAAATATCTTGGTGGTGCCTCCCACCACAGAAACAGAGTTGTTAGATGAAAGCTGATTGATCTATGGGGTCAATCCATCCTAAGGAGTCCTAAACCAAGTCCCTGGGCATAATGCCAGAAACAGGGAAACAGGCTTCAGAGAAACAGGTGAAGACAGAGACCCAGAAAGCACTGCGGCACTTGTGAGAAAGAACAGATGTGAGTCAAGAGTGATGCTCTGCCTACATCCACTACAGCAGAGGACAAGGAGAGAACTCATTTTCTTGCCTCTCTTTGTACCAACTACGCTAGTGCACACACCCTGAACAACATCAGAAGAAATCTGCAGGACATCTTTTGACATCAGCCACAGCGCAAAAATCAAGGTTCAACCATATTGTAACTGCAAATGGAAAAGGGTGATAAATAACTCGTCTCTGTAATACAATTGGTCTCCTGTATACCTGTTGTCATCTGTTGCACCATGGTGAACCAATACTTTCCAGTTTTGATCCTTTCAGGTCCTTTCCAAGGAAAAAAGCTCATTGGCTTGCATTACAAGATTTAGATGTTGACAGATTTCCATACGCAGTATGTATATCTCATTAATCTCAGTGCTTCTCATGCTCAGTCCTGAACTGCTATTTTTAGTGTACTTTATTTTATAATGAAGGCTTTTGTGGATTACAGGATCTCCTGGCTTCTTCACTGTAAGCAGCAAGATCAACTTAAATTGAACTATATAGAAAAGGAGGAAGTGGAGACAAAACTTCCCTACTTATGCTTCTTTCAACTGTAACCCACCCTCATCCTATCCTGACTTCCACAGATATTCAGAAAAATTCACCTGGTATAAAAAAAAAATAAACACAAACACTACAATCATTCCACGCAAAAGTTGAGGCAATTCTCTACAATATAGACATTTACATAGTGCTTTTTATCAGCAAACTACCTTCAGCAGTATCTGTTGGGGTACATATAAGCCAGACCCCTCTGGCTCACATACAGCTAGAAAGGGGAAGCATTGCCCATTCATCTTCCTTCAAAACCCTAAAAGTGTCAAAAGCTTTTAAGGTAAACAGGGAAAAAATACACTGGGAGGATATTTACAACTACAAGAGACTCCCTCTTTCTTTTTAGTTTCTACAACACATAATGTGCAAACACAAAGAGTGCTCCTGACTTTCTGGAAGGGATTCAGAATCCCTGTTTAAAAAAAAAAAAAAAAAAGACATCAGGCACACTTTTCTTCTAAATACAACATGCAATGCTCAGTACAGCTGTGGAAACAGTACCCCATGGCAGCTCTGCAAGCCCAAGAGAATAATATAGTCTGTAGAGTTCCCCAGACTTGCTAAAGTGATCACAGGTGATGACCCCATGCTATGGCACTCTTAATATGCCTTACATAATTATCCAGTGTGATGTCACCATAGACAATATCAGTTCCTTACATCTTATAGCTATAGACAATGATAGTAATGGTGTTCTTAATAGTCTGATTCTATAAACTAAGAGAATTTGCACAACAAAGAGCAACCATGGTAAAAAATACCAAACCTGAAAAAAGCACCTAAAAGATATGCTTTCAGAGAGTCAAAATTGTTTAAGGTACAATAAAATATAAGACAAGGCAATTCCCTTGCCCACAAACATCTAACATGTATTTCTTGAGGGTAAGCTAGGGTGTTTCTCTACTGACCCCAAGAGCCAGCCATCAAGTAGCTGCATCACAAACAAGGAGGAATCAGCACCTTGGTGACAAAATATCCACTATCAAGAGCAGCACCAGCAACGTGAATAATTTCAGGGGTTCTACAGTAAGAAAAGTATTTTGATGAGAACTACAGTGGCTGATAGAATCACCATTACCACTTCTTCCTTAACCATTTCAGGCAGCACGTGCATTGAAGGAGATGCATACTTATTTCCCTAACAGAGTCCATAAAGCATCTGACCACATGCACGCCACTTCTGGAGAAGTGGATTCCCTTTGGGTGAATACCCTGCCCCTGGAAATAGCCTGTAAGAGATTATCCAGCACTCTCAGGAACCATGCACTCAAAATAGTTTAAATTACTGGACAATATATGTCTAGTATACATCTTTGACTTCACCTAGACTACTGGCAGATATACCTGATGTCTGATCCATCTGCTTCCTAGCACAGCTACCTCTCTCCACCAGAGACTATCGTGAGACTATCAATAGTCACTAGTAAGTGGCATCTAACACAACGAACAAACCACTTTGAGTCTGGAAGGTAGCAGAGAGTAAAAAGGCTTTGTAAAATATTACTGCCTAATCCTGTCTGCCGCAAAATGGAGTTTAGAAGCTTCTGAATTATTCAAGTAATTTGCGAAACTGAGGGGAATGAATAGTCCTTTCTGTTTTCTCCCGCGCTCCAAATATGCAGACTCCCCCTGCTTTCATAACGATTGGCAAGCCCTCAGATGACTAGACTATTCATAGTGACTACTACTACATCAAAGATCTTAGCTAGGTATATCTGAACTCTTGGCAGGGAGAAAGGACAACACAGCACTCATGTAAATTCTCTGGCATGCAAAGAACTCTGCTGCTACATTAGGCACGGCTGTGTTGAGGACCCTTCTTTGGAGAAGTGTTAACAGCTTTCTGCCAAGGAGTTCATTGTTGTGCCTTCTCCATCTGCCCCTTTGGAGACCAGAGTATTCATGAATGTCTTCAGCACCCACAAGAGATTCAAGTTGTCAGACCCTGTAACTGCATACTTTGGTGTGGTGCGAGGGAAGACTGATGTTCTCTGATAATGCAAATGTTTTTAAAAAGTCTGTTTAGCAGTGTTGCAGAGCACGAGTCACCATATTAATGATCACTCAAAGAAGTAATACCAGATTTGACATTTGGCTGAAGTCTGACTAGTCCAGTCACCCAGGCTGAACTGATGACTTTGCTTTTAAAGCAAACTGTAAAGATTTTGAACAGACAGAAGCTGTTACACTAAGAAGCATTGAACTTGGCCATCCTGATGCCAGATCACAACTACTGGAAGAAATTCACTAAAGCCTAGATGTGAGAATGGTCATTATGCTTTTAGTTTTGAAATGAGTAAAAGTGTCTTTGAAAGTAATTGAAGAATAGCAATTATCTAAATCACTTAGGAAAAATATTTTACATGACATGAATAAAATATGAGATGGTATTAACTAAAACTTGCTTAAATGTCACCAAGTCACTAGTGGAGTACCTCGGGGGGTTGATACTAGGGTTGATACTGTGTAACATCTCCATCAACAACCTGGATGCTGGGAGAGGGTGTATCCTCAGCAAGTTGCAGCTGATAGAAGATTGTGATGAGTGGTTGATGCACCAGATAGTTGTGCTGCCATTCAGAGAGACCTGGACAGGCTAGAAAACTGGGCTTAGAGGAATCTCATGAAGTGGAAATGCATTTGGGGAGGAACAACCCCATGCACCAGTACACACTGGGGGCCAAACATCTGGGAAGCAGCTTTGCAGAAAAAGGACCTGAAGACCCTGGTAGACAAGCTGGACACAAGCCAGCAATGTGTCCTTACAGCAAAGAAGGCCAATGATATTCTCCATTAGGAGTATTGCCAGCAGGCTGAGGGAGGTTATCCTTCTCTGCTACTTAACACTGGTGAGGCCACATCTGGAGTGCTGGGTACAGTTCTGGGCTCCCTGGTACAAGAAAGATACGGATTTACTAGAACAAATCCAGTGCAGGGCCACAAAGACAATTAAAGGACTGTAGCGTCTTCCATATGTGAAAAGGCTGAGAGAGCTGGGACTGTTTAGCCTGGAGAAGAGAAGGCTCCAGGATGATCTTATCACTGTTGATAAATACCTGATAAGTGGGAATGAAGAGGGAGCCAGACTCTTCTCATCCGTGTCCAGTGACAGGACAAGAGGCAATGGGCACAAACTAAAAATACCAGGAAATTCAATCTGAACAAAAGAAAGTGTTTTTACTGTGAGGGTGGTCAAACACTGCATCAGATTGCCCAGAGGAGCAGTGGAGTCTCCATCTGTGGAGATACTCAAAACTCAACTGGACATGGTCTTGGGCAACCTGTTCTAGTGGACAGGGTTGGACTGTTTTATCTCCAGAGGTTTCTCCCAACTTAAATGATCCTGTGATTCTGTGAAATAAAAAAGTAAATACATCCTACCTGTATAGCTCTGTGGATCTATTCTCCAGCCTATTAGAAAAAGCATTTATTTTGGTTAAAAAAGCCATTTTTTCAAACTAACTAGATCAAGGATACTGGATTTCTAACAGTATTGAGATGACTAACTCGTACGTGGTTTGCTCCTTTTCACTTACATTCAGGGAGAAATCCATCAGCCACTTGCAAGGACTCTGACCTTTATTTAGAATACCTCAAACTGCAATCTTAAGTACCCTCAACTTACGTCAAAAAATGTACTGGATAACAGAGTCTCATTAGCTCCTCATAATGTATGCATTGTTACTAGTTATATTAAAAAGGGAGGTGGCTAATAAGAATGGGATCTTTACCATTACCACACACTTGTGTGCAGATCTTAATATTCCATTATAACATCGTGTATAAAATAAACTGCCTGTGCACCTTGGTTTATAATCTGGTCTCAAGCCATGTAAATATTTGCTATCTAGCCAGCCTCACTGAAAGCTCCATGCAGGCATGTCTCTAGAAGACTGGGCTTACAGCTTTGAACTTCACTGCACCACTAGAGATTTTGTTGTATCTTGCCTGTTGTCACTGTGCAAACAGATACTTCCTCTTCTCCTTACTGAAGGACAGGCTAATGTGCCCACGGCATGACGGGGGAAGAGAAGAGGGAAGTTCACAAAACAAGGTGTTTGAAAACATTACAAGGAAAATACTGGCTTTATTTGCCTAAAAAATCCCAACCAAACAAAAAAAAAAAGTACTAAACCTCCCAAAATCAAAAAACCAACGAACCTTCCCCCACCAAAACCCCACAACAGAAATGTTATTCCTTACCTGTATTCTTGATGCTGAATCAGATGCAGAATTTATTTATATCCACTGCTCTACCTCCTCTGATTTACCCAGCCAACATTGCAAAAGCATCAGAAGACATATTATGATCACATGAAAGAAAGAACAAGCTTATACCATATGTTTCTGCCCACATCAATTGCAAGAAATTACAGGAACGTTAAGATAATTAATCTTAAAGTAACAATTACATTCTAATGTTCCAAGAACAGGCTGGCCATAGTCTATAGTTCCTGGTTACTCACCAGAGAACTCCTTTGTACATGTTAAGAAAGCACTGAAATATATTTTACAAGAAAATTCAGGTCACTTTGCAATACAGTAACTACAAAACATTTATTTTTTTAAATAAAAACATTTAAATCATCAGGTTTTGTAAAACAGCATGTCAAGTGTTTATCTTAATCTGTGTAGTGTAAGCACCTGCAGTTTTATGCTAAAACAATCAACATAATTTATTATTTGGTCAGGCTATTAACTACATCAAAATAAATATACTTTTAACCAAGACAGATCATTTATAGAAAGTTTCTCTGGTGACAAGCGAAATACAGACTGCGGAACCATGATTGCAATAATTTTTTTTTTCTCTTTCTCTTCAATTTCAGCGAAGACTGGCCTACTATTTTAAAGTATAAAAACAATCATAAAGTACTATAGACTATAGCTTAAAAAACCTGCATCACAAAAATATTTGAGATGGCTTACCTAAACTGTCTCAGAATGAGATGTGGAATACAAACTCCTAAATTAGTTACAGCACACTGGGCTGGTCATATCGTATGTCCCACTCTTACGGGAAATTATCCACTGAACAGGAGTAGAAACCTTTGCTTAATTAGAAGAGAGATAAGCCACTGATAAGTGAAAACTATATAGCTCACAAAGGGCTTTTAATGCTGATACTATTGATTACAAAACACAGGGTGCAAAATTCAACATTTAAAATTATATAAACCTTAAAAGTACAGAATAGAACTTAACAGAAGTTTACAAGTCACAATATTTCAGCACCTGAGATTTTCCTGTAGAAAGCCAGAGATGCTTTCTTCAGAAATATGCAATACAATCAACTCCTTTTCTCTCAGTATTACATAGGAATAATTGGTCAAGAAAGAGTTGAAAAATACATAATGCTCCAAGATTCTAACTAAGCCTTGAAGATAAATCTGCTATCAAGCTATACTTAAGATTTGATCCATGTGCACTACCTGACTTTAATTCATGAAAACATTTTGTATTAAAACTGGAATAGACTTCATCTATTAAAGTGTTCTGATGAAAATAATGTTTAAAGAAAAGACCAAGAACAGTACGCAACCTGAATCATGTTAACAAAGAACTAAGAATACTGAAATAGAAACAAGTTTGAACAAAATGTAATAACTTAATAATCTGCTATGCAGGCATTTAGTTTTACAGACAACTAGTGGTTATGTCCTTACTTCTGGTAAACTAATACTTTAAGGAAATCCTTTTCTATTTTCACTTTGAGAGCTGGGAAGTTGCATTTTCTGTGTTCTGCTCTGTGTGATTAAGACTTCATGATTTTGTTGTGCATAATTATCAGTCATCCTCAAGGTAGCCACTGTACTGCATATACCAGTCTTAGAACAGAAACTTTCTTTTTTAATCCCTTGGTTTTGAAGCTTTAAGCAACTGTGTATTCTATTTAACAACTGAACTCCCAGACCCCAGAGCAAAGGAGAAGAAAACATTTGAAACACAGGTCCCAACAAAGCAGTGTTCTGATAGGAATAGTTTTATTCTAACATTATCTAATTTTATTTATGAAGAGTATTTAAATGTCAAATGATATGCAAAATGAAGACTTCAAATACTGGAATATGAGGGATGTTCCTTTGATTCTAGAAATGTTTTCATCAGGGAAAGTATACTGTACATTTGGTTTTATTATTCACTAGATAGTTTAATTGTTTTGCAGTATCAGTGTTAAAGGTTAAATGTTCCTCCCCCCACAATTAACTACTTGGAATTTTCAGAAACCTTTCTATCACTGAAAACCAGTCAAGCATATCTGTTTGTCCTTTAATTCCTAAAGATGAATAACTGGGCACTCAGTAGTAACTTTAGGAAGAAAAGGTGTAGAGATTATACCGAAAGATTTAATGTTAAATTATTGCAGTTTTTAAATTTGAGTGCAGCAAAATGCACCATTGGCTCACTTAAAACCAAAACCAATCATCCTTAAAACCCATCATCTTTCCTCAATACAAGGTGCAGCAGAGTTTAAAAAACGAGGGCAAACCCTTCCACCACAAACAAAAAGATCCCAATCCAAGAATATTGTTTTCAGTGCAAACACTGTAGTCTTCAAAAGGTTAAGAGTACAAATATTTAAGTTCCAGTGTATCCTTACCTACAAGGAATGTTGCTTCACATTACAGAGTATGTCAAATACCTTTAATCAAATTGCAATACTAAAAGCTTATCCTCTCCAATCGATACGGTGGCTGAAACCTTAGTGTTTATACAGGCAGTGTAACTTTCGGGAGAAACTAATGCACACGGTTGAAAGTTCTCACAAAAACCAAGGGCAAAGACTGCAAATTCAGCTGCTGGTCCTTAACCAATTTCAGCATCAAATGCCAAAAAGTAACCAGCTACTTAATGAGGAGTGAACAGAGCCTCCTGCACCAAGTATCTTAAATCCCCTGACCCCCTCCCTAACTGTACAGGCCACAGAGGCAAGATGCTGACAACCACTTCTTAGACAAAACTCTTCTTGACAGAACACAAACTTACTGTATGTCATTCATTTTTTCAATGTGCAAATGTTAAATTCCTAGCAAAACCCCTCAAACCTAAAGAAAACTTCTGTGATGTTGCAGAGGGAGGTGGGCATGTTATTTAGTAATTCAAAATATGTTTATGAAGTTCACCTGGAATACTATTGTGCAGCACTGTGCTTTTAGAGTTACTAGCTGGGATTACAAGGAACATTTGAAAAAGGCACCTACTACGCTTTCTTAATTAGCTGCCCATTTTAATAATTTTGGTACTATTTGTCACAGTACATGAGAAAACAGCAGCACAAAGCATTAGATGGACAAGAATTTTATATTTGTTCCCCTTTAAAAAGCAAACATTTTTAAAATGAAAGGCATTCATGACAGAAACTCTCTCTCCAGTTCATATATAGATGGCCGACAAGTTTTGCTCTTCATTCTACATAAAGGCACAGTACAGTCTCTGTTTTGACCTTCCACATCAATATCAAGTAATGAGGGCACATGGCAGTTAGTTCTTTCCTCAGTATTTGGCAAGCAGTTAACATCTGGATCAACACTGCCCTCTAAATATTCAGTGTCCTTAGAGTTTGGTTTAATAATACGTGGAATAATCTGCCATGCATCGATTTTACTTCTTAGAGAAGAAGGTCGAGGCCTTGATATAATATTGATAGCGCTTTGCTTTTCAGTTGAAATACCACTGTGATTGCTTCTTTGTTGAACAGACCGAGAGTGCAGAGTTCCAGTAATTGATAGAACTGGTAATGTGGAGACATCATTGGTTGAAGCAAATCCATTAGCTAGGGGAAAGGCCAAACAAAAAAAAAAGACAATTTAAACCATGTGGCTTTCTGATTTCTTTGCCATTTATAAAACTGGGTTGCCATAAATACTAGTGGCTTTTTTTCAACCAGAAAAAAATAAGGCTCATACATTCGTGGAGAATCTCCTAAGAGAGGACCAGCAGTGCTCAAATACAGTTTCTGCACCTATACTCTCTGCTAGAGGCCATAATTATTTATTTTTTATTGCTATAAGAAATATATAGAGAAAGTATTAACCACCCAGTAACTGGATGAATACTGAGATTGGAATAAAGCCCCACAAATTTGTCCGGTTATTATGAGTAATTGCATATGCACAGAGTACCATGAAGAATATTACACTTAAGCCACCACAGAACATGAGTATCAAAATTTAGAACTTTTCAAAAACTCATTAATCATGAACTTATCCATCTACATGGAAACCAGATTTAAAGGCCTTTTCTTCAGTTTAAATTTTTATCAACAGCTTAACTTAAGGATTCGTGGAACATGTAACATAACTACTAGGTCAAGCAAGCTAATCAAGACTTACCAAACTTGTTTTTCTTGAAGTTAATAAATGTGCAGTACTAAAATGATGCTCGTTCACCTATGCAGACTGTGAAACTGTATTAAACAAGTGTACTCTCAGTCTCAGGAAGTCCACAACTACATAATACATGCAACTGACACAGTTTCAGTTTATTTCAGACATAATGCTAATATTGTACATTTCACAAAATGCAGGTTCTTGCTGACATGAAAAGACCAGGGAAACCTAGTCTTGCAACATCTCAGAAAATAGGTGTCACCTTAACATGAACCATCTCTTCCCCTTAAATCTCCATATGCACACTCCTTAACAGAATACTATTCCAAGTGCAGATACTCCATTCAGTGTGCAGACGCTGAGGGCTTACCCACATACAGTTACGGTGGCTCAGCTAACACTTAATAGTGTAACAAAAATCTTAGCAACTCATTAGTAAATGGTTAGTTTCCCTACGTTTTTTGTTTCTATACTTAAAAATCCCCTATGGTTTAAATTCTTAATTACCCACCTGTGGTCTGAAAATTGTTCCCATCTGATAGGGTTCGTCTGTGACCCAACACACTTAACTTTGTCAAGGAATCATTTGGCACATTTTGAGATTCTTGATTCAGACAAAGATTAAAAGGCTGATTTTTTAATCGCGTAGAAACTGTGTTAGGAGCCAGCTGCAACCTCTGTTCTCTCTTACTTTCAGAAGTTTCAGATGAAAAGTCATCAGTGGAACTACATGGGCCACAATCACCAAGAACAGTGCTTACAAGAGCATCTTCACTGTCAGACTGAAGTAGGCATTTTGTAGAAATGGAGGGCATAGAGAGAAGATTCACAGTATTTGCAGCTGGATTTAGGGATGGAATACTTGTTTCCTCTTTCTTGGACTGCAATCGTGTAGGGCTGGCACTCCTGCGAAATTTTGATGCACGCTGAAATATTCCATCACGCTTCTTCTTCTCATCTTTAGGCAAGAGTTCATCTGGACCCTGTGATTTGTTCAGTTCTCTGATATCTAAGCCCAGGGCAACAGATGCAAGGAGGACAGCACACCCATACAGCACTGAATCAGTCTTCTTTTTCTGCAGTGTCCTGCTTAGACTGTTTGTAGGTGTCATTTGAGGAGTACTATTTGTAGAACTAGCAGAGGTTCCTTCTTCGAAACTCTCATGTTCCACTGTATTTTCACCCTGATCATCTTTCCAAAGAGGTAGATTAATATAGGCCTGATTCGGCAACTTAACTGGCTTTGGTCTTTTACTGTCCAGACCTTCAGGGAGAAGTTTCTTATCAGTACAGACACCTATAAAACATTACAGTATACTTTAAGACTGCAATACAGCTTTTTTTCTATTGCATGGCTGCATAAGTACACCATTATTTCCTTTCACTTGCACAAGTATTAATCTTGTACTGTACACCCCCTTTGGATGCAGTCAGAAGCTCAGAGACACTGCAAGATTTAGAAACACATCCTAAGCCTAAACCTCTTCATGTTCTCTTGATAGTCTTTAAAATACTAGAAGTACCATTTTGCTACAATTTCATTTTTCTAGCAAGTCAAAAGAAAACTGTATTAGAAGTAACTTGCAGATCAATCTTCTGGAGTATGTAAGTTAACTGTAAACAAATTCTTTTCCACATCTGAAAGACTCACCTTTATTTTAAGAGAGGCATAATGTATCTCTCAACCTTCATGCACCCAACACAGTTGAAGAGCAGATATTGTCTTTGTATTTTCTGTGATATTTGAGGATTTGCAATGCTTTGGTAGTGCTTTTCAAATAACACGGAAAGTATTACCATGTATGGATTACAGTGAAGTATTTTACTATACACAAACTGCCAGATAAGATCTGGAACACATTCTTTACAACGTTTTCAATTAAGCCATGTTCCAAAATCCAGTGAGTTACTAGAATTTTTTCCAATTAATTCATTAGGCCATGGTGGCCTAGAGAAAAAAAGTAACAATACTCTAATACTCCTCTAACAATAAAATCATTAATGATCATTTAAATGTCAAGAGAATTACTGATTTAGATATTTCCTTTTAAAAGAAACTAAGTGGTGACTGCAGACCTTGTACAGAGATCAGCCTGCAACTCAAAAAAGTGGAAAAAAATCTCCTATGTGGTACTGCTCACACACCAAGTATATTTCTTAGCTGCTAATGGTGGAAATGTAAAGATGTTAACACTTGCATTTTTTTTATAGATAGGTTTTTTGCACAGGAAAATTATTTGTAGCATGACTACTCTTCTAATAATCTGCATAATCCTCAAGGAATCAAAGCAATACAATTTGTAACATTGGAGGTATACTTAACACTATTATATGGCAACTTTCACTTTTTCAAAAATAGCTGTTACCTTGGTCCACAAATAGTGAAGCTAAGGGAACACCCTTCTGATTCTTCATTAAAAGCGTTGACCAAGGGTTGCTGCCATCTGAAAGAGGTCTTATTCTGAAATAACAATAGTTATTTTGATATTACAGAGGATACCATGCTTATATACATTTTGACAGAAAATTACTAAAACATCTTTTTTTAATCTATAAATATGTAGTAACTTGAAAACAGTAATGCTTTCCAAAGGTAAAAAAACCCTGTATATAATAGCACAGAGTCATATGGTTATAAATTGATTCATGCCTTATATCAGGTATTCCTTATAAGATTAAAATTTCAGATCTAAAAAGAAAGCCAATGAAAAGTGGGCCTTGACTACCTATTGAAGAACAAAAGTTGGTGAAAACCTGGACAGCAGTTTCACTGTGTCGAAGAAACGATGTGAATATTGGAAATTTATTAAACAAACAACAATATCGTAAAGCCGGTTTCAATAGATGGTCTGGAACCAACTGCTGCTGCAGGTAAATGAGTGGATGTCTCTACCAAGAAAAAAATAAAGGGGCTATAAATAATTATATATTCTAGAAGGGACAAGGAAAAGGATCTCTTGCTTCAGAAAAACTGCTAATCTCTAGTTTTGAGCAATCAGAAAAAATAATCTGAAAGCGAAGGTATCCAACTGATTTTCAGAACCGTTTCACTCTGTGATTGTCAGTGTAAATGATGTTGCTGGGTGCGAGCTGTGCTTCACGTGTGCAGTCAGTCAGTCTTATTTAATCATACTGGAAGTGCCCACTGGGGGCCATACTTGCAGTACCTCAAGTCAATCTGAGGAAGGGCAAGACAGACAGGCCATGAATGTCTGGTATGCATTAGTAGCTCAGCATCCCCAAATATTCCAAGTTTCAAAAACCTCAGACAAAGGGTAATAGACAAAAAACCACCAAAACCTTAAGTTAAGTAAGCATTTTATTCTCAAGTCTATGTGGGGAGCTACTCATTATTAATTTAATTCCTAAATTAATTAAAAGGTAGGACTGAGTTTTAATGGTAACTAGAGACTGCAGAACTTCTCTCACTCACTACCTATGTTAGTGATTCAGTTACCAAGAACACTTAGTATTATCAAACAAACAAAATGTAGTAGACATACTTGTCCTTACAATCTGCACGATCCTTTGTTTGAACTGAACTTGGTCCCCATGTACAACCTCTCTTTTTAAAACTTCTCTTCACATCTTCAAACTCTTCTTGGTGAAAAGTTGTGCTCCTTCCCCAAGTTCTGTTGCTTTCATCTGAAGTTACTAGAGATTGGATTTAAACACACAAACAAAAAAAACCCCACACATGAATAGTATTTCTAAAACCAAAATATTTTGACAGAATAGAGCATTTTCTGCAAAACTATTCTGACACAGTAACACAACGAGGAGGAGACAAAATTTGAGATTTTTTTCTTTTACAAAAACCACCACACAAACTGCACTGATCCAAAAAGATGAGCAAGCAAGAAAAATAATATATGAGCTGACAAGAGACCCAAATTAAAGATAAAGCAGCAAAACAATCACATTTTCCATGCCTCCTTTAACTGAGAACCTTATATTTAGGCAATTCAGACAAGTGAGTTAGACTGAGCACTTAAATTCCAATGAAGAAAATATATGCTATTGAACAATCGGTATCAAATGAAACAGAGTATTCCAATTGTGACAATGATTAGTGTTTTCTTTCTCACTATGCCAAAATAAATTATACTTTTAAAGTGTCTAACCCTTCATTAAATGCTTAGTCTGTCACTGTCTCAACTGTTAAATTAAACAGAACCAGCACCTTTGAAATGTAATGAAATCTTGCCTTTTTTCATAACCCCACTGGGAAGTTCATATTCACTTGTGATATCTACATCTTGCTGGTACACATATATACTGTTTCTTCGGCCATTAGTTGTGTGTATATCTGTTTTGGGAATCACTGAGGAAAAATTAAGAGAATGTAGTAGAGATCTTAGTCAAGTTGATTTCAGAAATGGAACTGTTTCCCTTATATTTTTGTCTTTGGGTCATAAAGCCCATATCTATAAAGGCACTAAGAATCTTTTGATAGTGGGTTTTTACTATAGGGTTCAGAGGATCCTTCTTCTAGGACCAGACCCAGGCAAATAGATTTTCATATACGACCAACTGGAAAAGTAACTTGCTATCAATGTAGCGTGCTTACAGTTATGATGGAGAGACCTAAGAGAAAAACAACTTAACCAGTTATAACAGCATGATAAATGAAGTGGCATTTACATGGCCATGGTTCTGCTGCACTGCACAGTGGCCTCCCCTCCTGCCTCACCCTACACCTTTGCGCTAGCACAGTTTCCCCTGTAGTACAGCACTCTACTTGCCTTCTTCACACTCCCATTTTGAACCACATTCCAGGACCTATGGAATACATATCTTACTGTTTTTCCTCCTCCCTTTAAAACACCTTTCAGTATCAGCTGAATTTGGTTTAATAACAAGATCTACATTTAACTAGATTTTTATTTTAATTTTAAAACTTCTTAATTTTAAAAACTTTTAGATTTGGAAGCTAGACTCACTCAGGACAAAGTGAAGCAATCAAGTAACCAATTGTTAGATATTCCTGTTCAAATCATCTGTACTTGAGCAAGTCTTCTTCAAACAAAGACACTTTGAAGTTAAATCAAGATAAAACATTATTGTGGGAAAGAGAATTTATTTTGCACAGGTGCAGATGGGTGTGGAAGTTAAATTGTTTCGGCTAGATACTCCTGAGAGATTTGATAAGCTTTTAGGTAAAGCCTAGGGATCCAAACTCAGAAACAGAAGTGTTCTTCTTTTAAAGGAGAGCCTTTATGTTGTCCTGTATGTCTAGTCCTACAAATACAAATGCCTGCTCAAATAAAAAAAAAGGAGAATCCCCAGTGGCACTTAGCACACATGCAAGGAGTGGCACTGCTATAGCCTACATAAGGGTTTTTTTTTAAAAAAAAACAAAAACAAAACCCACAAATCTCTCAAGTTTTCAGAATCATGCCAATATCTGACACTTGCTTCATTTCCAAGCATTTCCATACAGAGCAAGGAGAATCAAAGATAAAACGAGACAGTTTTGTTTATATGTAATTATGACATTTTACTAAGAAAAATGTTTCTTACCTTGTGTGGTAAAAAAACAACCAATCAAAAAAACCCACCACATGGTTTGAGGTCAGGAAACCATTATCAACACACATACTGTCAGCTAACTTCTGAAAAAGACTTTACGTCATTTTTCCTTCCATCTCCAGTTTTCACTAAGCAAAGCAAGACAGGGTTTATCCAGCTCTTTCCTTTATCCACAACATATGAGTTGTAATGGTCTTCACCCAGGGAACTGTATCAGTTACAGTTCAGACAAATAATAAAGTTACTGCCAGAAAAGACACCACTTCTCCTTTAGACATCAATAATGAAAAGGATTTCATAAGGCAGAGGTATTCCAGAGAGATGAGAGACTTGGTTTCTATCCAAAGTGTAAAACAAAGTTTCAGGTTGGTAAAAAAAAAAATTAAAAATAATCTTTAAACTAGCTACAGACCATAAGCAGAAAAAAAATCCCCATACATTTTGACTTCCCCTCCTCCTTATTTACATCTGATAATGCCAGACTCTGAGGTAATTCCCTTCAGAGGTGACTACCCTTGGATGAGAAGATAGTCACTGTCCATAAGCAATCAGCTGGAACAGGTTCCACTGATTTCATACAGAGAGAGAAACTTGAGGCTTTTTCATCTCACATAGCATTCCATACTAAATATGGATAATTAGACAATCTACTTTGCACAATAGATCAGACAGTACAAACGCAAGCAGTGAATCCTGTAGGAACAGTTTTCTATCTCTACATATATCATTCCCAAATATAAATGCAGACTTCACTGTAATAATATGATCGGTTTTCTTCTATATTCATGGTACTTCCACTACATGAGTACTGAACACACCTTCCCTTCTATCATCAGTATATATGGAACAATGTAGGCCTACAAGCATAGCCACAATTTTATGTTTGTTTCTTTCTGTTGGTTTCAAAAAAACCTATATCAAGCTTTCTTCTTTATTTCCTTCTGTATTTGCTCAAACCTTGCTTCTCTTTCGACACAAGCAAGCTGGGTTGCTGGCTGATTCTTCAGCCTTTTCATCCTACATGACTTCCTTATTTTCTGAATCTTTTTTTTTTTTCGTTGGTTTTTTTTTTTTTTCTGATAGTCCATAACTGATTTCCTTTACTGACTCCAACACTTAATAAAAACTTGTTTTCCATCTTACATGGGTTCTAAATGTGATGCTTTGCCTTTTGCCATTATAAATTTTCATTCTTCTTTTTTTTATCCCAGTCAGTTTACAAATGAGTTCCTGAAGTTATTAAGGAAATACATGATTTAAAGCATTCACAATAATTTTGAATTAATAAAAATTAGCATTTTAGCAAGATTATCCTTCCCATTAAAGAACAAGTTGCAAATGTTAGAACAAATTAAGGGATCTGGAAATCAGACAGAAATCTGTCTGGAATCTGATATTACTACCAGCATTGCAGCGAGTGTATGGAACAAACAGTCTCTGTTGACTAAATGAACAAATAGAAATGGTGGAGACTTACACTGTATAGCTCGAAGACGAGGAATTATTGTGGGGCTACTTGATGGGCTAGAGCTGTTACTGTTTAAACTCCTCCTCTTATCCAGATTGGGAGATGCCTGCACTGTTATTTTGTGCTGGAAATCTGTAGGAGAATAAAACAAATCAGTTTTAATTTTTTGAATAAAAAAATCTTCAGGAGATTATACCACTTTACTATAAAAAAATCAAAGCTATATAATGAATTAGAATTGATAATATATGTTCATATTAAAACCACTGACAAACTAACTCTTAAGGTAACAATTTAGATATTGAGTCAGGCAGGATTTCACACCTTCACAGACACTATATGATAGGTTTGCAGTAACACCAACAAAAGCAGGTAGGTCCAAGTAGACCCAAACTGAAACACATTCACATCACAAGCTGTTATTCAATCTTGTTGGTTGTTAGAGGGGTAAGAAATATCTCCACATTTCATCTAAAACCAATCAATATTCATGGCAATCAGATTTGCCTTTTTTTTTTTTAACATGTAACTCATATACAACACGAAAAGTAGCACTGATGAGGAAGTCACATCTATCAACATGTCAGAAAAACAAGACACAAGATTACAGAATTACAAATATTCATAGCAATGTAAAAAAAGAACAAGAACAAATATTGGCAAGTAGGAAAAAAAATCTGTGAAAAATTTTGACTATATGCCCCTAATCCCCATCATCAGTGCAATTAGATTACATGCTATTCTTGCAACAGAATTGTCTCAGAGACAAGTTCATCTGGATGATTCTTGACAACAAAGAGCTAAATGGTATTCTGAGAGCTATGATATCCTCAGATCTGTGTGAGCGTGGCATTAAGTTCTTACTGCATTAGTAATAAACTGACAGACTTGACCTGGAAGCCACTGGAAAGAAGCCTATCAACATCAGGATGCTGGAACCACTACTGAAGGCTTTCCAACCACCGGTGTAACCTTGAGTTTCTGTAGTGCCATCTCGTGGCAGCATTAAAAAGGCACCACTAAACCAGATCATCACTAAAAAAATCCCGACTTTCTACAAACACCTCCTTTGCAAAAGGGGCATTTTAATGCGTTCATGGGTAGAATGAAATGCTCTAATATTCAAAATTATACCACATTTTCACTCCGAAATAGTATGTTCTGTTGCTATTATAGTCTTTTGTTGCAACAAGTAAGGCACTGAAGATTATAACTGCTGTGTTGTATTTTGCGACTGCAATAAGCATGTGGTACGGACCCACCACACCTGTACCTCCAGCCATTACAAAGTGTTGTTTTTCTACTATGTATTTGCAAGTTTAGGGCAAACAGCACTAATACTTGATCATGTTAGAAAGTTCAATAAGCCTGTACTTTTCTATCTGCACAAAAAGAACAACAGGAAAAATCCAAACTTCGAACCAGTCTTAAAACATTTGGCTCCCATGCTAGTAACCTTTCCCTCTAGATACCATGGACTTCCAGCTGAATCAGGTGAAAGACTCTTCCAGCTGAAATGAGGACTACTCCCCAAGAATATGATACATGAAAGTTGCTTCCTTAGGGGGAAGAAGAAGAAAAAAAAAAAAAGAAAAGGGGCTATACAATTCTTACCATACCCTTTTGCACTATTAAAGTAGAAGGACCTGCAATGAATTAAAATAGCAGCCAATAGCTAATACTAAAAACATTAACCATGGAACTGAAGCCTGCACATTTAATCATAACATACATTGTGAACTTCAAAAAAAAAATTGCAAACCTGAAGGCAAACTAATTCTGTGTCCATCTTTAAGTTTTAAGCGACTTCTTTTAAATTTGCCCTTCCTCTTCTTTACATTGGGTTTCTCTTGATTTAACTGGAATATCATGATATTCAGCTCACGCTCCAGTACATCGATCTCGCGTTCTGCTAACTGCTGCTCACGGCGCTTAAGTAATTCTTCTTGAGATTTTTGCTGAAGAGCTGCTCTTGTCAACTCCTCTTCTCGTGATCGAAGCTCCTGAAGGTAAGATTCACACAAGTGAAACTAAGTAATAACGTGAAGTTTGTATTAAAGGATATACAAAGTGCAGAGTAGCTTGATTTACTGATCTATTTTCATGTTGTACTATATGTGTGTAACATGCACATACGACCTTCTGACAGTCCTCCATTCTTCATAAGCCAAGACTCTGTATCTGGACACAATCAAGCATTATACAAATTTTCTTTTACCCATTTAACTTGAGTCACTTAAGGCACATAAGCACTGGCAATGGGGACAACACATCCAATCAAATATTATCAGTTTACAGCCTAGCACAAAATGTGCTCCAAGTACTTCACATCAGAGCCTCCCATAGCATGAGGGCTGCTCTTAGATAGCTCCTATGCACTAACATAAAGTCAATGACCTGATGAATACACAAATGAATGCCTTTATCTTAAATATTCTAACCTTTCCTGTTTTTCAGCCACGTATTAAGTAGCACTTTTCTATCTAGAAAAACAATCAGTATTACACCGGATGAGGATTAGTGTAACAGGATAAACCAAGTCATAAGACAGAAGACAGCTGTTTCTTAATTAAAATCTAGCAGGTATCTGTATAACATCAAACAGCTACTAACCACTGAATTACACCACACAGACTCTCCAACCATCAGTCCCACAGAATAGTTGTTCTTCTCCCTTTATTCTTTTCTATTTTGGAGAAGAAAAAGCTTTAGTAAGGAAACTAGTTAATTCTTCAGGGTAAATGAACCCCCAAAGGCTAAACAGTCGTAAACCTGCCATCTTAAAATTATCTTAATCTTCACCTTCCAAAATCTGTTAAAATATATCTGAAATTTAAGTAGGCCTCCCTTCATAGTACGGGGCATATTATACACAAAACAGACTTACCCAGAAGTCTTCTAGTCAGTACTGCTAATAAAAGAGACTACAGGAAAAGGAGAAGCTATGATGTGACTGACACTGTACGTTTCTCACTACAGAATTTTTTCCTTTTTACGTATGCTTGTGTAAATTCTACCTGGATACAGACTGAAATTCAATTCAAAATAGAAAACCAGCATTTGAAATTAAGCTATGCTAAAAGTTCTGGATAGACAAGAATCTTATTCCTATTTAAAATTAATTCATTTTGTCATGGTACAATTTTATAATTGTGGTGTCTCTTTTTTTTTTTTCCAGATCAGACTACCTAAATCTGCTCATCGGTATCCAGCAATGTCATATGCCAGCACAATTCCTTATCACATACAGTGAAAGCAAAAAACTGGCTTTTCTGCTCTTTTTAATTCCCACTTTGTCTTGAATAAATTAGTTCCTGAACTATGGTGTTTTCAAATGAGGGGAAAAGACCCTTTCCGTTCTTGCCAAAAAGACTACAAAAGACAGGTCAGCACTGAAGCAAACTGATTCTGTGGGAAGTATCTGTTTCTTAGAAAGATCCTTGTTTTTTCTTTATAACTATGGCATATGCACATTGTTTATCAATATTTTCAAATCTAATTGGAATGATTGACAAATTTCATACGGTTTGCTAATTGAGTGAGCTTGTTTCAACACAATAAAAAAAAATATTTTAAATGCACTGTTTAGCATACACAGTTTTGCAAAAGGCAATTCTGCCTCTTAGAAATTCAAAGGAGCCTGTCTTCACACCAGAAAGTAAGGTTTTGGGTTTTTTGTTTGTGTTTTTTTAAAGACACTTAATCAATTTAGAGACTGCTGCAAATTCTCACTTTCCTCCTCCTCCCATCCAGTCAAAACTGGCCAACCTAAAACAACGGTTGGAAGCAGAAACTGCATGAATTCAAATTTAGAATAAAGGTACTTTAGAGTTTAAATAGAAAAGATCTTTATTACTGTAATAAAGATGTATTAGGAGACACTGTTGATGATTCACCTCTTGTTGTCCTCAAATCCAGATTCCATAAAGCTGAGTAACTAGGCAAAAATTGAGGGCCTGTATTGAAAAGGTAGACAGTCTAGAAAAAGTAATAGTGCTTCTTCACTGAGAGATTAAGTATTTACTCTTTTCCAAATAAACTAATTAAAAACAGACTTACTGCAATTAGTTATGCAATGTTTCTACACCACTCTGCAATTAAAACACCCATTGTAAGGAAGCTAGGAATGAATTCGATATTTAAGTTGCTCAAGAATGTTTCTCAAAAGATTGTGATCTTCTCTTGGAGTAGGTGTCACCATCACTCATTTACAGCAAGCCCTTGAGGAAATTCTTCCAGCTAGAGAAGTTCCTCTTTTACAGGGCATGAGACTCCATGCAGGGGTTTTTTGTTTCTTTTATTATTATTATATAAATACTTCATAGTCACAACTTTCTCCCTAATACCTGACAGTAAATTGATGATGTGCCAAATTAAATAAGCCTGCACATATGAAAACCTTGTCTAAGTCAAAGTTACATGCTTTCATTCTTAAAAAATTTTACCTAATTAAGGCAGATGCCTTCGGAGATGCATTTACTTTGGCATATGAGAAGTAAATTTCATTTTTTCTTTTGCTCTCCCTAATTAAGCTTAACTCACTTTTACACCAAAAATATGACTCTTCTCCCAAAGCTTTGCACTGACTTATTTAATCCTAAACTTGATTTAGTCAGATTTTTCTTCAATAGGAAATCTCATACTGGACTAATGCCTTCAGAAAATAAAAATATGAACAAAAACCTGAATGGGAATGCCTGTTATAATTGCTCCCAGAGTAAAAAGGAGAAAATGGTTGGTTGAGCAGTTGCTGGAGGGGCAGAAAAGAGAGTTATGCCCTATGGTAGGCTGTGGCAAGTAAACACAGCAGCTGGTGACCCCACGGCAAGTAAAAACGGAAGTGTCTACTCTCTGTAGAGGGACTATAACCCATCTGGAAAAGAGGCACACAGCCCAGCTCCAGCAACCTGTAAGCTCACTGCAGGAAAGGTAGGGACTACACACAGACAACACCTACCCAGTTCTGTGAACTGAAATGGAAGAGTGAAAAGCAGACGGTGGAAGAAAACGCAGATAGGAAGTATGTATGATCATTACTGACAATACTGCAATCCTAGGGTGATCAATAAATTCTGATACCGCATATGCTGGTATTATAGTAGATCTGTAATGTCAGACCCATCACCAGGCAACACTCCACGAACAGCCATTTGTGACACTTGATGAGAAGTAGTGAGGGACAAAAGCTACTGACAGTGACTTCCAAGATGAGAGTTTAGTTTTTGCTTTTGTCAGTCTTAAGTGACTATGTCTTTTATAAAGGTTTCTTCACAAGGCACTGCAACTCAATATGTTTCTTCCTCAACTATTACCACTTCATGAAAAACAACAACAAATATATACTGGGCAATACTTATACTGAAAAAAAGATGAACAAAGAAGGAATTTGTTTCTACTAGAAGCATTTCTAACAGGGGCTCAAGAGGACACCTGGCCTATTCCAACTGTTACCTTTATCAAGTCGTCTAAAGGAAAATATAAACCTCTGGGTGATTAAAAATTTGATGAAGTAACTAAATGAGAGGGCAAAGAGAATGAACAGTGAGTGCTTATTTACCACGTACATATCATATGAGAATATAGAAAGAAGATCAGTGACTGGAATCTGGATAATAAAGAGAAACTGGATTTGCTGATTCATGAGTACAAGTTTGACCTAATCAATCTTATTAATATATGGCAAGAAGTTTTCCAAAACTGCAACACTGAAAGAGATCAGTATTATCAGTCTTTCAGGAAGAGAAATAAAAGCATTATTCCATTTTTGGAAAAGAAGCCATGTGATACAATCATATAACAGAACAAAAAGCTTTCATTCCCACAGCTGAGGAGAGTGTTCAGCTGCAGCTGAAAATCTGCAGTTGTTACAAAGATTAGCTAAGGGGTAAATAAACTCTGGTTTGTTTGTTAAGGGATGCATTCAAATATCCAAGAAAAGAAAAACATGTTTTAAAGAGAGCCTACATGCCACACTTACAACCTGTTTTCTTTGGGGAGACAGGTGTGGATATGTTTCTTTTTCAACTGCAAGTCCTTCTTGAATAAGCCATTCATATGATAACACTCAATTACTACAGTAACATTATACTTCCTGCCAAACTTAACATTTCACTTCAACTGAAATACCTCTAGCTATAGTTTCAGCATACAGAACTGTTTATTGGTTTTGTTAAGGAAGAAAGGGGGAAAGCAATGTTGTCTGAAATTTGAGAAAACCAGTATTCAAACCTTTTTTCTAAAGGAAGTTTGCTGCAAGACAGTTCCAGGGTTATCTATACTGTCCAGAAACATATTAACGGAATTTAAGAATAGTACATCCACCATCAAGAATAGGCAACTTAATTTAATAATGTTTTAATGGAAGAGTGAATCCTCTCTTCCAAGTAGTTTATCCTCTCAAGTGCATCTCCACTACTAAATCAGGTTTCCAGTATTTTATTGGTAATCCACAATTCAGAAGTTCAAAACTGCTGTATCACATAAATGTGCATACACACATACCCTTCCTTCACTGCCATGCAATTGGAAAAATCAACTTACTTTTTCCTTGGTCCTCAATTCATTGAATATCTGCTGAATTTCCAATTTCCAGTCATCTTGCATGGAATGGAAAGACTCTTGAGGCATTTCAGTCATAACTGCCCCTTCGATGGCAGTAAGCTGTTCAAGAATTAAGGCAAACGATGGTCGGATATGAGGGTCCTGCTCCCAGCATTCTAGAATTTATTAAAATCCCATCAGTTTTTAATAGCACATAGAACTTTTTGAAGAACTACATGAATTTCGAGTTACTCGCTACTGTACTTCCAAGTTCTAAAGTGTTGCCTTTTACCTGCAGGGCTTCCCTAGTTCTGTTTCCATTTACACAAGTGACATCTACTAACCTGTACTCAGAAGACTATTTTTGTATTAATAGTCAAGTTTTTTTCATCTCTATCATTATGGTCTGAAATAGCAAAAGTAGCAGTACTGCACATAAGGGATACTTATAAAAGGTAAATAAATTTATTAAACACAAGGAAATAGCCATTAGCAAGCAATGTTTATTTCTCTGTAAAGTGTTTCCAAAACATTTTTGACACTCAGGAAGAAACACTGAGAAAAAAAATAGCATTTGCAGTTCTTCCCCTTGGGATTTTAATCTTGATCTTGTATTGATCTCTAGTATATCCTGTAGTTTATGAAAATTAATGCAATTTGAGTGTAAATCAGTAAAGCCAGAGCAAAAAAATGTACTCGGTCACTACTGAAGAACTTATGTGGTACACAGCAATACTGTATGACTTCCTCAGAAACACATTCAACTGTGTCTAACACCAGATTGCTGTGTAAAGAGAAACAAAATACTTTGTACAGAGCACAATATTAAATGAGGTGTGCCATATGCAGCCACATGACTATTATGGGCAAGGATACATACCTCCAAAATATAGCTATTTAAATACATAGGAAGAAACAACATAGGTACCTTTCATTAGTTTTGCAAATGGTTCAGGGCAGGTGGATGGAATGGGCAAAGTAAGCTTATTGACAGCAACTCCATAAGCCACAGCAAGGCCATCAATGCCACGGTAAGGAACTTCTCCTGTTAGCAGTTCCCACAGCAACACTCCATAACTACAAAAGGTAATTTTTTTGATGGTTATTTTCTGAATACTGACACATTGTTTACTCAAGAACAAAACAAGCATCAGTCCAACCATGTACTGAAATTCATGAAGATTTCCCATGTCAAAGGTGAATGTCTTTAAGAGTCAGCTCTACTTTAGTCATCTTGCACCTTTTCACTAATAGCAATTAACCAAAATGGATGTGACTAAGATTGGCTTGCACTCCTATTCAAAATGTAGCCTGATGTCACTTTTATAGAAATGCTAGTATCATGTAAATCTCACAATCAGAAGTCTGAATGACAGGAAAACAAGCAACCTTCTCCCCAACAAAAACCAACCAAACAAAACAAAAGAAGAAAACCTCAGCAGAGCATTCAGGCCATTCCCCTTTCCAAACATTTCACAACAATTTACCTAGATGATTTTTAAAAATAATAGTAACAAAAAACTCCAGAAAAGCCCCAGCTTTGTTTTGAAATTTGCATTTAACCCCTTGTGTGTTATATGAAGGCCTATTAACTTTTCCCCTCCCACAGAAGATGCAACAAGATTGAGAAATGATTACACACACACAACTAATTTCTCTATACTAGAAAAAAAGAAACCAGCAAGACGACATTGTCTCCAGTGAAAGGTGGTGGCATAAAGAGATCTTTTCTCACCATCAGATACAGAAATCAAGAATCATGGTAATTCTTATCGCAGCCACATTAATTGTAAGAATTTCTGCTATGCTCTCCACTCTAGAAGAGCTTGGTGTTACTTTTACCTTCTTTGGGTCTGTATTGCCTGACGCCTGGCTTGCTCAAATGATCCAAGCCCCTGCAAAGGGCTGGGACAGCATGCTCGCTGCTGCTGCTCTAGAGTTCCTACTCCACCACCACTGAAATGGATAGCTTTCACTGTCGTTTTTGTGGAAGCAGGAATTACTCCTTCTAGAACATAAGCCTAAAGTAGACTTTATGACTGGGTTTGGTCCCACCCCTGTCCCTCATCCCCTCCCCTTCTCTTCCTGCCAGGAAACCACTATCTGTAGAACAAGGATACAAAGAACAACCTATTGCTGTTTTTGAATAGTAAAGTGAGTGGGCAAAGGGGAAAAACCAGAATACAAAATACTGCTCTTGCCGTTTCTCTCCGAGTGTGTGAGGGAACTACCTCCAAGTTTTGCAGGACTGGACTGAACTGTCCTACATGAGGAGAAATGTGTACAGCACATGTACTCCCTTCCCTTACTATGCACCCCTTAGTACTAGAAATACCACCTCAACTACAGCAGATGTGACAGGGAGAAGAACACACACTAATTAAGTTTTTCTATCACACTCTCCTTGATGAGAAAAAGTCATTCAGCATTCTACAAGACCTCTGGAACATCACTTAAATAATAAAACCAGCAAACTACACAATATCAGCACATTTATCAGCAGTTTTGTTTATCTACATTCTGTTTACCTACGAAGTTCTGTCTATCATAAAATCTTAGAAAACTAATGAATTTAGTTAATCAAAATCTGAGGAATACAGTCAACTCCCCCAAAAAAGAAAATAGAATAAAAAAGTTTTAGGCTTCTTAATAATTTCCTCCCAGTTTTTCCAGTTTAATCTCTGCACTTGCTTGTATACTCAAAGAAGGATAATGAATTCCAATTTTTTTTAGATCAGTGGTACTTCTGACAATAATGAGTACAACACTTCCTGCAGTACGTTTTATCCACAGTGGAGAAATTCTACTGAACTACATCTCATCTGTGTGCTTGAAGAAAGTGTAAAAATAATAGTTTGCTCTCTCAGAAAGCACAGTGTTCTTAATTCAAGGAATTCCCTTGTTCAGACTATTCCATACATATTTTAGCACGGACTCTGAAGTTAAGCAGAACAATAAATTTAACTAAAAAGAAATCATCTTTTAAAAAGTTGTGTCACACTATTAGCTTTAGTTATATTTACAATTCAAGGCTTTAATCCTAAGTAGTTCTCAACAGTGCCAAGAAGGTGGTTGTAAAATTTTAAACAGACCAACGCAGTAATAGCCTGAAAGCAACTCTTTTAATGAAAGCAGTCTTAATATCAAGTAGCAAGAGTCAGCGCTGTAGGGGGAAAACTGTGGGGAAAACACAAAAGACATTCTAGTCCTGCCATGCTGGAGTTTTTGGGAGGTACTAATCTATGGTTATCTAGGACAACAACTACTTATTAACTACAGAAGTAGCTACTTCATGTACTAAATTTCACCAGCCCACATACAGTTGTCCTATGTATACAGTCAGAGCTTCTAAGAAATATCTTTTTTTAAAAGAGCGAAAGCCATGTCCTTCTCCATCTTCAGCAAAAGGCAACAAAATACACGCATAATATGCTTGAATTATACATTTTTAAGCCATGAAAACTAATACGCTTTTGGAAAGATGTCCTTTTAAGTATTTTCATTATTAAAAATTATTCTCCTGCTGTCAAATGTGATTTAAGACTTAGTGTATCTCATTCCAGCAATAACTTGCTGGTTTTACGTATTTTAAAAGCTGATAAAAATTAAGGTAAAGTTCTTAAAGTTCATTTTACTCTACCTTCTAAAGCAGAGGTTACTAAGCATTGCTACATGAATCACTTCAAAATTATACAAATATGCCAGGCAAAAGCAGCTGCTAATTGTGCTGCACAGTAAGTGCTTCCTAGCTTTGCCAAGAGCTTATACAATGGAAGCACACGTTACTGTAAAGACCACTGCTGAAGCACACCATCAGCACTTGGAAATCTGTGGGCATATTTGCACTTTCAGGCTCCATACACAAAACCAAGACTGACATACCGCTAAGAAATGTGTGATGATCAATGGAGGGGTAGGGCTGAAAGTAGAATTCTTGTTTGGGAATTTGGAAGCATATGCCAAAGAATAATAAATGCAGTAGTTATAACACTGGTTTGGGAAGCAAAAGTATACACACGCAGGGCCTGGAAAGCACCAGTTCTGCTATCTAGGATGACACCTGAGAACATACAGTCTGGAAGCCTCTGCATGAAAATACTCCCACAACATTTCCAAGCACTGCCTGATTCTGGAAGACTAGCGGCAAGCGTGAGTATACTCGAGCAGCCTCAACTGCTCTTTTTTTTTTTTTTTTCTCTCTAATAAGAGGTCTACAGATTTCTTTTGGAGATTCAGTACTCAGTATGTGTAACTGAAGTTTAGAACTTTCCTGAAACATACTGTGTTCTTATCCTAGACAGACCCATACTTAAATTTGAAACCTGAATGCTTTTTAAAACTAAAACCACTCCTATAACCAGGGTATTCTTTATTTGATTTTCTTTTAAAGAAAGAGTAAAGATAAGCAACAGAATAGATCAAGGTGCAGCAAGCAGAAAATCTTTAGAAGCCAAGAAGGTCTAAACTATACTGTACAACACAGCCTTTCTACTTAAAAACCTCTCCTGTTAGATGTCCATCATTGAGCTAAATACTTACATTTTTACAAGAGAGGCGTGCAGGAGAGAAGGCGAAGAAGAGAAATACTGTAGGTTCCAAAAATGTAAACTAATGTTGCAGCAGAATATAAAATAATTGCACCAAAGCATACCCCCTCAGATACCTAAAATCACAGCAACAAGACTGGACAGGACCTGTAATTAAGCATGGAATACAGCTGATTAGGGAAACGCCTACACCCAACCTCCACCCCGCAAAAGAAAAAAAAAAATAAAAGAAAAAAGAAAGAAAGAATGGGAATAAAGAATGAAGCCAAAGATGTTTCTCAACTGGTCATCAACTCAGACTGTTGTAAACAAAATGCTGAAAATCGGTTCCAGACACAAGACAAATGAGTGTCACAAAATAGTACAGATACAGAATCATCCTGGGAATACCAAAAGCATTACTTCATGCTGTAGAATATCAGGCATCTAAGCAAAATAGGACTCTATTTAAGAATTATACAACACAGAACATGCATAAGAAGGCATGAGAAAACAGATTAAAGTCCTCCCCTCCTTCCCCAAATAGCTATCTTGGATCCTTCAGAGAGAAAACATTTCAAAAAGAAAGGAAATGTAGACTTTTCAGGGTGAGGCACAGCAGCATTTACAGCCTATTGTGCAATCACTACTTCTCCCCACTCACAAAACAGAACTAAATTAAAACTAAAGTTTAAATTACTTTTCTACAACACATGTATCCCACACTACACCACTCAAAAATAGCATCAGTATCAAGAGCCACATTATTTATACGATCCACAATAACGTCTTTAACAAGAAATTCAGAAGTTTAACATAGGGAGTTCCCCACCTTTAAAATTAGAGAGCAAGTTAAAACAATTTTGTGCTGAATACACTCTCCTCACTCCAGCTACTGGAAGCAAAATCTCTATAAATGTAAAAGCTTAGATTTGATATTCACTTTTACACAGGATCACATTCTGGACTCCTAAAACCAGTACTAATTTAAGTTAACATTTGGAAAATTCTGGTTTGCCACTTATTTTTATTTTTCAGACATATCAGGTAATAACTGGTCCCATTTCTTTATGCAGAATGAGACTTTCCAGACATCTGTTATAAGGTAAACATACCAATACAAGATCAATCATATGTTATTATATCAAGAGCATATGGCTGCTTAGATTAAGAGTCTAGATAAAATACTTCAGTATCTTAACCAATAGATATTTTAAAGGCTTCTCTTAATGAGATCTTGGTTTCTTTAAAAAAGAAAAGAAAAAAGGTTTTCTGTTATTTTCCCTCCCCCAATTTGTAAGTCATGAATTGCAAGTCAAATGATGTAGATGCTGAGAAATGAGTATGTTTCTTAGAACAGCTATGCTTGCCATGGGTTAAGACAATAACCTAGGAAACCACAAAAAAAATTCAAATAAAATTCATTCAAAAACCTCAACACAGTTCTACTAAACATGGTCTTCAGCAGACAAGCTTACCTCCAAATATCACTTCCTTTAGAAAACATGGAGGACTTGATAACTTCTGGAGCCATCCACGCGTAAGTCCCTGCTGCACTCATTTTGGTTGTTCTGTGCCACTCTCTAGCCAGACCAAAGTCTGTAATCTTCAGAGTTTTATTACAAATGTCATCATGCTCCATCTTCTCTAGCAATAAAACTGCAAAAGATTTAGTTTGTAAATTAACATAATGAGAATCAAATCAAAATATCCAGTCCTGTTACAAATTTCACATACAACTTGTACTGCACAGATAATTGTATATTTTAAATGCTGTGAAAATATTATTGCAATTTTTATAAACATGAAAAAGGTTTTTCGCTATTCTAAGCTATAAAAGCCAGAAACAACTACAGTGTTACGAGTTCTTTATGCAACTGTGTCAGTAGATATTAAACTAGCACAAGAGATCCACTGTAAAGAGATGTAAAGTAAAGCATATAAGTTTAAGAAAGCCCAGAATCCTAACATCCCACAGATGATGGCAGGCTGTGAAAAAGGTATTCACTTTGGAATGAGATTCTGAAGTAACAAAAATAGCAGTAGTAGTAAAACAAAAACAAATGTTAAGAATTCTTACAAAAGACTTAGGAAACAAAGTGGGACACATTATATCACTGCAGAAAATCCATCCTTAATACTGCAGCCAGTCCTGGCTCCTTCTCATCTCAAGAAGTATGTAACAGAACTGAAAGAGGCCTGGAGAAGGACACAACCATATTCACAGCTACAAGGAATGGTTAATAGACAAGGAGTCTTCCCCCAGGAAAGGAAACATCCAAGAACAGAATCTATAACACCACCTATGGAATGAGGAAAGCTATAGGTAACAATTGGTTACCGTTTCTCAACACAAGAAATGGGCATCATTGAGCAAAATTAACAGATAAGAATCAAACACGTGGCAGTTGTTCATACAACACACAGGTAGGTGAACTTTGGAATTCTTGGCATAGCATGTGAATACTACTATTTTACATAGATTTTAAAAGCACCTATGCAAATTCATGGGAGAAAACTTTATAAAAGAGCATTTATATCAAAAAAGTAGGTTTAAGTTCAAGAAATCCCTGGGCCCTCGAATGGTACAAGTTGGGAGACTGTATATGAGGGGAGTTAGCTTGCCTTGGGAGTCCCCAGCCGGCAACAGAGCACTGAACTTGGATCAAATCCATGTTACATTATATCCACTGCACCTTCATGGACATAAAAGAGTAAATTATCTTTTTTTGCTTTGCATCCTGCAGTGTTTATTCAGTGTCTGACTTGTTTGTAACACAACAGTATCGGCAGAGTTGTAACACACCTTCACAAAATAATGTTAAAAGAAAAAAGAACTGGGTTATTGTGTTAGAGCTCACAAGGAGAAAGACAACAGATGCAAAGGAATCTTTATTAACACACCATAATTTTAATTCCATATTCAGTTCCTGTGTCACTGTCTCTTAGCTTTAACTTTCTGTTAAAATTATCTCCTGGGACAAAGATCAAAGATTAAATTACAAATGGGAAGAATCATAAAACACATGTGTTTTCCAACTATATGTATAGCAAAACACAGTACAGGGAACCCATTAATAAAAAAAAGCAGATAAAGAATTACCTTCACTTACAGAGGAAAAACTAATGACCTTGCATTTGCAATTGCAAGAAATAATTTTTACTGGTACAGATTAATTACACTCTTACAAATATTTCAAAAATGACATCAAATCCAGATGAAAAAAGAGAACCCACATTCCATTTGCAGTAAGCTTCTTAACACAGAGTAGAAGAAATGCAGGCCAAAATGGTACAGACAAATCAAGAGCTCACCAGTCAGCACCACCAGAACAAGTTAAATTCATGCAAGAGTTTTTATACTTTTATACCAGAATCAAAGACCTATTGTTTGCTATTCCATTTCAAACATGTTCAGCAGAATTCCTGACATTCCTTGTCAGTCAATGTGACCGAAACCAAAAACAGTCAGTCTTGCAAAAGGTAATAACTGGCATGTGACCAAGTTTCATCCTACAAAGGGACAACATTTCTTAGTGGTTCAAACTTCCCTTTCCGGCTGGTAGCCAGGAAAACAGCAATACTATACACAGATTACTTAGCAGCTGGGTAGTAAAAATGCTGAGCATAGCCAAGTAGTGTTCCGTAAGTGCTTCCTTCGCAGTAGCCTAGCAACCTTTACTATAGCATCCTCCTGCCACTTCCACACTTCCCAACCCTTGCTGGCTGCTAACCTGTGAGAAGTCATTTTGCAATCTCGTGCTTACCCCGTTCACTCAGCCCCCACTTGTTTCTTTTTCAAATCCTTTAAATTGTCTTTTCAGGCTCCAATACACCTGCAATGTTAAGTTGGGTAAGAGCCAGTTTAGCACTTTTTGGTTTACATTAACGTTTTTCAAACTTTTTATTTTTCACAAAGAGCAAAATTTATACTTACATTAGTTCCATCCTTCTGACAAACACATCCTAAAATATTTAATAGTACAAAGCCCATTTGAAAATAAATTCAAACCTACCAAAAAACCCCAAAATTAGATTAGGAATGCAGAAGTGCAGGAAAATCCTATGCCCACCTCATTTATTTTGACATAAGCAAAACCAGAGACTATGACTATTTCTGAATGATTCAGAATCTAAGAAAAGGAGACTAAGTTGGATGTGAGAAGACTACTTTGTGCAAACTAGCATAAAACTTTATCTTGGACTGTTATTCAAACACATGCTACAGCCAGAAATAAACATTTGACTAAATATTTCAAGGACATGTATGTTTCCTACCAGTTACGTAATTTTCAGCTCAATTCTGAGTTTAACACACCTCCTTTTGTGATTCTACCTTTCTGCAATGAGATCAAGGGGAAAGTAAATTTATTAACATCATAGCAGCAGAGATTAGGGTGCCATATACTGGGCAGTCTTTGAATATAAGTAACAGCACATGCCCAGAACCATTTACAGCTGGGGAACAAAGAGATGTTATTGCATGTTATTTTCAGTAATTCCATTAAATATAAATCAATAGGTTGAAGATAAAAGCCAAAAAAATCCTTAAATCTGAGAGAAAAATGAAAAAATAAAAATGCTATGTGGTAAAGTGGTATTGACATTAGTGGATGTCCTAAAAATTAAAGACACTTTTGACAACGCAGCAAGCATACGTGAGGATTCTAACAGCATCCCCAGCAAAGATACTGTTATTTAATCATAGAGACAAAAAACCTTACACTCCTAAGTTGTCTAATGTAACTAAAATGAACATGGAAATCCAAGTATTACTCATCCTAGCTCACTGAAGGAAACAGCTCATAGAACAATGAAATAGTTTAGGTTGGAACAGACCTCAGGATGTCAAACCGCCCCCCTCAGAGAAGGACTAATGTTGTAAAAAGTGTAAATCTCCTATCAAACATTTTTATGAATCTGTAAAGTTATGGCACTATGAAAGAATAAAAGTAAACATTATCTATATTCAAAACAACTGTATTGTATTCACTCAACTACAGACATTAATTTAATTTAAATGTCATCTTAGAATAGATTTTTAAGAAAACTAATTAAGGACAGTAATTAGGGACATCAAGGCATAGAAAAAGCAGCAAAATTATAGCAGAGTTCCATTACAAACAGCTCATGTCACAGTAATCCCATTTTGTCCTGATAGATGGTTTCTTAGAAAGGGATAAGGTAGCACACTTGAGTAGACGTGAGTACTTTCTAGGAAGTTTAATCATACAGACAGAATAAGCATTAATCAAAGAATTCTGTACAGCAGTTACATGAAGAAAAATCTTAAGAAACAAGTTATCAGGATGAAAAGGCATCATCACTAAGAAGCATGTTTGCTTCAAATGCTGATATGCAATCAGAGTAAAAATACAAGGTGTGTTTCAAGAACCGACAGCAAAGTTAGAAGATACTGCCCACTCTGAAGACGACCAGATCATCACATTAGAAAACATACAAAGTTGGAAGGGATCAATCACAAAACCTACAGCTATAAAGCAAAGTTGAAGGAAGAAGAAGTGGCCAACTAGTCTGGCTAACAGAAGGAAAACCAAAACAGCAGTTACACATAGTTGCGCAACTAGCTCATGCAATTCTAAAAGGCACTAAAAAGGCTTTTTTAGTAGAAACAAGGAAGTATCAATAAAATTGTACAAAGCATAAGACCTTATATGAAATACTAGAACTGCACGTGTTCAACGACAGGAACTTAAACTGGAGCAGATGCAGAAAATATAAGTAGAATAGTTAGGAACCTGTAGTGTCTTTTATATAGATAAATCAGAAGAGCTTGTTCTTTTTTCTAGGCTAAACAAATGTTGAGAACAGTTGTAAGAACAGAAGTTAGCCATATCTATAAACAGGATGCAGACCTACAGTACTAGTGCTCTTACTGATAAAATATATCTTAGGTGTCCTGGCTCATCCATTTTACAGGTATGCTTGTGATTAAACTCAGTTCTAGATCTGGATCTAGATCTAGGGTGGGGAGAGTCATATCAGATTTCAGGATATTGTCTCTTTTTCCCACCCCCCTTTTGGCGCTTCTCTGCAATGTAAAGCACAGTTTACTCCTCATAAAAGTCACAAGATCCAACATATACTCCTGTGAAACCTAATGGTTCCTGAAATAGCAATGCCATTAATCTTTCCTGCTTGCTTTCTGCGTTATCATAACTACAGTTGGAGTCTTTTTCTACTAATCTTATGGCACACTTCAAGTATTTTGTGGTGTAACAGTATGCAGACAAGATGTTCTGCACACTTATAAAAACTAAAATCTATCACACAGTTGCCCAAGACTGCAACAGAACTGGACCTGTTGAGCCAGCTGGCACTTCCCAAGTCTGTGTTCCTCTAATTAAAAAAGAACCGGCAGTATCTCGCTGTTGAATCACTACTGTACCCATACAAGCTGTTCTCAGTCAAGAAAGGCACAGAATTTAGGCTTGAAAAGGAGGTAGAAGTCCAGTAAAATCCCACTCAAAGGCTCCTAGTCCCTACCCTTTCCTGCCCCATCCCCTTCCCAGCACTCCATCTCCAAACTCTCCCCTCTGGCAGTAACACTTGCTTTGAGCTACTGAGCAAAAGGTAAGAAAGAGATCAACTGCACCAGCTCAGGTTAAGATGCATAAAGTGGCAGTCAGATCTTGCCAGATTTGGAAAAGAGCTGCCTTCTCTGCTTCATCTCTTCTCTTGTGAGCTTGGGTTAAAATTTTATTGGGAAAAAGAAAAAAAAATAATGAAGTGAGAGGCAGGATATGGACAGATAGGATGTAACTGGTCAAGAAATAATAGAAAAGAGAACATTTAGACAAACCAGATTTCTGGGGTGCATGCCTGCTCTACCAAATTCAGACAGGTCCAGAACTGTACCTCCAGTGCTTTCAGGACTAAGCTGAAATTCTAGAGAGGAACTGAAAGAATTCATTTAAACTGCAAGCATTTTGTTTAAAGCATAATTTTAAATAAAAGGCTCACATTCTTGCCTCAGCTTCTCTCCTTTTTAGTTCTTAAAATTCATGTAGCTTAAGAAACAGTATTTACAGCAAGCCCAAGGGAAGCCTGGACAGACCTTTGGCTGGCAGCATACCCAGGAAACCTTCACCTAGCATTAAGCTCTTAAATGCTACTCTTTTAATGCAGGTTACTTCCTACTGTCTTAGTTTTCTTTTTGTTACTAAATGCATATAGATTATGCTTCTCCAACCTTATCTGTCTCAAAGTTCCCATTTCATTTGACAAGTTTCTTGAAATCCAGACTTTATTGCAGTTAAAATCAGTTTTATTTCATAAAGTATTCCAGCACTTTCAGGTGACCATTTTCAGTTACCAGCCATTTAAAACAACTGAGTAAACAAGGTATTCTGTAGTAGTTTAGATGTACTGAATTCAAACTATCTTTTAATGCTTAAATCTAAAAAAATACCATCTTGAAGTACTCAAGCCTTTTCTATCCCTATCCCTATCCTTTTTATAACTTCTACTATACCCTCTTTTAGCATACTACGAACAAAATAGATACGTTAAGCAACCGTATTTTCTCAGGTTAGCTTCTTGCCACCAACTGCTTCTTGCTACCTTACCTACAGTTTGTTAAGTAGCTGTCAGTTTATGCAAATACAAGCTATTTAATAACATAGCTATTTAAGTTACTATGATTCTAGGTAAGACTGCCTACATGCCCTCTACATTTACCACCACTGATAAAAGTAATTTTTCGAGAATACCAGACAGAAAGGAAAGATGTCATACTATATACCTCTACTTGCAAATAGAGCTCATCCAGACAATGCTGCCAATGTCATCCATTCCCGTTCCCCCGCACCCAGTCAGTTCCCCTCTCCTGTTTGCAAGTGAATCTGGTTCCTGTTAATTCACTAAATCAACACCCAACAAAACCAGGACAACCCTGTATCTGGGAACAGGCAGGAAAAAAAATACTTATTAAACATTGCATGTTCAGTTAACAAAACACAGTACCTTGTCAATATTAAGAGACCTACCTCCGTTATTTGGAGCTGTTGTCTGGTTCCAGTCGTAATTAGAAATAAAAATTTTAACACTGCTTATAGAAGCTGTGCCCAGTTTTTAAACTGCAAATTAGTTATCACAGTGAAAACATTAAGTGTTTAAACCACAAATTAACTATCACAGTAAAAACATTAACTGATCAGGACATCTTCAACACTTATAAAAGATGATACATTTGCCTACACAGCACTGCTTCTTAAATATGTTGCTTTTCTCCTATGGATTCTCAGGATAACAACTGTTATCTTCATTTCTGTAGCCAGTATGTGTCAGATTACAATCACCTCTAGCCTAAATTTAGAGCTCACCATCAGCAAGGGAATTTCATCCTTTGAACACTGATTACATAGGCAGGAGGCATTTCTCTACTTTTTATTATAGGGATACTTTGCTTCGTTATTATCTATGTCCCTTTACAGCAAGCATACAACCACTTCCTACTTTTCACACCAAATTAAAAGTAACTCAACAACAGTTTGTTCTTAAATGTATTTGTCTGAAAACATCTAGCTTAAAAAAAAAAAAAAAGAAAAATAATCATACCTCACAGGAGCCAAAGTACATTAAAAAAAAATCCTGAACAAAGTGTTCCCAATTGGAAAGCCAAAACAAGACAAGACTTGACACAAAAAGTCCTTGACAGCACAAATTGACAAATACACACCAATCCCATAAGAAAAACACACCCCATAGTGGGATATGTGGCACAAGAAAAATCACTGAAGCATGAGAATGACAGGGAGTCACCTGGCCATCTGGAGGGAACAAAGGGAAAAGAAGAGAAAGAGGGATGAGCGATTTCAACAGCTTCAACACACCTTGCATCACCACTTTTTGCTTCCCCTTCGCTTCTTTAATAACCATTATGAAAGCAACTTTGGGCAAATGGAAACTTGAGAGAAAGAAGCAGTTTTAACAAGTTACTGGCACAGGCTGCAGATGCTGTGAATTACTTTACTGCCTGCCATTCGTGCTTCACTTGCTGTTCAGATAGTTCTGTACTGCAAAACTGAAATTTCTATTGTGCCGTAAGAGGAAGTACCAGAGGTAACAAGTGTTTATAATTAGCCATTCAAATAATCATCAGTTAAACAGTAAATTCTGAAAATGCAGGATTTGGATATTTCATCAGCAAAAAAAATCAAAAGTGGATTGCACACTAAACTTTCTCAAGTTTTCTGCTTAATAAAATATTAAGCTTAGTTCTCCTATTTAAATAGCACATTTAAGAAAAGTTACCTCATTACAGCAATTCCTCCATAGATTTACAATTACATGCAAATCAGTCAACACTGAAACTGAGCTTTAAAACTCAAAACACTCAGTTATGCAGCATCTACCAGGAATGTCCCTACTTACCTAGAACAGCAACTACTTTCTTTTAAACTTTTTCTTCTTTGCTTGCTACTAGTTTTTAAAAGGCAACTATGCAATAAAAACAGTGACCAAAATGCAGGTAGATTAGAAACAAATGCTAAGAACAACTAGTAATAATTAGGTGGTGAATCAGACACTCCTAAGATAATCTTCTAGTTTCAAACTCTACAGAACAAAGTGGCATTCCTTAAAGAACACTACCTTTGTTATGAAATAGTGATTTATTTATAGTTTTTATATTCCTAAGAAAACAAAATGCAAGGCAAACTAAAGCTATTATATTCAAACTGCAAAAGGAGTCTTAGCCAATATATAATGCATCAGGTACAGTTTCCTGCAACAGAAACTTTCAGAAAATATAATAATCACGTCCCTGATCCCCAATTCAAGACCTGACCATTTCCTTCAGAACAAAGTAAAACAATATACACCATACAGCATTCACCAGGGCGATGCAGCTGAGGTTTATAATCTCAAAAATGGCATCCAGGGGCAAGAGCTGACAGAGGTTACCTTTCTTCAGAACTAACAAGTTAATTTTGCTATCATGAGTCAAATCACTTTTTCAAGATTTAAAAACCAAGATTATTTCATTCAAATTGGTTTTGGATTTATAGTTAATTTTTTTGAAGTAAATGAACATGACTTGATGCAATTTGGTATTTTAAGCTAATCAGGAGAATACACAGCTTCTGAATACATGCAAGTGTTTACATAGTTGGCATCCTTTTCCTGATCGTAACATATTACACTCAACAATTACATGCTTCCTTGTTGCTTTATTTTTTGTGATCTATATCAAGGAGCATTTGACATGTTGAAATTAGAATATTTAATGCACAAAAAATCACTTCAAAATTAAAGGAAGTTTAGAAAAGTTTAATATAGATACATACATAATAAATTAAAAGCACATTCTACCTTTAAAGGTGACTTACTAACCGAACTGAAGCAAAAGGGTGTAGGCTGATGTCACAACCAGGACTGTAAGAGCTTGCTGTCACTAAAATACTTATCTTTACCTCCTCTCCAGTTATAGCCCCTCATCCTCACAGCTGTTTTCCCCCCACACTGAGTCTAGCAACTGGGTATCTTGGGAGACTCAATTAGCCAGATAGTTCAGAAGAAAAGTAAGCCTGCAAATAAACCTGCTTAGAGTAGTTTTCTGCTATATCCCTCAGCTGATTTAACCCAGACCCACTGACCGTGCAGGCAGAGATGAGTAGATGCTGCAGACATGTGGGAGTGGGGAGAACCTGTGCCCAGAGATGGGTGGGAAAGCCTCCTTGCACAGCTGGCTGCTAAATGAAGCCACACATCACCTGCTGTAGTGAGAAGTCAAGCAACATTTCAGAATTAATAGATCTAACTCTTTTACATCTAGTTTTAGTCAGAGATGTAAAGATAAAATCCAGATTTGCTACTTCTTTCCATTATAAAATCATCTTCAATAAAATTTACTATTGAAAAGAACCAGTTGAATAAACTGAAAAAACAAAAAACAATTTCTCAGTTCCTTTGAAGATGCCTACTTACATGAATCCAGACAAACTCTTGTGGTAGATGATGCTTACTTGAGTTTATTCACTGAGTTCCCTTAGAACCTCAGTAGTTAACATGAAACTCCTTTAATATAATTTCTATGAGGAATTTTACTAGGTTACACTCCATAAAGAATTCTGACTTTCGTTGTCAGCTTCTTTTATAGAGAACATTTGAAAGAGTCTTACTGCTTTAAAACAATTTTTGCCAAACAACCTGTTTCAGAACATAGCAGAAAAAAAAGACAATTTTTGAGCCCACTTTTTTTTTTTTTTTTTAAATACAAAACTTGGGAGGAAAAATTAAAAATCAAAATATATTCTGTGGGGTAGAAGGATTCCTGTTCCAGCCTTGCAGTTTCTTCAGTAGCTGAGGAATAGCCCCTCAGGACTGTGCATTTCCAAGAACTCTAATCTTCTTTAATAGCAAAGGCAAAACACTTATTTTGAAATGAGAACTCTGCAAACTTGGCAGTGTTCTCTTTCTATTTGGGAGGAGAAAATGGAAAGGAAAACCTGCTCTTTTGACTCAATAATTAGCATAGCATTCAGTAATGAGTTAAAAAGTATGGTTTTTTTTTTCCTTTTTACATAACACATGAGGAAATAAATGCAATTAGTTTCAGGAAGAACAATGACATCTAATCCTAATGGAAAAGAAAAATCACAAAACTGCTCAAACATCTAGAACTAAAATATAATCAGTTCCAAGGGTTAATCTGTCCCATAATGAACCACAGCAATGAAGTAGTTACTCCTGCATTTTTGAGAGGGAGGGCCGACTTATCAACTCCAAGTTAATAGCACACCTGCCAACACACAGATTTTAGTCACTATGAAGAGAACAAAGCATGATTATATAGCCAACACTGGCATGTCTAGGACTGATTTAACTGGAGCTATGACCCCACACAAAAAAAAGGTTAAACTTGGCAGGAAGCTCCAAGAAGGAAGAATACTTCTGTGGTGACATTATACAAACACCTAACTTTTCCATCTTACCATATATATAACTTTTCCATCTTACCCATGACTTTAAGATGCAGTAAGTGGGTCAAAATTTAAACATCCACTTACTTTCAGTTACTGATCTGAGGTAAGCTCTCAGTAACATGGTCAAGCAAGGTAAAAATGGTGAAATTAGTTTTAAACTGCCAATCAGTGAATGTACATTTTGACACCAGTTGTTATTTTGGTACTGCTACTACAGACAGACAAGTAATTTGATATTTAATATATCTTATCTATTTTTAGCTATATCTTTGTTGATTTCAATGCCATTAATTTTGCCTTTAAGGACAAAAAAACCCAAACCCAAAGCTCAAAAACAAACAAACAAAAAATCACTGCCCTTTTTAGAAGCATTACTACTGAAGGTCACTGAGATGAATTTCAATGGTTTAAATTTTAAGAAACCATCAGAAATAAAATTAAGGGACAGAAATTGCCCATGCTGCAAACACTCCTTGCAAAAGTTCATTGTACAAGGCCATCCTGTTTCAGAACTTGAAACACTGAAGCATGTTTCAAAAAAAGTTACAGATCGCAAACAAAAAGTTATTCTCTTTTAAGGTCAAAGAAACCACAAAACAGCATTCAACATCCAAACACAGTTCAACGATGTGTTACTTGTCTATTCTTTTGAGGTTACAGAACATAACTTCTCAATGGAACTTTTAATATTTGGTAAGAAGTCCAAAGGCATGCACTGTGCTTGCAGTCCCAATGGCGGGGGGGGAGAATAATCTGTAACTGAAAACCCAGTTATATCTCCATTTTTTCTAATGCTAGGCTAACACTATCAATGCCCAAATCCCAACCCCAATTTGCATTCTGTTTATTTAAGTACAATACCTCATTTCACAAGTGCTATGGTCAGCAGTTAAACTTATTTCTCACTATTTACGGGAATGAACAAAATCGTGTAAGTATTTTAACAGCTAATGAGACGTGTTTAGATGTCTGTTTTTTCACTGAATTCTATGGAAATGTGTTGCTCGCTCAGTGCAGTTTTCAGAGGCAGGTAGGTATGTGACCATATCCTTAGGGTACCAGCTTTAAAAAAACAAAACAAAACAAAAACAACAAAAAACAAAAAAAACGAGCCAACTAATGCTTGAAGTCTTCTTTAATATACAAATATTACAAACACTCTAATCCTAAATCCTACGCTTCAATTTATATGCTACCCCAAACCAGAACTCTTTCAGAAAAGACAGTCAGCAAATGTGACATACAGACTAGAATGTTGGGCATGAGGAGGTCACCAGAAACACTGGTGCACATAAGTCTCTTGCAGAAACCTGCTAGGAAAGAGTTCAACATGGAGAAAGAAAAAAAGGAAAAAACTTCCAACAGCTGTAAACCAGATCACTTGGTGTCTTACAATAAGAGAGAGAACAAAGACAGAGAGAGGAGAAAAACATGAAGAACCAAATATGATCCAGAAAAAGATCAAAGTAACATTATTCCTGAATTAATTTTAAAAATTAATTTAAATAAATCCTACCTGTTAAAAGATGCAGAGTCTCAACACCAAATAAGGAACAATTCTACAGCTGGCAGATGGACATAGTTGGGGAAACATTAAAATGAAAGTCTGTATTAAAAATGAGTTATTAATAGGGGTATTAAAAGTTCATGGATTTTAAATTAATTATTTAAACATTTAGCTAATGTTTCAGCCTAGAATCTTGTTTTCAGCATTAAGGACTATATGTAAATATACTTGAGCCTTGTTAACTTTGAGGGAATTAGTTCTAAATTAATGAGCATTTTTTTCACCTATTACTGTCCAGACTTGAGATACGGAAAAACATCAAACAGTAGCAAATTTAGAAGATAGTAGATTGAAGTGAAATAAATGGTTATTGCAGTTAACTCTCCGTCTACAAATAAAATCACTGTTCGATGTTACTCCTTGTCTGAAGGCTTATAGACTGTACAAACAAGTACTGTGCTACAGAGCAGTAGTTCACAAAATCTCATTTGATAGATATTGCATCAAAATAATTAAGTTCCTGAATATTAATTTTAAATGCTGAAACACATCCTTCAACTGGAAATTAACCACTATGACATTTTAGTGCTAGTTATTTCTACTGCAAATTGAAATAACTGCAGCAATCAGCTACTCAAAATTTTTCTTTCTTGAAGTCCAGCATCTTTCTGAACACAAAATACAACATATTTATATGCAGCAAGTAAATATATCAAGTGAATATAAAACAGACATAACACAAAATGTTTCCTTTGATGAACTGGAAAAAGATACACTATAGCTCAGGGCTGCTAAGCATTTGCTGCTCCCACAGAATCCAACCAGCCTTCAGGGTCTCTGAAAAAATAAAATCCCTATCTACATAGTCTGAGCACACATCAAATAATGAAACAAATTACTGGGAGCAACGTTTTATGAAACAAAGTAGAACATTTTCAAGTGACGTAACTACATTCAAAAGAAAAACTTAGTAGAATTCAATGGCATGCTAACTTTTAATAGACCTTCAAAAGAGATGCTGTTTCCCAAATTGATGAAATGTTGCAATCCTAACAGAGTTTGCATGAGGGTGGTTTGATTTTGGTTTTTTGGTGGGTTCTTTTTAAGAATACTAAGTGGACAGAGTTATTAAAACTAGAGCTCCTTCCTGGTATACACTTCCAGATGCTTCAGGATGTATGTATGACCTGTTCTTATGTTGTAATGCAGCAGCATTATCTTCACAGCGAAGCACAAGGCAGGGCTACTACCACTCACAGAGATGGGATAGGAAGCTGGAACAGTTTATAGATTTATGCAATTTAAGTAATTAAGAATAGCGCAAAGCATTTAAGTGCCATGACTTCCTATATGAATACAGAATGAGAATTTACAGCATAAGAATTTTAAACTGCTAAATAACTTCTGGCCCCACTATTTTATCTGACTAACATTAGTCAAAGCAATACCACATTCTCAGATATATGGTTCCTATGAGTTTCATGAAAGTCAGTTGCCTTACGGAAGAGGAACTTCAGTTGGTTCTGCCAGAAAAAAAATGTTCATTCCTCTCCAGATCTCAGAGAGGCCAGCCAGTAGGAGCTTAGCTGCTAGTCAGGCAATACCAGCAGTTTCAAACTAATTACAGCATGTGCAGCCTGCTACAGGAGGTGCAGGAGTCACCCAGTACTGGAGATGGGCACCCTGGGACAGCCAGGCTTAGCCCGGCAGGGACACTGGGGATGTGGAAAGGAACAGGAGAGCACAAGTTCCACGAGTGAGAGTGCCACGAGGAGGAGAGAGAGATACAGAATACATAACACTAGAAAAATCAGGGGGGTTTAGTTTTGTTACAGTGTAACAGGTGAGCAGTAATTGGAGCAGTGCTATTGACAGAAACAACTCCACCTTTCAGTGACATTAGAGGACGTCTTGGAACTTTATTTCCAAAGAAAATTAGATTGAAGCTCAAATCTGCTGAAAAGTCTTCTCTGTCTTCTCCCTCAAAACTACCAAAGGCAACTGTAATAAAACTTAATTTTGGGTTTTCTTGGTAATTGTACATTAGAAGATCCTGACTTTCAAACATTGAATAACATAAGTAATCCTTACAGCTCTACTTGTGATGTGAGCAAGCCCTCCCTCTTCAAAACAGAGTCAAGAGACAAATTATGCACCCCAGTGGTTTCAGAATAAATAAAAGCAGTTCAGAAGATGGCAGATAGGCTTAACTCTAGTTTCTTTCTCTTCCTCTCCCCAAACAGGTAGCCTAAATTTGCTAGGTGGAGAAGCTAGAGACAAAGTACTTTTTATGAGTTCTTGAAAAACACCTCCATCTTATTTCAAAGGTGTTTAATAGCATAACTTGAGCAATTCTGCTGCAAATAACCTGTAAGACTAAAGAAACAGAGATAATTTCCTCAAACTCCAGGACACCTTCCCTCATCAAAAGCAACTGATTCAACTGTTCTGTCAAACCACGTCACACTTTCTTTTGAGGTTTTAAAACCAAATTATTTCTATTTTCTGACTGCTTTTCAAGAGACTAGTTTGAAGAACGTCACATTAAAGTGGATTGTCTAATTGCAGTTTCACTGTTCTCTTGTATGTTTGATTCCTTCAGATTTCAAGTATTGCTCTCATTAGTGTTGTCATGTCCATGGCCTTATCCAACAATCCTTGAAACTCAAGCTGTCCTTGACTTTCAAAAAGTAATATAAACTCTACACACTTCAGAGAGCAGGGGCTGCAAAGGAACCTGGGATGTCAGAGGAGCTGGTGAAAGCCATAGCAAACTGAACCCTACTCGCATATCTATCTACAACAAATGAGTACAGAGTACTTTATCAGTATTGTGTTAGTAGGCATAATCTGCACAGAATCAACTTTGTATTCATGGATGGGTTTGTGTCATAAGCAAAATATTCTGAACTTTTTTTAACATTTCCTACAAGTACACAAAGCTGCTGCACTAGAGATAAAGTGCGTTGCTTTTTGGTTTTTTTAAGGCAGAAGTTCTGCCCAGTCTGAAATCAATCCAGAAACATGAACCCCTGCTTTCTCTACGCTAGACTTCAGAAAGGAAAAACCTTACATACTCTACCTGAACACATCACTAGCTTTCTTCAGAATACTAAAAAAGAATCAGGAAAGGCTGCACTGAGCTCTTAAACAATCATAGGTCTCGTAACTAATGGGGTGTCCTTGCCCAGAAGATAGCAATTTGATTCCTTCCCAAGAAGAAAAAAGTTGCCCTTTCAAAGAGTCATCAAAACAGCCAATATGTGCTAAAAAGACACATATAACTATTAGTGTACAGTCTTGTAGATGAATTCCTGTTTATTTTCAATAAAACCTAACTTCTTTATAATCAGCTGGCACATTTAAGACTGAGTTTGTACCCAGGAGATACAGTTAAAAATGTTCAAGTATTTTCACAATTTTTAAGATATCTGCTTTTCAGTTATCGTAACATTTAATTCAGAATTCCTTGACTATCCACGATGGTTTGAAAACCACATTTTCTTTCAAATTTTTTCTTCAAGTTTTAGATAGGTAAAATCCACCTCTTAATCCTTAATTTTAGATTATTTCCTAATCTATAAAGTATATCTAAGAACATAAGAACTGCCTATGAGGAAGTTGTTCTCAAAATAGACCATGTTCTTTTTCAGAGTAACTTCTCACCATGTCACCTGCACAAGGTTTTACAAAGCACCCACAATTTGCAAATCAACATTTGAGGCCATGGTTACTATGCTTCATTTTATCCCACATATCTAAAGCTAAAAGTGTTCTTTACACCTCTTTTGTTTACTTATGAATAACCTTTAAATACTAAGTTTATTTTACATGGACTCCAGAACTGAAGAAATTCTGCCGCCAACAAAACTCGAGTAATCCCTTACCTCCTTGTTCAGCCCTCACAACCAACTTTGTCGGGTTTTCTTCCCAATATAGAAAACATTTGCATAGCTATTTATTTCCCTTCTCTTGCTTTGGCAGAAACAAAAACCCTTTCCCACCTCCCAAAAGGAGCCCAAGGAAACTTGCGCATACAGACCTAGACAGTCACTGCTGTTAATAAAATCCTGCTGCTCTCATGGCTCTTCTGTTTGTGGCACCTCCTCTCCAGTCACAACAACTTGGCATCAGTGAAACCGCACTAGATATGCTGTCCTATAGATCCCAACTCCAAGAAATTGCTTGGAGAGAAGTAACACACTTGCCTTTAAGATGCTTGCTTTGCCTGTTGCCTGCCAACCACAAGCCCAGACACATATCCTTTCTGGATCAAATATACTGGTGGAAGGGGCTCCTTCACTTGGCTGGAAAAATTAGTTCCTGCCTATTTGCTAGGGAAATAGTTTGGGGAGCATTCCTTGCAACACCATGTTAAGGGCAGTCATTCTTGTTGTTATTACCAAAGGAAGAAAAATTCCTTCTTAATGAAAATAACTGAGCTAGCACAACACTGATACATTTTGTATTCTACCTAGAACTGCTTAATGATGAGCACTGAACCTCCACCATTAGCAGTCCACCGAAAGCAGTGATGAGCAGTTGAGGAAGGGGGGCTGCCAGATCCCCATTTTCAGGTATAGCCACTGCTGAATTGTTACTACCCACACCAAGCAAGTCGATCAGTTAACCCTGGCAGCTTTCCACTCCCACTATGTAAGACTGGAAAAGACTGTAGTAGAAGAACAAAGTGAAATCTTCAATGAATTGATGAGTTAACGGGGAATACTGTCATGATTTGCGGTCATTTTAAATTCACATTGTGGAACTCAATTACTATAGTATATTGTACCACTAGCACACCATTGTCTTCCAATGTTACTGTTTAGTTGGATGATCAAGAAACCTAATTCTATTTAGCATATTCAATACTGTCTTTAAACTTCACTAAGATTAAGAAATGTGGGTGAGAAAACTAAGTAGCTTGTTAAGCGCATGTGCAACAGGCATGAGTAATGAAAGCCGTGAATAGGCACACATGCTGAGGTTATAATCAAAAGCATATTTTTAAAATGCTCTGCCATTATCCATATACACAGAGATGATAATGGTAATCAGTTCACAGCAGTAACCAGCTCAGCTCCAGGTGCTACACTGAACCACAGGGTTACGAAGTCACTTCAGATATGGACTTTGCCATTGTCAACTTGGGAAGCCAGCGTGCAGCAACCCACTTTGTCTAAGGAAAGCCGCTAAATACTCAAGGTACAGCAGCTCACTCTGCACACAGCAACAAACTAGGAGGGCACAAGCTGCCTACAGACAACTTGCTAGAAATTAAGGTGCTGGCATGACCCTAAAGGTACATTCCAAGAGTTCATCGTCTTGCCCTACAGACAGAACCACAAATGCAGCTGAGCTAGGTCCTTTCTTTATCAAACAAATAGTGAAAGTATTCTCAGGAACAGTCCCATGACTGAGCCTTGTCTTAACAACCCATGCATGATGACCTTCAAGACATGCTGCAAAGGCCTTTTAAACAAAGTGCTTCAAACTTGAATGAAGCTTTTTTTTATTTCTGCTGCACTACTTAAGGACTCCTAACTGGAAAAAGAGTAACAGACTGCTGCACATTTGGCACATTCAGAACAAAAAGGAAAGAGAGTCGAGATGGCTTCAGACATTTATGGAAGCACACAGATTTCCAATTTCAGGTCACCAATTCAAAACACAACTATAAGGGCAAGTCATAAACGCCTCTATTCTAGTAAGCCAGCCTTCCAACAACACAACTGCCAAAATCTTAGATGCTCTCCTATCGACAGATGGACCAAGAATCCATTAAGCACGAATTGAGCAACTCCCCTGCTCTTTCAGGTGCTTTTGTCCATGCCAACGGCTGAAAGCGAATCTGGCAACTACACAAGAGTTTCTACTGTTTTTAAGCTACTGTCTTTTCTGTCTCAAAGTTCGCTAAGCGGAGGAACTTTAGCAATGCTGAATGCATGCAATGAAAAACAGAAACACCTAGGGCTGGCTGGCAGTGAAACAGAAGTGATACCCTCATTAAGCTTTTCCTTTACAAGGCTTGGTTTACTGTAACTTTTAAAAAGCTAGGGCTACACAACGTATCAGAATGAAAGAAGTCTTGTGGTTGTGCACAGGATTTCATCCCGCTTCGCTTTTATGCGAGCTCCCGCCAGAGAGGGCAGGACTTCGCTCTGCCTGCGTCGCAGGTAAACCCCCTTCTCCCCACCTCCCCACAAGAAGTCGGTGACCGGCTCACACCCACGGCAACCAACCTGCCGCCGGCCCCCGCTGCTGGCAGCGAGTGTCCCAGCCACCCACGTTGTGACACCCATCTCCCGGTGAGAAGGGACCCCCGGACCGTGGCCGTCCAGGCCCGTCCGCCCGTCTCCGCAGCGAGCCGCCGCCACGGCAACTGCCCCCGCCGGGCCCGACCGGCCCCCGGGCGGGCAGCCCGAGCCGGGCCCGGCGCCGCGCTGCAGACCGGCCGCGGGACGGGGACCCCCTCGCTGTCGCCTCCGCCGCCCGCGGCGGCCCGAAGGCCCCTCTTCATCACCCCCTCTCCCCTCCCCACCCCGTTCCCCGGCGGGGACTCACTGTTGCTCGACTTGAGGTCCCGGTGCAGGATGGGGACGATGGCCTCGTCGTGCAGGTAGAGCATGCCGCGGGCGATCTGCACCGCCCAGTTCACCAGGATGTGCGGGGGGATGCGGCGGCCCCCGCGGGCGGCCCCGGCCCCGGGGGAGGCGGCGGCGGCCAGGGCCCTGTTGAGGGAGCCGCCGCGGGCGAACTCCATGACGAGGCAGAGGTTGGGCTCCCGCAGGCAGACCCCGTGCAGGGCGATGATGTTGGGGTGCCTCAGCATAGAGAAGAGCTTGGCCTCCTGTCGCACGCTCTCCGCCGTGGCCGTGATGTCCTCGTCGGGGTCCTGCCGCGCCGCCTTCACGGCCACCTCGCGGCCCCGCCAGGTGGCCCGGTACACCTTCCCGAAGCCCCCCACGCCGATGATCTCCTGCAGCTCCAGGTGCTGGAAGTCGATCTCCGTCAGGCTCCCCGCGGGGTCCCCCCGCCCGTCGCTGCCGCCGGCCCCCGCCGCCGCCGCCGCCCCGCCGCGGGGCTGGCGGGTCACGTAGTTGGCGGGGAAGATGCCGAGGCGGTGGCGGATCTTCCCCGCCCACCAGCCGTCGTCGCCGGACACGGCCGCGTCCTGCGACAGCACCTCCACCACGTCCCCCCGCCGCAGGCTCAGCTCGTCCTCGCCGCTCGCCTCGTAGTCGTACAGCGCCGTCCACAGCGGGCACGGACCCCCGCCGGCGGCAGCCGCCGCCCCGGCGCCCGACAGAGCCATGGCAGCGACCTCAGCCCCAACGACCGCCAGCGCCGCCGACACGGGGGCGCCCGCCCAGCCGCATCCTCACCTGCCGCCGCCGCCGAGCGCGAGCCGCGGGAGGGGGAGGGGCGGGGGCGCCGGGCAGGGGGAAGGGGCGGGGCGGGGTCGGGGAAGGGGCGGGGCCGGCCCGGCCCGGCCCGGCCCGGCCGCCGCCGCCGCCGGGCTCCGGCAGGTAGGGCGCAAGCGCGCGCGGAGAAGGCGGGGAGGGGCGTGCGGTGCTCCGCGACCTCCCTCCCGCCTCCCGCGCCTGAGCCCCCGGGGATTGGCCGCCGGCCGTCACGTGGGGGTGCGGGCCCGAGGCGGGGGAGGGGGGAGCAGGCGGGTGCGGAGGCAGGCAGGTGCCCGCGCCCGCCCTCCCACGCGCGCAGACTGGCAGGCTCCGGCAGCCGCGCGCGCGGCTGAGGCGATCGCAACGGTCCCGCCCGGCCCGGGGAGGAGGGCACGGACACACGCACACGGACGGTGTAACGGCACCGCCGGGCCACCTCGCCGCTGGCAGCAGTGGCCCGTCCTGGCCCTGCGCGGAGCCGGGGAGAGGCTCCTGGGGAAGCCCGTGGCCCCCGGCGCTCGGTGAGGTGGTAGCGGCGTCTCGGTGCAGGTCGCCCTCAGGTGCCCGCCCCGGCCCGCTTTGTCCCTCGGGGCGGCAGAGCAGGTCGAGGGTTGGTGCCTCCGCCGGCAGCTTCCTCTTTCCTCCGTTGTGCGGTGTTGGGACTTCACCAGAATAAAGCCCAGGCGGCTTCTGAAGAAACCGAAGTTCCCCGGTTCGTGTTTCCTTTCCCACCCGCCTCCAGCGTTCACGTCGCTCTCCCGTGCTCGCTGCCCCGTCTGCGCACGGGCTGAAGGGTCCCGGCCCTGCGGGGCGCGGTCACACAACGCCTTAGTTAGGAGGCTGCCTGGGAATCGCAAATGCTGTGTGTGTGCTATTTCTGAATAAAGGTTTTCCTGGTTTCAGCTGGAAAAATCGTATTCGTCTCTAACCTGCAGTAGTTTCACTGGAAGTGTGTGGGCCGGGGACGCAGCCTCTGCTCGGCGGGAGCGCGGGACACAGCGGACTCAGCCCCGGCAGGTCGGCCGCCGGCAGAAGGCCCGAGGGGGATAGAAAAAGCTTGGGGAAGGTGGCGGACGTCGCTGCTGGGTGGAACAACCTGGTGTGATGAACGCTTCAACTGCTCCCCCCAAAACCCCCCTCCGCAGCACTGTACATCCCTACATAAACACAAGATTTGCAGCTGGATATCACAGGGCTAAGGTTCCAACATAAAGAAAAAATGACAGTATCCAAAAATTGTAAGTTCTTGTTTATCACACAGTCTAAACTGTCTGTAGTTGTACACACAAGGCAAAAATAAAATTATGCAGAAAGTCATTTACTGAACCATGGTAACCAAAAAGAATGCAAAACCAGCGTGTCTATCAAGTCTTTTCCCATTTCCTTTAATATAAGAGATTGCCTTGCAGCTATTCAGAGAGATAATTACAAGCCTTTTCCTTATCTGCATATTTGCCTTATTATAAAAGCCATAAAGTATGTTGTAATACAAGCATTCTGCCACACAAATTCTACCTTGAACTTTATCTGTTATCTAAAAGAATCTGCAGGAACTAATTAAGTGTGGAATGTTTTGGGTCAGACAGGGTATTGCTTGCAGTACAGTGAAAAGTTTAAATATTTATTTAGAGCTATTATTCCAAAATTTGCTCTCTGAAGCACCATTTACCCACTAGCAGTTGCTACACTGGGGTTATTCTTTGTTCAGTGTTTCTGCAGCACCTAGCGCTCTAGGGTGTCAGTATACAATTGCTGTTCAGAGGAGTTCTGGGGATGGAAATGATGTCGGAGCGGGCCCTGCGGAGCACCGGTCGTTTCTCTGATGGCACCAGCTAGCGGGGTTACCCTGGAGAGGAACCGCGTACCACAGGCAGGGCTGTCTGCTCAGGCCATCACCAGCGCCTCGAGAGAGAGAGAAGCGGTCGCATTTCTCATCTTCAGCACTCCTGCAGCTGTAGGTGTAGTGCTGTGCTTCTACGTTGTGTCCAGAACATCTATCTATCCTGAGCTGGAAATCACAGGAACCTTTCCTTCCTGCAAGTACTGTTATGCCAAAAAAAAAAACATTATCCAAAGATGAGGAAGAGTTGAAAGGTCTGAGTGATGGGCGGACAAGTCACCCTAATAAGACCCAATGTTATATCCACTCCAATGAAGCCTGCGTTACCTGCAGCTTCCAAATAATAACCAACATGAGTTAGAGGTCAGAAGAGGAGGCAGTTTTGCAGAAGCTTTCCATTTCCACCTTTGTTTACTCATCTCTCTTTTTGGGAGCTGTGTGTGTAAATGAGCTTATTTGCCAGTATGTGTGTAGAAAACAACTTCAGTAGTTTATAAGTCACACATCAAAAATACTATTCATAGCTAGCTATTGCACTCGATTCAATCATTACATTTGTATTAGCGAACTTTGTCATCTTTGAAAAGAATTTACAAAGAGTAAAATAAAAAATTTCCAGTCAACAAGGGAGAGGTTTAGATAAGATGAGGGCACAGGAGTAGCACTGCTGGGACCGTGCCTCCTTCATACAGATCAAGAGACTTCCTTGCTTAGCAAGGACACACCAAGCAAGTACTCGAGCCCTGCAGCTACAGCTTCCCTGAGGGTGCCTGTGCTGCTGAAGGAAACGGTGCCGTTCCTCCCCTGCTCCCAGCCGCTTGTTCATACTGCTGTATCATCCCTCCCATCAAGCCAACACCAGCACCCAGCATGGCCAGATCGCCTGCAACAGCAGGAAGCGAGCTGAGATGTGGTTTATTGGCTCACAAATATTGTTGTTTAATAGCATCTTTGGTCTCTTACCTTTGTCTAAAAAACCCATACAAAGCACAATGGAGCAGCATGTTTAGTCTATGAAACTGTAGCCGCAGTCAGGAGCAATGAAAGTAGGGTTAATCTGGTGAAGTAATCTGCAAGCTGCTTGCCTGCCTCCATTTCATACATGCCTCCTTCACAAAACTGACCACAATAAAAGTCTGTACAAGTGAGAAAGTCCCTAGAGGGGTTGATGAGAGACATGCAATTGAAGTTCACGGCTATCTTCTGATGGCAGAGGGTGAGAGGGAGGAAGCGCTGCATACACTCAGGCGTTCACGGCTCAGCCTTACGCCCCTTCCCTCAGGGGCATCCCGTAGGGATATGTCCCATATCCTTCACTGCCTTCAGCCACCCCTACTCAAGGCTTCCACTTGTCTCCATCCTCCATTTCAGCTCCACTCTTCGCTGCTTCGCACACCTGTGCTTTGCCCCCCCCCCCTCCTTACCTCTTCACTCTGCTAATTTGAGGTCAGCTACCATGAAATTCTTTAACGCAGAGCAGACGCTGTTTTACCCTAAACTCATTCTTGAAAGAAACCGAATGTTTTTTACAGAATTTCCCCACCTATCTGACTAAAATACAGCTCAGAGCCACACAAAAAGGTCAGCACCGAAGCTGGGTAGAGCTCAAAGCTCAGAAACTCGTGATGTATTAGCCAAAATTCATGACCGGTCATGAAAACAACGCGGGGGGGGGGGGGGGCGGAGTGTGATCGCTGAGGGGCGCAGCCCAGCTGCCTGACGCCGGTGCTGCCCCTTTGCCGCGCTTTTTTTGCACCTGTGAGCCAACCTCGGGGCCGCCCGGGGCGGGACGCCGCGGTGACGGACACGTCCGCGCCAGAACTCCGCGCCCCCCCAAGGCAGCCCGCCGCGGCTCGGCTCGGCCCCTCTCCGCCCTGCGGCCTTCGTGCGCTGCCGCCCGCTACCGGCAGCTGTGCGCGGCCCCCGCGGCCCTGCAGTGGGGCAGCGTCCCCCGCACCGCAGCGCACCGGGGACGGGCGGAGCACTCGCTGTGCCCGGGGCGGGGGGTGGCGGCGGCGCCTTCCCGGCGGCGGCGGCGGCGCTCGGGGTGGGGCGGGCGGGATGCTCGGCGTCGCGGGGCACCATGGGAGAATCCGCGGGCGCCCGGCATGGCGGCGGCGGCGGCGGCGGGTGGCTGAGGGGCGGCGTTGGCGGCGGCGGCGGCGGGGGGGGGCGGCCATGGTGTCGCCGGCGGCGCGGCTGGTGGGTCAGGGCGTGTGGGCGGCGCTGACCGGGGGCTGGTACCACGACCCGGAGCAGGGCGCCTTCACCAACAGCTGCCACCTCTATCTGTGGCTCTTCCTGCTGACGCTGCCCATGGCCCTGCACCTGGTGAGACCCGGCCCGGAGCGGTGGGGGGGGCGGCCCGGGGGGGCTGAGCGGGGAGCGGCGGGTCCCGCCGCGGGCCCCAGCCTGGGGGCAGCAGCGGGAAGGGCATGAGCGCAACGGAGAATGAACTGACCTCTGCGGGTGGGGTGGGGGTGTGTGTGTTAAAAAATAGGTATATCGGGTTTTACGTGAGGATTTTGTGTCTAAAGGGTATAGGTAAGGCACGCCGGGCGTGTGGGTTGGGGCCGGACCTCTCATCCCTGGTGAACCCAACTGGGCAGGGTTACGTGGGAAAGGGTGTGATGCCGGCCTGTGCAAATGCCCTGTGACCCTGGCGAGGTTTGTCCAAAAAAATCTCTTTTAGAGACTTTTTTTTTTTCCCTCAAGTCTGCTCTAGTCTTACCTGCTGAGAAGGGTAAATAAATGGAAAAATCCCAATATCAGGTAATTTATATGCCTTGCTGAATATCATTGGTGAGTCACATGGCTTTTCATGACATGCAGTTCCCTTTGCTGGAATTTAAACATTACAAATAAATAATTTTAGTAACTAGAACTTGCTTGCCAGACTTTAAAATTATTTTCCTTGGAAACTTGAAACTTTTGCTCTTTTCTGTCTCTTTTCCCACTGTGTGAGAGAAGCTTAAAAGTATAGTTTGCTGGATCACTGCATCCGTTCATTAGTGTGTTCTTCAGTAGTTGTAGCTTAATATTGCCTCCACTGGAAACAATTTCTATCCCTTTGGTTCTCACAGTAATTCAACTGAATTCTTAGCTGAGTTCTGTAAAATTTTTGTTTTGTTGGGTAAAATTTCTAAATAGGTCTCTTTGCCCTACATGGTCAGATATTGGCCTGATTTTCAAAAGCAAAGAGCATTTACAAATCCTTCTGCAATCCCAGTGAAAAGCAAATCTTGTATTTTTAAAAATCAGTTGGTATACTGTATTCTGTGGCATAGATTGCAGTGAATTCTTGTAAGCATGGGTCATGGAGTTAATGAGCCAAGATAACAATATGCTTTCTTCTGATTGATAGGGTCTATTTCCTATGCAAACTAGCAAGAGTCTTTATATTGTAGGATCGACTGTCAAAGTGGTATGTGTGATTAAAAAGAAAAAAAAGCAAAGGTTAATTTTTTTCCAGTTGGTGTAAGTATGTATCTGAAAGAATGCGTATTTCCTTGTGGGAAACTTCTGAACTAATAGCATGGAAGAATGCATGCGGAGTTGCACAAAAGAACACTAGATACAAAGATTGTAGGTCAGAGTTAAAGTGAAAAAAAGGATGTTATTTAAAGGGAAGGGGAGAAAACCTAACTTATCTACTGAACTCTCTCTCGATTCATCTATGCCTGTCTAGATGAACTTGCTTTTCTGCAGACTGGCTGACTTTCTGATGAATCATCTGGTTAAATGCAGGACTTGTGTTCTTGAGCTAATGTATTGCTATGGGAATTCTTTATCCTCGTTAAGAATAATGCATTTATTATGCTGGATGCTTGAGAGTAAGGATGTCCTTAAGTATTTGTTTTCTTGCTTTTAAGTGGTTGGACTTTGTAAACTTTGTGCAAGACATATTCTTTCCACTTAGAAGATTGAACCTGCTTTTTAACAAAAGATTTTCTTTGGGGATTTTTATTTATAATGTTAGTAGTGTTTGGGATGATATTTATGTTACAGACTTGACACCAATAGTTTTGGATTCAGCTAAAGCAGTCACTGACATCTCTTGAAATGGCAAAGTGAAAATCTGAGTACTTATTTCTTAAAATTTTTCCTTTGCTTGGGATAATCTTAATCACACTGTTGTCAAAAGTCAGAAAGTCTCTCTGAAACAGTTTGGTTTGAATGAAATGCAAAACTTATCCAGCAATCTTTAGGTTTTTCACACTGGCTCAGCAGAGACGCGCTGACAGTAGCGTCTGGAAGCTTATAGTATCAAGTTGTTTGTCGTGTGGATCGACGCTTTCATTCTCTAGCTTTGTCAGCACAGCTTACTTTGGTACTAATGGTTCCGTTATTAGCTTCCCCACCCTGAAAATGCAGATCTGTGTTTCCATCTCTTCTTTTTCTTATTTATGTTTGTAGTTGTAAATACAACTAAAAATGTACGTTGGATATTATTTGGACCATCATTGCTTTTAAAATCAACTTTCAAAATTGTAATGATCTCTTCTAACTTTGCCATGTCAACTCTCATAATAGATTAAGAATTAAAGTTGTCTTATTCCACCAAACAGTCCAGGGTTCCCAGGCGTTTTTTGCATGAAAATAGCGGTAATTGTTATACAAAGCCACTGGGCTGAATGCAGCACCAGTGAAACACCAGTGACGATACAGATGCAACTTTGGGAATGCTTGTACTATAGCTTATTTTACAAGCCACAAGAGAATGCACATCCCCATTTTGGTGAGTCATCAGAATGGCTTAGTGAGTGGTTCTTCTGCCTGTTGTTGGACAGGAAGCCCTTGAACTTACAGGGTTGTTACTTCTCCTATCACAGCATGATTTGAAGATGTAATGTGTAAGAAGTGCAGTATAAGGGTGTGGGCACATAAATTACTCAGAGGTAGGCTGTAATAAAACTTGCAGTGTGTCAGCTGCTTCCAGTCCCATTCAGCCACACTTTACCCCACATTGTCTCTCTGTACAAGTAAGGATACATATATCTCTATAAATGAGAGGTAAGCTACACCATACTTACTGTATTTATTGTGTGATAGGATGCACACTTACAACTGAGTGTACATCCCTGGAATCTTTTTTGCTACCTGTTTTCCCGTGTTTTATCCTGTGTGGTTGACATCTCATAGTTATTCATTCAGCTAAATTAACATCAAAATATTTATTTTTGGCTCCAATATTATATCTCCCACTCATATTCAAGCCTCATGACAGTGGCTGGCTGCATATTTATTTGGTAATTGCCTTGTTTGTTTTCTATAGTACACAAAGGCCCAGGTGCAGCACTGTCTTGCTTTAGGTGCATCAGGTGGGATACATCTGGCTTTAATCAACTTTAATCAGTCATTCCAACTTACAAGGTGTGGTATTTTGTTCAAAGGTTACACACCTTTATATCAGGAAGTATATACCTCAGTCACCTCTACCTTTGTGCTACTTGTATAATGTTAGTAAATGTGTGAAGAAGAATTTGGCCATTTCTCAAGGAGCAGTCTCTGGGCAGGCAGAAGCTCCAAGCAAAGGTCCTCTCTGCATGGACAGGTCAGCTCTGGTGTGTTTGTAGTAGTAAGTAAGGCCACATTTGGGACGCACCAGCCTGCATTTTTGCCTGTGACCCCACGCTGTTCTGGTGCGGGGTATAACAACGGAAGCTACTGGAAAACAAAAAGTACATTATGGTTGAGTTTTTAATTGGGCAAGAGCAAAGAAAGCTAGAGCTGCAGCTTCCACAGAAACCTGTGGGATGTCATGAAGCCTGCTTTCTAATGAATTTGTATTTGTGGATGGGTTTTTTTTAGCTTCTAATAAGATGTCAGCTCAACTGAAGCTTTTCCTGTCACTGGGACAGCACTCAAAAGGCCAGAGAGCTGTGTGGGTTCCTCTTGTTAATGCAGGAGGTGTGCTGCTGTGACCTTGTCCCAGTGGGGTGCGTTCTCTCAAAGTTAGTTGAAAGTAGCCAAAGAATTAAAAAGTTATTCGGCAGAGGAGATGGAGAGAGGATGAATACACAGGCACATGGTGTGATTATAAAACCTCGTTTCCATAGGAAACCAGGCTAATTATAACTATGGTGCATCAAAAGTGAATCTATCATCCAATTCCTCAGTGGTCTATAACTTAATTCCTCTTTAGCTCAAGCAGATTTGATAGCTTTCACCTATCTGTACCTGGGAACACCAACTGCAGTCATATGACACTTGTACCCTTATGCAAGAGGCCTGATTCAGAAAATCAAGGGCTTTCCCTTCTCAGCTTCATCTTTCTCCTAGTTCCTCATTTGGGCAGATAGCAAGCTGCTGGCTTGTGCTAAGCTTGCCCCAAGATTCAGAATATTAAGGATGAGCTGGCCTTATTATACCTAGGCAGGCTTGGGATTGTGAGTTTGCAAGGCACGTATATGGGGAAACTGCTCTATATCTTGGGCAGATAGGCAGGGAGATCACAGGCAGGCTCAGGGCACATCTCCAGTAGGTCCGGTGACAAGACAGGGGTGAGGACATGCAGTGCTCAGCATCTGCTAAAACTGGCCCTCTTTTCCACTTGGAAATCTAGGAGCTTCCTTTGATTCTCTCCTGTAGCGTGCTCTATGCATGCATAGACTGCATTACTGGAAGTCTATTTTTGTTGTGTCCTCTTGACATTATTCATATAATATTTATTAAGCTTTATGAACATCGCCTACAGAGCATTTCTTTCCTAGTGGCTTATTCTGAGCTGTTACTTAATAAGTGGTCAGCCTGTGCCTTTTAGTGTATAGTTGAAAAGATTCCTTGGAAAGTGAACAAATCTCTCTTTTAAACAAATCATTACAGATACTTGGCTATCATTCTTTGTGAAACCAAGCATTTTTAATTCGTGTTTTGTAAATACATTAGTCATAAACCACACATTCTTCAACCTCATCCACCAAACCTTATACCCTGTGAGCATGGCCTTGCCAGCTGATCTTTTTTCTGGCCCGGATTCACTAGAAAACTGAAGAATATGCCTAGTTTTGGTATATACACAGTATCACAAAGTAGTCTTAACAGACTAAGCCTCAACTTGTAGAAGGTAATGTCTGTCTTATTAGGGATCATTAGTAGTACGTACATGCTAAATAGCTTCTCCACTTCTGTGTAATAGATTCTTTGTATATGAATCAGAATTGTCATTAAAAAAGATTTGCCTGAAAATTTTCACATGTACATCTTGAAGGTATGAAGTCTCACTAAGCCGAAAGCAGCAGCAGAATAGCAACCCACTTGCTTGTAATAACACACAAATGATTCAACATATTCATTTCAACATCAAGATAAATGTGGTGACTTGTTTTAGAGATGAAGTAAGTGTGCCTTGTTCCTCCCTTCCCTTCACCTGTGTGGTCACTGTCATTTGTTTATGAATCTGAAAAGAATTCTAATCTTTTACATCCAAATGCTCCTTGACCTGCAATACTGATACTTAAAATGATAGATTTGGGCCCAAAGTAAAGTCTGTTCTTAAAAATTAACTTTATTAGTTTTTTAGCAAGTCCTGAGCACTGAAAATCTTTTTCCCTCGCTACAAATTGTGTGGGGATGTAGTAATGCTCTGTTTAAAAAACAAAAACCTGAGAAGAGATTAAACTCACTGTGAGACTGAAACTGTGTAACAACAATATATAAGGGTGTTCCATGACTATAATGATAAAGGCTTTGGCCCTTCAATTATAATCACAGAATTGTCTAGGTTGGAAAAGACCTTGAAGATCATCCAGTCCAACCATTAACCTAACACTGACAGTTCCCAACTACAGCATATCCCTCAGCGCTATGTCAACTCTACTCTTAAACACCTCCAGGGATGGGGAATCCACCACCCCCCTGGGCAGCCCATTCCAACGCCTAACAACCCATTCTGTAAAGAAATGCTTCCTAATATCCAGTCTAAACCTTCCCTGGTGCAACTTGAGGCCATTCCCTCTTGTCCTATCGCTTATTACTTGGTTAAAGAGACTCATCCCCAGCTCTCTGCAACCTCCTTTCAGGTAGTTGTAGAGGGCAATGAGGTCTCCCCTCAGCCTCCTCTTCTCCAGACTAAACAACCCCAGGTCCCTCAGCCGCTCCTCGTACGACATGTGCTCCAGACCCTTCACCAGCTTCATTGCCCTTCTTTGGACACACTCGAGGAATTCAATGTCCTTTTTGTAGTGAGGGGCCCAAAACTGAACACAGTAATCGAGGTGCGGCCTCACCAGTGCCAAGTACAGGGGTGAGATCACTTCCCTGTCCCTGCTGGCCACGCTCTTTCTGATACAAGCCAGGATGCCATTGGCCTTCTTGGCCACCTGGGCACACTGCTGGCTCCTGTTCAGCCGGCTGTCAATCAACACCCCCAGGTCCCTCTCTGACTGGCAGCTCTCCAGCCACTCCTCCCCAAGCCTGTAGCGCTGCTGGGGGTTGTTGTGGCCCAAGTGCAGCACCCGGCATTTGGCCTTATTGAAACTCCTACAGTTGGCCTTAGCCCATCGCTCCAGCCTGTCCAGGTCTCTCTGCAGAGCCTCCCTACCCTTGAGCAGATCAACACTCCCACCCAAGTGTCCATTGCTATGATTTGTCCTTTACTGTAAGGAAGTATTTACATATAAAAATGTTATTAGTATGTCATGTCTGTGAAGGAACTTTACAGACTGTAGTTGGAACTGTAATTAATTTTAATGACTAAGAAATATGGTGCTCATCACAGATCAGCAAACAGATCACACAGCTGCAAATTAACAATTATGAATTGCAGAAAAAGAATTCAAAGAGCCTGTCTCTCCAAATGCATTTTATTCATTTGTTTTCACTAGTCCTGATCAATTATTTAAAATTCTTCAGTGGTAAAGGTACTTGGGAACATGTTGTGAAGTTTTAGAAAAAGGAGATCAAACTTTAGCATTTTTATTGTTAAATCATAACTGAGAAGCAGGGGAGGACGACAGAATTTTTCAAAAGGTGTTTCCTGTTTGTAGATAACATTTCATTTTGAGTCTGTATTTTTATAAGTTCATAATTTAGGAAAGGCTGCAGCTGCATTATCCTGGGAGTACAGTATTTTAAGAGGTTTTACAGTGTCTTTCAATTGTGAGATTTTACTGATTTTGATAAGGAATAACTAATATCCACAGCTAATCAAAAGAAGAAGAAATCTTGTAAAATGATTTGAAATTTGAACAAATCCTTAGACCTTTTCTGTGAGCAGAACTCAAATATACCATATGAAGATACACTAATTCTTGTGGTTGCAAAACTCGGTAGAGCTACAAATAATAGACAATGAGAAATAAAGAGTTTGAAAATTACCTTAAAAATTTTAGTAGCATCTTCTCAAAATAAACTGTTATGATTATGCCTTTATTATTTATTTCTCTAGGCTTTTCCAGCAAATGCAGTTACGGTTTTTGTGTACTGCAGCTTGGTGACAGTGTTCTTCACAGTAATAAAGGTGATCAGTTATCGTCTGCACCTTATGTTTGATAAAGGTGAAGTAATTCAACAAAAGCTCTCAAGAAAAAATGGAAGGCAATGTAAAGATACAGAGGTTCCAAAAGGAAACACGGTTCAGCCCTCAAATCACAGGTAAGGTTTCCATTGCACATTGCTGGTACTTTCTGTACAATGAATGAGTTTGCACCATGGTCCTACATAGCAGAAATGCCTGTGGACTATAGGAAAACTCCTTACAGTTGTGTGAGGAATGGCACTTTTAAAAACCTGCTTAGTGCTTTTATTTTTGGTGGCTGCAGCACGCTTGTGGTGAAGCAGGCAGAGCTGTACCTGATTCAGAGGGTGGGGCAGCAGCTAGGCACCATGAAGGTAGAAAGAGACCTTTCTGGGAGGTGTTAAAAGATCCAGGAGGACACCTGGGAGTTTTCTGGGGAGGCCTTAAATGTTTGCTCTTTCCTCTTCCTACTGTGCTTACCTGCTGGGAAGAGGAGAGGAAGTGGCATGCACCCATTGGCAAAGAAAATGCTTTAATGTCATGACTTTGAAAGCCTGAGCTCATTCTTGCCTTTGTGTGCTTACAGTAACTTCCCTCTCAGATCAAGCCTAGATGTGTAAGTTGCTATCCCCCCCTTACGTTTTATTGTGACTGCCTATGAAGCTTCTGTGGTCTTGTTCATGAGGAAAGCTAGAACTGCTTTTATTTCTTGGGGGCATTTGGTAGGTATTTGCAGCCTCTCTACTGAGGACCCAAGTATTACATCTTTGCTGCAAATAAACAATCAAAGCCAGTAAGGCAGCTTCCAGGTTGAGATGATATTAAAGGTAAAAACAGTATCAGGCTAAAGACCAGTAGTGACACTTTCCAGATTTGTGTATAGGTAGAATATTCCACTGTACACTTTTTGGAATAAATGGAGACCTCTCTTGCTGGTTTTTCAAGCTTGAGTCATACAAACAAATGAAGCTGGCGAGCAGCTTCCAGTGTTCCCAAGGGTTATGACAGATGTGAAAAATGCTGTATAAGGTACATCCAATAGTGATGGCAGCATAGAAATGTCTAAACAAAGCTGAAACTGAGTAGATTTGTTACGATTACCAGTCAGGCTTCAACAGAGAGCTCTATAGAAGAGAACTTTGGGTATTTTTTTGGTGCATTTGCAGTCTACTGCTAGCTCTGTGCAAGCTAAGTAGTATCAAGATTGTTTGTGTACATCTATGCTATTGCTCTTCTCTGTCTTTACACACGCATACCTGTACTGTACTCCTGACAGTGATGTTGCTGGGGATGGCAAGGTATGCCTGCATTGAGACTTTCCTGAGAAATGCCTCCCACATGTGTCACTAACCATACAAGGTTTTTATTTTAGATTGGGTGATGCCTTTCAGGCTCTATCCCTGTTTAGTTCTCACCAGCTCACAAACCTGTTTCCTATTTACAGATGTCTGATACAGTTATTTAAGGGGCTCATCAGTTGTTCCAGGCTGGCTGAAATTTAAATAGAACCTCAGTGTTTTCCTGTTGACTGGTTAATGAAATGAATGCTAACTTTCATTATCCTGCCTTTGTTTTGGCTAGGAAGTAGAGATAGAATCACTTAAAACTTGAGTGTTAAATTGCATAACTATTCCTCTTAGGAGGCCCTAGGCGCAACAGTACATTATTTAGTACTTGATCAGAAAATAAAGAACTTAGTATTTTGACTAGACGGATGATAGAAGTTTTTAAACAGGCCCTGGTATTTAGCAGGTTGGTTGAACAAGTTTTTGAATCTGGCTAACTCAAAAAAAATTGTCAAAGGTGACTGAGACCACCAGGTAAATAATTTTATAGCTTATATACAGCTGTAGGGTTTTAAAAATAAGTGTTTTGGGAAATCAACCACCTCACAAACAAACAGTAAAGCCTAAACTCACACTTTTTGACACTTCACTATAGTGTTGATTTTTTTTTTTAGCTGAATTTTTGTTGTGTTATAACCAAGAAAGAGAACACGTGTTGGTTCTCATTATTAAACCTGTCCAAAAATACTTGCTTATATCCATGGAAAAGTTAGTAGAAAATATGTGTAAAAAGAGTTAGTGGATAGTTGAATGCATCCACAAAGGAAGTGATCAACATGCCTTACAACATACGAAATTACTAATGGATGTATGTTTGCCTTGGCTAAAACCAGAGTAACAACTTTATCTTGTGGTCTAATGATTATATTAATTTACGTATTGCATTTCAAATAGTAGTTTGCTGGGAGGTTTGTAAATAAACAGGCAGTTAGATAAGCAATATGTACACAAGGGTACAGTCAAAGGACATAAAAAGTAAAAATTGTGGGAGAAGTAGCATTTGACTATTATATGTCTGATGAGAAACCCCAAACAGCTTTTTGTGCCAGTAAATCTGTGTGCATGTCAGGCAGGCTAAATGACGTTACATACACGTAGGGAGTTTGAAGAGATGTTGTGTTTCGCATAGCAATGCTCTGCTTCCTAAGACACCAGAATCATTTTATATTGAGGGATTTTTATTTATTTATCTGTAGCAAGTTGTCTTGGTGAGGAAGGAGGTGCAAAAAGGGGTTACAGTATTTTTCAGCCCTTTGCTTTTAGCATTAGAGGGGGAAAATGTGCTGTGTTACTTTTTCCTATTCTGTTATTATTTCTCAGCTTCTTCCCAAAGCTCACTGTGATCCTCTGTGGTAAGAAGCATTGCTTTATTTTTAATTTGCTTCCTTTTCAGCAATAACACCGGGGATAACGGTGTCGTTGGTGAGAGCAACCAAAATGACTCGACCCAAACAATTCATGACAGTTCAAGAGTACAGGATCTGTACCTGCAGAACTCACCTGGAGCAGTGGTTAGTATGTAGTTTTCTGTCACAGTGTCTTCACTTTGTGTAGTCCACAGCTTACCGCATGGAGTTTTGTATTGCCAGGTACTGATCACCTGAAGCATAGGTCTGCCCTGAGGAAGAAGGGTCGTTTCATGGATCTACTAGGTATACCACTGCTGTCAGTCAGCCATGTCCTAAAGGTTTGGGTTTGCAAAGCTGGAACTGATATACATAATTCTGCACTTCTTAGGAGGGGTCTGTCTGCTCTATAGATACCAAATGGCCTTTAAAAATCTTGCCAAGAGCAACTAGTTTTCATGGCTGCTTTGAGAGAAGGCAGGGGCTAATGCAATCAGAGCAGCCTCTCTGATCCTGAGGCATTAATAATTTGGTTTTGTGTAACTAGACATGCTTAGAAAATGAACCCAATGCATCTCTTGAGTATTTAAAGCATAAAAACCATTATTTGAATCTAGGAGATGGCTATATGAGGTTAAAAATACATGTATGTGCATTCCATGCCATTGTCCATGCTTTCTAAATCAATAGTGTATAAAGTGATGAAGGGGATGTATGTAGATGTTATTAAAGAAAAAATAGGAAACATCCATGAGAAAGTTGAGGAGTTAAGTATTCAAAAAATTAAGAAACAGAATAACGCTGTCTGTGTAATCTTAAACTACTCCCATGTATACTGTGATAAAATCTTTAATTATGTGATCCCATGCTATTTTTTCTACAGGACTGCTGCCTCAGTCAGTACAGAGGATGGTTAGTGATCTCTGAATAAGTAGCTATTTGATACTTCGTTCTGTCTTCATATCCTTCCACCCCTACCCTGTGTCCCTATTTACTGCAAACTATTCAAATCCTGGTCTGAATCAGAACTATTTCCTCATTTCCTGGAGTGTTTTTACCTTTTTGTAGCATCTGTATGATTCACAAACATTAGTAGTTTTCTTTTATAAGGTAAAATATTTTTCACCTTGTTTCTGTCCTAGTCCCCAGCATTCTCGTATTTGTCCATTCTGCAAACCCGTTTCTTCTTGGGATCTTGTCCAAGTCTCCCACTTCCAAACATGGAGGTTGGGTCTTGTCAGACCTAGTCTCCTGTTCTTGCTGCCAGGATACCATCGTGAAATTTTACGAGATAATTATTATTTCCTCTTGGTTTTGGTGCCTGTCAGCCAGAAGAGAGCCACATTAGAAAAAAAAAGTTATTGGATAAAATTAGTTATGCACTTAGGCTGTTGAATTTAGACTCCCAAAATATTCCTCTGGTGTACTGTGTTTTAGTTTTGAGCTCACCAGGGAGTTCCCACAGACTTGCTGATGAGAATCCAGCAGAAGCCATCAAGGTGATTGAGGAATGAGGTACATGATGTATGAGGACAGGGAGATGGGATGTTTTAGCCTTAGAAAGACTTTAAGAGTAGAAGAAGAGCTTACTGCCATCTTCAGCTTCCTAATGGTAAGATACAGAGAAGACTGAGCACTCCCTTCTCAGAGGTGCCCAGTGACAGGATAAGAGACCGTGGCTGCAAGTTGCAGCCATGGAAAGCTACAATTAGATCAATTAGATTTTATGTTTTCTGTGTGTGGTTGTGGTTTGTTTTGTTTTGTTTTTTTTCCCCTACCAAGAGTGTGGTCAAATACTGGAAGAGGTTGTCCAGAGAGGCTGTGAAATCTCCCATCTTTGGAGATATTCAAAGCTCCACTGGAGATGGCCCTGAGCAACCTGGTCGAACTGTACCTGCTTTGAGTGTGTGTGTATGGTGGAGGGGATTTAGACTAAATGACCTCCAAAGCTTCCTTGCAATCTAAGTGATTCTGTGATAATTTAATAGCTCTGTCCTCTAGTTTTCTAATGAGAAATTGTCACCAAGTACTGGAGACCAAACTTTTCATTTTAGTGCTTTGGAAACACATAGCTGGAAAAGTGGAAGATAAACACATTCTATTCTTTAATGAATAAAAAAAAAAATCCGGATTAGGCACTGCAAAATGTTTTTTAAAAAAATCTTAGATTTTTTTTTTCCCCTCCGCAAGCATCACACACAATTGCAATGATGCAATTTAGAGCATGACTGTTCTATAACCATCTCCCTCACCCACCCCTTGCATTTTGTGCAAGGCACATGTCCAAATTTCAGTGATGTTAAGCAATTTACCAGTGCTGTAATTAACCTTTGATTAGATAGCTTTTGCATTGATAGATGTTTTTTCCAACAGAATTTAATAAATGCCTGTGCTAATTTTGTGTTTCTTTTTATTTTTAGGAGCTGCCAACACGGGAAACTATTGAAGATCTCAGAGGTATCTTAAAGGCTTTATAAATCCCTTTAAACCTTTGTTTAATCATTGCTTGCCACAAAAAAAAAAATGGCACAGAGGACCCCGTGACAGGTTCTGTTGTGCCTCATGTTAGGAGCTCTAGAGAACAAAATCTCAAGGGAATTCTAACCGACTAAGGTTTCTCAGATGTCAGCCAAGCCGTCTGGGATGCAGCCTTTTGGTGAACATGCAAGTAGCTCTCCCCATTCTGATGCAGGGAGATGAAAGAGCCTTCCTCCCACATTCTTGGGAAGCTCTGTGCCTCTGTAAAGCCTTACACCAGGAAGCCAGTGCTCAGATCGCATCCTAAAGCTCTTAAACATCTTCTGACTGTGGACTCCTGTTGCAATTGCTGACCTTTAGCTCTGTAGTGTATACTCCAGCACACTTCGCTTTGCCTACACTTCCAGTGCTTGAGATGTCACAAAATATTTTAGTTTATCTCCTTTTTGTTAAGGTTGATCACCATATCCTACAGGACCATTTAGGAACTGCACAAAGTGATGGAACAAACTTCTGCTGTATTTGCTGCTTCTTTCTTTCATCTCTCCCTCAGTGGGGATAATTCTGTAAAACATTTTAGTTTTGATATTAGCTGTTTTTCAGGCTATTTTGATTATTTAAATTAAATAGACATGCTGCTACACCTGTCCTGACCTGGAAGGACTCCAGCTTGCTTTTATAGTATTTCACATGTGGCTAACAGAAAGGATCTTTGCTTAGGAACTGTTCTAATCAGCTACGTCATCTGTGCTTCCTTTGCTCTGCTCTGGATCATATTTTGCTAGCTAAAGATTATACTTCAATAATGCACAGTGTTCACATTTGTGAGATCTAACTCCCATATGTTTTTTATTAGGTGTTATGGTATTAGAAGACCAGGCTGCACCACCAGTTTCATCTACCTCATCCTGTATCAAAGCAGATAAATTACCTGTTTCTACAACCTCCGCTTCAGGTGCCACCACATCAGCAATAGTGACAAAACCAGCTGCTATGGAAACACTTAATGGTAATGGAATAAACGAAAAAGAATGGAACAGACAGCCATATGTACAGCATGGATCCCAAGATATTCTTTTGGACAGAGATGTAGCTAAAAACTTCTCCAATATTTCTTCATCACAAGGTGATATTTTAAGGACTGGAGTTTCTTCAGAGCCATGGGACAGTGAAAATTCAATTACTTCAGACCATTTGAGTAATCCTAAAAGCTACAAAAGAGAGAAATTGCCAGATGGATCACCACAGGCAGGGTTTACCAGTAACTGCCCAAAGTGCAATGCCATTGCAACCAAAGATTCCGAGCACACGGAAGGTTCTTGCAATGCTGGTAATACCCATGAGGACCTTGATTGCTCAGACAGTGAGACTGCTGTTGCAGTTGTGGACAACTATCCTCCTGGAGACCAGCTATGTGAGCCCATTAAAATAGTCATCACAATGAGTACTACACCAAACACCACCCTCAGTGACTTGGCGGGCTCTGTCCACCTAAAGGCTCTGGGAACTGAGAGAACGAGCTCAGCCCTCGAATCTGGTATAGTTACATCAGGTTGGCCAAGTCAGCAAACTAATGAACAGCTCAGAATTCCCATTATCACTTTTGACCTGTCTGATGACAGTAAAGGTAAGGCTTGCCCAGAAGTTAGTGAAAGCGAAAGAACTCCAGAAGTTTTAAAGGCAGAGCTGTCGTCCAACCAGTGCTCTGGTTACGAATCGGGTGATGCAGCAAAGGAACACAGCAACCCAGCAAATACTCCGTTAGAAACTAACACTTGTTCAGATCCAAATAGGGAGAATGCTTCTGAAAATGTCCAGACTGTGGATTTAACTTCTAAGGAGGACCTGCAGAACCTAGACCTGCAGTCCTGTAGAACTGCTCATGAAAAGAGGCACATGCGGGTGCTGAGTGTAGATAGTGGGACTGATGTGCTTTTAAGTAAGAATTTCATGGAGGTATCTGACAAAGAAAAGACCTTACCAACGTCTAAATCGGACCTAGAAGCTAAAGAAGGGCAGGTGCCAAATGAATCTAACTTTCTAGAGTTTGTCTCCCTCCTGGAATCCATTAATACCTCCAAGATGAAGGCATCTAATCAATCCACTGTCAAAATGGAGACGACAAAGGAAAATGGGCTTGTTGGAGGTATGATGTGTGGTTTAGATCTCTTTGGAATAAAGAAGTTGTGACTAGTTACATTATTTATAGCAGCTTAGCCTGAAATCTGCAGTAGGGCAAATACTCAGAGGAGAACTGGTTTTGCTAATGGGGCCAGAGAAGGGCTCGGTTTGGTGGGACAAGGTGATTTACTGTGGTAGTGTCAGCTGCAGTTCTTTGAATATTTTTATTTTCTTAAAGATTTTCCTTTGGAAAACCTGATGTTAACCTTAGTAGGTGTCCAGAAGGTGTCTAGTATTCCGTACTAGAACAGCATGCACGTGGCAGGCCTGGGTTGTTGGAATACCAAAAATATCTTACAAAAATGTGTATAGCTATAGCATTACACCAGCCCTTTCCCATCTTACCAGGTGCATATTGAAGAGTTGTCTGTATGTGCCTGTAAGTATGTAGAAAGCTGGAATTGTCACTGGTGATGGTTCAACTTTTAACTAACGCATGTGCGTGCACACCTATTCCTAAACTTCCTGCACAGTTGTGGGTTAGTTTATAATAAAAAGAAAGAAAAAACCCCGTGTATTCTCAACAGGTAAGAGTTTTTATTTTTAGTTAGTTAAAACTAAAATATTTGGCTTTTAAGGAGGAAAGTTTGGTGGTTGTTTTCAATGAAAGCCCCCTGTATTTTAACAAAAAATAGTATCTTCCCATGCAAGTTTCCATTTAATCAAAAGGGCTTTTATTTAAAACAAAAAACCCTCAATCAGCTGATTTTAAAACCTATATGCAATCCAATTTATAGCTCTTATACAGAAATAATCTGGTTTTAATCAGCATTCTCATTGATGGCACCTAACTCTGACCCTTTTCTGTTAGGGAGGAATATTGTTTGTAATGTCTTTAGCAGTTCACTAGGCAAAACTAGGACTGTTCTATGAGAATGTGAGATCCAGTGCAATGAAAGCAGGTGCAATCTCAGGGTACTTGCCAAGTGATCAGCGCAATCGGTTTAGAAGATCTGGGCCAAAGTGAAATAAGACAACCCATATCTTCCCCTTCTCCGAAGTGGTTTACCTTAGATCCTATAATAAGCTGTTCTAAGACAGCCTAAGAGGATACAATCTTGATACCTATTTTGCATGGAAGATAGGAAACTTAATGGCGCTAAGCCGAAGAGTTTGGCACTCGTGTTTTACAACGGTATCCCTGTCCATACACAGGTGCTAGGGAGTCTCTGCTCCCCCGGATTGTTCCCGCAAGAGCCTTCCGTTACAAGAAAAATGTACAGCTGATTTCAAAGTTTGTCAGCTTTTTTAAAAACAAATGTGAAATTTGTACTTCTACCTTGTTAAAAAAAGTTACGTAGGTTTACTTTCTCAGTGTTTTGGTTTTGTGTAGATTCCGTTTAACTTTCACTCTGCCTTTCCTAAGTCTTTCATCTTATCTGTCCTATCCAATGCATTAGACCCTCATCTCATTCGATCTGTCACTTGTGTCCATTTTTGATTCCACTTTGTGTTTCTTGTTCTGTGCCTTCCCTTTCCTGTGTATCCTTCCTCAGTTTAGCCACTCCCCTCCTGTGCTGCAACCACCTTATTTGCCTTCCTCTTCATATTGCTTCTCTCTCATCTTTTCCTCTGTTCGTCCTAGCAATCCACACTGCTTTTCTAGGCTTTTCCACTCTCTTCAGCTCACCTAAAGCCATTGCCTCCCCACAGCTTGCATTCGCTTCTCCTGTACTTATCCTCCTCTCCATTTCCTAGTCAATTTTTGCTCCTTGTAGGCCTGATGCCTCTCTTCTGGTCTATCTTACCCATCTCTCCTGCCTTCTCAGACTGTTTGTTCTGCAGAGCAGTTTCTGGCCTGCTCTATGAAGTTTATCAGCCTGCCTGGCTGGCTCCGGTCTGTGCTCTGTGGTTGCCAAAGATGTGTGCTGAGCAAGCCCTGCTTTTCACCGGAGCCTGCTCAGCTGATCCCCTGCTGAGCCCAGAGAGCCCTGCCAGGTCCCTGAGGTACAGAGGGTCGTGTGCAGGGTCGCCTCCCTGTGCACCTGCACACAACAATACAAGGGTCACAGCAAGCAGATTGCAATTTTTGCTACTCCTCAACCATAAAAAGGAGTGTTTACATGATAATTTGACTTTGTGTGATGTGACTTAGCTGGAAAAGAGAAATGATAAAAATTTCAGAGTGTGCAGCTAATCTGGAAAGGGCTTTCAGACAAGTACCCTCAGATAATATGAACAGGGAAGATTGCTTCATGAAAGAAAGTAATGGGTGATCAGAATAAATCAGACTCAGATTCCACAGTGACCGAAAAAAAACCCCCAACCCCAGAACTTCATTAATGTGTGTGTAGTTATTGTGCTTTAGATCTGGCAAATGAGATTCTTCTATTGGAATCCAAGATCCTGAGGCAACAGAAGATTTCTGCTCTTCCCTCAAACCAAGCTGTCACTTTAATGGCCTGAACTGAATTTCCTACTTTCCTATTTTCTTAAGTCCATATGTTTGTCAGACAGTGAAGTTGAGCTGCATGCATGTATAATTAAGTGGCCTTACTCGTTGCCAGCGTGGGCCCAGCGTCACCCTGGGAAAGGAGCAGGGATGGCGGCTGTGGCTCCTGTCACTGCGAGGCGTCTCCTGCACCTCAGACTGGCGCTGTGGGAAAAAGGAGATTCAATCTGAACTCTTTAAGCTGGGGAGAAGTAGTTCAAAGGCAGTTATTTTTAAGAGCAAATAGGCTTTGTTTTCTAGCCTAGTCAGAACGTGCTGTTTGCTAAAATAAATTACTGTCATTACTGGCAGCTTCCCCACAGTAAAACTGGATTTTAGAAATGAGAAAGCCTCTAATTTGTTTACAGCCTTGCAATTACAAATATGCTTTAACAAAATAGCATCTTAGAACAGATCTGAATAAACATTATTCCCACATTAAAGTGGTTGTTCCAAAAAATAAAAAGTGTGTGTGTGTGTGGAATACAGAGCAAGTCAAGCTATGTACCAGTTGTTTTGAGGGAGGAGGTTGGTTGTGTTTGTTTTTTGTTCTTTTAACCTTGCAAACCGCCTAATTGGCAAAAGCTAATAATAGATGCCTGGTCCAAACGAGCATGAAATGCACCCCACAAAGGTGTTTATTAGGCAGTGTGAGAAACTTGGCAAATTCCTGGAAAGCTGAATATTCAGAGCTGTGTGTAAGAAAGCTGACATTTTGCATAATTTGGAGAAGCTGGGGAAATGTGCTCATCGGAACAGTCTTGCAAGTGAGTGAATGTCATGGGTGAGTCTTTGTTATGGGTGCTCCCTCAGAGAACTTGAGTTCTGTGGAAACAGAAGAGATACTGTCCTGACCACATAAGCCTTTGCCAGTAGACAGCTCACTAAAATGCAGTACAAGAAAATTAAAGCCTTGCTTTACTCTACCAAGGATGCCAGATTTAATGTGTCAAAATACAGGACATAAAAAAAGCTGTCCAAGAGCTGTTCTGTTGCCACCCCACCTCTTCTAGATTGTGAGAAAGTGCCACTGACACTGTTGCTAAAAATGACTTTTGGGTCAGCATCCTTTCAGTTTTGAATCAAACTTGTACCACCCATGTAATGAAAGCCTGTCAAAGGGCAACTGCAAATTTTCTTCAGTCTTTGAGAAGCATAAGGAAAGCTGGGTTTATTGGCTGCTTTGGTTCCCTCTGACATGTCTGGAGCTGAGTAAGAGCAGCTATGCATCAGACTTAGGGCAAAAACTCATGTATGTCCCCTCTGGCACAGCTATCTTGTAATCTAGGACAGGCAATGTTATCACCCAGGGAGCAAAGCCTACCATGAGGGTGGTGGGGATGGACGCAGGAGAACCTAAACCAGGACTGTGTGGCCTGAATTTAGATGTTTTGCAGGCTCTTTTTAGAAAAGGTACTCATCATTCTGGGCAGTGCACAAACCACAACCTCGAGTGAGTTCTTTTGGATCCCAAGCAATAATCCTTCTCCTATAAAAAACCTGAAACGTACTCCTGTGGATATTTTTAGACTCTTCATTTTTTTCCCCCTGAATGTGAGAAAGAGGGCTATCGCCTGCCATATAATCACAGGGAAGAGGGATCTTGTGCACTGAGTCACCAACCCAAATAACAGCTGTGGTGGGAGGCGACAGCAGGGGAATTTGCCAGCAGCAGGTAGCACCTAGGACCCAAAGCCCTGCCAGGTGCTAGCTCTTCTCGCGGAGCAGTGGTGTGCTATGCCTGTCTGTCATGCCAGAGAGGGACCATGTGGCATATGATGCCCCTCTTCGGATGGAGAGGAAATGGAGTGCAGAACTCGCTTCTCTAGATCTGATACTTGATGTGTAAGGCTTGACAGGTTGAGATTTTAAAATTTCGGTCTTTAAATCAAAGAGGTAATAGTATGTTTGATGACAAGGCTGACAGCTATAAAGAAACTATGAAGTTATTTCAGAGGTCTGTATTGATATAATTGTTAGATATAATGATTAGGTTACTTACCTGAGACCTCAAAAACCTTGATTTTATTCCCAGCTCAGCTGCTGTCCTAGGAGATTGTTTTGAGCAAGTCACTTGCTTAATTCTCCCTGTCCTGTAACAGGTACAGTGAGTATCGCTAGTTTTTCCTATCGCTTCAGGATTAAGGTGGTAATCCTGATTAATGGATAATCCCATGTGCTTCTTCAGTGCCCAAGTTGCACTGTTATAGCAACTCTTGGACCGTGTCGGGTTCCCTGGGCACTCCTGTTGTTTGGTGGGTGACCAGCTTTAATGTCAGATTTTTCTTTTAATGTATTTGTGGTATAACAGGCAAATTTGGGTTGAGAATAAAGTACATAAGCTAGATGTTTCTGCTAAAGCAGTCCGTGAAGAAAAGGTTGAGAGTGTCCTTAGGATATATTCTGCAGAGATATGAATGGGACAGTTCACAACTCATAGAGCTCTTGTTTTGTGCTGGTACTAAGAAGAGTATACAGCTATTTGAAGTCAATTATCTCTGCGGCTGAAAGGCAACAAATATATTTTAAAGTGAAACTTTCTATTTTGGAGCATAGTGTTGTGGAAGGAAGTAGATTCTGTAGCAGAGCAATTAATGAACAGAAGAGACTCAGGCTTAATTAGCTTAATTCTGCGTGACCAGATTTCAAACCAGATGGCATTTGAAATTATGACAACGGTGGCATTTTAATTTATAGGAGTGAGTTGTGGAGATCAAGATAGGGATATGCAAGTAAGAGATGAAAAATGTCTGGGAGACTCTGGAGAGAGGGCACAAAATAGTAAAAAGATTTTGAGAAAAGTTAGAGCAATAAAATTGCATTCTAATTACCTAATAGTAAGGCAATCTTAAAGTGGAGATACACCGACAATGGGTTATTGCAGTTACTGTATGTACAAAGGCTGCTTCATTTCAGCTAAAACTCCTTTCAGCCTCCTCCCAGTGTGGACCAAAGGCTTGTCTATAAAAATCTGTTCCACAAATGAAAAAGTTATGTGGTAAAGGAAGTTTTGTTAGTGTAACTGCATTTAAATTAGAAGCTCATTTGTCAGCATTGGGATGTTATATTTTTAAGTAATGGTGCTATGCTGTTACAACTCTTCAGTGCAGTTAAAAATGTTTACAGGAAGTATCTTATACCCATATCGGACACATAAGAAATATTTATTATGATAAGGATTTTACTGGGATAACTAAAGGATGTCTCTTGTACTCGACCAAAATACGAAAATGGTGTACAGACCAAAACTTGGTTGTTTGTGCCGGACTCTTCTGAATCATCCTTCCCCAGGCCTGACTTAGCCATGAATCCTGATAGTTAACGCCTCACATATCTGAGTCATGTGGCGCATAATTTCCAGATAAATTATGAAGTTACTTGCAGAGCCTGGGTCTGAGCTTGGGGCATCTGCGTGCCCAGCTGTGTGTACGCCAGAGACGTGGCGTGGTAGCTTGGGGTAAATAGCTCTGGTAGGAGGCCACAGGGAAGGTGCAGGTACACTGTTGTGTTGTGCTTTTTACTCTTCTCTTGCTCTTGGAGAGGGTTTTTCTTGGTAACCTGAGCTTTGCCAGCACAATTTTCATGCAAGGAGCATTTGGTGACGTAGAGCCAATTACGTACCCTGGCAGAACGCTCCTAGTCTAGACACCTCTATCTCCATTTAAACACTGAAGGTGTAAGTCACTCAGAAGAAAATGAGTAATAATCAGAAAGACCAGTCACAAACCCATCATGGCCCACCTTTCCAGTGTTGGAAGTACCCATCACCGTGATGCCTGATTGGCATATGAAGCCTGTAAGAAGCAGTATGTTTATGTTTTTATTATTATGACTCTACCACTGCAGGGAAGAGAAGTCTGCAAGGCTTGTGGTTTGGAATGGAAAAGAGAGAGGCATTTTTTAAAACCACTAGATAATCAAATTAAAAAAATCTTTTTAATTGTTCCAACCCTAGAGCTAGTTTTGGGCAATATGGGACCAATTAGATTATTAAAACCACAGTTTCTGATCTCTATCAATTATTCTTACAGCTTGAACAGCCCAAGCCTTTAGGAAGGTGATTTCGATTAGGTGTCTGTGGCTTCGTCACTTCCCTCAGCTATAGTTACATCATTAAGGGGATGCTTCAGTAATGGCACAGTTAAATAAGGCACAGTTTCTGCTTAAAATGGGAGTTTAAATCTTTAATTAGGAAAGGAAAAAAGTATTGTCCGCTCCCCTCCCCGCTTTTTTTTTTTTTCCTAAGTAGAAGAAAATAGGTCTGGAAGACCTATTGAATTTTGTCTTTATGCACAAAACACTTCACTAAACCAAACTTACGCTCATTGTATTTATTGCACGAGAAGTCAGGATCCTTGGTTGTCATGAGCAGGAGACACAGAATGTTGGCAGTGGTGTTGTGAGATTGGTTTTTTTCCCCTCCTTGTGGAAGCTGAAGGAACGCTGCTGTTCCAAGCAAGAGCGATATGGTGTCTTTATCTCTACTGCCCGTTCCCTCTCGATTTTGGTACCCTGGCTGGTGAGCATCTGGGCCCCAGGTGAGACTCTTCAGGCTTGATGCTGCTTGTTGTTCTTCACATTAAGGGCTGAGACCTGCTGGGACAAGATGTGGTGGTACAATTAAAGCTGTTCTTACACATCTGGATTCCACCCCCCACCTCAAGTAAGTGCGTCTGCAGTGTCTGTGCAGTGTCTGCAGTGAGAAGTGGTTATGTACGAGTGTCTGAGGCTTTAGGGTATTAGAGGGGTGTGTCCTGTGAGTTGAAACTGGTGTAGAGATGTCTTAACTCCTGAAGGTAGGTTTGTTTGTAGAATTAATGTGTTATTAGATCAGCTGATATGGTTGGAGGAAAACAAGACAGATGATCTGAAAGGTCTGTATATCCAAAAGCTTATTTGCTTTTTTCAGTTATATCAGTTGGCCAAATAAAAGATAGTATGTCTCTCTACAAGCCTTGAATCTGTTTTATCCTTAGACCATTTTAGCTATGACACCACTATTTCCTGACTGGTGACTCTTGCAGGTGAGGATGGTAATTGTATTGGTATGAAATACGGTTTAACAAATGGAATTTTTTTGTGAGGGGAATTTCTTTGTTTGTTTTTTTTTTTTTTCTTGATTATTACATTTTTAAGGTGTTTAAATAGCAGGTATTGAAAGAAGTCTGGGTAAGTACATTTCAATATACCTTGCTTAGCGCAAGAAGCTACAGGACTCACGGAAGCATCTCCAACAAGCACCACAAAAAAACATACTATTTTTTTTCATTTAAGGCATTTAATTGTGCGACTGCACATGACGGTGATGAAATCACTGTCTTAGTTGCACTTTAAAATCCTAACATAATTTTTTTAGTTTACAGTCAAAGCAGAGTTGCAAAATGTTTCACTATTCACCATGAATGTTAGCAACTAAAGAGACTATTGCTTGAAAGTTATACGCATATGTATGTGACATACATGTGTAGAGAGGTAATATAAATATAATTGGTATTCAGAGTAGTAGAAATCGGACAAGTCCATCATGTATATTTTAAAATCTGTAGTTCTGTATTTTCCAGGCATAGGAAAATCTACTGTGAAATTGTTTAGCCAGTTTGTCCTTTGTCCAGCATCAGGTGTGTGACGGGTGGGGAAGAGGGACTAGACAGCTACCTGCTTTCCTGTCCAAGAGCTCTATTTCCTTTGAAGGTGCTGCTTTCCCTTTTGTAAAAGGGGAATGGGCCAGTGCTTCTGCTATTCTGCTGCCAGTATATACAGCTTGGGAACAAATTATGGCACCCTGGGAAGCAGCTCTTACCATTCTAGGTTAGGGACAGATTGCTTCCCTGTGAAACAATAGAAGAAGCAAAGCAGAAATGCTCTCTCATTTGTGCTTTGCTTTGCACAGTCTGTTCTTGAAACAACCCATTCACGCAACCTTCTTGAGTCACAGTGCCTCCTCATGCAGATTTCTGAGATTGTATTGTTTTAAGCAATTTTAATGTTTTCCATAAAACTAGTGATTTCTGTAGTATTTTAGCTTTCCTCTTTTAGATGCTCTTGTTCAGTAGTTAATGAATTAAACTCTTGCAGTCATCTGCAGAGAGTGGCTCCACTTCACTGCCCTGTTTTCCAGATAGCCAGATGACAGAGAGAAAAGAAGAAATGGTGGGAACAGAAAAGCACTGTGAGCAACTTCCTAAACAGGAAAGATCAGATGTACAAAGCCAAGATCGTGCTAGTACTAGTCCGGTGCTACCAGAGTCTGCCAAATTTGCAGCACTGTAAGGCCAGTTTACTTTACAATTTTGTACTTCAAAGATATGATGTAAGCTGTTTTGTTTCACTGAGTAGAAATGACATAAACTTTTAATTAACCTCTCTTTCTTTTTGTTTTATTGAGAACAAGAAAAAAGTTCCTCATAGTAGTTTTGAAACATTTTTGTGTCAAGTTACCAGGGCAACAGGCAAAGGCAGATAATCTACCGGGTAACTTCTCAGCAAGACAGTTCTGTCTTGCAAGTAATAAGTGGACCTGAGGCGTCTGTGCAAGATGAACTATCCGTGGATGCAATGCACGTGTTCATAGATGAAAATGGTGAGTTTCCTAGTTGGAATAATTGCAATGTGTGAGGAAATTTCTTTAGAAACTTTAAATGCCCTGGAAGGATATTTCTCTTGTCTATTACCGATTGCATGTTCTTCTGTGTGCATGGAAGAAAAGGGCTTAGTAATTTAAAGTCAGATCAGCAATAACTAGAGTTTTCAAAATCCACCAGTGACCATCACAGACCCGAGGCTTACACGCTGCCTGAAGATAAACATCATTCTCAAAAAATGCTGTCTAGACCAGAAGACTGCTTCTGTCTTTGTGGAACCACCCCTGGTGCTTTCTGCCTGGTGAGGAGTTTTGCACTGGCCTGGCTGGGCAGAACATTCCTCCTTTTTACTGTTTTGTTCTTCAGCTGGCTCAGACTGAACTCTCTCTGATAATGTGGTGGTTGCTCTCATTCGGAGTTGTGGTCTGCTACCCCTTTCAAGAGAATTAACAAGTGACCTAGTCTTGCCTCATGCCTGTGCTTGGTATGACCTTGCTCTGCAGGTGTTCCTAGAGGCTGAAGCTGTAGTATACTTGGTGGTGGTTTGGTTGAACTCCCTGTAGAGCCCTGTGAGGTACTGGCCCATACCTCTGAAAGGCAGACATCCCAAAAGCTGTGTTTCCCTTAAAACTACCTTCAAAACCAATGTGGAATGAGTACTCATGGTGGCTGGGTTTGTGACCCCAGAGATACTTTGGTTTTCTGCCAGTTCCTCCTGGCCCTGCTTGCAGCCCTGCAGCTTCTGGTGTACTATGGGACTAAGAGCAGCAGCCGCCAGTCAGGCAGATGGCATGACCTCTGGGTCAATGAGCAGTGACCTTTCACTTTTTTGCTGTGTATGCAAGGAGGGAGTAGCAGTGGCTACAGTTTTAGCAGAATTTTTCCCTGCTTTGTACCTCCTGACCTCACCTTTGTGAACTGAAGGAAAAAAATCTGATGATTTCATGTTTTACAGTGAACTTACATTGATAGATGGGCTTTGCATTTACTTTACATACCTTTTAAATTTTCACTGTAATTTCTGTGTTTTGGCTGGTCTCTGGTTTTCAGTTGTTCAAATGTTAATCTGTTTTCTGAAGTCTAAAATAAGCGTAGTGCATAGACTGAAAACTGTATTTATGAATGTGCCTGACCTAAAATGTATTTTTTATAAACTTTGTGTGTAAAACATATTATCATATCACTGAACTGAATTTTCTCCTCTGTATTTTCTGAAGGGGAAATTAGATCCTGTTATTTAAAGGCTGGCTGTCAGAAGGAAGGACATTTTCGACATCAGCTGTCAAATTGTGATTGTATGTCAAATGCTCAGTAAGTAAGCCCTTATTTCTAGAAAAATTAAAAGTTTTCATTGCTAGAAGCTATGGAACTGATTATAGCTGTGAAAGATGCATGTGAAGAGTACTGGAGAAAGATGCATGTAGAGAGGAGTACTGGAGAATAAATGTGCTAACTTCTTCTAAAGATGTGAAAGTATGCATTTTTTTGTTTTATGCTAAAACAGTGACTGCTTTGTAAGAATATTGGTAAGGAAAAGTGAAAAAGAAAACCAGAACTACACAGAGTGCTTTCTTTACTTTCTGGGAATAGCCAAAGTCATGTGTGGAGATTATAAATAAGATTGTAAATAAAACAAAGTAAGTGGGACTGTTACCAGCTGTTCTCTCAACCTTGTCTTGCTCACTTTCCATGCTGGTTGGGTCCTTTGTAGATTTTTAGTGCTGTGTCAGTATCAGCTAGTGACATTGCTGCTAGAATCCACAGGAAGCAGAGCCTTTCACCTTGCATCAAATCTCTAATGATAGTTTGCCACTCTGAAAAGATATGTGAACGATTTTCTTTTTTTCAAAGGTCTTTTCAGAGTGGAAACGTGATCTGTTGTTTGCATATCTGTAAAAAGAATTTTAACTATTCATATGTGTTTATTAAATAATTTTATGTTTTTCATATTGTTATATAGCATTTGGAAAAGTTGAGTGAGGGGGTGAGAAGGGTCATTGTTAGTAGTAAATAGTGTTCTTCAAGTGTTTGGCTTTCAGTGGAGACTTTTGAAAAGCTTGGGACCGTGTTAAGAACAGTGTTAGCATTTAGATAGAACGGTATTATGAGAGACATAAGTATAATGCTTTTAATAGTGGGTGAAGATTAAAAAAAATAATAATTTGAGTTCATCCACAGTATAAATGTTCTGTCTGTCTTTAGCAAAATAGAAAAACCCAACCAGGTAGAGTTCAGTTTTGACCTAAAATCAAACATTACAGTTTGAGGCTATATAACTCTTGCAACTCTCTTCGTTTCACCTTGCACAAAATATTCCCCTCATCCTCCATCATCTAACTATGAACTTGAATCTGTCCTAAATTCAGAAATAGTTTACTATCCCCTGACGTTTATCAGTTAATCTGTTTTTTATCAGAAGAACAATCGTCCTTCTCATGTAAGAAGTCCTTCTGAATCTGTCTTTGCTAGATGCTTATGTGACATATCTGTCTTCCTGTACTATGTTAAATGTCATTTTTTAGTTTGAGGATTGCAGACCTCTAAGGATATTAATTATTTATACGGGGTCTGCTAAACATTGTTAACAAAAGCAAGTTCACATACTCTTTGCAGCCATTTACATGCATTTAATTTCCAAAGATCAGCACCTTTGCCAGAAATCTGAGAGTACAGTGGCAGTTCAGACTGGGGAACAGAACATATCAGCAAAGATGAGTGGGTTCCCTGGACTGTTTGTGTATGGGAGTCAATGGGAAGACAGAACACAAGAGCTTTTCCAAGAACAGAGCAGGATGAAGGAAAATACAAAGCAGAAGTTCACATGAAAAACAAGGAAAGAGGACAAGGAAGCATGAAGAGTGCTCAAGTTGGTGTTTGTAATATGTTTAGGCCAGAGAGATTAGTGAAAGCTGTTCGTTCAGTGGACAGTTCTTATGATCTGTGCACAGACTGAAGGGTAGCACAGGAAGGAGAGGGGTTTTGTTTTTAATTCAGGTGTTCACCATCAAGTAATTTTGTATTTAGACCATATGGAACACTTACAGCATATAGAAAATAGAGGGACAAATCTGCTTTAAAGACAGTTCAGGAATTGAGGCATCTTTCCTTCCCCCTTTCCCCTATCCCCTCCTGCAGGCTTGCACATCACTTATGTCAGGTTAGTTCCTTATCCATGATTAAAGATAAGCTAAATAATCACATTTATTAACTAATGATCTTTTTATTACTGAAGAAAAAGGCAACTAGAATAAAATAAAGCACAAGGCATAATCAGTGATTGCTTCAGTTACAGTCTGTCTGTGGAGAGCTCTTGACAGAAATTATTCCCCTTGAGGGTGGGCTCTCCTCTGGTGGTGATGTTCATTGTGCAAGTAGTCCATACCAACAGGAGATGCTGCTGTTATGAAAGGATATTAGAAAAGAGACATGGAAAGCACCTCTGAGATGTCCTTGGCTTATCTTCAGTCCCATCAGAAAGTTAACTAAGAAGACAATGACTCTGATGACAGTACTTCTTCACGAGTACTTGAGACAGTGTAGAAACAACAGCTTTAGGCTTGGTGTCTGAATACATTAATGAGTAATCCAAATTAGATTTTATGAGGATGCAGGAAAAAATTAATACCTCAACACAAGAGGTGGCATCCTTCTTCAATAGGAGGGATAGGGTTTTGGTCTTGGGGTGCCTAGATTTCAGAATCTAGAATAAGCTCATGGAGAACGATTGGTAGGTCTGCAGTAGATGTGTATAAGCTCTTAAGACACTTCTCACTGATCATGCTTGCTTTATAGTGTTAAGATTAAGCTGTTCCTAAAGGTAAAAGGTCAAACTGAGTTGAGCCAGTGGAGTAACTATGTGGACATGCATGGACTGTGCCCTGATGTGGTGCTCTATGAGGAGGAGAGTTGACCAGGTGATGGCAAGAGGCCTCTTGCTTGGGGCTGTGCTATTGAGAGAAACAGGAGATCAGAGGCGCTGGCATGCTAGGAGCTGTGGCACTTCTGGGTAGCACTGCCCCTGGTGAAGGGGGAAGGAATTTTGAGTGGGAAGGGTATGAACTCAGGCTGATTTGTCAAGAATAATGTAATTGCCTTATGAATTTGCCATAGGTAAATACCTTGTAACAAAGTTATGCAAAACTGGAGAAGATATTTAAATATTACTCAAAAGAAGTTATTAAAGAAGGCCTTGAGGCAGGCAGACTAATGTTTAATGATCTTAAATTCAAATTATAACTTGCTATTTCTGTCTATTGAGTTCTACTATTGTCTCCTCCAGTAGTAAAGTCTTAACCGGTCTGGCATTTCACAACAGATTATTACAAACTGAAATTAAAGTAGTATTTCTATGGCCTGTAAACATTTTATCTTATCTTCTTGGCCTGGCTTCTGAAATCCATTTCTCACAAATAATGCAAAACCTTAACAATGCTGCTCTGTCACAGAAGTGATGCTGTGTTATGGTTTTTTTTTGTTCTTTGCTTTTGCATGCTTCCTGCTCTTCCTTTGCTTGCAAAGGGCTGGTAAAGAGATGGACAACAATGGATTACAATGTGCCAGAGAAAGCAGATGTCTAAGTTTGAAGGAGTCTGTGCTTTCTTCCTTCAGAGGCTCCTTGACATTGGAAGCAATACTGTTTGAGGGAATTACACTTTCTCTTGTCAAATATCCGTGGGTGTGTCACCTCTTTTTGTTTCTGCAGTGTTGTGAGATGATCTTTGGAGTATTCTTCAGCTTATCAATATTAATATATATTCCACCAGATTATTTTGTTTTTGGTTTTGGTTTTTTTTTTTTTAGTTTTATCATTTGCATTTTCAACTATAGTAGTTGTCCTAATGAAAGATATTACCTGTACCTGCAATCTTTGTCCTGGAAATTTTCAGAGCTTCCTAATGTAGCATAAACAGTCTCTTATTAATAATTTCTAAATTCTTCCAGAGGTTACTGAGAATTAGAATTGTTTCAAATTGTCTCCATATTTGTCTCACACCAAATTGCCTCTCACTGGTCCAGCTTTTAAAATATTTAAAAACTGAAGTTAGCCAAGTTAAATTTAAAGGAGGTTTTTATGTTGTAATGATCACCAAAAAAGGATAATTCCTGTTTTCATCTTAACCCTCACTTTGACAGGTGATTCTTGCTACTGAGTTTGGTAAGTTATTTAAACATTGGCAGGTAGCTAGTCAGTTCCCCAATTATTGTCCACGTAATTACCCTGACCCTGCTTTTGTCTGTTATCTTGCCAGCAACACCTCTTGCCAGCAGTCCCTGTGGAATGGGTTCCCTGCTGAGCTAATTGCCTCTAAATTTGATGCTCCCATTACCTTGCCAACTTCACCTCTAGCCATAAATTGCTTTGTGACAAGCTTTGACAAGACAAAGTGTAAACTGTATTCTCATTTTATGGATTACATTAGAAACTAGTTACAGAAAGACATTTTGAATCTGTTTTGGAGTGAGAAATTGGAAATAGCTTTCTCATCCTGAAAACCATTCTTTTGCCTCATTGCATTAAGTTCTTTACCAGCCTTTGTCTCTCTTACAGTGAATCCTTAATGTTTCTATGCTGTGTGTTTTGAGTATGTACTTGGTTTATGGGAAGGCAGATAAGGATGGGAAAGTTCACATTTGTGTAAAATGGGTGCCTGGTATAAGCATGAACTGCTTTTTTGCACGGTTAGTTTGACTTCTCACCAAATGGCGACCAGGTTTACATCTTACCAGTGCAGAACAGTTACAATTTCAATTTAAATTCTTCCCATTAGATTGCCACGATTCAAAGTAAAAGCCACAATCACTAACAAGAACACATCCTTAAATAACAAGGTGAAATAATGTATTCATTGAAGCGCTGTTAAGGTGTACAGTTGTCTTCTGGGTCAGGAGAAACAAGATGGAGTTAAAACATGTCTTACAAATAAGGAGGTGTCACTCTGACTCACCTTTTCTGTCTGCTACTCTGACAGAAAGCAGATGTTTCCCAGGAATTTCTTTAATTACCTTGAATGTCTCTTGTAATTAACTGAGTCAGTTTTGAAAAGCAGTCAAAAAGGTAAATGTGAGCTATCATATTATCTAGGTATTACCTGTAAAGTGGCTCATAGATATCAATGAAAGCGTAAACCCCTAAAATTACAATAATTATAGTAGTAGAATTAATGATTTTTGCATGAGTTGCATGATCTGTCCCCAGTAGAGAGGCTAATAGGGCCATAAAGTATATATCAATGCCAATACATAAATTTAACAGCAATCTCATATTCTGTGCATAGTCACCGTAAAAGGCTAGTATATTTTTAAATGTTTAACGACTTTTCTAAATGTGCTTTCTTTGCATACTGATGTTCTTGTTTAGAAGGTTGAGAGCCTTCAGCATTTGTGTACATACATATTGAAGAAAAACGTGTCAGTATTTGATACCTCTTGATAATGTAGCTGTCCTCAACGTGTGTATGAAAATACTGCTTTGTTGTTCTAAATTATTTGAATATAAGAGGTTGATCTACAGGCATGTTGTCCTTCTGGGTTTCACATCTATGAAAAACTCTGTTCAACTAATGTAAACTGGTACTAAAATAATATACTACTTGAATGTAGAGCCTGTTTCAACTCCCGTTCCTTATATTCCAAAAAAAAAAGTTTATGATAAACTTGAAGGCACTAATGTAACACACTTTACTATTTGAATAGTTTCTATGTAGTTCTGCTCCTACTAGAAATGTATCCTAAATTTTTACTGTGTCTAGAATTGTGTTCTTAGTAATGAAAGGAATAGTGTTTGGAGAAACCTTGAACACAACATCCAATATCAAAATATAATACTGTTAGGTATAAAGTTGTTAAATAACTGGCTATATTCACATGATAATCTGCGAAATGCTCTAATGATGCTGCATTCAAATTATTTGTTCTTTCTGCTTTTCTGCTTCAAATAATTTTGCAGATATTTCCAATCAGGAATAAACTATCCAAAACTTCAATTGTACTGCCTGAAGCAGTTCACAGGCATGATAGCACTGTGAAACTCAGACGTTTTCCTCCGTAAGTTTTACTGATGATCTATCACAATGATTTTTATTTCAGCATAGCATTTTGCTAGCTAATGTGAAGAAATTTAATTTCAAGAAGGGATGGATTTATTTCAAAAAAATGTTTTGTATTTTCCCCATGCTGTTTTGCTCAGGTAAATTGCAGTTCATCTCTGACATGTTCATGGGTATTCAGATCTGAGATGAGAACAGATCATTAAAAATCATCCCTGAAGAGCATGACAGTGTAGGGTCATGCTAGATACTCAGTAGTATTCATGGGTGTTTGAGCACTTTTCTCTGCATCCTTGCCATTTTTTCTATTTAAAACACAGAGGTTTCTTTGGTGTGTGTACAGACATGTATTTGCTATGGTTAACTACACTTCCAAAATTATAGAAGGTGGTCCATACACAAAATCCTGATGTGGATATGTCCGTACCAACCTGGGAATGCTCTCTGTGTTAGCTGAAAAATTGAGATGTGTATAGCTCCAAGGAAAAATGTTTTTTGTGGAGGTTTTTTTCTTGAGTAGAAAAAAAGCTTAGCACTGCTTCTTGAGGATAAGCCAATTCTGTGTCTCAAATCAAGAATTAGATCTTCTAAAGCCAACTGGAGTAGTGCCCACACAAGCTGTGGAAGCATTTGGCCAGTTATATTTCTTTCAAGAAATATTCTGGGTTTTAGCATTTTAGTGAATGCAACTTATAAGAATTCTGCTTGTATTCTTGAGCCCATTTCCTTCTCTCCTGTGTTAAAACACCTGAGAAGAAAACTGTATTGAACCTTCCAGTTCTGTGCAGGATGGTATCATTATACACATGTATTGATTTTAAAGAGATAGAGTTGGTGTCTCTTCAGAATGTTCCAAGTTTTTACTGACAGCAACACAACATCGTGTTGCAAAAGCATTTGATTCATTCAAATGCATATATAGGTTTAAGTGCTGGACCTCTTGCTGCAGTTTATCACTTCATGTGTCTGGCAACCGTCAGCAGTAGCCATAAATTGCATCAGGAGGGTATTGTGCTGCATATGTGTAATAGAAGCTGGAGTTTAAATACGTGAGATAGGCCACAGAAATGGATGTATGGCATGCAGCTGAAATATTTGAGAACTGAAGCAGAAAGAATGATTGCCCAGCCTTCACAAAATATCCATCTTTCTATCTTAACTGTAGATTCTCCTTCCTGCCTAAGTGACACTTGGGCTTTCACTTGAAATCAATTGTACATATACACCTAACTTGCTGTATACTTTTAAAAAAATAATTATTCTATTTTCAGCCTTCTCCTGCTTTCTTGGTCATGTATCATTTTTAAATTTATGTAGATAATTATTAACATAATTTTATGTATATAAATGTATTTATGTATATTTTATTATTGCGCATGGTTCATCCATACCAATACAATTCATGCATTCATATTGCACTTTGCATGTTATGTCTGAGCAATTGGTCCTCTAAACTCCTCATGGTTTTAGATGAGGCTCTGACACTAAAACCAGGCTTCTAAGAAGCTATATTACAGTTTGAGTCTAAAATGCTTTGCAGTACAGATAAAGAACTCCATTAAGAAAAAAAATTTTGCCTAAATTTTTGTTTGCTTTGAGAATATTATTTTTTTCAGCAACAGCATGGCCAGTAAGTTAAAAAGAAGTAGTTGCAGCAAAACAGTGACTAACAAGTTCTAAGAATTTAAGTTACCTGCCAGTACAGCTGTGGAGTGCTTAGTGCTTCTGACCCTGGGCAAAAGTAATCAGTGAGTTAACTTATTTGATTTACACTCACATCCTTGAATAAGCTGCTTGAGTGCATTATACTATATGAAAGTATCTTATCTGAATGCCTCAGTGGTACTGTATGTCTCTTGTGTAAGTCCATTAATACTTCAGTATGTTCCCTGAACCTTTGCGGTTTATTCCCCAGGATAAAGTAGACATATAAATAGATTTTTTTTTTCATTTTCAGTGTTTCAAAATGCCATTTTAGAATGACTTTATCACTAAAACATCTTTATATTTCTCAGCAAGGTGACCCAAATAACAAAGATCACTCACTGCTCTAGTGATAGGCTGCTGACTCTTAAAGGTTTCTTAAAGCTGCTTGGCAGGTTGTGCAGTTCTGCAGCCGGGCACATTTTGAAATGGTTGCAACAAACGCTATATAGTTCCTTTTGGGATTCAGTGATTTCAGATGAACTGATCACCTGAGCATAGTGCTGCTTGAACATATAAATGAGTGTGATGCGTGTGTGCGTGTACACAGTAAAAACAGTAATGTTTGAATTATAATGAAGCCACTGATTTTTCTGAAAAGTACTTTTTACAAACTCAGTAGCATTTTCCTGCTTGCTTGCTTGCTAGGAACAGGAGGAAACCCTTGTGTTAGCTTGGCCAGTTAAAATCCTTTCTTATATTTGTAGGGGGTTTTAGCCCCCTTTTCACTCTGTGGACACAGAGCAGGGAAGCAAACTCGGGAGATGAGAGGGGGCGCTGCTGCCACATGATGGCAGCAAAATCCTGCTCAGGACTAGGAGCTTCGGTAGTCCTCCAGCTTTTGGGACTGTCTTCTCTTCCCCCACCCTTTCATAAGGAGAACTAAAAGGGATGTTTTAAAATACTCTGGAGATAATGGAACCGTGGGTGCTGTTAATACATTAATTCCAGTAAAGCTGCATCTTCTCAAAACGCATCCTCTGGTTTATTAGCTAGTAGATGCTGTTTGTTTTTAAAGTTATTAGTACATTTATCTTTGCTCTGAAATGTAATAGGCTTACAAATTATCAATTTACATGCTTGTTATCAAAACAAAAAAAAATCCGAGTACAGAGAAGTAAGGGTGTAATGCTTTCTGAATTAATTGTATTCTTTCTGAAACTATCATTTTCTTACCAAAAAAAGTGAAGAAGTGAAGATTGCCTTCCCCTTTTCCATGTTTGATATGACTGGGTTTGTCACATCACTATCCAGTCTTAATGCTGCTCTCACTTTTGCATATTTCAGTTTTCTTATCTATTTTAAGCTGCTTTTTAGTTTTTTAAGCCTTTTTATTATTTAGTAGTACAAATGGGGACTGTAAATCATCTGCTGCTTAGAAAGGCAATATCCACAACTAGTGGATTTAATCTCAATCCTAAATTGTGCAATACTGTGGTCAGATTAATGGTGGCAGCTTTGTAGTGGAGACCTGATGAGCAATGAGTAGAGATGTAGCAAGAGGCCTGTGTGATGAGGTGTAAAAGTTATTGGGACATGAAATGGTAGGGAGGCCATTTTAGGTGAGAAGGAGCAAAGCTGCTGAGGTGTAGTGGTAGGAAGACATAAGCAACAGCATTGAGTGACAGAGGCAGCGTTGGCAAGCTCTGGGCTGCTGCTGGTCCAGTACTTTCAGTGTCAGTTCAGATACCTGTGTTTGTACCACAAACTGACTGTCTTGAAAGTTAAGGGCATTTGGAATTCCCGCTATGTCATTAGCACTACCTGACTCTTGTACAACTGGATTGCTCAGATCTCAGTTCGGCAAGTACTTTGAATGCACCTCAGACCAATACCTCAGAAGTGATTGCTCACTAAATGTGGAGAAGGGGAGATTCCCAACTTGGAGCTTCGCTCTGGCTCTTCTTCAAATGTCACAGCCATAGCTGCTTTGACTTGAGTGGTGTTTTTAGTGAGTATTGCGAATAGCTTTTAGCTATATGATTTATTATCGCTGTGGATATTTGTTACACACTGTTAGGCTTTGTAGTGACCCAGACAGCTGCCTGAAGCAGTCTAGTGGGATCTTTCTGGCTTTAAGCACATGAGGACCAAGAAGAAGGTGCTTTGTTATTGTGACTGTTGTAATGTTGGTTACAAGGTTCCTTGTCCTTTCTCCTATATGCAGGTTAAAATGAAATTTAACCAAGACCTGCAAAACAACTTCATTAATGGGGAATTCTTTGTGGCATGCCTGTATAATAAGCTCACCTTGACAGATATTCAGACTTAAGGCTAGCTAATGCTTAACAAAGGGGATGACAGGCTGTGGCTTGGGCCAAATGGTCGGTGGTATAAGGCAACTGTCACAGACTAATCAGAGAGGGAAAAGGACGATTTTTCCAGTGCTATGTGGTTATACTAAAACATTCACAGTGTTGTATGATTGCTCAACTAGCTTATGTTTACTCAGTGTTCTTACAAAACTGAATTATGAGCCAGAAAAAAATTACTGATTTTATAACCAGTTACCGGTAGAGGGTGCTATGTATCTTTTGCATTTGATCAGCATCGTTGTATGTTTATCAAAGATATTTTTAGTTAATAATTTATTATTCAAAATTTAGTTCAATTATACCTTTGCTTACATTAGCAGTGCAGTTTACTGTAGTAGATATTGATAACATTAATTTGATTCTGCAAATGACCAGATTTTCTATTTAGCAAGATTCCATGTTATACTGTGATCAGGTCTGTTATAATGATTTTATGATTAGAGAGTGTTTGCTCCTATTTATATATGGTAATAAATTTATGGAATCTAGTTTATAGGCTTACAGAAACACAAACACCACCATTGCACTGGTATTTGCTCTGTGTCATAACAATGTCATCTGATGAGACATACAGCTTCTAAGTAGTTGTACAAGCAGTTCAGCATCAGGGGGGTAGCAAGTGAACGTCAGAATGTGTGGAAATTAGGGATAAGGAAGAAAAAAATGCCAAACAAGATCTGAGGGGAACAGAAGATGAGGAAAGAGTAAGAAGACACAGAGAGATGTGGCTGATGAATAAAAGGAGTAGGAGGCAGATGAAGCAGGATGATGGCTTCTGATGTTGGAACTACTGTTTTGCTAGCTCTGCCTTCCCAACTTCTCTGCCCTAATTGCCTTTTCAGGCCTACGAAGTTTTTGAATTTTTCCCACAGTCAGTGTCCCAGCTGCTTGCAGGCTCTTCTGCCAGTTGCTGATAGGGGGAACGATGGATTTTTTTCTGTAAACAGAAAACACCCTATGAGCTCTCTTGGCTTTTTGGTTTTCTTCAAGTCTGATGGGAGATGATTTGGTCTCTTATGTTTATTCTTGGAAGAAGTCTTATGAGTAAAAGAATTTTGATTTCTAAGAACTGATAGAGCTGAGTACCAGGGGAATATCTTGGCCTATCTATCTGTCCCTCTGCCATTTCCATTCTTGGTAAACGTGGGATAAAAGACATGGTCTAATCTAGAAATACTCTTGACTACACTTGGCTTTTGTAGAAAGACAGCTAAAGATGAAGAAAGATATTGGAGACTGACTCTTCGTTTAAGAAGGAAGGCATGAGCAGCCACTGTTCTATACCCCTGCTGTTTTATTGGGTCATGTTTTTGGGCAGGAATTCCTAGGGTAGTAGTGTTCCTCCATACCCTGGGCCGTGCTTGCCTTTTTCCTGCTGTGAACAGGGAGTCCCAGGGTTGCACCCACAATGACAAGGAACAGCACAGCTCATCCCAAGGAAAAAAAACCAACCAAACAAAAAAAATCCATTGGTTTCTTTCAAGCTGGACAAGGTCACCCTTCAGAATCTGCAAAAGGCATGGCTGTCCTCTGTAGTCCTTATCTGTGAGAATCTTCCACCTCGGAGGTATGCTTCTAGCCTTCCTCCCCTTTCTACCTGCCTAAATCTGTTGATTGAGATCCAGGATCTTGGATCTGTTCCCATCCCTTCTGTACTCTTTTGTTATTGACCACTGACAAGGTGCTAAACAAAGGAGATGTGCTCCCACAAAGGAGATACCTTCTTCCAGAGGGTTGCCTCGTGGCTGGGACATCACAGAATGGCTTGAGTTGGACCAAGTCCTCATTTCCTACTGGCCCCCAGAGGGAACATGACAGCTGTCCTGACTCTGTAGAGCAGATCATGCTTCTGCCTGTAGTAGGAGGAGTGGGGAGTGCAGGGGAAGCCATTAGGGTCAGGAACGTGGGGCGTCCTCTTTTCTACTCAGCTGGTAGCTCTGCTGGAGTGGCAGATGGTGAATATCAGGTCTGGGATCCAAGCCTGATAGCAATCAAGGCTTTGAAAAAACTAAACTGTCTGGCTCAGAGACCAGAGGCCTGATGGCTCCTCTGGTGACATCCCAAGGCTGCTCGTGTTCCTGTTGGTCCAGGCAGAGCTAGCAAGTCCTGGAGGGGAGAAGGAGAGAGCGCGTGTTTCAAGCTGTTGATGTGACTCTTCAGCCCTGCTTCTAAGTAATCCAGACACTGAACCTGATCCCAGTGCAGTGCTAGCCACTTCAGTGTAAGTTAACAGCCAGTTATGTACAGGACAGCCACAATTTTAAAGCCCCTTTTGTTGAGATTAACAAGGGTTCCGTGACAGGCTTGGAGAATTGGTGCCCAAAGACAAGGAAGGTTAACTAAAATTAATAAGGTGGCTTCGGGGCAAGCATAGGGTATGCAAGATGAGAGTTTTATTCTTTCCTCTGCCACAGGCTTCCTGGCTGAATGTAGGCAGATTGCTCTACTTTCTTCCTGCTTGTCTTTCCTTTATGGAAAATAGGAACAACAGGTATGAGTACCTTGCATGAGCACTGAAGTGTTTTCACCTCATGCAGTTATGAAAGTAATAAGAGCCCAAGGCAGGCATCCAGAGGCAGAGGGGTAATATGCTCAGAGCAGGGTGCCTGATATATAAACCCCGTTTGGAAGAGAATAAGCAAGTAGTATTCAAAATAGATCTTTTATCCAAGTAACAATTATTTCATTTCAATATAGTTCTTGCTGGGACCCAGTCAGTCATGTCATGGTAGCAAACCATTTTTGCAACCCAACAGATATTGCTGCCATATGTGCAGAAGATTTCCTCAAGTAAACCATTTAAGTGCTGTATCTACAACATAAAGCAGTAAACACGGGGCGGGGGAGGGGGAAAATAGCATCTTGCTCAGGGCCTTCCCAGGGTGAATTTATGCTCAGTACGTGGAATACCTGAGCTAGCCTTATGTGAATTAGCCCATGTATTTTTGTCATCCTGCTAGGGCAGAAGGAAGGTCTTGTAGCTTGAATTCTCAGTAGGGTAAATTAGTACTCACTGAATTCAGTGCAGATGAGGCCAGACTAGCTTAGTACCTAAGTGAGCTTGTTTGAAAGCTAATCCAGGATCTCTGCAGTAGCTACCCTGCAGTTTTGGTCTGTAAATATGCAGGTCTTGACCTGAATTATTGTCAGTGGACAGAAAAAGGCAATTCTGAAGTGTGATTTATTGTAAGTGTTCATCTCAGGATGAGAAAAATTATGGTAAAGAAGTATCTGTTTCTCTGCAGTGGATGCAGTAGACCATGTGTATCTAAATTTGGGCATTAACTGCTTTGTGGGCCTGGGCTAGATTTCAGGTTTGGAGGTGGAAGGCTTCATGTCCTGTGAGCCAACCAGTAATGTAGTTACAGGCTTCTTCCTGAAATGTTTCAGAAATACTAGAAAAATACTGCTTCTTAAAACAGTATTTTTCTTTCTCCCGTCTGTGCACAGTGAAATACAGTTCAGCTCCTCTAGTACTACCACTTCAGAGAGCCAAGAACCATCTTCTGGGGATCAAGCAGCAAGCGCACTTCAGCAGCAGCTCCTACTGATGGTGGCACGAAGGACCCTTTCAGAAAGCCCACGGGTACATTGTAATATCTCAGTTTCTAGCATTCTGATAAACTGCTTTATAAACAAATGCTGCAGGCTTGTTCCTGAGACAATTTTGTTGATTTTCTGTACTACTTTGCCTGGTGTATTGCTCATGTGGGAGAAGATGTATTTAATGTTGATGGATGCAATTCAGCTGCTTTCTACTGACACTGAGTAGTGTCCTAGGGGAGTAGTTAAAGACTCTGTCACCTAAAAAGTTGATCTTTTGTCTTCAGTCTTATGTCATTTGAAAGAAAGAAGACACAGCTGTTAGGATTTTGGACACACCACCAGATTTTAATAGTATGAAGTGTTTATTCCAGATTTGTTACTATCCTAAAACCTCATGTCTGTCTGGTTTTCCTTTTCTGAATTGGGCAACCAGACTTCTGGATGTCTGTTGTGGAATGTCAAAGCCACCTCCTCAATGCAGCTGGTAAAAGAAAAAGGCCTTCGGAGTTCAGTTTGTATGGTAATATGTGGACATACTTGAACTTTACGGTATTCGGGGTCTGTGACCAATGGCTTAAGGCTGTAATCTGTTTTTACAATTCCTTTTTATAATAGCTTTAACCTTTTCTTTTCTTCCATGGCAACTTCTAGTTTGATATTTATGAATAACCTTAGAATGCCAGTTAATTATCTTTCTTCTTAGATTTTGCACAGGAACTTAAAGCTAGAAGCAATTTGTATGAAGAAACTATTTTAAATTCAAAATCAGGAAATTATCCTGAATTGTGTATTTCAGATTTGGGCAGAGACTTTCATCTAAAGACTCAGATGTTATCCAGATATTTATAATCCTGTAAACTGCCTGTAAATTAGAGAACAATTATCATGCCTTCCCCCCCGCCCCCCCCCCCCTTCTGGGAAAACTGCACCATTAAGAAGTAAGACATATTGCTCAAGATCACATAGCAAGTTTGTAACAAGGCCAGGCAGTAATTTCAGAACTTTGTGGTTTCTGATTTTTTTCTTAAACATGAAATTCTGAGCCTGTGTAAGTCAGGAAAAGTTTTGTCATTGATTTCAATGAAGCTAGGGTTTCAGACTGTCTCTGACACCATATAATTTTATGAAGTGAATTTTTGTAAGCCCTTTTTTGATAGGAGGCACAATTAGACTTAGTGACTTGCTTAGGGCTAGTCACAGAGTTTCCCAAACACAGCTTCAAAATCTGACTCCAGCCCAGATACTGCAAGCCTCATGTAATGGACTTCATCCAAACGTTACAGTTCCTCAGGAGCCAAAATGTTCACTTACGCACTCAGTTAAATATGTCTTAAGCTGTTCCAAAGACTGAACAATCAGATCCTCAGGTGTTTTTAATGGACTCTTTGCCACCATTTTGATTTTTTTTTTTTGTTTAGTTATAGTGAGCAATCTAGATTAGATGACTTGAAGTTAATGATTGCAGTTGATTGTTTCACATTACTTTCTGTTGGGAAATAGGACCCAAGAGAAATAGAACTGTGCCAGTATTAGCAACTGTAATATTTTAAAATATATTTTTTCTTTAAAAATGCCCCAACTCCATAATTAAGTGACTTTTTAAAGTGGTACTAGTAGAAATATTAAAATTTGGAGTACTTAAACTACTTTTAGATTTTAAAATCAGTATGGGGAAGGGATTGCAATCAGTCTCACAGCTTTTAAATTACTTGGAATTGTTAATAAGTGAAAGAATGCCAAACAGCCCAACATCGTCTTGCATGTCTGAACACTCAGAAACATGAGTGAGTTTCTGTCCTGTGCCGATAGAGGCTGAGCTACCCAGCACTGCATGGTTGTACACTTTAGTCAATCAGAGGCATGAGGTAAAACGCATAAACTTCAATTTCTTTCTCCAGAGCTTAAGCTAGCCTGTTTTACCTCACATTTTTCAACTAACTGAGGATATCAATGAGTTGGTTCCCAGCTGACATGCAGCAATACATTGTTACATGTAAATTATGCATAAAATTTGCTTTCCAGGAAAGTGAAGATTAGAAATTATTCCAATAATCTGAGAGAAAATTTAACAATTCCCTTGTGCAGGTGGACAGGTTGTTTAAAAAAAAAAAGTGTTTTGCTAACAGTCACCATTCAAGAAGATGATTAATGACTTCACACAGAAATCACATTCTCTGACGAAGGAAGTTAATCCAACACAAATAATTCTAATGTAAACATTGCCTAGAGTTCCATAATAGGTATATTTGTTATCTTATGTTGATCTCTAACAATGATGGAGATGGGGCAGACTAGAAGGAGGTTGAAAACCACTAGACTTTACTGTGATTAGAAATCTCAAATTCTTCTTGAAAGAAAAATAAGTGATTTCCCCCCCCGCCCCCCCAATATTAGTGTACCTTGGAAAGAAATCACGACTTTGCCGAGGTTTTTTTGTTCTGTTGTCTAACTTTGCAGTCTCGGCTGATGGTCTGTAGATAAGCCTCCCTCCCCACAAGTGTTGGTGAAGGAGTACAGGTGTAGAGTTGAAGGAGATCTGAAATGCTGTAGTTCAAACAGACAAGAAGAAAAGGCCTTAGAATCTGACAAAAGCAATATTCAAAAGGATGGATTTATGATTGTGATGGTAAGATTAGAGACTAGTGATGTTTATGCTGCTTGTGCTTTTTTTGCAATTTTTTTTTTCTTCTCTTGCTGTTTTTGAGGATGTGCACCTGATGTGGTATTAGAAGCATCTCAGGAAAGATAAACAAAGCAGTGTTCTGGAAAGAGAGTTGATAAGTCACGCCTGTAGGCCTTAAAGCCTAGTTGATTTTTTTGATTAAAAACAAGGATTTGTCTTATCGTGTGGTTTTTTATAGCATTGGGCTATAATTAGCCTGATGCATGGAAAAATCTTAAAAAAACCACTTTAGACAAGCAGTGGATCGGGTCTAAAAAATAATTATTTTTTAAACTAATATTTAATATTTGTGTTTAAAGCATATTATCACTGTTGAGCTCCACAACTGGTGTAGCTTCTGTCCATCTGCAGTAAGTAAGCTGGTGTGATATTTTTGTTTCTAATTTAAAATGAAGAAAATAAATATGCTCCCACTATCCCTTTTAGAAAAAAAATAAAATATCTGAAACTTCATGTAAATTTGGCCTTTTAAACACCTGTTTTGCTGGCAGCCATATGTCAAATATGAAAGAGTTTTTGTGTATTTCTGGATTGTTTGTTTATTTTTTAAAGCAACCCAGCCAGGACCCTGAGGATTCTTCATGTTCTTCAGCACAACGGAAACTGAACAGGCACTTTTACAGATTTATTATATTCCCTGGCAAATGGATTAAAGTCTGGTACGATCGTCTTACCTTGTTGGCGTTGTTGGACAGGTAAGCTTTTTTTAATGCAACTCTATGTGGTGTTACAGTGGGTGGCTCCACATGTCCCTAGAGCAATGCAGACCACTGGAGAAGGAAGAAATGAACATTATATTAGTGTCTTATATGTGGTTGAGTAGATAGATGCATGTTTGCTTTAAGTTAAAGAAAATGTTTTTCTTCAGAGTTGATCTTGGTGGTTCTTGTTACCCTTTGACTTCAAGGGTAGAGGCTTTGATTCATGTGAGCACCGAGCCTGTAGAATAGTCTTTAATTTGACTCTCACCTGTTGGATCCAATGGGTCTGAGCTTTCTGATGAGAAAAACAGGTTTTTGTGCAAAAATACAGAAGTGGAGGGGTCCTAGGGTATTGTAAACCAAGTACTCCAATCTTTTTAAAAAAAAAAAAAAATGTGGTGTGATATTCAGGAGGAGATCTTTCAGCTGTTCCCTCTGTTCCAGTTCAGGTTTATTTGTTTAGAGAAAATTTCTTGTTTTGGCATCTCTCCTTTTTCTAGTCCCTCAGTTTCATTTGGCATTGACTCTGCAGGCAGTACCCTTTGCTATTATGCCTCATGTGGTAATCTACCGGACTACTAGGACCTTCAGACATGTTAGCCTACAAACCTAATGGCTGCTGGCTCTCCTGTCTCTGCTTTTGGGTGGGTGCTGTGCCATATGTGTTGATATGGGGGGCTTCACAGCAGAAATTTCAGATGACAGTTTTACATGTTGCAGAAATCAGGCTATATAGTCAGGGAGCTTAGGTCCAGAGCAGATACTTACGTATCTGTGGTGTCTTATCTCTCTGTTTCAATTGCATGGAAAGCATCTGCTGATAAACGCATTTGTTATAGCCTGAATATTAACATTGTTTTTTATCTCAGCTTCTGTGTTCTAAAAGAACAGATAAATAAAACATCAGATGACGAATTTGGTCTTTCATCTAATTCTTTGTTGTTAGACATATATTTTTTCATTAAATTAATGCTTATTTCCTCATTTAAAAGTGTTTGGGTGTTGGTTTTTTGTGGTTGTTTTCTTGTTGTGGTTTTGGTTGTGTTTTGTTTCTTTTAAATAAACATACACTTGCCTACATTCAAATCAGCTCCATTGTGGAATTCTATTTGGGAAGTGAGATTGGAGAGTGCTGGACTTCAGTGCATATGCCTTTTTTTCTATACATTTTGGTGAATAAGGTCTTTGGCATGGGGGTGAAATACTGTCGAACATGGAAATGTAGTTTTGGGAGCAAAATCTCAGATCCAGCACTGACAGTTCATACCAGCTGCAGATGGACTTGCCTTGCTCTAATGAATATATAACTAATTGTAATTCTCTTAACACTTTTATTCATATAGGACAGAAGATATAAAGGAGAACGTATTTGCTGTCTTTCTAGTAGTTCTTGTTTCACTTCTTGGATTCCTGACTCTGAATCAGGGCTTCTGTAAAGATATCTGGGTTCTGTTGTTCTGTCTCGTGATGGCCAGCTGCCAGTATTCTCTCCTAAAGGTAGAACACAAGTTGATATGCAATTGCTGAATTTCTTGTAAATTCTACGAAGGCAAAATCCTGTAAGGAAACTTTTATTTTCTGTTTTGTTTTTTAGAGCGTTCAGCCTGATCCTGCTTCACCAATACATGTAAGTCTTGGCCAGTAGAACAAGTCTTTCTCCTTTATTTTCACTTGTGTTCAGTGAAACACAGGTATAAGTAGTTTGCTGTTCTAGGTGATTTATGAAAATGAGCAAGATGTTGTCTATGATTTTGAGACTGTACTACGTTTAATTTTAAGCTATTTGAATTTATCACTGCTATTAGAAAAGTGCTTTTTCTTTAAGCTAAAATATGCAGTAAAAACAAATGAATCTGGACTAGTTTGGACTAGTTCCAGCAGCTCAGTCACTGGTCAGTTGGGTCTTTAAATGCTTTTTTTAAATTTTTTTTTTTTTTTGAGATTGGGAATTGGTTTATTTTTTTTAAAAAAAAATCTGGTATTGCAAATGTATTTCTCAATAGTATTATTAGCTCATCAAATGGCACAGGTGTTTTCCCTTTGTTATAATATGGTTACAGTTTCTGTGCTTGTGTCCTGCAGAAATGGACAAATCTGTGTGTGAATGCAGGCTGTAAGGATCTTTGCTGGTTGCTGTTTGTCTGTTGAGTATATCAGAGAAACTGAACTATGACAGTGACAACTGCCTTGCAAAGAACCAGTTCCTTACCCAAGTCTGTCCTCATAGGAGCATCATGTTTATGAGCATCATCCTACAACTGCAACCTGACCTCTCCACCTGTCACAGTGTATCAGCGTTTTTGATTTGAAGATCTTGGAAGCTATTTCAGTGGTCAGAAGGTCCCTTACTTGATTTTACACCTGCTGCTTAGTTGCTCATGTTTCTTATTTAGCACTTTGAACGTTTTTGAGGACCCTCTATCTTCCCTTAGGGTTCAAAACTAGCATGTTAAAAACCGCAGGTCTGCTGGATCTTTTCCCTTTGGCAGGGAATAATTATTTTTGTCAGTTTAGAGGCTAGAAATACAGGCTGAACTTGAAAATGAGGTTACTTACAACTATATGCTACACATTTCACTGAGATGGATTTCAGAAGATTCTTACTTTCTTTTAAGTGCCAGTTATTATGGAGTGAACTTACGGTATTGTTGGTTATCATGCAGTCACAGGAAATACCTGGCTGCATAAAAAGGAGGGAAGGCTAATAAACAGCAGCTTACACAGTGTAGGGTAATATTTTCAATACATTAAAGAAATTTTCCGACTTAAGTGAAAGGTTGGGTTTTGTTGGGACTAAAATAATATTATTTGTCAGTTCAACTAGCACGTGTCTAGACATAATAACGTGAACTATAATCACATAGTTTGCACTTATTCAGACATTAGTAATGTGTACATTTATTTAAAGTGGGTGGCAGTTTAATCAAAACTTCATTATAAACCTATCTTGCCCATATTTTTTATAGTATTAAAGACAAAGTAGCCAATGAAGTTTAAACAGAACATTTTTTTTTGCAGAACCCATGTTTGCATTTCAGACTCCCACAATACTCTTACATGTATCATTCACCATATTGTATTCTTTAAGTCATGCAGCAGTGACCAAAGTAACGATGGGTGTATTCCCATCTTCCATATGCTTTTCTAAAACTTTCAGGGATGTTTTCTTGCAAACTTTTTGGTGCACCATACAAACTCCAATGGAAATAAAATTTAGAGAGTTTTTCCACAGAGGGTTTTAAAGGTGAGAGGCATCATAGATCAAGTTAAAATAGAAGATTAGCTATTTCTACATTATATCTTTTTAAGACAATAGATATTCATAAAGGCTTGCTTGAGCTAGTAAGCACCACAAAAATAAGACAAGAATGCGAGAAAAGATACTTCATGTACTGTTTCATAATTCATGTGACTACATTAAAATTAGAGAGAATAACATCTCTTGATGTTAATGTAAGGATGCAGAACAGCAGAGGGATTAAAGAATGATCAGTACCATGTCCATGAATAAAAATGCAGATGGGATTTTTCAGTGTGAAACAAACCATCGCGAGCCACAGATTCGCACACTGAATTAATTTCTATTCTTGGATCCATGAGTAGCCGCTGATGCCTTATGTTATCCATGCCTGCCAAGGAGGTTCCAAACTTCTTCTCTATCTCTCACATGCAGACTTTGTTACTGTTTGATGTGACTTTGCCATCTTTAGCCTTTACCATTTTGAAAGACTCTGCTTTAAAATATCATCCAGTGAATTCAGAAAACACAATGCCTAGGGGTTCTGAACTCCTTCTCAGTGCCAGTGTATTCACTTCCTGGTGGTGAGGAAGACCTGGCTAACTAAACCCTATAAAGTCTGGTAGTCTGTTACAATTCTATTGGAGATAATCTTATTTCTTGTTCCCCATACTACACTGTGACAACTAGGCTCTCTGAGCTGAACACTATGTATTGTCTGTATACTGTCACTGTGGGAAGTGATGAATTTCAGTATATAGAGAAGAACCAATCTTAGCTAATGTTTTGAATTTTTATATTCATTTATACTCATTGAATTTTGATAATAGTTCTGGTATGATTGGCTTTAGTGTTTAAGCTGGAACTTCCCAGGTTCTACAGCTAATGCTAGCTATTGGCATTTACTGTAGCAGCAGGTTTAGTACTGTTGCCTGCTACAAGATGAGAGCCTTATTTTCCTGTCAGCCTGTCCTTTAGCCTTTCCACTTCTGGTCCATTTGGAGCTGGTGGCCTTTAGTTGCTGTTCACACAGGGATACGTGGTTCTAGGATGGTGAAATTTGGGAACAGCGTCCTCACTGGAGTGGTGGGGAGAAGAAAATAAAGTCCATCCCAAGTGTGAGTTGTATCAGTTTATTAACAGTAGAATATAAGGCAGGTGCCAGTGACTGCAGGGTATTAAATAGAGAGATCCAAGAGATCCTTGTCATGTGCATTTCAAGGTTTTAGATAAATGGCTTTGACTGCAGAGCTGCTTGATATTGGTTGGAGACAGCAGCAGATTGGGCAGTAAAGGCTGTATCTTTAGTAAATGGCTATACAGAAGGATCATGAGAGCTTGTCTGTAAGGCTCTCATAAGACACCTGTATAGCTCAGGATCTAGCTCAGGTTTACGAAGGCATTTGAGCTTTGAAAGATTGCAGTCATGCTCTTAATAAAATTTACAGAATCACTCGCATAACTTAATTGTCTTGGTCTCATTACCTGCCAAAGCAGATAGCGAACTCACTTGGGTAGCTACCATAGGCAGTTTCATAAATCCCATAAGGTACTCAAAAAGTATTTTTAATTTGTCCCTGTAAGCTCTTCTGTATAACTGAGCACACACAATTTTCTTTTTATATAAAGCCTTCTGTCATCTTCCTCTTGCATGTGTGCACCCAAAAGCAAAAAAATCATTAGATCTTTCTGAAATTTGCCCATCAAAATGCTTTGCAGTCAAAAGTGCTATTTTACTAAATGGAAGTGTTTGTGAAAGTATTCTAGTTGCTTTGAAAGTCTTAATATTTTTATCGAAATATAAGAGGCACCAGTGCTGTGTTTGTAGAATGTGGATGTTTCTGAAACATATTCATGAGAAACATGGACCTGAAAAAGTCAGTGACATTTTTTGGCAGACTTAGGGGAAGGAAGAGTTTTCACTGAAATTTTTATCAGTGGAGAAAAAAATGATTGTTCAACAAATGAGATGTAAAATATAAAAGGAATCTTGCTTCATTATTTAAATTCTTCTGAAGGAGAATGCAGAGTGGAGTAGTTTCACCAAGATGAAATCAGTTTTTCATGTAAAAATTTGATGAGTCTGTCTAGTAGAACAAAATCAGTCCTTAATATCTAAAATACCTTGTTGGTAAGTTGCACTGCCTCGTGCCCATTTTGGTGAAGGGCTGACTAGCTTGGCCCTCAGGCACAAGAGAGCTTCAGCCCTTTTTTTTTTTCTGGCTGTTTCTAAAACCTTGAAAAGAGGAAATGCAATGTTCATGCCCTGGCTGTGGCTTTCAGGAGGTGATCACTGTCCCAGTGATATTCTCTCTCCTAAAAGGTGTCCACTGTTGGCTTCAAACCAGGACTGTTCCTGTTCCCTTGACAGGGAAGTGATCTTACCCCTGCACTCGGCACTGGTGAGGCCGCACCTTGATTACTGTGTTCAGTTTTGGGCCCCTCACTACAAAAAGGACATTGAATTACTCGAGCGTGTCCAAAGAAGGGCAACGAAGCTGGTGAAGGGTCTGGAGCACAGGTCATATGAGGAGCGGCTGAGGGAACTGGGGTTGTTTAGTCTGGAGAAGAGGAGGCTGAGGGGAGACCTCATCGCCCTCTACAACTACCTGAAAGGAGGTTGCAGAGAGCTGGGGATGAGTCTCTTTAACCAAGTAACAAGGGATAGGACAAGAGGGAATGGCCTCAAGTTGCACCAGGGAAGGTTTAGACTGGATATTAGGAAGTATTTCTTTACAGAACGGGTTGTTAGGTGTTGGAATGGGCTGCCCAGGGAGGTGGTGGAGTCCCCATCCCTGGAGGTGTTTAAGAGTAGAGTTGACATAGAGCTGAGCGATATGCTGTAGTTGGGAACTGTTAGTGTTAGGTTAATGGTTGGACTGGATGATCTTCAAGGTCTTTTCCAATCTAGATGATTCTGTGTGAATAATCTCCCTCACACAAACGATGTAAATGACAATGAAATACAGCACTAACACTCACAGCAGTTCCTCTTTCTTGTGTTGCCTGTTCCCTAGATGTGGGGACTGGAGCATTTGTTGCGTTCTGGGAAGGTCATTTAACTTGAGTGCATCCCAAGCAGTGGGACAGCTGTGCAGCCAATGTCCTTCTGAGTGCGTTGATGCTGCATTGCTTTGCTCTTGTTGATCCAATAGTAGGCAAGATCTCCTTTTCAGGGTTCTGTCTCATTCCCCACCACCGCCTGAAAAATAAGAAAGGTGGTATTTGCTCTCATTTTGCAGACTGTCCAGACAGCGTTTGAAAGCTGCTTCCTCAATCCTAACTAGCATTATTGTTGTTAGCATGGTAAGAGTGATTTATTTAGAATAGAATAGACTATTGTTGGAAGGACCTACAATGATCATCTAGTCCAACTGCCTGACCAATTCAGGGCTGACCAAGTTAAAGCATGTTTTTAAGGGCATTGTTGAAATGCCTCTTCAACACTTGATAGGCTTGGGGCATCAACCACCTCTGTAGGAAACCTGTTACAGTGTTTGATCACCCTCTCGGTAAAGAAATACTTCCTAATGTCCAGTCTAAATCTCCTCAGATGCAGCTTTAAACTGTTCCCACACATCCTGTCACTGGATACCAGGGAGAAGAGATCAGCACCTCTCTCTCCGCTTCCCCTCCTCACAAAGCTGCAGAGAGCAATGAGGTTGCTCCTCAGCTGCCTCCTCTCCAAACTAGACAAGCCTAAAGTCCTTAGCCGTTCCTCGTAGGACATTCCTTCCAGCCCTTTCACCAGCTTTGTTGCCCTCCTGGACACATTCAAGGACCTTAACATCCTTCTTAAATTGTGCGGCCCAGAACTGTGTGCAGTACTCGAGGTGAGGCCGCACCAGCGCTGAACACAGCGGGATAATCGCCTCTTTTGCCGGGCTGGTTATGCTGTTTGATGCACCCCGGGATGTGATTTGCCCTCTTGCTGCCAGGGCACACTGCTGGCTCCTACTGAGCCTGCTGCCGACCAGCACCCCCAGATCCCTTTCTGCAGGGCGGCTCGCCAGCCACTCCTCTCCCAGTTTATAATTGTGCCTGGTGTTACAGAATCTGGCATTTCAACTTGTTAAATTTCATCCCATTAATCGTTGCGCAATGCTCCAATCTATGTAGATACTTCTGCAAGGCCTCCTGTCCTTCAAGAGAGCCAACAGCACCTCCCAGTTTGGTATCACCAGCAAACTTGCTAATGGTGCATTCAACTCCTGCATCCAGATTGGTGATAAATGTATAGAACAGAACTGGCCCTAGAATTGAGCCCTGAGGAACAGCGCTGGTGACTGGTCACCAGCCGGGTATAGCCTTATTCACTACAACCCTTTGAGCTCTGCCCTTCAGCCAGTGATTCACCCAGCACACCGTGAACTACTTTAGAAGCAAGAGTTAAATATACACTGTAAACTTTATTGAGTATGTTAGTGTTCTGCTTGGAACTGAAAGGTGTGTAGAGCTAAACCTCTGGACTTCTAGTCATCAACTCCATTTTACCCAGCTGCCTTCAAATAATTACCATGCAAAGATAAAACCTGGGTTCCGTAATTCAAGAGGTAAGACAAGAATGTAACATAATGATAAAATTAGACTTTGGTCTAGAATCGGATCAGAATATAAATCATTAAGCAATTGTTTAGGTGCAATATTTACTGGTTTCTTCTCCTAAGGCACAGCTCGTATTTCAGATAAATGAACTGAAGTTTAAAAACAGCCAGAAAATAACATTTTAAGTGAATTTTTTTTAAAGTCAGGTTTTTATATTTCTAATTCTCCTTTGATTTTTTTTAATGGACATTTGTCTTATTTAAAAAAAAAAAAGTCGTTAGTAAAATTGAAACTCTGATTAAACAGCTACAATTTGTCAGTCTGACTTGATTCATATTCCATGGATGTGAGGTGCAATATAATCCTGCTAGTTCCCTGCAATCTGCCACCTTGTTATCTGACTGATCCCAAAAGAGAGTACAGATCAGTTAATAGCAATGCTAACATATGAGCTTGGCTGGCGGCCAAACAAATATGGCCGCTGTTTCAAATCAGTAAGTAGACTCAAAAAAAAAGATCTTTTATTATACTCACTTAAATCACATTTTACAAATAACAGTTTTACAGCAGCTTTATGCAAGGCAAACTTGAATCCTTGTCACTTTGCTCCTGGCTTTTCACACTCAAGGAATCTTAACTCACCAGCATTTAAAATGTCTTATTTACCCTTAAGCTTGCTACCAGAACTATTAAGATTTTTCTTAAGCATCTGTTATTCTCCCTAGCCCACAGCCCCACAGCAATGTTTTGTAGGATTAGTGTGAATCGATCATGTGAGAGATGTGTGTGAAAGACATAAGGATCCCTCCACATATTAATTCCTTTGGATCATCATTTTAAAGTGCTGCATGAGAGAGAGACCAGAAACTGCTGATGAGTGTCACCCTCTCCAGGAGGAACACTGATTTGCTGTCAAGTGGGTCAAATCAACAAAAAAAAAAAATTGACTTGTATTGGTGCAAAACATCAATCTCCATGCCTCACACTGCACCTAGGAGGTGCTCTGCTATTTTTTTACTTCCTAAGATGCAATTAAAAAATAATTTTCTATTTCATAAAGTAAAAGAAAAAAAAAAAGCCAACCTACCTGAAGCAGACATTCATTAAAATAAAAGTAATATATAGAAAAAAATCTTTGTCTATTGAAAAGAAAGGTTCAGACAGATTGAGCTTTTTTTTTTTTCTCCACAGAAGATGGTGACTTCTGCAGTTAGTGTGTTTTGAAAGGTCCAAAAGGTTAGATTTTCAAAAACAAATGATTGCTGGAGTTAGTCTTAACTGCTTTTTGTGCCTTTTGAAACTCTCCTCCGGAGAAGATAAAATACCTTGTAACATTTTTATTATTAATTAGTATGTATAAATCATTAAAATATTTTGTCTGGCTCCTGACCCCTCTCCAGTTTAATGCAGTGCACACAGTAGGAGAATGAATACAAAATTCAAACACTTTTTTTCCTTTTTTTTTTCTTCCCAGGGGCACAATAAAATCATAACCTACAGCAGACCTGTGTATTTTTGTATATTGTGTGGCCTTATTTTGCTGCTAGATGCTGGATCTAAAGACACAAATCCTCCAGTTTATACAATGTATGGCTTGAAGCTCTTTTCGCCTACATCTCTCCAGTCAGCCAGAGACCATGTAATAGGTGAGTCAATATTTTTCCTAGGACTGTAAAAATGAATTAAGTATTAGCAGAGGAAGTCTGTGTTTTCCCATGTTGGCCATCAAACGCGTTATGGAGGCACAACTCTAAGTCAAATTGATAGAAACATTTGGAATGACTTAAGACAGGTGTGGGGGGACGGGGGGCAGCTGGCAACCTTCCCTCACATAAAAGTAGTTCTTAATGAAATGAGGCTCATAGAAAAGTCTCCATAGAAAACTAACAGTCACTGATGTTATTAGCAAAAGGCATCATCTGTGAAATGCAGTTAATCTTTGTAAGGGTTTGTCTGTGCAGAGCAGTTACTGCAGAATAAGCTGAGTTTTAAATTTAATGCGTGGAAGCTAATCTGTGACAAGTCCTCAGATGGACATTCTTCCACTCATGAAGAACATGCTTTTTCTTGGTTTAGTTTAATCTTGCTGTTCATGTGATGAGTTAATGTGGAGCAGCCATTGCAGTAGCTCTTCCAACCTGTTTCCTTCTGGAATCATGTTCTGAGGTGGCTTGAGGACATTCAGATATTGCCCAAAAATGGGACTGATGATCCTTTGGCACTAATTTGGAGTGGCCACAGCTGGAAATACCCCATTCTGTCAGGATACTTCTTCCTGTTACACATTTGCAGTCTGTAACTGTGATGCTGCTCTAGTTGTGTCACAGAAACAAAGGCTGAACTGGACTCAGGTCAAGTAGCGCAACACTGTTAGGTATGAAGTAGAAAAGTTAAAGTTTACTGTAAAGTTGTGAAAACTTCCCATGAGCTGTGTCGTAGTGTACCAGAGATGACCTGTTGGTTTGTGAATTTATAACCAGGAACACCTATTGTAGTTGAGGAAAAAACTTTGTGATATAGAGTGTATGACCTTTGTGGTCCTTGTTCACCTGTGACTGTTGTACTTGCTTTTTCCTATACTCAAGTCAGGCTATTACTTTACTGCCTGAAAGGCATACGCTCTTTAGGAATGCCTTCTGGTCCTTTATATGGGTTCATTGACTCCCAATCCTTCTCCCCAGAACCAGGGGAATAATGAAGACCTGCATCTCACTTATTTTCATTAGCTTCTTTCATTACTTTCCTTTGGTCTCATTAAAGTTTCTTCTTACATCTTATTTTCTCTGCTTGTCAAAGGTGAACAGTAAAAATGCTGATAAATAATTCAAGAAGAATCTTAAATGACGCTTGGGATGGAGATAAATGAAAAACTATAGCAACCAGTATAAGAAAACAAAGTGTGGTTATAAATGTGCTAATTTTGGCTGGCCTCAGAAGAGATGGTAGAGCAGGTTCTTGAAACAGCCTGGAGGGGGTTGGAGGGAGAGGAAATACAGGCTCATCTCCCCAGCTGGCATCTGTTTAATGAGAGAGGGAGGAGAAACCATGCCCCTTTGCTTGTCCCCTGTTCTTATTTTGTCAAGGTGTATTTGTTAAAGTGATGTTTGGGGCTGCGCTTCAGCTATTCCTTTCTTTATCTCTATGGGAGTCCCAACTTCTGGCTGTGGTGAGTCCTTGCGAGTGTTCACAGTGCAGCTACTTCTGTAAGCCATGGCAGTCTGGCATCTTCCAGCACCTTGCTGCACTTTTGAGTATAGATTCCCTTAGGCACTGAAGGTATAGAAGTATTTGGTTTGGGCAGTAAAATCAGGAGGGAAGTTGGCCCCACTGAATACCAATAAAGTGTTGCTGTTGTTTTGCATTTTTGCCTATTTTCTATGTATTTTTGATCTCTCTATTGTTTTGTCATCATATGGTGACCGTTTAATTTATATTTTATTCATAATTATTCAGAGTTGGTAAGCTGGGATATCAAGAGATTTTTGACTATACGTTACAAATACCAAGGAAAGGAAAAGTGTTATATTTCAGGTGTTTACTATGGTAAGAAGCTGAAGTGATGGAAATCATAGAAAGGACTTACCAAGGAACTAGTGTGATGCTGCATAGCATACTGCGATAAAAGTCTTGAAACAAGGTTATAAAAGAAAGTCAGTGGAAACCTGTTAGATGTGTAACCTAATTAAGAAATGTGGTTTTTAACAGCTTTATTTCTTTGCAAGCAATCTATTTAGGATCTGATTCTGTTTTATTTTAAATTGATGGTGGTTCTGCTATTATATTAGTTGGGGGATCATGGCTTTAATTCATTCTAACTATGGTTTTCATCCTGAATTTGTTATTTCAGTTGACCTTTTCGCTAGATTAACATATGTAGTGCAAGCAAGGGCACAGACAGAGCCAACCGCAGTCACTAGGTGCTACAGGTGTGGTTAGTGACAAAAGGAGTTACGCACTTTATGACAGTTTTTGTGATTAAACCATTTAAGCATTAGGTGAGTGAAATTATTTAGCAGACATCTCAGAAGAGATGTCTAGTGGTGGCGAAATTTTGTGATAGCAAGTCCTCTGCCTGCAACTTTCAGCAATGACTGAGCTTCTGTCAGGGGAAGAAGGCCTCTGTGTATGTTATCCTCTGCTATGTTCTCACTGAAATAATGCCTTTTTTTTTTCCCCTGTGAAAAAGTATGTATTATTATACAACAAATGGACTAGTACTCAGTTATATCCTTTTTTAAAAATAATAATTTTTTAGACTTCTAAAATGTTTGCAGTGACATTGCCACTGAGTTACCATTCTACATTTCTCAAAAGACCCAAAGTTTCCAGTCAAAATTTATGCTTCCCTCCTACACTTATCTGGTAGCGACTTTTTTAGAGGAAACCTTCAAACTGCAGTGTTAAATGCCAGGAGCTCACATAAACATTTCCTAGTGGTCCAGCTCTTAAAGGTGTTGTTCAGAAATGTGTGATGCTGAAACAAATTCTCTCTGGAATTCATAATGCAATTCTGACTGATTAATCAGTTACTTTTATTGTCTGCTTCCCACAAGGGAAACTACTGCTCCTAAATTCAATCCTTTTGTAAATGACAATTGTTTATTTTCCTCGCTGGTATGTTCCTTTGTGCAGGATGCGATAAACAAAGCTACCTTAGCCAAAGAAGTTGTTAGGATTATTCAAGGTATTAATAGAGAGAGGGTGAGGTGAGGGCATTGCTGTAGTCAATCAGCTTTTCCCTCCTTGTTACATTCACCCCTATATATTTTGGTGTACTGACAGAATAATGTTTCTGGTCTTGTCCTTCCTTACCCTGCTCTTATTCAGCTTTTTCTGAGGTTACTACAGCAAAGATAGTCATTTGGACTGTAAGTCAGTAGTCTAAGATGAGTTGTGGCAGTTCTGCAAGTCCTTTGCCCAAGGAACAAGGTCTCCTGTGAGTTGCAGCAGTGAGTTTTTGGGATAGTTGATCCTGTGGTGAGTCCACATGGCCTGCTGGGCAGTTTGCTGTCATGGCATTGTCTGTCTTCAGGAGTGGTCCTTGCTTGGCTTGGTGGAAGATCAGGGTACTAAAGAAAGAGGAGATTAATAATGGCATTTGCATGTACAAGATTGAGAAGACAGTGTTTCCTCATGTTCTTGCATATGTATAATTTGTGCCAGCAGCAGGAAGTCGTGATGAAGGGTGCATTGTGAATGCAAGTGTACTTAAGTGAGCCGTGTCTGTGTTTAACACTTGAGTATGTCATTTTTTTCTCCCATGTTTGACTTCCTCAGCAAGATTTACAATATTAGATAGCAGTAGTGTATATTATTATGAAGATAAAAGCTGTCAGATCAAACTCAGTGTATTGTTTTATTTTAGCACAAGATGTGTTAGTAAGAAGAGTTGGGAGTAAAATGCGAAATTAGCATGCAACAAAGAACACAAAACCTATTGTTACTTTCTTAAAATTTGACTGGGGTGGGAAGGGGAATAAGTTGTCCTAGTGATTTGTTTAATTTGCTTTTTATGAGAATGAATAGGAGGAAACTGCAGTCTTCCTAGCATGTAAACTAACAAATACATACTTGTTTATGAGGAAGAGTGGCTGACACACATCTCTCTCCCTCACCATGCAGAACATTCTGGTACTAGTACAACAAAACAGTAAGAATATGATTAAACATGTGCATGTATCCTTGAAAGCTGACAGCATTGGAGACTTGGGTTAAGTGTGTGTTTAGATGCTTTGCTAGACAACTGTGCATAGCATTTTCTAGGGTGGAGCTCAGAGGAAGGGCGAGTGGCTGGAAATGAACAGAACATAAGACTAGCAGCACAGTTACCTGAATTATGACTCCTGCTTTTCCTTGACTGTAAGGCAGCCATTTCAATTAGCATTTCTATTTAGAAAGAGACTATGTAAAGATGTCAGACTGGGTTTTACCCCTGAGTTTCTTTACTGTTTTTAATGTTCTTTAACTACTGCAAAGTCAAGGTCTATCCTGCTTGGAAGCTGGGAAAATATTCTGGGAAAGTTTCGTGGTAGATTTGTCCCGTTTTTACGTGCTGCTTTAAATGTCAGCTGTTGATTGCTGGCAGAGGCAAGATACTGTGATAGCCAAGATTCTTAGGATCTTAGCCATTGAAATATCTTTGTTTGTTTATATTGAATTGTTATACCTGGGCTTGAACCATCTCCAATTCAAGGAGGAAGTTCTGAAATCTGCAAATCAAAATTTCAGTACTTTAAATAGAAGAAATATAACATTGGAAGTACTTGAGAAGCAGTAAGGAGGCTACATAATGCTATTTTTTCTGCCGCTGCTTTTATCCAAAATAAAGCTTAAAGTTAACCTCTGAGCTTTAGTTTCTTACATGTAAACCAGCATAATTTATTTTGAATACATGAGAAGGAAAGTGTAATTATTGCTGCTGAGGTCAAGGTATGCTCATTGAACAATCTTCAGAATTTTTTGCAACAATTTCTTTTTCTGGTATGATCCATGTTTCTCTGTTCTCCATACATTGTGATGTACGACTGTGTTCTAACATACATCTTTTTTTCTTTAGTGTTTTTATATTGCTTTCCTGCAATTTCTCTTCTTGGTCTTTTCCCTCAAATCAACACCTTCTGTGTGTATCTTTTGGAGCAAATAGACATGTTGCTTTTTGGCGGTTCTGGTAAGTAGCCAGTTGCAGCCTGAACTATCCTTTTCTGGGCTTATAACCTTAGATTAGAGGATATTATTGCATGTTTTAAAGCACGGTGCATGTTAGAGCTCAAACAGCTAATGGTATTCATATAGCAGTGGGGGGATTACTAATAAGACCCCCTTGATTAGATTTCTTTTTTATTTTGAAAAGTTGTGTACAAGTTGTGCTATAGGCCGCAGAATGTAGTTGACATCAAAGAGCTCTTTCCTGGCATGTCTGAGGTGAATCTTTGCTATATTTATAAAAAAGAAAAATTAAAAAAAAAAATCTGTTAAAACCATTTTAAAAATAAAAATAAAAATAAATAAATGTTTGCATTGTTCTATAGTAATGCGTGTTCACAAGATATTGGATGTATGATTTTTTTGGTGTTATTTCAGTTGGAGATTAAACAAAGCCTGTGAGAGGTGATGCATCAGGGGGTTTTTTGTTGGTAGTGGTGTTTTTTGTGTTTCATTATAGCTTAAGTAACAGAGAAGATTGGGATGCATCTGCACTATCATCTTGCATTAGTTGGGATCAGAAACAAACTTCCTCCTTGTTCCCACTTACCACATGTTGTTTTGCATCATAGAATGATGTCAGAGTATGCAAACTGGATTCAATTTGGATGAAGCTTAAAAGAAAGGTGCACTGTAAGGTGCATCTATTGCACTCCAAGCACTAATGAGATTACAGTTTGTGGGACCAGACTAGAGATAGTCTGCAGTAAGGCAACTCAAACATGTATATCATGGATATGACATCCTCAGCACTTTTCATTCCACAGACCTACGCTTACTGCATTGTTCTGCTTGCTACTATAGACATAGCCGTTGGCAAGTGGTTAAAACTAGTACAGATGATACAGGTGTTCCTGGCTTTTTGTCTCATAAATACCATTGCAGACCTGGAGGAAATAACATGTTGGATAAAGTCCATATCCTATCAATAGTGATGATTCCAGTGTATGTCAAGCCCTAATTAGAGCATGGGTTTGCAGCTCCTATGTCTCCATTGTTGAGACAGCTGAACTCCTGGTTCTGTCTAACAGCTTTTCCTGCCCTGCTTCTGGAAGCTCTCAAAGGAGGTTATAGCAAGGGATCAGCTGGCATCCTTCTCTCTCCCTTAATATGGTGCAAATCATGGTTGACCGAGCAAGTTAGGATGCTTTTGGCTGATACCAGAGCCTGTGTCTGAGGAGCAAAGGGAAGGAGGAAAACTCCACGTGGAGTTTGACTAGAAAATTGCCGGTTTTGTAGATCACTTCATTCCTCTTTGGCAGCAACATGAAGAGTCATACTGATACTTTGGCAAAACAATGTTCAGTACAAAAAGCAATTTTGTGGGACCTCAGGTCAATGGAAAACACATGGAGTACAGTGGCATCTGGCTTTCAGTCTTAGGTGTAAACAGTTTTGTGAGCTTATTTAGGGCATTAAAGATGTTCTCTCAACAGCCAGCATTGTGATACCTGACTTTAATCTCTATACCTCTTGTGATGCAAGAGCTGTTTAATTTTTCTCTTTCGATTGTACATTCTCATTTAGGAAGAAATTAACTAACATGTAATGTCTGTATTTCAGCTGCTGCTGGGTTCGTATCTGCACTATACAGCATTTCCCGAAGCTCTGTGGTCCTGATTGTCCTTTATGCTTTCTGCTTCAGTGCAGTGAAGGTAAGCCAGAAAAACAACGCTGCAAAAATTCAAAATTTCAAGCTCAAAATTCTTATAATCCAGGGAGATCAGCATTGCTTGGTGCTACATTGTCATTGTTGTTTATCAAGATAAGCTTTACAAGCCATGCTTCAGGTTCTGCCTATTAGCTACACTGAAATAGATTGAAACTGTAGTAGAAATACTGGAGTAAACATGTGTCTAATACGTGTGACTGTTTGCCTCTTACATGTATCAGCCTGAAATGATCCACTCAATTTCCCCTACAAACATCCCCTAACAGCAACCTTGGCTTAAAAAGCTGTAACTCCTATTGGCCTGTATGAGCCAGGCTGAATTTGGTCAAAATTTCTAGTAAGGTCCATATTTTTGAAGGAATAAAGGGTTTCGTTGTTGCTTCATAACAGTATGCCTAAATGGCCATCTTGGGCAGACCAGTGGACCATCTAACCCAGTAATGTGTCTGCATCCACAGGAAAATGCAATTTAGGAGTGTAATGCAAGCCAGATGACTTGTTTCCCACTCTTTTCCCTAATATTCCATCAGTATCCAGAATTGTTGGATTAGGATTATTGGAGAGTGTGTACCTGCTTATTTCATTTGATATCTGTGGACTTGTCTGTATTTGCCGAGTCCTTTCCTGAGCGTGCTGGTCCTGTCTGTCTCCACAAATTCCAGATGTTCCTTGTGCTCTGTGCAAAGCAGGGCTGTCTTTCATTGGTTTTAAACTGATCTGATAATTTCACCAAGTCTTCCCTATGCCTAATATTGCAGGATTTGTGGAAGAACTGTCTGCATTCACCGTATCTGCTGCCTTTGCAGTTTTGTAGGCATCAGTCGTATCCCCCCATTCCTCTTGTCTTTAAACTGAAGAGTCCCAGCTGTTCTAGTGTCTCCTTGTAAAGCAGCTGCTTTCTCAGGTGTAGCTAAGTTAGTAGCCCTACTCTGTGCCTTCTCTTACTCTGTTGTGACCTTCAGATGTGGAGAGTAAGTTATGTATGGTGCTACAGATGCGGGTATACCATGGCTCTCTATGCTGGCAAAATGACTGTCTGCCTCGTTCTCACTATCCTTCCCAGTGATGCCCAATGTTGGTTTTATTGGCAGATGCTGCATTTTGAGCCATATTCAATCTAAAGTTGGTGGGGTTTTTTTTGCAGTTGATGTATATGTCCCCTGCATTTTTTTGTTTTATTTTAAAAATAGCAATGAAATTTTGCCTGCCTTCAAGACTGCTGTAAAATTCCCAGTGACCACAGCAAGACCAGAATTTCATCTTAGACTTGTAATAAAATTTATCCTTTAAGGGGCAGTCTTTTGACAGTGTTTCATTACAAGTTAGATGCTGTCAGTGCCCATGCAGGGGTGCGCCAGGATGTGCAGTGATTTACAAGCTGCTCTTGACATCTTATGGGCATATGTGAGAGGATGCTTTGTGGTGCTACACATGCATAGCACACCAGAGATCTCAATATGAGGTTCTACAACAGCCAAGGATGTATCATGTCAACAGCCAGGCTGGAGATTTACACAGATGAGAGGAGCGATCAGATTTTCTGTAGGGGAATTTGTTAAGGAACATAAGCATTTCTGTGATGGCTTTTAACAATTTTCTGCTTAAAATTTTCAATAGGAGCCTTAAATCAGAAAAGGTCAATTATAACGTCTTAATGGTCTCTCACAGATGATCAGAGCTGGCTGTGCATGTGTTCTTAACCACTCCCAATAGGAAGGTAAAATGTGTTAAGCCGCCATTTCATCTTGCCCCTGGGTGGCTTGAGTCCATACACAATAAATTATGGCAACTCAGCTGCTGAGCGGTGCTGCGTTAAGAGACTTTAAAGTAAATGTCTTTGAACATGTGTGTACTCCTGGGGAATCTCCTGTTGCCAGGCTCACCCAGTGTATCAGTTAGGCTGGTTTGACCTGACCCAGCTGTGTGATACTAGAAAGCTTAAATGGTTCTTACACAGTTTCTTAAAGTAACTAGTATTCTTGCTACCGTTTTCCAGCTATATTAATGATTTGGAAACTGGCAGCTGGGATGGAGAAGGTGGCTCTCTGTAAGGATGAACAGAGTGAGAAAAATCTGTAATGGATGGGAGAAACAATGAAAAAAATGGGAAGATCTATGTGGAAGGAAGGAATTGAGTTAAACCACTGTTCAACAGACAAATATCTGGGGAAATGATCTTTTTTTCCCTTAAGGTTAGCAGAGGGCAATTCACTAGTTGAAGGTAGGGAAGTTTTGTGATGGATGCTTTAAAAGATAGTTTTGTAAACAAGAAAAACCTCCTAAAATATTCTACAGTCTCCTTTCTCAGCATCATACTTTAAATTGCAGCATGCAGGTGGCTTTGTAGATAAGCAATCTCCTCATGGATTAGACTTCAAACTGCTTAGAAATATGCTTTTAGTGCTACCCTGAAGTTGTAGAGTGCTGTGAAAGATTTACAAGATATCTGTTGTAAATTACCGATATTAAGTGCAGACTTTCTGTTCACACAGAAATTACAGTTAATTTGAATTTTTATGGCACTGTTCTTGTGAAGGCACTTCTGAGGAGGTTAATTTAAAGCATGTAAAGATGATCCACTTGCTTCAGCTCATAATCTCAGTCTACTGGGGTGCTTGAAATTTCATACATTTTTTCTTCTAGAAGTTATTAAATAAGCACTTGGGTTAACCCTCCTTGTTCTCCAGTCATGTCCAGAGATTTTTCTTCCTTTTGGACTGTTGTCTCTAACATTGCAATAGAATGATTCTTTGATTGGTGGAAGAGGAGTAGGAATTGGCTTAAATGTAAGAGAAGAATCTGATCCTGAATAGGGACCACTGTGAAAGGTGGTCTAATACCCCTTTAAGAAACTAGTACTGTTTTGATATGTAGTGAGCAACAACTTCTGATCCTACTCAAATGAAGGTTTGGTTTTTTGGTGCACTAGAAATTGCAGAGTTTAACTCAAAACCAAGCAAATGTTAAAGTCTGTTTTATTGAGGTATTTGCACAATGGTGATAAGTACATGATTTTCTTTAAGACAGAAATGGCAGGTCTTTCACACTTGCACTTTACAGCTATTCTTTATTTTTTATTTTACTCTTTTCACTTTTAGTCAGTTTGGAAAACCAACAGAGCAAAATTTTCAATACTTATGAAGGTCAAAAAACCATCACAATCAAAAAGATTCAGAGCAGGGAAACATGATAGACTGTCTGGCACAGGATTTCTGGGTTGCAAAGCTTATTTCTTGGCTGAAATGTAGCATCCTCAAATGTAAATTCTTTATTGGCAGAACACGTTAGAGCTCAGCAGGTATAAGTAGCAGGATTCTATTTCCTGAAATAAATTGCAGAGGAGAATGGATCTCTAAGTGGTTATGTGCTTTTTACTGGTGAACAACTGCTCACATCAGATGCCCAGGCTGAAGACCTGTTCCAACGGCTTGAGCGTCCCCTTCCTGAAGAGGTTCTTGTGTTCTAATTATTATCTTGCAGGGTGAAATAGTCTACCCTCATTTCTCTGTGTATGTTAATTATTCCAAAGGGAAAGATACTATCCTGGAGAAGTTCATTAGAAGAATAATTAAGTTACCATATGATTTTCTTTTTTATTAAAATAGTGTTCATTTTATAGTAGATCTGTGTTCTTAAATGAGTTTCTCTTGTTCATTTTTAGAACAGAAACTATATACATATGCACAATAGTTCGATTTAGTTGCAGTCAAATTCTGAAATTATTTTAAAATAGCAAATTCACAGCAATTAATTCTTTGCTCTAGAACTCCAGTTTTAGAAAAATTAAAAAGTAAGAATTGAGCAATTGTTTTGGGGTATGTCCACAAAACAGTGTAAGTACTTAAGTTAACTTTCAACATGTGAATATAAGCTCTGAGAACTGAGACAAATAGGCCTGTGCTGAAATCCTGTACCTTGTCCAGACTGATCTTGCTGTTGAATTGTGTTCTACAAAACCATCTGAGAGTCCCTGTGAAAAAGCAGCTGCAGGTATAGATGTGACATTAGTTTAACTTAATAATTGTCATTGGGTTTTGTTCATATAAGTTGCCTGAGGAAAATTATTATACAGTATTCTTGATTTAGAGTTTCTCCTATGATCTGCAGACAAAATTCAGCATGCCCAATGAGTTCATCTGGCCCTGCCAACTTGTTCTGAATGACCTCACAGCATTTTTGCCATGGCATGACCGGAAATGTTTCTCTGATGACTAAAATGCACATATCACCTAGAAGAGGATGGACACATCTCTAGTCTTGTGCTAACAGCGAATGTGCAGGTTGAATCATGTGGGAGGCTGCTTACACGTCCCATCAGAGAACTCGATCAGAAACATATGAAGTGTTTTGGGGAGTGGCTGCACACCACTTACCTGGTGGACACAGGGTGTTATGTGACCCAACATGCACTTTCTGCACAACTAAAATAAGGGACAGTCTGTTACAAGGCCAGGCGCAAACTCATCACATGATGAGGAGACCTGCGTTTGAGTTCTGTGACTCAGACACTTGGAGGAGGAAAAGGGATGTGTTGTTTGGAGGTGACTGAAAAATGAAGGGGTCCCACTTGCTGTGGCCAAGCGATTGGCTCCCCACCTCAGCATGCTCCTCAGAAGTTTTGCCCTTGCTTGACGTTTGTGTGGAGCTACTGTGGGTCTGCAGTTTGTTGGTACCTCCTCTGATGGTGCTACTGCTGGACTGATTCGTTTTCTTTTTGTTTAAAGCTGTCAAATGAAAAAAGAAAAAAGAAAACCCCAAATTGTTCACAGTAGGAAGTACAGAGTATTGCATCTAAAACCCCAAAACACAAAATAGCTGGAATTCTAGGTCTCCATCTCTGTGTCTGAGGCCTTGAGGACTGATGGACAGGAGACTGTTCATCACTGTTGTCAGTCAAGGGAGCGTATTGTGAGTGGAGCAGGTTTTCGAGTTGCTGTCTGACATAGCTGGGGAACAGCAGTTGTTCCTCTGGTGATGATGCAAAGTCACTTGGATAGATTTTTGTTTTACAGTCATGTTATCCCAGTGATGCAAAGGTGGTTTGGATACAGCTTTCAGGTGCTATAAAGCATCTCTTCATACATCTTATCCCATGACACATCCCTGTCATGAGTGATATGACACCAGCTGTTTATCCAGCCTTACATACAACACTGTGATCTTGATTTCAGACAAGAGCTAAGATAAATGTCTTAGCTTCTGAAATGCAAAGACCTGAGTTCCTCCTGTTTGAGATTTTCTTTATCTCCTGGGACTTTGTTTAATGATTATCATCGCTCCTTATTCCAGTTCTTTCCAAGTCTTCTATAAGCTTTCATTTTCTTCTGTTTAATAAAAAGTTATAAATCCTAAACATGGTTTTATCACCTCTTTTGGTTGTTCCTTGGATTGTTACATCTAATAGCAACAATTTTTCAGCTCACTACTTTTTTGAAGCTATTGGGTAACTGAGTTTAGTTTAAAATTACCTGCGTTCGCTTCAGCCTGGCTTTATTTCTGATCTCAGCTTCAGTCCTGTAATCTTGAACAGAATTTGGCAGCTCTAATAGCTACCTTAGCTTTGATATATGAAAGGGTTACCTCTTTTTCCTGGAGGAGGTGTTTTTATTTTCAGATACTCCATCCATCAGATTGGAGACACGGGAACTTCTGTGCCATCTTTTTCATTTGACTAGAATTACATGATGTGCTGATTTTTGTCTCCCACTCCATCTGTTTTGTGGTCTGTGCCCAAATATTTAACATTTAAAAAAAAAAAAAAAATTCAGGTATGCCCTCCTACTTTTTCCACAAATATTCAGCCTGGAATTTAGCCATCTTGATATCAGTCTTTAGCATTCCAGCACATCAGTGTTTTGCTGTGGGGCAGAAGAGCACATCCCCGAAGGTTTCTGGAATCAGTCAGTCCTTCTCTTCTGCCTTCTGTTCTAATCAGCTGGTTTGGATTTGGAACTTATCCAGAACCAGTTAATTATTTGTCATCTAGCTTGGTTGGTTGGTTAGTCGGTTGGGGTTTTTTTTAAACTGCTTAAGGAACTTGTGGTTTATCTTAATCAGGCTGGAAAAAATTCAGATTTTGGACTTGAGTCAGAAAAATTAAACTGATGTGGATGTGTTCATATGTGGCACAGCTGCCTCCTGCAGCTCTGTGTAAGTGCATACTTTTTAAATGAAAGTTATATAGTTTTCATTACCTTATACCTGAAGAAAGTATTTTCTGTAACTTATTGCTTCAATGGGCAGTTACTAAAAATCCTGTGTGTATTTTAAACCATTCTCAGTTCACATTGATGTAGTTTGGTTTGTTGTTTAATGAGTTTTAAACTCATTAATCAGAATAACAATGCTTCTTGATTCCTGTTTTCAATGACTCAGGCTTCATCTGTGTACTAATAATTTTGAAATATTTGTCTTAGGGTTTTATAATGGGAAAGAATTGCAAGCATACATCTCCCTCAATCTGCTAAGACTGCCCAAATAAATTTCTAAACAGCACTGAATGGGCCCATGTGTATAGACAGAATTCCTGGATGTGTAAGTGACCAAAAATAGAAGCATAGGATTATTAGACAGCTTTTTTTCTACTGCATAAAAGACTTCCAGCCCTGTTGGAGGTTTTGAAGACAAGGCTCATCAATTTTATGCACTTTCCAATTTAGAGACCCCTGAGGTTCAAGCAAGAGCTGTTAGGAGTGTTAATGTTGAAGAGAATTGTCAGATACCATGAGTTTCAGTGAGCAATGTTTTCAGCCATAGTCAGGCTTACACTTTAGACATAACTTCAATAGTTATGCTATTGGTTTTCTGTGTATAATAAGAACTACTTGTCCAGATATAACAGAAAAAGTAAATTATGCCTGCAGAATCCAATATGGCCTAGGGTTACTCTTACAGAAGTATGTTACTGTACAGGAATGTAGAAATCTGCACTTCTTGTTTAGGATAAACTCACCGTTATGTGAAACAGGAGTATCCGTGCCCCCTGCCTGAAGTTTTTGCTCATCTTACTCTCTAGCCGAGGAATCCTAGTCACAGACTGGGACCCTATTGTGTAAGGTGGTGTGTGCGCACACACACACACACCCCCCTCTGCATCAGTCCCATCCTTATGGATTTTAAATTTCAGCAATGAAAATACGGTCACAGATAGCATCTTGGAGTGCAGAGAGACAATGTTGCTCAGAATGGGCATTGATATCTGTATTCTGGTAGCTTATCACTTGTCAAGTTTTTGGAGCTCTTCTGGGAAACTAATGTTTTGTTTTCCATAGATGATGGGAAGATAAGGCTAGTGGGCATCTCTGCCTAGAATTTGCCTCTAACCAGTGTAACACAAGGCTGTTGAATAATTCACGTTTCCTCGTTGTTAGTGTTCACTGAAAATGAGTATCCATGGTAATATAGTTGAGCTTATGGTTAACCTTGTAGAGAACAAGTTGTTGTTACCATTTTCTCATACCTTTGGGAGTGGGGAGGATTCCCTCTTACAGTCTCATTCAGGAAGTGTTTTATATGTTCAGAAATAGGATGATAGTATTTCTTTCAATTTACTATCACATGTGTGGAATGGCTGACTGTCAACAGCTGTCCTGCATATTGTTTGATATGAGCAATAGCATAAATCCATGATGAAGCTGGGGGGTGGAGGTAAGGAGAAAGACCAAAGAGTGGTTGAATTGCAGGGGGGTTGGACTAGGTGACTTTTAAAGGTCCCTTCCAAACCAAACCTTTCTGTGATTCTGTGAATAATCATGAAATCATGAGAGAGTGGAAAATCAGGTGTGTGTGCTTTGTGAAGAACAACTGAAGTTTGTCTCCATATTTAAAAAGCCAGCCACTATGGAAACATCTTTACCTTCAATGATCCTAATGCTGCAGCAATCTACAGTCTTTTTTTTGAGTCGAGAGGAATATTCAGGGGAGGTGTGGAAGTAACAAGAATTTCTGCTTACTAGAAACGCTTCTCTGTTCAGAGGACTTTTTGTCTCTGGAATAGGACGTATGATTTATTTGAGCATATCTTTGGAAGATGTGTGCTACATGCATTTATTTTTTTTAAGGGAAGAAAGAAGCAGAAAGGATAGATAATGTAGGACAGAAAACTACCATTGTCACTTTTTAAAAATACATTTGCCTCCCCACCTCTACCAGTGGTAAAAGGCTTGTAAGTTCAAAGACACCTTTATCTTCTTTTTTAGTGGATTGTTTTGGGATTAGGTGTTCTGTGGTTGGAATGGAACACCACCCCCCCGACCACTGGGTCTGTTGTAACTTATCACTTTCATCCTTAACCCTGTAAGTCCATTTCACTTATTTTAAAAATGACTACGTGAGTGTCTGCATCAAAGTCAAAACTGTATGTGAAAGCGCTACGTGTCACTTCAACCAAATGAGGTAACGTAGGAAGTCAAACTCCCTGTCCAGTATGACAGATAATACCAGCTTCCAAGACTAAAACCTGTCATTCCTGTTTTCCCACTGAGAAGAATCGTTGCCCAATTATCAGCTATATTGTGTTTTTTCATCTTCTTAATTTAAAGCTCTACCAGGCATCATTAGTGGGGGAGGCAAATGACAAAATGGAGCTGGGTACATCACACTGGATTTTGGAGAAATTACACCTTTGTTCATCCTCATCTTTTGTACAACATTGTGCAGCATTATTCTGGAAGATCTTGCTCTCTAGGCACATAGCAAATATTGATGCCTGTCCTGCCTGCCTTCCTGGCTCCCTGACAGCTGAGCTTTGAGGGGACAATGACACTTTGGAACTGGAGTACAGGCCAGCCAAACACAGAAGCTATGTGTAATATACAGAAGATACAGAAGTAAAAAGTTCCTGAGATATTAATATGGGGAATTAGCCATGTGCGGTTTTACACTAGAAAGAGGGCAGAATGATTTCCCAAACTGGCTACTGATACATTTCAAGACCAGATATATCGCTGGGCTCTTTGCAGTATTGTGCTTTTGAAAGAAGTTTGAGGGCAAAACATCAGTCATGCACTAGAAGCTGCTGGGTGGATCTGTATGCAGTTGTATTGTCCTGGAAATGCAATGGATATTTGGATAGGCTGTGATTCAGCTATTTTCAGAACATTTTGGCTTCAGTTAGTTTCCTTCAGTGTTGAAGAATATGAATTTCTGACTTAAGACTAAGCATGAGAAAAGCTAACCCAAAATGTATGTGGCCCCAAAACTGGGAACAATGAAATGAAGAGTAGAATTGGTTGGCAAAGTTTAACTTGTCAAACAAATGTTTCTGGATTCTTTCAGTAATAATGTGTCACTCTTTTGTTTATAATGACTTTTAAGTGGGATTGTTTGATGAAACTAGAAGCTTCTCTTTTTCATCTTTGTGATGTTCAGTAGTATGATGAGGGGAAGATGATTCTTGGAATTAAAACTCCTGTGATGCTACTCTTAGGTTAACGAGAATTTTACGGTTCAATTCCAAAGAAACATCATATTGCAGTGGGTTAGATGTTTGTCCCTTAAAAGAAAATCAGTTTGTCTTACTCGGGTATTCATTGCACCTGAAAGAAACAGTGTTTTTAATGTGAGTCAGCTTTGCTAAGAAATCACACATATCACTGGGCAAAATAGGATAAATAAAGCTACTTTATTCTGTGAAAACATTAGTCCTGTACAAACTGTGAAATTTTTCAAGCAAAAGATACAGTGCAGAAGATGCCCGTTTGTACTAGCTTAAAGTTTCACAGATACTACAAGCATTGTTTCTCAAAACCTACCCAGAAAGTGCTCTGATGTTAGGATCTGGTGACCTGACATTCAATTGATCAGGTAGAAGTTGTGTGGAGGCGTTGAACAAGTCTAATAAATGAAGTGGCTATGGATCTGATCCACCAAGTTTCTGTGTCCTCCACAGCCAAAATCTGTGTCCTTTTACAGCCAGGACTTGCAAGTATGTCTTAGGATCCATAATTTGTATCTGAGGCCTCCACAGGTGAAGATGGTCTTAATACATGTTACTTAAGCTTCATGTTCCTTCTCTTATAATTTCTAGCCAATTTTAGTTAAGTCACCTGGAGACAGTTTATCTTGGTTATGCCCAGAGTGAGCAGGTGACTGTGTAAATTGTCTTTTCTTTCCCTACTTGGGGATGTCACGTACAGTGGCGGGTGCTCCCCCTCTCCACTTTTGTATCATCAAATCATACAAAAACATACAAAGCAGCAGAAAGATTTTGGAGTGAGGTGCAAGAACTGTACTCCCTTGCCTGATTTAGGTGACACTGGCATTTGTTGCATGCAATCTGGCCACAGGTCAAATAACTACATATCAATTTAGAGTTTAGACAAATACAGTGCAGTTCATTTCACTCGCGTCTCATTTTAATGAGAATTTGCCTCTAGTGTTTCATTAAAGAGGAAAGAAAACCTGCCTTTCATGTGGTTTCCTAGCTAATTGCTGATTATAGAGGAATTACATAATATCACAAAACATGTCCCTAATCGCAGTCTTTTTCACAATAATAGGCTTTGATATGAAAAAAGATTTTCAGTCCTTGGTAGATGGTGTACAAATTTAGGTGCTGTGCATTTAACACTGTATGTATGCCTTAGCCTACTTTATTTATTTATTTTTCCCCAAGTTCTGCATTCCTAACTTACAAATACTTTACTTTCTGTCCTTCTGTTCAGGAACCCTGGGATGCACAACACATTCCAGCGCTGTTCTCAGCTTTCTGTGGTCTGCTAGTTGCACTTTCTTATCACCTCAGCAGACAAAGCAGTGACCCATCTGTACTGATGTAAGTTGCCTGCAAATGTTATTTATTGATTACTCCTGTACAGCATACAACCAGAGTGATACCTGAGTTTCAGAACCAGAGGGATTGTCTCCCAAAAGTACTGTGGTGAGGCGGAAATTCCTCGTCATGTCTGCCTGGTTGGTATTGGTTCTGTAAATAAATTAAGTGCTGCAGTCATATTGCCAGTAAGGCTGGTGCTCTTTAAACAGCACTATCCAAATTCTCTGAAGCAGATTTCACCCTCTGGGAAAATGTGTGCTTGCCATGTTGGAGAATAATGATTTAGTTGAGGGGGTGCTCAGGCTACTGGTGTTGCAGAATGTGCACTGGATAGCACTGTGGCAAGGAGAAAGGACATTTGATGTGCTGGGAAGGTGGCTCAATTCCAGCTCTTGCTGAGGGTCACTGTCAGTAGGCTGTGCCTCTCTGTTTGAGATTAACTCCTTCCTTTTCTGCTCTGATGCAGTCTGTTAGAGGTAGCTGAGGAATATAGTGTGTGTTAAGAGCTGACACTGCAAATAAGGGAGATCCTGGGAGACCCAGCATTGTGATCTGCACGTTGAGGTCCATAGATAGGGGTGGCAGATGTGAGTTTTCCTGTGTGTGAACTGTGCTATATGGCTGTCGTGGAGGCTGTGGTGGTCCATAAGCAGCTGGGTGTCTATGTGTATACCTGTGGGATTAAGCAAGCAAGTGGGTTTTGTGCAACCAGTATCACCATGCCATCTGGGATTCTGCTTCATAAAGAGCTCTTATCCTAGAACAGTGCAGAGGACCTGGGAGGAAACCTACAGGTTCTCTCCTTTGATTCGTGAGGTGTGTTGTGTGTGTCTTGAGGTGAGGCTTTTTAGTGTATGAAGATTGTAGTAGACATATGGTAGGTCAGGGTAGTTGGATGCAAAATTCTGTAATCCAGCAGAGAGAAGGGGAAAGTGGAAGACTTTTGAGACTATTCAGGATTATATCTGAGGATAGAAACTTGGGAAAAGGAGAACAATGCTGATGAGAAAGGAAAGGATATAGGGCACTCGTAGAAAGTAGGCATCTCAGTAAATCTTACTGAAGAGTTGAGAAATTGCTTCTTTACAATCCAGAAGATTCAGAGGATCTGATATTTATACATTACTAGGTTCTGATGTGTCAGAGCAACAAGAACTGCTTAAATCTATTGCCATTAACTTTATCCAAAGCCTACCATCTCTGGCACTGATGTCAATTAGACCTGGATTAAGCTTTGTGCAGGTGGCGTGTAGTTCATTGACTGTTACAGTATGGAACTTGGGTATGGAAGGAAGTTGAAGCTGTGTGCTGTATTAGGGAGATTTGTTTAGCCTTGGAGTAAAACTTCAGGTAAATTACAAATCTGCATGGAAGTGTGAGCTCTTTCAGTTTTGAAGTAATTTAAATGTATTCTTCTCTCCCACTCCCCAGGAAGGACACACTGGTTCATTAACTTCTTTAATACAACAGAAACTTGTCTTTCCTTAAAACTTTCATTTTAAGGAAGTAATCTTAAACCTTTAAATCCATTTTAACTTTTAAATCTAGCTGCTGATTTCGTAACATTCTTAAATCGTCAGCAGCTGAAATGGTTGTTAAATATCTTAAGAATATGTGTACAACAACATCAAATGTTTATTGTGCAATCATGATAAAAATGTATAATCCTTTAAAAAGAGGTGTAAGATTTTTTTTTAAAGAGCTCTGAACTTTAATTAAAGGAAGTTAAGGAGATTTGAAACAGTATTTAAGAGATGGCCTGTGGCATAAAATTCAGGATGGAGGAGGAGATAGCACATAAATCTTGAACTGAGGATTAATATACAATTTATACAGAAATAGCTTCTTTGGCCTTTGTACTGTGGGTCTAAACAGCTCCTGTATTGGTTTCAGCTTAGCTGAAACATTAATAAAAGGTATGAATGCAACAGTACCCTCTCTGCTCATTCCTCACGTTGATTGGACTGCTGAGACTCCTTAATATTTTATGAGGAAGTTCTACCCTGATCACAGGTAGAGCTGGTTTGTGTCAATCTCCAGCTATACAGAGATAAGATAGCTTGTGCATACATGAGGAAGGAATTCTGAGGTTGTTCTTCCTCCTCTGCCCCCCAAGGAATATTCCTATCTGTTAGACATGTTCAGAAGTATCCTAACTAGGATTTTTTTTTAACAGGTCCCTTATTCAATGCAAATATGTCCCTCACTGTCTACATCAACAACTTGAAGATTCATCAGCAGATCCACTCCCAGAAAAGATGAGAGAGTCAGTGGTAAGACCTTTTCTTTCATTACTTTCTGTTCATAGCACTCTCCCATCCATTTTCTCCGCTGAGGAGCCTTTTAAATATTCTCCTTTAGTAATTTAGATAAATTACTAAAAGCACAGAAAATGGGAGACTCTATATCCTGTTCCTTTAAATTCACAGATGGAAACTGAGAGAAGTTCTTCTAGATCTTCTTTCCAGTGAGGCCGGAAGGGACAAGAGGGATGTTGAAATTTTTCTTTCTGAAGGGTTCCTTTGAAGGACTTGGCAATGTTGATTCCTTAATAGAGTTCATGGGAGATGCACTCTTAGAGCTTGGGGAATGGGGCATCTCATCCTAGTACTCAGAGAGCTAATGCAGGTTCTGTGCATAGGGTCACAGCCTGGCAACCTGGTGTGTACAAGGTACGCTGGATTGTTCAACAAGTGTTCAAAAAGGTGAACAGTCCTGCCAAACTCCCTGTCTACATTGGAGGGGGACAGGATTTGGTCCACAGAATTTAGTGTATTTAAAACCAGTCCTTACTCATTCTTTTTCTAGGGCTAGGAGTTGACCTGGTTTTCAGGAATGCTTTTTTCTGTGCCAGGAAGTACTCCTGACTATATGCCCTCCACCCCCAGCCAAGCCAGGTGGAGCACAGACCAGACTTGGCACCTAGAGACAGAAGCATGTGAAACTTGACTAGTATGAGAGAGGGAAGTACATGCCTGGTGCCAAGCATTACCATCTCATCATCTCTTCTTTGCTTGGCAGGCTGTTTATTTCCTACTGTCTGGCACATAGCTCTAAGTTTGTGTCAGCTTATTTCCCACTTCAGCTTAAACATCCAAAGTGACCGATCTTCCTTTTTGTGTCTTTTAATATAAAAAAAGCTCACTAACTGTTACCCAGCGGAGCTTGATCTTATAAAGAGTTCAGGTGGGAAGATTGTCAAGTTTCCAGAAGTATTAATGGGTGTTTGACATTTCTTAGAGTCATGAACTGTGCTGCTTCCCAGCTGTCAGACAGCCCTTTGTCCTGACCACATCCCTAACTCCTGCATCCGAGCATTTGCAATCTAGGCAATTATTCCTAAACTCCTGAATACTTGCAGAAGCAAGGAGCATTCAGATATTGCCTGGAAGACAAAACTGCCTTTTATTGACCCGTAGACATGACCTGAGAGTCCGTAGTGCCTAGTGGTATGGGTCGCTAGCTGGCCTGGCTTCCAGATGTCCCTTCAAAGGGATGCATCTCTCCTGTACATCTTGAATCATTCATTGGAGATTTTTTAAGGTGTTACACAGACTACATTCAGCTCATGAGTTGATCCCACACTACCAATGATTTCTACTCTTCTTTGCTAAGCTTCTGCTTAGATAGTTACTTTCTACCATGTATAATATTATTTTAAACTGCTTAACTCTAATAAGACCCACCTAACATTAAGTGATATGTCTATTTCTGGTTGCTGGTATTGAGCTACAGTTTCTTGCAAACTAAACTGTTTGTAACAGCGTCACACTGCAATATGAATGTCCAGCTAGTTACAGAATTAAAGTATTTATGTTAGTTTTGCTATATTCTGTGGTATTTCCATGTAGTTTATTGCCACAGTTCACTGTCAGCCCATTCTTGTACATGGGGACTATGGCAGATGTAATGGAAAGTTTCTCGTTCCCCTGTATTTGTATCCCACTTGTATCTTTTGCTGATAGTGCTCTTCTTGGAGCAGTACAGAGTCTGATCTCATCTGTTCTGCAGATGGAGCCTTGCCAGGGGACTGAAGCAGTTACTGCGGCTGTCCACTTTACTGGTTTAATTGCACAGTGTAGAGCAAGGTTTCAATATACTGAAAACAAAAGCCAAAAGAATTAACAAATTCTCATCTAAGATCCTGGCTGTGTTTTCAAAATGGAGTCATGCTGCAGATTCTTGACCTGTTTTTGTGTCAGTACTGTAGACAGGGATCTGATGTCTTAGACTAACACAGGTACCATGTGGTTCAACAGCACTTGGGCCCTTCATCCACCGGGGCAGAAGGTGCAGAAGTGCAGGGAGGACTGCGGTGGGACTGGCCAGACATAGGACTTCAGTTCTTCTCTTCACCATGTCTTGTTCCTGTCATGTTTTGCCAGTGGTTTTTTGTATTTAATCAAGTGGGTTTCCTGGCACTTTTGACTTTCCAGAATGAACCTGGTTTTGGGGATTGGCACTTTTCTGCTCTGTACATTTGATACTCCATGCTGCTGCTGCTGCTTTTAGACAAAGACTGCTTTCTTTCAATGTTGCTGGAGCTTGCTAGCTCTTTATCTTCATTTTTTTTTTCCCTCTGTTCGGGCTTCCCTCAATCTGTATAAAAACTGTAAGCAAATGTGTTTGCTTACAATGTCAATTAGTGGTGCTAATTCTTCCACACTGGGAGATGTCTTGGAGAGAGGGCAATTTCTGATTAATGCAGGCTCTTTGTCTAGCCCCTGTGTTATCTGGTACCTCTGTCTCAATTAAGCACTAACCAGTTTGCCAGGAGATTCCCACTGCTATCTCACAGTGCAGTGCTAATAGAGCAAGCAGGGAAGAATTGAGGCAGGAGAAAATGCGTGTGCCTCAAGTTTGAGGAGCACAATCAAGCCACAGTCTCTGCTGACTTGCTTCAGCCACAGCAGTCGTGTTTAGGATGTAGGACTCAGCTGACTCTTAAAAGCCGGTTTTAAATAGCTTCCAGAACTTCTGCAAGGGGATCGTCAAACAGTTCAGAAACTAGATGAAACAGTATGTCAGTATTTGAAGGAGATTTCATGGTGGTAGTTCCTTTTTTTTTCCTCTTGGAGTGCTCCTTTGCAAGGAGAATATTCCTAACCCCTGTCAGTGGCAAGAGACGGCAGGATGCAACACGACAGCCAGCCTTGCCCTGGTCTATATACAGACATACAGTCTACATAACATGCCATTTAAATGAGAACCGTTTTAATCAGAAATCCTGAGGCGTACAGAACCAAATCACCTCTTCAAGCAGCTGAAAGCAAACAAGGTTAATATTGAAAATTCATGTGTTGTATTCTGTAGTGGCTTTACATTGATGTTAGGAATAATAAATACAGCATCTCTAATGTTTAATTACATGACCTTTACTATTTTCCTTTGCTTGAATAGCTGTGTAAGAATTGCCAGCTTTGGAAGCCTGAATTATAAAGCAGCTGTGATGGATAATTGACCATTCAACTTTGAGAATGGAGCTTCCTACCATTATAATTAATTTCTATAGGCATCCACATGGCTGATTACTAGATTAACCAGTGGTCTGAGGGTGCTAATGTGTTACATTCAAACTCAGCTTCCTTCCTGGCCTTTAATACAAACATTTAGATAGCTAGTAAAAGGATTTGTACAAAGCTCCAAAAGCATAATTGAAAACAATAATTATAAAAGGGCACCACTGTAGTATATTCTGCTTGTAAAATCTCTGAGGCATCAAATGTAGTGATGTTGGTTTGGGGTTTCTTTTTTGCCTTGAGTGTAAAATGAAGAAAAAAGAATACCTGCTTTCAGACCAAACTATAACAGTGATTATCTCTCACTGCAGAGATTTTAACTGTGATCAGAGCTTAACTTTTCCATGTTGGACTAATTGCAGTGAAGGACTCAAGCATCACACCATAGGGCTATTCAACATTCAATTCATAAATGCCTGGCCTTGAGAATGGAAGCGAGAATCCTGCTTTAGACAGCTGGGTTTAAATGCAGGGTGGGAAACAGAGTTGCATCCAACATTCAGGAGCTAGCTACCTTCAGCAGGAAGGGTGGAAGCTGCAGATCACCCGCAGCAGCCTGTAGGTGGATGTCCAAGGTTCTTTCCTGGAAGGTAGCTCTGAATCGCCCTCAGCCGGGGAGATAAGTGCCCAGGGTCAGCCATTTCTTGGGGGGCCCTGACCACTATATGCCATGACATGAAACAAAAGTGATTGCTGCTCAGCTTTGTTTTAGAAGGAAAAAAATCTAAATTTTGTGAGAAGTTTGAATGTGTCTGCCACATCAAGAAGGAGCTCCTGTGGGGACCACTGTGCAAGTCAGCAGCTGAGCAGTACATTTACATTTTGAAGCAGTTCTGTGCAAGGGCTAAAGGGCAAGTCTGGGCATATATCATACTTTAAACACTTTAGATCTTATCAGAGTTGGAATGCAATTGTCAAATTTGGGTTTAAATACCTGAATAATAGTAATTGCTTTAAAAACATAGGCCTTTTCCTGCATGGGATTGTTAATGTGTCAAAAGCAGTGAGAGCACCCTAAAAAGAACACTTGCAAACTCAAAGATGGGAAAGGTGGGAAATACCAACCCTGTGTAATATAATCTGTGTAATAATGCACTCTCTTTTGAATGTAATCTTTTAAAAAGATTCTCTATGATCTGGCACAGAATGGAAAGTTAGGATGCCACCTCACCCCAAAATGTTCATTATTATCACTTCTGCTGATTTTACATTTAAATTCTTAATATTTGATGTAGTTCTTAAAATGGCAGCTTCTTCAGTCACCTGATTGTGAGAGAAATAAGTCATTTTAATAGTAATCCTTTCTGGTTGTACAGAAGAACTTGAAAATATTATTGAAGTGTGTTTGTTGTTCTTATAAGCTTGTTTTAGATTATTGAGTAGTTGGATTCAGCTGTGCAGAGAATGATACTTGATCAAGACTTTTCATAATACATGTTCACAAAAGGGCTGAAATAGTTCCATGTAAATCTGTCACTGCTTAACTTTTTCAGATGCTGAATTTTACAAGCTAAATACTTCTGGTTTACATAGATTTTGTATGCAATGTCTTTAAAAAATTTGGAAAGGTTAAAAAAAATATTTTCATTACATGCATTGGTAATAATTCACTCATCCATCTTTATCAGGGTTTTGACCACAGTTTTTCAGTACTGCTTCATATACTAAAGCTGCTTGAGTTAGAGATGGATCCATAACTTGCTAGTGAGAGAAGGTCTGAGCCGAATGTAGAAGACCTGTGGGAACAGGCAGGGATCAAAGGTTTGTTCAGGGAAGAGAAGGCCTTTCCTCTGACGTCCCTCATGTTGTGGTTCTCCTGTTGTATACGATGGCCAAGGACCAAGGCCAGCAGGGCTATGTTTTGAAAAGATGGTTGGGAAGAGTTAGGAGGACGTAACTCTGCTCCGACACCTTCCCACCTATAGTCCATGTGGAGTACAGGGCTCTCTGGAGAGGGCACAGCTCTCTGAGGGGTGGGAGCATGGTTCTTTTGGAGGTATGTGCTCCTGAGCAGCCTGAGAAAGGGAAGGACAGTGGTGATAGTTTGAGGATTCAGCTAAACCAGATTAGAGTTTCCTGGGACAAAGCAGAAGTACTTCTTGAGCCTGAAGGCTTTTTAGTCCTGCTGAATTTCAGAGACCTGCTGCAGTAAGTGAAAGTGCTGATGCTTGTGACCTTTTACTAAGAAGCATCTTTCATAACAGGGAGTGATAGGCAGCCTAAATATAGTGGTTGCTACCAGCTTCCCCTGTAATTCGCAACCCTTCTGTTGTTCACTCGTTCTGCTTGCTTTCTTTTTTGTCTCCCTTATTCGTAGGTTTGCTATCCCATCATTATTTTAATTTTCTTCTTTTTTTTTCTCTGGTGACATACATGAAGACTACCTAGATTGCAGCACCAGGAAATCAGATGAGCTTCTAATTTTAACAGAAGTGTTGCATTTCACATTTTGTTTCTAGATGTCTTTGTATTAAAGCATGTCAGTTTCTAAACCAAGACCGACAAATAGTTACTCATTTGATAATTTAGCAATAGTATTGAGTGCCGAACTTAAATGCTCCCCTCATAAATCTAAGACAAGATTTTCATTTACTCACAAAGACATTTTGGTGACCTCCAAAGTACAATTCAGAAGATTGCACAGATCGCAAGCCATCTTGTTTATTTGTTTACTGAGAAATGACATTTTAATCACAAGAAAAATGGGCTACAAAGACAGTGATATTTTCCAATCTTTAGAAACAAAATTACTCCTACCCTAGTTATAGATCTCTATGTAAAGGCAGACGTGTCCCTTCATTATCATTCAGTGACACTAGAAAAAGGCCTTGTCTGAAATCCATGAAATCTTGCCAAAATTTGGCTTCCGATACAGAAAATCAGAGAACGAGACATGTCACTTTAGAACGTCATAAATGTATTAACTTTGTGTCTCTGAAGACATTACAGAAAAGCATGAGTCATTTCAGTAACGCAAGAGAAAGTGAATCTGAGGAAATATTAATGCTTGCAAATAGGAAATGGAATGAGAATTTTGATTCCCCAAAATAAAAAAGTCATAACGTAGAAGAGTTATATTTCTTAAACAGAATCAGACTCTGTATGAAAAAGTATTGCTTTCATTTCTTCAATCTTAAAACTACGTTATTTAAAAATATAATTTAAAATTAGGCGTGATGAATTTAAATGTGATTACTTTGACAAAGCTAGAGTGTGAAGAAATAATTTCCCAAAGCAGAGTGAAGAAAATACTTTTGTATCGGGGAGTGTTGATTAGCCCTATCACAATGCAGACTGTGAGTAATTGAGAACAGAATCGTTTACTTTGGTTAAAATAGTATTGACTTGCTAATTTTGTATAAAATAATTATTTTCACAGAAAGAAATCTTGAAATCCGATCTCATTGTCTGCACAGCGGCTGCTGTTCTGTCATTTGCTGTCAGTGCCAGTACTGTGTTTCTATCATTAAGGGTGTGTATCTCTCCTTTTTTTTCCCCCCTGTAAGGTATTATCTCTTTTATGCAAAACCACGTGGTGCTTTAACTGGAAAGAATAGAGATTGTGGGAATAGAAGTTAGTGAAAATGTGTTTACTGGTCACGATAACATTTTTTTTTTAATGTGCAAGGCAGTTAATTTATGGATATTTGTATTAATTTCAGTGTTACTTATTTGACGTCTCTTCCCTTAAACTACTGCATAGCCACAGCTTTTTTATGATACAGAACTTGTGGGACAGATTGAATAAGCCTGATCACATGCCTTTTTTCCTTCAATTAGGAAAAAATTGTTTAATTGTGTGTGCAGAATACGTATTTCCAGATCCATATCCACCTGTGCAGTCAGAGTTTGAACATAGGAATAAAAATTAATTGCACAAAAATACAATCAGAGGAACTGTTTAAAAATGTTAAAAAAGAGGTTTTATGCAAAAATGTTGTTTGCAAATTATAACTGTATTTCATTTTTTGTCTTTTGGCCCAGCCATTTCTCAGCATTGTCCTGTTTGCTTTAGCATGGACTGTGGGATTTGTAACACATTACGTACTTCCTCAGCTTCGCAAGCATCACCCCTGGCTGTGGATCTCCCACCCCATCCTTAAAAGCAAAGAGCACCATCAACGGGAAGTGAGAGGTTTGTAATAAAATCTTTTCTAAACAATGGATACAATGACTTGCAGCTTATCTTGGTTTTAAAAAAATAATCCAGAAGGAACAGAGCAGAGAGAATAAATTATGCTTTACATTTCCCTTTTTGAATAGCATGCATAGCCCATCATTTCCTTTTTTTCCCCCTGATCACCAGCAAATCTGTAAACCTGTCGAAGTTGTCTCCTGAGACCGTTGCACAGAAGGGCAGAGGCTGGGCAGGCACCTCTGGAGATTGTCTAGTCCAACTCCTCTGCTCAGAGCAGGGTCAGCTAGAGCAGGTTGCTCAGGGCTACGTCCAGTTTTCAGTCATCCTTAAATAAGAAAGGTTGTTTTGGTGGTGTTTTTTTTTTCTTATGTTGAAATGGAATTTCGGTTTGTGCCCATTTCCTTTTGTCCTGTCACTGGGCGCCATCAACTTTACCCTCCCTATCAGGTATTTATACCCCAAAAATACTCCTAAGCAGGCATTAATAAGATGCCCCCTGAGCCTTTTCTTCTTGGGGCTAAGCAATCCCAGCTCTCTCAGCCTTTCCTCCTATGTCAAATGCTCTTGTCCCTTAATCATCTTACTGGCCCTAAGTGGCCTTTCATGAACCATTGTCTGATCTGCCTTTTGCTTTTACATTACAGTACTGTTACTTGCTGTGTTGTTAATATGTTATAGTTCATGCTTAATGCATTGGTGTTTTATATAATTTAAAAACTTAAATGATTGATGAAACTGAGGCAGAATTTTTTCTAGTTTCTGACATATAACTATATATAGAATCATAGAATAGTTTGGGTTGGAAAGGACCATAAAGATCATCTAGTTCCAACCCCCCTGCCATGGGCAGGGACACCTTCCACTGGACCAGGTTGCTCAAAGCCCCGTCCAACCTGGCCTTGAACACTGCCAGGGAGGGGACAGCCACAACTTCTCTGGGCAACCCGTTCCAGTGCCTCACCACCCTCACAGTAAAGAATTTCTTCCTTATATCTAATCTAAATCTGCCCTCTTTCAGTTTAAAACTATTACCCCTCGTCCTATCACTACACTCCCTGGTAAAGAGTCCCTCCCCATCTTTCCTGTTGGCCCCCTTTAAGCACTGGAAGGCTGCTATAAGGTCTCCCCAGAGCCTTCTCTTCTCCAGGCTGAACAACCCCAACTCTCTCAGCCTGTCCTCATAAGGGAGGTGCTCCAGCCTCCTGAACATCTTCATGGTCTCCTCTGGACCCACTCGAGCAGCTCTGTATCCTTCTGATGTTGGGGGCCTCAGAGCTGGACACAGCACTGCAGGTGGGGTCTCACGAGAGCAGAGTAGAGGGGGAGAATCACCTTGCTCGACCCACTGGTCACACTTCTCTTGATGCAGCCCAGGATACAGTTGGTTTTCTGGGCTGCAAGCGTTGCTGGCTCATAGCCAGTTTTCCATCCACTAATACTCCCAAGTCCTTCTCCTCAGGGCTGCTCTCAATCACTCATCGCCCAGCCTGTGTTTGTGCTTGAGATTGCCCTGACCCATGTTCAGGACCTTGCACTTGGCCTTGTTGAACTTCATGAGGTTTGCACGGCCCCACCTCTCAAGCCTGTCCAGGTCCCCCTGGATGGCATCCCTTCCCTCCAGTGTGTTCACCCCACCACACAGCTTGGTGTTGTTGGCAAACTTGCCGAGGGTGCACTCCATCCCACTGTCCGTGACCCCAGCAAAGATGATAACAAAGATGAGTCCCGACACCAACCACTGAGTAATGCCACTTGTCACCACTCTCTACTTGGACATCAGGCCATTGACCGCAACTCTCTGAGTGCGACCATCCATTTGAACAGCAAGGGTAGTGCAACTTAAGAGTTCTAATTTCCATCGTAACACTTTCAGAGAAACATTAATATTGAAAGGAACTGTGACATTTTCTTGAAGATTTGTTCTTGCTAATGTCTGCTGGCTTCAGTGGGTAGTGCGTTCATACATGCAAGTATTGGTAAATATTTTAGTATGTAAGCTCTGATTTTCTGTTCTGATACAGTTATTTCTGCAAGCAGCCAGCGTACTTTGAGAAGCAGTTTCCCCTCCTCCCCAGCCCCAGCTCTCAACTTGCCTTTGCTACCAGCCAAAAGTGTGCTTGTCATTTCTTGATGGATCCTGTACCTTAATCGTTCTCAATATATGTACCTGAAGTGTTTGAAGACAGCGTTGTCAGAACACAGTCTGCTGAGAGACTTTAGTCAGTTCTTCAACTAGACAACAAAAGAGTTGAGATCACTCTCTGCAAAACCATGCATTAAGGATTTAAATCTTTTATTTTTAAATCATGTCTTTCAAAATGATTATTTTCTAAACAAGGCTTGGGTATGAAAAAAGTACACAAGAGACTTGACTGAAGGTTGCCTTTTAATTTTTCCTGCAATGCACCAGGAAAGTGTAGTAGAAATGTAAATCTTATTAAGGATCGTGTCCAACTGAAAACATTGTTCAGGGCTTCTTCTCCCTGATGATCAGTAATTCTGATGAATACCCAAGTTTTATTGTTTGTTACATCGCTTAATCATGAAAGACTATTCTAGGATTTTTTTCCTTTGTCCTGATTAAATCTGTCTTCGTTTGTCACAAAACATTGTTTTTGCAAATGCAATGACTCAGCTTTTGAAAAGATTGAGGGTAGAGATCTGCCAGACTGATCTCCACAGATGGGTTTCCTTCTGCTTTGAGATCAGCTGCATTTCCCATGCTACCTGCTGTGGGCAACAGGCTTTTTTCCTTCTTTTGCAGTCCTCATTTTATATGCGGTCCATTTCCACACTTTGGGCCTTAAGTATTATTGCAATGTATCTGGTATTGTGTGTTGGAAAACAAGAGTAAAAAAAATTAAATATATATTTCAGTCCCTTAGGCTACTGCAGAGGCTTTTTATCACGTTCTGAGATGAGACAGGCTGAGGTTGTGTAATCCCTTTGATAGATATGTCTGACAGGCTGTCTTCTTTCTTTTACCCAGTAAGAAAAATGTAGGAGCCAAACTTAAAGGTTCCCCGGTTGTATAGAAAGAGAAGTATGCTGTAGTTGTCAGGTGTGGACAATGAAGGGCCAAGTACACAAAACAAGATGTCTTTGAGAAGCTTTTACTGCATAGAATTTCATTTTCAGCTTCCTAATTTTTGACAAGTGTAGTGCTATGGAGAAACGAATGACTGCTTGCAATTAGACAAGCAGCTGGTAATGACAATTCCACAAGTTTATTCCTGGCTTTGTGTCATAGACTTTGGATGAGCTATTCAGGCCTTCCACAGAATAGCAATTACCAGACCAGTTCTCATGATGCCCTTATGAGAACTCATTTATTACTTGTCATTGTTTTGCCTGACTGTAGGAAGAAAGTCTGAGGTCAAGATGTATGAGCTTATGGTATAACAGAGGTGTAGAAAGTAGTGCAGTAGTGTAGGACTGAGTTAAAAAGAAACTCTGAAACACCAGAGACTATTTTTTCTTCTTTACCACCACTGCTTTTATACCCCACAGATTCATGTAAGCCATTTTCAAATCATCCACATCTTTCCCTTGGCCCCCTCTGAGTGTGGGCTCTATTTTTCTGTCTGCATTGTCTTCACACATCTCTCTCTGCTCCTGCAGCTACCTTCTTTTTGGTCTATTTGATATGCACATCTCTTTATTCAAGCTTGACTTCTTACACAGACCTCAGCTTTGGGCAGCTGGACGAAGTTCTTGAGTGAAGCTCTGAGAGCAATTTGTAGTTCAGGAGGAGGAGAGAGAAACAGAGAATAACAGCTAGGTTCCAAAATGGACATTTTGCTGCATGTATGAACTTCTAGGAGGTGGCCTTTAGGTAATAAGAGAAGGAAATATTTTTATGTTATAACAAGAAACGGAAGTTGATTGTATGTTTTGAAGGCAGAATTTTACAAGATCATTGCCTTAGCTTAAGATACTGGCAAAGCATGACTTAAAGCTAATTTGGAAGGGTTGCTTTTAGATCTTTCTCTTTGAGCCTATAAAATATACAGCTGTGCCTGTAGAACATACAAATCTGTTGATTCAACATGTCTTCTTTGCCTGTCATTGAAAAGGTGTGTGTGGGAGGGTGGGATGTGTATACATATAATTATTTTCATTTCTGCAGGGAAGAGTATTGGAGATTCAGTAGCTGGCATTGTTATTTCTGAGTCAATACCACGTTCTGCCTTTTTGCATTCACTGTTTTTCTAATAACCTTGTCTAGCTGAGCTCAGTTGAGAATAAAGACATTATTTTTGTCCATACGCAAGTGTTTCTGCACCCAGTTCACCTAAGTTCTCATAGCAGTTGAATTGCACAGAGCATTCAGTTCTTGTTTAATACTCATATTAAGCGATCTTGTTAGAAGAGTCTACTGCAAAAAAAGGTGTTTTTTACTTTACTGGTGAACAATGTGATTCTGGCAGATACTTTTTACAGTGGCTGTTTAAGCCTTTTGAGAAACATCTATGATGGTTTCTAGCTCCTGTTAATTCTTCAGTCTTTAGGTCTCAGAGGATATTTCATTTATCAGTGAGGTCAATGATGCTTTGCAGTCTAGTGGACAGTGTTTTGCCACTATAAGGTAGGGAAGGAGAGGCACAGAGTTCCAGTGATGTTCCCTAGGTGAACCACCAGCTCAGTGCCAGAGCTGGAGAGGGCCTCTCCGTAGTCATTACACCACTAAAAGTGGTATTTAATATAGTGACTAGTAATTGGATTGTGTAGAAACTATCATTTAGCATGTACTATCTCTTTTCATTTCTGAGTGTTTCTCGTGAGTGCAGTTACAAGCAGCAAAACAGATACTCTCTAAATTCAGAGAACAAAATGATTTCTGTATTGCAAAAGAATTATGAATTCCATTGTTTCATAAATTAGTTGGTTGTTTATATTTATTAATGTGAGCTAACTCACTTCTATGGTATTGCAGTGCAAAAAATGCTGATAATTGGATGAAATGATCTGTTATCTGAATTCCTGTTTCAGATGCTGCTCATTTGATGTGGTTTGAAAGGCTCTATGTGTGGCTTCAGTGCTTTGAGAAATACATTTTGTATCCAGCTATAATACTGAATGCCCTCACCATTGATGCTTTCTCAATTAGTAAATACAAGAAGCTTGGTACACAGTAAGTAGATTATAACTCAAAGCATGTGATTAGTAGAATATTTGGTTTTAGACTGAAGACTGAGAAATTAAATTTGTGTCTTAAGTCTGCTTGTCACAGTTTGCTTTCATGTGTTCTTAGTTCAGTATACAATAATCATTGGCTCTGCTGAAAGAAAAAAACAAAACTACCTTAGCACATGCTAAGACATGACTCCAGTGAGAGAGAAATTAAAAGATTAAAGAGCTATATATAGATATATATGGAATGTCTAAATGTCAATTAAAAGGAAGACACACTATACCAGGCTGCAGGTGTTTGATGGGCATAAACACAGTGGGGTAACTAGAATTAATCAGATGAAAATGAGAAATCTAGGCTGGATATCAGGAAACATTTCCTAACTGAGGATTTAAGACTACGGCATAGTCTCCCAAAGGAGTTATTGGAAGCTTCACCACACAAGTTTTTTAAGGGAAGACTGAATAAAATATTCAGCAGTGTAGAATGGTGAGTAGTCCTGCATTAAGAGTGGTTTGAGAAAGGTAGGGATATAAGTTTTTTCCAAAGTCTGATGTCTCTCATACTAAGCAGAACTGGTGATGCTGATCCATGAAAACACAGTATGATCCTTGCAGACAGCCTTTTATGGTAAATATTTTGGTCAGTGACTTGCCTACTGCAGATATTCAGCAGGCTTAGTGACTGCAGTATCCCCAGTGAGCAGAGTTTCTGCAGTCTTTTTATCAGAAAGACAGTGATGCAGATGATAAAAACAAAGAAACAGCCTGTGTTCAGGAAGGAAGGTTCCAGTAGCAGGCAAAGTGCTGGAGGAGGGGGAATTCCTCAGTATTATTAATAATTTTGATTCCTAACTTTAAATATTAGATAAAAGAACTTTGTAAAAATTGCGTGTTGCTTTTGAAGAGCAACACAGCTTTAGGGACTACATAACTATAAGAAAAAGGTGGTCCCTGCTTTTAGGGGCTGAAACTAGGATGAGGGCATTTGTCAAATTTTCTGCATATTCCTCCCGGACAATTGTTTCTCCAGAGTAACTCTCACCAGTCACTCAGAGCTAGCCTGTGTAGTTCTCCATTGACCTTCTTCCCCCCAGGCACTTGGGAGATGCTAAGGCCAAGGTGCTTCAGGAGTTTAGGTGTATTGTCCAGGGTGAAACTGAGTTCACACTCATCTCTCTATTTGGTTCTGTAAGGTTGGAAGTAATCAAAATGTCATTTCTCATTAGTTAGCAGATGTGACTGAATACATGCACGGAGCAAATATGTAGGGTTAGGAAGGTGCTATTTTTACATAGTCATTCCTCCAAGCTAGATTGCACTTTGAAGTATCACCTCCCTCAAGTGTTCAGAAGTAGTGAGTCAGTCCCCCAGAAATCTTGAGATTAAAGAACGTAATTACATTTGTCTGCCTCTGATTGTTTGGCCTGTAGGGGAATACTATGACAATCCTTTCCTTCACCATCCCCCTTGTGTCTGTGTGATCACCTTGGGTATTTAAAACCTGTGTTTTCTCTTTTTTTCATGTAACTGAGGTCTATCCACAACACTCCCAGTATCCCTTCTTCTCTGGCACTCCTCTTTAGTACGCTTCCCCTGCAGCTATCATGTAAATGCCACACACAAAACATTCATCCTCAGATCCTACCTCTTTCTCTTCAACTCTGTAAGCCTGTGAGGGATCCTGGATTCTCCTCACTCCTTCCATATGCAGTGTTACTGAGAGTTCTACTTTCTCTGCTTTAATACATAAATACCTGTTGTCTGTTGTTGGAACATTCCTTGGTTATTTACCACCCAAAGATCAGACCGCATCACACCTTAGAGAAAGGAAGGTGGCACTCTCCCCACTCTGTGTCTGAGGCGGTATGTTCTGCATGATTTGATTTTGGAGTTTTTCTCAATCTGAATGTATTGTTTTTTAAAGAAGCTTCATCTTGCTTTGTGATTTAAAGGACTGAAGTGGTTTGCTTCTTGAGGAGACAGAACAGCTCCTTCACAGTCAGGAGTTTGCTTGAGCTTTCCAGATCCTGATGTGCTGGTTATTAATGAGACCCATGCTGACAAGCTGAAAAGCCTGTCCGTGTTACCTGCCACAGAGGCTTCAGAAATAAGCCCCCCTTCTCTTTCTCTCTGCTGAGAGTTAAGGCCCTAGGAAAAGCATCTTGTGTGGCAATATCTTTAAAGAAAAGAGGGATAATGAGCAAATTATTTTCTGTTACCCCTGAGAGCATTATTTTATAAAATGTCATTTTTTATGAAATTTTCTACATGTTAACAGATCCAGTGAGGAAAAAGTCTTCCTTTGCTCTATGATCCCTTAAGTTTTTCATGTGAAAGTTCCTCCATGAGCAAGAATTTTCTTCTTTCTGAAGAATGTGAGATCTGGCGGGTTCATACAGGATACACAGAAATGGCTTCTAGTGGCTTTGGAATTGATTTAGCTTAGTTGCTAGGTTTTCCATTCAGAAATCTGGGGCAAATTGAAAAGAACAGCTTTGACAAGGTGAGAAATAAGGTCAGCTTGGCATTTCATACTGACAGTGATGTCCTGGTGGTCCTTTAGAATGACCTGCACTCAAGTAAAGTTGCATCTGCGTTATGGAGGATACACAATAGTGAATAAATGCCACATAAAGTCAGCCTGGAAATGTACAGACTTATGAGCCTTTCTAGAATTATGAAAATCTCTTTATAGCTTTCTGGCCTGTCAAGTGTCAGTCATGGCAGCAGGCATTCTCCTGGTTCGCAGCAGGATGGAGGAGAACCCTCCATGCATTTTTCAAATACCTGGCCTACTTTGAGTCACTCGTGTGGTTTTCTGGAGAGTTAAGAGAGGAGCATTATCTTCTTGGATATATAGTAGCAAGCACTTTAATTTTTAAAGATTGGGCTTCCTGATTTTCTGTGTGGTCATCTGCTATTTAGAGTTCTCAGTTTAAGTTCACTTTCTGGAATGTAATAAAGGAGAGTAAAATTCAGACTGCATGCATTTTATAACACATAGATGCAACACACAGTTTCTTTTCAACTGGTGGAAGTAATTACTATATTGACTTTCCGATCAACAACAATGGTAAGAATTTCAAACACTTCACATCTATGGGTGTTTCTATCCAGAATTTTGGCATTGTGTGTAAAGAAATTAGGAAAATAATTATAAACTGTGTCATCAAGTCAAATTTCTAATAATAAAAAACTTGGAGTGTGTTCAAAACATTTTTTCAAATTACAGTAATGGAAGTGCTAAGATATTTCTGAAACTGAAATTTTAAGAGCTGTATAAAAATATCCTTTCTAGATTCTTGTTTTTTAATAGTCAATATTACTGGGTTTAGTACAGAGTTCATTCTTTATTACAGATTACAAGTGTGTGATAATAAGGGAGAAATATGAAGTTGCACATGGGTAGAATAAATGTGGTTATTAAAAGAACATAGGATTAATATCAGAAATCAATAAGATGTGTAGATTTAGCTATACATAGCAATCTAAAATACATTTGGTACAGCTATTTGTATTTAAGAGCTTCATAATGTAATGCTTTTATGGCTTTGACTTGATTAGGTTTTTCTTTCTGCCTTTCTTACAGCTGTGATATTATCCTGATAACAGTTGCTGGGATGAAACTCCTCCGCTCCTCATTCTGTAATCCTATTAATCAATTTGTTACTTTGAGCTTTACTGTAATCTTCTTCCGATTTGACTATAGAGACATTTCAGAAAATTTCTTGCTGGATTTCTTCATGATGTCCATTGTGTTTCATAAGGCAAGTTTTATAGCTCTTGTCATTTCTTTGGAAAATACACTTCACAGCTTTATTTATTTTCTCAGTGTCACTGTGCTGATCAATATGTGGTAGGATTTTTTAGAAGTAGTGAATGCATATATAGACAGAGATTACTGGTACTATAGAGGAAAAAATCTGTAAGCTGAAAACAAGGTTCCAGTTAAATGTCTTCTCTTGTTTTGTGCAATATTTTGCATCTACATTTGTTCACATGCTGCTATAGAAAGTTCGGAATTGTTGTTTTCAAGAGGAGGATCCTCAGTGTGTTGAAAAGAGCCTCTTGGGTCATTAGTGCAGGGCTGCCCTCTAGATCAATTGCCCAGTGTTTTTATCTAGGTTTCCTTTGAATGCCTCTAGTGTTTGACTCAACAACTTCCTTTGGGAAATTATTCCATTATCTTATCATCCTCATGATAATAAATGTTTTCCTAATGTCAGCCTTAACATTTTTCTTTTCCTATTTTCAGTCTGTTATCCTTGTGATGCTGCCCTTAACCTTAACCTCAGAGCTCCTTCCTTTCTGTTGCATTGTTAACTCTTGGAGCGTGCTCTAGTTGAATTTACTTTAAAAAAAACCTTTCTGCATCAGTCAGATCAGATCCTGTCTTGATTTGCTATCTATGCTGTTTCACTGAAAGAAGCAGGTTTAACTGATAACTTGATAAAACCTGAGAAAGTATTGAAGACTTGCCTAAATATTTTACCAATTCTTTTGTATTTTGTTTTGTTTTTAAACTTGGTGGTCCCTGATTGCCATAACATATGATACAGTTTGGCCAGGGGTAACTCTGGTGAGGTGTTTGTTTTTGTTGGGTTTTTCTCAGGGTTGTTTGGTTGGTTTCCTTTTCTAAAATACTCCTACTACATGTGTGAATACGACCTAGCTAGCACCACTTAATCTCTGAGAGGAGAAAGACATGGTTCCATATTGACTGCTGCATGTGCTGTGGAGATGCCCAACAGTGTGTGTGGAGATACTCAGCACTTGCTGAATATGGACATATTCAGGAGCATCAGCTCACACTGCTGTCCATGTCCACGTAGAAGTTTCAGGCTTCTAAGGAAAGGCCCAGTTCATTGGTGTTAATGTTGGGAGTTCCAAGTCATTTAGGCAAAGAGTGAAGCAGAAATCAAATGCTTTTCCTGCTTTGTTTCTGTGCTGCTGTACAGGAGGAGGAGAAGGGAAGAATAACAACTCAGTGGGGGAACTTGGGCTCTTCCTTTTCTCTGAACTCTTAGACCACACTCCAGTAGGAGCTTCACCTGCTTCCAGCCTTCAACCCTTAGACCTCTTGTTCTCCTTTCTGTCTGCTGGGCTGAGGAGGCAAGCGTTGGGGAGGGAGGGTAGAAGAAAAGAAGTAGAGAGATGATACAAAGCCCTACGTTAAAAAGAACCCCCACCCCATGCTCTGTGATCCTAAAATAGGGTTAGAGTAATTTTTAAAGCTTCTTACCTTGCAGTGAAAGTGATGCAGAGGTTGGTAGCATTGTAGCAGTTTTCAATATTTGTTGCATTACCATGTTCCCTAGAGTAAGGGGTGAATTTCTGTCTCCAGAGAAGATTGTCAGTGATGTGCATTAGTGGACATCCCGTGTCTGGATAATGGCTTATTTTAGTCCTAAAACTCATTACAATTAGCACCCCAGAATTGAAAGTCTCACTATTCGTTAATTCTTTTGAAAATGTTGACCTTGTGAGCATATTGCAAAATACTAGTGTGGATTATTGCATGGTTTTGGAAGGGAGGGCTGTAAAAGCTTTTCATTGGGTTTTCTGGAGTTGTTTGGGTAGTCTGAAGCTACTGAAGCTACGGTAGAAAGACTAGTGGTAGCAATAAGAATGAAATAACAAAGGATGCATACCAAATAAAGCAGAGGTATTTGCTACAATAACTGTTACTCTACTAGACTGAAAGCTTGTACTACAGATGTGTTTTGAAAATGTAGTTTTAGCATTGATCTGCCATTTTCTTTATATCTCATAATAGCTGAAATTTTGCAGGTCATTAGTTCATCAAGTGGACTTGTCCTTGTTCCATTTTAAAAAATTTAAATTAAGTGGTTGAATTATTTATATTACAAAAGCACATGCACAGTTACACAATGATCATTAAAGCCAATCTGAAAAATAGCATTGCAGATAATAGCAATTAAAGTCCTATTAATTTCAAATCGTAAAGGGCATAAGTTTTCTTTACCCTAATTAAGGTCTGAGCTTTAATTAGTTCAATATTGTGGAACTTCAGTAAAGGATACGGTCACTTGAGGATAAAGAGGGTGTGTGTTCATTCCATACTGTAGGCCCTAAGCAAGCTGTATCCACCTCTGTTCCTAAAAGCTTTATGTGTCTTCACAGATTCTGTCCATCTGTAATTCAGTCATTTTTATGTTTGCAACTATTTTTAAAAACAAAACAAAAACTTAAATAGTCTCTATTACCATCACCTTTGGCTATGCAGAACAGTCATGACTGATTTCTGCTTACTCGTTGAAACTGTCAACTTACCACCCTCATGAATTAGGGAACACTAGAAGTGCTGTGCCTAAATCATAGTAATGGTAATTTTTAAGCATGGTTACCCCACAAAAAAAAATATTTGCATGCTCTCAAAGCACTGTGGTAGTAAGCATTTATTTTCTTCTGCCAGGCACTGGGGAAGAAGGCATCTAAATTCAACAGACATTCACAACTGCACTAGTGACTCTTGAAGCAGATTATGTTGAATAAAACTTTGCTAATGATGTTGGGTAGAATATTTCTGAATATCTCACTGATTGTGCTTCCCTCATTTTCCCCACTCTGGTGTTGATTTACTGTAATTTAGTCAAATCAGAAGCTCCAAATGAGCATATTGCTCCCTGAACAAGTTAAGGCATGGAAGTCCGAATTGCTGCTCACAGATTTTTATCTCAGTTTGCAAATAGCCAAGCCACCCACACTGGGCTAACACAGAGGACAAGAGTCTATTCGGTTATATTCCTGAGGATTTTTTTAATCAACCTGGTTTCTTTTGTGTTTTTAACATTATAGAATTTACTAACGTGACATGGTTAATTCACTTCTTTTTAAAAAGTCATTACCTGTTTACGTTTTGACAAGTTGTGGAATGTGAAAACCTAATGCTAGAAGTTGATTAGTCATATGCAGAGTGTGATGTTTTGTCTTTCGAATTGCTTTGGGAAGGGAGCAAGACAAACTTTCTTACTTATTTTTAAGAATGACTGCAGCTTTCAATTCAAGTGGAACAGTCTTCTCCATCTTTCTTATGCTCAGACTTTCCATGTAGCCAGCCCAGTTTGTGTCCTTTGCTACAGCCTGGGATTCTTCTGTCCAAAACTCCTGTTGTCTATATTCTTGAAATCAGAGCTAAGTGGCCTTTAAAAATATGTGGTTGCTCATTCAAAAATTGTGGGTGTAATGGTCTGATGTATACTCTACAGGAAGTCAAACTGGGTAATCAAGAAGTTGTCTTGGTCTACATGACTCTGTGTAAACTTTTGAAATGAGCCAGTTGTTCTCCCTGGACTTTTTAGGAGATGATGTCAGTGCAGAGGTTAATAAGAATGTTCATATTAGTTGAAAATGGAAAATCACAACTAACTGAGAATATATTCTTCATAGGCATAGCAAAGATGGAATATATAACAGGACTTAGGAGATTTCTTCCTCAACTTCTAAGAGTAGGAAAAACTCTGAGACTTTTACTGTAATAGGGCAAAAAATGTGGGAATATTAACCAGTTTGAATAAACTATTTGGGAATGATGAAAAGATGGGCCTTTCTTCCACCCATTATGTCTACTGACATAATATTTAACTGAGGAAAAACTCTAATGCATCTAACACATATGAGGGGGAGAGCATATGGATGGTTAAATGATGTTATAGCTCATCTAGTCTGTCTTTCTTCAGTGTGATCAAAAAAAACCCCAAACCCTAAAACAGGAATGTGCCCAGCACTGCCCTCCTTGACAGATGTGTGAGCTGCTTTTCAAGGATGTCTGGAATAACAACTGTTCAAGTCAAGAATGAACATGTATTGTTAAGTGTGAAGTAGAAACCAATGCTAATCATTCAAACAGCAAGGATATCAGTTTGGAACTGGCTGAGTGTTAACAAAGATGCTCAGGGCAAGGCTTGTCCCCAGCTCTTTTGCAGTGTTCTCTTAAAGATGTGGCTTTCCATTTCATCCAGTGCCATGGGCATCCTCTAAATATTGCTGGTGGAGAGGGGTCATAGTGTCTCCCTGAACTGCTCTTGGAACCTCAGGTGGAGCTGATGTTGAGCTGAGGGAGCAAAGACAGCAAAAAATCTTGGTAGTGCAAATGTGTATGGTTCTGACTATAGTATGCTCTTGGCTACTATAAAAAAATGGTGGGTTTTTTTTTTTTTGCCAGTCTGTTCACTACTGGAAGCAACCAGCAGCATGTTGGAGATGCCAGACTGTGGTATACTGGCTCTTTTACCAGCAACTCTTTCATCTGCAGAGCACAACTGATAAACGATACCTGTACTTTGGAATATGTATTTTTGACAAATCTGTGTAACTTCCTTTAAGCCCTAAAGAAAGAGCCACTCTGAGCCTACACACTCATCTACTACACAGATCTGGATGGGAATTATAAGACCCAGTGTCATTAACCCTCTAATGTATAGGACTACAACTTCTTATCTCTTTCAGTGTCTTGTATGCTACTGGCAGGCAGTTTAATGGCCTCTTAATTTGTGTGTGTGGATGAACTAATTAGCAATACTAAAATATAAAATCACCTTATATTTTCTTATAGTCAGGTCCTCTGAGGGTTCTGAATTTGTCTTCACACATAAGGCAAAATAATCAAAGAACTAGAGCTTGTTAAATTTGCCTTCATTAACACTGAATTCATTTGCCTAAGTACTCTTACCCCTGCTGAGCTCACTTAAGAATACAATTTCCCTGTCTGATATTTTTTCTTCTTTCCCAGAATACATTTTTCAGCTAATAAGGAATCCACATTTTTATTTTTTAATAAGAATTTTTCTCTTTCTGTATACCTCTTAAATGTCACACATTTACAAAAGATGATCTTTATGTCAAGGTAGCTCCAGCTAAGGTAGCCAGTTCATAAGAACCTGCCAGACCTGTGCTGATCAGGCTTAACTTTTAACATCCACAGCACAATCCCCTGGACAGGAAAGACATTATGCATGTCATCTTGTTTTCCTTCATTTTATGAGAAAGTGCTATCAAGTGCATTGACCTTCTTGGTGCTTTGTTGAAGTCAAGTAATTAACCTATTGGATCTTTTTATTGCCTTTGTGGCAATGTTGGCATGTCCCATTGATTGATTTAGGTGCTACTTATAAGTCAAAAGCCTCACTCTTTTTCCTTTCACCGTCTGATTTTTCATCCTTCCTAAATCTGATGTTTCACTTCAAAGCTTCTGGCACTAAGTCGTTAATTCATATTTTAATCCATTTCTTGTCATTTGTGCATACTGAAATCCAATGTCTTAATCAGCTGTACCCTCTTGGCTCACAGCTGTTTCCTCAACTTTTGATATCAGGCATATAAACCCTGTTAAGACACTTTCTGCTGAATAAAATACCCAAGGCTACATCTGATATTTGACAGGATAATCCCAGTGGTATTTTCCATAGACTACTTAACTCTCATGAGCACTGTACAGTTCATGTTTTCTTTTAATATTGCAGAAATGGTTTAATTGATTTTTCATTCAGCCTTCTATCAGTGACCTCTTTGTCAGACTTCATTCCTGACACTATTCCCAAATTGTATTTTCTCTCTTTTTCTTTTTCTTTTTTTTTTTTTTGGTGTGTTTTTCCCTTAGAATGGGACGGATATACTCAGGGGTGCAGGATGATGTACACCCACTCTCTGTGTCAGTCTGGCTCATTACGCACTGAGGACTACATTCTACATTCATGTACGTTCATGCTGATAGAAGTGTGTTCTGTATCTATTGATGCAGGCACAGAAAGAGAAATCTTGAGTATCCGGCGCTTCAGTGCACAACTTACTCTGTGCATTTTTCATGTCTGCTTTTAGTAAAGGAGATTTCTGGGAAGATAGAGTCTTGGCAGAAGCCATGCCTATGAAGGCTTCACTGAAGAGGCTGGATCAGTGCAGCTCCCAGCTGATTTATTTCAGTCCTCTGGCCCTCTGCAAATTAAGCTGATTAGCTCTGATCTTGTCCTTTTTGCCCACCTCGGGAGATATGGGAGATGGTTTCTTACAGTATCACAGGCTCCTTCCCTGGGCTCTAGCTGTCATCTGACAATGTAGGAAGAAGCAGCATCTGCCATGAGCAGATCCAGGGCTGTTAGGTTTTATCATCATCTTATTGTCATAATCCTCATCATACTTCTGCCTGGTGGTTAACATTTAACTTCAAATGTAAGGCCGCTGAGGCTTGTTACTCAAACTGTTTAAAACATGCCTGTTCTGTACACTGTCGATGTGAAGTGCTGAACACTTTGTTTCAGGAATATATTCCTCCGAGGTTCAATATCAGAGCCTTGGCCTGATTTTATTTTGATCTTCTTACATATGTTGCATTAGACAATGATCTTGAAATCCCACAGTATAAAGGCTTCAAATGTCTGTAAGCAGATGCAAATAGAGACAGCCTGGAAAGTATTTGTTGAAGATTCAAACATAGTGCTGTTCAAATACACCAATAGAATCTGACAATGAATTAAGACATAAACATTAAAAACCTTTAATATTTCCAGTAAATCTTGTTTTGTAGGATTTCATAAGTGAAGTTTGTTTTAAGTGGCATTAAATAAAAAACAGGAAGTCAATGATTTGCAAAGCAAAGCCATGAACTAGAATAAAATTATTCCACCTAAGTTTAATTTCATATCCATAAACATATACATGCTCACAACTTTTCCCTCTTAATGTGTCTTAATTTTTATTGACATACAAAAAAAAATAAATTACCGGAAGGTGTTAGAATTTACTTCCAAGATTTGGAGATGCCATTTGACCAGAATTAGCTCAACATGAAAAACTAAGTGACTCCCTACTGTCTGCGTTCCAATCTATCTCAAGTTCTCAGGATCTAAACGGGAATATAAAAAAATACCTGTTCAAAGTAGGAAATAATTGCTTTCTGTATTTAACTTTTTTAATACCTTAATTTTGTGTGGCACACGGAGCATATAGTCATTTGTATGTGACAGTTATTTTTGTTTAAAACCAATTTGTACATATACTTTTTTAAAAACACAGCAAAATTGAAGCTTAGCAAGAAAATGTTAATGTTTATGCATTATTTAGTCCCAGTATTGCCAAGGAGTCTGCCCACACAGAGTCCCAACAGATGCTAAACAGATAGAAAGTCTGCCAAAAGCTGAAAGCATTGTGTAGCCTCCATCTCACACTCAGTGTCATTTAAATTCAGGTGTTAATCTCTGCCTAGTTTATTGAAATCTATCAAACTGAGAAAAGGGGATCACATTTTAGTGATATTTCAGACTCCCAAAATATTTTTTTAATGTATGTTAACTAATTTCCATTAACTTCTAGATTGTAATGTTACTTAAATTTGGTTAAGTAAGAATAACTGGATTTAAAAGGAATTCTGAAAAGCTAAGTCTGCCTTTGCTTTGTTATAGATGTATAGAATACTAGCTTATGTGCCAGAGGTTTGTAGAGGCTTCAGAACTCAAAAAGACTTAAGGATGATTAAGATGATAAAATGTGTGTGTCCACATAAAATAAATATGAAAGATGGATGCATGTTCTGCACTTTCACTTGACAGCAGTGGGAATGTACTGGTTTAAATTCACTGAATATACTGATAATTTAAACTCTTTATCAAAGCCTTTAAAACTGTTTACTGTGCAAAACTGTCACATGAGTAAAGATATCTAGGAATATTAGAACTTTGTCTCCTAAATAATATATAATTTTTCTGCTTAGTGAACTGTAGAAAAAATTGAAAATCTAAGAAGGCTTAATAAAAATATCCTTTTATAAATCATCCTAAACTGGGATGCAGAAGTCTTAATGTAAAATTAATCTTTTATACATGTTTAAGGAAATGGTTATAAAGAGAGTGTTAAAACTCAGCACAGATTTTTTTTTTTATTTTTCACCTTAGATCGGAAGGTTCCCCCTTTGTATCTGACACTGTTAAAAAATATACCTCCCACCCTCAGGAGCAAGTTATTACCCTCATTCAGACTTAACTTTACTGAGGATAAATTGCTTATTTCACAGAATCACAGGAGGGCTGAGGTGTCCCATCAGGTCCCATGGAAGTACTCTTGTCCAGTTTGTTTAAATATACCTTTAATTAATCCTTCTCTACTTAGGGTGTCCTCATTTGTGCATGCTTTCCCACAAGTCTCAGGGGCCTGCAATTCCTGAAGGTTTACCAGTAAAGCCCAAGGCAGAGAAGGCATTGAGTACCTCAGCCTTCTCCATGCCCTTTGTCACCAGGTCCCCTGCCCCATTCAGCAGTGGGTCTGTGTTTTTTCTTCCCCAGTCTGTCTTTTGCTGCTGATAAACCTGTAGAAGTCCTTCCTGTTGTCTTGTACTTTCCTCACCAGATTCAACTCCAGATGGGCTTTGGCTTTCCTAACCCTTTCTAATCCTATCTTGTTTCTGACAATTTAAAAAAGATGTTGGAGGTTTTCCTCTTTAACTAGTGTCACGATTATTGAAGACTGAAATGCAGTTAGTTGTAGTTGAAATAAGCGAACGACTGTTGCTGAGGATCTGCTTCCTCCTATTTGTGAAGGCAGTTTTTAGCAGCTTCAGTTTCTTTCTGTGAGAACAGCAATAGCGCTTTGTGAATCCCTGGAGATCCTGCATCAGATATAGGAGAAAGCATATTGTAAATTGGGTAAAACTGACAAGGAAAAATTTTTTTTTCAGATGATTCTAGCAAAATGAAAAAGAGAAAATACGAAGCCAACCCCCTTCCTAAATCTGTTTTATAGTCGCTAGATGACATCACCTTTAGCAATTACAGTTAGATATGTAAAATGCTAATGGCACGTTACCCTTAAGGTGTTTTACAGAACATGCACTGGAAGCAGTAATTTAAGAGGTAATAGAGACACTTGACAACTCTTAATGAAAGCAGTAGCTCGAAAATCACACATTTCCAGGCCTTTAGGTGCAGTGTTGTGAGGCTCTCAAAAACCGAGAGGTTCACTAGTTCATATTCTTACGAGTGGAAATGAGCTCTATTGCCTGTCTTGTAGAAACGTTAGCCGAGAGGTAAGTGTTGAAAGAAACAGCAAGTTCAAGCAGTGGTGAATGTAGAGGTAGTAGGACTTGTTAAAAGCAACAGGGAACTTGGGCTTCGTGGCCTGTTGTGCAAAAATGTGTAAAGAATGATTAAAACAATGTAATAGAACAAGAAGCCAGAAGAGTCTCCTCCTGGATTTGGTTTCCTAGCAAATGCAAAACCTGAATTTTATTTGAGGTTTGAAAACCTTTTGATGAACCCTGCGCTTTGAGCACAGCTGGGGTGATTTATGGCTTTGTGATTTCAATCTGTAACAGGCAGAACTTTGCTGGGTTGTGCTGCAGTTTTGAATTTTTGAGGTTTCAGATGTGAGTCATTAGCTTTTTCAGCCCTTCACTTAAATCTTTTAGCAGATACAATTTTTCTCCCAGCTGTTCATTCAGACATTTCAGATAAATAAAAACTAAGCAAAACAAAGCAACTCCATAACCTGCTAAAGAAGATTCAAACAAATAAAAGTCCGTTCTAGTTTCAGTTCAGTTTCATTTGCCTGCTTTGTCTAATGTTGTAGTTTTCAAGTCACATGTAGTATTTTTGAGAGAAAACAAAAGTTGGCAAGATATGAATTTCTCATACATAAACTACATAGTGGTAACCAGGCTGTGCCTTGAAGAGATCATATCAGCTTGTTTTTATCAGGGCTTTGCTGGTTTTAAATAGTATGCCTGTGCAAAGTTAACATAATCTGTATTTCGCATATTGCTCCTAATTTGAGTCATGCCAAAGCACAGAAAACATGTGAAGCACTGCTTGCATCTCAGCTGGAAGGTTTATCAGTTGTAACCGGAGTTAGCATGACACGGGTTATAACTGGAGTTAGCAGCTGCTGCTGTGATCGTTTGGTAGCACAAAGACCAAAACACATTAATGCTATTAGTCATTCTTAGCTCCCTCACAATTCATTTGCAATTATTTACAACAATTAGTAGAGGAACTCAATGAGACATCTTGTAAGTGCATTGCCAATATGGATACAGATGGCCAAGTGTTACTTTGGGGGTGGTAACTTAAGGACAGATGAAATGAGTTAGCCAGTGAAGGTGCATCCTCTCTTACTGACAACATGCTAGTAAATGAAGTGTGCCTAGGACCATGCTCTGTCCCTGAGGCCAGCTGACATGGAGAAGCTTGTGTCCATGCTGGTAAACTCTCCCAGTCTGTATGCAGGGTGGAGTTATGGAACTGCCACCTGGAAATGCACCATGGAGGGTTTTCATTAGAAAGGATGCTTGAGGTTTGCTTGGAAGAGTGCTAGCTGGGCCAGACCAAAACTTTCCCAGGGACATTTCTAAAAACTTAACAACATACAGAATACCAGTGCTTGGAATATTCCCTGGAAGCTTTTAATATATGAGTATTGATATAGCCTCAGTGTCTTTCAGGATGTTGGCAATGTCTTGTTTTTCATTAACTCAAGTAAAAAATTTACTATTGGAAATTCAACATATATTTGCTATGTGAGCATGAAATATTGCATATACTCCTGTTGCACTGTCAACTTGTGTGTGTGTTGAGCACTAGTGTCTATTGACAGCCAAATCTTTCCTGACAGTTTGTCAGGAACCTACTCTGCAATATGAATCCAATGGCCGAATGCAGACAAGACGTAAGATCTGTTTTGGCCTAATGCCAAGAGTGCTGGCAGAAAAAAAATGTGTTCTAGGGAATGAGTACACATCATTCTTGAATCAGAAACTGCTAGCTGCAGCACCAAAGAAGCAGGAATTATTTTACAGGAAGCAAAAGTAAATTCAGTGTGTTTTTCAATTTGTACTGCACAAAAATAAAAATTCATATTAATGCAACATTTTTATGGTAGGATGGTTTGATCTTGAAAATGCAGCTACCATTCATGGTTAATGCCAAGCATATGCTTACATAGTGATGGCTGCTCCTGTTGATTCAACAAATGAAAATGTCGTGTTCTTGAGAAATAAGTCTGATTTCCATGTGCAGAGCCACACATGTCACACACTGAGCTTCCTCTGTTTGCTATAGCCACTTTCTCCTGGAGTCTCTTCTGTAACTGTCTGACTGGCGGCATGATATATACAGTGAATATCAGAACCTGTTTCCCACTTTCTAGTGAACACAGACATACTTTTGAAGAAGGGTAATCTGGGAGCTACCTCAGTATGGTGGTTCAAAATGTACCTTATTGCAAGTTTGAATTTCAAATGAAGAATATACTTTTGTGCCTTACTAAAGTGAGGCCTTAATGCCCATGAAAGCTAATAATACTATGTAATTTATCTCACATTCATTCCAGGGCACAGTTCTAGAAAGCGTCACTTCAGGTATTAGTACTGAAACTATCTCAGTGCCTAAAAAGTCACCATGTTTTTCTTTTTTCTTTTCAGCTGTGGGACCTACTTCAGAAGTTGCAGTTCATCATGACATACATTGCTCCCTGGCAGATTGCCTGGGGATCATCGTTCCATGTTTTTGCTCAGCTCTTTGCAATACCTCATATCCTTTATAAATTTGTTTTTCTTTATTTTTAAATTCCTCTTCATGTATGTAATTTATTTACAGTGTTTGAACAAGATGCAAAATTCCTAGATAACTTATTTTAAAATGTGAAAATGCTTGGAGCATCTCCTGAGAAATAGTTTTCTCTCTTTCTTGACTGCATGGGATCTGAAACTGGGAAACTGAACTCTGACTCAAACTGGTCTGTTTATGCCTCCTCACTTCCCACCCAGCCACATTCTGCAGATCACTTACTTCCACAGTCCTCAGCACTGACTTTTGATGCATCCAGAAAGAAACATTGTGACTGTCATATTAGCTCCAACTTGGGTGGACTGTTATGATTGCAGACGCTAGTTTTGTAAAATGCTGGGCATATGGCTGGCTGAGCTCTAAAATATTAGTTACTTTCTCAGTGCTTCTAGTTGGTATCTCAGATACAAATTCATTTCAGTGAGACAATTTCTGTTGCAACTGTCCTGATTTTAATTTTTTTTTTTCCATTTCAGAAGCAGCTGGGTTTTAACATTTTAATGTACACTTTTCATTGTGGTGCTGAGAAGCATTCTCCTTTTTAACATTTCCACTCTTTTTTATGAGTATGAATGTATGTTCATCAACACCAAAGCAGTCCTTCAGAAACAGTCTGTTTCAGTGCCTGTTCCAGGGCTGTGAACATTGGGTTTGTAGATATGGAGGGTAAAACACAGAGTTCAGTGACCCCCAAATGTCTGTAGGGTTAAAATACATATATTGGATTTTTGGAACAAAAATTTTTCAGCTTAAAGTCTAATTCAATTAGAAACTTGATTTAATACAGGAAAAAGATTAAAAAATGGAATAAAACACTTTAACTGAACAAATTTAACTTTATTGACATCTAAAGCATTTTCAGAGACAAACTTTTCATTTCTTGCTTCCGTCCCAAAGTTGCGGAAGAAGAGTTGACAAAGTAGTTTTAGTTCAGACCTACTGAAGAGTTTACTTTGTACTGTTTATTAGATATACGCAGTTAAGCCTTTGTCCCTTTCATCCCACAGTGTTTTTTCCCTTCCCCTTGAGTGATTTCTTCCCTCTGCTCTTTGCTGTGATATGTTGAATCATATGCAGCATTGATTAACAATGCTTATGTTTCTAGATAGGAAGAACAAATTGGGAGTCTTGGTCATAGTAAAGTGCAGAATAACTCCCAGAGAGAAAGCTTTAGAATGTCAGTTTATAAAAGGAAAGCATTATAAAAACAGTGATCTGTCTGAGCATTTTGAGTGATTTATAGCAAAGTGTTCCAGAATTTCACAACAAAAAAGTATTTTCATCTCTGTTGTAGGTGTGAATTGCAGGAGAACTGTTTATAAAGTTATTTAGCAAAACATTTAAGAACTAAGATTATATTTCAACGAGTTTCCCTTTGGTCACAAATACTTTGTGCAGTGATAACTTTACTATTGATAAAAGTAGCAATTAAGCTTTGCAAAATGGCAAGTAGTTAACTAAGCAGGGTTTAGTTTGTTTACACAGTTACTGCTAAAGTGATTGAGACTAGCTTTCTATTATTTATAGTATGCTTTGTAAATGCAAATCTGTCTTTTAAGGCAACGTTGCAATTAAGATACTGGTTAAATGCCCAAGTTACTATTCCCACAACAACAATAACTCTGCCTTTTTGCACAGTTTTTTTATTTGTTGCTACCATAACCCTGCAAACAGTAATGATGAATGGACGTTGCAGTTTGCAGAGGCACTAAGCCTGCCATTTCTTTGCAGAGTTAATTATTTGTGGCTCTTAATTGCCTAAATCACATTTGCAAATGGGACATAAATTTTTAAATTTCGCAGTGCCTTGGTGAACTTTAGCCATAGAGCTCAGTGATGTGACTAGTTCTGTATGCTTTAATGCATTTGATTGTGGCGTGCAGGGCATGAAGGGCAACACATGTGGAGCTTTGCCTGGTGGAGGTTGTGGAGCCTTCACCATTAGAGATCTTCAGGTATTTAGACAAACACCTATCAGGAGTCATAGAGGTTTAGTTGATCCTGCCTTGTGGCTGCTAGATGGACTATGTGACCCCTCAAAGTCCCTCCTAATCCCAAAAGACCAGGAATGGGAATGAGCTTCTGGCTTGAGGAGAGATCTGCAACTTCACTTCCCAGTATTTAAATGGGTAAAATGAGGTTATATGTTTATAATTATCAGTGCATTGAGAAAGTCAGTGTAGTTTGTAGTCAGAGGAGGGTTTTACCTAATGAATGAACAGTGAGATTTGGAGAGAAAGGATTTTGTAGTTCAGATAATCCTGCTTATGAGAGTTTCTGCTTTGGTTGTTTCAGGGTTACGGTTCTAACATCAGAAAAGGAAGCCCTGTGACACTCGGTTCTCCCATCCTCTATTTGATCGTGTGCCTGGAAGTGACCAAACATTTTTGGCCTGTAGTAATTGCAATTAAAAATGTGGGTTTTGAGAAACAGAGCATTTGGGCTGGCCTTACTGCATAGTTTTGTGTTAAAAGACGGGGAAGGAAGAGTTTGAAAATGTCAGTCTTTCAGTTACTCGTTTTGAAGATGATTTGAATTTAAGCAGATTTTTAAATCATAAAAAATAATCCTCAAATACAATGTTTTATTTCATGTTGAAGAGTTTTTAGTTATTTTTCCTCAAAATTTGATTTTGGCCATCTTAAAATGAAAATCCATTATTCACAAAGAAACAAGTTCCACTTCTACGCAGTATAACCTAACAAAGATGGTATGCAGGAAACCTGCCTTGGGACACAGAGTAAGAAAGTGCGTCTGTAATTGGTGGTGCTTTTATATTTTTCACTTAGACATAATTAAAGTGTTGGTATAAAAAGAAAAGAATTATCTAATAAAAGCAAATTGGATACCATCAAATAAAAAAACTCCTGATGACAAATAATTGTCCACTGTACACATCAACTATATATAAGGGAGTCAGGTGCTGTTACTTGCTCTCATGACACACTTACATATATGAAACAGTTAGTTAAAATCACTCTTCACAAGTCAAATGGGAAATATCTTCCAATGTACATTTAGTAGAGAATTATGTCTTTTAGAAAAAATAGAACTGTTGCTACTGATTATGTCTTGGACACACAGTGGAGGACTAAATGTCTTAATACGTGATGGTGGCAATTTTTAAATCAGTCATGACAGTAGAACTCTCTTTAGAAAACTTGATTTTCTGTCCTTATCGGTTCTCCTTGTTCTCTTTTTCTCTCTTCAACTCCCATGCCTTCTTCCCTTACCTGACACTTGTAAATACTTGTTCATCTTTCACAGCCAGTGCTGATTTTGACTACAGTGTAATGTGACAGTTTAACTTTTTTGATGCACTTGCTTCCCGCTCTGTGCTCTCTGTTGCTTTTTGAACTTTGATGGCAGCTCATTTTCCAATCTCTCTAACGCACAAAGACACCGTTCCAGACCACTCTCTTTTAATAAGTTTGAGGGATTTGAGAGAGATCTTTTGTTAAATATTTGTCTATAGATTTTGCAAATTGCTTTGAAAGCATGGCTAGCTAGCCTTTTTATGGAAATACTGTACCATGAGTGATGCTATGTGTATTAAAATGTTTTTTCTGTAAAGTCTCAGAGACTGTGGGACACACATACAGGATATTACTAGAAGAGGGTAAGGTAAAAGACTGCATATTGGGTGATTTGACCTTAATTTTAGTTTGAGATGCACTTGATCGCTGTGCTTTGATAGTGGCTCCTTAGTTCATGGCTTCTTTACTTAGCACCTTCCTTTCAAGAGAGGTGTAAAGAAGGATAACTCGTCTCTTATGCCATCTTGGAAACTTTTTTCCTGAGATTTCATGGATGTGGTATGATTTAATGAAGAATTAAAGCTTAACATTTCATTTCCTTGGGATTTTTTAATGATATTCCTTTTAACTTATATCTCTTTTAGTATCCGTATCCATCTCCTGACTTGCTTTCCAGTAATCTGAAATATGATTTTACATTTAAAGTAAGGTATGGATTCAGGTATTCATTATGATGTTTGTGTGTGATATTTTCAATTTCCTGTCCTCACCTTCTCATTTCATATATATTTTAAAAGTATGAAATGCTGAACATTTTTTTACCTTTCAGTCAGCAGGGAGTATTAAAATGTCAGTAAGAATTAACATGAAATCATGATTTTAAGCCAGCAGGATGGATTATAGAGGCATAGTTGTTTATCCACATTGCAAAATAAGCAGAAACTCACAGAATGGAATATCAGACACATTGGGAGTAAGATGCCAGTGCAGAGACAAAAAAATTTCCAAGAATGTGATATTGGGGGGGGGGAGGGTGATGTTTTAAACTGTGTCAGACTCTGGAAAGGCACTTTGTGTTATAGAAGGTCCAGTAGGTAGCTTGAAAAGGGCACTTAGTGGTCTGCCTGTGCTCAGGATCTGTCCTCAGGCAGAGATTAGACAGGGTCACCCTGCTAATAAGGTACTTCGTTCAGACATGTCGCCTCCTGTACAACTGTGTAGCATCAAAGAGCCATGAATTACATGCTGTAATTGGCAGTTTGGCACTGCCTGCCTTCCTTTCCTTTCCTTACCACATCTTTGGTAAAATAAATAACAAAAAAGCAAAAATAAATAGTTCAAACAGCTGCCTCAACAGTGGTTTAAAAGTATAATTAAATCATTTGTGTTACCTTAACTTGCAATTTTCAGACTCTGCTATGCTTTTTTTCCAAACTCTGGCCACTTCAGTCTTTTCTACACCACTGAGTCCGTTTCTTGGTAGTGTCATCTTTATCGCATCGTACGCAAGACCGATCAAGTTCTGGGAGAAAAACTACAAGTAAGACTATTCAAAAATTTTCTACGCTTGTTATTTGTAAAGGTTTTTCTCTCATTAGTTTCATTTCTGCACGTATTTTTCTTTCTGAAGATAATCCTTAAATTGTTGGGCATGAGAGGTTAATCTTTGAATCTTGATTCTGATGTTTTACTGTTTCGTGGTTATTTGGTTACTTCTGAAGACATATTTAATCAATTATCAGTACCTTACAGATGAGGTGTCATGTTGCATTTGTTGTACCAGCATACAATAACAAAACTGTGAAAAAACCAAATCAGTAAAGCTCCCAGTTGTCAGCCTTTTTTGTCTTGCTAGCTAGTGTTAGCAACTAAATCTGTGAAGCCTTTGGCACTAGAACTCAGGCTGCATTAATATATTTTATACTAGCCTGATTAAATGTTACTGTTCAGGATGTAGCAGGTAACTTAGAGTGAAGTGATAATGAGTGTGCATTGTCATTACTTGCTACATTTGATCTTGGAGTTTGACTTAAGAATTGGTTGGTTTTGTCAGATTTTAGCTGCCACTCATTCAGTTTGACAAGGACATAAACATAGAATATTGAAATGCTTGAATGAAGAGCTTCTGCTCCTCCTACTCAGTAGGACTTGAAAGCCCTGGGTAACTGGGATCTAATGGGCTCCCAGCAAGAGTACTGGAGACAGGGAAACACCTCCCTTTCCAGATGGAGGTAATTTTTGCAAGGGATGAATGAGTAGTCTGTAATGTTAGGGGCTGGATTCAGTGACTAAGGGAGGGTCCTTCGAATCCTGTGCATGAGCTCTTCACCCCCTACTAACATGTAACAAGGCTCGGAGTAACTTACTGCAGCTGCAGAAAAGCGGTTTGAGGCACAAAGTGAAAATTACATTGGCCAAATCAGGACTTGGCCAGACCAGTGAGAGTGCTATGTGCTTACCACACTTATTTTATTGGTGCCACTGTTGTATATGGGCACCTCAAGAGAATTCAAAACTAGAAATTACAGTGATCGATTTTTTCATATTTTAGGGGAAGGGATCTGATTAGTTTGAAGAGTTTTATTTTGTCTGATTTTGACTTTTGTCAGTGAGTATATACTCATCTGTAAAGAAATTACTCAGACAAAGTCAAGTCATATAAAGAGGCTTTGTGTTTGTTTCTGAATATGATGAGTTTTGTGGAAACCTGTTGAGGGGAGTTGAGTTTTGTACACTGGGGCCAGATCTTAACAAAGTTCTCTCTCTCACATCTTTTTTTGGGGGGTCAACAGGTTCATTATTTCATAGGATTGAAATAGCGGAGTCATGGAATGACAGGAGGCTAACACTAGTCCCACAGACAGCTTTACATTTTTGGATGGAAACTTAGAACAATATTAAGTAGGAAGTGGAGATTTTAACATCTGCTGTGTTTTATTTCAGCCAGAGCATTCTGAAGGCATTTTGAGGGACCATATTCATTTGCTTTTGGTTTGTCTAAGACTTTTGGGATGAGATGAACAGAAGATATTCAAAGGAAATTTCAAAAGATGGTTGATGCTTGATACCACCACCACCCCCTTATTTGTTTTGTTTTCATCAGTATTGACTATCTGTGACACGCACTAAGGGAAGTGAGGAAGTTGGTGCTAATAATTTTTGAAAGCAAAGCTAATTATTTTACCCATAAACTGTAAAACTCCAAGTGCAAAAAACCTAACCCTTCTAATACTTTTAAACCACCACTACTTGTCCTTTCAAAATAAGCAGTAACTACAACTTTGTCTTCAACATGAATGCTTAAGACTCTTCGTGAAAAAATCGTGCTTTGCTGTTTGTTAGAAATTCTAGTGTAACTTTTATGATCTTCTCACTTAAAATATAAAAACTACCTTGCCCCTCAAAAACCTTTCAGAAGTAGAGAATAGCCTTGTAGAAGATTCAAGTAGTCGTCAAAGTGAAATAAATGTTTGCACGAACCTGTGGCATCCTGCAATATGTGCTTGTAGTGACTCCTCCTAAATTTGTATTCATTTTGTCTCTAGCACTTCTGATTATCCTTTGCCTTGATTCCATGTCAGTATTTTATTGCTCACATGAAGAACTGACCAGAGTGAGTGAGTGTTGGACTGAAAAACTCTTGGTTCATTAAAGGGACATGGTGAAAAGGCAGAAAAAGGCAAGGGAAGGGATTAATTTTGTGTTAAGAATAGGAAAATTTTCTACAGACTACTTGAAGGAGGTGACATGGGCCTTGCCTTACTGCTCATAAATCTTGACCCTCCAACATCTAAAAATTCAAAGTGATGACATAATTGCTTGCTTTCAGAGCTGTGGAGTTAAATGGGATTGGGAGCTTGAACTGAAGTGGAAAGTTTTGTGGCTTCTGCACTGACCTGTCTTGGGGCTGCAGTGTCCTGTGACCAGACATGCAGTGAGTTTTCAGGTGCTGTAAGACAAAACAGAACAAACAGATGGGGTAGCTGGTGGATAGATTTCCTTTCTGGAGTCCAGTGACAGTTTTGCTGAGTTCAGCTCAGGGTAGTCATGGAAAGTCACAGGTTCACTACAGTGCAGTTGGAGATATGCTCATACAAAGCAGAAGCTCTGGCTGATTCTTTTGCTATTTCCATACTCATTGTATGTTAACAGGAACTTTTGCCCAGGGGAAAGCTACCTTCAGTGTGCTTTATATAGCGTTTTTGTTTTGCCTGCTTTGCATACTCATTTTCAAACACTTCCTTGCTGTATTGATGACTGCATTAAATTACCACATTTATATTAGCTACACAAAAACTCATTTACGTTTATATGAAGTTAGAGGTAGTCAATTCCATGGTTATATTCTTTTATAATTTAACCTCTTAATTGGACTAACTGAAACCAGTTTTGACAAGCAGTCTAGATATCAAAATATCATGGTTTTGTTTTTCTTCCAAGTCGTAAATTAGGTTGCCGCCTTAGAATGTCATTTCTGTTCATCAGTATATGCACATTTCACTGCTGTCAAGCAGACTTCTTTTTTTCTTTGGTTCACTTAAGGACAACTTATTTTTGCATCTCATTTGGGCCAACACTGTGAAGCTAGATGAGGAAAAACCATCCAGTTTATTTTCTGTAAAGTGAATCCAAAATTGAAGCTTTGGACATTAGCAAGTAGAGAGTACCATGTTTATTAATAGAGCTGGGCTATTAGCCCAGCAGCCTGAGTAGTGAGAAACTGCTCCATCTGTTCCTTAAAGTGTTGGTTTGGTTGTCTCTACCCGGTGTTGTCTGAGTGCACACATACATATCTTGCATTTCCAGTGTTTCTTTTAGTCCCACTTCTTCTGCTGGCTAAAGAGGAGTTTGATTTTTCAGGTTTCTGACTGGGTATCTGCCACTCTAGATGATGTGAGCTGTAGCTGGAAGTTTTAGAGAATTATGATGATGGCTTGTTTTTTCAAGGAGATGGAGGAACTCCAGCAGGTTAAAAAAAAAAAAGATTAATTTTGACAGTAAGCAAACTGTGAAATTCCTAGCAATCTCTTAAAAATTCAGGAGTCCTGCTGTGCCTGTTTGTGCTCTTGTGGTGTGTGCACAGAGCAGGGGTGTTCTTCCCTGCAATCAGCAGATGCTGTTTGTTTATAGTGTGCACTTTGGTACTTGCTGCATGCAAAGTCTAGTACACCAATACATCACTGAGGTCAGGGATCTTTTGGGGGGAAAGGGAAAGGTACTTTAAGAAGAAGGAAAAATAAGGCAATAAGGAAGTTGAATAAGAAAGAACAGCTTCTCATGCAACCACTTTTTTACAGCTTTTGCTGCTGCTGTTGTTGAAAAGAGAGGGGTGTAAAATCAGAAGGCTGGCCTGCTGCTCATGAGCTGGTTGCCTCATGGGAGTCCAACTATGAGAATTTTTCTTTCTTTTTTTTTTTTTTTTTTAAAAAAAAACCCCCACGTTTGATTCAACACTGGCTTTGTCCTGCCATTAGCCTGGGTCCTGCTTCCCAGTTTGAAGAGTCCTGTTTTAGTCTTTATTTTCACAGCTTGTTGGAATGATTAGGCTGTAGATGTCAGAGAGAGAAAAGGAAATAGCAGTAAATCTTGTTTAATATATAGGCACTTTAAAGCATAAAGTGCTTGTTCAAATGCTGTTGTTCCATTTCTCTGCTTTGCTTTTTTTCTTAAACACTTTGCTGCAGCCTGACTCTGTCCCCCTCCTCCCTTCCTCTTATCTTACTTTGTATCTTGGATATGGCAATGGGCAGAACAGAGTAGGAAGTTTACTTTCATTCCCCAGTGGGTCTAACCGCTGGATCGTGTCAAGCAGCCTGTTCTCCTCTGCAGCTGTGACTTGTCCCTGCAAACAGCAAACTGCCACCAGGAATCTGGATATTTCACTGCCTACAAGCCTCTTGTCTCTCCTGCTCCTTCCTGTTTCTATTCTTTCTCGGTCATCTGCTTCAGTGCCTATTTTTGGGTAAGGCACAGCTTGCATTTGCTTTGAAGGGTCTTGAGTGAATTACAGTGTGGTGTAACTGAATTAGTTAGGTGTCTCTAAAGAGGCTGTGATTAAATTGCCAGTTATCTCAGAATGGCATTACAGGACACCTCTCTGTCTTTGAGAATATGTGAGCAAGCATTTCTTTTCTCCATCTTTTAAAAAAGTGTATCACTGTGTTATTGTTCCAGTCATTGTGGTCTGGAAAACAGCCACCTGTAAGGTTAATACAGCTGGAAACAGAGGGTGAGGAAAACCTGCCCTGCCTCAGTTCTAGTGCAGCTGGCATTTTCTTTTTTGCTACCAGCTCACTTAACCTGCCCATCGTGGACAGCCTGCAGGTAGAATGGGGAGAGTTTTCCCAGTGTAGACATAATTTGAGCTGACCCCACATTATGCACATAGGTGGTAAAAGGAGTTATGAAAAGTACCCATATGCTCCCTCCCTTTTTCCCATAAAATAACAGGCTGTCCACTTCCAAATGCTTATTTTTAACACACCCTAGTGCATCTGGTTTCCCTGTGAGCCTGCTCATCTGTTACAGCTGCTACAACCTCTGCTCTGAACACAAAGCGAGATCCTTCGGTTTGCTGTCTCAGTGGAGGTAGGGGGTTGAGATCCATGCGGCAGCAAAGATGCAAGGGTTATTGATGTGTTAGAAACCATGGAAGCGTCTGGGAATGGTCACGTAGGAATTAGGGCTTCTCCCCCCAGAAAGATGGTGGGATCAGTAGCCCAACTGAAGTGCATCTACACAAATGCACGCAGCGTGGGCAACAAACAGGAGGAGCTGGAAGCCATTGTGCAGCAGGAAAACTATGACATAGTTGCCATCACGGAAATGTGGTGGGATGACCCACACAACTGGAGTGCTGCAGTGGATGGCCTTAAACTCTTCAGAAGAGATAGGTGAAAGCAGAGGTAGTGGGGTAGCTGTATATATTAGGGAGTGTTTTGACTGTCTAGAGCTTGATAATGGTGACAATAGGGTTGAGTGTTTATGGGTGAGAATCAGGGGGAAGGCCGATAAAGTAGATATCATGGCGGGAGTCTGTCACAGACCACCCAACCAAGATGAAGAGACAGACAAAATACTCTATAAGCAGCTGGGAGAAGTCTCACAATCGCTAGCCCTTGTTCTTATGGGGGATTTTGGCTTACCAGATGTCTGCTGGAAATACAATACAGCAGAGAGGAAACAGCCCAGGAGGTTCCTGGAGTGTGTGGTAGATAACTTCCTGACACAGCTGGTGAGTGAGCCAACTAGGGAAGGTGCCCAGTGGACCTGTTGTTTGTGAACAGAGAAGGACTTATGGGTGATGTGATGGTTGGAGACTCTCTTGGACACAGCAATCACGAAATTATAGTTTTTGATTCTCAGAAGAGTAAGGAGTGGGGTCAGCAGAACTGCTACCTTGGACTTCCGGAGGGCAGACTTTGGCCTGTTTAGGAGCCTGGTTGACAGAGTCCCTTGGGGCAGTCCTGAAGGGCAAAGGAGTCCAGGAAGGCTGGATGTTCTTCAAAAAGGAAATCTTAAAGGCTCAAGAGCAAGCTGTCCCCATGTGCAGAAAGGCAAGCCGGCAGTGAATAAGAATGGCCTGGCTGGACAGAGAGCTTTGGCAGGAACTCAGGGAAAAAAAGGAGAGTTTATGACCTTTGGAAGAAGGGGCAGGCAACTTGGGAGGACTACAAGGATGTTATGAGGTTATACAGGGAGAAAATTAGAAGGGCTAAAGCCTAGCTAGAACTTAATCTGGCTACTGCTGTAAAAGGCAATAAAAAATGTTGCTATAAACATATTAGCAACAAAAGGAGGGCTAAGGAGAATCTCCATCCTTTATTGGATGCATTGGGAAACATAGTGACAAAGGATGACGAAAAGGCTAAGGTACTTAATGCCTTCTTTGCCTGGGTCTTTAATGGTAAGACCAGTTGTTCTCTGGGTACCCAGCCCCCTAAGCTAGAAGACAGGGACAGATACACACAAATCTCTGGGACCAGATGGGATCCACCCAAGGGTACCGAGGGAGCTGGTGGAAGTGCTCACCGAGACGCTTTCAATCATTTGTCAGCAGTTCTGGCTAACTTGGGAGGTCCCAGTTGACTGGAAAGTAGCAAATGTGACACCCATCTACAAGAAGGGGCCAGAAGAAGGATCCGAGGAACTACAGGCCTGTCAGTCTGACTGCTGTGCTGGGGAAGGTTATGGAGCAGATCATCTTGAGTGCCATCATGTGGCACGTAGAGGACAACCAGGTGATCAGGCCCAGTCAGCATGGGTTTATTAAAGGCAGGTCCTGCTAGACTAACCTGATCTCCTTCTATGACAAGGTGATCTGTTTAGTGGATGAGGGAAAGGCTGTGGATGTTGTCTACCTAGACTTTAGTAAAGCCTTTGATATAGTTTCCTATATCAGTCTCCTGGAGAAACTGGCTGCTCGAGGCTTGGACAGGTATACTCTTCATTGGGTAAAAAACTGGCTGGATGGCAGGGCCCAAAGAGTGTGGTGAATGGAGTTAAATCCAGTTGGCAGCCAGTCACAAATTGTGTTTCCCAGGGCTCACTATTGGGGCCAGTTCTGTTTAATATCAGTGATCTGGATGAGAGGATCAAGTGCACCCTCAGTAAGTTTGCGGATGACACCAAGTTGGGTGGGAGTGTTGATCTGCCTGAGGGTAGAAAGGATCTACAGAGGGATCTGGACAGGCTGGAGCGATGGGTTGAGGCCAATTGTATGAGGTTCAGCAAGGGTCACTGCTGGGTCCTGCACTTGGGTCACAACAACCCCATGCAACGCTACAGGCTTGGGGAGGAGTGGCTGGAAAACTGCCTGGCGGAAAAGGACCTGGGGGTTTTGGTCAACCACCAGCTGAATATGAGCCAGCAGTGTGCCCAGGTGGCCAAGAAAGCCAACAGCATCTTGGCTTGTATCAAGTAGTGTGGCCAGCAGGACGAGGGAAGTGATCCTACCCCTGTACTTGGCACTGGTGAGGCCACACCTCGAATACTGTGTTCCATTTTGGGCCCTTCATGATAAGACAGACATTGAGGTGCTGGAGCATGTCCAAAGAAAAGCAACGAAGCTGGTGAAGGGTCTAGAGCACATGTCTTATGAGGAGCAACTGAGGGAACTGGGGTTGTTTAGCCTGGAGAAGAGGAGGCTGAGGGGAGACCTCATCACTCTCTACAACTACCTGAAAGGAGGTTGTAGTGAGGTGGGTGTTGGTCTCTTTTCCCAGGTAATAAGCAATAGGACAAGAGGAAATGGCCTCAAGGTGCACCAGGGAGGTTTAGATTGGTTATTAGGAAAAATTTCTTCACTGAAAGGGTTGTTAAGCATCGGAACAGGCTGCCCAGGGAAGTGGTGGAGTCACCATCCCTGGAGGTATTTAGAAGACATGTAGATGTGGCCCTTAGAAACATGGTTTAGTGGTGGACTTGGCAGTGCTACGTTAATGGTTGGACTTGATGATCTTAAAGGTCTTTTTCAACCTAAATGATTCTATGATTCTAAACATCATTGACCCATAACTGTCCATGGGCCTTGTTTGGGAGCTGCATGTTCAGACCTTTCAAGCTCTCCTTTTTGGGGCTGGATTTCTTTTTTAGTCTTTTCTTGCTATGTTGTTTGATTTTTCACATGTTCTTAGACCTCCATAGTGGTGATGTTTACAGAGGAACAACTGCAGCAGATGTTTATAGTTCAGTAATGCCTTGGACATTGATTTATAATGAATGCTTTAAAGAAAGGTACATTAACCTCTGAAGTCAACAATTACAGCAGAACCTTTTTTCCTCCTAATTGACAGGACTTAGTGTTTGCCTTATTTCCTCAAATGTCACTTTAGAAATGTTATGTTCTGACTGCTGTCACTGCCTGTTCTCCTTACTTAGGGTTCAAACTCTTCTGAATGCTTCCAGCCACCTGGCATGAAAGCTGCATTACAGCCATGAGTTTTACTGTTAACTGCAATTGTTTTATTTTCTTCTGAACTGTTTCTCTTTGCTAGTTTCTGTGTTTCTCTCTGGCTGCTTCTATTTCTATACTGTTTTTTATGAACTGAACAGAAAGAAGCACGGTATTCCAGCTGCATGACTTTAGAGATTCTAGTCCCTTTGTTATCAGCTATTACTCGGTTTTATAAATGCTAGCCCCTTTGATGACCGTGGGTTTTTTAAGAGGGGTCTTCACTGAGTTGGCCTCAGGCCACCTCCAGGCTTTTATTGAGTGTTAATTTAGAACTCAGCAAAATCGTATAAATAAGTATCAGCGTGTAGATAAAACCAAAATGGGTGCTTATTACTGCCTCGGCCTTACAAGTCAAAACAAATAGGACCAATGAATGAACGGGTTTTAGTCTGAATTTTTGGTGTGCTTTCTTCAAATCAGAAGGGCTGCCTGATCCTCTTCACAAAGCATGTGGAATTTGGTGAGAGACTTTCTGGATACTTCAAAGGGATTTAGATCCTTGAGCATCTAGCCTAGACTGGTACTGAGGGATGCTTAGGCCTGGCTTTCGTGCCCTTGGGTATAGCATTCTTGCTAACTGTAGTGGCACTCCCTGGCTGCCAGTGATGTAAAAGCTGAAATGTTAGCAAGTTGCTATTTTTCCTTCATTACTCTTCTAACTGGCAGATTTCCCAATAAAGATTATCTTTTTTGGGGAAAATATGCTCCTCTGTTGAAGCAATGAGTATAAACCGGTCTTTGTGAAGTTGCACCCTGTTCTCCAGGTGCGTGTGTGGCCATGATTCTGGCATTGAGGGAGAGAATAGAGAAAACCAAGATGTTTGAAGAACAAGGAACATTTTTGTCCATACTTCAGCCTTAGTTCTTGATGAGCCCTCTGAAGTTACATGTTATTCATTAGACTTATCTGGCTGTCTTCTCAAGACCCTTCCCTGTCTCCTCCCTACTGTGGTGCCGATTTGCTATACATCTTCACATTGCACACCACCAGTACTGCCCATGGACCTTCTACCTGCAACACTTGCCTGGTTTGGGAGTCTTAATACCTTTCAGCAGGTGTGTAGGGCTTTGAGGAGTGACAAAGCCATAGCATTCAGGTGCAGGAGGTGTTGCGTCAGGTAAAGCCCCAGGCTAAAAGAAGACCTACTAGAAATTATGTTCCCCTCAGCATCTTGAACTGTGATCTTCCCCGGAGTAAGGTGACCCTGTGTGCATGTGTGTCCCTTTGGCCACTTGCTTCAGCACGGAGTTATGTGCATCTCCTCTCCAACCCAGTCCTCATCTCATCGCTTGACTCCATGTGTGGAGTCACACTGAACTGGGAAAATGTGATGGCTGTCTGGGAAAGGATGAGCAAGGAAAATCAGGTACTTTTAATCAAATAGATCTGGTATTAAAATAAGTGTTTCCTGAGTTACCAAGCATTTCACACTCACAGGAGGCTACACAAAATTCAAAGTTTTATTTTAACTGTTTGGCAGTATCTCTTTAACTGGTAACATCTCTTCTTCTCAAATTTTGCCCCTGGCAGTCAGTAAAACAAATTGAGGCTAATTGAATAGGAGCCATATGTGTGATAATTAATTGGGAGTGCATTCTGATTCAGTGCTCTGTAGTTCCCTGCCGAGTTAAAGATGCATTCACAACTCCTATTCACTGAATCATTCTAAGAGGAGAGAATAAAGACAGAAGGGAGGCATCAGAAAGGGAACGCATGCTGAGGCCAGGCAGGAACACAAGCAGAGATCAAAACCACAAGCGGGATAAATGAAAAGGATGGGCAAAAAAGGAAAAGGCATGCAGTGAAAAATCTGAGGATAATGCAGCATACATTGATAAGCAGACTTATAGAGGAAAAGAAATCATGAGCATGATAGAAGATGACTTTTAAAGATATTTGGAAAGGAAGGCAGCAACAGGACATGAGAAAGATGAGAATGGACTCATAAATAAGAAGCATGCAATATTTTAAGGGCTTGTGTGGCTACACAGTGGCACTAAAGTTTTATAAGCTGTTTGTCTAATGCTTAGCGTACAAATGATGTAGATCTAAGGAGACTGGGTAAACTCACAAAATTTCTGTCGTGTTGAGTATTGGAAACCTGTTGAAATGGATTGACTGAATTTCCATAAGAGTAAGTGTTCTCAGCAAGTGTTCATCCCATTCACTTGGATAATGTAGATGACCTCCTGTTTTGGATTGAACTGAATCAAGCATTTAGGGATAAGCTGAGGTTCAGAGTACTAAACTCAAACCTTCAATTCAAGAAGATGCTTGCTGAAGCAACTTTTGTCAAGATGTGAAGGCAGGGGGAAAGCTGAGATCACAGAGGAGATGTTCAGCAAGTGTAACCATTCTAACTGAGGTGATATGTAAGTTGTGTACAGATAGCAGCAGGGAATAATTCATGCTTGCTCAAGTCCTGATGTACAAGGGTATGTACTGGACCCAAATTGCCTCAGGGCTTATAAAGCGCAAAAAGTAAAATATCTCTCCCTTATTTCTGAGATACTGCAAAATGCAGAATTATGTCACCGTTGCTACTGAGAATTGTCTCTGAAGATTTGTGCTAGTTGGGACTAGGTAAATACTGGATGAATGCTAGAGGGATTCTTAAATTTTTTTTTTAATCGTTTGACTAGCAGTGTTTGCTCTCAAAATACAAGAGATTTTTTCAGCCTGAAGAGTACTGTAGAGACTACCATAACAACTGCTGTAAATGATTAACACTCTCAATGATCTCTGTAATGAAAAAAACAGAGGTATTAAAAGCTGTCCCTGTTTTAGACTGGATTTTGTACAACTGCACATTAGCAGTAAGATTTTTCTTGTTCTTCAGGGTAGTATCACTGATGCTGCACTCACAGGTTTACAGCTCTGGAATGGCTTAGATAGCTTCCATTTTGCCTCCCTTCATCTTCTGGTGAGAAATACGTATATGGAAAACGCTGTAGTGAACTAAACTAGTATTTCTGATGTAGACTCTCATTGTAAATCATCATTCACCAGTCTTTATCTTATTCTTGTATTTCCTCATACTTTCTTGCCATCTCTACCTCCTAATTTTATTTTTAAGCAGTCACCTTGAGTCTAAAAGTGACAATGAAAATATCTTAAGTATATGTTATTTTAATATTGCACACTGGAAAAGCATGAGCACTTTGTTATCAGCAATAAAGAATATTAAGAATGAATTCTGAAATGCCTTGCTGTGCTTTCCTCCTTTTATGATGTTTAAACAATGTGCATGTCTCTGCGTGGAGTAAAGGAGGTAAACATCTTGGCCTCATTTGCTGAAGCAGCTCCCAACGTTTTGGTAATTTTTTTTGCTGCCTGATCTCACTCTCGTTTTCTGGTGAAAACCAGGACATTTCTCATCACTTCCTTTCTACCCTCCAGGTCCTTACAGTTTCTCAGGCTTTTGCCCCATCGCTTATGAGCCCATCAGCAGTGCAGAGCCCAAGGGAATTAGTCCTGCAGAGCTCTTTACCCAGAGCTGGACACAGCACAGCACCTTTCCTGTAATGTTTGCATTGGCTTATGATGGGCAAACCAGAAAAATAACACTCACCTGCACTATTTCAGATGCATGTTTTTGTGTGTAATTAACATGTTTGCTTTTAAATTAGAAGTACATCTCTGTATTGCAGACAGTGATGCAGGGTCCTGCACTAAACCTAATCCTTACAGGAATGTCAGGGTCTCAGCCCTTTTTCACTGACGCAAGAGTGAGCACAAACATCTCTGTGCAGTTTGCATAATCCTTACACTTAAAAAGCTTGTATTGCTTAGCATAAAATATCTGAAGATAGCGGCTAAATGCCTTTTAAAAAAAACCCATACTCGGACAAGGGGAAAAAAAATTAGGTAGCAAGATAGCCAAATAAGACAAAAGTGGCGATATTGATGACGTTTAGGTAAAGCATTAATGAGTGTTTTAAAGTGCACAGATGCTTAAATGACCTGTTTTACAAATAAGAGGTGAATTCCCCAGCTAAACCTTTGAATGTAAGAGCACTTAGGTGGGCTGTTTAATCCATGTTTGGGCACTCAGCTTTTGATCTTAAATTCATACCTCATTTTCATCCCTGTTGCTGCAGGAGCACAGAAACATCAAATTCAGGAAAGGCTTCAGAATATGCCAGATAAACATGCTCAGTAGTATTGCAGCAAATGACCACAATTCAGATTTTTACACCTACTTTAAAAAAAAAAAAAAACCAAACCAAACACCCCCACCACTACCAAACAAGCCACAAACCACTCCCCCCCCCCCAACCAAACCCAAGAAGCTCTCCGAATGAATTATAAAAACGTTTAAGAAAGTGAAGAAACCCTAAGACCAGGAAACATTACTGATGATAAGATCTCACTATGGTTTAAAAGGATCCTTCAACAGCACTAACAACTGCAACTTTTTATACTTTAACCCTCCCCTAGTTTCCCTAGCATGCAATCAAAGCTACTTTTTATTATTGTGAGATGAAACACTGGAGCATTCAGGGGAGGAGGGGAGGAAGAAAGCATGAAAAATAAAAATCAAAGCGAGTGATCAAGAAGGAGAGGTTGCTTTCATTTTTAAGAGATCTTTCTTTATTAACATGAGTTAAACCTAAGGCATATCTTCCATCCAGCTGCCCAGAAAACGGGCGCATGGTTAAGCACGAAGGGGCTGTCAGCCTTTGCTGTTATAATCACGCTGAAATCATTCTCCGTTTTAGATGAAATTGATTTAAAACTACTTGGGCATCCTCATACTTCCAATTAGTACCATCGTTTTTGCCTCTGGTGTCCTTCAAATATTCATGGATGCCTGCTTATTCTGCCATCTCTTCATTCTCCCTCCTGCCTCACTGTTGTAGCCTGCTACTACTACTGTGTTTTTAATGCTAAGCCTTCCGTTTATAGTGCCAGCAGTACGACATTCACATGGAAGTGTTGAGGATTGTTTTTTTTCCAGACTCCCATGAATAATCATAGGGCTGCAGCATAGTAAAGTTTCTCTGTTAGAATCGCCTGTTAGATGTCATGGAAAGATGGATTAAAATTCATTGGACAGAGACAAAGAAAAACTTTGGATCTACCCTAGAAAGGCATCTCTTGCACCCCCCAGAGGGGAACTGCTTTTCTTTGTTTTGTTCTCTTTCAAAGTAGAGTTCCCCTCCTTCACAGCAGGATTCCTGGAAATCTTGAATTTGTGTTTTGGGGCAAAACCCAGCAACATCAAGGCAGATAGAACAGCTGCAATTTTATTTTCATCTTCTGGAAAAAAGCACAGCAATGATTTTTTTTTTCCTTCTCCTTTAATTTGCCCAATTCTCACCATCCACTGTATGTTCCCCAGGCTGCTGAATTCCACCTCAGTCTTTCTTCCACCTTTCTAAGGAAATTGGAAGAATAAAGTTGGAGAAGAAAGTCTTTCCATGTTGAAAAATGAGGCAGTATTTTTGAACAAGGGATGTATAGGAAGTGACTTAGTCCTTTTGCAAAGGGAAAATATAATGGCATGAACAGGACTATGCAAACTAGTGGATTATCTCAGTGCCCATGTAAATGCTGGATTAAAAGAGCATGAGATAGGTATTTCAGGAACTAAGCAGGATGTTGACTTTAAAATTGCTGAAGATGTTCAAACACAATCACTTGCTCTCCAGGGCAAGTGCCGAAGGACCTGCACTCGGTTTGCATAGAATAATGCAATTCAGGAAGAAATCCAATTACTGAGCTAATTATCACCTTGGATGAGCTGTAACAACCAAATTTAAAGCAAGAGGCCACTGGAGGAAAACCCAAATCACCCACTCGTTTCAAAAGTTCACTTTGAAAGGTCCTAGTTGGCAGCAAAAAGCCCAGGAGTAAAGGCGTCGCTGGTTTGATTGTTAGGTGCAGTGTATTATAGTTTAATGCTATGTAAATTCCCATTGCCTTCAAGAAGGTACAAACATAGCTTTGGTTACTAATAATCGAGGAATTTAAAGTCCAGACTGGATTACCTGACTGAATTTGTTCAACTAAACTGAATTTCAAGACAAAAGTTTACACACTGTCTATATTATCCTCAGTCTTTTTAAAAAAATAAAAAATAAAAATGTTTCAAAATGCCTGCATAAAGATTTGCGGTTTTCTGGTAGTGTCTGAAAAAGTAAATACTTTCTTGTCTCATGTCCTGAGGCCCATGTTTTAGCTGCTTAAGCAATCGTTACCGTGCTTGGAATGGAGGATAAAGCCACAACGGAGCCTGGTTTTGTTTTGTTTGTGAGAGCTGTTCTGTTTCCTTCCCTTCTTCCCAGTCAGGCTGCATGATATGTCTCCGAGTGTCTTGAAGCACTCCTGCTTTTCCCTGATTGTTTCATGCATCTTTCTCTCAAAGGAGAAAAAAAAAAAAAAAGGAAAATAAATGGAGCCATAGCTGCATGCTGGGCAAAAGGATTCCGACTTATTATAGATTAGAATTTTCTGAAGTACTGCTTGCTTTGTATGGGTCTCAGTATGCCTCAAGAATGGAAATGCTTTGTAGGTTGGTAAAAAATCGGGGTAGAGAATAGTATTGACTTTTACCTCATACTGCCACACTGATTTCAGAGGGATTAGAAGTTAATAAGGAGTCTCATAATCTTAAAATGTATGCATTTGGAAATCAGCAGCGTTCCTCTGCTGAGAATAGAAAATTGATTGAATTCCATAACCTAATCTGTATGCTTACTCTTGCATATGTTGCAATTGCAGGTGGATGTATATGAGGGTAGAAGAATTCTGACAACCTTTTTGAAGTAAAATCATTCTTTATATTCTGAAGTGCTTAGAAGGCCCTCCCCCCGTTGCCATTTTCTGTTGCATAGGAAATGAAAATTGCAGTTACAATAAGCTGAGCCAACCAGAGGCAGGAAGTTAAATAATACATCAAATAAAATGTTAATCTATGTAGATATTATACTAATATTAATTACAAGTAATTCTAATTAAGACTCATATTCTCTCCAGCTGTATTTCTTGCAAAGTAAAGAACATACCTTTTTAAAGCAAAAATCAGTTGCTGGTAGGGAGTAGAAGCAAAGCAATTCTGTTCCTCTTCTGTCTACTACATGGAAGCCTGTGTGCAATTTTTCTGTTGGTCTGTTTTCCACAGCTTTTTGGGGGAGGCTGCAGAGTGTGGATGAAGAGGCTTTCTAACATTAGGGACATCAATAGCATCCTTCTCCTAGTTGGCTTCAGCATGAGCTTCGGCTCAGAAACTTCCAACTTCTTAAATAACTTGTATATTGACACATGAAATTCTGGGAGCCAATACTGCGATAAGGACATACAGACTTCCAGAGACTGTATGTCCTTCATGTCCTGCTGTGCTTCAAAGACAACATTACCCTGGCTTTACACCATCCTTTTTCAGTGTTATTTAACGTGTTTGAAAGCCTCCCATATAACTTATACCCTTTTTGGCACAGTCTTCCTAGGGGCATGTCAGAATTCTCATAGTGAGGAGCTAAATTCAGGCTTTTTAAATTGACTGGCCAACCATCAGCCCATTCAAAATCTTCCCCGTGCTCTGTGCTCCCCACCTCAGTGAGCCAGACCCCAGCCAGTCCCACCTGGCCATGCCACTCTCATCACAGAGGCCGTGATGAGGACCATGCCTGGGTGTCTCCCTTGGTTCCTGTGCCAGGAGAGGTGGTGCCTCAGTGTTTGCAGGCTGATGAACAGATGAGACTCTCACCACTGTCACATGTAACCTTATGCCCTTGTTTGGGTCAGATGTCTTTGTCTTTACACATCTTCAGTTTTAACCCCATTTTTCAAGGAATATTTACATATCTGATTGATAGATCTTCTGCTAAGGCTAGTGATTGAGGGCAAAACTTTGGAGGCAATATTCTTAATGAAGTGTCCTGAAATCCTAAAGCACCACTGCCAGAGCAGTATTTCAGGGAAATCTACATTTACTACAGCATTTCTTTTAACCAGGATTTCACTTGTACCCTGAAGGCTTGGGAGATGCTTTGGACTTCTGGTGTTGAATATGTCTAGTCACCACAACAACCACTCCCTTCTGTTGGACACATGCTTGCCCACAGTGATTTACTTGTTCCTTATTTTCAGACTTTTTTAGGGTTTTTTGTTACAGGTAGGAATAAAAGCTCAACTCAATCTAACTTTTAGTTGCTTTCTGTTTTGTGACTATTTTTCCTGTGGTATTTGTATTCCACTACCACAGTGAAAATACTAAGTAGGGAATGTGTCATAAGGGAGACAAGGTTACTGTCTGTATGGACTAAGACCCTGTACTTTACTCTTTTTTCAAGTGATAAGAATGACCAGGGACTCTCTCGTTGCTGCCCAGCTAAATATGAAACTAAGCAAAGTGAATTTTTTTGTTGTTGTTTTTCCATAGATGTTATACACCCACAGAAGTATTTTCACACAAAGAAAACCCCTTGATCCAGCTGTTTCTCTTAAGGCTTAGAAGGGAAGAAAGACTGATTTAATATTCTTTCTATTCATTGTTTTGGTGGCACCTGGCCAATGTGCTTCTGAAGCCAGTTCAGTTATTTAAGTATGTAGTGTTGTTATCACAGATGCCAAATTCGGGATGGACTCTGCCCCCCCAAGAAGGAAAATGGGGAAGAAAGCATTTGACTAAAAGGAGGAGGGGACACAGACACTTTTGGTTTGTGTGTTGATAGCAATGCTGAACTGAAATAACTATATATGCCTACTTGGAGTAAACCAATGAATGGATTAGAGTGTGAACTTCATAATGATATAAACACAGAATGAGAAGATACGTTAAAAATAAAATAAAAATGTGTTTTGGGGAGAATCTTATATTTTAAAAAAAGAATTGGCTATACAACATGTCTTTATTTCCAGCACCAAAAGATCGGACCATTCCAACACCAGACTGGCAATTCAGATCGAAAAGGATGCAGGTATGGCCTGGGAGTTTGGGTGTTGTGCTTGGTTTGCAAAATGTGATGTATTTACACTGTCAAGGCTTTGCCTGGGAAGCTGAAGAGATGCAAAGGGTTTAAATGTTGTGTGAACAAACCAGAGTGTTTTAAATATAACAGAGCACCGGTTTAAATCATGTGACTTGATAAGTAAATTTGCTCTTCAGTTAGTGTAGCTGATCAGGGAGCTGCTGGTCTGCGAATTGCTTGGTTAATTATAATATTGCTGTTTGTGCAGAGTACATAGCAGACACCCTAGCTAGACTTGAAGGTCAGCTGTGGGCAGGGAAAGGTTTTGGAAAAAAAGCAGCAGGTTAACAGTGTCCCTACTGCTGAGCAGTTTGGGCTGACAGGTTCCTCCTCTTCCCTGGAGAGAAACCTTTTTGGAGAGGGGAGGAAAGGGAAATTGGAAAATTTGCAGGAGGGGGTAAAGGAAAGAATTAGGAAAGATGGTGGACTTCTCTGAGCATTGGGGCATTAAATGAGCTCTGATCCATGGCAATGTAAAGCACCTTCCTGGGCTGCACTACGTGGTTCCTGTGAGACTGGAAAGTGAGAGCATTTTTTGGCAAGTCAGAGGACATGGAGAGTGTGTGGTACCTCAGCTGACTCTCTTCAGCACCTGGTGGAACAGAGCCCTTTCCAGGGGAAACCGATACCAGTGTTTCATGGCAAATACCCATCCCAGTGAGAGAGGCCAGGATTTCATATAGGGGTTTCTCCCACTTTAGTGTTCTATGACTGATTTTATTTTGCCACTGAGGTATTCAGGGGCTTGTATTGTGGAGGTGTAAGTTTACATTGTAATTATTGCAGTTGTATTTTTATCCCCTCCCCCCTTTTAATTCTTATCCATTACATCAGTAGCATGAACAAATACACATCTTCAAGCAGAAATGGGTGTAATCCAGGGTGTCCAAGAAAGCGAGAGAGGTATTAGCAGTTTGTGGCGTATATCGTGCTCTTTCATTATTTATCATTTCAAGGCAGGGAGTTAAGGTGTTTCCCAAGGCCATTCTGTCATCTGATAGCAATAACCGTTAGCATTATTATATACACTAATAAGTTAATTATGTTTTAAACCTCATAGATCAAGCATAACATTCCTTTTGTGTGTGTGCTTAAAAGATTCATTTTATGACTTATTTAGATTTTGACCAAATATATTGCAGGTGTATGACTGAGTATGTCTGTGTGTGCCTACACACCTGCATGCGCATACATACCAGGGCTGGATGCATAATGGCCATGGTGATGAAAAGCAGTGTAGTAACACACCCACTCCTCTTCTTGTGTTCAGGAGCTATTTGTAGGGGAAACTATAGCCTGTCATCCTCTGGTTTTTTTCTCCATGTTAAATCTGCTCCTAAATATGCACATATATAAATATGGATGTGTAGCTGTACATATATATCCACATACACTCTCATTATACAAATGCACCTGCAAGATGTTGGTTTGTACATGTATTTCTATTCATGCACAAGCATTTTAAAGTATTGAAGGTGAGATACTGATGCATCATAGAAAAGAAAAGCAGTTCTCATGTCAAGCATAAAAGAGTACAAGCACAAGACAAACACCACATTGGATTATGTGTCACAGTGTTAGCATTTGTGGAAGGTTCATTCCCTTTCATGGATCACCATCACAAAGTGCTACTTTTAATCCACTTAAATGCCATAGACCTTTATGATATGACACTTCTAGACTGTGATGGGGAGTTTTTCACCTGGACAATTGGTCCAAGCAGTGGACAGCTACTGTTTTTAAATAAGTGATAGCAATTCTAGCGGTGAATGAACCTTGTTTCATTCTTTCTCAATATACTAAGTGAATTCTTTTAAAATATGTATCCTCATCTTAAGTACCAACAGATATTTCACAGAAAAAGCCTTGAAAAATTCCTGGAGGACTAAAAGAAAAAAAATCCCAACAAAATTACTGGAAGCTGTGTGACTGAATTCTTTAAAAATCTCAGAAATAATATTCAGATTTAAGTTTATGTTCTGAAATAATCATGATTTCTGATTTCTTAAAATTAAGAACAATATGTAGACATTAACTTAGCATTGCAGAGACTTTCAGTGGAGAAAAAAAAATTCTTGCTGTTGCAAAACACGGAGGTGACTTGATTCAGTCTGAAATATGTGTTATCACTACTGTGATGTGCTATTTACCATATTGTTCATATTAAACAAAAATTTCAGGCCTGATTCTGTGAAGGGTTAAAAACCACCTAGGAAATGTAGATTGTATAAAGTATCAGGAAGATATCATCCAGTTAGAGGAAGAAGCTTTATGGAGGAATAAAAAAGAACATGAGATTTTATGCAGAATGGCTTAGTGTATTATAAATTTTATTCTTTACATATGTATGCTCCTCTGGTTGTAGGCAACGATGACAATAATCTCAACTCCATTTTTTATGAGCATTTGACAAGATCTCTGCAGGAGTCTCTTTGTGGAGATTTGATTCTGGGCCGCTGGGGAAACTACAACACAGGAGACTGTTTTATTCTGGCATCGGATTATTTAAATGCCTTTGTGCACTTGATCGAAATTGGAAATGGCCTTGTCACCTTTCAGCTCAGAGGGCTGGAATTTCGAGGTAAGGATCCCTGATGATGTAAATAACAACAAAAACGCCAACAAACCCTGTCTGGCTTTTTAATCTATCACAAGTCTGTAGTAGGACATAGAGTTTAAGGATCTTTCTCTCTCTTCTTTTTACAGATATTTGTCTGTCTGTGTAAAAGCTCTGTTATTCTTTGTATTGTTATTTGAATGACGATGTTTTGAAACCTAAACGTTAAGAAATTTGGAGTCATGTTCTGCAGTACCGTAAGACTTTCAGAAAGAAGTCATGTTGAGTTATTTGCTTGGTTCACAGATCTTTCAGGTTATGCTTAGTTATGTTTTCAGATTACTGCTTTCCCTCAATAACCATGAAAACCGAAGTTGTTCTTAAAATTGTTCAACCCTCCAAAACTTGTATTTGAAAAAACCCCAAATTCCTCCCACCGAAAATACCCTGTGTCAGATCATGTAAGATGCCAGTGCTGAGATGGTCTCCATCACAGTAGAACAGGAGAGGAGAAGTCAGTCAGTCTTCATATTTCTCTTACTTGGGAACTGCTGAAGAAGGGACCTCACTTTCTTCTTGTTCAGTATATTCCTTTGTCTGGACACTTCTCTTTAAGGAATGGCAGTTGCATCCCCCTCCCTGGTGTGGCTTTTGTGAGGCCAGTTGCTCGTAGTGTCACACTCCTGTGCTTTTGTCTGTTGTCCCTAGAGTAGGAAGAAAAATGAAAGTAAAACCACAGAACTTTTAAACAGCTTTTAAATTCTGTTTATGCTACACATGTTGGCTGCCTGGGTTTGTTGCTTGGGTTTGTAACCTTTCAAAGATACCACTTTGCAATTGCAGGTGATGGGAGTTTTGAAATCCCAGAGTAAACAGCTTCCCAGGCTCAAGGGTTGAGCATCTAATGGGCGATGAGGAGTGTATAATCAAGGTGACTTTTCAATAAGGTTGAGTATGAGAAAATAGGAGACAGACTGGCTCTTTGAATGCACTTAGGTGTGGGAGGATTAGACTAGGAAATAACATGTGTGGGCTCAAGTCTTGCCTCTGTGACAGACTCCCTGTAGGATGTTGAACAGGTTGTGGTAAATGCTTGATGTTCACTTTCCTTCCTCTCTGGTGGGGACAAAGATAACAATCCTGTATCTTAAGAAAAGTTATGTAGAAAACAGTAAACACCTGAAACAGCTTGGTATCGTAGTACCTGAAGAGATACTTATTCAGTACAAAGGCAAATTGTAGGAAAAAGCAACTGGAAAGGAAGAGAAAGAACTTGTTTATCAGCCTTATAATTTCTTGTTGTTCATGATGATGTATGTGTTGCTCTGGCTTTCTTCAACTTCAGAGACATCTGTGCAAGTATTATGTTCTCCTTGTGTGCCCCTAAGGTAAGTAGTGGTGCTGCTCTGTCAGGGATAAGTACTGAGGTTAAGTACCCTATAGAGTCCACAGGTGGAAAGCTTTTTTTTGGGTAGATTTGGAATTTGCTATTACTTCTTTCAAATCCAGGCCAAACAAATGCAGATTTATGTTGTTCTGCAAGAACAGTTCAATAGTGTGGCAGTTCAAATCTCTTAGTTACAGTACCACTGGTTTCGCAGGCAGGTAAATCTCTGAGATAATTTTTTTTTTTTTTTTTTTTTTTTTTTTAAGACAGTTTTAGTCAGCTTGTCATTTTTGGTTCCTCTTAGGTTGCTCACAGTTTTAATCCTTTATGGAAACTTTCTGAAACAAAAAAATAGTTCGTTCATTTCTGCAGATCCGAAAAGAAAAGTGACTTCCAGGAGGGATTTATGTATGTTAAAGAAGAGACATATCTTGAACAATGTTGACATTTTGTTCAGATTTGTTGGGATTTTGAGTAAGTAGGACCACGTACATTTCCATTAACTTGAAGAAAATTATCTTTGCTGATCATCCTTTTCTGTTAAAATAGTTCACTGTAGGATGTGAAACAAACAGAAGAAAGAAATCTGACTTTCATTCTTAAATTACATGAGTTTTGTGAGTGGTTTTTTTCCTTTATGCAGTTGCCATCAAATGCTGGGTTGCCCTCCATCATCACCATCCCCAGGCAGTTCAAGAAAAGTAAATCTTAGAAAAAGATGAAAAAATACAAGAGAATCCTCAAACCACATGCTAGCTGGGTAACAAGATCAGAGGCCTAGCAGACGGGCTTAATGAACTGGAAGTTGAACGGTGAACAACTGGATAGTTTAGTTGCAAAGTGGTTTGGGAAGACTTTGTTTGACTGAGCCAGGATGGTTCATTACCAAGCGAGTGCCATTTTGCATTTGGATCTGAGAGCAAAGCTCAAAAATTGCTGTGTGCCACCTGTCAGGGCATCTCTGTATTCCCTAAAAATCACAGTCTAACTAACGAAATGGGTCTGGAAACTGACATTTCCATGCAGATTGCCTAACACTGTTCAGTGTTAGTACTGTAGCTATTTGCTTTGTGAATAAATCCAATGTGTCTGCTGGCTGCAACAGGTCTTTAAATTCAGCTGGGGCTGAGACCCGCAGCCTCTCATGTGTTTCATGAGTTGCCATTTAGAGACAGCTGAGTTGTCATCAGGAAGATCCCCTTTTCCAGTCTCTCATGATCCTCAGGAGGAGACTGGCAGCCTGTAAAGCAGCTCCATTACCTGAGTGTTCAAAAGACCTGGACCAAGAAGGCGACAGCAAACGGTGAACTGGGAAAGCACAGACAAGTTACTGGATGAAGAGAGGAGTGGGAAAATGGGAATGGGAATCTCACCTAGATTATCTCATATTCAGTACAAATCCAGTCCCCTATTCCTCCTCACCCTCAGAGTATCACCAGGGGAAGAGATTCCCCAATACTAGAAGGAGAGGAAAAGGGTGGAATTGGGAGGAAAATGGACTCCCCCTGTTCTCTTCTCTGAACTCACTGGATGATGCTATTCCAAGAATAAGAGAAAATGTGTAGTTTGTGTCCTCACAGACATGGTATGTAAGGAAGGTTTCTCCTTTCTCCAGCTTTCAGAATATTTTCTCCTGGTAAAGGACATACTATGGGAAGAGAAACTAGGAGTGTGTGAGTATTGTTATTACATAGTTTGGCCTGGAGCAAAGAAGCCATGTAGGATTGAGTAAAGGAACATACCTGAGGAAAGAAGAGCTCAAATACGTAGCATTTGATATGCCTTGTGAAAGTTGAACCCCACTGTACTGTGCAGAATGGGTGCCAGGGAAACCACATGAATTGCAAACCTGCTTAAGGATGGAGTAGGAGGAACAGAGGATCCCAGAGGGGAACCAGGCACAAGCCAGATGAGATGGATCTGCCTGACACAGACTATAACAGGAGCTTCATGGACTGCAGAGTGTGGGCAGGTAGTCTGCTGTGTGCCCAGTGGAGACTTGCTGAGGTGGTGTGTTGACACCAGAGGCTTGGTGGTTTCTCCAGGTAACCCATGAGGGCTGGTGTGCTTTAGATAAACTGTGCTGCAGTACCATGCCCTTCCTGTAACAGGTTTTGTCCTTGTGTCCACAAGGAGCCAGGCTGCTCTGGTGAGGCTGTAGGCCTTACGCAAGGGTGCCCAGACACAGACCCTAAGTCTAAGTAAAAGGAGCCAGAAGGGCTGACGTGAAGGCAGAGGCTTCATAAAGGGATGGGCTGTCCCAAGGAAGCATTGTGAAAGCTGAGACTGAGCTGAAGCTCTTCCTTGGAAGGTTTTCTTTGCTCCTTCCTTTGAGCGGGATCACTGCTTGCAGGGGCAGGAGGTTAGAGCGGACTGCCCCCCAGCAGCACCAAGAGCCATCTCCTGTGTGGACTAGTCACTTCTTCCCCATTTCAAATCTCACAAATGGCTGGTGTGGGGTACAACTGAACACAGTAGGATTTTTTTCTGCAAACTGCCCTGGGAGAACCTGGTGGTTACGAAGTCAGGAGACAGTTGTTAAGCACTACGATCATTTCCTCTGACTTGGGCATTTTACATTCCTATTTTTAGTTCTCTGGTCATGCACTGTTTTTCACATAGGACCCTGATTCCTTTCATTGTACAGAATGGTTTCCCACAAAGAGGAAAAAAAGAGCTAGAGGAGGAACTTGAAATCTGTAATTTTTTGAGCTTTGGCTGCTTAACTTCAATTTCAAACAAGTAATTTTAATTGAGGGCCCTAAAAATCTGCTGTTCCTTAAATTGGAAGTCTATGTTTTCTTTGGAAATGAGTGAATCACAGCAGTGTGCTCTGTGTCTGTGACTGTTTTCTGTTTATGAGTAAACCCAAAGCAATATTTGCATTGTGGAGCTCTGGGTTTTCCTATGGGTGTTTCTCATTGTGGTAGCTGAAAAGCTGTGCTGGCAATACTGCCACAGTAGTGCCCAAAGAAGGGGTCATAGACTCTTCTGAATTTAAGTGTACTGCAGGCAGGAGGTACTGCCTTCCCAGTTTGTGGTCCAGCCTAATTGAGAGTTGGCGTTATAAATGACTGATCCAGATGCCTTTCTAACTGTGTGTAGTAGAAGCATTTGGCTCAGCTTTTAAATGAAAAAAACTAACTAAACCCCTGCAGACAGGGTAAGAAGATACAGACTTGGCAGACTGAAAGAAGTCAGTAAAGCTGGGATTCCTCTCATGCATCTTTAGTCCTGTTCAAATTAAACACCTTGTATGAATTGGTTCTTCATTCTCACTTTCTATGGACAGAGAGGGGATGTGCCTCCATCATGTCATCCATCCTGTGTGTAAAGCAAGGGGGAGCCTCAGTACCTCCAGGCATTGAGAGGAGATGCCCAACTCTCCCTTACTGAAAATGAAGAAGGGGTGGTAATGAGCTCAGTCTAGGTGAAAACTTCCAGGTAGCTGCACGTTGGTGTGGGGAAATTAAGCTCTTCGGTAACTTAACTCTACTGTCTGTGTTAAACCGCAGTGGTATGCTAAAAGCAGCCTGCCAGAAGAAATGGATAATGTATCATATAATTTGAAAGGAAGAGACAAGGGAAAACCCACAATCGGGGAACAAGCAGAAAGAGTGTCAAAATATCTAGCTCCCCCGAGTTCCCTCTAGAACAAGGAAGACTTGAAATATTTTTCTGTTTAGTCTGTGCCTCTACAAAATGTCTTCTGGAGAATATCCAGTTAGGTGTTACTTGTGCAGAAATTACTTACGGATGGTGATGCTGAAATCTTGAGGAGCTATTTCCTCTAACTCATGCCCACTATTCTTCAATCATGTAATTAACTTCTAAATCTCTGATGTGATTTTTTGTTACTGCATGTTGCACGTGCAATATTCATGCTTCACTTGGAACTTCATTAGATGAATCAAGGAAAGAAGCGCAGAGCAGACACAGATGTAATTGTATGTAGTGGAAGGCAGCTGTGACAGCAGGATGGGATCACCTGTGGGGCTTTCTCTGTGTTAGCTAGCTGATTTCCCACACAAAATGGTGTATGAATGCAGCCAGTTTAGGGTATACACTTCAGGCACAGAATGTCGTCTAAGGAGTAAGGACAGTTACTCATTTCTGCAGTGTATGTGTATGCTGTTGTGGTGGTTTGACCTTGGCTAAATGCCAGGTACCCACCAAGTCGCTCTATCACTTCCCCCCCCTTTCCCCTTTTTTTCTCAATAGGGCAAAGAAGGGAAAGAAAATAAGATAGGAAAACAAAACAACCCTTGTGGGTAAAACAACAGCAGTTTTAATATAAGCAAAGCGAAGCAAAGGTCTGCGCGCGGAAGCAAAAAAAAAAAAACAGATTTATTCTCTACTTCCCATTAACAGGCGATGTCGGGCCTTCTCAGGAAGCAGGGCTCCGATACGCGTAGTGGTTGCCTCGGAGGACCAAGGGTGACCCCACCCCCTTCCTCCTTTCTCCCAGCTTTATACTGAGCAGACGTCATGTGGTATGGAATATCCCTTTGGTCAGTTCGGGTCAGCTGTCCTGGTTGTGTCCCCTCCCAAGATCTTGCCCACCCCGTCCCACTGTGGGGGGGGAAATGTCAGAAAGAGCCTTGGTGCTGTGTAAGCACCACTCAGCAGTAGCCACAACACCAGTGTGCTATCAACACCCTGCCAGCTCCCAGCATAAAACACAGCACCATGAGGGCTGCTACAGGGGAAAACCAATTCTGGCTCAGCCAGACCCGATACAGCTGTATAGTTTTATTACAGTAGCAATTACATGACCAGTGTAAGGAATATTTATTGGTGTTTGTTTTTTGTGTCTGAAGGCTCTGTAGCACTAGCAAGAATCATTCTTGATTTAAAGAGTGGTTGCAACTTTCACTTTTTGCTTTTACAAATCACTTCTTGTTGTTGGGAAATAGAAGTGCCCACCTTCATGTCTTTCCTGAGACCACACCTGAAGTACGTTCAGTGTATGCACCAGACATTTAAAGGTATCGATAAATTACAAGTTCAAAGAAAGACAGCCATTTTTAACACATCTCTTTGGAGAAAAGGTTAAAAAACAAAAGTACATTAATTGTGGGAAAGAACAAAGGCTGAGAGACACAATGCTCAGAAATATTAGAGGCATGAACAGAAAGGATGCAAAGGGATTTCTTTAATTTTGGTGATTTAATTGGGAAGAATGGCATGAAACAGGGAAGAGGATACTTTGTTAAATGCAGGGAATCTGTGATGTACAAGTCTTCCTAATAATGCTCCAGCAGTCTAAGCCATCTATGAATTTCAAATAGGCTTAGAAGAGTCTCTGTAACACAAACTAGAATAGGTATTTGATGTTTTTTCCCTTTCCTCCCTTTCACAATTTTATATGTGTATATGGGTGTACTGGAGAAGACTTCTGGAAGGAAAGGGAATGTTGTTAGGTGCACTGCAACATTTTTATTGAGAAAAAGTCTTTGCCAGAAACAAAATGTTGTTTCTTGCATTGCACTCCAAAAGAGGTGAAATGAGAGGGTTTCGTGGTGTTTGGTAGCTGAAGGTTTAACAACTAGCATCCTTAGAGAATGCGTTCTTCCACCTGGGCTTCCATAATGTGTCTCTGTGGCCCAAGAAAAGGAAAAGTTTCTGAGGAGAGGAGATGCCTGTTATTAGACTAACTGATCTGATTTGAAAACCAGACTATTTTTCAGGCATACAAGCACCTGAAGCAGCTGAAAACCAAACCACAGTTTTATAACTAATACCTTTGATGTTTGAGAAATTGATACATCTTTTAAGTCCTGAGATTTTTCTTTGAAACAACCTGAGACTATCAGAGCCTGTAAATTACTATTCTTAATCCCAATTCCAGAAGGAAAAGAGCAGGAATGAGCCAAAACAGTTGCTAGTTTCCAGAACATGCTCCATTTGGGAGCTCAGTTTACTCCTTTTTGAAGTATTTGTTTTTCTGTGTTTCTAGAGCTAGATATGATGCTTTTTTTTTCAGGAGAGGGTGGCCTTTCAATGGCTGTAATTATGATCTTAGTGCTTCCTTTGGGTGAGAACTTGCTGCTTATCGAGCTGCTATCCTGAGCCTTATCCATCAGAATTTGGGAATACTCAGATTTGCAGCAGAGCTTGATGGAGCAGAGTCAGATGTTTCCAGTGTACTGCATTTATTTGTAATTTAAATATAAAATCCCCTAGTCCAAAACTGGTTGTTGGGGTCACAGAGTTTAAAGCTTGAAGTGCCTAATACAGGAGAGTGATTTATGATCTTCTTAACATCTTTGCTTTGGGGTTAGTGCATGAGCCCTATGAATCCTTTCTCTGTACATTGACACCGTAGTTGCTTATTATATGTCAGCAATCCTTAGTGCTCAAGATATTGCTATCTTCAGCCACAATAATTAGTCCCCATTCTGGATGTGTTGTTAAACTGAAATGTTTTATGGAACTTAAAACTGCTTTTAGAAGTATGTGATTGTGTTACGGGATTTTCTTTCTGCCCCTTTCAGAACTGAAAAATGCTTTTCACTTACTGAGTTTTCAAAATTGGATTCAAAACACACTTTGATTTCAGCCTTAAGTTCTAGAAGGCTGGGGTAGTCATTTAGGTATATTTTAGGTATCCTCTAGAAGCAAGATAACAGTCTTCAGTTTCACTTTTCTCATTTCCATTTAGGTCAGATCATTCTGGCAGAGCACGGGTCAGTCCTCAAATCCTGATGCATCAGGAAAATAGAAAGAGCTCCAAGTTCTCACCCTGGTTTTCTCCTGAGCTCACATAGAGTGACCTTGCTTTGTTCAGCTGACAATGTTTTTGCATTGATGGGTTTTTGGCAACCATCTAGTATTAGATATCTTACAAATTAATTGGTCTCATCTACACTAGCAAGGATCACAGTGAATGTCTAAGCTTGAGTGAAGCGCAAGAGCTTATTTTCTTTCTACTGCAGAAAGAAATGTGAAAAAAATGTTTTCTATCAGATTTTAAAATTACTAATTACCAGTGAAAACATTTTCCTGTATTTTAATATTCAATGGCACTACACTTAATTACATTGCAGAACTGAAGTGCACGTTCTGCTCCCTGCTCTTTGATTTTATGAATAATTCTCTCAGAGTGGCTTGAACTTTATAATTTTTTGAGAAGCAATATAAAAATTGCCATTTAAATTATCAGCTTATAACATATACACAAAAGTTTAGGGTTACCCTTCTGTAAAAGATGTACATAAACACTTAACTTCATTTACTGTGACTTGTCCCTTTTGGCTCAATGCATAAAGCTGAGCACATGCTCTTAGTCTCTGCAGTACCCACGTCTAGAGTAATGAACCAAAAGGATTGATGTAGGCACTGGTGAAATGAAATTTCAGAGTAGCATGCAAATCTGTGGCATTGAAGTCCAGCCAGTGCATTATGGATTAAAGTAAGGCTCAATTAAAGACAAAAGAAAATGACTGACAGTCTTTCTAGAACTGACTGCAAGAATTGGGGAGAACCAACGTGTACTTGAGCATCAAGCCTGCATTTTGTCTTTGCAGACTTGAGTCCTTTTACTAGATACTAGATACTAATCAGCAGCATGATGATAGGAATAGAAATTCAGCGTTTTGTCAGAGCACTGGCCATGGCTCAGATTAAATTTAACAGGGATACTCCAGAGGCTCTGCAAGCAGTCAAGACACCAAATCCCCGAGGTGGTAGTACCCAAGTCCATCAAACAGCTCTTGTTAAGCAAGTGCATGTTTGACAGTTGTTGAAGAGCACAGCCCTGATTTCATTCTTTGGAATAAATCTGCAAAATGACCACATGAGCTCCTTTGGTTGCTTTTCTAATAACTTGGTCCCAGTTAGAATGACTCTCACTCCCTAAGTTCAATGTGGATTGTGCCCACTGTAATATAATTTTAACTTTAGTTGATTAAAATCACCTAACAAAGATGGCTTGGAGACATTTTTACCTGTTGTATTAGCTGAGAATGCAAATAATTGTTCTGGCATCTTCTTCTGTTTGTTATGCATGTGATGACAGCTTCCCTCAAACACTGAGGGCCTCTTAAATTCACCTATTGTTTGCCTTGCCATCTTCTTTAGGGCCCATATTTTACAAAATATGTGGATTAAGAAAACTGGTAATTACAGAATCTGCAGTAATAGCATTTGGTATTTACTAATAGAGAAAATACAGAGAGCACATAGAAACAGTCAGCATTCCATAGGAATGAAATGTGTTATTTCCATACGAAAAGAAAAAAAAGTTATTTAAGAATAGAGTTACATAGACTGAGCAAAGCCATCTTCAATTCCCTTAGCTGTAAGGGGATCAGTGGCAGTTGTTTATTAAGCTTGTGTTTTTCATCACTTACAAACATTTGGTAATACTTAATTTAGCACCTGGGATGAAGATGTATCTTCTCTTAAATTCAGTTTAATATTGAGAGACCTCTAAACTTTAAAAAATAAACATAACAGCAATAGCAACAGCACAAGTGTGGAGTAGTTATTTTACTCTTTTTGAGCTATGTACAAAGGAATATGCCTTTCCCTACTTCAGTTTGAGTATGATATCTTTTGACTTGACTTCAGAAAAGCATCCACTGACCCAAAGCAGTTGCTGCTTTTTTTGCTGTTGAGCAGTAAGTGTTAATTCATGTAGAAATCTGTGAAATATGAAGCAGAAGCAGTCCAGTTCATGTCAGGTCCGACTGGAAATGTCAGTTTGATAGGTCATGTTTTGTACTTTGTGGCAGTGTTGAAAGATGTTTATATTTGGGTGACTTGAAGACATTTAATAATTTGTCACATTGTGTATCCCTGAAGTTCAAGGAGGAATACATATCAGTGTGTGAGCAACACTGGGTACACAGTGTAAATTTTAACTCATAGAAAACTGGATGGAGAACACTGGAATATACTGGATCTTTCGTCCCCAATCTCTTAGGGCTGCAATCCTGTTTTTTTCTCACACGTTTCCTTCAGATCTTTCTATTCTTCTTTTTTCTTGTATGTTTTTGCTTGCTGGATACATTTTAGAAGGTGTACAGGCAAAAAAGAGAAGGTGAAAACCAATACTTTAACATATTTTGTAAAGCTTTTCTTAGTGCAGAGAAAGGAATATTTTCTGGGTGCTACTTCTGTTGGTACAAACTAAAGTCCACAGGTTGTTGGCCAGACACTTGTGGTGGAACCAGGATAGACAGTCAAGGGCACAGAAACTGTCATGATGCTCCACAGAAAGGCCTTTGGGATGCTGCCTTGCTCCAGGCTTTCTTTCAGGGTGTTGGCAAACTGCAGGGAATTGGAGCTGACGCTGTATTCTTTCCTGGTCCAACGTTCAGATGATGAACATAGCCAAATTCTTCTCCCATTTACAGTGACACAACAGAACAGGTCTGTTGGTCCTGGCGGTGGGGGTTCATAGCTGTTGCACTGCAGCGCAGCGTCTAGCACTTTCCTCTCCTATTGAGACCGTTTGGAAGCTGACGGAGCCAGCTCTCTTATGGGGTGATACTGAACCTTTGGCGGAAGGCCCATGTGAGACATATGTGTAACTTGCATCATAGGAGATGGCCTTGAAAGATGATTTATGTACAAATTCAGTGGAGAGTAAGTTCTGCAACAGCCCACAGAGAGTAAATTTTAAAAGATCCATACACTGAGAACATAGAACTCATCTATTTTGAGAACAGAGTGGGAAGCACATGAGTGTCCACCTTGGTTTTGATTTGTAGTGCCCTACATGGTGTAGAAACCACATTCATAAATTTCAAATCCCAAAGGGCTCTGCTTGACCGTCTAGTGTGCACAGCACCGGCCAGAAATTCAGAGTCTGGTGAGCAAATATATATTATTGTTTCTGCATCTGCCTCATGACTTCTTTTTGAGTTAACATATCTTTTTCAGAAAGATTTACACTATTTTGATCTAAAGCCTGTTTAATAGGCTAATTAGAAAGCTTTTCTGTCCTCATGGTGTACTGCCACTAGTGCTATTCATTAGAGATGTCTGATCCAGAGTAGCTTTTATACCGGTGGGAGAGAGAACATCCTGGTGGATGTTATTTTTGGAACCTGCTTTCCAAGATAGTTTGCTAAACCCCAGATTTTACAAGTGCTCTGGCACACTGTAAAACCTTTGTTTGCATCCTGTATGATATTTGAAGAAGCAGACTGAGACTTGGATCAATTTGTTTAATGTGCCTGATGGAGCGAGACTCTTTAGTGTTGCTTCCTGGTGAGTTTTTATTAAGGCAGAAGATGTAGTCTGTAGTTTAGCTCAGCTCAGAACCATTAGGCCTAGAACATTAGATCAGGCCCTTTTGGCTTTTAAAGGTGATGGTAAATAAGTAATGTACAGCTCTTTGTTTGCTACTGCACATGGATCAATTGGCACATCTAAGTTGTTGCCGTAGCTCTATTAGATTTTTGCTAAGTGCGTGGAGCCTTCAATCATACTTTTTCAGCTTGGAAGAAGTCCTTTGTTTCCTCATCCCCCAATAACTGGCAGCATACTCTCTTTTTCTCACTGCCAAGGGACATATTGCCAGCAGAGAGAAGTGGAAGCTATAACAGAAGGAGATGAAGACAATGAAGGCTGCTGCTGTTGTAAGCCCGGGCACTTGCCTCACTTGTTATCATGTAATGCAGCCTTTAACCTCCGATGGCTGACGTGGGAAATAACACGAACCCAGTACATCCTGGAAGGGTATAGCATCATTGATAACAACGCTGCAACAATGCTGCAAGTGTTCGATCTGCGGAGAATACTTATCAGATACTATATAAAGGTAAACTCTTTGATAAAGTGTACTTCATTCCTAGGCAGGTTTGTCAAATAGAATGCTGACTGTCTGTAGAAGAAAGAGTGTTTGAAGTTTTTGGCTTTATATTTATTCATCTGCACTACTGGCAGTCAGACTGATTTCATGTTAGATAGGGATAATTAATTCATATCTCCCTTTGCTACATTTGATTCTGACCACTTACAGTTAGTACAGAAAATCGCAGGCATGCTTAAGCAGAAATCAAGAAGGTGAGTTAAGATCCTTTAGCGATAAAGTGAGAGGAAGCATTCTTACAAAGCAAAACTCACTGACAGTTTGTTATTTCTTCTTGACTTGGCCTTTCCTCTGTTTTTTCTGGCAAAAAAAAAAAAAAGATCAACAAGCATGAAGTTCTTGGGAAATCTCTGAAGAGCTGTTTCTCAAATGTGCTTTTTTAGTAGTACAAACCTCCTTCTTACCTGCTGTTTTATATATATACCACAACACATTTGAAGTTGTTGTATTCCGTTGATTAAACAGCAGTTCCTTTACATCACTTCTATATTTGCAGTTATTAAGATCACAATGACCACAAGATAATCATTTGTCAAAATAATTAAACCTTATAGTCTAGCAAGACATCTCCGTCCTGTGCCAAACAGTTTCCAGTCCAGCAAATGAAGAAATTGCTGAGCTTTATTGTCTTCTACTGAAACAAGAGCCAAATGCTGCCTCCTATGCCAGTGGTACTACCATGAAGCCACTCACTAAAGCTTCCAACTATCCCTGACATCTCCTTCCTACTTACATCTCTGCAATTGTGAAAATCTTGTCAACCTTAGAGAGAGACCTGTTGTAAATAAATTAATCACCTTTTTTTGCAAGTGAGCCAATGCAGTAAAAACAAGATCATTGCCTCACAAAGCTGCTTTGATCGTCCAGTCGATTACTTTGTGAAATAATTTTACAGGCAATAGGGCCTGGTAACCAACCTGCTTTGTTTAATTAACTAATTAGAAACAAAACTGCAAGCGAGCATGATTTTTTTGTCTTAGAAGGGGGTTTTGTGGCTATAAATTAAATTGTTTTTAAGCAATTTATCTAAACTAAGAAAAACAAACCCTTATTTAAACTGAAATGAATATGTTACTACAATTGCTTCACTTTACTTTAAAAGGCAACCTGAATAACCTGAACATAAACTGAAGCAAGCTGATAGATGACTCAGCTTTTGATGGTGTATGAGACTGAAAAAAATCCCAGTCTCAACTGCAATCAAATCAGCAGCTTATTAGTTTAAAGCAGTGGAGAACCGTGTTTTGTAAACTGGAACTTAGTGCCTTTAAATCGACTAATATGTAGAGGACTTGTGTAAAGTGTGAGGTTCATCACATGGGAAGTAAAACTTAACCAAAAGGTAGTTCAGGGCTTCAGGTTTTGGACATACCTGAGAAGAAGCTGACAAGATGGCTTAGACAAACTTTTGTCCCAGTGTGATACAGGTGTGGTTAATTGATCCTGTTTTGAGTAAAAAGGAGGTGGTTTAAAGGATCTCCACACTACTGAGGTATGCTATAGCTCCATCTCCACTGTATGCAGATTTTGTTAATGCCACCACCTATGGGTTTGAAGGTGCGAAAATTCAATCTCTTTTGGTTGGATTTAGTTGAGCCAGTACTATAACACTGCATCGACAGATCTTCATTCTCAGAAAGGTGTCAGTCTTTTAATCTACTTCTCTTCTTCGGGAAGGATGAACAGAAAATAATAATAACCTGTTGGCAGCGTCAATATTAGCCTGGGCTGGGGCTCCCTTCAGTGAAGGGAGAGTGCGCTCAGGAGATCCCTTCCTTAGAATGACACTTCCAAAAAGAAAGCTATTATGGAGATTTCCTTCTCGTATTCTTCAAGTTACTCATTTCTTCCATAAACAGGATCTTTGATAAGATTTGGTAAAATCCTTAGTACAGCCTTGGAAGGTGCGAAGATTATATTATGTATCAGATCTGCTTTTACCCCGTTTATTTAGTACTTACATGCAGATAATATCAGAAACAGAGGTGAGAATTCATTCCTTCCCCAGCTTGCTCTTATGAGGGAATCTTGAGCTGTAAAGACCCTGCGGAATTTCACTGTGAACATTTTAAAGCCCTGACACGTTCTTTTTAACTGTGTAGGAGACTAATTGTAAGAAGAACTCTAGTTAATGCAGTCTTCAGGTCACATAAATCACAAGCACGGAAAACACTTAGGCTGGAGTTTCTGCAGCACTTCCATTGCACTGAGCATTTGGAGTGCTTCTAGTTTATTCTTTGCAGCTTACAATATTGTAAATATTTACCATATTATTTCTGAATTGCCATATAGTTGCGGATGTACTTGTGCACAAAACATATCTAGGAAGAGCTACTAAGTAGAATTTAATTAGGTGACAGAAGTTTTTGCTATTTCTATGTCTGATTGCGAGTCTGATTTTTTTTTTTCTCAGCTGTATCTGCTGCTTTGTAAACACAGGTGAGAGTAATAATTCTCTATTTTGAAAATCAACGAAGAGCCTGCTTTGTTTCAGTTCTCCTATCCTTCAAGAATAATTACCATTTTGGTCTTTTAAACAATGAGTTGCACTGAGCGTCTTATTCCTAATGTATTTATTTCATTTGCAGTTTCACTGGCAGCCTAGAAAGGCCCGTATTTCTTCTTATAAAAGGATTTTTATTCTCCACAAATAAAGTGGGTCAGCTTCTGTAGCCCTTCTGCATACATTTTGAAATCATTTCCTGCCCAACTACTGTGATATTTTTCCCTTGTGTCTCCTCCATCTCTTCTCAATATATTCTTATTTAAACATCTTTTAGTATTCAAGAAGTCTGGATTCACTAAGCACTGTGTTTTCAGCTCCTATTGTTTCTGCGTGCATCTTTTTAAAAGAGTGTATTGTTCTCCACATGCCAAGAAATTAAGGGTCCATCCTCAGTCTGTATCTGTCTGACTTGTCTTTTTCCTCTGGAGCTTAATTTTCCTCTTGTTTGTGTATTTCGTACAACTTGAAAGATTAACTGGGGAGGGCATCTGGGATTTTTAAAAGGGCTGGTAGTGCTTCTGCCCTTTTTAATCCATCATATTTTTATTTTATACATTTATTTGCTTAATAATATTTCCATTGTATGGGTGAAGTAGAACTACATCATCTTCAGTCATGTTCACTTGCCCCTCGTTTGCTTTGGAATCCAATTCTAAATTAATATCTTTTATTAAAAAATTTTAATCATAAAACATTATAATGGGACTTTCCAGCTGATGCCACTTTCCTTTGCAGCACTGGAACTTCTCCTTAAGTTTCATATTCTTTTGAAAGTACGCTTTAAATTTGGTTTGGATTTTTTTAATATTTTATTTTATTGTATTTATTATTATTCTATTTATTATTTTAATGGCTGCAGACAGTGGTTGGAAGAACTTAAACTCAGAAACTCAGGCACAGATATGAGATATGAGTGTTGCTGCTTTTTAATATTTCTGCATTTGGTAGAAGAGCTCCTTCTGAATGATGCTCCTTCAGTGCTTTAAAAGCAACCTCAGTATAACATCAGTTATCAGCTTCTTTATTGGCCTCATCGACAAATAACGAAAATAATGACACTACTAAATGCAGAAAGAAAACAGCAATTAAAACAAGGTTTTTCAGACTTGTGTTGTACACATCTGTCAAATCTCATGTTTGTGGTTAAATCATGATGGAACTGTTTTTGTTAAAGAATTAGGAAAGTTTCATCCCCATAAAACAGGAAGTCCATGGAGGAAAAAGAGTCCTATTTTGAGCATGTGACCATCTATTACTCTTTTTTCAAAATACGCCTAAACTTTTACCAATACCACCTTCTTGGTCATAGACTCTAGAACCCCACTAATATTCAGTAATTAACACATTTGAATGCTGGAATTCTGTATTCTTATCATAGTCTATTGTTTGTATTAATTCTCCTGTAAGGCAGAAGGGTATTAAAAACATGACTTCTTTTTCTGTTGTCTGCTATTTAGATATCAATTATTATAATCTTTCTAACTTGAGCAGTTTTGTGAAGCAATGATGCCAAGCAGTGAAAAATAGGAAAAATATGTTAATGTGGTCCTATCTGATTTATTCTCTTCTGTGTAAAATATATCTGCTTTAATCAGAGATAGAGTGACTGATGTTTGCGCATTTTTTCAACAGAGTATAATATACTTTACAGCAAGTTCCCCCAAAATCCTTGACTGGATAAAAGATGAATCCATGCAAAAGATACTGCAGCCTTACGCAAAGTGGCATTATATTGAACGTGACCTTGCAATGTTTAACATTAACATCGATGAAGATTATGTTCCATGTCTCCAAGGAATAACAAGAGCCAGTTTCTGCAGTGTTTATCTGGATTGGATTCAGTTCTGTGCTAGAAAAAGGGTGGAGGTAAGGCTTGCAAATTATTTTTTTTTTAGTAGTAGTAGTTTTAATTCTCGTGATAGGAGTTAAATGATGCATGTTTACTCTTTTGCTTGCTCAGGATTAATACAATAAAATTTATTTAAGATGTCAGATTTAACATAAAAGGAAAATATATGTTTTGTGGAATGGAAAAAACGTATTTTGGAGACCATCCTTCTGCAAAAACTAGAGTTTTAAGGAGTGTTAGTTTTTGAATACTGAACCAATTCCTTATTGCACACACTTCCAACACCATTAATTTCATCAGCTTTAGAAAGCATGGATATAACAAGTGCTCACAGAAGTACTGCTAGAGCAGAGTCAATTCAGGGAATGTCATCAGAGCATTACTGTTCCTTCAGTGTTCCCAGTGTCTGGGTGCATTTGCCAAATGTCCGTGATGTTTGTGTATCCTTTCTGAAAATCTGCCTATATTTGGGTACAGTCTTCAAATGGTAGGGAAGTGCATAGCAAACTCACTGGTAGCATAGGTCACCTCTGGGAGCTCATAATTCAAACGTGAACCATGTCACAAAACTGTGTGAAATTGCCTCGCAGCTCTGGAAGGTCAAGGGCAGGTTTACAGCTATGCATTCCCATGCTTTGAGCCACTAAGATTACTCATGGTCAGCAGTCATTTGTTGGAAATGCACTACTGTATTTCCATGGAATACTCAAAATAGCCCAGAGGGAGAATACAGTTTCAAACACGCATATTCCTTTGATTTAGTTTTCTGATTTTTGCTGATTATGGCAAAAAATGAGAAGTGTATCTTTCCTGGCCACCATGCGCTGTTATTTGTGCATTTTTCATTCAGGATCACTGAGTGCACATCCCATTTGCTACCACTGACCTTAGCTGGCATAGCATTGCTGAATCTTAATGTTTCTTCTCCACTTCGGTTCCTTCTCATGTCTCTAACCCTGAATACCATTTCACTAGTTCCTCTGCATATCATTATATTGATACTGTTTTCACTGAATGTCCTCTGAGCCTTCCCCACCATCTCCTCCTACTGAGAATATTTCATCTCCTTTCTTTCCCATCTCCATGTCTCAGCTCCCAAGTTCTGACACACGAAGAGTTGCACAGATAGGGAGAGCCACTCTTAAATGATGCTTTTTCACTTGTTATGTGGCTGAGACCTTCAAATAGAATAACAGATTTAGGGATGCCCAATAGACTTGAAACTTCTCAGTTAGACTTAAAAGGACAAACAAATGCCTGCACTAATGTGCACACACACACATGCATATTTATATTTTTTTACACCTTTTTCTTTTACCTCTGTTTTTGTGATTCACTGACTATATAGAGGTAAAATTCATGTAGATGAGATGTATAAAAAGCTTTACTGTACACATAGCCCTGAAAATCAATGTATTTTATAGAAGGATTATTCTCCATTATAATTGGCTTCAGTTTGAGAGTCAAAGAAAGCTCTAAGAAATCACTCATTGCATGGACTGTAATAATAGTCTGTACCCTCCTAAAGGTGCACATTTATGAGGGGTTGTTTCAGTTTTTTCATCCTGCTTGATAGCAAAGTTTTCTTTGCAAAAATTTCAGTAAAGAAACTCTCCTGAGCTAGTAAATGTAAATTAAATGTTTTGACTGCTTGTTAAAATGTGAGGTCAGTGTCATCAGTGGCATACAATTTAGATATATATTGTTATTCACTAAAAGTTTGTTCCTCCAAACTTTTCCAAATAGATTGTTCTTTTGGAGTCTGTGGTGGTGTTTCGTAGGCACTGTGTCCCACGAAAAGGGGCTTGTCTGCCTCCAGTTGCAGTCTCTCTCAGCAGTAAGGAATCTGCTCTGTTTTAGAATGTCAGATCTGGGGAAAAAAAAAACAAAACCAACAAACCGAACAAAAAAACCCCCACCACTGACAAAGCTCCCCTCCCTTGGCTTCTTGCTATCCGAGATTGAAATGTTCTGGTTCTAGCCAGTGGGCAAATTAAGCTTGCATTTTGCAGAAAGCCTCTGATGGCAATGATCTTCCTTCTTGTTCTGTTTAATTGCAAAGAATGTTTTTGTGTGGAGGTCCAGCTACATGCAAATTTTATGAATATTACTGTTTATAGTATTGCAGTGCTTTTAAAGATGGTATTTGCATTTAGAATAACATGCTATTTTTAAAACTTTGTAGCACCTCGACAGCGATGAGGATTCTCCTCTAGTGACACTTTCCTTTGCCTTGTGTATACTGGGTCGAAGAGCTTTGGGAACTGCAGCTCACAATATGGCCATCAGGTAATTTTTAGGAATCCCTTTTCCTCATCTTAAAGCAAAGACCCATTTGTATTTTTTCACTTAATGTGGAATTTCAACAGAAGTTTAGATCAAGATGAAGAGCCTCTTTCCTCCATAAAATAATTTGTTTTCTGCCATTCCTGGACATCTTTTACTTTGGTAGTTGGCTAAATGACTAATACCAGTCTTTATTTCATAGGGCAAAGCAAATTTTGCATTGAAATAATGGGTACTGATTGCTTGTGTTCATTCACGCCTGGCCTGGCTACTGAAATGCTGGCTTCCTCCAGAAGAGGAAGAAACTGCTAAGTCATCCAACATCTAGTTAGCTAAATAATAGTCAATCCATAAGGGTCCTGGATTCCTCAGGGCTGTATTCTTGTTCATTGTGCCACTTCATTCTGGTGACTGAGGAAGGGAGAACCTTGCACCTCTTGAGACCACAGCTTTGTCTGTTCTCAGTCTACCTTATTCATTCATTCAGAACACTTCTTCTAGAAAGTCTGGTTAATTAAAATACGCTTGGTTAAGATTGCTTCTGAATGTGCTCTTCATCTTAGGTTTTCATTAGGGATTCTTCCATTTTCACTAGGAATTTTGAGTTGTTTGACTACTACAAAGTACCGTTTACACTGTTACATAGATAAGGCATTTTATTAATAAAATAATCTTTATTTCAGTAAAGTCTAACTTCTCACCTAATTTTAGATTTTTATTAAATGTATTTGAACTCCCTGTGTTCACAGGCGTTTAGTAACAGTAGAGAAGTTTGAGTAAATACAGTTTCTAAGTGACCTTGCTGTATTGGCACAAAACTGTGAGCAAAGCTAGCTAGCCCTCTATCAACATGCTCCTTAGAGAGGATTTGTCTTACTAACAAGCAAGCAAAGACAGCGTGTGTGATTTTGAATGCATTTTGTGTTATAAGATAAAACAGTCCTTTTAAATATTCATTCTAGCTTTGTTATCTGTTGAGATGTTTGTAACGTTTGGTTTTATGTCTTCCTCTTTCAATCAGTCGTGCAAAATGTTTGTGGCCCACACAGCTTATTTCTTGGTGTGCGGCTTCCTTCTGCTTTCTAAAGTGGCTTTCATCATCTCTTTTTTACTAGTCTTTGCACATTCCCTTCCTGTAGTAGTTTTCTTCTGAGTTGTTTCTTTCATTTCTATGCACTCAAATTAGTGTGATGTTTAGTAAGTCATTGATATTTCTAAAATTGCCCTATTTTTTTCATGATCCAAATTTTAATGTTTGGGGACATGATAGAAAAGTTGATGTGCATTTATGATTTTTTTTTTTGAGAAAAGATTAAAGAGATTTTGATCTGGGCCTGCAATAGATACGTCACAGCGATATTAGAAATGCATCTAAAAATATCACAAGAGCTTCCTAAAACTGTCATCATGTTGCACGTACTTTCCACCAGATCTTAAAATCTTGATTACAGTGTTTTGGCACTAGTACAAATACAGCAACAGTGTCACCTATTTGTACTGGCTTACATAGTTAGTAGCTAATGTAAAGAGATAATATTATCACAGACTTTCTAAAGCTTAACATGGAAAGTATGAATATTGAGGATAATTATTTACAGAGTCTTCTGTAAAGATTTTAATAATAATTGAAGGAGTCAGCTATACCATGTTTTTTTAAAATCTGGAAAATTACCAATCAACCAAGTTAGATCATCTCTTTTGGTGAGTGGACACTCCATACTTAAAAATACTTTTCTTGGGGAGGTCTCCAGAAAAGCAAAAAATGCAGCACTCATTTGCAGTGCACAGCTCTATTCCTGTTTTTCTGAATCTATTCTATATAATCCTATATCTTTAATTACATCCTGGGTTTCTTTTTATTAAGCAAGTGCTCCAGGGCAGTATTCAATCACTATATTTTTAAAATGTGTTTTGTGACATAAAAGGGATTAAGTGGAAGCTTCTGTCAGTATCTTTTTCAGTGCTACTTCACAAAAGGTTTCCCTAGAAAAGTTTCACTGTGGAAAAACTGTGTCACTTACCCACCTGGTTAAATTACCTTTAATACATTTCAACTGTCAGAAAGATTTGGGGCAAAAAAAAAAGAATCTGAGTAGCACAATTCAGGTTATAAATTGCTACAGCTACAAAACATGACTTTAGCTTGGTGAAATATGTTTATTCTTGTCTTAAAGAATTTATATATTTATTATAATTGTCAAAAATAATTTAGTAGAAATTATTAACTAAGGAGCAAGGTGGGCATGCCACCTCCTGACATCAAGACGTTTATCAGCAAAAATGCCCTAAATACATTCACTTCAGCACAGAGGGCATTTCTTACCATACTTACTGTGTTTACTGCTTCACACAGACCTTCACAACTTACCTAAACACAAAGAAGCCACCAGTCAGTGAGACTCCGATAGGAATACAATTATATGGCATGTCAGGGGGAAGGAGACTTTGTCCAACATGTGCAACACTGCTGAGGCCAGAAGGAGATGTTCCCCAGGATTAACTTCAGGCACTGAAGGCAGGTCTCCTTCCCCTCCCTCTGTGTTTGATGGAGATACAGCAGCTCTTATGGAGGGTGGTTTAGAGCATTATTGCTTGTTCCTTGCCCCCAGCTCTCAGGCTGATGCAGGTCTGCGTTCAGTTACATGGGGGAGAAGTACTTAAGATCCTCAGAAGCTGGAAGAATTGTTCCTTAGGTGATGCTTCACAGTCCTTTTCCTTGAAAAGGTGTCAGGATATTTTTGGGACCTCTTGGAGCCTACTGGTGCTGAAGACGGTTTTAGTTTTCTGCAGAGATGGTGTCAGAACAGGCAGTCCCACAGCCGTCTGTGTGCATGAGGGGGATGTACCACGTGCACGGCTGTTGGGAGCTGGCTCACTTGGTAAGAGATCAGGGCTCCTAACACATGCTCTGTCACACTCAACTGCATCTTGTGTACAACATTCCTACAGGTTTTGTGATGACTTTGAGATGTAGTGGCCAGATAGGCATTGTAGTCTTCTCCTCACGCTTATTTCTATTAATAGTTTCATATATGTCCAACGTGAGCAAACTAGCCAAGAATCTGTGCTCTGTGGTCCATGTTTTGTTCTCTGGGGTAACTGTGCAGGTGGTAGGAAACTTCCTCTGGACTAAGTCTAGCCCTTGCTGTGTCATGAGCAGTGACACTCATCCAACTGCTGCACAGAAATAGTAATGCAAAGGTAATGTTACACTGAGGTGTGCACTACAGAACTGAGATTCAAGTTTATGTTGTGTATGTAAACTATCAATTTGCACTCATGTACACATGATTTTGACTAATCTATTAATCAGTAAATGTCACTGTGTAAACCAAGATTTTAAATGCTCTTATATAATGTATGTAAATAATTATTCAGTGTACCTGTTCATGTAAATGTCAGTAGAAACCCAACATTAACACTAGATTACACAATAAATGCATTCATTAAGAAGGCAGAACATTGCTATGCAAATCAAATTGCTCTTTTAAACTGTCATTAGGAGGCATCCTGCACAAAATGCAGTTTGAAGAACGACGTGACATTACCATTCATTTATTCAAATACGAGTGATATGTTTAGATGTGCATTTGTAAAGAATTACTTAATAATCCTAGTCAACCACTAGACCTACTAATACATAAATGTTTAGTATACATTTCAAATTTGGAAAAATATAAAAATCTCGATATTAATAAAGCATCTCTCATCAGATATTAAGATCAGATCTTAATAAAGCATCTCTCATCAGACCTACTAATACATAAATGTTTAGTATATGTTTCAAATCTGGAAAAATATAAAAATCTCTTAATAAAGCATCTCTCATCAGATACTTCCAATGCTAGCAAGCCTGGATGCTCGGGTCCCCTCAGCTCCCTCTGGGTGCTATCACTCGGCGTGGACAGAGGGTCACGCCAAGGAAGGGCTCTGCCTGGAGGAACCACTGATCATGCTGAAGCCCAGGGAAGCAGCTGGCCCCACTTGCCCCTTCCCTCCTGGGCACCACATTGCAGTGCCCAGCATCTGAGGGGAAAGAGGTGGAGGGCGTGGGACATGGCGCCACAATGCTGCCGGTGATGCTGCATGGCTGGTGGCAGTTCCAGCAGACAGTGCAGCCTTGTGTCTGCCAGAGCTGAGCAGGGGAGGAAAGTTTGACTCTTAGCTCACAACCACTGTCATCTAAAGTTTCACATTTAGAAGGACTAGTATTGAAGGTATTTCATTCGGGTGAGCTACGATATCCAGGTCATTACCAGCTCACAGACATGCATGTTTCTTTATTCCTTAAATAAATCTACAGTTAACATTGGGAAAGGTCTATAAACTGCAGACAGAGGATGGGCTTTGTTGCGCAAAATACACACAGATATATTCACCTGCTCATTAGTCTTCATCCATACTGTCTTCAGGCTTTCATCAAATGCTTTTAGTTTCATCTGTTGGAGCAACGTAAGGAGTGCTGGAGGAGGGAGTATTTGCTCTGGCTCTGTTGCCCTCCCTCTGGTATTTGTGGTGCTACTTAATCCCCTCTATTCTGCACATTTGAGGGGCCGATGGTTCACACACACCTACTAGTCTTGTTCTAAAATAGCTCACAGTTGTGACAGCAGCTTTTCGGGTTCTTAGCTCAGAGGGTTAGAAATGTTGCCAGAAATAGTACTTATGTCTCTTCCTGATTAATGTCATTTCTTTGGCATGTGAATTTACCTTAACTAGTTTTTAAAATATTTTGAAACGAGCCTGTAACTACAACAGATTACTAATTGAGGTATGTTAAAACTGGGCCAAGAAAGCAGCAACAACCTCGAGTCAGGCCTGAGATCAAAGCTGTTGGCTTTATAGCTTCCTTATAATCTTATTAGACTTTCAGGAGAGAGCATAACAATGGGAAGAAAAACAACTGTATCTTATGTGGATTAAGGGCTGCCTGTTACAGAAGTGATGGCTTGAGGTACTGTCACGTTATAGGCAGAATGTACCCAGAAGCCTCATTACGATTGGCAGGAGAATAAAAGATGTCCACGGTTTTGTGAATACAGCAATCTCATCCAGACCTCTCTGGTGGAAAATACAATATATAAAATAATTGACTCTCAGCCTCTCACAACTACTGCCACCACTGCTTTGTTCCTTGTAGCAGTCATATTTATTCTTAAAAATGCTGGTTACAGAACTTATTATGCAGAGGGATGAGAAATGGATGAGTCTTCCCTAACTAAACACAGTGAGAGCTGTACGTGCTTCCCTCTGTTCCCACTGCTGATGCTCAGCTGCAGTTTGCATAGCTGTCCTAGTCCTGGTCTTGCTTTCAGCAGATGCTGCTGTTCACAGCAGCCTCTTTAGCATGTGCCGATGCTTATAAGACACTTTGCTGTGAATGCAAACTCTTCGTCTACTCTGGTGTTCAGATTTGGCTCTGAGAGCCTCTAATAATGTAAAAACCAATTCTCTCTCCTGCCTACTCCTCCCTTCATCCCAGTCAACTTTTTGGAGCAAATACAGGGGGTGTTTAGTGGGGAAAACTGTACTACAGATCATCATTAGGTGCAGAGTTCAGGGTAGTTTTTTCAGTTTCATCCTGTGACAAATATTTAGATACAGAAGTGTTTTTTCCAGGCAAGGATTCAGCTGTGTGTGCTGGATGTTGTCTAGTGGGTGGGTGAGTGAAAGGACCCTTCCTGATTTCTAGCCTTTTCAAAGGAGATGATAGTCACATATTTCACCACACAGGCTGCACCCACCATTTTTTTTCCCCCTAACTGGTTGGTTTGTTCTAGGGTTTTCCTAGCTATGAAGCAGGATTTGGGTATGTTATCATTTTCTAAACTGTGGAGATGATTGATTGAAAGTCAGTGGGGATGACAAGGACTCACCCCTTGAAGACACATAATAACTCCCATTGAAATCAGCACCTGAATGTTTTGAAGATCTGAGTAAGTGTCTGTCTCACATAGGCATGTTTTAATATGTAACTTAGTACTAATAAATGCAAATCAGTTAAGAACTCACAAGAGCCTCCCCATACTCTTCATGTTCCCAGCAGCAACACCAGCCCTGCCTTCCTGACTGGCCTTGGTCCCACTGATTAGTTGAGTTGTCTTACATGGTGCTTTCGTGGAGAAAATCGGTATCCAGCTGTTTTTCTGGTAACAACATATATATCTTCCCATTTTAATTTTCTAAAACGTGCTACTCACCAAGGGCAAAATTAGAATGCATTTGAGCTGAAGATAGGCCAAGCAGTCTCCCAATCTCTCTTCTCCCTCTCTTGGAGAAAAAATTTAAAAGATCTTTTCCTTTTCCTAAAATAATTAAGAAAGCTCAATTATGTGGAAAGATTATGCGTTCTCTAGAGAAAGCCTGGGCGGTAATGAAAACTGCTAACATCTTAATGCAGCTTCTCCTCAGAGCTTTTACAATCTAAAAAATCAGCTGTTGTGAGTAAAATCTTGGTAGGTAGATGAAACCATGTCCTGTGGGTTTGCAAGAGGTGCCTGTTTTTAACAGATGGTTCTGTTTTCCTCAATTTCGAGATCACTTCTTCAGAGCAGCATTAGGACAGCAGTCCTGCTACATGAAGAGTTATACAAGTGGCTGTGGTGTCGTGGGAAGCTCGTGATTCGGGGTGCAGATTGGAGCTGAAAGCTGGTTGCTTCCCTTCACAAAGCCCTCGTGCAACCATTTTCTAACAGCTACTCGATTTTGTACCTTTTACCTCTTGTTTAAATTCACATCCAGGCAAACCATCATCCAAGCTCAGGCAGAACTGGTTACATCTAGTTTCTTATATTAGAAAAGCAAAACCCAGTGCACGTTTGCTTTAGGGCTCATTGTTTCAGGATGAAATGCCTGTTGTTTGATTCATGCTCTCACCCAGTTTGCCAAGCAGTTCCTGAAACTTAGTATTCTTCTTAGTACATCTGGTTTAATGTTCATGTCTGGGTTTGAGTTTCATGACAAAAGTTTCAGATTTGCTGAAAATATTATTTACAGCTGTTTTTTTTTTTTTTCTTTTTTACCTTGCAAGGAAAACTGCTAAGAGTAACAGGGCCAATCAATAAACTTTCAAGTGAGGGGGCAGGTTCTGTTGCCTGCACAGGGATTGCAGAGCAGCTGGCACTCTTTGACCTGGTGTCTTTGGCACAGCCACAGGGAAGCAGCACCCTGAGGCACCCTGTGACCCAGCCACCCATCCTTAGGACATCCTTCATTCCAGGTGCCACGCTCATTTTGTGGAAACCACCTACCCCGTGGAATGTTTTTTAATTAGAAATGTGCGATGTGACCCCTGCTTTATACCCGGCACTGCAGGAGCTTACCCTGTGCTGCAGGAACACCAGTTACTGCACCACTCAGCAAGTGGCCAGTGGCTGGTGAGCTGTGAATGGCTCTGGGAGTGACCGCTGCCTTTCTCTTACAGCTTGGACTCTTTTCTTTATGGGCTCCATGCACTGTTCAAAGGAGACTTTCGGATAGCGGCAAAAGATGAGTGGGTCTTTGCAGACATGGATCTATTGCATAAGGTTGTTGCCCCAGCAATCCGAATGTCTCTGAAGCTACACCAGGTAGGGTCTGTTTTTAATTTTTAACTTTTACTACTGTATCTGTTTTCTTGGGGAAACACAGGAAACCTTAGAAACTGTCCAGAGGAAAAGAAATGAGAGGGAACTGGAGTACTTGTTGCCTTATTCTGAGAAACTTCCTTAACGAACATGGAAAAGCTTGGCATTTATTTAATTTGTGTTCACTTGATCTTTTCTGTACACCCTCACTGCCAATTTGAAGAGTGTGACCCTGCATTTTTCATCAAAACAAAACTGACCGTCATGTTTTACTTGAGTGGATACTATAAAGATGGTTTCTAGATAGGAAAGAAATACATTGATTAGACTAATCTCATTGCTAATTTATCAATGCTTTCGTGACGGGCAATACACATGTAATGCTTCCGTATGTTAAATGACAGAGCTGAGAGGAGAGTGGTTTGAAGGGTTAGTATCACCCTGTGACACTTTGTTTGTTTATGTTAGGCTGTTTCTGACCCTGTTCTGTTTTCAGTTGTAAAAATCTGGCACATCTCCATTGAAGTTGCTCCAATTTCTTCAGGTCAACCCCTGTATAGCTTGGAGTTGACTTCGTTCTTGCTCTGGCACATTACGATTTAGTATCATACACTTTTATCATGCATGATATTTATAATTGTGCTGAATATAACTGAAGTGGAACTTCAGTTCACAGAATACTGTGAATTAATATCCGAGAATTTGACAAAATAGTTCTATGAATGTTATCACTGGTCGTATTGATGCATGTCAGCTAAAGTAGTAACACAATATTGTGATATCTGCTGATGGATTCCCAGTCTGTGCTTTTGTTGGTGGTTTTCCATGAATAAAAATAAGGATTTCCACAAGAACTGTGGAATGCCCCAGGTGATTCCAGTCTCCCTCTGGCTTACCCAAAAGCTCTGCCTCTTGTGGTTTCCCACTTAATAAAAAGAAAGTGGATAAGCTGGCATGCTCTGAGTGTCTTTGTCCAGTGGAGATATGACATCAGAACAAGTTACAATAAAATAAAAATTGTACCTTTCTATATTACTGTTAAAGTAGTTGTTCTACCTCCCCAAAAACACACTGTATCAAATGGCAAGTCACTTGGGGGGTCAGCTGGCAAGTGTTCAAAAACCAGGATTTTGTTTACTGTTAATAGTTTTTGTGTTTTCACAAATATACCTGACCTTTTTGATACTCTTCTTGTACTACCAGGACCAGTTCACCTGCCCAGATGAGTATGAAGACCCGGCAGTTTTGTATGAAGCAATCCAAGCTTTTGAAGAAAAGGTTGTGATTTGTCACGAAGGGGACCCAGCCTGGCGCAGCGCTGTACTCTCCAACAGGGAGGAGCTGCTAACCCTGAGACACGTGGTGGATGAAGGAGCAGATGAATATAAAGTTATCATGCTCCACAAAAGCTACTTGAGCTTCAAGGTTATCAAGGTACATACACCATTTTTCTAATATTGCAGTAATTTAGGGATGTGGCAACTAATATTATTTCTGAGTAATCTGGCCAAAAGGAGAGGTTGATAGTAGTTATTGGAGTAGAGACTGGAGGCTAAAAGGAACTCTCTTCAGTTGACTTCCATTTTGTACCCATTTGTTTGTGTATCTGAAATAACATTCCATGCTTTACCAGGGAGTAGCTGCACAAGTTCATAAAACCTGTTGGTGCAAAGACACGAGGTGTTTGCACACACAGCTACTGCTGTTCTACCTAGACCGTGTAGTTCTGCATCTTAAGTAGCAAACGTTTTCACGTGATCCACGTGTTTTTAACCTACTTGTAGGTCAACAAGGAGTGCGTCAGAGGGCTTTGGGCTGGGCAGCAGCAGGAACTGATTTTCTTACGCAATCGTAACCCGGAGAGAGGAAGCATCCAGAACAATAAACAGGTCTTGCGGAACTTAATTAATTCTTCATGTGATCAGCCACTGGGATATCCAATGTACGTTTCCCCTTTAACCACCTCGTACCTTGGGACACACAGCCAACTGAGGAACATTTGGGGGGGACCTGTCAGTTTGGACAACATTAAAAAGTGGTTCAGATCCAAATGGTTAAGGTAGGTGTTATATTTTGGCTATGCAGATAGAGACCCCGCAGTCTCGTTTCCACTGTATTTTCTGTTAAAAGAGAGTAATTCCATACTGTTATCTATGAGTAAAAAATTAATTGCAAATAACTCAGAATATAATAAAATAGCCATACAGATATAGCAGAAAGCAAATTCATTAACTCATTCATGGCTTTTAAGCAAAGCTTTGTACATGTTCAGCAAGATTCATTATCAGATCACTTAACACTACAGACATTTCCCTTATTCCACGGAATTTTACTGTTCATGCCTTGCAAATGAGGGTATCTTTTTGTAACTCAGTGACATGTCAGAACATGAGTAAACGTGCTGGTGGGTTATGAGCCAAAGCTTTGGCAGCATACAGGATCATCCGCAAGTCATTGTTCTTGACCAAAACACATCTAAAAATGTACTTACTATCCACCAAAACTGCATGACCTCCCCTAGGTATGCATGATCAGTATCTGACACATTCCATCTCTCATTTCTACATTTACTTTTCATACAGCAATAACTCGCTCTTGTCTCATTTCCTCCACCTGCCCTATTGCCACTGTGGCTGAGGAGATGCAGGGCACCATGGAGAGACTATGGGAGCCAGCTTGCATGCTCAGGCCTACGCAAAAATTCCCAGATTAAATCTAGTGGCTTAATATGCTAGTTCCCCACCATGCAGCTCATTCCCTCTGAGCCCCCTCCAGCCCATTCCTCTGCTTTGCTGCTTGGTTACCTCATGCAAAAGTTGATCTTCATTAGATAGAATCCTAAGGTCTTGCAAGGCTCCAAAGCCACTTAACACAGACACGGAAAGATTTGGTTCGTGTCATATACAGTATTGTTCCAAGTAAGCTTGCCACATCATCATCTTTGTTATCTCATAAAATGTCAAAAGACCTGCAGTGGGGTATGAGAGAGTACAACTACATATCTTAAGGGCACCTAACATTGGTGGCACAAATTTTCATACGTAATAAATGGCTGACCATGTGTGTGTTCCCGCAAACAGAATGCGGAAGGACTGCCATGCAGCTCACCACGAGAGAGGTAACGTTGAAGACGTGGATAGTGGAGGGGGGTCTTCGTCTAGCAGCAATTCCACAGGCAATTCAAGCCAGAGCAGTAGCTCGCAGCCCACCAGAGATGGAACTCCTCAGTTGCAAGCTTCATCTCAAGAGGCCCACCAGCGTGCAGGTATTTGCACAATTTACTTGGCTTTTTCTGTAGTCTTCTGAGGGGCCACATAGGTAGATGCTTTTGGGTGTGCTCATACCCAGTCAAAAACTAATTTTAGAAGGAGAGAGCTTTGTCTTTCCTAGTGACCAAGAACATGTAGGACATGGCTTCCTGATATTCTTCCAGGTATTTACTAGGAAGGGGTAAGATAAATGTGATTCACCAAAGGTTCCACTGTCAAACTCCTTTATGTGTAACCTTTGGACTAGGAGGTGCCACTAACAATGCCAGAATGAGAAATGCAGATGGGAGGGAGTCTACATGTGCGATGCAGGGAGCCCGTACCACAGTGAACCTGTCTTTATTGTTGGCTGGGAACAGCAGAAGTGAACATATGCAAAAATCTTAATAATCTTGGAAGGACCACGGCAATTTACTTGAGGAATTGGTTTGGCTGTTCATCAACACATGTGGAGAACAAACAAATAGGAAATAATTTCTGAAGTCTATACAGCAGTTATCAGGAGAAAATTAAATGTTGTCAATCATTCTATCAACTAACAGCTGAGCCCTTCTCATACTAAATTATGGGTTCATAAGTACTTCAGATATATTGACAAGGTAGAACTACAGGCCTTCACACTGGAAATATATGTTAAGTTTAGCAGTGGGACACTGTGAGACCTATCATTGTGGGATCAGTAATGTAAAGCCAATTAACTCAACCTTTCAACAAGTTGTGGTATTACTGTATAAATTAAAGCAGAGAACTAGAGGGGTATGACACTTGTTTGTTTCCTGTTAGATCATTTTGACCTATCATTAAAGATAATGGACAGGACTGGAGAAAATCTTGCCCTGAATATAAATCATGTTGTAAGAATAAAATAACTGCTGCTTTTAATTGAGTCTAGCATTAAAGGAATCCCCATGTGCATACTCATAACTTGACACTGCAGTAATCAGAATAGCAAACTTAATTGTAAAATAATGATCCTGAGCACGCCATAAAAGAATGAAAGTTAATTGTGAGTTGTTTAAAAGAACGTATTGGTTGCCCAGAAAACCACAATCAAGACAGAAGGTCCCACTTAGTTAAGAAAAGCAACCTGGCTTTGAGGTAAAATGAAGAAACGCACAACAAATGCAAGGAAGTGGAAAATAGCAAATACAAATCAGCATCCAGTCCTGAGAGACTATTGATAAGAGAAAGAGAATGAAACAGAGAAGTTTCTGGCTAGCACCATTAGGGACAAAAAGATGAAAGTGAGTTTGTGGCCATCTATTTTTAAAGAGTATTAGAAGCAAAAAAAATCCTAACAGTGGTCTCGATCTGTCACTACATAGAAAGGCAGAGTTGCCAATAATGTAGGAATGAGAAAGAAATGTCTGGTTTGTATTGGGAAAACTGCAGATGATCTATTTCTATGATCAGATCATGAAGTAGTTCCTTCCATCCTAACAGCTAGAAAGAACATGAAAGAATGGCTATCAAAGCTATATGCTTAATTGAGTAAATCCATATGACTCTCATTGAAGAGGTTTTTAAGAGAGCTGGTTAAAAAGCAAGCTCTGTTTGATCTTCAGTAAGTATTGGGACACTATGGCAATACCAGAGGGCTGGGAAAGGACTTATGCTATGCCTGTTGTTAAAAAAGCAGAATGAAAGGGGTGACCTGAGAAATGTGTGTCTGTCAGTCTGACTTTGGTTCAGGACACTGTTGGCCTACCATGCACAGTCCTAGTGCCCTAATTTAAGAAGGACATTTTTAATTTGGAAGGAGTTCAAAGAAGAGCCAAAAAGTGATCAAAGATCTAGGAAATGCATCCTGTAGTGAAAGATTAAGAGCTTTCAAACAATTTATATAGCAAAAGAGGCTTTGATCACAGTCTGTAAGTACTTACCTGGGCAACAAGAAGTGACCAAAGACAGTTGATTTGAGTAGACTTGGATATAACAAAGCTAAACAAATTCAGATTTGAAATCAAGTGCACATTTTTAACAGTGAGAGTAAATAAAGTGAAACAAGTGACTAAGCGTTAAGATGGATTCTCCGTGACTGGAGATATTGGATGCGTTTCTTAAAAATAATCATAGTAATTAGTAATACCATACAGGAATTAATTCCAGGAAGTTCTTTGGCTCATGCTATAGAGCACAGCAGATGATGATCACAGCAATCCCTTCTAGACTCATAATCTATGAATTAAGTGCATTTAATGTTTTCATATTTCATATTTCATTTGCAGAATGGTGCCACTGAGTCTGCAAAATGCAATGAAAGCCCTATATAAAAGTGTGACCAAAATCGGGAGCAGTGGAAACATGTGGGGTTCTCCCCTAAAGTGTCCTTATTTCATAATGCAGTTTATAGAACAGCCATTGTTTCCTAAGTGTTTTCAGGGACAGAGTTATTTATGTGTAGACGCGGGTGGTCTCCTGTCCAATGCTCTAACCACTGCATTTGGGATGAATATAGAATACTTTTGGACAGGGGTCAGCTTGGCAGTTTAAATCACAAACAGATGTTTGGCCACGTTAGCCCCTGCACAAACTAACACACCACAGCCCCTCTGTTCTTAATTCCAGTTCTTTCTTTTTATTTAAAAAGGGTAACACATTAAAATAACCATCAGATGTGAAAACCAAAGTACTTAAACAAAACCCCAGAGTTTGAAGAACCTGAATCCCTGTGGAGGCCAGACATGGGCACGGCTGCCAGTGCGGCAGCCAGGCCTGACCCCGTCACAGTGCGTGCCCTCCCCGTTCATCGCGCCCGAAGCGCAGAGGACAGCGGCACCGTGGCACACAGGAGCCGCGTGCGCCCATCCCACTGCTCGCAAGCAGAGACCTCAGGGCTCTCATTACAGAGATTGCTGCTTTGTGTGCCATCTTAGGAAAATTAGTTTTTTATTGTTTGGAGTATAAAAGTAGAACTAAAGATACGTTGTAAGTTAGTGGGGTGTGAAAGTGTCCAGCGCTTGCCAAACCAACCAGGTTTTAGTCCAGCTCAAGTGCTCCAGTTAGGTTGTGGCCCAGCTCTGCCTGCCACCTGTGCCAAGTTACCTAAATTCTCTTTGCTTCAGCATCTGAAAAATGGGGCTGATGATACCAGCCTCTGGAAAGCTGGTCTGTGGATGTAAAACAGCATGTTTCAGCTGTATAATACAAACAAGTTTGGACATGAAATTCTGCATTACTGGAACCCTCATGAATTCAGCAAGCAATCATGTTTCTAGAAGACAGCATGAGATTTATATTCCTTTATGCTTGCAAGATTTCAGTATCTGGAGGAGTTTCAGTGCTTCGCCCCCCTCCATAGTTTGGGTATTGGGAAAAACCAAAGCAAAAAAAAAATTACCAACCACCTGGAAATGCTTGCCAGAAAAAATTGTTTCTGCATTGATAGCTCTCAACAGATTTTCTGGCATCAACTCTGTACCCTACAGCTATAGCTAGGAAACCAAAATGCCAGCTTGTGTTACTGTTTGGAGTTTCCTGGAAAGCAAAAAAGCCAAGCAGGCACTCATGTGACGGGGTATTTGCTGCGTAAGCCTGGGTTAGAGCCTGTCTGCAGATACAGTGAACTCTTTCAGGGCCTGTGGTGCCTGCCAGCCCACTGCATGCCATTTGCAAAGGGCCTGGGTGCAAGTATCTGGTGGGTTCATTGGCCAGTGAGTTGGTTTATTTTTCATTCTATGCCTATTTAAATATGCAAGCATAAGAAATACAGAACTTGTTTGAATGACATAAGGTGTTGATATAAATGTTTAAAATGGGGGTGTATATGTACAGGAAGATAGAAGTTGTCTCAGCACGTCAGAATAGCTTCTCTCATCTACTCTGTATCCAACAGCAGCTGCTCTGAGACACTTCACAGAATGGGGCAAAAACCTTATGTGGGTCTCATTCAGACCTCCAACAGACTACCCTAACTAGAGATGTTCACATCTTTTCAGTCTGTAAATATCACTCTTGGAACACAGATATAGTTTAATATTAGTCTTAAAAACTGTCTTGTGGCTTGAATGTTGTAGTCTTTCACTTGGTTGAATTCTCAAATTCTCTTTCCCCATATGCAGGAATAATTCTTTTTCATGTGCCATTGTTTTAACTCACAGTTTTTTGGGTTTATTTTTACATTAAATTATACCAAGCCATTTAAGGTGGATAATCAACATCTTTTACTTGAGTGGGGTTGTCAAAGGGGAGTGGAATTACAGCAACACTATGCTCAGTCATTCACGGGGCAGGTTAAAATGTACATGGCAGAATAGGTGTGAACCTGCGGTTAGAGTACCTTCCTTGGGGTGTCTTCTTATTTTCTTCTCTTTTGACTCAGTGCAGAACCACCAGAGCTATTCTAACCAAAATCCAGAACCCCTGTGGTGGAAAACACAGGAGGGTTCATAGGTTTAGCAATTTATTTCTGTTATTCTTGGGATTCTTATGCTGATAAAACCAGTAGTAATATGCCAATAGCAATATGTACACATGGGACACTGTCAATAGCATGGAGTTCATCAGGATGCCACTTCCTTAAATATATTAAACTTTCTTTTAAAGGCAGGAGAAAACCTAGAAGTCAGTCCGTCCAGGCACACACTGCTTTAAACCAAAGGCCTCCTGCTTCAAGTCACTCCGGACCAATTGCAGAAAGCCGCCAGCCTTTCATCCAAACATCTACATCTGCCCACGAAATTGCCCAAAGGCTTTCCAGCAGTCAGCTGTCATTCCACAACTCCGCAACTTCTGTGTTTTCCCAGTCCCCTGCTGTTCCTGTTGCTGGCCAGCTGACTGTGCAGGACCGAGCTGCAGCAATGCTCAGGTCCAGTCTGGCCTCTTCCACTAGCTCAACTCTCAGCCTGCTGTTCGGCAAGAGAAGTTTTTCAAGTGCTTTGGTGATTTCTGGGCTCTCAGCTGCAGACGGAGGTAACACCAGTGACACCCAGTCATCCAGCAGTATGAATATTGCCATGGGCCCATCTGCTAGAGCAGCAAGTCAAGCAACTCGGGTAAGGCTGAAGCCATAATAGCAGCACTAAGCTGAGCTACTGTACTGCTCTCCTATCAGGTTCTTAAACTCCTGTTGGGTTTCTTCCTTCTCACTGATCAGAAAAAAGTCTTTTCCAAAACAACGTCAGGATTTTGGTATTTGTTTCGCACTTTGCTGCATCACAATGAAAATGAGACTGGTTAATATGTGTGTGTGTATGAGAGTGATGTATTTATAAGTAATTGACAGGCTGGCTGTTAAGCATGCACCTGAAATTGCAAACTGGGGCAAAGTCCCTCTTCCTTTCACTCAGACCAGGGACTTGGGTCTCCCTTTTCTGCAGCCCAGGTGATGAGTACCATTATAAGCAAACTAAATAGCTCCTTCCTTGCTTGCTTACGCAGGACTTAATTATTTGTACAAGGAGGAACAGTTTCCACTGAACAGTGCACAGTGAACAGTGAACCTCTCTCTGACCAGAAATTCAATCCAGGACTTGAAAACCTTGTTGCTGAAAGGGTTAGTCAAAGGAAGTATTTCCCAAAGGAAACCTGCATGCCCTGTGATTCAGCATTTTCTAGCAGCAGAACAGTACACACAAAGAACTTCCAGTCCTATTCCCATCTTCTCTGGAAAATTCAATGCACATAGCAGTGTTACTGTTTTATTGTCTACTTAAGTATATTTATTTAACTTTGGTTGCCATCAGTTGCTTTCCTGAATTTTGAAACTTTCACCTCAGCACTACAGAGCAGTAATGTGAGGAGATGGACTAGAGATAAAGGGTGACTGCAACTAGCGGTTGAGTGACAACCTAATTAAGACAGACTTTTGCATTTAGCCTATCAAAATGGAAACCAAATTGGCAACAGGGGAAGGTTGTGAATATGGAAAGTCCAAAACACTATCATTCTGAACAGTGTATAACTTCCCTCATTTTCAAAGAATTCTCCAAACCTCAAGTGAAAAAAAGCTCCTTAGCCTGTGTGTATTTTGCTCTCAACCCAAAAATACCATGTACGGTATAGTTCCTTGGAGTTTTGCCATGAACTTCAACAGAAGTTGACTGAACGTTACTCATCTGGGTCCAATCCTGCTTTATTACTCTAATAAGCATTAATAATATTTCTACATGTACAGCTGAAAATATCAGATGACAAGGCATAATTCCAACTCTCAAGAGTTTATAGCCTAATTTGCAAGAACTCAGCCAGTCTGCAATACTGAGTACTAATGGTAGGATTCACCTCATCTAACTTTAAGCCATCTACAATTTGGGTTTGAAATCTCCGTAGATTGTTGGTGTGGCCTCTGTATTCAGTGGAAAGGACAATCCACTTCATCCTTACAGCTGTCAGGAAGAAATCTTCCCCTGGGACACCCCTATCTCTCTGCCAACCATTGACAGCCTAGATGATACACTAAGACTACATGGTTAAATTTACATAAGGTGAATCCTGGCCAGAGTAACTGTTCAAGAGTCCAGGTGCCTATTTGATTGAAGTGCTAAGGAAGAAGTGTTTTATTTAAACGTTAACACAGCACAGTTCTGGAAAGCTTTTATACTAATGGACTCCTTACAATGGGGTGACACCATGCATAACATTTTCAGACTGATAATTACGTTCCAGTTTTGATGAACAGGTTTCTTTGTCAGTTGGATTTAAAATCTGGCATATAAAGCAAGACCCAGAGCAACCCAATTTAACTTTTTAGAAGTCAGCCCTGCTTGGAGCAGAGGTTTGGACTGGATGACCTCCAGAAGTCCTTTTCAATCCAAATGATTTTACAGCTCTCTATACATGTACATCTGTGGTACTAAACCTCTAGCTCCTGGTCTGCTTTTCTTTCCAAATTTATGTGTTACACAAAGTGTGACAGGTACCTCTTCAGAAGTCCCTTGTGAATAATGCATGTTAAGAATCCCATGCAGTTTCACAGAATGACATTCCTAGATCAATTTTTAACTTTTTTCACCTGTCACATCAAAAAATAGCTGAAGTGTTACTTAGAAGTTTCCTAAACTAGTTGACTTTTTCTTTCTTTCCAGCAACTCACCGAGACCTGTGAAACAGCCGATGCTACAGAACCTAGACGGCAGCGAGAGGCAGGTCCAGCCCATGCCATATTCATGAGTCAGAACCTGGAGTGCAGAAGGGCCAGCCAAGAAGATATGGCCCTGGAAGACACTGCTTCTCAGCAAAGCCTGTCTGAAGAGCAGTAAGGAGGGTGCCTAGCACGAGGGCCACACGCTTCTTAGAATAACATACAGACACAAGTTAGGTCAGGGAGCTGCATGTGGGTTTAGGTTCTTTCAAATGTAACAAGCAACTTCTAAATGTTTATTTTTCTAACTTCTACACAACAATATACAGGGCAGATGTTCTTCAGCTAAAGGCCTTGGAATGGGTAGGGTTGGAAGATGTCCTAAAAAACACACAGTGCCACTTCATCTCAGGTTCTTGTAAATCCTAGATCAATGAATACAACCTGTTTAATGTTCCTTCCTCTGGAATGGTTGGAATCACGAATGAATAGAGCGGGAAATATTAATACAACTCAGTGAAAAGCACACAAGACATCTCTTTCCTGCCACAACTCAACAGCTGATTGCATGCAAACTAATTGGCATTTGATATATAACACATAGCAAAAGGCAACTTTGAACAGAAGCAATGAATACATAAAGGACAGTACAACCTGTACTGTAACATTAGAGCTAAATCTTATTATTTTTTTTCCAACAGCAAATCTCTCTCATTTTTCTTTAACATGTTATGCAGGTGGTAATTCTGAATAGCAACGTAGCATCACAGATTGATATACTGCATGCAGCCATAATGAAATATTGTGTGAACGAGCCATGCTACACAGATAAACAGAAGTCAAGTGTGAGAAAAGAGAGTATCCAGTGCATGGAAAGCCTTCAAAGCATATGGTGCACCTTATTTACAAAGAAAGCAGCTTTGCATAAACAGCTGCTCTTAGGTATTATCTTGTGCTCCTGTTTGGTTTACAGCAGCGTTTCTCAAATTCCAGGCAACAGCCCCCGTGGGAATTACAAAAGGGCCCAGGGGAATCCTCCTTAAGGACAGGAAAGGGCAAAGCAGGCTGTAATTATTATCTGGAAGTTCTGTATTAGGAAGGGAACAGCTAAATGCCTTTAATTGCTGGACACAGCTCACTGTCCATAAACACTTGTAGCCAGTAATTACAGAGCATTCTGATTTCCCTCCCCCAGAGAAACTGAGCTGCTGCCAATTTAATAGTTGCATAAAGACAGATGAGGCAAAAAGGGAGGCCATGCTTTCACAAAGTTTGAGAAATGCTGATTTACAGGAATGCATGACTACTCTGGAAGCCAAAAGGCTACAACAAATCCTTCCTCTACCATAGCGTCTAAACACACGCTTGTTCTCATTCTTTTTTAATTAAAAAAATTGCAGCTATCAGTGTCTTGCTGTTCCTCTTTACTGTAACTACCATAGATTGTTTCTAATTCTCAACACGAAGATGTGCAGCCAGGCTGTGTTGTCCCGATTAACAAGAAAGATTTAACAAGAGATGCTGTAGCTAAGTCTCATTACTGTTAGGCAATACACAGTTGCATTCTGAGCTTCCTACTGTGCCACACTTCAGATTATAAGTAGTAGAACTAAATAACACCTAGTGAAAATAAAATGATCAAAGTATGTTTTGTGTGGCAGCAGTTTTTGGGTTTTCTTTTTTATTTTGAATTGTTTTCGCTTGCTTTCTGCCTTATGAAATTGAGAAATCTATTGTTTTTCTTTCACTTCAGATCTTGGCGAATTGCTTATTTATAAAGCTCAGCACAACTCAGGCAAAATTCTGATCATGTTTGCAAGGGCAAAAGCAGAGTATTCATGTACAGCCCCCTGAGACACATGGTCATCAGTGCAGTTTAGGCCCTACTAATGTCTCCTCCAGCATCCCGGTGTGATGTGGAAGAGGAAATTGAATTCAGCTGCTCCCTTCTGACCATTTCTGGCAGATCATACCTCTCCTCCCCTACCCTGCTCATGAAGTGCTTCATTACAAATGGGTGGAGGTTATACAGGTAGGTGGAGGGCTCTTAGTAACAGCCACCAGCCCCATTTCTGCCCTGGGGGCTTTTGCATGGCAGTCTATTACGATAAACAATCACTGCTTTGTCTTCCTAAACCCTGCCCTGCCTGGAGGCAGGGCAAACAGGCAGCTGTGGAAAGCACTAAAAACCTTCTCATGTTCAGTTAGCCTCACTTAGGCCTCCAATTTTCACATCTTTAACTTAAGTTTGAATTAATTTCCATCAAAAATAAGTAACTCCAGTAGTCCCAATCAACCTAAATTATTCTATGTATCCAACTCAAGCACACTAAAGCAGATTGGGAAACAGCTGCACAAATCCTCCCAGCAGCAAGCTGCTGTTGCTTAGCGTGGACAGAGGCCCAGCAACGCCACCTTCCCCCAGCACCACAGTTTAAGAGATTCTACCATCTCCATGCCCTCTGGTACCGCACCCTAAGAGAATGCAGCTGCCTCACAGTTCCTGACTTAGTTCAAGCCACCAGCCCTGGAGCAGAACTCCTTGGGGACAGCAGTGTGCCATGATGCCCAGCCTCCCGCTGCACAGGGTGGCTGCCAGAAAACGCATGTCTTAACTCCTTTGTTGAGGCACAGCACACCAGCAAGGCAGAGCAGGAGACAAGGTAAGATTAAAAAAAAAAGGAGTTCCTTTTTGTAGCCATGTCTTACCCAGTTTTTATTTTGCATTAAAGTTGTTACTGTAGCATACTGAGTTGAAAAAGCCTGAGAGTGACCATTAACAACAGTAACAAAGACAAAAAAAAAAACCACTAAAATGACAGCACAAACTCTCCCACATTACATTTCTCCATAATTTTGGATATAGTCTGCTGTTATTAAAAAGACTACTGCTGTATGCATTGTTTTTAAATACGGGCCAATCCTACAGAATAATCAGACATGACGGTTAGAAATAAAACCTGGAAGTAGGTATGAGATTGTACTGATTAAACACATCTTAGACCTCGCCCCATGTTTGCATGAGGTAGAGATAGACCTGTTTACTCTGTACAGGAAGGACGATGCATCTAAGGCGCTGATGCACACAAAGCTAACAGGTACCTAACCTTTAGGCAAGGCCTAATTCCAACAGTAAGGTGCTCAGAACAGCTCTGCGTAGCACCAAAAGGCACCTGAGTCCGTAGGACTGCTGTTCTCAGCATCAGTGCCTACACATACACAAAGGCTTTAAGCCATACTTTTATTCCTGAAAGACCTAAGCAGCTTGATACTTAACCTCACACAGGAGGTGCTTCAGAGTTGCAAGATGGAGGTACCTGTGGCACCTCAAGAACCCTCCTTGTTGGGCAGTTTGGGGCTCTGAATGAAAAGCAAAGGCAACTTCCACTGCTTTTAAGTCAGCTGTGGCACTGATTTCACAATGGTTTCACAATGTGTAACACTTGTTAAAACTTGGTCCTGAAGTTGCTCAGGCTGAACAGTTTGCCTACATTACCTGTCTCATCTCTCACCACATCTGTGATGCAGGACAGATGACCACCACAAACACTTAAGTACCTTTTATAGGCAGTTCCATTTAGTGTCAGTTTTGAAGATACAGGTGCTATGCTTGAATTTTTCCAGAGCTGCAGAAGCCACTTACTCAGCACGGGCTGAAGGCAGAAGCCTGCTCGATGCGCATTCAGCCAGCCCAGAACCTTCTTGCTTCTACAACCTGAAACCAGTAACAAACACTCCAGTCTCACTAGCAAGCTGAATGCATCCTTTGAGGAAATCAAGCACTTGATCCACAAGAGCATTTGGTACATGTGGTTCTTTCACAGAGATGTCAGAAGGGATGAAGAGAGGGAGGGCCTATCTGCCTCCCCCAGCTTAACCCCAGATAACATCACCATTGCTGAAAAGAAACACTGGGAGTGATTTTATGGACACTGGCTCAGTGGGGCCCTCACAACCAGAGAGCAGAGAGGAACACATACAGTAGAGCAGGCTACAGGAAGGAGGATAATGAGTAGATGATAAAACAAGCACAAACACAGTATTTCAGCCCTTGCATTAAATGTGGGATACTTACCCCCCCTCCCATGTTGTTTTCCTAAACTTTCCTTTCACTAATAGGCTCTTGTTTACATCATATAATAAAAGCTACACTCCTAAGGGTGAAACATGGCCTGAAGATCTGGTAAGACGACTTTTAGTAACACTTTACCAAGCCAACCACAGGCTGCTGAACTGCTCACATCCACCAGGTACGCTGGCAAGCCTCCAGCCTGGCCTTCAGCCCGGCTGGTTCCCACCACAGCAAGCAAGACGGGCTCAACCTACAAAGTTCATGTCCATTCCTCCAAAAACACAAATGCTGGAGATCCTGCTGTTCCCTCCATTTTGAAGTGCCATACAAACTTCTTCTATGTGAGGAACTTGGCATTCTTGTTGAAAAGTCTCACCTCATTCCTATAGACAGAAAATCGTGGCATTCACTGCATTTAAGACAAATGTTTACAGAAAGGACTTACCAGTGTGAGTCTTTTTGCCTTGACAAGATGGCTAGATACTCTCAATACCTATGAATGACATTCTGAAGCTATTAAGTTCTTAGGAGTCTCTACGATGTCATTCACAGCTTTTTTAAAAAGTTATTTGTTAGAATAAAGCAAGGAATGTCATCTGCATTTGGCTCCAACCCACCAACTGACTGCTCTTCTCTTGTTGGGGAATTTAAGTTAAAGATCAGCTGAATTTTGTGCAGCTCATTTTAGAAGATTAGAATTACCAGTGAAATTCTCCTGCATGTAATAATCATCTTCTCATCAATGCGTGTTTTTCAACTACCCAATTATTGCCATATTTAGATTACTCCCTGGATTGGGAGCTGGTATTTAATTACAATGTTTCACTAGTGCTTGTACATCCCTAAATCTGCAACAGACATACTATTTTAATTAACTTTGCAGTAGGTCCAGTGTTAAAGATTCACCTCTCTCCTTCAGCCTTCTCAGAGTTTTACAAGTCAAAAATTGTCTAATGCATGATGAATAATGCAGGCCCTGTTTATTCCATGCTGTGTGCAATTTATGTTTGAATTACAAGCCTCCTTGCCAAAAAGTCCTTGATTCTTGGGCTTCAAGAGAATAATTGGTACCTCATATTCTCCCCGTTTTTGCACCAATTAAAACCTGCAGGTGCACTAATGTTGTCATCTGGAATCTTGCTGGTACATCAGAGGTTATTTTCACCAAATGTGTGCTATTAGTAAAATCAGCCCATCAGGGGAATCAGTGAATGCTCTGTTTGTTGTTACAGTGCTCTCAAGGCCTTCCAAATATTTTACTAGTGCAAGACCAGACAATAAATTTTTACCTCTAAAGTAAACACAGGGTGTCATAAAAACTAAGTTCAGTTGGAAATATTACTTTCTCACTCACTCAATGTATATTTGAAACAGGCAAATCATTTCTTCAGGACTGTCTCAGATTTAAAGGCCAGACATGACTGTTAAGGTCATCTAGGATCTCCTGCTAAACACAGACCACAGAATTTCTATTTCTCTTGAAAAGCACTCTAGCTCAGAGAGAAGATGGGCTTAAAAAAAGAACAACAACAAATTAAAGACTCTCACCAGTCTTGAGATAGGAAACAGAAAGCAAGAGCCACTGATGTCAGTAGCAAAAATACCCTTTGATTTAAAAGGGCTGATACTTCACTCACAGTTCCAGTGAAGGAAAAATCCACCTCCATTTTGGAAGTTTTTCCAGTGACTATCTACCCACACTACAAAAGGGCTTCCTTGTACCATGAGACAATGGCTTAAAAGTACTAGAAGCACCTTGGTCAAAAGTTCCCCAAACATTGTTATGATTCTTTTTCCTTTTTTTCCCAGTCTATTAAATGATGGGACTACAGCAGGCATCATGGTGCTATATGCAGGGCAATATATCTACTTTTATGATGAACAAATACCACTCTAAGTGATGAACTCCCAATAATACTGGCTGAACTGGAATTTGGAAAACTGAACTCTGCCATCACTCCTGAAGAAACTCCCCTCCCCAGCTTCTACAAAGAAGTGTCAAATATCTCCATTTTATTTAGCTTTAAAGCTCAGTCCTCATTTAAGACTCAACTGCAGTCCCCCTAAAACCTTGCTAGACTTTAGGCAATTATTTAATCATTGAAAGAACTATTTTTTTTGCAGCATATTTAACAGTTTAAGAGACAACATTGAAACAGTAGGACGTCCAGCACTTAAGCACAGAGAGGTTCCTGTTTGAAAGTCTATGGCACATAGCCCTGAAGTTTACTTTGGTCCCAAGTCCTTCACCACCTCTAATAAGGTGTCTTGTCTGAGTAAGATGCCTGAAGTAATTAAGGGATTAGTGATACCTTCAGGGCACAGCCTTATTTTGCAAAAAGCAACCAGGAGCTGTACATTCTCAAAGGAGTGGGACCCTAAGAGGAATTCTCTTTTTCCCAAATATGATGAAGACGATACTATCATCCAAACGGATTTGGGCAGAATGGTAGTGTAACAGGGCAGTCAGGGAATAAGGCCACAGCATTTTTTAACGTGGCATGTACCTCCTACCATCTGTGGAGGGGCAATGTTTGTACCAGACCCTCCTTCTGAAGATAGGAAAGCGAAAGGACATTCCCTCCATGCTCCCAGCTGTTTCCAGGGCACCTGTAAAAATGCCTTTCCCCACCCAGTCCCCTACAACTTTGGATGTCAGTTTTACAGAAATAAGTAACTCAAATGATATTTGAAAATGCCTTTAAATAGTTTGCTCATTTTAACAGTTGTTGAACTGAACAGAAAAAAGTTGAGAAATGACTGAATTCTTAACAACTTTTTACAGCCAGAGATGACTATAAATTGTACAATGAACACGTGTGCACCTGGGAGGGAACTCTGTTTTCACAACACGCAACACTGATTCGGTGGTAGCACTTCTCCTGAACACAACTGCACACCTCATAGGGAAACACATTGTCTAATACTCTCAAACACTTATTTCACCATTAACCATTAAGCATGTACAGAATCGAATAAGAAAAAATCCCAACCAAAAAGTATTAATAAACATAACATTGTAAAACCCATATGGACAAATGCAGTATTAAGTTGATCCTGACTTAATAAACTCTGCATGAAAAACACAAGTCAAGATTTGACTGAACTTCATGGACTTGAAGATTTATATATGCATTTTTTTAAGGGGGTGAGAGGCAGGATTGCCATCGGAAATCTGGAAATGAACCTAATATACAGCCCTCAACTACTGTCTGGGCCACTCAGGAGAGGGTAGAGTTGGTTATTTTTCCTCCTGAAGTGGAATTCTGTAAATGCCACTTGGGACTACAGGAAATTTCCTTGAAATTCTAGATACCCTTCTTATACTGCAACTGGAGAGAGGGGTGTCTGGGGGTAGGGGGAGAGCATCTGCTTATTCCTTGTACCTCATGAATCATCAGCACCCATGCCGAGACACACTTGGACACACCTAAGCTGGGTCACTTACAGCAAAGATATTTCTGCATAAACTAGGCAGACCACACGTTTTGGGCATGGTTCTGTTCTGTTACACCAGGGCTAAGTTCCAGATACGGAACTGTTCTCCAGGCAAAACAGTCTACACTCTGAAAGACTAAGATCTCAAACAGATTTGACAGTTAATTGCTTTTACATGGTATAACTAAGATCAGAGTCAGACCACCTAACTTTCAAATACCCAGATTAGAACTGGATGTTAACTATGCATCTGTTCAATTTTCTGAATGGATCAGCTTGTGAACTGAATAAACAAGAATCGTGCTATCTCATTTTCACATTTTACCAGTTTTACCTTGCTTACCCTGAAGGCTCCAATAAAGCCTCCAGCGGCTAAAGCAGGAAGGGCAGACTCCAAAACATCCGCAAAATGTTGTAATATTTTGTTAAAATAAAAGCTTTTGTGTTTACAGGCAAGAAAAGGTCTTCATTTTCTGCAGGATTCTACAGCTGCCAAGATGTCTTGCAAAATGCTGTTTCTGTTTTCCTTACTAACCTAGAGAAAGAGAAATTAAAACTGATGTAATTTGATGAATAACCTCTGTATCAGTGTTTACTTCAAAAACAAAGCAGAAATTCAAATGCATTTCTTTCTCAGTGGAGGAATGTTGAGTGTCAAGCACCTGCTGCCTTCTGCTTCTGAGAACACAACAAGCTAAACCCACAAACCTGCATATGTAATTGAATATTCAATGATCTTTTTGATTTAATTACCCATGGTTTTTTGCAGTATTATTCAGGGCTTGAATAACCAACAAGAATCACTCAAAGAACCAGCATGTACTTTTGTCATTACTAGAAATCCTTTTCAATTACCAAATATAATTTTCCTACTATAAAGTGGAGTTCTTACGCCTTCAGTACTTGAAAGGGTTTATTAGCATGATAGACCTAGTCAAAAACATCTGCAATGAAAAAAATGAAAACATGCTTAGCAGCACAACTCCATATTCCGAGAAACCTTAGCACTGCAGGATAGAAACACCTTGAAAAAGAAAGAATACTACTTGAGAAAGCTGGGGGGCTTTTGTAGCACATTGAGGTATGCCTTTTGTTGACCAGTCCATGGAAATGCTGGGCTTTAAGACCAGTACATGTGAAAATCCAGTCCAGTGTCCTGTCTTTTGCTGGGCCCATCTGCATTGCAGCACATGCAGATTACTGTAAACTGCCAAGCAAATGCTAGCGCTTGCTAGTCAGCTCAGCTCCTGGGTGCAGCAACAATACAGCACAGAGCTGCAGGGGGCTGGGGGTGTAAATTACCCCTTCTTGATAGACCGGGTCCTGATACAGAACCCACTGACCCACAGTGCCGGCATTACTAACTCAACCAAAACCTGGGGAGATGGCTGGGGTGGTGAAAGAGTTAACAAGCAATTGTGAAGTGTCAGCAAAAGCCTCATTTTAAAAAGCCCAAGAAATTTTTCCCACTGTTCAGATCCCTGCAGAGAGGGCAGGAAGAAATAAGACAAAGACAGATGAGCCAAAAAAAAGCAAGGGTGTTCATATTTTTAACAAAGTTTGAGAAATGCTGTTTGAGGAGGAAGGAGAGACACCACACTATGAATGGCATAAAACTCTCTACCAGCAAGGTTTCACTGCATTCCCTGTAGCTGCATTTCAGATCTGAGCACAAGGGTTTGTATCCCTTCCAGTACTACAGTCAATACTGAACAGGATAAATTATTATTGTTATCATCATCATAATGTTTTTTAACTAGGTGACAGCCCTACCTGAAGAATTTGGGCCTAGAAGTCTACTGCTGTTTACAGTCACAGACATCCTATCCAAATACTGGAAATCAACACTCTAAAACCTAGAGATGGTGGTCTTACCCACACCACTTGAATTCAAGAGAGCAGATCAACATGGGACTGAGGAAAAAATGACATTAAAAAAAAAAAAAAAAAAACAAAACAAAAAAAAGGGAACCAAAGGGAAGAACTGCCTGAAAATGTTGCTGATTTTACTGAGTATCATTCCAAGCCTATTCTAAGATAAACAGCAACCCCACAATAACAAAGAGAGCAAGACAACAAAGAATGGAATTGCTCTTCAGTAAGGCTATTGAGAGCCCCCAAGGTAAACAAGGCACAGTGCACAGATCAGCCAAACTCTAAATCTCACAGCAAGTGTCCTGATATCCTGACTTTCAAAGGACCTTCTGAACATTTAATAGCTCTTCCCACTGTCTCACAGCCAACAGAAACAATACTACATTTTATCTATCCCTTTTCCATACCTACATGCCAGAAGTCCAGTGAGAGCAGCAGAGAGAAAGTGCCAAGTGCTGGGAAATTTTCACAACTGTTTTACAAAGGCTGCTTGATAGATATAAGTCTCCTCTTAAGATCTGGAGACATTCTGTGCAGGCAGCTTTCCCAGAGAGAACAAATCTCCCAGTATCTGTACTGAATGTACAAACAGATGGGTACATTTTTAGACAGGGAGTTGAAAATAACTGTAGATGCTGCTTATACTGAGCGTTTAGGTAATCTGGAGGAAACTACCACCTAGACTCCAAGCAGGCAACAGTAGAGGACAAAAGCTTTCTTCCCCTAACTGTTAAATGCACCGTCAAGAAAACCCCTCTTGCACAGTCTGTTCAAATGGAACTTTTTCTTCCTCTGATCCATTTAACTGTTTTCTTTCTTAAAAGGCATGGGCTTCATGGAAGCATAATTAATAGATGGGAAAATGGGAGAAAATGAGTATGTGGCAGCTGCTAAGAATAATCTGATCCTATTTATGACACTGTGTCTGCAAAACTACACAGACCAGGGAAGTGCAAAAAGAGCCTCCGTAGTTTCACTGGAAAGTTTAGTTCTCAGCAAAATGGAATTGGGCAACAATGAAAAGAAACGTGTTAAGTATCAGAGCTCCTATCGTTAAGTGCTCTAAACATAATAAATGTTTGGGACCAAATGCTCAACTGCTTTTAGGGCATCTGGGCCTATTTACACCAACTGAATGTTTTCAAGACAGAAGGGACTGTCAAACCCTGAACAGCTGTCTCTATGCACTTAGTGTCACAAGGACAGCTCTGGTGTTTGACGCTAAGAGAAGGATGAGAAAACTCTGCTGAGTTACTTGAATGCAGCCTAACTCTGTATTAAGTAACAAAGCAGGCTGAACTTTTTTGGAAGGTAGCCACCTACTTCTGCACACTTCCAGGCATCATAAAAGTTAGTAAGAAATTACTGACCATGAGCTATTTGGGCACTCCATGTTCTCACCATGCCACAGCCCTTGAAGAACATAGCTGGTGATCCAGTATTTACTTCAGCTAGTAACACCTCTGACTCCCCATGGGCAGGTTCTGTTCCTGCTCACGTACATGTTTTAACTAGCTGGGCAAGAGCATGTATAGCATGTCACTGCTGCAAGTGAGACAGATGCTCTCCTGCATGAGACTTTAGCATAGCAGGTCTCTGCCACCTTGGAACTATTGCAGTCTGTCACACATTTCACACCCATGCTTTTGGCTAATGGATTCACCAGAGAACTCTATTTAAACAAAGAAACCTGCATGTCCTAATTTCAGCAGCATAAACAGGATGGCTCATTTTTTTAGTAAAGTTTTTTTTTTTAGAGAGAAAAAATTGCTCCACTGAAGTTTCAGGAAGACTTTTGCTGGCTGTAGTCAGTATTTCAGGGAAATATGTATCAGCAGACTGATACAGCTAACAACCTGGGGCCGAGTGGCACATGCCCTCAGAACATCACCTGATAAAAAAAGAGATAGAGGAAGCCTCAAAAGCTTCCTTGAAAAGCCAAACACTGTTTTCTAGCACTCCGTTTCCTCACCCAAGCAGGTCAAATGCACACTATTGCCTTGCCATGACTGCAGTCAAAGCACCAAATGACTGTTACTTTCAGTGAGGCATTCTCCATTCCCTCTCCCCAGACCTACCACTGTAAAGCAAGTCTCATAAAATTCACATTCACGTGCATCCCCATTCAGTAACCTGACCACTAACACACATCAGCTTGTCAGTGGGAAACCTGGGGTTTTATCTCCAAAAGCAACAGCAGGAGTTGAATGCTTACGTGTGGAAAGGAATCTTCTCTCATCTTTGCTCCTAGGATGGCTTTAGCACTTAATTAAAGAGGCATTTAATTTAAAAAACAGAAACTGAAGATGATGATGGGACCACCAACTAAAAGAAAGCTGAGGAAATTTTCTGAGCACTGCAGTTTTATTAATCTCACTTTGAAGAGGAAAAAAGAAGATGGAGACTTTGCTTTCTCTGCAGTAATTAAGATCATTCAGTATAAAGTTGTTGAGATAGTGTTTTTTCCTTCCTCATTCACTTGGATGTAAACAAAGTATGCATTCTCACTGTGATGTGCACCTGACAAAGAACAGGCTGCAACAGTATACTGCTCTATTACCCCTGTTAGTAAGCCAGGATGTGCAAGTCCCACTTCCTGAATTTATATTTTATAGAGATGGACAGTTCAGCTTTGGATATATAGCTTTATTCTCTACTACAAATAGTACACTGAGCAGAAAAATAAATCAAAGGAGTGGGGGCTGCATTTAGCTTGTGAAGCATCCAGGACACTTGGAGACATTAAGAAAACCTCAGGCATGTATTCCTGTGCAACAGGCTATGTTTTGTTGTGATAAGTTTTTGAGAACCTCCCGATAACTGATCAGAAATGCACTTTGAGGCCCTAGTATTATGAAAACTATGTCTATAAAAATAACATAATGAATTCCAAAATTGGTTCCCTGACTCCAGAGAAAGCACACTCCATTTACAAGTGTCTTTCTTCTAGAAATCATTTCTGCAAAATCCACTGCTGCCTTTTTTTCCCCCTTTTTTTCTTCAGTATGAATTACTGGTAATATTTCTGCAAGCCAGTCTAAAAAAATAATTTAAAAATCTGACTGTACTTTAAAAGATTCAACTCTTAGGAATAATGAATACTTAGAAGGCAATAATACTACAGCAAGAAAACCTTTTAAAACAACTATATCATTACTTCTGCAGCCCCTCACAAGCAAAGCCAGCTGTGTGAGACTGCTACAGTAAGTGCCAAATGTGATTTTTTTTTTTTTAATAAGGTGAACACCTGCCCATTAGGAGTAAAATGGAAACTAAAAAACTTATTTCATACAAGCTACCCACAGCTATCAATTGGTAGTAACAATTAGTTTTTAAACAGAGCCAAATACAAACCAGCAACCTAGAACAAAAGGCTCTTTAAGGATATTAAATATTACTTACATTAAACACTTTAACATCTTTCCGACTTCTTATTTCTTCAACAAGATCCAGTGGCTTTCCCTTAGGTATTGGAATAGTTCCAAGCACCACAGTCTCTGAGCCAGTCAGCGTTTGACGAACAGCTTGAATAAAAGCCTGGCTGAAGAGCTCCATTTTACCAATCTCATCTATAACACAGATTTTTTTCTCTGCACTACTGCCATGGTTTACCTGTGGAAAAGTGCATCAAGAGACTGTAAACAATGCAGAACAAGAAACACAAATAATTTCTATGCTAATAAAAGAAATACCTCCAAAAGAAACCAATTCAATTGTAATACTGGGGAAGGTAGAAGAGTCAAAGCTGCTGCTGGTAACTGACAGACTTATAAATCTATCATTTCTATTTCAGCACAGATTTTTGGAAAGATGAAAATATACGTACAGCATAAATAACAACTACAATAGGAAATATTCAGAACATCAGTTTTCCTTCAAATCAGAATTCTCACAGTGGTCCCATATGAGCTATCTGACAACTAAGAACTTCACTTTGCCTACCAGCAACTCTCAGTCAATCTGAGGGACAATTTTTCAAAACTTCACTCTTCCCATCAAATGATGCATTTAAAATAGATCAACATCCACACAACACAACTATTAAAAAAAAAAAGACTTGCATTAAATCTAGCTCTGGAAGTTTCTCCTCCTGTACCTTGGTCAAAGGAGGGTCAAAACTAGCATTTCTCTCAGAACTAGTTTTCTTCAAAGCTATGTGGATAACAACCAAGCTGTTTTCAAGCCTCTCTCACATCAGAACAGTCACCTTCCATTTCTTTGTCAAGATATCACTTATTTAATAGTCTTAGACCACCCCTGGATTGCAGGATAGGCACCATACTAACGATTTACCAGGTTTTGTGGTTTGTTTGCTTCTTTCATGAAGTGAATACTGTGCCAAACAGTACTATGCTGCTGATGGGGAAGTCTAGGAGACAACACGGGTGATATTGCCACTGAGGGAAAGGCAACTTGGAAAGCAAAGGAACTATTCAACAGAAAAGGAAGTGCACTGCCTACCCTCTCTTGGGAAAAGTAACTGAGAACTGTACTCCATTATTTATAGAAGTGAGGAGGAAATCAACTGAAGTCAAAACATCACTGTAGATCCATGAATATATACCAATACCAGTCATATTATACAGAACCTAAAAAAAAAGGAAAAATAAATCTAAATGTTTTGCGTTGTGAAGGCAAAGTATTTGCTTCTGGGAAAGTGGAAGAACTGTGTAACATGTGTCCTAAAATATTTTCAAGCTAAGTCCCTGCTGAATAGCTGTTTTATCTAAAATCCTTTCGTAGATCAGTGAGCAAAAAGTCAATACATTGAGAAACAGAGCACTTTGCTTTGAAAAAAATCCTCAGTCCTGCCTGGTAAAGTTTCCAGAACCAGAAAGATCATCCACTGTAGGATCTACTCCTGTTTTCACTAGAGTAAATGAGATCCAAGCGAAGAGCTGAAGCTGTCCTCAAAGCTAAATGGGCACATGCCCACTCCGTGCTGCTCTCTGATCAAACCAGGCCATACCTATGACTCTCCTGCCCTCATTCTTCATTTGTTTCTTCTTGTTTCAGTTCTGTGATCTTCCACACTCTCCTCCTCTCCCATTTTGTGCCACCTACATGCATGACAACATTCCCACAAAACGGATTAACAGCACTTTCAACGAGAACAGGGCCATGCACTGTCCGACCCTGCTGGCCCCTTTTCTTCTTCTCTTCGCTCTTCTCTTCTACTTGCAGAAAGCCATAAAACAACAAGAAAAATTCAACACTGCTAACACTCTTCTAGCAAGATCTCTCCTGGACTTCACATTACTGCAGCAGTAAAAGGATTCCAAGTACAGCGCTGGCTTAGTGAAGTCTTTTTTATTAAACTATCCTTCTATTTACTAACATAGTAAATCAAGTTACAGTGAAATTAAACATATAAAAATTGTCCCATTTTATTAATATTTCCTTTCTCCCTTGCTCCCACCATCTCTGCTTCCTTACTCTCAGACTGTAATGTTCCCTGACAAAAACAAGAATCAGATCCTCAATCTCAATTTTGCTCCTTGCACCTCTTTGGTTTTTTTGTTCTTTTGAAGTTCATTAAGAAGGGCCTTCTTCCTTGGTCCCTTGAGCTTTGGCAGTATAGAAAAATCACAATAGGTTTTTTTTAGTAGTACAGTTCAGCAGCTGCTGCACACTGCTTGTGATATGTTATTGCCAAAATCAGATCTGTTCTTGTTTAATTTTGGAGAGGGGAAAGGTTGGCGTGAGAGAGGGGGAGAAGGAAAAAGGCAGTAACAGAATGTTAGAAGAATCAGAAAGAGACTGTGTAGAAAGTCTTGTCACAGTCAGAGCACTCCTTCTGCAGCAGGCTAAATCCCAAATTATCAGGCGGCTATCATCAGTTAAAACCCACCAGTCTCCAGGTACTTATACAGTGGTAATCAAAAATAACCACTAGATTCAAGAAACTAATGCTTCTACTGGAAGAAGATGGGAATCAGAGCAAGAGGCGGAAAAGAATCTGTAAAGAAGAAAAGCAGCAGCAAAAGGCTTTTTCCTGGACCCACTGACTCCACCCGGTTCTGCCTGGTAAGCCACTCGTACATTTTGTTTGCTTTCCAATATGCAAGAGAGTGGCATAGGAAGAAACTTCCTCTCAGCTATCTCTCAGGCCAAGGAAGTCCAGCTCACAGGACGATGTCAGATCAAGAATGACAGGGGATTGCAATCTCTCCAACACTACAATAAGCACAAGAGAACAAGACAGATTTGCCCCTCTAGTTTCCTGATCCTGAAGTCAATCAGAATCAGTGATACCCAAGAAACAGGTCATTTGTTAATATCAAAAACTAGTGCTCTAGAAGGGCCTTCCAATAACACTGATTATCATAAAGCATCCATTTTTCAGCAGCTTTCATAGAATACTCACATTTCTCAGCATAGGTAGAACCAACTGCTCAAATGAAACGAGGTCTACAACATATTGTCCGACCCGATATTCACGTCTTGAAGTAGAAGAATCAGAACTGAATTTGAAAAAGAGATACACAATTCCTTCTAAGTAATGAGTTTAGTGAGAATATACCGCAGTCATTTCAAGTGGATTTATGAGAAGTTATTCTAGTAAGTCAAATCCCCTTAGTTCTAAGAGAAGAAACTCTAAACCATCCATTCAGTCATATTGCAGTTAGCATTCTTTCAGATAATAAATATACCATAAGCTACCTCCACAAATCTGTAAGCTCAAATTTGAACAGTGTTCAGAAGGACAATAGGATGTAAAAGCCAGCAGGTATATTTACACTGAAATCAAAATACATGCCAGCAGTTCAGATCTTTGAATTTGGTAATGTGACACTACAGACAGCATCACAGCAGTAGCCCAAATCTTCGCATGGGCTGCAAAACCCTTCAACAAACTTGGAAAAATACTCAGTTTTCATGTGCTGCATCACACTGTCCTAGGTGAACCTTCTTTATTAGCAGTATGCAAATTATTTACTCAGATCAACTATGTCTGAACGAGGTGCAGACTAAGTTTTGCACAAAGTGTGAAAAGCCAGGTTTAGTGAACCAGGAGAAACTGTGAGCCCCTCACCACTTGAGAAGCCTCCCTCTTAGTGAGGGTCTGAAATCCTCTTTTTCTTAAAATTCACATGTGGGTTTTGCAGGCCAGTCGGTGGCTCTTTAAAACAATGTTATATGCAATTTCCCTTTTATTTTCCACTTCTGTCTCCATAAATTAGCTGGTGGAAACAAAAAACCTTCCTCTCTGCCAATAATACAATAAGCTACTTACTGTATCTCAAAGAGACTTGACCTCACAATAAAATGCTCAGCAGTGCTTCCGCTCTATCTGGTGTAAAATAGGCAGTAAGAGAGAACACCCTTCCCTAGCACATTTTCAATATTTCACTATGCAATACACTCACTGTCTACCTACACAATACAGGTATCAGCCAAGACAAGAGAACTGAACAGGCCATACATGTGCTGGAAATCACCTTCTGGAGGCACATTTAACATGCTGACAGACCGAAGCAGAAGCATAAAACAATAAGCCACTTACAGTTATTAAAACCTCAGTACCTGACTCTAGATAAAGGTCCTCGTTTTCCAGACAAAGTGACAACATCAAAGCCTGTTCTCCTGCCACCTTCTCTAACTTCCTCTGTGTAAAATCCATCAATGGGAATGCCTGAGGATTTTAGAGCTTGAGTGACTTTCTGGATCAAAGTAGTCTTTCCAACCCCTGAAAATGATGAAGAAACAAAATGCACACAGGATTAATCTTCTCCTACACTAAAAGCCCATTTTTAAACACCACGGTAATGATTCAGTTCAGCAGGAACATTGATTACTTTTTAAGTTTGCAAATTGGATTTTTTTAAATGGTAGAAAAGAACAGAGGCACGTTTTAAAGTTCATCCTGTACTGACACTGAAATGTTTTATTAGCCTTTAAGAAGTATGTCTACAGTGAAGTCACAACAGAATGGTACAAATATCCCAGGCTACCACTGAACTTGTTAGCTTAGATAGTGGACAGGCAGGCCATAAAGCTTGCCCCAAGGCAGGTAAATACATGAGAGCCATACTGTTCCACAACTGATACCCACCCAAGCTAGCTGGAAGACTAACTCATGAACCTCCCTTTCTACCACTTCTATTCACTACCTTTTAAGAACAGAGCTGAGTTTATCCTCCTTTTAGATCATAAGGTCAAAGCTGATTGCTATTACCAGCAGCCTAACTGCCACAAAGGACACACTACTTCTATTGATGTCCTAGAAATCAGAAGCACCCCCTGCCCCTGAGATATCAGGTCCTACATGGCAAAAAATATTTCCAACAACAGAAGCATGCTTCTAATGGTAATTGAAGCAAGAGAGGTTTTGACTAGATAAAGGGAAAAGCTTTTTTATCGTGAGGACAATCAAGCCTGGAACAGGTTGCCCAGAGAGGCTATGCAGTCTTCACATTCTTTGAGGTTTACAAGCCCTGACTAGATAAAGCTTTCAGCAACTTGGTCTAGCCTCATAGCTGACCCTCCTTTACACCTCCTGAAGTCCCTTCTCACATGAATTATCCTGTGGTCCTATAACCCATTTTTTTACCCTAGGACAGATCCTCCAAACCCTTGCCACCTGATGTCTGATGTACCTTCTACAATGTGAACATTGGCCATGTTCCAGACATCCTCTCAGTTCCCACAAAGGAGCTATTTCTTCTCCTTTGCCACTGTACAAGTACATCCCTTGACAATTTCCTTTTAAACTCAAATTTATCGCCTCTCACAAAATTTAGTGTTATCACTTCATTTTTAATCATTGCTGTAAAAAAATGAGAAGACAGAAAATATCCTGCAGAATAAACCTTCACATTCCTGGAGACAAGGAGTACAGACCAAATGTGAGTTGCCTGAAGGTGCCAACAGAAATCATTTCAACATGCACATACCAAATTCCTCCCTCAGATTTTAAGCATATCTAGGAACTACTTTCTTAACAGTCAATATCAATGGCAGAATATTCTGTGGCTCTACGAGCACCTAGTCAAACTATTAACCAAACTTTTCAAAATTGAAGTCAAAGGGATTCCTGGCATTTGAAAAATAAAATGACAAATGTGGCACCATCAGTATCTACCACCTTCCTGAGGCCTTGACTCTGCTAAGTGAATTTATACTAATTTGGCTAAGTAGATTTGCTATCTCTAATTTGGTTACCTTCATTCAGTAAATTGCCAAAGAAAGTAAAAATGATTCAAACTAAGCTTAAGAAAGCTTAAAGTTATACACTTAGCTAATCAAAACAGTACATTCAACTTCAGTTAAATGAACAGAGACAAGGCCTAAGCAGGCCTAACCACTGGGTCTCCCAGAGGGCTGCCTTTATTCAAGTGGATGGAAAGGCAGAATGAAGTGGGTGGAATGTATCTATATCTCAGCCTAGCAGTAGCATTTTAAATTAATTCCAGACAAGACAGGCATATGCAAAAGGTTCACAGAACGGAGAATTAGGCCCACTGCTTTAATTCCTGACCACAAAAGAAAGCTTTGCAATCATAATAACTGGTTTATTTCTTTATCAACCTTATAGTTCGACCCTCAGACTATTCTAGCTCCGTTCTACCTCCACATAATCAGCTTCCCCTGCCATGATAAAGTACACTGCTTCAATCAAGGCCTGTCCATCTGGGATACCAATTATTACCCTATAACTTCATCATTACTTAGGTTGGAGGCACTAAATCACTACAATTAAGTCACAGAAGAGATGAATGCTGAGAAATTATTAACGGCTGCAGTTTAATTGAAGTAGGATTAGTTGTCCAAGGTTGGTTTTGTTGTTTTTTTTTTTTTTTTCTTCCCCTCAGCATTGAGCTGCAGGGCAGGAGCCAGGGACAGAGCAGCAGCGTCTGGAAACGTGCATGACATGGGATAAGACCGAGAGCTAAAATGGAGTTTTATTAGGAAAAAATTAATGAGTACTGCGGCTCTGACCTCAACAGGTGAGCGGCTACAGGCCCGCACGCCGGCAGCCGGGGTTACCTCGCAGGCGGTTGCCGGGCCCGGTTGCAGCAGGAGGCGCTCCCGGGGCTCCGCCACAGCCCAGGCCGGTGCTGGGGCCCGCCAGCAGGTGCCTTCCCCTGGCCCTAAGCGCTTCACGGCCCCGCGCAGGGCGGCCAGGCCAGACCAGGCCAGGCCAGGCCGAGCCAGGCCCCCGGCCAGCCCCAGCGACCGCGCCCGCCTCCCCTCGCCCCGCTCCTCTCCCCGGGCTCCTCCTGCCCCCGTTACCTGGCGGGCCCGTGAGAAAAACGTGCTTCGACATGGCGGGGGCCGCAGACCGCGCTCCGCCCGCTCCCCCCGCGGCGCACTCCGGCCCAGCCCGGCTGGCGGGAGCGCCGCGCTGCACCTCCCCCTCGCTCCGCCCCTGGCCCGGCGGCCTGGCCGGGCCCCGCACCGCCACCGCTTCCTGCCCGCCGGGCAGCGCTGGCCGTGGCGCGGCGCTTCGCAGGCGGCCGCGGTGAAGCTGCCAGTGCCGGCAGCTGCTGAGGGGAGCCCGGCCTCTCCCGAGAAACCCCCCAGCGGGGATTGCTCAAAAGCCGCCCCGGCGGGCCGGGGGCTGGAGCCGCTGTGGCCCCCAGGGCTCGGGCGGTTGACGCCGAGGGACGACGGGCCCTTCCCGGCCGGTGGCGGCCTGGGAGGCACGGCCCAGGGGTGGGCCGCTGCTGCCGTGGTATTACCCAGAAGATGGACATTATTTAAGGTTAGGGGAGAGGGGAAAAAACAATTAATTTCCTCAATGTGGGTCAGCATTTTCTTTATCCAGTCAGCTTGACCTATTTAATTTCTTAATTTCTCTCCCTAGAGCTTTCTACCCGTTTCAGTAAACAACGTGTTCCAGGATGCAGCAAACCAGTCAATTAAAAGATGAATGGGTTGTCTGATACCTCGATGCAGGCAACAAATGTATCTAGGGGCTTAATATACAACTAGGGTGTTACAGAGCCGAGAGAATTGGGTCACAAATGGAAAGGTTTCACAGATTTAACAAAGACACTGACAGACATCTGTCTTCATCCCAAAACACCAAATGCATGTGACCTCTGTGTTTGTTTGGGCTGGGGCGATGAGGAAGAGGATTTTTTGTGTGGAGGGCTGCGGTGCACAGGCAGAAGTCTGGGTGAGGCGATGCCCTGCCACTGAGGCCTGCTGATCCCTGCCTGGCCGTAAGCACCAAAATGGTTACCCCAAAATACTGATCTATGAAGGGGATGCATCCTGGTTGTTGCTTGCTTCAGCTGGAATGGATCTCTTCAGGTTCAGCACACCTTTGTCTGGCTTTCATTTTCAGTAATTTCCCGAGGATTTAAAGGTTATTAATTTTCACAAAGATCATGAGTATCCTTTTCAGCCAGATGAAATGTGTAGATCAGCAGGTAGAGTGTACATCACAATAGACAGGTATTTCCATAAATTGAACAAAATATTTTTGATGTGTGCACCACATATAGCTACTCTTCCTTGTATGGTTTTATATTCATAGCAGGACGAAGAGCAACCCTCTAGCAGTTCTGCATCTTTAAATATACAATACTTTCAGGTCAGCTAGGATCAGGGTCTATGTAAAATGGTGGGTCATCTAAAAGTGTGAGGGATGCAATCAGCTATTTCACTGCATAATAAGAGTACCTTGTACTACTGGGCTTCTGGCTTCTGAGGAAAGCAAAAGTCTCTTTCAGTCTTCAGTTACACTCCAGTTAAGGGTCAGCACTCCTGTGAGGTAGAAATCATAATCACCACTTTCAGAAGGAGAAATTGCAACAAAGAGATGTTAAGAGGTGGGGTTAATAAATTACATATTTGGTTCCTTGGGTGGCATGAAGAACCAGAGCTGATGCCTAGGATCCCGAGACAGTACAGAGGGAAAGGAAGCTTGCCTGTAGGAAACACGGGGAGGATGCTTAGAAACACTCCCTACCCCTAAATCTGGTGCAATGTTTCAGGATGGTAGGGATTTCTCTTTAGCTGGGATTTATAAACTAGAACCTTTTACAGTTGCTCTATAATTGCAGGTGAAGCACTTCTGCTTTATGTAATAGGCTACCATTTAGTCAGGTAGTAGGAAACACGTATCCCCTTCAGCTGCAGCCTTAAGGGAGTTAAAATCCATTTTGTCCATTTGCCAGGAGAGTATCCTTATAACCAAATTCACAGGCTTTTTCTATTAGGCTGAGATACGGCACAGCCACAAATTCAAGCTGATTGGGACAGGCAGAGCACAGTTCAGATGCTAGTGTAGAGGAGGGAACACCTAGTTTCTACCCTCAACAGCATTGTATAGTACTAGATATATTACATAGGGTCAGTTCACTGGATATATTACATATGATCAGTACACTTCTGTTTTACATAAAATTTGGGGAGTCATCAGAAGCAAAATTTAAGCGTTACTTCCAAACAGACTAGGGGTAGTTTAGAACATCTGTACCTTTCTTTGGCTACTTCACTAGATCTGACCAGAGGTCATTTCAGAGGGGAGATCATAACTCTGAATTCTTGTTTGCCTGTTCTCTGCTTTCACTGATAACCAGATTTAGTTAATTTATCTTTCTCTTAAACATAATGACTTATTCCTCATTTCACTGAGTAGTGTGGAACATGTTTCATGCTTAAATACTTAATAAAAAAGACTTGACAACTCTGGCATTCCTGTTGGGAGGAAAACATGGAGTTAACAAAGACAGCTTCCTGTGTCATCTAAAATGAAAACTGCATTTTCATAGTTTATATTCCAGTACTTTGGTTTATGTTTTTTTTCAGGAGCAATGAAATTGTGATGTTTACTTACGGCTTACTGCAAGTGTTTGTCAGGCATCTTTAATCTAAAGAAAGAACCACAGAAAAGAACTGCATATTTACTAGACTGTTAACGCAAGAAGAACGCTTTATAGCTGGCTACTTCACTGTTGCCCTGAACTTCCTGTGCAGAGCTTACTGTGATTGATTTTACAGGTAGGTTTTCTATATAATATTAAACTATTTCAGTCTATTGGCTGGTCGCCCAGGAAGGCCACATAAAGAGACCTAGACAATGTTGTTTTGTTCGACATAGAGTTTTACTAGGTTTTATAAACCAACCTTTCATTTTCAGAAGTGCATGTGGAGAATTTTAGGGCTGTCACTACTGTTTGACGGAACCCTTGATTTCTGGTACCATATTCTAAGAACCATTTCATCCTGTTTTCAGATACAGGACTCTGACAGTTTTTCCACTGTGTGGCTAAGACCTTGGTCTTGCAAGCAAAATTGTGAGTAAAGTACTTACAGCATCAGGGCTTAAATTAGTTATCATTCCACTTTGATTTCCACTGTAATTTGTACCATAAAATGTTCTCTCCTTCTGTATGCTCTGTCTAGGTTGAAGTCATTTAAATGCACCCAAACCAGAAAGTAGTTATGCCAGTTGTGCTTTTGTAGAGTTTTGCTGTTAAGAGGACCTTATGTTTGGTAAACAAATTGGAAGTTTTATATATGTTTTGTCAAACATTGACTATTTAAGTTTGTTCCCATTGATATATTTATTCTATAATCTCGTGACTGCATAGAATACGCAGGTTGTTCAAGAAGCACGAGCTGCAGCATGTAAGTTGTCTTCTCTGTAGCTGTATGCTATAACCAGTAGTCTTTGGAGTCAGTCTGTGTGCTCTCCAGATCATGGGGTTTTTGCATTCATGGCTGGAGATGGTTAGCTGAAATAAGTAGAAATGACACATATCCTAGTGGTGTAGATAACTCTAAAAGAAAATAGACAGCATGGGTTTTACTCCTTTTAGGATGAGGAGAGAAGAAAACAGCTTTTCCCCATCCAGTATGGGTAGCTTAATTAGTAGTCATTTATTCCTGAAAGAGTGTTGCCTCTAAGTGTTTTCCTGTTCAAGTACCTAGACTCTGGTTTTGCTAGGTGAGGGTCAGTTAAACTCAACTCATGCTGAATTGAGCTGTATGGTTGGACAAGGCCAAGAAAGAAGTATTTACAAAAGTGTGGTGCCTGGAAAAGACCCCCTCTGGAGTACCAGGGGCAGGTTGTAATTCTGAGTGACCTGTGGAGACCCTGGAAGGAGCTGCCAATCATTGTCACAAACTGTTAGCTAAGCCTGGGAAGCCTGCATTTATTGCTGGATGTTCACTAAAAAAAACTTGGATACAGTCCTAGACCTTTATGTTGAATGGAGTAAAATTAATTAACTGCAAGTTTCCAGACCAATGGCTAAGAAAAGAGGTGATTTATGCTATTTATGGTATTCCCTAGAGTAGGAGCTGGAAGGAATGAGTGTAACCTACCATCTCTGACCTGCCCCTTCAATTGGTACTTTCCATTTCATCACTGCCTCAAGGAAGGCTCAGTACATCGTTACAGTTTCAGCCCTTTGTTTATCTGGTGTTAGGTTTGGGGTTTTTTTCCCCTTAAGGGAGAGAGAATGGTTGGTTAGGTTGAAACGCTTTTCTTGCTCTCCCAACAGAACTTGTCTTTTTGATTCATGGTACTTCAAGTTTGCACAGCATTTTGCTTAGGTCAGGATAGGGAAGCACACTTTGTTTTTTAAGAGATTTAATTTTAGAGAGTTCCTATTTTGTCCTTGTTCTCACTTGCAGAGAATGCTCCTGCTCACAGATGGTGGGCCTAGCTGTATACCACTGGCCATCTGATGATATTAGTGATGGTATTTCTGACTTGACTTTGTTTTGCCTGTGGAGTAATCATGGTGTCAGCAGGTGCCTGAGAATAAGCATTGAGCATCTACAGCCTGTCAGTCTTTAATCCTAAACTTCCTAGAGAAAGAAGCCATTAGCTACATGCAAGGCCTCCTCTAGATGAAAACTGTGGTACTCTCTCTATCAATGATTTATCTATGGATCTTTTATGCGTGGTTCATGCAGTAGAAATCCTTTATGTTCCATTAATGGTTGTGTTCCCTGGAACAGAAGAAATTCCTGAAAGTATTTGCTGAAAATAGAGACATAAAAAATAAATTATATCAAATGTTATAAATACCCTCTATATGGAAGTTGGACAATATGTGTGAAATTGAATTTACTATTGTAAACAGAGACCAACCAACCTTCAAAGAATGTAGTCCTCTATCTCTACCAGCATAGCATGTCAAACCTCCTGGGCAATTGCAGCCAGTTTGGCAGAGAGGAAAAAGTAAAAAATCTAGTAAATTGCTATACATTTTTTAAAACACACATCTAGATATAAGAGGAAGACCCTTTTAATGGTCTGAGGGGAATTATGTAGCATAAACAAAATCCTTATTAGACAGGAGAGAAGCCACATAGAGCTCAACCTATAGCATAAATCCATAAGAAACCAGTTTTCACTGTTTCCATTCTCAATGAAACAGCTTGCTTGTTTGCTCTTTTCAGTACTCTCCCACCACCTACTTCTTCAAAAAGAAAATAGGCTCCTTGAAACTGCATGACATTTTGTATGGTATTCTTATATTTTTAATAGAAATAGCAAGAAGCATTCACTCTGGAAAAAAAAAAAAAATCCAGCTTCGTTTGTTATGGGATGATAAAAATAAATTTACTATGTTAATCTGTTATTTTGACATAGATCCTCACCTGCAAATTTCAAATTTTGACTGAATTCTGCTGTGTGTTAGATGTCAATGGAATAATCTGTAATTGAGGAAGAACTAGAGAAGCAATAAAGAATAAAATTGTATGGCTAAATTTTTCAATTGCTGTTTTTTAAGGTGTAACAATTTTGTCAAGAGAATGTCATTTTTGTGATTGTTGGTTTACATAGGAAGGAACATAAGTGGATTTCTATACTACTTTGAGTGACAGTTGGCAGAGTGCTTGGTACGAGCTGCTATACTGGAACAAGTACATCAGGCAGTAATTTCTGTAAGACAGTTCAATCAGTGAAACCATAGGATGAAATGAATGCAAAAATCCCAGGAAAGTGAAGCAAATTATCTCCCACTGGGGCCTAATCTCCTTAAATGCAGTAAAAAAATTTTCAAAGTTAACAGGCATGAATAGTTAAGAGAATAAAAAGAAAAGCTAAGCCAGTCTGACAAACTGTAGATATATTTATGTATTTAGAAGAATGTAGTTTTCAGATTTATTTTGCTCAGAGATGGTCCTTTTTTGATTAACAACTTTTATGCATAAAGGATGCTGTGGTAAGCCCTGTAGCATACTGGTGGACAAGTGTAAAGATGTTTCAGGAAGGCCTTCATGTGTCTTTTGCATCCACACAGAAGAGAGCAAATACGGAGTGATCATGCAGGCTATTAGGAGCTGCTGAAGCTGGTAGCTTGGGAGGGGAAAGGCTGCTCCTGCTCTGTGTTCCCCCATGCAACCAGCAGTCAGACTGAGCCCGAATCCCAGAAGACACACACCCGCACACGGTGTACGTATATACATACACAAATGATGGGCCATGCACATCAACACCAACAGAAAACAGCATAAACAGTAGCAAAGGATTCATCCTGTTCCCCTCTCTGGCTGATCAGGGTAAAGCCCTTTAATAGAAAATATACATACCTCTCTCTATATACACACATATATACAGTATGGATCCATCCAGAAACTGGCCTTAGACACCCAGTCTATCCAGTAGCTGGTTCCTGGATTTCCTGCTCTCCCCAGTTGCTGGCAGCTGGATGTAAAAGCCCCTGAGGCTTTGCAGCCCCACTCCAGTTGCTGTTACTCAGACCCTCTCCTGTACACGCACGCACACACCCACACACGCACACACAGACAGGCACACTATGGATCCTCCAGGAACTGGCTGTAGACAGTCTATTCAGTGGCTGGCTCCGGATTCACTTGTCGCCACTTGCCTTGTGCACAGACATAAATGCAAACAAGTCTCTCAGCTGACCCACAGATTTCACAGTCTCTCCAGGAGCTGGCTTGGACTACCAGATTCTTCCAGTAGCCAATTATCAGACCCTCTAGTCTTTCCAGTATCTGGCCCAGACTTGTGGCTGCTTTGATATCTGGTTCCCAACTTGCATGGTAATCCATCTTCAGTTAATGATCATACACTGACATGTGCACCCATAAAATACGCACACACTCTGGTCTCTGTGGTTGCTGGCACCCCAGACGCACAGGTCACTGTGATCTGTGGTCCTCACTTCAGTTGCTGGCAATTAGACCCCCATATGCTCCAATCTCTCCTCTTGCTGGCACCCCAGACACAGGGGCTCTTATGACACGTGGTACCCTCTCCAGTTGCTGGCACTTAGACCCCTCATCCCCTCCAGTCTCTACAGTTGCTCCTATGACCTGAGGTCGAACTCCAGTTGCTGTCACTTAAAGACACAATGGCACACAGAACAGAGGGTCCCATCACCCAAGAAAATACTTTCAAATGGAGCTTAGTAAGAAGAAGGGACAGACTGCGCTGATCAGGTGCAGGGCCTGGAAAGATAAGAGTGATGACCAGGCAACTTGTTTACATACAACCGGCCCCTTTTATCCCTCTATTTTTCCATGCTTGTTCCTTCCCAAACAACCTTGATCCCTCCTTTTCTCCACCTTTGATTCATCCCTTGAACATCCCATAAGTCTGGTGCAATCCCAAAATGCTCTTCCCTTACATCCCATAGTGATTCCCATACCTCTCTAGGCAGTAACCTCCCTCAGTCTGTAAGGTGTTCTGGGGAGGTTTTCCACTGACTCATCTTGAGGGGCTCCACACCCTGGCTGTGGGCTGATCCCTCTCCCTGTGACGGCTCTGGAGAAGCTGAGGCACGTTCCTCTGATGAGGTTATTTGGGTTTCCCTGCCTGTCACTGTGCCTCTGTGCTCCTTTGTGTGCATGGAGACAAGACTTTAATCACAACCAAACAGATGAGGTGAGCGGACAAGCTTTTTTTCTGCCCTCACAAAGCATTTCAGGAGGCGATAGTCTATCCCACCTCTTGCTGGGTGAAATGACTTCAATTTTTCATAAATGGGCAAAAGGATCCGATGTCCTGCCTCACTGGCTGGATCTGCAGGTAGTACAATTCTCCATTGCCTGTCATTCAGGTTTGGTTGCAAAACTATATCAAGCCTGGTTTGCTGTGACTCTGCATATTTACAGTGAATTGCATTGTTTTCCCCCACATCTCATTTTATTGCTAGCCATTCTGTATCATGAAGTACTTCTGTAACTCTTGCCATTCTGCTTTTGTTTTCTTCTAGCCTGAATATTTTAGCATGAGCAGCAAGCCTTGTCACTTTACTGTCCACTCTTCTCTATATAATTTGTGATGAAGTTGAACAAAATAGCCCCTAGTGTAGATCCAGATGGACATATGGTGATGAATTTCATAATTGTGAAAAATGTCTGTTTACCCCTACATTTTCTTTCTGTATTTTATGCAATTATGTATCCATAATAAGGTTATTCCATGGCAGTTTGGCTCTTCAAAAACCTTAGGTGAGTGGCCTTTTCAAAGGCCTTTTTGAAAGCCAAATGGACTTTGTAATTTGGATTATCTATTTCCACGTACTCCAACAAAATGCAGGGGATCTGTGAAACATGACTGTTTTTTTGCCAGGACCAGGCACCACATTCTTGTAGTAAGTCTCCAGAATGTCAATAGGTTGATTCTTGCTGGGAATGAGGAAAAGCAAATTATACACCTGCCCCCTGAGCCTCAAGAATTTAATTTCTCAGACACTTAGTGTCCCTTTTTTTTTTTTTTTTAAATTAGTTATTAGTTTCAAAAGTCATTGAGTCTGAAGAAATGGAAAGACAGCATAACTACAAAATCTAATTTCCATAAAACAGGAAGTTTTTGATTTTTCCAGCCTTACTCATACTAGTGATACCTTGAAATTATTTCAGTTAGATTTTATTATCCACTAAGATACTAATCAGCATAAATGAAATTAGCAGAAGGATCCATAAATTGTTTTCTTGTTCTTTTGTATATTCGATTTGGGTTAAAGCTTTTGATCATTCAGGGTCAGCGGAGACCATTATGCACATCTATTCATATCTGTGTTATAACAGATGCCATGATATATTACCCACTTATTCGGTGTGAAGCCTAATACATTATGGTTGTTTGAGGGTTTATCTTTTAGAAAGCTATCCAAGTGGGATGCTGAAGAATCTACCAACACATTTCAGTAAAATATTCCAGCAGTTAATTACCTTCATTTAAAATTTGCATTTTTCTTCCTGTTCAGATTTTTCTAGCTTTGTTTTTCAGCCACTGAATCTTGTTATGTCTTTGTCTGTTTAATTAAAGAAACTGGATGCAGCTCTCCTAATCTGATACTGTGTGTGCTTACGTTTGTGTCAATACCAAAGAACTGTCTGTACATTTGTTACATCTTCCCCCTCACCCTAGTTGTTGGTTTAAGAGAGATTCTGTACCCCTGTTCCTGTAACAAGAACAAACACATTTTCCCAAGAAAATTCAGTCACTGGTAGGTACTTTTCTATTCCTTCTTTTTCTACCAAGAAAAGAACAAAGGAAAGAAATTCTGCCTGCTAAATAAATTCCTCTTAGTGCCACCTGTGGTTTTGCCCAGCCACAATGAGGAAAGTCACAGAGAATAAACAAACAGTCTCGCTTGTGCTAAAATCTATACAAACTCTGGCATGGCTGTCAATCATTTCTTGCCTCATGCGAAAAACAAACCCCTATTTCAGCATTAGCAGTTAATGGTATTGAAATTGCTGAATAGCCAATTCAGCTCAGTATTACTAGGGAAAAAAAAGTAATTTGAGCAATCAGATGGATGAAATTCATTTTTAAAATGATAAAACTATCTTCATGGTTACAATTGTTTTAGCTACTATTTTTTATCATGTGTTTTCTAGCTTAGCTGCATTTGTCATGTTACTGGTAATGTAGTTATGTTTAATTTCTCCTGTAAACCCTTGTAGAGGGCTGTGTATAATTCTGTTTCTGTCATTAGAAATTCTGATTCATCAGTTTAGATTGTTGTTCTGAAGTCGTGGTTGCTAGGAACAGTGGTTTGCCTGCTTGCCAGGAATTGAGGATTTGTTTTCTTCCCACAAGAAAAGCTTGTTGTTTACTTGTTTGTAATACGTGCTTTGTCTGCATGACTGATGTTTGGATCCATTTGTAGTTTAGGTGTTTTTCAAGTAAAAATCCTTCATGAGTGAAGCCAGTGGATCAACACCAAGTGGGTCGAAATATCATAGCAAGGCAATATATTTAATATTTGAAATTTAATAAAGGATGGATCCCTGCCTTATGACCTTGTGTCAGAGATTGGCCATCACCCTGCAAGCACTTAGATTTGTGTTCAGTCTTGCCACTCTTAGTTGTCATAATAGGTCCATGGACCCCCCTGTGCCTAGGGGTGGTGGAAGGCTCCTTCATCCAATTTCATTTGAAATACCTACTTTTGCACTAGGAAACTTTCCCCCATTTAGTATTATTCCTATTCTAGAGGGGGGGGAATCTCACTCTGTGTTAACCTGGAATTAAGCTTAATTGTTGGAAAGTACATTTTGGAAAGTGACATCTAAAGATCACCTGAGCAGTCTGGTGTCAAAAGGAGAGCTGACTGCTCTGACTTGTTAAGCTAATGGGAGACGATGTGACAAAAGTCCTTCTTTAATTAGGGAAACCATGAAAGGAAGAAGATGTGAGGGCAAGGGGAACAGTGAAGGCTTAGGAAGATGCTCTCTTTTCCCTCAGTGTCCTGACCTGTGCTCTTAAATGAAAAGATCAATGGTTATATTATTTACCTGGATTGTGCTGTAGACTAGTGTTGTGCTGAAAGAATAGCAAGAACAGTTCTTTCTCTGCTCTTGTCCTGAGTTCCTAACCTGTGGGCAGGCCTTTATAGGTAAGTAGGTTGGCTGGTTGTTGGTTGGTTGTAAGGATATAGCCCCTGGGTTGCTTGGACCCAAGGCCAGAAAAGCTTTGTTGTGGCTTTGCTTCCCCTTTGTTGAATGAAAGTGGAACAATTTCCCCTCATGGAAACAGAGTTAAAGGAGTTCAGACTGGGTTTGGGCTTTTTGCCTCCTCATTCTACCATGGAGTTGGTTGCCCTGTGACAAAGTGAGGAGTTCAGTCTCTGCTTTAGGCACTGTCAGGGCCCCAGCCTCAGCCCATATCCATTCCCACAAAGCCTCACTGCACCCTGACAAGTGCAAATTTACCCCAGCCTTAATTACAATACTGCAGTCAATACCATTTTCATGTTATCTTTCTTCTGTTACAGGAGTCCTGAATTTGCTCCTGTTATCTCAATGGGCAGTCCTATTCTTTTCCACCTTTATGAGAAAAAACAACTTATGTAAGTAAGGATGGTGGGACTAAGTCAGAAACAAATTGAATTAAAGAGGATAGTTGGACCTAGTAAGAATGATCCTAATGCATGTAAAATATGAATGTTATTCTATAAATGCTTTTTGTTCATGTTTTTTGATTTAAAATCCTTCTTGTTCTACATTGGGTACAATTAAACAGCCAGTAATTATCACATATTATATATAACATAACTATTTAAAGTTTTGGAAACAGCCCTGTCAGGCTCAGCTGACTGGTTGCTAATGTTTTAGAGAGCAGCCTGTATGAGTATATATTGAGAGAATCTAAATGAGAGCCAAAAGGTCCAATGGAGATTTAAAAGCAAAAGTTCGATGACTAATACCATGATACATTTGGAAGTTTCTCTGTTAATCTCAGTGTCCTGACCAGAACGTGGCTTTGATTATTTATGTTCTGTTTCTTTCAAATTCCCTACTATGTTTTGTATTTGACTGTTGTAGCACTTGGCACTGCTTGTCCTAATCCATTCTGGTTGTGAGGTAACAATTTGCATAGCACAACATTTTCCTCCAGAGGTGTAAACAGCATTTCACTGTGTAAGTTGGCAGAAGAGAGGACAGTTATTCCCATGGTATGCATATAGCCCATAAATGAATCCTTCTGGATGAAAGATGCTCTGTAAGTGTAAGATCATTATCAAGACTGTTATAAAAACCTGAATGCTGCTTGGAGAGTCTTAAATATAATTCTGACACTTTCTCCTTGCTGGTAGTGCTAGTTCTTCAGTGCTTTTCCTGCTCTTCTTTAATCCTAATGTTCTGGGGTTTTATTTAAAGAGAATAAGCTGAGAATCCTGGCTCCCACAGCTAACCATTATTCAGCACAAGCTGGTCCCAGAACATTTCCAGTAGGTGCTATTAGCTGTTATAAAACCTGTATCAATCAAAGCCGCATGCAAAGAATATACCACTAAAGTACTTTACTTAAGTTTGGCATATAATTCCTCAAGGCATGGAATGACATTTAGGCATCATGCGTAGCGAACAATGATACTAAATGTCCTCTGAGAATACTGGTCATTGATGTCTCAAATTATCATGATCAACAGTAAGCCAAGTTCTGGCATATAGCTAAGTCTTATGGGAAGCGCTGGTGCTGCAGAGACACACACACACACATATATATCCTGCATATTGTCCTTCTACTAACTTGTTATGTTGTCTCTTGACTCCTATTGCCCTCTTCTGCATTCTTTTTTATTTTTATTTCTATTTTTTTGTTGCTTCCTGCCTCATAACTAAAGCTGCTGGAAACTTACTCCTTCCTGGCAACTGGAATCAAAACAAAAGATGGGTTTTACCTCAGACTCAAGCTGCCTGCCTCAAGGGCTGGAAACTCTGGGTGACTGCAGTTACATCCGTCAGTGTGAGAGACAGCAGGTTTGCTGCTGCCCCGACCTTGCAAGTCTGAGCCCCTGTGCCCTCCAAATAGCCTGATAAGCTTGCTGACCTTGGGAGGGGAGGGGCTCTTTAGACCAGAAGTGTGCTCTCTCCCCTTCTCACCTGCACTGGCTCAGATCTTGTAGTTTCAGCAAGATCCACTGATCTCAATAAATGAAATGGTCTTCAGGTCCATTCCTGTTATGTCACCCATGATTTCTGCTTCCACTGTTTTTTTCCAAACTTTTGTTCAGAATTCTAGCTGGAGGCAAAACCTGACAGTCAGGTAATTGTGGATATTTCGGGCTTAAAACTGCACATTCTTTCTGCTTTTCTTTCAAGTGTTATTCATTATACAATCCTTTGTACTTTACAGTTCTTTCCTTTGAAGTCCTATATGTGATTTACAGATTAATGTAATTGGTGTGAGCCTGCTCTGGTGGAACAGGTAGAAAGTTGATACTACAGTTCTACAGATAGCAGCAGAATAGCATAGTTGCACTGCCTGGGACATGAACTGATCTTTAGTCATGTGCTTTTAACAGTAGGGCTAATAGCAGTGTCTCTATGACCTCTTAGGAAAGAGATGTCGTGTTTAACTTGGCTGCTGCCTTTATCTTGTATAGTCTCAATTTCAAAGAGCAAAATTTAGTGTCTTCAATGGTCCTGTGGTGTTTTGTTGTAATTGTCACGGTTCTCAGTTTTCTCTGTTATATAGTTCTTAAGAAGGCTGCTTCTATTATGTATTTCATACCCCAAGATGGGATTGCATGTCCAAAAGCTTATTCAAGTTTTTCAAAAAGCTATACCTGTTGGTCTAATAAGAGAAGTTGCATTGACCTACAAGCTTTGTCTTGTCCTTAGCTGTAGAATTCATTACATAGTCTGTGTTTCCTGAATGCTGAACAGGGAGTTTCAAACTGGGCCATAAAGTTACTATTAAATGCGCAATGATGAAAGACATGTTAGTAGTCAGAATCTGGCAGCTGGTTTTAAGTTTCAGACTTAAGTTTTGTTGAGAGGACAAGGTAGGGCAGTTTTTCTGGTTATAAAGAGAGCATCTTTTTATCCAGTCTAGTCTCCAGTTACAGTAATTTTGGACCTTTCACAAGCAGGAAAATTGGAAAAAAAGAAAGATAAGAAAAAAAAAAGTAAATAGCATTCTTGTTCCTGCAGACTGTAAGCTGGTGATGGATGAACCTTTAGGGATTTAAACTTCAGTCCAAATGAGCATCCAGCACTTCAGATTGTTATCGGATACATATGTGGGCCACTCAAACCTAGGGAAATATCTTACATAGGTTTACCGTCCTTTACTGTTAAACTTAGATAGTGTGAGGACAACTTTCTTCATTATATATCACCATTTTTGTATCAGAAAAGAAATGGGAAGTAAACTGAAATTTGGGAGGTTTCTTTAACACACTGGGCTGCAATTCAGTTTAGAGAGACTGAGAATTTATTTGAGTTATTTTGTCCTTTCCCACTAAATACATTGCCTTGGTCAAAAATTGAGAATTTAAATACCTGACTGTGTTTATATGTGCATGTATATATGTGCTTCTGCCAAATATACATTATTTATACACACATCTATGTTATAAAAGAATGCGCAGAGACACAATAACAAGCATTTCCAGTATACTCGTATTTCCACTTGTGCATAAAGATCAGCCAAATATTACCATTGCCACCATTTTGCAGCTATTTGCAGAACTCGAATTATTTCTTCTCACTTCGTCATTGTAATTAATTCACATTGGAGAATAACGTTCCATTTTTAATTTAACTAGTTCCATTTAATTCTGAGTCCTTGTTAGAATGTAGCTTAAACAATGACCGCATCTTATGAAAATATACAAGAAAATAACATCTGCTGCACTATGTTGGCAAACACCAGGGCTAATGAATGGTTGTCAGTATCAGAACAGATGTCTGTTTACAGTTAAAAAATATTCTTTACCAGTTTAAGTAAATTCCTAAATTAATTTAACTCCCATTTGCAGTGCATGGCTCTGCATTTGCTGCATAACAATTGCTTTGCTATGATGATGCATGATGGAATATGTTGGTAGATTGAAAGGTTTCTGTTCCCCTTAAGAAGTCTGACTTAAATGTGACATCTAAATTGACTTGTGGGATCCATAAGGACGATTTGATTTGATGATGATTATCTTGTCAGTAGGAGAAAACTTTCATAATTTGCTGAATATAATCATCTACTTAGGAGTACTACAGTTCAGAATGCTGGAGGGTTTTGCTGAAGTGGAAAATGAATGTTTAAGGGAAAGAACACAAATAGTCATATCAAGTGAAATAAAATGGAAACAGCTTAAGTGCTCTCCACTCCACACATCATATTCATAGCAGTCCTCAGCCTGTAGATCTTGCGTCTTGCATCTACCCCACTTCCTAGTGTTAACAATGTAGGTGCGGATCCTCAAAACAGTGAACAAACCACATGCAAAGCCCATAGGCCACTCTTCTATTTGTCTCTCCTCACTGAAGAGGCATTAAATTCAGTTCCTTCCTCCTCTTGAGATAAGGTCAGAACTGAGCTAGCAATGCAGGTTTTAGATGATTTCCTTGAATTTATAGAATTTTTTAACCTTGTGACAGTGTCTCTGGCCTGTCAAGTTTCACAGCTGCACGTCCGCTTTCACGCAGATGTGTGCATTAGATAATATATTTTGACCACATTTTTTCATAATGGTGGCATTAATACTTGAATAATCTCATCATGACATACATTCTCTTTCCTCCTACACTGTTTCTCCAAAGCAGACAGCATTTAGGAAGATTAATTGATTTTTGAGAATGAGTCAGCAAATTACATGTTGTGTTTTATCTTTACCATACACAGAAAATTAGTGTTACAGTGTGTCAGTAATTCATGATGATGTATAAATTGGACTGAATCCAGCACAGATCACAGAGTGGTGAACAATGCTCATTACTCATTTTAGATTTATGGACATCAGTAAGAATTAGAGAGAAATCTGTAGGTGTTATTGAGGCTTTTGCTGTTTTGTCAGGATAATCCCTAAGTATTGCACATACTTTAACAATTAAAGAGGTTAAAAATAGTGTACAAGCTCAATGCCACTTAACGTAAACAGTCTTTCACGCCTGGCACTGTAAAAACATACCAGATTGCTGCATTTTCCTTACTGGAAAGTGCAATCTTTAATTTTGTAGCCAAAGTTTTAGATGTATCTTATTGTTTGCTGAAGGTATTGACTTCTTATCATAAAGGATTCTCAGTAAGATTCTGAACCCAAACACATACAATAAAACGCTTGGGAGGAAGTTTTTCCAAATGGTTTTCATTCTTCATGAAGTTGTTTTTCCTGAACTACTTACCACTTCAAAACTATGGTTTGTGGGTTTTTTTATCCTCTGATCTTAGTCTCTAGCAAGTGTGATCCAGTGATTATCTTGTAGGAGCCACTGAACTCTGACTTCTTCTTCCTAACTCCTGACTTCTTATTCCTTTGACATTTCTTGTGTTCGACTGCTTCTTCACTACATCTCCCAGCCAACAGCAGGAGCAAGGCAGGGGAGAGGGTACAAATGAAGACAACTTCGGGTGCTTAGAAATGAACAAAGCCATGAGTTTTCATTTATTCCACAATTACAGTTTATGGTGCACTGGATGTATGTGGAATCCCAAAAGAATTGTGGTGTGTGAAAGCTTGATTTCTTTGACTTCTCTCTGTCTTTGTAGTGATGCACTCCAAAATGAAAACAGCCATGCAAACTATTTTTGGTGTCAGATTTCCTTTTTAGCCTTGTTTCTGCTCCTTAATCTTCCGCTGGGGTAGGTCTTCAGGGGTTCTGGTCTATAAAAACACTTAAACACTTGTGTTCATGTAATTTTTCTTCCTTTCACACAGAGTCAGATTAAAAATTGCTTCCATCTCTTATGCCTGGTAATAGCCTATGCACTTTACAGCCTCGCTAAAGCTAAAAATAAGAGGCAGAATATGGCCTCTGGAGTGAAACTGAGCAGAAAGTTTGGCTCACTGTGTTCTGACAGGATGGCAGAACATCCTCTTCTATTCCCTGCTTTTTATTTGTGTAGAATTGGAAGAACATCTCTTCTGTATATTTTGTCCTGTGAGATGAAGGGACAGATTTAGTCAGACGAGGATGTACAAGAATGTGTCCCAACTTCTGTCTCTCCTTGCCATTACCAATCTGACACAATGGGCACTCAGGGTCATCCAGTAGGGGACATCTGAACTGCTGTGCTGCCCCCTGCTCTGCATTGAAGCTGCACGAGTGTATAAACATTTTGAACAAGAACACATACTGGAGTGCATAGGAGAACTGGAAAGCAGCGAGTTACCAGGAACTACATTATTGGTCTGATTCTGAAGGAACCTGAGAACAGAGTGTCTGAGTTGCTAACAAAGTGTCTAGAACTGTCTAGAAAAAGAAAGTTGTCTCTGACACACAGAATTATTTAAAAGGCAGACAAAGGAAATAATTAGCTGGAGAAAACTAGACTTTAGAAAAATAATCTGCTTGGAACATTCAAGTTGAGGGGAACGCAAATCAGTAAAACTTTTTGTTAAGGATAATCAGTCTTTTTCAATCTACTCCTCCAGTCTTCTTCATGTGTCACAGAACATAGTTTGAAAAAGAGAACTGGTGGCAAGATATACTTAAAATAATAGCAGACAATAAATTCTATACACCTGTTTGTGTTTTCCTATCATAAAAATACACAGATTGTAGAGGACCAACTTTGACTTTCCTGTGGAACTTTCTGCCGAACAGATTTGCTAAGTGTACATTAAAACATACAAACAAAACCCAACAACAACACCACCTCGTTCCTAGATATCTTACGGTCCCAGTAAATATCAGAGAATGCATAGCTCCAAAACTCAAATTCTTTATAATTAAAATCAGCTATGAATTTTGTATGCTTATTGCAGGTTGTAGCCACCAAACATCACTTTTGGCAATGTTCTCAGTCAGAGGAAGAACTGTGAGGCTAGAGTTGTTTCTCTAAAAAAAATTAAATTCAAGTGAGCTATGAGGAGTGAACGGAGGAACAGCCTTTTGTACTGTGTTTGATATCTTAGTGGAACTGTGGCATGTCTGTGTCAACAGAAACACTGATTTCCTTTATGCTGCTGGCCATCTTTTGTACAGGAAAGGTACAAGTCTTGCTTGCAGTTTTTTGAGGCTAAGAAAGTACTAACGCCTCATCTAGAGGATTAGTTTTGGTCTATAGCATGAGGAAAATACAAGGCCATTGCATAGAAATTTGCAAATGATAAAAACTGGTGGAATGAAAAAACTGAGCAAGGTAGGTGGTTTAAAAAGAGCAGCTGGTGTTGCATTATGAACTAGGTGCATTTACACATGACAAATGAAAGGCTGCACATTTCGGAAGCAAAAAGATGTAGATCCCACTTGGAGAGTGGGGGGTGTGTCTTGAGAAAGAAAGCTTCAGAGAGGATGGGGAGGGCCAGGGCTTGAGGGGTAATTGGTTGAACATGTACTCCTGGTTTTATGCTGAGGCTGAGTAGCCAAGGACTGTGTAGCAGAGGGAATCCAGAGCAGGGATGGAGAAACACTTTCTGCCATTATGCAGCATTAGTGCACTTGTTACTGGGCTTCCTCATCCTGTGCTGGTGTTAATACACTTAGTAAGGGAGAGATGAGAGAAGAGTGGTGTAGAAAACTCATTAAGTCTCCCAGAATAGAAAGTAAGCTCTCAAATTCACCCATTCAGGTGACTCGAGGTGACTTAATCACTCTTAATACACATGGGAAGATTGGTAGTAGGGCAGTTTTAATGAGCTGTAATAGGGGAATTGGACCAACTCATATTGGAAATAGAGTGCCAAATTTTCTAATGGGATGGTAATTAGCTCCTGGGACATAGCAGTCATGATGGATTTTCCATCATTTCCATGACCTTAAATCTGATTGTGCACTTCTCCATACAATTAGTTTTGACTGCAGCTTATTAAAGGGACTTGGGAGTTGTTGGGTGAGGGTGTCCGCTCTGGCTAGATGAGTATGTTCTGTTTTAAACTTAGTTGTAGTTGATGTACAGTCCTGGTCTGCAGAAAGTTCCAAGGTTCAATTTTACTGAAAGTACAAACTGCCTCTAAAATTGCAGATCACTGCAACCTGTGTTGGCAGGAATGGAAATGCTCTCCCTCTCTGTGGTTTTTCTCTCAGGCAGCACTAGTTTTTTTCAGTGTGGTCTGTACTCATCCTGACCACCTACGTCCTCACTGGATCTCCAGTGAGACCTGGCAGATCACTATCTTCTTGTTACTACTTTTCAGCAGCACTTGACCGTGTGAGAGTGATTCCCTGCAATGTTACACCACTTAGCTAGTGGAGAGTCCTGTAAATTCCACTGAATGCTGTCATGGTACTGTTGGTGTGACAGAATGAGAAATCACAACCAAACCTCTTAAACTAGGTGTACAAATGTGGAAGGATTTGATGCTGCTAATTCAGGAAAGGTTGTTCAACTCCATTTTCTGTAACTGTAGCTTTCAATCCACTTCAGTGTAAAAGTATATTTCTTTAGAAGCTGGCTATAACAAACTGAAGGCAAGTGCTGCAGTTACTTCAGCACATGTAATTTGCAGTGGTGAGGGGAAGTAATGAAATTACCTTTCATCCCCAAAGAAATGGATGTCTGCGGGACACATTCTGCTCTATGATACTTTTGTTACTTGCATGGGATTGCACTGATGTGAGAGTACAATATAACCTGTGGTGTCCTTCCCATAGATAGGCTTGTGTTAGGAGTGACCTGTCTCACATCTCAACAGTGCAAGAGGGAGCTCCAGGAAAATCAAAATCCTGTTTAATTTTGCAAGAGGGAATGTGTCTCATAGTGCCTACAGTTTTCTCTCCCCCCCTGCCCTGTCCCCACCTTTACTTTACTTGTACTCTCTGCACATCTGCTTCAGTTTGGCCTGCTGTGCTGAAGAGATGCCATCCACAAGAAAACCCCCTATCAATTCCCTGGGCACAGAAGAAGTTCTGGTAGGGTCCAGAAGCAGTCTGAACCTGATCTTGGCTGAAATGGTCATCTAAAGATACCAAAGCATCCAATATTATAGCAGGTTTCGTTGCAGCTGTTGCATCTCACAGGAAAATATCTGTGAAGGGAATGATTTTATTAGCTGTAATTTTAGCTAACCACTTTACTTCCTGTCAGAGTAATCTCTCCTACTTTTATGAGTCACTATAGTAGCATAAATCTTTTAATATTGTGGTTTCTGGACTAACTTGCTGGTGGTTCATCACAGCAAGGTTTTTGTTTGTTTGGGTGTTATAAAACCAGTGTTTTTTTGGTCAGCTTAGTTTGGAGAAAAGTGTCTGTGGTAAAGTCCCCAACACAGGGAAATTCATTAGTTCTCAAAGCTGTGTAAGGTAGCTTCCCCAGGCTGCTCAGAATCACACAAGAGAGTGGTGCAGTAAAAAAAACCCCAAAAAACAAACAGGTCACCTCTTCCCTTTGAACATTTTGAATGAGTAGGTTCAGAGAAAGGGTCTCAAAGAGACTCTTGCCTTTCTTTGTAATTAAGTCTTGTTCAGTGTTGTGTTCAGTTCACATTTTAATTATGTTTCAAGACTGAAGCAATCATACAGGAGAGGAGGAAACAATCCACTCACCTTCATGGGTGTAGTGATATATGTTGTAGTTTCTAAGTTACCTCCATCTCTATCTCTGACATCACAGTGCTCCCATCTGCAACCTAAGGAGGATGTCTCCCTTGCTGGATAGTCCTGCTGTTCTCTTCCCACTGTGCTATCCCAGGCTGAGCCTGTCTGCAGTTCTCAGAGGACGCATCTCTACAACTGCAATGGAGATGCCAAAGCTATGAATGACCTGAGTTAGTATTATCTGCTCCGTGCTTGTCCATGTACAGATTATAGCTCTGGAAGGTTGAAACAGCACAATATTTGCATTGCAACAAGGCTCTAAGTTGCAGAAAGATATCTTGCAGTGCTGACATGATTGCACTGCATCTGGATACAGAGCATGTGGGGTCTCTGCTCTCTCTTCAGCATCTCTGCCCTCTGCTCCCAGTGTGCCTTGTGGACACGTGTCCTGAATACCTTGAGAGGTCTGATTTTGTCATAGAAACCACAAGTTAAGGCAACAGTATTGCTTGTGACCTGTCAGGACTCATAAAACAGATCATTAGCTCTTCAGAACAAAAACGTTTAGGAATAACCCCCTGTTCTTTTAAGCTTCTATTCCTTAACAGTTAGTCCCCTGCCTTTCACCAGGGCTTTCCTGAGGCCAACACCACAGAGCCAGCCCGCTCACAGCCAGCTCTGCTTGGCTGTGAGTTCATTCCTGTTAATGGAGACTGGCTGTCCTGAAACCAGTACAGAGGCCTATGCATCTAGTCAAATACTCCACACTTTTTCTTATGAGGTGTGGATGTGAAACTTCGAAAGACTTGTTATCTTCCCTATTTTGATATAGAAGATTTACATTAATGGGTTCTCACTGTCTTAAGTCTGTGAAGGAAGTGGATTTTTATCTTGCTTTTCTACTCTGTAGACAAGAAGTCCTTGGCTGTACACACAGCTGTCAGAACGTTCATACAATACTTTTTGAGTTTTCCACAATTCTGGGGTATCTGTCACACTGTATTTTACTATAGAGACCTTCTGCCAATCCATTCAATACTGTCTATTTAGGGTTCAATTTTTATTACACTAGCAAGCTTTTGAAGAACAGGGTGATGTAGACTACAAAGAAATTTTTCTTGCCCCTTCAGCCAGGGAAGGAACTGTATAAATAAAAGCAAAGATGTGTGCCTCTAGATAGCAAGGAAGAAGTCAGACAAATGATAGAAATTGTGAATCCTGTTCAGTTAATTGAGAAATAACAATTCAATCCTGCTGTAAAAGTCTAGTGGTTTTGGGAGGGTGGGATGTGAAGGTGTTTTGGTTTTTGACTCAGTGAGCTGGTTTGCCAGTTCTGGCTCCTTGCTATCTCAGCAGCCACAAAACACAACCACAAATCCCAATGACAGTGTGGCTGCAGAAAAAACTACAGTGAGTTTTCTCATCTGGGAACATGAATGCTGTGTCATGTTGTTTTCTCAGAATGAATTTTGAAAATGTTTCTGGTGCTGCATACCTTTATTGTATACTTCCTCCCTTCCTCTTCATTCAGGAGAAGGTTCAGTGAAGGGAACTCTGTAGGATTTTTTTACACCTCTTTCAGTGCAGTGCGAAGGGGTGAAAGAGCATCTTCTACTCCTCAGTGAAGCTGCAAAAACGAACACAGCTGTCTTGTCTTGTTACAGCATTTTTTTAAGTCAAGAAGTTTTTTAGGATCACGCCCGCCTGCCCCACGAACAACTTTTGAGATGGGCCAAGAGGTTCAGGCATATTGACAGCGGGGCATTGATCTCAGAGGTGTTATATTAGTGTCTCCACAAGACAAAAAACTGCTGTACAGACTTGGGCCATTTTAGACACTGGAGAGTACACTTAGGAAAAAAATAGTATATGCCCTAATGGCAAAAGGTTATACAAGCAGCTCTGCCACCCTATTAAATATCAGCAAATCCAACCACAAAACACTTATAGTGTTACTATAACACTTATAGTAAAATAGGTTTGATGACCTTTGCTGCCCATGGAACTGTTTGTTTATACTGAGACAATAAGTGATCTTACCCCTGTACTCGGCACTGGTGAGGCCGCACCTCGATTACTGTGTTCAGTTTTGGGCCCCTCACTACAAAAAGGACTTGGAATCACTTGAGTGTGTCCAAAGAAGGGCAACGAAGCTGGTGAAGGGTCTGGAGCACATGTCGTACGAGGAGCGGCTGAGGGACCTGGGGTTGTTTAGTCTGGAGAAGAGGAGGCTGAGGGGAGACCTCATCGCCCTCTACAACTACCTGAAAGGAGGTTGCAGAAAGATGGGGATGAGCCTCTTTAACCAAGTAACAAGGGATAGGACAAGAGGTAATGGCCTCAAGTTGCGCCAGGGATGGTTTAGACTGGATATTAGGAAGCATTTTTTTACAGAACGGTTTGTTAGGCGTTGGAATGGGCTGCCCAGGGAGGTGGTGGAGCCCCCATCCCTGGAGGTGTTTAAGAGTAAAGTTGACTTAGCGCTGAGGGATATGGTGTAGTTGGGAACTGTCAGTGTTAGGTTAATGGTTGGACTGGATGATCTTCAAGGTCTTTTCCAACCTAGACAATTCTGGGATTCTGTGAATTGCAGTAATTTCCCTTAATGGAGGTTCTGAGAATGAAGAAAAGCATTTCTGTTCATTTTGGGACTATAGGACACATCTGGTGTTTTGATTTTTTCATCTCACATACTCAGAGGATGTAGAGGCTCTCCTCTGTTCCTCTGCTTTCATGGGACCATCCAATTTTTCATTCTGGGTACCCTCATTAACAGGGATTTGCCACCTTGACAGATTGGTGAGTTCAACAGGACAGCAGAGAACTGTGAAGCAACACCCAATACTATATACTAAAATCTTTGCCTGCAAGGAGTCTGACTGACCAGATATTTAATATTTAGTATTTAATATTAATATGAATATTTACTTTAAAAATATTGTACATTCATTTATGTAAAACAGTAGTGAAACTGTGGAATGACACACCTGAGAGAAGAAGAAACTCTGTATGGTTTAAAACTTGGGCAGCACAGACCCTCCCAAAGACTCCCAGGGAATGGCATAAGGAGGAGGGAGGGGGAGAGCACAGAAATGAGGAGGCTGGGATAATAGCATAACCTTGTATCCTCCCTTTCTGCTGGTCCTACCGACAGGTTGTCTCCAGGCTTCAGAGATCATGAGACCCAGTAAGAGTGTTTATGTGGAAGCCTCTGCTATGTGTCCTCAGTGGCACAGTGACAATCCAATGACCATAAGCTGAAGTCTGGTTCCAAAAGGAGCCCTTGGATTTGTTTCTTGTGATTGAACTGCAGTTGCAGCAGTGAAGACCTTCCCGGTTGGAGAGCACTAGGAATGTCTCACTTTCCCATGTGCCTTCCTTGGTGTTCATTAACCTGTGAGATCGTCCGACCTCCTTTCCCTCAGTCATCACACTCTTGGTGGTCTTCTTCCCTTACCCAGTGGCCTGGTTTGTTTTGTTTATCAGCATCTCTGTCAAATTAGCTTTAAATTGTCCATGGCATTGAAAAGATATGTGGACGACAGAGAGATACACATAGAAAGCCTGACTCAAAATGTAAACTAGATGGTTCTTGAAACTGGCAGTGGATAGGGCAGACTTCCTGTGTGATAACAGTTAAAAAATAGAACAAAGATAGGGAAATAAGCATAACACATTTCTTCAGAAGAGTGCGGTTTAGTGGGAGGCAGTACCCTCAGCACACAGCAGTTGAGACCAATATATTTTTGTGCTGAATTTTTCTTCTTGCTCTTTGATGTGTTATCTCTTTGGGACAGCACCACACTCCTATTTCAGCTCGTAGCATTAACATAATGCAGTTCCTCCCAGAGGTGCTGCTCTCTAGAGCAGGTTGTGTGGTATTGTGTAGTGTTTGCCTTCCTTGTTTTTAACCAACTTCATTATATCTCTGCTCTGGACTAGCAGTTTCAAATTGCCACAAGGATATATCAAGGGTATTTGAATAAAGGGTATTTGGTGTGGCTTCTCACAGGAAGTGATGGCTGCCTTCAGTATCTGAAGGGGAACATTATAAAAGCTCAAACCACTGGAAGGACAATACGTGTGGTTTGGATTCCAATTTATTCTCCAAATAATACCATTTAGTGCTAGATGGGAAACAATTTGGAAGTGTTAGCTCAAATGTCCAAACTACCAGAAGTTCCTCCACAGCCTGGCACCCTCATGGACAATTTCTTCATTCAGTCTCTCTGCTTAGGAACAGAAGCACTTTCCAGGGTTATCGCCACTAATGAGAAGTGTGGGGGAAGTTCATATTGTACCTGTTGAGTAAGAACAGACTGTCAGCTTCCTTAAACTATCACAAAAGTCTCTTTTTTAATGGAAAGAAAAGTAATTCAGTGAGCTTTTTGGTTTGATTACTCATCAAAACCAGTGGCTTGTTTGGTATCTATAGACAATCTCTGGTGACAATCCAGAATCTTGTCAGAAGAATGTTATTAATAATAACATCCCCTTATTAGCATAACTTTGAGGAAGAAAAATGTCAATACTTTTCCTCTAAGAGTTGGCTCAGGAAATAGTGTTTTCTAACTGTGCATCCAAGGAAAACAAGCTTAGATATTACCTAAACAATTCTTTTTACAGATTATAGCTGTGCTGGAAATATGCTTACTTTATTATCTGTAGTTCTGATATACCAGCCTAACATACTGTAAACTGTTGCTCTGAGGACTGTCAGCAGTTCTGTTGCAAATATAATACTGGATTTGTGGGAGTTCTTACGGAAAGTTTAATAAGGGTCAACTTGAAGCATTTAGTATTAAAAATCCCCTTTGTTTCTTAGTGTCATTGAGTAATAAAAGCTGGTATTTATTTTCCTCCAACTTAATTTTGATATAGGAATACTATTTCAGAATGCATCCTGTTCCTGGTACTTTTTTTCTGCTAGTTATCTCCGGGTTTCCTGGACGTGAGTGCTGTGCTTTGGGCTGGGTGTGCAGAATGGTTCCTTAAGGCTAGTAAGTTCCATTACTTCACACACACATTCCTAATCACCTTGAAATATCAGCTCATAAATTAATTATTTGCATCGGTCTACTAAAATTAGAGTCAGTTTGGAAGAAGCCACCTGTGGGATATTTTTTATTCTTTTGTTGTACGTGACAAATATGGATAGATAATCCAAGATGCTTTAAAGAACTAACTGGTCAGGGAATTGCTTCTTTTCCTCATGAAAAGATTTTGATAAATGAAAAAGCTTGATTTTTATGAAAATCAAACAATCCTAAAAGGTCACAAGTCCCAAAACTATGTAGGGATTTTCTTTAAGGGGAAAACCAGATCTTTTAATTAAAAAAATCAGTATTTTTACCTTTTACCAATGCGGTTTCTTTAATTTTTTTTTGGTTTTATGGTGGGTTCAAGCAACTTCAGTTTCTGATTCCCTTTATATGAAAAAAATGTATCCACATATCTTGAAGTTTGTTTTTTGAAGTATGTTTTACAAGATCATAGCACTGAAGCATTTTTTTTAACATTTTAACATTAATTGAAGCAATTTTTTTAACATTTTTTAAAAAACTGAAGGCAATTTGACCAAGTCATGCAAGTAAAACACCCTGTCCTTTGTCAGAGACTAAATGTGGATATTTTTAGATCAGGAGGAAAATGTTTTGGAAATGTATAAACTTCAGTATTTCTGAGACAGTTAAAACAGATACTGTCTGGTTTGCTGACTGAAAATTTCCAAAACAGTACAATAAATTTAGTTATGCTGTGTGGCATCTCTGTGAGAGTATTTTATTCCTACACTGTGAAAAAAAGATTTTAAAAAAGCACAAGAATATGATGTGTTTTATGGGAACTCCCCCAAAAAGTTATATGCCAAAAAATATGCAAATATATCTCAAAAGGCCTGGGGACATTATGATAGAAAATGAAAGGTGTTAAGATATTTCTCTACCTTTGACTATAAAAGTTCAATTGCTTGGCCAAAGTGAAAGGATAGAGGGAGAGTTCAGCAAACTGTAAAATGGGATTAATATACTCAGTATGTTAATAAAGTACAGAGGCTACTTGGAAGGATGGCTGTCAAGCACACAGGAATAAGTGAAAACTATTGAAGGGAGTACATTAAAGGCTTATGCTTTCCTATTTGGTAAAGGGACATACCCTTCTGATAAAGGTGAAGCAGGTTCAGTGTGGCGGGCAATGCATTAGGCCACGTACGCACTAAACTTGTATTTCTCAAACTATGGAGTTCATGGAAAGGGAATTTTGAACAGCTGAATCTACTTTTTCAAAACAGTTTTTCATTACTAGTAAATATTTCTGGAAAGCATGCATTTATTTGCTTTTGCTGCCAGCAGCTGCTGATGCTTCAGAGCAGGGGAGTCAGTGTTTAGACTTGTAGCCAGTATCTGCAGATGCTTTTCACTCCCTTAGTCTGATGGGGCTTAATGGCTGCTCCCAGTGGAGAAGGCTGATCAACATGGCAGTAGCATCAAAGGGGGGGATTTACTGCTGATAGCCATGAAGGCATGGTTTGCGTGGTCTCAGATGAAGTTGGTTTGAAAGAAGGGAAGAATAATCACATGAAGATGGATAGGCCCAAATAGAGAGGCATGTCTGCAAAAACCCTGAGACGTGTTGGCTTTACTCTAACTAATCTAGGAGTTCCTAGAGTCCTATCATGAGGCATGGTTTCCTCCATCTTTGTCTTGCTCTGCAGGGCTAGTCTGAAAGAAAAACTTAAAAAACAAACAGGGTGTAATATATACACTCAATAAATGTAACTAGTTTGTTTAGCCCTTTCAGAATGTGGCTCACTACAGGGTAAGATACACTGGAAAGAAGGGGACAGTGGTTTTTCGGTGTCTTTTATCCTAGCCTAAGTGAGGTGAACACATCAGAACAGTTTGACCTCTGAAATCTTTCATTCTTTCAAGTCTGTTGATACTAATGAGGCTCCCAGGCAGAATGATCTCCCCTTTTCTGTCATATCTGCACTTTTGTTATCCATTCCAGGCTCCCTACCTCTTTGTTCTCAGCACCAAAAGCTCATTTACTTGTTTTCTTGCTGACTATAGCTGCTGGGATTCACTTCCTTTCTGCGCATTTTCTTCAAAAGGCTTGAAATGTCACATAGCTGTATGTCCTGCTGAGATGCTCTTGTCTTATTAATGTACCAATGGGTGTTTTTTAATGAGAAAACATGAAAGTACCATGAGCCTTCCTCTGTGCCTCCCCAGACTGATCATGAGAAACTGATGAATTGTGTGAAGCCTGAAAAGACTTGGGAATTAATTTTAAGTCTGTTTGGGCAAATATGCACAAATAAGAGTTTGTTCTTTAGGAAATGGTTTGAAATTGGCTTTTCCAAATAGAATACTTTGACTAGGGCTCAGGGCTCTGTGGCTGAACACAACCTGACACAGTATCCCCAGAACAATATGACTAACGAATTTCCCTGACATGATAAAGGCAACTTATGTCATGGACTTTGGAACAGAGGGTGGCATTCTCACTGACTTTCATCTCTGGAGTGAACAATTTGGGAGCCATCGGACACTCATGAGGGGTGCCTACCCTCCACTGCTGATCTCCCGAGGAAGTGATGCAGTGTAGACCCAGCAATGGGGACCAGGTTCCTCATCTCAAGGCTGGGCTTGTAACTCTGATGGTGTGTGATTGTTCCTTGTTTATAGGCTGAGGCAGCAGTCATCCCAACAGTGCTTCTGAAAATCTGGTAGGCGTTTGCTTGAGAATTTGGGAGCCTCACTTTCAACTCTCCTATGTCAAACCCTTGGTCTAAGTTGATGTTTGCTTTGGCTCCACTTTTGTTCCAAAGTGTTCATTGCGTAAGAGAGACGAGAAGACAGGAGAGCAAAAAACAAGCACCAGCAGGATAGGCAGCTGTGTAGTTGAGAGGACTAGATTTTTCTCTGCACTGTGTTTTAAACAGATCTGGAGAGACCTGTCTGTCTGCAGTTACACTGTGTGAAGCAGGCCCATTTGCAGCTTGCTGAAGGAATGATTTGCTGGTTTCCTTAGTGGAGAACTTCTCTTGGTTCTTTCTACCCACCATGCTTGGTCTGTATAGGACTTTGAATGAAGGGATGTGGTTGGTATCAGTAGGAATCACAGCATTTCTAGAACCAGGGCAAAATACCCAGGACCACAGATTTCAACAGCCTCGGCTTTGGGTTAGCAACAGGGTAGTTGCTATGACAAGGGGTTTTTGTTTGTTTTCTGAGTGTCTTTGAAATTATATCAAGTTGGAGAGGTGATATCACTAATTATTTGTGTCTACATTACTTTCAGGAGAAACTGAGGCACAGGGTCCCTGAATGATAACACTGCATTATATGATAAGGAGGAAACATGTGCTAGGCTGCAGCTGGGAGCATGCCTTTGACTGCTGTGCGCCTTTCCTGAGCAGTGTCCCTGCCAAGATACCTCCCATCCTGCGATGCAGCATCCTTGTGTTGCTCCAGGAACCCCCATGCCAGATGGAGCCACTCAGCACAGCCATTGCCCTTGAGGCTGGCTGGCTGCACTATGGGAGTCTCTGAGCAAGATGTGGCTCTGTGCTGCAAGCACATGAGAGGTTGTGCTCTCAGCAAAGAGTAGGTCCCGTGCTCGGTACATTTGCTGGGGTCTTCATTTTATTGTCAACTTTGTAGCTGAGAGTCATCTGCCAGTGTGAAACTAGAAATTATGGGGCAGAGTCCATCCCGTATCACCTACAGGCAATTCTATGTAAGAAAATGCAAAGAGCCACCCAGAAGAAAGGGTCATCTAATCACTATCCTGTCACTAGTGTCCAGAGATTTTTGGCTCAGACAGTGGTGGTATCTTTGTATTCAAGAGTCTTTAACAGATTTTTCATTGTGAATTTGCCCTTTTTTGAACATACGTTCATTTTTACATGTATTCCTGTACTAAGATGTTTTACAGCTTAACTGTGTATTGTATCATCAAGAATCTTTTGTTTGGTTTGAACTTCTTGCCACCTGCTAATTTCATTTAATGCCCACAGCTGTAAATTGGGATTATATTTTAAAACCAGAGGATCCCTTGCTCAGCATGCAATGTGTACTGAAATGTGTGCTGCATGGGCAAATGGGAATCATAAAACAGAGATTCCTCTGGTCCATGCTTTGTGAAGGCACATCACACTGCCACTAAAACTCCTATACCACTGCAGGAAGAGTTTCCAAAGAGTGACTCGTTTTGTATTGTCACATACAAAAATTTAAATCCTGAAGTCTAATGTGAAGTCTAGGGGAAGACGTGTGGGAAAGGGATGATGAGGAAGGGTCAGATGAGACTTTGTTTTGATACATGCATTAAATATTGTGACCTAAAATCAGTTTATAGTTAGGTCAAAAGTTCAAAAGAAAAGAAAACACTAGAGAAAAAGTACAGCAGGGGCTTCCCTTAAAAAAATATGTATCAAAATGTTAAATTGTCCTTGAAAATAGGAACAGTAAGATGTAACAATGGAGCACAAGTAAGACTGGATACATAAGTTATTGATGGCAACAGATCTTTAAATTACATACAGCAGCGGGGAACACCCAGTGTTAAAAGATAACACATGCATATCTGCATATTGACACATGTTCTTTTTTAAAATCTGGCCTCCTGTGTTGATGTTTTCATTGGCAGCAGGAAAATAAATTTTGCCTAATCTCTGATTTTCATTCCAGATAACATTTTCCTTTTTTCCAGCTGCTGGTAGTTACAAGGATGTCATGTAAGGGTAGTATCTTACTGGTATGAACTGGTGCCTTGGCCTTGCAAATCTCATAGTCCTGTTCCGAAGAGCTGTGCTGTTTCCTTTGTGGGTTCTGTACCTTCAGTTTTAAGGGGATTACCTGTATGAGTGAGGCTTATGGAACCGAGTTCTTTGTGAGGAAAACCATGAATGCTGTGTGCTGAAATGAACTTTTTGTGCTATAAAAGCATATAATTAATTCCATCTTTATCATATTTTTTTGTGCGTGCGTGTGTCTAAACCTTATTGTGATCACAAAATGAAAGGGAAACCACTCAGGAGCTTCTAGGATTAAGGTTTCATTATGCCTAACATCCATGCCTTCTTCCACTACAGACTCACAGGTTTTGAAACAAAAAAGCACTGTTTTGATGGATTAACACATTGAAGTTTGGGGAGTTTCAGTGATCACAGTAGTATGCAAAGCAAATGTAGAAACATCCATTTTGAGGTGTTTTACCCACCACCTTTCTTGAATGTCATCCCTGCCAGCAGGAGTCTGAAACAGACCATTGTAGCTAAACCAAACCAAAAAAATCCTTCCTACGACTGTAAAAATAGGATTGGAAGAGACTATAAGAGCTCCTTGAATAGGGTCCCCCTAATTGTCCTGACCAGATGATTGTCTAATCTCTTCTTAAAAACCTCCACTGATGGAGACTCACATCCTCCCCAGGCAGTCTGAGTGCTAACCTAACCTTCCCACTAGAGAACTTCCCTAATGTCAAATTTGCATCTCCCTTGTGCAACTGAAGCCATTAATTCTGTCCTATTGCAACAGGCATTGGGAAGAGTCAGTTCCCTGCTTTGCAGTAGCATTTTGTGTACATGAAGCTTACAGTTTCCCCTCTGCCTTCTCTTTTCCAGATTAAATCTCTCCCATCCCTTTGATCATACCCTGCTGTACACTTTCTCTAGATCTCTTCCTTGAAGTGGGCCGCCAAAATTAGATGCAGTAATCCAGACCATGCCTTACCAGCACTTCATGGAGCAGAAGTTTTAGAAATTTCTTTTAATCTATTTATATAGCTTAGTATGACATTTAGGTTCATCCATCTAAGGATGACCTTTGGCTTTTTCGTGACAGAGCAGTACTGTAATAGGAATGGCAGGCCTGTGGTTGCTGAGCCATGTGCAGTTTGCAAGTGGATCACGTACAGCTTCCCTGTATCGAGCTATATAAGGTATCTGGAAGCATTCCCTGTGACTAGAGCCTGGCAAATGGCTCAGACACTAGAATTTGTTTCTTCAGACTGAAGTGTGGAAGTTTCTTTTTCAATTTGGATCAAATCCTGCAGTACTCCTTGAGAAACTATGCTCGAAGAAACTGAGATGAATCCTGCCAACTCAAGGCTGCCAAGCTAGTATTGTAAGGCAGGGCAGTGGCTTCCCTGACCATCCTTGCTACAGAGATTGATACCTAGCCAAACACTTCATTTGTAGTACTTGTATTCAACTACAAAGGCAGCACTGTCAAGCCAGAAATTGTCTAAGCTGAAGGTATCCAAAGGGGCAATTTCTGCTGAGTTAAGCCCGTTGTGTATCACTGGGATGGAGAAACAGGTCGGCCAAGCAAGGAATCTCTGGGATCCACTTCTGGGATGCATAACACCGCAAAGGTAAAACAGTGTCTAGGGGTAGGCTTAGATACAAAGTACTGAGCTGGTGTGTTAACAACCAGCACTAAAGCGTTGCACAGCTCCGTGAGAAGCCTGCAAGGGCTGCTTGTCTTCCCAAGTACGGACATGCATGTGCAGCTGTACACAAGCTCTTCTTTATTAGTACAACCTTTGAATGAATAAACACTGATAAGGGACGCTTAAATATTGTGCCTGAACTATGTTTTGACAGCTGTCACTTGTACTGTCTCCCCCAGGTCTATCTTTTAATTACATCAGGTTAACACAATGTTTCATCTGTCACCCTTGGCTGACAGCAGAAGGGGACAAATTCAGCCATGGGATGAACAGATTTAGCTTTTCTCACTGCCGTGACACAGTGTTTGCTACTCTCCACTTGAATCACTCGCTACCCACAGCCAGTTATCATGGTTAGAAAAAGAAATGGCCTGTCCAAGGGTTGAGCAGTGGTTTAGGGAATTGGCATGTGCTTTGTATGACATTGTAACAGAGCAGCTAAGGCATTTTTAGCTGAATCTGCGGCATGTGGTATAATTCTACATCCCAAGGGACAACTGTATTTTCATCAGTTAAAGGGGTCTGAGAATTGGCTGCAGAATGAGAAAAAAATCATCTTGGCACTTGAGCAATTACTTAAGCTATGTTCACATCTTTCCATAGTCACTTAAAGTGTTGCTGCAAATTGGAATTGCTCAAATATTCCCAGAGAATAAAATGGAGAGCCTTCAAGATTAATGTTCCCTCTGTGTGCAGACTGCTAGATGGGGGATGGAAGTAGTTACCTTTAATGACATGTTTATGGAGGTTAGGTCAGTCTGCTGGGGAACTGATTCAGTATCACACATCTTCAGTGGTGGGTTCTGCAGTGTTGCTGGGATCTCGCATGTGAATAACAAGTCTTGGAAATACTCTTTGCAAGTGGACTGCCTGCTGAAGAACAAAGAGTGAAATCAGTTCAAAGAAAAGATGTCCTCTAACAGCTTGGAATATAATATATTTTTTTAATGACCCTGGAAAATGAATTTCCTTTGGAAAATTTGTAACTGGGAAGATCTCAGAATAGACTCTCTGCTGACTATTGCAGAACTGTGTTAAGACTGAGCAAAATACAGTATGGTACAATAAATGTTATAGCTTGCATGTATAAGCTTGGAGAATTGCAAGGTTTTCTAAACACAAAACTTCTAAATTTAAGGAAGACTGGCTAGATTATTCTCTACTTTCTCACATGCACTAGTAGTTTCTTTGAGATGCATCATTAAGTAAAAAATAATGACATGATAGTGATAATATACTGGAGCTGAAAATTTGTTATCCTTTACAAACAGATTTTATTTTACCTTTCTCTCCTCCCCCATCCAGGAAAGGGAGAGGAAGGGAAACACCTCCTGTTTTGTTTTTTTTATGAAATAAAAGGAGAAGCAGTTCCACTTCCATGCACTTCCTTCCAGCTCCAGCCACCTCCCCAGGGGCTACTACAGTGGAGGTACGTCTGTCTGGCTGTCAGCCCAACACCTTTCATGGCCAGCTACGTAGTGGTGAATGTACACAGGACAGACCACACCTAGGGACTGATGTCAAACAGGGCAATTGCAAAGGACTGTCACTACTGTGTGTTGGCATGAAAGTCTCTGAGTTTCTGATTTCTGTCACACAGAGCTTCACCATTTTGTTCTTACTCCTTTTCTTGTTTGTATGCTAACACTCCTTTCCCTTTGAGATAGTTCAGACATTACTGAGATAGCAGACAGAACACAGGTAACTTCTCAGAGAAGTAATGACTCTTGTGTTCATGTCTTATCTGGCAAATTATCTCTTTGCGTGTTTCTTTTTTTCCTTCATGTTGAGACACCATTTGTTTCAGCAGCAGATAACTTACCCTATTCACCATCCCTGCCATGACAGGCCTCCTGTTTCCATTCTGGACTCTAATCTCTCACACAGTGAGGGAGGAAACTGTAGATGACTAAGCATTCTCTATTCAGAGAAAAATGTCCCTTAAAGGGATTTTTCTCACACACCCCACACCCCCCCCCCCTTCCTGGAAGGGGTTGTCTGGAGGTCAGGTGGGTGAGTTGGAATGAATCACAGGGAGAGTGAACAGTCAGTTTGGGGTCATCTCTTTTCTACCTACCTTGTCTCTTTTCTTCAGTTTCCCAGTCTCATTGAAGTTAGATCTTTCAAAATCTTTCCTGAGAGAAAAAGGAGGCAAAGAAAGCAGGTCTCTCTCATTTTTTTCCCAGTTGTCAGCCAAAAGCTGGTCAGACTTTAGCACCCGTGAAACTGTGAGGAGTCATTTCTCTGCTTCTGTGCTAGTTCCTGCTCACCTTGGTGAAATGCCTCCTACCTTTCTACTTTGGTAGAAGGGAGAAACTACCTGAAATGCTCTGCAAACTGACATAAACCCAAAGCACCTTTCTGGAGAAGGAAGAGGTTTGTGGTCACATGAGAGGTATTGAGAGCCTTCCACAAATAGCCTGTGCAAGCTGCAAACCCTTCCTGCAGCAAGAAATGAAAGGCTGGGGTATGCAGTGTGCACTGTGGCTGCTCAGGAAACTTCACCTTCACCTCCCCTCAGCCCTGTAGCCTGGCACAGGCTTTCCTTGGCTTGAGGCCCTGTTCCAGCTAGACTCAGTAGGGCACTATTTCTATTGTGGCAGCAGCACTGGTTTGCTGTTGCTCACTATCCTAAGAAGTGGTAGTTCTGCGCTTAAAAATCCCTCCTGCCAGAGCTGCTTTGCTGCTGCTCTGTGCTGGAGTGGGCAATTGCAGCTGCAGTGAGGTCTTGCTAACATTGCTGCAAGCAGCATTAACTTAGACTGAAAAACGTGCTGGTCCTTGAGGGTTATGCCCTTCCCAGGGACTGCTCGTTGGCTCCTCTGAACCTTGCAGCTATCAAACTTTGCAATGTTAATATGGAAGAGATTCTGCACCGGGAATATGGGGCAAAGCTCTCTCCCATCTCATCTGTGCTTTCGTCTTGTCCTTTCTTCCAGTTTGCAGAGCCCTTTGCTCCTTTCCTTGCTGCGTAGTAGATAGGAACATTTGGTTTTTTGCAATCAAAGCAGCTATGGGGGTCTCAGTGGGATTATTTTTACATGCAAGCATTGCACAAGTCCAGCTCCAAGAAAAGAGGCCAATATTTTCTTTAACACATGCTGGTATAAAATAGGAGCAACTCTTCTAAAAGCTTAGAGACTCAGACGGCCTTGAATTAGATCCAAGGACCTCCGATTAATTATGAAACTAAATCAGAATGAATGTTCTTTTATAGTTCTGCTGCACAATGGTTCCTGGACTTAGTGAACCTGGATGTCAAATAGATAGATAAGGATGTTCTGTACTGAAGCAGAATAAAGGCCACATTTACCTAGCTGTGAATTAAGGGTCTATTCTTTGCCAAATTCTGCTCTTACTTTACTGTATTTGAACAAATCTCAGATCTCTGCTAGTGAGGAGAGAAGGTTGCAAAGCAAATTCAGCTTGTTTTACTCAGTCTTGCTCCTTTGCCAGAAAATTGTCTCTTCTCTCCTAAAAATGATGCTGTAATGTTTCTTGTGCTACAGAAACTTGCAGATCATGCCACAAAGGTCATCTGTCCTCCTTCTTTTTTAAAGGCTGTCAGGGTAGAGCCTCTATTAACATTGTAGGTTTTAACTTGCAGAGTAAGAACCTGAATAAATTGTAAAGAACTCCCATTGCCTTTCATAAAGAGATGAACAGTCCTTTCATGCTTTACATAACTGCAGCATGCTTTGGAAACAAGGTTACATCTATTTGAGTCATTATGACCGAGACAGCTCAGGCAGCGCTAACTGCACGCAGATTTCCAAGCAGAGAAAAGAGTTGGGACCTGCAGCATTTTGGGAAAGACAGCATTTGGGAACGAGAGGAGCCCCAGGACCTACACTTGTCAGGAACCACTCGTTCACACAGAGGCCTGGTACTACTCGTAGGCTGACTGGCACTGTCTTACCTGCCGAAGAGGAAGCATCTCCTGCTGGCTTCCTACCAGCACACAGAGTCTCTAATTTAGGAAAGCGAAGTACAGTTTTGCATGCCAGTCCTGAAAAGCTACCAACCCTGACGTGGAAACAAGAACAGGCAAATCTGTATAGCTCTAGCCAAGAATAAAAGCACACTCACTTCTGAATGGAAACAATTTCAGCGCATGGTGAGATGGAGGGACTTGGTCTGTTCAGCCTGAAGGAAACTCAAGGAGATCTGATTGCTGCCTCCAGCTAGGAGGGCTGAGGAGATGGAGCCAGGCTCTTCCCAGAGGTGCACAGTGACAGGCCTGAAAATGGCATTAGTCACACACTGCAATGAGACAAACACCAGCTCGGTACAGGGACAAAAATGTCATAGCCGGAGGGGGGCAGTGTGGGGACACGTTGCCCAGGGAAGGTGGAGGGTCTCCAATCTTGGAAGTATAAAAAGTTTGACTGGACAAGGCCCTAAGTAACCTGCTACCACTTCGAAGGTGTCCCTGCAGGGAATGGGGTGTTGGATGAGACAAGCTCCAGACCTATCTCAATTTTTCTTTGATTCCGGGTTGTTGCATATGTTATTTCTTAACTGAAGTGACTGTGGAAAGTCAGTTCACACTGTTTGCCTTGTTTCCTTACCTTCATATTGGAAATAGTATTTTACTTCCATGAAACTTATGTCCTTCATATTTTGGAACATTTTTATTGTCTTTTTTTAGTTCCAAGGGTGCACTTGGAGGTATACAAGTCATAAAGAAAATGCCAAGTCTTCATGAAGGCAAAGACTGAAAAACCTGCAGGGCAATAGTTCAAAAATTCTGACACTGCTGTAACACCTTAAAAAAAAAAGGATTTCTTGCTGAGAGGGATTGAAATTATAAAGTATATTTGTCAATTTCCATTCTTCTTCTAGGTCTCCAGAAACAACGTTTATTTCATCCAGATAAGCACCATTAAGTGGAGCAAGAATAGTGCCATCTGGTTATTCCCAATCATGTCCACTTGAGAATTTGCTTGACATGAAGTAGAAATGGCCCAGTGTTGACTTATACAGAGCTTGTGGGCATTTGCAACATGAGGCTGAATTTAAATAATTATAATAGCTGTGCAGGTGGAAGGCAGTATAGGACAGCATGTTCTGGTTACAGACATTGAGAGGTAGTTCCATTTCCTAAAATGTCAGTGATGTCAAAAAACATTCTCCTACATAGCTACAACCACCTCCCTCCCCTTAGACCTTTTGCCCTTAGAAAAGGCAAAGCTTTTTCCAGTAGTAACACTGGAAACATTTCATTACCCTTCCTGCAAGCAAAATTTTCTCTATGTATGGATACATGAGAATGGTCAGATAATGAATGAGCTGACTGGCTGAACATCTGCAGGTGCTCTATAATGACAACAATTAAGCTATTCTGAAGCTATTACCATATTAAATTAACATACTGCAATGCTATTAATTAGAATTCATGTTCTAGAAATGAAACAGTGCAGCAATTACATTGGTATTTAATGACCTGTAAAAGTAAAATATAAAAATGGTAAATTTCCTCACGTAATTAATTTAAGGCTGGAAGATGGTGGGTCAGACTGCTCCCCAGTGTAACTCCAGCCACTTCTGTATACTTCTGCAATTTTTTCAACTATGATCCATGTTACCTTTTATCTTGAAAGAATAATTATTGGGCATCTGGTAACTAAAGCTCTCCAATAGTTGTGTCAAAATCTAGAAATCAGGCAAAGTTCAGCTGGTCTGAAATTTGATATGGTTTTGGGAAAAGGCTAAGTAAGGTTTGTGACTGAAGTTGTCAGTTGACTTCAGAAATGTATATTTTACAGACAAGATCTAGCAGTGATTACTTTTTTACGTAACATTTTAAGGCTCTCCCTTTACTTATTTTCCACCACCACCCTTGGCAGAAGTAAATAGAAGTGCTTTTGACTTATTATTTGCTATTGAATTTCTCAAATTTTGTAACATGGTGACTTCTTCAAGGTATGTCCTTGAAAACTGAAACAGATGTGTCCTGCCTAGCTCTCTGAGGAGCTATAACATCAGGATCTTCCTGTCCTTGGGCACAGAAACCTTTGCAGCTATATGAGTTTCATGAAGCAGTGGGGTTGTTTCCCTTTGCATGCTCAGCATGGACCATGCTTGGAGCTTTGTTGTTGCTCTTAAATAGAACTGTTAGGGTGGGCTCAATGTGCCTTGCAGCCAGTCCAGTCAGGACCCCTGAAACAGCCCTTGCTTGTTATTTTGTACTGCCTTACAAGTGGGAACTCTGGATATCATCCAGTCATGAATCACAGCATTGTGAAATGAAGAGAATAAGCTGGAGCAACTGAAACACTTGTGGGTTGCTATCTGCAACAGTAATAGAAACTGGGCTAGACAGCTCCTGTCCATGAGCTATCATCCAGCATAAGCTAAGTTTGCCGAGCAACCCACAGGTGTTGCTTTTGGCCTGAGGGAGCTCCGAGCCACAGCTTCTTCCAGCCCTCCTTGATGATGACTGAGCTGTAGTGCTACAAAAGGGATAGTTGTGATGTGCATTACCCTACTGTAGTATGTGGCCCTAGATTCTGACTGCTTGTCCATGCATTTTCTATTGCATGCTTCATGTGAAAAAAACAGAGCCATGCCCAGGGCATATACAAAAAGAGACGCTGCTATACTTACCCTGGGATCTTCCATAACAATGCCTATTTTCAGACTGATTTTCTTCCCCTGGTGAGAGAGGAGAAATGCTGGGATTTTAATGATTAATTTTATTGATGGATCTCAATGTTTATTGTTGTTTTAACTATCAAAATGTACAGAGGCTGGAATCTATCCAGAGAAAAGAAGGCGATTTCTTTTATTTCCTTACACTGCATGGGGCAGTGGCAAGGGAATATGTCCATCTTTATTACAATAAGCATTTGCCTGAGGAACAGTGGGGCACAGAAGTCTGCAAGTTTGAAGAAAAACAGGATGACAGTCAAAACTGGAAGCTGAATGTTGAGGTGTCTTTTTCTTACTCGATGCAGGTTCTTGGCTTTCTAATCTTCTCTTTACCTATGCATTAATAATCAAAACTGTTAAAAATAATATCTTACCAACCCAGAACTTCTTGGTTGTGGTCTCCTTTACATCTGCTTTTTCAGGGATTGCTGCAAGGACTCAGCTTATTTATTTTTAATTGCAGTTAGTTATTGAGTGTGTGTCTATGTGCTTATGTGAAACTACAGATATAACTGACATGCCCCATATGAAATCCCAGGAAAGTATTTCTGTTTAAATATCAAACATTGTTTAGCCTCAAGTGTTTTAAATCAGGCTTAATCCCTTTTGCCTCTTAACCAGACTGTAGTACCCCATAATTGTAAAAATAGTTTCATATACGTGAGCAGGGAAACATAGTCTTGACAGACCGCCCTGGTTGTCCTCATAAACTTTTGAGGCAAGCTTTCAAGCCTTCAGAGCAGACGTAATGTAAAAAAGAAGTCAGAAGGCCCATGACTTATGTCTCTCTTCTTGAATATCTATAAAAAGGGATGATGGGGTGTTGCAGAATGGATTAATGGATTGTACCTGGAGCTTTGTGATCCTTCAGACTAAGGCATTATAAACGTTCCGGTATGACCTCTTGCTTAGTCTCTTTGGAGCTTTTGCTGTAGACACTGTTGCAGTGGACTGTGAGATAGAAATTCCGTGGAGGGGCTCTCATATGTGGCTCAATTTCCAAAACAGTGTTCTGTATTATTATTATTTTAATTGATGTTTCATGAAAATGGCAATGTTCTTGAACAACTTTTCCTTTTGGTATGGATGGTAGAGGCTCAGAATATAAAATTTCTTACCCCGCTTTGGAGGCTATTTGTCCAAAGCCCAATATATTTTGGAATGTGTGTTGATAACTGAATCTGACCTGGATTTGTTCCTTGCAAAGTTGGCACTAACTACTGTGTCCCTAATTACAGGAAGCTTCTTGTGTTATGCTGCTGCTGAAATTTACTGGGAAAAAGGTGTCACAGGTTCCACCATTTGTTGTGTGGATTTTCACAAGGGGCAGAAAAAAATCCCAAAGTTCTGCATAACACTTTGGTCCCCCTGTAAAACCTGCAGTGGAATATCTGTGGATGCACTTTGCCTTGGCAGGTTTAAAAATTCAGTAATCCAGAGGGTGATATATTCCCCAGAAGCTTCACCTTATGTCCCGGTGGTCTGTCCACCTCGACAGAGCCATACTTATAGCTCTTACATGCTGCTTTTAATGATTAAACAGAGCCATCAATCCACGAGAGACAAGTATGGGAAACAAAAAGCTTGAAATAATTGTTCCCTACCACACAAGTGAAGATTCGGTTTAAGGATCTGAGCCCACACAGCATTATGGGTATTAATTTTAGATAGTCACCTTTCTGAAGCTTATCCTAACCTAATTAAGTGTCTGTTTTCCCCCTAGGGCTGGCACTTTTACTAGATGAGATAACAGCTGCATCTCTGTGAGAAGCCTTGTGAAGGGCAAAATATTTGTTAGCAGTTGCTATTTTCAGCCTTGCCAGAATAAACAAAGAGCTAGGCACCTGCAGTCATTTCTTTTAAAAAGTCAGCACAATTTGTACATACTCTAGGGTCAGCAGAGGAAGGCGCAGGGAGAATGGGCAGGCTCACCTGCGAGGCTTTGGGAAGATACTTCTGGAGGAAGTGATAGGCACTTCAGTTTGGAAACATATGGGATTGTTAGGTGATTAATAACGCTCTTCTAGCAAGGGTGAGGAACACACAGAAGAACAGAGTGCTTTGAAATTATTAATGCATCTTGGGACAACCCAGTGTGAGACCTGCATTGGCTATAAACAACAGAGCTAACACAAACAAACGGGGAGTTCAGGCAGAGGCAAAGCCAGGAGAAAAGAAGAGATTTTTTTTTTTTTAATCCTTTTTCTGTTTTGGTAATTAACCACAGCTAGATTTCAGAACACATAATTTTAGACTCTGATTGTCTAAACAATATGTCTTCATCTCGAAAACAATTAGGCTTTGGGCTTAACGTGCCTCAGAGGATTACATAAACTAGATCCAGGATAACTCCTTACACAAGAAAAACATTCCTGACTGTGTGGGAGAGCAGATGGCATTTAGGTAAACTGTATTTGCAGGAAACCCCCCTGTGCCATTAGATGGCAAATGGATACTGTCACTGCCATTCCTGGGCTTGAGTTTGTGGGAAGCTATGGAAAAAATACGTGCTTAATATAGTATGCTGAATGCTGTGGTGATGAAGCAGAGAGGGTTAATCTGCAGACAGGTATTACAAGGGTCAGTACTGTTGTGCTGCAGTATTCTGCTATGGGTTTTGTAGCCCAGCTCATTCTAGGTGGCAGCCAGCAACGTTTATGTTGGGAACATATCTTGGAGCAGTGCCTATGTCTGGTGTGCCACATCAAACCCCAGCCTGGGCTACAGGGGAGGAGCGAAGGGGGATTTTCATGCTGGCTCCATTCCTTAGAGTGGGCAAGGGAAGGCCAGAGTGAATGCAGCCACAGATGGGTTTGGATGAAGAAGAAGGATCTGTAGCTGCTTCCCGTCTCATGGCTGAGGGCATCTCATGCTGGGAAGAGCTGTGTGGGTGGGGATGCAGCCCTGAGACCCCTTAGGCAATCTCATATTGAAAGGCAGTGGGTATTTGGAAGACCAACACCAAAGTCTGGCTCTGAATTTAACACCAGCTGTGTCTGCAAGTGGTAAGATCTGTGGTACTAGATAAAGGTATTTGGAAGAGTGTCATGGCCCTAGGGGCACCCACAGGCCTTAATGGCCCTGATAAGCCTTACCTGGGACCACCCTGCCCATGGCCCAGGGCCTCATTTCAGACCCTGGGGCTGTCAGTCCCTGCTCTAGTGATGCTGCAGCAGTGGTGGTCTCCAGCTCTATATGGACCTCTTGAGCTAGGCCTGTGTGCTGGCTTGTCTCTGTGGTGACAGTCATAATCCAGGGAAGAAGTCACTGCTTTGAGTGAAGGCAGAGCAATGGGCCGCTGGAGTGAAGGGTTAGTGGATGTTTCTGTAGGTTTTAGGCTATTTATTTCCATGTATTGAGGGAACTGGAGGAGACTTAAGGGAGTTAGGTTGGAGTTGATCTCTCACTGCTACTCAGCTGGGTTGGGTTTGAAAAGAAGTTATTAAAGTGTCTGTTTTTTGTCTACTCTGCTTACCTGGATAACTACATTTTCTGTGAAGCTTTGTGTTTTTCCAGGTATAATTTATGAATAAGTCTGAAACCCTGTGACTCAGTATCAGTGTAGGACATTTGCCCCTATTCTTGGTCCCTCATGGTCTAATTCTTTTGCCAAGATAACCCTTCTGCATTGATTTGTTGCAGGTTACACAAGGATTTGGATTATTTTTGGGACTACTTCTGTGTTATTATTATTGTTACCCATAGCATTATTAAAGGAGGATGGGTATTTGGGGGTGGCAAATATCCAGATGAAAATTTTGTGGTCATGAGTGAGAAAGACTGCAGAAAAGTCAGATTTACTAGGTCAATAAATGAATATTTATTATTTGAAAATCTATTGTGAAGGGGAAGAAACTCAAAACTTGACACTGATGAATAACCTGTATTGTTTCTGAACTCTGAGGTATCTAAGGGAAAAATAAATGTCCTCCTTTTTATGCCTGAGGGACATTCAGGGGGCTAAAAGAGCCTGGTAAAACTATATATTCCACCTATTTGTAGAACCAGTGTTAAACGACAGAGAAAAGTGAAGACATTTTAAAGGCCTAGTGATCTATTTTCCCCTTCAGTTGGTCTTGCAATGTTTCACAGCCTTTCACAACTTCATGGTAGGTTGGGGCATTGTGGGAACCTAGGGATGGAGATCCTGATCACTGAGCCTTCCTGTTACCAGCAGCCATTCTAGACCCAGAGCTCTTCCAGCACACTGTCAGTAACTCCAGCTCTTCGTTTGCTTGACTCATCCATACAAATGAGCTCCTCTTGCTTTCAAGAGAGCATGTTCAGTGGAGCTTCTGGAGAAGTAATTGTCTTTTTTGCCTTGTACGTCATTGCCAATACCAGTGGGGGGACCCAAGAAAAGAATTAGTCTTTTAGAAAAATAACGCTAACTCTATGCCCAATGCTTTTGGCACCCCAGAGATGAACAGGATGCCGTTCTTGATCAGCCAAGAGGTGCAGAAGAGATGCTAATTACAGGCTCCCAACCTATCTTTGTGTTCATCTCACAGGTGTGTCAGTCTCACCTCTGTGCCCAGCAAGATCATGGATCGGATTCTCCTGGAAACTATTCTAGGGCACATGGAAAACAAGGAGGTGATTGGTGACAGCCAACATGGCTTCACTAAGGGCAAATCATGCCTGACAAATTTGGGCCTTCTACAACAGGGTTACAGTGTTGGTGGATAAGGGAAGAGCAACTGACATCATCTACCTGGACTTGTGCAAAGCATTTGACACTGTCCCGCACGATGTCCTTTTCTCTAAATTGGAGAGACGTGGATTTGACGGATGGACCACTCAGTGGATAAGGAATTGGCTGGATGGTCACGCTCAAAGAGTTGCGGTCGATGGCCCAATGTTCAAGTGGAGAGCAGTGACAAGTGGCGTTCCTTGGGGGTTGGTAATGGGACCAGCGCTGTTTAACATCTTTTGCAGTGACACGGACAGTGTGATTGAGTGCACCCTCAGCAAGTTTGCCGACGACACCAAGCTGTGTGGTGTGGTCAACATGCTGGAGGGAAGGGATGCCATCCAGAGGGACCTGGACAGGCTTGAGAGGTGGGCCTGTGAAAACCTCATGAAGTTCAACAAGGCCAAGTGCAAGGTCCTGCACATGGGTTGGGGCAATCCCAAGCACAAATACAGGCTGGGCGATGAGTGGATTGAGAGCAGCCCTGAGGAGAAGGACTTGTGGGTATTAGTGGGTGGAAAGCTCACTATGAGCCAGCAATGTGAGCTCACAGCTCAGAAAGCCAACCGTATCCTGGGCTGCATCAAGAGAAGTGTGGCCAGCAGGTCGAGGGAGGAGATTCTCCCCTCTTCTCCACTCTCGTGAGACCCCACCTGAAGTACTGGTTCAGGTCTGGGACCCCCAGTATAAGAAGGGCATAGACCTGTTGGGGTGGGTCCAGAGGAGGCCACGAAGATAATCAGGGGCTAGAGCACCTCTCCTATGAAGACAGATTGAGAGATTGGGGTTGTTCAGCCTGGAGAAGAGAAGGCTCCGGGGAGACCTTACAGCAGCCTTCCAGTACTTAAAGGGGGCCAACAGGAAAGGTGGGCAGGGACTCTTGATCAGGGAGTGTAGTGATAGGACGAGGGGTAACAGTTTTAAACTGAAAGAGGGTAGATTTAGATTAGGTGTAAGGAAGAAATTCTTTCCTGTGAGGGTCGTAAGACACTGGAACAGGTTGCCCAGAGAAGTTGTGGCTGCCCCCTCCCTGGCAGTGTTCAAGGCCAGGTTGGATGGGGCTTTGACCAACCTGGTCTAGTGGAAGGTGTCCCTGCCCATGGCAGGGGGGTTGGAACTAGATGATCTTTAAGGTCCTTTCCAACTCAAACCATTCTGTGATTCTAAGATTCTATGATTCATCCAACATTCATCCATTTAGCAGTCTCAAGCTCCAAAGTTCACTGCAGTGTCACTGGAAATAAAGACTAACATATGTGTAGATTGCTGAGAACAATCTCTATAATTTAAAAGAACCTAATTTAAATGTATAATCCTTCTTAGTTGATCTGGGGTATCTTGACCATCAGATCAGCCTAAAAGTATCTCCAGTGTTACAAATATAGTTAGCGTGATCTGATTTCTTTTCCAAAATTTTAACTAAAGTGTGTGTTGTGAATCATCTTTAGGTTTCTCCATCTCCCCTCTGGAAGAAGGGCTATGTTTCCACTACATGCCCTTGGAAAATAATGGAAGTCAGAAGGATCTGAGAGTGCCCCATGTGTGCTTTCCCACAGCATAAAAGGATGGAGCAAGGGTGTCTGGGATGCAGCTGGCTGAAATTATTACTTTAGCGCTGCAGGGATCATCAGCATGTTGTCAAGGATGTGTCGCTGGGACAATGCCATCCAGCAAAGGCTGGGAGTACAGTGAGGAAGAGCTACTGTGCATGTGCCCTTTTCTTACACTTTTTACTGGACCTTTAGTTATACCCAGTACAGCTACTCTGTAAAGTCCTAGATAAAACAGCTTTTAAAACTTGGCATATCATTATTTAACTAAGTGGTTAGTTCCCCACAGAAAGGTCTTTTCAGCTTATCTTTGAAAGACAGGGCTTTATGCTGCTCTGGCTCTGTGATAAATTCTTCAGTTTGCCCTCTGTTGAAGGGAGATCTGTTCCATAATTTACAACTTCTTACTCTTGAATTTTTGTGCTCTGAGGGCTAACACCTTTAAATGTGGTGTATCCAAAGAAAATTAATCTAAGAATAGCTGACTCAAAAAATATGCTTATTAAATGTGTTTAGTAAGAGGACAGATTCTCCATGTTTTTGCCAATCTGTAACCCTGAGATCTGCACCTCCCTCCCTCCTTGCTTGCACTAAGTAAGGATTTACTCCTGGAATTCAAAGTTGCCTCCGTTGTTAAATCTGACAGGTTCCAGCTAAAAACTGACATTGAATGAATATATCCCCACACTGTAAAAGCACAGAACTCATCTCTTTTGCCTAAGGGAGAGTAACACAGAAGGCAAAGCTCTTGCTGTTGCCAAGAAGTCTCCAGTCCAAGCTCTTGGGAAATGTGACTTAGTAAAGAAATTTTTTCTCTTGTTTACAAGTTACAAATTCACTTTTTCGATAATAGATTCAAGCCTGAATAATGTAACAGGAACTGTATTAAAAGCCCCATATCCATGCTTAAAGCAATTGTTACTGCAATCCCAAACCACCCGAGCAAATCCACTTCAGATTTGGCTCATTGTATCATTTGGCTCATTTATCCTCTTGAGAACAGAAACCAAGTTTTTATCATGGACCATGCAAAAAAGAGCATAACACAAAAACATAATCTGTGCTACCCCAGCAGCTGTGGAATAGCTTTCTATAGGAAAAGTGTGAAGGAAAACTGTATTAAACTCTTGCATCACATCTAATGATTATCCATGGACAGTGAAATCAAACTGAATCAGAAAATGCAAAGTACATTTATGGGTGGTACTGTCTTTTTCCCTTCTGAAATAGAAAAGGACTAATATGGTTGTGGGGCAAATTTAAAATTAAAAATAGCAGTTCCTACTCTGATACTTACATGTTTAAGTGTGTATTTAAAGGATACATTTTGGTTGGTTAAAGCAAAATTAATTCTAAAGACAGAAGTTAAAGAACTATCTGTTTGATAGATCTTTTTAAAAATCCAGTATGAATACAAGGTTCAGAATGATTTATTAAGCACACTAAAGCTGGAGTCATGCATAAGCAATGAAGGAAGGAATGCTGTAGTTCTATTCTGGCTTTGCAAATTGTGCTGCTGGTTTTAATGTTCATAACTTTTAAAGCTATTCCCCACTTATGTTTCTCTCTTCCTCTACTGAAATGCAAATGTTGGTCCATCTGTGCTATGCCATATGCTTTTCTTAACAATATTATTGTTTAAATTTGGGATTATTTAAAAAAAACATTTATTGAAATACTCCCTCCTTGCATTCCAAAGAATCTTCTTTTAGATTGTATAGATTCCACCAGTGTTTGCTGAGACATGAAGCTTAACTTTTGCCTTTGATCAAGTTGTCTATCACTCAGCTTTATTCATTGTGGTACTCAATACACAGTAGTTTGTCAGATAACAATAAATTGAAAATACTTTTTTTAAAAAAATATGTTCTAGGTATGAAAATGCTGACTGAATGATCAAAATGAATGAATGGAAAACTCACAAGTTTTGCAAAGTTTCTGTCTTTTGCATGAAGTGTGTGACTTGGTGAAGCCTTGTCTCCAAAGAGTATTAAAAATTAAAGGGGGAAAGGATGCTGCAGCTTTTTATTTGAGGAAAATATAATCCGAGTCCAGCTGTGAAAATTCAGAAAGAGCTTGTACAAATTTGAAAAGAGAATGCTTAAATGTTGGTAGGAAGGTAAAATGTAATCAAGGGACACATGAGTGGAAGGAAATAGTACAGAGAGGTCTAAAGCAACGATTAAGTAAATTGGTTCTACTGTGTTGAGTGAAGAGAAGTTCTGGAGCTCTCAGGCCCAAAAAGAAGGTAAAGATTGGAGATAGTAGGATGTGGAGGCATGAAAGCACATTTGCCTTCAACTTCTGCTTTATTTTTGAAGTTTATGTGAAGACCTGCAATATCTCTGCCCTTCTACCTACATTCAAGACTCTGTACCATGAAAGCTGGGATTTGGAGGGGGTCTGTCATTTGGGGAAAAAGATCACTTCGACATTATGCCCTTCCTTAGGGAAAAGGGGCTTATACCTACCTCTCCTGGATTGCAGACTGGGATCTGCCATAAGGTAAAGAGGGATATGCAGTTCTTGGATGGGGAAAAAAGGGAGCTGTGCTCCTCCACCCAGGTGTGCACTAGGTCCATGGGCAAGACTTGTAGGGATTTGGGTCCTTTTTCCTGCCCTCTCCATTTGAACTGTTGGATGCCTAGCCTGGCCTCTCGATGTGGTCAGCAGAGAGCAAGCTGCTTCCAGGTTAAGCCAAAAATACAACATCGAGATGGCACTGAGGGACTGGGTAGAGACATGCTCTGAGCTTGTCACAGATTCTCAGTAAGGTTCTTTACACCCCTCTGGGAAACCTCTTCTGTTTCCAGGCTGGTCTCCAAGGCTACATGTATAATAGTAGATACAGCAGGCCAAGATCTATCTTACAGCCCATTGTCAAGTAGCAGAGTTGTGATCATTTCAATATCATCACATTCTCTTTCTTCTAGAGAGGGACGGTTTCATCTGGTCTGTTTCCCGGGAGCTGCCCCCAGCCCATGCTGTTCCCCAAACCAAGCCTGCACAGGTGGGACAGGGATGCCGGGTGCAACTAAAGCCCAGCTGGTGAGGTGCAGGCTGTGAAACAGCATGGTTGTTCATTTATCAGGGCATAGGTCTGTGCCCTGGTCCTGCTTAGTTTATTATTTTTGACATAGCCCAAGTACTATGTCCCCATAAGCATTTGAATTTCTCTGATTGGGTTCTCTTACACCTGGAAGGAAACATCTTCCTAAGCACTGATGGTGAGAAATCTGTACCATAAGTCATTTTCAGCCTACACAGAAATGCAATTTCTACTTAGTGGAAATGCAACTTCTATTCTGACTTATGTAAATGCTTACTTCTCTTAGAGCATCTTGAACCGCTTGTCTTGTTAGTGTAGTTTTGTAACAGTTAAGTTATCCTGTTAAGGCAAAGTTGTTCAGGGATTTGAATGAGTCTGATCATACTGCTATGGCTTAATGCTATCGTTATTAAGTTTCTGTGTGTTCTGGTGGGTCTACCTTAACAGTGAGTAAAGATGAGTACGGAACATAAAGGATTTCTTTAGCCTCACTTTAAAACTTTTATTTTTTTGCTATTCAACTGCACTTTGATCTATTAGAGTTTTGGTTGCTTATAGACATAAGCCACTGAGGTATGTTATGTTTCCTTACACATCATTTGTTTTTCTGGACAGACTGTCCTTACTACTGATTACCTGCATGTGGCCTGACTGTTTTCCTTTTGAAATACAAGAGGAAAAATGCTGTAACAAATAATCACATAAACATTCTATAAGTGCTTGAAAGTTAACAAGGAAATGAGTAATAGCCAGCATGAATGTGTCAAGAACAAATTATATCAGACTAATCTATTTTTTTCTATGACCATGTAACAGACTGTTTGGATAGGGAAGAATCAATAGATGTCACGAGTTCTGACAGTGGATGCTCTGACATTCCTGCAGATAAGCTGGAGAACATGCTCCGGATGTGAAATTTCTCATGTGACTGGTTTTGTGTTCTCAGTGCATAGTTCTCCATGGGTCACTGTCCAAATGGAAATAAGTAGTAGTGAGGCATTGTAAGGGTCTGTTATGACTCTGGGCATACTCAATATTTTCATTAACAGCTAACTGATAGAAGAGGAAGGATGTGCATTACACTTGCAGATAATAGTAAACAAGGAGAGACTGAAAGGTGTGTGAGGTAGTTCTTCACTTCCACTGGAGTGACTGTGTATAGCTCAGGGTACTGTATTTCAAGGAAGATGTGTACAGTTGCAATTGGAAAGCAACAAGAATCACCAGTGGCCTGTGAGGGAAGGCTGGAAGAGCTGTGGTTGCTTAGTCCAGAGAAAAACCAAGAGGAAAGGCAAGTCTTAGGTACACAGAAAGCTCCCTCAAAGAGGAAGGGAATAATTTATTCTCTTTGTCTGTAGCATATAAGATGGGAAATAATGGACTTAAATTTTATCAGGGAACACCGAGGTTTGACACTGAGAAAAACTTTGAACATTCAGGATAATTAAGCACTGGAACATGTTGCCTGGGGAAGATGCATAATCTCTCTTACTGTTCTTTTTTTTTTTTTTTAAAATGAGCTCGACAAAAATCTGTCAGGACTGATGTAGTTACAAGTTGATTTTTGCCTAAGGGCAAGGGAATGAGTGAGATGAAGTCTTGAGTCCTTCAAGCACTATCGTCTGTAGTTCTCTATGACACTGCTGAATTCAGCACTTCCATATTCATGTCTAAAAGCTGTCTGAATACATAGTTTTCACTGAGTTTTCACTCAGACCTCTCCCCTGTGCTCTTATCTAATCCATAAAATGAAGCCCAGAAGGGGTAGATCTAATTATGTTCCAGTTTAGAGGCACAAGTATAAGGGAGGTAAGAGATGAAGAACAGAAGCTTGGGTGAGAAATGTCTTGCCTTCCCAGTGACGTCCTGCCAAGTATACTGAGTTCAGTCTTGTTATGCTCCCAAATGTCCCATCTATGATTGCATCAGCACAAAGTATCACCATCTGAGAAGAGTTCACATGCAGAATTCATTGAATTAAAATTTAAGGCAATAAATGAGGGCTTATAATTTATTGGCAACATTATCAGTAGCAGTATAGCAGCATATTAGTGACTATGATGGATTTACTACTGGAGAATTCATTAAATTTACAAGAGTCTCCCCATATGATTCCACTGGCTAAAATACTAATTGCTGCCCTTGGGAGCGCTTTGGCCATTTAGTTTCCAAGCAGAGCTTACTCTGAGAACAGGATTATGACTGATGTTTGCTTGAATTTAGGAGTAGAGTCAATTTATTTTAGGGTTTTTCAACATCAAGAATAGTTTCTGTACAAAGCTTGCTGCCTTACTAAGCATAGAACCTATGATAAATAATTTTATGAGTCAAAAATACATTACTTAATACAAAGTGCCCAAAAAGCATAAATATAAACAATAACCAATATAATACTTGTGCAGTGAAGCTTAATCTAAAGGCTGTGATGGTTTGGATGTGTGGAGGATGGCAGTGATTTCTGTCTGTGCAGTCACCTTTGCTAAAAGATGAAATTTGCCAAAACTTTAAGATGAATGTATAGAAATCCTCTACTTTCCTTCTTAAGCTGATGGACACTCTAAGGTTAATGGTTGATGTTGCAAAGTCAAGTGTATCCACATATTTGTGAATGTGTACTGGAGAAATTATCCAGAGATTGAGACTGTAACTCTCTTCAGCAGTTGGGTCTGTGGAATTGTTCTTGAATTGAACTCAAAGTGCAGTGGGTCACAATCTGGATTTAATTTTCTTATTTGTAAATTCTGATTCTGGTTTAGACAACTGGAGATTGGTTGAAGCAGAACAGACCTTCTCCAGGTGCTGTGATTGTATCACAAATTGGTTTCTTGACTACAAAATTGAGATCTGTAGTAACTTTCATGGGTCGGTAGCTACAGAGTCAATTTCTTTAATGGAACTAGAACTATAACTCAACTGTAATGTAGAAAAGATGAAGCATTTTTGGATCAGGTGACTGATACTTCTTTGACAGACCCTTAGTATTAAAGAAAACAATCACAGCAATAATAGTCATCAATGGCTGAGAGGACAGGGAATCTAGGGCTTGTTCATCCAGTGATGATGGGCTAGTTTTCTTCAGGGACCCTGAAGACCACCACCTGAATCACTGAGAGTAAGGTGAGTGTTGGGATAGGAGAGAAGAAGTTTTCTCACACTTCTGAGTTTTGTTTCACAGCTCCAGGTAAACCTAAACACAGCTGCAGTGCCATCTGGCATAGCCTTATTGTTAAAATACAGTTTTTCAGTTGGGCTTTTCTTTTTATCTTACACAAGATGCAATCCTGGCTTGTCAAACCTGGGAAATGATTGACTCATCTATTGTATTGCCCTGTTCTCAGTGAATTGCGACACGATTCCCGATTTACCTGCCTTATGGCCAGTTCTTCTTAAAAATCCAACTGAATCAACAATTTTTGCCCAAGAACATGGGAAGGGAGCACATTACTTACAAAGTATGTAATCAAGCAGTGTGATCCAACCCATTAACTGGGTGACATCCTTCTCTTCCTTCTCTTTATTTGGACAGTTTACTGGCTCTGGGGTTGCAAGTGGGAGCTGTCACTTATATTTTCTGACAATAAAACTTAATTGAAATTTCAATCCTGTACCAGCAAGTGCCAGGTCACCAGATGGTTCCTAATTGTCATGTCCACATACTCTTTGCTGGATTGCAGCAGATGTTTGTGCTAATGTTACTGAGACAATTGCTACATGTACTTTGCAAATTTTTAATATACATATTTTATTGTTTAAATAATATAAAAAGAACTGCTTCAGTATTTATTAGACAGTGTAAAGTAATAAACTTCCACAGGAAACTCTTAAAGTTGGGATTTTTTGTTGTTTTGTTTTCTAAATCATCAGTAAAACCCTAACAGCATTTTAACCACAACAAACTAGTGGGTCGTTATGAAAAAAATCAGAATTTCTGAGATTGTAAAAGCTGTGATCCAATCAGGGAGGTAATTCAAGTCACACTGCCTCATCATATCAGTACGTGCAATCTAAGTAATACTGATCCTGAGGCAAATGCCTTCCAGGATGTGGGATGGGATACCCAAATTGGGAAGTTAGAGTAGGAGGTGTTAAGAGGACAAACAAATGGAGAAGATCTGCCAACCATTGCAGGTTTATGAAAGGCAAGAAAGGATACATGCTGGGAGGATGTGCATCAACACACTTCATACTTCTCAAACTCTTGCTCAGGACCTTTTGGGCCGGGAAATACACTCGCTGGGCTGGGCTTAGAAAAAATGTGTGTCATGAGCTCGCTCACTGCAGCGGGGCAGGAAGGGAGGATGATCACTGAAGCCCATTAAAGTTGCAGGCATGGGTTGGACCCTGCTTCCCTGCCTGTCTGTGTTCTTGGAGGTCTTTCCCTCTTGGTCATGTACATGGAGAAGTGGTATCTTGGTCCTTTCCTCATAGCTGGTTCTGTGACTGCATGTGGGATCATGAAGCAGTAGGAGGTAAAGTGGCTGCAGAGGATTCGTGTAAGAGCAGGAATCTGGCCTGCTCTGAGTAAATGGTGGGAGGGAGCTTTCATGCAGAAATGGACATAACTAGGTCTCTTCAGGAGTAACATGCGTGATACTGAATGACAGAACCAGCTACCTACTTAGACATAGGAACCGAGGACAATCACAAAGACAGCTTGTGGAAAATAGAGTGTAAAAATAGATTATATGGTGCCTGAAGGACTTCCTGACTGCTTGCAGGACTGAAGATGGGGGTTTCCTAGGTGATGCATTTGAGCAACTCATTTGCATCAGGAGACATTTTTGCACTTACCTTCCAGATGTACCTAAAAGTCTTGTTGATGTTCCCCAACAGCTGTCATGAAGATGATGAAAAAAAAGAGCACAAGTAATCCCTGTCACCACTGGTAGCTTTAGAGCAATTTCTAAACTTCAAGTGGCAGGGCTTTCCTCTTTGTTTCTTCCATTGGTTTTGCTTTACTCTCTTGTCTTTAATTGGGGTGGCAAAGGGCGTTTGCTGGTGTGTTTCTATGTGTACTGCTTGTTTTTAACTCTTTGTCCAGTCAACTCCCAGACTGAAAAGAAAGAGAACAGATCAGAAAGTAGTGGTGTTTTGTGCAGGGATGGGCTATTATTCATCTTAAGAGTCCAACCCAAGATGTTATTTCTGATACCTAAGTAATTTTTGTCCAGATTGTCTTAAAAGACAAACTCTTTTCTGTGCAATCAGGAAGGTAATTGAGAGACCAGTTGAGATGGTTAAGTTAGCCAGGGGAGAAGCAAATGAACCTAGGGTCCCTCCAAGAGGGACTCATCCCTAAAACTTACTCCCTCCTTCCTGTTCTTGTCTGTCTTCATTTTAACGTCCTGCAGGTCAAAATGCAAGGCCTGTGGGGCTGTTCCAGAAAGACACAATTTCTTTGACCTGGAGTGCAGGGAGCAAACTCCTGTTGTTAGTATTGCATCAGTACAGCTTTACTCTGCTTTATGCTGTACATCTGATCCATAACTTTGGTATTTACTCCAGTTGCGGAACTGTTGGCAGGCCTGTGTGAGATGGCTCCAGTAAAAGCAGGACTGCTGGGATCTACACTATTGCTAAACTCAAACCAAAACAAAATGCGTGTCTTCACAGTTCCTCCTATTGAGATCAGAAGTGGAAGTAATAAATATAGTGAAGGAAGCTGTTCTCAAATTATTTGGGATGTAAGTGGAATGGGAGTGCTTAGAAATATTTCTCAAATGGTTTCTGTAAACATTCCTCGAATAGCTTTCCTGTGCCTAGGTTTGGTGTGTGTTTAAGAAGACAGGGGCACTTTCTAGAAAATTTGGTTTGTTAAAAATCTCATAGAGGCTGGGGAAACAAAATTTCAGTTCCATTTTAAGACTTCAAAAGAGGCAAATAAAGTTTCAGAGGAACATCTGGAATCTGCAAATGCCGCCAACTTGACACCAAACTTCTCTAGGTTTGCCCATGACTCATTGTTCTGGACATAAAATTTGTGATGCCAGCAGCAGACAAGGGACGTGTCTTTGGCTGACTCCTGTACTACTGTAAGGTTTCAGAAAAACAGAAAGCAAATTTCAGTTAGGACTCTATTGCAAATAGTGCTTTTCCTCGATGCAGCCCTTGACTGTATCAACCCAAACTAAATTCACACAGCATGTGTGTAATTCGACAGAATTTAATCAACAGCTAAAGTGGTGTTGTAACAGTGATGAATACCATGGAAGCAGTGGGTTAGCAAATCTGCTTCTCTCATTGAAAATAAACCAGTTTTCATGTTGATAAAAGGTTTTGATAATGGAAAATCTGCTCCAATATTTTGTTATTAAAAATGGGTACATAGGAAATGTACTGAAGTACCTTGCTTTTGGGTTCTTGTCTTTCTGTTGGAGAACCCTGGACAACTGGTTAGATGATTGTTTTGAAGAAACCCTATGCATCTATTCCACTTTACAAATAAACTGCGCAATGTTTGGAGGGCATTACAGGAGCAGTAGGAGACAAGAGACCTGCAACAATCAAAGGCTGTTAATTGTGTTTCAGAAGAGTACAGCAATGGCTATGAATTATGGCTATCACCTACAATGACTACATACAATAATTCTATTGCGGAGTCTTGTTAGAGTTATGGATAAGAAAATTAAAACCGCATCCCACAGTATATCAGAGCTTCCCTTATATTGTGTTCTAGGTTAGCAAGGCTTGACCATGTTTCCTGAAGAGCTTCCTTCACTACATATATTAGTATGTACATTAGTATAGTTATATCCCAGCGTTGACACCAGCAGTCAGGAATAAGCAGATGAAATGTTAAGGACTGCAATGTAGAGAAGGTCAGACCATGATCTGGTGGTTTCTGTCTTAAATTCTATGTCTGGCATGTTCCTGTGGAAAAGAACTCTAAGCAATGCAGTTACCCACAGGCAGAAAGAGCAGGACTAAGATGAAGGAAGGAAAGACAGATATACAGCAATTTCCAGATTTTTAAATTTTTTTTTTTTTGAGCGTGGGAGAAGTTAAGAGTTACATAGAAATGTGCACAGAGTAGGAAACTAAGGTGCATGGAAGCAGGAAAGGGATAAACGATGCAGAGCCCAGCAGACAATGGGCAGAGCTTCAGTTTGATATCAAAGATGAGAACAAGCTAGTGAAGGTTCAAACAAGTGTTTGGAGATTTTTTTGAATGGTAAGTAGGGCAAGCTGAGTTCTAGAGATGGCATGAAATATATGCTGAGGAGAAGGTGGAACAGGCAAGGTATCAAGGTGAAAGGCACAACAGGAATTTGGGGAAGGGGGGAGATGTCCCTGAAATAAAGTTCTGGAGATACTGTGAGGAACAACAGGCATGACTGCGTGGTGGCATTGAAATTTAGGGGAGAGTCAAAGGTTATGTACTCATAATACATAAACATAAGGAACAGGAAAAATACCGAATCTGCCAACAGTTAAAGACAAGAGAAAAAGGGATGGAATTTCCTTGACACCAAGGGAGTTTCTTTCAATCATGATACCACTAAACTTTCCAAATGACTCTGAAAATATTTGTTGAAGCATGGCTTATCTTCTTTCAGAAACATTTTTGCATTCCAAGAGATAATACTCTTAGAGCCCTCTGCACGGGTTTCCATTCTGCAACCTTTTTTTGAGGTGACTAATTCCCATGGAATTTCAGGGGATTTGACCATGTAAATACCTTTACTTCCTTTTGAAAACCTGCTACCTTCTGTTAATGGCTACATAGAGAACCCAATTCTTAGCTGATTTGGCTCAGATACTGCAATGTATGAAGGAAATTTACTAGGCTTTCATCCAAAATGTTTGAAAAATGTCTATGATTAGAATAAATATATATAATAGACATCTGATTTTTTTTTTACTTAACATTTTAGGGTTTGGGGGGGGGGTGGTGTATTAACTGTACCTGAATCAATCTTTAAACGTTAATTTAGTTAGGAGTAATGTGTTTCTCAGATGTTATTTAAACATTTCCTCTACCAAGCCATGTTATTTTAAACAACTGGTAAGAGAATCACTTGCAGAGGTCTCTGCTGAACTGAAGATTAATACTGTTTTCTCCAGCACGAGACATTAAAATTCATCCTCTAAAAACCAATAGAGAACATTGACTACCCTTTGGGGAAAATGCAAGCAATTCCATAAAGTCAGGCGAGGTTTACATTACAATTGCCATATAAAATTCAGACAAGTGAAATCATAAAAGACAAAACAAAACAAAAACACTTTCATACAGGTGAATGTTAATGCCAAACAAGAAAAAGGCAGTGAAGCTGCAGCTCATCTGGGTGACTTCAACATAACAGAACTGCATACATACAAGGAATTTAAAATGAGGGAAGAATCTGAATATGAACAAAACTGAAATTTAAATCAAACAGTATACTGACTAAAGGGAAGGCTGGAAAATGCAAACAACTAGCTGGTAACAAACATCAGCTATAGCAGATGTGATTGCTATTAGCTCTAAATTCATGTTAAATTAAAGCCAGCATCTGTTCTCACAGAGATGGCCTCAGTCATCTTAAAAGAAAGGTTAGTTTGGAAATCAAAACATTAAAAAATGATTAAAAGTAGGGTTTGGGAGAGGTAGAGAAACCTGATGTCTGATAACCACGGGCAAATGTTCACAGTCCTGGATGGTCATTCTGCAGCTCTGAATGAGCAGCATTACATTTCACAGGAGCTGGTGAAGATCCTGCATGTAGAAGTCAACAAAACCTTTTAACAATGTGAATGTAAGATTCAATGATTTGACTTCTTTCTAGACAGTCAAAGCTGAGCAAGCAGTAAAGTAAATGCTGGTGACAAATGCTGAGAAAAGGAAAGCAAGGTATCAAAGATTTCCAAATAATGTGTAGCATTTAGCTCTGAGCAGCTCTTACACAAAGAGAAACAAAATGATTACAATAGCAGGCATCATAAAATACTGGGACCCAAAAGAATGAAAGTAGTAAGAACGAGTAACTCAGAAAATTCAATCACAGTTACCAAGGCTGGATGTAATTTCAGAAAACTGAGGAAAAGGATGATGAAGGGATTACAAATTGTAAAATAGGTGGTAGGAACTATCATCAGAGAAATCACAAACAGAAAAGAAACTGTGTCATCTAATCAGAGTGCTGAGAGCTGAGGAATCAAAAATGAAGTGGAGAAACATGCCTGGCTGGGACTTCTTAAAAATGTTCCTACCCACTGACTGAGTAATAAGACTGATCAGAACTATTTAACAGCAGGAAAACGTTACAGTAGAAGAGGTAAAGTGACCCAAACTGTCAGTGTTTGGTATCCTGCTATTCCCATCGCACCATCAGTTATATAGTACTGGCTATCTACATTTATTTTAATAAATAGTATGCTGAAATAACTGTTTAAAAGACAGTCATAGCAAACTTGGTTTAGGGTCATAAATTCTGAAAAGAATTAAAGAGTATATCTAAGAGTTTACTTCTCAGTTTGGGACTTGTGGTGAAATATTTTAACCACCCTTATCTTAAGCAACAAACCTATGGTTTTGAACACCCATCTACTTTATTTCTAGAATATCGTACAGATTTAAAGCAAAGATCAGTTGCTAAAGTAACAAGGCAAAAGTAAGAAGCTAGATGGCTTTGTTTAGTGAGGATCTATAATAAACTTATGTAATTGCTTCTCACATTTTAATTTTGCTGTAGTAAAGTTTAAAGTGTAACTAACAGCAATGTAAAACTTGAATTTGAAGTAACTATAGTTTACTGCTTAATAGTGTGGAGCAAGGAAATTTTTAATGAGTCAATGAGACCAAAATGAAAACTACAGCAAATTCAGCCAAAATACAATTATATATGAAATCTCTGAGGACTATGGGAAATTAGGAAGTAGGGAGCTTTCAGTAAATATTTTGGGTTTGTGACACTGCATTGTGACTAGCCATTGGCTCTGTCAAGCACGTAACAAATCTGTAACAGAGACTGCATGTGCATCGGGATTGCTCAACCTTCAGTAACAACTGAAAGCTCTTACAAGCAGATGGCTGGGGGACTGTAAGAAACCATTCTGGGTTTATGTCAGTATCCCAGTGGATAAGGGCCCACACTGTAATGAGTACTAATTAATAAGCTTTCCAGGAACACTGACAAAGAACCACGGATTGAACGCATGTGGAAAAAATAGCTATTCTTTCTCAAAAAGCTGAGTTTTCAAATCAGGGTTTTCATGTGCAGTGGGACACGTGTGTTGATTCTTCATCTATCGTCTCTTTTTCTAGTCTGTGAAGCAGTCCTTAGGGAACAGTTTTAGTTGAGATGTTTCTAGGAAAGTAGTTTTCCAATGCATTGGCTTTCTTAGGACTGAATCGGAAAAGTAGTGCAGCACTACCAGAGAGAGTACTGACACTTCTCCTGCTACTTCACTTGGACACGCCAGCTCTACCACTATAGTTCTACTTCCTGGGATTCTTATGGGGTATCTGAAAAATAGGCATGTATTCTCAAGTGCCTATGCTACTTTTGGGAAGGCTGTGCAAGAACTGCAGGGGATATGCTACTATTATTTGCTTGTCCTGGCATATTGCCATGTCCCCTGCACAAACATAATCCATGCAATTTAGCCCTTACAATTCAGAAATTATGTCTTCATGAAAAATTGTTGTAATACTTCCATTAGAGAAATCTCTTATTAAACCTATGACATTAACAACTTGATCACAGGGGTACAGGATGCAAGTTATAGTGACAAAATTGGCTAGCTAGTATAATGTAGCTGAGTGTAGATTATTACAGGATTTGTAGAAAAAGGGAATTTGTTGCTGCCATATTTTCTGTGTGTTTTATACTGATAGTAAATATCTGTTTCGCTCTGTTGGGTTGACATATAGAATCTTCCTGTCATTAGCAGGTACTTCTTGCCAGTATATTGGTTTATGATTTCCAATGATAAATCAGTGACATGAAATTCTTTCCCATTTTTGTTGACTGAGAGTTGCTGTTTGAATATTAAGTAAAATTTCATTTACTCTTACAACACCACAGATAGTATCTGAAAAGATTATTATCCCAGAAGGTAGAAACTATCTGTTAACCTCTCCATGCAATAATAACTACCTTCAGTCTATATTTGAAAAGAAAAAACCAAACTAAAACATGTAAGCATGATGCTGACATGCTGTTCTTGTGTAATGTCTCCTATTGTCTTCCTAGCATGCATTTTGTGTCATTTTCATCATTCTCCTGAGAAAATTATAAATGCTTTTACACAATAAACATTAGAAATGTTATCCCAAATAAAATTAGCTGAAAAGATATTAGTTTCCATATTTAAACAAAAGAAATATTGTTCCTACCAGATTTGTTTCTGGAAATTGAAAAGTGAAGATGGGATAGGGGATAGAAAAAGGACTAGGAATTGGCCTTTAGGTTTCAACCTATATGGGGTCGAAAATAAACTTTATTTTTAAAATAAACTTAAGTAATGATCTTCAAATCGTGGACTCCTGGTGTTAGCAACTTGTTTAAATATCTGCACAGTAAAAATGGTTGGGCAGCGTTGTATTTCAATGACAGTTTTGCCCATGAGAACTGCAAGATCTTATTCCATGAATAAAATTGGAATTACTGCCATGTATAAATGACAGTCTGAATCCATGTGTATCAAAGAAGCTCATGGCATTAGAAGAAAAAAGAAAAAAAAAAATTTGGTCTGGAATTGGAGCTGATGAAACAGAGGCACCCTAAATAACATTTAAGAATTGCTCTGACAAGGCATTCCTTTGATATATAGGTAATGCTGCTAACTTTTAGATTAAAAAATATTAGTAGGGGTGTTCTCAGAAGTCAACACCAGATACTTGAATAATCCTCGCAGATGTTAGTACTTTAAATAAGAGAGGTACTGTCATTCCTACAAAATAAACACATAGTAGAATGGAAATTTAAAAAATCCTCCCAAGATGTTAAAGTGTAAACACAGGCTCTTGCAGTAAGTACATGGAAAACTACAGTGAGAAATGAAAAAGTTGAGGAAAGAAGTCAGAATGTAAATTATAAGGAAAAGGGGAGTTAGTGAGTCTGTCATTTAACCCTGAGGATAAATGTCCTAAATGATGAGATAGTTAGGAATGTAAAGCTGGCAAAGGAGACAGACTACTCAGAGAGTGGAAAGGTGGGGACAAGAGAAACATAAAAACTAAGGAATTTTGAGTTCTCTTCAGATTCAAGGCAAAGAATGTCTGTGAAATTTGTAACAGGGATATGGACTCTAAAAAACCTCAGTAAACAAAAACCAGGATGTTAAGTTCAGTGATCAAACTGGAAGTCGTAAAAACCAAACCAGAAATCAAAAGCGAGCATCAGATAGTAGTTCAACCGTCATAACAGAAAAGGGGATGTGGCAGGCAAGAGTAGTTCAACCAATTGAACAGAAAAGGGGACATGGCAAATTCTTCATTATTGCAAATCCTTAAATCATGATGTTAATATGCTCATTTGTTCTGAGTTTCTGGACTGTGGGTGCTGACCCTCGCCTTTCCCCAGTGTCAGAGAATGCAATCAGGGAGCTGTGAAGCATTGAAAATTTACTGAGCCCTTCCTACTCTTTGCACACCCTTAATCTTCAAGGTCAAGTAACTTCCATCAACCTCTCAAAGCTTTCCCAGATTACACAGATTTACTGTCACCCATAATTCTTAAACTATTTTATAATAAAATGTGAAGATCTGACTTAAATAAGAAACTTCAACCTAAGGAACTCTTAGGAGGGCTCATCTAGATCCGGTCACTGTATTTAGTGATTGAATGGTGAAACAAATACATCATTATACAGATTAGCTGGTAAGTGTGCTGTTAACTGGCTGTAACTCTTATAAGTAACTGTAATGAAAATGAAGCATATTTCATGAGGAATAAAACCTTAATGTTCAGTTAGGAACTTATTTTGTACTCAGCTCTTCCTGTAGGATGTTATTACTTCTACCCTGAACAAGTTTTGCGCGTACTGACTGCACATTTGCTGCTTCTATCTTCATTTCTGCTTTTAACAGCAAGTTATGTTTCTTGTGCTGTTTAGATTACTTTTGTATCAAGATACCGACACTGAACTCGTGGAGCAAGCCATTCATTAGTGATTCAAATAGTTTATTTTAAAAACCTCTTAAGTAAATTCACCAATGTATTAAATATGCATGATAAAGTCTTAAATTAACTTGTATATATTGCAGCTAAATGTAACAGGCCTTATAAAGTTTAAATATCCTATCTTAATCCAGACAGTGAAAACTCGTAATTACATTGTGTATCCCGGAAGCTTGCTTATTACAAGTTCACTGATGTCTTTGTATTGATTAGGAACACTTAGTTTTCCCAGAAAATCATCCTCTTTGTCTGATGTACTGTTTTCCAGGACACTAAGTTCAAGATCAGGCATGTTAGATGGGAAGTAAGAGCTAAATTGAGTTACTAACTGGCTTTTTCCTGCAGAGGTCTGCCCCTCCCCTACATTCAGATCAGTACCAGAGCTATCTTGTTTGCTTCTCATTGTAGATACTTGTTTAATATGCTGATCACCCCTGTTCTCTTCCGTACTGTTCTGTTGGGCTTCCTGTTCTTCATCTAGTAACGATGCCTCCAATTGAGCAAGGTTAAGTGAATCAACAGATTCACCACTAGTTCTCTTGCTGTTTTTTAAGTCACGGTTTCTCTTCCAAGACTGCACTGGAGATGAAGCTGAAGGAACTGGCAAAAGATCTGAAGTATTTTCAGCTCTTTGACTTGTCTTTGAAATTCTAGACCTGCTGGATTCCAGCTCTGTATCTGACCAACCTTGCTTTGGGCTTTCAAGCCACAGAGGTTCAGGACTGCTGTCAAGAGCTTCTGAGTCTCTACCAGTACACTCAGCACTGGCGAAATCTTCTGAATAAATTGTGTTCTCAGGACTAGCAACGAAGTCATCTGAGTATATGAATTCAGAGTTGTTTTCAACACTCCTGCTGGAACTTGGTTTGTGATCACTTGCAACAGATGCGTCATCGTGCTCCGTGGTTTTACGATGGATTAAGTGTATTGCTTCCTCATTACTTCCCTTTGCATTAGCATCTGTTGGGAAAGCTGCTGGGAGCTGGGCTTTCGCATACTTATCCTTGTGAGCAGATTTTAATACAGTTTCCTCCAGTAAGGGGGCTGTAGTTACTTTGCATGGATGTTCCTTGCTTGCAATTTCATCGTTCTTCAAGAGACTTGCCTGTTTCTGCAGGTCAGGTGACACATCTCCTGTCACAGAAATGTACTCTGTGAGAGCACTGTTTTGTAATGAAGTCTCAACAGTTTTATCAAACTGATTATTCTGCTTTGAACTGTCTCCCTTGCTACAACGCCCGTGAGAAACCACTTGCTGTTCTCCAGCATTTCTGAGCAGCTTTCTTTTGGATAAAAGGCTTCTTTCCCTTAGGATCTCCATTTGCTTTTTTCTGTACTGCTCTCTCCTCTCATGAATTATCAGCTTATCAGGGTTGGTCTGCTGCAACCGTAGCCTCAGTGTATTCGTCAGCCCGTACAACAATTTCTTTCTGGGAGGTCTCTTTTCCTTAGTTTTGCAGTTCCTTTCAGAGCCCATCTCTCCCTGGTGTACAGCTTTCTCAGGTCCTCTCCCAGCCCGAGAAGACCCTGACGAGGTGGCCTCTTGCTGGCCTTGCTTGAATTGAGGGCTGGCAGCTCCACTGCTCCCACCAGGCCCCACAGGTGCCTCTGCAGGCCTGAGGGCAGAGGAGCGCCTGGGGCTGGGGGGCCGTGAGGCCACACCACCGCTCCCTGGGGCCTGGTAGAGCCAGGCAAGATGGGGGTGGGCAGCAGCAGGCGTAGCGCTGTGGGCGAGCACCGACAGCTCTGCCAGCAAGGCACGGAGTAGCGGCAGCTGCCCCAGGGTGTTGTGGAGCTGTTGAGGGCTGGTGGGGTGCAGCAACGAGGGCCCACCCCTGGGACGTGGGGGACTCTGGCCCTCGTCTTTCTCTTGCGGTCTCCAGGCCTCGACATGTTCCCATTGCCCTGTGGCCGCTGCTGTTGGCCGCAGACGCGGCTGAGCAGGCTCCCGGCTGTAATAGAGCATGGGAGGGCAAAACGTGTTGCCTTCCAGCTCCTCACCCTCCTCCTCCTCCTCCCCCGCCGGCTCACGGGAGGCGGCTGGCGGCGTGGCAACGCGGGGGCTAGCGGAGCTCGGCGGGGGCGGCTCCTCGCCGGCCTCCAGGCTGGTGAGGCGGTAGCCCAGGACCAGTTCCCCGACGGGGCGGCCCGCGGCGTCCCGCAGCGGGAAGCGGCCGCGGCGGCCGGAGGAGGCGGGCTCCCCCAGCCGCTGCAGCACCTCGGCGGCGGCGGGGGCCAGGGAGACGTCGCAGCTGCCGAGGAGGCGGGGGGGGCCCGGGGCGAGCCCGGCGGGCAGCGCCAGGAGCAGGGCGCGGAGCGGTCGGCGGCGGAGCGCGGCGCAGAGCGAACCCCGGCACCAGCGGAAGAGGCAGCGCTTGCCGCGACCGAAGGGGAAGGCCCGTCCCGGCCGCAGGGGCGGCGCGGCGGCGGCGGCGGGGCGCAGCAGGAGGGTGGGGAAGTCCAAGAGGCGCAGCGCCACGGCCGGGCGCAGCGAGGGGCCCGGCGCCGTCACCCGCACCGCCTCCACCAACAGCTCCAGCGCGAACAGCCCCTCCGCACCCCCCGCCGCCGCGGCCATGGCGGGCCCCGGGCCCAGGCCTCGCGAGAGGAGCGCGGGTGTGAGGGGTGTGCGGCGAGGCGGCAGCGCTCTCGCGAGAGGGTCCGCTCGGCCGCCCCGGGAGTCGGTCCCCCGCCGCCGTTGCCCCCAGCAACGCGCCTTTGCAAAGCGCCCTGGGAGTTGTAGGCCGGGCCGGGCCGGCGTTGGCGTCCCGGGGATGGGAGCCACAACCCGCCACCCGCTGCAGCGCAGGGGCAGCACGGTCTCAGAGACTCCGAAGGGCTCCTTAGCCCCTGATCCCACGGGTGGGGGGATGAGCAGTGCTCCGCGGCCAGGGGGGGACTCGCGGTAGCCATGTTGCGGCCTGCCCCGGGCGGAGGCAGCGGTGACAGCCGGGTGGGGACAGCGGGCGCGGCCGGTGGAAGCCAGGTGCCCCCCGGTGTCTGCTCACAAGCGCCGTGTGTGGCGTGGCGGCTGCTGTCGTGCCCCTGCCATCGGCCCTGAAGCCAGCGGCTGAGGGCCTGGTCGTGTTTTCCCCACTGTGGATCACGAGTAACAGCCCCAGGAGCAGGGGTGGGATGGCACCCTGTGCTCCAGCAGTCAGCAAGAGTGCTTGTGGAGGCAGGGAGGGATGTTAAACTGTTTTCTGCTTCTTTGCGGCCTTTTCCCACCCCAAGAGAAACATCGAGGTCTGTGCCAAGGGCTGTGTGCAGAAGACTCTCCACAGTTGAGGGCCCATACATATCTGAGATTTCAAAAACTGGTTCTACATTAATTAGGTTTTTCTAATCAGCTGTAAATGTCACCTCTTGATATTTAATGCTTCCATCTCTGTAATGCCTGAGTGCCTTGGACATGCATTGGTAAATTCCTATTTTCTCTCCTGTCTGCACGTAAATTGGGAGTTGCAGTGGATGCACTTGCAGAGAATTTCACTCCTCGCCTCCTGCCTGGCAAAGAGAGTGACCTTCCCTCTCTGACCGCCCTTCCCTTACACCAGAGTCTCCTTGCCACATGCACAGCAAATACTGGCCAAGCTGTCAAGAAAATCGTTCTATTCAATTAGTAAGTTGACTCTAAGACAATCTTAAACTGCTGGTGTTCGGTTAAAGTTACAGTATACCCTCACCATTTACCATCAGGGAAGTAACTAAAAGAAAGACCAATCCCCTCTCCCTTTCTTTTTATTCCCTCCTTTTTCCCCCTTTCCTTCCTCTGCTAAATCACAATCACTTTTTAGAAGAGCAGAAACTAGAGGGAAATGGTTAAAGAATCCAACCCTTCACTGTTGGTCAGGTCCCTTGATCATTATTATTTAAAGGACACTTTTCATTAGCTGTTACGTCTGAGAAGAGAGTTAAGGAGTTTGACCTCTGAATTGTGACCAGGGTTTAAGAAGTAAATATAATTAAGTTCTTCTCAGTTCCTCCACTGCCTCTATTCTAAGCACATGAGTCTAAGAGCTACAAGTTGTCTGCCATCAAGGCTGCTAGTGTTCAGGTGTTGCCATTGTACTGGCATTGTGGCAGATGAAACAAATGGCCAGTTCATTTCGCTGTCGCATTCATCTCCTGCCATCAGTCATCTGCTTTCCTTGTGTTTCCTTTTCCTTCAGCACGTTCCCATCCCAGGAGGGCCTGACAGTTTAGTTGTCATTCTCCATAAGAGAAGAATGACAGAAGACTCCCTGATACACTGAAAACAACAGATGTATTTAACAGGGGTCAAATAGTTGCTCTCGAGGCCCCCCAGGAAGGCAATGGATAGGCATTTTGCCCATTTTACAGATGGGCAAAGTGTGACTATGATGTTTAGTCCAAGATTTCTAACCTCTTGATTTTGAAACTTCCAACCCGTGTAGGCAAAGATGCATCTTTATGTGTGGTAACTGTGACTGGAGTTAGGGAGTAAATTATGGAGGAACCAAAGCCTTGTTTTAAAATGCTGAGCCTCTGCACTCCCAACAGTTTCATATGAAACTGATATTTACAGTTTCATGTCCCTGAAAATCAGCCCTATTCCTGTATTTCATTCTGCACAGACGATATAAATAAAAATTACTGAATACTTGTGAAAACTATAGGTGTTAATAAGCTGTGTAAGATCAGCCAGTGAGTTAGTGACAAAATAATTATTTAAATAGAACAGGGTATTGATTTTTAAGTTTGTTCTTGTTGGTGTGTTTTATTAAGTCAGTCTTCTGGCCACAAGAGCATAGTTATCTTCAAAATAAAGAGAAAACAACCTTTTCTTTTTGAGTTGCAAATTAGAAAAAAAGACCTTTTTCCTTCCAGTAGCCCTAGTTTCTACTAACCACCATTTTAAGGAGACTTCTGATAACACTTCTTTAGATTGCATGTCACAGAAGAATGATTTAGAAAATAGGCATGTCTCAGAGAGGCAGGGTTATGGAGCCCAGTTTCATTACCTGCTACTGCTCCAAAGACAGCAGGTACATAATTAAGATCTATATTAGTTACATTTAGTAATCTTTTAAAAATAGCTCTGGTTCTTCTCAGTGCAATCTCTTCAGTCCTCCTTTCTTAGAACCAGACTTCAATTCTTCTGTTGTTTTCTAAAAGGCTGGAAGATTATGAGGAATTTTGCTGATTCAGTGAAGTCTTTCACTGACCTTCTTTGTATGTTTGAAGTACTAACATTTTGACTCAAAAAATTCCAGCCCAGACAATTGGTATCATTAGCAGCAACTCAGCAATTTTGGTTCAAATCTATCTTTTGAAGGCTCTGACATGCCTTTTCTTGCCCTTAATTTCTGTAAAGTTTCATATTTATTGACCTCTCTACACAAAGAGATCTCTCTACACAGTTGTATACCTCTTTATGGATGGAGAAGTATGACTATTAAAAAAAAAAAAGAGATCTTGAGAAAACATGGATTTTAGTAGATCTACAATTAAATCTACTTATTCTGGTGTCGTTCTAAAGATTGCATTTTTACAGATCAAATGCTGGAGTAAAGAGCCATTGTTCACCTGGATGTAAAATTGCTCTTCTCTGTGCAGAATCTGCAGGGCAATGCCTGGAATTTGTGCAAATATTTAGCCTGGTGGCACTCTGATTCAGAAGGGGGTCAGACAGTCTGCTGGAATATTCAGCTGCAACATAATAGCAGTTCTTAAAATACTCCAGCTTAAAATGCCACCCAGAGAAGACTTATTTAGTCTTTTCTCAGTTGTCTGTTGAGTCAGCCACTTGCGAAAGGGCAATAAACAGGAAGAAATTCAGGAATAAGGATGGCAGCCTTCGATAACACTCAGTTTTCATGAACCCTCTTCTTCAGTTCAGGAAGAATGAAAATTTACAAAATACATGAGCAAAGCATTTGAGGTTTTTGCAATATATTTAGGTTTCTCTCTTGAAGAATCTAGAAGAGGTTTCAAAAAGGAATGAAGTCACCTGAGAATGTTAAATCTATTGAGAAATTACTGTTTGCATACATTTCTGTATATTGTGCAGAGTTTTTCAGGGAGCTTTGCTGTTTCCTGTGTCCAAATTCTACTTCATGATCCTTAATCTGCTGACCTGGGCCTAGTGATGTATGGGCTGCTAGCCTAGGAGCAGTTGCAGTGATATTATTGGCACAGGCATCTTGATATCCATCAAAATGAAGGATACCATGGTTTCTCCCCCCTTCTCGGGGTGTACCCTCCTGTCCACAAAGTGCCCCATCAGTTGTGTGGTCAGAACAGCTGATACAGAATCTATTCAGGGTACAGCTCCAAAACACCTCCCTTGTGTTGCTACCCTAAAGATGCTTGTTAACTCCTCTTAACTATGATAGCTCTCATGTTTATTTTTGTTCTCTACTATCTTTAGCAGACTTTAGGAGTGTTAAAATAAACATTATTTGCCTAGTTGAGTGGCCATTTGGCAAACACCAGTCTGTTTCCTGTCTTTTTAATGATTTCATTGCCATGCTTAGTGTTTTACTTTCTCAGAGAGGTGAGAGTTAAGGCTTATGGCAGAGTTACTTCTGCAGAGTCAGCAGGGATGGCACACAGGATTGTTTTCTCATTACCTCGTGGCGGGGAAATGGTTGGCCTTTAAGATATGTGTGAATCCGTGGCTTTCACAGCCAGCTTGGAAATACAACCCATGCCAGCTTGTCTTCTGATTCCAAATTTCTTCAAAGATTAATGGGACTGTGGCAAAACACAGTTTCTCCTTCTGCGCTGAGCAGTCCTCATCATCTTTCTTGGATCTGGGGATACTCAGTCCAAGCAGACACTTAAAGGAAACATGGGAAAATCTGGCAAATACTTTAGAGGGAATGACACTGTGAGAGCCAACAGGAAGCAGGATGTCACAAATACAGGAGCTTAGACAACTATATTGAACATGACAATGAACCATATCCATAAGGGTCACATCTGAGGTGGTTTCCTTCATTTAAAAAAAGTTCTTATTAAAGCCAATAGACGTTTTTGCTTAAAACAAAACAACAGTGAAGGGTCAACCTCAGGATTCAACCCACTGAATATTCTTTCCATAATGGCCAGCAACACACAAAGCCAGTTTCCTTAAGTAACTGGGTGTCGTTAGCACATGGAGGGTTTACCATCAGTCTTTCCTTTTATTTGATATAAACCATCATGAACTCATTTGCTATTAATGGAAACCCCATGGGTTTGCATGCTGTCATTTAGCATTAATTAATGTATCGTTGTGTAAATCCTGTTACTTCCCATCCAATAGCTGGGAAGCTCTCAGAAAGATCTCAAAGGGATCGCTTTGTTTTCTTTGGCTTCATGGTTGCAGCCCATATTTGTCATGCACATATATACTGAATGACGAAAGGATTCCAGGTGCTTAGCCATCCAAAGAGGACAGCTTAATCACACAGCGGCGCAGTTGCGTGCATATGTTTGAGAAGCGGAGAAAATCTGTACCAAAAGTTTTCTTCAAGTTGTGGCGGTCCTTACAGTTCCTGTTGTAACTGTAGATCAGGATAAGTCCTCAGCCCCTCTCAGGGTTTAGCATTCTCTCCGTTGGCAGTGATTTTTCAGACTTGCCACCTCCTAAAAAGCTACATTTACAGCATTCCTCTAGCTCAAGCTGGGAACCACTGGGGGCAAATTGCAGTTCAGATATCTGACAGAGCTTCTGACAGCGAAAGCTCTTGTGAGCCTCAGGATGGTTCTTAAAGTCAATTCAATAGTTAGATGAGATTTCATTAAAATAAAAAATTGGAGATGTCTGCAAATATTTGAATAGTAAACAGTTAGTATTGTGTGCATTGTACCATCACACTGATGACACTCGTTGTTTAATCTGTCATAATTACCATTGTAAAGTATGTTTTTTCAAAGGTTTACAGTACAGCTGTTTTGTTCACTGCACATTTTCAACCTCTAAGCTGTTTCTCTTTTTCCCTTTAAAAACAAATTAAAATCAATTTGACTGCTTCGAGAGCTCTCCTTTAGAGACGGCAAAACAAAAAGAGCCAGGGATGTTGTTATGCAGAGGTGCAGAGCTGGACTGGATCCTCCTCACTGGTTGTACATGAGGCTGAGTGATACTCAAGTGCCTGTGCCTGGTAGGAAGGGGGTAGAAATATTCCACCCCACTTAGTGAACAGGAGGTATGAAGCTGCTTGTGGAGGTCACAAAAAGAGGAACCAATTAGCCCTGTATTTTTCATGTCTCTTCTTGTCTTCCAAGGAGACATGGTGGCAATCCCATCATTCAGTAAGGTGGCCTGTGAGAGAAATGGCTCTCTAATGAACGTTTGTCCCTGGCTTGCCTGGCAGTGGGATTTCCACTCTAAATATGTGGTCTTTTTCTTGGCTAACAGCTTTGTTCCAGGGATCTCAACAGCAGTGTCCCTCCCACTTCATCCCTTCAAGCTTCCGTCCTTACTCTTACTCAGCCAGGCGGCAAGTATGGAGTACTTCCCACTGGTGTCCTGCTAATGTCCGTAACTTGATGACTCACCATGGTGGTGGCTGTGATGTGAAACTTAAATGTATGGACAGGACAAAATCATGGCCTGTTACGTTACTTCATTGATTAGAAGGAAAGAATAAGCTGTGTTTTGGGATAATAAATGTGGGAATTGGAGATCTAGCTTCAACTCTCTCTTTTGCCATAGGTTGCCTGGACAAAATCTCATTTCTCTGTGCCTGAATTCCTCTCATAAGACATGAGAAGTGTTTCATAGAGATGCTGAGTGGATAAGTACCCCCTGGAAGGGAACAAATCTCTGGGATGCACAGAGCACACAGCATCCCTGCCAGCCCCGCAGAGCCCTGCCCTGGGGAGTGATGGCAAGTGACTATCATCAGGATTTTGTTCCTTGCCCCTGAAATGAAGTACCACAGCCCGGTGGTGAGGCCATCAGCCCTTCACAAGCAGTGAAGAGCAGCTGGAAGCGAGCAACTCCTTATTGCAAGACCTGACCAGCTCCTTGCTGCGTTTCAGGGGTGGGCACTGCAGCACAAGGGGAGACGCTCTGAGGCTGGTGCATCTGTGTAGCTTGCTGCGTTGCCAGGCAGGGCTCTCAGGCGCTAAAAATGTGGCAGCCTGCCTGAGCTAATTATCTCCCCAGCTCTTGAGAAGGCTAGTCCAGGCACGGCACTGTGCTGACACAGCTGTCCTGTTGCCGGTTCCTCGTCTGGCCCCGTCCGGGGGATATGCGCTCCATTGCAGAGCATAGCCATGCCCGTAGGAACTTTTCACAGGTAGTCGCAATGCTGGAAAAGTATTTAATTCACTGCTATGCAAATAGCCCTGTAGGCTACAGCTAGGGAGGAAAATAGACTTGTTTCTCTTGTGCTACACCATGTATTCTGTGTGGGCAGAAAGACAGAGCACTGTCTGTTGTAAGCCCCTGACACAAGGTCAGACGAGAGCTGTGCCAGGGCAGAGGCCTGGTCAGCCCAACTGCCCCCTTGTCTAACTCCACTGACCTTCTCTGAGCTAATTCAGGGATGTCTTTGGCCCAGTAAGTTCAGCTAAAGCAGCTGTGATTGCCCTAATGCAAAGTTTCCTGGTTTTTCTGGTATGTATTTTTAAGCTGATTGCTATTTCAGTGCAGTTTTGTGCATTTCCTATTTGAACAGTTCCTGTCGGAAGCATGTATTGTTTGGGAAGACGTGGCATTAATTACTGTGTGAATTATTTGTTGTGTGGGTACCGTGGAAGAAATAGATGGGAACTATTCCAAATGGTCTTTAATGAGTTCAGTCATCCAAGATCCTGATTTCCATCTCATAAATAATAAACCGTCCTCAGTATGCTAATTCAAATTTGCCTTTAAATTGCTTATTTTAATTTTGCAGAGGAAATAATCAAGAAGAAAAAGTTCTGAAAAATGCAAACCTGGCCTGTTTCTGTGGCAGGGCACTCAGAGGTTTAGTGTCTTGTCCTCTTCCACAAGCTAAGTCCTGAGACTTAGTGAGCATTTGAGTAATAATGGTTTCATGTAGTGAAGAGTGAAATTTGAAATGTAATGAATGAAAATATATATGAAATCTTTGCTCAATAAAGGAAGGGTCCTTAATATAACCTTCTGCAATGAGCTCTTTGCCATGTCCTTTTGATGGGATCTCCAGTCTCAATTTCTGCTGCTGATCATTTGCTGTTAGGGCCAACGGAGGCCAGAAGCGTTGCTCTGACAATCGGCCTAGCCTCTGGCAAGGTAATAGTGTGTGCTCAGCAGTGACCCATCTGTTTCATCAAATGCAACATCAACAGTCTTTAGACAAGCCTCATCTAGTCTTGCAGTAGCGGGTGAAGATTTTTCAAAAAGCCTTCTCATATTTGCGGATGCTTGTGTGAGGCATTAATGTACTGATAACTGGACTAATGGTTTCCCACTCTGCTAACTATAACTAGAAATATTTCTGCTTCAGGCAGGCAAATCATTGCACTCAGAGAGTTTGGTACCAATATAACAGCTAGCCATGAGATTTTTCTGTTCTGAAAACATAATTTTCTTTTTTTTTTTTTTTTTTTCCCCTCTCAGCATTTTATCTTCAGTAAACACATATCATGATTTTACATGAACCTGTGGTCTCTGGGCTGTCTGTAAGTCTAGACTAAACAATAGCGCATAGCATAGCAAAAATACTGCAAGAAAAGAAAAAGAAGTGTTTTTTGGACATGTATTAGCTGGTCACACATCATTCAGATTTGTTGAGGTTTGATACTAGATAAATGAAGAGGAATAGAAGGTTTGGATGGTCCTGGAGGCACATCTTACTGGAAACACAGTTGCAGAAATTTCATTTCAAGAGACAAACCAGTGAAAAAACCCAAACAGGTTACTCTATTACTTGCCCTGGAAGGAATGGCAGCTTTTTGAAAACATTAATATCCTCAGTCAGGCATCACAAATATTAGTTCTCAGTTCCTTCAAGGGATAAAAAGAGACAAAAATAGAAGCCACTCTGAAACCTCCCAGAGGCTGACAAATGCATTCATTCATTTCTTTATAATGACATCTTTCATGAAGGCCTTAACACTGGAAATTCTCAGAGGAGGATTCCTTCCCCCCAATACTTTCTCACTTCTGTTGAAGGCTATCTGTATCATTGCAAGCAGGCAGGGGGTAAAATACTTTCTGAAAACTCAGCTGTGCTTTTGTAGGCTGATCTTAAACAGGAAAAAGGCTCATTCTCCTGAGTGCACCAAGAACGTGGTGCCGTGACCTGGAACAGCGTGGGAGTGTCCAGCTGTGGTGGGACAGCCCACATGAGAGGGGATGGCTCTGTGCGATTTTCAGCAAGGGGGAAGTAACATGGAACTCCTGCACCACAAATCTGTGTGAGAGAAACAGAAGCTGCACAAAACTGATGTCAACTTTGCAGCAGCTTTCATTTCACTCTCTACTCCTCTCGTTTGTATGTCTTCCTGGTTTATTCATCTCCACTCTAAGGCCTGCATCCATCCTGCTTAGAGGAGGCAACCTAGTCATATTTGCCCTCTGCTGTGGGGAGGGAGACAGGCTCTTCCAGAGCTGTCAGATCTTCAGATTAACTGACTCTCTCTTTGAGGAGCCTCTTTTTGTCTGTTGATTGTACAGGACCCAAGGCTCGTTTAGCTGACTTGGTTAAGTGTCTAGAATTGAGTGGGGTGATCTTGATCTCTACACTTCAATCTTTAGTAAGGTTGGCAGGGAAACAGAGGAGTTGGTTGCTTTATTTTTCTTACACTAAATTTTAAGAGTCTTTTCCACAACCAGAGTGTAAAGCAAAGCCCAGCAGATTGCTTACATCGACACTGGGAGTTAAAGCTGGAGCCTGAAATAGTATCATTACTGCAGACTGAACATAGAAGGGAATAGGGATGAACCCTGACTCTCTTTCAGTCCTCACACTATAAATGAACCTAGAGCAAATAGCTCAGGGGTAGTCATGTACATCTGGAGATACGTAAGTGAATTGCATCCACAATACCTGCAGAGCTCCCTCAGTGGCAGTCATTCAGAGCAAGGGATTGGCCACACAGGTGAACTGAAAATACAGGACTGAAGGGCACCACCTGAGTCATCCAGCCAGTGCCTCTCAAACTGCAGAAAGGCACGCTGCAGATGTGCAGTCCTGTGCTCTGTAGCTCATCTCACCCCAGGATGCTGTACATTTCTAGGCTTCTCACAACAGACACCAAGTCTGTGCTAGAAGACCAAATGCCCCAATAATTGTGCCACAGGAGGAGAACAGGAGAGATCAAGGGCATTTCTAACTCCTCCCGGCTAGCAGGAGATTTGCTGGGTGACATTTGCAGACACTTCCGGACCGCGCACTATGCTGCAGAGGCAGACAAACAAAAAACCAGCAGTCTCTGATGAGCTAATCTGGAAGAGGACTGCTTCCCCATTCCAAATCCAGTGATTAGCTCAACCTTGAGCATGCAAACAAGCACAGGAAGCTGATGGATGCTGATACCTCGAGGAGCACTGATGAACCTTGCGTCTCAGTGACCATGTTTACACCCTTTACTGACCCAACATGAAGTAAAATAGTCTCTCTTAAATCCCTGTGAAAAAAAGATTAAGGGGCTCAGGAAAAAGTATATTGTTCAAGAAGAATGTCAGTTCTGGGAGTATAGCCTTAATTATTGAAATATACTGGTCTAATTTTACTCCTATAATTTCCCATGAACACAACAAGATCTCCAGTGGGGGGTGTATTTTTTTCTGTTGTAAACAAAGGCTTTGCTTTGTAATGTACTGCTGTTCAGCACAGTCTCTGTATGAAAGGCAGATCTTTAAACAGTGTGCTGTGATCTTATCTGATCTGCAAAGTGGAGGATATATCATCAATATAATTTATGGCAGGAAATTTGCATAAATGTGGTGAAGTGTGTTGGAAACTTCCCTGAAATCACACAGGAAAGAAGGAGACAGTATTAGCTTAAATAAGTGAGGCTATCAGCTTAATGTCTCCATGAATATGTGTTCTTTTTAGAATAGGAAAACACAGTTTGCAGGTACTTAAAGCCAGCTAAGAGAAAACACACTGATTGTGATTTTTTTGTCACTAAAATATTGGATCTAACAGGGAGCCAGTAACTACTTGCAGAGAGTTTCAGCTGTTGCTCACAGGTTCACATGTGGTTCCTTAACTCCATCTCTGGTATCCAAAGGCTGTTCTTGGTCCCAGAGAAAGGAGGGCTGAAGGGCTTGGGCCTGGAGAAGGGGGGCTGCCCTTCTCAAGTTGTTAGTAGGCAAGAGGTGGCATTCTGCAAACGACCACTGCCATCACAAAATTAATTGGTTCCTCTGCTGGTATTCTTGAAAGAACTAATGGACATTGCCAGTGCTGTTCAGGAGACCATGCTAAATTATCATAATAGACCCTTCTGGCCAAAAATTCAGTGCGTCACCAAGAGGTACTCCCTTTGCATCAGGGTCAAGATATGTATTAGATAATTTAGGGACCAAGTGCAACTCATGGTGTCAGTGAGTCTACTCATACTGTGGATGAAAATGTACTTTAGCTTCTACAGCAGTAATTCTGACCACTTTCACATATTCTATGTTCACTTGAAGAAAATAAAAGTGCTCTACTCTCCATAATAAAGGGCTTCTCTTCCTGAACAGTGCTTATAGTTGTAACCTAGCAAGAATACTAGGGAAGCAGGAAACATCAACTTTGCCCAGACAACCAAAAACTTTCCTTTATATTGTGCCAGTGGTTGCACCTTCTGGAGCCCTGATGCCGTAATGGGATGTGTGAAGGCTAGAGATAATGTAAAGCTCCAGATCTGGAACTGAAGCTTCCCCAGTGTGAGGTGTTGGTGTTGGTTATGCTCCATGTCTAGCTGCTTTTTAAGTTGCAAAAGATTTCCATTTCTAGTATAACACCCTGTAAAAAAAGAGCATGCACTGACTTCTCTTGTTAAAATACCTTTCAGTTTCTTAGGGTTTTTTTTCCTTTATTAGTTAGGAATGGTAGAGGTTGGTGGAGCTTTGTAAAGGACCTTTTCAGCAAGGGTGAAACATATTAATCATGCTGCAAATCCTGCCTGCTTGGCTGATGGGGTGCCTCTGTGCTGGTGTACAGGCCTTTCAGAGCCCTCGGGGAGCTGTATGCACACGTGGGCACCTGATGTATGGGTTATCTTGCAGGATGGAGAACAGCTGAGAGATGAAAGAGTGAAAAGCAACAAAGTTCTGCCAGATGCAAAAAGTAAATGAGCAGAAGAAAACCCGAAACTATTCATTTTCACGTTCTTTGTTACCTCTTTGGACAAGAGTGATACCCAAGTTAACCACATTGTCCTTTTCTCTTGTCCTTGACTGTATTGGTATCTTTGCATTTATTGTTAGGTTTTGTTATGTTACCGGCTTCCAAGAGTGTTATACCAAATCAGAAGTTTCTGCTCAAAGCTGTAAGTTTCCAACTAGGAGAGCCAGTTTGGTTTCTTCCCTAAAAGTTCAAAATGTCCTTGCTTGCTCTTAGGGTCCTCCATGGGCTGCTATTCTGGTTAAATTCAAGAGCTTGGTTCCGGAGTCTTTGCTCCATGAGGGAGATCAGGCTTCTTCCTTTGAGAACTTGCTCCTGACCTGAATGACAAAGAAACTGAAACAAGGGCAGGGTGAGCCTAGGGAAGGTTTGCTCACTGATGTAGCTCATTAGAGGACTTTGCTGCCTTGCTACTAAGCCTTTTGGTTCTGCCAAGTTTCTTGATGAGAGCTGCAGGAGTAACAATAGAAAAGTAGGTCGGGAGTAGATCTTGTAAATTTACTCAAAGGGCCAAGAGCACAGTTTGTGTAGAAGAGGAAGAAAAGAGAGAAAGGAAAAAAAGAAATAGGAAGATTTTAGGGTGAAGAGAGGAACAGGAAGGCCAGAAGTTTAGGTAGGACTTTGTATGTGAACCATGATGTGTAATTATACACCTGATTACAGATTGCTTTCTTATAGTGTCTGAAAAATTCTTCAGTTTCTTCAGCAGGGCAGCCTGCCTGCCGGCACGATTTTGACTATACAGTGGGTGAGCAATGTGCTGGCCTGCTGTATACACATTTCAAGTGTGTAGCTGCACCCCTACTGAGACTCAGGGAAAAGCAGCAGCAGAAAAACAAGAGCTTATGCAGGATGGATGGTTTCCTTTGAAATGTGGTAGGCATGTGATTTCTTTAAAGGGAAGAAAATCAATAGAAGGATTTTTTAGGTTGGAAGAAACACCATCCCCAGTGTTGTCTTCGGGAGTGAACTTTCAAAACACATCTCAGTTTGGGCAATACACACTGCTTATCCAGCACGCACACAGCATACACCTCGACTTTTTATTCAGCTGAACTTTTTGCCGTGCTGACAAAATTTCTTACATATAGCTGGTGTCATGAGTTTTTCTATTTAGGCCTAAAATCCTAGGAGGTTTCTGTAACACACAGTTTAACCCACAACACACTGATCTGTAATCTGATTTTAAGCAAAATCTGACTGTGGCTCTTCCAGCACATCCATAATTCCTGCTAGTTTCCAGCAAATATTGTATACATCTACATTATATATGTATTTCTTCTGCTTTGTGGTAGAACCTTTGTTGGCTGCTAGGGTTTTTGCCATTCTTTTTTCTTTTTGAGTGCTTTTAACCTGTTTTTCACTTTTGTTTTCCTAGCATTTAGAATACAACTTTGAAAAAGCATATTAATGTGGTACACCATTTCAGCTGAAGTAAAAGCCCTTCAGCATATGCATTTACTCAGAGAAAGTTGGAGTGAGAGAGCAGCAGGATTTATTCTTACCAGTGTCATCCTTTCATGTAGAAATTTCCCCTTAGAAATGATTTTCCATCTGGGACACCTTCCCATGGATCGGGCACTTTCTGCATTTGGTGGTACAAGCCAGGACATTTCCCCACCCTCAGTCAAACTGATCGCAGCTCTGCCTCCTGGTTTTCCCCTATCAATAATTAATACATCAGTTGATAAGCAATGAACATTTTTATAAAGGGCATTTAAACAAAACAGAATAATGTCTTCCTTGCATCTATCAATGAGAGACTTTTTCATCTCTCTTTTGCAAATTCTCTCATTTTCCCTCTGAAAGGTGGAAACCTCTGCCAAGAAAACACGAACAGGAGACTCTATCATCACAGCACAGAGTTTTGAAGGAACACTCTCAGCTTAGACAACTGCATTTCTGCCTGAAATGTTTTACCTCCTAGTGTTACAAGGACAGCATGAAACTTACTGAGAGTTTAGGGAGGTAGATTTCTCCTTGGTTTTCCCTTTTACTTCCTCCTTCTGACAGTGTTTTTCTCACTACCTAGCCTCAAGGTTTCCCTACAGCCCATCACTGAGCTCCCTGCCCTTGTACAATGAGGGCACAGGCCAGTTTTAAGCATACAGGTGCAGAACTCCAGTATGTGTGCAGGAGTCACAGGTGCACAGCAGTAAAGCTGTTTTGAAATTAGGGTTGGGTTTTTGTTTTGGTTTTTGGTTTATCCAAAATTCTTGGTGGTTACTCTTTAGACAACCCTATATTTATCTGGAAAATAGGTCTGATGTGGATGGCGGTAGTTCTCACCCACAAATTCCCTCCTCCTGCAGCTGCATGCTACAGCGTAACCTGCCCTCTGTAAAGGCACAGATATACCAGGGAAGGAGCAGGGGAGTCATACACCAAGGAGTGAGTAGCCTGCAGGGAGTGGTAGTGATGGATAGGAGCTATTTATAATTTGGGCAGTGACCACAAAAGTTCACTGCAGAGAGGCCTGGGACCACTGACTGTACTTGTTTCTGCACTGGAAGAGTTTCCAGGGAGTAGCACACCATGCGTGACCTCACACGATTGGCAGAACCAACCAGCCTTGTGAAAATCTTCCTGCATATTCTCACTACTACAAGTAGTGTGTATTTACAAAATGCATATTTACTACCCTGATAAAATGTTCTCTGCTCAGGTGGAAGTTCGAAAGACTGAATTTTTTTGCTTGGCCTTCGCCTGGACTTGTAGCATGGCTGCGAAGGTGCTGTGTGCTGTTTCCAGATGGCTGGAGGTATCTGACCCACCTGCCAGGTGCCTTTTGTTTCTGTTTGCATGCCCTTGGTGTTGAGCTGTTTAAGTGTTGTTGTTTGGTCCACCCTCAACATTCCCATGGCCAGTGCTGGTACCTGAGCTGAGGCACGGGTTTGTAGCAACTGTCACTGGCTGAGGATCTGGCCCATCATGTGCTGCAGCATCCTGGCAGAAAAATGTTCAATAAATGAAATGTAGTATATGATCTGCACTTTGCAATGAAGGATTTAATTAATTTATCTCTTGGCATTTTATGCTTGATTTTTGTATGCTTTTCAAATCAAATGTAACTCTTTCTGACCTACATCAGACTCTTTTCCATTTTTGTTATGTTTCATGTCTTTTCCTCACATTGTCTTTCAATGGCTACCATTGCCCAAGTGTTTTCTAAGGGAGCTGTATAATCTTTCTTTTGATTATAGTAAGTATATAGTAGTTGATGCAGTTTTACATAACTTGCTATTTGTAGTGTACATTAACTTAATGTTCCTTACGAGTTACAAGATTGTCTTTAATAATGAATTATCTGGGTTTTCTTTCTCAGGGAGTTCAGTACTGGGTTTTAGTTAAAGAAAACCCTGAGTGTCCCTTATCTTTCTCCTTCCCTTTTGTAATTATTATTAGGCTTAATTTCTAGGTCATTTTCAACTAAAATGATGTGAAGAGTTAAGATTTAGATAAAGTAGAACTGATAAACCAGTTACTATTTTGGGGATAGGCACAGAAATATTTGGAATGCTATCAGGCAGTTGTTACGGTCTTTTAACTGCTCTAAGCAGGGAGTTACTTGGCTAGGGGGAGAAAATGAGTCTATTTTTTTCCTCTGTAAGTTGGATGATGCATGTATATGGATTGCTTACTGATATGATTCAACTGTATGAGCAGAATAACAATGATCTTACTGTGTTCTCACAGGAGTATTTCTCAAAGATTTCCTATATACCTGAATTTTGTCCCCCATCCCATTGCTCTGTCTTTTAATTAAATTTTGACCTGAATTGATTACATCTAGATTTTCCCATGGGGCTGTAGAAGTGAATTTACTTTTATTCTCCTATCTGTAAGCTTGTTGTTTAAATCTTTTCTCTCTCTGTCTCTTTTTTTAAAGAAGATTTGCTGATTGCAATTTGATTACCTGTTCAGCTTTCTACAAATTATGTTACTCTAGTTGAAGCCTAGAAATAGAAATCCAATAAATGGCTCTAAGTTAACCTCAAAAATGTTTGATTTCATATTATTCTATTCTGTTTATCTCAAGATTCTGTGTTATAGTACTTTTTATATGTACTTTTTAAGCCTCTGTAGAAAATACTAAATTAAAAAAACCCAACAAAGCAGAATACTTGCATTTATTCAGTAGCTCTCCTTAGAGACTGCAGATGTGGATGGATGCTAACTAAGTCTATTGTTATTTTCTAAATAAGACAACTGTTATCTTGGTGGAAACCAGGACTTTTAAAGTCAGATTTTCAAAAAAACTCCTAAGGAGTTTAGAGGCATGAGTTTCATTCAAAAATGGATTTATACCAGTCAGAAATTCTTCTTATATGGGGGGGACATTATCAGATGGAAAAGCAAATTCATTTTGTATATGTCTCTGAGCAAATTTTGCTTGTGGGCAAATCTGGCTATCTGCAGCAGAAACGTGATGTTCTTCAGCGCTCCAAGCTGTCCCGAATTCTCACTTCAGCATTAAGTTGTGCATAAACACTTGTCTGGCTGGAAAGGCTTTTCTTCACAGCATACTTTCCCAACGCAGCGGTCCCAGCAGCACTGTCCCCAGCGGAGTGCGTCCCACGTGTTTCGCACAGCAGCATTTCCATATTAACTGTGTGCTGTGGGACACCATGGAGCTGGCTGCTCTCTGGCTGTTTGCCTTTCAGTCCCATGCTCCTCCATTTTCTGATGTATAGTACAGAGTCCATGTACTTCACTGCAGCTTAACTGAATTACTCTTGTGTCACCCAGGCCCTGTAATTCTATAAAGGCTGGTTAACATATATATGAAAGCCATGGCTCACCACTGCTCTTTCTGTGACACATGCTCTTGTCAAAGGCTTTCATCATACAAAACCATTAAAAAGTCGTGACCACTACTGAAAAGATCCAGAAACAGGACTACTAAGTAAAGAAATCAAGAAACAGCCCCCCTTGGGTTTCAGATGGGGAGGGGAATCTCTTGTTTTAGTCACTTTTATTTTCTGTGCCCCCTCAGCACACAGTGCTAAAGCGGTTAATGCCTCACTGGGTTCACGCTGAAAGCCTCTTGCTGCCAAACACCTGCAATCAGTAGCTGATCATTTGGCTGGGAAGTCAAAGGCAAGACATGTGCGATGCTGAAACCACATCACCCCCTTCTCTCTGAATGCCGCAAAGCTGCAGGAGGGATACCCAAAGTGACTTAGGGTATACAGTAAACTATAGGGTGCATGTTTGTCTTACGTGCGGTCAACGGTTATGTACAGAGTCCCTGTGGAAAGTATCACGTCCCCCAGGATCAGAGGTAGCGTACTACCCGTTGTGAAAATAGGATGATGACGACAACGCCGCTAAAGCACACCGAAGGCCAATTTGCAATATGTTGCTCGTATTGTTCACTCGAGCAATTATTATAATCCGTTTGCCTGTAAATGTGCTTTCTGTTGTTATATCATTAACCTTAACAATGTCAACGTGCTCCCCATATGTGGTTCCGTTATACACTTCACAGGGTAAGAGTGCGGGACACGTCTCATATGGGGAAGAGTGTTCACAGCCCAAGTTTTGCTGATGCCTGAGTAGAACAGCAAGTCCTATGGACAGAGCCTGGCTGCAGAGGGGTGCTTGCTTTGCTGCAAATGGAAACAAGGAGCCGTTTACTCTGCTGCTGTCTGATTGCTGGGAGGATGAGGAGGATTTTCTGCCAGGGGGTGAGTCCTGGTAAAAGGCCACATCCCCAGGGAGCAGTGGTATCCACAGGGCGGCATGGGCAGAGCAGTCACAGGAACATGCAGGAGATGTTTCTTTCCTCTTGTATCTAGCAGCATTACTCCCAGTTAGTACCTGTGGAAGTGAGAGAGGAGACAAAACATGTTTTCAGGGTTTTGTGCTTTTCAGAGTGCTGTGAATGTGAAGAGGTTGTTTTGAGGCTATTAGCCACTTACACATATAACAGAAATAAAAAAAATGCAGACCAGCAACCTCAGATTGTTCTGCACAGAGGTCTGCTTACAGGACTCAGGCTGTATATATAGAGTCCTTACAATCAGCTAAAATGTAACACAAAATATGATTTGTAAACATAAGCTTTTTTCCTCTCACAGCTCTCAATATAGCAATGAAGTGGGTATTTTTTTTTCATTGAAGTAGGAAAAAGTTTAATACTGATTCTCTTATCTCCACATAAAATGGGTTGGTCATTTCTAGTGGGATTATCATCAGGAAGGTTTCTATGTAAAGATGGCTATTACTTACTGTATTCAAAATGTCTAAGTAGATTTAATAATACCTACTTATATAAAGAACTAGAGAACACTGGCCCTTTAAACGAAAGCTACATGATGCTGAGGGATTTAAGACATTACTGAGCAGATGTCTTTGACTAATAGTGTAGGAAAAGGGACCGAATTGCTATCTGAAGTACATTGAGGCTGCTTTGCTTCCAGTGCCTAGCTCATGCTGAAGAAAATAGTGTCCTTTCATCAGCTGTACTCTGGCAGCCTCCATTGAACTGTGCAGTCTCGCGTTGCACCTCCAGCTTGGCGCTTGTCTGCAAGTGCCTGCTGGGGGGTGACAGGGGTGCTTGCAGTTCATTTTACACCTTTTGCAGAAGGGGTAGCCACTGGATATTTTGGGGCTTCCTTTATGCCTCTGTGGCCTTTCTTTCTTACAGCACCTATCTAGAGCTGGGAGGAGGGATCTCAGCCTGGCTTTCTTCTTCCTACATTTTGGAGAGTGCCTGATCTCACAGTGGGTATCTGGACATTGCAACTCAGAGGTGGATGTCCAGCTTCATTCACGCAATGTGTTTTGTTGGCCCTAATGGCTAGTGATAACTGATGTAGTAGCCACTGATGGTCATTTTGGACAGAAACATTCGGGTACTGTGCGGATGGACTGCAGGCAGATCTCTGGGCATGATGCTGCCCAGGTTCCTACTTTCACCTCTGCCTCTAAGATGTTAATGATTTTTCTTGGAGCATCTACATAGTATTTCCGATGTATGGGAGATATATTTGACTTTCTAAAAAGAATCACAATAGGTCACTGATTTGACATGGACTTTGTTGAGAATCACTAGCCAAAAGTTGATTCTAGTCACAATTTTGGGAAATTTATGCTGGCTTTGGACAAGTGTCAGAAGCCCAAAGAGCAACAAAGTGAGGCTGTGGTGGGGATTTGTTCTAAGCCCACTCCATGTCTGACACAGGTGCTCTGGTGTCTTTCTTGTGTTTGCTGCATCCGAGCTGTTACTGTCCCAGTCATCCACCCCATTCCTTTGCCATACTTTATCACCAGCAAATAAGTGATGGTGGAGTAAAAAAAGAGACCTGTAGCCATGTCAGGTGCTAGTGTTGGTGTTTCAGTGTGAACTGCCCTTCAGTGCTGGCCAGGCGCTCAACTGACCGCTGCCACTGGCTGGGGCGAGGGGATGTATGGCAGAGGACAGGACTGAGGCTGTTTGCCCTAGTTTGGAGAAGACCCTGTCCTCTAGCCCAGACATTGGCATTAGTCTCACCACAGTTTCTATCTATCAGCACACTCTCTTCTGTCCAAATACACGTGCAGAAATAAATGATGAAGTTTTAATTGGCCTTTCAGCAGGCCAGTCACTTAGCATTATCATCAGGCAGTTGACCATGGGCATGTTTGCCAGTGACTCAAAGGAGGGCAGAGTCCTTTTCTTTCTCTCATGTAGCCTCCTACAGATGGATGCTGCAGCTTTCATGCCTGGGTGTTGCAGGGGTCCGGGTGACACAGCTGGGTACAGTGCTACCTTTGAGTAGGAGGACCGATGGGCCTGGGCAAGGCGGCACATCCCCCTCTGCTTAAACCCTGTCTGGTGAGCACTACTCTTAACCCCATGCTATTTCTCTTATCAGCAGCAAAGGGATTACTGATGAGATTCTCAAGGCTGAATAGAAGACTGAACTATATAGCTGTCATTGAAATTAATGACAGTTATATGGCTAAACCCACCAGCTCTGGGAAAGCCAGATTCTCCCGTCTGTGCTTGTTTACTGGAGAGCACCACTGTAAGAAGTTATAAAGTAGCAGAGGATGCAGTAGTATTCAGTTGCTGCAGAAGCTAAAGAGAATTAGATGCTCTTTTTTTGCCAGATTCCCAGCTGCCGTAAACTGGCTGCTCTCTGCCAAAGTCAATAGAACTATACCACTTTGCTCCAGCTCAGGATTTGGATCTTTCAGGCTGTATCAGAGAATCTGCCATTTCCCTTTGCAGGCAGGTGAAACACTAATGAATATGGAACAAGATCTTGCCGTCAGGGGATTTTAATAAATAAAAATATATTAACAAAAATCAATGCAGGGCCTTGCTCCTGTCAGCATTTGTTCTGGTTCTGCCCCCCCACGCCATTCCTTCTTTGTTCACTGTGATTGCATCTGCATCGCTATGGTAACTAATGAATGATTATTTAATTTACCAATCTCTGGATGCAGCAGTTTAGTGTTTAAGATATTCCAGCACTGTCTGTCATAAACATATGCACACATACAGTCACACACACAGGACATACTATAGGTGCTTGATATTTTAAGCTAAACCTCTCTCTTCAAATGGGACATGAGAGCTTTACCTACTGTGATGATGGCCACAAGCTAAACAGTATGTGCAGACAAACACAGTTGTATTATTTCATGTTTACTGTCAGTATCTGTCAGCTGTCAGCCATCACACCAGAGATGAAGGCAGCACCATTTACATCCCAGAGGATTTCTGCCCAACTCCCAGGTCTTAAAAGTTACTGTGTTTTCACAGGAAGTTTTCAGAAGAAAAGTGGTATTTCATGTTTGTAAGAGCCAGTCTAAAACTGTTATTTTGGAGGAGTGAAAGGGGAAGAACAACTGTCACTGGCTTTTCAAAGGGACCTTAGGCCTTCAGCCATCTGAAGCCTTCAAGAAAAGGATAAGTAATTGCTGGAGGCATGCTAGGGCAGCTACATGCTCTTCCTTGGGGCTCATGTAGGTGGGAACTGACTGGAAAAGGTAGATCGGCATCTACTTTCATGTTTTCTTCCAGCTCCCTAGCTATTTCAGTGCTTTGATGAGCTGGAGATTTTCATGAGATCCCTAGACACCCAGGTACATTTTTGCTTGAAGGGGACTCAGTTTTATTCTATCCTAAAGAATAGTACAGCTGACATTTAATCTGCAAAGGGAATACTTTCTCAGTAGAAAATACTCCTGCTACAGGTGAAGCAAGTAGTTTTAATAAAGTTACTGGTTTCTTTTTTTTTTTTTTCCTGTGACTGCTTGAGGAAATGGGTGTGAAAGAGTAAAGGGACAAGAGTGACAGTATACATCCAGGGATGATATGCTCTTATGCCTGCTGAGTAGCTGCAAGAGAAGTGACATATTTCCCTCCTGGAGCTGGTGGGACCTGAGACCAAGCCCCTTGCTTAGGGCCTGGCGAGGAAGGTTTGCCTGGGCTTGAAGAGAAGGAGGACGTTTCAGGTACTCTAGGAAGAGCCGTGAGAAGTTTAACGCTACACAGTCCTCCAACTCTGCTTACGTGGGAAAACACAGCAAATCAGACTGTGCAGATACCTTGTTGCCCACAGGATACAGGAGGTAGCCTGCTTCTTTTTTGTCTGTCCTTTGAGCCATCCTGGGGTGCTCAAAGGTAAAAATTCCAGGCTGCAGGCATTTGTTTCCACCTCACTTAGCTGAGATGTGCACCTATGTATATCTGCAGACTGTATTTGTAACGGCACAAGTCAGAAACAGCTGTTTTGCATAGGTGAAGCTGAAGTCTCCTGGGTATACTTCACTTTGCCCAAACCCTGGCTCCAAGAGTGGCTTTTGACATGGTGGCTATGCATCATTGCCGTTTCATATCTGAAACAGCATGACCAAGAACTCGTAAATCATGTCCTATTGTTGATATATAGGTGTGCAGTGATCCAGACAGGTAGTTTTATTGCTGGTTACGTGAAACAGTAACTGGATGTATGATGGCCCTCAGTTAACCTGTGGTAAAGTGAAAGCAGGGGCACTAGACTAGAATGAACTGTTATATCCCAAGGTTGATTTAAGGCTAAAATGGGACCTAGATCCACCCAAACTGTGAAACTGTGTAGTCCCTCTGCAACAAATGTTTTGTTTCATTGACTATCGGAAGCAGGCTGCTTTAAAAAAAAGAGATCTCATTCCTGAATCCTGTTTCCCCCCTGACCGTGAAGCTGCTCACCTGGAAGCTATTGAGTGTCCCAAAAGAAAATTGCAGCCATCTTACAGGGATGAGTCATCTCTAACAGCTGGGTGAGACATGATTTTCTAGTTGTACACAACTTCAAGGTTTAAAAAAACGCAAACCATTTTCTGTTCCATATAGGGCTGAAACCAAGTTCCTTCTATTTTTATGGGAAAAAATGCAGAAAGAAAGAAAGATCCTCACTTAGCATAACCAACAGTTCATTAATCAACTCACATCAGGTGAAAAAAATTCAACATTGCCGGCCTCCCACATTCCAGGAAAGTGCTCTGACCACAGAAATATCAGGGATCTCCTTTGCAATCTTCAATTTTTTATGCAAAATGGAACAGTGCCAACCTGTGAAAGTGAGAGGCTGACTTTGGTAGGTAGTTAATAGCTCAGTGATTTATAGTACCCGCTGAGTACATAGGAGTCCTAAGTTCAGGTCTCTGAGAGCCCAGGACTTTAGGCTATTGTCAGTTCTAAGCCTCTCTTGGGTTTTGACCATAAATCACACCCTAGAGATGAAAAATCTTTCCTGACAAAAGTTCTGGCAATGCTGCTATGTTTCCCTGCAAAACACTTGTTTCAGCCACTTGCTATTTTCTGATAAAAAATTTCATTGAAGAACTTAATGAACTATCTCTAAGTGTTTGGCAGCATTGGTTCTTTCAAAGAGCTTAAAAAAATTAAATGTATTTTACTGTATTTTGGATTGCAAAGTCTTTCGGTAGGTTTCCAAAGACCTTTTTTTTTTTTTTTTTTTCAGGGTGGTCCATTTGATATGTATCTTAGCTCTTCAGAGGACTTTGGGACATAAGACTCTGGTGCACTGTGTAGTAAAACGAAAGAGAATTTCCAAATCATGAAAAATTTAGCCTTTCATGTGGATGAAAAATGAGAGGAAATAGCTATTTTCTCCCATTTTTAGTAGAGCAAATTAAGAGAAATCTATTAGAGTACTTGATGCCACAGAAGGGTTTGGGGCTGTCTGATGACAAAGGATAATTTTGGTGAATTTACTGGGATCCACATGGGCAGATTAAACATTGCATCAACTGCAAATGCAGAGAGGCCATTCTAGTGTCTGTGGTGACCTCTGACGTAGCACAGACCTGGGATTCCCCTGCTGACCTGGTTGGGAAAGGAGAAGGTGGCCTGCTTTTCTTCATTCTAATGGATACTATCTGAAAAGTGTAGCTCTTTTTGCTCCTAAGCAAGCTGCCCTGCTTGTTTTCTCATCTGAGGACTCTCCCCTGCCTTCAGAAGAGGTCTGCTCAGAGGGCTCCTGCATGGGATTTCTCAGCTCTTAAACAAATGAGAAAGGTTGATGAATCTTTAACAAATCCTTCCCTTCAACTGTTTGTCAGACTGGGGAGATAAATAACACTGGCAGTCCCATCCCAAGTGCTTTTGCCCAAGACAAGTCCTAGCTCAGCTACTGACAGAGAAATAGCATTTTTTTATTTTGCCCAATAGACTCACTTAACCCATTCTTGACTGCTGGCTGCAGGGATTTGTGTTCCTGATTTCAGCAGATGGACACAGAGCTGACTGAGGGCTGTAAGACAACACTTGAGCCTCACTTCTATGAATAAGCCTAGGAAGAAGACAAGAAAAGCATAAAGAGAATTTAATCTGTTTGTCTGCTTGTGGGTACTGTACCACTGGGGAGAAAATCAATTTAGATAGAATAGTGAGGATGCTGTAGGCAGACTGAATCAAGGAGCAAGAAAGTGTGGTCTTGGCAGAAATGCTGTAAGCATTTCTGACCAGAAGGATATTTCAGAAGCACTGTCTGCTCTTTGCGTGGAGTGGATTCAAGGGGAGAGCATTTCCTTCTCCCCATACTGAGACCGTCTCTGTGCTGAACAGTAGCAATGTGCTACAGAGATGGCATGGTGCCTCAGCCCTGCATATGGAAAACCTGCACTTGGCTTGTGTCAGCCACATGTTTTAGCACGGAAGCTATGTTGCTCTGTACTGGCTGTGCTTTTGCTGGCTCTGGAGCTAGCTCAGGCATCTCTGCTCCACACCTCCATGCACAATGGAGGCATTTCCTTGGAGTTGAAGGAAAATCCTTGGGGACTGCAGCTTGCATTGCTCAGGGGGATTGCCTGCATGTGTGCATGAGTATGTGACTGTTCTGTGTGTAACTAATCTGTTTTGTGCCTTGAGATCAGGCCTGTAGTGTCATTTCTGTGCCATTGGTTTTTCCCTGGGCTTAAGAAAGAGTGAGTTCACTAGCTGACATATTTTTATCTTTACTTAAATATCTTTAAAATAAATCTTTTAACTATCGTTACTTAAAACTCCAGTGTTCATTACTAGGATCAGCATTTTTAGTTAGTTTTCTACTTAGGAAGCACTGATAAAACATGAACAAGGGCATAAGGGTCCTTTTACTCTCTGAGTACCAGCTAGCAGAGTAGGCTTTGTTTGTGAGCTTCTGAAGTAGCCAGGGACACAAGAGAGATGAGTACACTTTAATGCTGTTCCTCTCAAGTGTCACCTTGGGGTGACTTGTTACTTATAAAACTGCTTGGGCTTCTCTCAAGCTAAGATTGCTCCAAGGCAACACTTTGATCAGGCATGACAGTGAAGTACATTCACTGAGCCATAACGTTATATGTGTCCTGCACAATAAACAGCAGTCAGATACAGGGGCGATCTGCAGCAAATCACTGCGGGCTATCACACAGCACTGCTGGCTGTCCCATGGGCATCCCATGGGAGCCGGGATGTGCTAGTGACCTCCCCCACTGCCAGCTGCCAAACTAGGTTGCAAGTTCCAAAGGCAAAAAGAGCAGTGTTCTGAAATGCTGGTTACGTTTTGTCTATCTGTTGGACTTTCATTTATTTCTTAACACTTCAGCAAGAAACAGCTTTGCTTTGCTTTTCCCCGCCCATCACTGGCTGTCTATTATTGCCTGGTGTGAACATTTTCAGTACTCTTTCCTTCTTGCCAAGTACAGTAACAGGGGAAAGGGGAACAGACTTATGCTGGTGGCAGTCTCTCTGTGGCTCCGCTTCTTTGCAGAATGGGGAAATGAATCTTCCTTTTTTTTGCCATTTTTTGCCACATTGTGTTGAATTGCCACTTGATGCTGAGAAAATATGGACTCATTGTGATTTTCCCTTTTGCTGCTGGTGGGTTGTAATACTGCAGTGTAAAAAAGCCTGAATCTGTTTCCAAGCTGATGGAAAAAGGAATGTACTGGCAAGCCAAGATGGTGTGTACTGAGCACAAATAAGGGTCGATATACGGTTTAAACAGTATATTTAAACACAAGTTTCTGTCTAAACATCAGGAAACACTTTTTTACTGTGAAGGTGACCGAGTACTGGCACAGGTTGCCAAGGGAGGTTGTGGAATCTCCATCCTTGGAGATCTTCAAAAGCCATCTGGACATGGTCTTGGGCAACCAGCAAGTAGCCCTGCTTGAGCAGGTGGGTTGGACAAGGTGACCTCGAGAGGTCCCTTCCAACCCCAACCCTTCTATGATCCTGTGATTATGGACTTTAGGCTGTTATAGCCATAGTTCTGACAGGTCATAAGGGAGATAAGGTTTATGAGTAGAGTAGTATTATTTTTTAATACACCAATAATATTGTTAGGAAAAAAATGGACAGACTTTTGGACATAAGCTTTCGTCATATTCTATGTGCCTAAAATCTTGGGTATTTTTATAAATATGGTGGCTGTTTTAAGAAAAGATACTGACTTTATCCACATTTTTTTTTGGTCTTAATATAAGCACATGCATACAATGCAGATCCCGATAGCCCTCACAAATAAGGAGAAAGGTAACTAATTCCTTTATAACTTACAAATGTGGGCCATGATCAGCAAATGTGCACCCAGACCAGAGTGACCTCTCCCTGATACCAATAGCTGCTTTTTCCAAAGGAAAGCCCTCACTGTGGAAATGGAAAGTCCTGAGGAAAGAGAAAAAAGGGGTGTTCATTGCCGGTTTGAGTCAGTTTATCAGACAGTTGCTTCTAGTTAATATAGTCCATTATGTTGAGATATAAATGGTATGAAGGACCATTTTTAGCAGAATTTTTAGCACAATTGTTTGCTTAGGCTTTTTGAATCAGCTAAGTAGATCCCCATGACATAGATGTGACCAGAAAGATACTCCAGCGAACAATATGAGTTTCAAGCATGAAAAACTTGCAAGATCTAAGGAAGTGAGATGCTTAGTCATCAACTCTGCAAAATACATAGCAAAGCAGGGCTACATTGCAACTTCTAGATCAGTGCTGCTGGAAATTGCCTAACCTACAGCCAGTCATTGAAGTCTCCGCTTCCTCGGCTTTACCATTTAGTTCCATACCTACCTAATGTATTTCTGACACATTTCCACAATGTTTAAATAGCGTCTCCTCTCAAATATGACCAGTTTGCCAGAAACTGATGCCCTCTCCAGGTAAAGCTGTGACTTGGTGACAAAAAAGATTGACTTGAGGGAAATGTACCCAAAGATGCAGAAGTGTGTAAGACAGGAAAAAAAGAAAAAGGCAGAGAGGCCATTTCATGGCTTGCAGATTGACTTCTTTAATGACATTTTCATTAAGAGTTCTTGCTGCTAAATGCCATGGGTTTCTCCCTTTAGAGCTGTCTGCATTAATAATGTGTGACTCTACTGGGAAGTGATTTACATAAAACATGCTTCTCTCCTTACAGACAGGAGCTCTGTGCTGGGCCAGAGAGAGAAGGAGAAGGAAGGTAAGTGTGCTTTGTAAATGAAGGGTAGTTTCCTATGTTGGGCCATGAGCACCCATGAAAAATTTCCCTCCTCTCCACCACCACCCTGGCCCGAAATATTTCCCAGCTCAGGGTCCATATTGCATTGAGGTGAACATTTTTACACAGGTCTGACACAGACTACTGTGGTGGAAGGGCCGGGATCAGCTGAAGCAGATCAACACTGCAGAGGAGCTGTAGATGGAAGTAAATTCAGCTTCCCCTGAAGGGCCTTTTCTGCATGTTTTATATCACTTCTGCAGTGCAAAGCAGTTGGGGCCTCTGATCCCAGCCTTCTGCATTTCTCCTTAAGTGTCATGTAAATAGGTTCATATTTTGTGGTCTGTCAAGTTCCAGACAGACACCAATATGAAAACATGACGACTAGAAAACAGAAAGTGAAATATAACTTTTTTCCAACTTCATAAAAAAATATTTATTTAATTTCTTTATAAATATGACTGGGACTTGACTTTATGGCTTTTTATCAAAGTTGGATACAAAGCAGCCTGGACCATTTGTTGCTAAGTCATCCCCTGCGTGCTTTTCTGTTATAGATGAAATGGTTTATGTTGACTCATAAATAGAGAGATGTACAGCTTCTTAGCTTCTTCCCACAATGTTGCAATAAATTAATAGGAAACATACTGCTGAGTCTGTGCTCTCAAAGTGGATTCCAGTTAAAGTAATACCAAGTGAGATCTCAGTTAAGTTGAACTTTCTAAGAGTTAGTGATCTAAGCTGTCCAATGCATGCTTTCCTAGAGGGAAACAGTGACCTCCAAAATGGCTTGGCTCTCTTATCTAAGCCACCTATTTTAAGATGAGATTGGTTTCTGAGGGTTCTTATCTCTCTCCATTGACTATGGAGAAAGATACGGTGACTTAGCTTAGATCTGAAGAATTTCAAAAGCTGCCTTGGTAGTTTGAGAGATTTTTTTTTTAAGAGGCGACAGAATGGTTTGGAAATGGAAGTAAAGATGCCATGAGTTTAGTTTCATTTTATATTTTAATTTATATTTCTTTTATATATATAATTAAAATATATAACCTTAACATGTTTTAAAGTAAAACAAAGATAAGATTGTCCATGAAGAGTCCTTGAAAAGGGAAAATAATCTCTTGCTTGTGGTGGACACTTAGGCCATTGTAATTATGTTCTAGATACATCTGAGAACATTCATTTCTGTAAAATACCATCTTAGACCACTGGAAAGGAAAATAAGGCATCATTCATACATAATTAAGTAAATCCTTTCTGTTTCTCACATCTCCATGAAAACAGATTTGTTGTTCAGCTCATTAGAAATAAACACTTTGCTGGTACTTCCAAAGGGAGGACTAGCCTGAAGATGCCATTAAGAATCAGAGAAGAAATCAAAGACTTTGGAAGATAAGCACTTTTACTTCATGAACCCATGTTAATTTGATAGTTGGAAATTAAGGACTGTGGATGAAAACTTACACTGGCACCTGGATTCATCTCACAGCAAATGCCAATAAAAGTTCAGTTCATGTTTTTTAATTGATAGATTTGATGTTAGAGTAGTAAGGAGGGCAGTCTTGTAGTCTTGGTCATGATGTCTTCTGTGAAACTACATGCAGACCAAAGTGATTTGTCGACATTGGTTTATTTGCTGAGTTCAGGCTTGTACTTGTAGTACTGCACCCAGATTATCCTTTCAGCAGAATAAATCATAAAAGCTACAATTCAAATTGTTTCACATTTTGCCTTCCTTTTCTTTATCTAATTTCTACATCAACTAAAACCATCTATAAAGTAAAGTATTGCTGATTTTCCTGGGGGATTGTGCAGATCAATGTTCCTGGGAAGTTGACTGAAATGTAACTTTAAGCTTTTGATTCTTTAAATAGCTTTGATGAAATGTTAACACTTCTTCTGTATCATATCTGTAACAAAGAGGGAAGATTAGAAGTGAGTTTTGGCTTCAGCAAATCATATTGTTGTCTTTTAAATTAGTTATGCTGTGGGCATGGTGCCTGTAGTTTGCTTAATCTGTTAAACCTTTTTTGGTAAATTAATATTTTGGACAATGATGAATATAAATAATTTACATCTACATCTTTCATGTTGTATGTTCGCTGAGCTGGATTTGCAAAGGCATCAAGCCAGGATGTAATTCCTGGCTTTATTAGGTTATGAAACAGAATCTAGCCAGAAGATATAATGTCCTCAAGCTGTAACATCATCAGCAACAGACAGACATTAATGCTGCTGGACCTAATGGAATTAGATTTCATGTACATTAATGAATGCAAATGCCACTTAATTTTTACAGCTTGAGTTGTAATACATTGCATGTGACACATCTGCTACTGAAAAAAATATTCAAATGTGTGATTCTTACACACAGTGTCCAATTTCAGCACTGTAAAATGTATCCTCTTAGGGAAGAGGGACCGGAGAAACATGCCAGCAATATTACTGCATAATTTAAAGCAACCACCAAAGAGAAATGTTAAAATATGCACCAGGCAATTACAAGCGTTGTATATGTTTTTATTCTCCTTTGCTGCTGTTCAACAAGGAGTAGTAAAGAGATTTAGAGCAAGTGGCAACCATAGCAACAAGGAATTTTCGGTTCAACCTGGTGCTGTATAACTTCTGGCAGAGAAACACATTTCAGGATACTTTGTCAAGTGTTGATTCTTCCAAAAGATATGTGCAGCACTTTCAGTTCTGCCTCTCAGGCACTGGTCCCATAGAGATACGTGAGAACCAATTTCAGTGCAAGCCCAAGCAGAAGCGATTACAATCGGGTTACGCCAGAGCTGGTCATGGTGCTTGTTCAGCGGTGGTCCCTTGGGTTTGTTAATTATCGGGGATAATAAGTTCCATTCTGCTCTCTGTGAGAGAAAAGGGAAATAGATGTGATATGGAAGGTTTCTATCCCTTACCAGTCACCTGCTCCATCCAGCTGTGGCTGTGAGAAGTGCCAAGCAGAGCTCTGCCCCTCTGACCTGGTCACAACAACTACCCTGCTCTGGGGGGTACAGAGGGCACCCTCAAGCACAGCTCATCAGGAGTGGTAATTACTACAGTGACTGTGTCCTTAGACTTTTGTTTGTGCTTCCTGGCACATCCATTTTGCTTGCAGACGGCTAGGAAAACTCAAGGGGAGTACAGGTGATATGCAGAACTCAATCATGTATGCAAATCCCCCAGAAAATTTATTTAGTTGATGAGGGTCTGGGGTTTTTCAAAGACAGTCCAGTGTTTAGTCACTGTGCATTTTACAAAATAGAGTGGGTATGCATAATGTTCGAGATTATGGCAGACATAGTCACGAAGAAGTGTGCCTACTGATCACAGACTAAGCTGTGCAAAGTCAGAAGGATCTGGGACTCTCGCTTAGGTGAAAAAGTTGACCTTCACAGCTAGACACCAAAATGAAACATCCATTGCTTCTTGTGACAAAGAGTTAATTTGCACAGTTAATTCCGATATGGAAACAGCATCAAGATGACAGGACAACAAATGGTATGCAATCTAAAAGATGAGTTCGATGTTATTCCAGAGAACATGTTAGAAACAACTGTCATTAAATGTCAGCTTTTTCTTCTGTTCGAGGCAATCCTTCTACTTTTCTGTATAAGATGGAGCTGTTTTACACACTCACTTAAAGCAGGCTGAGGGCTTTTTATTTTTATTTGATGGGCCAGACACAGCAGAGGTACTGAGGTATGTAAGCCTCTTATATTAATAGTCTTGTTTTCCTTACCCTTTCCCCATGGTCACCTTAGGAAGACACTTTGCATGCCCCAGGTCTGCAGATCCCAGGCTGAAAGCCACTACATGATGAGAGGTGCCCCTTGAAAGTCCCTTAGCCAGTCATTAATTCATGCCATTGAATAAGCAGCTCCATGCTCCCAGGAGTAGCTGGAGTCCTTAGTCACTAACTAAGAAACTCCCTCATTTTTAGGAGTAATTTGCCAATTGCTTTTTTTTCTAGATATGCAGGGTTGGGAATAGGTCCTAGAAACGATGCATGTAAAGTACACGTCTGACCATTTTATCTAACACTCCTTTGAAGGTTACTTATCACGAGATGCTGTGATAGCACATAGATCTCCTCCACCTCATTACACCTTAATTTGAGATCATGACACATAAAATTGTTTCGTAAATTATCTGGAAATAGCTGTGGCTGACTCTGCATCCCGGAGGGGGAAATCTATTGCCTTTTGGCAAGACATATGAAGTTACCTATGATCAAGGGAGCACATTCTTAAATACTTTATCTCCGTATGTGCAATCACTGTATCAAGTTACAACAGCAGGAAGTAGAAGAAAATAAAGTATTGCCATCACACTTAAGAATATAGATGTTTAGAAAGGAGTGAATTAAGTGAGTCAGAAATCTAGGATCTGTTACTTTTTTTTGGTTTTTTGTTTTTTTTTTTTTTTCCAGTAATACCATTTTTTGGACAGCCTGGGGTAAAAAAAGCAGAAGGTGGGTACTATTATTTGAGCAAAGTTCCCAACAACTATTGCATGTGGATAGCCTTTGTATTGTGCAGATTGTCTTCCTCCGCACACATACTTTGTTTCTTGCATTGGAACACTTAAAGCATATCCAGCAGAGTTACACATCTGCATAAATATTTGATAACTCTAATTGTGCAGCCTACACCATACTCTGACCCTTGGGCATGTAGTGCAAGTAAATGTGCATACCACCCGTATATAAAACGTTAAGGTGATCAGGGAATGTGTGAGATTGCCTGAAGCATCAATTTAAAGCAACAGCTCTACTTGTGCTGTTTCAAAATCAGAGGAAACAAATGTTCTTGTTTTGTAATTAAAGATAGTTACTGTTAAATGATTTCACAATATTTGTAAATTAACACGAAAATCATCACCTTCTCATTGTCACTTCCATTATAAACACCTGTCCTTCAAGAAATCTTTCACATGTGAAAGACTCTCATCTTTAGAAATGTAACAAGATAAGAAAGAGGTTTGGGGCATAGAATGGTCTAAATACCATTTTGTTTCTTAGCAAAAGCATTGTTAATCATGGATTTAATTTATCTTGAAAAGAGGTGAACTATAATTATAGCTCCTAGAAATACATACTGAAGGATTTCTATCTTTTATTTTCTGCTAAATATAATTTTGCATCTAAAAAAAAAAAGCTGGCTATGTTTCTTTTGAAAAAGCTGTTTCTGAATGTATATCAGTAGACTCTGTTCTTCCTGAATCACTGATAAATTGAAATACTAATGTTGAGAAATAAAAATCTCATTTTTTCACTTCCTGTTCACATCCATCTTAAATGCAGAAGACTTGAGGTCATTCTTGTAGGTGGGCATAAGACCAGGATTTCCATCCTGTGGAAAATTCTGATACTTCTAATTTTTCTTCCTCATGACTTGGAATGAAAAGTTGAGACAGTTTGGGGAAGTTCCAAACTTTCCAGTCTCACGTTTACTCATAGTGCTTGTTTATCTGAAATAAATTGCTTCTTTTAATCTTTTTTTTTTTTTTTTTCATCCTTAATATCTCCAGAAGACTGAGAATCTGAGTCTTGTGGGATTTTTACTTCCAGCTCCCCTGCTTTTGATTTTTCTCTCCAGGTTGAGTGTCTTGATTGGATGGAACCTGTTTGGCCACACCGCAGTCATGCACTGCCCATCTAGGTGTAATGTTTCAGCTGAAGGGGCAGCATGAGAACTGTCCTCTTGGGAAAGCTTATGAATTCTTGTGTATAGCACTGCAGCAATTCAAGTGGACGCAGCTTAGTGCTGAACTGACACACCACAAATTCATCTGAGACGTTTCTATTCAGGCTGACATGATTCAAAGGCATTTCATTTCTGTGTTCTAATGAAAAAGTGAAAAATTACTTTTACTCACAGAAATTTTGACTTTATGAAGAGCTGCATTTCCAGTTATCAAGACAAAGACATGTTTCCCAAACAGCATAAATCAAAGTTGTTTTCCTGTTTACAAACATCCCAGCCTTGCCTGCTGGGTAGATAAAGCAGAGCATGTTCTGCTGTATTTCAGTGTAGCTGCTCACCCTCAGCTGTCCTCCTCAGCCTGGTTGAGGGTAGTGGGAAAGACCCACATTAAAAAATAATAATACTCTCTTTTTGCTTTTCAAAAATAAGAAAATGTATATGAAGAGTGGAATCTTTAGCTTGCATGTTTCTTTAACATGTCTCAGAAAATCTAGGCCAAGCCCTCGGCCTTCTGCTTGCATATCTCCCCCTTCAATCTGTTCTAGTGCCTGGGGCCATTACCAGCGGGACCCTTCTTGCTGACCGTGAAAGTCTCCAGTTGCAGTGGGCTGAGCCAATCACCCTTCACATCCGTTATCATTAATGGAAGAAATAGGCCCTTTTATGGCTCAGTTCATGTGCCCTTTCCAGGCCCCCATATTGGGACACAAGCATAGTGCCCTGCAAGTGTCCGTTCACAGAATCACAGAATCATTCAGGTTGGAAAAGACCCTTGGGATCATCGAGTCCAACCATCAGCCCTACTCGTTCACTCCCCTGTCTGTGCAGAGACTGAAGGCAGCTATCACAGGGGTAAAGCTCTGTGTTTTGTTAAGTCAGTCAAGGAGCCTGTGAAGATATCTCCTAACTCCAGACATAAGGAAGTATGACAAGTATTTTAAAATTGGTAACAATCCGTCATTATAAATGCTTCACTGAAATTAGTTTGTTACTTGTTGTTATACTCTTAATGACATACTCTTAGCCTGAGAAATATTTGTAACTGTGAATAAGTGAGATCCAGATCCAGGAACCAACACCTTATGAAAGTAAAACATTTGCCATCAGCTTCAACAGAGCTTTGCTTTTTATAGTAAAACTAGCTGGATATATGAGACTACCACTCACTATACTGGGGCACCCATAAGTAGTTTTGGCTAATGTCTGATTTCTAAATGGCCTGGCGTGTTTTACACAGAGGCATCCAAGACCCATCAGAGCTCTTGCACATGCATCCCTAAATCTGAGAAAGTACATTTATAATGAGCTATCTATCTGAGGTTGTTATCATTTTTAATTTGCTTCTAAAGGTGAAATCCTCAGTGGCAGCTCAGAGCTAAATTATATGGACTGAGGGGTTTCCAGGTTTTTGAACACACAAATAAACTTAGCAGCTAAGGAAATGTTCTTCTGTCCCTAGTGGAAAATTGACTTTAAAATGAAGCAGAGGGAGAGAGGGGTTGGGTATGGAGTCTCCTGGGGTAGCTGGCAGAGGTTTTTAAGCTAGGAAACTGCCTGATTTTATTCACTGGAAGAAACAAGATTTGTGAAACAATTCAGCAATTTGCAAGCATCTAGCATCATTTGAGGTGCTCTAACAGTATTCTACTTAGCCTCCTACCTCCCTCTCCAGTGGGCAATGGTCTCCCAGAAGTCCTGTGTCAGATGTGGCTTGGATGTCCTAGGAGGTCTCAAATGGTGCTAGAGATGTCCAATATACTTTACATCTCATCCCAACAGAAAAAATCCAAAGCTCAGTGCTTGAGCCAAAGAAACAGCTATGTAGCACCTGTGGAATGCTCTTTTTAAGCATTTGCCATCCTGCATAATACCAGTAATTTTTTCCTGTATTAAAAACCAGTAAATGCAAATGGGATTTCAATGAATTTTTAAACATCTGAATTCTAAATCAAATATTCTGAGTGCACCAAATGTGCAGTCTTCGCTTGAGAATGACAAATATATGGGGAAACATTAGGTTTTCTGGGGTAGAGGTAGAGGGCAGACAAAGCTCTGAAGTAAAACAAAACCTTTCAAGGCTTTTGTTCTGTAACACCATATTTGGCTTCCTTAAAAATTGACTGTGAGGAGTGGAGATGATAAGCAGGATGTCTCTAAAAGCATTCACTGATGTATTGATGCATAATCTGCTGGAAGAGACTTTCAAATCAGCACTGCGCTGCACCCTGAAGTGCGTTTGGGTGGCACTTGCAGGCCAGGCTGCTCTGTTGCTTGCTGGATGGGAACGGTGAAGCAGAGGAAAGTGAGAGTCACTCCTAGCTGCCTCCCAGCTCGGTTTACGGTTGGAGTCATCCAGGGTGCACTTAATGTCAGCTTCATAGCAAACATTTGTGAGAAGTCAGCAATTTGGATAAAAAAGTGGTTTTAATGAATTTAAGTCATTACCTCCTGGGTTGTTGGTATACACACATACAGTTTGATTTTAGCAAAGTGTTCATGGGAACTGTCACTGTAACGGGAGGTATTGTAGGACATATATTGGAGCAGGTGTGGTGGAACATTCCTGGAATAAAAGTGTTAAGTCTGATTGCTGTGAGTTAAGGCCAGCAGTCACAGATGGCAGTACCTGATGTTAGCCCCAGTGAAGTAATATTTAGACCACTTTAGATATCTGACATTAAACCTAGTTGTCTGCAGAGGCAGCGACAGTCCAGCCATCCTACCTTACTAAGTGCTTATTAAAGACAGAAAGTGCTGCAATGCCAGTGTATTTGTTGCTTTACTTTTCCAGCATACGGACGTCTTCCTTGTATCAGCAGAAGTAAAGGCAAACATTATGCTAACCTACCATACCCTGGCACCAGGGGTAGTGCCGACTGCTCTGGTTAGAGACCTCCGGGGAATCGGTGGGCAGTGACAGACACTCGCCCTGCCAGAGGTGCCTTGTGCTGCCTACGGACAGTGGGCTGCACCTTGTTCTCAGGTTTGCTTAACCCAGTGCAATAGGTAGAATCAGGAAGTGGCAAAAACTGACACCATGCAGTCATGAAGTCATTCAGGCTGGACAGGCCCTGAGGAGGTAATTTTCTCCTTGGATATAGGGGTCAGGAAAGGGTCTTAGTTTTTTGCATGGTATGGATGAGTGTGGCTTTAGTGTCGGTGTGATTTGGATGAGGTCTGGTAGCACATGTTTAAAAGGAGGGGGCCTGACACTGGGGCTCGGGACCCTCCCTACCTAGAGTGTCTTCATCTGGACCAGCAACATTCCTGCTCTTCCAGTCCTAGGATTTCCCTCAGGTGTGTTCCAGGTTGATGAATTTATGGTGGCTCAAATGCTGGTGAATGACTGATTACCAACATGAAACAGATGCTTCTTGTGATACTATACTAGAATTGGACCCTGCTTTTGAGGACAGAATGAATGGGTTAAGCCCTTTCATTCCTTTTGCCCTCTTGAGAGCTTGTCTGCTTGTCTTCTGGAAGAGTGTCCAGGACATGTGATTGCTTGTGACATATTGCTCTGATTTTGCTCATCACTGCAATCTCACATCACTTTGCAGAGTTTTAGGTATGTGTTGTTCTATGCTGAAAATCTATTTGATTTGGGAAGACTGCAGTAGAAGTTCACCACTGTTCTGTACTTTATTAGATGATCATGCTGGCAGGTTGCCATAGCTGCAGGTGCCAAATAGTCAGAGCTCTTCCTTTTCTATGAGGACTTCAACTTCTCTGTCAAAAGGAAGAAAATATTTTTTCTTCTATCATTTACAGCACTTGTTTACGTCATCATTACTGAAGAGTATGTAGCAAGAACACAGGAAGTGATTCACCAGTGAGAAACAAGTATAAAGACGATTTAGAAAATGGTCATTTACATAGTCTAATGGAGAGGCCTGATTTTATTCTGTCTTACACCTGCAATATTTGCAGAAAAGAGTTGACTTTTTCTCTGTGTTATTTTCTTCATAAAATGTTGGTTTTTTTTTTCCAGTTCCACACTGCAGTGGTTTAATGAACAGTCCAGGTTTCTGAAAGCTTATTTTATTCTATGGACAGTAAGTGACACAGCCATAATGATAACAGCCTTCTTGAAGTCATCACTCTGTCACAGTTGCCCTGAGGGAAACATTTCAGATCAGTGACTAGCGAACTTTACTGTCACATTAACCAAAAAGTCACAGACAGTTTGAATTTGCACTAATGTAAAGCAGAAGTGAATCAGCTTTACACCAGTGTGGCTTTAGGGCCAAGCACACTGTTAATCTATGTTTTTCACATTGACTGCTCTAATATGTTCACTTATTTTCCTTCTGTAGTAAAATAAATCCACGTTTCTGTAGGAGATCCTTTTGTATAAACAGTTACCATGCATGTTATGTTAACTCATTACATGGATAAAGTCAACAGCTAATCCCTGCAGTTTGTTTTCACTGACACAGGATGTATTTCTGCCAGCATGGTCAAGATGTGTTAAAGTAAGCATTCTTGAGCAGATACAAGTCAAGTCTATGCTTCAAACCAATTCAAGAGGTGGGGTTTTAATCCTTCATATGGTGTAATTTATAAAGAAGCAGACATAATGCTAGGCTTTAGGAGGATGGCTAGAAACTTTTTGCTAAAGTAGAAATGATGAAGAAAATAGCTGTTCAGTCTCTCCAGGTCTTATAGAACAAACAATGCTGGAAATACAGAGGTTTTATTTCTCTCTACTCTGTTGCACTAGTTTTAGACAGCTGACTTAGATGAAAGCCATCTTTTGCTAATATTAATGAAGGAAAGATCAGGATCAAATTAGATTTACCATGTAAAGTTAACTTTACTACTTGTAGACCAACAAAGCCAACAGGACCTTAGTGTGGAAGGTGATATCAAAATCTAGCCCTGCAGAGATTATAAAGGTTAAAAAAACCCCACCAAAATTCAAGCTTTTGTCACACTGAAATAAGGAATCAAAAAAATATCATGAGCTGAAGGAGAAAGTAATTCACAATTAAGAAACCAATTTCAGTTTCAAAGAGTTTGCTTGTTTTGAATGAGTAGTCTCTTTTAATTATGGAAATTGTATTGGTGAGTTTTTCCTAAGTATTGTGAGTCCTACAATGTATTTCAGATGGGAAGCTGATTAATATTATATTGCTATGTCTGAGGTGTGAAGTTTCCGCCTTTTTTTTTTTTTTCATCAGCAAATGTTAGACAATTTACTGAGTGAGTTCCAGACTGGAGAAACCAGAAGCAGCAGTCCCATGCTAATTGGGCATTGCCCCTGCTTGCTTGCCTCTCGTGGAGCTCCAGACCTGCCTCCCTGGGAGTGGGTGCAGCAGCTGAGCTGGGCACGGGCCGTTCACATCCTGTAGGCAGCTGCTCAGAGACTCACCCGTGGAGGAGCTGAGCCCTTGCTTCAGCTTGAAATTCATCAGATTTCCCTACTTTTGTAAATCTGGCCACGGTGCAGCTTGCTGATTTTCAGCTTTGCCTTCAATGACTCTTTCCTCTGAGTCCTGAGGAGTCTTGTATTTTGGTTCAGCAATACTGACCCCTCTTCCAGCTGCACTGCTGCTCCCCTGTGACGTTCCTTACAGCTGTGTTTCTTCTCTGGGGTATTTGCTCATGAGACACTCCTCTCCCATTGCCTGAACTCTGGACTTCTCACTGACCTGGCTACAAGTGGCCTGGCCCTTGTTTGGCTGCTGTCTCCCTCCAATTTCTGCCTGTGACAAGTGTCTAATGCTCCCATTTTCCGATGACTGAAATGGTACATTTTCTCCACAAACCATCTCATTGGTGCCAAATGCCCCTGTCTACACACCCTAATTGTAGGTGTGACAGGCCTGTCAAGTCTTGCACATCGGAAGCTTTGCACCTTGAGAGCTCTGAAGTGGAAAGAAACAAGTCTGTTATTAATGGACTCTGCTTTCCCCTCCAGAGCTGATTCTTCTGGATGACCTACTGCGGCATTTCTCTAATCTTCCAGCTCGTCTTCATCACTGGTTTTCACACACATGAGTCCATCAGCTTGAGTGGTACATGTTTGAGAAACTATGGATATTTCTCAGTAAGCCTGGAAAGGAGGGCAAGCAGGCAAGGGACTGCAAGGGTGTAGAAGGAGGAGTTGGAAAGATATCTTAATTAATTATGTTCATTAAAATGAAGACAGGGGATATTTCATCTACATACCTGGTCTTTTAAGCGATACTGTTCACAGTCTGTGTTATGAGATGCAGAAATTTGCATGACACCGTGTCTGCCCAGATGTCATCAGGTGGCAGCCGCATCCTGATGATCCCCCTTTTCTGTATGCATTTGCTGATAAGTCCTGCTGGTGAAGGTAAAAAAGTAAAGACCTTCTAAATGCAGAGGGAACGGACTACATAGCAACATGAACAGAGCATCATAAATCAATCTTCCCTCAGGAAAAAAAAATATCCCTGCAGACTCCAGCCTGCTACAGAGGGAGCATAAATATCTTTTAAATACAGGAAGCAGATCATGTTTCTGGAAGAAACTTTAGTCTCCAGAGTTTATATGCTATGGATCTTCTTTCACATAAGTTAATGTAAAGCTGGGCTAAAATTGGTAAAAGTGAGATCAGGCCCTTTGTCATAGGCTGAGATATTTATAAACAGCTTTGTCTTCAAACAATGTGGGCCATCCATCATGTGTCTTAGCCTTAGAAAATAGTGCACAGTTCTGAGGAGCAGGACTGAAGTTTAGTTTGCTTTGAAGGAGGCAATGTTCAAAGAAAAATGTCTTCTTCGCTCAGCAAAATTGTTCTGATTTCCATGGTACCACACCGAGCATGTTCTAAGGGGATTGTTTCTCCCCATTAACCTTAGTCAGGGCTTCTGCTTCATCTGCTGAGTGAGGGCTCTTATTGCCTCAAATATATTAAGCTACATATTTCTCCCTGGCAAGCCCAGGTCAGCTAAGGAAACCAAAGGAATTCAATAAGTTAAATTTTGGAAGGAAATGTGTCGTGTCCATAAAAAAATAACTCCCTACAGAAATATACTTCCAGCAATGAACTCTGTTTGAGCTGTAGGAAGAGATACTATTTATTAAATGGACAAAGAAACAGTGAGAATTATGTCAAATTATAAAACTATATAGGGCACTTTGACCAGCAAAAACTGTTTAGAAAATAGAAATTCAAGTATTTGAAAACTGATATTCTGAATAGGAGTCTGAGTTTTAAAAGAATTAAAAAGAAAATTCCTGCTTAAAATTAATTTGAAAATATTTAATTGTCTCATTCTAGTCACATTGCAATAGTTTAATATCAATTATTACACATAATGCCTTAGTATTTTAAATAGAAAGAATAATCAAGTTAAATGTATACAGTTTTGCCTCACAAAAGCAATTTGGCATTAACAGGATGGAACAGATGATGTAAACACAAAGCTGTGGAAATTATTTATTTAAGTTTCACTTATGTATAACTTGGCCCTTTAAAAGTTTCACTTCTGGAGAAGCTTTAAACCTTTGGCCACCAAATATTCTTTAACCAACACTAGGGTAGTAACTGCATCCTGTTGAAGTGCAGTAGGCTCAGGGTGTTCTTATCAGCAATCTGGCTGCTCCCCATTACTCTGTGAAAGTGTTTCTCACAAAAGGGCAAGTGTTAGTCACCCTCTCACTGGTTAGAGATTCAGCCTCACAGCTGCCCCTCCGAAGCAGTAAAGCACAGACCAAATTGCTTTACTTTCTGCAAATATATGTTCTTTCCAGGCCTTCAGTGTTGCGCACACTTGCAATACATAAAAGTCTGGCTCGATGTTATTCTCTCTGTTAGAGCAAAACACAAGCAAACCGGATTCATTTCATTTAGTTAAAGTTTACTGTTTCCTACAACTGTGACAATTAACAGGACTCATAAAAATAAATCCTGCAGGTTGCTGGGACTTTAAATAGTAAATGTGATAATCCTCTTATATTTATACTTCTCTTTCTTAAAGGAAATCCTTGAATCTGTGGTAGCACTCTCATTTTCCACACAGAAAGAGCAAACAGTCAACTAACCTTAGAAGCCAGACTCACAAAACTGACCAAAATAGACTTTTGCTGAGAGAACGGGATAAAAATTTTGCAAACCCCCTCCTTCTCAAACTTGCAAGTAAGAAGATTGAAGCCCTGGGACAGGTCTCCTCTATTTTTTTCTGGGAAATAAGATCTTTATGGGAACAAAGCATATGAGATGTAAAATAAGCAGAGATAATGCCAGTATATGTTCTGTCAAATGTTAACATGGATCTTTTCATGCCCGTATATGTTCTGTCAAATTTTAATATAGATCTTTTCATATGGATAATTTACTCCAAGATTCTATGGAATTAAATATGCTGTATCTGCCTCTTTCCTTTTTTTTCTTTTTTAACACGCCATAAAAAGTAATTTTAAGAACTTATTGCTTTAATATATTTTATAGGAGCTTCTATAATGGAAATATTATTTCTTCTGTTGTCTTGTACAGTAGTGCTTTAGCATATTTTTATTTTCTTTTGGGCTTCAGCTTTACTACCCACAAAATGGAAATAACATGTTACCTCCTATGAAAAGCAGTATACAAGGAGCAGTATAAAAGACCAAGATATTAGTGCTCTTCCTGTTTTTATCCTTTTTGACGCAAGCATTCAGCTAAATATAAAGTGTAATGATAGATTGTTTCCATAGCTGGAGAAAATGATGATGGAATCAAGGGTTTCTTTTCATTTCTTCTTCTTTGTCGAGCCAGTGTCTTGTTTTTCTGACAGCACAGGCATTCCAGCTGGTTGGTGTCCTTGCCTGCAGCGTTGAGCCCCTTTCCTCTCAGCACGTAGGTACAGAAGTCTCTTTGGTTTAGTTTTTCTCAGGACTGTGTGCCTAGTGTTGTCCTGACTCTGATCTGGTGTTTCTTGGCAGCCTTCTCCCTTAGCTTCTCTGTTTCTATTTGTGTTTCTAATTGATACTCAAGCCTTTGCAAAGAGAGAAGCCTTTCTGCACACATGTGTCTTTGTTTTGGGGTGATCTGGGCTTGCCTGTGGGACAGGAGATGCCTTGGACCTGCTCTCTGGTTCCATAAGGGCTCTCCTGGAACTCTCTGTACTCTGTGGTAAATGACGGGCAGCAATTACATCCAACCTTTAGCACTGTTTTAAGAGGATAATGATACCTATTGTGAAAAAAATTATCAGTGATACTGCTGTAGCATCTGATCACCTAATTGCATATTTCATCTTCTGATCATAGAAATAGCAGCCATGAAAGAAGTATAATTAATATTGCAGCTAAGAAAATGTTCTAGCAGCTGTAATTAGGGCTGGATAAATTGTTAACTGTGAATAAATAATCCAAAGTGTACTTGATCCTTTGGTTTGTGAATCAATTAGGGAGTTCTGATTTCTCTCTTTTCCTCCCTTTCTTTCTTTTTTCCCTAAATGCAACTATTACTAAGATGGCAGAAAATGTCAAATTTCCATGGCATTCAAACTATCTACTTCATGGGATAGAATTACTTAACCAAACTGCATGGTGCTGGTGGGTACAACTTTATGAAGAGCATAACAAATAAAAAAACACCAGTAATGGGAGAGGACAGTGCCTCAGAAGGTATGAATTTTCAAGGCAGCTGAAGACCCACCTTCAGCTGTCATTGGTGTCTTTACCAGCGTGGGAGAGTGAGCACTGATCCATGTTCCCAGGGCTTCCCAAGCTTTAAGGTGAATGGACTCTTATGTGAGTAAATAGCAATTAATAGCAGAGATGTGTGTGGTCAAGTTGAGGTATGTTTGGAGTTCAGGTGAATGTCCATCACTGCTACGGGTCTGGATTGCTACTGCTCTGCATTTTATGTTGGTATTTCTGCAAGGCACAGAAGTGGGAGAGTGATTTTTACAATTTTTCCTTGGCGTGAATATCTCTGTAAGGTCCACAACAGTGAAGAATTCGGCTGCACCATGACAGCATTTGCTTTAGGTCTGGTGCGTCCAGCTCACACAGAGACACTGCATCATGTCGGGATTTTAAACTCAGCTTACTCTTTTGTCTCTATTTTTGTCTTCTAACATCATCTAGATCATCAGTTGCTCAAAGGAAAGGCACACAGAAGGATATTCCAAATTTACTGAAATGTGCTGAAAATGTTTCCTAAACTGTTATTGTTTTGCCACAGTAAATCCATCCCTCCAGTGACTGCTCTGAGTGGATGATTTGAAACTACTTAAAAACAGCCATTGCTTCAGACAAAATTTAGTCTGAGAATGCTCAGTCAGTCATGAGTCCCTCATTTTTCCCAGTTTCCCACAAAGGTGAGATTTCAAGCAACGTGCACACAGCATTGGCAGAAAAATCATAGAAGGCAGTTCACAAGCTCTGGCTGTCACTCGGAAGGGCTGGCTTGTCAGCAGCATACCTTGAATTTCACTCTCATTAGGTGCCGATTGGTCCAGGAAGATGCAGAAGGCATACTGCAGCATTCTGTTTGTTGTTGCAATTGCTGATATAAATTGACTAACCCTCTAATTACCCAAATCTTGGGACTAATAATTTACATACTTTATTTTTCACTCAGTAAAATTTATTTGAGACCCAGAGGAGCACAAACTCTATCTACTTAAATGCCAGTTTTGAAAGCCAGAGGCTAAGTACAAGTACTTCAACATATGTGCGGGGGTGTCAGAAGCATTCGGGCTCAGCCTTGAGCTGACTAAGCTGAGTTTGCAATTTAGCCTAGAGCTTATCTCCTGCTTTTGGCAGAAGCGGCAAAATATATGATCTGTCCTGGTGACATTGGAAACACCCTCATGAACATGTCTGAATTGTTTTGTTAGCTTTGCAGATTCATGGCTGAAAAGATCAGGTCTCACCTTGAAGAAAGACCAGAACAGATCATATTTCAAGGTTCTGTAAAAATACCGAGTAATCATATTTTTTTAAAAGACACTCCAGCAGGCTATTCTCCAGAGGTAGGTAGGATATTCTCAGGTCGTGGGACAGGTGGTGAGAGATGCTAGTTGTATTGATCAAAGATATTGTGACAGAGAAAAGCAATAGAGCGGTCTCTTTGCCTGACCCGTGTTCCTTCCTCCTTAATCTAAACCACCAGCGCTGCTACATTTGGTATTCAGATATAAATGTTTATTGACTCTGACATGATTACGAGCAAGGGAATGGTTTAAGACATGACCTTCACTACAGAGGCTGCTGGGTAGTTCAGCCTGAGAGATCCATCATGTGCACTTTTAAACCTCAGCCACCTGGCAACTCACAGTGAGGACAATGCAATGAATCAAAGGAAAACAAAATCAAAGCAGAGTGCAGAGAGGATCATTAATATCATCTTGGTTTCCTTTACACTGGCATAATTAACATTTATACATAAACATGCATTTGTTGACATATTCTAAATAACTAACATATGAAAAATATCTGCTGGGTGGGTGGTGAGCTGTACCATGCAAACAGAGGGGTGGCAAAATACAATACCCACGTGTTGTTCATTTGCTCATCTTGTCCTTCTAAGGTGTCTTGTCCTTGCCCTAAATTGTAGTGGAGGGATTGTTTCCTGTGCCATCTAGCCCGGCATTCCTAATGGCAGGGAACAAATTAAAAAATATCACTGCCAACAGTGTTTAGCCATTACTTCAATACGAATATCTAATATGCTTTCATGGGACGTTTGGGGGTGTGATGCCCCGTATACATAAATGCGAGTATATGTATGTCTGAGCACTTTAATTAAACTACACCAGTAATCTGATAGGATTTTGATCTCAGTGGTTCCTGGAGTACAATAGTATCACAGTCTAGGCTCTTACCTACTCTTTCTGCCCAACAAGTCAGACACTTTTTGAATCCACTTCATATCTTCCCAGATTAAAATTTCTTGCAACACTGAAAAAAACACGTATCAGACAATAAATGTAGTTTGCTGCAGAGGGACTCTGCAATGTTTGCTAGTTTTTTTTCTGAATCTATGATACTGGTTTTCCTGTCTTGCTCCCAGCTTCCAAACTGCACCAGGAGAAAATTCAATAGGGTTGAATATTTATGACTTTTCTATATAAAAAATTCTGGAGCTGACATGAAAAAAGGACTCTGCAGTTATGAACAGGAAGAATCAGTCTGTAAAGCTGAAGGTGGAGGAGAGGTCTTTTCACCGCTGTTAAATTCCAACGTATGCAAATGGTAGCTATATTGGAAATCAATAGTGAAACCCCCATAGACTTTGATGGGAGAACAATTAGGTCACTGTTGGTTGTCTTTGAATTCCCACACTGGGTATGTCTATCGTTTGCTTGGCTGGCATTGTCTTGAAAAACCTACTGGCTTTTTTTCCTTTGTTCTGGGTTGCTTACATACATTAACTGCAGTAATTCTTATACTAAAGCCTACTTGTAATGGACTGGAATAGGCCAACTTTCTTTTAAATTGTATGTGACTTGTTTCCTGGCCCTACTGTGGTTCAAAAGACTGCGAGCACTGCAAAGTGTTCACGTAACACCTCGCACAGAGTTAATAAGCACAGTTATTTGAATCTTACTGTGCTTTCCTGTAGGATTATTGTGAAAAAAAGAAAGAGAATAGCAGTTTGCCATGAAGATATGAAATAAGACTCCTTTGAGGCACTCTAACACTATCTAGTGGTGACTTGCACCCACTTATGGTATCCTCACAGGTGCCTCAGGTGTGAGTAAGAATTGGACCAAGGGTTGTGGATTCGCTCATCTGCTGCAAGCAGAGGGTGTGGACTAGGTCAGGTGCTGGAGGCTATGCTGTGTCAGCATAAGTACTGCACTGTGAGTTAGGTCAGGGAACTGAAAGAGTTGACAACATTTTATTTTATTTTATTTTATTTTATTTTATTTTATTTTATTTTATTTTATTTTATTTTATTTTATTTTATTTTATTTATGCTGAGCTGAATCTGCCTGTTCCCTTGATCACCCCACATACAGATGATCACTAATGGCAGAGCAAGGAGGGAGTGGGGTGTTTGGTGAGGTGGGAAGGAAGGTGGGCTCACCCCTTTTCACAGCAGCCCTAAAGCTGAAGTATGGTTTAGCAAGGGTGTAGGAGCCTGAGCATCTCGTGGGAGGGCACAGGAGGACCCTGGTTCCTGGTGGAGCGGCTCCAGCTGAGGAGCACTGCTTGCTGTGCTGGGCAGGGCAGAGGAGTTGCCCATCTGGGCTCCTCCCTTGGTGGTGGGTGAGAGCTCCTGAGAGATTATATCCTCAGCTGGCCTAGCTTGGGACAAAATCACTAAGCTCAGAGGAGCTGCCCCATCTCAGGGAGCTGAAGATATGCCTCTTTATGGCTGTGTGAAACCCAGCACTGCTGAGCAGCAGAGAGAAGCGTGTGAGACAGGGGTGGTGGCCACTCTTGCATGGGTGGAGGGCACATTTTCACACATGAGGTTCCCCCTTTGTTTGCTGATCCCATCTAACTGGGTCCTCTGAACAGGGGGGAAACTGTGATGCCTTCATGCTTTGTCAAGGCAAGGCTTTGTGGTGAGCTCTGTGGCTGCAGAGAATAGGGTGCCCATGGGGGTGAGACTGAATGTGACAGTGCGGGTAGGCTGCTGGCTTTCTACCTCTCTAATGTGCATGTATTTATTGTTTTCCTCTGTGTCTTGGATTTTTCTCTTGACTTGGGTGTTTTTTAAAGCTCACAGAAAGCCTTGCCCTGGCACTGCCCTGGCATTAGGAAAGCAGAAGATAAGAGAGCCTCCTGTTTGAAGAGACAAATATTTGTAAATATGTCTTGTGTGTGTTTCCCTGCACAATATCCTTTTTCTGTGTGCTCATTTGGAGAAGCTGTTCTTCACTTCTCCTCTAAAATGTTTTTGTGCAGCATTGCTGATGCAGAATGGTTGCCACGTCCCCTGCAGAGGGGACTGATTGATCCCTCCATATACACATATATAATCTGTTGAGTGATTCCTCACAATAAGAGGCACTTTGCAGAAGTAAATTATTATTACTATCGTACCATTACTTTACTCCTTTGGAACAAGGCCATTTTCTCCCCCCACTAACTATCAACATTCCCTGCTAGACAAATAGTAGTGCAGATACTCTTGGGATGAGTCATGAGGCTGCTGCAATAGCATGGCAGCTCATCTTCAGATAAGAAGCTCATTTCCAGTGCAATGTGTCCAGTCACCACTGACTCAGAAACTGGAATCCCAAGGTTGCTCTTGAGTCAGCACTGGTATGGCTGTCACTAGGCTGCCTTAGCTTGTCTGACATTTTCACTTATGATGAGAATACCAGGCTGCTGATGTCAAAGCAGGACCTGTGTGACTGCAGAGGACTCTGAATAACTACTCTAACACATTATCCTAGTGGAAATAATTCCGGGGCTGGGACTTCCAAAGCTGTGTTCATGCAGAGCCACCTCATGGGTGAAATGGCAACCTGAGAGCCATGCTACAAAATTAATCTTGAGAGCCGTACTTTTACGTCTGGTCACATAAGCAAGTGTTGTCCTGAAGGTGACAGTCCTGGCAATGGGACATCCCTGGCAGCAGCTCAGTGTTCTCACCCCCAGATATCCCTCACCGTCCCCTGGGGCCTCTACTGAGTCCTGATACAATGCTGAAGGAGTTACCTGCAGACCCATCCATCAGTCATCGGATTCTCTCAGTCATAGGCACATCTCAAAAACCTATTTCTGGGTCCCATTCAAAAGCTTCACCAGCTTCTAGTAGCTTGCTCCTCTTTGGAAAGAATTAGTGGGTGGTGATTTGTTCAAGTAATCCTGTAGCAGTAATGTCTGCTTTAATGTATACCGAGGAATATCTTTATATCTTTACTTTCTCCTGAATTTCAGTAACCAGGGCTTTGGCTGTTGTTAATTTTCAGGTACCTTTTGTACTTGGGAAGGCTATGGATTGAGCTAAACTGAGAGAGCAAAGAGTCTGAGGGGTGCCTAGCTTTCTCATTGTATTTTGTTTGGTCACTGTGGTAAATGGGAGGGCGCACTTTGTCCTGTAACAGCAGGATTCAGTGTAGTTTAATGTGCTGTGGTGTCTGAGCCATGGGTGACAGAAGTGATCTGTGTCCAAAGACCTTGGCAGACAGTGGTTTGGAGACTGAGTGGTAACTGTGCATGTTTGCCTCCTCTGGGGTATGATAAAGGCCGCGTCTGTATCCAGAGCTATGTGCTAATACATAATGGAAATTACCACAATGTCTAGAGCGATCTTGTTCTGAGGAGTACGGCACACTGATTCTTGCCAATCAAACTGCTAGGAGGTTTGAAAAAGCTATTGAAAACCATATCCAGAAACCAGTGTCGAATGTGGAACCTCCTCGCCCTTAGTAATTTGACTGATTTCACTACCTCGATTTAAGAATGAGCAATAAAAAGAGAAGAGGTTAGACCTGCAAGGTAGCACAAGTCAGTGCACCTTCACTGAACTAAATGGAGCTGTGGCAACGTACACCAGTAAGCCATCCAGTTCAAGGCCTTAAAAACTTTAAATTGATGGATATTCCCTGCTGATGGCTGATTATTATTGGTATGCTTTGGTACAATGCTTCTGAAGTGCAGTACTCTGTCAGTTCAGCACATTACATGAGCCTCAGGCTTGCTTCAATTTTGTTCAGCTTTTTCTGGGCACCAGAATTCACTCTTATTTTATGGTGATATAAGTCTGGAATAAAGCCACAATACACTGGCAGCACTCCTTCAGGTATGGGTTTGTGCAAACAAGAAGTGTGTTTGTCCCTGTCTGAAAGTTCTTGCTGGCTTGATAAGTTGGATGTTTTTCAGGTTATTTTTATCTATTTATTTTATTTTTCTTATTGCTCACTCGCTACAGAAAAAGGGCTAGCCACAGTTACAGTATATACAGATGTACATGCCTTGCTCTCAGATTCCTTGCAGGCAAACAATGATAAATGTGGAGGAAAAAAAAAGATAGCTTTTAAAGAATGACTTTAGGAAACAAAAACTGCAAAACCAGTTGCTGTGCCTGGTGTTTCATCTGTGAATACCCAGGGAAATTAATTCAAACACAAGTGGGAAATGCATCCATATCTTTGGGTAGAGGAAACTGAAATTTTTTGCACAGCAGCTGGCTCTTTGGGGCCAGTCCTCTATGATGTATCCATGGGTTCCTCATTGAAAGGGGAAAGAGGTCATTGCTGTAAGATATTTAAAATGAAATATCAAATGTGCACTAACTCTACTATTGCCTAATAGTCCTTGTTTTTCTCTTTACCATTTAGATCTCTTGGCTTGAGAAGCAAGTATCTTCTGAGGTCAGTCTCCATCACACAGCAGCTGGGCTGTTTGTTTGGTTAACTATTTTCAAGTCTTACCTCTTCTTTTTCTTTCTGTGAAATATGTTTACAGTGTATTTGGCTTGATTGCCTTTGGCATTGATTGACCTAGTGGGACAGTTGCATCATTGGATATTTATATAAAGAATTGATGTTTGTTTCATTAGTTCCACAACCAATGCTGGGATCTTGGAGTAAACCCTTTGTTGCCTTTGGGTGTTTCTTCCAGAATGTTCTTATGCATAAAATTTCTGAGATTCCCCTTGTTAAAAAGAAGAAATTAAAAACTGAAGTAACTACTGTCAAAAGCCTAGAAGAACATTCAGTTTAGAAAAACACTTTCATTTAGGAGCATAGTTGTTAAATGCAGGTTAGCTATGAACATGGGGAGATAATTTTGCCTTGCTCTCAGCAATGGAGGCAAAGACACCATCACTTTCCTGTGCTCCCTTTGATCTCCAGTGTCACCTGAATATTTCTATGATCCGCAAGCTCATTGTCATTTTCTGACTGCCATTTCTTGCCGAGGCTGAAGATTATTTGACAAATGCACATTTGAACCTCATGCAACCTTCAGCTTTCTCAGAAGGTAAAGAAGCAGGGCCTGAAAGTCCTGATGAGGGATCTTGAAAATAGGAGAGGGAGAAATAGTAGGCAGTAAAATGAAAGACTTTCCTGACCTTCTTTTTCATGGTGTTTTTTGTTACCTTGGCTGAATGTAGCCTTGCTTGGCATTGGTCATAGAGATTGGATGCTCATCACCTTTGAATCTATGTCATACATGTGTCTATGGAAAAGTAAACTCCATCTTCCAAGGAATCAATCTCAACTCGTGCTGGGACATGAGAAAGTGATAGAGGTAGTTCATAAATGATACTAGGAAAGAGCTAGTCTGAATAGGTATCTCTGAGTTAATAACCTTAACTTCTCTTTAAAGTCAAAGAAGAAGTGTTTTCCTTTCATGTATCCAAAACAGATTATATGACTCATTCCCTAAAACTATTGATTGCTCTCCAAAGCATATGAAGAGGACCTAGCTTAGCTTAGCTCAGTTGTGAATGTATGTTGACAGATGCCTTAAGGTCTGGTGAATCCCACTCTTGATAGTTCTAAGGATGCAAAGGGGAGCTGAGGATACTTACAGTTTGCAGGAAGTGCCAACCCCAGATTTAGAACAAGGGAATAGCTGTTCAAATTAGACACAACTGACAAATCAGCCTTAATTCAGCAAATTGCTAGTAACATCACACTCAGCACAAAAAGAACATGATGTTTCCTGTTCTCTGTGGGCTTTTTTAGACATGGGAAAAAATCTGATATAGCATAAAATTGTCACAGAAGACTGCATATGGCTGATGCCTTATATAGGTTTAAAGGAAATTCCCATGACCGCATTTGACCTTCCTGTTTTTTAAAACACAATCAGCATCCATATAGTTGTGCACCTGTGTATTATCATGTACTTTGCACATGATGAAGCTGCTGAGTTATGTTAAAATTGGCAGGATGCAGGTTGATATACCTGCCAAAGCAGGAGAAAAATTGTCTGTAAAATATGTGCCTTCACGTTAACAAACTTGGTTTAGCTATGGCACAAAACACTCATCAGAGTATTGAATAAAATAGTCATTTCAGTGAATACAGAAAGAATACCAGAGTGTGTTTTTTGAAATACACACTCTTGATGCAATTCCCTTGCTGAGTATTTTCTTCTGGGAAATAAACATTGTCGTACATGTTCCACTTTGCTAGCAACTCATCTCATTTATTCACCCGAGTTTCATACAGTTCAGTTTGAATTCTGCAGAAGGAAAATCTTACCATATAAAGGATGGGCTCTAAGCTACTGTTTGACTACACAGAAAATCATACTACACCTTGAATCACAGATTTTTTGGTACTTATTGGATCTTTATTACTTGAGTGAAAAGAGTAGATGACATGAATAGTTCTTCTGATTGATAGATTGGGGCCAAAATGCCCAGAACCTTGTGGGATTGAGTATCTAAAACCCAATCTGACAAGATTTATACCCACAATTAACATCAGGCACTGTTCACAATCCTGTTGACATCTCTGGAGACAGATGCCCAGCATACAGTTAAGAACTTGTAGAAGTCTTTGAACAGCTGGAGTTTTAGCTTCCAGATTGAGAAATGTGTATTTTAAATAGAGCTCTAAACCCCCCAGAGGCTGGGTTCTAGTTTCCATTCAGCTCTAGAATAAGTGTTATTTCACCTGGGAAATGAATCACATCTCGGAAGAAAGGTTTTCTGTTTGACTGAATTGAGCAATTGGAATTCCCAGGATAAAATGTACTCAAGATACAGTAGACACTTCTATAAATACTTTGAATTTAAGTAGGAATAATTAACATGTAAGAATCAATTGGTGATTTATTTGTTCTTTTATTTATTGACAGAATTGTATTTTTGGTACTGAAGAGCATAGATCCATACAAGTGATGCTGCACTTCATTGGGTTTGACAGTCATTTTCTTTCTGAATATTTTACTGAGTTTTCTTTCAGCCACAGAATTCCTGGCTCAACACAGAGGACACAACTGGTCTCGACTGCTGTAGTTAGTGACACTGTCAGAAAAGAAAGAGTGGACAAGTACACATTGCCAATGTCAGGCTCACATTTGGGGATCTTCAACAGCATAGGATTAGGAGGGTGGATCCCATGTAGGATGGATGACTAGAGGCAAAAGTAGGATCTGAAACTATTTCAAGGAAAATACAAATCTGATTCCAGGCCTTTCCGTAAGAGTTTCCTCCTGGGGAGAAGAAGGGGATCTAATCTCACCTAATGTTAGACAACTGCAGTGTAGGTGCCTGCCTTTGGGATAACCTCTTTCACAAGAAGTGGGGAGAAAGAGGTGCCTAAGGGTCATAATTGATTTTCCCTGTCCTACCATCTGTCTTAGGATGAGATTGATCACAGCTGCACTTACAAAAGCCTGTTTCTCCATTGACTACAGAGAGACCCTGAAGGATAGTTAAGGTGTACATGTCTACACTGCAGTCCTTTGCAGTTAAGGGAGGTGAACATTACCCCTGCACCTCTTGTCCCAGGACCCCTCTCTATCCCTTCAACTGAGTCAGGTAGCAATGTTCATCTGCTATGAAATACTTTCCTACAATTTTCCTAATCCTTATGCTGAATTTTCTCTAGCCTCCAGATGTCGTGGAAAAATGCTTTCAAGAGGCCCCAGTTTGAATCAGGTGCATAACTTGAAGCTAGGCATGTACTTAAGTTACCAGATGAACTGGTATCTCATTGATTTAGATGTGACTTAGCCACCTTTGAGCAGGCCATGGGACAAAGCGCTCAGACCCCAAACCTAATAAACACATGTATAAAATATTGCATCATAGGTAGAGTGATTTTAAATTGTTACAAGCAGTAAGTAGATGGTAGTTTTATCTACTGTTATGGAGAAACTGTTGGAACCAATTGTCCAAAGCCTTTGTTGTAACCACATTACAACATTATTATTTTCTCTGAGAGTGGTAATGACGATGAATTAGGCAATAACGCAAACCCCTTTGAAAATGAAAAATAACACACAGGATCATTGTTTCTGTGCTCTTTGGGTGCAAAGGCTAAAACAAAGGCTATCTTTCCAATAGCCTCTCTCTTTGCACCCTTGGTTTTATGATTTCCTCAGGCTCATAAATCTCATGCAAGACATAAGGATTGTAAGGAGAGAAAAATCACTCTGTCAGGTGAGTTTGCATCATTCCTCCTTGTTGCCCTTGTATTCAATTATTTTCATCCTTAATGGTCTTGTTGTTTTCCCTATATATAAATCAAGCTACACTGACATGCAAAATTAAGTACAGGAAAATCAGCTGCTTGCTTTATTGTCTGATGAGAATGGACTACCCAGGTATTTGATGCTACTAGCATCCAGGGAAAAGTACCTAAAAAAGAGTTGCCTTTTTGTGCAAAATTTTCTTGATACTGTCTGCACCTTCTAGCCTACATCTTTAAAAAGAGGGACAGTGTGATCTTGTTTCTGTTATATTGGCCTGCAGATCAGTGGGTACCTTGGCCATGCCAGGGGCAGCTCACAAATCTTTGGCAAAGTTCCTTCACCTTTGTGTGTCTTTCCCATCTAAATACTTGCCTTTTAAAAGGTCCTCATATTTTACACCAATAAGACTTTCTATTTGCAGCTACAATTGGTTTGCTGTGGCATTCTTCATAAGAAACTGAATGGACAATTCTGGAGAGAGGGAAGATTTTAATTTATCTTTTTTACACTGGAGTTTTCTACTCAATAAGTTGAGTTGGAGTGTAAAGTTCTTTTTGGGTAAGCGCATACGATTGCTTAAAAGAGCTGGCAGATTTTTCTACTCGTTTCCATTTTACCAACTGGAATGGTGTTTCAAACTTAACATGAACTGTTGGTACGCTTCCCAGTTCCCTCATTAGAACAAGCCTGATGGTGTTACCTACTCATTTGATTGTAAGCTTTTCGCAACCCATTTCCTTTTCTTGTACATTTAAAAGCACTAGAGAATGGAATCCTGATTCTAGTAGAGGCCTTTGGGAATTGCTACATTAAAATCACAATAAGTGTTGAACTTCTGCAACCCTTCAAGCCACAACAGAGTAGGTAAAATATTTGAATCGAGGTAGGAAATGTTAAATGCCATGTTGATTTGGAAATTGTATTTAATACTGTCTCAAAACATAGGACTGCGTTTCAAGTGGTATGAGTCGTAACTTTTTTTTGTCAATGGATCTCATACTGATTTAACTATTACTATCCGTTTGGGTAGTAATGGTTTGGAATGAATGAGACAGCTAAAGATTTTTCTACTGTAGATGGTGCCTCTTCTACATGATTTGAAAAAGACCAAAGCTTAGAAGGAAGGAAGGGCAGAGACCGTAAAATAACATGGGCATGAGAAACCAAAGCATGCATCTCAGAGGGAAAAGATGTTGAAGCTGGAGGACTCCAGATTTGTGCTCAGGTTTGGGACAGGACTGTTCACCTTTCTGCAAATCAATTGGATACTTTGTATACAGAGATCTTGGCAGCAGAACTCTATGGGTCAAAGAACATTTGTTTGCTTTCAAATGATTTTAAAGAAATGAATGCTTTTTTGCATTGCTAGTGCCTAACTATCATTGCATGCCGTTCTCTTGGGAAACTCACTACTGTTGTCATGCACTGGCTTTGATTTGCCTTGTTTGGTTTGTTTCTTTTAGTTCTTCAATTTTCCTGTTTCTGCTGGGGTGAACTTTGTGCTTGTGCTTCCTGGTCCATGATACTGTAATCTTTTACTTATGCACAGAAAGCTGTGACACTGGCCACATAGGTGTAGGCTTCCATGCTCCATCCTGGCACATTGCTTGTGATTACCACTTTGCATTATCCGCACACCCCTGGCCTCTTTAGCAATCATTCAACAGTGCCAGTGAGCACCAGTTGTGATAGTAACTTCTGCGTCTTGAACACCTATCTACTTTGTATTGGATGGACACCACCAGTTTATTTAGGGCAGAGTTTCATATAGGCATGCAGCAGTGAAAATACATTTGGTTTATTGTTCTGGAGCTGTGACACCAGATAAAAGAATCTGTAGCCCATACGGTCATCCATACCGTTCTTCTTTGACTGAGAGGTACCGGCACAGTCAGCATCTGGGAGGCTGACTTACAATGTCTTCTCCCTCCATACTTTGCTGCCTCACCAATTGTTTACTGGGATAACAAAGTTCTGTGGTTAAAACACTGGACTGAGATCCAGGAGAGAAAAGATAACTCTTGCCTTGGCCACAGATGTTCCTTCTGATCTTGGAGAAGTTGTTCAGCGTCTCTGTGACTGTTGGGAGTAAGAGCTCTGCGCTGTTTTACAGGAGTGTTTACAGAGGGTTAACTTCTTTGCAGCAAATAGATCCTGCTAAAATTGTGCATTGGCTGAGGTGCAGAAGGCAACAAATGTGAGGGAAGGCAGAAGTTACTATCAGGGATAGGCTGAACACACAGGCCCAAAGCAACCAGGCTACGTCACTTGGTTTTGTAAAGATAAATTGATTAATCCTTATGAGGTGCTGAGATATGTGAAAGCCATAGAAAATCCCAAATATAAATACACTGACTAACAGAATATCCACTTGCACTTCTATGAAAATCCCTGCCAGTTATTTTTTTTAAACTGAACCTAGTGCTTACAGCATTTTTTTTTTATCTGCAGAATTACACAGTGCAATATTCAGAGCTGGGAAAAAAGGTTAAATTCAAATAAACCTCAGGATTGAATTTTTGGCTATAAGACAGACCTCTCTGAAACTTAATTGCATCCTTGGAAGCTAATGTAATGGCCATTTGCAGTGTGGGGGCACATTAGGGAGTTTTTTCCATTCACAGCTTTCTTTTCTAATATATATTCCAACATAAGAGCAACTTCTCATTTTAGAAATACTTAGAAATAAAGTAAATCCTATTTCACCAGTGGAGTAACAGAGCTGGGTCTGGGGAGTGAGGAGTTATACTGCAGTTCTTCGTTTGCTGCTTTTGAAGGTGTCACCTTCACACAAAGCATCCATCTGTTCTACACTGCAGAGGCCAGAATGGCCTTTGCTACCTGCAAAATGTACCACACTTCTGCTACTCCCCCATTTCCACACTAATGAAAGTTCTTGACACTGATTTCTTTAATTGCACAGGTGAGATTTGAATGAAAATTGATGTCTCGTGGGTTCCAATCTGACTGAATTACCACAATAGGATTCTCTCAATTTTTGAAAGATCTCAATGCCCATTAGACTCTTAAATGAAAGAGCCATTTTTTCACGAGCACCCTTCAAGTACAGTGCACAGTGACGGGGTGAGGAGTGTCTGCATTTTTCTGAGCATCCAGCCAGGGACATATATGGAAAAAAGTATTCACCTAACTGACCAGGAAAGCAATTCCCCTCACACACTTAGTTTATACTTTTGCTGGTGTTTCTGGGAGGTGGTGTACATAGAGTGGCGCACTAATGACTTGCATCAGTGGCTTAACTCAGGGTGCTGCAAACATGCTGGAGCTTTTTTAGGGCAAACATATTCTTCAGGTGGATGGCTGGCTTTTGAGAAGTGCTCTGAAGGCAAGAACAGCTTCATGCTGGCATACCTCAAGTCAGTGCTTTTACACTAAGGATGGACTTGGGTTTGTGACTGTTATCTGCCTTTAGCCTTCGTAACTCAAGGAACCAAGAGTGAAATAAAAGACAATGAAGAAATGGTCCCTTACTCACCCAGCAGCCTGGAGGGGGGAAGCAAAGACAGGCCTGGGGCATGCCCATGTGGATGTTGGAAGTGATGCCATGGACTCCCTGATTTCGTTATTCTCTACTGTGCCGAGCAACAGATGGGTCCCCATTCAACCTTGCTCTCCCATCTTCCCCTCTTATTTCCCTTTTTCCCTCCCTCTTTTTACTTATTCTCACAAGTTGCTCACCTCCCCTTCTTCCTCCCTCTGCCTGTAACATCAGCCTCTAAAAAACTGCTTGCCTCAGGATGGCATCTCCTGGCAACTCTGTGGCAATAATACAGTTGCCAGAGCACAGACACAAAACTTGGCCTTACAAGTGCTCCCTGGGTTTGTACTCCATGCCCATGAACTGTTGTTGCAATGCACTGCAGCTTGCCACCCCAGTGAGCAGAATTAAGCAGGGAATGTGAAGATACTCCCTTCTCTATTCTCGGCAGCTGCATTTGAGAGTTAAAACATGTCCAGGTTTTTTCTGCTTTTCTCTCTTGATCATCTCTGATAATCCCATCTGTCCCATGATTTATTTTCCTGCATTGGAGGAAATTACCATTGTTTATGAATTCCGATTTGCAGAAACCAAAGAGCTGAATGCAAAGGACTTCCATACAGAAATCAATGTTTGCATCCAAGGTCAAGAGAAATGATCAGACAAATAATCTCAGTCCATCATGTCCATTTTGCCTTGAGAAGATAAGAAAATCACACATACTTAGTCATATTGAAAACTGCAAAGTCCTTTGACTTCAAATTGGGCTAAGATCCTAATTTCTACCAATTTATTCTAGGTTGAGACTAATTAATTTCTTTGTTTTCACACAAAATAAACTATATATTCTTCGTGAAAGACTTACTGAAGGCAGACAGAAGCAGATTCATCCTAAATGTATTGACTTTTGCTGCTTTGTCAAAATCAAAACATTTTAAAGGAGTTTTCATTTTTGTTTTTCTTCTATTTTCATTCACTTATTTTCAGATTTTCAGGTGAGCGTTCTTGAAGTCCAAAGCCTTCTGGTCAATTCCGATCAGAGGAAATAATAACACCACAGAATAAAAAAGAAAAAAAAAAAAAGCAGTCAAAGAGCCCCTCTTCAGAGTTACAAATCCCATTTTGATAAAATTGCAAAAAATTGTGAATGTTTCTGCTTTTGCACCACTGATACTTTTTTTTTTTTTTTAGCAAAAAATGTTGGTCTCCAAGTACCTCCGCCTGAAACATTGGCAATGTCTTTGTTCCACAGTGAGAAAGAGCCTTACCTCTGTGGGAAGAGGTGGCTCACAGACCATGTGTGCTTGTCACCTGGGGTAGATAAGCCTACTCCAGTTATTCCCTTTATTTCTATTCTGATGATGCTGACACCACAATTGCATGCATTTTTTTTAGTGAAAAGAGGTCAGTTTTAATTGTCATCTTAAATATAGTAGCAAATTTCAGTTGAACATTTGAATACTCATTCAAGGCCTGTTTTCATAAGTGAAGAAAATCTCATAGCCTTGATTTCTACTGTTTTGACACTTTCTTTTATGAAGGTGTCAGCCTCTGACTTATAGTGCAATTATTGCAGTGACACTGACACCTATATATCAGTGCTATTAACACTTCTATTTCATGTCCTCTAGATAAGAGCTGGCTCTTGGCAATAGTTTGGTTTTTTGCCTCACGATGTGCCTGCAATTCAAAAATAAACAAACCGTAGGATTTCTGGCTTTTTAAAGCTGAAATTAAAATCTTAGGTGTCTTTATATGTGACACATTCAATGCACGCTAATTTTCAGTTGAAGCTGCATTTGTTATAGGTGTTATTTAATGTGATGGTGTTGGTAGAGAGACACAGAGGACTAGAATAGTTCATATTCAATTCCTGGAGGAAATTCCTCTTTAAAATAAAAGAATCGGTTCAGATGGCTGAAGTAGGTATGAAATTTGGCAATGGCACTTTCTGGCTGACTAGCTCTTTGAATTTATGGTCTGTCAACCAGAATCAGGAGGGAGAAGTTGAAAGACTGTCATGACATTCATTGGCATTTTCACCACTGAACACTATGTAAAAGTAGATATTATTGCTGCTCAATATAAACTACTGTCCTGGAGGGAAGCAGAAGAAATGCCCCTGCTGTGGAACCTCCAAACAGGGCAGAATTTGTCAGTGTCTCTAGGACACTAGGAAAACTATAACCACAGAAGTTTTCTCAAAAGATAATGAAAGAAAAAAAGAAAAAACTTTGCATTTCACTAAGCATGCTGCTTTACATGACTGCTTTAATCATAACTTGCACATAAACTTGTGCTGCGATTTGTGCTGCCATGGGGTCACATTCCCCCTCATAACCCTTACTAACCACCTGTGCCTGCTGCTGCCTCTTTTGTGGTGACCTGAACATTGATATGATTCATGATGAATCAGATGGGAGAACAGATGGAGCTGAAAGGTACCTCACCTGAAAGTATGATCTGCTGCGTCACTTTCATGTGCTTGCCAAACATTGGTGGTGGTACACGGCAGGCACCAAGAGCAAGGAGCCAGATGAAGGAACTGACCGGCCATGGCTTGGTTCTGTGTTGCAGAAAATAAAGTGCACTTCAATCACAAGTATTCTCAGAAAGAGCTTAACCGGTCCCTGCGCAGAGAGCAACTTGAGTACAGGCTTGGTTTGTCTAGTCAGAAGAGTGGGTGAGGAAGAGTCAAGGATTCTCAAGTCCTGACTCTCATGCCAGTTCATGACTCAGATGAACAGAGGTGTACCAGGATCAACAGCAAGCTCAGACCTTCTCATGATGCTCATCACGATTCTCACGAAGTGCTTAGTTCAGTCTGAATCAGAAGCAACTCCTTCATAGTCAGCAGAGTTACGCTATCATAAAACCAGCATGACAGGACAATCAGGTCTTATGTTGATAATTATCTGGTTTCTTCACTTTGAGCATTCCCAACCATTTTAGCAATGCTTTCCACATCTTCCTCATATGTTGTTATCTTGTCTGGCAGACTGGGGTTGTTTGATTTTCTCCTGGTGCCAACTATTGGTCTCAACATTGCTTTTGTGGCTTGCTTTGAGGAGCAGAGGGCTGCCAGTGCTGCAAAGTGGGTTGGCAGTCTCCCCCATGTGTAGTAGGGAGAATAGATAGATGATGCCTTAAGGGTGATGTGGGAGAGGAGGCCTCTCATTCCTCCGCTCTGACAGGCACTCCAGAAGACGTCTGTTAATGTCCTCTCATCTGAGTTGTCCTTTTGAACTCCAATTTCACTAGTTTGAAAATGGTTTCTGTATTAATTAGTTGAGCTCTCCTCTTGAAATTTTCAAATCAAACAGTTGACAACACACACACATACAAACACAAACGCATCTATGCTTATTCACTGCTATTAATAAATTTTTTAAAAAGATTCTGTGTAGACTGCAGTTTATGAACCTATATAAGGTAACGTAAAAAGAGGACAAATTAGTAGTCCTAGTATGAATCTCTTTTGCAGGAAAATACATTCCTTCATGCTGAGAGCTGCTGAAATTACAAGTTTTGATAAGCTTGCATCCACAATTTTTTTTTTTTTTATATGTCTTCCTCTTTCCACAGTGCCAGTTGTGTGGTTTATTTAACAAAATGTAACATATACACCTTCTTCTCCACTCCTTGCAGCCTCCTGGCAAAAGAGTCAGTGTTTGTCTCAGAAAATTCAAAGGTGCATAATCAGAGCTGCTAAAGGGCTTGAGTCGACTTTTTTGAGTTCATTGAACAAATATTTTTTTACCTGGAGGAACCATCAGGTGCAACATAGCAGATGTCCAGGTATCAGTGTCATCTGCTGCCTTACCTCAGAATATTTTAGAGACAAAATACAGTGCCTAGCTTTTTTCTCAACTTTTCTTTTTCTTTTTTTGGACAGCTTAAGCTACATGAGATGATTGTACCCACCATAGCTTCCCATTGCTGCCAGATGACTGAAAAAGAAAAGCTGAAGCTAAATTTGGGTGTACTCTCTCTTTTGGAATACATTTAGTGTGCAGTCCCTTTTCTTTCTCAATTCAAGCATTGGTTCTAAAGCATATCTGTGAATCACTTGTAAAAGCATCAGCCATGGCCATTTCAAAGCATCATCTGCTTAACAAATTCAAAGCAGATTGACCTGTTTCCCCATGCTAAAACACCTGACCTGTTAATTTTAGAGGATGTTTCCAGACAGTAGCTTTCTTACTTCTAGAGCCTGATGGATCTGATTTTGATGCCCTCAAGTCAGTAATAATTTACCCCACATGTGCTAACATACCATTAAGTATGAATAAGAGTATCACCATCAAGCCTTACGTAAACTTGTTTCAGGCTCAGCCAGTACACTTATTCTGTTCTTTCCCCATTCCATTTCTCTCTTCCCCCTTGATTTTCTTATAGTCTTGTCAGTTGTTTCAACAGCAGATCCTGTCCTCTAAAACAACTTTCTGTTACTGCTCTTTGACTTTCCAAATCATTCCATCTGGGATCTTAAGAGTAATGAAACCTGTTGTCAGTCATGTGTAACATTTAGGTACTGTTAGAGAAAAAAACAAATGTTGGTTTTACATCACCTTGAGGTTCCTCAGCGCTGGCTGATCTTCCAGTGCCCAGAGCATCCAGATATGAGGCTGGCAGAGAGTTACAGGAGGTTGGCTTATGCAGCTGAACTATGATAGAAATACCCAGGAAACTAGTTTAGGTACTGAAAACAATGTAACTTAAAAAAAAGAAAATCCAAACCAGCAGAGAGCTGGTCTGCTGCTGAGACCTACAGGAAACTTCGCTGGGTAGAGCACCGTGGCTGAGTATGCTACTGCAGCTTTCTCGGCCCACACTGCCCTGTGCACAGCCCCTGCTGGGTCCTGACCCTGCAGCCTGAGAGAGGGGGGAAGCAGGGCAAGACACTGGGGACCTGCGTTCAGTTCTTGGCTGTGTCCAGGATTTCCTGTCACCTTGAATATGTCCCTTACTTATCTTCTGTTACTATTTCCATCTGTAAAATAGGAAGAACATGTTTCAACTCCCCATAGAATAACTGAGAAGATAAATCCAAGAAAACATTCAAATATTATTATAATAAGTAATAATGCCAGTAATACAATTTATGAATGGAGTGGAACAGAAGTTCCTGTTTCTACAGAGAGCTAAGCTTATTCCAGTTTCTTTTTATAGTATTCTTTACTTTTCTAGAGGTGATCCTGGTTTCATAATTAAATAGTTTCAGAAAAAGAGTTCTTCTCCGCTGCCAGTGCATTGGAATGCAACAGCAGAGCACAGGCTCATGGGTAACGTCTGTTGGTCACAGATCTCTTGGGGTTTGAGTTCAGGCAAAAGGTGCATGTAGCTGTTTAAAAGAAGACCATGCTATGTAAACAAAAAGTTGCATTTTGGTGTTACTGGAGATTCAAAAAGTTATCTCTGTCCTGGGCTTGACCCTGTTCCGATTGGAGGTGATGGGAGCTTTCCTTCTAATTTCAAAGGGAGCTGGGCTGGGGTGAGTAAGGTAGTAGTGATACTTAAAGAGAAGCGATGCCAGCTAGGTAATCACTTCTAGAGCACTGGGGAAGGCAAGCTTGTTTTGTTCCTTTCTGTCTGAAAACACAAGACTCTGACTAGTCAGCCAGGGGCAGACTGCAGAAATTAATCAGTTTTCCATGCTGGGGTTCGCTAAGCCATTCTACAAGAAGGCTTCATTCTCCTGAGGGTGCTTTTGTCTTCTTCTACACACCTTCCCAAAGGATCACTGCTAGTCCCCTGGAAACCTGCCTTAGGGCCGCTGTCTGTGCTGGAGTCCTTGATTTACACACCCATGATCACCACTTTTCTTCAGCACCCATCCTGCCTGCAGCAGCACCGCTTCCAGTATGTAGTGTCTTGCAACCCTGCTGCAATGCTGCTGCTGCATCCTTGCACTATAGGGCTGCCAAGAGGCGGTGGCAGAGCTGAGGCAGCTTGCTGAGGAACAGGGGGGAAGGTGCTCCATGCCTTAAACAAGACACTTGCATGGTTGCTCATGAACCCGACATTAGACTGTTTCCAAGAAGCTTCCCAGCACACACAGGACAAGACCCCTGTAGATCAGTCTTGGGGAGATGCTCTCTGCTTACGAGGTCCTTGCACTGTCCTGCCCTGAGTGGGATGCCTTGTGCCACACTTGTGAGCAAGGCTGGCAACTGCATTTGACTTCCTCAGGAGCAGCCTGTGCAGAAGAGGGTGCTGGCTCCCACCTTTTCTTCACCCCTGTGCAAAGCAGGCCAGCACCCGGGTTGCCACATTGCATGCAGTGAAAGCAACTGTGCTCAAGGAGCTAGACAGAGATGGCAGAGCTAAAACTGGGTTGCTATATTTAGCACTTAACCAGAGTAAGCCACAGTTTGCATGAGGAAAGGATGGATCTTCCTCACTGCTCAGGACAGATTTAGGAGTATGCACAGCAGCATTATCTCATGTTACTATGGCTTCATTATTTCAACAGTGGCCTGTTTCAACTGGCTGTAAGACAGCACTTCATGAGGCATTAGGCATAATTAAAATTAACTTTCAACTGCCAAAACAAATAACCAGACTAACTGCATTTTCTTTTCCTTTATTTTGTGTTGTCTTTGTTCCTTTACTGAGTGTAGTTACGTGGTCCTTCAGAACTGTTTTCCCAACCCTTCTCAAGTTTGGAGTAACTTGAAGTAAAGAGCTGGTGATCACTTCTGCAGTGAGTATCTGGGCTTGGCTCCATCCATAATAAAAGCATATGCAAAATGAGGTGGGAGTTCCTGTTTGGGGAAAGGTAAAAGGCACAGTGCAAAAACAAAAGCCAATTTACAGCTTTTGTATAACTCACCATGGAGTGACACTGTTTTGACAGGTGAGAGGCAGTATAGCTCACTGTACTGAGGGAGAAATTTCTGAGTAGCCAGAACCTCCCTTTGCAATGTGTGTGAAAAGGAAAGTAGGCTAGTGAAAGAAACAGTTCTCTCTTAGTACAGTCATGCTTGCTCAACAAAATTTAGAAGATAGTATCTACAGAAATACCAGCCTTTCAAAAGCAACAAGAATTAGGAGATTACCCGAGTGTCACTGCCTCGTTTACTGAATCTGTGGAAAACTCTCTGGAAACTTGATCTGCATGCCTGCTCATTTTTGGCTATTATGCAAAGAGTAATTACATTATCAACCAACCAGTAAACCAGGCAAAAACCTGTGGTGAATGCTACTGTTCTGCTGATCTATTTAATGGATGAATGATCTTTTCATTACATCTGCATCTGACTTGTAAAGGAGAGAAGACAAAATAGAATAGCAGCAATAAAACCATGAATAAAGGGGATGGGGATGTTTACATTGTTCTGTGAGGCACCATGCAAAGACCGACTTTTGACCAAGTTTGCACCGACAAATACATGTGACTAAATTTAGCACTGCGTGGACCTGTGTGTCCTGAAAGCAGTACAGCCCTGTGACCGTTATGCTACCAGACTCCACAGACCTACTCCTCAGCAGGGCTTGCTATTTTGGGTACTGCACTATACCGCCTGGCTGACACACCTCCTGCTAGGGCAGCCTCTCCAAGTTTAGGGCAACTCCATGGTGATTTGTAAACGTACACAAGCTCTGAACCAGTGTGACTTTTTCATGCAGGGAGGAGAAGAGAGGGACAAGACCAAAGTTGTTGGGCATTTGAAAGCTCTGTACTTTACCCCTCTCTCCTTTTCTGTGTACCAGACTCTTGCTGTAAGACTCCAACAGAAAACTCACTGAAGGAAACTAAAAGATTCCTACAACATCAATAAGCTTTCAATCAGGCCAAAAGAGCAAGGTTATGTTGTTGCCTGGCTGCTCCAGTTCTCCTATGTCCACAGTGGCAGGCTGTCAAATCCAGTAATTCACATAAAATAACCTTCTGGCATAAAATGGAAAAAGCAACAGCAACAAATGGAAATGATAAATGAGAGGAAAAGAAAAAAAACCCAAACAACTTGATGTGTTCTTAAGTTTCTCATATACACAAGTAGTTAAAGATCAAATAGGTGCAACTGAAAATATCAGGGCTCAGCTAATGCCATGTGTGTCTGTCATAACCCTCCTGTGGAGCCCCACCAGTATGATCAACCAGCCCAGAGAACCTGAAGTGTCCCTCTTTTCCAGGCCTGGCAGGGCAAATGTGTCTCCTAGCGACAGGATCATTTTGCAAACTCTGGCCACCTAAGAAGCTGTGGGTAGCAGAGCTGCTCAAATTGTCACCAGCTGGCTGAGCAATAAAGCCTTTGCTCTAATGTTCCCTCTTGGGTTGACCACCCAAAACTTTTACTGCTCAAACCTGTTGTTGCCCCCATGCAGAAAGTCTGCCCAGAATGAGCACGCAACTGAGCAAAGCTGCAGTTGCCCCGGGTCTCCTGGGATGCCAAGCCTCACTGCCAAAGCCATGTAAATAACTCATTGGTACAGAACAAAATCAGGTCAAAGAACTCCAGAATTTGGTCTGAATCACTTGTAACTTAAGCAAAAAGAAGCCTGAGGATATTTGCAATGTTTCTTCTGTGGCCTGCTCAGTTCTGAAGCAGAGTACTCAGTGAATTCACAAGTTTTAATGCAGCTTCAGAAGAAACAGAAACGTAATGTTGTTACACTACGCCAAGTGCCAGGTGAAGAGTCATAGCAGAAAAATAAACCTCACCGAACTGTTAGATGTCTCATGATAGATGAGTCAGAAACTCTTTGTTTCCTGCTACACTGTTACCAATTTAGCAGGCTGCAAAACGAGAAAATGGAGCTGTGTATGACAAAGAAGATAATTTGTGAAAAATGCCCACAGTTTGTGGGGTAGATGAAAGACAAGATACAGCAATTACAAAATACCAGGAGACACACTATGTGGGCAAAGGTGTGTCCAGGTTCTTCAAGCGTTTGAGCAATTAAGATCCGAGTTATCATTCTTTCCAATAGTTTTCAGTGAGCAGGAGCAAGTGCCTTCACCAAAGACCACTAGTAGATACATCAGATACATGTTGCGTCTGGCACCAAATGAAAGGCAAACATTTAGGCTCTAGTGATCCTCAGTTTGCATCCTTTGTGAATTCCATGGGGGAAAAGTGTTTTCTGCTAGGAAAGTATAGAAAACAGTGCTATCAGTGGGATGTCACAGCACGGAATAAGAACAGAAGTTCAGAGGTTATTATGAGGCCCACATTCAAGATCACTCACCTTTTCTCTCTCATGTGAGCCAGACTTAGCAGTGAAATTCATTTCATGTGTATGTGATCCAAGTAACGCTTCATCCTCTACCACATAACCCCAAAGATAAAGAGTTAAATACAGCTTTGGGCCATGTGTGAACCATCAAAAGTAAGTGAATTTGCATTTTGATTACACCAGATATAGTTTGGTGAACTAAAACAAATTACTTTTATAAGGTTTGTGAATCCTCCTGTGAATTAAAATGTTCTGTATTTCAATTCCAAATGTTGGTCAGCAGAGCAATGCTATATAATAGGCCTACAGAATAAGCCGTGATTGTTTCCTGTCATTCTGCTGTTTCAAACTGAATGTCTTAAAAACAAGAATTGAGAGATGCAAGGTAGAGCGGGAGTTTAGATTCTATTGGCACAATTTGAAAAGTAACTAAACAGTTCAATAGCAACTTAACAAAGATCCATGCTTGAGGAAGACATCTCCCTGGGTTTCTTGACAGTATGGCATCTACATTCTCCTGTATTTCAGGAAGGAAATTAGAATGAGCTCAGAGGGAAAACAATTCAGAGAAAAGCCATGAGAATTATTATGGGAAATGAAAAACAGATCGTAGCAAAAAACTCTGAGCGCACTATCGGTTTCCTTTATAAAAGAACCAATTGAGGAGAAAGAGAGTTACAGTCTGTATGTACCAGCACCAAGCACACAGCATGAATGAACTTTTCAATATAGTGGACAAAAGTATAACAAGATGCATTAACTGAAAGGTGGACAGTTCAAACTAGGAATGAGGCACACATTTTTGACAGCAAAAGTAATTGAAACAATTTACCAAGGACTTCAGTGAATTTTCCATCAATGAGAATACCTACAGAATGACTGGAAATTTTTCTAGAAGACACCTAGTTGAAACAAAAATTAATTCATGGAAGTTCAATGGCATGTCATATACAGGAGGTCAGCCTAGATTATCACAAATGGGCCTTTAGAGCTTTAAAGTCTAAGAATTTATGGGCGATTGAAAAGATATTAACAAATTTTCTACCAGTAGAATGTCCTTAACAAAGATCAATCTCTCTGTCTATCAATGGATTTTCCATACTTTCCATCATTGTCTTAAGCCTTTTCCAAATAAATTAGTTAGTGTAGTGAGATCAATAATGATCTCATAGTGCCTTCTCTGTTTCAGTCTGCCTCAGTTATTGAAAGAACTATCTAGTCTAAATACATACAATCTTTTATTCCATTGAGAAACAGCCCATTCAATTATATCCCATTAAAGCATCTTAAAATGAAAGTTTTAATGAACATAGTAAAACTGTCAACTAAGAAATGCCAAAACTTTAAAACTTCTTAAAAAATGAGCTCTGAACATTTTTCTATCACGAGCTGAATATTTCTACAAAATAATTTTGTTGCAGTTTCTAATTTTCAGATTTTTCTGATTAATCAAGTGCAAAAGTTCTGGTTGGACCATGTGGAAAATAATCTTTACATGTTTTAACAGCTCTGCTGATTTTCTTTCATCTTTCAAATACCCCAAACTTGTCATGTGCTAAAACCACGTCTGGAAAATGTCAGTCCCAGAAAACACACTTGTCAAATTAATAGCAACCAAAAAAAAAAAAGAGGAGTGGTCATGTTAAACATTGAACTCAGTGGTAATTATAATGGAATTTTGGTGCATATTACCAGTTTGCCTGACCTAAGATGCAGACATTAAGAGACCTGCCAGCAGAAGTTGCCCGGGAGATGTGCTGAAGCAGCCTGACTCTTGATGCCTAGGCTGTCTTTTCTCCCTGGCTGACTTCATTCACATGCCGCATCATGCCAGTTTACTCCAGTCCTTTCCCCTCCCTCCTCATCAGAGTTGGATGTTGCAACCTGTTTACAGTGAGGAGATTCCCTTACCGGGTGAACTTTCTGTTACCTGGCAGGAGGAATTCCTTGGGAATGAATGCAGTCTCAGTATCTGTGAAACAGCTAAGGGATTAGAGATGTCTTTTCAAGTCACTGAAGGTTTCTGATAAAGAGCACAGCAGCACTCTGCCGGAAGTGCAGGAGAGTACTGATCCCATAAAAGACTATGGGAGGTTTTTTGCAAGTAGAAACTGAACATCCATGTTAGATACTCGCTATTATTGTCCCAGTCCCAGTGAAAGTGATGTATGTGATGGCTGCAAATTTCACAGGCTTTATACAAGTCAACTGCCACTGCTGCAGAGTGGTTATATGTTACCCAGCATGACAATGCATAGAGAATTCAGACTGGGAATATCCACGGTACGGTGAGATCAGCATGGTACAAGAGAAATTTTTCCTGCTTCTGTCTGCTTCTCTTCTTTCATGACTGTACTCTTAGGGGTTCGTGTCCACTGAAAGACCCTCAGGTAGAACCTGTGGTAGAAATGTATGGAGCCAGGCACACTTTTGTCTCACCGCCAGTAGAAGGAAGCCATTAGGTGGCTTTCCAAGAGCCCCTCTGCAGAGGAGAAGCTACAGCTGCCTTGCTCTACCGTAGTCTTACCCTTGGAGATACATACACTGACAGGACACCCAGGTTCTGTTTCCTGTTACATTCAACTAGGGTGAACTTAGCTTATTGTCTGAAGTGCATTTCAGTGGAAAAAAAAAAAAAGCAAGGTGGCCTGTCACAAGTGAAATAGTTGGGGAATTAGTGAAATAGTGCACACTTAAAAGAACGGCTTCTTTCCACAGTGAATGGAAGCCAAAACGGCTGTGAATCTCATTTCAGCATCTAGCAGAAAAACTGCCAGCCTGGTTATAGTAAGGATGATAATATTATGTTGTTTAATCTTATCTGGATATGTCCCCTCCAGTGGTTTCCTGCTGGTAAACCACAGAGAAGAGAGGCAGTAGTAAGTAAACTAGAGGAAGTGAGGTGAAATACAGCATGCTCCTTTGGTTAATAGGGGATTCATGTAAAGGATATTGCTAATTAAAACCAATAGTATTTTCCTCCATATGGGCTTTCAAAACCAGTTTCAGAGGATACAGAGGATGTTTTGTTTCACTGAATTGCTCATAGTTTAGGGAAGCCACTGGGATGAAATACTAGTATTGTGGTAAACTGTGCTTGCATTTTAAGAGCAACATGTGAAACAGGCGCTTTACAGAGTGTGAATACAGTTTCACCCACATAATGTCCAAATGAAAAGGCAGCTTGGGGTTAGAAGATCAAAATCCACCCTCAGCCTACTCTGAGGTACAAGAAACTGCAAAACAGTCATGGTTACTGGAATAAGAGCTCTTGTGTCCCCAGGCTATGCGTGTGTGGCTCCAGGGCTGCTGGATCTACAGAAGCATGAAGTCTGGGGATTTGCCTGCAGTGTTGACCTTCGCACCAGCCTGCAGATGGCATGGTGATTCACAGGGAGTGTGCCAAGCCAGCGGCTGCCTCCCTGCTACTGCTCACCGCTTTCCTCTGGTGTGACCAGAGGGAGTTGAGGTTGCTCCAAAGACCTAACCAGAATTCCCTTGTAGAGCACCTCACCTCATTAACTGCACCAGGAAATACTGAGCAACGTCAGCAAAAAGATTTGTGAGTGAGATGACATCTTTATGCGTTGGTGAGACCTTGTGCTCAGCGCTTGCTTACTTCACCTGGATTCTAGGCTTGTGCCCAAGGCTGAGAAACAAACTTAAACCTTCTTCAGCTTGCCTATTCATGAGTGCCTTGTGTCAGCAAAACGTGCCTCATCATGTGGCTACTGGATGTTTTCTCCACCTCCTGCACCACTTCCAAGGATCCCACTCTGACACACTTCCCCAACAACAAATGGAGAAGTCCACTTTTGTTGTTAGAGTTGTCTTTGCATCACTGGAAACAAACAGTCTGTAGGAGATGTTGGAACAATTCCCTGCTTATTGATAGTGTCTGATGACTGCCTTCAAATGTGGCTGAGCTGGGTACTTTGAAATTAAATATGAATGGGAGAAGTGAAGAAAAGATACTGAAGAAAAAAATTGGCACCCCTCTTAATCAGAGCTGTCCAAGCTGTGGCCTGTGGGATGTCTTCTGTCTGTATGTTATCTGGCCCATAGCTGGACTGTTATAATACTTTCTGGGTCCATATTGTGAAAGGCTGGACTGTCCTGCTGTAAGTGACTTTTCCCAAATCTGTGGCAAGTGGGAGTCTTTCACTAGACAATTCAAATAAAATACATGCATCCTGGAAGACTTAGAAGATGAAGGGAAAATCAGTCTCCTCCTTTCTCATCACCCTTTTCAATTACATTTTTTTGTTTATCAGTTTTTAGTTTGGGCAAGGAATTCCTCTTATCCAACTTGCTCTTGTGCTCTTGAGGCTTGAACAGCCCTTTATTATTGCAAGAAGCTCCTGTTTACCTCTTTTCACCTGTGTTCTGGTTTCTGGCCCTTGTTCTTCTCTTGTTGACTCCCTGAGGGTACACAGATGGTAGCCTGGAAGCCAAAAGGAATGATACTGGAGGAGTGAGAGAGTGAGAGGGAAAAAAAGTGAGAGAGGAAAAAAAAGTAAGAAAGAAAAAAAAAAAGCAGTGATCATAGCAAACCTCCAGACTCTCCTAACAGCAAAACCCTAATACATATCAGTGTGCTGGATCTTGTCAAGGTGCAGGTAGTGTATAATTTTGGGACTGCAACCTAAACAACATTTAACTTGTTGGCTGTAAATGTTTAGACCTGTTAAGTAAGGTGTCACAGTTCCATCATCAAGTGCACTCTGTCAGCTGAGAAATATTTTTTTATTCACAGGCAGTGCCATTGTCTTTTCTTTAGTGGTGGACGTCAGCCTCAGAGGCACCGCACAGCAGAATACCTAAGCATTTCTCATGTCCAAATGAAGTCCTCTCACAAGGGGGTGCAGTGGGGTGAATTTGCCCTATGTGCAGGAAGGACTTAATCTCACCCCTGCAGTCTGGTAGGGACTGACCAGCATTTTTCTAAAGGATAAGGAAACGCCATGACTTAATAACTTCAGTAAGGTTTTTTCAAGCATAGTGTTCTTTGGGATAGGAGGTGAAACACCAAAATATTCTTGGAGAAAGCTGATTTGCATCCAAGGTGCTTTATAAAATGAGCCTTTAAAAGGAAACCCAGTAAGTAAACGGCGCTCCCCCGGAGTGGCTACTTGCACCATGGCCGCCCACCTGCCCCCTCCTTCCCGTGCCGTGCCGAAGATCCCAAAAGTGTGGTGAACAACTGTTCTGGTCATCCAGTTTTCTGTCAGAGCGAGAGATGCAGCGTACAATGTGAATGACAGCGAGGAGAGAAAATTCAGCAGTTGCTGCAAAGAGGCTGAACTCCAGAAGGGCAGCTTGTCCTCAGAGCAAAAGGGAATCGTTGGAATAAGCAGCCAGAGTGCTCCAGTCATGAGAACTTGGCCAGCACAGAAGTCAGAGGCAAGGGCTGCCTGCCATGCTCTGTGCACCTCACACCTCTCCCGATTCCCTGTCTTTCCATTGACATTTTCTGGGCTGGTTTTATAAGGAACGAACCTTGCAGGAAGGACGCTGTCTATAACATAATTAAAACGGAAAAATACACCACTCCTTTCACTTGCAGTGTTTTTTTTTCTGAGACTCTTTGTCAAGACAATAATAACATTATTCCTGTGGTTGTGCTTCAGTACAGAGACAGCCTGCTGCCTAATGGACTAGTGATTTTGTGTAGAAATGATAACATTCAAAAATATCATTTTAACCAAAACAATAACACTCAAGAAGACATCCAAACACTAATGAATGTAATGTTTGCCAGTGTGTTTACACCTTCAAGTTTGTTCCAAGAAGCCTGCATGAACCTATGCTCAAATTTATGATTGTGGACTGTATTTCTTGAATTAAAACATATATTAAAGGGACAGTTAAGCACAATAACCTAAAATTTGGCCTGCCCTGAGTGTTTTGGATCTTTGGCATACACGTGGCAGTTCCTTTCCACTAAAGCCTTCTGCTCCATTTCCAGCAAAGGGCAGGCAGCGAGGAGAAGTTTACAAGGCAGCGGAATACTTGTAAATGTCAACAGGCAGCCTGCTCGCCAGAGCTGAGAGAACTGGTACAACCAGAAAGGTACATACCCATGAGAGGTGGGCGCGGGCGGAGGGGAAAGCAAGCAAGAGAGGACTGGAAAAACATAAAAGAATCCTGGATTGTTTCTGGAGGAGTAGACTTTATTCCAATGATGTTGCAGGCCTCGTAATTTGGGGTAGCAGATGGGAGCAGCCACATCAGTCCTGATAACATCTATTTTGCAACTTCAGTGTAGAAGTGGGCTCTATGATTGCAGATACGGCCCCTTGCAGAACTGGCCCGCAGAGTAGAAATAGGGAAATTCAAATTCCAAAACCAGGCTTTGGTTTGCTTACCGGAACGCGTGGAGGAGGTGGAGGAAATGCAGCTACCTAGCCATGGCTTATTTGGCAGGCAAACTAAACGTGTTCAGGGCCGTACAGCACAGAGGGGAAGCACTGCTGCTCCTGACCGTGTGCAGTTTAAGAGCGGTATACAGGAGGCAGAGCAGGCAGGGCGATTCCGAGGACTCCACTGCCCTGCCTTTCGTCGCTGTAGGTATCTCCGGTTTACAGCTATAGGTAAGGACAGGCGCTACGGGGGGCGAACAAAGCCAGCGGCTTGGCTGGGCTCGCTCCCCACTGCAGGCCCGCAGGGTCTCCGAGGGGCTTGCGCCGAGGCCACGCAGAGCCCCGCATGGTGACGCACAGGCCCGGTCCCCCCGCTGCTCGCCACCCCCGGGGCTCCCGAGGGAAGGAGCCGGGGGGCGCAGGAGCCCGAGGCGGGCGGGGCCGGGCGGTCACGGCGGCGGGGCAGGGGCCCGGGGCCGAGCGGCCGGGCCGGCCCGGGCCGGGCGGCGTTGTCCAGGGTCTTGAAAACGCAGCCGGGGCCCCGTGCGGGGCAGGGGCCGTGCCGCCGCGCCGCGCCCGCACCGCTCTGCCTCGGCGCTCCGCTGGCGCTTGGCCGGGCCCGGCAGCGGCCCGGGGCGGCCCGATCCGGCGGACGGCCCGGGGCGGCCACCCGTGCTCAGCAGCTCGTTTCCCGGGACCCCGTGCTCTCCCCTCCCGGCGCCCCTCCACCCCACCTGTGGCTCGCTTCCCTTCGCAAACCCGCCGCCTGGCCCCGGGGCGCCCCGCGACGCCCCGGGGATCCCCTCCTGCCGCCCCTGCCACGGTGGGTGAAGGTGGGGGGGCGGGGGGGGAGGTGGCGGGCACGCCGCGGGGCGGGGCCTGGTGTTTTGGTTGCGCGACAGCGCGAGTGGCCAATGGGGAGTTCGCGTTCCCCCGGGGCCGAGCCGGCGAAACCAATGGAAGGCGGGGCCGGCAGGCGAGGGGTGGAGCTTGCGGATGTGCGAGGGCAGGCGAGAGCGGGTCTGTGTGTGTGTGTGGCGGGGGGTGCGGGTGCTGCCCCCGCCCCGCCCTGCCCTCCGCCTCCTCCCCGTCCGGCGGCTGGGGCGCGCTGCAGAGCCAGCGCCGGGCAGAGCGGGAGGGAGCGGGCGAGCGCGAGGAAGGGGGTGGCGGGGGGACCGGAGGAGGAGGAGGAGGCGCTGCGCTGCGCTGCGCTGCGCTGCGCGGCGCGCGCCCGCCCGCCCGTGAGACCCCAGCGGACGCCCCCCCTCCTCCCCCCGGTTCCCGTTAACGTTCGCGGCGCCCCGCGGGCGGCGTGTCCCGCGGGAGGGGAGAGGAGCGCGCGCGCGCCGGCGGCGGGGAGTGGAGCGGAGCCTGTGTGCGCGGGGGCGGGCGGGGGCATGGGGGTCCCGCGGCGGGAGCAGCCGGAGCGCGGGCAGCAGCGGCAGCAGCGGCGGCGGCGGCGGCAGCACCAGGTAAGGAGCGGCGCCTGCCGTCGCGTCCGTGCCCCGCGGCGGGGGGGGGGTGCCCGGGCAGCGCGGGCGTACGAGTGCTTTCCGTCCCGGGAAGGGCACGGGAGCGGTGTGGGAGCGGGGTGCCCTGGGGAGAGACCCATCTCCTCTCCCCTCAGGTGCCGTTGGGAGGGAGACTCGGCTTCTCCGAGCTCGGCGGGAGGGCGGAGGGCTGGGGTCGGGTGGGGGGCGGGAAGCGAGGACCCGCGGACCCCCTTCCCCCCTCAGCACCCCGTCCTCGTCCCGGCCGCCACCGGAGCGGGGTGGGCTCCCTCCCGCACGTCGCGTTTCTACACAGCGCTGCGCTCCGCTACCTCGGGAGTGCGGGCGGTGTCGGGGGGTGTCAGTGCGGCCGGCAGGCACCTGCAGGACGGGTCTGCCCCGCCGGAGCGGCTCCGCGCCCCGCCGCGCTGCCCCGGCTCTGGAGCCCATTTCAAGAAGAATGGCAATTTCGGAGTAAGTTTGCCGGGCTCGGGCGTCTCTGGGGTGTAACTGGTTTTTCAGAGCGGAGACGCTGCAGTGGGACCGCCAAGCGTTTGGGGTAGCAGAGGGAAAGGTCCTTCAGTTCCCTGCAGTGATTTTAAGGCTATTTATTGAGCTACCGTTTACGAGGCTCAACCTGTATCCTTTTTGCACTCTTTGTTATCTCGTAGTACTCTGATGCGCGTTCAGTGGTCCGTTCTCCAAACTTAGTATTTGATTCGGTAAATGATAGCCAGTTGAGATCAGCTTTGCTTTCGATTTTGTTTGCGTGGCTCCGTACCTCTTCTGGGGCGCTCCGCAGCGTTTTGCTGAGGTGGGGTGTGTGCGTGTGTCCGTGAGGGTGTGGGAGCAGGGTTACGCAGTCTCGACAAAGGCAACTCTGAAGTTGACAAATTTCAGGTACGGATATTAACGTTCACGAAGTAGGTCAGTAAACTAGCTTAGTACTCGATGCTGAATTATTTTAACGCATTGGTAGCTTGAATCTTTGCTTTCAGCCTGGCTTTTCTAGAGGAAACGAGTTTTATTTTTTTATGATGTAGAAGATATGCAAAGTTAAAGAGAATTGCACATGTAAATTCTCCCGAGCTCTTTTGTGCACAGTTTTCACTTCTAAAAGTTAACACTAGATGGCTTTCTTATATCAGATATCCAGCAGAGGAGGAAAGCATGTAATCTGTCTCTGCAGCCTACTATTTCTGTATTTGTCTATTTTTTTTTTTTCTTTCCGTGAATAGTAAACTACCTTCTTGATCAGTTCTGCACTGATTAGACCAGAGCAGAATGTGAAGTTTGCTTACTAGCTGACATAATTAATTGTTTTGCTCAGTTCAGCTTGCTGCTTATAAACATTATTTTATATATACATACTACCAGTATCTAAAGGAAGTTTGTTTAGTTGGAAGGTAGCTCTGCAAAATGTTTAGGCTGCTTTAAAGGAAAGCAGCTGGATAAGGAGGGATGTTTGAAAATGGGAAAAAAACCAATAGTTCAGTCTCGGTTATTAGTTTGATGGACTTATTTTAAAAAAGACTGTAGTGCATTAATATTGTTTGTTTGGCTACTTTTTCCCAGATTCTGTACCTAACTTAGACTGAAGCATTTTGGAGTTGGAATCAGAAATATAGTGCATCACATCCTGCTGGATATAGGAATGCCTAGGCCTGATGTGTTATTAATCTATTTCTTGTGTTTTTCCAAAACTGTGCCTGTTGTCAATGGAATGCATTCTTTGCCTGCCATTTGCTTCTTCAATCTTAAATATGATCCTTGAAATATCTTTTATTATTAATGCCAACATGTTTAAAGCACCAAGAGCTCTAATGCATTAAGGATATTTAAGCATCACTTAGGCTCCACAACAGTTGATTTATAATTTATGTAGCATTCACATAAAGCTAGATTTCAGAGAGGTCTCTGAATGTATTGTCTTGGTTTTGCATGCCCAGTGGCTTACCTTACCAGGGCATGCAGCACTTAGATATAACAAAAAGGAATACTTGTGAGGATGCCAGACTGTTTCACCAATCGTATTGGATCAATTAAAGATCATGTCATTCATATATGCCAAGGGTATAACGTGAAACCTAGTACTAAACAAAACCTCAATTCTTTGTAGCTGGTGTTTGCTTACTGTGCAAATCAGAGAGGTTTTTTTTAAAGGTTCCTGTTCTATTTTCCTGAAAGAAAGATAATATGGTCTTTTTTTTATTTTTTTTTTACTGACATACCATTACTCAAGTGCATTGTGAAATACTCTTGCAAATGAAGAGAGTCAAATGAGGAACTAAACAAAGCAGTGGTCAAACAGGCAAAACCATCCCTTTCTTTTGCTGTTTGACCTTTGCAAGTGAACTGAGGCAGTTCTTTTTTTTCACTTTTAGCTTCATATTGGACATAGCAGTCAGGCATTGCACCTAAGCTTTTTACGTGCAGATCAGCAGTTCAAACTGCAGGAGAAAGTAAATATTTTCTCCTTGCCTTGGCTAGAATTAAGATTATATTTAGATGGTTGGATGTTAAAATATTTTCAGTAGGTTTGTACCTGTTACTGATGATGATCTAGTACGGTAATATTCAGTGAGAAATGCTATGTTATTATGAAAATATAAGGTAAGTTACAGATTGTGGAAAGAGGGTGGGGCGCTGGGTTATCTAGTTTCTTACATTAGTCATCCAAGATTACCAACAGTAGCTGTATTGACAGCCTGAAATGAAATCGTGGTTTGACAAATGCTCCTTTCTCTTTCCATGCAATTTTTGCTTTGCAATTTAAAATACTTTGCAATTTTAAAATGTTTGGGCAAGCTGGGTTGTGATTCAGTGAAGTGGACATGGCTTTTTATTTTATGTATTGCAATATTGTACTCATAGCAGAAATTTTCAATATGTTAGGTAGCATAACTGAAATCTGATTCTTTAAATCATTACCTCTTGCAAAGTTAAGACAAACTTCATTTTATGTCTTTATTTTTAAGGGAATTTTCATCCTCCTATAAATCTGAACAGCTGAGGAAGTTTAGGGTAGGGGTACCCCTCACAGTCTTTTCCTATCCTGTTTTTTCTACCTGAATTATTTTGAGGAAATACTGTGAGGACTGTCTACAAAATCCAAAAATCCAGTAAGGAGAATTCATGAAGACTGTTACCATATATAGCTCTGACTATATAGAATTTGTATTTAGTAGATTGAAGAGTATGTTTCACATTTTTCTTTTTTTAAATTTTAAAAATACTGGTTTTTTACATAGATTGCATTAAGAATAACATTAATTCCTCATGACATTCAGTGATGATGCCGTATGACTGGTTAGATTTTTAAGAATTGCTAGGACTTCACATGAATAGCTGTCTTATTTTTTTAGTTTGTTGTGAAAAAGCAAAGGTAATGTCAAACATCTGATTTATCCTGACAGAAGTAAATGAGAGACCCTGCCTTGCTTTGTAGTAAAGCGTTGACCCCAGATTTAAAGTCATTTTCAGGCATAACTGATTGAACTGAAGATTGAGGAGGGTTATTATAATTGGTGGTACTCTTCTAGATTTTAGCTAGAGACAGGACAGCAGTAGGCAGAAATGTCATTATGATTATTTTTTCCCATAGTTCTTACTAGAAGATATGTAGACTCTTGTTTGGATCATGAAAGTGTAATTACATCAGCAGTTAGCTATTCGTGATTTATAAGTGGATTCTTCTGGTTTTCTGGAATTTCTTAGTGTTCAGTTCATACATAATTAAAGGTTTTGTTTAAAAAATGTCTTGCATCCTCACAGAGATAATCTTCTGAACACGTAATAAATGTAAGCAGCTGCTGTCCCATCTTTTTGGATCTGCAAGCAAACAGCTTTATTGGATCTGATGCTTGTAAAACATTTTAAGAATAGTAGATGTTTGAAAGGAAATAGGCATTTGTTTTAGTTGCTGTTAACTGGGGATTCTGTGTTCCTTAGGAGAATGACCTGTACTCACGCACTTTTTTTTTTTTTTTTTTTTAAAGCTGAGAGATGTAATGTAGAAAGATACCATAGCTGTTTTGGAAGTGAGGGAATCTAGGAGACTGGAGGAAGGGTAGTAAATTGTCATGTAGTAGCGAGGAGGCTGAAAGGTGGCAGTAGCTGAAGTTGTCATGATTTCCCCTCCCCCTTAGCAGCTCAAGTGAAATTCTGAGCACAGGACTTGGAGTTTTGCCATTGACTTTGAATCTTTTCTTATATAATGTCTTCATTTGTTGTCCAGAATCCTGAAAAATGACATATCCAGCTCTGCAGATATTTGTATAATCCTTCTATATTATTTGCCATTCCTTCCTTTCTCCCCCTCTCCCTTCACTGCCTGAATTCTCTCTGGCACAGTGGCTGTGGATTGTGATAATGCCTGCCTGCTACCTCATCTTTTAGGTAGGCTTTTGAATCATAGCTATGATTCAATATGACTTTTCAAACTTAAGTTACATGAAAATGATTTAATGGGACTTATGCTAGAGGACACATAATAGAGTTACAAAGCTTTTGTACAGCTCAACAATTTGCCCTTCCATTTCCCTTTTGGTTCACCAACCTTTATTTTAAACCTGATACAATCTGTGATGAAGTTATAGAACTCTTTTACAGATTATGTAAACAGATTACAGTACTGAATAAAATGTATTTATAAGAAAGGGTACTCTGAGAACATTAGAGGTTCAGTGGCAGGTTGATTCAAATGGAATAAAATGCTTTTTTAAAACCTAGTATATGCTCTTGAACACCTTAATAACATTTTTCTGGTGGGTTTTTTTTGTGTGGGTTTTTTTTTGACACTTGTTTGTTCCATATATATGAGAGGGAAAGGAGATTCCGGGCCACTTTGTGTTTCATGTTGAATTTTTACATTCACTTCAGTCAAATCAGATAAATTGTGAAATGATGTGAGAACAAAATGTCAATTAAGGTGAGTAAGGACAGAATAAAGCTTTCTATAGGTGTTACAAATGCACATACTGTTAAAATACTCTTGCTGTGATTTTTTCCTTTCACGAGGGGGAGTAAAAAGGAATCCTGCAATTAATGCATAGCTAGCAAAACTGTCACTGCAAAAACAGCTCTGTCTCCTATATTTTATGGAGAAGGCATCTGTGAATTTCAGTCTGTGTCTTTTTGGTTTTGGTTTTTGTTTTTCCCATTTGTTTAGTGGTTTTTTTTTTCACCTGAGAGTTATGAGTTACTTGATCACACTCTTCTTTGGTTGTTTTTGTTTGTGGCTTTTTGTTCAAAAGTAATTATTTCCTACTTTTAGATCCTAAAGTACATTCAAGGAAAAGAGCACTCCTAAGTATTTTTCTAGCCTCTCAGCACTGAGAATGAATACTTCACATGTTTTACCATGAAATCTCATTGCCATGTTAGTGTGACACAACATGGAAAAAAAGTGGGGAAAAAGAAAGTGTGGCTGTGTATATGCATACATTCTCCTGCATGATGTGCATATCAACTACAGGACGCAGGGAAGCATATGTATTTTGCTCTGCTGGTCTTGCTTATTGCAGTGGACAGCTGCTCTTGAAGAATTAGGAGCAGTTTACGGTGATCAGGTTATCCTTACTGTTCTGCTATAGTAAAGTAAGCCTTGGTTTTGCTTTGTAAGGTTGTCAGGACAACAGCTTATTATTATTGTTCCTAGTGGTTTTTCTCTATAGCAATGGAGGGAGCTGTTTCAAAGAGAGTGGCTGCCTTGCCACATTGGGCTGCAGGACTGCCAGCTGTGATTTGGGTTCAGCAGGATGCTCTGGGTTTGTCATGTAAAAATTCTAATTGATGATGAATGCAAACCCAGTGTGAGAATAATTTTGTTCATTGGACTAATGCAAAACAACTCATTGTATTTACAAACCCATAGTGTATTTTCTCAGCAGTATTGTCATTACTCCTCTGTTCTCTTCCATCTGAGGTTCAGAGAAAAATGTTTTATGTTTAACAGTATGGAACCTATGATATGAATTGAGACAAGGCAGGAATTAGTTTAAGGCTATGTTACGTCACCGTGCTCCAGCCTGACACTGGAGCTAACAAGTGAAACCACTGGGGATTTCTGTTAGATTTAGTTTGTCATGTCTTCAACAAAAACACTGTATGAAGTTGGTGTTCAGTGATAAGCCATACAGTAACTGTTTTAGTGTTTCCGTTTTGAAGTACTACTATTCTTGTTACATGGTAAATGAGAAAAAGAATGCCTGTTATTACATATAGCAAGCTAAATGACTACAAAGGTGCTTCTCTGCATGTGGTCATTATATACAGGAGGTGCAATAATTTCAACTGAAATAAGTTTTAGATTGATGGCACGATCAGGCGTGGGGAAACTTGTTGGGATGTTCAGCAAGGAGAATTATATGAAGAAAGCTTTGAAATAACTTTGAGGAAATTTTTTTTTAATTCATAAAATATGCTAAAACAGGAGACTGACTTTGGCACTTCCATAGCTTCCTTTATATTGCTAATACAAAGATATCCCTTAGTTTGATCTTGAAATTCTTTCATCTGGGTTGAGCTGTAGTAGTCAATTAAGTGATGTCCAGGTAGTTAAAATCCTTTATCAAAACAATAACCTTCTATTTCAAATTCCCTTTTCAGACCACTGAAACAATTAATTCACAGAGTAATTTGGCAGAGATACATAGGCGTCTGCATTCAGTTGTGGAAGCTGGCTGACAGAAGCTAGTGGGATAAACCTGTCAATGCTCAGAATGTTTTCTCCTTTAACTGGCTGTCAGTTTTTTGAGATCAGGCAGGTACTCCAGAGGTGGGTGTCTTCCTTCTCTCAGATTCTCTGCTACTTGCTGCCCCTAGCTGCAACAACTTTCTTAGTATATTTGTACATCACTTTGAATCAAACAGCCTTGTTTGCATAGGAAACCATTTGAAATGATTATTTTTAAAGGTGGTGAGACAAGGTGGGGTAAATAATGACTGGTGTAATCTGTAACAATGTGAGAACAGATTTGCTCACTTTCACCTCTCTTGAATGTAGAATTTGACCAGTTTGCTACAAGAAGGAAACAGGATAGATGAGATCATCTGAAATGGTCAAGAGCTGTGCAGGTGGTTGCTCAGAGTTTTACACTGAAAAACCCCAGGCTATCAAATATAAATTGAGCTCCAACAATGTTTTCTATATGAGATGAGGTTTCTACTGTTAAAGCAGAGGGGTTTTCTGGGGTTCTGAGCTTTTGTTTTCTTCTTACCCTGGGCCACTGGAAATCATTATTTTTGGTGGAGATTTCTGAGTGAAGGGCAAGCAGTACCTCATTAGTCCTTGAAATTCTCAGGTTTGGTAATTTTGCTAATGTCAGCGCTTCTCTCATGCTTGGGATGCTTTGTGCTTTTTCTCTGTAATGGTGTAACTTTTAAAGAGAAGTTTCTGTGAGCATAATTACTCTTGAAACTTTATCTTGTCTATCAAATTTTGCCAAGTCAAACAACAGGCTCAAAAAATCTCAAGGCAGAGGGAGGTGTTGCACTGTGTGATTGCATAAGGCTTGTTTCCTTAGCAAATAACTCTTAAAAATAGCTGACCATTCTTTTCATCACACCAATCTGCAGCAAATGGATACTGCATTTTGTAAAATGTTTTGTTTTTACTTTGAATTTTACTGCTGTATTTTTTTGAGTATTGTTAAATATATAAGGCTATGTTAGTACTATCAATGTATAGAGTGTACCTTTGTGCCTGGTAATGGGCATGCAAACTGTGTCTTTGTATTCACAAAGAGTTAATTGAATATCTGCCTTGCTTTGTGCCTATGAAAATACTGTGGCTGAGTGTTAAAATAGAATATTTACATATATGCATAGTAATAATCACTTCTCCTGGGAAAATAGATGCTTAATGGTAATGTTTTTCTTATGTGGATTGTACCGAACAGTGTCAAGGTTCCTGTTCACTCATTTTACAACATTCAGTGTGCCAGAGGTGTTTAAAGTTGCAAGTTAGAGATTCTCATGAACCATTTTTTTTTCTGTACCAGCTGTCTCAACCACATCTCTTGGTACAATTGTATGAATTCTTTGTGGCAGCTACAGGAATCAATGTGGGGAAAAGTAATAATAAGAGACATCTAAAATATGTTAGATAGTCCTGTCTGTGACTTAACAACAGGTTGTAAGGTTGAAAAAACAGTGCCACCAGACAAACCATTCTTCATGGACTCCCAGCAAGTGCTGTCCAGACTCATAGTCACTTATGGGTCACTGTGTGAAAATTGGCTCAACTAGAAATCTCCTAAGTAGAGGTCAACATATCTGTTGCAGCTGTATATGAAATACTAATCAATGAAATTGATAAATAAGTTTAACTTTTGTTTAAGTAATTATTTTTATTGCTTTGTTTCTTATAGCTGAAGTCTCTTTCATTTCATCATTCATGTGTAAGGGGAATAATGACTCTGGGTTTCCCTGGTTGGGTGGTGAAATTGATTTTTATTTTCATGGACTATATTTACAGATCCTGAAACTTAAAACCTTTCTGTTGTATGTATAAACATTTTTCTTTAGACCTATGCTTTATTCCCTAATAGGAAGAAGTCTAGTGCAATTGGGTTTTTGTTTTTTGTTTTTGTTTTTGTTTTTTTTTTTTTGTCTAAGCAGTAATTAAAATGGCCTTGTGTGAAGTTCCTGAGTATCTTTTATATGCTTGTCGATAGTCCTGGGACCTTTCTGTATATTGCTAAAACCATAAATGCCATCAGATTAGATTTAATATTGCTTATGACAGTTTGCCCATCATCTGCCTTGAGTTTATCCAGGCTTTCAGCATGGTTTTCACAGCATCTGTATAACCAAGTTGCAATGTTATGGTTTGGATGGGAGGACTGGCTGGATTGTCAGGCTCACAGTGTAGCAGTTAATGGTTTGCATTCCACCTGGAGACTAGTTACAAGTGAAGTACTGTACTGGGACCAATCTTGTTTAGTACCTTGATCAATGACCTGGAGGAGGAGATGAAGTGTGTCCTCATCAAATTTGCACGTGACATCACATTAGGGGAGTAGATGACGTTTTGAGGACAGTGCTCTGCAGACAGTGAAAAATGCTAGCAGCATACTAGGCTTTACGAACAGGAGCATAGCCAGTGGATTGCCAGTATTCAGCAATTGACTACCACATTGGATATACCCCATCCAGTTTTAGCTCCCCAAATATATTGAGTAAAGTAAAGCTAGTTTGGTGGAGAGCCAGCAAAATGAGGGGCTTGGAGCGCATAAGGAGAGGCTGAGAGAACTGACTTTGCAAAGCCTGGACAATGGAAAGCTCAGGGGATACTTAATAGCTGCCTCAGAAGGTGATACCTGAGAGGTTGTTAAGAAGACAGCCAGGCCCTTTACAGAGGTACATGGCAGGAGGAGAAGAGACAGTGGTCGTCTAAAACAGGTGAGATTCTGATTTGGCACTAGGAAACAAAAATCACCCTGAGGACACCAAGGAATTGGAACAGGTAGTGCAGGCAGGTTGTAAAATCTACATCCTTTCCAGTTTTTAGACCAGACTGGCCAAAGACTAAGCAAACTGGTCTGAATTCAGTGCTTTGAGCAGGAGGCTGGGTTAGATGATATTCTGTGGTGCCTTCCCATGTGAATTATTCTATGAAATATCACAAATTTTTTTACAATAGTTGGTCTGATAATTGAGAATTTTAGTTGATATTCCAGTGTACTGTGTTTCCACTTTATTATAGTACAGAATATTTGTACCGAATATTTCTCGATTATGATGTTGGGAAGATTTTTTTACAAGACTAAGAAATGGAGTAGTATGTACTCATATTTTCTTTGTTTAAACCATTTGAGAAGAATTCTCAAGTAAATTATTGGCAGTTAAATATTTTATAACTATAGTACTTAACAAAAGAATAAGCACTTAAAGAAAATAGCAACCTTTCAGGTTTGACTTCAGCTATACTTTGCTCACCTTGTCACTGAATTCTAAAACATGATTAGCAATACTAGAATTTGAATGTGTAAACTTCTATTGAGCGGTTCCGTTGGATCTCTTCCAAAAGATTGTTTTACTGTTAAAGAGCAGGACATGTGAGTTTTTGAAATTTGGCTCTCAGCCAGTCAAACCTACATTTGTATTTAGTTCTTTTGCTCCGACTACTAATTTTACTACTGTGAAACTTTTGATAATCTATGCTAGTTATCCATGTGGCTGGAAAAAAAAAATTATGATTTGTCAAATTATTTAAAAATCCAAATTAAAGCAGTTCTGAAAAGAGCTGCTGTTTGCACCTTTTTATGTTCAGTCTTAACCTCTTAGCTTCATTAACTATAAAGAAGAGCCAGCAGAACCTCAGAAGATTGAGGTGATTCCTGTTCTTGCTCATCCAGCTTCACTGTAATTATACTTTTAAGTGTTTACCAAAATGTTTACCAAAGCATGAACCAGACCTTCAGATCCCTGTTTTGGCTTTTATAATCCATTTCATTAAGTGTTTAAAAATTCAGGGTTTTGTATAACATTCAGCTTCGGTATGAAAGAGGTTGTAAATGCATGCTGACTTAAGCATAACAAACAGGAAAGGGAATGGAAAGAATTTCCTTTAGGGTGAAATTCCTTAAAGTTGAAATAACCCTGATAGTGCTTGTCAGTTGGCAGAGAGGGTTACGACTTGGCTTCTGAAGATTTTTTTTTTTGCTAAGTGTGAGAGGGCATGGAGAACCTCAGTCTGATCTCCTTTTGAGCCATATTTTCAACAAAAGTAGTTCAAACATCAATTTTATTAAACTGATGGACCTCCAAAATTGTTGAATTAAGGCTGATAATAGGTACAGATCAGCAGCCCTAGCCTGAAATCTCCTTTGCCCTGAACTGAACTACTTGTTTCTTTTCTAAACCAGTTACTATAGAAAACAACATCATTGACCTGTTTCATAAATCAATTGCACTCAATTTTGATTTACTGATGGGTTGCTGCTGGTTTGGTTTTGTTTTGTTTTGTTTTCTCCCAGCTCATACTTGCAGTGGAAGGCTCTTCAGGGACTCTCTTTACTGAGGACTAGGATTTTCCACTAACCTGTATGTGAAGCACATGTTGAGATTGCAGCCCATATTTTACCAATATCCTTGTTTAACCTAAATACTTTTTCTTCCTGATACTTACAGACAACTTGCTCTGTCAGACCTCATTTTTCTGAGGTTAATCTAGTCAAACTTTTAGCTAGTCTTTAAACAAGACAAACACTTAGCTTCCTCTTGTACAGTATGGTGGCTGGGGAGCAGAAGGCCCTTCTCTATGCTTCTTCTGTTTGTGTTTTTGTTATGGCTAATAAGAATTTAAGCAGCTTTCTACACAGTCTTGTCCGTGGTAAATAAAATGGCATTAAAACTTTGTCTCTACTGGAAATATTGTGCAGTTGTGTCTTCATGTTGAGTACAATGTCATGGTTATTCTCTCTATGGTGTTTTCTGCTGATGAGCTACCAGAGCGATCAAAATCTTATCCTATAGTTCTTGAGGGAGTGACTCCAAACATAAAAGTAGAATGAAATTGTTCCTCAAAACTTACTTTGTTCTTTCTCAGTTATATTTTTTTACCTTCCTTTGCAGTGCCAGTGCTTCTTAACTTTGTGTTGTATTCAGATTTCATTAGTAACTTCCACTTTGTGTCAAGGTCATTATTGAAAATGAGGTAAGACTGATTCCAAGAGTGATTATAGACTCCATCTAATAAAGTAATAATTTAGTTTTTTCATGACAGTCTGTTGTCTCTTTACTTGTTCTGTTTTCAGTATGGTCCTGATTAGATACTTTCTTAATTCCAGGTTGTACCAACAGCCATTTTTTTGGTGTACCACTGATGAGCTGACCTAGGGAATCTTTCTACTGTGTAGGGCTGCAGCTCCTGAGGCAGCCTCTCTTTGATGCTTGTGGGAACCCAGCTGAAGCAGTAGCTCTTGCTGAGTTCCTAAATAGGTTGAGTATGGCTTATGTACCAAGCAGTGACAGTACCGTAATTTAAAATACAGTGGTAAGCAGTATGGAAGGCTGCCTCACCTCAACAATAGTTGTAGAAAGTAGTCCATGAAGAGCAGGCTTCCAAAATCAACGTGGAGTTGTTATGTCTTTGAAAAGATTTGAATTGACCTGTTACTGTTTATGTAAAACATTCTTCCAGCTTTTACATGACTATAGGTATGTTCCAAATTAATTCCCTGCTATTATGATTTGGAGGCGAAATAGTACCTTAAGTGCAAAACGGTGTCCTAATGTGTGGCCTTGGTTAGGGCAAGAATGAGATTTTCACAGGCAGAGTAGCTTCCAGTATTGTGTAGGTCTCAGTATATTTAAATCATCTGACACTGAACCTTCAGAAAATGGTAGTATTAAATCCTGATTTCATATGATGTGTTTTGCAAACTAGTCATTTTGCTTCACCTTTGCTGAACCTAATCCTAGCTGCTGATATCAGAATCAGTAACTGTCTGTGTCTATCTGATGAGTACTCTCAAACCTTTACCTAAAAAATAAATAATAAAAAAAGCTTGAAAGCTCTGTAAGTACTTGGTCCTTTTGCAATGTTTTTTCCACATGTGAATATACATTGGAATATGGAACACAGTAACTGGTACTTGGTAAAGGATATAAAGTGATGTTGTCAAACTGGAAAGTCAGAAGGTAAAACTATGGGTTTCCACTTACTCTGCCCAGTTTTTGAAGGGTTCTAGGTTTAGTCTCAAAGTGTGTTTGACCTGAAAATTTAATCAGTCTGCCTAGAATTTTGGTAGCTGTGAAATGTGAGCTTCCTTCCTCTAAACTGTGTTGTTTCATGCAGTCTAGCTCATCTTTTGATTTTTATCAAGGCTAGCACAATTGCTAATGGAATATACAGGACAAAGCAGACCTTGGAACCTAATGTCAAACCAAGTTCTGCAGCTGGCCAGCTCACAAATGAGACAGAGTAGGGTTGCTGCTTTTTGTAAGTTAATGTGTCTTATAAAACCCTTAGAACTAAATACTTCCAAACAAGTAAAAAAAAAACTCTATAGACATCTGGAAAACTGTAAAATATGCTGAAAATTATATTACAGGGAGCAATGAATTTTATTTTTCTTTTTAGGCTTTTGACTGATTCATAAGTCAGTTACTCATCATTTCCATTCATTAGTGTGTTTAAAAAGTCTGTTCATTGGCATTTTATTTTCAGAGCAGGACTAAGCTTTTGAAATTAATCTCCTGATCTTCCCACTTACTAATATTTTGTTTGCACAATGGAGTAGTTTCAGAGAATGTCAATTATATTTCTTTGTAATGAAACTAACCCAAATAAAATGTTGACCTTAGCATAAACTGTATTTCCAATTCTGAACACTATACAGTGTGACTGAGTGAGAAACGGAAGTTAAGAACAACATGGATGAAGGTGACATGCTTTACAAAAATTTAAGATGAATGTGAGAAGAAAGCAAATAACAAAAGGAAACAAAGTTTACAGAGTAATTTTTAAGTATTCAGAAGTAATTTTTTTCTCTAACTTGTTATGGCTTGAACAGAAATAAAAAAGTATTGTCTCTTTATTTTGGCCAGCTCACTAAAATTGAGTTATCTGAGATACAGTTACTCAATGGGAAGGGTATACAAACAAAACCCACCAAAACCCCCACACTACTATGGAAATGTGATTGAGAACTGTTGTAATGGAGATTTAAAAGCATTACATCAGCAGCATCTACTTTTCTCTTCAGGTTTTTTGGTTTTTTTTTAAGGTTCAGCTTGAGGTGGAAAAAACATGTATCCCCTGGGGCTGTCCCGCCCCATCTATCCTCTCTTTTCTCCTCATGAAGGCAGTGTGACTGTCATTTAAAAATTCTTAATGGAAAGATCACAGATTACTATTTTCTAATGGTTACATTTTACAGTGTTTCATTTTTATTGCTTTTGCTTGCTGTAATAGTTTGACTCACAGATCTGGTCACACACCAGTGTTTGTTACACACACCAAAAAAACCATATAGCTTCCTATATTTGCTTTGTATTTTTCTATCTTTTTACTGTTGGGTGGTGGTTTTTTTTTTCCCATTTAAACTAGATTTCAACAAAATGGCAACTAATTGCCAGTAGTCCAGCTGATTTAAATGAATAATATAAAAATTCTCATAGTTAGCTGACCACAGTAAAGCATTGCAGTTATGAGATGTTATGAAACCTAAAACCAGAGCTTCTAATAAAATGTTTATGGCCTTCAACCTTTTTGGCAATAAATTTAAAAAAAATCTGTTTAGAATGCATTTTTTTCTTAAACTGTAATGACATAATTTTCACTCTAATACTTTCCTCCTCCCACACATGGTCTTTCATTCTACAGTAAAACTTCTCATGCCCTTCACTCGTGCTCTATTCTGTCTCCCACACCCCTCTACTGACTGGCCATTACCCACTTGTGGAACAAAAAATCACTTCTCTGTTTAAAAAGCGTAGGCCTGTGGTACGACAGCATAACTCACTTAAGCCCTGGGTTAATAAAAATGCCATTATCTTAGTAGAAGAGTTGATAATATTAATGTTTCAGAGGTAACAATGTGTAAGGTTATGTTTTCTGGGATGTTAATGTATTAACAGCAGTTTCTCTCCACAAACTGATGGGCTGTGGAATAGGTCCTCATTTGTTTAGCTCTCTGTAGTTATATACATTGTATAAAAAGTGGGTATTTGTTGCCTTCAAGATACTCTTAAATGGAGGGAGAGTGAGAAGACCAAGCGAATGGAAACACATGTGGAATATGAAAATATTTATTAAGAATACCCTCCATATATACAAAATGCTCTCAAATTTTCTGTTAGATTAAAGGAATTGTTCATCTGAAAAAAAACCAAAAACCCACTTCAAGTTTCATTGTTAGATATTAAGCACTATATCGGGTAAATTTAGATAGTGGTTTTTTTCTTATATCAAAAGAATCCCCTTCAGCTCTTTCCTGGCTGTTCTTTGATCAGTACAGATGGGAGTGCAGATCTATATTTTGCCATCATTGAATATTTGAGAATTTGAACTCTATATTAAGCAAACCTCAAGCTTTCTTTGTATGTCTTTCCATATTTTTTTTTTTCAAGACTACCTTTCCATTATTATATTGGGAGCAGTTTATGACAAAATGATGACGTATTTGTATAGGAGTTCACAAGTGAGTAACTAGTCTGAATGGCCTAACCTTATGTCCTTAACAGAACAAAAAAAGATGTGTCTGAATCTTAACGCTATCTTTTGTGATTGAGTGATATATGAGAAAAAAGAAAAACTTGCAAAGTAAGCCTCTTTTTCTACAGAACTGTCACTGCTCTGCTTAGCTGATACAGACTCTTTTCAGCTGTCACTTTCAGGACAAAAGAGACAAAGTCTGTGCCTGGACTTACTCCTGCTATCCTAGTCTGATTTTTATCTGAAGCCAAGTCTGATGCCTGCAAGGTTATTGACTATTTATCCTATCAGAGTGACAAGGTCTAGAATCCTGACTTTTCTGTGTTTTGTAAGTTCATTGTCAGTTTTTAAAATATCTTCGTTTCAATAATCAACACTAGATACTATTTTCTCCTGTGGTAGGGGGTAAAAAAATTGTCAAACACAAATATTCTGCTCTCTTCATACCCCAAAATATATTAGATGGTCTTTCATGTTCTTTTTTTCTTTTTATCTATGCATCTTAAAAGTGCGTTAACTTGAAAATACTTTTGTTTTCAGCATTGTACCTATTTTGTAAAAGTATAAGCTGTTTAAAAATCCTGTAGCTGATAATTATGACTGAAACAAGAAATACTAATCCCTTTGTGGGAAGAGGAAAGAAGGGCTGGGTGATATTTAGGATACTTGTGATAGCTGCAAAGTGTGTATATTGCAACTGTACAGTTGTCTCAAGCATTTTTTTTGCAGTATTGCTCAGTCTTGATGTGCTGTTTTCTTGTCAAGCCAGTCTCAACATTCTAGCTAAGTGGTAGGAATTTCTTGGGTAGAGCCTTCTACTAAAACAAAATAAAATAAAACAACAGTAATGTTCTTGGCTTGGGAAGCAGAAAAATCTTTGCCAGGCAGGAGAGAGGTGAGTGAATGGGGTGTGTATGTGTGCATGCCTGTGCACACATCTGAAATGTAGAAAGAGAAATAAACCATAACTCCGAGTGACTGTTTCGTTGTCTGTTCCACACGTGCAAAATAATCAAACCACTCTCAGATCTGAAATAAAGCACTGGAATTTTTTGTTCTTTCAGTGATTGGTTTTATAAGTCAGCAGAAAGAGACAGTTTATCCTTGGTCAGTGATGTTTATGATTTAAAGTATTTTTTTTTTTTTTTGATTGCTAGATATCTATTCCTGGTGGAAATGCTGTACTACTTGACTGCTGTTATTCATTACTCTTATCCTATTGCAGTATTTAGAATGGAATATATGGTGGGTAGCATCCTTAATGTGTATAAATTGTTATGCAAGTGCATTATTGAGATGAAACTGTATGGTGGCACACAGTTTCAAAATGCCTTGTAAATCAGTTAGTATTTTACTACAACCTTATTCCTAGTAGCAACTGCAGCTTTATAATAGAAGGGTTTGTCTTGGTTTAGTTTGGGTTCAATGGTTGAATAAAGGATGTGTTTCCAGAACTTTGGCAACCTTGACAGTTTGTTTCAGGTCAGGTTAAATTCCTCTTAGTTACTTAATGTGTTTAAGAAGACCAGAAGGCAATGTTCACAACAAAACTGAAGATGAAGGTACTGAATGAATGAGGGGGACTTTCTTTTAAGGAAGAAGATGCTTCATGGCATGGTGCCAAAGCTATTGAGCTCTGCTTAACCTGCACTAGTTAGCAGAATGCACTAAGGTGCAGAGCCTTACTGTCTTTCTCAAATAAGATTATCTATAAAATGGTTAGGTACAAAAGATGGCAAGAAACTTAACGTCCTTTTAAGTCCCAGATGAGGTACACAACACTCGTTGCATTTGCATTCTCTCCTATGCATGGACTAGGAGCATGAACCTTAGATTAGAGCTATTATAACTAATGTTTGGGGAAAAAAGTACAACTCATGACTTAGAAAACACAGATTGAGGGAATGAGTTGTTCCCTTTCTATAAATTAGTCATTTGCATTTTGTTTCATAGAAAGCTTATTTGAATATATTGAACTATATTGTCCTAATGTAGTCTCCTGCTTTTATATTTACATTTATTTTGAAGCTCTTAAATAAATATGTCCAAAACCTGCTTACTATTGTTTTGTTTAGAAGTAGATTAGGTCATATGTGAATTGTGTTGAAATCTATTAAATCTTAACTGGTGGAGTTTTAAATTGAGATTGTAAACACCTTTTTTAACACTGTTTTTATTTCTGTGATGCGTGCTGACTTCTAAACTGTGTGCAAAAATATGGGGAGTGGATTTGTCTCTTGGGCAATTTTTTTTTTTCCCCCATCTTTTTTTTTCCATCTTATATACTCTTGTTTCACAAATACTGAATAGCTGTAACTGCTCCACAGTTAAGGACACTTATGTAAGTTCAGCAGCAGATGGCCTCTTTATATACAAAAACCCAGGGACTATCTTACTGAAGATGGAAAGAAAATTACTGTATATGGCACATGATGAAGTGAAACTGTTATCCCTGGTAATTATTTTGTAATTTAGATCTGTTGTATTTTTTTTCTTTTCCCCAGACAGTAAAGTCTATAAAAGTCCATGACAAATACTGCTTTCACATATTTCTGGTACAGCAAACAAACCTTGCTCATAGTAATTTTTTGTTTTACAGGAGGCAGGCTATTATCTGTGCCTTTCCTCATCTCTTTTTGTGTGCAGTAGTGCCTTTGGGATGCTTCTAGTTTGATTGGCAGGCTGGCATATTTAGGCATGTCTGAAATACAGACTGTGTGTTTTTCAGTCAAAACCACACAAAGTATGCCATGTTTGAAGGAAGTTATTGAAGCTTCATCTGCAAGAATAATGGGTTTAAGGATTTAAACTAGAAATTTTGTACAATCAAAATTCTGTGGTGGGTTTATTTTTTTTAATAGAAGAGAAGAAATATAGCTGTCAAACATAAATGGAAAAGGAATCAAAAGGAGGGAATGCTGACCAGAAACCAAGTTTTAGTTTAAAGTTTCTTCACTGACTATTCTTCTGTTTTGCCATTCAATAAAGAGCAAAGGGCTGGGAAACAGTAGTAGAGGTGGTAATTTTAATTACCTGTATTAAAAATCCTTGTGAATGAGCCTTCTCTGCAGCTGTGTCAGGGAGATGGGGGGTGGAGAGGAACAAAAAACCAAAAAAACCTCAACCAAAAGCAACAACTTCCCTTGCCCCCCAGTAGGTAATATCAGTTATTTATTTAGTAACTGTTCATAGAAACACTGGATGAATGAAACACTGGTGAGCAAATTTTACTTTTTTCTTGGTCAGGAAAACAATATACTCTGGACTGTAGTGTAAGTAAATAAATATTGGGCTCTAGTTGCAATGGGAATCCAAAACATGCTTCCTTAGTCAAAGTAATTGAAGAAGAATTAATTTATAATTTTGTAAAGTATGTAAAGCTCTGTTATCTCATTCTAACCTCCAAAAGATGTTTGTTCAAATCAAATTGTTACATAAAAGTTACACTTCCATGGGCTTCACATTTTTTTTAATATATGACAACTACCATGTCCTAAAACATCCAGTGTTAGAAACTTCATAAAATATATTGTTTTCCCAATTTCATTTAACAGGTGAAATCATAGTGATTTTTGTCTATGATAAACTTTTCTTTGACTTCAGTGAAGCTAGAATCAACATGTACCCAAAATCTGTCACCAGATCGGTTGATGTATCTATATGGATTAATGGCATCTGGGATGCTGAAAGTTTTGGGCTGCTTCCAAATTATTCCCTCTGGACCTGAAAAAGGGATAATGTTCTTGTTACAGTATGTTATAGTGTACTTACCAGCTCAGATGATAGCTCGGATCTCTGTGCTCCTCAAAAGGATCACCATTAATTCTTCATTTTCTATTGTGTATTTACCTTATATATTCCTCTTTGTTTTGCATTGTGTGTGTTTAATCTGGCTTATTCCACTCTACTATTACACTATGTAATTGACTGTTGACTAGAAAAAGCAATGGTAGTAAATTATGAGACTCATATTCTTGGAATGAATTTGATGACCAATTATGCTATTTTTGTCTCTGCTATTTGAAGGGAAATGGGAGACTTTCAAATGCAATTCTGGGCATTGTCAACCTTTTCAATGTTGTTTCAGAGTTAAGGCTGAAAAAGGACTGTACAGAATTTTTAATAGGATTTTCAGTCAAATGCAGAAGTTCAGTGTGTATAAAAAGCACTATGAGGTTATAATTGTGTTGAATGAAGAAATGATCAAATACATTTCTAAATTTGGCAAACTAGTTTCTTTAAATTACTGGGTATTTCAGTAGGAGAGCTGGATGATATATTAAAGATCTTGATTTATGTGAAATATCCAATTTTGTTTCCCACAGTTCAAGAGGGATGTTGAGGAACTAGGGAGCACCAGTAAGTTAGGTAGAAGGCCCACTGCTTAGAGCAAATGATCTGCTGGGAGAGGTTGACAGAGCTGGGCTTATTTACTCTGACAAAGCAGCAGCTATTGGGTGACCTAAGAGTATCCCATAGCTGCCTGAAGGGTAGTTACAAAAATGGTAGAGCTGAATTTTTCTCAGTGGCACCAGATCGGCCTCAAACTGTGAAATGGTATGTCCAGGTTAGGCATGAGGAAGAACACTACTGGGAGGCCAGTACAACCCTGAAACAGAGTGCCTGGAGAAGCTGTTGAATTTTCCATCATTGGAGATCTTGAAGACTCAGCAAGACAGCCATGCCTGACCTTTTCTAGTGTTGATGGCAGTCCTCCTCTGAGCAGAAGGTTGGACTGCATGACTTCCAGAAGTCTCTCACATCCATTCTGAAACTTAAACTGATTATGTTTTTGTTTGTTCTCTATCCCCTTTCTTTTATTACCCCATTCTAATGTGACTGTGGCTCATATGTTTATTTGAAAAAGCAAACAACACTGTCAAAAGGCATATCCTACACACAATAAGGCATTTGCAAATGATATTCACAAAATTCTACTCTTGTTTTTGAGAGAAAATAAGAATATCAAAACCAGTCCCCTCCACTGATAGCATCTGAAAACCATCCTACTTTTCAATCTTGAAGAAAACAGCTGATAAAGAAATGTTTCAGGTTTTTCCATGGTACTTAAAATCACGCTTTCCGCTCAAGAAAATAACTAAAAGTATTTTTTCACCCCAGACAAAAGTTAATGACAAATAAGATATTAAGCAGTCCTATGTGAAAATATAAAAAAAATTATATTATTTCTGTGAATAGTGTTCACATCACTGTAATTTAGTTGTTTGTTTCACACCTCGTTTATGACTTGTGAATAATTTTTGTATCTTTGCTGCTTTCAAGCAGTTGCCATAAGTCAGTTGCTGCATTCCTCTTATCTTTAACTGGGAATTGTCAGGTACCACCTCATCCTCTAGCTGACCTTTTTTTTTTTTTTTTTTTAAATCTGCTTTTCTGTGGATACCATCAATGATTTCGGTCTTGTTTAGTAGCTTCAGTTCCAGGCTGGTAACTCATCTTTATCATTAATATTTGCAGCATTTACACTTTCAAAAGGTTTCCTTTTTTTTTGTTTTTAGGTGGTATCAAAAGCACTGTAAATGTCTTGTTGCTGTGCTCTGAAAATACAGGGAAGTTAAGAGTCCCTGTCTCCATCGTGGGGTGTGGTACTCAACTTTGCTGTGGTTATACCAAGCCACTCACGTTTAAGCTGTTTATCTCTTCATTTCTCTGATGGGGTCTGACATAGTACAAAGTAAAAAAAAAAACATATGAATGTGAGGACTAAATGTTGAGCTATTCCTGGCAGAGAACAGAAAAGCAGCAGGCAGAATAGATCTGAAAGCGGCTATACTAGCTACTCCTATATTATCTACTGAATTTTCTGTAATTTATGGTCCAAGCATGATATTTTGTAGTGCCAGCATTGATACCGTTTCCTGCTCTCTTTGTTGTCTTATTACATGCTTTTGCTGTGTGGTCAAAATGGGGTGTTGCAAAGGGAGAAAAAAATGTCTGGAGCTGAACATTGTTTCATATAAAAAAAGGTAGGAATGAAGATGGTATTCATATTATGTACATGAATGACAGTGTGTGAAGTGATATGTTGAAAATATAAATGATAAAGATTTGGCTCTTTGTTTATTACCTTTTAAAAATAAGTACATTCCATATTAATTGCCAATTTATCATAGGTAAAAAGACATCTAGTGAAATGATGGGCAATGTGGGGTGTTGTGCTCGTTTTTGACAAAATCATTTTGGTGTAATGCACAAACCCTTTCCTAGTTGAAAAGGAAGTTCAGAAGGTAGAGCTGTGTCTTGCTTACATTTTCTGTTTTCATAATGAAGAATATTCTTTACTTGAGGTGATATTGAAAATGTGATAGAACTCTTCCAGGTCAGAGCAGGGTTAGTTGATTTTTCATCTTTAGGATAAAGGTATAGTTACGTTTGTGTATAAGAAAACTATGATGGCCTAAGGATAGCCCTATTTACACTGCTACTTATATTAGAGAGTGGAAAAATAGCATATATTGCACTGTCCAGCTTATGTATTTCTTAGCAAGTACTCTTTATTATACATCTCAGAGAAAGGATCATCCAAAGTTACAGGTTGCTCAGCAGATCCCATAAACAATTCTTCTCAGCAGTCAATCTGAGACTTAAGTAGACAAAAGCTGAATGGATATTGCTTTTCAAATTAGTACTGCTGTGTAATTAATTGCCCTTAATTAGCAAATCTTTCTTTAAGTATTCAGACTGCAGTGATGTAATTTGTTTTCCCAGGTAGCTGATCACATAACATGATAGTTCAGCTTGGTATGGAAAGCTGCTTTTAACAAACTCCAAGTACTTGCATGTTCCCCTGAAAGTGTTTGGATTGAAACAGTGGTGATCTGATGACCCTCAAATTGTCTTGGGCCCACCCAGTCCTTCCAGCTGGCTTGCTGTTGCTTTAAGATGGGTGTTTGGGCAGTGTGCTCTCTGGTAATTGAATGCTGTTCCCTGTGCTACACTCAGCTGGATGCTCAGAGTTTGGAAATGCGTCCACTGGGGAGGCATCCCTCCTTTGCTGTGTGTACAGGGACTGGTCTGTGGAACTAGGAACAGTGTTTACTCTGGTGGTAAAATATCTGCAAACTGACCTGTTTGAAAAAAACTGCTAGTGAGGTCAGGCCAGCCTGGACCAAATAAGGTATCCCTTCCAAAGAGAGGTAAATTTAACTTTGTGATAATATTTTTATATTTTATATCATTGTGACAGTCTTTGTCGTAGATGTGCTGTGATAGTATGTGGTAGTGATAAATTTATCAATTTCCTATTAAACTGAGTGGTATGGGTAGCCTACTGCATGATTAGTGCCCTCATCTACTTGATTTCTTTTAGAATTTTAATTTTCCACACACCACTGGATGATAGAGAATTATAGATCTTAGAGATGAATGTACTTCTTACTGTGGTGGATGTTGGTATTTTTGAAACTCACAAACAAATGTACACACTGAGGTGCCAGGCATCCTGAACCAACACAAGCTATTTCTCATTGTGCTTGTGGCTTTAGTACAGGAGTTCAGAATACAGCATCCAAGAAAAATCTGTAAATGGGGAATTCCAGTTTGGGTTTTAAATAGACATTGTAACACTTCAACCAGCACTTGTATTAAAAAACCCCCTTTGGTTTGATTTTTGGGTTGTGTTTTTTTTTTTTTTTTTGGTAGTCAGAGGTGTCTGGAACGTTGATTTGAACATGTTTATCTGGGCAGCATAAAATTAAGAAAGAATTTATGGATTTAGAAGGCAAACCCAGTTCACAAGTGAACACATAAAAGAATTGTGGTGTCCAAAGCCAGGGATTTTACAAGGTTTAAAGCAAAGATACTGCCTTGTATAGCTTACATTTAGGGCCTTGAGAAAACACTGTATGTGTTGCAGCAGGAACTATATGGAAGAAGGAAAGACAGAGGGTGGAGTTTGGGGAGAACTGAAATGCAATGCAAACCAAGTGAATGCCTGATCAGGGATATCTGTTGTTTTCTTGAGTCCATGCTTTTATTGCATTTCCCTTTCTAAGTCTTGGTGCCTTTTGTTTTTCAGTGTCTTGTTATACAGAGCTAAGGGGGGAAAAATACATTGTTGATCTTGTTTATGGTGTGCTTATTGTATATGTTCATTCTGTTTCACAGTAAACCATGCTGCTACTTCCTTAGCCTTACTGTTTTCTATTTCTCAGTCTGTATTTCAAAAAGAAGCTGCATGTTTTCTCACTGAAATGAAGGATTACAATAGATTTCATGTATGAAACACCTGCACAGTAGGAAGTGAAACAGAATTTTTTAGCTCTCACTGTTTTATGGAGAGATTTCTGTTGCCTTTCCTTCCTGTAAACAAAAGGAGTCACTTAGTGGGAAATAAGCTATTTACAGGATATTTTCTGTATGAAAGGAAGGAAAAGTGCCTTTACAGAGATCAGCCTATTGTGTTGGGAATATCGGAAGTTCTATGGAGTTAAATTGAATGTAGTGCTTGGAGGGGAACTAAACAGCAAAATACATGTAATCACTTAAGTCTTGACCCTGAGAAGTGCTAGATGCCTCCACTAGCTGCTGAAATCAAAGCAGGAGTTAGGACATGCAGTGCTTTGGTTTGGTCCTGAATCCTGCATGTAACCTGGGATCATTGTAAGAACTTGATCAGATACAGGCTAAACTCCAAAATAAAAGCTAAGAGCTTATGGAATTTCGCTTTCATTTAAAAACAAGTACTTTTGATACTTTTAATTACTGGTCTGAGTTACTTTTGTACATTTGTCTTCCAGCTGGCAGTCTGAAATACAGTTGTCTTTGCTAGAGAAATGTCATAATTGGATTTTTCTTGAAAGTAATAGTTTCAAATGTACATGTAGAGTGTACAAATGTACATGTAGAGTGTACATATTTTCAAAGTTCTGCTCCACCTGTGAACTATATTAACTGTAATTCTGGTATGAATCAGGATATCTTATTCTTGCCTGTGTTATAAAATTAATTTCTGTGAATAGCTATTTAATTTTCATTCGTCTGTAGTACCAGCAATAACCTTTATCACCAGTAAGAATTGTGGATTAGGTATTTAAATTCTGCTTAAGCATTATAGAATACTCTGGCTTTCTTGAAACCTCGGGTGTATATACAAGCTGATAGGACAGACAATAGTTTTGCCAATAAAACTGAGCAGGGTAGAGAAAAATATGCATGCAATATTACTTGTCATTAGCTGTATCTATTTTATCTGCAATTCTTTTACTGTAGTCACACTTGAAAATGGAAACTTATTATAGCAGTTTTTATAATTTCTTTTGCTACCTATTTTAAAAGTAGTTAGTACTTGAATACCGAGAAGAGGCAATTGTAAGCATTGAAACGAAGAAAGTAAAAAATCTCGATTACTTAATAGATACGGAGCTCCACTTCTGGTTTCAGAAGTGATATTAAATCAAAAAGCCTTAACAGCAGTGTTCCCTGTTACAGAAATTATTCCCCCCCCCCCCCCCCCCCCCCCCGTTATGAATCCAGTTCCTCACACAGAAACCCTGATGTCCGGATATTTCAGTCTAAGACCGGAGCGTGTGTATGTAAATGGCAACTGAGAGTGGTCTACCTTCTGGCATATCTCGGTGAATGGAGCATGTGCCCAGTCTTTGTCCTTATAGAAGAAATAAAATGATTTCTTTGCTGCCCGTATTTGGTTTTGTGTTCTAGGCCAGAAGTGTCTGTCTTCTTGTTTGATTTCTCTCTGTATTTTTCAATTCTTTCTTCATTCTAGGTGGAGTGTTACCAAAAGATCTACTGCAGTCATGAATGAGACTTTGTCTAGGTGTAGAGGAAAGCATAAGGCTTCTTCTTAAAAGTTTGGAGTCTTGAAGAAACAAATACCAATACCCTCCTACAGTCTAGACCAAATGACTCAACAAGGCATTAGCTAGTCTTTGTGGTGCTATGTGGAATTTATTTTGCTGGACTACATATAATTTTGAACATCATATTTTTTCAAAGTGAAAGGGATCTCAGATGTAATTACATTCTTATTATGAATCTTCTTTAATGAGGAAAATATTAGGTTTATATTTCATATGTAAGGAACTGTTTCCTTATACATCTTTCATATATAATAAATCTAGCTTCTTTTTGTATGTATGGAAGTTTGATTCAAACTTTCCTAGTAGATTTGCTAGTCCTATCTCTCAGAGATTTCACTACTGCTGCTTCTTTTCCTTGAAAGTTCTCTTAGTTTTGCTTGGATATCCCACCAGAAATATGGCTCCTATGCTATGAGTTGAGCATGTCCAGGGTGCATCAGACTGACTGTGTAAATTGACTGTGGCAAGTTGATATTCTGGACATACTGAACTTGCTGTGGAGCTTATCTCTGCAGTGACCATCTGTCCAGTGTTTCAGAACACTGGAAAGACTGCTTGGAACTAGGCTTTCCTGACTAGGATGCTGCCTGTCTGCCCATTCTTTCTGGAATTGGTTTCTTCTGCATAGCCAAAACTATTTTGGGTAGAGAAAGAAAACTTGCCTGGAGAAAATCTGATGTCTGGTACTGATACTGTTCTCTCTTTCCACTTTTCCTATGGTAAAAAAATAGGAATAGAAAATATTAGAAGATTGGACATAATACCAAAGATTCATTCAGAAAACTTATGTTTTCATGGTTAAAAATGAGGTGCACTGTATGGCAGGCAACAGTTGTGAATGTCTGACATTTTGCCAAACAGAAGTACTAATAAGGATTTGCCTTCTTAGTCTACTTAGGAATTACCTCTACCTGCATTTCAGGTATCTTCTTATGTGAACTCTTCTTTGCCTTGTTATTGGCCAAGTTGTCTTCCTCAGTGACATTCCCTGTAGAAGCAAGGCTCTAGTTTTCAATTCCAAAGGACATTTAGGAAAAGAAAAGACTAACAAACCAGCAAATGAAATGCATGTATTACTTCCTGGAGAATAAAGCAACCCAGATGGTACTCTGGGAATAGTAGAAATGAGATGTCCAGGTAAAACAGATGTATGGTAATTGCCTTATGCACAGGAGTCTTATGATGTTCAATGCTACAAATAAGTTTTAAAGTACATTCAAGAAAATAGGCATAGTTACTCCTGATTTCTGATTTAGAATTTGTTACTTTATGTGAGTTTAAAGGAACATACATTACTTTAAGTTTTGAGTATTTTTTTTTTTCATTTGTCGATCTTCACGAATGTAAGGGCAAGATGTTATAAAGAAAACTCTTAGAATGCTGGTGAAATAATGAATTATTAAAAAACCCTAAATTTCTTTTTAATTTTTAGATGTGTGTTTTTTTTTTTCCTGATGCAGTATTCTGTATAAGAACTTTGGATTTAAAAAAAATAATATGTGGACAAAGCCTAGCGTTTTCCCATTTGACTGCCTCACAAAAGAGCTACACAGTCCTCCCAATCCTACTTTACTCTGTGGATTGATTCTACTTTCTACTCCCATAAATAGGCAATCTGGTAACTGTCTTTGAGACAGATATTTTTGAAGCTTGCTCTTCTAGTGATTTGCAATATATGAAGACATTTTTTTTTTGTTGTGAGAAAGACAACACAAATAGTGGTAATATTTTTGTAAAATTATCTATAGAAAATTGAAACCAGTTTCTTTTAGAAAATTGACCATAGCCAATATAAAATTTTATTTTCCGTTTTTGCAATTGCTTTCTTCTGATGTACTTGCTTTTCTGGTTCTCCCTCTGTGCTGATGTTTCCTCTTACCCAGATAGTATAAATTATGAATCCAGAGGCTCCTATTGAAAAATAAGGATGGATTTTTGTTATTCTTATCTGTCTGGAAAGGCTATTGAGTATTTCTGTATGTTTGTATATATGTGTGTATATATATATGATTTACTTTATGATTCCATTTCAGTTTTACATTGGAACAAAAGTGACACTATGAGACTACAGTATGGGCTTGTACCTATATAGAAGTACGTGTATCACTTATAAATTGTGATAATTCTTGGTTTAAATAGTTGTCTCTAGTTTGTCTGATTAGACTAAAATACATGCCAGTCTACAGTTTGTACAAGGACATATAGTTTTGCTCCCAGCAATAATCTAGGTGAGAAAACAAGTTTGTTCTGCTGGACTTCCTTTCATTCTTCAGTTGTTTGTTTGTTTTACCATATGCAAGGATTGTTTAGAATTTGGGTACTCTTATTTCTTACGGGTTTTAGATGTTGTTAGTGCGTTTCTTCCAGGATTCATGAATAAAAAAGTTAAAATATTTGGCTTTAGTTTCAGCTTTTACTTGAGTGAGGTTTATGACTGAAATTTGTCTTAATCAGATGTAATTTTTTAGGTTAGGAATGAGATTTTTCTTTTTAATAACCAACCTGTTTTTTTAATTGTGTCTTCTGTTGGCAAACAGATTAGTTATCTAATGATGTTGGTCAACACTACTACTGATATAGTTTAGTTTTGTTTTAGCACTCCCACAAGAGCTGCACTGGTGAAAGTGTTTGCTTCAGCTCTAGATTATAAGTACACTAGGAGGTTTTTGCTTCTGTGAGCATACTGATAAAAGTAAACTTAAGTGGCTGCCTAGTTCTGGCTAGGCCTAAAATGAGGATAATAATAAACTGTCCTGCATTCCATCTCTATGGGCTTTTTGTTTGTTTACATTACTGGTGTCTATAATACGTAGATTTGCAGCTGATTTAGGATTTTGAGGCTTTGTGTTCTTTTCCATTGTATGCACTATTCTGTAAAATACTAGAATTATTTTTATCCCTATGGTGGTGATTTAGTACAGGAAATAACATCTGTTCCTGCTGTGTGTGTTTTCTTTATCCTTTCTTTCAATATGAATGTAACATTGTGTATTTTCAAGCTAGATTTTACTATCTGAGGTCATGATAAAATAAATTCCCTTTGAAACTGTGTTAACGCAGATATAAAATAGAAAGCAAATCACCTTTATAGGTATATGATAATTTTATGTTCTATATCTCTGTATGTTGATCAGACCTCTATAAAATATTTTTACTTTACATATACTTTTATTTTACTTCATTCAGAAGTAAATGTAGAAATGTCAAATGTAGAGTCTGCGGTGTTAGATACTTTACTGTCTGGAAGTCATCCCACAGATTCTTCTAGAATGTTTCTAAACTTTTTGGATGAACTGACTACTATCTTCCTTCAGAACATTTTATGGAACTTCAGAAATTTCTCATACTTGTAATCGAAAATATTAAGCTAATACAGTATAACACAATTCTAGGAATAGCTGTGGACCTTTATCATCACCTTTGAAGCAGAGCTGTAATGAAACAGTCTGATGGTTCAACAGCTACTGGTTCATGACCTCTTCCCCTAGTAAAGCTTTTTTTCTGGTTATTGCCAGGAATTTACACAGAAAACAGCTTTAAATTCTCTGTTGCAACACATACATGTGGTATGTGTCAGACTGTGCTGAATTTTAAAGCCATTGAGTTGTTCTTGATATTTTTTTATGTATGAAGTAGTAGATTCTCATTTTACACAAGTGTTCACTTAAGATTATTGGTTTTACTTATGCCTTAGTATCATAAGTGTTTAAGTGTTCACTTAAAAATAAAAAACCCCAAACATTTCCCATTTGACTTGCAGGTATCTCCTTTTTACTGATATCAGAAAAAAAGTGACTCAGATTGGCATCCTTTGGGAATCCTTCTAGCCAAAGGTAAGCATAATTTCTAACCAGTGACAAATAGATTTTCAGTATATTTGTAGTATTACCCTACCTTTTAAATAAAACGGCAGCTGTGCTGCTGTCTGTCTTGATGTTTGACATCTCACCAACTGAATTTCTTTGGGATATCTAAAGCATCTTAGCAAACTCATAAGAGAATCATTTATATGGCTCAGCATGCAAGTGAAGTTTAGTCTTTTTTGAAATCTGTAACTTGGCAGATTGCCTCTCATTAATATTGAAGCGTATGGTACAATCATTTTGAGGCAACTCTTATTATACAGCTGTTACTATACAGAAGGATGATTGCATTCCTTAATACATCGGATAAGCCAAAAATAAAATCATAATTTTAGTGATTTGGAAATTCTTAGCTTGGTCTTCCTCTGGAAAAGAGCTAGTATGACCAGAAATAGATGCTAGCATAATACGCTGAAAGAGTGTCCTTTGTAAGGGCTAATTAGGCTGCTTATAGAAAATCCTGAGCTTACAGTTGCCAAAAATCATGGCATCTTGGTATTTTCTGCAGCAGGAGTCATCCTTCTATAGCTCCTAATTCTGCAGACTCCTTGATCTAGTCCAACTGGATTGCTTTATAGTTCTAGTGTATGGCTAAGGTTTAGAAATACTTCATGTTGACTGAACAAAATCTGTCATCTAATGAAGACGTGCTCCCTGCAGCATAGTAAAGAAATGAATAATTTATTGGGGGATGAACACCTTCCTGTCCATGTGTGCATGCATGTTTACTTCTGAATAAAACCTGCTTTTGGGGATCTATAGGTAAATTGTTTACTTTCAACAACATGCAAACATTTGAAAAGTATTTCAATACAGAATTGAAAAACGATCAAATTCATTCATTCTATTTACACTCCATGGGTTCACAAGAATACTAAAATCTAGAGAAATCTGCCACATGAATAATTCTTCGGTTAATATATCTAGTAATCTGGTCAATGTTAGATGTCGTAAACATGTACTGTAACTACTTCTGTTTGAAGAATGGAGTACCATATTGATAATGATAAAAAGTGGAAAAAAAATTGTGTATAATTGTCTGAGACTTGAGTAAGCATTTCAGAATTATGCTTAGTTGCTTGTGGTCCAGATGAAAAACTTTCAGTCTTTTACAAACTGTTTGAAGAAAACTAACTTGAAAGAAAAACAATTATATAGATGCAAAATTAGAAATATGGATTTCTCATATTAAAAAGTGGAGAGATAGTAGCAGGAGGGAGAAGTAATTGTGGGAGACTTCTTTTGTAGAGAAGAAATAGAATAGTACAGGGCCACAATATGTCTTGTGGCTCATTCAACATTCCTGGGGCAGTCTAATGTCAAGCATGTATCAAGTGTGTGTACCAAAAATTAAAGGTAAGAGGTAATAAATGTTTCGAGATTTAAGGTTACATTTTGATATAGCTCAGGACTTCACAATTTTACAGCTGCTGCAGGAGAAAGTAGGAAAGTAAAATGCTGAAAACTTTTAAGAGAAGCTCTCAAAATTTTCCCACTTTCGTGTTAGCACTGAAGTTACCCTTCAATGGGTATCATAGAAAAAAAGTGCCGTACTCATGTTCCTTCTTTCTATGTAATGTGCAGATGTGGGGTATGAGGGGAAGTTCAGTCCCTTCTACCTCCCTTCTTTCTAGGTTAATACAGTTATGAGGATATGATCAGTGTGAAATCCAATTGGGTTAAAAGCAGACACAGAGAAATCCTAGGTAATCTTCTAAGCTAGGCTGCTAATTTTTGTAGTAGTTGCTTTTTCTCTTTTGTCTTTTTTCTCTTTTGCACAAAGAAGGAATTATCATAGAATGGTTTGGATTGAAAGGGACCATAAAGATCATCTAGTTCCAACCCCCTGCCATGGGCAGGGACATCTTCCACTAGACCAGGCTGCTCAAAGCCCCGTCCGACCTGGCCTTGAACACTTCCAGGGAGGGGACATCTGCAGCCTTTCTGAGCAACCTGTTCCAGTACCTCACCACCCTCACAGGAAAGAATTTCTTCCTTATATCTAATCTAAATTTACCCTCTTTCAGTTGAAAACCACTACCCCTCATCCTATCACTACACTCCCTGATGAAGAGTCCCTCCCCACCTTTCCTGTAGCCCCCTTTAAGTACTGGAAGGCCGCTACAAAGTCTCCCCTGAGCTTTCTCTTCTCCCGGCTGAACAACCCCAACTCTCTCAGCCTGTCCTCATAGGGGAGGTGCTCCAGCCCCCTGATCATCTTCATGGCCTCCTCTGGACCCATTTGAGCAGGTCCACATTGCCCTTATGTTGGGGGCCCCAGAGCTGGACACAGTACTGCAGGTGGCATCTCATGAGAGCAGAGCAGAGTGGGGGAATCACCTCCCGTGACTGGCTGTCCACACTTCTCTTGATGCAGCCAAGGATACTGTTGGCTTTCTTGACTGCAAACACACATTGCTGGGTCATAGTCAGTTTTTCATCCTCTGCTACTCCCAGGTCCTTCTCCACAGGGCTGCTGTCAATCCACTCATTGCCCAGCCTGTGTTTGTGCTTGGGATTGCCCCGACTCATGTTCAGAACCTTGCCTTTGGCCTTGTTGAACTCCATGAGATTTGCATGGCCCCACCTCTCAAGCCTGTCCAGGTCCCCCTGGATGGCATCCCTTCCCTCCAGCACGTTGGCCACACCACACAGCTTGGTGTCATCGGCAGACTTGCCGAGGGTGCACTCCATCCCATTGTTTGTGTCCCCAACAAAGATGTTAAACAGTGCTGGTCCAAACAAATCTATTATTGTTTGTAAGTTCAACGCTAAGCTTTGTTTGCCTAAGGAGGCAAACTGAGCTTGTAAGAGCTGGTGTTCAAGCATCTAATGCCCATGCTGGTGGCCAGCTTTTCTGACTAGACTACATCTGGTATGAGGCAATAGTTTTCTTTCTGACTGAGACAGGTATAGTCATGCAGTGCCCATGACAGACGTCTACAGAATAGACAAGATATCTGACTAGGGAGGCCAGCCAAACATGGAGACAGAGCAGAGAGGGGGCAAAATTTCTAACAGCTGCTTGGGAAGTACCCATGCCTGTTGAAGATACAAGACAGGGCTGCCCTCCTAGAACGTTGGAGGTGTTCTGAATGCATGCCTGAAGATAATTTCTGCTTTATACTTTATAATATTCTACATGAAATTGCAGTTTGTACTTTTTTTTCCAGTGTAGTAGTTTTCTGTCTGTATCATACTGATGACAGCAGTAAAACTTTTCACTTTAATTTCCAACTACATATTGTTTCCAGAAGAGAAAAAAAGTTCTGAAAGAACTGATCTTTTTTTAAAAAATTATTGTAAATTTATTATGCATTCAGAGATTTTTATGAAGTAAGATAACCGCTTCTGGATTCTGTACAGGTTTGTCAAACTTCAAAGAATCATAGATTTAGGAGAGTCTGAGTAATTGACCTTCCCTGCCAGTGGTTTGGCATAGCTGGCTTATGCTTTGATGCAAGAAACAGAATTGAACTTTCTGTCCAGCCACCTAAGCCCCTGTGCCCTCTGTGCACTGCCGCAGTTAAACTAGGTGGATGCTCAATAGCTACATGTTATCATTTATCAGGTTTTAAGTGGCTTCCTTTGCTCACATCAACTTAATAGTTTCTTTCCTCTTCTCATCTAAGACTCCATTTTTCAATAAATGGTCTGTTCTGTAATACGAAATAAGATCATAACACTCCTGTATTACTGAACCTGATGAAGCTCTGCTATATTAATGGCAGTGTAGAACATACCTCTGAAAATCTTACCTACTACTTTTCATATAAACAGTGTGTTTTGCTTCAGAAATAGTCAGACCAAGAGGACAATATTGTAACATATTTTGAGTTTTGTGTTGTCAAGAATATTGGCATTTGAATAATGCTAATTATGTAGTAAACGAGAACTTAACACTGGTAAATCTAGTCTAGTATTGTATGATAACCACTTCTGGTATTGCATTTGCTTTATCTTTTGGCTGTATAGCTAGCCAAGGCATAATAGCTATTCAAAGAAATCTGGAAGAAGGTGAAAAATGTAATTTGTAGTTCTCTTTTGCTCTCTGTATAGCTCAAAGTAGTAGTAGTTGTAATATAATAATTCTGCAAAAAGAATGAGCATTACAGATGTCTAATCTTACATGTGCTGATATATTCATGAGGTGCATTGTGTTTCTTTCATAATTTGCAAGGTATGTAACACAAGAAGTATTGCTGTTTACAACTGGGAGAAGAAACTTGTGGTTTGCTCATCCATGAACTAAATACACAATGATGTTTATTTTTTGTTTGTTTTTGTTACATATATCCCGCTAAAACGCTTATGTCAAAATAGTTCTTTGGGTATAGCTTACAATTATGGTAGCACTGGTACTGATTAGCAGTTTCGGTAATTCTGATTTTAAAATATGTAACCTAGAGTATTTTGTAGACCATAAGAATTTATTCACTCTTTTTCTATCATAAGTGCAGGCATAAGAAGATAAAAAGGAAATTATTCTTATTGTAGAAAACTGGTAGTGGTTTTGTATCTGAAGAAAGTTGAGTAGTTAACCATTTATTAAAGACTGGCAACAATAAAAAGTAAAAAATCTTTGAAGCTTGTTTCTGTTTAAGAGATAATTTAAAAATGATCACACAAAACTAAATGTTTGAGAAATCTTTACAATTTTGACTATTTTAAAAGGAATCTAAATTACTTATATTAGGTCATTTAGCTCTTGCAACTGCACAGACCTGCACTATGTCTGTAGATGTACTGTTAAGGCAGAGGAACAGATAGTAAAATTAGAGGCTGTACATGCACATAGAATATATAAGTGTCAGATTTAAGTCATAAAGTTATCCATATTTGCTGAAGTCATCTGCTTTCTGGGTGACTTTTGGGAGCATGTGTCCAAATATATGTAGTGAATATAGATTCAGCATTTGGTCTTAGTTTTGCATCAAGTGGCATATTTCCTTTTAATAATAATAAAAAATAAATTTAAAATAAGTCTACTTCTCTTCACCTTTAGCTACTGATAAACTGAACCACTAGTTACTGAACCACTATTCCTTTTATATTTCTGATAGTTATCATATAGGGACACACGTATGTGGGACAACTTATATGATCTTGAAGTTTGGTATCTTGGTAGTATATCTGTGACCTGGGAAACAAGCTGCTTCTAAAGGCTTATGTGTTTATGTGAATTAATGAAAACCTAAACTATTGACAGTTTGTAATGGTGTTGATAGTTATGATATGGGGGTAGCTAGAACAATGTTGTTCATGCATAAACATACCATATTTTCAGAAACTTAATGTAAAGAAATCTGATCCACTAATATGTCGTATGATACAAATTTTTTGTGGAAAACATGGCATGCATTTGGTGCAAAGAAAATTGTTTTCAGAAGCTAAACTGTGTCAGACAAATCACAGAATTGCTGAGGTGGGCAGGCACCTCTTGAGATCATGTAGTCCAACTGCCCTGCTTAAGTATGGTTAGCTAGAGCAGGTTGCTCAGGGCCAGGTCCAGTCAGGTTTTAAATATCTTCAAGGGTGGAGAATCCACAACCTCTCTGGACAACCTGTTCTGTTGTCTGACTCTCACAGAAAAAAAGTGTTTTCTTATGTTTAAATGGGGTTTCATGTGTTTCAGTTTGTGTCTGCTGCCTCTTGTCCTGTCATTGAACATTAGAGAGAAGAGTCTGGCTCCCTTTTCATTGCCCCCAATCAGGCACTGTTAAGATCCCTTCTGAGCCTTCTCTTCTCCAGGCCAAACAGTCCTGGCTCTCTCAGCTTTTCCTCCTGTGAAAGATGCTCCAGTCATGCTTTAGTCATTTTAGTGGCACTTTGCTGGATTCACTCCAGTAATTCCATGTCTGTCTTGTACTGGGGAACCCAGAACACAGTACTCCAGATGTAATGAGGGAATGATGATAGAATTTTAGCAATAACCGGTAAGTGAAAAATAACTAACTAGGAATGCAGATAGGCACATGGCATTTTTGTCAATAGCAATGTAATATATTCAGTAATTCTGTATGATGTCTGATCTCTCAAATATCCCTTTTCATTCTCCAAATTGTTATCCTTTATTTCCTCTGTGAGAAGTATTAAAATATACTTAGTCAGGTATAAATAAAATATTAAGCTGCTTTATTTTTCAAGGCATGGTGTGCTATATACTTGAGTTTTGGAGTGGTACATGGTCATAATAGTCCATTCATCTGTCACCTCAGTGGAAAGGTCATGGGTAAGTGATCCAATATTTTGTCAAAATGTTATTAGAACACATACTACAAAATACTATTAATGCTATGAGTTGTTTGTTTGATTTTGTAAAATCATACCAAACTGCAGAGTTGGTCTTCCCAGTCTGGTTCCCTCCTGACATAAATCTGGCAGGACTCACCAGTTCAGGCAGAGAGCTCTTTTGATTCCTAAAGGCAACAAGCCAAAAAAATACCTGTGCTATGTTAGGTTTCTCTGCACTGGGCTTCACAAAGTCTGTGGTTCTAGGAAGACTTTTTAGGTTGGCTGGATCTGTCCGTTCAGCTTACTGAATCTTGGAAAGCTTACTGAAGCTTTGAGCCAGCAGTGTGCCCAGGTGGCCAAGAAAGCCAATGGCATCCTGGCTTGCATCAGAAATAGTGTGGCCATCAGGGACAGGGAAGTGATCTTGCCCCTGTACTCAGCACTGGTGAGGCCACACCTCGATTACTGTGTTCAGTTTTGGGCCCCTCACTACAAAAAGGACATTGAATTCCTTGAGCGTGTCCAGAGAAGGGCAACGAAGCTGGTGAAGGGTCTGGAGCACATGTCGTACGAGGAGCAACTGAGGGAACTGGGGTTGTTTAGTCTGGAGAAGAGGAGGCTGAGGGGAGACCTCATCGCCCTCTACAGCTGTCTGAAAGGAGGTTGCAGAGAGCTGGGGATGAGTCTCTTTAACCAAGTAACAAGGGATAGGACAAGAGGGAATGGCCTCAAGTTGCGCCAGAGAAGGTTTAGACTGGATATTAGGAAGTATTTCTTTACAGAACAGGTTGTTAGGCGTTGGAATGGGCTGCCCAGGGAGGTGGTGGAGTCCCCATCCCTGGAGGTGTTTAAGAGTAGAGTTGACATAACGCTTAGGGATATGGTGTAGTTGAGAACGGTCAGTGTTAGGTTAATGGTTGGACTAGATGATCTTCAAGGTCTTTTCCAACCTAGATGAATCTGTGAAAGTAGTAGGACTCTCTCACCTATTCAAATGCTATATCACTCTAAATAATAGAGAGGTAACGGTAAAAAACACTAGTTGACCACTTGTGAAGGCATGCATTACTAGTGAGGTTCACCAGAAAGAGAAATCAAGGTGAATTAACATGCAAGTTAATAAAATGGAAGAGCTTATTATTTTGTATTTAGTGCTAGCTCTTTTGGAGAGGGTGTGGGGAAAAAAGAGGGAGTGTTGGCAGGTTAGATATAAGGAAAGGAGAGCTAGCATGAAGAGCTGGAGAGTGATGAGTCTTAGAAGGGAGAGAGACAGCTATTTTCAAAAAAAATTGGGAGAACATAGTGTAAAACCTTCCTTCCCTAGCCCTCAGCAAATGCAGTATGTATTTTCTCTTTGAGGAACAGGCTGATGCGCCAGTGATGCTAACTAAAAAGATGTAAGAAGAAATAACCTAATAACCAAATAAAAAGAATTGAAAGTAAGTTGTTGGAGGGGGGAAGGTGAGGAAGGATGCACACGATCTTGATCTCTTAATTCATGATCTCTTAATTAATATAATCTAGTTTATTTCAATAAAATGAATTGTGTATTGTTCTTTTATACAAAGTGAAGGATTACAATAAATTATCTTAATTGAAGTCCTTTGTTTTTGCTTCCTGCAGAAAAAAATCTCTAATGAAATATCTGAAATAATTAAGAGTTAATGCAAATACTTTTGAAGACAGACTGAAGACTGGGTCAAAAGCATATCCTATGAGCTTGTTTTTGGTTGGTACCAGAACTGTGCAGTGTGAGTGGGAAGGCTGGAAAAGGTGTATGCATTTGTGAAGGAGAGTGTTATCAGAGAAAACTGGAGAAACAGAACATGTAACAGAATGGGAAAGATGAGAAATGAAAAAAATACAAGACTTTGAAAATGGTTCAGGGAGAGCCAAAGCCCTCATGGAATTAAAGCTGATGAAGGATGTGAAGTGCAACAAAAAACCTGCTACAAGTACATAAGCAGTTGAAGGAATGTTAGGGAAAATGTGAGCCCACTGGTGAATGGGGTAGGGGATCTTGTGGCTAAAGGACACAGAAAAGACTGCAACATTTTTTTCACCTCAGACTTCACTGGTAAGACTGGTCTTCAGGAATCCTGGAAACTGTGGAACAAGGAAGACTTAACCTCAGTGGAGGAGGATCAAGTTAAGGAATATTTAAACAAACTGAGCATAATGAAGTCCATGGGACTTGATAGTATGCACCCGTGAATGCTGAAGGAGCTGACTTATGTCTGTGTCAGGGCACTTTTGATTTTCTTCAAAAGGTCATGGCAATTTGGAGAGGTTCCCGAGGACTGGAGAAAAGCAAGTGTCCAAGAAGGATCTGGGGAAGTACAGGTGGATCAGCCTTGCCTGCCCCTATGAAAGTGTCAAGAACAAGTAATCCTGAGAGGTATTTCCAGACACGTGAAGGACAAGAATGTGACTGGGAGTAGTGAGCATGGATTTTAAAAGGGAAAATCCTGCTTAACTGACCTGATAGCCACCTGTGATGAGATGGCTGGCTTGGTGGATGAGGGAAGATGGCATTGGTAAATGGGTAGTGAGATAGACTGAAAGGTGGCTGAACTGCCAGGCTTAGAGTGTTGTGATCAGCAGCACAAAGTCCAGTGGGAGGCCAGTTACTAGTGGTGTGCCCTAGGGGCTGATACAAGGTTCAATGTTGTTTAATGTCTTTGTTAGTGATCCAGATGATGGGACTGTTGTGCACCCTCAGCAAGTTTGTTGATGATACAAAACTGGGAGGAGTGTGTGATATCCCAGATGGTTGGGGTGCCCTCCAGAGGGACCTCGACAGGCTGGAGAAATGGACAGAGAAGGAGAATGCCAAGTCCTGCAGCTGGGGAGAAATAACCCCATGAACCAGTAGGAGGTCAACCATCTGTAAAGCAGCACTGCAGAAAAGGACCTGGATATTTGGGTGGACAGCAAGATGAACGTGAGTCAGCAATGTGTCCTTGTGACAAAGAAGGCAGTAGTGTTCTAGGCTGTATGAGGAAGAATGTTTCCAGCAGGTTGAGGGAGGCGGTCCTACCCCTCAGCACTGGTGAGGCCATACCTGGAATACTGTGCAGTTCTGGGTTTCCCAGTACAAGAGAGATATGGACATACCAGAGAGCATCCAGTACAGGCCACAAAGAAGGTTAAGGGACCAGAGCATCTCTCATACAGGAGAAGACTGAGTGAACTGGGACTGTTTGGCCTAGAGAAGGCTCAGGGGGATCTCTTCAATGTATAAATACTTGAAGGGAGGGTGTAAAGAGGATAGAACCAGGCTCTTTTCAGTGGGGCCCAGTGACAGGACAAGGCAATGGGCATAAATTGAAATACATGAAATTCCATCTGGCCATAAGAAAAGACTTCTACTGTGAGGGTGGTTGGGCATTGGAACAGACTTCCAGGAGAGGTTGTGGATTTTCCATCCCTGAAGATATTTAAAATCTGACCAGGCATGGCCATGATCAGCCAGTCTATCTGACCCAGCTTGAGAAGTGGGGTTGGGCTAGATAATCTTTGGCAGTCCCTTCCAATCTCAACTATTCAGTGATTCTGTGTGATTCTGAGAAAATTTATAGGAAGAGAGGAGGAATTGATGTGTATTTTCCAAGCAGAAAAAAGCTAGAACATATTGATAGATTCCATGAATTATAAAGATTAAATCAAGGTTGCTTGCAGCTTTTACTTAATCAAGTTGTAGGGAAAATGCTCAGGTCGTTTATTCCTTGGTTAGTGAGCTTAGGTAGCAGGATAATAGACATCAAAATTTTTTTTTCAGGCTCTGTTCATTAGGGGGGAAAGATTTAATGAGGTTTTGGAAGCATTTTTCAGGGTCAAAATGGATTGTCTAAAAGAACAAAGTGCTTTGAATTTTGTGAAACTGGCTATGTGCAATATTTCTACCCTGTCTATGGAATGTCTTAAGTTTTTGTTTTCAATAAATTTTAGTCTTAAAATATCAATAATCTGATACAGATGACGTCTTGTTATATTTAGTTGTCTCTTGGGTAGCATGTCCCATCCAGTCCTATCTAAAAAATGCAGACAGCTTAAAATAATCTCTTGCAGGCTGACCTGGTCTGGTTATTAACCCAGCACACTCTGAGCCCTGTCTATTTGCAAAGATGGGGGGGGAGGGGGTGGGAGGCAAGGAAGCGTCTAGTTTTGGAAATAAAAATCTCACAAGTACTCTATTAATCTTTGTTAGTCCTCTAAAAAGTTATTCATTTGCTATGAACAATACTTCGTAGTTCCTACCTGTTAGACTTTTGCAGTTTTTTCTTTGTCTTGCCATCTCACTATTGTCATTTAGCCTAGTAACCTGATTTGCTGCCTCATCAAATTCATCCTTATGAGTGGAGTGTGTACTCTGTCATGCATGATAGCCTGGGGGTGGGTGGCGGGGGTGGGGGTGAAGGAGGAATGCAAAATTTTCCCAGATCTTACACTTTATCTAGTGTCCACTTGTATAGAGTTTTTTCTGGTTTGTCATATTAAATGGGAGAAAGTGATATGGAGAGAAAAGAATTCTACTTAAAAAAAAAAAATAAACAGGAAGATTTTCTTCTTGAAATTTCTTGAGATTTCTCTGTCATCTTTAAGACCAGTGACATTAACTGCCCTGGAGGGCTTCAGGAAGGGCAGGGCTACATGCCAGCAAATGCTGAGGATCAAAGTCCACTGCAGCAACAAAGTTTTCTCAAAAATATAAACTAAATTTCTAAACATTTTTTTGAAGTGGTTATTTCTAAGAGGGGCAGGAACACATGCTTCTATTTCATGTACGTTTTGTTAAGCGTATATACTGACTGTCTCCTTAGAAGAAAGGAAGACAGCCATGTCTGTGTGTCACATCCTTCCTTTTGTCATTTGTCTTTTGGAGATGTAGAAAAGTGATTTTCATTGTTGTTAATGATGATAACAGTTAATTATATTTGGGTGACTGACAGATTAGATAGACTGTCTATTTCTACTTTGCCTTTCTTTATTTTTTAGTTGGCTCCAAAGCACCATTCACAGATATTTACTTAATTTCTCTTACTTAGCGATGAATGTTCCTCTCCTATCATGTTTAGAAGCCAGGTACAAAGAATGTGACTTTGATTTTTGACTCTGATTGTTTTCATCTTTCCCTAAAGTAGGATTTTTTTAAAGAGAATGTTTAGAAAATGTCTTCCTGCTCATTTTAAAATTTAGAATACACCTGTAAATAGATTTGTTTTTTCCTGTTTTGTTCTCTTTGGCAAGCTTTTTTTAGAATTTTGAAGGTCAGAGTGGGCTGCAGGTTTAATTCAACACTATTTTCTAAGGAGCACATAAACTGATGTCATAGTCTAGCCCTTTTGCTTTACATATGCTAATTATTAGATTACATTTGGCAGTTGGTAGCTTTGTCTGAGGAGGAGGAAGAGTGTGGATTATATGACAGCTGTATGCATTTCAGCTAACTGGTCTCCAGGGCAGCCAGCCTTTATGGTACTTTCAGATTTAGCAAGGTAATCCTGGGTCTCTTTTACTTTGCATTTGATATAGTTTGACTTTGAAACAGTGTTCTTCAACTACACAATAGAAATAAGTGTTGGAAATACTTTGTTTTTCTTGAACATGTTAGTGTATACAACTATGATAGATCTTAAGTTACTGAAGTGTGGTGTTACTGGATGAGGTAGAAAGGAAACGTTTTCTGTCATAGGATTATTAGCAATATACTGAGTTGTTGGGATTGACATTTTGTGTCAAGATAATGAAGTGATGTAGCTAAAAAGTTAAAATTGAAGCTATTTTTTTAATTTAAGCTTTCTTTTTTCTTTTTTTTTGGGATTAGCCAAGTGTCTCTTTAAAGAAGTAACTGTGAAAATATAAAAATTGTCAGACTGCACACTGAAATTATGTGGTAGCTGACAAGTGTGTTTTATGAAATAAGGTGACTTTTGTCTTGAAACCTCCATGTTTATATTCGTGTTGCCCTTGTATTTTTTTTTTTTTGCTGTTAAGCTTACACAGGAAACTAAAATAGAGTTCTCCATTGTGTTAGGTGTGTGTGGCTTACTATGAGGTGTTGTGTGCAGGGCTTCTAGAACCGCAATAATTATTTCATTGTTGGAAGCTTCATGTTTCCTGGTTTGCAAAAGTGAACTAAAGCACAATTTGAAACCAGATACATTCCTGACAGAGGAACAGCATGACAGTTGCCAGTGGAACAGCTGCAAATCTACAGGAAGTATAGGGTCTAGAGAATATATACCTGTGACTGTACTTCTGAAGCAAAATTTGGAAACTTAGTATTTTGGTGCTGCTGTGGTGCAGGGTATATTTAATAGCTTTTTGTAGAGGTATAGTTTGTTAGTTTCTAAACTTTTAAAGTCATCATCCAGAAAATTGAAAATCTTCCTTTTAGTTCAAGGAGATTAAAACTTAAAAGTTAATTTTAAAATGAGAATGAATAAAGGTAACTATTTTAGAAGGATCTCATAGAAACATAAACCAATATTCTGGATGGACATCAGGCATTTTGTTCAGGGTCACATGAGGTATAGACCTTTGTGTAGAGCACTGTCAGAAATAATGTTATTTTGGAGTATTAGCATAAAAATGAGAGCTCTATCCTGGTAAGACCTCAGTAATATCTTGTGTCTCTTTTGTGAATATCCAACTGAAGTTGATGATGTATTAATGCTTCACTCATCTGGTTGATTTAAAATTAGTTTGGCTTTTTTATCTATTACTTTGGTGCTGAGTGAAATATGAACAAATCTTAACTGAACTGATTTTTTTATTTCTTTCACCAGAAAAATCATTCCCTCATACTAAACCCCTCAGTGCTGCCCATAAGCTCAGGGGATGGGTGATGAGGGACTGGTGATAGAGCTCATTCTATTGGGGCATACATTCTACTCCATGCTCCTCATTGCCCACATGCTCCCTTTTCTGTAGCTTTCTCATAATCTTTCCTTCTCTTTGTTTCACCTACTAATGCAATATTCCCCTGTCTTTTATCCCTCCCTGAAATATAAAATAATTGTCCTACAGCTTCTTTCCTCTTGCTTCAGTTAAGCCATAAGGTTATGTGCACATGATCTACGCAGTTGCTGAAGAGAACTGAACTCAGTTGGCACATGCAAACCTCCTGGCCCTACTGATGCATACATTTATATCTGGTATATATTTTAGGCATGTGTTCATATGCTTCCTAACCTGAGGGATTGAGCAATCCAATCTTGCTCAGGCCACGGGTAGAAGAAAAACAGTAAAACTGATTTGGTTTGGATATTGCATAGATTTAGAGGTAGAAAGAAACAGTGGTGAGGAAATTGTAATTTTAGTTAGAATTAATTGGTAATGCTTAATTTAATTGTCTAGTCCTATTAAAAATTATTTTCTCTAGTAGTTCTCTCTATAGTTAATTTACTTTCTTCTTCCTCTTTTTCCCTCCTTCTCCCAACTCCATGCCTAGACTGTTAACATATAACTTAAGTGTTCTAACTGACAGATATTTTTTTTTTAATTGCTCTTACTGACTTCCAGGTGTCAGCTTTGACTGGAATATGTTTACTGTCTTCTTTCAACCCCTGATAACCATGCTGATTTGTATGCAGACAGCAACCCCCATTATTTTGATTCAAGTGTTACCACCTTGATGCTCTGCCTTTTTTACGTGGTCCATTTCCCTTAAGTATTCAGCCCGGCAACTGTCCAACTCCGTTGGTTGTACTGCTCAGTGAAGATTTTACTAAAATAGTTCTTCACTTGTGTTTTCTTCTCTAGTTCGCAGAAATGTAAACAGATGTTTCTGTAATTTCAACACAAATAGAGAATGTTGTAAAATGACCTTGATTCATAGCATGTAAGGAGGCTTTACTGGTATCCCATTACCTCCTATGAAGGCTATCTGTATGATGGATTGGGGGTGGTTGTTTTTGTTTGAGCACTTTTAGTTCTTGTACTTACAAAAACTGCCCACACAAAGGCAGGATAGAAGAGTCTGTATGTATTCTGTGGACGAATCTTTGCAGCATATGATTCACACAATTTATTCCATAACATACATGCGATCTTCTTTATTCAATTTTTATGAAAACTACTTATTAATTGAATCAAAGACATCTGTTTTTGATACTGATTCATGTTTTTAAAAAAATCTTTGTTGACCACATATTATGTGGTCTGTCAAGTGGTATTCCTTCTCTGGAAGCAAACATTTCCAGGAAAGTACTGCCTGCATATCCACTGCTGAGACTCAGGATCTACTTCCGTTGTCTTGTCTGCAATTATTAGATGTTGATGATAGCTAGAACTGGGAACTTTATTTTTTTGTTACGTGAATATTTTGATTTCTAAGTGTTTCTGTGTTTGGTGAGGATGAAGTAGAGATCCGCACTTTCCTCTAGATGCCTCCACACTCTGAAGTTGCCAGTTGTGTGGTAGTTTTAGTATTTCACTGGGGTGTTGATTGCTGAGGTTCCGTTTTGTAGACTTGTTGCAATAAGATTTAGTTTACTTCCCTGGATTAAACAGAGAACTGAGAACTTATTTCTTGCTGGAATCTTGAGTGATACTGCAACGCAGCAGGAATACATAGTTATAAATGTTGCTTAGAAAACAAGCTGTATATTGGACATATTCTACTGATTTTTTTTTTTTAATTAATAAAATAACTTTTTTCTAAACCGAAACCCAAACACCCCCCCCCGCCAAAAAAAAAAACCAAAACCAAAAAACCAAAAAACAACAAAAAACCCCGACCCACAAACAAAGAAACCCAACACAAAACCCAACGCAAACACCATCAACAGAAACCAAACTCAAATTCAGTTCCTTCTCAGACTATTTCAGGGCAGGAAGATGTTTACTGTGTTGTACTGTGTAGCTGTTCTGGATAATTTTTTCTGTATTTGTACTTCAGTTCTATTTGTACTTCAGCTTTTCTACAAAGCTGCTTTTCTCCTGTAGACTCAGAATTTTTATGTTAATGTGTACTCTTTCTGCAGTCACTTCACACCATCACTGGGGTTCTATAGAGTTCAATGGAAATAATGCCTGTCTTGTTTAGCTTAAGCACAATATGCTACTATAGTAGTTTTACCCAGTTTTTTTTATGTGCAAAGCAGTTTGCATGGTGTATTGAATTCTATCTCATTCTAATGTAGCGGTCATTGCGTGTGTAGGAAGAATTAATTGTATATCAATAAATTGCATTCCATTTTTGTGCGTTTGCTTAATAATGTGCATTTTTCTTAGCTACAAATGTTGTTGCTGATGCCTGTTTTAAAAATTAGATTTTATTAAAATTTATTAAAAATTAAGAGATTAGGCAAGTACTTGTTCAAGTTATACCTTGTTTGATCACCACAAATGAAAACAACTGTTGCATTAAGACGACCTGTTCATTTTTTTCAGCTTTTAATTGCTTTTGTCTAACTAGAAAGTCAATTGTAATAATGCTTTAAGACGATATTAAAGTACTTATGTATTTTTAAAAATTTAACTAACCAACCCCAGTTTCTTAAATAGTTGGGAAGGAATTAGATAGACTCATTGCTTTACCTCCAGATGAGTTGACAGGTATGTCTGACAAAGTGTGTAGCCTTACAGGAGCCATGATGTTAGTTGCTTCTACAGACTCATGAGGAAATTGTGCTTCTGGAGAAAAGAGAGTGGTAAAGAACTATTCCCTTCTAAAAATTCTCCCTTGAGTGGTCCCTGCATCCGAGGTCACCTCTCATGTGCAGTTGGTACTAGGCTGAGTCCACTTTAATCTGAAACTGGGGGTAGGGGGGAGTCAAGCTAGGCAAATGGGGAAGGGTCAGTGTTTTAACTGAGAAATGTGGCTACAGATTTGCTTTTAATTTTCTGAAAAGATTAACAAATTGGTCTGCTACCTCTTGCTATGACTAATACTGTTAGTTCTATCCGACAGTTGCTGATTATTAGAATGGAAGAACTGATTGACTCATGAGTTGATAGGCCCTTATGTCTTTCATGAGGAGTTTTATTAGTAAGCATAGAGAGTCCCACTTTCATTTAATCAGTGGAAGAATTGTTTTGACTGGAACACTCAGTCTAGTCTTTATTATTAAAAGGTATTTTGGAAGCACCTTAGCAACAAAAAGCTAATTCCAGTTAACACATTATGGCTTTTCTGAAACACAGGTTTCTAGGAAGATGTGGCAAAATAACATAGCATTCCCATTTCATCTTCAAGATGAGTTCTGGCATTCATAAAGTACTTTGATTAAGAACAGTTATTTCAGTTATTCTCTTGATACAGGTGTTATAATTTTTTTTTTTCTTCATAGATGTTCCATTTCTACAAATTATTTTATGGCTTTGATAAGCATCTTTGAGGTTTTTACATAGTAATCAATGTTTAAACTCAAAGATTAATTGAACACTTTCAAGTAGCTTTAATCAGTTTCTGAAGTATTTAATTATTATTTTTTAAAAGCAAAGGCTAAATATTTCTATTATATTTCCTCTAAAAATAATAGCTGAAAAGTAAAACAGATTTAAAATAAATAATTCTAGTTTAAAAAGATGTATGATATAGTACCACAGGGCTACTGTACAGTCTGTTTTCCATATTAATGTCTCCTTTTAGTTTATCTATACTAAAAATGTGTAATTTGTGACATTTAAGATCTTATTTGTGTTTACCCATTTTCTCATTAGGCTTGTCAGTTTTTGTCATTGAAGGAGGGTTGCTGACAGAGTGTTCTCTGAGGGGCTTTGTTCCTTGGAACTCTATCTAGGCTATTGTTTGAAGCAGATCATTTGCTGACCTTAAGGACACACTGAAGTACATATTTGTTTTGCCTTGATTTTGCCAGGAGATGAATGGATGGATTAGCACATAAGTGTAATGCATGGTATTAACTGTTGAGAGTAGGTACAGACCTTTCTTATTCAAAGGAAAAGAAACAACATTTAAATAATCGTACAGCATAGTGGACATTTTAAAAAGTCCTACACCATCCTTACTCTCCTGGAAAGAAGAATAAAGGAAAGTAAGGTAACTGATGCTACTAATCACAGAATCACAGAATCAGCTAGGTTGGAAAGGACCTTGAAGATCATCTGGTCCAACCATTAACATAACACTGACAGTTCCCATCTACACGATATCTCTCAGCGCTATGTCGACCCTACTCTTAAACACCTCCAGGGATGGGGACTCCACCACCTCCCTGGGCAGCCCATTCCACTGCCTAATAACCCGTTCTGTAAAGAAATACTTCCTAATATCCAGCCTAAACCTTCCCTGGTGCAACTTGAGGCCATTCCCTCTTGTCCTATCCCTTGTTACTTGGTTAAAGAGACTCATCCCCAGCTCTCTGCAACCTCCCTTCAGGTAGTTGTAGAGAGCGATGAGGTCTCCCCTCAGCCTCCTCCAGACTAAACAACCCCAGTTCCCTCAGCCGCTCCTCGTACGACATGTGCTCCAGACCCTTCACCAGCCTCGTTGCCCTTCTCTGGACACGCTCAAGGAATTCAATGTCCTTTTTGTAGTGAGGGGCCCAAAACTGAACACAGTAATCGAGGTGCAGCCTCACCAGTGCCGAGTACAGGGGTAAGATCACTTCCCTGTCCCTGCTGGCCACGCTCTTTCTGATACAAGCCAGGATGCCATTGGCCTTCTTGGCCACCTGGGCACACTGCTGGCTCCTGTTCAGCCAGCTGTCAGTCAACACCCCCAGGTCCCTCTCTGACTGGCAGCTCTCCAGCCACTCCTCCCCAAGCCTGTAGTGCTGCTAGGGGTTGTTGTGACCCAAGTGCAGCACCTGGCATTTGGCCTTATTGAAACTCCTACAGTTGGCCTTAGCCCATCGCTCCAGCCTGTCCAGATCTCTCTGCAGAGCCTCCCTACCCTTGAGCAGATCAACACTCCCACCCAACTTGGTGTCATCTGCAAACTTACTGAGGGTGCACTCGATCCCCTCATTTAGATCATCAATAAAGGTGTTAAACAGGAGTGGCCCCAAAACCGAGCCCTGCGGGACACCACTCGTGACCGGCCTCCAACTGGATTTAACTCCATTCACCACAACTCTTTGGGCTCAGCCATCCAACCAGTTTTTTACCCAGCAAAGTGTGCGATCATCTAAGCCTCGAGCAGCCAGTTTCGCCAGGAGAATGCTGTGGGAAACGGTGTCAAAGACCTTACTGAAGTCAAGGTAAACTACATCCACAGCCTTTCTCTCATCCAATAAGCAGGTCACTCTGTCGTAGAAGGAGATCAGGTTTGTCAGGCAGGACCTGCCTTTCATAAACCCATGCTGACTGGGCCTGATCCCCTGGTTGTCCCGCATGTGTTGTAAGATGGTACTCTGGATGAGCTGCTCCATCAGCTTCCCGGGTACCGAAGTCAAGCTGACAGGCCTGTAACTTCCTGGATCATCCTTCCGACCCTTCTTATAGATGGGTGTCACATTGGCCAATTTCCAATCTGTTGGGACCTCCCCGGTCAGCCAGGACTGCTGGTAAATGATGGAAAGCAGCTTGGTGAGCACCCCAGCCAGCTCCTTCAGCACCCTCGGGTGTATCCCATCCGGTCCCATAGACTTGTGTGTGTCTATGTGATGCAGCAGGTCACTGACTCTCTCCTGGATTGCGGGGGGGGTCGTTCTCCCAGTCTCTATCATCTGGCTGAGGGGGCTGGATTCCCTCAATACAATTAGTCTTGTTATTAAAGACTGAGGCAAAGAAGGCATTAAGTACCTCAGCCTTCCCCTCATCGCTTGCTACCAAGTTTCCTTCAGCATCTAGCAGGGGATGGAGACTCTCCCTGGTCTTTCTTTTGCTATTGACATACTTATAGAAACATTTCTTGTTATCTTTGATTGCTGAAGCCAGATTAATTTCCAGCTGGGCTTTAGACCTCCTGATTTCTGCCCTGCATAGCCTCACTGCCTCTTTGTAATCACTGTTGTAGAGTGTCTCATCTGACTGTTTTGGATACCAGAAAGGTGTATTTTGGTAGAACAGAAAGGACTGATGAATGATACTTTAGGAAGATATAAAAAGGAAAAAATATTGAGATAAAGGAAGTGGCAGTAGAGGAGCAGTAATGACATCAAAGAGGACAAAGCATTCAGTGAGGAAATAAATAGTAAAACTTCAGAATGAAATAGAACCTGAAGTGAATATTTCTAGATAAGAAGGCTAAAATAAAGAGATTTGCTTCTAAAGTCATATGAACTTAGATGCTGTGTTGGAAAGCTGGACTTTTGTCAGGGTAATAGACCTTGGAAAGGACAAGGAAAAGGATATTTATAAAAGAGGAAGAAATGGGCTTGGGGAAGACAATGATGTAGGATGTTTCTTTTGATTTCAGGATGTTATAGGAGGCTGAACTTGCCAAGACCGGATAGATCACTTCTTGATAACATTTTGAACAAGGGTTTGGGTTAATTCTGAGTTTTCCAGGATGGTTTTAGGCATCAGTAAGGAGAAACCAATTGATTTGGGTGGAAAACAGAAAGAAGATAGTGTGAACACGTGGGAGCTTTTGGCTGGTGATTAGCAAAGCTGCTAGCTTTTGCCATCTCTGTAATTGTCTGCAAATTAAATAAATGTTTGACAACCTTTACCATCCTACCTTTGCCTGGCATCTTAATTTAGCTTATTTGTCTCTTTACATTCTGAATAGCTATACCTGAATAACTGTTATCTGTGAACACTCTCATTCCAGACCAAAGGGTGTCATGGTACTAACACACATAACCTATCTATCTAGCTTGTGCTCCTTGAAAGGAGGATAAGTATGGATTAAGAAGGAAAATGTCACATGAATTGGGTATGATTTGGTGAATACATGGCTCCTAGTATATGGAAAGAGAGAAAAGATGAAGAAGCACACAGCATCCTTAATATGTGAGATAGAAATAGGAGACTGAGAGACCCCTGCATTAGAAGGAAAACACTGGAATAAATATGGATGTGAGCTACATCATGAGAGGCAAAGAATTCCTGGTGTATGCAACAAACATGGCATGAAGATGCACACCATCACTTTTTTTGAAAGTTAACAAACCCTTAGAATGGAAGGAAAACCATATATGTGCTATTTATTTTGTAAACACAATTTTTCATAATGAAATCTTCCTAGTGAAATGTGGACAACCTAGTTAATGATGTGATGAAAGGCTGCTATATGCTGAAACAGCAATACATGAGACTTTGGTACTGTTTTTTCCCTCAAGACTCGGCATTTTGGATAGAAAATATGAGCAGATTCCTGAATAGGACTAATAAGAAAAATAAGACTGAAACTGTGCAACCTTCTTTTAAGCAGAATGACATGATTCCTTAAAACATAGTTTTAGCGGGTGTCTTCCACACCCAATTCTCAAAGCAGTCTGCTACAATTTACTAATTCAAATTTGTGTCACTGCCAATGCAGGCCTCATAATCAAGCTTTCTGAAGTGCAAGTAGCCTTTTAATTTTTCTAAATATGGCTTTAGATGATTGCTTAGCCAGTTTGAACCCCTGTCTTTTGACCAGATTGCTGCCTAAGCTTTTTATTTTAACGTAGTCCTCTAGCTAAGGAGAGTTGGGAAAAGTCTTGCTTCATGTAAAATCAAAACTGTTGACCAGAAATTTAGTCTGCATTTTCAGAAAGCTACTTACGCTCTAGGAAGAAGAGGTTTTTTCCCTCCTAGATACTATAGTCTTAAAATATTCTGTAAAATCTCTTCTTAGTTCAATTTAAGCCTATAAAACAGTGTTTAGAGTAGTTAAAGAACAAGATGAGAGGGAATTTGCGATTATATTTAACTTTTAAAATGGTACTACAATTTCCATATACTTTTTTTGCAAAATCATTGTTAACATGGGCTTACAGACTAATGAGAGTATGGATGCATTTGTATGCAAAAATACTTTTGCTTACTTTATGAACACGCTGTTGTGTGAGTGTCCATATTGAGGAATGCAGCCTTGAACATATATAAAAACTTGCTCCCATACGGTTTGGCTGGAAGAAATTCAAACAACTGAACTATACACTTGCATAGAAACATAAGTATTTATTAAAATTCTGAATATCTTTGGGGTTGGGTATTTTTGGTTTTGTGTTTTTTCTTTGAAGGGAAAAATAATTTATCACAATTGATGGTTAGTAAGTTCCTGACTATTTTGATTCTATTGCCTTTTGCATTATGAAAGACTACTGGTCATACTTTATTCAAGCCAATAGAAATTCATAATAACTCATTGTATGGATATTTTAGTGCATCTTTAGTTGCCCTGGTAGTGTGTGAGTTTTTTTGTTTAACTCTCATGTACATTTATTTCTCTAAAAATGCAGAAAAGCTAGCTAAGCAGATTCTGTAGAAAATCCTTTAAAATCACTCACATTATGAATTGCCCATGAATTGACAAGGATACTTTTCTTAAAGGGTCATACATAATGTTGACGCGAATAGCTGAGACATAAAGCAATTATAAAGCAATTTATAATTTGTTGGCAAATAGGCCATCAGAGTTCAGTTTAGGGGAAAACATTTTTTTAGGTTAAAAAAAATAGAATTTATTTGATAGTGTCCTGAATTTGGGGGAAAAATAATCTAGATTTTACTGATAAAGTAGGTGAGTATGCATTGGGAAGCAGAAGGAATGCCATTTACTCCAGGTTGTATGTCACATGTGTAGTTTCTCTTATAATCTAATACAAGCTTTCTAAGAGTCAGAAACTTAGCAAATGTGATTGTTCCTTTCTAAATTCAGATTTTGAAATACATCTGTAGTTTCTATAATGCAAATATGCTGCAAAAAAGAGGGAGATATGCACTGACAACAAGTAAAAACACAGTTCCAGAAATGTGCAGTCTGCCTGAATGATATACAGTTTGTTGGCTGACCAGAAACTTTGTGCTAAATCAAGGCCAATAATGAAATTCAGAGGCAGATTTTTTACAATGCCTACACTGCTTTACTATGCCTGTGTGTGAACACTTTGGATCAGTTAATTATACCCTTCTATTTGAATGTTTTAATTTACATAAGGAGCAGAACTTGATAAATCAAATATAAAATTCAGTGTCTGAATTATTGGATGGGGTGTTATGTAATAGGAACTTTTAAAGCAAAAGTTAAACCTAAATTTGCCCTATAAAAACAAAACATTCCAGATGAATGTGAATTTATAATTAACATTCCCCATGCTTACCAACAGTGGACTAAGGTTCTATTTTTCATACTTCCTAATAGTGTTATTTCTTATTAGTGTGTTCAGAGAGCTATTTAAAGGTAAATTGCTGATTATCAAATTACTGAATATTTCAATAAGTCATCTTAAAGAAAGACACTTTTCCCAAATTTTTGCCTTTTGGCCCTTTATCATAAAGCAGTAAATTAGGAAGGTGATAGCACGCTTGTGATCGCTTGTAGCTATCATCTCATGTGTCACCCCATACAAGATTTCTTTCAGAATCCAAAGGAAGAGATAAGACTGAGAATAGCATGGTGGGGAGAGGGCAAAGACATAAGATTCCTGAATTATTAACATTTCGCTTTTAGGATTGTAATTTACTCCATTGTTGTCATGCTAAGAATCAAGAAAGGCTTATAGACGTTTTATTTAATGTCTCTCTTAACGGGAAGAATTACAACATTGAATCTACATTCCTTAACCCCAGTCATGATGATGACTTTGTCTGGAAAATGCATGTATACAAAGAGAAGTCTCTTTCAATTTAGGAAAATGAAGTCTTGCTGATCTGGTTTAGAATTTTTGAAAGATGTGTTTCCACACTATAATCTTGAAGACAGTTACTTTCTTCATGTTTAAAATGAAAATATGTAGTGTATTTTCTTGGAAGAACAATTCCAGAATGTTCTCTGACATGTGCTTTAAATTAACAAACTAAAGGCAGAACTGTAGAGCAATGATTAAGCTATCTTATTGGGTTTTGGTTTGTTTTTTGAGGGGAGAGGGGAAGAAAGTGTTCCATAAAATGTACATAAAACTTTAACCAAAATTATTTTCTGTTACGACCCTTTTAAGTCTTATTGATAACAAGTTTTTTAGCTTGACAGCAATTTGATTCTAGGGAAGATATCAAATGATCACTAAACAGATGGCAATGACTTTTTATTGCTATTAAGTTGTGCTGAATTTGAGTGGACTGCAGAGAAATGAAGAACATTATTCTACTAGCAACTCTCTCACTCCAGCTACTCTTCTGTTTATGTCTAGAACTATGTTGAAAGAACTGTCACTCTGCAAAGCTGCAGAACAACTGGCCTGTAAGTTGGCAGTCTCAGGGAGGTGCTTGTTTGCCCAAGCTGTATTGTTCAGTGCCAGCTATTCCAGGCTCAGTTGCACGTGCTTGGAAATGTCATGTGGACACAAGTTACCAAATTACTTGGTAACTACCAAGATATTTAATGTATTTTGTTAATATGATAAAATCTGAATTCCAAATTTACATTGTAAAATTAAGAACAAAATTGTTTTTATATAGTAAGACTGTATGAATGAAGTGTATTATTGTCACCATAGATTTCAACCTTTTTTCTTACTATATGGAATTTCTGCTCTTTTGATTCAGAGAGAGAGGATAGAAAAAAGTGAAATCTCTGTTCTCATAAAATAACTTCTCTAAAAGACCTTGATGTGCAGTGATGTAAAATAATACTTTACAGCTCTGAAGTACATAAGAAGTTACTTGCTGACATCTGAAACTGCAGAACCGAGGTCAGTTTGAAAGATTCAGAAAACTGGCCACTAATATTATCAGTTTACGCTACCTCACAGTTCCTGCCAGTTAATAAAGAACCAAGGTCAAACTAAAAGTTTCCATTAAAAAAAAACCAACAATGAAGATAAAGTTAATGTTTCCTTTTTCTTTAAAACTTATTTTAATCAACCACTTCCTTCATTACTACTAAAAATAATTCAGAGCTATGACACAGAGCCATTCTACTGCCAAATGACATGGCATAAAACTTATTTTCTGTTTTACTTTCTTGAAAACATAAGAAACAGAAGCAAAGCTAGTATTTCTATTTTTTTTTCATAAAATGTGCCTCTGTACTCTCTTCCTGCTGAAGTTTAGATCTCTTCCACTCTAGAATGTTTTGAGTTTTTGAACACTCCATCTGTTGTCATTGGTAGGGTTAAATGGTTATTTATTATTTAGTGGGAGAGCATGTTTTTAGGTTTTTTTCATTGTTGTAGACTTTTATGATGGGTGAGATTATTCAAATTCTCCTTTGTTGTAACAATGATGTGGACTTAAGCTCTTTTTTCTGCCTTAAAAATGAACTTGAACTTCTAAAACTGCATTTTATCCACTTTGTGATTCCTCTTTGCCCAGAGGTTGCAAAGTTTTAGAAAAAGTGGTGTTAGCTGAAGCAGCTCTGTTTCTAAAGAGCGTGTAAGTTAATGTCTACAGTTGCATTTAGTAATTACAGATTATTTTCATCCGACCTGGAGGAACACAGCTGATCAGGATGGCACAAAGACAGGACTTTTAACAGGAGTTACATGCTGAAAAATTTTGAGGAACACTCTGTTCATTATTGTAAATACTCGCTTGGTAAGAACTAGGTAATAGCTATATGAAGCTGTAGAACAACTGGACTCTAGGCTGTCTGTCTGAGAGGTGCTTTTTGCCCAAACTGTATTGTTCAGTGCCAGGTGGTGTTTGGAAAAGTCAGGTGAACGGAATAGGTCTAGCAGAAGAAGGGAAGGGAATCAGCTCATTGCCTTTGTGCATTTTGTTGGGAAACTGCAGAATGTTTGAGGAGTCACATGCTTGCATATACGCAGAGAGGCTGTAGAGTGAATTTGTGATTTGCCTAGTTGCATGACAGAGTAAGAGCTGGAGGACGACCCTCTGCTGTCACAGAGTGTAAGAGTGTAAGAACTGTCTGTAGGAATTCTCTAGAGAATCACCAAAACAGTGGTTTTCTGGAATAATATTTTTTCCCAAAAGAAGCTGGAACATTATGTGAGCCTTTCTAATAGATACAGAAATTGGAGTCCTGTTGTAGACCATCTTGAGTATCATCAGATAGCATTATTACAGGAAAAATCACAAAGAACATGAATGTGTCTGTGATATTGGGGGAAAAATACAAGGGCATATCTACACAAAATCTATGTTTAACAAAGTTTTTCAAATCTTATGTTAATCATTGCAGTTTTCTCTCAAATACCTATGTACAACAGGAAATGGGATAAAATAGTATGTATAACACAATAGTGTCATTTTGTAGGCACTGAGTATTAATATCATATCCAGATGTTCTGTGGTACCCAAAGTTTTGTATAATTGATGGACCTTTGAGAGGTTGTCTGTAAAATACGTTCTTGTACATATGCCTTAAATGCAAAAATCTGATTATTTTGAGCCAGCAGGGTCTGTTGCGAATAAGTATACAGAGACCTGTGGGATGACATACCCATTTCTTGTGAACATAAGCAGCACAAAAGTTCAACCTTTTCTCAGTTATCACTTTCAGTCCTTACAGTTTTTACTATTGAATCCACTTTGGAACATCTGTTTCCATTGGGCACTAACAGTCTTATTGATGGTAATTTTTCAAAACAGAAGATTTTTGGAATGGAATGAGGAGTTTGTTTGTCAGACTCAAGCTGTTGTGTCCCCATGATTAAAATCCATGCACCTTCTTTGGTTACCTCTTTCACCAATGGATATACTGGGTGTGCCTTTTGCTTTAAGGAGGCTGTTTCTTTCTAGTTCAGAAGTTTATCTGCCCTTAAAAGTCATATGCAATATGTCTCATGATGCATTGGAGAGAATATTTCTGGTGGAAGTAGCATTAATTCTGTTCTAGTGCTAAGTGTTTTGCTGTTGGGAGAAATTTGGTGATCTCTGGAGATGATGCCCAATGTATGGGTTTGTGAGTTCATACCATGGAATCCAAGTAAGTGCTTAGGACAGTGCAAATAGTCTGACCTCTCCAGTGTGAACATGGCAGGCTTAATCTCTGCTGCAGCCTGAAGCAACATTTTGCTATGAAACACAGTTATAATAGAAACATATAAAAGAACTTCCTTGTTCTGGCTAAAAAATAGCTTTGTACGTTTCAAAAGCTCTGAGTACTATGTCAGAATCTGAAACCTGCTTTATGGAATAGGCAGCCTCAGCTGTTTAATAGATTTATTGTTTTATCTTGTCACTGAGTGGATGAAAAAGCTTTATTTTGGGCCTCACTGTAGTAGACTTATAAAAAGTTGAATTGACTCTTACAAATTTTTGTGGCATATTGACTTTGAAAAGTCAAAGCTTGCAATCTTATTCTTGTACTGAACAGTTTTTCCTCTTCCAGTACTTGACTCCTTATTCAACTTCAGTGCAGACTCTGAACCCGCTTCCAAATTTCTACCTTCGAATGTGGAAAATGGTCAATGTTAGCACATCTCTCCTTTCATATCAACCTTTAATTAAAAACCGTTTCTTCAGATACCGCAGGAGGCACAAACTCCGATTCTCTTAATTTTTTCAGAAAATCAAAAGCAATTGTATGCAGTATGTGAAAACAGTCCCACACGCATATCCCAAAAAATGTTTGAGATAATTTGTCTAGAAAATACAGTGCTAACACATTCAGTCAGAAATTTAACTAAACATATTTTTCTGTTAGAAATCACTGTCCAAATTTTTGTAGACTGATAAGTATAGATAATGATATTATTTAACTACTTCTAATTTTTCTATCACATCATTCTATCTATAGCAATTTCTTATGTATTGTGAGAGCAAAAATTCTTAGTGTTACTTTTTTTTATGAAATGGACAAAACATTTCTTAATATTCTGTGGGTTGTTTTTTTTTTTTCCCCTTGATTTTCTCTATGCCTGCTCTTGTGCAGAGTGCTTTTCCATTGGAATTTCAAGAACCATTTTGTGCGCTGAGCTAGAATTATAACAAAAAAGATAATTTCTAATGCGACTGATTCAGGGAGAAGGTAGAATATGTCCTTTTCATTGTTTTAAAATAATGCAATACACTTCCATTATTTCTTCTAAATTGCTGAGTTGTTTTTTGTTTCTGCCAGTATTTTATAAGACCTGCATAAAAACTGTAGCATTCTTAGTATTTGTTAATGTGTATTAACAGCTTGAAGGTAAAAAACTTATTTTGAAATGAAACACTTGTAGTATGTTCTTTTCTCAATATACAGTATGAATATTCTCCTTTCTGCATAATATTCTGCTAGTTGGTTTACAGATGCTGGATTTTTCTTTTGAGTGTTATCCCAATGCATACAACTAGTTGGCAGAAGCTCATTTTCATGTGACAGGTTATTCAGCAACTACTGACTTTCCTTTTGGATTATGCAAATGATTGCTTACAGTCAGTACATGGTAGTCCTTTTCCTTGTATTTGAATGATGTGAATGTGGTGCGCAAGTCCTGTCTTTATCTTTCTAAGCTTTGCATCTGAAAGTGACTTGGTACACTTGTTGTTTACCAACTGGATTATCATAGTATTTAGCATCTTGTACAGTGGGGTCATCTATGAGGATCCTGTTGGAACAGGACAAAGAAACAGTCCCTGCCTTGGGGATTATACAATTTAAATGAGCAGGAAGGGGCAATTCAAGAATCAGTGGACATATGACAGTTTCTGAGCCTGTAAACAGTACTGTTTCTCCTGAAGATTCCAAGGTTGTCCAACTTGCTTGAGAAGACCACTGAAAATTACTTTTTTGTTGGTTTTGAGTGGATCTTGCTTCAATGCAATATTTCAGTATTGTAACTGAAAGTGAATCATCTTTACTCTTCCAGAATAATTCGTGCTCTGTCTGATCTGAACTCTTACTGAATAGGTTCTACTAGCTGAGGAAAAGTACATGTCACAAACAGATTTTTACTCCTTACTTTGCAAGCTCTTGAACTACACTGAATATATAAAATATTATACAAAATTTACTTGTGTTTGTTTGCTGACTGATTCTTTGTCTGAATCTTGTTTATGACATACCTGTATCATTATGTGTTGAAGACACTTCATTCTCAAAGGTGAAACTGGAATTAAAATTCTGTATTATCAGTACTTTAAAGATAAATATATTTACAAGGAAATTGTAATTACTATGAAATGTTGGAGGCACAGAGATAAGTACATCTAAATACATTAAGGTAGGGAAATGTCTTAGAGTCATCCAGTCTGCCATACTGCTTTCTGTCCTGAAGACATAATCTGCATGCATGTAAATTATGTTCTGGATGTTGTTTTAGTCTCCCTGTAGAAAACAAATTATTTAATGTTTGATAAGTAGGGTTCTTTTTTGTTATCCTGCCCTTGGACACCTAGATTCATGAATGAAAAGAATGAAAGGAAACAAAGACAGTTTGAATTCTGTTTAAAATATTCACTGATACAAGAACTTGACTGACAGGCATATAACTTCTATTTGCAATTAGTAAAGGCTGCAAAAAATGGTATTGGGTAATAATAATCTATGAGGAGTTTGGTGCCTTTTTTTTCCCCCTCTTGCTCATGGGATAATAAGTGGTCAGAGCTTCTAGATGTTTTTTCAACCCTTCCCTAGAAAAATTCCTTTGTTTAAGAATTTCATATTAAGATGTTTCCTTTTTACTTCATTAGATACATTAAGTTGTAGGCTTTACTGTATTTCGTTAGGTTCCATAATTTCAATTAAAAATAACTGAACTGAATTGGAGGAGTAGAAATGAAAGATTCTCAGTGTGTGTGTCAGTGGTAGTTTTGCTATTGATTGCAACATAATTGTGATTTCACTCTGCTGCTTTACATGGTTCAACCTGAACAAGATATAACTTCAGTTCCAGTTTCATAGTTAAACTCTGCATAGGCTACATAATTGAACTGTTTATAAAAGAGCTGTAAGAATAGGAGATATTCAGTTTGTTCTGGAAATTGAGTTAGCCTTAATGCATCTCAGTGTCAAAACCTGTGCTAATGGAACAATAGAATTTTGGTATTAATATTCTAAGAAAATACAGTGCTAAAACACCCAGTCACAAATTTATCTAAACATATTTTTCAGTCACAGAGGGTGATTTCTAACAGAAAGTTTAAAATCAGTGACAGTAATGCTATAGTCAGTAACAGCTCTGTATAAAACATTGATATTCACTGAGAGATAACCTACATTGCTTGATGAAAAACTTAAACTGTTTTTTAATGAAACAATGCATGGATTGAGTTACATTGTATAGGAGCAAATATTCAGGGAAAGTAATAGAAGATATGCTAAAGAAATGCTCCTGGAACTTTGTGTTAGGTATTCTTTGGGATAATGAGTTACACCAGTGTAAGTGTATATATTTTGTAACTGCTTTTTTAGTTCTTTCAATAAATGACTGTAGTATATTTAAAAAAACCTACCCAACTAATAGTAGTGAGTTTAGTATTTAGTAGTTGGAAGGTATGAGTTATTGGATTATTTTGTCTGGAAAAGCCAATAGGACAGGTAGGGATCTTCACCATAAGGCAAATATAAGTCTAATGTTTTTGAGGGGTCTGCTTTTCACTGTTATATCTTATGCAATTATTCCTGTAGGTGGTGATGAGATTTTTCTCAGCCTGTGAATGAAGGAGAGCAGTTATGACTGGAGGTCTCTCTTTCTAAAAAATAAACACCTTTCATTGAACAGTACTGAACAGCTGTGGATTTCAGAGTTGTGTTCTAAAGATCCATTGCTCCAAAATTACATGTTGCATCTCTGTCTCCATATTTACATGTCATTTTCTTTGTTGGAGAAGAGAACTGTATTTGAAGAACAAATTTGAAGAGTATGTTTGGGTTTTTTGTTTTGTTTTGTTTTTTCCCCCAAATCTTGCATCAGTCCCAAACTAGTGCAATTCCACTGCAATTCCATAAGAAACGTGCTGGTCTTACACCAGCACTGAGAATCACATAGGCTGTTGTCAGTCTTGGTTATAGCTCCTTCCCCCAACCCCCAAATCAGCTAAGCTGTGGTATGATTGTTGGTGGATTATTCTGTAGATACATTTCTGTAACTATGTCATTTCAATGAAGGATTCTTTTCAGTTTCTACTCTCACAAGCAAAGACTGTAAATGTGAAGAAATACAGCACAACTAAGGAAGTGTGCAACAAATATTCACTACACAGCAGCTCATATTATTTCCATTAGTCAAATGAGGGGCTTCCCATCCTTATTCTGCCTCTTGTCTATGTCTGCATATTAATCAAGTATCTGAAATATGCATATGAGAAGTAACCATTTATACTGTAGTAGTTATAGCTTTAATTGTAAATTTCATGTATAATAATTTGAACCATTTTTTTTCATGAGCTGTGCTCATAATTTGTTCATTGTATTATTTCCAATCCATTTTCCACAGCTGCAATCTGAATAAATGGCTCAATTATAGTTGGTGTTATCCTTTAATATTCACTGTGCCTCATGGAAAACTTTGAAAGAAATATCCTATTTAAAGACAATTATGCTTAAATATCATGGTTTTCTAAAGACATTTGCATGAAAACAAATGCATAAAGAACTCATTTTCCTCTTCCATACTCCTATCTGTAGTAATAATTCTCCTGTGTGACATCATAAGCAACTGTCATATGATATGATATCACAGTTCAATGTGACAAGAATTTTTTGTCTTGGGCACACAAATAAGTAGCATGGCTTGAAAACCAGTCATGGCCCTCATTTTATTTCTGAAAATTGGACAGTTCCAATTTAGGAATCATTAAGAAATAAATGCTGTTAATAGATACACTGAAAATATGTAAATCTAAAAACATTTGCTAATGTAGTCTGTTTTTAAAAATAAGCAAACTGAAACAAGTTTGAACTTGCATTAAAAAACCTTTTTTGTATCACTTTCTTCCTTTTCAAAAGTGACTTACCTTTTTTCTCGTAGCAACCTTACTTTTAGGAAATGATACCTTGTGATAGATTTGTTCAGTGAGTTATCTGGTCCAGAAGGTGTAAAAATACAAGCAGCTTACGTATCATGTTCATTTCTCCTCTGTGCTGTTCTTTTTCATTCCATTTAAAAGTATGGGCCCGAAGGCAGAATTTTCTTGCAAACTTTGGATTCCATAAAGTAGCCATTGTGTAACTGCTACTCTGCTATACTGGCAAAATACATAACACTACTACCTACTAGGTGTTTCTTTGAAGTGTGGAAACTGACCAGACCCTGAGCACACAGAAAATGCTGTGTAGAATCAATTGAATGCAAATTAAATCTCTGATCTTCAGCTTTTGGCATACTATTCCTGCCTATCCTCCTATTTTATCAAATTGCACTTCCCATTTTTTAAGATTAGTAGAGCTTGAGAGTCATGGTTTATAGAATTGTCATCTTGATAAATAGTAGAGATTAATGCTTTCATCCAAATTATGCATTCTTTTTAGGATGATAACATTACATAATAATAGGGGCAGATTTCCAAAGTCTTGATCAACAAAATGATCACAGAAAGACTTCTTAAATAATTCATTTCCATCTATCAAGGCTGACATGAGGCAGCGTTACCAAACAGCCTCCTTTTGACAGGATAGTCCAATAGTAAAGTTTTTATTCATTGCTCTGCTACTGGCACAGGAACATTTGTGGGCATGTATCCAGGTCCCCAGGAAACTTGGAATCATTCCATGTTAAAGAACTGTAACTGTGGCTAACAAACCAGCTGCTGTATTGAGCTCAGAACGAAGTCTTTGTAGCTGTGTGGAAGGAACTTAAGTTATTTGCATAACATCCAGCAGCCTTAGTGGAAAGGGTTGGCAGGAGCACAACAGCAGGGTAGGCATCCAGCTTTTCTTTTCTGACCCTATCTGTCAGTGATTCCATTCGTAAACGCTAGGATGAGATGAAAAGAGAGAGAAGTGAAGAACTTGACCAAAAGGACTGTACAGGCATGAAGAGAAGGATGCTTGTGATCATATTGACAGCATTCTTTGTGGAAGTAATATTTTATTAAATTCAGCAAACTAAACTGGTTTATAATAAATAGTATCAACATCTGTAGGGGAATGACGTTTGTGAGCTGCCAAATTCTTACCAGGGAGAGAGGAAAACCTTAAAGAACAACAAATACAGGATAGTATAGTACCATCCCTCACCACAGGTCAGCTGTCAACCAAAACATGCTGTTCTACTGAGTTATAGAAATTTACAGGAATGGTCATTTATATTAAAACCAGGCAGATTTTGTCAATTTGGCCAACTTCAGATTAAAAAAAAATATTTACTAGTATATCCTAAATATATTGCAACACATCTTCAAATATTAGTATTTCCAATAAAATGTCAGTCTACAGTTCCAAAACAGGCATTTCTTTGGTCTTCTGTCACACCAGCTTTACCCTGTAAAGAAAAAAACTCCCTTTTTTAAATACTACCTTCTGCAATGTACGTTAGTTTTAAAATACTCAGGCCATATTTCATCAAGAATTTAAGCTACCACCACCAGAAAAAAGTCTTGCTTTCCTATGACCTTCAGCCTCTCTCCTGCCTTCTACAAATACAGCTGTTTGTGAGGCTGAACAGTAAATCATGTTGTGGATTTGGATTGAAAATAAAGGGGGTGGTAGTATGCATTTATTGTTCTTTCTTTCTGCCTTCCACCACTTCATTCCCAATTTAATTTCTACCTGGATTATGTTCCTGGTCCAGTTCACTACTTTTTGCACAAATGCTTATGACAGAAAAAGGATTAACACAAGGGAAGAAAAGAATTGAATTTTTGTAGGATAACCTTTTCTGACCTTATATGTACTTTCCTGTTTTCTAAGAGGTTATTTTTTATTTCAAAAAATTGCATACACTAATGACTTCTATAAATAGTTTTTATGTAGGAAAAGTTAAGAAGGCTAGAAGATGTAATTCACTGTAATTTCAAAGAAAATTAATTTAATCTTCAATAAGATGTTAAATATCTTTCCCAATATGTGAAATAGAGCTTTCTGTGTTCTCGCTATTTTATATTCTTGCAGAAACAAAGGTGATTCTAGAATAATTTAGTTTTCCCTGAGTGTTTTTGTTTGGCAAAGATTTCTCATATTTCTACAATTGTATACAGAACCCTCGATGAGATGATAAAGCTGTCAGCTGTTCATAGTAATGTGTATTCCACAGAAGTTTTCTTGTATTTCACCTTTGTAATATTACTTGTGCCCCCAAAATATTAAGCATATTGACGTATATGAAAGCAGCCATACAGAGAAAGACTGGGCGGTAGTGGTGGATGAAAAACTGACTATGACCCAGCAATGTGCGTTCTCAGCCAAGAAAGCCAACCGTAATCTGGGCTGCATCAAGAGAAGTGTAGCCAGCAGGTTGAGGGAGGGTGTTGTCCCCCTCTACTCCACTCTGGTGAGACCCCACCTGCAGTGCTGCATCCAGCTCTGGGGCCTCCAGCATAAGAAGGACATGGACCTGCTCAAGCGGGTCCAGAGGAGGCCAAGAAGATGATCAGGAGGCTGGAGCACCTCCCTTTTGAGGACAGGCTGAGAGAGTTGGGGTTGTTCAGCCTGGAGAAGAGAAGGCTCTGGGGAGACCTTATAGCGGCCTTCCAGTACTTAAAGGGAGCCTACAGGAAAGGTGGGGAGGGACTCTTCATCAGGGAGTGTAGTGACAGGAGGAGGGGTAATGGTTTTCAACTGAAAAAGGGTAAATTTAGATTAGGTATAAGGAAGAAGTTCTTTAATGTGAGTGTGGTGAGGCACAGGAACAGGTTGCCTAGAGAGGCTGCAGATGTCCCCTCCCTGGCAGTGTTCAAGGCCAGGTTGGACGGGGCTTTGAGCAACCTGGTCTAGTGGAAGGTGTCCCTGCCCATGGCAGGGGGTTGGAACTAGATGATCTTTAAGGTCCTTTCCAGCCTAAACCATTTCGTGATTCTATGACTGATATTTTCCTCGTGTTGTATTTTCATAAGTCAATGTTTAAAAATCCTATATGCTGCTTTTGAAATACTGTTTCTCTGAATATATCAGTTTTTTAAACAATCTTTTGGACTCCTGTAAGGAACAAAAACTTTGTTTTAATTGACATAATTGACCATCAAACAGGAGTTCTGAGGAATTTGTATGTAGTGAAAGTAAACTGCAATGATACATTGTTATTATTACCTGTTCCTAGTAACAGTCACATAGAAGCCATGTCAATCATGATGCTATTGTAGCTAACTTTTGTTTATTACTATTGCAGTAGAAGAGTCCTACAGCTTGCTGTATCAAACACAACTTTGTGTTTATTTCTCACAAGCAGAAAAAATAATCTCTCAAGTTTTAATTTGTATTATTCCTTTGCCCCCTGCCTCACACTCTTTTTTTTTTTTTTTTCTTCCCAAATTTGAGAATTTTTATGGCATTAAATGGAGGGGAAAAACCCACTTGTCTTCTGAGCTCCTCTTACCACCTCTTATCTTCACTGAAATAAGGGGAGAATTCATGTTCCAGGCTAACTTTATCTGACTGTTTTTTAAACTCTGGTAAATGCATATTATGCTTATTTGCAGCATCTTAAAAGATCATTATGTTGGCGTGTTTGTTCAAGGAACAAAAGCTGAAAAGGAAGTACATAACATGCTGTCTTGTCTCTTATTTTAGTCTAGTTTTATGCAATGGGTTAAATGATGGGCTCTGCCTGGAAATGAATCTTCACAGCATGAGTCATGTTGTTAAGACCATTAAAGCCACTGAAGAATATTTTTATATCCTAACAATTCCAATTTTCTAATCAAATTAACACTTGTCAATCGGGCTGCTCTCTTTTCTTATTTGTGGAAGACAACAGACATGTTCTTTAGCACAGTAACCAAGTTTACACAGCTAAATAATAGTTTACACTTCAAATAAAGGAATGTAAGTAAATCTCCCTTTAGGGAGAGAGAGAAAAGAAAAAGATTAAATACAGTTATTCACTGAATTAATCATAGTGGAAAGATTACTTATCTTTAGAATGTTATTTTAAATGGGACAAAACACTTTTCTTTGTCTGAGGTTCTATCTGTTTCACATATTTTACTTACTTTTTCTACCAGTCTTGCCCCAGCAACTCCTGTGTGTATTAGCCAGTTTCAAGCAAACTTGAAAATGGTGTCTTAAAGATGTTATGTAAAAAACCCTAGTGCTTAGACAGGGAGTAGGCATCTAAGTTGCTGTCAGCATTGAAGGAAATGCAGAGAGAATAGTATGTGGCTAGTCCGCTTGGCAGAACCCGATCTGCTATTCAGTGTGCGTGCACTGGTTAGCCTATGAGAGAGATGCAGGTTCAAACTGCATCCCGTGAGAATCATGTGGGAAACTGGGATTATTGCATTTGGCTGGTTTTAAGGAGGCAGAGGATAGAAAACCATGCAAAGCATGTCTCATTAGTTCCAGTTTCTTGGGGTATTATGTATATACAAGCAATACTAGAAGCTTACTGTTATTGACTATAAACATTTTAATATACTTTCTCTGTTTTTTTTATAAACAGATAAAAGAAATTTGTCTGGATTAATACTGAACTGAATGCGTCTGAACTGAAGGAAATGTTTTAAGATTGCTCTGCTGACAGAAGTTGTACAAAAATGGTACACTGAGGTTTCTGCGTGCACTTCTGGGAAGACTGTATTTTTATATCCAGTTTATTGGCCCATAAAAGACAATGTAATAACAAAAGTAACAGTAAATTTATGCAATAGTAGCGGTTCCCCTCCCACTGACTGGACATGAGTGATCAAAGGTCTTTACAAGAAGATAAGCACAAAGTTAGTAGAACTTCCTCAAAGTTCAGGGAGTCTTCAAGAAGCATGCAATCTGATGATTATTTTGCTAGAAAACTTAAAGCTTTGAATGGTAGCATGGGTCCTCCTGTTTCTTCAAATGCACCTAGCAAAACTGAAACTAATCAAACAAATGGTACACCAGCTGTGCCTAAGATGGGTGTTCGAGCAAGGGTATCTGAATGGCCTCCTAAAAAGGATTGCTCTAAAGAGCTAAGTAAAGCTGCTTGGGAAAACAGACCTCCAACCAGTTATGAAGGTGTTGGCTCAGTACTTCCAAATGGACAAAATGACCAAAGTGATGGACAGCAAGAAGAGCTAGAATTGGAATTTACGGAGGGAAAATACTCGATTGGAGATCTTTTTGTTCATTCCCCTCAAAGGGGTCTTCATCCCATAAGGCAAAGAAGCAACAGTGATGTGACAATAAGTGATATTGATGCTGAAGATGTGTTAGACCAGAATGCTGTTAACCCAAATACTGGAGCAGCTCTTCATAGAGAATATGGTAGTACCTCTTCAATTGATAGGCAAGGCTTGTCTGGAGAAAATTTTTTTGCAATGCTAAGAGGCTACCGAGTGGAAAATTTTGAACATAAAACCCTTGCTCCATTTGGATTTTCTGAGTTTTTCCACTGTGATCCTACAGTTTCTCCAAGTCTACATGCTGCTGCACAGATTTCTAGGGGAGAATTTGTTAGGATTTCTGGCTTGGATTATATGGATAGTGCCCTACTTATTGGTCGAGACAGAGAGAAATCTTTCAAGAGGAGACTAAAATCAGACGCAGTAGAAACATCTCTATTTAGAAAATTACGAACAGTTAAAAGTGAGCATGAAACTTTTAAGTTTTCATCTGATCTGGATGATAGACTTGACAGAAATGTTCGTTCTTGGAACTGTCAGAAATGTTTTGCACATTATGATGTTCAGAGCGTTTTGTTTAACATAAATGAAGCAATGGCTACCAGAGTAAATGTAGGAAAAAGAAAAAATATAACCACTGGGGCTTCAGCTGCGTCACAAACTCAGATGCCAGCAGGCCAAACGGGAAACTGTGAATCTCCTTTGGGAAGCAAAGAGGACCTCAATTCAAAAGAGAATTTGGATGCTGATGAGGGTGATGGGAAAAGCAATGATTTAGTATTGAGTTGCCCTTACTTCAGGAATGAAACTGGTGGAGAAGGAGATAGACGGATTGCACTTTCTAGGGCAAATTCAGCATCTTTTTCTTCAGGTGAAAGTTGTTCTTTTGAGTCGTCTCTGAGTTCCCATTGCACAAATGCTGGTGTTTCAGTACTGGAAGTACCAAGAGAAAACCAGTCCATTCACAGAGAGAAAGTGAAGCGTTACATCATAGAACACATTGATCTTGGAGCATATTATTACCGCAAGTTCTTCTATGGAAAAGGTAAATTTTTCTAATGTAACGGTTCTGAGATATCCATGCATTAGATTTAAGTTGCTTAGTGAAGATTATTTTTTCCTTCTTCTTTATAGAGAGACCTAAGCGTTACAGGGAATCCTGAAACTCTTTACTAAAATTAAGCCTGTTATTCTTGCTCTCCCAGAGGGATATTCAACAACCAGTGGGTCATATATAAAGTTATGCAATACTTGTGTAAGTTAGTGCGGGGTCATTTAAATTAATATGTAAACTAACTTCTCTGAATCAAACTTTCTTGGTGGGCAGGAGGAAAGGAAGACATTTATATCAAGTAAATGCACTGGATACTGATATCCAGGGTAGAAATCACTATTTTCTAAAAAGTGGTTCCAAAAGAGAAGGTTTTATTATTGAGGCGTATGACTCCCTTCTTCTAGATTTTATTGTCTTCAGGTGTCTCTTGGGGCCTTTCATACTGTATCCACATATACATACTCCTTAAACAGCGAGCTTCTGATGATACTTAGTTTTTCAGCTTAAAGAAGGTTGTTCTGTGCCTTTCTCTTAGACTTTTACCCTATTCTTTTAGGATATGTTCACACTGCAAAGTGCCAGGGTGCTCTTCTCAGCAGAGTAATTATCTTGGCTTGAATCGTTATGCAGATAAACTGTTTCCACTTTGTGATCTACTTTGGATGTCTGTAGTAAGTTCTGCATTGTGCAATGTGTGTGAAATCTCTGCTTTTGTGGGGAGAACCCCAAAATGCCTGTCCCCATCCTTTCTGTGTTATGAAATTTTGCTGTTATTAAAAGAAAAGAAAAAAGCCCTGCTTCTGTCCTTAAAAGACTGTGTGTTACTGCCTGACTTTTCTTGAAATCATACTTCCTCTGCTTTCCAACTATATTTGAACATCAGGAAATGAGCACTGTACTGTACTCCTGCTTCCTGTGACCCTTGACAAGGGACTCAAAAGAGGATCCAGTACAGTGCTTGTTTTCGCAGTATGGTAGACACCTAGAACATATTGGCTGTAAAAACACTGTATTTAAAAGGCAAGGCAGTAAAGAATCTGGGTCGTTCACAGAAGAGGAAGAAAAAGACCAAGAGCTAAGCAAGGAATGGGCAGGAAATTCAGAGGTTTGAAATGGCTTTTAAGCGCAGCAGGTTGTAAAGGATAAAAAAATGTTGATGGAGTCAGAGTGGAAGAGAATGAAGGGATATTTTTAACACAAGGTCGGCTTATTTTTCGAGGGGCGGAGAGAAGAAAGGATTGGCATAGATGGAAGGGAAAGGAAGTTTGTCAATGGACATAGGTGGTGGCAGGATAGGGAAAAAAAAAAAAAACAGACAAGGATTAAGCCAAATGAAAGAGGACTTCTTTGTGAAATGGAGTTACATGTTCTGAAGTGCTAAACATTTTTTTTGTGAAGAAAAGTCTTGTCAGATTAAAAAAAGAAAATATAAAGAATATTCAAAACCACATTAAATAATATAAGATAAATAGACCTTTCTGGAAAGTTGATGCAAATGTAATTAGTTTTAATTAACTTCTGCTGTTGACTAAAAGTAAAGTATGTTTGCATTGATATAGTATTAAAAAGTTAAGAAATAGTATCTGAGAGTTTTATCCCATAGTATAATACTAGGAAACTTGAATTGTTACTGTCCTTGTTACTAATTGTTGTGTAGGTAGAGTTCTTCAAAAGTAAATATGATGTGATTTCATTTAATATCCAGTAATGAATTGTTAGACTCTCAATTTTACAATAAGCCATGCCCTGTTCCATAGTATCTTTCTATAGAGCTGTAGCAGAAGCTAGAGGAGAGAAATCTGTTTTGGATGGCTCTTATGAGACAGATAGCAAGTCAGGGCAAACATGGTGATGGAACTAAAACCTTAATTTTCACTACCTATTATCTCAAGGGATCAGGCATGTAAGGAGTCTCCAGATTACTTCCAGCTGAACACAGTTCTCACCTAAGCAAAGTTTATTGTGGATAGAGGAAAAAAAATGGGCATTTTGCCTTGGGCACCAAAATGTCTTTCTGCTCTGCTGATCTCCCATATAAGCAAAAGTGACATTTATATGCATACTGAGTCTTACTTGATGCTCTTCCATGACAGGGAGATCTCCTAGCTGATTGTTCGTTGAATTGTAGATTTAATAGCAGAGTTGAATTTAGCAAAATAATTGTGGAAGGATGAAGTAAAAATTTAGCAAACAATAGTCACTTGTATATAGAGACATATGTAATGCCACCAATTTTCTTTGCCTTTAATATATCTATGAAAAAGAAATAACTTTCTGAATATTTGATTTAGTTCACAGTTTTATAATTGGCACTTGTCAGCATACAAGTTTTATTTCTGTTTTAAGATGCATAGAAGAAACACCCTGGCATGTGTAGCAGTAATTATTCCATTCCCTTTCAAGAAATGAGAGATTTGGAATTCAGTGTCTTCTGAAATGAGCTGTAGTTTTATACTGCATATTTATAAGCTTTGTAACTATTGTTAACATCCAGTCCAACATGACTGATGTAAAATATGTTAATATTTATGGAAAATATCTTCTCAGTTTTCAGTTAAGGTTTGTAAAAGCTGGAATATTTTATTTTATCTCATGGTTTTGATTTATTAATGGTGTCCTTTAGTGAACTATATTTTTGTGGGATAAAAGGGGGATGAGAAGGGGAAAAAAGCTATGCTGATTTTTAGAAAGGATAATTGAAATATGCTTTTATTATCATTGATTTGTCCTTTTCCCCTTGTGCAATTATCCTCATAATACCGTGAGACTTGACTATTACTACCATACTTTTTATTTGAGGGATGCTTACAACCATTTCTTAATATGTTATTTTACCTATCTGCTGATATGAAACTGAAAATTGTCCTACAAGAAATGTACAGTCTTAACAAACTTTTGGTATTAACTCAGTTTGTGTAAGTCAGACTTTTGTATTAGAAGAAAAGTTGACAATTATTCCTCAAAATGAAAAAGTACAAAGTGAGTAACATTTTACCATCTCTCTTTAAATAGCTAGAAAATAGCACTTACTTTCTTCTCTCCTCTCCAGTCAATACTTTTATATCAACATAAATACATTTAAATGAGCTTCATGAGTTTGTGCTTTATGAAATTTTTTTTTAAAAGTGCCTTGAATTAAAAATGTTTTCCCCACATCCCAGAATATCAGTAGCCATGCTATTCTTTAATTTACTTCAGCATCTTCAATTCCGATTCTTGAAACTGTTTTATCTATTTTATTTTTAATGTACATAAATAACATCTTTGGTTTTGTGTCTTTCATATTGTACAAGAAATAAGCAGATATCTGCCAAGCTTGCATTTTTCTGCTCAGTAATACTGCAGCCAAGTAATCTAGTAGTAACTGTGTAATACCCTTTCCTAGATTTACATCAAAATAGAAGGCTGTAGAAACCCTGAGAAGTTTACCTCTGTCAAAGCCTTGAATATGCAGCTGTGGGGAGTTTTTATGTTGTTGAAAGTGTTTGGCTTCTGAATCAATATCTCTGCCTCTGGTCTGTAAAATCCTGTTCCATTTGATAAATTTGCCCATTAAGGCTCAAAGTTTTAATTTAACACTGTGAAATCCATGAGGTGTAATTTATCCATGCAGGTAGAATGCTCAGGCTGGGGAAGGAATGTAGTGGGTGAGCATGAGCAAATAATTTAATGTCTGTGCCCCTTTGATCTCAGGTGTTCCTTCCAGAAAAAAGATGCTAGTAGTAATGTGCTGCTACTTATTTTCTCTCCACTGGGAGATAGCCACCAACATACTTTACAGATAAATTTTTGAAAGGCTTCTGGAAACTTAATTCAAAGTTGATTTGACAAAGACCGTCATTTATGTAGAGATAACTTTATCTTTTTGTATTCATTCTGAGAGTATAGATGACTTCTCAGTGAAAGACATTCTGCAAAAACTTCCTTACACATTTCTATAAATACATTGTGTATTTATGGTAGTAAATATTTATTTATGTAAAAATGCTAGTAAAGTGTTTTTTAATCCAGACAATCCTAAAAGGAGAAATTAGTCTATTACTTCATTGCTATTTAAAATATGGAATTATAGCATAAATTGGATTGGAAGATATTTCTGGAGGTCATCCAGTCTAATTCCCTGTTTAAAGCTTCCTTTAAAGGTAGGTTCTGAATAGGTTGTTCAGTTACCCTTTAGTTGTCCCTTTAGCTTTTGACCATCTCTAAGGATGGAGATTTCACAAGCTCTCCTGGCAACCTATTCCTGTGTTTGATTCCTCTCAATGAGGGACTGCATCTTGTGATGGTTGCATTTTGTCCCTTCTCTCTGTACCTTGGAGAAGAGTCTGGCTCTACCTTCTCTATAACCCCCCATCAACTAGTGGGATCCTGCAATTATTTCCCCCCCTTAACCTGTTCTTCTCCAGGTGCACAAGCCCATCTCCTTCAGACTCTCCTCATCTGTTGTATGCTTCAGCCCCTTCATTGTCATGGTAGTTGTCTGCTGGCCTTGTCCCACTCTGTCCAAAACTGGACACTACTCCTTATGTGGCCTCAGAAGTGTGAAACAGAGAGGTGTAATGTCTTCTCCTGACCTGCTGATATGCTCTTGCTAGTGCAGCCCAGAGTGTGGTTAGCCTTCATCTCTGCAGGGGGTTCTGCTGACTGCTGTGTGTCCTGTTGCTCACCAGGGTCCCCAGTACTTTTCTACAGAGCTGCTCCTGAGGCAGTTGGTCCCTGGCCTGTATTGTTGTATGAGCTTGTTCTGCTGTAGATACAGGTCTGTACTGGTCTTCACGAGATTTTTGTCAGTCCATTTTTTCAGATTGTCAAAGGGAGAACTTGTTTTAACATGTCATGTTGAAAACTTCAGTGGGTTAGGAGCTGCTTCGCATGCAGCTCAGCTGTCCCATCTCAGCAGCAGCTGCCTCCAGGGGAAGTAGACAGTGGGAAGTGAAGCACAGACACCCTACAGATGTAGGACTTAACTTGTGTGGATGAGTTAACTGCCTTTGCCCACTTTTGTAAAATACTGCAAGGTTGATGCATTTCAGTATCTGCCCTATGCACATACTACTCATTTTTTAAAAGCCTGCCCAGTTATTCCCCTTCACCTGTTGCACCCAGCTACAGCCCTAACCTCCAATACATGAACTGTTCTCCTTGAGCTTGGTCATGTACATGAACTTGTTGAGGATGCATTCCATTCCATTATTTGGATAATTTAAAAAACTATTAAACAGTAACAACTCCACTATCAACTTTCGATAAACCTTTTAGTAACTGGCCCCAGATTGGAATTTGTATCACTGATCACAGTTCCTTTGAGGCCAGCTGTCCAGCCAGTTTATGTCCACCTTGTAATTTGCATGCCCAAACCATGTCTTTTCAGTTTAATTACATGGATACTATGGGAGACTCTGTAAAAAGCATTGCTAAAATACATTGCTCCTCCTTTATCCATAAAGCCAGTCATTTCATTGTAGAAAGTCACGTGTAATTTGCATCTGATAAATCTATTGTCCTTGTTTTGGCGAGGATAGAGTTAACTTTTCTTGAGCTAGGAGGGGGCACAGCCAGAGTGCCAGGCTCGGATTGGCCATTGGAGTATTCTATATCATATGACGTTATGGTCAGTATATAGAGGAGGCAGGTTCTCTCTTGCTTCTGGTCAGTGTGGCAGGATTGATCTCTGTTCTGTCGGGATTGCTGGCCAGGAGTGGGCTGGATATCAGTCAGCGGGTGGTGAGCAAGCACATTGTGCGTTACCCGTTTGTACTTTCCGTTATTTTTTTATTACAATCACTAAACCTTTTTTTCATATCAACCTGCGAGTTTCTTTGTGTTCTCTACTCTCTTCCCCCATTTACTGGGTGGGGAAGGGTGAGTGACCAACTGCGTGGTATTTGGCTGCTGGCCGAGTTCAAACCACAGCATCTATGCAGGCTGTTTCCAAGCATCTTTTTTGTCTTTCATGTGCCTGGAAATGTCTTCCATAAGAATTTGTTCCTTCATCTCCCTGGGAACTAAGGTTTATCATTACTATATATCTATTCCTATATAAGCCTCTAGCTTCCCAGACCCTCTTTCTTACCCCTTTTAAAGGTGGGTGTAAGCACTCGCTGTGACCTTTCAAAGATGGTAAAGAGAGGCCTTACAGTTCCCTCAACATGTATCCCATTTGGTCCCATGGACTTGAGTGTATATAGTCTGCTTAAATGGTCTATAACTTGATCTTCCTCTTCTGTCAGTAATGCTTTACTCTCCCAGAATGGGCCACTTGGCTCAAGGATGAACTGAACTGTTCATCAAAGACTGAAGAGTTATTAGCCTCAGTTTTCACTTGTTAAAACTGTTGCTGCTTTGAATGCAAAGCTTTAAATAAAAATAAGAATAAATTGAATGACATCAAGGAAGCTTCATAGCACCTTATTTGTTTGAAGACTGTTAGCTTCTGTTGAAGTCTTAATATAGATATAGTTTCTCCAAAGTAGTTTCTTACAGCATCAAGCAAAATTATTAATTTCATATTAACAAAAAATGTAAAAAATTATTATTTCATAGTAGCAGCAGTTGCAGTAATTTGAGTTACGTGATATGAGTAATCATTCTGCTCATCAAAATTAACATTTTGTGATTTATGTACTTACTGCGCAGTTCAGACCACAAGCCAGTGTATTTACAGATCTCATAGCTCAATTAAAAATGATTTTTTTTTTCTGGCTGTAGAAATTTTTAATGAGATTTGATGAATGTTTTCTAAGAGACTCATACTTCATTATTCTCTTCTCTCCTCATTCACTATTGTGCAAAAGAGCATCAGAACTACTTTGGAATAGATGAAAATCTTGGACCTGTAGCAGTCAGCATCCGAAGGGAGAAGGTTGAAGATGTCAAGGAGAAAGAAGGATCTCAGTTCAACTATCGTATTGTTTTCAGGACAAGTGAGGTAATGTCTTTCAGTAATTCTGCAAAGGAATGGAAAAGTTAACTTAGAGCTTAGGATACTAGTTGTTTGTGGATATGTTGCTAACTTTGAAAGTAAATCTGTTAATAGGAAAGGGATGATTCTTGTACCATTAGTAAATGTAGTTGCTCCTGGAACAAAGTTTTCCTCTTCTGTACTGCATAAAATTTTTCTTGTTTTGAGAGGGCACCTAAAAGCAGGTAAGTTGGCTGAAGGGAACTGCAATGGGCAAACAAGGGAACAGATGATAAGAACAAAGCTGAAGATAAGTTTGGATTAAGCTGCTTGATGTTAAGTTTCTAATGATAGAAATAAAAGATTAAGAAATACAGGGAAAAAGGGAGGGAAAAAATGTGAAAACCAGTACCATGATTTATTTGTAATTTTTCTTTTGTTTCAAAGTACTTTCTTAGAAGCTTTTTTCTGTGAGATGTTTTTATATACTTCTACATACATGACTTGTGGAAGGAATATTAATGTATTGATAAAAATAAGTGTCTTATTTGAAAAAATAGCTCACTTATTGTTGTGGAAGGACACATCTCATAACTTCTATTTCAAGTGAATTAGCATCTCTTGCAAGCTAATTTCTTTATCACAGCAACTAGCTTTGATTTTATGAAAATATGCAATGTTATTATTATAACAAGTAACTATGTATTTTCATAATCCTTAGGACTATTGCTTTTTATTGTGATTAGGACATAAAGAAGTGTTATCTAGACTTCCTGATATCCCTGGGCTCATGTGCTTTTACAAATAGATATAGAAACGGATGCATATAAAATTTTTTTTGGACTCGGTTTTTATTTTATTGCCAAAAAGGTGTGTCTCTGTATGTATGTGTGGAGAGGTGATTCAGCTGACTGACTTCGAAGAAATGACTCTCTTTTTGCCAAATCCAATGAAGATAAAGCAGCATGGTTTAAAAAATAGATGGATGGGTTAAATGAAGGTGCCATTAGCTGTGGTTTACCTCACCTGTCCAACCTCACATTCAACTACTGTGTCTAGGGTAGTATGGTATTAAAATTAATAAATTTTAGTTTTCCTGTTGTTTTAAATATTTTTTTTAAAAAAGTAATAGGAGTCAGAATAAGTTAATGATATAATCAGTGAATTTCTTTAAACAAAAAATATATTTGTCACTGAGACAATAAGAGCGTCTCTCCTCTTTAAGTTATTTAGTAATCTTTTTATTGGTTAAAAATATTAAAAATAATGATCTTTTTCTTCCAATTCTTTCTTCCATGCTTTTGCTAAAACCTGAAGTTTATATCTTTAAAAGTCATTGTAGAATTAGAACTAAAAGTTGTTGTGTGTTTTACCCTTACTGCAGCTTACTACACTTAGAGGAGCAATTTTAGAAGATGCTATACCATCCACTGCTCGACATGGCACGGCAAGAGGTCTGCCTCTCAAAGAAGTACTAGAGTATGTAATACCAGAGCTGAGTATTCAGTGCCTGAGGCAGGCTTCCAACTCACCCAAAGTACCTGAACAGCTGCTTAAACTAGATGAACAAGGGGTATGTAGCAAATGACTTTTCTTTAAAGGCTATTCATTTAAAAAAAAAAAGATTATCTTAAATATTTTGCAGGCAATGTTAATAAACATGGATCTGTAATGCAAACTGTTCACTTCCTTGGTTTTGGAGATACTTGTGTATTTTCGTTGACAAAACGAGGTTTTCTTTTCTAAGAAATTTATTTTTAAAATACGTTGCAGCTTAAGAAAAAAATTATTGGTCTATGGAGATTCTCTTTACATGAGTGAGTGAGAGAAAGATTATAACTAAATTTTAATGTTGGTAAGAAGTGGTTTTCACAATCTGGATTTGCACTTCAATGTGTAAAAATGCTGAATGCAAATGAAAATAGATCTAACATTTTATTAATATTATGTATAGGTAAGGAGGCAAAAGCATATAACATTAAGTCTTTACATCTAAAGTTTTGGGTTGTTTTTTACAATAGTGTTTTCTGATTAACTTGCAATAGTCTTACTAGAATAGAATGCTTCTGGGTTCAAACAACTGAAATTGTGATTGAGACTAATGAATAAACTGCATGGCAGTGAAATACTCATATGGCTTAAATTTGGAGAGAAAATGGTGAGGCCTATTGGGTTCAGTAAAGTGAATCTGCTTCATTCAAAGCTAGTGATTAAATTTATAGCTTCTGAATATTTTGTGAAGGACAGGCTTGTGATGGCTTTTAAATCACATTTGAAAAGCATGTTTTTAAAAAATGTTTAAAGTGAAGATTGCACTTTCTAAGCAAAAGTCAGTATCTATCTGTTGAATTTGAATCTGCTGATGGATCCAGTTGACTATGATGGTGTTTATAATTAGTTTTTTAATGCTAGTTCAGTTTTGAATGTAGTGATTGCACCTAACATTGGTGATGTCTACCAGAATTATTCTGTCTTCTCTTGTGACTGTAACAATTGCTCAAAACCGAGTAAATGTAGACAGAGGAAGAGAATTGCTTTTTTTGGGTGGATTGATAAGCTAGTTTTGTATGTATATTTTACTGCTTTTGTTCAATGTAGTCTTTGAGGAGGACTTCTAATTGAAAACTCATTTTGCCAAATGTTCTTATTTTCTCCTGTGTTTGTCAGTTCTTTTGGTAAAATAATGAAGGGATATCAGAAGCACTCAGTTCAGAATCTAACAGTTCCTGATGTACCGTTGCACATCTCTGTTGTACTCTGTCTTTCCTGTTTGAGCTCCAGAGTGAGTTTAGGTTAATCTAATGAATAACATTCACTGCTCAGAAGGGCAGTATGTTCTAGGCAGTATAGGGTACTACTTTATTTGACCTGACCTTTCCCAAACTCACCATAAATATTTCCCAAAAATTGGAAATGGAGATTGTCCACTGAGCTGACCAAAGTAATTCTTTAATCATCAACTCCAAATTTTGAGAAACAGCAGTACATAGCACTTCTTTTTATTTTGGGTGATCAATTCTGAAAATTCAATCCTGTTGTGAAATGGGTTGTCACCAGGCAAAAAGTAATATTAATGTATCTTAAGTGCTGTTTATTATGAGATAATTACTTGAACATAGACAGAAAGCTGTGCATAGAACTGGCATGAGATCCATTTATGCTTTTAATCCTCTTACATACTGATGCTTTCAGTTTATTAATCAATAAGAGTTATGCTTGGCAACTGAAGGTGATGACTGGCTGTGAAGTGTCATGAATTTAAAAATATGAATCATGATCTAGAGGATTAATAATGTCAACAGAATAATATTCATTTTGCGTAACGGTGTATTAAATGTTTGCATAGTTCCTCAGCAGACTGAAGGCTGTTTTGGTGTTTTGATTTCATTTTCTACCTGTTTCATAGTTTTCAGTGAAATCTAGTATGGATTATCGAGGAGACATGTGGCTAAAACTATGTCTCAAAAATGATGGTAGAAAGTAGACACAAATTGGATGGTTGACCTAATTTGAACATACAAATAAAGAATCTGTATTTTCCCAATTTATTCTGGCATATGATGATCAGCATTAGATTTGGCTGTAAATTTACAAGAGAAGTCAACTATTTATCTATAACCTGGACAGGATTTTATTATATTTTATTTTGGTTTTTACCTCTGTCTAATTCACCCCTAATTCCCCCTCCCCCTTTCTGCTAATGGTGGTTTAATGTATATATGCTTTCTGGTTCCCCTCACATCCCTCTGGGGATATTCACTTGTCTCTAGGCCAAAGGCTGAAGTTAACAAAAAGCCCATACAAATTGGGAGCTTTGATTGAAGTGATATTTAGTGACTATTGAGTGCCTAATCTTTTGAAGTTCCTTGACAGAAAAACTCTAAAATCCTCACATGATGAAAGTCAACAAGTTGTTGTTACATGATAAAGAATCTATACTATACAAGAAGATGACAAGATGCCAAGCTTTAGTTGTGATTGATTCTGACTAGAACATAGTAATTTTGAGTCAGGAAGGACTGCTATGCACCTTTAATACATATCATGTACCCAAGTAGCTAAATGGATTTAGAAATTATTTTCTGATGTCACATTATGAAATTGTTCTCAGTGTTACATTAAATGTAAAATTTCTAATTTAGAAATCATGAAATTGGAACCATGTCTGCAATTATTTACTTTAAAAGACTTGAATAAGCACGCGGTACTATTTCAAGGCTGGAAAAAATTATCAGTATTAAATATTCTGATAGTTTTTCATGCCAGTTAAACATGCCACATAAGATCCTGCCAAAGCTCATTTAGTTACTTCTTTCTTGGGCATTAATGTTCTAAAGGTACCTTGATTTCTGATTCTGCATGGTCCCCATGATCTTGGTGTGAGAGTCCTTTTGCTTGTCTTCAAATTTCATAGTCATGAGTGCTGCTAGCACATGGGTAGGAGGTTCAGATTGCTGCAAATGAGCTTGCAGCTGCTGCCTTGTTTAGGAATAGTGGTATTGGTAGAATCAAATTTGTACATAATTGCCTAGTATTTACAGTTCTTGTCCATGAAGTGAAAACCCAGGATTAATTCCTTCTGTGGGCTGGGGAGTTTCAGATCCTTATCTTCAGTGTCTCCTAGGACAATGTTTAAACCATGAGATGGTAGGTTGTTTTGAAAGGTAGAGAGGTACACTTCACTCCTGTTCAGAATTATATTGATATTCATGAACAAATTCAGGAATGACTGGTGTCCTCAAAGAATGAAGGAGTATGACTGTGTATTTCTAGACCAAATATTTTGACCAGGTGCTTTTTTACTGTTAGTTGTTGCCTCTGTTGTTGGTGGCTCAGTTATCATTTAACTTCTCCACTCTTCAATTATAGTGTGAAGTCAAGGAAATTAACTTAAATTCTCTGTGGTTTAAGCTAAACTATTTGACACAGAGCTGGGACAGAGGTGGCAGTGTGCTCACAATCATCTTAAATCTCTGCTGGGAAGTGTCAAGTAACAGCACTGCTTCCTGTAATCCAATGTTCATATAACCAGTTCTCTTCCAGTTTCCTCCATGAAACGTCTATGCTAGCTTTCCGCTGAATAAAATAGTCACCGGTGTGCGATCTGGAACCTTTTGTTAAACACCTGACTCTCTCCAGGCAGTGCTTCAAAATGGGGATCAAATAAGGAAGCTCTCTGGATGGATAGCATCTAATGCCAGTCAAAAGGAAATGACAAGAGCACACTGGTATCTTAACCCTGCCCTGCTCCAGAGTTCACCAGTCTGACTCAGGCAGCTCCTACAGTGCATCCATAACCCAGAATCTCCTTTTATTTCAGATGGTCACCCCTCCCATTCCACATCAAACTTTGGCACAGCTCCTAGTTCTTCTGTGTTTTGGGCTGCCTGGGTGAAAACTTATTGCAGCACCATTCCTCATGGCTGTCCTTACTAAGCCTGTTCTTTGTTCCTAACTGCTCCACAGTCAGTGGCTTCCTGCCAGAGTTTGTACTGCAAGGGCTCACCCCTACATAAAACAGTTATCAAAGGAAGAGGATGGTCTGGGGCTCATCAGAGAGGTGGGAGGGCTGCCATCATACTTTACTCTTATTCCTGCTGTGCTGCAGGTTTTCTACACCAGTAGACCAAATTCTGTAGTGTGCATTGCCATGAATATAGGTCTGCTGAAATCTCTGAGTTAGACCTGTTTGTACTAGTTAAAATAAGAAGAAATTGTCCCACTGATAGGCTTAACTTTATAGTAAGAAGAGAACTCTGGGCCCAATTGATCTTATGAAGTGTTTTGCTATTGACTTTAATAGTCTAATATTTCCCTGTTACTTCATTTTAATACATTTACCCTTTGGGTGTGAGATTCTTAGTGTCAATGATTCTGTCTATGGCCTTCAAAAATCTTCATTAACTTGGACATCTTGGGGATTTTTTGTGTGTTGGTTGTTCCTGAAAGTAAATAGTTAAACCAAGAATGCTGTCAAGTTAAATCTTGAATTGCATGGGAGACAAAGAAAGAATTCTGGCTTAAAAAAGCAGTAGCATCATAAAAACACAGAAGACTAGGTTAGTAAAAGCATAGTGAAAGCTTTTCTTTCTCCAGGGCTGATGAGGATTTGTGTCGTGGTGGGTTTTTTTTTTGTTTTTTTTTTTGTTTTTTTGCAATTGACTATTGGCAACTGTCTTATATACAACTCTCCACTTACATTGGAGAAACGCAGCATTTACTGAAGAGGGAAGGTTAAGGATTATTTGAAGTCTGAAATTATATTTTTGACACTTTCTTCTTTCATGTATGTATGTATGTTTTCTTGACTCAACATTTTAGTAGTCTCATAGCTTTTCCTCAAAATTGCTGTGGTAAAACATCAATGCAGTAGCATGTCTATGGATTTGAGTTTTATGATATACATAACATGGCAGACCATGTGTTACATATGACTAAGATGAAGCAGACTGTTCTAGCCACCTCTGCTGTAATAAGAATATATGCTGTCTTTGTATAACACACGATTTAGACAGTAATCCTGGAGTTTGATTAAGAGAAGTCTACAGCTGGAGAGTTGATTTGACTCGTAAATATAGATAAATGTCTTAAGTGACTGATGGTCTCTGTCAGTTTGTGAAGCTCTAAAAGTTGTCAGTTAAGAATAATAGGACTAATCCATTCACAATGGAGGTTTCCTATTTGTCATCTTAAGTATGCATAAATAGCTAAGAAAACAAGACAATACTCTTCTCAAGAAGTAATAATCTCTTTTTATGCTTTTTTTTTTTTATAAAGTTATCTCTTTTTAATGTTCTAGAGTTGAGACTCTAGTTTGTTTAACAAAACTAACTGCAATCTCATTTCTAGATTGAAGTATACTTTTGACAATTGGGAATAATTTTTAACAGTGGCTGAATTTTATGAGGATGACTAAAGATTACATATAACAGAAATTACTGTTCTGAGGGCCTGTTTAACTGAACTGCACTGAACTTTAAAGGGTAGAAATAAAGGAAAATAAATTCACCTTGTTTTGAATCTGGGAAAGAAGATAGTTATACAAAAATTGCCAATTAAAGTTCTCATAACATGCAGTAGAGTGTGTTTTTATAGATAACTGATTTAAGGCAAAAGTCTTCATGTACTGCTTTTATCTGTGTTTGGATAATGACAATCCAGTTTTCTTTCAAGATAGTTGCTGGGGGTGTGTGTGTGTGGTTTGTTTTGTGGTTTGATTTTTTTTTTTTTCTTTCTGTGGTGACTTAATTTATCAAATCAGAACACTTATTTTTTCACTTTCAGATAACTTCTGCCAGGGGTTATAATAGTGTTAATATTTTAATTGTTAATATTTGTTCTAGTATTGACTTTCTTTTGCTTCTGTAATTTTTCCTTTCCTTTATTTTTTTTTTTATTTCAGCTGAGTTTTCAACATAAGATTGGTATCCTTTACTGCAAAGCAGGCCAAAGCACAGAGGAAGAAATGTATAACAATGAGATGGCAGGACCAGCTTTTGAAGAGTTCCTTGATCTGCTGGGCCAGAGAGTACGGCTAAAAGGATTTAGTAAATACAGGGCTCAGCTAGATAATAAAAGTAAGTTATGTTTCCAACGTATGGTAGAAGCTATAATTATCCAGTTAATCTGCAAATCCTGTTTTGTTTTTTTTCATGCTCTTGAATTTAAGTTTTCATTAGTAAGGTTATATGGTAAATGAGGAAAATGAAGCATATGATAAGAGCATGTATCACACCTTGTCTGAAAGATTATTTACTTTTTCTGTGGCATTGGTAGAAGTGAAAATCAAAGCAACTTATTTCATTTGTTTGCACTTAATATCATACTATGTGAGTGATATTTTTTATATATTTCAGAATTTCCCAGCTACACTTTAGCATCCTATTCTTAAAAAGGCAAAAGAAAAGATATGTATTTCAAAATATGGAGTCATGACAAGGGACTGATTTCCTTAATTCAGCTGAACTTCTGTGCTTCTTTTTAATCAACATACATATTGAAGTTTATATTTGAGGAGCAATCAAGTTTTCTCAGTTTTCTAGTTTCTCACACATGCACAGTAAGCATGTTGTCATTCAGCAGTTGATAAACATTCACCTACTTAACAACTGTGTTATTACCGCCATTTCCTCAGGTCTTTCAGTTTCTCTAAGTGCAATAGTATAATAATTTAATTGTACAAATTTGTTGGACTTTGTAGCAAAAATAGGAACTGAAGTATTGCTGTTAAAAAAGTCAATAATATATTAATGTACTTCACTATTAGCACTGCTTTTCACTACCCTTAAATTTAACTTAACACATTCTTAGTTTAATGTAGTTTTAACAGGATTTTGACAACTGATCACTATGAGCTGTGATCTACTTTATTGTAACATACTATTTTTATAGATATAAAGACTAGATATAAGGAAGAAATATTTTACAATGAGGGTGGTGAAGCAGTAGAACAATTTGCCCAAAGAAGCTGTAGATGCCCCATCCCTGGAAACATTCGAGGTGAGGCTGGACGGGGCTCTGAGCCACCTTAGTTGAAGATGTCCCTGCTTATTGCAGGGGAGTTGGACTAGATGACCTTAAAGGTCCCTTCCAACACAAACCATTCTGTGACTCTGTGATTTGATTTGCATCCTTACTTTTGCTGTAGCTTGCGTATTACATCCTGAAAATATAATTTTTTTTATATACTGTACATGGCCTGTGTATAACAGAAAAGGAATATGAAGTACATCTTTTTAAACTGTTAAGTCCTGCTACTTGTGTGTGTATTCTACTTACTCTTCTTATCAAATAGGAAAGTTCCTTGAACTGTTAGAGATAAGTTGCCAAGAAGAAGCTTAGAAAAGATGTACTTAAAGGAAATTAAGGGAAGATCATCTTTTCTTGCAAGGGATATTTTGCCTTTCAGATAGTCACATAGATTTAGGAATTGATATGTTCCCTTATTTGCTTCTCTGTTCTTCCTGCTACTTATCCACCTGATCTAGCCTGGTTCTTAGGAATCTCTTGCATGTTTTTGCTACTTCAACATCAGTCCTCATTTAACTGGAATACATCTGGATTTTAATATTTTTTCAAAATAGTACATTTGAACACAGATCAGTGTCGTCATAAAAGGATTTATCTTCTGTTATTAAACTGGTAGTCACCTGATAGACTGTCATATCCTGTAAAGCATTAGGAGAGAGACTTAATGATTTGTATTAGGAATTTTTGGAAACGTCTAGTGTGTGTACATTGTGGTTGATACCCAGTACAGATAAACTGTCCATAGGCCAATCTCTCCAGCAGGAAATGAGATATGTGAAGTTGGTGATAAAACCGCACAGTTTTGTAATGAAGGGAGACCAGCTTTGCAACTCAAGAAATCTTTCACATTCTCCATCTCTAGCAGGGGTGGGAAATGGTGAAAAAAGTGATCTAAATCCTATGACAGATTCTAATTTATGACTTACAAGGTGGGAAAGCTGCAATTCCGTAGCCCTGTCAACCTGCATAAGTACCACATTTATTTTTGTTAACATTATTGCCTCTTTGCTTATGCTTGTTTCACTTTAATAATTCAGGCTTGATAGAGACTATTGCATCCTATTTCAGTACAGAATAATAACTCATTTTTCAAATTACTGTGTAGAAATATTTATTAACGTGCTGTGGTTGTCAGACTTCTGGATGAACTGATAAATAGGGATGAAAAATTCAAAGGAGTAAGAGGTGTTTTGGTTTTTGCTTTTTTCCCCCAATCAGAGCATGACTGACTATCACCTAATAATTTGTACATGTGAAAATATATGCTGGTCTGTCAAACAAATTCAATTTCTATACTTGCCATGCTTCAGTATGAATGTACATTGCTGATTGGCGTTGTGTATGTATCATTCAGTAACATAATGTTTTACTAATGCTGTGTGCCATTAACAATATTGGTCTGTCATAATATGTTCTCATAGTTTGCAACAAACAGAATGGAATTAAGACAGTTCACAAAGATATAGTCTTCAGTTTTATATGAAATGCAAAATACTGACTTACTGTAATTTTTCTTTGTATTATACTTGTTTTCTTAATATAATGGCACAAGAAGTATTACTGCATGTCTTATTTATAATTGAATAATACATTGATTTGACTGCCTGCAGGTTCAGAATAGTGTAATAATTTCATGTCTAGCAGCTACATTTTTGGTAGGCATTATGTTTCAGTAATATTTCTTGCTCAGTTTTTGTAGGATTCACATTTATTAAGTTTTTTCTCTTCTTAAATATCTGACTGTGGGTTTTTTCTTTAAAAAGTTCTTTTTTAAAAAAAATGGTCTGTTTATTTAATATTTTGTTAAGTAATGAATTGGTCCATTTCTTATGGAATATAGAATGTAGAATGTTGTGGTGGGTTGACCTGTCTGGCAGGTAAGCTATCATCCACTTGCTTGCTCATTCACCCCCCAACAGGATGGGGGAGAAAATCAGAAGGGCAAAAGAAAGAAAAACTTATGGGTTGAGATTAAGACAGTTCAATAAATGAAGGAAAGAAAAGAAAAACCCAAACACCACCACCACCCCAAAAAACCAACACACCACCACAACAATCAACAAAAAGCCCTCCCAAAAACAAGTGATGCAAAGGCAATCACTTGCCACCTCCCATCAGCAGATGGGTTCCCACCATGGAAAAACTCTCCCCGCTCCAGTTTTATTGCAGAGCATGACATTATATGGTATGGAATATATCTTTGGTCAGTTTGAGTCAGCTGTCCTGGCTGTGTCCCCTCCCAAACCCTTGCACACCCCCAGCATGCTCCCCAGGGTGGGGTGGGGGACAGCGTGAGAAACAGAGAAAGCCCCGATGCTGTGCAAACACTGTTCAGCAATAGCTAAAACATTGGTGTGTTATCAACACTGTTTTGATCACATATGAAAAACACAGCACCATGTGGGCTGCTGTGAAGAAAATTAACTCCATCCAAGCCAGACCCAGTGCAAATGTGAAGAACATGTGGAATATATTAACTACAAACTCTTTTCTGCCCTTCTTTAGTGCCTTTTTTAATGGCATGCAATTCTAAATCCCAAGACCAAAACCCAGGAAAATTAGAGGAAACTTTACCAATTCAACACTGTATAATTTTTTTTAGTATGTGTTTTAAAACATCTCAATCTACTATAAATGAGGCATTAATATGTTATTATTTGAACATTAATATTCTCATTTGTAATTTAGTGATGGATTATATTATGGATAAATTGGATTATGTTTGCATTTAATTTCCTTGTACCTGTAAAGAGAGAAATGAAGGTGAATGGAACTGAGGAAATGTTGCGATTTTATATCTACAGAGGAATAGTGCTGTTTCACTTTTGTTTGATATGCATTTCTGAAAAACAGAAATGTTTCATAACTGAAAAAAAAGTTTAGCCAATTTTTCTCAAATTTTGTGAAAAGAAACTAATGTTCAGAAAGGAATGAGGTGCAAAAATGTCAGCACAGGTATAATTTTTTTCACTAAAATTATCAGCAGAGTAATGTTTGTAGTAGCAACCGTTATGTAAATTTAATCACAGTGGGCCTTAGTAGGTGTTCAGTAAAGCATCTGTTGAGTTAGAAGATTTCAGCTTGCTTAGTGTAAGGGACCACATTTCAGAAGAAAAACTTGCTAGCTCATTTCCAAAGGCAAGGTGCTAAATCAAAAGTATTCAGCTAAGTAGGATGTTGTATTAAGAAAGCACTGATTTAAGGGTAAGGAATCTGCCTTTCTGTAGTAAGTATTTAAAGACACTGTTTTGTGCAATGTCTGTTCAAGGTAATTTGACTTTATTTAATATCTAATTGCAAAAGGAGTCAGGGAGTAGGGTTGCTGAGATCAGTATCGTTCAGGCAGATATTTGTATTTCACAATATAATTTATTTCATCCTACCTCTTCAAAACTCTTGTCTTTCTAAAATGCCATGGAAAGGTTATAATGGAATTATATTTTCAACAAAGATTTTAAAATAGAGGAGTGCAATAATGTGTGCTTTCTTCTAGCAACATTTAAGTAAGAAACTTCAGTGGAAATTATGCTCCCTAATTCTTACCTAACTGTAATTTATTTTACATCAATATTAATAAATGAAGTTAAGCTTATTATTGTACAAAGCTAGCTGATGAAGCCAGTTGTAATGTGAATCTGTTCAAAATTATACACCCGCATAAATATTTTCAGATTAAGGGCTGCAGATACAGTATGGTTACTGTCAAATTTTACAGTTATGTGTATGTTTATATACTTTTAACTGGAGAACTAACATGGCCAATCAATTTCTTTTTGGAATACAGTTATTATTTAAAACAAACCCCCAATACCTTAAACAGTGTGTGGAAGAGTGTACTGGAGAATGTTTATTGGTGTATAAAATACAAAATTATATTTTAAAAATGAGTGAACATGGGAAAAGAGAAGAAAATTTGATAGTTGTCTTGACTCAATAGCATGTTCGTAATCTCCTGCTTTAAAGTTAATTGTACTTACTTAAATAATTCATACATATTAAAGAAGGAAAATGAAGAGGATTAATTTATGACTACAGAGTAAAACTCATCTAATTTGCTGTAAACATTCTGAAATGCTAACTCTATTAATAAACTTCTTAAATAAAAGAAATGAAAATATTAAGTCATATCATATATGAAATGTATTCTATTCATTTTAAAAGATCTTAGAATTCCCAATAAAATGATTTGACATTGTACTACAATGTATTATGTTTTAAAAATGTCTGATCTGCATTATGTGTGTTAATGTCAGATTTGAAGTAGCATTGTCAGTTTATTTTTGGTAAAGTATGGGATTACTCAACTGTCCTTATTAATGTTTTAAATAATGAAAATACATATTATATAAAACTATACTCAGGTAGCTAAATCTTTGTTCTTTTTTCGTGAAATGCCAAAATATTCAAAAATATATCATTTAGTCCTCATAGACAGAAAACTCTTCGGGCAGTTTCTTGCAAGACCCTTCTGTGTCATAATATGAAACTAAAAAGTAGATCTTTAGCTGATGCAAACTGTTTTTGTTCTACTGAAAAAAGTTTTAAATCACATTAATGGATTTAAATTGTAACATGCAAAGAGTGGTGTTCTAAAAAGTGGTATGAATGTTCTATTTTACTGACCTTCTTGCAATTAAATTCATTTTCAGCTGATTCAACAGGAACTCATTCCCTCTATACTACCTATAAAGATTATGAGTTAATGTTTCATGTATCAACAATGCTTCCATACATGCCCAGTAACAGGCAACAGGTATGTTTTTTAACTTTTCATTGTAGTTTTACATTATAAATGTTTGACATTGAGGGTTTTTTTTAAAGTAATACTGTTTTAAAACTGAATTGTTTTATATGAAGTGTGACTGAATTGTATCTTTTTTTCTTGAAATATTATAAGGCATTAGAAATCTCATAGGTTTTTTATATTATATAATGCAGGAACTTCTCCTGTCTCCCCCATTTCTTATTATTAAAAGGTAATGTTGCCTGTGCTGAGTTACTTTCAGTTCAGACTGGATATACATCTTATGTATGTTTTAAACATTGAATGGAACGAAGCTTGAAAATAGTCTTATGGTTAAAATATGCACGTAATAAGATTTTTAAAATGATTCCACTTAATCCTTATATTAAAGATCTTGAAATGTTTATTAATGTGTCAGCTTAGTAGTAAATGCTTAACTGTATCCTTCAAGGTGTCTGGTTGTGAAGACAGAAAACTGCAGTGTACTTATTTTATTTCTGGAGAATTCACTTTGCTTATGTAATAATTCAGAATATCTTTAAAGCATTAAGGATGGCTAAAAAACAGCACAGCATCCAAAGTGTGCAGTGCACCAGTAAGGTTACTCTGTCTTGCCTGACTCTGATGTTTCATGCAACTGAATTAAAAAGTACAAGCACATTTGGTATAATATATCAACATTAACACTTAAAAAAAAAAAAAAAGAATTGCACCTATGTCAGACTAATGATAATTCGTAAATTTCTGTGCTACTACTGTGCATTTTTCTGGGTCTGCAGAAATAAAAGTTGGATTTATTTAGATAGTTTTAGAATATTATCTCATTGCTGTGCAAGATTTCAGTCATTTTGGAGGGTCGTCATGAAATAAAGATGCTATCTCACTCTTTTTGAACAGCATACAAAAGATGGTTACTGATTGTTAAACCATATGTGAGTTGTATCTTTCATGTCTACCCTATCAGTAGGTCTTGTGGGAAGAAAATGAGATGTGTCAAGGCAGTAAGAAAAAGATAAAAGATTAAGATTCTTGAGAAAGGATAAATGAAAATTGAAATGGAAGAAAATACATAATGTATTTATGTATTTTAAATAGTCAGTGCGTAATATTCTGAACTATTTGAAGAACTGTTTCAAGTGAACAGTTAAGACAACTGCAAGTTTTACTGTATTACACTTAGGATTTAGATGTGGTTTAAAGAAACTAAGTTAGGAATCAAAAGACAGAAACTTCACTATATGAATAATATGAATGTTTAGATGACTCACATCTTAAAATGTGTAACTTTCAGGAGACAGAATGTTCAGCTGTATCGCACACTCAACTGTGCACTAGCTAGTAATCAAGGTATCAGATCATCATCACTGATTTGAGATTGTTCCACTTCTCTAAACTTTCACTTATACCTTATTAAAATACAGAGTTAGTTTAGTAAACACACTAGGAGTTGGACTGTCTGTAATCAGTCATAACAATCTTTGACTGGAAAGCACATGTAAATAAGGAAAACTGTACACTATTAAGAAGATATAATACACTGAATGAGCTTGCCTTAAAAGGAAAAAATTAATATTTTCATAGCTAATCACAGGCACTGACAGTAAATATGGCCTTACTTGGAGTTTATTACTTTTGTTGTTGTCTTTCATGATTTTCCCTTCTTTGTGAGAACAGGATATCCTCTTGCCATGATTCGCTAATTTTCATAATTTGCTGTTTGTCAGCTTCACTGCTGTGTTGCTCAGCCACCCCCTATTACTGTCCTTTCAATTCTTCCTGTACCTTCCTTTCATTCTCATCATTTCCTTATGTATCTGTCTTTATAGTCAGGTGATGATTCTTGTGTACAGCAAAATCTTCCAATTTTAACTCCATCATTTTCCCCAGCAACAAGCACTCCTTTCCACGGTGTTTTAGTAAGCTCTCATAATTGTCACTTTAATGGGTTCAATATTTAGTAGAAGGACCATGTTGTTATTCATGTCTTTCTTGGGATCAAAATAATGTGGCAGTTTTCCAAGTTCAAGTAATATGCCTATCTGAAGACGCACCACATTATTTTTTTAGGTGCTGGGATCTAGCAATATTTGCACAGCATGGACACTGTCTTAAATGTGACAAGTGCACCCAAATGACCAGAATTTAGCCAGCCTTAATGTGCAAAAGGGATCTATAACAATTTTTTAGTGTTCTTCTATTAATGTTAAGTTCCAAAATACATATTGAAGTGTGAAATGTATCAACAGTGTTATTTCTGTTAAGCTAGGATAAAATTCGATTAGGTCTTTTTCCTTGAGACATTTTAGATGCTGAAGACCACAGATGCAGTTGCATCAGTTGTGCTCAGGACAGAGAGAGACTTACAGGTCCTGTGGGATATGAATGTTGTTTGTCTCTTCAGGGTTCGGCTCACTAACTCTACATACTCAAGTAAGGGGAGGTTAGATCCCATGGTAATTTTCCTCTTAGGTTATATTAGCAATGAAGACCCCCATTCAATAGTTACTTTTTGGTAGCATATTGTGTATGTACTGGCAATGAGGTTATTGCATCCTATCCCTGTGTCCCTTGTTTGGTAATGACTGGGCAAGGTATCGAGTCACTCTTCATCATCTAGGACTATGATCTTCAATAAGCAAGCACTGAGCATTGCTTAGATTCCAAATACCTGTGAGCCAGAAATAGGCCACAGCAGAATTGTTTGTTGCTTCTTCCAGGACATAACTACGCCCTGCTTGGTCCCTGATCAGGACATCCCTCTAGTTTTAGAGCCAGCAGGAGATCCAAAGAGCAAGGTAATTTTCATTTTGGCTGCAACATAGGCTGGGAACTTTCAAGTCAGCTGCTCCTTCCCTAGGACAGAAAAGACTACCAGCCCTGGTGTGGCCAGTTTCTTTTCCTTTACTGGCCTTTTCTTCAAATCATAGTTCAAGGCTTTCCCCTTTAAACTTTACCTTTACGGTGTCCCTTTCCAAATCATTTCCTCGCAAGTTTCCCATTCACACATTTGCAGTCTGCTTGTGTACACATGGTCAGACCTGATTCATCCAAATCAGTTCAAATAATCAAATTAAGTTTTCATCTGGTTTAGTGAAAGCTTAAAAATGAAACAGATATGCAATAATGAAATAAACTTAAATTTAAGCTACTATTAAAATGGCTGGGATAACAAGACATGTGGTTATACCAAACTCTCTGATTTTTGGTACTGGTTAAGAACACAAACTGAAAATACAACTTCTGAAACCACTTATTTTAGAAATGTACGAAAATAAGTTTGAATATTTTCATATTTGACTCTTAACGTTTCATCATTTAATTGAATGTATATATTTCACTGCTGTTTCAACAAGAATTCCTTGTTGTTTTGCAGTTTGACTAGGTAATTAAAATTCCACAGGAGTGGGTAGATTTTTATGGGTGGGCATAACCTGTAAATATGCTGTGTTTTAAGACAGTACTTTTCTTCAGAGATGCATATCTGAAAATTAAGAATTGAGTAGTTAAAATCTTGAAATTAATATAGTAACTATTATTTGGTATACAAAATTTTAATCTAATGGATTCTGCTTTTCTAACATATTTTTCTTACTGGACTCCCCTTTGCATGTGTTGTATTCTTACAGAAAACTTCAGTGATTTCCTTTTGGCTGCCTATTGTACTTGATTGGGTTCATTTTCAAATTCTACCATGCCAATTTAGACTGATACTAGAACGATGTCAGAGTGTGTTTGATGTTTCCTTACTGTAAATAATTCTCTGTAATCTGTGCACTCTGTTGAGAGTTCCTATTGTGTTCTGCATTGGCATGAGACTCTTCAGAGTATGTTAGAAAGGCAGATTAAAAAAAATTAATAACAACCCCCCAAAACCCCAAACCTAAGCAGACCTCAAAATGGGAGAGGAAGGGGAAACTGCGAATCTGAAAAAGAAGGCATAAGTTGGGAGGAAAATCTAGGTTATAGAATGGAAACTAGAAAAGGGTTTCTTATAAATCTTTTTGCTTAGTTACAGTTTCCTTCAATTCCTTTTTCATTTTCAGTATGCTATCCTTATCTCACATTTCCCAGGGAAGTTATGTGTTCCCTCCTTCTTCTCCATTCAATACTTTATTCTTTTCCTATTCCTTTATCCTATCCAGAGCACTTCTTTCCATCTTCCAGATCTCCCCGGTTTACTTCTCTCCCCTTTCCAAGTTCTTTGCATTATGATACTCTGCGCACAGCTACAACTGTGCTTTGCCTTTGTGTTGTTTTGCAGTTCACTGACCACTTATGCATGACAGTTATTTATAACAGTGTTACACTGATTTTATTTTAAAATGTTGAAGAAGTCACTAAGATGCAAGCTTGGTAAGGTTCTTAAAAATGATGACCTGACTTCGTATTTTCTATTTTTGTGCCTCTTAGAGGTTTAAGCTCTTGAAAGATAGTTTAGGAATTGGATATGTGAACTGCCATAAGTTTGAAAATACTATTTTTGCTAGTAAAATTTCAAAGATTTCAAAACTTACCTCTTATTAAGTGACTGCTGTTCTTGCTTAAGCAACCTGATGGCAAGCAGAACCTCCTAAAGAGGTCTACAAAAGCAGAAAATATTCTTGAAAACAATGATTGTCTTGAGAAATAAATATAACTTTAAACAGGATGTTGCTTTCTAATTTTTGTAATTTTGCTCTGTGGAAATGTATAGGCATGGGCATGAACCACTATAGCAAAAAAGAGTAATTGGGCAGTTAGTTTTATAACAAAGGCAGAAATGAATCACTTTGTAGCTCATAATTGGAAGGTTTGTTGCAAATTTAACTGTGGTGTAAATTCCAACCTGTGAGATAATAATAACCTCTAAACATGAACTTGTGCTTCACTACTATGATCTAATTGTATGGTTCACTAGCTCAGCAAATTAAAGTATACCTGACACACTTAGTTCTATGATCAGTTCCTTGTGGTGTAGTTCTACTGTAATTTGTACGCAACAGGATGTATATCTTAAATTACTCAAATAGCCAGTTATTTTGATTTTAGTCTTAAAAACCTGAAAACTTGACTGACCCACATGACTTATAACAAATAGTATTTTCTGGTTTTATATCTGGTTTAAAGTTTCATCAGAAGTCTTATTTCTTTAATCTGCATTTGGGATTTTGGTTATGTTTAAAATAATACAGATATACTGAGTGCTTTAAAATTGTAGCTTGGGCCCTTTATACTACCTTTAGAACAGCATCCTTTGTGTTATTTTAAGAGATATAATGAAACATACTTAAGGGTCTTAGGCTTTAGCATGTGCAACTTTGCTTTTTTTGTTGGTAGCTGAAATACTAACTTTTAATGGAATTGAGAAAATAGAAGCAAGTAGTCTTTTATTAGAAAGATTATGTTCTGTAAAATCAGCTTGATAGAGAAAGTTTTACTTGTTCTGTCATTAAGTTTTCAAATAAATTTATTTTTGTATCCTTTTTAGTTAGACATGAGCTAAGGTAAATCTTTAAGTGTCTGTATGCTATTAGTTTTCAATGCAGACTTAAATGTAGCACATGCTGGACTACTTTTTTCCATCTGTTAATATACATGGATGTTTTATAAGCAAAGGTATTTAAGAAAAAAGTGTAAAAAATTTGAGAGGTACAATATATTTCCGTGAGGAAAGTGAACATCATTTTACTGTGGTTTTTTGGGTTTTTGGGGGGGGAGAGAGAGAAGTGGTCCCTTATTGTTGGACATGTTTTGTAGTTTTTGTTAAGTTTTAGCCTTTAACAATGATTTAGTACTTTAAATTATTCCTCAAATATATTTTCGTGATAAAAGCTACCAATTACAAGAATAAGTTTTTAATTAATGAGTTTCTAATATCTATTGTTTCTCCATGAGTCTCAGCTCTGTTCCTCAAGTATGCAGTTGTTAAAACTGGTGATGAGTATACATGATAAATCTATTTTTTAAAAAATTAAGATCATAATATTAAGGACAACATTTAATAAAAATGCAACATGGAAAAGGAAGGTTTATTGAGAAAGAAAAGCAATATTATATTTTTCATATAGAAGCAAATACTACACTGTCAAGAGGGAACTGATGTACAGTTCTCTGGATAGTGAGAACTGTTAAGTGATGTAACATTTTTCTATTGCTAAAGTGATGTGCTAAAGTAAGAGAAATATATTTTTCTCATAGAATAAAAGAGAAATGAGCAGAAAATATGCAGAACCAGTGTGGGGATGCGAGAGAACTCACTAGTATTTTTGTGAACTTAGCCCACTATCCTGTCCCTATCTTTTTTGCAGTTCAATCCAACATCCTTTATCTGTAGCTATCCAGGATATGATTAATCAAAAGCTAATTCTGAAAAATAAAGCTTCATTTATTTTGGTTTTGGGGTTTTTTTGCTAAAATGAAGAAATTGTGATTAATTTTTTTATAACTAATTTTTCAATGCATGTTTCTTGTCTAGCTGCTAAGGAAAAGGCATATAGGAAATGACATAGTTACCATTGTCTTCCAAGAGCCAGGAGCACTTCCTTTTACTCCAAAAAATATTCGTTCCCACTTTCAACATGTATTTGTCATAGTCAAAGTGCATAATCCTTGCACTGAAAATGTATGCTATAGGTGAGTAGAGCCTTATAACTATTTAAGTTTGTTGTTAAGACTACAATGGAACTGCCTCTTCTAACACTTTTGTATTTCCTAGAGATATTATGTATACAGTTTTAAAATTTCTGCTACATTTTCTGTGATTTTGAAACCCCAATGTCTCCCTTACACACATCTAGAGTTATGGGGCACAGTTTGTAGACTTAAATGAGTAAATGCAGAACTCTGCTGATTTCTGGGCACAAAATGGGAATATAACAAGTTAGTGAAAATCTTTGCAGACATAGCAATACAAATTAATCTAGAAACTGTATTGCACATTTCCTTTTTCAAAGAAAGTGATTTAAGATAAAATATTTTAGAAGGCTATTAACCTGTATAAATCCCTGAGTATGACAGTATGTCACTGGGATCAGTCATGGCCTTTAAGCACATTAATGAGAACTTTTGGAGAAATTTCAGATGACCTTAAATCTCACATTTAAGTTACTGCATCATGAATTCTAGCAAGATATCTGGGGTGGAAGCCTACTTCTGAACTGATTGGGAATTGTGCAAATAATGATAGGGACTTGAGGCATAATGTTGCAGATTTAGCATGTATAAATGTTATTAATTCATTGTTTAGAATGAAATTAAAGTACATTATGAGATCAGGTCATATTACTGTCTTTTAGCTGTCTTTTAGAATTTAAGCTATCTTTTAGAACTTGATTTTGTTTCAGTAGCTCTTTTGCGTTTAATAATACATGACATTTCATAAGTTACATTTTTCTTATTACTAAATAATGTCTGTCTGTCATCCCAAATGTGACTGCATTTCAGTCAAACTAGTAGTAGCTGTACGTAGTTTGCACAGTATTTTGAAATCCTTTTTCTGTTGAAATACATTATGTAGATATCAATTGTAGGTATAATTGTATCAATGAGAAAATATTCTTATTTCTTTTACAACTTGCTGTGAACTGTCCATATCAAGTATTCCAGGTATTTTGAAAACTTATGAACATACAGTAGGCAACTTAAACAGGTGCAGAATGCTCCCATTATAAACAAATCTGACACCAATACTTTTTCTTTGTCTTCACACTTCATTGTAGCAACATGTCTGAGGATTAAACTGAATTCTGTTTCTATTTATATATTTCTTAGTTTTAGGATCATGCAACTGAGTGACAGCTGAAAATGATAGTCAGACCTACATGAAGAAAATAATTTTTTAAAATACTTTCTTCATTTATGTCTCACAAAGCATTTTAATATTTATTCCATTAAAGAAAGGATGCAGTGACACCCTGAGAAGTCATCCTTGATATTTTTGTGTTAATAAGATACATTCATAATATCTTTTTTAAAATGGCTTTTTTCTTTGAAATATATAACAGACAACCCAATCAGTTTTCTTTGATGTGTCTAAAATGTCTGAAAATTGAGATGTGAAAGCTAAACCCAACTGTGTAAATGGACTGCACAGAACACAGTTCTGCTTATCATCTGATCTTTTTTTTAGGAATCAACCACTGTATTTTTTCTTTCTATTTCCAGTGTTGGTGTTTCACGATCAAAAGATGTACCTCCATTTGGTCCACCCATTCCCAAAGGAGTAACTTTCCCCAAATCAGCAGTCTTTAGGGACTTCCTTTTAGCCAAAGTTATTAATGCTGAAAATGCGGCACATAAGTCGGAAAAATTTCGAGCCATGGCCACAAGGACACGTCAAGAATACTTGAAAGATCTGGCAGAAAATTTTGTTACCACAGCTACAGTGGATACTTCAGCGAAGTTTAGCTTTATTACTTTAGGAGCAAAAAAAAAGGAAAAAGTTAAACCAAGGAAAGACGCACATCTATTCAGTGTTGGAGCGATTATGTGGAATGTAATTGCACGAGATTTTGGCCAGTCTGCTGACATTGAATGTCTCCTTGGAATCTCCAATGAGTTTATCATGTTGATTGAAAAGGAATCAAAAAACGTTGTGTTTAACTGCTCCTGCAGAGATGTTATTGGATGGACGTCTGGATTAATGAGCATCAAAATATTTTATGAAAGAGGAGAATGTATTCTTCTGTCTGCAGCAGATAATTGTACTGAAGACATCAGAGAAATTGTTCAAAGACTTGAAGTAAGTACAGTTTCTAAAGTGGAATTCCAAATTTTTTAATGAAGAGTTACTTGTCTACATCTCCTTTGAGATATAATTAAAGATGTCCTATGTTTATAATTCAGGAGTGTTTTCAGTCTTCAGGGAGCATTACAGACAATAATCCTCACAACAGCATATGGGATAAGTGCTATCAACCCATTTTCAGGGATGAGGAATCTGATACCAGTAATCTGATAGATTTGCCCAAGGCCATGGATGATTTCAGTGTTGAAATCAGGATTGAAGGGCTAAACTTTTGTCTTCTTTTGCTGTAGCCTGTTTTCATATCACACCTTTGTAGGTAGAAATAGACCTTAATTTAAAAGTATACAAAACCTTAATGTGTAAAATACACTCACTTGGACTTTTTATAATAACCCATGTGAATATTAGCAGAAAAATTTGTATAAGTGATTCTGCTGACTTGTTCCTCTGTACTGAGCAACTGCAGGAAGTAAAGAAGACTAGACCAATTAATGCCAGTTTTTACAGCTGACTGGATAAAGCTTTTCAAATGCTTGATGACCCTGTTAGCACAACTGTCCTGTAACTATTTCAGTCAGTACAAATGAACTGACAGGAATGCCAAGGAAAAGTGCTGATGCATCTACTTCGTGTGGTTATGCTTTGCCCTTTGATTGTAATTTAAGTGATCTAGATGGTCTCAGTTTTGTTTATATTAGAAAGCCCAGTACTGAAAAGAAATCATTATGCTTGCCATTTTTACGCTGGAACAGTTGGACTGCAGCTGATGTTTTAGGGCCTCTGTAGTCCTGCAGTCACATTTAGCATCATTCAATATCATGCTCTAAATAATAACCTTTTTCTTCCAAAGTACAATTAATCTTTCAGTAGATTAATGCCTTTAAACTCTTCTTGCCATTGTTACCATTTTCTCTGAGGTCTTCAGTTTCATTTTCCTTAGACAGATATTTTCCTTCTGAAAAATAGAGTACGCATAGTTCGCTCCTATTAAGTACTGCTAAATGAACAATAGGTATTGCTTAACACAGATGGAAGACAAGATTCAAAGTTCTAGTGAAAACTTCTGCTGTCATCAGTGACGACAATTTCTTTTGTTGTTTTTCATTTCGGTTTTACAGAACATGGAAGTATGCCAGTTGCTGAGGATGGATCTTTAAAATTCAGTAATTAAAAACACAGAATGAAATATTTATCTATATTTACTTAAATAGTCCCTCTTTTTTATTGTCAGATTTTGGGTTAAATAATGACAAATTGGCTTTCAGCCTCAAACATTTAGCATCAGTTACTGTCACATTAACCCAAATATTAGCTTCAAGTATCTATTCCAATGAACTCTGGCTGCCTTCTCTGTTTCACTGCCACCTATCCAATTTTCACATTGCTTAAAAGAATTAGCTATCATTATTTGTTTTAAACTTTCAATCTAAACTGCCTATTAATGTTATTCCCTAGTTGTTTTACGATGTTGAATGCTTTCTAAACAGTCATGATATACATTTTGATATAGAAGCTCAGAGGTGACCATTATAAGCACTAAAAAGTATTTAAAACTCTGAATCCACACTTCATATATACCCTTTAAAAACCTTTTAAGTGACTCAGAACACAGCTAAGGTCAACCACCACATGTGCCAGCAGATGCTAAAGACTAAAGCTCAAACTTTAGCTTGATGTAATATCAAACTTCAGTGACCAGATGATTAACCCTTTTCAGTCACTAGTAAAAGCATTTCCTAAAACCAGTGAGTAAAATGTTGCAGTTACTAAATGAGATTGTCAAAGAAATAACTGCATTTTATTGCCTGGGTTTAAATCATGCAGATGAATAGGAAACCTATCTGAATATTCAGATAAAGCAAAGATGTGAAAAGCTGAGACTGCAGTTTTGGTTTGAACGAAAAGGATCAGTTCAGGACTAAAAAAAGAGCTGGGATTTGTCAATCTAGTCCGCTCTGTATTTGTTGGGGAGAATATGTAGTGATATAAAGTAGAAAGAGCAGCAAAAGCAAAATATAGATTAACTTGATGAGCTGTGTTTGAAGGCAGAAAAAGCAGTTGTTCTGAGCTTTTGGATAACAGACAATGGCAGAGTGATATAAGATTAAACACAAACCCTGCGCGGATCTTTAGACAAGAATCTGACTAAAAAAAGTCTTCACCTTCTTCATGGGACTTAAAAGATCTCTGTCTTTTAATTTCACATGTTCAGTAGAACGGCAACCAAGTAAGCAGAATAACCTATTTTGAAGTGAAGCAGCACTATATTTTATGTGACATTACTATGTAACACACAGTGTCACCTTTTAGGGGATATACTTCTGGACGACTTGATCTGGAATCCTTTCCATTGAGAATAGATGAATCTTTGGCAGAAATGTTTATCTTCCTTCTCTTTTAACCTTTGAATATTTAACTCACTTGAAGAAGAGATTTTGAGTGCTCTGAGTTGGGGAAATCCATATACTTTGACTGGTGCATTCATACTGTAGTACTCTACAATTATGACATAATGATAAAGAGGTGTCTGCCCCCCAGAAGAATATTGTGTAGTTTCATAAGGATACAATTCCATCCCTCACCTGGGCTCCTGACTCTAACAGCATGTTCTACTTTTTACTGCATGACTAAATATTGTATATATTTTAGAAACATGTGACAGAAGTGTAGGGAAACTAATGAAGAGCTGAAAATTTCATTTTCGCTTATCTAGTTCACAAATTATGAGTCTTGTGGAAAATTAATCATGACTGAAGATGAACCTCAGAGCTGGAAAAAAAAGAGTTAAAACACTAAGCTTTCAACATGCCATATAGCTCTAATACTATATGCACAGTTATAAACACAACAGAAAGTTCTGTTTAAAATGGAAATCTTCTAAAAGATACCAAAACCTCAGAGCTGAATAATGACAAAGAAAATAGCTGCTTTTTTTTGATAGGAAGACCCAAAATACAATTTTGTAAACAAAACCTCCAGAGTACATTTTGGACATCTCAGGAATGACTTTAACATTTTACCTTTGAAGCCTACATCTTCAGAAGTAACTGGAGGGTTTATGAAGTCAAAGTGCTAGTTTAAGTAGCCTAAATTTGCCAGGCAATGATTCTTAGAATATCAGATCCTTGCAAGATCTTTCTCCAATGTTTCACAGCTCAGTTAGGATCAGCCCTTAATAAATGGAGGCTAACTGTATTTCATTACTTTGAGTTTGTTGCAGGTTAAAAGCATGAGCATGGACCAGCTCCCTCAGATCAGCAAGGTTACAGTAACTCATGGTTTTGTGGCACTTTGTTCTCATGTGTACAAGTTCTAGTTTTTTCTGATGAGTGACTGATATCCATATAGAAATATTCTCTAAAAGCAATACTGCTTTAAAACTTCCTAAGGTACTGAAAACCATGACTTCCAGTCACTGACCAAGTTGCAAACATAATAACACTCCAAAGCTTTTCCAGTCAGCCCAGCCATTGGACTGGGAAGGGAGTAGAAGTTAGATCTCTCATCCCTGACTCTGTAGCAGACTTGGACAAAAGATTTGTTTAAACAGGAAGTGTAAAAAGGAAGCTATGAAAGTAACTTAAGGTTAATATTTGCTATGTGTGAAGTTCCTTTGTCCATGATGGAGACGTACTTTCATAATAGTTGCCAGTGAAGGAGACGGTCCCATCCATTCCCTGCCTGCCACCCCTTTGGAACACTACTTTAAAAACCACTGTGTTCTTCAGCTGTATCGTATCTTTGATCTGTCTGCATGACTGCACAAGTGCTAATGTGATACAAGGGACAGTGTAGTGGTAATAGGGTCTGAGATCAGTTTAAACCTCCCATGGAACTGCACTGAGCCTACTGTATCTGACTTGGGTATTGAAAGGAGTGGTTTTGTGACAGCTTTACGCAGTCACGGTGCCAACATGTCACTAGTTGCACAGTTCTACTCCCTCACCATGCAGCCCTGAATTAGGCTGGATCATGCTTCTGTGGGAAGCGCGCAATAAACTAGTGAGCTAGGCTGCCCAGATTCTGGCTCAGGTAGACAATGGAGGAGGAGAATGAGTCTTCCAAAATAGCCTCCTGAATTAAGCTCAAGCTGTAAAACAACCTTTGCAAAGACCTATCCTATACAACTGACTATACAGGACACTAGCCTCCTAACTTAAGCACCTTAGATTAGATGCCTGAAGTTGAGTAATGCATGTATTTTTGTAATGCATGCTAAAAACGGCCGTAAACAGCGTGAACACCCTTGTGGAACAAAGTGCACTGTGGAACCGCTCTTAATGCAGTGTGACCTTGGGAAGATCCCTTGATCTGTACCATAACATATGCATCTTTAAAGGGCAGATATTTGCCTTGATGGAGTGTGAGATCTTTGAATGATATGTGTTATGAACAAAGATTTTTGATAATGTTGTTTCACAGTGGTTAAGTTTTTGTTCTAGTTATACTAATGGAGCTAAAATACATACTGGCTCTGTGACACTGGCAGAAGGGAATGTTAGAGTAACTCACAAATTTACCTTGTAATCTGGACTAGTATTTGGTCTTCTGAGTCTGGTGCAGTATCCCAGCATACACGCTTTTGTATGACTATTTTTTACTGGACAAAACTGTTGAGAAGTTGTTACATAGAAATGAGCCTGCTTAGCAAAGTCTGAATTTGAAGGATTTTGCCTACTCATGTAATGACAGAATTACTTTTCACTGAATATGAAGAAAGTAATTTTTTTGTTTGTAAACTTCCTAGTGACATGAAAACTCTTATCCTGTTTTAGTGATGTCCACATTTGGACATGGTGGTCATTAGGAATCTGACACGGCAAAATAAATCAAAATTATCTTCATTGTTATGTTCTTAAGGAAGAAATGATGCTAGAACTGAAGCACTTCACTCAATTTGGCTCATGTTCTATCTCAAGTTTAATACTGTCTAATACTGAAGAAAAAATGCCTGCACACCTTCAGTCAGTCAGTCAACAAGAATGAAGCAACTGACAGGACAGCATTTTGCTTGCTTTGTGTTTTGAAACTGAAGCAGCTGTTAAGTTTTCAATAAGATGTAAATAGTATTGTGTTAATGTTGTGCAAGAGGGAAGGAACTCGACACGGGTCAGCTAGTTGCTCTGAGGATCTAAGATTTTTAGCATTGTGAAATGTTTTGTTCATTTTGTCTTATGCAGAAACCTTCATTCAACCACAAATGTTAAAATAATTGTTAGTATTAGTATATTAAAGATATGCATAGCTTTATTGTGTTGAAAATAGATCTGTTTTTGTGTCCAAAGAAGTGAATGTCCTGACAATAGTGTAACAATCTGATACTTCTTTAGATAGTGACCAGAGGATGTGAAACCACAGAAATGACCCTTCGGAGAAATGGGTTGGGCCAACTTGGATTCCACGTGAACTTTGAAGGGATAGTGGCAGATGTGGAGCCCTTTGGTTTTGCATGGAAGGCAGGCCTAAGGCAAGGGAGCCGCCTGGTTGAGATCTGTAAAGTGGCTGTGGCAACTTTGACTCATGAACAAATGATTGACCTCTTACGTACATCAGTGACAGTAAAAGTGGTCATTATTCAACCACATGAGGATGGAGCGCCTAGAAGGTAACAAGCAACAGTTCTCAATGTGACATTTGGTTTTTTCTCTGTTTTTTTCTGTTTTTTTTCTCTGTTTTTTTTTCTCTGCTACTGCTTAAACGATGGCTCTTTTATTGGAGGCCCTCAGGAAATGGATATTGTCTCTCATGTTTGGTGATAATATTATTGAGTCTCTTAAAGCAATCTTTTCCCCAAAACCCCTATTGACTTGTAATAGAAGATAAAATGGGATCCTGTAAGAAATTTAATGGGGAATTTACTTTTGTATGTCTTTGAAAGAGTAAGAAGTAAACTTTAGTGCATCATGACTGAGCTGTTATGAAAGCTGATGTGACTTCTTTTCTTCCACAGGAGAATTTTATATTTTAATATTAAATTTAAAAATTGGGAATCATTCTCTGAAAACTGTACCTTGTCTGTCTTTCACGTTTCTCTGACACCTGACTATTGAAAAAGATTTGTTTTATCTTTTCTTATGTTGAAATTTTAACAAAAGTAATGACATACTGAGTTCTGGACATATATGGTACCAAGTCTTAGAGTTCTCCTCGTTTTATACAGATATCTAATTTAGTCATATTAAATAGGGGATTAGATCAATGAAATAATCAGTTAAAGCAAAGAAATATTGCTGCAACATGAAATAAATGCTCATACACTCAGAAAAAGACTTTAATAAAGATTATTATAGTGACTGTACCATTCAGGGATGAAATGCAATTTTCTTTCTTCAGTGTTCCTTTTTTGGTGACAAAAAGATTTTTGTTCTTCTCTCTGTTTTTGAAGATTATGAGGTAGAGAAGAAGTAGGGAAAATTTAAAACTTTATAATAATATGACTTTATTTCTCACATACCTTGTCTAGGCACTGTTAATTTGGCTTTTTCTAAATGAGAACTGTACCAGAGTAAATTGAATTAATTGTTTTCTTGTAGAAGGCCAACTTTAAATCTCCTGTTGATTTTTAATTTAACAGAAAAAACATTAGATGTGTTGCTTTTGGCAAGACAACAAGCCATAAAATTTTACGTAGCATGCAGTACTATGAAGTTGGTGCCAACTGTACACGAATACTGTTTAATTGGTGGCAATTCTCCAAGTAGTCATTGGCCTGATGAATGACACAGAAGTGCCCTCCCCTGCCTCAACCTGCATGTCGATGTGCTGGGTTCCTTCTGAGGAAAATGCCTGTGAATGTAGAATACCACCGTTTTGCTTAGTTGGATAGAATTTGCAATTAAGCCTCTCTTTGCTTAGCTTTGCTATTCTCACCATCTGCTTCTGGGTATGAATTTTCACTGGCTTGTTTGGTATACATTTCCAAGCTGTTTACAGAATATGAGCCTAATGAGCTGATCCTATTATATTGAAGGTAAAAACGTGTATTTTATAGGTCATGATGGAAAAATACATACTGAATGAATTGTTTATATCTTCTTTGATACATTTTTAGAAGTAAAATGTTAAAATCCCAAATCAGTGTGATACATGGCACTCAGTCTATGTGTAGGAGGAGTTTTAACTGAGTGCCACCAAACTGGGAAAAATCTGCAAAACCTGTTCTTGTTTATAAATTTTTTGCATTTTTAAAACTGTGTGACTAATTACTAAGGAAAATGAATTTTTTTTAAACTGTGTTTCTATTCTAAAATATGAAAAACACCAAAGCATTTATGTTTAAGTTCTTTTCAGCCTCATCTCTAGTATAAAAAAAGAAATTGTCATTAATGCCTCTTTCTCTCAAATACCAATTTCTTCCTGAAACAGAAAGCTCCTCATTTTCCCCTTTACATCAGCAAAATATGATTAATGATTTTGATTGCCTAACTTGAAAGGGATCTAATATCCAAAGAGTTTTGAGCTTGCCTTTTCCAAATGTTTATAATCTAAACAGAGCAGACAGAAAGCAATATACTTATCAGGTGACAAGTTTGAGAGTTTCAGTTGTCAGACATGACCTATGACATCGTTTGTAAAATATGTTAATGAGCAGGGGAATGAGGAGAAGGCAGAAAGGTATAAATTACCAGAGGTTTGGAGAAGGAAGATAGTCTATCACAGCTACTTACTAGTTAAAACTTGTTCAAATCCATCTCCCTGTCTCCTACTCAGTTGCTTCTCTCAGCCATCTGCAATGTCTTATCTTGCAGAGTCATAAAAACAGAGAATAGTTGAGGTTGGAAGGGACAAGAGACCTCTGAAGATTGTTGAGTCCAATCCCATTGTTCAAAGCAAGGTCACTCAAGGACACGTTCACTGGGGTTTGAATATCTCCAAGGATGGAGACTCCACAACTTCAGTTCCAGTGTTCGATCATCCTTACAGTAACAGATGTTTTTACGTATACTTAAATAGAATTTCCTGTATTTCCATTTGTTCACCTTGCCTTCTGTGCTTTCACTGTATACAAATCTGAAGAGTCTCACCCTGTTGTCTTTTCTACACATCACCCTATCGGGTATTTATATACATCGACAAGATTCCTCCTGCGCCTTCTCTTTCCCAGGCTGAACAATTCCAGTGCTCTCAGCCTTTTCTTGTGTTTCAGGTGCTCTGATCCCTTAATCATCTTTGTAGCCCTTTGTAGCAAGTCCAGTATATTCATGTCTCTCTTGTACTCTGGTACCTGGTTTACCCAGAAATTTACAGGCAGTAGTTTTGGATGTAAAACAGGAGTATCTGGAGAACTATAATCCACTTCACTTTCATTTGATGACAAGAAATGTCACTGTCCTTGGAGAATCCATGTGTGGCTATATAGGACAGAATCAGGTCTCTGTGAGTGGTTTCCAACATGTATCTGTGAGCAACAGTTAAGGCAGGTGTGCCAGCTCATCAAGAGAGAACTTTTCTACTGTCAAGTAGTCCTAATAATTATCAAATAACACTCAAACCAGACATACAGATATTTCCTTCAAAGTTGGAGTCAGTCCTTGATCCACATGCTGCACATGTCTGGGAGAATGGTGGTTCAAAAGCAGGAGAAAGCTTCACGTGTACACTTCCAATAATTATCTCTTTCATTCACAGCTGGTTTTGGAGATTTTGTTCTAAGAAATGATAGTTCAGTCTATCTGATGTATGTAGAGCAGTTGATTTGGAGACTGAAATAAGTATCTGAAAAGTTTGATTCATCCTACAGAGCATATGATCTTCCGGCAGCTGGGTTGTTTTTCCTCTGTATTTCAGCCTTATTTCTCAGAGTAGATATTGGTAGTTTATAAAACATTTTTACTTTAAATGACATAATCTGTCATTTCAAGTTCAACCACTAAGTTTTTGTCCACAGCGCATAGATAGAAAAATACATTCACCTTTGTTTCTGCAAGAATCAGTTGCATTAATAGTTGAGGTACATTTTCAAGAATATAAATATAATTTTAGCAAAAAAAATTCATAGTTTCATGAAAAATCCCCATGTATCTTTTTATTAATACCTGTCTTTCATTTATTAAGATAATTAACTGATCTCCACTGCTTGAAAGAGTAGTTTCTGCTTAGCTCTGTCTGCTGGGCTTTAGGAGTATGAAGCAATGAGGAGTTTCTTTTTAGGTTGCTTATTAGCAGTGGTTCCTTGCTGGGATCAAATTCTGAAGTGAGTTTACACAGATTGGACATGAGTGCCATGGAGTGTCTTGGGAATTATGCCCTTCAAATGAAAATGAGTTTCAAGTGTGCAAGGGTGTTTCCGAAGCAGCCTCAGTCCCTTGGAAAAATATCAGCTGAAGTGATCTTTAATCAAGTTCTTAACTTGATTTTTTTTCTGTTAGCTTGTCCACAAATCATCCTCAGTCCGTCAGTCCTTTATATTTTAAAAGAAAACCAATGAAGTGTAAGTGTGCATACAGTGAGAATATTAACACTGAACTATTAACAATGGATTTATTTTTTGCTGCAAGCTATCTTGTATTAATTTATTTCAGCATGAAAATAAATTATTTGGAATGCTGAAGGTGCTTACAAAGGAATGTTACAGAGTGATTAGGAAATTACAGAGGAAAATTCTGCTCAATACATGCATTCCATTACTTAATGTAGATCCTTCTACCTATAGTCTTGATAGCAGTGTATGCAAAAGCAATCATGGAATAAGGCCTTTCATTTACTATCCTGTAAGATTCATGAACTTGAGACAAAGCTTATGCTGTTTTCAGTTTGCTCCAGCAATTAAATAGTCATGTACAAATTGAGAAATCATAATTATTTGCATGGCACCAGGCTGATATTGAGGTAGAAAGAAGAAATTGCTATTTAAAACAAATTCTTTAAATTACAAAGCAGTATTGGAACAAACATGCTGGTCACTGTATTCAGATCTTAATAAGTATCTTTGTGTCATATTTGTTTCTATGCTTTTTCTTTCCCTTCAGAATTGTTGATTTGTTCTTCTGTTGTCACTATTACCTGATACTGCAGTGCAGTAGCTAGAATTATACACATTTTGACAGAAGAATAATGATGTTCATTCTAATTTGCTTTCACTGGTGTTGTCACAGTAATGCTCAAGGACACTATATCCTTATCAGTCAAATCCAGTCAAGGAATACAAGTATTTCTAAATCCATTTTTAACTGTAGATTCTGCTAGGATCTTGCTTGCTTACTACGTTGAAACTTATGTGTCTGTCAACTACCATTATATATAAAAAGAAACTGCTTAAGAAACAATTTCTGGAAAGTTTAGAAAACAAACAAAACTTTAAGCAAGATTTCCAGGGATGGATGAGAAACAGAAGCTCAAGTGCAACCACTGTAAGAGATCCAGCAATGGTAGTTTCAACCTGCTGGTCAACAAATAACAACTTTTTTTCTGCTGTTGCAGGTAATTTTGAAAATGGAAATATTTTAGTAACTATGACTGAAACTGCCTGTTGGGCCATTATTAAGTGCTACTACATTTCTTTTGAGGCTGTTTTATTCTCTTGAACTTTGCAAACTATTTTCTACAGGCAAAATAGGTGTAACAATTTTCTGTATTTTCCAGTCTTGATGCTCGTTCCTCTTAAAAAAAGCCCTAGAAACACAACTGTCTAATAAGATCACAATCATTTAAGTAACAGATAACCAGTAGAGTATAGAATGTTTGGAAAAATGTTTCTGGGAAGTGGAAGGGTTTAGTGTGTGGAGGAGTTCAAATCTTCTCTCAAGGGTGTTTGCCATAAGGTGGTGGGATAGTTCATAGGGCCTTCAGATTATTTAATAATTTTTTTTTTTTAATTAAGCCTTCTGAGCTAGAAAGAAGTCAGGTCTAGAATTGCTGGCAGGATACTGCCAGACTAACAACGCTTGAGGCGGATTAAAACAGAAAAACCTGAAACTGAACTTTTGGTTGTAAAAGTAGAATTTGGATGTACCAAAGGTTTTAATTACCACCCTTGTTACTAACCTAAGAAAGCTGCAAGTACCTGAAAACTCTAGATTATGATTTTTTTAGAGGCAACTGAAAGAACCATCACTATGAAAATATATTACTTGGAAGCTATATCACTTGCAAAAGTGAATCCTCTGTACCCAACAAAGAATAAAATGATAGGAAATGCTTAACTTTCTTTACTGTCAGAATTACTGTACTTCTTATAACATTATTAGATTCAGGGAATGAGACATATACACTGTGATATAGCCTGATGGAGACTCTTGCCAAAACCGAACTCTGTCAGAACTCTGATTAGCACTAGAGATTTTAACCTAGGCTGTTACATTTTAAGTGCAAGTCCTAACAGAAGGTCGTCACATAAGACCTCTTGCCTTTCCCCCTCACTGTGAAGGGTCTGCCACGGCTGCCTTTGAAAGGATGGCAGTGCCAGCAAACCACAGAGTTTAGACATAAGGTATGGGCTGCCCTCTTCCCCATCTTTAGTATGTCATGCACCATGTGCTTTGTCTCTTCTCTAATTAACCAAAACATCATGATTTTCTTCTGCATAAAAGGAAAAGACTTTTTTATTGTTAAAAAAAATTGTTTTCTGTCACTTTTTATAAATTATTTTGAGCTTTTTTTCTTCCCAATATAGTTTTCAAAGAAAAGGATGTGTAAACTTGGCCTTTGCCAGTATATACGATTTGCATTTTAACATCTTTCCTTAAATTCACTGTACCTAAGAGAATAAGGCTAAATATGCAGCATTGCTATAATCCTTGGGAAGCTGAAACTTTATTGTATGAGCATCTTTTTGTATTTTGATTTGCATCAAAGCAAAGGAAGACCTAAGCAATGTATATAGCATATGTTCTCCACCCAGAAGTAGTCTAACAAAAGAACTATAAACTAAAAAGGTACAAAGTTGAAAACAGTTCTCTGATTCTTATCATATTTATCATCCAAGTAAAAAGTTTTTGAGTTTTTCTTACATTTAGTTATGAATGAACTCATAGCAGAAGTTATAACTGCTAGAGTTCATTATGTGTACAGTTTTACAGTCAAGCAGAAAAAACCAAAAATGCCAGGCAAAACTCTGATTGTCTCTATACAGAGATGTAAATAGTAGTTCCAGACTTTTTTATTTCTTTTTTGTTGTTGTTTTTCCTTCTCTCTATTGTCCAATGTGATTGAAAAAACTCAAGAGAACCACATCTTTTCGGCATTTTGAAGCTTAGCATATTGCTTATGCAATTCTGAGTCAGCAAAGAAGTTATTCATTGTAAATAACTTTGGGTATATATACCTACTATTATATAAAACATTTTTTAGAATCTGTTTTTGTTATGTCTGGGTTGGAATGTCCAGGATCTCTGCAAAAAGTGCAAATGAATTGATCTTTTGGAATCACAGAGTCATAGGATAATTCAGGTTGGAAAGGACTGCAGGGGATTATTTGGTTCAACCTCCTGCTCAAAATGGCATCAGCTATGAGGTCAAGCCAGGTTATTCAGGGCTTTATCCATTCAGGGATTCAAAAACTCCAGGGGTGAAGACTGCAATAACCTCTCTCTGGAAAACAGACTTGGTTTTCTTTGATGAGGATCATTTGTGTTTTCCTGTATCTCCTCATGTGCAGTCTTATTGCTAATCTTGTCTCTCCAGTATCTTAAAGGCTACTTCAAAATCAGGATTCTTTCTGAACTGTCCTTTTAGAGCTCAAAGACAAATATCCATTTGGTAGTGTTTCCCCCTACTTCATTTGTCCTGTCTGTTACTCTTCATTTCCATTTCTTAAGTTGGAGCATAATAGAACCTTTACATCCCCGCCATTGTTTTTCCAGCTCTTCTTCATTTTGCAGTCTTATGGTGAATTTTGAAGGCTTTTCTCCTCAGTGTCACAAAAATCTCTCCTATTTATCTATTTTTCCCAGTGGTTCTTCGTTCTTTGACAATAGCTTCTCAAGCCTTTATTCCTCATAATTGTTGTCTTTTGATGTAGTTGTTTTCCCGTTCTCTGGGATTTGGAAATGTGACTTGCTCTGCTTGTGTCCTAGTTTCCATCAGCAGAGACTGCAGGGGTTGTTACTGCCTTGCTGAATATACAAGTAAGCCAAAGACCTTGGTTGGTTTTGGGTTTTTTCCTCCTCTTTTATTTCCTGACTTGCTCCTTTCATCCAACACCTTGTCTGTATTTCTCTTTTTCATACAACAGTGCAGATGTAGAGGCTTTTAGGAGGCCTCTAAATTGTCAGCTCACCAATGCAAAGATTCTGTTTAAAACTGAGTAGTAACAAAGATCAGAAGGACAATGAGTATATCTTCATAAAGGAAGGATTGTCAGCTTCAACTCTTCAGTTCTATGAAGGGACTGACAGAGAGTTATCACTCGCCTTAAACCAGGAGTGATAAAGTGGGCAGCAGCCATATCTGAGGTTGCCATAAGCAATCACATACATCTGTTGTGCTATGAAATTATTTTAAAGTAAAACTGATTTTCTCTTTTTCAAATGACATCTCTTTCTTTTTGGATGAAGTGTGACTACTGTTTCTGAGATGTCAGAACTTGGAATTTTTGTCTTAACTTTTTAGCCAAAGTTCTCTTAGACCATTTGAATCTTATCCAAAGTCTTGGACTTGCACTGTAGTTGATAGAGGGAATCAGTGCAGTCGAGGAGGTACTTCCAGGAGGCGCTTCAGAGTGTCAGAGAAGGGGTAATTGATGTATGTATGTCTTATTTAACTACACGGTGAGTCTAAGCAAAACTAAGCTACTGAATTCTGCTTTTCAGTTTAGTCCCAACAATTATGTGAATTTAATCAACGTTTTATTATGTGGATTTAATAGATTGCATGATGAGTCCTCAGTCTCATAGTAACACTTTGTGGGAACTGCGGTAGTGTAAGAACAAACATGCACTGTAATAGAAGTGATTACTTTCAAATGCAATTTGAGTTAAAAGAGTGCAGCTACTTACTGTACTACTAAATACAGTTGAAGACTCCTCATTGAGCAAGATTAAATGTTTTGAATTGAAATGGTGATAGTAAGAGATAATTTGTTGGTGTAATACAACTGGTGAACACCAATGATTACTCTTCTGTCCCTACATCTCCCTTAGTGGTTCAGATTTGTGATACATTGAACTTAAGTTAAATTGTGACCGGTTATTCTAGTTCTGTTATTACCCTAACAAATCATTCATGATGCATAAAATTTGTAGGTAGTTGGGGTCTAAATAGCGAAGTCATACCCAGTAGCTGATAGTGATAGGATATAACAGAAGAGAAGGCTTTGGTGTTGTTATCAAGGTGCCAAACTGCTGATCATAGTATATGAAAGCTTCTAACTTTTTCATGGAGATGAACATTTACCTTTTTTAACTAGCATCCTTGTCTGATATAGGCCCTTCACAAAGCCTTTTACAAAACCTTTATATAGAATCTTAAATTAATGTTGAAATGTTTGGTTAATATAGTTTGAAAAATTTAATGGACTGCTTGATAATTGTTTCAGAACATAATGCTCCTTGCAATAACATTTGAATATTGCAGATTTCTGTAGTGGACTTTTAAATTTTAATATGCAGTCATGACCTTCTAGCGGTATCGTAGAGTCATGTTCTGTGTAATTGCAGAGTAGGTTTTATTAACCAGATTTTTAATAGGATAATATGGCTCTTGAACCAAAGATATTAGTAGGACTCTGTGCTTTATGTTGAAGGATTGATTTAATTAGTACCAAACTACAGTGAAGGACACGAAGTGCTGTCATTTTTGATGTGTGGTTAAGACTTGGTCATGCTTGCTTGATAAATAACATGAGTCTGTTTTTCAAAATATTATATCAAATATAATTGGAAAAGACATTTCTCTACTTGTTTAACATAAATTTAAATATCTTTCTAAGACCATAAAATATAGATTTGTCTTTACATATTCTTTAAAGTGAATTTTAAAAAAATTTAAAATTAAAAAGAGAATTAAAAACTGTCATTCAATACAAGTGCCAAAGTATATACTTCATTTAGTGGAGTAAGTAACAATATTATAAATAGAAGTTCGATAATGGTCAAATTAAATATTTAATAGGAAATTGCATTTGATTTTGTGTCTTTTTTCATGCAAAATAACTTGCAGTTTGACCCGTGGCAGGGTTGGGGATCCTTACCAGATTGCAGGCATGAAGTAATTGATTCTCTTTGTTTCTGATATGGGAGGTAGCTACAATTATGACTTTACATATCTCAGTATACTGCAGTATCTGTTCTTTAGTGGAGCGGTGCTTGTGGAGCAATCAAGCATAATTTTTCATATGAATGTTGAACTGATTGGTTTGACACTTTTAAATTAAAGTCTGTGTGACAAATGAAGCCATATGAAATAGTTCAATTTTAACCATGGAATTTTGGGGGGCACCAGTTACAACAGTTATGTTGGGGCTCTGTTTTGAATTTAAAAGTAACATTGTTAGATTTTTATAGTGATTTGAAATAGGGTTGTTTTGTAAGCCTTTGTTTGCAGGGTCAATGTTCTGAATAATTTTTTCATTTGTCAGAGGAATACATTTTCATGATGCAAGCAAACACAAAATTTTACAAAATTTTAAATTCTTACTCTTTGCAGGAAAGCTTTTTGTTTGCTATTTTTATATCATGCTTCAGTTATTCAGCTAGCAAGCTGAATCAAACTAAATAGTGGTAACAATTCCTTTTACCTTCAAAACCCATGGCTATTTTTACATCACTTAAAGTACTTTATGGGGGGTATCTAATAAGGGATACAATGACAATTACATGCTATCACTTTCTCAATTACCAAGACAAAATGTGAAATCAATATCTTAATGATAAAAGTTGGGGAGGTGGTGGTTTGTTTCTAACACTTAAGGTCTCTCGAAATGAAGAAGGGCGGGAAACAATACTAAGAAATCAGCAGAAGGATGATTGAATTGTAGCCTACATAATTGTTCAACTTCCTAGTCAAATAATGACAAACTGTGTATATACGGCCACATGAAAAATTATGCAGTGCACTAAGCTAATATTAACCTTGCTGTGTCATCAGTGCATTCTTTGTTCTGTTTGTTTTGTATATAAAGCTTTATGAAAGTCTTTAATTGAATAATCAATCTTAGGTTGATTTTGCCTTTGAAAACTTTCTATATTCATGTAACATGGAAATGAGTTAGGGTTGTGTTGCTGGAGGCTGTTGTCTCCTACACCTTGGTCTTATTTGTTGCAGGCAGTGAATGAGGCAGGGAACTTTATGAAAAGGAGAATGGTCTTGGGATACACGCAGTTGAATATTGCACTGGAGAAATGTATTCTATGTATGCTTCAGCAGTAGAAATGTTTGCACAATCCTATACAATTTGCTTAACTTGGCATTTCCATGGCATTCATCATTCTAAGAGCCCAACATGTGTTTTGTGATTTTCAAAAGTGTGAAACAATTTTAAAAAATAGATCCATGAACTGAGGTGGTTTGAAGTGGTGGTCTGAATAACTGTGGCATTTTCAGAGTGGGAGGAAGGCTACAGATATAGCAAATTGACCTTCTGAGATTAATTGATAATTTTATAACATTGATTTCTCTGTAGCTCCATTCCTTCTTTGTGAGAGGAGACTATCAAGGTGGTCTTACCTCCATAGGGAAGCTAAAACTAGAAAGTCATTATTGTGAAATTCTCTGATGCTTTCCAGCATGTCCAGCTGTAATTTGTCAGCAGAGTTTATACATGTCAGATTTTACTGGTGCATTTAATACTGATATTTCTGATCAAAGAATAACCTTGAAAAAAACAGGAATTCTGAGTTCTGTTTTGGAGCATTCTAGTGACCCCTCTTCAGCTCATCTTCATCATGGTGTCTTCTACCCTACACTGCTGCTAATATCCACTCTCAGTGCTTTATCCTCTATAGTTTATAGTTCTTTCTTTACCTTTTTTGTATGTTTGAGTGCCAGCAGAGACTGAGATTTAATGCAACAGCATAAAATGTTTGCCTATTTAGTACCACAAAACTCAACGGCCTGAAGCATCTGGCTGGATCAGACTGTACATATACAAAGTATCTAGAATGTAACTGCTACAGTTGCACACGCAGGTTCTCTGCAACAGCCTTGAGTAACATAGTTAGCATTTTTATATTTTTTTTTTTTAATCTGCTTACTAGAACACTACCAATAAAAATGTTCTTTTGGGGTATGGTTCAGAAGCTTTAGCGCACAGTAATTGAATGTATGAGAATCTGTACAATTTATTTGAACTGAACATTTGTGTTAAGCTATTTGTGTCAAAACATTTTCAGGATTAAGTCTGTAAACACTTTGCATACACTCTGTAGCACTTTCTCTAGGTGACTTCAGTTGGAAATGGGGAATGTTGAGTTTTCAACAAAAGCAAAGCTCAATCAAGACTCAGCTCAAGGGATAGAGCAAAATTGTAGTTGAGACAGAAGCAAGTTTTCACTATTTCTTACTTAATGCAGTGCATTAGAATTATTTAGGGTGTTTTCTTTATAGATGTTAAATTAGTATGCACTGCCTATCAGAATGGAGACAGTATGTGAGAATATAAAATATCTGCAGTGATAATCAGTGTTGGCTTAAAGAGGGTGTGAAGCTTCTGTTTAACTAATTTCTGAAACAGTAATCCTTAATTCAAGTCCAGCCTGACTCTACAGCAAATATCCCACAGGCAGACTGATCTTTCAGGGAACACTGTCACTACTTTTATCTGAGCTTACACTTTCTGGGAATACTATTAGTATTTAACTGGAGGCTTCAAGCAGAGGTTGTAAGCCAGACTGTTTCTGATTTGTCACTTCCTTCCACTTCCCTATTTTTCTTCCAGGCATAGAGCCCCCCAGGAAGAGAGACATTATAACGTATACTTTGAAAGCAAATGGAAAAATATTTAGATGCCATGTAATCATTTGCATCACAGTGTATATGCTATGTAACTTGGTGGGGACAAGGTGGGATTCTAAAGTAAAGTTCTCAGTACGACCAAGAAATATTTAGTTTGCTGCAAAGCCACAAACATGTTTTGTAATCTTGGATGTGTAAATTTTTTATTAATATTTTATGTATTTATTAAATTTAAAGAAATAAAGTTGTTATAGAAGAACTTTATGGTTTTTTATGACTTTTGAATGCTTTGTTTCTACTAGGTTTTATTATGTAAAATTCAAGGTGCAGATTAATTTATAAAAGCTTAGTATTTTCTCCTTTTTGAAGGGCAAGGAGAGAGTTCAAAATCCTTTGAGCACATGAGAGCAAATCCTTTAATTTGAATGTTTCCTACCTGGTTGGCATGATAGTTTTGAAATGTTCGAAGAGCTGTACGATGATATATGAACACCTTTGTGCACCTGGAAGAAACACATGCATGTGCTTCTGACTGTAGAATGCAAGGTTTCTTTTTCTGTTCCCTCCAGTGAGACTGATCAGCACTTTTATTTGTCCTGCAGGGGTTGTTCAGAACTTTGTCGTATACCCATGGTGGAATACAAACTTGACAGTGAAGGCACCCCATGTGAGTATAAAACCCCTTTCAGAAGGAATACTACTTGGCATCGGGTGCCGACTCCCGCTGGGCAGCCTCTCTCTCGTGCCTCTCCAATCCTAGGAACATCTGACAGACTGCAGTGCCAGCAGCTTCTCCAGCAGGCTCAGACAGCCATTCCTCGCAGCACTTCCTTTGATAGAAAACTGCCAGATGGTGCAAGGTAATATACTCTCTGTTTAATGCCTGTCATTTTCCTAATGTGCCTTACTTTCGATATCTCTGCTTCCTAGAACTTTGGTATACTTATTTTTTAAACCCTGTTTTGTTGAGTTTTGACAGTAATTTGAATTCTGAGGCTCTGTTAAAAAGCATTCAGTAAGCCCAGTTCCCTACTAGAAACAAGTGACTTTTTTTGTTTGTGATGGAAGTGGACTGTACTGAGGATCCCACTGCTGAGGACAGCTAACCTTTCCCTTTAGTCCCAAATCAATGGGAATCAAATCAGTGGGAAACTGACTTGTGAATTTTTGATCTAAACAATGTCCTGTCGCCCACCTTTTGGGACCCTATTTAAACAAATAATGAGTGTAAATAAAATGAACTCATCCCTTTAAAAATGAATTATTTAATCTCATTACCAAGCTTTTGGCATAGTTTCAAAGGGTTCTGTAACTCGTTACCAGTCCTTATGCTTGGCTTTGCATTTAATTAAACAAAGCAGAGCTTGTGATTTGAATATGTAACACCTCTTAGATGATGGGCTGGTATCCTTAAATGTTAGCTCTGTTCTAATTTAATCATAATTCTTCTTAAGATAAAAAATTATTTTTAAAGTTAAAAATTTGTACATACATTTGAACTTTTAATTATTTAGGAAAGCCATGTGTCTTGAGCAGAACTCTCTGTCCTTTATTGTTTCAATTATTTCTGCTTATGCCCTTTTTTCATGGGGTGATGTAGGTCTAATTTCCAAGTTAAATACCACTGCATGTTGAAAATATCTAATTGATATGAAAATCTAAAATACTAGTCTTAAATAGCTTAATAAAATTGTGGATGAAATCATGAAATACCACTATTGCTACAGTATCTATCTTATTCAGTAGAAAAGAATTAGTGACTTTTTACATTGTTTGAAATATATACAGGTTATAGTACATATTTGAAAATATGTCTATATCATGGTCTGGGGAAGGCAGACTCCCATTTATGACCATTTGATCATTTGTATTCTCCTTCTCCCCTACTGCCCTCCTCACCCCCTGAAAAAAGGAGAGGTGCATTTCTGTAAGCGTGTATATACCGTAATAGCACTTAAGCTTTTCCTAATGTCTTGTTGCTGAAATTCTCGGTAACATCTAGTGTAAGGAGACAAATGTATCAAATGTCTAGAAATACTTCAGGATTTATGGAGCTTTATTAAGCTTATTGTATGCCTATACAGAAAAAAAATTGAAAGTTTTCTGACATACAACTCATTTCCAAAAAACTTCACAAAGATAAGTTACGCTTTTCCTAACACTCAGTGAAGCATGTGAAAAAATGCTAAGACAGAGGCAATCTCTTGCCATGAAGTAATTCTTGTATCACTTAAACAAAACAAGTGCAACACAGAAGTGCTATTCGGGGGAAGACATGGTGCAGAGTATAAATAATGGAAAGAGAGGAAAATGATGAACTGTGACATGTGGATCTTGAAACATGAAAAGAAAGGTACCTAACTGGCAAAGTCTTTCCACATGGGAAGAGGCATAGTTGATGGCTTGACAGGGAGATGGGCTTAAAACAAAAGAGTTTGAAGTAAGGTTGATTAGCACTTATAAGTAGTTTTGCAAGGATGAAAATTTATACTCAGGCTAGGAAAACGATGAAGAAATTTTGGAGGGTCAGAGACCCAATATCAATTTAGACAAGTTGAAGAGTGCAGACAAGGAGAAACTGGTTGATAAAACGGGAAGTTGTAGCAACTGATCTGAAAATGAGCTAACATTGAAGTCAGTGATAAAATGGTTGTTTTTAGAGATAAAAAGAGGAAGAAGCAACAGTAATGTGGGCTAGACATAGTAAAAGACTTAAGCAGCAACAATTCAACTACTTTGACATGTAACAGTTAAGTGCCCAGTCCCTGGAGTGAAATTAAAAACTGGAAGCTGAGCATCTATGCTCCTAGTACAGTTCCAGGGGAGAGTTAAGTGCTTTGAGAAGGCACTCCAAATGTTTTTGTGTTGATCAAGGAGTATCCTCTAATTAGTCACTAAGAAATACAAGGATATCCTTGAGCTCTACTCCTGTTTTTACAAAATGCCCAATTCTGTGACAGCTGCTCATAGCAAGTGCCTAAGACTGAAACTTCAGTCAGACTCAGTCTTCTGTTTTTTCACACCAAGAAGTCTCTGTGTACTTTAGTCCCGGAGTTGCACTTGTAGGCGAGTGCGTCCTTTCACCTGGAGTCTGGAATCCATTCCTGAGAGCAGATAGCTGCAACTCTTCTGTAAAGGAACTGTGTGAGGCATTCACTGACTGGATTTCTGTGGTTCTCTTTTTGTAGCCACCTTTTGTTTAGTAGTCTAATGGCTAGACACTTGTCCAGCAAATGAGAGACTTGGGATCTAGATATTTGTCAGTCCTCATTTTAAGGACAATGTCCTAAACGTCAGTTTGGAGGCTGGAAACACATGGGATCATAACTTACTCATTTCTTAATGCTGATTCACTTAAGCTGTGCAAGAAATGCAAAGTTCTTGGTGGTAAGAAACAAGAACATGCAACTGAATTCAACTTAGCCTATAGAGTATTTCATTTGATTGAGAGAGGCTCAGTCCTGTCAATACTTGTCACAGAGAGACATGCTGAAAAATTAGGCACTATACTATCTGCTAACTGTATATGTGTTTGGCTGTTAGACAAAATAGAATACCTAATGTCTTTAAAATTTTCAAGCTAAACAGTAGGGTTTCTTATTGAATGTCATGTCCTTGAGAAAGTGTTGTGCATAAAT